>NC_140579.1:979654664-982054664 GCF_964204655.1 Triturus cristatus | reverse complement strand
AAGATGCCTATGGGTGAACGTGTGCCTTACAGTTGCACACTATGACCTCCTTTGACTCCCTCACTAACATCCTTGCAAACGTGCCCCTCATCTCTCCATAGCCCCTCTCTCATATACATTTCATCTGTTTCAAAGTGTTTCTACTGCATGGCTATACTAATCCACTTAGCTAATCACATAATACAGAACTGTTCTTTCCAGCATGCCCTTTATGGCATCAAAACTGCCACAAGACAAAAGTCAGATATCTCGATCTAGCAGTACCACACTTTACTGCCTTTCATGTAACTTCAAAGAGACTCAATATAGTTATTTCAGTCTCATATTTTCAGGACTGGGAAATCTCTCTGTAAAAATATATATATATATATCAAACAATTAATTCCCAATGTCAGCGCGTTCAATACCTGTTGCAGGCAGCAACCCGATATTTAAATTCAGAAACACAAAGGATGCCGCACTCCAGAGACCGGTTTCAGAGTTGCTTTATTTTCACCACCACTACCACCAGTCGTGGTGAAAATAAAGCAACTATGAAACCAATCTCTGGAGTGCGGCATCCTTTGTGTTTTTGAATATATATATATATGTGCTGTTTCGCCTCTCATACTCCTTTCAAATAGGAACATACGAATGCGGACCCAAGTTCTGGTGCAATAAGTTTTATTTCGTGCCCTGCACTATATATTATCTACTGGCGATCGCCAGTAGATAGTTATAGTTAGGACAGTGTTTCCATAGGAAATCTGAAAATTCTATTTTGAATAACTTTGGCGCCGGTTGACGAATCCTCGCGAAATTTTCAAAATAGGTGGGGCGCTCCGCTCCGCTCCTACCCTGAAAGTCTCGGGGCGATTAGTCAAGCGGGGGCTGAGAAAAAAGGGGGGTCCCAAAACGCGTTTTCCCCATGCATTTTTCCATAGGGACCTTTAGTCCAAGGTACAGCCCGAACAGCTGAACAGAATTATTTGAAATTTGGGAAAGAGGTAGTCCTCGGGTCAGGGATGTGCCTTTTGAATATCTGGAGTCAATCTGTTCAGTAGTTCCTGAGAAAATTTCGGTTAAAAGTACATATATATCTATAGGCGCGCACCGTGCGTGTACGGTAAGCATACCGTATGCGCACGCTGCCGTGCGCGAGCGTAATTCTGATTGGTGGTTACATGACAGTAAACATTCCAGTCAGTCGAAATCAGGAAGTGTCGGACGCCATTTTGTGCGTCTCACACTAAAAAACAAAGGTGGAGAACGTGAAAAGGGGGCAAGGTAGAGAGTTGCAGACCCCCTAGCCTTTGTCAGGGGGTCCAAAAAGGACCCAGAAGTGTGAAAAATGCATTTTTTTTTTAAATCGCGGGGTACGCGTACCGTGCGCGTACGGCGGTAAAAAAAAATAAAAAAAATAGAATTAAAAATCAAAATGAAATGTTTGGATGTTGGTTGGCTCTAAAAAGAGCTGTTGTGTTTATTGAGTGTTTTTTTGGTACCTACAAGTAAGTAGCGATGCAGAGTCTAAAGTTCAAGAGGAAGACTCTGTTCCCTTCATCATTGAAATGTCTCCTCTATAAATGTCTTGCATGTTGTAACGCAAGTTGTTGTGGTATATAGAACCCATACCATAGTCTCTAAGGAAAGCAGAAACAGACTTATTGACGTGCTTTCTTGCTTTGTCAATCTGCGGACAAAATTGGTTGGACCAGTTCCACTTTTGCCTTTGGCATATATTAGAATATACAAAGGCAGTTTGTGGAAAAAGTGACATCAATTGCACAAAGGTGTCCTTAACAAGCATTTCCAGACCTACCCCAGTTAAAGTGCCTAGGTCATTTCCACCACAGTGCACAATAATAAGGTTAGGCTGTGGGAGATGTAGAAAGGTTTTCACCAAAGGCATTAATTGGTGCCACTTTAACCCTCTCTGACCAATCCATTTAATGTCTACATTTGGCAAAGCAAGGTCTTTTACAATACCTCTTTTTTCTGCAAACTTTTCACTCCAGAAGACATAGCTATGACCTACAATCCACACTGTGAACATCTTTCAAGGAGATCTGGATGCACTCAGAAGGTGTCTTTCAGTAGAATGCCAATATGAAAAGAAAGATAGATGTAAAATGGAGGCTAACATACTTTTTTTATAAAAAAAAGAACTGATTGGCTGATTCAAACCATTTTACAGGTAAAACTAGGCTGTATGTTTAGATTATTACAAGCATGTTTTGCATTGGCTCAGAAAAATGTGTACCCACAGAACATTACTATGGATTTGCTGTTAGGTTTGAAAAGTCAAGCAATCTTGCTCTTTGGATTAGAAACATTGTGTGCTGAACTTCTGACCTCTCTGCTCACACCAGTGTTCCATGACCTGTTGCTATGGTAGCAGGCAGAAGTCATGTTGGGGGAAGGGATCATTTGGAAAGGGTTGAAATTTGCAACCAATAGAAATGTGTGTTTCCATTTGACAAAAATTGTGGGAAGCACTGTGATTTGGAGTTAACATGTATATGTGTGGAAAAAGAGAGGGAAACATTGCCATTAACTGGTTCTGGTGAGAGGAGAGAGGTGTACAGCTCAGAGATTCTGGCTCTGATAATCTGCTGTTTGAGTGCCACATTTATTTCTGAACTAACTACTTTTAAAGGTGAGTTATGAATTTGAGAGGGAATGTATGTGGAGCATTTTGATATAAATAATAGAAATGTGATTCTTCTTTTAAAGTTGTTATTCACATTTTGTGTTTTGGGAGATATTTAACTGTCTTGAAGTTGTGAGATATTATTGAGTATGTCTTCACCATATGTTAAGGTGTACTGGTATCACCCAGGAATACTGTGTTCTGCCTAGAATCACACCATGAGACAGTGTGCACACAGGAATTGTTATCAGAGATTTAATTTGTGTTGCTCTTGCTCTGTTAGCCTTGCACTCGCAGGAAAGGGGCAGCTTGTTTTTTGGAACTGTGATGGTTTGTATTGAGCATAAAAAAGCTGTTTGGGCATGTGCTATTTTCTGTTTCTGAAAAATAAAATTAAAATGTGTCAGACTGTTACAGTAATTATCACTTGCTCTACCACAGTAGTAAGTGTACTTTCAAATTGCAAATTAAATTTCGTTTTCTGCCTAGAATCACACCATGAGTCTGTGCGCACACAGGAATTGTTCTCAGAGATTCAATTCGTGTTACTCTGGTTCTTTCAGAATTGCATTCGTAGGAAAGGGGCAGCTTGTTTTATTGAACTGTGATGGCTAGCATTGACTCCAAATTAATATGTCACAAATGAGAGGGCAATGCAAACACATTTGACATCAACATGGTAGATTTTCCTTCCACTCCTGCAATGGGTCATGTAGTTTGTACATGTTCAAAAGTCCAATTAACCCTTACCACACATGTAGTGTTACATACATGTCTCCAATGTTTATGCAGTTGCGCAAGGATCAATGCAGATCTCTTTTGCACTTGACAGTAGACAGTCTCCAAAAGCACACTCTTAGCAGAGAGCAAGCTGTTTCTCATGTACAGTCAAGCTTACTATTCAGTGCTGTGTGGTGTTTCAGATAGCAGTGAGTAATGCTAATACATTGAACCTCACTAAGGCTCATTTCCTTTGCTAGAGTGTAGTATGTCATTCAGGTTGCACATGTTCATGGTCTCAAAAAGCAGTTTGGGCATGTGCTGTTTTCTGTTTCTGAAAAATAAAATGAAAATGTGTCAGACTGTTAGAGTAATTATCACTTACTCTACCACAGTAGTAAGTGTGCTTTCAAATTGCAAATTAAATTTCGTTTTCTGCCTAGAATCACACCATGAGTCTGTGCGCACACAGGAATTGTTCTCAGAGATTCAATTCGTGTTACTCTGGTTCTTTCAGAATTGCATTCGTAGGAAAGGGGCAGCTTGTTTTATTGAACTGTGATGGCTAGCATCGAGCCCAAATTAATATGTCACAAATGAGAGGGCAATGCAAACACATTTGACATCAACATGGTAGATTTTCCTTCCACTCCTGCAATGGGTCATGTAGTTTGTACATGTTCAAAAGTCCAATTAACCCTTACCACACATGTAGTGCTACATACATGTCTCCAATGTTTATGCAGTTGTGCAAGCGTCCATGCAGATCTCTTTTCCACCTGACAGTAGACAGTCTCCAGAAGGACAATCTTAGCAGAGAGCAAGCTGTTTCTCATGTACAGTCATGCTTACTATTCAGTGCTGTATAATGTTTCAGATAGCAGTGAGTAACGCTAATACATTGAACATCACCAAGGCACATTTCCTTTGGTAGAGTGTAGTATGTCATTCAGGTTGCACATGTTCATGGTCTCAAATAGCTGTTTGGGCAAGTGCTGTTTTCTGTTTCTGAAAGAAATAATGAAAATGTGTCAGACGGTTACAGTAATTATCACTTGCTCTACCACAATAGTAAGTGTGCTTTCAAATTTAGTTTTCTGCCTAGAAACACAATATGAGTCTGTGCGCACACAGGAATTGTTGTCTGAGTTTTAATTTGTTGTATTCTGGTTCTTTTAGAATTACATTCGTAGGAAAGGGGAAGCTTTAATTCGTGATGGTTTTATTGTGTTTTTCAGTTGTAGGAAAGGGGTATATAGTATTATAAGATTTGAAAAGCACAAAAAAAATATAGTAATAAATTTAAATTACATAAAGGTATTTTTTTTTTAGTTTCTTTCAGGTATTGCTGAACAACAGTGAAATAAGTTAAAGATGCCTATAAAATCAAGGAAGAGAAAAGAACAGAAAAAACATTTATATTTGAAGACAGCTGGAGGACCCAAATTAGTTGAAGATCCTCATGTTGGAAAAAAGAAAAAGTCTTCTGGTAAGCAAACCAAGGATTTTTAAAAAAATATCTTCAAAAAAAGAACAAATTTGAAAAATGTCCCCACTGCAAATAGAGTTTCAAGTAGTAAACAACAGGACAAAAGTGAGAAATTACAAAATGCTAATGTACAATTAGAAGCAATAAAGATTGACTTAACAAGAAAAACAGCATTTAAAGACATTCGTAGAAAAATGTTTCAGAGAAGAGTGATGTCCAATTTGCTAAAGGATGTGAAAAAATATAAGAAGAAAGCGAAATTTTATAAGCGAAAAAAAAGATATTGAATCAATTGTAGCTAAGGCTTTAGATTTAAAAAGAAAACTATTCATTTTAATTTTGAACAGGATCCGTTCATTAGATAAAATGGTCAATGTAATGAAATCACAAAGCAAAATGAAAAGAGTAGTGAAAAGAAATAACTTTTGTAAAGTGTTTTTAGGAGAATGGATGCATAGTTCAAGTACTGAACCATTTTTTAATGAAGAGAGTTATCTTCAAAGTAATAGTTTGCTGCATGCAGTTGACACCAGAGGTCGTGCTTATGAAGTGAAAGATGGTTGTATAATGGAAAAGGAGAAAATGGTTCCAAGAAATGAGGAAGAAGTGTTAGCTGATGAGATTATGGGGAGACGTCCTAAAGCCCCAGTGTACACTTGGAATTGTAGTAGTATTTGTACTGTACAACAGGAATCTATTGATAAATTTCGTGACTTTCTAAGAGAATATAGAAAAAAGTGTTAAACAGAAGATTAAGGTGCTTCAAAGACTAGATCCATGCAGAGTGAGAGAGAATACTGGTTTGCAAGGACATTCTCTGGCTTGTCTTTCTAGGAAAGTTTGTCAAAGTGTTTTTCACCATTTTAGGATGCTGGCAGTTCATCATACTGGAATGAGAAAGTTTGTGAGAAGATTGTATTTTGCTAAAAGTCCAGCACTAAAGTTACATGAGTTGAATAGTGCTCTGTTCCGTGGATCTGTATCAGATGTGAAGAAGGTTTGTGAGGATATTGAGTTTTGTTACGTTGGTCCAGAGTGTTTTTCACCATTTTAGGATGCTGGCAGTTCATCATACTGAAATGAGAAAGTTTTGTGAGAAGATTGTATTTTGCTAAAAGTCCAGCACTAAAGTTAAATGAGTTGAATAGGGCTCTGTTCCGTGGATCTGTATCAGATGTAGAGAAGGTTACTGATGAAATTCAGTTTTGTTACTTTGGTCCGGAACAAGAAAGTGCAGGTAATGACACAGTTATTGAAGAAAATGTGGAAGAGAATGTAGAACCTACTATTAGTAAAAATTTTGAAGATCAAATGACAAAATTTACTATCATCTCTAATGAAAGACCAAATATTACTTGTATTTGTTGCCGGAGAAGCCATTATAAAAATCAAACAAGGTATGTTGATCTCTATAAAAAAAGTGAAAAAGAAAATAATACTAAGTGCTTGGATTTTGCTACATATTTGTTTCTGGAAAATTGTTTTGATTTGGGTGAATATCACCGTATTTGTAAATACTGTTATAACAAGTTAGAAGAAAATAAAAAACCAGCAAGAGCTGTACATAATAATTTAGAATTGGTTGAAATTCCTGCAGAACTTAGTGATTTAAATATGTATGAGTCTATACTCATTCAATGTGTCCATCCTTTTCAGACTATAGTTCGCATGGAGCCCAAAACAGGCAAATTACCTCCTTCGGATTTACAAAGAGGTTTAAAAGGAAGAGTTGTCTATTTGCCATTGGATTTGAAAAAAAATATGGAAACTATTGATGCAGATAGATTGGAAACTGAACCATTAGTTATTCTGGTTAATGGAGTACCAACAAAGAACAAGAAAATTTGGCAGGAGCTGGTAGATGTACGAAAAGAACAAAGAGAAAATTTATATTTGAAAAGAATATTAAATGGTATGAAACAATTTATATGGATGAAGATGAAGAAGTTCTACTACCAGACTCAGGAATACCAGCTGGGCAAATTGAAAAAGTGGATAAGTCAAAAGAAGAAGAAATTTATGAACATTTCAGCATACATCCTCTTCATTCAAAAAAAGTTATGGCAAACACTATTGATCTGTTTCAGATGAAAAAAGCACAAGGAACTCCCGTGAGTGTATGGGAGGAGAGCTTGGAAGCTCGTTGTTTTCCCCAGCTGTTTCCTACAGGAAAAGGTGGACGATATGATGAACGTCCAGTACATATTTCTGCTTCTGAGTATCGGACTACAAGATTATATGCAGAAGATCCCAGATTTCGTCAAAGTATTCCTTATTTGTTCCATCTTTTATTTGAAAGTGACTTGTCAGCACTATCTTATGCAGTAAATCACATTTTGAAAACTGGAGTACATCTACGTAATGTGACTGCAAAGGATTTTATGAACAAAGTGCAACAGCAAGATGATCATTTGGAATCTCAATTGATTAATCTAATGGCTTGTCAGCGTGGGACAAATGAATATTGGTACCGACGCCATGGAGAATTGAAGTGTATGTTACGTAATTTAGGAACTCCTACATGGTTTCTCACCCTAAGCTGTGCTGAGTACGCTTGGGATGATCTTCTGGATTTTCTTCGAGAAGCAAATTCAAATATTGAAAACATCCAATACAAGACAGCAGGAGAATTGTGCTCATTGGATCCGGTTAATGTTTGCAGATATTTCAATCATAGATTTGAGGCTATGATGTCCTTCATCTGCAATAAAAAAAAATCCACTTCTTGGAGAAGTTGTGGATTTCTTTTGGAGAAAAGAGTACCAAGCAAGAGGTGCTCCTCATATTCATATGCTGTTGTGGATCAAGGATGCCCCAAAATTTGGAACAGATTCTGATGATGCAGTTTTAAGTTTCATCGAAGAATATGCAACATGTGCTATACCTAAAAGCACAGAAGAGAAAAACTTAAAAGAGCAAGTTTTACGTTTCCAAAGTCATCGGTGTGGAAAATACTGTCGACGAAAGTACAAGAGTAAAGACAAATTCTACACAAAATGTCGATTTCGATTTCCACGACCTGTTCTTTCAAAAGGAAGAGTCAACAGTTTTATGTCAGCTGTGTGACATACTATTACAAGAAAATCGCCTAAAAATACCTACAACCTAAGAAGAAAAGAAGAGTCAAAATATATAAATGACTACAACCCAGTCATTTTATCCATGTGGAATGCTAACATGGATATACAGTATGTAGCTGACAATTCTATTGCTGTTGCTCGGTATGTCACATCTAACATCACTAAATCTGAGAAAACGGAATTGAAGGAAATGTGGGAAGGGATTTCTCACGAGAAGACTGTCAGTAAGAAGCTATACAGTTTCAGCTTAAAGATGTTATCGCATCGAGAAATTGGATCCTACGAATGCTCAGATAGGTTATCATCTGCAAGTCTGTACTCCAAATCCAGAAGAATAATTTGGGTAAGTTTAGGCCTTGCAGGAATGCGAAATCGGGTACTGAAATCTGTTGGAGAAATTGAATATTTGGCTGAGAATGACCCGGAAAGTACAGATATTTTGAAATCAAACATGTTGGACACATATTACCCAAAAAGAAGTCGTCATCTTGAGAACATGTGTCTCTATGAAGTGCTGCAGAACTACATTTATAAACGGAATGCCACAGAAGACATCAACAATGTAACATATAAAGTCATTGGTGAGGAAGGATGTTTGGTGAAGCAAACAAAAGGAAGCTTGATTAATCACAGGAAGCTGAGTTGCGACACTACTGACAAGAATGAATTTTACCGCTTAGCACTTTTACAGCTGTTTAAACCATGGCGTTCAGAGGATGAATTACTTGGAGATTTTCATAGCTATGAAGATTCCTTCAATGCATGTAAAGATACGATTGAATGCAGTACTTTCACGAATTATGTGCAAATGTTAAATGAAGAAATTGAACAGGAAGCTACAATTGCAGCTGAAGTAGCTAGAGACAGTTCTCAAGACAGCCAAAGTTCTGGAACACTCAGTCAAGATCCCCTAGGACAACCAATCGTAGAAAATGAAGCTGCAATAGCAATGACTGAAGTGGAAACAGCTATGAATCAAGCTCAGGAAGATTTAGTAGACTTAACATATTTGGAACAGCAACTGAATGAAGAACAAAAACAAATTTATGAAGAAGTCACAAAAAAAATTGATCATGGATTACTACATGAAAAGAAAGAGTGCTCATGTGCATCATTTCAACCAATCAGGATGTATGTGAGTGGACAAGCTGGAACTGGAAAAAGTTTCTTAATTAAAGTCATCCGAAGTTACCTACAGCAAAAAACAGATTCAACTTTGTCTTGTGTTGTTACTGCTCCAACTGGGTTAGCAGCATATAACATAAAAGGAATTACCTTACATCGCTTGCTAATGTTAACAGTGGAGCATGAGAACAAAATAGAATATCACAAGTTAACAGGAGAAGCATGCTTCGAAGTTTCAAGAGTGTTGAAGAAGATGCAAGTTCTCATTATTGATGAGGTAAGCATGGTATCAAACTTAATGCTTGCCTTTGTGCATTTAAGAATGCAGCAAATTCTAAAGAGAGACTATGACGTGTTATTTGGAGGAAAACATGTTATAGTTTTTGGGGATCTTCTGCAGCTCACTCCAGTTAAAGGACAACCAGTGTTTAATACTGTGACACATGAAGACACAAAGAAGTCATTAGGAAGTATTGGTAATGCGAATATTTGGTCATTCTTTGAGTACAAAGAACTCACTACCAATATGAGGCAAGCAAACGATGAACATTATGCAAGTATTCTGAAAGATATCAGAATTGGACTACTTACAGAAGTTGGCAGAGAAGCATTACAGAGTCAGATGCTACATAATTTATTTCCAAATGAAGAAATAGTTGCAGAGAAAATATACCAGAACATTGCAGAAAAAAATACTGTAATCTGCTTAATGCCAACACTACGTGAATGCTCGATATTCAATGAGGAACTTTTGAAATTGGAAAAGCAAGAGATTAAGAAAATGGAAGCAGTGGACAAAATTCAGCATGAAGGAATTACTATTACATTAACAGGCAAACTGAAAAATAAATTGGATTCTCTAGAGAAGAACATTTCGAAAACAGCTGGTTTAGAAAAAAATCTTTATGTTTGTATGAACTGTCGAGTATTTTTAAGAAGAAATTTGGATGTAGAAAAAGGTTTAGTGAATGGAGCTATGGGTAAAGTTGTGGGTTTCGTGAAATACCAGAAAAAATATGGAATTGAATTTTTAAAAATAAAATTTGATCAGATTGAAGAGGTTAAAGACATTTGTCGTTGTTCAGTTTGTTTCTTGCTTGTGAAAGACTTATATGTACGTAGGAAGCAGTTTCTGTTTTCTCTAGCATATGCTGTAACTATTCACAAATCTCAAGGATTAACTGTAGATAGTGCTTTTGTAAACATTGGTTCAACTGTGTTCAAAGAAGGTATGGCATATGTTGCTTTGTCACGAGTGAAAACATTATCTGGTCTATTCATGATAGACTTTGATGACTCAAAAGTTAGTGCTGATGCAAACGGTGTAAAGGAATATAATAGATTAAGAAGAAGCTATGCTCCTCATTTAGGTCAGTATCCCGTGTTTGAAAAACGTGTTGTTTGTCGGAAAAGGAGAATTGAGAATATCTGTAATGAGGATGTACAGAAGAGAAAACAAAAGGAGAGTGATGTGATTGCAAGCAAAAAGAAAAAGGACAATGCTGAAGAGGTTGTTGGTTGTCATTTTGAAAATAGCTCTGGTGTCAACTGCTACGCTAATGTAGTGCTGAATGTAGTATTTTATCTTGAAAGTTTGCAAGAGCAGATAATACTAAATCATGAAAAAAGATTCTGTTCTCTGCTGAGTTTTCTTTTTGAGAAGCTGAGTAATGATAAAACTAAAATAGAAAGTGCTTCTGATGTTAGAAAACTTTTAGATGTATGTTCAGGAAGTACACAGTTTACTCAAAATGTCCAGCAAGATGCACAGAATTCTTGATGTATATGGTTATGGTACTGGAAGATAAAGGGGTAGAAATCGAAAATATGTTTGGTCTCTCTTATAAATGGGAACATAGTTGTGAAAACTGGTTCAACACATGCAGCTCTAATGTTGATTCAGAAAGGTTCATATATTTAACATTACCAGAGAGTCAATCAGTCACTTTTAGTAAATTAGTTAAAGATGCCAATCACAGCATGGAATATTCTAAATGTAAATCAGACATGTTTTCAATGTTATTTTTAAAGAAATATGGACAGTATGTAATTTTAATGATGCAACGTTGTGGAACTGATGGAACAAAATTGGACACTTCTATAAAGAAGTTTGTAGGAAAACAATTATCAATATCAGGAAAAACTTTTGTTGCAATTGCAATAATTTTCATGATGGACCTTCGATAACTTCTGGTCATTACACAGTTTATCTTAAATGTGAAAAAGGCTGGACAATGTGTAATGATTCTCAATTGATTTTCAAGAAACGTTTGCCTGCAGAATTACCAAATTCCTATTTATTTTTTCTAAAACCAAAATTTTAGATACAAATTGCAACATCTGAACAAATCATTTTTTGCGATTTTACTGGATTACCTTTGGATATTTCATCCATCTTGTGGACTTCTTTGACAGATATTATTTGGGTGGATGAGCTTAAGCAACAAGATTTACAGACGTTATTTATTGCAAATAGTTATTGTTGTTAGATGAAATTTTTATTATATATATTATATTTCTATCAAGGTATGTTTTACTGAGAAGAGATTCAGGGCTTTTTTTAAACAATCTTTCAGATTGTTAATTTTTTTGCCCGCTGTTAAGTGATGAATGCAATTGGTTTCACAATTTGCAGTGAAATTCAATATATTCTGAAAACAGCAAAAAAGGGCAAAACATGTCTTTGTTAAATATGAAAATATGTGTACTGTATTCTAAAATGTATTGTTAAATATTAATACTTTTTTTCTTTTGTTACAGATTGAGAAAGAAATTTTAGCAAAATTAATCCTTTTTTCTAACAATTAAAAAAAAACATTTAATGATAATTAAGTTGGTCAGGTAAGTTTGAAATATCTGTATTTATCACACATTTACTTTCGTAGTCCCTTGTTTTCACTTCTCCTCACTTTGCTTTTGTCATTTCCCTTGTGGTCCCTCAAGTACATTGAAGGGTGAAATAACCTTTTTTTTTTTTTTTTTTTTAAAAGGTGCGCACGGTAAAAAAAAAATTTTTTAAAAACTGATAAAATAAATGTTAAAAAAATTGTGAGGTAGGGTGGCTCTTAAAAGAGCCCTTGTGTTAATACAGGGACAGAGGAAAGAAAGAATGGGAATATTAGAAGGGACCGCACTTGTGCTGCTCAATCTTATTATCTATTAGAGGAATACTAGATTCCCCCATAGCAATAAGAGAGTAACAAGTGTTGCACCTTATATGTACTCTCTGAAACCGAGGGTAGATGTCCAGAGGAGCAGAAGAGGGTGATGCTCCCACCGCAGAGGAAGTGCTCAGCTGAGCTGCCGAAGATGTACTCGGCTGAGCTTCTGCAGATGTGCTCGGGTGACTTACTGGAGCGTTTGCTTCAGTATGTCGAGCAAAAGTCCTGGGATGTACATCCCTAATGTGTCTAAACATAGTGTAATTTCCAAAGGAATACTTCTTCCTTGGATTACCTCTAGATAAGACACTCTCACAAAGTGAGCAGGTGACTAATAGAGCATTTACCTTTTTCTGCCCCTCTGGAAATGTGAAATATTCCCAAACAAAAGAATTCTTCTGTTTCCTCCTTCTCTGTCTGATGATGCTGCTGCCCTGCTCACTCTCAGAAGAGGACTGCTGCTCTGCCATTGTATCCCAAAGACAATTCAGCTCCTTCTCCTAGGGAATCACAAGCAGTAATGAGGGGAATGGGTGTGGTGTTGGAAGTTTCTGGAAATGAAACAAGTTTAAACCAATGAAAAGTGTTGTTTCTGGATCACATGACCTACCGTGCGCGCTCCGTGCGCTTACCGTACGCGCATGGTAAAAGTACGCATGCGCGCACATAAGACACGCGCGCATGCGCATTAGAGGCTCGCGCGCACGCACGTACGGCGGTTCCGCGTAACGTGCGCGCGCGCGTAGGGAGCAAGCGCTTACGCGTCGCACAGGAAGTACGGACGCATACGTAAATCGCGTACGCATGCGCACACAGAGCATAAATATTACGTACGTGCAACGTACATAAAGCGTACCGTGCGCGTACCGTAAGCTTACCGTACGCGCACGGAAAAAAAAGTCCTAAAACAAATAAATAAAGGTTTGTAGAATATATTAACTATGTTATTCAACTATATCTAATATTTGAGATGTCATCAGTGATGTCATGAGTGATGTCACTGACCATGTCATGAGTGATGTAATATGTGACGTCATCAGCAGTGCATTGCGGGCACGCAAGTTATAGTTAGCTGTACTAACTATAACGGGGAATTTCAATGGTTTTGTACAAGTGAAAAGTCCAGCTAACTATAACGCCCCTGAAACCTATGGTTTTTTTCAGTGAATTTCTGAGGTTGTTTAAATGCTAATTCCTAACTATAACGTGCCTGAAACCTATGGTTTTTTTCTGTGAATTTCAAAGGTTTTTTAAATGCTAATTTCTAACTATGCCTACAGAGATAGGACATGTGAAGAAAGAAGAAAAAATGCACAGAAAGAAAAAAAAGAAATGCAGAAAGAAGCAACAGAAGTCCTCAAAGACGAAGAAAAGTGCAGGAAGAAGGATAACATGCAGAAAGAACAAAAAGAAGAGCAGAAAGAATCCTTGTTGCAAAATCATCCTGTACCCTCAACTTTTTCAGACGGATACTGGTGGTAACTGAGTCTGACTAACCAGTCCGAGAGCCAGTGCTATGTTAAAAGACACTTAGAATACAGTGAAAACACCTACATACACTAGGGAACATTATGCGTTGGTGTCCCCCTGTGATTAGCATGACCTCCTCTGTAAGCCCCTAGTATATAATAGGGCAGGGGGATTAAAACTACCTCTTAAAACAGGCCACAGGGTGTTTTTGCACACGTTAACTCAGGCCCCGTCCCCTCCCTTCACCACTGTGTAAACACGCCCTGTGTCCATTTTTAGTTGGGAGATTAAGTTCATTTGAATCCTGAGGGTCCCTAGGGTCCAACTAGCCCACTAGGTACCTCCAGTAAGTGCCACAGAGCTGCGTTGCAGAGAGGTGTAAAAAGTGGCACAGCCTGGACCACCTCTCTGCAATGCAGCTCAGCGGCACTTACTGGAAGCACTTGGTGGGCTAGTTAGCCCCCATGGGCCCTCAGTATTGAAGGGAAATTATATCCCCAATTTAAAACGTGCCATAGTGCGTGTTTGCACACGTCACCTCAGGCCCCGTCCCCTCCCTTCACCACTGGGTAAACGCGCCCTGTGGGTGTTCTAAGTTGAGAGATTAAGTCCCCTTGAATCCTAAGGGTCCCTAGGGTCAAAGTAGACCACTAGGTACCTCCAGTAAGCGCCACAGAGCTGCGTTGCAGAGAGGTGTAAAAAGGGGCTTGGCCTCAGAACACCTGTCTGCAGCGCAGCTCCCTGGCGCATACTGGAGATGCCTGTTGGGCTAGTTGGCCCTCAGGGACCCTCAGTATTGAAGAGGAATTAATTCCCCAACTTACAACTCACCAGGGGGCGCGTTTGCAGAGTGCTGCAAGGAGGGGCGTGGCCTCCGGCACGATGCCAGTCTTTTATTTATTTTAATTTTTTAAGAAGGGGTCCTGTGTGGTTCCCCTTCTTATTCTAATTTATTGGCCCTGATGACCCCATCCCCCAGGGCCTGTCTCCTAATTATATTTTTTTGACACCAATCCCCAGGGCCGGCCACTGTTTTTTATTATTTTAAAAAAATATATATTTATAGACACACCTAGGACATGCTGGACAAACCGTACGTACCTATCACCATTTGAGTGATATTCATTAAAAGGTGACTATGCATACAATGAATCCACGTGGAATGTATTTACACCACTAGTAAAGCTCTGACATGTCTGATGCCCTACTGTGCCTAATCCCGGTAGACACCCTTGTCGTTTATTTATACAAACATGGGTAGCTATTGACGGGCACATTTAATACACATGCACACCAAGCCATTCAAAGGGGATTCGACAAAAATTCGACCAAAACTATGTAAGAAACCCCGCTCACGGTTAATAAAACAAACATCCACTGCCGGATGTGTAATACTTTTTATTTTACTCTCTGGAAAGGGGACAAACATCACTTGAGAGTCACAGCGCGCTCCTGGCAGAGCCCAATGCTGTGTTACACCCACCATTGCCTGCCGAGTGCCACACACCTCTGTGTTGTATTCCACCAGCTAGTGCATATGCTATGACACTCTCTAGCCCATGTGCACTGTAACACCACCCCGTGAATATGTCATGCCACACTTGTCTTCGCACGAGTTATATTGCCCCATCTAACGTGCCTTCCTCGATGCCTATGTTATAACGCACAGTGCTATGCCATACATATTACAATCTGGGATCCATAGCTTTGTCACAGTGCATATGCAATGTTACACTCCCCAGCATATATTTTATATTACAACTTTAGAGACTAGTTAGGTTACACAACACTGCCCTGTGCATATTACACTCCAAGGCGCACATCGCATAGCACGCGCTAGTGCCTGTGCTATCTCGCGCTCTCCAATGAATCTGTCATTGCGCACAATGTATTGCATATTATATTTCACGCCCGGTTCATCTTATATCACGCTTTTTGGTGCATAGTTTATACCATACACTATATCTAGTTTTCATTTTCAATCGTGCTCTCAGGACTATGTTCTATATAACACTGTGTTCACCTACCCTTTTCACGGGCATTACATTTTGCGATAGGGGGTGGAGGGTCAGGGGGTGTTTCTGCAAAGTGAGCCCGGAGTCACAGTCGCAAACGTCCTCTTCTTCCTGAATAAAAGTGAGATTATGCTGCATACTTGTTCATATTTTAAGTAGTTCGCAAAGACACACGTTTTAAAAACAATAAAGTTCCTAATACCCGCCTTCTCTGAACAGTTAGCTTGCTGCCCCATCCCCCTCCTCCCTATCCTCTGTTGTGTGAATCCATGGACTAGCCTCCTCCCTCCTGCCATGCATGGTCTGATGTGCTGCCACTGCCCTCAATTTAGTATGATGTACCAGTCCCCTCCTCCTGCCCTCCATTGCCCAATTCTATGCCCCATCATTGACCTCCTGCTTAAACTCTGTGCTTAGCTTGCTGCCCCTATTCTCCTTCCCCCTGCCCTCCGATGTCTTTGTGCATGCCCCTGCTCCATCCTTTTTGCCCACCATGTTCCATGGACCTGCCACTCCTATCTACTCTGAGTGTTCTGTTGAGCTGCCACTCCCCTCCCACCTGCCTAGCATTGTCAGATGACTGTAACCTGTCCCTGCCACCTCCACCCTGCCTGTCCACATGCCATGCCCCTATCCTCTTCCTCCTGTCCTACATGGTCCATTGTACTGCCACACCCTTCTGCCCTCCCTGGTCTGTTGTGCTGCAACTGCTCCTCCTGCCTGCCCCGTGCGGTCTGTTGTGAGGCCCCTTCCCCTGAACTTTCTAGTCTGTGCACAGGTCCTGACCCTCCCTTCTATCCTCAATCGTCCTTTGTGCATGCCCCTGCACCCTCCTTCTTGCCCATCATAGCCATTGTGCTGCCACTAACCCTCCCACTTGCCATGCATGGTCTTCTGTGCTGCCATGGCCCCTCCCACCTTCCCTGTGTGGTCAGTTAGCTGCCCCTGACCCCCTCCCACCTTCCCTCCATGGTCTGTGTGTATGCCATCACAGTCTCACTGTTGCTCTTCATGGTGTGTCTTGCTTCTAGTGCCCATCCTGGCTGACCTCCATGGCTATCTTGCTGCTCCTGCCCTGCCCCCTTGCCCCCAGCCCTCTGTTTACATGTGCAGACCCCTAGTCCCTCCCTCCTGGCTTGTCTGTTCCATTGTAATGCCCCTGATCCGTCCCTCCTGCCCTTTATGGTCTGTTATGCTGCAGCTTTCTCTCCTGTCTGTCCATTATGGTCAGCTAGCTACCATTGCCTCTTGCCCCTCTGTTCTCTGTTGTCCATGTGCATGGTCCTGTCCCCTCCCTCTTGCTTTTATGGATTGTTGTGCTGCACTCCCGTCCCGCATGCCCTGTGTGGTGTATTGTACTGCTGCAAACCCTGATGCCTGCCCTGCAGGGTCAGTTTGGTGCACCTCTCCATGTCCCTCCTGTCCTCTGTTATCCAAGTCCATGTCCCTACCTCATTTTCTTCCATGATCCAATGTACCATACTTGCGAACATTTTGAACTTGGTAAGAGGGAGATTTTGAAAAAAACTGGGGTATTGATTTTCCCGCTTTGAGTTACATTGAAAAAGAGGAGATTGTAGACAGGAGACAGATCAAATAAAGGCCATTTGAGCTTAAAAACATTGGACGTTTCCTGGCTGAATCTGGTCTGTTGGCATGTATGGTTGTACTACCATTGCCTCTTCCTTCTGCCCACAATGCTCTATTATATTGCCACAGCCTCTCTTGCAAGTCCTGTATTGTTGGTTTGTTGCCCCTGCCCCCATTTCCACTGCCCTCCATAGTCTGTTGTGCTGCCACTGCCCTTCCTGCTTGCTCAGTGTGGTTAAATTGTTGCCTTTGCACCCTCCTACCTGCCTTCAATTTTCAGAGTCCGTGCCCCTGGCCTCTGCCTCTCAACAGTATCCTAATGAACAACTAGATTGCTAACATTCTATATTTATTACAAAAGTGTGGAACGCCTGACGTCATCTTGATGTAATCAAAACTGTAATACTTAGAGCATTTCCTTTAGAAATTACATATATGAGAGGGTCTTATTGGCTTCAAAATTATGGTTAGTGCTCTAAAAGACTAAAATAAGGACATATTTTCTGAGTTTTCAAATAGCGACAAAGAACTTTTAAAATATTTGTTATCTTTATGTTTTTTTATCCAGTTGACCACTTGATTAAATGTTGCACTTAGGGGAGAGGATGTGGTGTTACTTCCAGAACTGCAGACTTTGCAACTGGGGAACCAGGTTGGAGTTTCTGCTTCAGCTCGACATTCTGTGATTCTGGTCAAATCACTTAGTCTCCCCATGTCTACAACCAAAATAAATTTGTTCTTGTGTGATGTAACCAATGCTCATGTAAAGCACTCCAATACCTGACAAGTCTGCACTATATAACACTGCAAAAACACAAAATAATAAGTGTTTTGCACACTTCTGTCATTGGGCTATATTTGGGCTACATCTGGGTGATTTTCGGCTACATTTGGGCTCTTTTGTCTCCGGTGGCCATCTTGGGAGATTTATTTGTTATGAAGTTTCCTAATTTCCTCATGTACTGCAGTAGGAAATGCTTTCAGTTTTTTACTTTGATTCCATCATGAACGTATTCAGATATGTCACACATTTGCCATAAATTCTGAAAGTTAGCACTCTAGTTGCTCATTAGATCACTGTAGTAAAACTACTGTTCACCATGGAAGTCTGCTCCTGGTATTAAAAGTGCATGTTTCAGTCTGCATGTCAGAATTTTTTAATGAAATAGAAGAGGATTTGAGAAGTCACTCAAAATGTGCCCTCATTTTCTTTCTGCAGCATTAATCATAATTTCTATGGCAAAATGAACCCCCTCATTGTGTTCCTTTTTAAATTAAATGTTTTAAGTGTTACCAGATTATTCCAATCAAGATGGCTTCAGGTGTGCCATACTTTTGTCATAATGCAGACAGTAAGCGCTCTAGTTGTTTTTAAGAACACTCTGGGACATTCTGTCATTGGGCTATACTCGGGCTACATCTGGGTGATATTTGGGCTACATTTGGGCTCTTTGTCTCTGGTAGCCATCTTGGGAGACTTATTTGTTAATTTCCTCATTTACTGCAGTCTCCTCAGTAGGAAATGCTTTCAGTTTTTTACTTTGATTCCATCAAGAAGGCATTCAGATGTGTTACACATTTGCCATAAATTCAGAATGTTAGCACTCTTTTTGCTCATTAGATCACTGTAGTAAAGCTACTGCTCACCAGGGAAAACTGCTGCTGGTATTGAAAGTGCATGTTTCAGTCTGCATGTCAGAATTTTTTAATGAAATAAAAGAGGATTTCAGAAGTCAAAATGTGCCCTAGTTTTTCTTTCTGCAGCACTAATCATACTTGTTATGGAAAAATGAACCCCCTCATTTTGTTCCTTTTTAAATTAAATGTTTTAAGAGTTACCACTTTAATCCTAGCAAGATGGCTTCAGGTGTGCCATACGTTTATCATAAGTAGGACTGTTAGCGCTCTAGTTGTTCTTTGGAACACTCTGGGAAGCTGCAGTAGAACACAAAGGAATCAACTGACAGTCTCTGCCCTTGTTGGATGTACATGTTTTACTGAGAATGTCAGACTTCATTCTCCCATGACTGAGAAAGATAATGTGAATTTACAGAAAATAAGCTCTCAGTTTAGCTTATAGATCACCTTCCAAACCTCTGTGGGAAAAGCATGAGAAAATATTTTTCTCTCAATCATGATATCCCAGCAGAAGGCTTTTTCACATGGTGAAATCACCTTAGAACATACCACAATTCCTAAAATGAGTATGGTACCATCAACAAATGATTTATACTGTAACTAAAGTCTTAAAACCTTCTATTAACTGGAATTCCTTTTTAATGCGGTGCTATCATGTATATTGGTCCCAAGATGGCTGCCAACACTTCTTGGATGAAGTGCTGACAGCCAATCAGATCTCAGGATGAGATGTGTGGTTAGGCTCCGCCCACAAATATATATGATTTTACTTTTGATTTTCTCAGGAACTACTGAACAGATTGACACCAGACCTGCAAAAGGCACTTCCCTGAGTTGAGGACTACCTCTCTGCCAAATTGAAAGTAATTCTGTTCAGCCGTTCGGGCTGTACCTTGGACTAAAGGTCCCTATGGAAAATTGCATGGGGAAAACGCGTTTTGGGACCCCCCTTTTTTCTCAGCCCCCGCTTGACGAATCCCCCCGAGACTTTCAGGGTAGGAGCGGAGCAGAGCGCCCCACCTATTTTGAAAATTTAGCGAGGATTCGTCAACCGGCGCCAAAGTTATTCCAAATAGAATGTTGCGGATTTCCTATGGAAACACGGTCCTAACTATAACTATCTACTGGCGACCGCCAGTAGATAATATATATATATATATATATATATTACCTACTGGCGGTCGCCAGTAGGTAGTTATAGTTAGGACCCTGTTTCCATAGGAAATCCGCAACATTCTATTTGGAATAACTTTGGCGCCGGTCGACGAATCCTCGCGAAATTTTCAAAATAGGTGGGGCGCTACCCTCCGCTCCTACCCTGAAAGTCTCGGGGGGATTCGTCAAGCAGGGGCCGAGAAAAAAGGGGGGTCCCAAAACGCGTTTTCCCCATGCATTTTTCCATAGGACCTTTAGACACAGCTACAGCCCGAACGGCTGAACAGAATTACTTGAAATTTGGCAGAGAGGTAGCCATAAGGTCAAGGAAGTGCCTTTTGCAGGTCTGGTGTAAATCTGTTCAGTATTTCCTGAGAAAATAGCATTTAAAAGCATATATATATGTGGGCGGAGCCTAACCACACATCTCATCCTGAGATCTGATTGGCTGTCAGCACTTCATCCAAGAAGTGTTGGCAGCCATCTTGGGACCAATATACATGATAGCACCTCATTAAAAAGCATTGCAGTTAATAGAAGGTTTTAAGACTTTAGTTACATTATAAATCATTTGTTGATGGTACCATACTCATTTTAGGAATTGTGGTATGTTCTAAGGTGATTTCACCATGTGAAAAAGCCTTCTGCTGGGATATCATGATTGAGAGAAAAATATTTTCTCATGCTTTTACCACAGAGGTTTGGAAGGTGATCTATAGGCTAAACTGAGAGCTTATTTTCTGTAAATTCACATTATCTTTCTCAGTCATGTGAGAATGAAGTCTGACATTCTCAGTAAAACATGTACATCCAACAAGGGCAGAGACTGTCAGTTGATTCCTTTGTGTTCTACTGTAGCTTCCCAGAGTGTTCCAAAGAACTACTAGAGCGCTAACAGTCCTACTTATGATAAACGTATGGCACACCTGAAGCCATCTTGCTTGGATTAAAGTGGTAACTCTTAAAACATTTAATTTAAAAAGGAACAAAATGAGGGGGTTCATTTTTCCATAAAAAGTATGATTAGTGCTGCAGAAAGAAAAATTAGGGCACATTTTGAGTGACTTCTCAAATCCTCTTCTATTTCATTAAAAAATTCTGACATGCAGACTGAAACATGCACTTTCAATACCAGCAGCAGTTTTCCCTGGTGAGCAGTAGCTTTACTACAGTGATCTAATGAGCAAAAAGAGTGCTAACATTCTGAATTTATGGCAAATGTGTGACACATCTGAATGCCTTCTTGATGGAATCAAAGTAAAAAACTGAAAGTATTTCCTACTGAGGAGACTGCAGTAAATGAGGAAATTAGGAAACTTCATAACAAATAAGTCTCCCAAGATGGCCACCAGAGACAAAAGAGCCCAAATGTAGCCCAAATATCACCCAGATGTAGCCCAAGTATAGCCCAATGACAGAATGTCCCAGAATGTTCTTAAAAACAACTAGAGCGCTTACTGTCTTCATTATGACAAAAGTTTGGCACACCTGAAGCCATCTTGATTGGAATAAACTGGTAACACTTAAAACATTTAATTTAAAAAGGAACACAATGAGGAGGTTCATTTTGCCATAGAAATTATGATTAATGCTGAAGAAAGAAAATGAGGGCACATTTTGAGTGACTTCTCAAATCCTCTTCTATTTCATTAAAAAATTCTGACATGCAGACTGAAACATGCACTTTTAATACCAGGAGCAGACTTCCATGGTGCAGTAGTTTTACTACAGTGATCTAATGAGCAACTAGAGTGCTAACATTCAGAATTTATGGCAAATGTGTGACATATCTGAATACCTTCATGATGGAATCAAAGTAAAAAACTGAAAGCATTTCCTACTGAGGAGACTGCAGTACATGAGGAAATTAGGAAACTTCATAACAAATAAATCTCCCAAGATGGCCACCGGAGACAAAAGAGCCCAAATGTAGCCCAAAATCACCCAGATGTAGCCCAAATATAGCCCAATGACAGAAGTGTGCAAAACACTTATTATTTTGTGTTTTTGCAGTGTTATATAGTGCAGACTTGTCAGGTATTGGAGTGCTTTACATGAGCATTGGTTACATCACACAAGAACAAATTCATTTTGGTTGTAGACATGGGGAGACTAAGTGATTTGACCAGAATCACAGAATGTCGAGCTGAAGCAGAAACTTCAACCTGGTTCCCCAGTTGCAAAGTCTGCAGTTCTGGAAGTAACACCACATCCTATCCCCTAAGTGCAACATTTAATCAAGTGGTCAACTGGATAAAAAAACATAAAGATAACAAATAATTTAAAAGTGCTTTGTCGCTATTTGAAAACTCAGAAAATATGTCCTTATTTTAGTCTTTTAGAGCACTAACCATAATTTTGATGCCAATAAGACCCTCTCATATATGTTATTTCTAAAGGAAATGCTCTAGGTATTACAGTTTTGATTACATCAAGATGATGTCAGGCGTTCCACACTTTTGTAATAAATATAGAATGTTAGCAATCTAGTTGTTCATTAGGATACTGTTGAGAGGCAGAGGCCAGGGGCACGGACTCTGAAAATTGAAGGCAGGTAGGAGGGTGCAAAGGCAACAATTTAACCACACTGAGCAGGCAGGAAGGGCCGTGGAAGCACAACAGACTATGGAGGGCAGTGGAAAGGGGGGCAGGGGCAACAAACCAACAATACAGGACTTGCAAGAGAGGCTGTTGGAGGGAAGATCTATTACGGGTCAAGGAAGCTAGGGGCGGTCCCCAGATCCCCGGGAGCCACCACAGAACTGAGCAGGAGAGTGAGTCAGGGACAAAAGGGGCACCTTAATTTGAGCCGGGGTGCCTAGGAACGCTTGCTCCAAAAATGAAGAAAACAGACATATGAGACATGGAATTGGAGGCAGAATACAATGGCAGTTTAATGAGAAGATGCAACTTCAAAGAAACCGCAGAATAGAGACATAAAGTACAAAATACAGAATCCAGATAATCATACAGCTGTCATAATATTCTCTGTATCTCAATTAATGTACTGACAGAGAGAGAGAGAAAACACATCTATAAATGCATCATGAGAAACAAGTTACACCAAGGAAAATGTTACCTAGGAACACTCACGTTTACTCTTAGAGCAAGCATTCCTGCAATTACAATACAAAATCTTTTAAATGCAAAAGTAAAGAGAACAATGGTTAAACATAACATGACATTTCATATAGGTAAAATAGAATAAGATACTTCAAGCAAAGCAGAGCAAGACATTTTAAGCAAAGGAAGACAAGAGCTCCCAGCTCTTGGGGAAAACCTGCACTGCCTGTTAACCTACATACAGACGGCGAGGTAGTCCGTCGATATCTGTGGGTGCTCCCTTTTTATATCATTTTGTGGGCTCCTTTGCACGCTACATCTACCTACGTATGCTACCCAAAAGCTTCGTCTGCAGATTTTACCAGACATTTCGTCATTTACCCACTTAATGCTGACAATGGACTGGGTGAAAAGGTCAGTCTCTCAGGCCAATCGCTTATCGTAAGTTCCATAGAGCAAGCAGAAAATAATGGGTATTGTACGGGAATTCAATATATTCATGTATAAAATCTCCTCAGTTCTCCTAACTTGACGCTCTGCGGTTGCCACTTCCTTAAAAGCGGGAAACCTGCCCAGGAAGCAAGTACCAGTCCAGGATGCAGCCTACTGTATGTCGACAGCTTCAGGGGGATGTTGAACTTTGATACCGAGCACGGAGCACTCGGGTAGGGTGGGGGCTACTAGTTTGGATCAGAAGGCCTCGCAGATCTGCCTTCAGACTGCTATACACTAAAATTGCAGAGCTATGGTCAATTTAACAAAGAGGCCTACATATTGAACAGAAGGGCCTACACAGGGGTTTTATGCTGGCTGAGTGGTAAGGATGTCTCAGGATAATTATATAGCAACACAGGACCCACTGGTCAATTTAATACGGCCTACAAATGCAGCTGGCAGGGCAAGGACAAGGGTCTCATACTTCAGGTGTGGACAGAACGGGTCAGGGGCCCCCTGTGATACAAAATCTACCCTCCTTCAAGGCTGTGGCAATGTAATAGACCATTGTGGGCAGAAGGAAGAGGCAATGGTAGTACAACCATACATGCCAACAGACCCGATTCAGCCAGGAAACGTCCAATGTTTTTAAGCTCAAATGGGCTTTATTTGATCTGTCTCCTGTCTACAATATCCTCTTTTTCAATGTAACTCAAAGGGGAAAATCAATACCCCAGTTTTTTTTCAAAATCTCCCTCTTACCAAGTTCAAAATGTTCGCAAGTATGGTACATTGGATCATGGAAGGAAATGGGATAGGGACATGGACTTGGATAACAGAGGACAGGAGGGACATGGAGAGGTGCACCAAACTGACCCTGCAGGGCAGGCATCAGGGTTTGCAGCAGCACAATACACCACACAGGGCATGCAGGACGGGAGTGCAGCACAACAATCCATAGAAAGCAAGAGGGAGGGGACAGGACCATGCACATGGACAACAGAGAACAGAGGGGCAAGAGGCAATGGTAGCTAGCTGACCATAATAGACAGACAGGAGAGAAAGCTGCAGCATAACAGACCATAAAGGGCAGGAGGGACGGATCAGGGGCATTACAATGGAACAGACAAGCCAGGAGGGAGGGAGTAGGGCTGGGGGCAAGGGGGCAGGGCAGGAGCAGCAAGATAGCCATGGAGGTCAGGCAGGATGGGCACTAGAAGCAAGACACACCATGAAGAGCAACAGTGAGACTGTGATGGCATACACACAGACCATGGAGGGAAGGTGGGAGGGGGTCAGGGGCAGCTAACTGACCACACAGGGAAGGTGGGAGGGGCCATGGCAGCACAGAAGACCATGCATGGCAAGTGGGAGGGTTAGTGGCAGCACAATGGCTATGATGGGCAAGAAGGAGGGTGGAGGGGCATGCACAAAGGACGATGGAGGATAGAAGGGAGGGTCAGGACCTGTGCACAGACAAGAAAGTTCAGGGGAAGGGACCTCACAACAGACCACACGGGGCAGGCAGGAGGTGCAGTTGCAGCACAACAGACCAGGGAGGGCAGAAGGGTGTGGCAGTACAATGGACCATGTAGGACAGGAGGAAGAGGATAGGGGCATGGCATGTGGACAGGCAGGGTGGAGGTGGCAGGGACAGGTAACAGTCATCTGTCAATGCTAGGCAGGTGGGAGGGGAGTGGCAGCTCAACAGAACACTCAGAGTAGATAGGAGTGGCAGGTCCATGGGACATGGTGGGCAAAAAGGATGGAGCAGGGGCATGCACAAAGACATCGGAGGGCAGGGGGAAGGAGAATAGGGGCAGCAAGCTAAGCACAGAGTTTAAGCAGGAGGTCAATGATGGGGCATAGAATTGGGCAATGGAGGGCAGGAGGAGTGGACTGGTACATCATACTAAATTGAGGGCAGTGGCAGCACATCAGACCATGCATGGCAGGAGGGAGGAGGCTAGTCCATGGATTCACACAACAGAGGATAGGGAGGAAGGGGATGGGGCAGCAAGCTAACTGTTCAGAGAAGGCGGGTATTAGGAACTTTATTGTTTTTAAAACATTGTGTCTGTGCGAACTACTTAAAATATGAACAAGTATGCAGCATAATCTCACTTTTATTCAGGAAGAAGAGGACGTTTGTGACTGTGACTCCGGGCTCACTTGGCAGAAACACCCCCTGACCCTCCACCCCCTATCGCAAAATGTAATGCCCGTGAAAAGGGTAGGTGAACACAATGTTATATAGAACATAGTCCTGAGAGCACGATTGAAAATGAAAACTAGATATAGTGTATGGTATAAACTATGCACCAAAAAGTGTGATATAAGATGAACCGGGCGTGAAATATAATATGCAATACATTGTGCGCAATGACAGATTCATTGGAGAGCGCGAGATAGCACAGGCACTAGCGCGTGCTATGCGATATGCGCCTTGGAGTGTAATATGCACAGGGCAGTGTTGTGTAACCTAACTAGTCTCTAAAGTTGTAATATAAAATATGTGCTGGGGAGTGTAATGTTGCATATGCACTGTGACAAAGATATGGATCCCAGATTGTAATATGTATGGCATAGCACTGTGCGTTATAACATAGGCATCGAGAAAGGCACGTTAGATGGGGCAATATAACCCGTGCGAAGACAAGTGTGGCATGACATATTCACGGGGTGGTGTTACAGTGCACATGGGCTAGAGAGTGTCATAGCATATGCACTAGCTAGTGGAATACAACACAGAGGTGTGTGGCACTCGGCAGGCAATGGTGGGTGTAACACAGCATTGGGCTCTGTCAGGAGCACGCTGTGACTCTCAAGTGATGTTCGTCCCCTTTCCAGAGAGTAAAATAAAAAGTATTACACATCCGGCAGTGGATGTGTGTTTTATTAACCGTGAGGGGGGTTTCTTGCATAGTTTTGGTCGACTTTTTGTCGAATCCCCTTTGAATGGCTTGGTGTGCATGTGTATTAAATGTGCCCGTCAATAGCTACCCATGTTTGTATAAATAAACGACAAGGGTGTCTACCAGGATTAGGCACGGTAGGGCATCAGACATGTCAGAGCTTCACTAGTGGTGTAAATACATTCCACGTGGATTCATTGCATGCATAGTCGCCTTTTAATGAATATCACGCAAATCGTCATGGTGATAGGTACGTACGGTTTGTCCAGCATGTCCTAGGTGTGTCTATAAATATATATTTTTTAAAAATAATAAAAAACAGTGGCCGGCCCTGGGGATTGGGGTCAAAAAAACATAATTAGGAGACTGGCCCTGGGGGATGGGGTCATCAGGGCCAATAAATTAGAATAAGAAGGGGAACCAAACAGCCCCCCTTCTTAAAAAACTAAAATAAATAAAAGACTGGCATCGTGCCGGAGGCCATGCTCCCTCCGTGCAGCACTCTGCAAACGCGCCCCCAACAGGCATCTCCAGTATGCGCCAGGGAGCTGCGCTGCAGCCAGGTGTTCTGAGGCCAAGCCCCTTTTTACACCTCTCTGCAACGCAGCTCTGTGGCGCTTACTGGAGGTACCTAGTGGTCTAGTTTGACCCTAGGGACCCTTAGGATTCAGGGGGACTTAATCTCTCAACTTAGAACAGCCACAGGGCGCGTTTACACAGTGGTGAAGGGAGGGGACGGGGCCTGAGGTGACGTGTGCAAACACGCACTATGGCACGTTTTAAATTGGGGATATAATTTCCCTTCAATACAGAGGGCCCCTGGGGGCTAACTAGCCCACCAAGTGCTTCCAGTAAGCGCCACTAGGCTGCATTGCAGAGAGGTGGTCCAGGCCGTGCCACTTTTTACACCTCTCTGCAACGCAGCTCTGTGGCACTTACTGGAGGTACCTAGTGGGCTAGTTGGACCCTAGGGACCCTCAGGATTCAAATGAACTTAATCTCCCAACTAAAAATGGACACAGGGCGTGTTTACACAGTGGAGAAGGGAGGGGACGGGGCCTGAGTTAACGTGTGCAAAAACGCCCTGTGGCCTGTTTTAAGAGGTAGTTTTAATCCCCATGCCCTATTATACACTAGGGGCTTACAGAGGAGGTCATGCTAATTACAGGGGGACCCCAACGCATAATGTTCCCTAGTGTATGTAGGTGTTTTCACTGTATTCTAAGTGTCTTTTAACATAGCACTGGCTCTAGGACTGGTTAGTCAGACTCAGTTACCACCAGTATCCGTCTGAAAAAGTTGAGGGTACAGGATGATTTTGCAACAAGGCTTCTTTCTGCTCTTCTTTTTGTTCTTTCTGCACGTTATCCTTCTTCCTGCACTTATCTTCGTATTTGAGGACTTCTGTTGCTTCTTTCTGCACTTCTTTTGTTTCTTTCTGTGCATTTTTTCTTCTTTCTTCACATGTCCTATCTCTGTAGGCATAGTTAGAAATTAGCATTTAAAAAACCTTTGAAATTCACAGAAAAAACCATAGGTTTCAGGCACGTTATAGTTAGGAATTAGCATTTAAAAAACCTCAGAAATTCACTGAAAAAACCATAGGTTTCAGGGGTGTTATAGTTAGCTGGACTTTTCACTTGTACAAAACCATTGAAATTCCCCCGTTATAGTTAGTTCAGCTAACTATAACTCGCGCGCCCGCAATGCACTGCTGATGACGTCACATATTACATCACTCATGACATGGTCAGTGACATCACTCATGACATCACTGATGACATCTCAAATGACATCACTGATGACATCACTGATGACATCATCCTTGTGATAGAGTGGCAGACCTCCTCTCACCCTAATATAACCTTTGATACACACATTCAAAAATAGAGACTAAAATTTTCAAAACAATGGACATACCAATACCAGTTACAACAACCTCTTCAGTAATTCTAAGATCCACATACACATCCACTCATTCACCAACAGTCCTATACAGTCACTCATACATGTACTCACTCATCATATGTACTCATACACCTATACATCCTGTTACACAATGCCACTCATCCATAGAGTTACTCACACACATAGTCACTCATGCTAATAAAGAATCAAACATACATTTACTTGCATATACAGTTATACACACACCACCATACTTACTTCTACGGAAACTTACACATACTTAGTCTTTTAAACAATCACTTATAGAAACACATACTTATTCATACAGGAACTCTTTCAATCTCTCACTCTCACATATACTCACATATATACACCAATAGTCACATATACTAGTTTAAAACATATGTAGTTACTCATAAAGACACTATTGAGACAGTCATTCACTCACTAACACACCCATACACACACTCATCCACCCATACAGTCCTGCACACATGCTGTGTTCAACACATACAAACAGTGAGTCACTCATTCATGCACCTATGCACTACGTAATACCCCCCACCGAACCATGCAGACACTCAGACTGATACTCAAAAAACCAACTAATAACCTATATAGACACCCATAGGGTTCAGGGGCGTTATAGTTAGCTGGACTTTTCACTCGTACAAAGCCATTGAAATTCCCCCGTTATAGTTAGTTCAGCTAACTATAACTCGTGCTCCCGCAATGCACTGCTGATGACGTCTTATATTACATCACTCATGACATGGTCAGTGACATCACTCATGACATCACTGATGACATCTCAAAAGACATCACTGATGACATAATCC
This sequence comes from Triturus cristatus, assembly GCF_964204655.1. Taxonomy (NCBI): domain Eukaryota; kingdom Metazoa; phylum Chordata; class Amphibia; order Caudata; family Salamandridae; genus Triturus; species Triturus cristatus. The sequence continues at coordinate 982,025,429 of NC_140579.1, read as the reverse complement.
AGTGAATGTGTGTTTTTCTGAAAATTACATATGTTTTATATATGTATATCTCAAGGTCGATGGAAGAATAAATGGGTATATAAGTGTCTAAATGGATGATTTGTTTTTGAAAAATTGATTGTATAACTGACTGATTAAGTGTATCTTAGTGAATACATGGCTTAGTGAGTAATGTTTAAATGTGTAAATATCTGTATCAGTCTCACACTTTGTGTATAAGTGGCTGCATGGGTTGGTGAGTAGCTACATGAGTGTCTATATAGGTTATTAGTTGGTTTTCTGAGTATCAGTATGAGTGTCTGAGTGTCTGTATGGTTCGGTGGGGGGTATTACGTAGTGCATAGGTGCATGAATGAGTGACTCACTGTTTGTATGTGTTGAAGACAGCATGTGTGCAGGACTGTATGGGTGGATGAGTGTGTGCATGGGTGTGTTAGTGAGTGATAGACTGTCTCAATAGTGTCTTTATGAGTAACTACATAAGTTTTAAACTAGTATATGTGACTATTGGTGTATATAAGTGAGTATATGTGAGAAAGAGTTCCTGTATGAATAAGTATGTGTTTCTATAAGTGATTGTTTAAAAGACTAAGTATGTGTAAGTTTCTGTAGAAGTAAGTGTGGTGGTGTGTGTATAGCTGTATATGCAAGTAAATGGATGTTTGATTCTTTATTAGCATGAGTGACTATGTGTGTGAGTAACTCTATGGATGAGTGGCGTTGTGTAACAGGATGTATAGGTGTGTGAGTACATATGATGAGTGAGTACATGTATGAGTGACTGTATAGGACTGTTGGTGAATGAGTGGATGTGTATGTGGATCTTAGAATTACTGAATAGGTTGTTGTAACTGGTATTGGTATGTCCATTGTTTTGAACATTGTAGTTTCTATTTTTGAATGTGTGTATCAAAGGTTATATTAGGGGAAGAGGAGGTCTGCCACTCTATCACAAGGATGATGTCATCAGTGATGTCATTAGTGATGTCATTTGAGATGTCATCAGTGATGTCATGAGTGATGTCACTGACCATGTCATGAGTGATGTAATATGTGACGTCAACAGCAGCGCATTGCGGGCGCGCGAGTTATAGTTAGCTGAACTAACTATAACAGGGGAATTTCAATGGTTTTGTACGAGTGAAAAGTCCAGCTAACTATAACGCCCCTGAAACCTATGGTTTTTTCAGTGAATATATATATATATATATATATATATATATATTCACTGAAAAAAACAAAGGTTTCAGGGGCGTTATAGTTAGCTGGACATTTCCCTCGTACAAAACCCTAGAAAATGTGAATATTCAAGAAGATGTTACAAAAAAATATCGTTAAGTTTCAAAACATTGATGAACTAGAATGTTCTAGAAAGTGTGTTGATAGAATACGTTGCACTTCTGACTTCTATGTGATGTTCAATATTAAAAAAACGGTTCATATGGAAAATTAAAAAGAAACCAATAGAGAAGTTTTGAAGCCTAAAAGAATCAAGGAACTATTCTAATGTATTCTTTACATGTATTTATGTGTGCAGCAACAAAATTATAGACACAACAGCAGTAGGAAGAGGAAGAAGCAGGGAGTGGGGGGAGGGGGGAGATGGGCAGAATGGCACACATGCACAATTAAGTACAACACACATATAGACTAACAATGGCAAAAATTAAACACACCAACAAGCAGCACAAGTCACACAACCCGTCAACATCACACCACTGAACGAGCATAGAAGTGAAAATAGGCGGATAGGCACACCCCTGCACTGACCTGTGAACCCCAGACCAGCACACGCCAGTTGTGCATGCAGGAGGATGTGTGCGTAGCTACACATCCAGGCTCACTGCCAACGCTGAGGTGACAGCACACTGTGATGTTGCAGGGCTCGTGCCTATCATGCTAAGACAATGACCACAGGGACACACTTACTAAGATGTGGGTTTGGGGGGCATTGGCGGTCCTGGGGTTGTTGAGATGAGTCTTCTGGCCCTCATGGGTATCCCTGTATCATGCTCATTGACTCTATGGCACCTGTGGGTGTTCTGGTGTGGCTCTTGGCTGTGTTCCCTTTCATGGTGCAGGTAGTTGTCCTGCTTAACACCAGCAGAAAGCAGGTGTAAAATCCCTGGTGCTAACGTGTCTTATCACCGGAATTTGTTTCGCATTGCAATTGGTGTGAAAGTTGTGATGTGATTTTTTTCGTGTGCACAGCAATATACGTACTGAGCAGTGTATCTCGTCAAGATCCAGCACCTGATGCACTATTCCCAATCAATATAAATACAATGAGATTTCTTAATAGATTTTGTGAGTACACTGTAAGTGCAGCCAATACCTCAGTGCAATACAATACAGGATTTTAGTATTTAGAATAAATCGCAAAGGTGCACCTCGTGTCTTTTTGCACGGGAACGGCTACTCTCCATTTCATTATCAGCACTTTAACGGAAGTAAAGTTGAGATAAATCTAACACACTATTCGGAAGTTAGTGCAAACTGGATATCACCAGTATTCCAGCAATAAGTCCCCCAAAATTTAACACCATGGTGGACTCCATCAAATAACAGTAATAAGAACAAGAAAGAGTCACACAGCAGTTAAGAGAACAACCAAAAATGTTATTAATTTTTTTTTCAAACTTTATTTTTTATAATAATAAATATATAAACGAAAAACTGTTTTCAAACTTTATTTTTTTATTAACATATATATGAACAATAAACTAATAAACAAAATGTAACAACAATAATAAAAAACAACAAGGCGGAACACTACTGTGGGGACAATGGATGTCGACGACAGACCTGGAAAATAAGAAAGATTGTTAAAAAAAAAAAAACATGACTGACCATGTCATGAGTGATGTAATATGTGACGTCATCAGCAGTGGATTGTGGGCGTGCGAGTTATAGTTAGCTGAACTAACTATAACGTTGGAATTTCATTGGTTTTTTACGAACTAAATGTACAGCTAACTATAACATGTGTGAAACCTATGGTTTTTTCAGTGAATTTGCAAGGTTTTTTAAATGCTAATTCCTAACTATAACGTGTGTGAAACCTATGGTTTTTTCAGTGAATTTCAAAGGTTTTTTAAATGCTAATTCCTAACTATAACGGTATCAAAATGCACCACATACATCCCTTCTCAAATTCATAACTCACCTTCTAAATGTGTTAGCGTTACACACTGCTATCTGAAATACCACACAGTGCAAACCATCACAGTTCAAGAAAATAAGCTGCCCATTTCCTACAAATGCAAGTCTCACAGAACCAAACCACGACATATTTAATCTCTGACAACAAATTCCTCTGTGCACACAGACTCATGGTGTGATTCTAGGCATAAAGCAATATTCCTGGTTGATACCAGTACACCTTGACTTATTTTGAAGACATACTCCATATTATCTGACAAGTTCATGGCAGTTAAATTTCTTCCAAAACATAAAATGTAAAACACAACTTTAAAACAAGAATCACATTTACATTTTTTTATATCAAAATGCACCACATACATTCCCTCTCAAATTCATAACTCACCTTTAAAAGTAGTTAGTTGAGAAAGAAATGTGGCACTCACACAGCAGATTATCACAGCCAGAATCTCTGAACTGTACACCTCTCAGCAGAACCAGTAAATGGCAATGTTTCCCTCTCTTTTTTCACACATATACATGTTAATTTCAAATCACAGTGCTTCCCACATTTTTTCAAATGGAAACACACATTTCTATTGGTTGCAAATTTCAACCCTTTCCAAATGATCCCTGCCCCCAACATGACTTCTGCCTGCTACCATAGCAACAGGTCATGGAACACTGGTGGGAGCAGAGAGGTCAGAAGTTCAGCACACAATGTTTCTAATCCAAAGAGCAAGAGTGCTTGACTTTTCAAACCTAACAGCAAATCCAAAGTAATGTTCTGTGGGTACACATTTTTCTGAACCAATACAAAACATGCTTTTAAAAATGTAAACTTACAGCCTATTTTTTTGTGTAGAATGATCTGAAACAGCCAATGAGCTCTTTTTATAAAAAAAAAAGTATGTTAGCCTCCATTTTACAACTATCTTTCTTTTCAGATTGCCATTCTACTGAAAGACACCTTCTGAGTGCATCCAGATCTCCTTGAAAGATGTTCACAGTGTGGATTGTAGGTCATAGCTATGTCTTCTGGAGTGAAAAGTATGCAGAAAAAAGAGGTATTTTCAAAGACCTTGCTTTGCCAAATGTAGACATTAAATGGATTGGTCAGAGAGGGTTAAAGTGGCACCAATTAATGCCCTTGGTGAAATCCTTTCTACATCTCCCACAGCCTGACCTTTTAATTGTGCACTGTGGTGGAAATGACCTAGGCACTTTAACTGGGGTAGGTCTGGAAAAGCTACTTAAGGACACCTTTGTGCAATTGATGTCACTTTTTCCACAAACTACCTTTGTATATTCTAATATATGCCAAAGGCAAAAGTGGAACTGGTCCAACCATTATTGTCCACAGATTGACAAAGCAAGAAAGCACGTCAATAAGTCTGTTTCTGCTTTCCTCAGAGACTATGGTATGGGTTCTATATACCACAACAACTTGCGTTACAACATGCAAGGCATTTATAGAGGAGACGGTGTCCATTTCACAGATGAAGGCAACAGAGTCTTCCTCTTGAACTTTAGACTCTGCATCGGTACTTACTTGTAGGTACAAAAAAACACTCAATTAACACAACAGCTCTTAATCAATTTTTTTAATGTTTTTTTTCCACCGTGCGCGCACCCCACGATATATATATATATATTTTTTTTAGACCTAAAAGGTCTTTCATGGTCCCCCTGACAAGGCCTAGAGGGTCAGTGACTCTCTACCCTGCCCCCTTTTCACGTTCTCCACCTTTCTTTTTCCCTGTCACACACACAACACACAAAATGGCGGCCGACACTTCTTGATTTCGACCGATTCGAATGTTGACTGTCATGAATCCACCAATCAGAATTACGCTCGCGCACATTAGGGTGCGCGCACCGTGCGCGTACGGTACGCGTACGGTGCATGGCTATAGATATGTATGTGCTTTTAACTACAATTTTCTCAGGAACTACTGAACAGATTGACACCATATATCCAAAAGGCACGTGCCTGACCTGAGGACTACCTCTCTGCCAAATTTCAAGTAATTCTGTTCAGCCGTTCGGGCTGTACCTTCGACTAAAGGTCCTATGGGAAAATGCATGGGGAAAACGCGTTTTGGACCCCCCTTTTTTCTCGGCCCCCGCTTGACGAATCCCCCCGAGACTTCCAGGGTAGGAGCTGAGCAGAGCGCCCCATTAGTTTTGAAAATTTCGCGAAGATTCGTCAACCGGCGCCAAAGTTATTCAAAATAGAATTTTATGATTTCCTATGGAAACACGGTCCTAACTATAACTATCTACTGGCGACCGCCAGTAGATAATATATATAGTGCAGGGCACGAAATAAAACTTATTGCACCAGAACTTGGGTCCGCATTCGTATGTTCCTATTTGAAAGGAGTATGAGAGGCGAAGCAGCACATATATATATATATATGCATATATATATATATGCAGGAAACGATCTCTTCACGAAGAAAATATCGGAGGGACACACCAAGGAGGTCAGGAAACGACGTTTATTTCAGCAATGGCATGACGCGTTTCGGCGAGTATGCCTTTATCAAATGCCCTTGTGAACACGGTCTCTCTCTTCAAAGCTGCATAAAGTAACCCTTATCGTTCTACCATTGGTGGCAGTCCAGGTGGGGCGTGTTGGAAGTCCAATTAACACTGCAGCACACATCGGTGAACTACAGCTCCCAGCAGGCATCAGTAGCCAAATAGGTGAGTGATTGAAAACATCCCCATATATCCCTTCATGGGCACTGGAAAATATTTAGGAACGTGATGACTGCAGTCTTGATGACAGCACCGTGTGTCTGCCGGAACAACTTTTCCTTCCCTGACCCCCAACGCTCAAGCCACAATGGTCCTCTTCCAGCCAAGCTCTGGAACGTAGATACAATAATCGTGTCCCTCCGTGCAGTCACGGTCTGCGGTTGCAGTTATGCTGAGCCTTCAGGGGATGCGGCGGTCACGGAGTGCATTAAATACCTTGAATCATTCCAGCAGTTGCCCTTGTTGACTCCGGACACTTGTTTGAGCGGGTCCCCCAAAGCACGCCGAGGGCCAGCGCGCTAAAATATGCAGGAAACAATCTCTTCACGAAGAAAATATCGGAGGGACACACCAAGGAGGTCAGGAAACGACGTTTATTTCAGCAATGGCATGACGCGTTTCGGCGAGTATGCCTTTATCAAATGCCCTTGTGAACACGGTCTCTCTCTTCAAAGCTGCATAAAGTAACCCTTATCGTTCTCCCATTGGTGGCAGTCCAGGTGGGGCGTGTTGGAAGTCCAATTAACACTGCAGCCCACATCGGTGAACTACAGCTCCCAGCAGGCATCAGTAGCCAAATAGGTGAGTGATTGAAAACATCCCCATATATTCCTTCATGGGCACTGGAAAATAGTTAGGAACGTGATGACTGCAGTCTTGATGACAGCACCGTGTGTCTGCCGGAACAACTTTTCCTTCCCTGACCCCCAACGCTCAAGCCACAATGGTCCTCTTCCAGCCAAGCTCTGGAACGTAGATACAATAATCGTTTCCCTCCGTGCAGTCACGGTCTGCGGTTGCAGTTATGCTGAGCCTTCAGGGGATGCGGCGGTCACGGAGTGCATTAAATACCTTGAATCATTCCAGCAGTTGCCCTTGTTGACTCCGGACACTTGTTTGAGCGGGTCCCCCAAAGCACGCCGAGGGCCAGCGCGCTAAAATATGCAGGAAACGATCTCTTCACGAAGAAAATATCGGAGGGACACACCAAGGAGGTCAGGAAACGACGTTTATTTCAGCAATGGCATGACGCGTTTCGGCGAGTATGCCTTTATCAAATGCCCTTGTGAACACGGTCTCTCTCTTCAAAGCTGCATAAAGTAACCCTTATCGTTCTCCCATTGGTGGCAGTCCAGGTGGGGCGTGTTGGAAGTCCAATTAACACTGCAGCCCACATCGGTGAACTACAGCTCCCAGCAGGCATCAGTAGCCAAATAGGTGAGTGATTGAAAACATCCCCATATATTCCTTCATGGGCACTGGAAAATAGTTAGGAACGTGATGACTGCAGTCTTGATGACAGCACCGTGTGTCTGCCGGAACAACTTTTCCTTCCCTGACCCCCAACGCTCAAGCCACAATGGTCCTCTTCCAGCCAAGCTCTGGAACGTAGATACAATAATCGTTTCCCTCCGTGCAGTCACGGTCTGCGGTTGCAGTTATGCTGAGCCTTCAGGGGATGCGGCGGTCACGGAGTGCATTCAATACCTTGAATCATTCCACCAGTTGCCCTTGTTGACTCCGGACACTTGTTTGAGCGGGTCCCCCAAAGCGCGCCGAGGGCCAGTGTGCTAAAATATGCAGGAAACGATCTCTTCACGAAGAAAATATCGGAGGGACACACCAAGGAGGTCAGGAAACGACGTTTATTTCAGCAATGGCATGACGCGTTTCGGCGAGTATGCCTTTATCAAATGCCCTTGTGAACACGGTCTCTCTCTTCAAAGCTGCATAAAGTAACCCTTATCGTTCTCCCATTGGTGGCAGTCCAGGTGGGGCGTGTTGGAAGTCCAATTAACACTGCAGCCCACATCGGTGAACTACAGCTCCCAGCAGGCATCAGTAGCCAAATAGGTGAGTGATTGAAAACATCCCCATATATTCCTTCATGGGCACTGGAAAATAGTTAGGAACGTGATGACTGCAGTCTTGATGACAGCACCGTGTGTCTGCCGGAACAACTTTTCCTTCCCTGACCCCCAACGCTCAAGCCACAATGGTCCTCTTCCAGCCAAGCTCTGGAACGTAGATACAATAATCGTTTCCCTCCGTGCAGTCACGGTCTGCGGTTGCAGTTATGCTGAGCCTTCAGGGGATGCGGCGGTCACGGAGTGCATTCAATACCTTGAATCATTCCACCAGTTGCCCTTGTTGACTCCGGACACTTGTTTGAGCGGGTCCCCCAAAGCGCGCCGAGGGCCAGTGTGCTAAAATATGCAGGAAACGATCTCTTCACGAAGAAAATATCGGAGGGACACACCAAGGAGGTCAGGAAACGACGTTTATTTCAGCAATGGCATGACGCGTTTCGGCGAGTATGCCTTTATCAAATGCCCTTGTGAACACGGTCTCTCTCTTCAAAGCTGCATAAAGTAACCCTTATCGTTCTCCCATTGGTGGCAGTCCAGGTGGGGCGTGTTGGAAGTCCAATTAACACTGCAGCCCACATCGGTGAACTACAGCTCCCAGCAGGCATCAGTAGCCAAATAGGTGAGTGATTGAAAACATCCCCATATATCCCGTCATGGGCACTGGAAAATATTTAGGAACGTGATGACTGCAGTCTTGATGACAGCACCGTGTGTCTGCCGGAACAACTTTTCCTTCCCTGACCCCCAACGCTCAAGCCACAATGGTCCTCTTCCAGCCAAGCTCTGGAACGTAGATACAATAATCGTGTCCCTCCGTGCAGTCACGGTCTGCGGTTGCAGTTATGCTGAGCCTTCAGGGGATGCGGCGGTCACGGAGTGCATTCAATACCTTGAATCATTCCACCAGTTGCCCTTGTTGACTCCGGACACTTGTCTGAGCGGGTCCCCCAAAGCGCGCCGAGGGCCAGCGCGCTAAAATATGCAGGAAACGATCTCTTCACGAAGAAAATATCGGAGGGACGACGTTTATTTCAGCAATGGCATGACGCGTTTCGGCGAGTATGCCTTAATATATATATATATTCACTGAAAAACCCATAGGTTTCAGGGGCGTTATAGTTAGCTGGACTTTTCACTCGTACAAAACCATTGAAATTCCCCCGTTATAGTTAGTTCAGCTAACTATAACTCGCGCGCCCGCAATGCACTGCTGATGACATCACATATTACATCACTCATGACATGGTCAGTGACATCACTCATGACATCACTGATGACATCTCAAATGACATGATAGAGTGGCAGACCTCCTCTCCCCCTAATATAACCTTTGATACACACATTCAAAAATAGAAACTACAATTTTCAAAACAATGGACATACCAATATCAGTTACAACAACCTATTCAGTAATTCTAAGATCCATATACACATCCACTCATTCACCAACAGTCCTATACAGTCACTCATACATGTACTCACTCATCATATGTACTCATACACCTATACATCCTGTTACACAACGCCACTCATCCATAGAGTTACTCACACACATAGTCACTCATGCTAATAAAGAATCAAACATCCATTTACTTGCATATACAGTTATACACACACCACCACACTTACTTCTACAGAAACTTACACATACTTAGTCTTTTAAACAATCACTTATAGAAACACATACTTATTCATACAGGAACTCTTTCAATCTCTCACTCTCACATATACTCACTTATATACACCAATAGTCACATATACTAGTTTAAAACATATGTAGTTACTCATAAAGACACTATTGAGACAGTCATTCACTCACTAACACACCCATGCACACACTCATCCACCAATACAGTCCTGCACACATGCTGTCTTCAACACATACAAACAGTGAGTCACTCATTCATGCACTTATGCACTACGTAATACCCCCACCGAACCATACAGACACTCAGACACTCATTCTGATACTCAAAAAACCAACTAATAACCTATATAGACACTCATGTAGCTACTCACCAACCCATGCAGCCACTTATACACAAAGTGAGAGACTGATACAGATATTTACATATTTAAACATTACTCACTAAGCCATGTATTCACTAAGATACACTTAATCAGTCAGTTATACAATCTATTTTTCAAAAACAAATCATCCATTTAGACACTTATATACCCATTTATTCTTCCATCGACCTTGAGATATACATATATAAAACATATGTAATTTTCAGAAAAACACACATTCACTGGATGATGTTATAAGTGATGTCATCAGTGATGTCATTTGACATGTCATCAGTGATGGCATCTGTGATGCCATGAGTGATGTCACTGACCATGTCATGAGTGATGTAATATGTGACGTCATCAGCAGTGCATTGCGGGCGCGCGAGTTATAGTTAGCTGAACTAACTATAACGGGGGAATTTCAATGGTTTTGTACGAGTGAAAAGTCCAGCTAACTATAACGCCCCTGAAACCTATGGTTTTTTCTGTGAATTTCTAAGGTTTTTTAAATGCTAATTCCTAACTATAACGTGCCTGAAACCTATGGTTTTTTCAGTGAATTTCAAAGGTTTTTTAAATGCTAATTTCTAACTATAGCTACAGAGATAGGACATGTGAAGAAAGAAGAAAAAACGCACAGAAAAAAAAAAAGAAATGCAGAAAGAAGCAACAGAAGTCCTCAAAGACGAAGAAAAGTGCAGGAAGAAGGATAACGTGCAGAAAGAACAAACAGAAGAACAGAAAGAAGCCTTGTTGCAAAATCATCCTGTACCCTCAACTTTTTCAGACGGATACTGTTGTTAACTGAGTCTGACTAACTAGTCCTAGAGCCAGTGCTATGTTAAAAGACACACAGAATACAGTGAAAACACCTACATACACTAGGTAACACTATGCGTTGGGGTCCCCCTGTGATCAGCATGACCTCCTCTGTAAGCCCCTAGTATATAATAGGGCAGGTGATTAAAACTACCTCTTAAAACGTGCCACAGGGCGTGTTTGCACATGTCACCTCAGGCCCCGTCCCCTCACTTCCCCACTGTGTAAACACGCCCTGTGGCCGTTTTAAGTTGGGAGATTAAGTCCCCTTGAATCCTGAGGGTCCCTAGGGTCCAACTAGACCACTAGGTACCTCCAGTAAGCGCCACAGAGCTGCGTTGCAGAGAGATGTAAAAAGGGGCACGGCCTAGACCACCTCTCTGTAACGCAGCGCAGTGGCGCTTACTGGAAGCACCTGGTGGGCTAGTAGGCCCCCAGGGGCACTCAGGATTGAAGGGGAATTATTTCCCCAACTTAAAACGTGCCACAGGGCGTGTTTGCACACGTTAACTCAGGCCCCGTCCCCTCCCTTCACCACTGTATAAACACGCCCTGCGGCCGTTTTTAGGTGGGAGATTAAGTTCATTTGAATCCTGAGCGTCCCTAGGGTCCAACTAGCCCACTAGGTACCTCCAGTAAGCGCCACAGAGCTGCATTGCAGAGAGGTGTAAAAAGGGGCACTGCCTGCACCACTTCTCTGCAACGCAGAGCAGTGGCGCTTACTGGAAGCCCCTGGTGGGCTAGTTGGCCCCCAGGGTCCCTCAGGATTGAAAAGGAATTATTTCCCCAATTTAAAACATGCCACAGGGCGTGTTTGCACATGTCACCTCAGGCCCCGTCCCCTCCCTTCACCAATGTGTAAACGCGCCCTGTGGCCGTTCTAAGTTGCGAGATTAAGTCCCCTTGAATCCTAAGGGTCCCTAGGGTCAAACTAGCCCACTAAGTACCTCCAGTAAGCGCCACAGAGCTGCGTTGCATAGAGGTGTAAAAAGAGGCGTGGTCTCAGAACACCTGTCTGCCACGCAGCTCCCTGGCGCATACTGGAGATACCTGTTGGGCTAGTTGGCCCTCAGGGACCCTCATTATTGAAGGGGAATTAATTCCCCAACTTACAACTGGCCAGGCGGTGCATTTGCAGAGTGCTGCTAGGAGGGGGCGTGGCCTCCGGCGCGATGCCAGTCTTTTATTTATTTTTTTAAGAAGGAAGGCTGTGTGGCCCCCCTTCTTTTTCTAATTTACTGGCCCTAGGGACCCCAACGCCCAGGGCCTGCACCCTAATTTTTTTGTTTAAAAAAAAAAATTGGCCATCCCAAGGCCTTAAACGGCCCCGGGGACCCCAACCCCCGGGTCAAGGCCTTTTTTTTTTTTCTTTAGGAGGGGGCTGCGTTGCCCCCCTCCTCAGGCCACTTATGGCCCCGGGGACCCCATCCCCCGGGGCCGGCCTTTGTTTTTTATTATTTAAATTTTTTTTTATATTTTTAGAAACACTTAGGACACGCTGGACAAACCGTATGTACCTATCACCATGACGATTTGCGTGATAATCATTAAAAGGCAACTATGCATAGAATGAATCCACATGGAATGTATTTACACCGCTAGTGAAGCTCTGACGTGTCTGACGCCCTACCATGCCTAATCCCGGCGCCCCCGCCGGTGGGTACTCTCCAAGTAGACACCCTTGTCGTTTATTTATACAAACATGGGTAGCTATTGACGGGCACATTTAATATACACGCACACCAAGCCATTCAAAGGGGATTCCACAAAAATTCGACCAAACTATGCAAGAAACTCCCCTCACGGTTAATAAAACACACATCCACCGCCGGATGTGTAATACTTTTTATTTTCCTCTCTGGAAAGGAGACGAACCTCAGTTGAGAGTCACAGTGTGCTCCTGGCTGAGCCCAATGCTGTGTTACACCCACCAGTGCCCGCCGAGTGCCTCACACCTCTGTGTTGTATTCCACCAGCTAGTGCGTATGCTATGACACTCTCTAGCCCATGTGCACTGTAACACCACCCTGTGAATATGTCGTGCCACACTTGCCTTCGCACGGGTTATATTGCCCCATCTAACGTGCCTTCCTCGATGCCTATGTTATAACGCACAGCGCTATGCCATACATATTACAATCTGGGATCCATATCTTTGTCACAGTGCATATGCAACGTTACACTCCCCAGCACATATTTTATATTACAATTTTAGAGACTAGTTAGGTTACACAACACTGCCCTGTGCATATTACACTCCAAGGCGCATATCGCATAGCACGAGCTAGTGCCTGTGCTATCTCGCGCTCTCCAATGAATCTGTCATTGCGCACAATGTATTGCATAGTATATTTCACGCCCCGGTTCATCTTATATCACACTTTTTGGTGCATAGTTTATAGCATATACTATATCTAGTTTTCATTTTCAATCGTGCTCTCAGGACTATGTTCTATATAACACTGCGTCCACCTACCCTTTTCACGGACATTACATTTTGCGATGGGGGGTGGAGGGTCAGGGGGTGTTTCTGCCAAGTGAGCCCGGAGTCACAGTCACAAACGTCCTCTTCTTCCTGAATAAAAGTGAGATTATGCTGCATACTTGTTCATATTTTAAGTAGTTCGCACAGACACACATTTTAAAAACAATAAAGTTCATAATACCCACCTTCTCTGAACAGTTAGCTTGCTGCCCCATCCACCTCCTCCCTATCCTCTGCTGTCTGAATCCATGGACTAGCCTCCTCCCTCCTGCCATGCATGGTCTGGTGTGCTGCCAGTGCCCTCCATTTAGCATGATGTACCAGTCCACTCCTCTTGCCCTCCATTGCCCAATTCTATGGCCCATCATTGACCTCCTGCTTAGCCTCTGTGCTTAGCTTGCTGCCCCTATTCTCCTTCCCCCTGCCATCCGATGTCTTTGTGCATGCCCCTGCTCCATCCCATGGACCTGCCACTCCTATCTACTCTGAGTGTTTTGTTGAGCTGCCACTTCCCTCCCACCTGCCTAGCATTGTCAGATGACTGTAACCTGTACCTGCCACCTCCACCCTGCCTGTCCACATGCCATGCCCCTATCCCCTTCCTCCTGTCCTCCATGGTCCATTTTACTGCCACACCCTTCTGCCCTCCCTGGTCTGTTGTGCTGCAACTGCTCCTTCTGCCTGCCCCGTGCAGTCTGTTGTGAGGCCTCTTCCCCTGAACTCTCTTGTCTGTGCCCAGGTCCTGACCCTCCCTTCTATCCTCCATGGTCCTTTGTGCATGCCCCTGCACCCTCCTTCTTGCCCATCATAGCCATTGTGCTGCCACTAACCCTCCTGCTTGCCATGCATGGTCTTCTGTGCTGCCATGGCCCCTCCCACCTTCCCTGTGTGGTCAGCTAGCTGCCCCTGCCCCCTCCCACCTTCCCTCCATGGTCTGTGTGTATGACATCATAGTCTCATTGTTGCTCTCCATGGTGTGTCTTGTTTCTAGTGCCCATACTGCCTGACCTCCATGGTCATCTTGCTGCTCCTGCCCTGCCCCCTTGCCCCAGCCCTCTTTTTCCATGTGCAGACCCCTATTCCCTCCCTCCTGGCTTGCCTGTACCATTGTAATGCCCCTGATCCGTCCCTCCTGCCCTTTATGGTCTGTTATGCTGCAGCTTTCTCTCCTGTCTCTCCATTATGGTCAGCTAGCTACCATTGCCTCTTTCCCCTCTGTTCTCTGTTGTCCATGTGCATCGTCCTGCCCCCTCCCTATTGCTTTCCATGGATTGTTGTGCTGCACTCCCTGATGCCTGCCCTGTAGGGTCAGTTTGGTGCACCTCTCCATGTCCCTCCTGTCCTCTGTTATCCGAGTCCATGTCCCTACCCCAATTCCTCCTGCCTACCATGATCCAATGTACCATACTTGCAAACATTTTGAACTTGGTAAGAGGGAGATTTTGAAAAAAAAATGGGGTATTGATTTTCCCCTTTGAGTTACATTAAAAAAGAGGAGATTGTAGACAGGAGACAGATCAAGTAAAGCCCATTTGAGATTAAAAACATTGGACGTTTCCTGGCTGAAACTGGTCTGTTGGCCTCTTCCTTCTGCCCACAATGGTCTATTATATTGCCACAGCCTCTCTTGCCAGTCCTGTATTGTTGGTTTGTTGCCCCTGCCCCCATTTCCACTGCCCTCCATAGTCTGTTGTGCTGCCACTGCCCTTCCTGCCTGCCCAGTGTTGTCAATTTGTTGCCTCTGCACTCTCCTACCTGCCTTCAATTTTCAGAGTCTGTGCCCCTGGCCTCTGCCTCTCAACAGTATCCCAATGAACAACTAGATTGCTAACATTCTATATTTATTACAAAAGTGTGCAACGCCTGATGTCATCTTGATGTAATCAAAACTGTAATACCTAGAGTATTTCCTTTAGAAATTACATATATGAGAGGGTCTTATTTGCATCAAAATTATGGTTAGTGCTCTAAAAAACTAAAATGAGGACATATTTTCTGAGTTTTCAAATAGCGACAAAGAACTTTTAAATTATTTGTAATCTTTATGTTTTTTTATCCAGTTGACCACTTGATTAAATGTTGCACCTAGGGGAGAGGATGTGGTGTTACTTCCAGAGCTGCAGACTTTGCAACTGGGGAACCAGGTTGGAGTTTCTGCTTCAGCTCAACATTCTGTGATTCTGGTCAAATCACTTAATCTCCCCATGTCTACAACCAGAATAAATTTGATCTTGTGTGATGTACCAATGCTCATGTAAAGCACTCCAATACCTGACAAGTCTGCACTATATAAAACTGCAAATACACAAAAAATAAGTGTTTTGCACACTTCTGTCATTGGGCTACATGTGGGCTACATCTGGGTGATATTTGTGCTGCATTTGGGCTCTTTTGTCTCTGGTGGCCATCTTGGGAGATTTATTTGTTATGAAATTTCCTAATTTCCTCATTTACTGCAGTCTCCTCAGTAGGAAATGCTTTCAGTTTTTTACTTTGATTCCACCAAGAAGATATTCAGATATGTCACACATTTGCCATAAACTCTAAATGTTAGCACTCCAATTGCTCATTAGATCACTGTAGTTAAGCTACTGCTCACCACGGAAGTCTGCTGCTGGTATTAAAAGTGTATGTTTCAGTCTGCATGTCAGAATATTTTTATGAAATAGAAGAGAATTTGAGAAGTCAAAATGTGCCCTAATTTTTCTTTCTGCAGAACTATTCATAATTTCTATGGGAAAATGAACCCCCTCATTTTGTTCCATTGTAAATTAAATGTTTTAAGTGTTACCACTTTATTCCAATCAAGATGGCTTCAGGTGTGCCATACTTTTGTCATAAGTAAGACTGTTAGCGCTCTAGTTGTTCGTTAGAACACTCTGGGACATTCTGTCATTGGGCTATACTTGGGCTACATCTCGGTGATATTTGAGCTACATTTGGGCTCTTTTGTCTCTGGTGGCCATTTTGGGAGACTTATTTGTTATGATGTTTCCTAATTTCCTCATTTACTACAGTCTCCTCAGTAGGAAACCCTTTCAGTTTTTTACTTTGATTCCATCAAGAAGGCATTCAGATGTGTCACACATTTGCCATAAATTCAGAATGTTAGCACTCTAGTTGCTTATTAGATCACTGTAGTAAAGCTACTGCTCACCAGGGAAGTCTGCTGCTGGTATTGAAAGTGCATGTTTCCGTCTGCATGTCAGAATGTTTTAATGAAATAGAAGAGGATTTGAGAAGTCACTCAAAATGTGCCCTAATTTTTCTTTCTGCAGCACTAATCATACTTTCTATGGCAAAATGAACCCCCTCATTTTGTTCCTTTTTAAATTAAATGTTTTAAGAGTTACCACTTTATTCCAACCAAGATGGCTTCAGGTGTGCCATACTTTTGTCATAAGTAGGACTGTTAGCGCTCTAGTTGTTCTTTAGAACACCCTGGGAAGCTGCAGTAGAACACAAAGGAATCAACTGACAGTCTCTGCCCTTGTTGGATATACATGTTTTACTGAGAATGGCAGACTTCATTCTCCCATGACTGAGAAAGATAATGTGAATTTACAGAAAATATGCTCTCAGTTTAGCTTATTGATCACCTTCCAAACCTCTGTGGGAAAAGCATGAGAAAATAGTTTTCTCTCAAACATGATTCATGATATCACAGCAGAAGGCTTATCACATGGTAAAATCACCTTAGAACACACCACAATTCCTAAAATGAGTATGGTACCATCAACAAATGATTTATAATGTAACTAAAGTCTTAAAATCTTCTATTAACTGCAAGGCTTTTTAATGAGGTGCTATCATGAATATTGGTCCCAAGATGGCTGCCAACACTTCTTGGATGAAGTGATGACAGCCAATCAGATCCCACGATGAGATGTGTGGTTAGGCTCCGCCCAGATATATATATGATTTTACTTTTGATTTTCTCAGGAACTACTGAACGGATTGACACCAGATATGCAAAAGGCACATCCCTGACCTGAGGACTAGCTCTTTGCCAAATTTAAAGTAATTCTGTTCAGCCGTTTGGGCTGTACCTTAGACTAAAGGTCCCTATGGAAAATTGCATGGGAAAAACGCGTTTTGGGACCCCCCTTTTTTCTCAGCCCCTGCTTGACAAATCCCCCCGAGACTTTCAGGGTACAAGCGGAGCGGAGCGCCCCACCTATTTTGAAAATTTCGCGAGGATTCGTCAATCGGCACCAAAGGTATTCCCAATAGAATGTTGCGGATTTCCTATGGAAACACGGTCCTAACTATAACTATCTACTGGCGACCGCCAGTAGATACTATATATATATATATATATATATATATTACCTACTGGCGGTCGCCAGTAGGTAGTTATAGTTAGGACCCTGTTTCCATAGGAAATCTGCAACATTCTATTTTGAATAACTTTGGCGCCGGTCAACGAATCCTCGCGAATTTCTCAAAATAGGTGGGGCGCTACGCTCCGCTCCTACCCTGAAAGTCTCGGGGGGATTCGTCAAGCGGGGGCTGAGATAAAAGGGGGGTCCCAAAACGCGTTTTTCCCATGCATTTTTCCATAGGACCTTTAGACAGGGCTACAGCCCGAACGGCTGAACAGAATTACTAGAAATTTGGCAGAGAGGTAGTCCTCAGGTCAAGGAAGTGCCTTTTGTAGGTTTGGTGTAAATCTGTTCAGTAGATTCTGAGAAAATAGCCTTTAAATCAATATATATATCTGAGCCAGCTTACGGTACGCTTACCGTAAGCTTACCGTACGCGTACGGTGGCGTGCGCGAGCGCGATTCTGATTGGCTGTTACATCTAAGTAAACATTCGAATCGGTCGAAACCAGGAAGCGGCGGCCGCCATTTTCTCTCTCGCACTCTGAGGGGGGGGCTGTAAACAAAGGCAAAAAACATATAAAGGGGCTGTTTAGACAGCGCCCATGCACATAGCCATGTTAGTTGAGTCCTCAAAGATCCCCCAAGGCCAAAAACGGTAAATTTTTATTTTTTGAAAATTTCGCCGATTACGCTTACCGTACGCGTACGGTGCGCTTACGCTAAACATTTTAATAAAAAAAAAAAAACACTCTCTGTGCATGGCATATTATTGTCCGCGTGCTCACTGTGCGCGCACGGTGCGCGAAGCGCACCGTGCGCACACGGAACGAACTGCGTTAAGTGGGCGTGCACGCCACGAATGGCGTAAAGTAACTTAGCATTTAAAAAAACGTACAAATTCACTGAAAAAACCATAGGTTTCACACACGTTATAGTTAGGAATTAGCATTTAAAAAACCTTGCAAATTCACTGAAAAAACCATAGGTTTCAGACATGTTATAGTTAGCGGAAATTTTACTGATAAAAAACCAATGAAATTCCCCCGTTATAGTTAGTGCAGGCAACTATAACTCACGCGACCGCAATCTTCTGCTGATGACATATGTGTCTTTATGAAAAAAAAATATTTGTAATATATGTATAGCTAAAAATTTATGGAAGAAGACATGGGCAAATAAGTGTCTAAATACAGTATTAGCATCAGCAGAGGATTGCGGTCGCGTGAGTTATAGTTGCCTGCACTAACTATAACGGGGGAATTTCATTGGTTTTTTATCAGTAAAATTTCCGCTAACTATAACATGTCTGAAACCTATGGTTTTTTCAGTGAATTTATATATATTACCTACTGGCGGTCGCCAGTAGGTAGTTATAGTTAGGACCACGTTTCCATAGGAAAACCTCAACATTCTATTTTGAATAACTTTGGCGCCGGTCGACGAATCCTCGCGAATTTCTCAAAATAGGTGGGGCGCTACGCTCCGCTCCTACCCTGAAAGTCTCGGGGGGATCCGTCAAGCGGGGGCTGAGATAAAAGGGGGGTCCCAAAACACGTTTTTCCCATGCATTTTTCCATAGGACCTTTAGAACGAGCTACAGCCCGAACGGCTGAACAGAATTACTCAAAATTTGGCAGAGAGGTAGTCCCTAGGTCAAGGAAGTGCCTTTTGTAGGTTTGGTGTAAATCTGTTCAGTAGATTCTGAGAAAATAGCCTTTAAATCAATATATATATCTGAGCCCGCTTACGGTACGCTTACCGTACGCTTACGGTAAGCGTACGGTGGCGTGCGCGAGCGCGATTCTGATTGGCTCTTAGATCTTAGTAAACATTCGAATCGGCCGAAACCAGGAAGCGGCGGCCGCCATTTTCTGTGTTTCACTCTGAAAAAAAAAGAGTGAAAACAAGAAAAGGGGGCAATGAGGAGAGTTACAGACCCCCTTACATTTGTGAGGGGGTCAAAGAAGGACTGTAAAGTACAAAACAAACATTTATTGATTTTTAAAAAAAATCACGGGGTACGCGTACGGTAAGCTTACGGTAAGCGTACGGAAGAAACATGGCGTGCGCGAGCGCGATTCTGATTGGCTCTTAGATCTTAGTAAACATTCGAATCGGCCGAAACCAGGAAGCGGCGGCCGCCATTTTGTGTGTTTCACTCAGAAAAAAAACAGAGAAAACAAGGAAAGGGGGCAATGAGGAGAGTTACAGACCCCCTAACATTTGTAAGGGGGTCAAAGAAGGACAGAAAAGTACAAAAAAAACATATATTGATTTTAAAAAAAATCACGGGGTACGCGTACCGTAAGCTTACGGTAAGCGTACGGTAAAAAAAATAAAAAAAAATAAATGAAAAGCAGATTTAAGAGTTTGCTCATCATATGTCCTCCATGTGCGCACGGTGCGCGAAGCGCATCGTGCGTTCATGGCCCATCTAGCGTAATGTGGGCACGCGGTGCGCGAAGCGCACCGCGTGCTCACTTTGTGCGCACGGTGCGCGAAGCGCATCGTGCGTTCATGGCCCATCTAGCGTAATGTGGGCACGCGGTGCGCGAAGCGCACCGCGTGCTCACTGTGCGCGCACGGTGCGCGAAGCGCACCGTGCGCGCATGGAACGAACTGCGTTAAGTGGGCGCGCACGCCACAAATGGCGTAAAGTAACTTAGCATTTAAAAAACCGTACAAATTCACTGAAAAAACCATAGGTTTCACACATGTTATAGTTAGCTGGAAATTTTACTGATAAAAAAACAATGAAATTCCCCCGTTATAGTTACTGTAGGCAACTATAACTCACGCGACCGTAATCCTCTGCTGATGACATATGTGTCTTTATGAAAAAAAAATATTTGTAATATATGTATAGCTAAAATTTAATGGAAGAAGACATGGGCAAATAAGTGTCTAAATACAGTATTAGCATCAGCAGAGGATTGCGGTCGCGTGAGTTATAGTTGCCTACAGTAACTATAACGGGGGAATTTCATTGGTTTTTTATCAGTAAAATTTCCAGCTAACTATAACATGTGTGAAACCTATGGTTTTTTCAGTGAATATATATATATTCAAAAACACAAAGGATGCCGCACTCCAGAGATTGGTTTCATAGTTGCTTTATTTTCACCACGACTGGTGGTAGTGGTGGTGAAAATAAAGCAACTCTGAAACCGGTCTCTGGAGTGCGGCATCCTTTGTGTTTCTGAATTTGAATATCGGGTTGCTGCCTGCACCAGGTATTGAGCGCGGTGACATTGGGAATTAATTGTTTGATATATATATATATATTTTTACAGAGAGATTTCCAAGTGCTGAAAATATGAGACTGAAAGAACTATATTGAGTCTCTTTGAAGTTACATGAAAGGCAGTAAAGTGTGGTACTGCTAGATCGAGATATCTGACTTTTTTCTTGTGGCAGTTTTGATGCCATAAAGGGCATGCTGGAAAGAACAGTTCTGTATTATGTGATTAGCTAAGTGGATTAGTAAAGCCACGCAGTAGAAACACTTTGAAACAGATGAAATGTATATGAGAGAGGGGCTATGGAGAGATGAGGGGCACGTTTGTAAGGATGTTAGTGAGGGAGTCAAAGGAGGTCATAGTGTGCAACTGTAAGGCACACGTTCACCCATAGGCATCTTGGAGCCAAAATGATGGTCGCACTGGCTTCCACCAGTGCTAAAAGGCTGCGATGATGGGTATGTGGCAAAGTAAAGTAATACTGTGTCTTTTTTCTCTCTTTCTTAGTCTTTTTGGAGAGCGTACGGATTTCACAAAGGTAAGGTGACTTCGTCATTATTGACTGTTAAACACTTCACTCACGCACACACCCACCTACACTTTAAAACCAACAACCTATCTGCCTTCTACATAGGATAGTATTTTAAAAGGATAGTTTTAGGCACTAGCAGAAATGGCATATCATTGGATGAATGCTACCCAGGCCCTAAGTCTGGTTCTGGAGTCCAGCTCTGAGGCAGGATCAGAGACTGAGACAGCAGATACTGAGACAGCATCTGAGGGAGAGGACAATGGAGCCGAATCTGGAAGTGATTTTTCAGTCGGCGCAGATCCATCCAACGACTAATCTTCCAGCTATTCTGGAGGAGACAATGTCAGTCGTGCTGTCCCTTTGCCAGCACAGTCTGTGCAGCAGGACACCAGTAACAGGTTAGAGCAACCCAGAGTGCAGGCACGTGCGGCCGCAAGCACAGACGGAGTGCTGTTTTGGCAGCCTCCAAATTTAGTTCAGCCCTACATTCCGCCTTTCACTGGTGACGCTGAATGTAAAGTCGATACGGCAAATTTTTTGCCAATTGACTACTTCCATCTCTTTTTGGATGTTGACTTCCTTGGCGAAATTGTGCAGCAAACACATTTGCATGCCAAACAATTTCTGAGGGAGCAAGGAGGCACTCTTGGGCCTCATTCTAGGGCGCGCAAGTGGACTCCCTCTTCTTTAGGGGAGTTGAAGATATTTTTGGGCCTCACACTTAAAATGGGGGTAGTGCATAAACCAACCTTGCTATCCTACTGGTCTACTCGCACGGTTTGGTTAACCCCCATCTTTGCACCAGACATGAACAGAGATCGTTTTTTGCTATTGCAGCGCATGCTACATTTCAATGACAATTCTGCTGCATTGCCCCGGTTGACAGGTTGTTCAAAATTCGGCCTGTTGTGGAACATTTGTCTGCCAGGTTTCCAGAGGTTTATACTCCTGGAAAGAATATAGCCATTGATGAGTCCTTGATCCGGTATAAAGGGCGGTTGCTGTTTAGGCAGTACATTCCGAGCAAACGCGCTCGCTATGGCATCAAGCTGTACATGCTGTGTGAGAGCTCGACTGCCTATGTGTACAGCTTGAGAGTGTATACAGAGAAGGACACAACTCTTAACCCTGTAGGTTGCCCTCCCACGCTTGGGATCACAGGAAAGATCATATGGGAGCTTGTCCAGCCAATTTCTATACAGGAGTAGAGCTGTTCAGTGAGCTCTACAAAGCTGGCACCGTGGCTTGCGGTACAATTTGTTGTCGCTGCAAAGGATTCCCGCAGGAGCTTGTTTGCAAGAAGCTTCAGAAATCCCAGAGCACTGCGTTGCGTTCAAACGAACTGCTCGCAGTCAAGTTCTCAGATAGGCGTGATGTGTACGTGCTCACTACAATTCATGCTGAGAGCACTTCCCCTGTCACGGTTTGGGGTCAGATGGCTGAAGTCCACAAGCCCACCTGTATACTTGATTACAACAAGTACATGGGCGGAGTGGACAAGAACGACCAGGTTCTTCAGCCATACAATGCGAGTCATAAAACTCGCACTTGGTATAAGAAACTGTTTACACACCTGATCCAGATGGCAACATACAATGCGTATGTTGTTTATCGTGAGATCACCACAGGAAGATTCATGTCTTTCCTTGACTTTCAGTTGTCTGTGATTGAAAGTCTCACTGCTACAGAAGCAGCAGCCTCCACTTCATGTGTTCTGGAGGACGTGGGAAGGCTGCAGGAGCGACACTTTGCTCATAAAATTCCTGCAACACCCAAAAAGGTGCGACCATGTCATCGCTGTAAAGTGTGCTCGATGCAGGGAAAGAGGCAGGAGACTCGTGTTTACTGTCCCCAGTGCCCAAGTAAGCCTGCGTTCTGTTTTCCTACTTGCTTTATGTTGTATTACACTAAAGCAAAATTCTGGGAAATTGACTGAGGTGCAGCTGCCAAAAGGGAAAACCTTTCAAATGGTGTGAATGGATACCTACTGTCTGTGGGCCACTCCTTCACAACGCAAGCAGCTGCAGAATATTTCTTCCTCTACTTTAGGAAATCATGGACTTCTCAACACCTTTGCTTTTAGAACGTGGTAGTTGTTCTGTTCACCAATTGACAAGTGCATTATAGTCCCCACGCTGCACATACTGGTGGACAGAACATATGCCACGTTGTCATAGAGTACCCGTGTTTCACATTCAACCGTTCTTCGTAGTTTATTATGTTCTCTTTTTGAAGCTTTTGAAAATTTCCAGCATGTTTGCCTTAGTTTCAAAGGTAGATATGCTTGCTCAGCTCAAGGAATGTTTTAGCGGCATACTCGGGCACCCCCCAACTTGCATCCACAAACTGGAAGGAGTTTGATAGAGCATTGATAGCACGTGACAGAAATGTTCACTCAAGCTTCAAGTAGCTAGAGATGGAAGGCATTAGTATAGGGTCTCTTGACAAATGGACAGGATTAGTCAGGACTCTCAGGACAGACACATGAATGGGTTAGAAAAGCTTACGGTAGGTGCGCTTTCCGAGGAATATTGCAAAGGTAGAAGGCAGATAGTAAAGATAGTATAGATACACATCCAGACTTCATCTTCACCCATGGATTCAAATCCATTGCTGCCACACTCACACTGAATTTACTGTATTACTTATGGGTCAATGCTGCTTGCCATGTTCATCCTCCGTTAGAACTTAGTAGATGGTCAGTTTGCTGTATGATAAGTGCATTATAGTCACTGCGCATAATGGTGGATTGGACATATGCTACGTTGTCACTGACTACCCGTGTTTCACATTCATCCGTTCATAGTTTATGAAGATATCTTTTGAAAATTTCTAGCATGTTTGCCTTAGTTTCAAAAGTAGATATGCTTGCTCAGCTCGAGGAATGTTTGTGCGGCATACTCGTGCACCCCCCAACTTGCATCCACAAACTGGAAGGAGTTGGATTTAGCATAGTGAGTGCACCAAAGGCGCATGAAAGACATGTCTTCCTGAGCCTCATGTGGGTGTCTTGTAAGCCAGTGTTAAAAGCTCACTCGGCATGCGTTCGGTAACGTTCAGGAGAAGGAGGGGGAGACTTGACAGGTGGTAAAATGTAGTCAAACTAATTATGTCTTGTGGCATATGAATGTGATGGGCCCTTGCATGACGGGGATATGTTTGTGTGAGTGGAAGTGATTTGGTTGTTTGGGCCCATGGCTGGCAGTATGGAAGTCTTTTGTGTGGTGTGTGAATGGCGTGTGAATAGACCATAAAGCGGTTGGTGCCGTGAAGTGGCTTAATGGCTCACCTTCAGAAGGCTTGGCTTCAATATTTTTATACTTTGATAAGTATTTGTGCTTTGAAGCCAGCGTTTCTGGAGGTGCTAAAACCAACCAGTGTAAGTGGTGGATTAGCTTTATCAAATTAGAGTTAGATTTATATTTGTGGTGGTTTAATGGCCTTTTGTAAGATTTTTTTATTGTCAAAATGGGTAGCAGGGGACTTTCTGCCCTAGCTCAGTCGTCACCTAGGCAAACCTTCACATTTTTGAGTAGTAGACAAAGGGGGGAAGTACAAGGGTGAATGACTTGTGTGGCTCTCACTGCTCTGCTTTTTTTTTACCCAACATGCCCTGCTAGCCTCATATTTAGTTG
Organism: Triturus cristatus; assembly: GCF_964204655.1. Lineage (NCBI taxonomy): Eukaryota > Metazoa > Chordata > Amphibia > Caudata > Salamandridae > Triturus > Triturus cristatus. Next base: position 982,000,600 of record NC_140579.1, on the reverse strand, counting down.
AAAAAACCTCTTTTTCCACACATTTTTGTGTGGGAAAGTTGTGGGATCACTGGGCTGACACAAATTTCCTACCACCTAGCGTTCCCCCAGGTCTCCCGATAAAAATGGTGCCTCACTTGTGTGGGAGGCCCAAGTACCCGCGACAGGTTAGGGCCCAAAAGTATTGAGACGACATCAAAATTGCCTATCACAAAACAACCTGGTTTTGCAAGGGGTGTCACCTGGGTTTTTGGCCCCGTGCTTGGCGGCCAGCTAGGGAAACCTACCAAACCCACATATTTCTGAAAACTAGACATCCAGGGGGTTCCAAGGAGGTATGGCTTGTGAGGATCCCCCAACGTTTTCTTACCCAGAACCCCCTGCAAACCTCAGATTTAGCTGAAAAAATCACTTTTTCCACACAATTTTGTGTGGGAAAGTTGTGGCATCACCAGGCTGGCACAAATTTCCTACCACCCAGCGTTCCCCCAGGTCTCCCGATAACAGTGGTGCCTCACTTGTGTGAGAGGCCCAAGTACCCGCGAGAGGCTAGGGCCCAAAAGTATTGAAAAGTGCGCTGAATGGTAGGAAATGCGTGTCTGCCCGGTGATGCCACAACTTTCCCACCCAAAAATGTGTGGAAAAAGTGATTTTTTTAAGCTAAATTTGAGGTTTGCAGGGGATTCTGGGTAAGAAGACGTTGAGGGATCCATGCAAGCCATACCTCCCTAATACACCCCTGGGTGTCTAGTTTTTAGAAATGTGTGGGTTTGATAGGTTTCCCTAGCTGGCCGCCGAGCACTGGGCCAAAAACTGAGGTGACCCCCCTTGCAAAACCAGGTTGTTTTGTGATAGGCAATTTTGATGTCCCCTCAATACGTTTTGGGCCCTAGCCTGTCGCGGGTACTTGGGCCTCCCACATGAGTGAGGCAACATTTTTATCGGGAGACCTTGGGGAACGCATGTGAATCTATGAAAGCTCCAATACTGGAGAACTACAGTTACAGGTAAGTAACTTGTTTTCTTACTCCAGTATTGGAGCTTTCATGAAATCACATGCCTGAATCAGAATAGCGAGCAGTAAATCATTGCACATTTTTTGTTACCCAAGACCTGGAACAAGGGAACATATGTAGTGTGATAAAAGCGGTCTTCCTATACCAATACACACATAAAAAATACTCTGAAAATTGCATCTAATACAATAAACAACAATAAAATGCGCAAATGTAACCAATAAAGGAAGGAGGGATGGTAAAGAGGGCTCACCGTTACTGTATAAGGTTCCTCAGCACCGCTTCTCCCACCGCCACATCTCTTCCTGTGGCTGCATCCAAGCAGTAATGCCTGGCGAAGGTGTGCGTACTTGTCCAGGTCACAGCCCTGCAGATATCCTGGATCGGCACTCCCGCAAACAAAGCAGTAGAGGTGGACACTGCTCTTGTCAAATGGGCACGGACTCGTGCATTTAGAGGTCGCCCAGCTGCCTGATGACAATAGTGTATCGCACTGGAAATCCATCTGGCAATTCCCCTTCTTGATAAAAGGAAACCCTTCCTGGGTGCGCTGAAGGTGACAAAAAGTTGTTAAGACTTGCGGAAAGGTTTCGTTTTTTGCAAATAGAACTTTAGACAGCGTTGGACATCCAGCGAGTGGAGAGCTCTTTCTGCCGCTGTTGTTGGTTGAGGAAAGAATCGTTTGAGAATTAGTGGCTCATTTAAATGAAAATCAGTTGGTACTTTTGGAATGATTTTTGGATTAGTCCGGAGTATCATTCTATCCTCCTTGAATTGTAAGAAAGGGTCTTGGACCATGAGAGCCATTTCCCCCACTCTCCTGGCTGAAGTGAGCGCGATGAGAAGTGCAACTTTCCACGACAGGAATTTAAGATCTGCCCTGTGTATTGGCTCGAAAGGCTCTTTCATTAACTGGGAAAGAACAATGTTCAATTGCCAGAGAGGTGGTGGAGGCTTTACTGGAGGAAAAACCCAGAACAAACCTTTCATGAATTGTTTGATGATTCTTGCGGACCACAGAGATGGTCCAGAGGAAGTCCTTCTATAGCGTGATATTGCGGCTATGTGTACCTTTCTAGATGCATGAGCCAAACCAGACTTTAAATACCGTAGAAAATGACAGAGTGCACACCTTTTTTCCAAGTTTTCCCTTGTTTATGTCATTTAAATTGCTATGTGCGTGCAAGCCCGAAATCGTGGACTGCCCGACCACGTGGAAGACAAGTAGAGAGATGTGGGGCGAGACTCCACCCCACTTCGGACGCACAGCATTCAAAAGGGCATATGAAAAATGCCGCAAATTAATCGGATTTTGTCAAAAAGTTTTATTTCCATTTAATCCACTTTTTCAATTCGTCACTCATTTTTATCCGGACAAATGTTGGACACCATGTTTTACATTAAATCCTTAGTGCTTGTAGACATGCCAATACAGGCCTTGATCTGCAGCATGGAATGATACATAGGTCCTCCTTAACAAGTACTTTTCATTACCCAATGCATTTCGGGCCTAGTCTGGCCCTTCGTCAGGGGTTATCTACAAAATAAAACACATTGATTAACTTCTGTCTTTAAACAACTCTAATTAGTGTCTGTTCATGCATAAAAGAAAGATAACAATACATTATCTGTAACAAAGGTTCACCCCATAATCAACATAATACCCACAAAATTAGTGATGTACCTTTAACTCGGTAAATACCTACTCTAGCTCTTGCGACTCCCGTGTTGAACAAAAGTCCAACTCATTAAGCTCATTAAACAGTTCCCCCGCAAATATGCAAACCAGGTATTACATATACACAACCTTTTCACACAAACCCGTACCTTCAAAATTTTGTTGACTGCTTCCTTTCGTGTTTTAAAACGTTGTAAACACTTCGCAATGTTATGCTATTTCAAACACCTGTCTAATAACCCCACCCATTTCTGTTCGTCCAATAAACACCCTTGATTCTTTCAAACTACGTCCCTGCGTCAACAGAACTACAGAGCCCATGATACACTGTTGTTGTTACGAGGTTCATCTACTGGCAAGCATAACCCTTATCATGTATATTTTCACTAAACCTGTGTATGTCCCGTTATTAACCCCCTTTACATATAACTATTATCCAATGATGCTACCCGCAAACAAAAAAATTACCAAAAAAGCCACCACCCTCGGTCTAGTCCCATGTACAACGTTCATTTCAACTGTGTGTTATAAAGTTCTATAAAATTAATGACATTTTAGAAAAATAAACAAAATATAAGTCCAATCAGAAATTGTTTGTTGCTTTAAAAAGTTGTTAATGAGCTTAGCTTTAAAACCAGACTTTGCCAAAAGCAAAATGTATGGAATAATCTTGTGTGCTGCCTAGTTCAGAGGATGAATGTTACATCTTTTGCACCATAAACAAAGTCTCTTCCACTTCATCCTGTACGTTTTATTCGTACTATCCGCTCTGGCTCTAGATAGTATGTCTCTGCACTCTGTTGGGATGTTTAAATGCTGAAATTCGCAGTATTCAGGAGCCAGGCTGCTAAGTGCAGTGATTTCGGATCCGGATGAAGTATTCCCCCCTGGAACATCGTCAGGAGTGACGGTATTGGCTGGAGGCGAATCGGGCGTTCCTCCGACAGTAATAGAAGCTCCGCGAACCAGTGTTGCCTGGGCCACCATGGTGCTATCAGGATTATCTTGTACGGTCCTTTTTTGATCTTCATAAGAACCCGCGGCAGGAGGGGAATTGGAGGAAAGGCGTAGGCAAAGACGCCTGACCATGCCATCAAAAACGCATTCCCCCAAGATCCCCGTTGGGGAAACCAGTTTGCGAAGAACTGGCATTTTTTGTTCTCCACTGTTGCGAAGAGGTCTACTGTTGGTTTTCCCCATCTTTGGAAGATGCTGTTTAGACTCCCTTGGTCGATCTCCCATTCGTGGCAGGTGGATTTGAACCTGCTGAGAGTATCAGCCTTGATGTTCTGGTCCCCTGGAAGATGTTCCGCTGTTATGGATATCCTGTGTTGCAGTGCCCATTCCCATATCCTTTGGGCTTCTTGAGACAGGGAGAGTGATCTTGTTCCTCCCTGTTTGTTTAAATAGTGCATTGCTGTTGTGTTGTCTGTTCTTATTAACACAGCTGATCCTTGTATCCTTGGTAGGAACGCTAACAATGCTAATCGGACGGCTCTGAGTTCCAGGAGGTTGATGTGCATTTGCTGTTCGTGCAACCTCCATCGACCACTGACTTGGAGGTCCTGAAGGAATGCTCCCCAGCCTTCCAAGGACGCATCTGTCGTAAACACCAGTGGGGCTGGTTGAGTAAGGAATGAAAGACCCTGCGAGATGTTCCGTTTTTGGGTCCTCCATGTTGCCGCGTGGACCACCCTAAGTATATCATCGAAGGATCCTTCCACCTGATGCCATTGAAGGACCAGTTACTCTTGCCTGCAGAAAGGTACGAGGGGAATGCAAGATGACATCGTTCCCAGCAATGATTTGTACTTGCGTACTGAAAGAGACTTTCTTTTTATAAAAGTCTGGGATAGAGATATTATTCCCAGCTGTCTTTCCTTGGAGGGGAACGCTTTGTTTACCTCTGTGTCTAGTATTGCTCCCAAGAAGTTGATGTTTCGTGTCGGCTGAAGAGATGATTTTTCTACGTTTAAAGTCAGACCTAATCTGGCAAACAGTTCCACGCAAGCCGTTGTTGACGACCGGGCCAATGCTGCTGATGACGCTTTGACTAACCAGTCGTCGAGGTAAGGAAATATTTGGTGTTTCTGCTTCCTTAGAACCGCTGCCACTGGGGCCAGGCATTTCGTAAAAATTCTCGGGGCTGACTTCAGGCCAAAAGGCAGTACCTAGAATTGGTAGTGTTCTCCGGCCACCATGAAGCGAAGGTACTGCCTGTGAGAAGGATAGATGGGGATGTGAAAGTACGCATCCTGTAGGTCTAATTTGGTCATATGATCTCCTGGGTTTAATAGCAGCAGAATATCTTGGAGGGAAACCATTCTGAAAGATTGCTTCTTGAGGTAAGTGTTTAGGGACCTGAGGTCCAAAATAGGGTGCCATTGGAGAACGTTTTTCTTGACTAGAAAAAAGCGGGGAAAAAATCCCCTTCCTTTCTGAGAATTCGGTACCGGTTCTATTGCTCCCTTTTGGAGCATTGTCCGAATCTCTTGACGCATCTGATGTAAGTATTTGACCTCTTGGTGTTTTGGCAGTGTACAAGGGGGCGTTTGCAGAAGCTCTAGAGTGTGTCCGAATTGTATTATGTTGAGGACCCATTGGTCCGTAGTTATTTGCTGCCAATTTTGAATATGGCAAGAAATGTTTCCACCCAGGGGAACATGTGACATAAGAGGAATAGGTGTAGCCGGATTCAGAATGTCGTCATTGTCGACGGGTATTGTCCTTCCCCTGACGACCTCCTCGAACTCTAAGAGTAGATTTTGTGTAACCTCCTGTTTGTCGTTGTGTATACTGTTGACGGTATGGCTGAGATGAGGTGGAGTAAGAAGAGTATCTGCCTTGTTGGTAACCTCCTCTATAGGAGGATTGGCCCCTACCTCTTGAGCCTCGAAAAGGAACCTTCCTATATTGCAGCGTTCCCAGTGATTGTGCAGTGTCTGTATCTTTTTTGATACTCTGCAAAGCCTCGTCGATGTGCTTCCCGAACAAATCCTCTCCATTGAAGGGAAGGTCCAAGATTTTATTCTGGACTTCAGGTCTAAACGCTGTTGCTCTCAGCCATCCTTGTCGGCGTAAGACTGCTGCACCTCCCAAAGATCTGAAGGCCACGGTCGCAATGTCCATTGCGCAATCTATGACTTCAGCCGAAGTCCTTTCTCCTTCTTGGAGGATTTTTCTGTCTTCCTGTCTATCAGCATCTGGAATGCTGTCTATGTAAGGCGAGAGGTCGCACCACATTTGTCTATCATACCTGCTCAGGATGGCCAGAGCATTCGCCGCCTTAACTAGAAGGGCAGACATGGAAGAAAATCTCTTCCCTGCATTGTCCAAGCGCCTACCCTCTCTGTCGGGAGGTGTCGTAATTGGAACTGATGGATTCCTTCATTTTTGCTGAGCCGCCTGGGTTATAACTGAGTCCGGCTTGGGGTGGCCTAGTAGACAAGCTGGAGCATCCGAGGGCGCTTTATATTTCTTGTCCAGTCTTGCGAGTACTGGAGTAACCGTTGCTGGTGTCTCCATGACCTTGAGACCTTCTTCCCATAAATGACTGACAATCAGGAGAGATCGAACTGCCTTGCGATATGGCTCCTTGAAATCATACAAGAAAAATTCCGTCTTGTCAGATGACATGGTGAGCGCAAATCTCTTTGTAGCTCCCTCCATTAGATTATGGAACCCCCCGATGTCCTCTGGAGGAAGGAGACGAAGGCAACGGAATGAGATAATCGTCCCATTCTTTACTAGGGTCTGTTATCTCTCCCTCTTCCTGTACATCATCATCAGAGGTCACTGGATCTTGTTGTGCTAGTGGTGATATAGGTAAGGACTGCGGTAAAACCTCTTGCCGTCGCACTGGCGTACCTGGAATAGAGCGTGGCTGAGATGTAGTCACCAGTATTCTTTGAGAAGTATGAGGTATAGGATGCCTCCTTTTATAGTCATCTAACATAAACTGCAGATCCGTTAGCAGTGAAGACGGAACGCTCACCATTTCTTCCTGGTATTCCTTGCAATAGTGTTGCTGGGGACGATCCTGAAACCCCCCATATTCGTCTCTTCCCAGTCATCCTCTTGGCACTTTACATGCAATTGCGAGGGGCTACTGACGAAATCGTGGTCGTCGTCGATGCCGTTGTCGTCGAAGGTCTTGTCGTCGACACTGCTGACGACGCCATCGTCGATGGAGATATAGCTTTAATAGTAAGTTTTACCTCACTTTTCTTCGTCGACGACGCTCCTTTATCGTCGACGCTTCCGTCGACGACATAGATTTCTCCAATTTCTCTTCAGGAGGTGTGGAGGCTGGCTTCTTAAGAGAATGTTTAACTTTAGGGGGTGATTTTGAGGGCTCTGAGCTTGTCCTCTTAATGTGTTTTACCCCTGAAGCATGACCCATGCTCTCCTTTTCCATACGTGGAGGAGATTTTGAGGGACTGCGCCCTGAAGACCCAATCGTGGTCTTTTTAAGAGCCTTCTCAGGTTTTTCCCCTGAGGTATGAGTCTGAGGAGATCTGCTTCTTTTCTGAGATCTCCTAGAAGACATTGACGCCTCATCACTGTCACTAGACACAACCTCTTTCCTGGTCTTACGTTTTTGAAGCCATAGCAAAAGCCTTCCTTCCTGATCCCTCAGCGTTTTATTAGAAAAGGTACGACATACCTTACATTCCTTTGCCTGATGGTGTGGGTAACAACAGTATATGCAATCCTTATGAGGGTCGTCTGTATATAGCCTTTTCTTTGAACAGGTGGCGCAGGCTCTAAATAAACTTTTCTTTTCCTTGTCAGCCATTCTCAGGAGCTGGTGAAGAAAAAAGCAGTTGAATAAACTCTTCAATCTAGAAGAAAGTAGAACTAAACTGTAGAATTGAGCAGAGCTCAAAGGAGACTCCCTAGCACAACGTGCGGTAGAAAATCTGAGGGGCAGAAGGTTCTCTCAGGAGTGTTCTAGAGGGTGAGAGGCTCTGATTGGTTCAGAGACAAGTTTAGTCCTTTTTTACATAACGAAGGTTATGGGTTGCAAACGGAAAATGGGCCTAGGCCTTTTTTCAGTTTGCTATATTACTAAGCAATGCTTTTTTATGTACCGGAGACTCCCGTCTCGACGACGGGGAATGATTCAGGCATGTGAATCTATGAAAGCTCCAATACTGGAGTAACCAAGGTGACCCCCCTTGCAAAATCAGGTTGTTTTGTGATAGGCAATTTTGATGTCCCCTCAATACGTTTTGGGCCCTAGCCTGTTGCGGGTACTTGGGACTCCCACACGAGAGAGGCACCATTTTTATCGGAAGACCTTGGGGAACGCTGGGTGGTAGGAAATGCGTGTCTGTCCGGTGATACCACAACTTTCCCACACAAAAATGTGTGGAAAAAGTGATTTTTTTCAGCTAAATTTGAGGTTTGCAGGGGGTTCTGGGTAAGAAAACATTGGGGGATCCATGCAAGCCATACCTCCCTGGAACCCCCTGGGTGTCTAGTTTTCAGAAATGTGTGGGTTTGATAGGTTTCCCTAGCTGGCGGCCAAGCACGGGACCAAAAACCCAGGTGATCCCCCCGTTTTGGGCCGTTTCATGTCGCGTGTACTTGGGACTCCCACAAAAGTGAGGTACCATTTTTCTCAGAACACTTTGGGGAACGCGGGGTGGGTGGAATTTTGTGGATCCATGCAGATTCCAGAACTTTCCACCTCTGAAATGTGAGGAAAATGTGTTTTTTTGGGACAATGTTTAGGTTTGCAAGGGATTCTGGGTAACAGAACCTGGTGAGAGCCAGCCAAGTCACCCCATCTTGGATTTCCCTGGGTGTCTACGTTTCAAAAATGTATAGGTTTGCTAGGTTTCCCTAGGTGCCGGCAGAGCTAGGGTTAAAAACTACAGCAAGGTATTTTGCCAAAAAAGGGTCATTTTTCGCTGTGAAATTGTGGTGTGTCCACGTTGCGTTTTGGGCCGTTTCCTGTCGCGGGCACTAGGCCTACCCACACAAGTGAGGTACCATTTTTATCGGGAGACTTAGGGTAACACAGGATTGTAGACCAACTGTTGTTACCTAATGACTTTCAATGCATTTCTGCCTTCCAAATGTAAAACAATGTATAAAAAAGAAGTCATTTTGAAAAATGACCTATAATTCTCATGCTAGTATGGGTACTCACAATTTTGAAAATGTGCAAATATCTACTGTTTCTAAACTCTATATTTTGTTCCAATTTCAGAAATACATAGGTGTTTTCATATAGATTTTTCCATGTATATATTTACCCAAATTAATTGCTATATACCCGGTACATTATAAAAAAACATTGGAAGACGCTTCTCAGTTGTTGGCTCTGGGTTTGTCGGGTTCTTGGTGAACCTACAAGTCCTATATATCCCCACGACCAGAAAGATCCAGCGGATGTAACGGTATATTGCTTTCAAACAGCTGGCATAATTAGAAGAAGTTACAGGTGAAAACGTTGTTTTTCAACTAATTTTAAATTTTTCCTATATTCAATGGTTAGTTTCTATAAAGAAACCTTGAAGGATCTACACAAATGACCCCTTGATGAATTCAGAATTTTGTCTAAAATGTATAGCTTCCCAGGATCCAGTATTGCTTTCATACCCATTTCTACCATTAACTGGAAAGAGTTTGAAAGCACAATAAATAGCAAAAATGGGCTACGTCCCAGAAAAATGCCCCAACATTTTGTAAAAAATGTTGGTTTTCTGACAAAAGTCTGCTTGTCCCTGAAAGCTGGGAAGATGGTGATTTCAACACCATAACCCCTTTTTTTGATACCATTTGCAGGGAAAAAAACAGACGCTTTAATTTGTAGCCCTTTTTTCCCATTTTTCCCCCAGAAAACTAAATGCACCTGTATTTTGGCTAATGTCTGGATCCCCTCCAGGGGAATCCACAAACCCACCATCATGTCGGAAGAAAATGATGCAAATTTGGCGTGGATACCTTATGTGGTCAAAAGGTTACAGAGGCATAATCGCGAACTACCCCAAATAAACCAAAAAAGGGGTGTGAATGCCTGTAAGACTAGCTGGCATGGCATGATTGTTGTTTTCCACAAAGGGTGGTTCTACTGCGCAGTAAGAATACGAGCATTTGCAATGCAATAGGCCTCGCCTTTGTGAGAGTTTGAGCTATTGGCATTGTAAATACCAATGCCTTTTATTTGTGTATTTTAAAAACCTGCAAGAGGTGCGTAAACATGCACTTTGTACTTGCAGTCGTAACTAGGCCTCTTTTACTGCAAGCCTTCCTTTTCGTAAGCAAGGACTATAAGTACAAAGAGCGTGTTTATGCACTGCATGCAGCTTTTCCAAACACATAAATAAAAGGCATTGTCATTTACAATGGCAATAGCTCCAACTCTCGCAAATGCGAGACCTATTGCATTGCAAATGCTTGTTTTGCAAGGAAATTCCCATAGAGTATTGGCTCGGGAACGAGCTGCGCCGCACATGCTACTTGCATGCCTGTATCTTCTTGTTTAATTATGTTTTCCTTTAGTGGACTATGCTAGTGGCGCGCGGCCCCTGCAGATAGGCGCCAGAGTCCGACCTTGGTGCTCGTGGGGCACTGCGCGCTGTGGGATGAGGTGGGGCTTTCTGTGCCGCGCTTCTGTTACTTCTTTTACACTGGCAACGAGGGAAACGTGTATGAAGGAGCTTTCATCCCAACATTGTGACCGAAGAGTGACATTGTTTGAGAAGCAGTATTCATACTTGTACTTTTTTTTTAGCCTTGAGGGCTTCGTGAATTGGCCTGGGAAGTTGCCAGTACTTGAAATTTCATGTATCACAATTTTTGGGGTCGAATGTTTATATGTGAATCTGTGCAGGCCCGGTGAAGAGGCGAGTTACCGCGCTAGGGGTTACACCGCTTCAATGTTCACACAATCCTGCTGTATTGGAATCAAATTGATCAGTAGCTCAGTGAGTAAACCCAGTAAAGCACACCGCTTCTCATGCAGTTCTCTGTTAATGTCCTCAAGCTCTTCAAAGTGATGGTTTGTAGAACTTACCGGGCAGCCTTGTGTGCACCCCGGCCATTGTTGTTTAGTTGGCATTGTGTACCTTGCATTCAGGTTCCACCTACGGATAAACAGCAGGCGACTAGTGTAAACTCCCACTCTGTCGCTAGTGTCTGTCGACACACTCGACGGCTGTGTGTAGATTGCAAATGAAAATTGATGGGTGTCAATTTTCTTGACTAAAGCTACGCCACCTGATTTGACTTTTCTGGAAATTGTGGCTTACTCTATTGCTCCCGCCTACAATTAATGCGTAAATGGTAACGTGGCTGATCTGCTTACCAGACTTCATAGAGGTGATTGGAACGCCGGTCTGAGCGTGCAGTGCAGATCTCGAGTCGTCGTCAGGCATGACATATGAAGAAATACACCGGGATTCAGAGACTGCACTGCAGATCAAGCGTCCTGTGCAAATTGCTTGTGCAGATTCTGCACTCTCTCATCACTACTGCTCCGCAATGCAGTAATCAGGGGGTGCACAATTTGTACACAGCTGTAGGCTGCACACCGCGGCTTGGGGAACGCAACCTGTGCATTTTTTCGCCTGGTCCAAGGTTGCATGCAGGTGGCACCCAAGTTTGGGGCAAACCTAATAAAGGCGTTTGCACCACTAATGGGATTTACAGGCCCAATTGTAATCGCGGCCTTCTATCACAAGAGTTCCGTGTCCTTTTAACTGTCAGTCACTGGTTCAATATAATTCAGAATTCCTTATCTTTTTGGTGGTCTGTGTGAAGTGTGTTGGTGGTTTATAATATTAGTTGTTGTTTATTGAAGTGCTACGAAGCTGCATTTGAGCGCTGTTCAGAGTAACTTGGGATCAAAGTAGAGAAAACAGAGGATTTGGAAAGCAGTAAAGAGGGAATAGGAGATATTGACTCTAGCGCTCACTCTGTGAACTCGATGACTTTTAGGAGTTTGTTTCAGCAGAAATGTTCGAATTCTGCACAGGTGTGACCAATGCCTCGCAAGCTCTCCCCGGTCGCGTTATAGATGTATATAGGGACAAGTCTTATTACGAATTGGAAACAACTAAGTATTTTACTTCTTAAAATAACTTTTGCGTATTCTTTCAGATTAATAATGAAGGTATGTTTATTGCTCTTCTTTCATTGCACCACCAAAGCCTAGAAATATAGAATGTAATGGCAGGTGATGACCACTAAACCAGTCTCACCTTGCCATTTTCCTCTGACTGCAGACCGAGCCATGCATCTCTTGAACCCCATGGCCCTAGCACTTCCAACTAAAAATGGCATTACTGTTTCTAAATGCAGGGAAAAATGTCTACGCCCCATGTAGGAGGAACTATGGAATGTTTTTAGACTTGTGTAGACAGCAGTGGCGCATGGTGACATTTGAAAGTGGTTAGATGTAAAAGTTTTGTCATACTGCACGACAGCGCCGCGAGCCCAAACCACCTAAGGGTGGTTCGGGGGAGAACATTTTGAAAAAAGACTGGACAAATGGTGCATTTTCAAGCAAATTTGAGAAAGCAAGAAGGTTAATAAAGCAATTGTGAAAGTGCAGTTATAACATTAATAAAGAGATGTCATATAACATAGGTAGCTGCTTATTCAGTATAACCACAGAGGTTCATAACAGACTTTGAGATGCATTGCATTGCTGAGTAATATCAAAGGAAGCTTTTTTTTTATTAGCCACAGTGCTGTACCAAGACTCCAAGAGGCAATATGGAAACATGAAAAACATGAAAAAGGATCAAGGTGCTGAAAATTAGCCTTAAACATTAACTTCCCAGTCCAGGACATGAGCTCAGCAGCACCCACATGTTTAACGGGCATACCTGCCTCGCCCAGGGAACTGGAAACCAAACACAGGGGAGTATTACATGTTTAACACACCAGAAACCAGCTCCCCACCTTCAGTCTTCATGCTGAACAAATCAAACATTCACCCCCAGTCACAGATCTCTGTTAAATCCATTTTATTTGCATGCCACGCCATTCCAGGTTAGACCCAGCCATATGCAAATCAGTCTTGACGCTGCTCCCCATGGGGACAGTCCAGCCCGAACTGCCAGTCCGGGTCTTCCCTGGACCTGAAACAAGCACCCTAGAACCAGTTTCAGGGTATCATCCCTCATCAGCCAGGCTAGCTTGTATCTGGTAGGGGTAGTGAACACGGGACCCACGTCTGGGCATACCCATCCCACATAGGGCAGACATAGCAAACTGGCAGTTTGTGCTGGACTGTTCCCATGAGGAGCAGGGTCAAGACTGATATGTACATGACTGAGTCCAAACTAGGGTGGCATGGTGAGCAAAAAAAAGAACAATGGATTAAACCCAGCTGTCTTGACTGGGGGTGAGTAGTTGAAAAGTTTCAGCACTCCGTCCATCATCTTGTGTTTAGTACAGAAATCGCAGCACTTGGTCTCTCTCTCTCTCTCTCTCTCTCTCGTCTTTCCTGACTCCTCTTCTCTCTTCCCCTATCCTTCTAACTCTCCTCTTTCTCTCTGTCTCTTTCTTTATGCTCCTCTCTCCTGCTCTATCTTCATCTTCTATTCTTTCTCTTTATCACTTCTGTCTCTCTCCTCTCTTCCTCCTTCCTCTTTCGTTCTTTCTCTCTCTTTCTCCACCTCCCATTATTTACCTGTCTTGCTCTTGTTTACTCTTTATGCTTCCTCACTCTAGTTGGCCCCTTTCTCCTTTCTTTGTGGTTTGTCTTTTCTTTTCCCCCTGCATCTCCCCGTCACTCTTTCCATATATTTCTCTCTCCTCCAAGTGTTACACTTTTTCTCCTCCTCCCCTCTTCCACTACTTTTCTCTCTCTCCCTCCGCACGCTCTATTCTCTTCCTTATGTTTCTCTTGTCGCTCTCTCACCCCTCCTGCATACTCCTCCCACCCCTTAATCAGTACTCAGTCCGCACCTTATCTTCTTGGACACAATACACAGCACTCTTACTCCATAAACTGAAGACCCAGCACTCTCTCAGGACAGACTGGATACTGCATGATGCCGCTGCTACACCGATTAGTTTGTCCTCACTATACCTCGGATGGGCACGACCCAAACCCCCGCACCCACCTCCCATTTAAAACTGATTAAATTTCCTCCTAAGAACGAATATTCACACAGAGTTCCTCTGTACTGAACGTTTTCTGTGCGCTTCCTGTCTGGACAGAATCCTTAACGCTCCTTCAACCTGCCCTGAGGTGACGGGTTGTGCCTGCTTTTGACAAATACTAGAATGTGCAGCATTTTTACCACTTGGTTATTACACAGGGGAACAAAAGGGGTTTGCTGAAGTGCCACATATTGACTAAAGATTTACACTTGGGCAAAATGGTGCAAAACGTACGTGCGTATTACTCCATGCTTACATAATTATATTGAGGCAAACAGGTGTTTCCTCGACACAATGTTTGTTGCACCTGAGAAAAAAAGAGAGCGAGTCTATTTTACATCGATCTCCCTACCTGACTGTGTGAAGTATTCTCCATATTGAAAGAATAAAGTACTCAGGTATGCAGTTGTTAGATGTTTATTCCATGAAAGAAGATCCCATCCATCAGCCAGCAGATCTTCAGATAACTGACCATTACAGAACATTACTATTTACAACAATCTATGACATCAGGGATTCCAACATGACACGGTCATAACTCATATAGCCTAGCAACATCACAGTGTGAAATACCACACATCTCCCTTCCTTATAGAAGAACATATATGTAAATGATCAAGATATAGATAAAAAGAGAAACTTAAATTGTCTTAACATAACCTTTGTATCTAACACCTTTCTAAGCTACCCTCAGTACTAGCTACCACCCATCACCACCCTTCCTTAAAAACACTCTTGCACAAAGATTTTAATCAAATAAAATCAGCAAGATAACTTGGTCTTTTAACCATCCTTGAGGATGTTCTTTGAGAGTTCAACTTCTTATTTTCAACCTCCTTATCTGGATGTGAAAGAGAACCCCCCTTAGTAGGGACCAACACCTTGCTTTGATTCTGCATTCCATTACACACCATTACTCTATTTAAATTCCAAATACGATGGTCCTGCGTTTGAATAGCATTCTTAAACGTTTTGATTACTTTAATGGGCTTCATGAATTTTGACGAATAACTTCCCAACAACCCAGGACATCTAATCCTGACCCAATCTCCAACATTTACCTTAGTTTTCTTTACTGCATGTTTCACATCAAAGTATGCCTTTCTTGATTCTGCCTTCTCTTCTTCCACTCTCAGCATGCTTTCCCCATCACACACACACTCCTTGCCTTTTGCCAATTCATACTTATTAACCCAAAAAGGTTCAACACTAGTTTTGGGCACCCTACCACGAAACAACAAAAAGGGAGTCTTCCCAGTTGTTGCATGTGGAGTTAATCTGTACTCTTCAATTTTTCCAATAACCTCCTTTTTCCAATCCAAATCCACCCCTATAGCCAATGCAATGGTTTCTTTAATAACTTTATTAAATCTCTCCACCATCCCATTGGTTTCAGGATGATATAGAGCAGACTTCTTGTGAACAATCCCTCTGGAAGATAAAAATTCTTCCATTTCTCTAGATACAAGTTGAACACCATTATCGGACAATATTGATGTTGGCAGGCCCTCTCTCGCAAATAGACTCTTCAAACATTCAATCACCTTAGAAGTATTAATTATTGATAGAAAGAAAATCTCAGGCCACCTTGAGAACATATCTATAACAACCAAAATGTAAATCTGCGATCCTTTCTCTTGTATGGGACCAACAATATCCAAAGCTATTTCCTGCCACGGACCATTGGAGTGTTTCCTCAAGACCATGGGTTGCACATGAGTATACTTATTCTTATCACTAACAGCACAAGCAACACAGTCCCTTATGATTCGCTCTATCATCTTATCCATTCCAGGCCACCAATAGGACATGCGAAGTCTTTCCTTACTCTTTGACAAACCTGAATGAGCCACATGCACTAAATTAATTATTTTCTAAGACTAGTTGGAGGAATCAATCTTGTCCCTCTAAACAGCAAGTTATTATCCACTGATAATTCATTACGTACTGCCCAAAATAGTCTTGTACCATCTGACCCGTCTTTTCTAGAGGTCCACCCTTTCTTTATCAAAGATGCTACTTCACTCAATGTCACATCATCCTCCAATTCCTTTAACCATCTTTCTTCTGAAATTATATCATGATCTACCAAACAAACCATTTCATCATCCTCCTCATCATCTGAACAGTCTTCATGCTCACTACCATTTGGAACTAAGCGTGACAGAACATCCGCAACACCATTTTCAATTCCAGGAATATATTTTATATCAAAACTATATTCCTGCAATCCAATAATCCATTTGGTTATCCTTCCAGAAATAAGGTCTAATCCCTTTTTACCAAATATTTTAATCAGGGGTTTATGGTCTGTATGAACTTCAAAATCCAAACCCCACAAGAATTTCTTTAACTTCTTCACAGCCCAAGATACCGCTAGAGCCTCCCTTTCCACAACTGAATATCGTGTCTCTGGATCTCTGAGACTCCTTGACAAAAACATGATTGTACGCATGCCCTCAACTCCATGTTGCTTCAGAACAGCTCCAAGGCCTTTTTCACTTGCATCAGTCACTAATATAGATTTACTTGCAGGGTTGAAACTTTTTAATGAAGGAGCTTGACTAAGTTTCTTCTTAATAGACACAAATTCTTTCTCACACAGATCTGACCATACAAATTCTTCCCCTTTTCGCAATAGCTGCCTCATGTTCACTGTTGCTACCGCAAAACCCATCACAAATTTTGCGTAATATTCTATCATACCTAAAAATTTCATCAATTCAGTTTTGTTAGTAGGGGAACTCATCCTCGTGATGGTCTCGATCAAATCAGCTTTAGGTTTCACACCTTCCCCAGAAATACTGTGTCCCAGATAATTGATGGTGTTCGATCTAAACCTACACTTCTCCACCTTAACTGTAAGATTATGTTTACACAAACTGCTCAGAACAGATTTCAACCTTATGTCGTGTTCCAAATCATCTTTAGCAAACACCAAGATATCATCCTGGTACACACACACCCCTGGGAGATCTTTTAACACCCTTTCCATCACCCTTTGGAACACTGAAGAGGCAGACACCAATCCAAATGGCATTCTTCTGAACCTAAACGTGCCAAAGGGCGTGATAAAAGATGTGTAGTCCCGTGATGATTCTTCTAGCTCTATTTGATGATAGGCCAAGGTGAGATCTATTGTGCTAAAGACTTTAGCCCCATCAAGTAACGTCAACAATTCCGTAATGTTTGGCAATGGATACCTATCCACCACCACACATTTGTTAAGTTGCCTTAAGTCGATGCATAAGCGCAAATTCCCATTGGGTTTGCGTGCTGCCACGACCGGGGCCAACCATTCCGATCCCTCTATTTCCTCTATAATTCCACAACTGCTTAATTTTTGTATCTCCATTTTCATGTCTTCCCTGACAGACAATGGGACACTTCTCACTTTGCAACACACGGGAATTGCATCACCTCTTAATAGGATTTTATGTTGATACCCCTTTAAGCAGCCCAAAGTTTCTTTAAATACATTTGGAAACTCCGTCTTTAAATTGTGCACATACTCCTCATTCACGTTCCTCCCCACAAATCTCTTAGCTGAATAACAGGATTCGCGTTGGGATAAAAATACCTCTAGATCACCCTGATGGATCCAGCTAATAATGCTGTCTCCACGCTTTGACGCATACATTTTCCCAGAAACCATCCTATCGTTATATTCAATCAATCCCACAAAATATCCATGTAATTTTATTGGATCTCCTCCATATGCCAAAGGAATGATGTCCGGTTTCATCAAAGTAATCTTTCCTTTGAGCTTTGAGTTGTAAAACTCATTAGAGACGATGGTGATCTTTGCTCCAGAATCGAATAGAACCTTAGTTTGTTCCCCTTCTACTATAATATCATCGTAAGGGCAAGATCTTTTATTACTTTTATTCTCAACCTGTATTACTATCTGTCGACAAACGTGATCTTCCGAATTAAATTTTCCTAACTCTCCTTGGTATATTTCAACTTCCTTCACCTTAGGTTTAGATTTTGTTTTGCATAAGGCCGTGAAATGCCCCTTTAATTTACATTTGGAGCATGTTTGATTGAGAGCTGGACATCTTTTGTCATTAGCAAGGTGTCCCGCCTTACCACATCTGTAGCATTTTCTTTCAGACCACCCCTTCTCAGGATTACTCTTCACTTCAAAGTTGCGATTATCTGGTTTAACTTTAACTATCTCAACATTAGACCCTTTCTCCGAGTCCTTCTTTATTACTGCAACACATTTTAACGAGTGTTCAATACGCTTGGCAATCATTAACACTTCATCAAGCGTTGGTTCATCTTTTAACCACAATTCCTCCCTAATTTTCTCAATGGAACAACCAAACATAAACTGATCCCTAATGCGTTCATCAGCTAAATTATCAAATTTACTTGAGGAAGCCAGTTTTCTTAGTTGGGTTATATAATCCTCAATTGTTTCGTCAGCAGATTGCATCCTTTTAGCAAATTGATATCTTTATAAAATTGTGCTGACTTTAGGGAGATAATGCTTGTCGAGTTTCTTAATGCATACTTCATAATCATTCAGTCTACCCGCCTCTGAAGCTGAAAGCTCAGGCAAATGATCAAATACATCCTGACCTTCAGAACCTAAACAGTGCAGAAGCAGAGATGACTTTCTTTCTGCGCTCAAAGAGGGTCCACAAACTCTAGCATACCTCTCAAAGACCACCTTCCATTTTTTCCACTTGATGGGAGGTGATCCAGGACACGACAAAAAAAATGGAGCTGCAGTAACATTTTGCATGTCTACAAAATAATAGCCTTAACTAATGCTAACAGCAGTGATATAAACAACACAATGATAAATTAAGAAGTTAACCTCTTTGCATAAAGATCACCTTTTTAAAAGTATTTTTTTTTCTTTATCATATAAGTAAGCTCCTAATTTTATGACAACTGTATTTATCTATATATATATATTATTATTTTTTTCTTATTTTTATTTAAATACGATTATATTTCAAATATTTTAGTATTATGTATAATTTCCAATGACAACAATCGAATTTATTTTTTAGTCAGAATGCCCAAGAATCTTCTCCCTACGCATATTTCAACAGAAGAAAACACACAAAAACGAATTTCTTTTTTTTTACTGTTCAATTTACCACGCCTCCCTTGTGCTGAAAGCTCAGTCTTCCTTCGCTTGCCTTATAACCTTTTTAAAGCAATGATGACAAAGTCAGCCACCGTGTATACTGTGTCCTGTACACACACGATGAATTCAGGTCGTTGCTAAGTTACTGAAAACAAAATGGCCACCACGCACGCACAAACAACAGCGTGATACGTGATGACGATTTCCGGAGCAATCAGAGCAAAGATGACGATGACAGAGGCAGGGATTCGAGATTGCAGAGAAGACGGAGGCAGAGATTCGTGGTTCCAGAGAAGACGAAGGCAGAGATTCAGATTCCAGAAGTCCGGATTCCAAGACGTGGATCTCTCACCGCTGAAATTCGAAACTCCAGGTAGGCAATGTTTGTGTTTGAAAACTAATGTTCTCGAGGATACAATGACAAAGCAGAGATGTTCCCAACTTCCAACTCTTTTTTAAATGTACACACACTCGAGAAAGCGATGATTACACAGCGATGCTCACAACTTCCACCGCAACACCCCGCAAGCAAGTCAATGCCGATCCCCCAAACGTGTTCTGCCAAACGGTTACACAACACACGGGATCCGTTCAAATGAGCACGGGGATGTCAAAAACAAATTGCAACAACGCTGTCCCATCCAGACAGATGCTACGAAACAACGCAAAGTCACGAGATGAACTTACATGATTTTGTACAATGCGGCTCGTGGCATACAAAGCTGGATTAATGGCAAAAACACCACTTAGAGATTTCCTTAGGTTCTCTAGGCTCTCTCCTGTGGCAAATCCAATCCACAAATGTGCTCCTCCCTTCACAATTCTCATGTGAAAAATCAGATATTATGTTGTCGTTGAAAAGTGATAAAGAGATAAGTTCCTTCTCTTTTTTGTGAATAAAATATAAAAACACAAAAATTCCAGCAAATTTTGTTGAGATCTTCTTCAGAAAACTCCTGAGCCGACTACGCCAGTGAAGTATTCTCCATATTGAAAGAATAAAGTACTCAGGTATGCAGTTGTTAGATGTTTATTCCATGAAAGAAGATCCCATCCATCAGCCAGCAGATCTTCAGATAACTGACCATTACAGAACATTACTATTTACAACAATCTATGACATCAGGGATTCCAACATGACACGGTCATAACTCATATAGCCTAGCAACATCACAGTGTGGAATACCACACTGTGTCACGAATAAGGAAGGAACAAAACACGTACATGCTTTTAGCAAATCTTTTGCTCTTTCTGCTGTCATGCAAGAGGCACAAACAGAGCTGTATCGACGCTTACATCGTTTGAAGTGGTGCAAAACGGTGTGTCATGTTTTAATACCGCCCCTGCCGTTGCTTGCCCACTAGTAGTAGTGAGCTGGGAGGGAGTGCCTAGAGGGAGCCCAAAAGCCTAAACATCAACCCTGCACACCCAAACTGCGTTGCATGCTGGAAACAGAACACATGCAAAACAAGCATTGGCATAGCCAATAGGTCTCGCCTTTGGGACCTTATAAGTGTTTAGCCATGCAACAGTTGATGTTGTTGCACCAAGGATATTGTGCTGCATAACTAAATACTTATAAGGTCCCAAAGGCGAGACCTATTGGCTGTGCCAATGCTTGTTTGAGACTGGAACTTATCTTTCCTCAACTAACTGATGCAAAGAAAGAGAGAAAAACACAAAAGGGGAAGCTAGAACACCAGTGATAAAGAATGAAAGCCAGAATGAAAAAAAACATACTACAGTAACAAAGACAGGAAGTGTCTGGTGGTGAATTAGAGACATAGGTCACAATAAACACTACATAGTCTTGGTATTTGGCACCCCAAGCTTTCATAAAACCAGCTGCGATCTTAGGAGCAAAAGCTTTGGTCCCAGATTTTTTATAAACAAAAAAAGCACTGACATGTTAGGCATTTTTACACATTGCATTAAATATTACACAATTACAAGTATAGTCACAAGGATATTCTATAAATTACACCGAATCACACAATATACACACAAAAGCAGGAGCATAGATGAGAATCCAAGAATACACTTTGGAAGTAGACAGATTAGCCACTGCACCACTTTCGTTAGTTTTATACCCATCAGTAGTTTTGAAAACTTAACTGCCTCAGCTGCAATGGAACAAGCCGTTCAAAAATGTGCAGACAGAAAAAACTGCATATTAAGTTATTTTATTAACTTATTGATTGCTGACACAAACTACACCTTTAATACTTGATTTTTTTGTGAAAAAAAATCTGTCACGAAACACATTTAGTTTAAAAAAAAAGACCAGTATTGAAACTCTTTAAAAAAAGCTTAATTAGCAAGAATTTCTCATGGGCATATCACCTCGTTTTTCCTATTATAAAACATTACTAATATTACTAAATTCTGATTTCAAAACAAGCATGTAGTCAGCACTAAAAAAAATAACTGAGCAATATTAAAATATATATATATATATAAGAAACCATTATCTCGACCATAAACTCACCAGTGCTCGGGCTTTAATTCACATCCCTTACTATGATTCGAGGCGCCTGTGATAGACTCAAAATGCGCCTAATTCGTTTTGCAAGCAGCAATAAGTGTTTTGCCTTGACACTTCTGTATTTAATTTAGTTAATCCTGTCAGACTTCCAAAGCTAAGCCTACTAGTAGGGTGACTAAAAACAGATCATTAATTCTCACAGACTTTAAACAACTCAGGTCTGCATTGCAGCGCTTCAATAAACACAGATTTGGTGGACTGAAATACCTCACCCAGGCCTGTTTTCAAACACAATAATACCCGTTCTGCATTCTCAGAATCCTTGGATATAAATGGACATCAATTCTTCAAAAAGGTAAATGCTATTGTGTGTTGCACTAGGGTGCGCGCTAGGCTGGCCTTGTAATTGGCAGTAATGAAGGCCATATGCACATCCTTGAGCTTTCCTGCTCCCTGCATTGCTGGTCCTAAGAACCCCACGAAAGAAGCGACAATGAACCCGAAGCACCTACGAAAAGGATGTATGCTGCCAACCTGCACATTCTAATTAATAAAAACGAAACCCAAACATAACATGCTTTGTTTCCCTTGTTTAATGAGGACCTTGTAACAGCACACACGGTTTACGTCGATGTGGCCTAACTGCCAGAGTTGCCGACTTTGGAGCTGGGGAACCTGGTTCGAGTCTCGGCGTGGGCTCAACATCCCGTGATTCGAGGTAAATCCCTTAATGTCCCTGTGCCTACTAAAAACGAATGCGTCCTTGAGTAATGTAATTGGTGCCCATTTTAAGCACTCCGATACCTTCGGGTCGATTTCGCGCTATATAAAAACAGCAAAAACAACGAAAATACATTGACTGTAATGGTGAAGATTTACACGGGCACTCTGGGCAGCATTTCCACTACCGCATCCGGCCCCGCTTACAATGCAGTGTCAAACGATACAACTCACGTGTGTTCATATGCGCAGGCTCAATGACAAAGAGTAAAGCACACAAACACAAATGCACGCAAACACGCGCAATAAACCAGAATAATAGTGAATATGGGCTAAGAGGCACTACATGACTGACAGATTACTCGGGGTCCATAACGATGTCATTGGTGCCAGCAACACAGCATGGCATTACACAACGTGGGAACGGATGCGGCCTTCATCATGAGCGCTGCAGTGTCCTCTTGAGGGAGGGAGTCGGAGAAGGGAGGGTGTAGGGGAGAGGATTAAAAAAAAAATGACATCGCGCAGCAATGATTGCGGAGAGGCGGAGCGAGTTTTCAAAGTGCTGCAGGCGGCCGGCTCCGCGTGTGCACACTCGCGTGAACTCAAGCGCTAGGCCAGCCAGCAGCACTTTGAAAACTCAGATAGAAAATATCTCTCCGAGCAGCGCATGCGTGCTGACTCAGCGAGACCTAAAAAAGCAGAGCGAGAAACAATGTAACACCGACTGAGGTCTACTATGCACTTGTGCATAGATTAGCGTGTCTGTTTTTTGTACCTGAGTGTGTGCATGTCAGTGTGTCTCGGTGTGCGGGTCTGTTTGGATATGTGCAAGTCTGAATGTGTGACGGCATGTCTGTATAAGTATATTTGTGTGTGTGTTTGTGTGTAGATTATTGTAGTCACTCTAAAGTCATCAGCAATGTTGAGTTAAATGTAAAGGCTAACAACGGGAATTTCTCACTACATGAAATGCAAAATCTGTTTTACTTCGAAGATTGAAGAGCTCTACCACATGCTTCTATGCAGCTGTAATGTGGCGTGGGGGTTGATGGGGAATTAGCTGAAGAATACAATCTCACTCTCTCGTTCTCTTACACACCGACATGAAATCGTTCTTCATCACACAATCACGAGAACACAAGCACGCACATGCATGTGCAAACTTACAAAAACAAAGTCTCTCTACTAGCCCTCTCTCTCACTCAAGCACGCACAGGAGCACATGACATGGGTCTTCCTCTTGCGCGTACAGGCACACAAGCATGTACAAACTAGCACACACTTTACAGTCGCGGCTCGTAATACTCGCGGTGGGGGGTGCGCGGGGGGAGCAAGGGGGGAGATAAAAATAAAGTTCAAAAACCTTGAAAACTTACCTGACCGAGTCAGCGCCGCCTCTGCTGTGTGCTCCTGGGCCAGGGTCCGTGTTGGCGCCTTCGTGAGTGGCTGGTGGAATCCCCTCTCAGCCAATCCAGATGCTGCTCCAGCAGCGCCAGGATTGGCTTGAGCAGGGACTGTTTCCGCAGATAGGAGACCGGGGGCTGCGGCCACTGGCCAGTAGCAACCCTCGCCCTCCTAATGCAGGGCACTGCAGGCTAGTAGTAGTACGCATTTTTTATTTTGCAGAGTTTTATATAGCGCGAACTTGACCCAAATCGGGTATCAGAGCGCTTTACATAGCACCAGTTGCATTGCATGAGGACACGTTCATTTTTGTTAGGCACGGGGAGATCAAGTGATTTGCCCAGAATCACAGGATGTTCAGCGTCATTGCCGAGACTCAAACCCAGTTCCCCAGATTCGAGGTCGACCGCCCTAGACGTTAGGCAAACTCCTCTCCCCAGGTTCGGGCAGGTCAGAAACATGATCCGCCCAAAGCCGCACATGCGCACTAGGCCTGCCCTGCTGCTGTCAGTCAAACAACAACAAACCCAACCCTGCAGTGCTGCTCCACCCCCTTCAGCGTCCTGACTGACTCGGCCGGCCCAATTTCGAGTCAGGACGGTGAAGTTAACAAGGAAGAATGTGGCCATGCTGTGGCCATGTGGCATTAGTGGGGCAACGCCCCAATGGACGCACCGCCACTGGTAGCCAGGATACCGTGGTCATCGATTTAACCACCCGAATCTGGAGAGTGGGGAAATCAATTAAATTTTCATCTAAATGAAAAGAAAGTGAGCCTTTAGGGTCTGATTTGTCTTTTGATAGACGGAACTGCGTCCGTCAGGGTGGCTGAGACAGAGAACACTACCCCGCCATCCTGACGTATTAACGGCCATTTGGAGATAACTGCCAGTCCAGGGGTCATATCTGTGCATTGAAAGGATTCACAGGTGTGGCAGTTTCTTTCAATGTACAAACAGTTAGGTGGACAGCGGCCATCCAGTCAGTCAATAGTCAGTCAGTCAATAAAACTTTATTCGTTTTTTACAACCATAAAAGTATACAACAAGCAGCATCTCATTCAAATAAAAATAAGCAAGTCAGTATCATAGAAACTGTAATACATCTTCTGCAAGCCTATGAAACAGATTTTCTTTAAAATAGGAGATAAGTATCATCTTAAAATGTGTTAAAACCAACTATTCCATTCTTAGGGCGCATAAACCTTCAGGTATGTCTTGCCCAATGCTTCTATCCTTTAATAACTCATTCTCTTAATAACTTAAAAGATCTAGATTTCATCAGTACTCTTTACATTTGAGGAACACTTTAACTTTATTTATATATTTCCCAATGGCACAGGCTATATCTAAGTTCATCATTCCCACTAAGAGATTTACAGCTTGCTTCCTGTTTTTAATATCATATTTTTTTTTAATCGGACCTAAAATCTTTTTTCGTATATCTAAAATCTTCAAGCAATCTAATAAAATATGTAAAATATCACAGGTAGTACCCAAAGTGCAAGTGCATTTTCCATTGCTATCTATCATTACGTTTTTAACCCCTTTATTCGCGTAACAGGGGTTTATCCCAATTCTCAATCTTAGCACTTCATGACGTAACAGACAACTAGGTAATCTGTCTATATAAGGGTAGTGTAAATCATTTTTCCATGCCGAGGCCATATGGGAAACTGAGCTTTTCCGTAAGAGGTACTCCTGATCATGTGTTCGAGACACTTCCATTCCCAGTGACCTAAGTTCTTTCTTATCTATCTTTAAAAGGGGGGACTGAGGGCACAACTTTAGCTTTAACACACCATACGCTTCGTTTAATGAGGCTCTTGTCTCTTTTGCCCAGGACAACTCACGGTTGGATATTACATTTTTACACCACTATGATATTTTTTGGTCCTCATCTGATCCTAAACGCTGCCAGAAACGTAATAAGGCTATGAAAGCTGTTATAGCCCACGAGGTGATTCCCAATTCTAATCTTGCTGCTTGTACTATAGATGATCTAGGCAGCGAGAACAAGCTTTTAAGAATATTTCCCTCCTCTTTGTCCCATCCATTTTTGCCACTTAAATAGAGGACCTCTGCACCATACAGGAATTGTGGAGGAACCATTGCTAGATAGGCCTTTAAAAACCGGCCTATCAGACATTTCTCCATATGCACTATTAAATCTTTTTAAACCCTTCACAGAAGCTGATGCCCTCATTTTTAATGCATTAAGGTGGGTATACCATTGCAAGCTACTCGCAAACCACATCCCCAGATATCTATATTCTGTTACTTTTTCCAGCGTCTCTATGCACAGATACCAGGAGAACTTTGTTTTTCTTCTTCCAAAGCATAGGATTTTGGTCTTCTCCATGTTCACAACTAATTTTTTAATTTACAGTATTCATTAAACATGTCTAATTTTCTTTGTAGACCAATTTCCGTCTGGTCCATAATTACCAGATCATCTGCGTATAATAAATAGGAGATATGATTTCCTCCTAATTTCGGGCTAGCCGTCTAACCTTTCTTAATTTTAAGGGCAGGTCAGATATAAACAGGGAAAAAAGTAAGGGGGCAAGTACGCACCCCTGTCTCAGCCCATTACCGATCTGGATCCTCCCAGACAATCCTCCATCCTCATCCAAGACTATCTGGGCCCAGTTTCCTGTATGCAGGGCTTGGATCAAGGCCAATAAATCGCCTTGGATATTATACCCTAGCAAAGTTGACCAAAGCTGCTCCCTGTTCACAAGATCGAATGCTGCGCGGAAGTCCACAAAGCAGCAGAACAAATTGCCCCTCTGCTCGATCGACTTCCGCGCTATGGACCAGAGAGCAAAACAGTAATCAACCGTTGAATGTCCCTCTTTAAACCCTCCCTGTTCTGGGGGGACTATCTGTTTTTCATCTGTCCAATCCTTAAGTAACCCCAGAATTACTTTAGCAAATACTTTTTCACCTATGTCCAAGAGATTTATTAAACGATAGTTTTTAGGTGAATTTACATCGCCTTTATTATGTATTGGTCTTACAATTGCCCCCTTTCCAACTATCTGGCATAACCCCTGTATTAAGTATCCCCTGGAAAATATTCGAAAAAAACTCTGACCACCACTCAGGATTCATTTTTATAATGACAGCCGGCAGGTTATCTGGGCCAGCGGCTCGAGTTAAGTTTAGCCTGGCTATTATACTTCTAATGTGACTAGGGGAAAAGTGCTCTTTTACTTCTCCCCTTATGCCTGGCCATATGGTGGTGTTTATTTCCACCATCCTCGGCCACTTCCCATAAATTTCCTCTAGGTAATCGACCCACTTGTCCTCCGGTACGGAGCACTGCAAGGACCCTACAACTTTACCAGTGCTTTCTTGTATTAGTTTCCAAAAGCCTTTCACATTTTTTTCTTCAATTGCCTCTAGTAAATTCACCCAGCATCTATCCTTATAGGTTCTTTTTTTATCTCTAATAATTGTTTTATATTTTGACCTTAGTTTCTGAAGGTTAAGTAACAGTTCATTATTATATCTACCTCTAAGACTTCTTTCCTTTTGCCTAATGCTGGCTTTTACTTTGCGACAATCCTTGTCAAATCATGGCTTGTTATTACTGTGTAATTTTTCCTTACTTGCTAACTCAAGTTTCCCACATATAATTTTTATCCTGAGACATTCAACCAATTGCCTTATTATATCTTCATACCAGGTAATATCCTCCTCTGGTAATACATTTTCTAATGTGAATGTCAGTTGGACTGCACGTTATATGTTCTTCTGTAATACGAGTTGTAAGTCGCGTTGGATATTCTACCTGTACTTGTAAGGCTCTTTGTCTCTGAAGAGCCCTTTTTACGTATAGTTTCGTCAGCAATGGGTAGTGGTCACTACCTTCAACCCTTACTACTTCAAAATGTTTGATTAGATCAAAACTCCAAGCCTGTATAAACACATAATCTATCGGACACATTTGCTGCCCTATTGTAAAGGTGCGCTTTGCAGGCCGATCTGCATCCTTTCTTCCATTTACGCAGACCAGGCCCATAGAACCCAACAATTGTCCAAGCGCCACATCTTGGGGTGAGGTGTCACTGCTGGGGAACTTGGCAGTCTCTATATTGTAGGCACTTAACAAATCTCTACACCATAAATCAATTTTTAAGGGGTTTAATCTATGATTGAAATCGCCCAATATCAAGAGCACATCTCTGGAGTAGATATCACATAAGCCCTCCAGATCCTTTTTTAAGCATTCCAGGTCCTTCTTATACTCATTTCCTTTTACTTTCTGAATATACACATTAGCAATACATATACCTTCATAACCTAAGTTAATATTCAACGTCAACACTCTACTACCTAGCACCCAATTACATTTGAATTCAAGGGATTCTATATTCCTAGCAATCTTTGTGGAAACCAACGTCACTTGTCCACCTGACGGTCTGCCTAATATGTTCTTTCTTACTGACTTTACATGATGGGTAAATCCTTCTCTAAATAGGGTTTCATCGCACAGCCAAGTCTCCTGTAAACATACAATGTCAGTATTCTTAAGAATGTTTTTAAAGCTTTCCTGGAGCACTATTCTTTTGTAACCATTGACGTTCCAAGATAATTGACGTTCCAAGATAATTGACGTTCCAAGACAGCGGCCATCCCAGTCACCAAACGTTTATTAACATTTGTTGTTTTTCAGGAACAATCTCCCAAATTGAGACTTTGTTTCTCAAGAAACAAAAAAATATTGCCCCACACTCACACCCCTTTTACTAGTGTCCTGATGTATTATTATTGGGCAGGTTACCAACCAGCATGTACAAATTGCCCACCAAGTAGCTACTACCAGCATTTTGGGATGACAGTCATGTACTAATCCATCACATCGTAAAATGTATTTTGGCAGGATGTCCCACAATGTCCTGGAGCATGCCTATTAATGAGGCAGAATATTTGGCGACGCTCTATGAATGGCTGCTAATGCATTGATAGGGGCTCACCAGTGATCGAAGTGCATTTAAAAAAACTATGCGAATTGTGATGCTGCGCACAATGGAGGCGGGGTGAGTGAGCGTGGGGGGTGGTCAAAGTTGTGACTAAGAACCAAAATATTCTGCACTTTTTTAGGTCTTTCACCTTCAAGTAACTACATATATAAAAATGCACAGCTTAAATGAAAGTAAAATGTAAGTTATGTTAATCAGTGGGAAATGCATTATCAGACATTATGAAACCTTTATTAGTTAATGCACTGCACCAGAGAGCCGCAGAATTGAATCCTGTTTGGTGCAGTGAAGAATAGTGACTTGTGTACGCTTTATTGCTACAAGGTCCTAGTCTGTGACAGAAGCACTGTGAACATGTAAGTTCATTATTTCAAACTTGCATTACTCACAATGGGCCTCATGTAGGTAGCATACCAGTTACCACTTCTAAAATACCGAACGTTACCGAATCGGTATTTAAGAAGTGGTAACTCGTATGTAGGTAATGAGTCGGTATTTTTTACCGATTCGTTACAATTCGGTAATTACCGAATCGGTATTTACCGATTCGGTAATGAGGCATACCTTCCCATTGAGGGGAAGGTATGCCTCATTACCGAATCGGTAAATACCGATTCGGTAATGGTGGAAAACATGCAAGGGTGACAGGGTGTCACATTGACACCCTGTTGCACCCCTGATTCGGCCATGTGTGCACATGTGGCACACATACATGCCCTAAGGGCATGTATGTCTGCCACATTGCACACTGCTAAGCGTTTAAAAAAGCATACACACATCCATTAATTATTTACCACCAACTATAAGTTGGTGGTAAATACCGACTCCTAAACACACCCACACACTCCCCCTACATATCATTTCTGGATTCGGAATTTACCGAATCGGTAAAATTACCGAATCGGTAAAATTACCGAATCGGTAACGTTACCGATTCGGTAATTTTACCGATTCGGTATTTTTACCGATTCGGTAAATTCCGAATCCAGAAATTGTCCCCCTACATACCAATAGCCAAAATACCGGTCGGTAACGGTATAATTACCGAAAATCGGCCGTTACCGACCGGTATTTGGCTACCTACATGAGGCCCATAATACGATGGCTGCTACAATATGCTCAAAAAATTTTAAAATAAAAAAGTGCTTTCAAAATATAGATTTTAGTAATACAGAAACTGTACATAGTGGAAAGGTAATTTTATAACTGTCTTTTAAAAGCACACACTTCACAGCATAGCTGGTAGCTTCCTTACAATATCTCTCAAAAAATATGTGTCATCATGTAGCTTCAAGTGATTCCATCATCATCATGAAACTTCAAGTGATTACATCACTTACAGGCACCCTTTACATTTGTGGATGAACCAGTTGTGCACATTTATATTTCTTTCAGGCAAGCAGGCATCCTGGCAAGATGGCTTGCTTAGAGAATGTCTGCCTTACACGTCAGGTGAAGCATTTAAACTGTCAGAATTAACAGTCCAGTGACGGCTGTCGTTTTTCACAAAGTAGGAACTGGTTTTCTAAAATTTTAAAGGTATGGGCAAGTCATGCCCCACAGATTTCCCCCCCCCACTTTGACCACTGGGTCTTGCAAGGGACAGCAGAGCTCCATACATCTGTTCTCACTCCCTTAGCGTCAACCTTTTTGGGTCGAGTTTGGGCAGCACATGCTCTGCTTTGCGAGGCATGCTGTATTCGAGTATGGACTTGAAGCCCCGCCCACTCTCCACCCATATTTTTTATTGGCTTGAGTCACTGTCCTTTGTAAATGCTGGCTTCTTATTTGTCAATAGGCTTGTTAGTCCCTCCTTAGTACCGCCTTGTCTTCATTTGTAACCACCCATGAGGACTGGCCCTTTTACTTCTGTTGTTACACTGTATATCATATTTAGTCTGTAAGCACTATTTTCTTTAATGAGTTTCTCCTACTCCAGGTACGACAAGCTTTCCTACAACATTCAGAACGCCATACACGTTTTCACTTTCCAAGCAGTCCGGGACAATGGCCGCCGCTTCTTTGAAATGAAATAGGTCTCGCATTAACAAGAGTTTGAGCTATTAGCGTTGTAAATGGCAATGCCTTTTATATATGTGTTAATTATCAAAACAGACCAATAAAAGGCATTGTTATTTACAATGCCAATAGCTTAACGCTTTCAGTGCTCATGACGGAATGGTTCCGTCATGAGCACATGCTCAGAGAATCCCTCTGCTGCAGGCAGCAGAGGGATTTCCCATTTCTTTTATTTTGCCTGGGGAGGTGGGGGAAGAGCTCCCCCAACCTCCCCAGGCCTATTTTGAGTTTTTGTTTCAATTACGATCGCGCGCCATTGTAACAAAATCGAAACTGAAACTTAGTTTCGGTTTCAGTGCTCGTGGGGCTATCTCAGCCCCCGAGCACCGAAACACTTGGGAGAGGTATCGTTGGAAAGGGGAGAATCTCCCCTTTCCAATGGTATCCTTCCCTAGTGGATCCCTGCTTGGGGATCACCCCAGGAGGGCGATCCCCAAGCAGGGATCCACCCACTAGCACCATGGAGGCGGGAGCAGCCCCTTGGGCAAGGGCATGGCAATACCCCCCACCCCCAGAGAAATGTCAGTCTTTCTGCCTCACCTGGGGGGCAGATGGGTGCAGTAGCCCCCAATCTGCCCCCCCGGGGGGGCAAAAAGCCCACTAGACACCAGGGATTTTTTGGGAGCAAATCTGAATTAGGGTGGGGCTGCCCATAATGGGCATGCCAATGCCCCTACCCCTCCCCTGCAAAACTTACAGCCTTTCTGCCCCACCAGGGGACAGATGGGGGCATTAGCCCCCAATCTGCCCACCCCCGGGGGGGCAAAAATCCCACTATAGGCCAGGGTTTTTTTGGGGTAAATTTCAATTAGGGTAGGGGCATTGGCATGTCCGTTTTGGGCAGCCCCCACCCTAATGAAAATTTGCCAAAAAGAATCCCTGGCATCTAGTAGGATTTCTACCCCCCCTGGGGGTCAGATGGGGGCATTAGCCCCCAATCTGCCCACCCGGGGGGCAAGAAGCCCACTAGACGACAGGGATTTTTTTGGGGCAAATTTGAATTAGGGTGGGGGCTGCCCAAAACGGGCATGCCCCCACCCCCTCCCCCGCAACAATTACAGCCTTCCTGCCCCCCCCGGGGGCATATGGGGCAGTAGCCACAAATCTGCCCCCCCGGGGAGCAAAAAGCCTACTAGAAGCCAGGGATTTTTTTGGGGCAAATTTGAATTAGGGTGGGGGCTGCCCAAAACAGGCATGCCACCACCCCCTCCCCCACAACAATTACAGCCTTCCTGCCCCCCCTGGGGGCATATGGGGCAGTAGCCACAAATCTGCCCCCCGGGGGAGCAAAAAGCCCACTAGAAGCCAGGGAATTTTTGGGGCAAATTTTAATTAGAGTGGGGGCATTGGCATGCCCATTTTGGGCAGCCCCACCCTAATTAAAATTTGCCCAAAAAACTCCATGGCGTCTAGTGGGCTTTCTGCCCCCCTGGGGGCAGATGGGGGCATTAGCCCCCAATCTACCACCACGGGGGAGCAAAAAGCCCACTAAACGCCAGGGATTTTTTTTAGGCAAATTTGAATTAGGGTGGGAGCTGCCCAAAACGGGCATGCCCATGCCCCTACCCCCTCTCGCGCAAAAATTACAGCCTTTCTGCCCCCCCGGGGGGAAGATGGGGCACCAGCCCCAATCTACTCCCCCGGGGGGCAAATAGCCCACTACATGCCACGGATTTTTTTAGGCAAATTTGAATTAGGGTGGGTGCATTGGCATGCCCGTTTTGGGCAGCCCCCATCCTAATTAAAATTTGGCCAAAAAATCCATGGCGTCTAGTGGGCTTTCTGCCCCCCCGGGGGGCAAAAAGCCCACTAAATGGCAGGGATTTTTTTTAGGCAAATTTGAATTAGGGTGGGAGCTGCCCAAAACAGGCATGCCCATGCCCCTACCCCCTCTCCCACAAAAATTGCAGCCTTTCTGCCCCCCCTGGGGGGAAGATGGGGCAGTAGCCCCCAATCCACCCCCCCGGGGGCAAAAAGCCCACTAGATGCCAGGGATTTTTGGGGCAAATTTGAATTAGGGTGGGGGCATTGGCAACCCCCACCCTAATCAAAATTTGCCCAAAAAAATCCCTGGTGAATAGTGGGCTTTCTGCCCCCCCGGGGGGCAGATGGGGCAGTAGCCCCCAATCTACCCCCCTGGGGGGCAGCAAAAATCCCACAAGATACAATGGATTTTTTTGGGCAAATTTGAATTAGGGTGGGGGCTGCCCAAAACGGGCATGTACATGCCCCTACCCCCTCCTCCGCAAAAATTACAGCCTTTCTGCCCCCCCTGGGGGCATATGGGGCAGTAGCCCCCAATCTGCCCCACCGGGGGGCAAAAAGCCCAC
This sequence comes from Triturus cristatus, assembly GCF_964204655.1. Lineage (NCBI taxonomy): Eukaryota > Metazoa > Chordata > Amphibia > Caudata > Salamandridae > Triturus > Triturus cristatus. Next base: position 981,967,675 of record NC_140579.1, on the reverse strand, counting down.
TAGACGTCAACGATTACGCTGGCTTTTTTTCTGCGTGGGGGCTGCCCAGAATGGCCATACCAATGCCCCTACCCCCAAACAAATAGCCACAGTGTTTCTGCCCCTCTTGGGGCATATCGGGGCTACCCCACTTCCGATACCCCCCCCGAGGGCGGCAGAAAGCCGACTAGGCACGGACTTGTTTTTAGCAATGTGCCTACCTGTGGATTTTGGGCCCTATCGCAACCGGCACATAGGGAAACCTAGCAAGCCTGTATATTCTTGAAACTAGACACCCAGGGGAATCCAGGATGGGGTGACTTGACTGGCTCTCACCAGGTTCTGTTACCCAGAATCCCTTGCAAACCTAAATATCTGTCCAAAAAAACACATTTTCCTCACATTTCTGTGGTGGAAAGTTCTGGAATCTGCGTGGGTCCACAAAATTCCACCCACCCCGCGTTCCCCAAAGTCTTCCGAGAAAAATGGTACCTCACTTGCGTGGGTAGGCCTAGTGCCCGTGACAGACAAGGGCCCAAAACCTATTGAGGCGACATCAAAATTACCTATCACAAAGCAACCTGGTTTTACAAGGGGGTTTCCATGAATTTTTGGCCCCGGGCTTGGCGGCCATCTAGGGAAACCTACCAAACCCACACATTTCTGAAAACTATACACCCGGGGGAGTTCAGCGGAGGGCAAAAAGCCCACTAGACGTCAATGATTACGCTGGCTTTTTTTATGCGTTGGGGCTGCCCAGAATGGCCATACCAATGCCCCTACCCCCCAAACAAATAGCCACAGTGTTTCTGCCCCTCTTGGGGCATATCGGGGCTACCCCACTCCCGATACCCTCCCGAGGGCGGCAGAAAGCCGACTAGGCACAGACTTGTTTTTAGCAATGTGCCTACCTGTGGATTTTGGGCCCTGTCGCAGCCGGCACATAGGGAAACCTAGCAAACCTGTGCATTCTTGAAACTAGACACCCAGGGGAATCCAGGATGGGGTGACTTGACTGGCTCTCACCAGATTTTGTTACCCAGAATCCCTTGCAAACCTAAAACTTTTTTTAAAAAAAACATATTTTCCTCACATTTCTGTGGTGGGAAGTTCTGAAATCTGCGTTGATCCACAAAATTCCACCCACCCCGAGTTCCCCAAAGTCTTCTGAGAAAAATGGTACCTCACTTGTGTGGGTAGGCATAGTGCCCGCGACAGGAAATGGCCCTAAACGCAACGTGGACACACCACATTTTCACTGAGAGAACTGACCCTTTTTTTACAAAGTGCCTAGCTGTAGATTTTGAACCCTAGCTCTGCCGGCACCTAGGAAAAACTAGTAAACCTACACATTTTTTAAAACTAGACACCGAGAGGAATCCAGGATGGGGTGACTTGACTAGCTCTCACCAGGTTCTGTTACCCAGAATCCCTTGCAAACCTAAATATTTGTCCAAAAAAACACATTTTCCTCACATTTCTGTGGTGGAAAGTTCTGGAATCTGCGTGGGTCCACAAAATTCCACCCACCCCGCGTTCCCCAAAGTCTTCTGAGAAAAATGGTACCTCACTTGCGTGGGTAGGCCTAGTGCCCGTGACAAACAAGGGCCCAAAACCTATTGAGGTGACATAAAAATTACCTATGATAAAAAAACCTGGTTTTGCAAGGGGGTTCCCATGGGTTTTTGGCCCCGGGATTGGCGGCCATCTAGGGAACCCTACCAAACCCACACATTTCTGAAAACTATACACCCGGGGGAGTTCAGAAAGGTATGGCTTGCATGGGTCCCTTAACGTTTTCCTACCCACAAACCCCTGCAAACCTCAAATTTAGCCCAGGGCCAAAAATTCATGGGACACCCCTTGCAAAACCAGGTTGTTTTGTGATAGGTAATTTTGATGTCACCTCAATAGGTTTTGGGCCCTTGCCTGTCGCGGGTACTTGACCCACCCACGACAGTGAGGTATCATTTTTATCGGGAAACCTGGGGTAACGCTGGGTGGGAGGAAATTTGTGGATCCACGTAGATTCCAGAACTTTCCCACACAGAAATTTGCGAAAAAAGTGATTTTTTTCAGCTAAATTTGAGGTTTGCAGGGGATTCTGGGTAGGAAAACTTTAGAGGACCCACGCAAGCCATACCTCGCTGGACTCCCCCAGGTGTCTAGTTTTCAGAAATGTGTGGGTTTGGTAGGGTTCCCTAGATGGCCGCCAAGCCTAGGGCCAAAAACTCATGGGACCCCCCTTGCAAAACCAGGTTGGTTTGTGATAGGTACTTTTGATGTCGCCTCAATAGGTTTTGGGCTCTTGCCTGTCATGGGTCCTTGACCCACCCATGCAAGTGAGGTACCATTTTTCTCCGAAGACTTTGGGGAACGCGGGGTGAGTGGAAATTTGGGGATCCACACAGATTCCAGAACTTTTCACCACAGAAATGTGAGGAAAATGTGTTTTCTTTGACAATTTTTTAGGTTTGCAAGGGATTTAGGGTAATAGAACCTGGTGAGAGGCAGTCAAGTCACCCCATCCTGTATTCCCCTGGGCGTCTAGTTTTCAAAAATGTATAGGTTTGCTAGGTTTCCCTAGGTGCCGGCAGAGCTAGGGTTAAAAAACTACAGCTAGGTACTTTGGCAAAAAAGGGTCATTTTTCACTGTGAAATTGTGGTGTGTCCACGTTGCGTTTTGCGCCGTTTTCTGTTGCGGGCACAAGTCCTACCCACACAAGTGAGGTACCCTTTTTTCTCGGAAGACTTTGGGCAACGCGAGGGGGGTGGAAATTATTGGATTCATGCAGATTCCAGAACTTTCCACCACAGAAATGTGAGAAAATGTGGTTTTTTTGACAATTTTTTAGGTTTGCAAGGGATTCTGGGTAACAGAACCTGGTGTGAGCCAGTCAAGTCACTCCATCTTAGGGTCCCCTGGGTGTCTAGTTTTCAAAAATTTATAGGTTTGCTAGGTTTTCCTAGGTGCTAGCAGAGCCATGGTTCAAAAACTACAGCTAGGTACTTTGGCAAAAAAGGGTCATTTTGCGCTGTGAAATTGTGGTGTGTCCACATTGCGTTTTGCGCCGTTTCCTGTCGCGGGCACAGGTCCTACCCACACAAGTGAGGTACCCTTTTTTCTCGGAAGACTTTGGGGAACGCGAGGTGGGTGGAAATTAGTGGATTCATGCAGATTTCAGAACTTTCCACCACAGAAACGTGAGTAAAATTGTTTTTTTTGACAATTGTTTAGGTTTGCAAGGGATTCTGGGTAACAGAACCTGGTGAGAGGCAGTCAAGTCACGCCATCCTGGATTCCCCTGGCTGACTAGTTTTCAAAAATGTATAGGTTTACTAGGTTTCCCTAGGTGCCGGCAGAGCTAGGGTTCAAAAACTACAGCTAGGCACTTTGCAAAAAAAGGGTCATTTTTCATCGTGAAAATGTGGTGTGTTTACGTTGCGTTGTGAGCCGTTTCTTGTCGTGTGCACTAAGCCTACCCACACAAGTGAGGTACCATTTTTATCGGGAGACTTAGGGTAATTCAATTTTGTAAAGCAACTGTTATTACCTATTGACTTTCGATGCATTTCTGCCTTCCAAATGAAAGACAATGTGTAAAAAAGAAGTAATTTTGAAAAATGATCGATAATTCTCATGCTAGTATGAGTATTCCCAATTTCGGAAATGTGCAAATATCTACTGTTTCTAAACTCTATATTTTGTTCCCATTTCAGAAATACATAGGTGTCTTTCATACCGATTTTTCCATGTATACATTTTTCCAGAATAATTGCTATATACCCGGTACATAATTAAAAACCATTGCAAGTCGCTGCTCAGTTTTTGGCTCTGTGTTCGTCGGGTTCTTGGTGTACCTATGAGTACTACATATCCCCACAACCAGGAAGGGTCCAGCAAATGTAACGGTATATTGCTTTCAAAGAGTTGTCATAATAGAAGAAGTTACATGTGAAAACGTTGACAGAAAAGGTTGTTTTTTCAACTGATTTTCAATTTTCCCTATATTTAACTGTTAGTTTCGATAAAGAAACCTTGAAGGATCTACACAAATGACCCCTTGCTAAATTCAGAATTTTGTCTACATTTCTAAAATGTTTAGCTTTCCTGGATCCATTATTGCTTTCATAACCATTTCTACCATTAGGAGGAGGGTGAAAGCACAAAAAAATTGCAAAAATAGGCAACGTCCCAGAAAAATGCCAGAACTGTGTAAATCATTGTGGTTGTCTGACAAAAGTCTGCTTGTCCCTGAAAGCTGGGAAGATGGGGATTTGAGCACCACAACCCCTTTTTTGATACCATTTGCAGGGAAAAAACCAGATGCTTTCATTTGTAGTCCTTTTTTCGCATTTTTCCCCAAAAAAACTAAATGTAGCTGTATTTCGGCTAATTTCTGGGTCCCCTTCAGGGAAATCCACAAACCCTGGGTATCTTTGGAATCCCCATGATGTTGGAAAAAAAGGACGCAAATTTGGCGTGGATACCTTATGTGATCAAAAAGTTACAGGGGCCTAAGCTCGAACTATCCCAAATAGCCAAAAAAAGGCTTAGCACAGCGGGGGGGGGGGGGGGTAAGGCCTAGCAGCGAAGGGGTTAAACTCTTGAAATGCGAGACCTATTGCATTGCAAATGCTTGTTTTCTAATGTCACCGTGATTTTTCATGGGTGTCTGACACTTGCATATGCCTTCTTATTCTTCAATTAAAACCGGAAACCAAATGTTGTCTGTCACAGGCATTGCTTTTTTCTGATCAGAGGTATTGCTCTCTACTCAACAAAACTTCTCCTTGATACTGTACACATGCAGAATTATTCAACTTTTATGAAAATTGATAAACATCTGGAAAGGGACACTGCGTCTTGGGCAAGGCAATATACTAGAAACAGTAAGATACATGTGCTTTTTACTACATTGTGTGTTGAACGGGAATATGAAGCCTATTGTACATTTCAGACTTACAACTCAATCGAAGGGGTTAATTCAAAATGGTAACCTGTACAGACCATATGGCTTAGGAATCCTTCATTACAGGCACGCCATTAGTCCTTACGCTCCATAAAACTAATTTTTCACTTTACCTAATAACCAAATTAATCTGTCAGAGTCCTTCACAATTTCATCCCACTGACCCTCATTGTTACTCACATAAAAGATGGACATCGGGCCTGCGTTGTAGGCAAGTGGGATTCCTAAAATTAACGCAATCTGAGATATAAGGATCAAAATAGTTGCAGCTGCAAGGAGGGCGTTCATTATTATTTCTGAAAAGTAGGTAGTGATGGCTCCGACGTTCATACAGCCCAACGCCAGCTAAAAAAAACAATAAAAACGGTTGAAGGCAAAACAAATTTAAGGAGCCTCTCTTCAAAGGCAGTATACTTGCCTTCAGAGAAACCAGGAGAATTCCTACTGCCTCAAACAAAGCTGTACCCTGTTGGGGAGGCTCCTAATTTCTGTGTAGGCTATACTGACTGTCACAGATTAATGGCCTATATTTACATGGGCCAAAATATGCAGAGGATACATTCACATCTTTCTGCTAATTCAAGAACATTTCATGCTCATGGTGCAAAATGTAAATGTTACTTACTTGTTGAGGAATAATATGTCATAGAAAACATCATTGACAAAGCCAATAGGTCTGGTGCTTCTATTTTACATACAGAGACCGATAACCCACAGATACTCCTACACAGAAAACAAATATACAGACAACACATACACAAGCACAAAGACAGCACACATAAAAACACCACATTATTATGTGCTTGCTGCCGGTGAACATATTTAAGAAATAGGTTAGTTATCTGTAATTACAGTTCTCCAGCATTCACATGCTTGATCATTCTCCATTGGTGAGCTAGGAGTCACATGGTAAACTTGAACAGCATTAAAAATAAAAGCATAGAAAATCACCTCATTAGAGGAGACCCAAACTCTAGCCAATAAGGTGCACTGAAGGCTTCCATGCTTCAGATTTCTATAGTAGTAGTGTGAAAGGCTGTTGATAAGAAGAATCTCTAGTAGAGGGAGAAGGGTGGCTCACATGTAAAAAATATCAACGCCAGAGGACTTTAGTTATCGGTAAGCAGCTTGCTTCTTCTGCAGTATTAGATCTTTCATAGAGCCACATGCTTTAACCAGAACAGTAAACAGTGTAAAAACATAATCAACAGAACACAATTATTATGATGCATGTGTGGTAAACAAATATTAATAAATACACTTGAAATTGTAATAAAGCAGAAGAAGGCTCACCGATTGCAACAAGCTGTTTTAAAATTACTTGCCCAAATGCTGATTCTCTGAGTCTTTCCTGATCCATATATTAGTGCCTTGGAAAAGTATGGCAACTTTTCCACATTGCCACAATTTAACTATCCACCAAAGACACCCCTCAATAGAGCATAACTGTGGTAGCTGCCCCCCTTGTAAAATGCCTTGAGACCAGACAACTGACTACATAAGGATAAGTTACTTACCTGTATCTGTAAGAGACATATGCTAGTTATAGATTCCTTACCTTAGAATTACCCCCAGGCGTCAGACTGGATCTGGAGAATTTTTTCTTAGCAGTACCCCTGAGTGTCGGTAGATGGCGTCGGTCGACTCCGCGTCCGTCGTCGTGTTTGCCGGGGCGACGTTGTGCTGTCTATTTAGATGATTCCCTGCACGCTGAAGTCAGTTCTCACACAACTTTCCATGGCGGAAGCACAGAGCCATGCAAGACACTGACCACTGGTGCGCTAAACTAGGGCCCTGCAAGGGTGACCCTGTCCCTAGAAGTCAGTTTGCAGAGCGGGGAGCATGGGTGTGGCGGTAAGGAATCTATAACTAAAATATTTCTCTTACAGATGCATCATTACCGAAGGTAACTAATTTGTTCATCTGAAAGAGACTGTTTGTTATAGATTCCTTACCTTAGAATAGATACCCCAGCAATATCAACCCCGGAGGAGGGACTGCGAACTAAGTTCACACCAGAAAGTCCTGGAGGACAGAACGGGCAAAATAGCCGTCCCTCTGGACTTGGCTGTCCAGGCAGTAATGTCTGGTGAAAGTGTGCAAAGATGCCCACATGGCCGCCTGACAGATGTCAAGGAGTGGAACCCCGCGAGCAAGAGCAGTGGTGGCTACCGTAGCTCTAGTAGAATGAGCACAAAGCCTCACTGGAGGTTCCCTCTTAGCTAAAGTGTAGCATATTTTTATACAAAGGACAACCCATCCGGAGATGATCTGCTTTTAAACGGTGCAAAAACAACAATTGATGGACAGATTGTAGAACAATGTCATACATTCACCCCAGTACAGAGATCTGGGCCTAAATCCATCGTTTTTTGCTCACCATGCCGTTCCAGTTTGAACCCAGCCATATGCAAATCAGTCTTGACCATGTGCCTCATGGGAACAGTCCAGCCCGAACTGCCAAGCCAGGTCCTCCCTGGACTAGAAACAAGCATCCTAGGACCGGTTTCTGCCATCTCAGCCGTCTTCAGCCAGGCTTGCTTGATTTCCAGTGGCATTTCCTTTGGTTTTTGCTTTGTTCGCCATAAGTTGGCAGGGTATGCTCAGACGTGAGTCCCTTGCTCACTTTGCCACTGGATTCAAGCAAGCCTGGCTGAAGACGGCTGAAATGCCAGAAACCGGTCCTAGGAAGCTTGTTTCTGGTCCAGGGAAGACATGGCTTGGCAGTTCGGGCTGGACTGTCCCATGAGGCACAGGGTCAGACTGATTTGCATATGGCCATGTCTGAACTGGGGTGGCAGAATGGGCTAAAGAACGGTGATGGATTAAACCCAGATCAGTTGACTGGGGGTGAGTGCTTGCAGTGTTCAACACTCCGTCCATCATTTCCTTTGGTTTTTGCTTTGTTCGCCATAAGTTGGCAGGGTATGCTCAGACGTGAGTCCCTTGCTCACTTTGCCACTGGATTCAAGCAAGCCTGGCTGAAGACGGCTGAAATGCCAGAAACCGGTCCTAGGAAGCTTGTTTCTGGTCCAGGGAAGACATGGCTTGGCAGTTCGGGCTGGACTGTCCCATGAGGCACAGGGTCAGACTGATTTGCATATGGCCATGTCTGAACTGGGGTGGCAGAGTGGGCTAAAGAACGGTGATGGATTAAACCCAGATCAGTTGACTGGGGGTGAGTGCTTGCAGTGTTCAACACTCCGTCCATCATTTCCTTTGGTTTTTGCTTTGTTCGCCATAAGTTGGCAGGGTATGCTCAGACGTGAGTCCCTTGCTCACTTTGCCACTGGATTCAAGCAAGCCTGGCTGAAGACGGCTGAAATGCCAGAAACTGGTCCTAGGAAGCTTGTTTCTGGTCCAGGGACGACATGGCTTGGCAGTTCGGGCTGGACTGTCCCATGAGGCACAGGGTCAGACTGATTTGCATATGGCCATGTCTGAACTGGGGTGGCAGAGTGGGCTAAAGAACGGTGATGGATTAAACCCAGATCAGTTGACTGGGGGTGAGTGCTTGCAGTGTTCAACACTCCGTCCATCATTTCCTTTGGTTTTTGCTTTGTTCGCCATAAGTTGGCAGGGTATGCTCAGACGTGAGTCCCTTGTTCACTTTGCCACTGGATTCAAGCAAGCCTGCCTGAAGACGGCTGAAATGCCAGAAACCGGCCCTAGGAAGCTTGTTTCTGGTCCAGGGAAGACATGGCTTGGCAGTTCGGGCTGGACTGTCCCATGAGGCACAGGGTCAGACTGATTTGCATATGGCCATGTCTGAACTGGGGTGGCAGAGTGGGCTAAAGAACGGTGATGGATTAAACCCAGATCAGTTGACTGGGGGTGAGTGCTTGCAGTGTTCAACACTCCGTCCATCATTTCCTCTGGTTTTTGCTTTGTTCGCCATAAGTTGGCAGGGTATGCTCAGACGTGAGTCCCTTGCTCACTTTGCCACTGGATTCAAGCAAGCCTGGCTGAAGACGGCTGAAATGCCAGAAACCGGTCCTAGGAAGCTTGTTTCTGGTCCAGGGAAGACATGGCTTGGCAGTTCGGGCTGGACTGTCCCATGAGGCACAGGGTCAGACTGATTTGCATATGGCCATGTCTGAACTGGGGTGGCAGAGTGGGCTAAAGAACGGTGATGGATTAAACCCAGATCAGTTGACTGGGGGTGAGTGCTTGCAGTGTTCAACACTCCGTCCATCATTTCCTTTGGTTTTTGCTCTGCTTTTAAACGGCCCAACCTTTCTTGGCACCCACATAGCCAATGAAGAGTTGATCATCCATCCGGAAATCTTTTGTGCGGTCAAGGTAGAAAGACAGTGCACGTTTGGGGTCCAGACAGTGGAGTCTCTCCTCCTTGGAAGGGTGCGGAGGTGGGAAAACGGTGGGTAAAGTAACTATTTGCCCAATGTGAAATGTGTAACCACTTTGGGAAGGAACGAAGGCCTTGTCCTACGCACCACTTGTCCGGATGCATAGAAAAGAAAGGGGACTGAGAAGTTCAAACTCCTAGACTCCCTATTGGTGGAACTGATATGGGGGACAGGCCGAAGGGGAATTGGGTTAGCGAAGTTGCAGCTGGACACAAAGCAAGAGGGAATGGGGGCGCCAGACTTGAAAGCATACTGCTACGCAAGCCAGCTACAATGGTTGGCATATTGGATCTCAGGTCCCAATTTACACGAGATTGCAATGACCCAACAGGCTTGAGAACGTGGGGAACTACGTAGACTCTTACTACCTAAAGCAGGATTCCTCGAACTGCGCCACCGCTTCTACAAGTAGCATTACTATACTGGAGAAGGGCCTTACGTTATACAAAGTCGCGGGCTCCTTATGCCCCTAATATCCCCCTTCTGGGACTTCCACTCCCGATGGGTATAGTTTCATTTAGGAGAATATTGGCTTGGGGCATGCAGGTGTGACCACAATGGGCCTGTTCTTCACGGATGGTGCACTGATGACACATGATGCATTTGTTCGGGAACATGGGGTTCCAGGCACATTGTTTCTGCCCCACGCAATCATTACACGCTACATTTGCACTCATTGATCCCCAGATGGGTTAGAGCCATTGACACATGAACTAATAAACATGCAGTATTTGATGGGAAATGGTGGCAACTTGACAAAGTGGCTATACCGCGGTATACGAGCGGTTGCGGCAGTGTCACTTCAGATCATCCGTGACAAATGGGCTTTGGTTGTGGGCTGTGAGCTTACTGATAAAGAATGGGAGGCTTTGCTGGAATATCCAAGGAAAGTATCCAGGAACCCTAAGTTTAAATTTATACAGCTTATCATTGTACATAGAGCATACCTGACTCCACACCGATTGAACTCCATGTTTCCAGACATAGTGGATAGTTGTCCTCGCTGCCACTCGACAAACGCACAATTACTGCATATGATATGGAATTGTCCAAGATTGGCACATTATTGGTCATCAGTGCATAAGATGGTCAATGACATTGCCCCGATGCGAAATGGCAACTCGCTGGAATATTGTGTATTGGGACTGGGACCAAGAGGCAAGAAGGGAGGGCCCATTCGTAAATTTGCTAACCTGGCCCTAATACTAGCGAAACGCAACATAACCATGCGAGGGAAGACAGATAAACCACCATCGGTGCTAGAATGGTATAACAAGGTGATTAGATGGGGCAGAGCAGAGGACGCTGAATTAAAAAGGGAGGAACAAAGGGGGCTGCGGAAAAAAACTTTCGCTGGAGTGGAATACGATGCTAGAAGAATTTATAGCTGTGGATATACAAGCATACTGATGGGACTGTCCCGCGCTTCCCCGAGCCTATCACCAAAAAGCTGGGCCACGCAAGAGTGGATGTATGTATATGAACAATCGGGATAACTATTGATCATAAAATGTGTCATTGTAAGGAAATGACTATATTGTGCTGCTGTTGGGATATCGCACTTGGGAGTTCTGGCTGAGTCTGTAAGGGGTGGGGGGTGGGGACAGTTGTTAGCAATTCAGTTTTTATCATGCAAATGGAACAGCGAACAGGGATTACTGCGAAGGTCGGAAAATTATTGCTGCATGTTAAATTGAGAAGAGAACATACCAAGCAATAGTGGATACTAGGCACCGGGATGCAGCCGTTATATAATGGTAATGTGGATTATTGCAGACATGGTTGCTGAGGTGTATGTGTATGTTTTATTTCCACGCACTGTATGTAGTTCACTCCTCTATGTGAATTCATGTAATGTCAGACATACGATAACAGCCATTGTTCCCTGGAGTTTGTTGTGAAAAATCAATATAATGTTTTTAAAAAAAAGGGTGACTTAGAAGAAAGAGCTTGGAGCTCACTCACTCTGCGAGCAGAGGTGATGGCAACAAGGAAAGCTGTCTTCAGAGTGATGAGTCTGAGAGGGAAGTTGTGAAGAGAGGCTCACAGGGAGCGCACATAAGATAGGTTAAGACCAGGTTCAAGTCCCGCTGGGGCATTACGAAGGGAGAAGGAGGAAAGAGATGAGTAATGCCCTTGAAAAATCTATGTACAATGGGGGACTTGAACAAAGATTGGCTGATTTGGTAGCCAAAGGAAAGCAGAGACGGCCGCAAGAGGGCCCAGGGCAGAATCCTGCTGGGCCAAAGAAAGTATATACAACAGGACCTCGGAAAGAGGGGCAGAAAGGGGATCCATAGCCTTTGCTGTGCTTCATGCCACAAACTTGCTCCATCGACAGACGTATATCATATTAGGAGGGACACCTGGCTGCCAAGATGACGTTACCGACTTCGGGAGGAAGGTCAAAAGCTATCAACAGCCGCCACTCAATCTCCACGCACGAAGGTAGAAGCTGGACAGGTTAGTGTGAAGAACCCTCCCCTGCTACTAAGACAGAAGATTCTCCCAAAGAGGCAGTCTGAGTGGAGGATCGATGGCCATGCCCAGGAGCTCTGGGTATCAGACTCTTCGTGCCCAGTCCGGAGCCACAAGAATGACTTGTGCCCAGTCGTGCTTGATCTTCTTCAGCACTCTGGGCAGAATTGGTACACGCAGAAAGGTATACAGGAAGCCACCGTTCCACTCGCAACGAAAAGTGTAGCCGAGCGAGTGCCGACTTGGAAATTTCAACGCACAGAATTGCTGACATTGCGCATTCTCTTCGGTGGCAAACAGATCTAACCAAGGCTCTCACCACTGCTGAAAGAGACCTTGCACCACCTCCGAGTGAAGACGCCATTCGTGATCCACCAGGCCCCGGCAGCTGAGTTCATCCGCCCTGGCATTCAGAGAACCTGCCAGGTGTTGAACCACCAGGGTCATGCCCTGATGTTCCAGCCATGTCCAGAGACAAAGAGCCTCTTGACATAGGAACGACCCCACCACGCCCTGTTTGTTGCAGTACCACGTGGCGGTGGTGTTGTCCGTGAACACCTGTACCATTTTCCCTTTAATAGAGGAAAGGACTGCCTTCAGTGCCAGACGAGGCTCCCGGAGCTCCACCAGGTTGATATGGAGCCCGGACTCCGCCGGATACTAGATACATCCTTCACCACTGTGAGGTCTGGTTGGGGAAGGTAGAGGGATCTGCCTCTGACCCAAGTTTGGTTTGCTAGCCAACACTGCAGTTGTTGCGCAGTCCTCTCTGAGATCTGGCCGTAGTAGGAAAAACTGCCCTGATGCTGCGCCCACTGGAACTTCAGGTCCCACTGCAGAGCCTGCATATGCAACTGGCATGATCCACCAGCAGGATACAGGAGGTCATGAGGCCCAGCAGCCGCAGGGTCATCCTCACGAAATTTGGGATAGCAGCTGAAACATCAGTATCATAGCCCGAATTTACTGGACTCGCTGCTTGGGAGTATAGACTCGAAACTGCACTGTGTCCAGAACAGCTCTGATGAAAGGGAGCGTCTGAGAAGGAGTAAGGAGTGACTTTGGCATGTTGATAGTGAACCCCAGCGAGTACAGGAGGTCCGCCGTAGTCTGGAGGTGGGAGACGGCCACCTAGGGCGAGCCCGCCTTCAACAGCCAGTCATCAAGATAGGGGAAGACTCGAATCCCTAATCTCCGCAGATGAGCTGCAACCACCTCCATCACTTTTGTCAACACCTGAGGGGTGCTGGTAAGGCCAAAGGGGAGCACGGTAAACTGAAAATGCTTGTGGCCTACCGTGAACTGCAGGTAGCGTCTGTGGGCTGGCAGGGAAGGAACGTGAAAATAGGCGTCCTACAAGTCCAGCGCCACCATCCAGTCTCCAGGATGGAGGGCAGACAGGACCTGGGCTAAGGTTAACATTTTTAACTTCTCCTTCTGGAGGAAACGGTTGAGGGCCCTGAGGTCTAGAATAGGACGCAGGCCTTTGTCCTTCTTGGGCACCAGAAAGTAGCTGGAATAGGAAATACTACCTACTACTGACGTAGGACCCCTCTCGATTGCTCCCTTGGCCAAGAGAGCTGAAATATCCTGGCAATGAAGTGCCAGATGATCCTCCGACATGCGATCGAACGATGGTGGCATGGAGGGAGGGGTAGTCTCGAAGGGGAGGGAGTAACCCCTTTGGAATATCTGCAAAACCCCCCTGTCAGACGTTATAGTTTGCCAGTGGGGGAGGTGATAGCGAATCCTGCCGCCCACTGGCTGTTGATGGCCCTGAAAAGTCAGACTAGGAAGGTTTGGAGGCAGCTGCAGGAGTGGGAAGGGTGCACTGGCCCGCCCGCTGGCCCCCAGGCCAGCGTCGCTGGGTCCCACGTCCAAGCACACTGAGACTGCGTAGCTTGGGTGAACCGATGGCTGGTTTGAGCTGGACGTATGGGGGTGGCCCTTCCACAGCCACGAAAGAGGCGAAAATCAGACTGAGGTGGTCGAGTGGCCGCTACGAGGCCCAAGGATCTGGCCATAGCTCGAGAATCCTTAAATCACTCCAGTGCCGAGTCTGCCTTGTCACCAAAAAGGCGACGGCCATCGAAGGGCATGTCCTGCAAGGTTGCCTGGACATCCCCCCGAAAAGCCAGACGTCCTCAACCAGGCGTAGCGCCGAAGGGCTACTGACGTGACATTCGTTCTGCTCAGTGAGTCGGTGGTATCCAGACCACATCGAATCGTGAATTTGGCTGCGTCTCTCCCATCCACCACTGCCTGGGAGAAAACGGTCCGGGCCTCCTCCGGGCACTGAGGCAGCACCTGCGCAACCGTATCCCAGATGAGGGTATTGACCCAGACGGACCGCAATGCCAAGCTGGAGGAAGAGAACATGCGCTTCCCAAGATGATCCAGTTTCTTGGATACGCTATCTGGGAGAGCAGAAGGGAATGCAACCTTAGAGGAAGAGGCTTGGACCACCAAGCTCTCTGGTGAAGGGTGTTGGGGGAGGAAAACTGGGTTGCCCGGAGCCAGGTGGTGGCGGCAGGCGATCGTCCATTCCACAGGAGCCCCTGTGCTGTGCTTGGACCAGGTGCCCAGAAGGACATCAATGAGGGCTTTGTTGAATGGCAAAAGGGGCTCGGATGAGGTTGCCGCAGGTTGAAGCACCTCCGTCAGGAGATTAGTCCTGACAGCCACTGAAGGGAGCTCCAGGCCCAGGGCGTCAGCTACCCTTCTCACCACCACAGCATAAGACGCTCCCTCCTCCATAGCTACGGTAGGGGGAGAGAGCATGCCAAGATCTGGATAAGTGTCCAGACCTCTGGAGTCACCCAGGTCCTCTCTCCAGTCCGGCTCTTCTAGCTGGTCTGCTAAAGGGTCAGAAGACGCCTCCCAGTCCTCATCACCACTTTCTGGGCGACAGGGAACACCAGGGATGAAAAGGGAGAAGAGAACCCTCCGGCATCGGATTCGGCGGAAGTCGAGTCTCCATCTTGGGGGTAAGGATGGGGACGGCATCGGCTGGGGGCACAGCTGGCGCCAGGGGCGTCGTCATCGGGATCCGCACCGGGGAAGGTCAAGCAAGGTCGACCAGCGTCGTTCCGGATCCATCCCACCATCCTCAGGGGTTTTCCAGCGCCGGGGCCAGAGCCGCAGGCATTGAAGGCTCAGAACCCCCGACTGGCTCCGCGGGGCCCAAAGGCATGGGGGCGGAGTCAGCTGCCCAGAGATGGAGTGGAGAGCTTTGTAAAATGCATGAAGCTGGGCAGGGGAAGCTCCCGCCCCCGGAAAGGGAGGGAGGCATGGAGTTGTCCTGGAAGGAGGCACCGAAGACAGAGCCTTTGAGCGACAACGCTCTGGGTCCCACGTCGCGTCAGCTGACCAACAGGGAGAAGGCAAAGAGCAACGGTGTTTCTTCGACTTCTTCTTGTACTTTGATTCACCCAAAGACTTGGAGTGCGGGCTCGGTGACCGGTCTTGAGACCTTCATCTTGATCGGGACCAGGAACGACACAGAGCCGACTGCCGGGCCTCCAATAGCTTTCGGGACCTCTCCCGCAAAGACTTAGGATACATGGCCCGACAGTGAGAGCACGACATCGGGTCGTGGTTGCACTCCAGGCACCAGAGGCACACGAGGTGCGGGTCAGTCACAGACATCAGTTTGTGACAGGCCTCGCAGGCCAGTTCGACGATGGGACATCCCTTGTGTACCAGGAGTCGAAGACTCAAAAAAGAAGTTGACAAAAGTCGAAAAAAGCTTTGTCAAAATGTGACTAAAGGGGTAGCTCTTTCCGCATCGAGAGGATTTAGCCTTACTGCTAGAGCGGTCGACCTCAAAGCTGAAGAACCGGATTCCATACTTCGGCAACGACGCTCAACATCCTGTGATTCTGGGCAAATCACTTAATCTCCCTGTGCCTAACAAAAATGAATATGTCCATCTGTAATGAAACTGGTGCTCATGTAAAGTGCTCTGATACCCGATGTCTCAGGTCTAGTTTGCGCTATATAAAAAAGAAAAAAAAAAAATAAGCGGACGCGGAAAAAGAAAGAACTGATGTCAATGCGTAGGGGCTGCATCTAAATAGACACTGCAACGTCATCCTGGCGAACACGATGCCGATGACAGACGCGGAGTCGACCGACGCCACCTACCGACGTGCAGGGGTACTGGTAAGAAAACATTTTCAGGATCCCGTCTGATGCCTGGGGTAATTGTAAGGTAAACGATCTATAACAGTCTCTTTCAGATATCCTAGTTCTCTTCCAGAGGTATACTCAAAGTCATATGCACTGAATAGTCAAGCCCACATGCGGGGACCCCGGAGCATATACAAATTACATATATATATATATATTACCTACTGGCGGTCGCCAGTAGGTAGATATAGTTAGGACCTATTTTCCATAGGAAATCCGCAACATTCTATTTGGAATAACGTTGGCGCCGATTGCCGAATCTTCGAGAACTTTTCCAAAATTTGGCCAGATCGGGTCCGCTCCTATCCTGAAAATTTCACGGTGATTCGTCAAGCGGGGGCCAAGAAAAAAGGGGGGTCCCAAAACGCGTTTTCCCCATGCATTTTCCCATAGGACCTGTTGACGCAGCTACAGCCCGAACTGCTGAACGGAATTACACCAAATTTGGCAAAGAGGCAGTCCTCAGTTTAGACTCGTGCCTTTTGCTTAAATGGTGTAAATCCGTTCAGTAGATCCTGAGAAAATTAGAGTTAAAAGTACATATATATCTATGGCCTCGGAGGATCCGCGCACCCTCCCCGCACCCTCCCGAGCACGAGCTGTATGCTAATTGGCTGCCAACACTCTGAATCAGGAAGTGCTGGCAGCCATCTTGTGCCTCGGTAGAACCGAGGCACAAGAAAACCAAAAAAAAAGGCGCAAAACGCGAAAAGGGGGCAGTGTAGAAACACCCTGACCCCCTAGGCCTGCTCAGGGGGTCCCACAAGGACCCCCAAGGCCCAAAAACAATAAAAAAAAATTAAATAGTGGGATGCGCTTAGGATCCGTGCATCCCACTGCCGAAAAAAAACGAAGCGCGGACTCCCGCGCTTCGTTTTTAGTTAGCCCCCGGGGGCCAAGTCCCGGGGGCAATATGTATATTATAATGAGGGGCCAAGAGGGGCCTCCCAGCCCCGGGGACCGCCACCCCCCGGGGCTTATCTGAATTATGGGGGGGCCTCTCAGCCCCCCGCAGCCCTGGGGACCGCCACCCCCGGGGCTTTATTATACATGGGTGGGGGACTCAAAGGCCCCCCAAGCCCCGGTGACTGCCACCCCCGGGGCTTTATGTCAATGTATGCAGGGGGGCTCACGGCCCCCCCGCAGCCCCGGGGACCACCACCCCGGGGCTTGTTTTTTTTTTTTAAACAAAAAACCCTGTGTGGGAGGGGCTCGATTTAATTTAGCCCCTGGGGGCCAAGTCCCGGGCCAATATGTATATGATAATGGGGGGCCCAGAGGGGCCCCCCAGCCCCGGGGACCACCACCCCCCGGGGCTTATCTCAATAATGGGGGACTCTCAGCCCCCCCAGCCCCGGGGACCGCCACCCCCCCGGGGCTTTATTATACAAGGGTAGGGGGGCTCAAAGGCCCCCCAAGCCCTGGTGACCGCCACCCCCCGGGGCTTGTTTTTTTTTTTTAAACAAAAAACCCTGTGTGGGAGGGGCTCGTGCCCCCCCCACACGCCCCGGGGACCGCCACCTCCCTGGCTTTATGTCAATGTATGCGGGGGCTCACGGCCCTCCCGCGGCCCCGGGGACCGCCACTCCTGGGGCTTTTTTTTTTTTTTAAACAAAAAACCCTGTGTGGGAGGGGCTCGAGACCCCCCCACACGCCCCGGGGACCGCCACCTCCCCGGGCACTAATTATTTAACATAGGGTGTCCGTTACAGACCCCCAAGCTCCGGGGCTTTAAATTAAGTGGGAGGGCGGCCCCCCAGAGCCAATGATGGCCCTGGGGACCGCCACCCCTCAGGGCCGGCTCCTGCAGTGTCCCGGGGTGCCCACCCCCAGGACACTGCTGTTTGTAATGGCAGGGCAGGAGCCTCGCGGCTCCCACCCTGCCATTGCAAACTGCTTTGCTTCATTGAAGTGAGAGCAGGGAAACCTGCTCTCACTTCAATGAAGCAAAGCAGATTTCTTTTCCACATGGGGAGCAGCATGTTAGCTGCTCCCCATGTGAAAAAGCAATGCCGGCTCCCGCAGTAGGCGGGGAGCCGGCTGGGACCGTGGGGGGATTGGGGACCCCCCATGGTCCCCACCGAGGTGGCCAGGCCCCGGGGGATGGGGTCCCGGGGGCCAGTAGTGGCCCAGGAGGGGGGGCCATGCGACCCCCCCTCCTCAAAAAAAAGAAAAAGGAGGCAGGTCGGCCCCGGGGGACCCCATCCCCCGGGGCCTTAAGTGGCCTGAGGAGGGGGGCTACGCAGCCCCCCTCCATAAAAATATTTAAAAATGTGGCCATGCCCTGGGGGATGGGGTCCCCGGGGCCCGGAATTGGCCACGGGAGGGGGGCCACGCGGCCCCCTTCCCGTAAATATTTTTTTTTAATTTTCATTTGGGGGTGAGGCCCTGGGGGATGGGGTCCCCAGGGCCACAAAAAAGCAAAAGGAAGGGGGGGCCACACAGCCCCCCTTTCAAAAAAAAAAAAAGACGCAATCGTCCCTAGGCCCCGCCCCCTCACAAACACACTCTGCAAACGCACCCTGTGGCTCGTTTTAAATTGGGGAATTAATTCCTCTTCAATACTGGGGGTCCCTGGGGGCTAACTAGCCCACCAGGTACCTCCAGTAAGCGCCACAGGGCTGCGTTGCAGAGAGTTGCTCCAGGCCACGCCCCTTTTTACACCTCTCTGCAACACAGCCTTGTGGCGCTTACTGGAGGTACCTGGTGGGCTAGTTGGACCCCAGGGACCCTCAGGATTCAAAGGGACTTAATCCCCCAACTTAAAACGCGCCACGGGGCACGTTCGCACAGTGGTGAAGGTAGGGGGCGGGGCCTGAGGTGATATGTGTGCAAACACGCCCTGTGGCACATTTTAAGTTGGGGAATTAATTCCTCTTCAATTCTGAGATCCCCTTGGGGCCAACTAGCCCACCAGGTACCTCCAGTAAGCACCACGGAGCTGCGTTGCAGAGTGTTGTAAAAAGGGGCGTGACCTCTGAACACCTCTCTGCAACGCAGCTCCCTGGCGCATACTGGAGGTACCTGGTGGGCTAGTTGGCCCCCAGGGACTGCAGCATTGAAGAGGAATTAATTCCCCAACTTAAAACGCGCCACAGGGCGTGTTTGCACACGTCACCTCAGGCCCCGCTGCCAGCCTTCACCATTGTACAAATATTCCTCTAAAATCAGCCGAACTACGAATTACGATTTACTCACCTGTTATCAGGAGAGAAGCCAGTGATGCATCTTTTAGCCCAGCACTGACCCTGAAAAGTAATTGTAAGCGTACTTACCAGTAACTTGTATTTCCTTCCATAGGAATCCATTGTGTGGTTTTCAGCAGAAAAGTTTCAAAGTGTCCATTTTTGAAACGTACAAATATTCCTCTAAAATCAGCCGAACTACGAATTCTGATTTACTCACCTGTTATCAGGAGAGAACCCAGGGCTGCATCTTTTAGCCCAGCACTGACCCTGAAAAGTAATTCTAAGCTTACTTACCAGTAACTTGTATTTCCTTCCATAGGAATCCATTGTGTGATTTTCACCAGAAAAGTTTCTAAGTGTCTATTTTCACAAACTAAAAATATTCCTAAAAAATCGTCTGTATGACTTAAACACATTCTTTCAACTGTTTACAGGAGATTCACCTGTGCTGGATCCAGGATCCACCACTGAGTAAGAAAAAGTAACGATAACACTTCTTACCTGCTAAGTGAATTTTCTGCCATAGGATAACATTGGTGATTCTATGTGAAAATTTTTCGAAGTGTCAACTTTTAAAATACAATAATAATCCTTAAAAATCACTACTGTAACCAAAACGCTTTTACTCAACTGTTTACAGGAGATGTCCAAGGACTGAATCTAGGATCCAGTCCTGTGGTTAGAAAAGTAATCCATAAAGTAACTAATTGCATTTGACTAGAAATTCACATTGAGCTCAATGTTGCTTAGTGTTTGGAATTGTGTTGCTCATTGCAACAACTGTAACTACTATACTTAAAAGTCTATTGCCTATTTGCAAAGTATTTAAACTAAAGTAATTCATTCTGAGAAAGTATATTTTGTATTGTAATGTATAATGTAATTAAAAAAATAAAATATCTAAAAATAAACAGTTTAAAAAATGTAGTAAATCAGTATCAAAAAAATCAGTATAACAATTAATACATTAAAAATTGTCATTTACAAAACCTTTGAAATTCACTGAAAAAACCATAGGTTTCAGGCCTGATATAGTTAGGAATTGGCATTTAAAAAACCTTTGAAATTCACTGAAAAAACCATAGGTTTCAGGCCTGATATATTTAGGAATTAGCATTTAAAAAACCTTAGAAATTCACTGAAAAAACAATAGGTTTTAGGGGTGTTATAGTTAGCTGGACATTTCACTCGAACAAAACCATTGAAATTCCTCCGATATAGTTAGCTGTACTAACTACATCTCGCGCGCTCGCAATCCACTACTGATGATGTCACATATTACATCATTCATGACATGGTCAGTGACATCACTGATGAGCAGTAGCTTTACTACAGTGATCTAATAAGCAACTAGAGTGCTAACATTTTGAATTTATGGCAAATGTGTGACACATCTGAATGCCTTCTTGATGGAATCACAGTAAAAATCTGAAAGCATTTCCTACTGAGGAGACTGTAGTAAATGAGGAAATTAGGAAACTTCATAACAAATAAGTCTCCCAAAATGACCACTAGAGACAAAAGAGCCCAAATGTAGCCCAAATATCACCCAGATGTAGCCCAAGTATAGCCCAATGACAGAATGTCCCAGAGCGTTCTAACGAACAACTAGAGCGCTAACAGTCTTACTTATGACAAAAGTATGGCACACCTGAAGCCATCTTTGATTGGAATAAAGTGGTAACACTTAAAACATTTAATTTTACATAGGAACAAAATGAGGGGGTTCATTTTGCCATAGAAATTATGATTAGTGCTGCAGAAAGAAAAATTTGGGCACATTTTGACTTCTCAAATCCTCTTCTATTTCATAAAAAATTCTGACTAGCAGACTGAAACATGCACTTTGAATACCAGCAGCAGACTTCCCTGGTGAGCAGTAGCTTTACTACAGTGATCTAATGGTCAACTAGAGTGCCAACATTTAGAATTTATGGCAAATGTGTGACACATCTGAATGCCTTCTTGATGGAACCAAAGTAAAAAACTGAAAGTATTTCCCAATGAGGAGACTGCAGTAAATGAGGAAATTAGGAAACTTCATAACAAATAAATCTCCCAAGATGGCCACCAGAGACAAAAGAGCCCAAATGTAGCCCAAATATTACCCAGATGTAGCCCAAGTATAGCCCAATGACAGAATGTCCCAGAGTGTTCTAACGAACAACTAGAGCGCTAACAGTCTTACTTATGACAAAAGTATGGCACACCTGAAGCCATCTTGATTGGAATAAACTGGTAACACTTAAAACATTTAATTTAAAAAGGAACACAATGAGGGGGTTCGTTTTGCCATAGATATTATGATTAGTGCTGAAGAAAGAAAAATTAGGGCACATTTTGAGTGACTTCTCAAATCCTCTTCTATTTCATTAAAAAATTCTGACATGCAGACTGAAACATGCACTTTCAATACCAGCAGCAGACTTCCGTGGTGAGCAGTAGCTTTACTACAGTGATCTAATGAGCAACTAGAGTGCTAACATTCAGAATTTATGGCAAATGTGTGACATATCTGAATACCTTCTTGATGGAATCAAAGTAAAAAACTGAAAGCATTTCCTACTGAGGAGACTGCAGTAAATGAGGAAATTAGGAAACTTCATAACAAATAAATCTCCCAAAATGGCCACCAGAGACAAAAGAGCCCAAATGCAGCACAAATATCACCCAGGTGTAGCCCACATGTAGCCCAATGACAGAAGTGTGCAAAACACGTATTTTTTGTGTATTTGCAGGTATTGGAGTGCTTTACATGAGCATTGGTTACATCACACAAGATCAAATTCATTTTGGTTGTAGACATGGGGAGATTAAGTGATTTGACCAGAATCACAGAATGTTGAGCTGAAGCAGAAACTCCAACCTGGTTCCCCAGTTGCAAAGTCTGCAGCTCTGGAAGTAACACCACATCCTCTCCCCTAAGTGCAACATTTAATCAAGTGGTCAACTGGATAAAAAAACATAAAGATTACAAACAATGTAAAAGTTCTTTGTCGCTATTTGAAAACTCAGAAAATATGTCCTCATTTTCGTTTTTTAGAGCACTAACCATAATTTTGATGCCAATAAGACCCCTCTCATATATGTAATTTCTAAAGGAAATGCTCTAGGTATTACAGTTTTGATTACATCAAGATGACGTTAGGCGTTCCACACTTTTGTAATAAATATAGAATGTTAGCAATCTAGTTGTTCATTGGGATACTGTTGAGAGGCAGAGGCCAGGGGCACGGACTCTGAAAATTGAAGGCAGGTAGGAGAGTGCAGAGGCAACAATTTGACCACACTGGGAAGGCAGGAAGGACAGTGGCAGCACAACAGACTATGGAGGGCAGTGGAAAGGAGGGCAGGGGCAACAAACCAACAATACAGGACTGTCAAGAGAGGCTGTGGCAATATAATAGACCATTGTGGGCAGAAGGAAGAGGCAGTGGTAGTACAACCATACATGCCAAAAGACCCGTTTCAGCCAGGAAACGTCCAAGTTTTTAAGCTCAAATGGGCTTTATTTGATCTGTCTCCAGTCTACAATCTCCTCTTTTTCAATGTAACTCAAAGGGGAAAATCAATACCCCATTTTTTTTCAAAATTTCCCTCTTACCAAGTTCAAAATGTTCGCAAGTATGGTACATTGGATCATAGTAGGCAGGAGGAATTGGGGTAGGGACATGGACTCGGATAACAGAGGACAGGAGGGACATGGAGAGGTGCACCAAACTGACCCTACAGGGCAGGCATCAGGGTTTGCAGCAGCACAATACACCACACAGGGCATGCGGGACGGGAGTGCAGCACAACAATCCATAGAAAGCAATAGGGAGTGGACAGGACCATGCACATGGACAACAGAAAACAGAGGAGAAAGAGGCAATGATAGCTAGCTGACCATAATGGACAGACAGGAGAGAAAGCTGCAGCATAACAGATCATAAAGGGCAGGAGGGACGGATCAGGGGCATTACAATGGAACAGACAAGCCAGGAGGGAGGGAATAGGGGTGTGCACATGGAAACAGAGGGCTGGGGGCAAGGGGGCAGGGCACGAGCAGCAAGATGACCATGGAGGTCCGGCAGGATGGGCACTAGAAACAAGACACACCATGGAGAGCAACAGTGAGACTATGATGGCATACACACAGACCATGGAGGGAAGGTGGGAGGGGGTCAGGGGCAGCTAGCTGACCACACAGGGAAGGTGGGAGGGGCCATGACAGCACAGAAGACCATGCATGGCAAGCGGGAGGGTTAGTGGCAGCACAATGGCTATGATGGGGAAGAAGGAGGGTGCAGGGGCATGCACAAAGGACCATGGAGGATAGAAGGGAGGGTCAGGACCTGGGCATAGACAAGAGAGTTTAGGGGAAGGGGCCTCACAACAGACTGTGTGGGGGCAGGCAGGAGGAACAGTTGCAGCACAACAGACCAGGGAGGGCAGAAGGGTGTGGCAGTAAAATGGACCATGGAGGACAGGAGGAAGGGGATAGGGGCATGGCATGAGGACAGGCAGGGTGGAGGTGGCAGGAACAGGTTACAGTCATCTGACAATGCTAGGCAGAGGGGGGTGGCAGCTCAACAGAACACTCAGAGTAGATAGGAGTGGCAGGTCCATGGAACATGGTGGCAAAAAAGGATGGAGCAGGGGCATGCACAAAGACATCGGAGGGCAGGGGGAAGGAGAATAGGGGCAGCAAGCTAAGCACAGAGGCTATGCAGGAGGTCAAAGATGGGCCATAGAATTGGGCAATGGAGGGCAGGAGGAGTGGACTGGTACATCATGCTAAATGGAGGGCAGTGGCAGCACATCAGACCATGCATGGCAGGAGGGAGGAGGCTAGTCCATGGATTCAGACAACGGAGGATAGGGAGGAGGTGGATGGGGCAGCAAGCTAACTGTTCAGAGAAGGTGGGTATTAGGAACTTTATTGTTTTTAAAATGTGAGTCTGTGCGAACTACTTAAAATATGAACAAGTATGCAGCATAATCTCACTTTCATTCAGGAAGAAGAGGACGTTTGTGACTGTGACTCTGGGCTCACTTGGCAGAAACACCCCCTGACCCTCCACCCCCCATCGCAAAATGTAATGCCTGTGAAAAGGGTAGGTGGACGCAGTGTTATATAGAACATAGTCCTGAGAGCACGATTGAAAATGAAAAGATATAGTATATGGTATAAACTATGCACCAAAAAGTGTGATATAAGATGAACCGGGGCGTGAAATATAATATGCAATACATTGTGCGCAATGACAGATTCATTGGAGAGCGCGAGATAGCACAGGCACTAGCGCGTGCTATGCGATATGCGCCTTGGAGTGTAATATGCACATGGCAGTGTTGAGTAACCTAACTAGTCTCTAAAGTTGTAATATAAAATATGTGCTGGGGAGTGTAAAGTTGCATATGCACTGTGACAAAGATATGGATCCCAGATTGTAATATGTATGGCATAGCGCTGTGCGTTATAACATAGGCATCGAGGAAGGCACGTTAGATGGTGCAATATAACCCGTGCAAAGGCAAGTGTGGCATGACATATTCACGGGGTGGTGTTACAGTGCACATGGGCTAGAGAGTGTCATAGCATACGCACTAGCTGGTGGAATACAACACAGAGGTCTGTGGCACTCGGCGGGCACTGGTGGGTGTAACACAGCATTGGGCTCAGCCAGGAGCACGCTGTGACTCTCAAGTGAGGTTCGTCTCCTTTCTAGAGAGTAAAATAAAAAGTATTACACATCCGGCGGTGGATGTGTGTTTTATTAACCGTGAGGTTTTTTTTTGTCCTCATCTATGTCATGACTGCAAAGACCTAGCTGAACAAACAAGGCAAAACGGGCTTGTGAGATAGGAGGCAAGCAGACTCAGTGATAAAGCTGGTAAGGGATGGCGGCTGACCAAGGAGGGCCCAACCCTTGTGCAATTGCCAAACATATACAGCCCGGAGCCAAGATGTTAAGCTGGCAACTGCCAATTCTGCCAGAACTGACCATTTGGGCAGGTATAAGCTACGTAAAGTAGCAAAACATGTCATGGCAAGATAATCATCGGACTGGGGGAAAAAAAAAAAAAAAAAACCCCGCTACTTACACAATCCAATCTAGCAACAGCCAGAAAGCTCTTTTCCTAGGATATCCAGACCTGGCCAAATCGAGTTTCGAGATTTGGAAAATTGATGAACACCAGTCACCAACGCTTGCAAATTTCCCTACGTGCTGCCAACATACAGTAAAAGATAAGATTATTGACTGGACTCTGAACCGAGTCCAGAATACCAAAGACTACTAACTTGAGATCTATAATAACTGAAAAACCCAGAGAAGATGTAAGATTCTTGCCAATAGCGTCCCAATAGGATGACAATTGGGGGCATTCAAAAAACATGTGGGGGTCAGAAGCGGATATAAGACCACATCGGGGACAAGACACCTGAGCGGCTCCAGAAAACTGAGACAGCCTCTGTGGGGAGTAGTATGCCCTATGTATAGTAAATAAGTGATTTCTTCGAAGCCAAGCTGGCTTAACTACGTCCCACATAACTGTGCAGGATTTTATCCAAAGATCATGCAGATTGCAGCTAGATATCACAGAGCCCCAGAGTTGTTCAGGTAGATTAAATTCCCCGTCAAGTTCCTCAAGTATTGAGTTATACCACAGGGAGATCTCCTTTAAGACAGGTGGTTTGTCCATTAGAAGAGGTACCAGTTGACTACTGCCCCCAACAGGAAAATTCTTACAGCGAGGATTTTGACTATGAAGAGCCTGTGCCCAGCTTGATATTTGAAGAAATTTAAATCTAGAAAAATTGGGACCTATTTTATTACTCAAGAATTCCCAAGGAAGCAACACCCCATCAGTAAACAGGTGCCCCCAAACTGATATGCCTGCGTCTTTCAAAGGGGCTGATAGTACATCCTTCGATCAGGCCGGGGGCACCGGTAAATCCCAAATGGGTGCTCTGTCTGAATAGTATCCCAAATTAATCGATGATCTGATGTTAAACCAAGTTTTGGCAAAACTCTGTAACACCTTGAGTTTAACCTTCTTAAAGTACTTGGGATCACCAAACTTAAATAAAAAACCGGACTGCCCAATTCCTTCCACCTCCAACATAGTGGAAAACATTGTCCCTATCCCCTGATCAGATGGCATTTTTAAGAGCATACGGGCATGGGATAACTGGAAAGCCCATGCGTAAATCTGTAGATCAGGTCCTGCTAGTCCCCCCTTCTCACGACGCCGCCTGATTTTTTTCCATGCAATCCTAACATTCTTTTTTTTCCAAATGAAAGAACTAATGTTGGCCTGTAACTTGGACAAAGAAAGTTTATCGAAATATAGTGGAATAGTATTAAATAAAAACGTGAATTTTGGCAATATGGACATTTTGACCAGATTTGCACGTCCCAGAACTGACAGGGAGAGGTGTCCCCAAGCATCCATTAGTTTCCGACATTCTTTAGCAACCACAGATAGATTAGTAGACGCAATTAAATTGATGTCTTTAACGATTCTTAGCCCCAAATATCTCAAGCTTGTGCTAGATGGTACGGTGACTCCAGTCATATCAGTATTCCAAGCCATAATTTCGGTTTTTGAGGCATTCACCTCGTACCCCGAAACATTCCCAAATTCAAGGGCTAGCTTAATGGCAGTGGGAAAGGCAGTACTGATATCTGATGTTAAGATCATAACGTCGTCCGCATACAGGGCCACCTTCTTCTCCCATGTTTTGAACTTAAAGGGCTTGATGGTATCATTATCCCGTAATAACTGAGCAAAGGGCTCAATATACAGATCGAAAAGCAAGGGAGAAAGAGGGCAGCCCTGCCGCGTTCCTCTTGTGATGTTAAAGGACTCGGATAGGCCCCCATTAACCAAAACAGATGCCGATGGACACTGCAGGTTTTTGCAGAGCCATACGACTAAGAGTCGTATGGCTCTGCAAAAACCTTCACCCACGTTGAACTTGGCCAAGGCACCCGACAGGTACATCCAGTTGACTCTGTTGAATGCCTTGGTAGCATCCAACGTGAGGATAGCAAATGGTAAAGAGTTAGCAGTAGCCATATCTATAGCTCCCACCAGATCATAGGTTAATTCAAAGAGCTGGCGACCCTTTACAAAACCCTTCTGGTTAGGATGAAGAATGTCAGGGGCAACCTTACCCAGTCTCATAGCCAAGAGAGCGGCAAAGATTTTATAATCGGCATTGAGAATGGAAATTGGACGATATGATCCGCACTCTGAGGGGGGCATGCCAGGCTTAAGTATTAAAGTGATAGAGGCGTTATTCCAGGAGCTGGGAGGAAGTGCCCCTTCCTGTAGTATTTGGTTGAACAGCAAAACCAGAAAAGGAGAAATCTCTTCCACCAGCTGCTTATATATTTCAACTGGTAGGCCATCTGGCCCTGCCGCCTTGCCACTCTTACTTCCGCAGATTACGGCTACCACCTCTTCCTTCGTAACTGGCATATCTAAAAAAGCTCTTTGATCTGACGAGAGCGAGGGCAAGGATATATTATTTAGCCACTCTCTAATATACTCTGGGGAGATAACCTTATCCTCTTGATAGATCTCCTGAAAAAAATCTTTAAATGCCGTTCTAATTTTTGGATCCGACGTTAAGGACCCAGAACCAGAGTTGATAGAATAAATTGTATTGCGAACCTGGTCAGTTCTGGACTTCCAAGCGAGCAATTTGCCAGCCCCTTCACCAAATTCAAATTGAGCCAGTTTACTAGCTTCCCATCTGCGAAGCAGGCGTTGCCTTAAAACCGAAGCCAATTGTGTTTTAAGCACCAGCAATTTCTCTTTACTGGCCGAGATAAGGCTAGAATTGTTATTACTACTACTGAGATCGAATTCTGCCTGCGCTACTAAAAGATTGGCTTCGATAGAAGCTACTTCCTGGGTATACTGCTTTCTACGAAATATGACCTTGTTTTTAATCGCACCACGCAGGAAGCATTTGAACACATCCCATACAGTGTCCGTGGATGCAGTAGCGATGTTAAGTTGCATAAATTCACGTGTCTCCAGTTTTAGATAAGCAACATCATCCAATGATGAAAGAAAAATGCGATCGAAAGACCATGATCTGTTAGGGAGCTGCACAATGCCTGCAAGATCTAACTTTACTGCAGAATGGTCCGACAGATGGGAAGGGAGATAACTAACATTCTTTATGGAGCCTTGCAAGTTGCGGCTCGTCAAAAAGAAATCGATCCTAGACTGGTGGTGATACTTAAGGTTCCGAAAAGAAAAACCAGTTTGCTGACCTGCCCTTACCCGCCAAATATCAATGTACCCATATTGCTGCATAAGATTAAGTAGTAGCGCTCTAGATTTAGAGAGGACTTGCTGTCGACTCGATGGCGTTTTATCCAGAGCGTAATCAAGCACGATGTTAAAATCCCCTGCGATGATAATAGGTTCAGGGAAGTGCAAAAGCTGTGAAAATAGAGATTCCAATACTGAAGGATCATCTCTATTGGGCCCATAATATCCTACCAGTGTTATTCGAAGACCCCCTATCTCTACCATAGCAATTGCCCATCTACCAGCTGGATCTACCAGCTGACTAACCAATCTGGTGGTAATAGTTTTCTTAAAGAAAATGGATACACCTCTCACATTAAGCGACTGGGAGGTGCAAACGTGTATGTCTATCCACCTGTTATTTTTAACCAAAGCAAGTATCTCGCTCTCCACCAAATGGGTCTCCTGTAGAATAATGACCTGCGCATCAGAATCGCGCAGATATTGTAAGATTCTATTTGCCCTAGGCTTGGTGCGCAGGCCATTAACATTCCAGGAGAGGATCCTAAGGTCACTCATAGCCATGAAATCTAAAAAGAAAAAGCTTACAATTCTTAGCCAAGTTATCCAACATTATGAAAAAAGAACATATCTGCAACCAATACAAAGATGAGGATCTGTTTAGTTTTTGTGCCCTCCCCCGCCCATTCCCACCCACACCCAAACCCTGACCCAAGCACCCTCCCCCCCACCCATGAGGAACCCTGATACTACCTAACCGGATCAAGCCCGGTTTGTGGTACTCCCAGCCCTCTACCGAGCCCACACAGGGCGTCGCTAACTAAATGCTATACTATAGTTATAGAGCAGTAGTCCTCACAAATTCCTTTATAAAGAAGAGAAACCCCCTATTTTTATTTTCCTCTTCTTCCCCTTTTCTTCCCGTTTTTCTTCCCTTTCCATTTCCCCCTTTGCCTTCCCTTTTTATTATATTGCCCCCTTTCTTCTCTTTACTCAATTGCTTCCCTTTCCTCCTTTCATTTCTTTCTTTTTTTTTTTTTCCCCCACTTATAGATTATTTTCCACCAAGTCTATCTAAGTTAGACTGAACTTGCCCATAAGCACGTGAACCCTTGCTAACAGAACAAAAGAAAGTAGATGAAATCTGTTTTATGGACAAGAAAAAAAAAAATAAAGGAAAATAGAGGAAAGAGGTAAAGGGAAATTGCATTAATGCTTCCAAAGAGATCAAAGACAGAGATAATAAGATAATAGGATAATGAGAACAAGGTCTCAAGAAGGGCACAAAAAGGACAGGACCGTCCTTAAACCCCCTCCAACGACCTCAGAAGATCGTCTGCAGCCTGTACTGTTCGAATATTGTGCATTTTGTTATTGATCATAATTTTAAGGGCAGCAGGAAACCCCATCTGAACAGATGCACCAAGCTTTCTAAAAGCCTCCATTCTACTACCTAACTCCCACTGTCTCTCGAGGGTGACCCTTGACAGGTCGGATCGAATTTGAAAAGTAAAACCCACCCCTGCCAGGGATTTTTGCTTAAGTGCAAGGTTGAGGACATGTTCTTTCAGTGAGTAGGTATGAAAGTTCAGTAGAATCTTCCTTGGTTTTATCCGTTGTGGGTTCCGCCTAAATGGCTCTCTGTGTACTCGCTGTATCTCAGATGATAATTCCTCCTCCGATTGGCCCAATTTAAGGGAGTGTTTCAAGAGGGTAACAATGTAGCGCTTAATATCAGATCCTTCGCTACCCTCAGGCACATGCAAAATTCGAATGTTACTCCGTCTAGCGTTATTTTCAAGGGTCTCCATTCTATCGGCAATAGCAGTATCAACTCTCTTAAGACTCTCAATTTCCTCCTTAGCTTTGTCAAGCTGTGCCGACATGCTAGCCACTGTCTCTTCTAGAACTCCTGTTCTCATGCAGAGTCCATCGATCTTTGTATCAAGAGATTCGCAGTAGTTTCTTATCTCCCGCTGGTTAGATGCGGACTCTTCAAAGCCCCTCTTGATGTCCGCTGAGAGAGTAGTGAACATATGCTGAAGGGGGGAATCTGGAAAGTCTGGAGGAGAAAGGCCTGCAATCAAACCACTCTTAAGGTTGATAGTGCTAACTGAGTTAGGATTCAAGTGTAACATTTCAATGGCAGGTGAGAGCTCCTGTTGGACAGCGGGATCAAGAACCTGCCCTTCGTCCTTTCCAGTAGGCATATCTACACCCCCATCCAAGTCAGAAACGCCTGGAACCTCATTGCTAGAGACTGAAGGATCATGTTGTAGTACCCTACTAATTTCACCACCAGTAGATGCCCGAAACTGGATAACTTTAAGTTTAAGGCCAGAAGCAACCGGTGGAGACGATGGAAGATCCAGCTCTAGCGGGGGTAAATCAGCAGGGGGGGTTGGGCCTACATTAGTTTGCTTGCGGAGTTCCCCAGGATCAATAGACGCCTTAGAGAGATCATTCACAGCTGGGGCTAGAGCCAATGCTAAAGATAAGTCAGCCGCAGGGGAGCAATCCCTTACAGATTGAACCAGGTGTGCACCAGACACCAGAGCTACCGATTGAGGAGATAGCTCAGAGGAGCCAGAAAGACCCCCTGCAATTGAAGTGGCCAACATATCAGCCGACATATCAGCCGGTATTAACAAGGAGGCGGAGACAAGGGGAGCCTGAGACAAAAGTTGAGGTTGAGGATGAGGTTGAGTCAAATCCAATAGTTGAGGAACAACCTTGAAATATGAACGTAGTGAAGGTGTAATTCTTGAGGAGGAATCTAAAAGCGGTTTGGCTGATTTATTCACCTTAGCTGCTTTTCCTGACCTCTTCGTGTGCTTGGCTTTAACTTCAACGTGCAAATATGAAGAAGTTTTGGAGGGGATCTGGAATTCAGGAGGTTTTGTTTTATGGGAAGGTGCGGTAAATTCACTACCCCCTTTTATTCCACCCTGGAGATCGCTAGTGCAATCCAGCTTTGTAACTGAGTTATAGCCAGCCTCAACAGCCGGCCCAACAGAGGGCCTCCTGGGCAGCTTACTTAAGCATGTGCGTCTTTTTTCTGCCTTATTTTTAAATTTCTCTGCTATTGCTTTCTATTGATTGTTGTGCTGCTCTCC
Source organism: Triturus cristatus (assembly GCF_964204655.1). NCBI lineage: Eukaryota > Metazoa > Chordata > Amphibia > Caudata > Salamandridae > Triturus > Triturus cristatus. Next base: position 981,936,101 of record NC_140579.1, on the reverse strand, counting down.
CGTCCCGCATGCCCTGTGTGGTGTATTGTGCTGCTGCAAACCCTGATGCCTGCCCTGTAGGGTCAGTTTGGTGCACCTCTCAATGTCCCTCCTGTCCTCTGTTATCCAAGTCCATGTCCCTACCCCAATTCCTCCTGCCTACCATGATCCAATGTACCATACTTGCGAACATTTTGAACTTGGTAAGAGGGAGATTTTGAAATAAAACTGGGGTATTGATTTTCCCCTTTGAGTTACATTGAAAAAGAGAAGATTGTAGACAGGAAACAGATCAAGTAAAGCCCATTTGAGCTTAAAAACATTGGACGTTTCCTGGCTGAAACGGGTCTGTTGGCATGTATTGTTGTATGACCACTGCCTCTTTCTTCTGCCCACAATGGTCTATTATATTGCCACAGCCTCTCTTGCCAGTCCTGTATTGTTGGTTTGTTGCCCCTGCCCCCCTTTCCACTGGCCTCGATAGTCTGTTGTGCTGCCACTGCCCTTCCTGCCTGCCTAGTGTGGTCAAATTGTTGCCTCTGCACTCTCCTACCTGCCTTCAATTTTCAGGGTCTGTGCCCCTGGCCTCTGCCTCTCAACAGTATCCCAATGAACAACTAGATTGCTAACATTCTATATTTATTACAAAAGTGTGGCATGCCTGACATCATCTTGATGTAATCAAAACTGTAATGCCTAGAGCATTTCCTTTAGAAATTACATATATGAGAGGGTCTTATTTGCATCAAAATTATGGTTAGTGCTCTAAAAAACTAAAATGAGGACATATTTTCTGAGTTTTCAAATAGCGACAAAGAACTTTTAAATTATTTGTAATCTTAGTTTTTTTATCCAGTTGACCACTTGATTAAATGTTGCATCCAAGGGGAGAGGGTGTGGTGTTACTTCCAGAGCTGCAGACTTTGCAACTGGGGAACCAGGTTGGAGTTTCTGCTTCAGCTCAACATTCTGTGATTCTGGTCAAATCACTTAATCTCCCCATGTCTACAACCAAAATGAATTTGATCTTGTGTGATGTCACCAATGTTCATATAAAGCACTCCAATACCTACAAGTCTGCACTATATAAAACTGCAAATACACAAAAAATAAGTGTTTTGCACACTTCTGTCATTGGGCTACATTTGGGCTACATCTGGGTGATATTTGGGCTACATTTGGGCTCTTTTGTCTCTGGTGGCCATTTTAGGAGATTTATTTGTTATGAAGTTTCCTAATTTCCTCATTTACTACAGTCTCCTCAGTAGGAAATGCTTTCAGTTTTTTACTTTGATTCCATCAAGAAGGTATTCAGATATGTCACACATTTGCCATAAATTCTGAATGTTAGCACTCTAGTTGCTCATTAGATCACTGTAGTAAAGCTACTGCTCACCACGGAAGTCTGCTGCTGGTATTAAAAGTGCATGTTTCAGTCTGCATATCAGAATTTTTTAATGAAATAGAAGAGGATTTGAGAAGTCACTCAAAATGTGCCCTAATTTTTCTTTCTTCAGCACTAATCATAATTTCTATGGCAAAATGAACCCCCTCATTGTGTTCCTTTTTAAATTAAATGTTTTAAGTGTTACCAGTTTATTCCAATCAAGATCGCTTAAGGTGTGCCATACTTTTGTCATAAGTAAGACAGTAAGCGCTCTAGTTGTTCTTAAGAACACTCTGGGACATTCTGTCATTGGGCTATACTTGGGCTACATCTGGGTGATATTTGGGCTATATTTGGGCTCTTTTGTCTCTGGTGGCCATCTTGGGAGATTTATTTGTTATGAAGTTTCCTAATTTCCTCATTTACTGCAGTCTCCTCAGTAGGAAATACTTTCAGTTTTTTACTTTGATTCCATCAAGAAGGCATTCAGATGTGTCACACATTTTCCATACATTCTGAATGTTAGCACTCTAGTTGCTCATTAGATCACTGTAGTAAAGCTACTGCTCACCAGGCAAGTCTGCTGCTGGTATTCAAAGTGCATGTTTCAGTCTGCATGTCAGAATGTTTTTATGAAATAAAAGAGGATTTCAGAAGTCAAAATGTGCCCTAGTTTTTCTTTCTGCAGCACTAATCATAATTTATATGGCAAAATGAACCCCCTCATTTTGTTCCTTTGTAAATTAAATGTTTTAAGTGTTACCACTTTATTCCAATCAAGATGGCTTCAGGTGTGCCATACTTTTGTCATAAGTAAGACTGTTAGCGCTCTAGTTGTTCTTTAGAGCACTCTGGGAAGCTGCAGTAGAACACAAAGGAATGAACTGACAGTCTCTGCCCTTGTTGGATGTACATGTTTTACTGAGAATGTCAGACTTCATTCTTACATGACTGAGAAAGATAATGTGAATTTACAGAAAATATGCTCTCAGTTTAGCTTATAGATCACCTTCCAAACCTCTGTGGGAAAAGTATGAGAAAATAGTTTTCTCTCAAAGATGGTTCGTGATATCACAGCAGAAGGCTTTTTCACATGGTAAAATCACCTTAGAACACACCACAATTCCTAAAATGAGTATGGTACCATCAACAAATGATTTATAATGTAACTAAAGTCTTAAAACCTTCTATTAACTGCAATGCTTTTTAATGAGGTGCTATCATGTATATTGGTCCCAAGATGGCTGCCAACACTTCTTGGATAAAGTACTGACAGCCAATCAGATCTCACGATGAGATGTGTGGTTAGGCTCCGCCCAGGTATGTATGTGATTTTACTTTTGATTTTCTCAGGAACTACTGAACAGATTGACACCATATATGCAAAAGGCACATGCCTGACCTGAGGACTACCTCTTTGCCAAATTTCAAGTAATTCTGTTCAGCCGTTCGGGCTGTACCTTGGACTAAAGGTCCCTATGGAAAATTGCATGGGGCCCCCCTTTTTCCTCAGCCCCCGCTTGACGAATCACCCCGAGACTTTCAGGGTAGGAGCGGAGCGGAGCGCCCCACCTATTTTGAAAATTTCGCGAGGATTCGTCAACCGGCGCCAAAGTTATTCCAAATAGAATGTTGCGGATTTCCTATGGAAACACGGTCCTAACTATAACTATCTACTGGCGACCGCCAGTAGATAAGATATATATATATATATATTTTTTCTCCAAATTGCCCTGAGCAATGAGAGTGCACTCGACCTCAGAAGAACCCTCCGGTTAATTAACAAGGAAGGCGAGCTGCAGCGTTCATGTTAAAAGTTTTCATCCCATCCGACGCGTTTCAAGGCTTCGTGCCTCTTAATCATGGATTCTTTTCAGCATTCAGCAGATTGCTCCGATGATAGCCTGCTCGTTTAAATACCCCCAGTGGGCTTTGCATATTGCGTAGTTTCTCATTGCAGGCTGGGACTTGTGGTTCCAGTCAGAGTTCATTTGTTACCCTCTAGTGGGTTCTGCTTCGTGTTGAATATTTAAAAGGATTGTTTCCCTCCAGTGGGTCACGACACTGAGCACATAATTATTTTTCCCTTCCGAAGTGCTGACAAAAATACCAGGCATAGTTCCTGTTCGCAGCCTTTCCATTCAATTTGGGGAAATGGTGCAACTCTCCACGGCTGGGCTGCCGTGTAAACATTTTTTCTCCAAAATGCCCTGAGCAATGAGAGTGCACTCGACCTCAGAAGAACCCTCCGGTTAATTAACAAGGAAGGCGAGCTGCAGCGTTCATGTTAAAAGTTTTCATCCCATCCGACGCGTTTCAAGGCTTCGTGCCTCTTAATCATGGATTCTTTTCAGCATTCAGCAGATTGCTCCGATGATAGCCTGCTCGTTTAAATACCCCCAGTGGGCTTTGCATATTGCGTAGTTTCTCATTGCAGGCTGGGACTTGTGGTTCCAGTCAGAGTTCATTTGTTACCCTCTAGTGGGTTCTGCTTCGTGTTGAATATTTAAAAGGATTGTTTCCCTCCAGTGGGTCACGACACTGAGCACATAATTATTTTTCCCTTCCGAAGTGCTGACAAAAATACCAGGCATAGTTCCTGTTCGCAGCCTTTCCATTCAATTTGGGGAAATGGTGCAACTCTCCACGGCTGGGCTGCCGTGTAAACATTTTTTCTCCAAATTGCCCTGAGCAATGAGAGTGCACTCGACCTCAGAAGAACCCTCCGGTTAATTAACAAGGAAGGCGAGCTGCAGCGTTCATGTTAAAAGTTTTCATCCCATCCGACGCGTTTCAAGGCTTCGTGCCTCTTAATCATGGATTCTTTTCAGCATTCAGCAGATTGCTCCGATGATAGCCTGCTCGTTTAAATACCCCCAGTGGGCTTTGCATATTGCGTAGTTTCTCATTGCAGGCTGGGACTTGTGGTTCCAGTCAGAGTTCATTTGTTACCCTCTAGTGGGTTCTGCTTCGTGTTGAATATTTAAAAGGATTGTTTCCCTCCAGTGGGTCACGACACTGAGCACATAATTATTTTTCCCTTCCGAAGTGCTGACAAAAATACCAGGCATAGTTCCTGTTCGCAGCCTTTCCATTCAATTTGGGGAAATGGTGCAACTTTCCACGGCTGGGCTGCCGTGTAAACATTTTTTCTCCAAAATGCCCTGAGCAATGAGAGTGCACTCAACCTCAGAAGAACCCTCCGGTTAATTAACAAGGAAGGCGAGCTGCAGCGTTCATGTTAAAAGTTTTCATCCCATCCGACGCGTTTCAAGGCTTCGTGCCTCTTAATCATGGATTCTTTTCAGCATTCAGCAGATTGCTCCGATGATAGCCTGCTCGTTTAAATACCCCCAGTGGGCTTTGCATATTGCGTAGTTTCTCATTGCAGGCTGGGACTTGTGGTTCCAGTCAGAGTTCATTTGTTACCCTCTAGTGGGTTCTGCTTCGTGTTGAATATTTAAAAGGATTGTTTCCCTCCAGTGGGTCACGACACTGAGCACATAATTATTTTTCCCTTCCGAAGTGCTGACAAAAATACCAGGCATAGTTCCTGTTCGCAGCCTTTCCATTCAATTTGGGGAAATGGTGCAACTCTCCACGGCTGGGCTGCCGTGTAAACATTTTTTCTCCAATAATTATGCATGCTGATGCTCGTTTTTCAATTTGAAATAAACCTTTTGGTTACCTCTGCAGTGAGTGCGCTCTTGTTGCTTTGGGCACTCTTTGTTTGAAATATATATATATATATATATATATTACCTACTGGCGGTCGCCAGTAGGTAGTTATAGTTAGGACCACGTTTCCATAGGAAAACCTCAACATTCTATTTTGAATAACTTTGGCGCCGGTCGACGAATCCTCGCGAATTTCTCAAAATAGGTGGGGCGCTACGCTCCGCTCCTACCCTGAAAGTCTCGGGGGGATTCGTCAAGCGGGGGCTGAGATAAAAGGGGGGTCCCAAAACGCGTTTTTCCCATGCATTTTTCCATAGGACCTTTAGAACGAGCTACAGCCCGAACGGCTGAACAGAATTACTAGAAATTTGGCAGAGAGGTAGTCCCTAGGTCAAGGAAGTGCCTTTTGTAGGTTTGGTGTAAATCTGTTCAGTAGATTCTGAGAAAATAGCCTTTAAATCAATATATATATCTGAGCCCGCTTACGGTACGCTTACCGTACGCTTACGGTAAGCGTACGGTGGCGTGCGCGAGCGCGATTCTGATTGGCTCTTAGATCTTAGTAAACATTCGAATCGGCAGAAACCAGGAAGCGGCGTCCGCCATTTTGTCTACCGCACTGAGTGTTATGTATCAAACATGATGGCCAAAAACATGTTACGGGGATGTTTTGACAACTCCCTCTCACATAGTCATGTTGAGGGAGTCCCCAAACATCCCCCAAGAGCAAAAACGGCATTATTTTTTTTTCGGCAATTTCGCGGGGTACGCTTACCGTACGCTTACCGTAAGCGTACGGTAAAAAAATAAAAATAAAAAAAACACTATCCACACTTTCTCCACCCCTTGTGCAAATGGTGGCCGAAGGCCACCATTTGTTCATGGCTTATCAGAGCACAGAAATTTCCCAAAAAATTTCAACAGATTACCTATCACAAGGAAGCGCATAATATGTCCTCCATGTGCGCACGGTGCGCGAAGCGCATCGTGCGTACATGGCCCATCTAGCGTAACGTGGGCACGGCACTAACTGCGTAAAGTGGGTGCGCGGTGCGCGAAGCGCACCGCGTGCTCACTGTGCGCGCACGGTGCGCGAAGCGCACCGTGCGCGCACGGAACGAACTGCGTTAAGTGGGCGCGCACGCCACGAATGGCGTAAAGTCACTTAGCATTTAAAAAACCGTACAAATTCACTGAAAAAACCATAGGTTTCACACACGTTATAGTTAGGAATTAGCATTTAAAAAACCTTGCAAATTCACTGAAAAAACCATAGGTTTCACACATGTTATAGTTAGCGGAAATTTTACTGATAAAAAACCAATGAAATTGCCCCGTTATAGTTAGTGCTGGCAACTATAACTCACGCGACCGCAATCTTCTGCTGATGACATATGTGTCTTTATGAAAAAAAAATATTTGTAATATATGTATAGCTAAAAATGTATGGAAGAAGACATGGGCAAATAAGTGTCTAAATACAGTATTAGCATCAGCAGAGGATTGCGGTCGCGTGAGTTATAGTTGCCAGCACTAACTATAACGGGGCAATTTCATTGGTTTTTTATCAGTAAAATTTCCGCTAACTATAACATGTGTGAAACCTATGGTTTTTTCAGTGAATATATATATATACATGTATGTTTAGCTAAAAAACATGTACGTAGTATCTTCAAACATACATATATACATGTATATACATAAACATGCAGCCTAACATCATTCAACAGGCTAAGATACCAAAATTGCATTGGATTTTTCATTTAAAATACATTTCTGTAACAAAGAACATGCATTCCTCTAGTGTTCCAACACAGTCTTTTATTTTCAAAGAAAAAGGCAAGTAATAGCAGGCAATTAGCCTATAGGCTGAATAGACCACAACAGTAATAAACTGGTACTGTGCCTTTAAGACCTCCAAGACCTCCCTGCTCCCATCATGCACCACAGGTGACAGTTAGGTCAGATCTTTTTTATGGTATACTAACATGTAGGAATTATGAAGCAAGACAGGAAACGCTATTATACTAAACGTATTCGTCTGGGGAGGTGCTTATGACTTTGATGAGTATACCCCTAGAAGAGAACTAGGAATACAGGTAAGTTACTTATCCTTCTACTGAGCAATAGTCATAAGCACTGAATAGAGTAGCAAACCCATACCCACTATCCCGCGGACTAATATAAGTATAGTTACAGCAAAACACTCCAAGGATAAATCATACAAAGCGATTCCTTAGAGAAGCTTGCCCAAACTGAGCATCCGCCTGAGAGTCAGAGTCTAAACAGTAATAGTGAGTAAATGTATGCACTGATCGCCATGTGGCAGCTTTATAAATCCCTGCAATAGGTACATTTTTAAGGATAGCCATGGTAGAGGCCTTTCCCCTGGTTGAATGATCACTTGCTTTGCCAGGGAGAAGTTTGTTGGCCAACTGGTACGACAATGTGATAATTGAGACTATCCATCTAGAGAGGGACTGTTTGAAAGCTGCACAACCAGTATTTATGGAACCATAGTTACAAACAGGTGGTCTGATTGTCTCAATGCCTTGGTCTTGTCTAGGTAGAACTTCAGAACCCTCTTAAGGTCTAGTGTATGTAAGGCCCTTTCCAGAGGATTTGAAAGATGAGAAAAAAAGTAGGAAGAGTGATAGTTTGGTTAATATAAAAAGCCAAGGCCACTTTAGGCAGAAAACTCGGATGAGTTCTAAGGACCACCCTGTTTGCATGAAAAATGATATAAGGTTCTTTACTGCACAAAGCTTGTGACTCATTCACTCTGCGAGCCAAGGTGATGGCCACTAAAAAAGCGGCCTTCCGTGACAAGTGCTGCAGAGAGGCTTCATGAATAGGTTCAAATGGGCCCCCATCAACCTAGCAAGAACAATGTTAAGTTTCCATGGAGGGGACGGGGATCTGATTGGCAGGTAGATTTTTTTTAACTCCTCAAGGAAGTCCTTAACTACAGGCAGCTAAAAAAGAGGAAACCAGCTTAGGAGACTTTCTATATGCTGTAATAGCTGCTTCATGGACCTTTAGAGAAGAAAACTGAAGGCCTGACTTGACCAAGTACAGTAGGTATGGTAAAATCACCTGCTCCTGACCCCGAATGGGATCATGATTGTTATTAACGCACCATAAGTAAAAACACTTTGTAAGAGTACGATTTTCTGGTGGATGGTCTTCTCGCTTCCTTAAGAATGTTCATACAGTCTGCGGACAAATCTGAATGCCTGTACAGGAGGCCCTCAGGAGCTAGGTCGTCAATTGTAGAGATGAGAGGTTGGGGTGGAACACCTTCACTAATGCTTGGATAGCAAGTCCGGTCAGCATGGTAACCTCCTTTGTGGGATCTCTGATACTTGAAGAAGATCCGGATACCACCACTGGCGAGGCCACTCTGGTGCGATCAGTATCACTCTGGTCTTGGCCCTGTAGAACATGTTGATCACCATAAGTGGAATTGGAGGAAAAGCGTAAAGTAATGTCTGTGACCATTTTATCAAAAGTGCATTCCCTCCGGAGCCTGGTTGGTAAAACCTGGATGTGAAGATGGGGCATTTTGCGTTTATTGCGTCTGCAATCAGGTCGATGTCTGGAACATCCCATCGAAGGAAAATGTTCTGTGCGACGTTGTTGTTTAGCACCCAGTAGTAAGCTTCGACGAAGTTCCTACTTCGAGAGTCTCCATGGATGTTGAGAGTACCTGGAAGATGATCTGTGGAAATGGTCAAATTACTTGCGAGAAGCCACTTCCATATGGTCTGAGCCTCCTGTGAGAGGGGTCTCAACCTGGTTCCGCCATGTTTGTTCAGATAATACATGGTTGTGGTGTTGTCCATCTGAATCAACAGGGAACGTGTGCGGAAGGAACGGAGCGATGACTTGAGTGCCAGATGTACCGCTCTTAGCACTAGCAGGTTGATATGGTACCCCTGCTTCGTCTCTGACCAGAGTCCCTGAATTTGAAGAGGACCAATGTGAGCCCCCCAACCCTGGAGGGAAGCATCTTTTACAATTGTCTGACTGGGAAGATCCTGATGGAAGGGAACTCCTTTTAGCAGATGCAATCGTTTCATCCACCATTTCCTTGAATCCTTGGCTGACTGAGGGAGAACCACAAAGTCTTCTCAGCGATCCGATACTTGTGACCACTGGTCCTCCAGATTTTGCTGCAGAGGATACATCTGTAGTCTGGCCTTCGGGACGATGAAGATGCAGGATGCCATCGAGCCCAGAAGTGAGGACACTTGTCTGACGGTAGGATGGTGAGAACCGAGGAGAGTGCAGCACTTGTCGTGTATTGAGGATTACCTCTCCTCCGAAGGACACACGCTTGCACTTAGAGTATCCAGAGAGACACACAGGTAGTGGATCTTTTGGGTCGGATTTAAAATTGACTTCTTGTAGTTGATTTACAGGTCCTAGATTGCTTAGCACTTGAATGCAGTATAAGAGGGGATTCTGCAGCAGAGTGGGTGGCGAGCTTTTCAGCAACCAGTCGTTCAGATACGGATAGATGAAGATCTTTTGTTTACGAAGAAAAGCTGCTATTACTGCCATGCATTTTGAGAACGTGCGGAGGCTGATTTGAGCCCAAACGGGAGGACTTTGAACTGGAAATGTTGAGATGCTACCTGAAACACAGGAATTTCTGATGTTTTCTAGAAGTCAGCACGTGAAAATACGGGAAACATCCTAAACAACGAAGTTTGAATAACGAATGACCTAAACCACGAATCCTGAACAACGACCAATGCGTTAACAACGACATCATTTACAACGACCTGCTTAACAGCTGGATTTAAACCACACTTCTGCACTCCCAATGTGCACGTCGGGGGAATAGCGTCACAAGAACTGTCATGCTTGATTCAGTAATAGGCATGCGGGTACAGGCCATTGCGGGGTTGCAGCAGGACTTCATCAATCCACGTCGGGGGAATAGCGTCCTGCTTCGCACCTCGATTTAAACAACGTCTGCACTCCCAATGTGGGCTCAGATGATTGCGGGGCTGCAGCCGGACTTCACCCTTCCAGCTTGGATGCACGTCGGGGGACTAGAGTCACAAGAACTGTCATGCTCATTGCCCCCTGGCATGACTCACCCTGCAACTGGCATGCGTGTTCTGACTATTGCGGGGCTGCAGCCTGCCTTCATCATTAGCACCTCGATTTAATCCACGACTGCAACATCGGTAACAGGCATGCGGGCACAGGCCATTGTGGGGCTGCAGCTGGACTTCATCATTAGCACCTCGATTTAATCCATGACTGCAACGCCTAAAATGTTCGGTAACAGGCATTCGGCACAGACCATTGCGGGGCTGCAGCCGGACTTCATCATTCCAGCTTGGCAGCACGTCAGGGGAATAGCGTCGCAGGGAATGGTCTGGTGACTGGGTACAGGGTGCATGGCCTTCGCGCATCTCTCCCATCCGCCTCACAAGAACTGTCATGCTCATTGCCCCCCCTCCCCCCGGCATGACTCACTCGGCAGGCGACAAGGACCAGTGGAAAAATGCCTACTAAGGTCAGTGTTTCCTAGCGTTTATTACTGACTTTATGTAGTTTGTTCGGTTTTTAAAAATATGACTATCTATTAGAATGTACGCTAATTTAAGGATTATCAACTGACTATTGTTTATTACAAAAATAATCTATTATTATATTTCTTTTTTTATAAATGTCCAAAACATGTGGATTAAAAAGAACATAGTGGTGAAAACGGGCAATGAGCAATTTAAATATATTTCGTGGGTTAGAAACTCGTTGTTAGCAAAGTAGTTGTTTGGCATTGCTCGTTGTTTAGCCTTCGTAGTTAAGGAATTCGTGGTTTAGGCAGTAGTTGCTCAATCATACATCCTGAAAATACACGTTCTGCAGCTCTATGGAGCACAGCTAGTCCCCTTGGTGTAGTTGAGGAAAAATCTGGTGCAGTGCCAACATCCAAAATTTCTCTTTGCGGATGAACTTATTTAAAAGCTTCAGGTCGAGTATTGGTCTGTACTCTTGGATAGGACCTCTTTTTCATACCAGAAAGTAGCAGGAATAAATTACCTGTCTTTGTTGCAGAGAAGAAATGGCTTCTATAGTGTCTTTCTTTAGTAGGATGTTCACCTCTGCTTGTAACAAGTGGTGATGTTTGACATACCTTCCGCGAGGTTGTACTGATGGAGGTGGGGATTTGAATCTGAGCAAGTAATCATTCTGCACAATATTGAGTACCCACTTGTCTTTTGTGATTTGTCTCCACTCGTCCAGGTGAAACATAATACTTGCCCCCCACCGGAGTGAGCAACAGGGATGGGGGAAGCCAGGGCTCATTGTTTTGTAGGTTGCTTTATTGAGGAAGGTGTCGGTCTTGGAGCTCCCCTTCTTCATCCTGGTCGACGCTGATGGTAATGCCACCTGGATTGTTGCTGCTGAGTCGGCCAGTGAGGGGCTTGAACCCTCTGTTGGAAAAACCGACGGTCGTATGGTCGGTACTTGTGTCAAAAATCCTTACACTTCTCAAGGCCAACCACCTTTAGAGTGTCCAACTCCGACTTCATCTTGGACATCTCGTCATCGGCATGAGTGCCAAACAAGGAAGTACCATTGAAAGGAAGATTCATAATCCTTTGGTGTGCTTCTGGTTTGAGGCCAGTGAGCTGCAATCAGGCCAAACGTCTGGCGCAAATACCATGAGAATATCCACATGCTGCCAAATCCGATGCATCCGCAGCTGCGCTAATGACCTGGTTTGCAACCAGACCACCTTCCTCCAAAATCTCATGAATGTCCTGCTGGTCTTCCTTGGGCAGCTTTTCGGTGAATCTAGCCAAAAAGTCCCACAGAGACCTGTCGTACCTCCCTAGAAGTGAAGAGGCACTAGGCACCTTCATGAAGGATGCTGATGTATTGCACATTCTTTTCCCCAGAGAGTCCATGTGCTTACTCTCCTTCTCATGAGGGACTGAAGAGGATGTTGCTCCGGGATATGTTTTCCTGGCTGCCGCCACTATAAAAGAATCCAGTGGTGGATCTGATCGTAGGAACAGTGGATCCTGATCAGGGGCCTTGTACTTTTTTGAAATGCGTGAGGAAGCTGAACCCACTGTAGATGAAGTTAAACAGGTCTGCAGTGCAGGTTCAAGCAGAGCAGGAACCAGAGGAAGTAAAGTCCTTGCAGAGGACCTATGGTGTAGTGACTCAAATATTTCAGATGAAAAAGTAGTCGGCACACGCATGTCAATCCTAAACTTGTTGGCACCCCTGCAGAGGCCCTCATTAAACCCTTCAGTGCTAGGCCTTCCACCCCCCCCCCTCCCTCCCTGTGCTAAGCCTTTTTTGGGCTATTTGGGGTAGTTTGCGCTTGGGCCCCTATAACTTTTTGACCACATAAGGTATCCACGCCAAATTTGTGTCCTTTTTTTCCAACATCATGGGGATTCTAATGGTACCCAGGGTTTGTGGATTCCCCTGGAGGGGGCCCAGAAATTTGCCAAAATACAGCTAACTTTTGTTTTCTTTTGGAAAAATGGGAAAAAGGGCTACAGATGAAAGCGTCTGGTTTTTCCCCTGCAAATGGTATCAAAAAAGGGGTTGTGGTGCTGAAATCACTATCTTCCCAGCTTTCAGGGACAAGCAGACTTTTGTCAGAAAATGTTTTCCACAGTTTTTGCATTTTTCTGGGACATAGCCTATTTTTGCTATTTTCTGTGCTTTCAACTTCCTTCCAGGTAATGGTAGAAATGGGTATGAAAGCAATAATGGATCCTGGAAAGCTGTACATTTTAGAAACGTAGACAAAATTCTGAATTCAGCAAGGGGTCATTTGTGTAGATCCTTCAAGGTTTCTTTATAGGAACGAGCAGTTAAATAGGGAAAATTGAAAATTAGTTGAAAAAAACAGCCATTTGTGCCAACGTTTTCACCTGTAACATCTTCTAATTGTGACAGCTGTTTGAAAGCAATATACCGTTACATCCGCTAGATCTTTCTGGTTGTGGGGATATATAGGACTTGTAAGTTCACCAAGAACCCGACGAACCCAGAGCCAATCACTGAGCAGCGTCTTGCAATCTTTTTTCAATATGTTCGGGGTATATAGAAATTAATTTGGAAAATATATACATGGAAAAATCGGTATGAAAGACACCTATGTATTTCTGAAATTGGAACAAAACAGAGTTTAGAAACAGTAGATATTTGCACATTTCCGAAACTGTGAGTACCCATACTAGCATGGGACTTATAGGTCATTTTTCATAATGACTTATTTTGTACACATTGTCTTTCATTTGGAAGGCAGAAATGCATCGAAAGTCAATAGGTAATAACAGTTGCTCTACAATTCTGTGTTACCCTAAGTCTCCCAATAAAAATGGTACCTCACTTGTGTGGGTAGGCCTAGTGTCTGCGACAGGAAACGGTCCAAAACGCAACGTGGACACACTTTATTTTTCCAGTGAAAACTGACCCTTTTTTTGTAACGTGCCTAGCTGTAGATTTTGAACCGTAGCTCTGCCGGCACCTAGGGAAACCTAGCAAACCTATACATTTTTTAAAACTACACACGCAGGGGAATCCAGGATGGGGTGACTTGACTGGCTCTCACCAGGTTCTGTTACCCAGAATCCCTTGCAAACATCAAAATTAGTCAAAAAACATATTTTTCTTACATTTCTGTGGAGGAAAGTTCTGGACTCTGCGTCGATCCACAAACTTCCACCCACCCCCCATTCCCCAAAGTCTTCCGAGAAAAATGGTACCTCACTTGTGTGGGTAGGCCTAGTGTCTGCGACAGGAAACGGTCCAAAACGCAACGTGGACACACTTTATTTTGCCAGTGAAAACTGACCCTTTTTTGCAAAGTGCCTAGCTGTAGATTTTGAACCGTAGTTCTGCCGGCACCTAGGGAAACCTAGCAAACCCATACATTTTTGAAAATTAGACACCCAGGGAAATCCAGGATGGGGTGACTCGACTGGCTCTCACCAAGTTCTGTTACCCAGATTCCCTTGCAAACCTCAAAATTTGTCGAAAAAAACTAATTTTCCTCACATTTCTGTGGTGGAAAGTTCTGGAATCTGCAAAATTCCACCCACCCCGCGTTCCCCAAAGTCTACAGAGAAAAATGGTACCTCACCAGTGTGGGAGGCCCAAGTACCCGCAAAAGGCATGGGTCCAAAACGTATTCAGGCGACATCAAAATTGCCTATCACAAAACGACCTGGTTTTGCAAGGGGGGTCACCTGAGTTTTTGGCCCCGTGCTCGGCGGCCAGCTAGGGAAACCTGCTAAACCCACACATTTCTGAAAACTAGACACCCGGAGGATTCCAGCGATGTATGGCTTGTGTGGATCCCCCAACTTTTTCTTACCTAGAATCCCCTGCAAACCTCAAATTTAGCTGAAAAAATCACTTTTTCCACACATTTTTGTGTGGGAATGTTGTGGCATCACTGGGCTGACACAAATTTCCTACCACCCAGCGTTCCCCCAGGTCTCCCGATAAAAATGGTGCCTCATTCATGTGGGAGGCTCAAGTACCCGCGACAGGCAAGGGCCTCGAGTACTTTTTGATGTCGCCTCACTAGGTTTTGGGCCCTTGCCTGTCGTGGATACTTGACCCACCCACGCAAGTGAGGTACCATTTTTATCGGGAGACCTTTGGGAATGCTGTGTAGAAGGAAATTTGTGGATCCACCTAGATTCCAGAACCTTCCCACAACAGAATTGTGAGGAAAATGTGTTTTTGTTATTTACAAAGTTTGAGGTTTGCAATGGATTCTGGGTAACAGAACCTGGTGAGAGCCAGACAAGTCACCCCATCCTGGATTCCCCTTGGTGTCTAATTTTCAGAAATATACAGGTTTGCTAGGTTTCCTTATGAGCCAGCTGTGCTAGGGCCCAAAATCCACAGGTAGGCACATTGCTAAAAAAAAAAGTCGGTGCCTAGTGGGCTTTCTGACGCACTGGGGGGAAATCGGGGGAGAGGGGGTTCGCCCCAATATGCCCTCAAGGGGGGCAGAAAGATTGTGGCTATTTTTTGTGGGGGTGGGGGCATTGGTATGCCCATTTTGGGCAGTACCCACGCATAAGAAACGCCAGTGTAATCGCTGGCACCTAGTGGGCTTTTTGACCCCTCCCCGGAGGAAGATCGGGGGCCACTGCCCCCATCTGCCCTCCCAGGGGGCAGAAAGACTGGAATTTCTCTGGGGGAGGGATTGTCATACCCATTTTGGGCAGTCCCTACCCCGACAAGAATAAAAAACAAAATCCCTGGTTTCTAGTGGGCTTTCTGCCCCCCGGGGGGGGGGCAGATTGGGGGCTACAGCTCCCATCTGCCTCACGGGGGGCAGAAAGACTGTTATATTTGTGGGGGGTTGGGGGCATTGGCATGCCCGTTTTGGGTGGCCCCCACCCTAATTCAAATTGCCCAAAGAAAAATCCGTTGCATCTAGTGGGCTTTTTACCCCCCCGGGGGGGCAGATTGGGGGCTACTGCCCCAAAAGGCTATAATTTTGGCAGTGGGGGTGGGGGCATTAGCATGCCCGTTTTGGTCAGCCCCTACCCTAATTAAAATTGCCCCAAAAAAAATCTCTGGCGTCTAGTGACCTTTCTGCCCCCTGGGGGAGGGCAGATTGAGGGCTACTGCCCCCATATGCCCTCCTGTGGAAATTTAGCTTGCAAACTGAACATTATCTGCGCCATCTTGTCTCTCCCCAGCGCGACACACAGGAAAGCGCACGGCAGCCATTTTTAGCACCCTGGTCTCTCCCTGCTCATTGCCGATCGCCAGCGCGTCCCCCTGGCGCTGCAAGCATCCCCCGCGCGCCGGCCACCCCCGCTCTCTCATACACGGGCCATAAACCCTCTCCTTCTGCGCGACCCTGCCATAGAACCACATCCCACGCCTGACCGACATCCCATACATGGTCATGCATCTCTTTGATAACCCCCCTTCCTCTGCGCCCCATTGTCCGAACCGATCCCAGGCCATCACCTAGCCCTGCGGATGCAGTTTATTACCCCTACTGTAAGGGAAACACCCCACATCAAAGGGATTACAGTAGATCAAGGCCCCTACCCCCTGAGACCCGGCCGGTCGCACACACCCCCGGGAATTGGCGGAATGTCCAGCTGTGTGATAGCCATCTCCTACTGTAGATATGTGTGGGAACGAGCTCGAAGTGGGGATTCCGAGGATGTTCTTTTATGTTCCAAGACAATCTCAAGAATGTGCCATGTATGATAACTCTGCAATAAAGTCATAAACCTGTGTAGAAGAGGCCAGGCCTCAGAGATGCAGTTAGAGCACCTCGTGACGATACCTTGCTGTCTGATCTGATGTGTTCTGCTCCGACGGAATAAAAACTTTGTTTCCTGCCTTCCAGTCTCCGGCGCCTGCCTCTTTCATTGGTAAATTATCGAATGGTATAAGAGGCGATTACCGCCGGGCAATACTTGAAGGGTTATCGACTGAAACTGCCGCTACCATTTAACAATTGGCGTCCCAAACGTGGGGCCCATCAGCGACACGTGGATCCAGTGGGAGAGGTCCCGACGACAGAGTGAACGACTGCAACGATCGGGAGAGCTCCTGCCCAATAGACCCTCGTCTGGCAGCCGATCATCCGAACTTCACTGGTTCCGTGCAGACCTCTCTCGAGTGATCTACGGTCCTGACTGGGAACCATCAGGAGTGCCGCGGCAAATACGGAAAGTAGAGGACGATCGGGCGCTGGAGGCGGAAGACGAGAAACTGTCCACGCGGTCCGGGTAAGGTCGTGAAACACGACAAATTGCGAAATAATTGATTGATTATCTGAAATACTAGTATTGCTCATTGATTGTTCTCTTTGAGATATTCGCTGTCTACAAACGGGGAGGAGTAGAAACTCTCTCTCTCTCCCTTTGCAGATAGTGAAGGGTAGGTAACGCAGACTTTTGTCCCCGTTGTAACCCGTCGTGCCTATCTTTATCTCCCCACTGATTGATTGTCCGAACATTGATTGTTTTGAAGAATAGTGCTCTTTGAGATATTCTCTGTTTGCAAATAACGTAGAATAGAAATATTCTGTCTAGTCTTTGCAAATAGTGAAGGGTAGGTAACGCAGACTTTTGTCCCCGTTGAAACCCGTCGTGCCTATCTTTATCTCCCCATTGATTGATTGATTGATTGATTGTCCGAACACTAGTTGTTCGATATTGGTTCTTTGGAGGTATTCTCTGCTTACAAATAACGAGGAATAGAGATATTCTGTCTAGTCTTTGCAAGCAGTGAAAAGATAGGTAGTGCTGACTTTTGTCCCCGTTGAAACCCGTCATGCCTATCTTCTCCCCACTGATTGGTAGTTGGTTCTGCCCGGACCGCTTATTAGAGTTGGACCATCCGGCTCCACTGGAAGGCACCCCTAATAAGGACATGTTCACTAAATATGGACTAGTAGCCGTAGCTTATAGCAAGCTATGGCATAAATATACAAGGAAGGACCCCGAGAGTCAGTGGCCACTGATGGGATCCTTCGACGACCATAAGATAGAAATGCTAGAAATAGCTCTGCGTAGCAATAAAACGACGCCTACTATGCTTGACAGTATCGGCATGTGGCGCAAAGAAGCAACGCAACGGAAAAAGAGGGAAGAGGTAAAAGCAGAAAAGGAATTACGAAAGGCAGCTCACCTTGCCGCTAGAAAGTTAGAGGAAGAGATAAAGGAGAGAAGGGAAACTAAACTAAGACAGGAGCCCGAAACATCAGGCCAGTACGCTGTTAGGACCCCCTCTATGCTCTACCCTGAGTTGTCCTCTAAGCAACGGACGAATGATGAATTACTATTAGGTCCCCCGATCATTTACATGCCCCCTCCATACGCACCCTCCCAATCGGTAGTGCAACACCCACAACCCCTAAACACAAGCGAAAGCAGTACAGGGGCCTCGGTCCTCACGGCCTCCGCGCCGGCCGAGCCTCTTGTACTGAACACAACGTCGGCAATAACGTTGGATGACCCTGAGATGAGAAAGAAAGATTCCACCAGAATGAATCGATTAACAAGGGAGGAACGAGCAGGAATCGACAAGATAGTAGGGACACTGGTGGAGCGAAAGGAAAGTGAGGAGTATATAACAGACGTGTATAACTCATATGCCGACAGCCGCAGACGACACTTTGTCGTGCGACTCTGTTATCACGCCCTGAATACATATGAGGATAGGTACCACGATAAAGGTCCCGAAGGCTTAGCGGCCCTATATAGGAAGGTAGACATTGGGGAAGAGGGAGAGGGCGATGTGACGAACCTCTTCACTCGTACACTCGAGGTCTATCGACACCTTAAAGAACACAGACAGGCCACTAAGGCAGAAACCCCCATAGCAACTAAGCCCCAGGAAGGAAGGACTGATACCATGATGCCCATCAAAGAGGCCGCCCCCTACTGGGTCCCCCCACGAGGTCTGGGAACTCATGACGACATCAACCACCAAGATGCGAAGGGAAGGGTTGTATATAATTGGGTCTACCAGCCATGGGACCGACAAGATATTTTGACCTTTCGAAAAACTCTACCCGACTTAAGAAAGAACCCGACTGCCTTCTACACCGAACTAGGTACAGCCTTAGGCTCAACAATAATGACTTTAGCAGATATCGACTTGTTCTTCGGATTATGTCTGCCGGCTGATGTGTGGAAGCAAATCCGGAAAGTTGACCACGCTGAACCGTTCGGATATACCTGGGTACAACTCGATACCATAGATAAACAGCGAGAACCGGGACAGAAACCCCTGAAAGCCATATTGGAGCTCCCAGACAAGATTGTACAGAAATTGAAGACTCTAATCCCAGAAAGAAAGGTAGACTGGTCGATAGTGACGGCTTGTCGCCAAAAACCCCAGGAGGATGTGTCTGAATACTTCTCTCGATTCAAGACTGTTTTCCGATTATAGTGGCCAGGACATGACCACTGCAACCGGACATCACCTCTTTGTCCAGAATTATGTGAAGGGTCTGTCACAAGAAGTCTCCCAGAAGCTACAGACCAGCGAGAGTAGTTGGGCAGCCTCCAAACCCGCTGCTATCCTCCAGATGGCCCAATACTACGAAAACCAAAAGAATGAGAACAATAGGGCGTCCGAGAGAAAGAAAAAGGAACTGAAGGAGAGGGTAATGATAGCACAGTTGCAAGGGGTGACCATAGGAAGGGAACCCCCGAAAGGGAATTACCAACCAACCGCCCCTAGAAAGCT
Source organism: Triturus cristatus (assembly GCF_964204655.1). NCBI lineage: Eukaryota > Metazoa > Chordata > Amphibia > Caudata > Salamandridae > Triturus > Triturus cristatus. The sequence goes on along the minus strand of NC_140579.1, from coordinate 981,916,816 downwards.
ACCCCCTAGAGACCATACACCTGCACCCTACAACGGACGGAGAGACTTAGATGGGAACCAATGTGCGTTCTGTAGAGGGTTCGGACACTGGAAATCCCAGTGCCCGGTCCTTCTGGAATTGAACAAAAATAGGGACCCCAGAGACACAGCATATGACCCCAGAAATAGAGGACAGGGACGAGGGTACACGAACAACACCATCAACGACAGGCCAGGCAGACCAAACACTTTTGATCGCCCCCGACAAAACCAGTGTCAGCAGTCTGACTACGAAAGCACCCATGACTTCGCATAGGACCGCCAGGGACAAGGGAGGGATCCAGTCGAACTCCGTGTTGACCAGCAAGGTCCTTACGTCACTGCTAAGGTCTTGGGCACCAAGTCTCCATTCCTGGTAGATACTGGGGCGACACGTAGTGCGTTATCTAAACGACTGATTCCTAGGGCACCCTTGTCTGGCTCACATGTAACCTCAATAGGCTTCGATGGAACGCCCTCCACTAACCCCTTATCAGCACCAATCTCTTTTGACTTAGAAGATAACGCCACTGACACGACCTTTCTACTCTCCTCCAACACCCCCGATGCTATTATGGGACTTGATTTGCTAAAACATTTTCGGGCTACCATCAGATGCTCCCCAGACGGAGTTCGAGTCATCCTGCACGATAACCCAGATCCATTCAGACCTTGTCACACACGGCGTATGCTCTCTATAACCGATGCTGACCTGTCCCTACTCGACACGTTACCTTCACATCTATGGGCTAAAACCGACTCAGATGTAGGGCGCATGGTGATCGACCCAGTACACATAACCGTCCGACCGGACGCAGTGCTCCCAAAGCTCCCACAGTATCGGATATCGCCCGAAGGCGAGAAGGCATTGGTGGAAATCATCGAGTCCCTAGTCGATGCAGGAGTGGTAGAAGAAGTAGTCAGTAATGTTTGCAACAGCCCTATCCTACCCATTGTAAAAAAGCAAGGCGAGGGAGATGAGAAAGCATACCGCTTTATTGTTGACTTACGAGAAGTTAACAAAGTAGTCATACCTCAGTACCCCGTGGTCTCAGACATCACCACCATCCTCACCCTGATTCCGTCCACTGCCACCACTTTTACCGTTATTGATCTCAAGAACGCATTCTTTTCCATCCCCATCCACCCAGACAGCCGCTACCTGTTCGGCTTCACCTTAAAAGCCCGTTCGTACAGATTCTGTAGGGCACCCCAAGGCTATACTGAGAGTCCCAGCATTTATAGCCAAGCCCTCAAGAGGCAACTAGATGCAGTCCAACTACCCGATGGAGTGGTGTTAATACAGTACGTCGATGACATTCTTTTGGCGGCCGACACCACTCCACTTGCCGTCACAGCCACCATTCACCTCCTCCACTTCCTTGCGGAGAACGGTCACAAGGTCTCCAGGAAGAAATTACAATTCTGCCAACCCCAAGTAACATATCTAGGCCACCGACTATCCAAAGACGGGAGAAAACTTACCCCTGACCGAATTCAGACCATCCTAGAAACCCCTGTTCCCAAAACACAGAAGCAAGTGAGGTCCCTAGTAGGCCTCACCTCCTTTTGTCGACAATGGTTGCCAAACTTCAGTCTTATCATAAAACCTCTGCTTTCCCTGCTGGCTAAAGATGTCCCCTTCCTCCTCCCCTGGACATCCGAATGCCAATCCTCCTTCAAAGAATTACGAGACGCCCTCTGCTCGGCCCCGGTCCTAGGAACCCCAGACTACACTAAACCTTTCTCCCTCTACACCCACGAAAGGGAGGGATGTGCGTTGTCTGTTCTAACCCAGTCCATAGGCCCTAAACAACGCCCTTGTGCCTACTTCTCTGCCACTCTTGCTCCTGTAGCCAGAGCTTTGCCCGCCTGCCTTCGAGCAGTAGCCGCCGCTGCTGTCTCTATCCGGCAAAGTGAGGGGATCGTGCTCTCGAACCCTCTCACAGTATTGGTACCCCATGCGGTTGACACCCTCCTAAACCAAACCAAGACCCAACACCTGACTAGCGCACGACTGACTGGTTACGAACTAACTCTGCTTGCACCCCACATCACATTGAAGCGATGCACCACTCTGAATCCAGCAACTCTACTACCTCTCCCTGACGCTGACCCCAATGCGTCCCCTATACATGACTGCGTGACCCTCACCGACGAACAGACCAAGAGTAGGGTTGACCTCCGGGATACTGCCTTCCCGGACCCTGACGGAGAACTGTGGGTGGATGGCTCATGTATCAAGCTCCCTGATGGCACCACCTCAGCTGCCTATGCAGTCACCACAGCCCGAACAGTTGTTGAGACAGCCCGCATCACACAGCGATCCGCACAGGCGGCGGAACTAATTGCCCTCACACGAGCATGCATCCTGGCAGCAGGGACAACCGCAAACATTTACACAGACAGTCAGTACGCCTTCGGGGTAGTTCACCACTTTGGGCTCTTATGGAAAGAGAGGGGATTCTTGACTTCCCACGGCACACCCATCCTGCATAGAGATCTAGTCTCTGCCCTGACCGAAGCAGTCCTCCTCCCCACACGGCTGGCCGTGATCAAATGCCAGGCGCACAAGAAGGTGACAGACATTATAGGACAGGGAAATGCACTAGCTGACATTACTGCCCGAACCACAGCCGAGAATAGGTCCACGACCCGTATGTACGTGACCAGGTCACAAACTGAGAAATGGAAGGATGCTAGGGAAACGATTAGGGATATCCAACTAGCCAGCACACCACACGAATTAACTGAATGGGCCCGGGTGGGATTGAAGGACGAGGACGGTTGCTGGCGAACTAAAGACTCGAACAAATGGTTGCTACCTGACTCATACTTGATCCCCATGTTGACCATGGCACACTCCCCCGCACACATAGGGTCTGCCCCCATGATCAAACTCATCTCCAAAGTCTGGCACAACGACAAAATCCCAGACTCAGCCAAACGTCTGGTCCAACAATGCCTGGTATGCCTCCAACACAACCCTGGGAAAGGAACTGCTGTACCCCGGGGAGGGTTTGGGGTTCCCAATCACCCCTTTGAAGTCCTACAAATGGACTATGTCCAGTTAGAAAGGTGCCAAGGTTTTAAGTACGTACTTGTCGTTGTGTGTGCCTTCAGCAATTGGGTGGAGGCCTACCCAACCCACGACAACACCGCTATGACAACTGCAAAAGTACTACTGAAAGAATTCTTCCCCCGATACGGCCTTTGTCGAATTTTGTGGAGCGATAATGGCCCCCACTTTGTAGCCGAGGTTATCCAACTCATCCTAAAGGGGCTGGGTGTGAAACAGAAATTCCACGCGGTCTTCCATCCCCAATCTGCAGGCTTGGTTGAGCGACATAATGCCACATTGAAGCTCAAGATAGCAAAAATAGTTGCCACCACAGGACTGAAATGGCCAGACGCTCTCCCGCTAGCATTGCTATCAATGCGTTCCACCCCCACTAAACACCACTTAACCCCCTACGAGGTCGTTTTTGGGCGGCCCATGAACCTTTGGACTGCACCAAAACCAACATCCATCCACGACGTCCCGGACGTCCTCATGTCTGACTATTTGTATAACCTAACTAAAACGTTGTCTTTTATCCATCAGCAGGTGCTGCAAGCCATTCCCGATGTTTCCAGGGGCCCCGGGCACGACATCCAACCCGGCGACTTTGTCTTAGTGCGTAACTTCCAGCGCACCAAGAGTCTGGAGCCCCGGTGGACGGGCCCCCTGCAAGTCCTAATCACCACCCGAACAGCTCTTCGAGTGGAGGGGAAACGCAATTGGCTGCATGCACACCACTGCAAGAAGGTATCACCGACCCTGACGACCATGGACAACATCACCGCCCAAGAAGAACTTCTGGACAGAGACCGACCATCCCTGAGCCGCCGCCCAGATACGGAGACCCTTGAGCTAGTGAAATATCCCGATCCCACCGTGCCATCCAAGGAAGGGTATAACTTGCGACGAAAGGAGAGAACTTCGGCTAAGCAGACCACAAACTAAGTGGAAAATCTCAGAGCGGTAGCCTAGTCACCTCAAAGGCCACCAGGAGAGAAACTAAACAAAGTCTGTGGTTCTGCCCGCTACCGAGTCTCTTGAAGGTGATGGAAGCGCCCGACATGAAGATGATGGAAGCAACCGGACGTCCGAAGATCCACTACAAAAACCCAAAGACTGACAGAATGCACAGCTCAAAGACTATTACACTTTTCATTACCCTTCTCTTTTGCCTTCTCCTCATGGTCACCTTCTGGATCATGGAGGAGAGCACACCCGCTCATAAGACATTGCTGACCACCGTTCAACCTACCACCATGAAAGAACACCATCTGATCTCACTTTCACCCCAACTCCGAGAAAGGCGTAAGGAGTTCTGGAATAACTCTTTTGTGCAGCTGCTCCACCAACACAATCTTGCCGCCAACGCCACTAATTGCTGGATCTGTGGATTGCTACCACATGCTACTGGACACTCTATCCCTTTCATCCCTTCACCTTTTTCTGTCCATGGTTCCTGCCTCGCCTGGCTAATCCTCCTGCAAGAAAGCTACAAGGACAATGCCACTTCCGGCAGAACCATGTCACACTTCTACCATGGGTTCTGGCTGAACAAAACTGGAAGAACTTCTGCCCTCTTCTGCCCTCTGAGATCGAACACTTCCTTTCACATGGACATCCCTGCCAAAGAACGAGTTGAAATGCAAGTGTTCAACAACCCAGCCAGACCCACCTTCTCTTACCTCCGGAAACGGACGGCCGCCACCCTAACAGTGGCCCTGTCCGTCATCAACATCACTGGATTTGTGTGCCTCGAAGGCCTGGGGGCGCAGCTGGTGGGCCACAGCTCCTGCCTCATCACCCGAACATTGGACTCAGTTGATCCACCCTCCTTTATTGCCTCCCCGAATATGTACTTCGTCTGTGGTACTAAGGCCTACACCTGGCTTCCGAAAGGTTGGGGAGGCACCTGCTACATCGCCTTTGTCCTTTCTCCGACATATGTGGCTCCAGCAAACCATCACCGACAGAAACGTGCCAAAGACATTGTGCAAGCCGACTCCACCGGAGCACAGTTCATGGACGCAGTAAAAGGTCTTGTTCCACTTTGGGGTCCAATGGCAAACAGCCGTGCCATCCGCCACTTAACCCAGGCAGTCGAAACGGCGATGAACATTACGGCTGGCGCCCTCGCCAACAACACCGCCGAGCTCCAGGCCGTCCGCCTAGTGGCCCTTCAGAACCGCCTCGTTCTAGAAGTGGTTCTGGCTGATCGTGGAGGAGCATGCCGCATCATTGGGTCCAGCTGTTGTACCTACGTACCGGATAACTCACCCTCAGTCTACAAAGCAATTGAACACCTCCACAGACTTTCCGCAGAGGTTCATCAGGAGCAAGAAGAATGGTCACTGGGGAGTTGGTTTTGGGACACTATTAGAAATTGGGTATGGAGGCTGTTCTCATTTATCCTAATACCAATTGTGATACTATGTGGATGCTGCTTGGGGATTCAGTGTCTGCCACCTTTATGCTCGCTTTTTATGAACTGCATCTGCCCTAAGACTTTGAACTTTGAAGCGGAACGAATGAAAGCTCTGTATGAGATGGAAGTTCGTAGTATTATGGGGATAGATCCAAACTAGACAAGCTGGCGAGACATGTTAAAAGGGAGGACTGTGGAAATTTAGCTTGCAAACTGAACATTATCTGCGCCATCTTGTCTCTCCCCAGCGCGACACACAGGAAAGCGCACGGCAGCCATTTTTAGCACCCTGGTCTCTCCCTGCTCATTGCCGATCGCCAGCGCGTCCCCCTGGTGCTGCAAGCATCCCCCGCGCGCCGGCCACCCCCGCTCTCTCATACACGGGCCATAAACCCTCTCCTTCTGCGTGACCCTGCCATAGAACCACATCCCACGCCTGACCGACATCCCATACATGGTCATGCATCTCTTTGATAACCCCCCTTCCTCTGCGCCCCATTGTCCGAACCGATCCCAGGCCATCACCTAGCCCTGCGGATGCAGTTTATTACCCCTACTGTAAGGGAAACACCCCACATCAAAGGGATTACAGTAGATCAAGGCCCCTACCCCCTGAGACCCGGCCGGTCGCACACACCCCCGGGAATTGGCGGAATGTCCAGCTGTGTGATAGCCATCTCCTACTGTAGATATGTGTGGGAACGAGCTCGAAGTGGGGATTCCGAGGATGTTCTTTTATGTTCCAAGACAATCTCAAGAATGTGCCATGTATGATAACTCTGCAATAAAGTCATAAACCTGTGTATAAGAGGCCAGGCCTCAGAGATGCAGTTAGAGCACCTCGTAACGATACCTTGCTGTCTGATCTGATGTGTTCTGCTCCGACGGAATAAAAGCTTTGTTTCCTGCCTTCCAGTCTCCGGCGCCTGCCTCTTTCATTGGTAAATTATCGAATGGTATAAGAGGCGATTACCGCCGGGCAATACTTGAAGGGTTATCGACTGAAACTGCCGCTACCATTTAACACTCCAGGGGGGCATATAGGCTGTCATTGTGGCGGGGGAGTGGGGGAATTGGCATGCCCGTTTTAGGCAGCCCCACCATAATTACATATGCCAATAAAAAAATCCCTGGCGCCAAGTGGGCTTTCTGCCCCCCGCAGATTGGGGGCTACTGCCATCTGCCCCCGGGGCAGAAAGGCTGTAATGGTGGCAGGGTGGGGGCATTGGCATGCCCTTTTTGGGCAGCCTCCCCCCTAATTACATATGGCAACGAAAAATCCCTGGCATCAACTAGGCTTTCTGCCCACCGGGAGGGCAGATTGGGGGCTACTGCCACCATCTGCCCCCCATGGGTGGCATAAAAGCTGTAATGGTGGCGGGGGTGGGGGCATTGGCGTGCCCGTTTCGGGCAACCCCCACCCTAAAAACAAATGCACAAAAAAAAATCCCTGGCGTCAAGTGGGCTTGCTGCCCTCCCGGGGGGGCAGAAAGACTGAATGCTACTCATTTTTTATGGGGGGAGCGAAGGCCCTTGCCCAAGGGGCCGCTCTCCCCTCCCTGGTGTCTAGTGGGTGGATCCCTGCTTGGGGATCGCCCTCCTGGGAAGGGGAACCATTGGAAAGGGGCGAACATTGGAAAGGGGAGATTCGCCCCTTTCCAATGATACCTCTCCCGTCTCTCTACATGCTCAGGGGGCTGAGATAGGCCCCTGAGCACATAGAAAGTGAAACTGAAAAGAGCCTAAAGGCTGATTTCAGTTTCGGTTTCATTGAAATGACGTCAGCGTGACGTGCGCACTGATCGTCATTTCACTGAAAGGGGGGGGACCTCGGGAGCTGGGGAAGCTATTCCCCTGCTCCCGCGGCTACAGAGGAGAAATAGAAATCAGGGATTTCGGGTGCCATGACGGCTGGGAGCCGTCGTGCGCACACGAGCACCGTTGCGCATGACGCCTCCCGGCCGTCGTGCGCATGGAAGGGGTTAAAGGTGACCATAACGTTGACTGGAGACACTCTAGCTGGATAGGGCAGATAGGGTTGGTGAGTAGTCTCTCACTAATGACCTTCAGGATGTAGACGATGACGGTGACCTACGTCTACTTCTTCGTGATCTGGAGGAGAGGCGAGATCTCGACCGTCTAAGTGGTGAGCTAGATCGGGAATGTGGGGCTGGAGGAAACCTAGTTATCCTTGGTGACCTGTGTGGAGATCTTCCCGTAGATGTAGCAGGTGGAGGACCAGAAGAGATTCTGGAGGGAGAATATGTTTGAGAGAAGTCTGAAACAGGACTTCTGGGTGGCACTCTCCAATGTCAAACACTCTGTAGCCATCTTGGAGAAAGGTTAACAGGAGGTGTCTGTTTCCCAGTAACCGGAGATCCATCCGGCGTGATTTGCACAATGTTAATGCCCGGAGAACAAGATGCATCCCTCGACGCTGATTGTATGGACCTCGATGTCGACCTCGGCTGTCCCAGCACCTCCATGGAGGACGAGGGAGGCCTCGACGATGGGATACCTTTCTCGGCCGTAGGATTCTTGGCCGGCGAGGACACACTATGCTTCTCTGGATAGGCTGCGGAAATATCCCTCGATGTTGAACGCTGGACTGGAGCCGGCGACACCGACTGCGGTGCTCTCGGCGTTGACCTCATGTGCAACTGCAGGAGGGTCTTTGTCGTCGACCTCCTGTATGACTGCGGCAGGGTCATCGATATCGGCCGCCTGTGTGACTGCGGCGGGGTCCTCGACGTTGACTGCATATGTGACTGAGGCGGGGTCCTCGATGTCGACACTCAACGCCGGCAGAGATCTCGACGTTGTCCGTTGCCTCGGCGTCGGTGAATGACGGTTTCTTCGACATCGACCCAAGCTGTGACGTCGACTTACGCTTCTCCGGTCTGACATACTCCAAGCCCAAAATAATATGTCTCAACGTCGACTTGCCTTTTGACGGCAGAGGCTATTGACGGCTTCAACGGCGATTTGTCTCTTGGTGTCGTCGCATGCCGTGTATGTTTGTCCAATGACGACCGTGACGCAGAAAGGGAACAGTCAGGTATCTGCTTTCTTTTTGACGCTGGAGAAGCAGAACAACATTGTTTTTTCTGGTGTTTTTACTGAGCAGGGCTCTTTAAAAGCAAGACTGCTCCCAAGGCAACTTTTCGATCCTTTTCCTCTCTCCAACAAGGCATGTAGCTGTATCTTCTCTCTGTCTCAAAGTGTTCTCTTAGAAAATTGCTGGCAATAATAACACTTCTCTGGATTGTATGAGGATGGTAAACACAGAATACAGACAGAATGCAGGTCTGACTTTGGAGAGATGTAGGAGAAGGCCCGACCGCCAGATTTGGTTTTCTGTATGCGTAGATTTTGTGCAAATAGGAGTTCAGAAAAGCAGAGATATTTGGAAGGTTTGTGAAAGCAGATGCGATTGTTGAAATATGTTGGGCCAATGCCATATAGTGGTTTGAAAGCGTGGAGGAGGAGTCTGAATTGTGCTAGATTGTCCGGGCATAGAGGGTGTTCCCGGAATGCAACTAGCGGGAGTCTAAAGTGTACAGTGTCAGGCTGACTGAGACCTTCCAGTTAGGAAGGAGCAAATCTAGCGGAATGCATGCCCTTGGATTTTATTGTCATGTAGGTGTTGAAAGAGTATGGGGTGGAAGACTGTGTGAAATGCTGAAGTGAGGTCCAGGAGTATGAGGTTCGCCGTGTCTCCTCTGTCCAAAATCATAAGGATGTCATCTGTGGCGGCAATGAGTACAGTTTCCGTGATATGGCTAGGTCTCAAACCAGACTGTGTGGTGTCGAGGAGTTGGTGGTCATTGAGGTATTCGGCAAGGTATTTGTTAATGATTTTCTCTAACACCTTGGCCAGGAATGGTAGAGGGGAGATCGGTCTGTAGTTGGCAAGCGTTGAAGGGTCCACAGAGGGTTTGTTCAGCAGTGGGAGGACTGTTGCATGTTTCCAAGCATTTCGGAAAGGTCACGGAAGAGGTGGTGGCATTCAGAATGTGTGTAAGTAAGCATGGTGCTGATGGGTTGCAGTCCTCTGGAGTAGGCATGGGGGGCAGGGGTCCAATGGGGCCACTGAAGGATGGACTTCATGGTGGCAGCCATTTCTTCTGGGGTGATGACGGACCATGTGGTTAGCATTGTTTTTTTGGATAAGACCTGGAGGTGTTTGGAAAGGTCTTTCGTGTCCAGTTGCGGGCTTAAGTTGCTGTAAATGGAATCGATTCTATTGCTGAAGAATTGAGAGAGATTGTCGCGGAGGTCCTACAAGGAGGTGATTGAGTTGGAGGCGGCAGATGGTGAGGTGGAACCTTTCACATTGGCGAAGATTTATTTGCTTCTGTTGGTGCTAACATCGATGTAGTCTGACACTAAAGGCTTGTTTGGTGGTCCTGGTCATTTGGAGGTTGCATCTTAGATCGGATTTGAACATGCTCCTGTCTGCATTGTCCTGGCTCATTCTCCATTTGTGCTCCAGTTCTTTGCAATGGCATTTCATCAGTCTGAGATCCTTTGCGTAGAGAAAGGCCTGGGGTCTGGATTTTGTGTTTAGTTCTGTGTTTCAGGGGGGCCCAGGAGTTGACTCAGAGGTGATCCAATTGTTGAAATTCTTGATGGCTTTGGGGAGGCTGTTGCTGTGTTCAGGTTGGTGGGTGTTGAGAGTGGTGTTCCAGTCCTTGTCAGTGATGCTGTTCCAGTTTTGGCGGGCTGGTTTTGGCGGTGATGCGCGTGCACTGGACAGGGTTGCAGAACTTAATGAGGGTGTGGTCCGTCCAGGAGACAAGTGTGGGCTTGTCAACTTGGATGTTGTCCAAGTTGGTGAAAATAGGGTCCAGGAGGTGTCTGAAGACGTGGGTAGGTCCCTTTAGTCGTTAGGTGAGGCCCAGCCTTCCAAAGTCTTCAATGAGTGCTCTTGAGTTGGGGCTGGCGTGGTCTTCCAGGGGCAGTTCAGGTTTCCAAGTAGGATGTCATTGCTATCATCGAGGGGGAGTGGTGCAACAAAGTCCGTGATGGTGTCGCTGGAGTTGGTGCATGGTCCCGGTTGTCTGTAGATGAGAGTACTGCTTGAGGTGAAGCTGGCCGTGACGGTGAGTTTGAATGACAGGTGTAGCATGTTGGAGGATGAAGTTTGTGGATGTGGAGCAGTTGATGGTGTTCTTGTGGATGATGTAATACTGCCACTGGGCTAGTGAAGTCTGTCTTGCCTGTCAAGTACTGATGTAAGGTTCAGCCAGATTTCGGTGTGGAAAAATCAGTCAGGGGCATTGTTGTGAAGCAGGTCCTAGATTTCTGTAGTGTTTTTGGTGAGAGAGCAAATGTTGAAGAGCATGCATGCAAGTTTGGAGTATTGTGAGTGTGGCTGCAGGACTGTGTGAGAGACTGGGGTGTTGGGTGCTGTTGGTGCAGTGAGTCTTGGGTATAGGTAAGTGTATGTAAATTGCATAATTCATGCGTAATTAATTACAATCATTTAAGAAATATGTAGGACACAAACAACATTTAAAAAATCTACAAAAAGTGTACATTTTGAAGCCAGATTACATGTGCTGCTGCACAGTAGAACAACATTTTTTAGAGGATATCTGGCTGAGTACATTTAAACTCCAATGCCTTTAGAAATCTGCTAAGTTCTCACTTAAGACCTCACAGTTTTTTGTTCAAAGTGACAGGAATTTGACAACTCTTATGGTCAGTCCTGTGTTGTTTGCTTCAGATGAATCAATGACAGCTTGTCTGCATGTGTGGATGCCAGCTGAGGTGATTGACTGGCGAAGGTGAGTTCTTCTCTCGATTAGAAGCGCTGGAAAAATACAAATGACGAGTGATGAATTCTACTGCTTGGCTGTACAATCTGAACACATAATCAGTCCTTGGGTTAGACCATTTTGGTGCAAAGTCTAATGTTGGCAATCCCCCAAGTGTATAGGCCATACACCTCTGTTTTATGAAATTTGAATAGCACATGTTAAAATAGGATTGGTTGGAAGGTAGTGAATAGCTATTCATTATCATCCACACGTGAGACTACTTTGCTAGTTAATTTAGGTCTTGAACATAAGATAACCTCTGCATACTGGAGTTAAGGTTCTTTTTAACTCCCTTTAAAGTGACTGGTGGGTTTCAAACTTCTCTTATTTGCAGATTCCTCTAAATACGGACAGAGAGCTGTTGATGTTTGACCCGATTCATCGATATAATAAAAGTTGGGGGTGTCACTGAATAGTCTGGTGGTGGAGTGTTTGGCAAAATATGCCTGTAGAGGTTTACATTAATTCATTTAAGGAGCTTTGCTTTTTTTTCCGGAGCAATTCACAACCTTAAGACATGGTTGGCAATAGTTTTGCATCAATTACTTCCAGCATAGGGAGAAAGGTTTGCCCCCATAGAGATTTATAGAGATGAGAATGCTGATACCAATGCACTTACTTGCTTTGGACTTCATTTGCTCATTGAGAGCAGCCAAAGTGTCTCTAGAGGCAAACACTGCAACCAGATATTTTTATTTGCCTTCTTTTGCTAAATGATGATCTCTTAAATCCCATCATCCTGTTTTTAATTCTATTTTCAAACATGAGGATTTAGATTTTGTTTAGATTCATCTCCAGCTTGTTAGTTAATGTGTACTCATTTAACTTGTTAAGGATTCTCTGTAAGCCTATTTTAGTTTTACTGACCAACAGGGCATCTTCTACATATAACAGACTAGATATTTACCTTCCACCAACCTTAGGGGTGTGTGCATACACTGTGTGTGGTTTCATTGATAGGTCTGCAGTAAACATGTTAAACAGTGTTGGTGCAAAAAGGCAGCCCTGTTTTAAATTGATTTTGTTGCCATCTCCTACTTTAACATGCACCTATAACTCATACACATTTGTTAGATACCCCTGAGCAGGTCTGCGGGTACTTCCCAACTGACAAGTTTTTGCCGAATGACATTTCTTGGTACTGTGGTTTGAAAACATTTTTGCCATTATCGATTTAAGTGCGGTTTGATAATGCCCATGTCTTGACAAAAGACGGTTTGGTTAATTTGAATAATCTCTCTTTCCTTGGCCCAGTTATAAAGAACTTTTAATAGGAGACTTGCAAATAATTTAGCTTTGTTGTCTAAGAGGGCAATTAATTATATTGGGTTGTCAAGTGACTTTGATGTCCTGTGTCAATGAACCATTCCATTTCAATTCTTTTGGTTTTTCCGTGTGCAAATATTTTATTTATTAATTTACTTGTGTATGAAAATGTGTCCTAGAGGATATCTCAATAACCTGCTGATAAGGATTACTTTCTGAGTGTTGGCAAATTTTAAAAAGTGAAATATATCTACACAGGGTAAGGGTTGGTAGCGTTTAATCTATGATTGTATTACTCTTAGCAGAAATATGCGGGAGTTTAACCCTTTGTAAATCTTCTATATAAAGCTCTCAGACCAATCGAAGAGCATAAAGTCATGATGGGTCCAGTGATTTTGTCATGTTTCTTGCATGGGGATTGACCAAATTGGGAATATTCCATATAAAATCTTGAGCTGGCATTTGTTCGTCCTGGTTGATGAAATAAGTTAGAATTGAACTCCCTCAATAGAAGGATGGAAGGCTTGTTGTGTTCTAGTCTGAGGTCCAGCACTAGCAAGTGCAATTTACCTGTGATATCCTTCTTGTCCTTCCGTGATTGATGAATGTGAATATTAGCTATGATTATTGAAGAGTGGTGTTCCAATGAACACTTCTCTATTTTCAAAACTAAGATGCATGACTCCTTTGTTTGTGTCTGGGTTAATTACACTTCTAAATCTGCAGAGATGTAAATTGGCAGTCTGCCCTTTGGTTGTTTTTTTAATGTGCCTTTATTGGCAAAGCTTTCAAAATCCCTAAATACGATTATTGGAATTGAATGTTGTGGGCTCGTCTTTTGCAATATAATTATATGGAATTATTTCCACTATTAAATGACTTCTTGATCTTGAATCAGGTTTGCCAACTGCCCCATGTTCCAGAAACATAGATTTGGTGACTTAAAAGTTGTTTGCGTTGGGCTGAGCTCAATACTGGTTTGTTTTCCTGAACTGTTTTTATTTGTCAAGATCATATTTGAGATATCCACACATTTCTAATGAATAGAGAGATTTCTTTGCCTGAGTAATACAATGTGGGTAAAAAGCCATACAACCCTACTGGTTCATTTAGATGAAAGTCTTTCAGAGATTTTGGTATTAATTTAGAATTTATTTGACGTATCACTGTCCTTGTGAAACCTCAAGAAAATGTCTTCCATTGTAAATGCTTGTATCTCGCTCATCCTTCGTGCAGATGTCAATGCCAAAGGTGTTGCACCTTCCATGACAAATATTTCAGTTCATTCCTGTGAACTGGCTCAAATAGACTCTTCATTAGCAATCTGAGCACTGTATTCAGTTCCCCTCTTGGTGCTGGCAGCCTAACTACAGAAAAGGCTCCAAACAGTGCCTTTGAAAATTCTTTTATGATTCCCACATAGAACAAACATTGGAAATGCAATAATTCTCGCATTCGTTGGAGTTGGAGCTTTTAGAATTGCAAATGGCAATGTTTTATGATTATGCAATAGGTCTTGTATTTGTTGGAGCTATTTTTATTGTAAATGGCAATGTTTTTTACTTATGTTTTATGAAGTTTATGTATGTGGTGTGCTGTGGATTAATTAGTTGTATAATTGTGTGGTGAGGAGTGGATTTGTGGATTAAAATGATGTGGCATGGTGTGCTGTGGAATTAAGTGGATAGTAATTATGTGGTATTGAGTGTGTTGGAATTATGTGGAGTGGGATTGTGTGTTTTGGAGTGTAATCATGTGCAATAGTATTTTTTGTTGTGCAGTGCTATGTAGTGGAGTTTAATCATGTGGTGTGCTGTTGAGGGCTGCCTTCCATGGCACAGAAACGTCTATAAATAATATTTATAAAATGACATAATATATGATGTAAACGGCCAAACATTAATGCACCTGGTAAGGATATGCCTTAGAACTCTGCTGTGTGTCTTTTTTTGTAGAGCCTTGTACAGTATACTCATTACTTAGTGAGTCACATAGTGCCACTGGGTAACAAGCAGGTCCTCTGTAAAGTATGCAATGCCTTGGGCAGGAAGTATGTCCGCTGTGTTACCTACAATAAAAGGAAACCGTATGCAGTTCATAGGTTCTCAATGCCGCAAGGAGTGCATAGGGTGCCTCGTCGTAGTAAGGAATTAAGGAGGGGATCCAGACTGCATTCATTTCTATCACTACCATGGAAGGCATCGGACAAGATGAGGCCCTGGTGGTATACGGAGCACAAAAGCTGTGGAAGTACATGGTTCTATTCTGATACATGTAATGCAAGTAAAGCCCGTAAACATCTCGCAGGTCCCTTGCCGAGGATGGAATGCAGGAAAATCCCTAATAATATCAGCTTCCGTGTGTTGCCTGAATACAAGGAACATATGTGCTGCGCACAAGCGGGCCGCCTGCTGTTTTATATTGACTGCGGGTGGAACAGGAGGAGCGGCCTGTAAAGAGAGCTGTGTTTCCTTGTTTTAAAGCACCATTTAAATAACTTTGGGGCGTGACTTGAATAAATGGAGGGAAAATGCTGGCAGTAATGTTTGGCTGTCCTGGAGAGCAGTTGGCTTTGAAGAAGGGGGTAAGCCTGAAACCCGTCGCATTAAACTGCTGGTCAGTGTGTTTTAACATTTCAGTTCCTGAGTCTGCTTACTTCCTGGGAGCACATCTCACAAGATGGCAAACCTTTTCAAATAAATATTTTGGCCCGCCTAGGTCGAGAGAAGCACCACCGCAAGATCCCAAGCGGGGCCGCCTGCTGTTTTATATTGACTGCGGGTGGAACAGGAGTAGCGGCCTGTAAAGAGAGCTGTGTTTCCTTGTTTTAAAGCACCATTTAAAGAACTTTGAAAACCAGTGATGGCTACAAACAGACCCACATGGGTAAGGAACTACCAGCCCCATCATGCTTTGCGGGCAATGTGATTTGCCGGCCCACTTGGGGCGTGACTTGAATAAATGGAGGGAAAATGCTGGCAGTAATGTTTGGCTGTCCTGGAGAGCAGTTGGCTTTGAAGAAGGGTGTAAGCCTGAAACGCGTCGCATTAAACTGCTGGTCAGTGTGTTTTAACATTTCAGTTCTTGAGTCTGCTTACTTCCTGGGAGTGCATCTCACAAGATGGCAAACCTTTTCAAATATATATATATAAATATATACGAAGCATAGTATGAAAACAGAAGAAACAATACACCATGTATATGTGAACATGTAATGAAATAAAAGCCTCCTTACAGAGGCTTACCTTATTTAAAAACATTTTGCAACACTGCTTGACCCACAGCTGATTCCGCCTCTGTCGCCAGATCCCGACAGTAATGCCGTGTAAAAGAGTGCACAGTTTTCCAGGTCGCAGCACGGCAAATCTTCTCTATAGGCACTCCGGCAAAAAGAGCAGTAGATGAGGACACTGCCCTTGTTTAATGAGCCTTGGGTTTCGCAGATAAAGTATGTCCAGCTTTATTATGGCAGAATTGGATAGTAGATGCAATCCACCTTGCAATAGTGGATTTCGTAACTGCTGTTCCTGACTGTTGGAGAGTAGGGTCTGCTTTCTATGTTCACCCCCACTTTATGCTTTTGCTCCACTGGTTTTCGACTTAGATGTGACTGTGGGCCTGCTAATCAGACCCACAGCCCAGCTGTTCTCTCTCTAAACTGATACTATGTACTTTAGGTGCATAACCCAATTGGATAGGATCACCTTATTGGCCCCTGTACAGTGTACCTTAGGTACCCAGGGCATAGGTGTACCCTAGGCCTACCAGGGGCTGCAGCATGTATTATGCCACCCCTGGCCTGGCCTTCCATTATGACACAACTGGCTGATCACTCAGCTGGGGCAAGGTCGTGTAATCACCCCTTGCTTAGGTGTAGTATTCCTATACCTACCTTATATATAGACACATGTGTACCTATCAGCCACTCCTATGGCAGGCCTTAACAATCCTGGAGGCAGAGTGCTTGGTAACATGTGAGATGGTGCTCTAGCATGAGCTGAGCCTGTCTGCAGCTTTCGGAACCATGTCCTTATAGCTGTTCTATGATATAGCCTACCATATACTCTTAAAGTACCTTATAATCTTAAACGGTTATGGTAACTATGGTTTGGCTGTATCGAAACATGTCGTGTGAGGTGTCTAATACTTTGGAATAATACCCCCATACCATTTCTGGCAATGAGGATATTATTCCTCCCTTCTAGAGGGAGAAGACATGTTGAAACCTACTTACCCGGTTAAAGTTAACCAGAGCCCCAGCCTCACAAAATGGATGCTGCTGCCACAGACACAAGTCTGACCTCCTGCTGCTGGGAGTCCTTCCAGCGAGGGAGGCCTGGACAATAGGTTTCCTGCCTCGGGAAGTGCGAGCACCACCCTAGACAGGATTTAGTGTATTGGGGCAGGGAGGGTTGAATGAAACGAGACATTGCCTGGGGCACACAAGGTGTCCCATGCATAGTCCAGTTCAAACCGGTGCTGGGGCACTCCAGCCCCAGCTCTGGCGCGAAACTGGACAAAGGAAAGGGGGTGTAGCCACTCCCCTTCCTGGTCCCACCCATAGGAGGGAACTTGCAGGTAGCCCAGCCCACTAGCCCAGTATATTAGTAGCTAGTTGGGCCCTGCTAAATTAGATTAACCTGAATCTGCAACTTGAACAGAAACTCTGGACCTTCGACATTCGACCTCAGGAAGAAGACTGAAGAAATCTCCCTTGTGGCCAAGGAGTGACCACCCTGGGCAACCAGGCCCCATCCAGCAACCGCTGCTTGCTTTGCGACTGAATCCTACGAGGGACAACTGCAGAGACTGACCAGCGCCAAGACTTCCAGACACCTCTGAACCAGATCCACATCTCCAGCGAAGCTGAGACCCGTGGAGGCGACGAGGGACGTGGGACCGGCGACTTGGGAAAAGTGGCTAGTAACTGACTAGCGCGACTTCTGAGGCTTCCTCGAGGCTGTGCTTGGGGAATTGAGAAGCCCCACTCCCGAGCACCATCTGCAAAGAAGATCAGCTCCCCAAACTTCACGTGTTCTGCGTGGGGCCCTTCTGCACCTGTGTTGCTCGACGTGTTGTCCGGTTGCTGGCCCATTAGCTGGTAGCCTCCGTGACGATGAACCTTTACTTTCAACTTGCTGGTCCGGCTCCTCCAGACTGGCACCCACTCCTCTGTGAAAGAGAAGCACCCCAGACCTTCCTGGTCTGCACCAGAAGCAAGTCCTCCATCCTGCGTGGGTTCCGCTTGCCAAGGCTTGTTGGGTCCTGACTCGACTTCGACGCCGCCGACAGCAGGAGCCTTCGTGGGACAGCTCACCTCCTGGTCGTCCTCGACGTCTCCTGGTACCCGTGGCTGCTGCGGCAAGCTTCACCTCTTCACCTGCATCTTCACGACATGGCCTGGTTCCTTCCTGGTTCCTTCCCGGCTCCTGGCTGGTGACCTAGACTCTGTGCCTTCTGCTTGCAGGTTCCTTCCTTCTTGATCCCCACCTTGGGATCCACGGGACACTCTTCACTGACTGCCTGTCAGCAACTTTCTTTCAGGCATCCATAGAAGTCCACAACGAAACCCGACGCAAGTTCACACCTATGCACCCGCAGCCCGTGGGCTAGGTAACTTGGGTACTTCGGTGCTCACAAGGGTATTGACTATCCTAGGGTCTAGTTTCCGCGTCTCGACTTTCTAGCTAGACCAGAAGTGTCCTAAAACTGCTTATTTCTAACTGCTAGTGATTCTATCGACTTTTACGCATTACGCGTGAGTGTTTCCACTCTGCACCTGCATCCCGTGGGCCTCCCACTTCCTAACTGTTGGTAGTATAGTGTAGCCCCAGCGATTCCCTAGGACTAGGCGTATCCTGTGTTCGTGACAGTGGACCTTATACCACTTACTTAGTATATGGTTTGCGTGGCCCCTAGGGCCTAACTGTATTACTTACCTGTGTGACTTAATGTATGCTTAAATAAGACTGTGTTGTACTTACCTCAAATCTCATAAAGAGTGCTGAGGGTTTGCCTAGAATAAATACATTCTATTTTTATATATATCTGTTGTGGTGTCCTTTCATTTGGTATTCAAGGGATTACATATGGTATAACAGCTGGCTTCACATGCCATTCAGAGTTCAGCCTAAGACTGCTCTTGTCCATGCTACCACTAGGATAGCTGGTCTATAAGGTTGACTTTACAACCAATCACCATAAGGGTTGTTTGGACTGATACAAGGTGTACACTAGAATTAGTGACATCATATATCAGGCCAACTTCTCACATTGGTGAGCAGCGGTTGGGATCTGAGCTTGCTGTTGTAATACCATTGTAATCTTGAGATACTAAATTGAAAGATCACATAAGATATTGTTTAGGTACATATAACATAGATTATAAATACTTAAGTCCTACTGTACTTAGTTGTTGTAGGTTGAAGGGCCTAGCACAGCCTGACTACAACTACTAGAGAGGTTTAGTAGATACAACTAGTTTAGGTAGGTGCACACACCACACCCTCACTAGATCATGTCTCTGAGAGAAGATCAAGGTGATTCTCTCCCAGGAGGGGCAAATCTTAGAAAGATCCCCTCTAGATATGATACCCTAACTTTTCAGGAGATGAGACAATTGTGTACATCCAGAAAGTTAAAACAGGGTTCCAACCCTACCCTCATTCAGCTAGTAGAGATCCTAGAGGAGTATGATGCTCGTAGGGCCTCCCAGGCTGGTACCCTAGGTACAGGTGAGGGTCTACCCACTACAGATGAGTCAGATGAGACTACAGATGAGGAGGTAGACAGCCAGGTCGAAGTAGGAAGACTTAGCCAGGCTAACTTAAGCTTGCATGGGAGTCTGAATGGGGTCCCCCCATACAGACCCCCAAGTGGACTTAACCAGAGAAACAGGAGAGACAGATCCCCTTCAAGGGAATCCATCCACTCCCATGTCTCTAACAGCTTCAATGCCTCTTCTCACAGGGGAATGACTTCCCCACAGAGAAAAGAGCATGAAGCCAGAATGAGGGAAGCTAATCTAAGGATTGAGAGGGAAGAACTTGCCCTTGCCAAGGAGAAGCTTGCTCTGGCTAGAGAGCAGAAGTTAAGTGGTTTAGAACCCACTGGTGGCAGCAATATCCCTAAGGATAGAGACAGGACCTATGATAATAGAAACCTGAGCAAGATTGTCCCTCCCTACAAGTGTGGGGATGACATCCACAAATGGATAACTGCTTTGGAGAGAGCTTGCAAAGTACAGCAGGTACCCCAAAGTCAGTGGGCAGCTATCTTGTGGCTCTCCTTCTCTGAGAAAGGTAGAGACAAGCTCCTCACAGTTAGTGATGAGGATGCAGACAATTACACTGTCCTGAAGAGTGCTCTGATTGATGGGTTTGGCCTAACCACTGAACAATACAGGTTGTTGTTCAGGGATACCCAGAAGACACAGACTCAGGACTGGACTGACTTTGTAGATTGTGCCACTAAAGCTCTGGAAGGCTGGTTATTGGGTAGTAAGGTTAAGGACTATACAGGATTGTATAATTTGATCATGAGAGAACAAATCCTTAATAACTGTCAAAACAAGCTGTTGCATCAACACTTGATTGACTCTGACCTAACTTCTCCCCAGGAATTGGGAAAGAAGGCAGATAGGTGGGTCAGGACTAGAGTTAAGCAGAAAAACCAGAACCAGGGCGGTGATCAGAAAAAGGCAGACCAGAAGGGTAATGATCAGAAACAAAAAGACCAGACGTCTTCAGCAGGCCCCCAAAAGGCTCAGGGGGAGGGTGGTTCCAAAAAGGATAAGAAGAAAGATGGCCAAAAGAAACCATGGTGCAACTATTGTAAGTCAAACTCACATTGGTTTAGTGAGTGCATCAAAAAGGATAAGCCCCCAGCCACCATTGCCCCTAAGGCAACTGTACCCCCTAGTCCAGCTGTGAGTGGTGGTTCCCAGCAAAAGGGTGTAGTAGGGTTAACCCTGGGAACTGAGGAGGGTCCTGGCCTAGTCAGGATACCTACTCAGGCTGTTCTGATCTGTGATGGGGACATAGCTTTGTCCTCTACTGTAGGCCCCAGTAACCTGGGCAAGTACAGACAGACTCCTTTTATCAATGATAGGATGGCTCAGGCCTACAGGGACACTGGGGCTAGTGTCACAATGGTGACACCTGCCTTTGTGGACCCTGGACAGATCATGCTAGGTGAGAACTACCTAGTGACCAACGCTAGCAATGCCACTACCTCCCATAGTGTGGCAATTGTTAACTTCTCCTGGGGAGGGGTAACTGGCCTCAAGAAAGTTGTGGTAAGTTCAGACCTTCCTGTAGAGTGTCTGTTAGGAAATTATCTTGAAACTTCAGTTTGGTCTGAAGTGGAGTATAGGACCCATGCAGAAATGCTTGGAATAGATGCACATGTCCTTGCTGTGACCAGGTCACAGGCCAAAAAGTGTAACACTGAACAAGTGCTGGATCCTGGGACAATGGACCAGACACAATCCAAGAGAAAGAGCAGTAGGGTAAAGGCTGTGCCTTCCCCCCTGCCTCAGGTGGTGGATCAGCCCTCCCAGGAGGATGATTCTGAGAGCCCTGAAGGAACTGTCCTAGAAGAACTGGAACCTGATCAGGTTGAGTTTCTTGGGACAGGGGGACCTTCAAGGGCAGATCTGAGGCAGGCTCAATTAGACTGCCCCTCTCTTGAACCCCTCAGACAGCAGGCTGCTGCTGAGGCTGCAGGGAATGCTCAAGGTACCCATAGAGTGTATTGGGATGAAGGGCTGCTGTATTCAGAGGCTAGAGACCCCAAGCCTGGTGCATCCAGGAGGTTGGTAATACCCTTGAGTTTCAGAGGCTTCCTTCTTACCTTGTCCCATGATATTCCCCTTGCAGGACACTTAGGCCAGAACAAGACTTGGGACAGGCGTGTCCCTCACTTTCACTGGCCTCACATGTCAGAAGATACCAAGGAGTTTTGTCGATCCTGTGTCACCTGCCAAGCCAGTGGCAAATCAGGTGGCACCACAAAGGCCCCCCTCATACCACTACCTGTGGTGGGGGTTCCCTTTGAGAGAGTTGGGATAGACATTGTAGGACCAATGGACCCCCTACAGCATCTGGGCACAGATTTATACTGGTGATAGTGGACCATGCCACCAGGTATCCAGAAGCTATTCCCCTGAGGACCACAACAGCCCCTGTTGTGGCATGAGCCCTACTTGGAGTCTTCTCCAGAGTGGGTTTTCCAAAGGAGGTGGTGTCTGACAGAGGTGCCAACTTCATGTCTGGATATTTGACTGCAATGTGGAAAGAATGTGGTGTCAACTACAAGTTCACTACATCCTATCACCCACAGTGCAATGGGTTTGTGGAGAGATTCAACAAGACCCTAAAAGGGATGATAAAAGGTTTACCAGACAAGCTTAGGCAAAGATGGGACATCCTTTTACCCTGCCTTCTGTTTGCTTACAGAGAGGTCCCACAAAAGGGGGTTGGTTACAGCCCTTTTGAGCTTTTGTTTGGGCATCCTGTAAGACGACCCCTATGTTTAGTAAGAGAAGGATGGGAGAGACCTCTCAGACAACCCAAACTTGATATAGTGGATTATGTACTTGGTCTCCGCTCCAGGATGGCAGAGTATATGAAGAAGGCTTCTAAAAACCTTGAGGCAAGCCAAGAACTCCAAAAAGCTTGGCATGACCAAAAGGCTGTGCTGACTGTGTACCAGCCAGGGCAGAAAGTGTGGGTGTTGGAGCCAGTGGCCCCAGCAGCACTCCAAGACAAATGGTCTGGACCCCACACTATTGTTGAGGAAAAGGGAGAAGTCACCTACTTGGTGGACCTTGGGACTCCCAGAAGCCCCCACAGGGTGCTTCATGTCAACAGATTGAAGGCATATGTTGACAGGGCAGACATGGGCTAACTCATGGCTACAGATGAGGGGCAGGAGGAAGAGAGTGACCCTCTCCCAGACCTGTTGACTCAGAACCCTGATGATGGCTCAGTTGATGGTGTGGTCTTTTCTGACAGCCTCACTGTCCATCAGCAACAGGACTGCAGACAAGTTCTGCAATCCTACAGACATATGTTCTCTCTGACCCCAAGTCAGACAAACTGATGCACCCATGAGGTGGACATTGGTGACAGTCTGCCTGTGAAGAGTAAAATCTACAGGCAACCTGACCATGTCAGGGACTGCATAAAAGTTGAGGTACAAAAGATGTTGGAGCTGGGAGTCATTGAACCTTCAGAGAGCCCTTGGGCTAGTCCTGTAGTTCTTGTGCCAAAACCTCACACCCAAGATGGTAAGAGAGAGATGAGGTTTTGCGTGGACTACAGAGGTCTCAATGCTGTCACTAGGACAGATGCCCACCCAATACCTAGGGCAGATGAGCTCATTGACAGACTGGCAGCTGCTAAGTTTTTGAGCACGTTTGACCTGACAGCAGGCTACTGGCAAATCAGACTAGCTGAGAATGCAAAGGCCAAAACTGCTTTCTCAACCCCAGGAGGACATTATCAATTTGTGGTAATGCCCTTTGGTTTGAAGAATGCACCTGTCACTTTCCAAAGGTTAGTGAATCAAGTCCTTACAGGCCTGGATGACTACCGTGCAGCTTATCTTGATGATATTGCTGTCTTTAGCTCCACCTGGGAGGATCACCTGGTCCACCTGAGGAATGTTTTAGAGGCCCTGCAAAAGGCAGGCCTCACTATCAAGGCCACTAAGTGCCAGATAGGGCAGAGCAAGGTTGTATACCTGGGCCACCTAGTCGGTGGGGGTCAGGTTCAACCACTGGAGAGCAAGATCCAGACCATAAAGGACTGGACTCCTCCAACGACCCAGACTCAGGTCAGAGCTTTCTTGGGCCTGACTGGGTACTACAGAAAGTTTGTTAAGAACTATGGGTCCATTGTGACACCACTTAATGACTTGACCTCTAAGAAGATGCCCAAGAAAGTTCAGTGGACAGTGAGCTGTCAAAAAGCATTTGATGACCTGAAGCAGGCCATGTGCAGTGCACCTATTCTGAAAAGTCCAGACTACTCCAAAGAGTTCATAGTCCAGACAGATGCTTCTGAGTTGGGTGTGGGAGCTGTTCTTTCACAACTGAATGTAGATGGTCAAGACCAGCCCATTGCTTTTATTAGTAGAAGGCTGACCCCTAGAGAGAAACGTTGGTCAGCTATTGAGAGGGAGGCCTTTGCTGTGGTTTGGGCCCTGAAGAAGCTGAGGCCATACTTGTTTGGCACTCACTTCAAGATTCAGACAGACCATAAGCCCCTCTTGTGGCTAAATCAGATGAAGGGTGAAAATCCCAAACTTCTTAGGTGGTCCATTTCCCTACAGGGGATGGACTTCACAGTGGAACATAGACCTGGGACTGACCATGCCAATGCAGGTGGACTCTCCAGATATTTCCACTTAGAACATGAAGACTCAACTGGTCAAGGTTAGTTTAATGTCCCTAAGTTTGGGGGGGGGGGGTTGTGTAGGAGAGTAGGGTCTGCTTTCTAAATTCACCCCCACTTTTTGCTTTTGCTCCACTGGTTTTCGACTTAGATGTGACTGTGGGCCTGCTAATCAGACCCACAGCCCAGCTGTTCTCTCTCTAAACTGATACTATGTACTTTAGGTGCATAACCCAATTGGATAAGATCACCTTATTGGCCCCTGTACAGTGTACCTTAGGTACCCAGGGCATAGGTGTACCCTAGGCCTACCAGGGGCTGCAGCATGTATTATGCCACCCCTGGCCTGGCCTTCCATTATGACACAACTGGCTGATCACTCAGCTGGGGCAAGGTCGTGTAATCACCCCTTGCTTAGGTGTAGTATTCCTATACCTACCTTATATATAGATACCTATCAGCCACTCCTATGGCAGGCCTTAACAATCCTGGAGGCAGAGTGCTTGGTAACATGTGAGAAGGTGCTCTAGCATGAACTGAGCCTGTCTGCAGCTTTCGGAACCATGTCCTTATAGCTGTTCTATGATATAGCCTACCATATACTCTTAAAGTGCCTTATAATCTTAAACGGTTATGGTAACTATGGTTTGGCTGTATCGAAACATGTCGTGTGAGGTGTCTAACACTTTGGAATAATACCCCCATACCATTTCTGGCAATGAGGATATTATTCCTCCCTTCTAGAGGGAGAAGACATGTTGAAACCTACTTACCCGGTTAAAGTTAACCAGAGCCCCAGCCTCACAAAATGGATGCTGCTGCCACAGACACAAGTCTGACCTCCTGTTGCTGGGAGTCCTTCCAGCGAGGGAGGCCTGGGCAACAGGTTTCCTGCCTCGGGAGGTGCAAGCACCACCCTAGACAGGATTTAGTGTATTGGGGCAGGGAGGGTTGAATGAAACGAGACACTGCATGGGACACACAAGGTGTCCCATGCATAGTCCAGTTCAAACCGGTGCTGGGGCACTCCAGCCCCAGCTCTGGCGCGAAACTGGACAAAGGAAAGGGGGTGTAGCCACTCCCCTTCCTGGTCCCACCCATAGGAGGGACCTTGCAGGTAGCCCAGCCCACTAGCCCAGTATATTATTAGCTAGTTGGGCCCTGCTAAATTAGATTAACCTGAATCTGCAACTTGAACAGAAACTCTGGACCTTCGACATTCGACCTCAGGAAGAAGACTGAAGAAATCTCCCTTGTGGCCAAGGAGTGACCACCCTGGGCAACCAGGCACCATCCAGCGACCGCTGCTTGCTTTGCGACTGAATCCTACTAGGGACGACTGCAGAGACTGACCAGCGCCGAGACTTCCAGACACCTCTGAACTAGATCCACATCTCCAGCGAAGCTGAGACCTGTGGAGGCGACGAGGGACGTGGGACCGGCGACTTGGGAAAAGTGGCTAGTAACTGACTAGCACGACTTCTGAGGCTTCCTCGAGGCTGTGCTTGGGGAATTGAGAAGCCCCACTCCCGAGCACCATCTGCAAAGAAGATCAGCTCCCCAAACTTCACGTGTTCTGCGTGGGGCCCTTCTGCACCTGTGTTGCTCGACGTGTTGTCCGGTTGCTGGCCCATTAGCTGGTAGCCTCCGTGACGACGAACCTTTACTTTCAACTTGCTGGTCCGGCTCCTCCAGACTGGCACCCGCTCCTCTGTGAAAGAGAAGCACCCCAGACCTTCCTGGTCTGCACCAGAACAAGTCCTCCACCCTGCGTGGGTTCCGCTTGCCAAGGCTTGTTGGGTCCTGACTCGACTTCGATGCCGCCGACAGCAAGAGCCTTCATGGGACAGCTCACCTCCCGGTCCTGGTCGTCCTCGACATCTCCTGGTACCCGTGGCTGCTGCGGCAAGCTTCACCTCTTCACCTGCATCTTCACGACATCGCCTGGTTCCTTCCTGGTTCCTTCCCGGCTCCTGGCTGGTGACCTAGACTCTGTCCCTTCTGCTTGCAGGTTCCTTCCTTCTTGATCCCCACCTTGGGATCCACCGGACACTCTTCACTGACTGCCTGTCAGCAACTTTCCTTCAGGGATCCATAGAAGTACACGAGGAAACCCGACGCAAGTTCACACCTATGCACCCGCAGCCCGTGGGCTAGGTAACTTGGGTACTTCGGTGCTCACAAGGGTATTGACTATCCTAGGGTCTAGTTTCCGAGTCTCGACTTTCTAGCTATACCAGAAGTGTCCTAAAACTGCTTATTTCTAACTGCTAGTGATTCTATCGACTTTTACGCATTACGCGTGAGTGTTTCCACTCTGCACCTGAATCCCGTGGGCCTCCCACTTCCTAACTGTTAGTAGTATAGTGTAGCCCCAGCGATTCCCTAGGCCTAGGTCTATCCTGTGTTTGTGACAGTGGTCCTTATACCACTTACTTAGTATATGGATTGCGTGGCCCCTAGGGCCTAACTGTATTACTTACCTGTGTGACTTAATGTATGCTTAAATAAGACTGTGTTGTACTTACCTCGAATCTCATAAAGAGTGCTGAGGGTTTGCCTAGAATAAATACATTCTATTTTTATATATATCTGTTGGGGTGTCCTTTCATTTGGTATTCAAGGGATTACATATGGTATAACAGCTGGCTTCACATGCCATTCAGAGTTTAGCCTAAGACTGCTCTTGTCCATGCTACCACTAGGATAGCTGGTCTATAAGGTTGACTTTACAACCAATCACCATAAGGGTTGTTTGGACTGATACAAGGTGTACACTAGAATTAGTGACATCATATATCAGGCCAACTTCTCACACTGGCTTTTGACCACCATAAGAAATAAACAATTGATCAGACTCTCTGATGGACACAGTACGTGAAATATAAAATTTCAGACATCTTTTAACATCCAAGGTATGCAAAGTCTTTTCAGCAGAGGAAGACGGATTGGGAAAGAAAGAACACAGTATATCAGGCTCACTAAGATGGAATGTAGAGGGAACCTTCGGAATAAACATTGGATTAGTTCTGAGGAGGACATAATCGTTGGTGAATTTCATATAAGGTTGTTTGATAGTGCAAGCCTGGATTTCGCTGACTCTCCTAGCAGAGGTGAGTGCCAGTAAAAGTGCCGTATTCCAAGAGAGGTATTTGAGGTCAGCCTTGTGAACAGGCTCAAATGGATGCTTCATGAGTTGTTGTAACACCAGATTAAGCCTCCATTCTGGAGAAGGGGCTTTGACGGGTGGAAACGTTCTGAACAGTCCTTTTAGAAATAGTTTGATCAAGCAATTAGAGCAAAGGGATGTAGCTCCTGCAGAACGTCTGTAGACTGAGATGGCCGCTAAATGTAACTTGACAGAAGTAAACATAAGACCAGACTTAGATAACGAAAGGAGATAAGGCAGAACTTTATCTGGAGAACATCGTACAGGATGTATATCACTGTCAGCGCACCAGGCACAGAATCGTTTCCATTTCAAAGCATAAGTCTTTAAGGTAGAAGAAGCTCATGCCCTAGCAAGAATATCTCTACAATCCTGAGGTAGATCTATCTCCTTGAATTCTGTGAATCCAGAAACTATGCATGAAGATGCAATTGGACTGGATGAGGATGAAGAATCTGGCCCTTGCTCATTGATAACAGGGTTGGAACTGCAGAAAGGCGGTATGGTCTGCATTTGCACAGTAGGAGAAGCTCCATAAACCAATGCTGACGCGGCCACCACGGAGCAATGAGAATCATGCAACATGGTTCCATCTTGAGCTTGCGTAGAAGTCTTGGGATCAACGGAAAGGGGGAAATGTGTATGCAGAGATCCCTGTCCATCTCATCATGAAGGTGTTCCCCCACAAGCCCTTCTCCGGTTCCCAACTGGCAAAGAATGGGCACTTCCGATTGTTCTTGGAGGCAAAGAGATCCAGATTTGGTTTGCCCCACATCCGAAATATGTGTTCCACGACTGATTGATCCAACTCCCATTCGTGACAGGACTTCGAGGTCCTTCTTAGAGTGTCCGCTAAAGTGTTGTGAATCCCCGGCAAATGCTTCATCTTGATCGTGATATTGTGAGAAAGCAGCCATTCCCAAATGCTTTGAGCTTCTTGAGACAGAATGTGAGAACGGGTACCTCCTTGCTTGTTTAAGTAGTGCATGCAAGTAGTGTTGTCGGATCTGATAAGAACTGTTGACCCTTGAAGCCTTGGGAGAAAGGACTGCAACGCCAGGAAAATGTCAAGAAGCTCCAACAAATTTATATGCATTTTCGCCATTAGAGCAGCGGACCACCTTCCTCTTATGCAAAGATCTTGAAGGTGTGGACCCCACCCTTCTAGGGAGGGGTCCGTACTGAGGATGAAGTCCAGCACGGAAGGCAGAAAAGTGAGCCCGATTGAGACATTCTTGGAGCGCAGCCACCAGGACAGTGCTTCTCGCATAACTGGAGTCATTTCCACTAGGTCGTCGAACGACCCCGTGATCTGCAGCCACTGACTGTCTAGTTCCTCTTGAATCGGCCGCATCCTTAGACGGGTGTGAGGTACTAACAGAATTGGTGATGATAGCATTCCCAGGAATGATTTGATGATTCTCACAGAAACTAACCTTCTTTTTAGGAGTTCTGATGCCAGAGAAATGAGACGTGATTGCCTTTCTGTGGACAAGAATGCCTTGTCCCGGTATCCAACACTGCCTCTAGAAATTGATTTCTTTGAGAAGGAAAAAGAACTGATTTTTGAATGTTCTGGGACAGTCCCAGGGATTGAAATAGCTGTAGGCATGTGGACGTTGCTCGAGAAGCCTGCCGAAAGGAAGGAGCCTTTATTAGCCAATCGTCCAGATAAGGGAATAATTGTATGCCTTGAAGTCTGAGGTGAACCGCCACCGGAGCCAGGAATTTCGTAAAGACTCTCAGGGCTGAGCGTAGGCCAAAAGGGAGGATTTTGAATTGGAAATGGGCACCTGCTACAGTGAAATAAGGATTTTCTGATGCTTGGGGTGAATGGGTATGTTGAAGTATGCATCCTGGGGATCCAATGTTGTCATGAAATCTGCATGGTCCAGAAGCTGAAGGATTTCTTGAAGCGTGACCATGCGAAAGGATTTTTTTTGAAGATATTTGTTCAACTTCCTTAAATCCAGGATAGATCTCCATTCCCCTGACTTTTTCTTTATTAGAAAAAGCGGGAATAAAACCCTTTACCCACCTGAGAGCGAGGCACTCTTTTCTATTGCTCCTTTCGAGAGCATGGTTTTTGCTTCCTTCCTGAGAAGATGTGGAGGATGTTTCTTTAAAGGTGGATGAGGAGGGGGGGTACTGACAAATTCCAGGGTATGCCAAAATTTGAGACTATCCAAGACCCACTTGTCTGTGGTTAATCTTTTCCAATTGTTGAGATGTCGGGATACATTTGGAATCCTGTAAATAAGGTGTGGCAGATATGCTGCAGGTGCTAAGAAGTCATCACTGCTTTCTAGCAGAATCCCTGCCTTGAGGTTGACGTGTTCTATTCTGCCGTCTATAAGCGGCAGCTGGAGGGTTTCTGTAGGACTGCTGCTTTTGCTGCTGTTGATAATTATATCTTCCCTGATTGCCTTGGTTTTGGTATATTTGATACCCACCACGAAAGGAATACGATCCTCTGCCCCTAGCTCCCCGAAAAGGAGTCTTCCGATATTGTAAGGTGCCAAGGGCTCTGGCAGTGTCAGTATCTTTTTTGATGTCTTGCAAAGCCTCATCTATATGTTTCCCGAATAACATATCACCATCAAATGGCATGTCCAAAATCTTTGTTTGGACCTCAGGGCGAAAGGTGGTAGATTTCAACCATCCCTGACATCTAAGGACTGCTGCTCTGGCAAGTTGACGAAAGCCCAAGGAGGCTAGGTCCATAGAAATATCAATAATTTCTGATGCAGCCCTTTCTCCTTCAAGAAGAATTTTCTTTGCCTCCTGCTTCTTGTCATCAGGTAGGCAATCCAGGTATTGAGAAATGTCTGACCATAGTTGGCGGTCATATCTCCCTAGAATCGCCAAAGAGTTTGTAGCACGAACTGAAGCACCCACCATGGTGGTGAAATGCTTACCATTGTTATCAAGGCGCCTCCCATCCTTATCCGGCGGTGCTGTCACAGGAATGGATGGATTCCGAGACTTACGCTGAGCCGCCTGTGAAATAACGGAATCTGGTCTAGGATGTCCGGACAGGCAAGCAGGAGCATTATCCGGTGCTTTGTACTTTTTATCGATTCTAGGGAGAATCGCAGGCACTGAAAATGGAGTTTGCATTATTTAAGTTCCTTCTTCCTAGATATGATCTATTATAGGGATAGAACGTACGGACTTCCTACTCTGGTCCTTAAAATCGTAAAGGAAACAATCTGTTTGCTTCACAGACACAGGAAGATGAAATCTGGTTGCTGCCCTTTCCATAATTGCGTGAAAACCTCCAATATCTTCAGGAGGGGAATCTACTGCCTGAGGAACTGGTGAGGATGGCGTAGGAATCAAGTATTCATCCCATTCATCCACAGTTGTGGGTGAGTTTGGTAATTCCCCACCTTCAGCCACAGTATCGCCATCATCATCTTGAACTAAATGTTGCGCAGGTACAACCTCCTGAGGTACATTGATAGGGGCAGAAGGACCTGCAATCTGCAAAACCGTAGGCGTAGTAGGTTGTGTTGGAACGGGCGCTGTTGGTGGAAAGTGTGTATGATAATCCCTCAACATAGCAGTCAGATCTTGCATCAAGGCCATAGGCATTTGCACCATAGGTTCCTGCTGAAATGAAGTCTCTTGAGGACCTCGCAGAGACTCACAAGGCTCATAGTACTCTTCCTCATCGTCATCATCCTGATATTTGAACCGGAGTTGAGAAGGGTTACGTGCTGGGCTAAAAAGTCCATCATCATCTGACTCCTCCAGATAGTGACTAGGAGGCAAGGGTGAAATATGAGAAACGTCCTGGTAATAGTTTCTTGAAGATGGGAATGACGACGATAATTTTGATGTCAAAACTGGCATAATCTGTAAAGATGTAGGCCTTTTACGCTTCAGCGTCGACGAGATGTACATAGACGGTGAGCCAATATCAGCCGACATAGCCATAACAGAAGCTACCGTCGACGTTGTAATCGTCAACGGAAAAACCATCGTCGACGATGTTGTCGTCGTCGGTGAAGCCGCTGTCATCAACGACAGTGGACTCGTCAACGGGAGTAATATCGTCGTCGACGGTGGACTCGTCGACGGGAGTAGTATCGTCGTCATCTGCAGACCTGTCGACGGGAGTAGTATCGTCGTCAACGGTGGACCCGTCGACGAGAGTTGTATCGTCGTCGACGTTGAAAGCGTCGACGGCATGTGTCCCCTCGACGACGAGGTAGGCGTCGACGAGATTGGCATCGTCAACGGCAATGATATAATCGTCAACGGTGCCGTCGTCGACGAAGCGATCGTCGACAACGGGATTTTCTTCGTCGACGTCGAGGAATCACTCACCATCTGAGGAGATTTCCTCGTCGACGGTGCTTTTTTCGATGTCGACGGGATGCTGACAGACTCAGAATGAGTTTTCTGCTGTTTTGAGGCAGTTTTCACTGAAATCATTGTCGACGATGTCGTTGAAGTCGCTGCCGTCAACGATGGTGGACTCGTCGATGGGAGTAGTATCGTCGTCGACGGTGGACTCGTCGACGGGAGTTGTATCGTCGTCGACTGCAGACCTGTCGACGGGAGTAATATCATCGTCAACGGTGGACCCGTCGACGAGAGTTGTATTGTTGTCGACGTCAAAAGCGTCAATGGCATGTGTCCCCTCGACGACGAGATAGGCGTCGACGAGATTGGCATCGTTGACGGCGATGATATAATCATCGACGGTGCCGTCATCGACGAAGCGATTTTCGACAACGGGATTTTCTTCGTCAACGTCGAGGAATCACTCACCATCTGAGGAGATTTCAGCGTCAACTGTGCTTTTTTCGACGCCGACGGGATGCTGACAGACTCAGAATGAGTTTTCTGCTGTTTTGAGGCAGTTTTCACTGAAATCTTAATTTTTTCACCAGAGTTCACCTCTGCAGGGAATGAAAGCTTCTCTTTTCTAGAGGAAGAGTGACCAGTCTCAGAGGGAGGCTTCTTCAAGGTCTTCCTCTGTCGCTCAGGGTGATCATCAAATCTATCCCTCTTTTTGGCCAGAAGGGTGGACGCCTGAGGATTAACACTGCCATCATCTCCTGAAACGACATCAGATGTAGCCTTCAATTTCTCCAGCCAAACCAGTAATCTTCCTTCTCTGTCCTTCAAAGTCTTGGCAGGGAAGGTTCTACAAATCCTGCAGTCTTTAACCTTGTGTGCTGGGTAAAGACAATAAATACATTCCTTGTGGGGAACCTCAAAATGTAGTCTCTTCTTCCCACATGAAGAACAAGGTAAAAACAAGCTTGTCTTTAAAGAATCAGACATAGCTATTCACAAAGTTCAGCCAAAGGTGAAGAAAAACTATGCAGAGCTCAGGGAGACTCCCTGTCACACGGCGTGCGGAAGAAAATCTTAGAGTTTGCCCTCTGTAGAGGGTTCTAAGAGGGTGCTGCATCCTGATTGGCTGTGTTCCAAATGTGGTTCTTTTTACAAAAGGACTAAGATAGGCTAATGTAGTGACTTTACTGTCCATAGTAGCCTATTGTATAATGTTTTTTATGACTATTATGTATATATTTTATTGTACCACGAGACTCCCACCTCGTCGGTGGGGATGATTCAAAGCATGTGAATCTATGAAAGATACCCCAATACTGGATAACTTCCTGCGACTGGTGGGGTCTTATATGGTTCTCCGTCTGCCCGAATACGAGTCGGGCATTGTCTTGTCTCCCATAAGAATATCGAGGGGTACGCGGCAGGGGTGTTCCCTATCCCCGCTGCTAAACGCCCTAGTAGCTGAACCGCTTGCCTGCGCCCTTAGAGAATACCATAGTCATGGGGGTATTAGATTCCCCGAGTATAACCTCATTGTGTCAGCTTATGCAGATGACACGCTGCTGTATGTAAGTGATCCCGAGGTTAATCTCACCCCTATTCTTGAGGAGGTGGTAAGGTATGGGGATAGATCGGGGTTGAAAATCAACTGGGCGAAGTAGACCATTTTTCCCCTAACTCCTGCCATGCTACAGATTGAGTTGAGTTATCCTTTGCAGTGGTCAGCTGAAGCTATTAGATACCTCGGAATCAGCCTTTGTGATTAGGGAGAATTAAGGCAGGCTCCTCTCCAGATTAGAAGAAGATATTGAGTGTTGGATTCGACTGCCCCTTATGGAGATGGTCGTACCGGCCAGATTTCTGTTCCTTTTTTCAAATACACCCATTGTACTGCCTATGCACATTTTTAAAGTACTTCGCACGCTCCTCATAAGACCAGCTTGGGCTGGAAAAACAACCGTGAGTTAGTTGGAAAATACTTACACTCCCATACTTAATGGGCGGTTTGGGTGCCCCGGACCTGGAGCTTTATTATAGGGTGGCCCAAAGCTCCCACACTTACCACTGGCTGCAAAAGGAAACATGCCCTATGCATTTATTTATAGAAAAGGCGGTGGCGGCACCAGAGTAAATGCCGGTGATGCTGTTTCAGTCACCTATAAGAAAAACAGGGATTTTGGACTCCATAAATTCTGTAGTGCATGCTTGGCACAACCTGCTAAAAAGACAGGCGGGTGCCATCCTCTAGTCCCCTTTTACCCCAATTAAGTGGTGCGTTTGGATGTCAATAAGTCGTGAGAAAGGGGTGGTACAGGCTTTTCACAAAGTAGGAGCCTCCAAGATCGAGGACCTGTTTGTGGAGGGTAGGGCCTATAGCTGGGACGAGCTGGCTGTGGGGGAGGCACCTCCCACGCAGTTAGTTCGCCTTCAGTTTCATAGAGTCAGATATGAACTGGGGGTGCTGCTGGGTGTGGAGCTACTGGAGCCCGCTGAGTTTAGGGCTCTTTCCCACATTTTATGCTTCAAAACTCCCAGAAAAATGGTCTCTAATATATATTCTACTGCACAAGATGAAAGGCGGCACCAATATATTAAAGCTAGACTCGAATGGCAATCTAATTTGGGAGCAGCGCTAGATGATAGTGTGTGGGGATATTGCTGCTAGTGTCACTCAATGGCAGGCACCGATTAATCCATTTCTAATTTCTCCAAAGAGTTTATTATATGCATGAGCGACTACTTAAATATGGACTACGTGATTCGGCGGCCTGCTAAAGGTGTGGTGTAGACCCTGCTGGGTTTATGCACTTAGCCTGGACGTGCCCCCTGTAGTGTCCTAGCATGGACACGTTCTAGTGTTCATAAGTGTATGATCTACACTTTACACCCACCCACCACCTACGTCACTGGGTCAGGTGACTAGGCTAATAAAAGGGCCGAGCGCACGTGCTCGTGGCCAGTTAACCCACCATAGAACCATGTGTCTGCGTCAGTGCTTCCTAGCATGAGGGCCTAGGGCCCCAAACACCACAATGGCGACGAGGGTTGTGAGCCCCAGCGTGCCGCAGCAGCCCTTCCGTTCGTGAAGGGGAGAGGAGTGATCCCACTAAGGTCACCCCCCCTCTACAGGAAGGCGCGACGCGCCGAGAAGACAGCCGGGCGAGTCGGAGCCCACAGCACCGCCGCGGGCAAGCACAGTGCCCCGGAGTCGAAGCGTGGCAGTCGGGTGCCCACCCCGACCTGCCGCGGTGCCGAGTAGCGCCCAGGAGAAGTGCCGACCGTGCGGAGCCCACCCGCATCGGCCGCGACCTGCCCGGTGAAGGAGAGGAAGTGCGGACCGTGCGGAGCCCACCCGCAGCGGCCGCGACCCACCGAGGGGCAGCGATCCACGCGGAGCCCACCCGCGGGAGACAAGAGGCCCGCCGGCCAAACGTAGAGGAGCCGCACCAGAAGTAACGGCCACGCGTACTGAAGTCCGTGCGAGGAAGCCGGTCGAGAGCCCACCCCGCCGACTGAAGGTATGCAGTGACTCTCCCCCCCCCCACCCGCAGCGTGTAAGCTTTGTGCCGCTGCTGCTGCGGTGGGGGGCGCGATTGGCATAGAGCGAAAGCGGGAGCCCACCCCGTGCTGCCCCGTGAAGAGAAGCGAGCGGCACTGGCGAAACCCCCCCGCATGGTCCGTGAAGGGAAGGGACCTGCCGCGGGGGTGGGAGAACTTTAAAAGTGAAAGCGGTGCCCACCCGCGACGAAAGGTAGAAGCGGCACCATCCCTCCCCCGCCCCGGGCAGCGAGTGAATGAAGGAGCTGCCGAGGGCGGGGAGAGCAACGTACTGGACGAAGGCGCGGATCGGAGCGCTAGAGAAATAGACAGAGGGGACGAGCGCGAGGCCTGCCTGGCCCGCGACGCAAACACAGTGACGGAATAAAGACACAACCAGCGGGTGCCTACCCCGCGTGAGGACGATCGCAAAAGTGAAGGATTGCCGCCGCCGGCCATGCGCAGTCAAGGCCCACTCACAGGACCCCGGCGGCAGGACAAGAATGCACTGGCAGCGGCCAGCGCTGCCAAAAGTAACTTAAAACCAAGTGCGCGAAGGCACTACCTGGCAACATGCCCCCAAGGAGTGGTGCCTCGCCCTCTGCGCAGCCCACGTGCCTGTGCCCTCCATGCGGCTGCCGAAGAGTAAAGCGGAGCCCACCCGCAGTGACGGGTCCCACAACTCACCCACAGAGTAATGCCTGAACATATACTGCACACTGAAAATGCCTGTGCCCCCCCCCCTCCTGCCTTCAAATAAATAAAAGTAAAAAGACTTACCTGCTGCCACGTCCTGGACTCCACAGCTCCAGCCCCATCTGGACTCCACTGGTCTGCCTGGCTCCAACTCCCCTCCAGCTCTCCTAAGCACGAGTGAAGCCTGGAGGATGGAAAGGAAAACAAGGCATAGAGTTCTGGCAGTACAGAATGGTTGCTGCTGAAGCCAAGGAAAAGCAACACTGCCACCCAGTGGCCACTGGTGGTACTGCAGCACACAGAAACCAACAAGCCTACAGCAAGCCAAGGAAGTCCAGCAGCTACAGGAGACCGACGGAAAGGGAGAAGAGGCAGCAAGGCAAGTACCGCAAGGTCTGACGGAGGCGCGAAGGTGAGCACACGGGAATGCGACGGTGAGCGACGGAGGCGCACAGGAATGTGCCAGAAGCGCAGGAACGCGACAGAAGCACAGGAAGAAGAGACGGTGTGCCACAGGGATGCAGCGCCATCCCGCAGCAACAAGGAGGAAGAAAGAAGAACGGTGTCGAGCCACATCCACCCCAGCGAGGACTGCGCTGTCGCCGCATCTAGTGGAGCGAACCCTCGAGAGAACAAACGGACTCAGCGCAGAGGTACCCCGGACGCGGACAGTACACTGCAGCGCCTACACAAGAGGAACCCACTGAAGAGGATGGGCGCAGCAAGGATCCAACACTGGCGGGCAAGGATGCCGAGCCCCACCCAGTGGCGCCAAGAAGCCACCACATCAAGTAATCATGATACTAGGAGCAACGCTACACTGAAGATGTACCACGACGGTACGAAGAGTAGCACGCACCAGCGCCTGACAAGGCAGCGGACAAAGGTAGTCACACGACGTGATGCACCCCGTCAAGCCGACCAGCCAAATGGTCGCCCCACAAAGGCCAAGCCGACCTGCCAAACGGTCGCCCCACAAAGGTCAAGCCGACCAGCCGAACGGTCGCACCACAAAGGCCCAGCCGACCTGCCACATGGTCGCACCAAAGAAGCCGACTCGCAAGGAGTTGCACAAAGAGGTCTGACGCAAGACCGAAGATATCCTGCCAGTGATCGGCAGCGCGGACCGTCAAGTGGTCCAAGAAGCTCAAGAAGAACCAAAGTAACTGGTGAAACGGGAGAAGAACGAAGCGGACCATGAGCATGGCCCCACGAACTTCAACCAAAGTAATTGGTGAAAAGGAGAAGATGAAGAGAAGGTCACGACCCTAACTCGGAATGCTGAGGAAGATGAAGAGAGTGTTCTCGGACGAGGACAAGACCAGGGGGAACACGTGCAGAGTGCGCGCGCTGCATGGAGAAGCCTGGCCAGATAAGAGGAGAACAGAAACGGTCCAGAGTAGGTCGTGAAGCGAAGAGATGAAGAGACCAGAGTGGCACGTCCGCCACTAAGAAGAAAGAAGACATCGCAGTGGCACGTTTGCCACTACAAGAAAAGAAGATGTCTGAGTGGCACGTTTGCCACTACAAGAAAAGAAGATGTCTGAGTGGCACGTTTGCCACTACAAGAAAAGAAGATGTCTGAGTGGCACGTTTGCCACTACAAGAAGGAGGATGATATCAGAGTGGCACGTCTGCCACCTAAAGGAAAAGGGGAAAGAAAGATCTGAGTGGCACGGTTGCCACTATAAGAAGGAGAAGAAGTCAGAGTGACATGACAGCCTCACGGAGAAAGAAATAGAGGACAAGGAGAAGAGTGTGGCAAGACTACTCACACCTCAAAGACAAGGAAGGTGACAAGCGTCAGAACACAGTGTGCAAGTCCTAAAGAACACCCGTGGCACGGAGAAAAGACCATCTGTTTGATGATGCTTTCAGCACACCTGGGATCTGCAGAGGTGAGCAGGCCGGACCATTCGAAACACCCACCTTTGGGGTTACACGGACACTGGTCAATGCCAGCCGTGGTGACTCAGGGGCAAAGGCCTCAGGGATGCCGGTGAGAGAGAGTATCCCCGCGACGAGAGATGGTCATCAGCCGCCCTTCAGCAAAGGTCTCAGGAGGACGAAGACTTCGCGTGCTAAAGACAGGAGCCAACAGCCACCCTCCAGGTCTGACTGCGGCATCTGAGGTGAGACCTGCCGTCTCCTCCGCACCCGTACTTATCGGCATGGGAGTAACACAATACAGGACACTGAACCCAGGCCAGATCTGAGGAAAAGGGCCTCAAGGATATCCCGTGGCAGGGGAACACCTGTGAGAGGGGCATCCTGGTGAGAGGGGTGTCTTGCGAATAACCCGTCTTTCTGCAAAACAGAACACACGCCACAGATAAAGAAAAGGACTGGACTAAAAAGATAAATGGCAACATCTAGCGCTGAACCAAAAGAACTCAACAACTGCGTTTGTCGCCAAGAAAGTAAAGCGAAGAAAGACTGTGAGAGCAACTTCAAGGCAGAGCCGTCAAACAGACTAACTCCATCGAGCACCCATGACTGGTGCCACAGTGAACTGGTGATCGCCCGCGACAGGAAGAACATCGTCCGCGACAGGAAGAACACCGTCTGTGACTCCAGGCTGCTGAAGCGTGAGCGACTCTGCAGAAGTTTAGTCACTGTATTACATCTGTATATATATTTCTTTTTTCCCCTAGGTTGGACATTTGACTCCGGGTTTTTGTTATTAAAGATTGGGAGGAATGTAGTGTCCTAGCATGGACACGTTCTAGTGTTCATAAGTGTATGATCTACACTTTACACCCACCCACCACCTACGTCACTGGGTCAGGTGACTAGGCTAATAAAAGGGCCGAGCGCACGTGCTCGTGGCCAGTTAACCCACCATAGAACCATGTGTCTGCGTCAGTGCTTCCTAGCATGAGGGCCTAGGGCCCCAAACACCACACCCCCGTATAGCTAAATATTGGGAACAAATCGTCCTATCATTGAGCGAAATTTGTGGCCTAGAACTCACCTTAAATCTGTTAATGGCTTTGCTCTGATATACAGGGAAGTTGCGCAAATGTGTCCGAAGATTGATTGATATAAGCTAGCTAAACGGAGAATTGCCATTAGGTGGGCATGGGGACCAATTCGAACTGTTTCTGATTGGTCCAGAGACATGTTATATTGCAATACGCAATCAGAGCTATGCAGCTAGCTGCTGCAACCGCGGAACCGACAAAAGAACTTCTAGACCTTGTTTCAGCAGTATCTGGTTGGCAAGGAAACAGGGAAGAAAGAGGGAGCACGGGATAAAGAAACGCAATTAGGGGCTTAAACTAGCCCACATAAGCTGATAAGGAATGATAGAAATAGTTTGCATAATTGGTTTCTGGTTGACACACATACTACCCCAAACAGGGAAAGTTTCCCACTGAAGGATGTAACGCATTATTTGTAAATTGGCACTTGTGGAACGTTGCACTGATGATGATTTCGTAATTGCACATCATAGCATATTTCTATGCACTGTATGTACTTAATTATACTGTTCGATAATTTTTTTTAAAAATAATAACGTAAAAAAACGGCATGACTCACCATGAAAATGCCCGTGAATCCAACCGTCACGCCCGTGTTCCCCTTTATTAGTATGGATCAAAGGACAAAGTAACTGTTGGATCCAGGTGTACTTGATTTACGACGTAGAACGTGTCTAGCGTGCAGAGTGATACAGGCTGAAAATGGACTATACGAGGTGCAGAGGAAGTGTCCAAAAGCCATAAAAGAAAGTGCTGTAAAGTGTGTGATGGTTGCAAAGCCCCTCCATGCGAATCCACAACATTAACATCACCTGCACCTGTTAAACTCAAGTGAAGTGCATTGTTGTAATCAATGTACTGGAAACTGAGATACACTATGAACTGGAATTATAACGTATCTTACAGAGGTACAAGAAAAATGTTACATCGTAGTGAGCTCAATAAGTATTTTAGAAAACATTAATGATGAACATTTTAGAATATTGCAAGCAGTCAAACAAGGCAAATACGATGAGCTAAACAAGTGTATAACAAAACATGATACATATATCTAACAGATGGAATGTGATGACATAATCTTATGTGGTACATACAAAGCCAAGTCCCAGAGAGCGGCGCCGGGGGAAAGTTTAGCAGCAGAGCACACACAGCTCAGTTGAAAGGCCATGCAACAGAGTCTGAGTAATATGGCTACTCTAATGGGCGGGGCGAGGTAGTTTGGTCAGAGATCATCCCACGCAGGGTGTGGGATGGAGCTAGATCACCTGGAGCTATTGAGATGTCAAGGCGGAGGATTAATCTGTCCCTACAGAAATTTGTAAAGCAGCACGGATTGGGTTTCATCAGGCATAGCTTGCTCAGTAGACATCTGAGCGGTAATTTTGCACCAGATGGAGTACACCTGTCTGATGTGGGTACAGATATTTTCCTACTGAGCATTGAGGATGCCATGGAAAAGGCAGGCTGTACTTTAAGGGGATGTGAGGGGAGAACAGTTGGGAGGCCTCAGTTATCGTGAAGTGCCATCCCTGAGGCTTGGCAGAGTTACAGGGCGGTCCTAAAGCTTTAAACAACTAGATGCTTCCAGATAGTGGATCTTGGAGCCAAAAAGCAATTGCCTCAGGTCACTGGGAGTCATTATGGCAGGGCCTGGGATGACGTGACGGCACTCCTTAATCCCTCAAGGGACAGTTGAAGTCCTGAGCAACTGTTGAGACTGGCCGTGGTCTTGCTCTGACTTCTCAGGAGCATGACACAAAGTAAAAAGTAGGGTGGCAACCTACTGTAAGGAACGAGCTGTAAATAATCTAAGTGAGTTGGTGTGGAAAACAGCAACAGGATAGCTCTAGCTTTCTCAGGATGGGTGTCGGCCGTTCAAAGAACTCATTGTCGACACCTGGATCGCCCGTTAGCTAACCCAACCTGTGTGTAATCAATAAACTTGCGACATAGTTTATCCAAAAAAAGTGTCCCTGTCATTTATTATGTTGCACGCACTTTATTGTTGTAATTTCAGGGTCCTCACATTCTAAAAGGGCTAGGGTAGCAACACTATGCAGCTGGCCACGTCGCACGCAGGGCAACATAGGGGGGACAGCATCCTAGTGTTGCTCCCCTACTGCAAGGGCAGACAAGCCCATCGGGCCACCGTAGGAGGGGAAGGTGGGTCCTCCCCCCTTAGTTTTATGGCCTTGGGTGTCAGGAGGGGAGGAGTGGACCAGGAGGGCTCATAAGGGGTCACATCCAGAGGCAGGGCCTCTTTGGTGGTCAGTGTTTACCACCCACCCTCCCAGCATTTCACAGGAGTAGGAGAGAATTTAGAGACATTTACATAAATGTGTATACATACAATTAGCTAACCCAACCTGTGTGTAATCGATGACCTTTCGACAGTTTATCCACAAACAGTGTCCCTGTCATTTATAATGTTGCACACACTTTATTGTAATTTCAGGCACCTCACATTCTAAAAGGGGTAGCAACGCTATGCGATGACATAATATTATGTAGTACATACAAACCCCAGTCCCAGAGAGTGGTGCAGGTGGAAAGGTTAGCAGCAGAGCAAACACAGCTCAGTTGAAAGTTTATCTCAGCCCCTGCGAGCCAGCTAAACATAAAACGAGATGAAGGGAATTTGAAGAGCATCGCAGTGGCGCGCCAGCGAGGCACTTACTGTTGTCATTAACTATGACGACTTATCCAGCAGGAACGCTTCCCTTCCGTAAAATAAGCCCCTCAGTGTCTGTGACCAGAAGCTGATAGGCCCCATGCGTGCGCTAATCTATGCCATATGTGTGTGCCCATTGACTAAGTAATCACTGAATGTGGGACGGACCGATTGCTCTGTTTGACACTGAAATTCACTCATGCAGTGAAGAAACAGAGACCTGACTTGTCCTCCTGCCCTGTGGCACATTCTTGCAGTGAAGCCCTGGCACAGTCGCTCTCCCCCACGCTCTGCTCAAGGTGACGCAGCTGCTTTGATTAATTCAGTTTCTGTCAGTTGTGTTTGTTGCAGATGATGCCTGTAAAGTGCGGCTGAGTAGGAACAGATAAAAAAAAACGCTGTCACACTGGCGGCAGCGCCACATGGTCAGTGACTGGCTACCGCCCCCCCCCATGACCTCACCACCCCCGGACACAGGAACATAAACGTGGTATCTTTGGAAGGCGGGAGGTCGCAAGACCCCCCGGCCGTATTTATTAAGTTATAAAACAATAACATTTTTATAATTGCATGATAAACAGTTATACAAAAATCAGCAGGACATTAGATACATTATTGTCAACAGATGTGAGTGACTATCCTTAACAAAGACTCTAATACAGATTGTTTCCTAACCGAGTCTAACATCCTCCTCTGCATTTTTGTATACTAACATTTCTGGGCCATATGGCAAGGTCGCTAACCGGTGTCAGGTCCTACAAGCTGCGCCTCCCCTACAGATGTGCGCATGCGCAGCCGGACCCAGTAATTACCCGGTCCATGCCGTGAACTTCATTTACCCACTAAAGGAGGGCCCTTACTCTGCGCCATCCGGTGACGTCATGAGTATGCGCGCGCGGGGTGGCTACCAGCCAAAGGAAAGCGTGACTCCCCAACCCGCGCCCCTCTGAAGCACCAGTTACCTTGCCCCTGAAGTTCTAGGAGGGGCCTATGGCCCCTCCCCCTGGGCGGGAACCTCCATAGGATGATGCCCGCCCCCTCAGACCTTCAAATAGTTGCTCACCGGTCATGACCTTACCGCCACAGGCCAGCATTGTTAACCGACGATCTGGCCTCCCCCTTACCTACACCTAAACCAGGAGCGCGCTTACTTTGCAAATCCCTCCAACCAGGCCCAGACATTATTAGACCACAAGACGTTCGCTGCCTCAGTCAAGTGCACACCGTCCCTCAGGTAAAAATGCTCGCCCCAGATACACCCATGTGGAATCGTCTGCAACTGGGGGGCCCGAAATAATTTGTCCAACTGTGTGTTGATCCTCCGTACCGAGTGATTCAACGCCCTGACCGAGTCCCCCCCTCGCCACTGCCACCGAGGGATAAGTTGCGACCAAACTACTGTGGAACCCGGACAAGTCCTGGCCACCCACCCCGCAGTGGAAATGATCTCCTCAATAAGCATGCGCCTCCCCAATTTGGCCAAATCATTCTCCCCCAGGTGAAGTATCACCACTGACGGGGGGGCGGGCTGCTGAGCTAAGAGTCCCTGGAAAAAATTCCGAAACTGTCTGAAGCATAAACCCCCCCTCCCGAAGAATGAGATATCAAACCCCTTTTGCGCAGCCTTCATCCTACGGTCTCCTGAAAGAAAAACATGTTCCGCACGCCTAACATAAGAGTGGCCCACAATCCAAGTCACCAATTTCTTGTGTCCTCCGTGCTGTGCTGATGTCGGTCGTTGGGGCCCGGTGGCGAGTTCCTCCCCTGCGTGACAGGTTTGAGAAACTGCAAAAAACCAGAAACATACCAGGCGTGAGCACCGTCCTGTCACAACATGTCAATTCGTACATAACTCTTGTAACGTTCGGACGACCATCTCCCCAGTCTCTTCACATTCTCCACTGAGAGACCCCTTGCCACTGCCTCGCCCTTCCCTGTGCATCGATTCTAGGTAAGCTGCAAAGCTGTCCTCCTGGGCCCACGTAACCTCCCATTCCTGCCCCAAAAAAGCACGGTAAGACAAAAACGCCCCTTCGTAAGCTGTCTTGGTCCTGGGGGCTAAGCTAGCAACCACGAGGTCCTGTAATCTGGGGCACCAATCTGCCAAAGTACTGCCGGGAATTGCGCTGGCTGGGGGTCTGCTGCAGGAAGATGTTCCCTGAAAACCTGCATTTTAAAGCGAGAAAGGGAGTCAGCTGCATTGTTGAGGACGCCAGGGACATGTTTGGCTCTGAAAACCACATTCCA
This sequence comes from Triturus cristatus, assembly GCF_964204655.1. Classification (NCBI taxonomy): domain Eukaryota; kingdom Metazoa; phylum Chordata; class Amphibia; order Caudata; family Salamandridae; genus Triturus; species Triturus cristatus. The sequence continues at coordinate 981,873,207 of NC_140579.1, read as the reverse complement.
TTTTAAGCATTGCAACACAATCTCCTTTATCAAGCGCAGTATTAATGGACAGCGTGCCCCCTGCTGGTTTATACATTCCACAACTGTCATGTTATCCGGCCAGAACACCACGGATTGATTGCATAAGTGTTCCGGCCAGACCATCAATGCTACCCATATCGGGAAGAGTTCCAGAAAGCCAATATTGGCGGTCAGACCCCGGGTTCTCCATTCTGCCGGCCACCGCTGGGCGACCCACTTGTTCCCCAGGATGGCACCAAAGCCCGCACTCCCCGCAGCGTCTGTCCATAAGCCCAATTCTGCTGATGTGGCGGGAAGACCTGACCACACTACTCTGCCATTAAACTCCTCCAGGAATGCCATCCAAATAAGCATATCCTGGCGAACCTCAGATGACAACCTCGTGCGGTGATGTTTCTCCCGTAACCCTTTCATAGCTTGGGCAATGGAGCGTGAGAAAGGGCGTGCCATTGGGATGACCCGCAGTGCAAAATTCAATTGCCCCACCACTTCCTGCAGCTGTTGCAATGTAACCTTGTCTTTGCGTAGGCATTGACGTAGGGCTGCTCTAAACCTAGACACTTTGTCCATGGGTAACCTGAAGCATCCTTCCACTGAGTCAATTTCGATACCAAGGAATTCCAGACAGGTGGACGGTCCAACCGTCTTCCCCGACGCTAGCGGGACCCCAAAAGCCCGCATGAGCACACAAAATTCCTGCAACGCCCAGGCACACTCCTGAGATCCCGCCGCACCTAAGAAAAGGAAATCGTCCAGATAATGCATAACCTGCCGGTGGCCCGTCGCCTCTCTCATGACCCATTCCAAAAATGAGCTGAACGTCTCAAAGTAGGCACATGAGAGGGAACAGCCCATGGGCATGCATTTATCCATATAGAACTTGCCATCGAAAGTGAAACCTAAGAGATGGTGGTCCAGAGGATGGACTGGGAGGAGACGGAAAGCAGATTCTATGTCTGATTTTGCCATCATCGCCCCTGGCCCCAGCGCCCGCAATAAGTCAACTGCCTGGTCAAATGAGGCATACTTTACACTACAAATCCCCTCATCAATCGCATCATTCAATGACGCTCCTCTAGGTGCCGACAGGTTGTAGATCAGTCTGAACTCCCCTCTCTCTTTTTTGGGTACTACCCCTAGTGGAGAACACACAAAATTGGGGACAGGCACCGTCTGGAAAGGGCCAGCTATCCTACCCAAGGACAGTTCCTTGCTAATCTTAGCAGCCACCACTGCGGGGTCATGTTGTACTGACAGTTGGTTCCTGCAATGTGCGCTACCTGTGTACCCCCCTGCCGGGATCCTAAAACCTTGGGAAAAACCTTCCTGAAGTAGAGTGGCCGCTGTGTGATTCGGGTACCTATTCAACCAAGGGATCATTGCCAAAACATCTATAGGGGTGGGGATATCCAAATTATCTGCACTACTCTGGCTTCCCCCTCCCCCTCTGACTTTGGTTGCCCTGCTTAGACCTGCAAGATGACTCGGGGTGGGAGGGGTGACCGCAGACTGCACATGCATGTCTAAATCTACAGGTGCCAGGGGCCCTCGTGCAGGTGCGCTTATTAAAATCCCAGCACACCCCTTTTCTCTCAAACCCCCCCCCTACTCCTACCCGGGACCTCGCTCCCCTGGGCCAACCGAAAGGGGTGTTGAGGTCTGGTGGAGTACCCCCTGCCCGCACTGGTGGACTGGAGTGGGGCTGAGCTCCCTGAGAACTGCCTATGCCATGACACAGAGTCAACCCTGTCCCATGTCAGTGATGAGTCAAATTCTTTAGCTTTCCTGAAATTGACATCATACCCCTTCCAGGCTTCCCCCGGGTACTGCTCGCTCCACCCCACAATCCTACTCTGGTAGCAAGCCAATGGCGCCTGCACATTAGGAGGCCGTTCGGACATGATGGTCGTGAATACTGCGAAAGCCCTGACCCAGTTGAGCAAAGTTTCCTCCACCCTAAATCTAGAACACTGTGCCCTCCATTCACTAGGAAGCATCCACTCCTTTAGTGTCTTTGCATGTTCCATTTCCCTGTTATCAAGTAGCAATGAAAAAATGTAAATATATTTTCCCGCCCAGATCATTTCTTTCGTTGCCTGGGACACATGTTGTGCCGAATTCTCACTCCTGGTGGGCACTGACCCATCAACCAAGAGAGGCAGCGCCACCTCCTTACCATTTCCTTGCACCCGGGCCGGTTGACCACCATCTGCGTTCGGTTGGGCGGGGCTGGAACCTGAAAGTGAAGCAGATGAGGGTACCGCAGCTCTGTCGGCTGCCGCTGCCGATTTAATCCTTTCTACCAACTGCGCTGCTTTCGCAGCGTGATCTGATGAAGCAGGTAACACGCTCCCCTTTTGTAGCCAAGGCAATAAGGCCGCTATTTGAGATGCCAATTCAGCAGGGACCGAGTCCTGGTTATCAGCTGGGACTACGGGCGCCCCAGGGGGCGTGGCCGGTGGCATTGGTATGGCAGGCAACGGAGTGACCGGTGGCGGCAGCCCGGCACTGGCATCGGTACCACGGGCGGGGAAGCAGGCCCCACAGGAGGTAACGCCGGCGGCATGGCAGGAGCCGGTGCAGCGGGCGCCGGAACTACCGGCACAGGTATAAGAGGTACCGGAATCGCGGGTGCGGGTGGAATCGAAACCGGAACTACTGGGGCTGGGGCACTGCACCTGGGCTTCTTGGCCTTAGACTTTTTTGGTGGGGTAGCAAAATCCCCCCTTGGCAAGGGTGCCTTTCGCTGCCGCGCGGGCCTACCTGAAGGGCCCGGGGGATCAGCAAACCTTTCATTCATGCAGGCCTCTAATGCATCCACTTTCCCCAACCTCCGATTAATGCTGTTCATCTCCCGCATCATGGCCTGCATCATAACCTCCATCCTGGACCCTCCTTTACCACCCATCGACCCCGGCATAGCTGAGGTGCACCGCCCTACACTGATATTCCAACACAGGTGTAAGTGCGTTTGTTACCTTCACCAGATGGAGGATATACAGGGGGCTGTAAGCACCATGCAACCGTAACCGCAACGCCCCGGCTTATCCGGTTTGTCAGGGGTGAGTAAACTCTATCAGTAGACCCACCCGGCGGCTACCAGAAGCAATGCAATGCGAGCCCCCCGCTCTCCTCTTACAGTCCAAAATCCTGCGCACTCCCGGCCGGAATTTCACCTGCGACCACACTGACGTCCACCACTCAGCTCGCTACGCGAAATTAAAGGAATGCAGTGTTAACGTGCCTAAAATAGAGAATGCATTAATACCTGGGAGTGTTACATACAAGCAGCTGGTGAAAGCAGGCTGTACAAGGTTAGACAACGTATGTAGCTTGGACTTCCTTTCACCACCACCCCCACTGTCCGTGGCTGTTGCCCCTACCTAGCAATCTTTTAAACAAAACTGTTATATAGCACACACCCAATGTGAGGGTATCAGGGCGCTTTACACAAACAGAACATATGCTAGCGATCAATGCAAGACTTCACAATGCAAGGCTTCAAATGTTATTATGTCCCAATAACTGAATTCGAAACCCCTTCCAAAATTGGCAGCTTAGCCACCAAACCCCTGCTCCCGGCTAAACGAACACTCCACCGATTACCCGCGCTTTTCCTCGTGTAATAACCCAACCGGATCGACCCCCGGCAGCTTACCACTTGAAATAGCAGGGCCAGCGGGTAATGGGCTGACAATCCGCTCTGCCAGTGGTGTGAAACAACGTTGCTTTAACTTTCCGCCGCCCCCTCCCGCTGCCACGACAATACCTCTGTCCCGACGCCTGAGCTCGATACCCTGGACCGCGTGACTTTCCTTCGCCCCGGATCGGACTTCAGATGTCCGTGTCCCCACGAGAAACCTCCGCTCTACCCGCTGAGCCAACAACGGATCCCGTACATGGAGCTCCGTCTGTCCGCAGAAAACCTGTAAGGAGAAGAAGCAAAACAAATGAAAAACACGAAGCCCCGAACGCAGGGCACGTCCGGTGTGGGGGAGCGTCCAGGCAACAAGGGGGTCACCTGGGCGCTCCCCGCCTCTTTATTCCCCAATGGCCCGCCCCCTCCCCTCCGACCCGGACGTCGATCAACGTCATCCGGGTCAAGGGAGGGTGACAACCAATCGGTGGCAGGGCGCGCCCCAGAGGACACGCCCCACCACCGAGAGGTCCGGAAGGAAAGGGGGGGGGTCGCCGCACCGCCATGCGGGCAGGGGGGGCCAAGAGCCCACCCCTTTTCATTTGCGCAGGAGTGGGAGAAAGTGAAAGCAGGGCACGAGAGAGGACGGGGAGGGGTGGAAAAAATGGAGTGGGAGGTTAAAAAAAAGATATAAGCGGGCACCATGCTAAAACATACAGGGCGGTGCCCGTTCACAGTAATAATGAAAGCGGGAGCAGTGCTAAAATATAAAGTGCGGCGCCAGTGCATATTTAAGTTATGTGCATGGCTGCCCATGAAGCGGGCGCCATGATGATAAAAATAAACATGATACCGGGTGCCGTGCTAGGCGCCCTGGTGATAGAATATCACTAGGAAAAAATAAAAGAAATCCCTAAACAAAGCACATAAACCTTTACAGCGTAACAAAACTGTAGTTGATAGGTGCTTCTTGCGCAAAAAACGGAAGTCATGTGTCGAGAGCACCAACCAATATGGAGCCAGGAAAGAAGAGCAACTCAGAAGTTAACCAATGGCAAGCAGCAGGCTGTATTACTTTCCATATACTGCTTACAACAGGTCTTGCAGACAGTGCGTATGTGCTGCATAGTCTCGACCTAAAACATATGTCTTGTTCGGAGTTCTGCAGAATTGGGAGATAGCTGAACAATGGTCCTAAACAAAACGATAGATAGCCCTGCCTGGGCCAGATGCATTAGATACCTTCGTAGCTGATGGGGCTAAGAAGACGCTGAATGTGGCCCTTGCTGTCTGCAACACACTTGCAACACTTTGCTTTGTAAGTCTACTTGTTGACTAAAGCCCGGTTTGAGGTAAAATGGTTTGGCCATCCAGGGTCCTAGCTTGCTGCCTATAAAGTTGTATTTACCTTAATTTCTACATCATCATGTATGTTGTTTAAGGCAGCATGATTAGGGTCATGGTGCATGGATATATTGTCTGTCATTTTGTAATAATTTGTATTTAAAATCAAAAATGACATGCTGAAAATGTGGATCTAGATAGGTTGCAGTTTGTTTGTTGTACTTAAGCTGCAGTTACTATTGTCATTTGAAATGTCTAATGTTGTTCTATTTTTTTGTGCACAGTGTTATTTATTCGTGCTGCACAGTGTGCATTTTGTAAGGCATATGTGTAAGTGTGACTATTTAATTGTCTATAGCATAAGACTAAACGGTAGGAATGATCTGGTTTCGCTACTGTAAACAAAGGATTGTCTATTGGTGAGGTACAAAGCTCAACTATGTCTTGATATTCAAGTTGTGTCAGAATTTCTCTAACCAGGCATTTAGCTTCATGTTTTATGAGATACTGTGAATGCACTTGCATGCTGGGCCTTTTGGGTATTATATGGTAAGGCAAATTTGTATCCCAGCCCATATGTTGCAATATAATTCTGGGGAATGTGCAAGGGCCACTCATTGGCATTTGCATGTTTAACTGATTCTGGAACACGAACGGAGAAAGCTGGTACTATCATGCTTTTGCCTTGTGGGCCTTTTCGTACAAACTCAGGAGGCCAATATTTTGTAGCCAAGAGAATGTCATAGCCAAATGTTTGGTTCTCCCAGATGAGAACTTTAACAGAACAGAGCTATCACCCCTATTTGGAGTTGTAAATTATACAACCTGCCAGGAGAACTAGCTGTCTGATCTGGTGTTTCCACCTGAAAAAAGCGTTAGTTGCTTTCAGAAACTCTTGAAGATCCTGGTGAATCATCATGACTGCTGCTGGGCTGTCTAGGAGAGCCAGGGTCCATTCCTTGTTCTGAAGCACGATCCTCAATATTTGTGGCATATTTAAGTGCAAAACTAGCCACCTTTTTCTTAAATTGAGGCTTTTGTTGGGGAAGTTTCCAGTTGCAGCTGGCAGGACTCGCGGGTGGCGAGCGGTGGTCGCACAGGGAGGAGGGGGTAATTTTAAATACATATTTTTTTTAAACGTACCTTCGGCGGTCGGGTCCCACGTTGCTTTGTGCAGCGTCGTCCTGGCAGGAAGTAGCCGCAGGCAGCCTCCCTCCCTTCCCCTAAGCCAATCACAATGCTGCAATGGCAGCGTTGTGATTGGATGGGACACCGACCGCGCAGGCGTCTATGGGGAGGCCGTTTTCTCCATGCAGGCTGCATGCAGCCTACATGGAGAAAACTGGAGAGTATGCATGACTGGTTTGGTCAGCCCTGGGGCCGACCAAACAGTCAGCGCCCAAAACAGTGGGCTAGGCAGTCCTCCCCGAACCCCCAACCAAACCCTTCTTCTGCTTTCTCACAGTGCGAGAAGCAGAAACATAAAATGGTATCTATACCAATTTATGTTTCTGCTTCCCGCACTGCGAGAAAGCATTGGAGCGATGCTCCTACGCCCACATGGAGGAGCCGCCCCTGGAAGTTTCTCTTCCCTTTTTATTGTGATGTCAGAAGAGGGGTTGGGAATCCTTCTTCGGTTTCATGTACTCACTCCTCCGACCTGCACTCTGATCGTCCTCCTCTCTCTGAGCGTTTTTCGGATGATTCCTTAAAAGAACGAGAAGGACATGTATCAGTATACTGATACCTATCAGGTTATTTAATGGTTTCGTGGTTGCGCAGATTGTAGCGCTTTTTAGAGGTCTCCTGTGGAAGAGATCTCCCTGTGTTTTAACTTTTTCCTTTTTTTCATATCATCCTAGCGTTTTGTTAAATATTCTGGTGCCTGTTTCGAATGATCCTTTTGATCCTCTAAGTTGTGGTTTATTAGGTCTGGCCCCCAAATTATCTTGACCTATTGATATATAGGTTTCAACAATAATTTTAGGTAGTTTGTGCTCTTAATTTGCCAAAGCAACCTGCACGAGGCATTGGCGACTGCAAAAGCTGCTGCTTCCCCCTTAATGTTACTTAAAATAATTGAGGACACAGTGGCATAATTGCCAATAATTTTCTTTTCCCAAATCTAGGGCAGGGGCCACCTCATATTCATTCTGAATTAGCTTGAATACTTCAGGCAAACCAGTTATGGATGGTGTACCATGCATGATGGTATAGATTTCAGCAAATACTTTGCCCCATGTGGCACACTCTTCTACTGGGGGAACAATCCCTAAAGGTAGGCACAGTGTGAGAATTATATGTTTATCTTGAGGTCCTGTATAGGGAAACACTGCTTCATGCTGATTTGTTTTTGGGAAATACAGAATGGATTCTCCTTCCGTCCTGTAGAACCTTTCACATAATTGAATTAATGGTTACCGGACTAATTGCTGGCATTGCCAAATGTGGCTGTGCAGCTTAAGCAGTCCTTGCTGGGTTTGTTGTTATTGTTCGCCCTAATGACCTGTTTCATTCATCTGTATAATCTAACTAGACCAGTGTAAAGTGTACGCAGCTCAGCTGCTGCCAGTGCTGCTATTTGTGGATGTGGTGTGTAGCCGGCTAAGACTTGCCATGTTGCCCCGTCATTGCTGAGAGGACCCAGTCTAAAGTTTGCTAATAGATGTGGTAGGGTGCCTTAGAACCAATTTGTGCGTTCTTGAAATGTTAATGAAATATACAATTCTTCATTAGCTCTGTATTTGTTTAGCATGGCTGCTTCAATGTATGTGTGAAAGTTTCTTGCATTGGCGTCTAATGCCGCAAATGTTACCCATGAATAGAATACCTCTGTTTTATACACTTCGTGGTCCTCTGCCTCGAACATAACATTTCATCCAATCAAGGAAGTCCTTGTTGCTGTAACATTTGTGTTACTGCATGTCTGCAGTTTAGGGGTATAACTATTGTTAATGGATTAGCCATTTAAATGCATGGAATCCTGAAAAGGTAAACTATAGTGGGGTTATCCTTTTAAAAGGTTCAAGCATGAACAACTTACAGACAGAAATAGGGGTTCCATATTTTGCTGAGGAGGAGTTTTCCCTAACACCACAGACCTCTCCATTAGGTGACACAGTGCTTTGGGAATAGGTAAGAAAACTACTCAGGAGACCTAGTAAACAAGTGCCTGACCTAGAACGTTTACAGGTCTTACTAATTTAGTAAGAATGTGCATTTGGGCAACATAAGAGTGAAAGCTATGGGGGACTGAGTCCTCTCATACCATCAGAATATGTTGCCCTGCCTCCTGGCTAGCTCAGAGTGTGCCATCTGGACCTCTAGACCTTACAAGGTACCAGATGGTGTATGCAAGCTCAGAAAATGATGACTCTGATTCCCCTAAGGAATTTGTGGAGTCAGATCTACTCTTTTGTTGTTAACTCAGGCATGCCCAAAGGGAGGCCAAAGAAATACACAAATTGGCATTTGAAACATTTATTTAAGCATTCGGATTATTTCTGATTTTGTGTGCTAAAAGTCATTGTTTAAAAAGATGTCAACTTTAAACGTGAACATGTACAATTAATGTTTTTGCGCACAGGGCCTACTAACCCCACAACACTATACTATTGAAGATATGCATATGGTAAAAAAAATGTTGAGGGGAACCCACCCTTTTCTCATGTTTTTAACTACAATATATAGTTGTGGGAGCCCTGCAACTCTATTCTATCAACATCCTGCTCATGCATGGGGAGAGCCAGCAGGAGGGATAGAATTGTGCACTTCTTTGTGGCTTGCTAATACTCTTTTCAAATTAGAAAACACCCTGCACTATGGCTACAGGGCCTCTGTTGATGATTTCTAAGGAACCGTTATAAAAAGGTAGAAAGGAGATGCAAGTCCTGGGGGGAAGCTGTATGAGCTTTAGTAAATACATTTTCACTGCCAGGGATTCTATTTATTTCAATGCATTTTATGACAAATGTATAGCATAAGGACTGTGAAACACCTATCGTTTTCAGGAAATGCTTAGGTTTAATCCATACAGTGCAGAGGATGAGATGTTCAAGGTAGCTGCACTACCTGACCAATGAGAAAGATGTGATCATGTCAATCTCGCACTGAAGGCAGAAAATTCTTCTGGTGTTTGCACCAAAAGTACATTGTAACAGATGCAGTTAAATCTTGAGCTGTGAGTGAAGAGCTTCCATTGCAACCCACAATGGTATTCTTCACTCTCTATGATTAGCAGTGTGCCATGAGCACTGATATCACAGAGAGTGAGAGTGAAAGAACCTCAGACTGCTTTTACTAAACCTATGTAATTTTGGCATGTTGCCCTATTGGAATGGTGTTAGGCTGCATAGTTATGTGTTTATATACATGTATATATGTATGTCCTGGGAATGCTAGGCGCTTGTGGTTCCCCAAGGGTTGTGGTTCCTGAGGCTCAGTTGACACCACGCCTTACGCTGGTTAGGCGTCTCTTTGCTGAATTGATCTATGCGTGCTATTCAGGATCCTAAGCTTTTCAGGAAGCAGCTCAAAACTTTCCTGTTCTAATCTCTTTTCTGCTTTACTGTCCTCTTAGCTCACGCCGGGACACTCCTAGAAGTAGCTGAGCGCGCTATAAAAGCACAATAACATAACATAACATACACACATATATATATATGTATATTTCTATTTGCTCCGGGATCCCACACGTGGGCTGGGATTATTCAGTGCTTATGACTATTGATGAGTATCCCTGGAAGAGAAGTCCCCTTTACAATGGTACTACACCCTAGTGAATACTAGCTCAGGGATCTCCACAGGAGCGCCTCCCCCGGCATGACTAAGTGCCATCCTCCGAAAATTGGCCATAGTCAGTGTTTATACCCCACTGGGGAGTGTGAATGGGAATAAGCCACTAATCTGCCCTCAGTGTGACAGAGAGCACACTAGAAGCTGGGGTTTAAAAAACAGAATGGGGTGGGAGCTGTCCGTCCTGTCATCGGACTATACCCCAATCACTAAAGGTCACAACAGTCTTTATTCAGCCCCCCCTGCCCAGGGGAACATTAGGGAATTTACCAATAATCTGCCCTCCAGTTGGGGTTTAAAGTCCACTGGATTGCAGAGATAGAAGCATGAGGTGGAAGCCAACCTATACTGGCATTGGGCAACACCCAGGAACCATAAACTCCAACAGTCTTTCTGACCTGAGGAGCCGATTGCCCAAATACTGCAGCCATCCTCATAACAAGTGAGAGCAAATCTGGATTTCACTGTCTGTAATGTTGACATTTGGGTAGACAGAGAGGGGGTTGATCCCCCATTCAGTGTCCCCAGGTGGCAGAAAGAGTGCCTGGAAGTGGGCCTGCAGTGCATTTCCAGGACGACCAAGCCTTATATCCCATTCTGTTTCTCACTTTTTTCACTAATGGTATTGTGGGTTTCTAACACCCCACAATGGGGAGATAGACAGTAAACGCCCCAATCTGCTGATGAATGAGAGCCTACCAGACTACCACGTAAAAAAAGTAGGAAAAGGAATATGATGGGGTACTGGTTCATGTTGACATTGGGCTTCATCCCTAAAGCACTCGACAGTACTTCTGCAACCAGGGGAAGGCGGACTATAAAATGTACTCCTTCTCTGCTAGCCTATATATCAAAACAATGTCCAAAGAAAACCCAAATTGCTCTGGCTTGCCATGGTGACTGGCTGCACTGTTTGTGCTCTGGGAAGCCAGCAACTAGGGAACCCTATCAAACGTGAGCATCTGTTAAACCTAGAGACCCAGGCAATCCAGGATGGTGTGATTTGTATGGATCCCTACACGTTTTCTTTTTTTAAAATTCTTTTTATTAAACAGTTGCTAATTATACATTTCAAAACAGAATGATTACCATCAGCAATTGCACTTTATTCAGTTTTGCATTAAATACACTATACGGACAACAGGTCAGAGACATAGATTACCTAGGGTGCTTTTATGGCCATCTGATAATGTAGGGTAGACTCTCTCAAAATCCTTTTAGACAACTGTGTAGCAGACTTGGCCATCAAAAATGCATTCACAATATCAATGCACCTTTCCCCACTTTCTAGGGCACCCTCTGCTCTTGTATATGACTTCTTCCGCCCTCTGACACCAATCAAGGTCCGCCTCCCATTCATTAACCTTTGGGGGGAGACTCGCCCCCCACTTCCTTGCAATATTTTGTTTTGCCACTACCGCTGCCAACTTTAATCAAATCCCTGCATAGTGAGGCCAACTCTTTTCCCCCTATATTGCTAGTAGGAACCATTTGGCATTCGGTGGCACCCGCTGAGACATTACCCTAGTCACTCCTATTCCCACAGGGAATGGGAAAAAAGGGCTTTATTGGGTACCGCCCCTAATGGACTGTGACGTGCTGGGCTTCTCGATCTTATGTAGGTTGATGCACAAGTAAAACACCCTGTGGAGTATTTTAAGCTTGACTAATCTAAATCGGGCACAAATAGCTACTTTCCTTGGGCCCTGAAGAGCCTCAGCCCAGTCATCATCATCAAGTCCACCCAGGTCCTCCGCCCAGGCATTACGCAGGTTTCCTAACAGGTCAGGGGAATTATTTATCAATTTACGATAAATCGTGCAAACCCCTTTGTCCGGTATGGGCTCCATGAGCAGGCGAGATCGGGAGGCTTCTGGAAGGTCATCCCCACTGAATGTGGACCCACAACGCATGTCCTAGCTGTAGATAGTGAAAATGTTTGCGTCTGCCAATTGATACTCCTGGCATAGGATCTCAAAGCGGACAAAGGATTTCTCCCTCCAACCGTCGCCCAGGTGTTCTATTCCTATCATTGCCCAGCGGGTAAACCCATGAGGGAGGCCATTTTACAGAGTGAGTTACTATTTTAAAGTGGGTTCAATGCTGTGAGTCTGCCCCTCCAGCCCAAATAGTTACACTCCTACCTCCAGGCCTTGGCTACCAGCCCTTGTGTGTCCGCAATGTCTTTTCCGGCTTTTTGCAACAGAGGACCGGTTCCTCATGATGTCTCTATCAACCCAGTAGGCTGATTTCCCTCTGTCTGAAAATATCAATTAATTAACCACTAATAGTTGTGAGGCCAAGTAGTACTTCCTGACATCTGGGAATGCAAGTCCCCCCTCGAAGACTCCTCGTTGAAGTTTGCCAAGGGCAATAAGTCGTACACACCCATTCCAGAGGAGAAAACAGAGTTTGTGGTCTGTCTGGCTAAAGTACTCGAACGGAACAGGGTACGGTGCATTTTGGAGATCGTACAGGAGCCGTGGAAGGGTCATCATTTTATAAAGCGCTGCTCTTCCTCGTACAGTCTTATGACGTATTAAGAGACGTTGTCAGCATAAAGGGAGATTTGTTCCTCCCAGTCTCCAGCTGCTCTGACTCCCCAGATTAAAAGGTCCCGTCGGATCCAAGTTGCCAGGGGTTTAAGTTGAAAGGCGAAAATCAAGGGTAAGAGAGGGCAGTCCTGGTGAGTGCCCTTCCACAGTGTGAAGTTACAGGACATGACTGTTTAAGCACACCCTGGGCAGTACCCATGCACAAAACGTAGGACCAAACCCCATTCTGGACAGGGCAGCAAAAATGTACAGCCATTCTATACTATCGAATGCCATGTTGGCATCTAAAGCCATCAATGCTGACTGTTCTGCACTAGGGAGGCCAGTCATATGTAACACACCATAAAGACGTTTGAAGTTGAGGTGAGTTACTCCTGTAGGGCATGAAGCCGGACTGGTTCACATGTATTAGGGTTGTAATGAACATGCTGAGTCACGTCGCAAGCGCCTTTGCCAAAACCTTAGCCTCTATATGAAGTAATGATATAGGTCTATAGGAGCTGCAGTCTGGAGGCTTACCTTGTATGGTGGCTGTACGTTGGTCCATTGGGATGAAACCAGTCGTTCACGCCACCTGGAACATCTCCAGCATTGGTTTGTCAATTTTGTCCGTCAGCCCCTAAAATAGTTAAACAGGCAGGCCGTTGGGGCCCGCCGCCTTACCTGGTTGTAAGTCTCTGATGACGTTAGCTAGTTCGTCCTCAGATATGTCTGCCTCCAACGTCCCCATGGCCTCTTCCATGAGAGACTACAGGGCGAGGTCCAGTAGGAGCTTTCCACAATCTGCACCTGTCCTGACACCCGCTGGGACGTACAGGTCTTCACAACAGGACGCAAAGACATCTGCAATCGTCGTGCAAATGGTCTGAAAGATTACATTTCTATTCAAGACGCCTACCACAGAGGAGCAATCTCTATCCCTCTTTTCGAGCCAGGCCAAGAGTTTGTTTGCCTTATCCCCTACATCATATAGGCGACGTTGCCTTGCCAATGTGCGAGTCCGCGCTGCATTGTCGGTGAGGGCCCGCAGATCTTGCTTGCGCAGGAGTAACCGATGGCATAGACCACCCCTCCCCGCCACTGTCCTGGTCTCCAAAGCAGTAATGCCTTTCTCTATGACCTTGCATTCAGCTCTGGCTTCTTTCTTCTTTTTCCTTTTTAAAGCCTCTGCCTGACCCCATATAACTGCCTTGAAGGCCTCCTAAAGGGTGCAGGTGGAGTCCACAGACCCGTGATTTTCTTGAAAATACAATTCTGTCTCTGTACTCAACTTCTCTTTGATCTCCCTATCTCGCAAGAACCCTTGGGTCAAGTCTAGGGTATGTAAAAGTGTTGTATGTCGGTCCCCTAACTCGAACCCCCACCAAGAAATGATCCGAAACCCCACATGCATAGTCATTTGTTGCTCTAAAGACCCCAACTATAGCGTGGTGTGTGAGAATATAGTCTAAGCGGGAAAATTAACTGAATAATGCCGAGTAGTAGGTGTATAGTTTAAGGAGAGGATTATGGGTCCTCCACAGGTCTGCCAGGCTCATGATGGACCTAAAGGTAGGCAAAACATTTTCATTCAATCGTGTTTGTGTTGTGCTCAACCTATCGATCTCAGGGTTCATAACAGTATTAATATCTCCTCCCAGCAGAAGGATTCCTGTAGGAATTTCTAAAAGCAGGCACAGGTTTTTAGTAATAACTGTGGCATGCGGTCTCGATAGGACATAAAGGGAGCAAAGGTTTAGGTGCCACCCACCCAGGTGTCCGAGTGGACCACGTAGCAACCCTGATCATCCCACCACATGTGGGTTGGGATAAACGCCAACGTAGTCTTCACCAGTATACCAACCCCCCTCGAATCTGAGGTCTAGCCAGCATGTGCCAGCAACCGGTAGCGAAAACGGTCCAGGGCCTTATAATAATTTTCTTGAAGATGTGTTTCCTGCAGGAAAATGAAGTCAGGGGAATGTCGCTTCAAATATTGCAATAATAGGGTGCGTTTAATTTTGTTCCCCAGCCCATTAACATTCCACATCCATGCGTGATGTTCATTGCATTTAGATCATGCCATTAGCCTGAATATGTAGTATATTTGTGTCTAAGTGTAGGATATACCATTATATTCACCCTTACTTCCCCCATTTGCCTACTGCATTAATGAGCAAAAAATGTCAACAACAGAACTAGACAAAACAGTTTCCCCTCCATGTGCCCCTACGTAGTGAGTTGTAAACCCCCACCTCCCCAACTTGCAGAGTGCCTGTTGCCCCAATATCTGCATATAACCGTGAGGGAGCCCTGGGGCCACCAACGTGAACTAATAGCGGATCAACAGAACATATCAATAATCCCCCATTCTGAGGATCGGTAGGTTCTCGTATTTGCCTATGAACTTTTAACGTAAATCATTATCCATTAGATCAAATACTGCATTCATCAGCCAGGCACCACTACAAGCTATGCAACAGGACCGTTCAGGACCCGCCATCACTGCCCAAACCCAGATAGTATTACCAGTGTCACAGGTCAGTGTTCAGCATAAGTCATTTTTCTGAGGGTATATTGCAGGATCCCAGGCTTTCGGGATCACCTAGTTGGCCTGTCCCTGAATCTCTGTCACTGGGGGGAGACCCAGGGACACGGCCCCTTCTCCTTCACACTGTGTTCCAGCTCTCCAGCCAGTCCCAGGCTTCCTTGGGAGTCATAAAATGCAATGTCTTTCCATCTGTGACAACTCAAAGTTCGGCCAGATAGAGCATCATTTATTTGATGTTTCGTTCCTGAGTTCTCTCTTGACTAACTCAAAGCTTTGGTGTGATCATGGCACCTGAAGGGTGAAGTCTAGAAAATAGCGAATGACCAATTTCCCAAATGTAGATCACCATGGATTCACTTTTGTAAGAAGGGGACCCCTACATATCCAATAGGTTTGCTATACGCAGGGACTATGACAATGTTAAGAAAGAAACAATAGCAACCTTTAATAAAAATGCCACTAATTGTCAGGTATACATCTACACGTGATTAAAACTTTCAATTCTACATATAAATCCAGAGAAACAAATTTAAATGTTTAAGGTCATTTATTTGTTATTTTTTGCAAAAGAAGATAAAATAACTACATACAAAAAATGGTGATTCTTTCCAAAATATGTAAATAGTAAAGAGTAATTCAAAAATTTGATATAACAATCATATCCTAAAAATATATTAATACGGTCAATATAGTAGTAGCTGGGAGCAAAGCGGTAGATGGAGACTACGCGCGTTTCGACACAATATAGGCAAGTAATTACTTCATGTTATTGTGAGGTATGTTGATACAAATGTCGATATCTTAGTAGAAGATAGAGAAAGATGAAGAAGGGGGGGCCTTGCGGGTAAAGCTTCACAAGTCTTCCGGCGATAAACAGGATAGATGCGATCACCATGGATTCACGCAGCCTGGAGGATCGCATCTCGATCTCTATATTTAAATACTCTGGGGGGTGTGGCCGAAGGCGTCAAGATGGCGGTTGCACTTTGAGAGTGATCTGGACCCCCTCCGTCATCCGCCTTCTATCTGCCACCATCCGCTGCCATCCTCCCTCGTTTCTAACTGCAGCAATCCCTGTGCCTTACCTGCTTAACCCCGGAGTGCCTGAGGCCAGGATCGGAGCCTTTATCAGCCGGTTCTGTCTCCCCGGCCGGCTGCTGTAGCTACATAATGGCAGCCCCGCCGGCGTCCCGCTCCGGCGCTGGGGAGCTCGGACGCCGCTGACTCTTCCATGGCGGGGCTCGCCCGGCGGCCGGGACAGCGGAGTTGCCGGACGGGCGCTCAAGGAGGGAGTCTCCATTGCTGAGGCTGAGGACTGCGAGGAGCGGCTGTCCCTGCGCTGAGGTGCGGAAGCTGGTGCCTGTCCGGACCCGCTGGCCTGCGAGCTGTGTGGGAGCTCAGCTGCCATTGTCGGGCAGCGGTGCTGGGGGAAGACTGACCTGTGGCGGGGCCGTGCCCGGGGCCTTTGGGCCCGTGGGTCTAATTCCCCCGCGCGGCGAGGCCTGAACTGCGGGTGAGTGAGGCCTGCGGGGGCCGTGGCGGACTTGACTGGCATCGTCGCTGCTGCCACGAGTGTCATCGCCCGGCCCCAGAGACATTGGGGAGTCCTGGACGGCCGGGGCTGTGGGTCTTGGCCCACCCTTGCGGCGGCCTTCCCGCCTTGTTTCCTTTGGCACCCTTCCTTCCCCCCTCGGCCCAAACTTGTTCAGCTGACAGTGGGGGCCAGTGGCCATAGACTAACTCGGGTGCCGGCCAGTCGCCGCTGCCTGGGGGGCCTCGCTCGCAGATCTCTACAGTTTGGCCCAGGGACACCGGGGCCTGCTTCGGGCCTGCGGTAGACTTTCGGCCTGTGGGGGCGGTGGAGCACGACTTGGCCTTCGCTGCTGGTCCCCTGGCTGGTGCTTACGGAGCCCCCCCTCCTGCCTGCCGCGGGTGGGGCCAGGAGGCCTGGAGGTGCGCTGTTTTCGGCTACCAGAGCGGGTAGAGGAGGGCGGGTCCTGGGTCCGGCTGGGGGCCTTATCGGACTCCCGGGGGTGCTGGCGGCTACGGAGACGAGTCGAGAGGCCCGCTGCTTGCGCCGTGGAGGGCCTTGGTGAGTGGGGTTGGGGATCGGCCACTACGTCGAGTGGTGGAGCGGAAGGGTGACTTGGTACCCTCGCCCCCCTCCTCTCCCTCCATTGTCGCCCTACGCTTCCACTCCCCCTACAGTCTGAGACCAGATCCTTCCATCCTCCATCAGGGCCGGCGACTGGCTAGCTCCCTTATCAACACTGGTTGCGATCGCCTGGGCCGCCCGGGCCCGCTTCCCTGCGCTGTGGGATGTCTCGTGGGCACGCCGGCGCTTCCGGCGTGCCCACGAGACGTCCGGCTCTCGGATCCTCAGGAGCCCGGGGTCGGGGTTGTTTCCCTTGACCCTCGGCCGGTGGAGGCCTTCGGGAAGGGGCGTTGGGGTGGATCTCAGCCACCGTATCGGGTGGCGGCGAGACGACGCCTCCTGCCCCCCCCTTGTTGGACTCACGGGCCTCGCTTCCCTCCACACCGCGCTACCTGTTAAGGGGTGCGTCCTCGGACCGGATGTAGGAGTTTGAGCATCCCCTTCACACCTGATCCTGGGCCTCGGCGCCCCTTGGGCTGCCTGTCCGTCGCCTGAAAGGGGTGTCAATTTTCCGCTGGAACGTTGCCCATGGTCTATCGCGGCGCTTGATTCGTCAAGCTGGGCCTGTCTCCCTGGGGCCTGGTGGGGGATCTTGGGCACCCGGACCTGAGTATCGACGGTCTGGGTGTCGGCGGCTCCCCCACCTCCTCCGCGGACCGTTTGCTCGCCCAGTCTGTGTCGATAGGATCCGGCCCTGGTGGCCATGGGTAAGAGTCGCACCCTGCAGGCTTCGGCCCCCCAAACCCAAACGAAAATGGACCAATTCACCACATCGGACAGAGACCCTGGCGGCGGGGCGCCCAGTGGGTGGGTGACCTCACCACCATCCTGCAAGTGAAAGGCGCATCGCAAACATCTGTCGAAAATAAGATCAGAAAAGTAAGGGTCGACATGGCTCTCCTTCGTCAGGATCTGCACAACTCGACTGCTCGAGTCACGGAGGCGGAGGCCTGTATCTCTTCAGCGGAGGACGACATCGGCCAACTTAAGACCCAGGTGGCGCGTTTTTAGACCCAGACCTCGGAGCTCCACCGCCGGGCTGAGGATGCCGAAAATAGGTCACGGCACAACAACCTCCGCCTTGTGGGCTTTCCGAAGGGAGTGGAACAGGGTCGAGTTGACACATTTGTGGAAACCTGGGTGCGCTCGTGGATGCGTAAGGACTACCTTTTGCCCTGGTACGCCGTTGAGCGAGCCCATTGCTCCTTGGCTCCCAAGCCACCGCCTGGAGCCCCTGCCTGACCCATAATCCTCAGGGTCCTCAACTTCCGGGACAGAGACGCTATCCTAGGAGCAGCCAGAGCAAGAGGCCCGTTGCAGTTTCAGAACGTCCGAATCATGGTCTTCCCGGATTACACCAGGGAGGTGCAGGCTCAGAGGCGAACCTATGACGAGGTAAAACAGAAACTCCGGAACATGGGTCTTCGCTGTGGCCTTCTCTTACCGGCCCGGCTCAAGGTCCTCTTTCAAAACCAAACAATCTTCTTTGATACCCTTCAGGCGGCTTGGACCTGGCTCATGGAGGAGCGGCCTCTCCTGGATCGGTCGTCCTACTCCGCCGTGCGTTGGGCCCCTTCACGGCCGCTCCCTACTGCGCCTAAGCCTCAGAGACGCCGGACCAGGTCCTGTAAGAAAAATTATCATCGGGGGGGACATCCCCGTCGCCGGGTGTGTCGTCTGGGCGCCCTTGCTCCCGGGCTTCGACTTGGGGCTCCAGCTCCCCCGGCCCACCTACCCCGCTGCTGGACTTGAGCGGTAAGCCGGGCCCCATGGAGGCCTTATGTCAGGCGGTGTCTGACTCCGACCTCTCCAGGAGCCCGGCGCTCCACGGATCCGGTGACGATGAAGCTATCTGAAAGAGACTGGCATCGAACACTTCCTGAATCAACTCTCAAACTCTGGTGCATGACCACTTCTTCAATCTCTCAGGCAGAGGCAACATGGCCTCGGGATTGCTACCGGTGTTGGAACCAGTTCTCTAACTTAGTCTCTGGCCCGCTGGCAGCTATCGTTGCACATTCATCCCACTTGTACTGGTTGAGGGGGGGTTCCGTGATCCCGGGGCTCGCACATGATAAACGACTTACTTCCTCTTCCACTCCCTGGACTTACTTGCAACCCCTAATATATGTAGTCGTATGTGTAATGGCAGCGGATGTTGAATCTGTATCCGTATCATAAAGAGGAGGTGTGTCCTCGAACCGGATGGTAGGAGTTTGAGCATCCCCCTTCACACCTGATCCTGGGCCTCGGCACCCCTTGGGCTGCCTGTCCGTTCCTGCCCTCTGGGGGTGAGGCTGCTCCGCCTGGACGGGGGGACCAATCTTGGACATTGCTGCCACAGTGGTCGCCTGAAAGGGGTGTCCATTTTCTGCTGGAACGTTGCCCATGGTCTATTGCGGTGCTTGACTCGACGAGCTGGGCCTGTCTCCCTGGGGCCTGGTGGGGGATCTTGGGCACCCGGACCTGAGTATCGACAGTCTGGGTGTCGGCGGCTCCCCCTCCTCCTCCGCGGACCGTTTGCTCACCCAGCCTGTGTCGATAGGATCCGGCCCTGGTGGCCATGGGTAAGAGTCACACCCTGCAGGCTTCGGCCCCCCAAACCCAAATGAAAATGGACGATTCACCACATCGGACAGAGACCCTGGCGGCGGGGCGCCCAGTGGGTCGGGCATCCCCAGGGGTGACCTCACCACCATCCTGCAAGTGATAGGCGCATCGCAAACATCTGTCGAAAATAAGATCAGAAAAGTAAGGGTCGACATGGCTCTCCTTCATCAGGATCTGCGCAACGCGACAGCTCGAGTCACGGAGGCGGAGGCCCGTATCTCTACAGCGGAGGACGACATCGGCCAACTTAAGACCCAGGTGGCGCGTCTTCAGACCCAGACCTCGGAGATCCACCACCGGGCTGAGGATGCCGAAAATAGGTCATGGCGCAACAACATCCGCCTTGTGGGCTTTCCTGAGGGAGTGGAACATGGTCGAGTTGACGCATTTGTGGAAACCTGGGTGCGCTTGTGGATGCGTAAGGACTACCTTTTGCCCTGGTACGCCGTTGAGCGAGCCCATTGCTCCTTGGCTCCCAAGCCTCCCCCTGGAGCCCCTGCCCGACCCATAATCCTCAGGGTCCTCAACTTCCGGGACAGAGACGCTATCCTAGGAGCGGCCAGAGCAAGAGGCCCATTGCAGTTTCAGAACGTCCGAATCATGGTCTTCCCGGATTACACCAGGGAGGTGCAGGCTCAGAGGCAAACCTATAACGAGGTAAAACAGAAACTCCGGAACATGGGTCTTCGCTATGGCGTCGAACACTTCCTGAATCAACTCTCAAACTCTGGTGCATGACCACTTCTTCAATCTCTCAGGCAGAGGCAACATGGCCTCGGGATTGCTACCGGTGTTGGAACCAGTTCTCTAACTTAGTCTCTGGCTCGCTGGCAGCTATCGTTGCACATTCATCCCACTTGTACTGGTTGAGGGGGGGGTGCCGTGATCCCGGGGCTCGCACATGATAAACAACTTACTTCCTCTTCCACTCCCTGGACTTACTTGCAACCCCTAATATATGTAGTCGTATGTGTAATGGCAGCGGATGTTGAATCTGTATCCGTACCATAAAGAGGGGGGTCCATCTCCGCCATGTTCTTGTTTCGCTAACCGTTTTAGCTTAGCACCTAGTCTGTTTGCAAGGTTGCTGTTTTGAACTGTTTTCTTTCCAGGGCGACAGATGCTTCATTTTCAGAAGTGTAGGGTGGGGGGAGTTGGGGGGAATGGCAGGAGGGAAGGACCGTTGTCTTCTGAATGTTTTTTGTTTTTAGCCGCCCACGGGCCGCTGTTCCTTCTTTTCATTGGTAGGCACCCACCCACGCACAACTGCCTTCGACGATGACATGAGACTCACCAGCCCACGCGCCCCTTGCGCAAAGGCCTCAGGCACGGATCATTGTCTCCCTTGGGTCCTGGGGGTGCCCGCGCAGCGGTTTTCCCTCCCACACATTACCCAACAGGATGGCGGCTACTCTACATAGGACCCTACACATCCTCTCCTGGAACGTTAACGGTCTACTGGACCGGATTAAACGTACAGCGGTTCTTCGAAGCGCCCAGCGTCCTGCCCCAGATATCCTGCAGGAAACGCACCTCCTGGGCTCCCGATGTAACTTCCTCGCCCGATATGGGTTTGATAGGGTTTGGCACTCTGGTTTCATGCGAGGTTCCCAGGGGTGGCCATACTGCTCCAGAAGGGACTTCCCTTCACCTTGACACAGGCCGAAACTGACTCACAGGGCCGGTATGTGGCCCTGACGGGCATGATCGAGGGGCATCCCCTTAATCTTCTGTGTACCTACATTCCTCCCGCCAGCCTGGCCTCTACCCTTCATCAACTAACGCTGGTTTTCGCCTCCCTTCCAGGGGGTCTGACGGTTGTTGGGGGCGACTTTAATGCGGTCCAACAGCACTCGCGTGACAGGACGGGCGCCCCATCGGTTTCCCGTTTGTCTTCTGCAAAGCGACTATCTGACTGGTCCTCCGCCCTGGGCCTCTGTGACGCCTGGAGAGTGTGGAATCCCCGTAAGGAACAGTACACACACACCTCAGCAGCCCACCACACGCACTCTCGTATTGATCTGCTTCTGGTACCAGCCACAGACTGTCAGTTGATGTCCAGGGCCGCGATCTTACCGAGGGGCATCTCAGATCACTCCCCCGTCTCCTTCCGTCTCGGTAACCCTTTTAATGGCATGGTATGGCGGATGAATGCCTGGTTCCTGCAGGATGCAAACTTTGTTGAATCCCTCGGGCAAGAATTGAAACATTACTTCTCCACCAATGTGGGCTCAGTCTCCTCGCCAGGGACCTTGTGGGAGGCCGGCAAGGCTGTGATGCGAGGGGTGGGTAAAGGTCTGGTCCACGTGAAGCGTAAGGAGCAATCTGCCCGGCTGGCTCGGCTGGAAGCCCAGGCGGCACGGCTGGAAGGCGCCCAAACTGACCATGATGGTGCCAATTCCACTCGACAGCTCACATTGTCCCGGGAGGAGATCTGTCAGCTCTCACTGGAATCCGCCAAAACGCTCTGGCGCTCCTCGGTAGCACGCGTATATGGCTGGGGCGACAAGAATGGCAAACTGTTGCATAATTTAGTGTCCTATCCCAGGGCCAACCACATTATTCCCGAGATCCGAGGTGAAGGGGGGGCTCCTTGCGTCACCTCCCAGGCCATTGCCCGCAAGTTCGCCGGATGCTACACGACGCTTTACACAGCCCGAGCCCCCCAGTCTTCCCTGGCAGCCCTATTGGCCGAAACTGGGACCCAGTTGCCCTGTCTTTTCCCAACGGATTCTGAAATTCTCAACCGCCCTATCACAGCAGAAGAGATACAAGGGGCTATTTCACTGTTGCGCTCTGGCAAAACGCCCGGGCCCGACGGTTACCTGCAGGAGTACTATGCGACTTACCGGAACACTTGGTTCCGTACTTGGTGGAGTTGTTCAATCATGTAATGGAGGCGGGGTCCTTCCCACCCGAGACGGACGTGGCCACTATCGTAGTCCTTCCAAAGACACAGCCGCCCTCCCTTGCTTGCGCGGATTACCGCCCATCTCCCTCATTAATACGGAGATTAAACTCTTTGCCACTGTGGTGGCTCAGAGACTTCGCCCCCACTTGCAAACGCTGGTGCACCCTGACCAATGCGGCTTTATGCTTGCCCGGGGTACTAGGCATTGCATACGCCGCCTCCACCTCGCTCTGGCACACTGTCACCGCCTCACCCCGCATCTGGCCCTGCTCTTCCTAGACTTCGAGAAAGCCTTTGATATGGTGGATTGGGGTTTTCTGGCGGACGTGTTGGAGAGGATGGGTCTCGGACACGCGTTCCGACGTCTCATCCGGGTCCTGTAGTCTGCTCCTAGGGCCAGGGTCCTCATCAACGGCGTGCTCTTGGAGCCATTCCCTATCCAGAGGGGCACTCACTAGGGCTGTCCGCTCTCCCCGCTTCTATTTGCCCTGGCGATGGAACCCCTGGCTTGCCTCATCCACCAAGACCCCCTCATCCAGGGTTGGGCCTGGGATCCGACCCAGATTGACAAAATAGCCTTATATGCGGATGACGTTCTCCTCTTTCTGGCGGATCCCGAGTGCTCTGGCCCAATATGTTTGGATGCTCTCGAGGCCTTTGAGCAAATTTCTGGGCTCAGGCTCAACTCGGCAAAATCCACGCTGGTCCCTTTGCACCCCTCACGTGCGTGCTTCGATTGGCAAACATCCATCCCCCTGCATAGGCAATCTTTTAAGTACCTGGGGGTATGGATTGCTCTACATCCGGAGCTTGAGTGGGCCTTGAATATCACCCCTCTAGTTACTAGGGCAAAGGCGGACCTTAAGAATTGGCAATCTCTCCCTCTCAACCTCCTTGGCAGAAGTGCCCTTTTCAAAATGATGGTCCTCCCCCGCTTCCTATACATATTACAGAATGTTACCTTGTATCTCCCAGGGAGTTGGTTCCGGGAGCTGGACGGGGTCCTTACCCGCTTTTTATGGGGAGGAAAGAGGCCGCGAATGTCCCTGGTGCACTGCCGCATACCACCGTACGACGGGGGCATGGGGGCGACTAGTCTTCACCTCTACTACCTGGCCACACGGCTTATCGTGATCCGCGACTGGTTCGCGGGCGGCTGGTCCGACCCGGCGTACAGAGTGGAACTCCGGGCATTCGATTTCTTGCAGCTCCAAGCCTACCTGTATGGGAGCCCAGTGCCGCAGGCTCTTCCCCCTGTCACCAGGGCGGTGCTTGTGGCCTGGCGTGCCGCGCTAAGACATGTAAAGTGGAACCGGAAACTGACCAGACAGAGGCCTCTGTGGAATGGGACGTGGCTGGCGGAGGTCTGCTCTCTCCAGGACTTTCGCAGGTGGGACCTCATAGGGATTTCGCTTCTGGGAGACGTTTGGGTGAGGGACCATGTCAGATCATTTGCAGACCTACAGCACCGTTATTCCCTCCACTCCTCCCAATTCTACAAGTATTTACAACTCAGACATGCCCTTCAGGTCCACATCCCCTCCCCCACATCCTTCCCAGAATTCAGCCCCCTAGAGGCCCAAGTGATGATGGGGAACCTGGGTAGAGGGGGGGGGGTCGCAGATCTATCGCTCACTAGTGAACAACGGCCTGTGGTCCTGGACCTCCTTCACGCTCGCTGGGAGGGGTGGCTGGGTCCCCTGGAGGATGCAGACTGGAGGGATGCCCTTATGGCCCCCAAAACGCTGGCGACCTCCTCCAAGCTGCGAATAGTCCAGCTCTATTATCTCCATGTGGCATGCCACACCCCCGCATGCCTGTACAGCGCTCGCCTGCGGCACTCCCCATCCTGCACGCGCTGCCAGCAGGCTTCGGCTGATTTTTATCACATGGTATGGCAATGTCCTGCCCTTGCACCATTCTGGGTGGGGGTGGAGCTCGAGCTCACGCAGGCCCTTGGGTGGGAGGTACCCCACGACCCGCTGCGCATGCCCCTGGGGGTGTTCGACGGCCTTGATGGATCCCGAGCTGATAAGCTTTTCTTGGGAACAGCGTTGGCGGTGGCAAAACGCGACATCGCGGCACTCTGGTTTTAAGATAAATCCCCCACAGTACGGAGATGGAAAAGGGGGGTGGACTGGTGCGGTACCCAGGAGGAGCCTCTTTTCGAAGCTAGGGGTTGTCCTGAACTCTTCGGCAGAATCTGGGGCAAATGGTTTAATCTACTGCGGGCCTGAGGTTGTTGTGCCTATCTTGTATGTGGTCATTTATAAGCTGGTGGTCTACCCATCCCATGAATGTTTTTATAGGTCTCTGTCATTCTTAAGGATTGCATTGTGCGTGTATAATGTGTCTGATTTGCTGCCAATTAATTTTCTTGTTCTCTTTAAATATAATAAACTTGATTATCAAAAAAAAATAATACTCTGGCTATGATCGTGAGTGGGGGGGGGGGCTCCCGGACGATGCGGGGGCCCAGCACCCTATGGGCCCTTTCTATTGGAAGGTAGTTGAATAGACTTTTAGGGTGAAGAGTCTTGAGGATGAAATCTTCCAGAAAGAGATCTGTACATGGTCCCTCTTCACCCTCGGAAACCCCCACCACATAGATATTAATGTGCCTGGTTTGACCATCCTGGTCCTCAAGGCGGGCCATGATAGTGATATTTTCCTGGTGAGAGCCGGCCACTTGTTCTTCTAGGTGTTTGATTTTGGAGATTAAGCCCCCTATTTGAGACTCGACCGTGGAGACCTTCTTGGTAATGTTGCTCACATCTGTTGTTACCACATCCAATTTGGGTTCAAGTGAGCCTCACAGGCACTAGATGGCCGCCATAATTTCTCTCAGGGAGGGCTCCTGGGCATGGAACTGCCACCCCTTGATCTGCATGCACAGTTGCCGTATCCCCCCAGAGCCCCCAGGCACGGCCATGTTGACGGTGTATTTGTAAATCTGGTTGGTTTGTGACAACTGGGGGCCCTTGTTCCTCACCATGTCCCGAGGGGCCCTGACTGGCCGCTGTACCAATCGGGGGAAGGGGGCAAGGGTCTCACTCACACAGGTCACAGGCCCCCTGGCCAGGTAGTCCACACAATGTTCAGGGGGTGAGAGGGGAAGAGGGGGTGGAGGAGCCCTACGGGCAAGGCCAACAATCCTCACTGCCCTAGCAGGTGTCCCTCCAGCAAAGGACAGGGGTATAGTTGCAGGATATGGCCGAGGGGGAATCCCCTTCTTACCTGCGCACTGGCTGCACAGCGTTCCCCTCATGCAGGGCTCCTCCGGCCACACCATCACTCTGCCTCTTCAGGCTCTTTCAGGGCCCCTCCCGTGGGCTGAGGCCCCTGCCCCAATCTCGGCTGTCTCCAAGGCCCCAGACACAAGGCATCACAATTTTCGTGGGCCTCCCAATGAGGAGGCCCGTGGCACACTCAGGGCCGGGAGCGATGGGGAGGAGTGCCGCTCTGATCTCTCCACCGCCCCTCCACACAGCACCTGCAGCCCCGCCGGGCATCAGGCGAGCCATGCATCCACTCCATTGTGGCCCCGATCGGGTCCCTGGTCCTCCCACAATGCATTTTGCCACCCAGGTGCCAGGCCAATCTGCCTTAGGGCTCACTCCTCTGCTGCTCCCAGCCCCTGCTCCCCACCTCGCTGGATCAAGCTCGGCAGTCACCACGCCAGGAAAAAGGATCGGCAGTGCCGCATCCTCTGGTAGGTCCACCTCAGAGGATCGCCATGATGTGCAGACCCCGCACCTCCTCAGACCTTCGGCCGTTTGTGCGCCCGAGTGCCACCCCTGTACACAGGGGCACTTCTGGTTGCAGCCTGGGCAACTCTGACCTCAATTCGGCATTATTTAGCCCAGCACCAGTTGGATGGTGACGGATACAGAGGGATTATTCACTGACGGCTAACTGAGCCTGTTCAGTGTGTGGTCATCTTGGCTGGCAGCCAGCCACGCCCCCTGCACGTTTTCTTACCCAGGATGCCCAATGTATGGGTTAAAGGACTATTTTGCCAATATGTATGTGACAGAAAACTCAAGTAATTCCTGTCGAAGGGCATTGTGTTCCAACACTTCTCTCAATTGCCTCCCATGTCGACCTAACATGTCATAGGAATGGACATAACCAGGTGATGACCTCAATATGACTTCATACAGTACAGTTTGTGACCGGTTCCTGTTATATTCTATAGACCCACCCACACAAGTACAGTACATATTTTACCGGGTGAAGTGTGGGAATGCTCTGTGGTAGAAATTCTGTAGATTCCAGATCTTTCCCTCACAGAAATAATTAACCAAACTCTGTTTACAGTACGTTCACTGTAAGAAAACAAAGGCCTCAAAATCCATAAAATATATCTTAAAATGCAGGTAAGTTTTTATGAATTCAGAGGGAATACCCATGGTGGAGTAGAACAAAAGTTACTTACCTGTAATTTGTGGTTCTCCAGTATTGGTGTCTTTCATAGATTCACATGCCTGAATCATTCCCCGTCGTCGGAGTGGGAGCCCCACGGTACATAAAAATAGCAATCTATATGCATATAGAAAACCATATCATGGGTAACCTAGAACCAGGAAGTAAAGTAGCAAGAAATCAAAAGGAAAAAATCCTCCACTTTCATGACTCATCCAAGTCATTATATATGGTCCAAACTACAGCCAATCAGGCGACAGCACCACCCAGAATGTTCTCCTCAGAGGCTCAGGGTCTCAGTGAACAGAGCAGAGAATAGCCTCTATGGGGAGGTGAGTGGGTTGCATGTGAATCTATGAAAGACACCAATACTGGAGAACCACAGATTAGAGGTAAGTAACTTTTGTTCTTCTCCAGTATTGGGGTATCTTTCATAGATTCACATGCCTGAATCAGAGTAGAGAGCAGTAACTCCATAACAATACTAGTGATATTATCACCACAAACATAAGCATATGCATATCATAGGCAATATGTAATCAGAAGTATAGATATTTCTATACCTATATAACACACACACACATATATATATATATATATATATATATATATATTCACTGAAAAAACCATAGGTTTCAGGGGCGTTATAGTTAGCTGGACTTTTCACTCGTACAAAACCATAGAAATTCCCCTGTTGTAGTTAGTTCAGCGAACTATAACTCGCGCGCCCGCAATGCACTGCTGATGATGTCACATATTACATCACTCATGACATGGTCAGTGACATCACTCATGACATCACTGATAACATCATCCTTGTGATAGAGTGGCAGACCTCCTCTCCCCCTAATATAACCTTTGATACACACATTCAAAAATAGAAATTACAATTTTCAAAACAATGGACATACCAATACCAGTTACAACAACCTATTCAGTAATTGTAAGATCCACATCCACTCATTCACCAACAGTCCTATACAGTCACTCATACATGTACTCACTCATCATATGTACTCATACACCTATACATCCTGTTACACAACGCCACTCATCCATAAAGTTACTCACACACATAGTCACTCATGCTAATAAAGAATCAAACATCCGTTTACCTGCATATACAGTTATACACACACCACCACACTTACTTCTACAGAAACTTACACATACTTAGTCTTTTTAACAATCACTTATAGAAACACATACTTATTCATACAGGAACTCTTTCAATCTCTCACTCTCACATATACTCACTTATATACACCAATAGTCACATATACTAGTTTAAAACATATGTAGTTACTCATAGACTCACTAACACACCCATGCACACACTCATCCACCCATACAGTCCTGCACACATGCTGTCTTCAACACATACAAACAGTGAGTCACTCATTCATGCACCTATGCACTACGTAATGCCCCCCACCGAACCATACAGACATCAGACACTTATACTGATACTCAAAAAACCAACTAATAACCTATATAGACACTCATGTAGCTACTGACCAGCCCATGCAGCCACTTATAATCATCAGTGATGTCATCAGTGATGTCATTTGAGATGTCATCAGTGATGTCATGAGTGATGTCACTGACCATGTCATGAGTGATGTAATATGTGACGTCATCAGCAGTGCATTGCGGGCGCGCGAGTTATAGTTAGCTGAACTAACTATAACGGGGGAATTTCTATGGTTTTGTACGAGTGAAAAGTCCAGCTAACTATAATGCCCCTGAAACCTATGGTTTTTTCAGTGAATTTCTAAGGTTTTGTAAATGCTAATTCCTAGCTATAACGTGCCTGAAACCTATGTTTTTTTCAGTGAATTTCAAAGGTTTTTTAAATGCTGATTTCTAGCTATGCCTACAGAGATAGGACATGTGAAGAAAGAAGGAAAAACGCACAGAAAGAAAAAAAAGAAATGCAGAAAGAAGCAACAGAAGTCCTCAAAGACGAAGAAAAGTGCAGGAAGAAGTATAACGTGCAGAAAGAACAAACAGAAGAGCAGAAACAAGCCTTGTTGCAAAATCATCCTGTACCCTCAACTTTTTCAGACGGATACTGGTGGTAACTGAGTCTGACTAACCAGTCCTAGAGCCAGTGCTATGTTAAAAGACACTCAGAATACAGTGAAAACACCTACATACACTATGGCACACTATGTTTTGGGGTCCCCCTGTGATTAGCATGACCTCCTCTGTAAGCCCCTAGTATATAATAGGGCAGGGGATTAAAACTACCTCTTAAAAGCACCACAGGGCGTGTTTGAACACGTCACCTCATGCCCCGTCCCTTCCCTTCCCCACTGTGTAAACACGCCCTGTAGCCGTTTTAAGTTGGGAGATTAAGTCCCCTTGAATCCTGAGGGTCCCTAGGGTCCAACTAGACCACTAGGTACCTCCAGTAAGCGCCACAGAGCTGCGTTGCAGAGAGGTGTAAAATTGGCACGGCCTGCACCACCTCTCTGCAACGCAGAGCAGTGGTGCTTACTGGAAGCACCTGGTGGGCTAGTTGGACCCCAGGGTGCCTCAGGATTGAAAGGGAATTATTTCCCCAACTTAAAAGCGCACCACAGGGCCTGTGGGCGTTCTGAGTTGAGAGATTAAGTCCCCTTGAATCCTAAGGGTCCCTAGGGTCAAACTAGCCCACTAGGTACCTCCAGTAAGCGCCACAGAGCTGCGTTGCATGGAGGTGTAAAAAGGGGCGTGGCCTCAGAACACCTGTCTGCAACGCAGCTCCCTGACGCATACTGGAGATACCTGTTGGGCTAGTTGGCCCTCAGGGACCCTCAGTATTGAAGGGGAATTAATTCCTCAACTTACAACTGGCCAGGGGGCGCGTTTGCAGAGTGCTGCAAGGAGGGGGCGTGGCCAGCGCGATGCCGGTCTTTTATTTATTTATTCTTAAGAAGGAGGGCTGTGTGGCCCCCTTTCTTTTTCTAATTTATTAGCCCTGGGGACCCCATCCCCCAGGGCCTGCACCCTAATTTTTTTTGTTGAAAAAAATTAATTTGGCCCTCCCAAGGCCCTAATCGGCCCCGGGGACCCCAACCCCCAGGTCATGGCCTTTTTTAAATGTTTTTATTCTTTAGGAGGGGGGCTGTGCTGCCCCCCTCCTCAGGCCACTTGTGGCCCCGGAGACCCCATCCCCCGGGGCCGGCCTTTGTTTTTTATTTTTAAAAAAATATATATATTTATAGAAACACCTAGGACATGCTGGACAAACCGTATGTACCTATCACCATGACGATTTGCGTGATATTCATTAAAAGGCGACTATGCATACAATGAATCCACGTAGAATGTATTCACACCGCTAGTGAAGCTCTGACATGCCTGACACCCTACCGTGCCTAATCCCGGCGCCCCCGCTGGTGGGTACTCTCCAAGTAGACACCCTTGTCGTTTATTTATACAAACATGGGTAGCTATTGACGGACACATTTAATACACATGCACACCAAGCCATTCAAAGGGGATTCGACAAAAATTCGACCAAACTATGCAAGAAACCCCCTCACGGTTAATAAAACACACATCCACCGCCGGATGTGTAATACTTTTTATTTTACTCTCTGGAAAGGAGACAAACCTCACTTGAGAGTCACAGCGTGCTCCTGGCTGAGCCCAATGCTGTGTTACACCCACCAGTGCCCGCCGAGTGCCACACACCTCTGTGGTGTATTCCACCAGCTAGTGCGTATGATATGACACTCTCTAGCCCATGTGCACTGTAACACCACCCCGTGAATATGTCATGCCACACTTGCCTTCGCATGGGTTATATTGCCCCATCTAACGTGCCTTCCTCGATGCCTATGTTATAAAGCACAGCGCTATGCCATACATATTACAATCTGGGATCCATATCTTTGTCACAGTGCATATGCAATGTTACACTACCCAGCACATATTTTATATTACAACTTTAGAGACTACTTAGGTTACACAACACTGCCCTGTGCATATTACACTCCAAGGCGCATATCACATAGCAAGCGCTAGTGCCTGTGCTATCTCGCGCTCTCCAATGAATCTGTCATTG
Organism: Triturus cristatus; assembly: GCF_964204655.1. Taxonomy (NCBI): domain Eukaryota; kingdom Metazoa; phylum Chordata; class Amphibia; order Caudata; family Salamandridae; genus Triturus; species Triturus cristatus. Next base: position 981,842,168 of record NC_140579.1, on the reverse strand, counting down.
CGCACAATGTATTGCATATTATATTTCACTCCCCGGTTCATCTTATATCACACTTTTTGGTGCATAGTTTATACCATATACTATATCTAGTTTTCATTTTCAATCGTGCTCTCAGGACTATGTTCTATATAACACTGCGTCCACCTACCCTTTTCACGGGCATTACATTTTGCGATGGGGGGTGGAGGGTCAGGGGATGTTTCTGCCAAGTGAGCCCGGAGTCACAGTCCCAAACGTCCTCTTCTTCCTGAATAAAAGTGAGATTATGCTGCATACTTGTTCATATTTTAAGTAGTTCGCACAGACACACATTTTAAAAACAATAAAGTTCCTAATACCCACCTTCTATGAACAGTTAGCTTGCTGCCCCATCCACCTCCTCCCTATCCTCTGTTGTAGGAACCCATGGACTAGCCTCCTCTCTCCTGCCATGCATGGTCTGATGTGCTGCCACTGCCCTGCATTTAGCATGATGTACCAGTCCACTCATCCTGCCCTCCATTGCCCAATTCTATGGCCCATCATTGACCTCCTGCTTAGCCTCTGTGCTTTGCTTGCTGCCCCTATTCTCCTTCCCCCTGCCCTCCGATGTCTTTGTGCATGCCCCTGCTCCATCCTTTTTGACCACCATGTTCCATGGACCTGCCACTCCTATCTACTCTGAGTGTTCTGTTGAGCTGCCACTCCCCTACCACCTGCCTAGCATTGTCAGATGACTGTAACCTGTCCCTGCCACCTCCACCCTGCCTGTCCAAATGCCATGCCCCTATCCCCTTCCTCCTGTCCTCCATGGTCCATTTTACTGCCACACCCTTCTGCCCTCCCTGGTCTGTTGTGCTGCAACTGCTCCTCCTGCCTGCCCCACGCGGTCTGTTGTGAGGCCCCTTCCCCTGAACTCTCTTGTCTGTGCCCAGGTCCTGACCCTCCCTTCTATCCTCCATGGTCCTTTGTGCATGCCCCTGCACCCTCCTTCTTGCCCATCATAGCCATTGTGCTGCCACTAACCCTCCCGCTTGCCATGCATGGTCTTCTGTGCTGCCATGGCCCCTCCCACCTTCCCTGTGTGGTGAGCTAGCTGCTCCTGACCCCCTCCCACCTTCCCTCCATGGTCTGTGTGTATGCCATCATAGTCTCACTGTTGCTCTCCATGGTGTGTCTTGTTTCTAGTGCCCATCCTGCCTGACCTCCATGGTCATCTTGCTGCTCCTGCCCTGCCCCCTTGCCCCCAGCCCTCTGTTTCCATGTGCAGACCCCTATTCCCTCCCTCCTGGCTTGTCGGTTCCATTGTAATGCCCCTGATCCGTCCCTCCTGCCCTTTATGGTCTGTTATGCTGCAGCTTTCTCTCCTGTCTGTCCATTATCATCAGCTAGCTACCATTGCCTCTTTCCCCTCTGTTGTCTGTTGTCCATGTGCATGGTCCTGTCCCCTCCCTATTGCTTTCTATGGATTGTTGTGCTGCACTCCTGTCCCCCATGCCCTGTGTGGTGTATTGTGCTGCTGCAAACCCTGATGCCTGCCCTGTGGGGTCTGTTTGGTGCACCTCTCAATGTCCCTCCTGTCCTCTGTTATCCGAGTCCATGTCCCTACCCCAATTCCTCCTGCCTACCATGATCCAATGTACCATACTTGCGAACATTTTGAACTTGGTAAGAGGGAGATTTTGAAATAAAACTGGGGTATTGATTTTCCCCTTTGAGTTACATTGAAAAAGAGAAGATTGTAGACAAGAAACGGATCAAGTAAAGCCCATTTGAGCTTAAAAACATTGGACGTTTCCTGGCTGAAACGGATCTGTTGGCATGTATGGTTGTATGACCACTGCCTCTTCCTTCTGCCCACAATGGTCTATTATATTGCCACAGCCTCTCTTGCCAGTCCTATATTGTTGGTTTGTTGCCCCTGCCCCCCTTTCCACTGCCCTCCATAGTCTGTTGTGCTGCCACTGCCCTTCCTGCCTGCCTAGTGTGGTCAAATTGTTGCCGCTGCACTCTCCTACCTGCCTTCAGTCCGTGCCCCTGGCCTCTGCCTCTCAACAGTATCCCAATGAACAACTAGATTGCTAACATTCTATATGTATTACAAAAGTGTGGAATGCCTGACGTCATCTTGATGTAATCAAAACTGTAATGCCTAGAGCATTTCCTTTAGAAATTACATATATGAGAGGGTCTTATTTGCATCAAAATTATGGTTAGTGCTCTAAAAAACTAAAATGAGGACATATTTTCTGAGTTTTCAATTAGCGACAAAGAACTTTTAAATTATTTGTAATCTTAGTTTTTTTATCCAGGTGACCACTTGATTAAATGTTGCATCCAAGGGGAGAGGGTGTGGTGTTACTTCCAGAGCTGCAGACTTTGCAACTGGGGATCCAGGTTGGAGTTTCTGCTTCAGCTCAACATTCTGTGATTCTGGTCAAATCACTTAATCTCCCCATGTCTACAACCAAAATGAAATTGATCTTGTGTGATGTAACCAATGTTCATGTAAAGCACTCCAATACCTGACAAGTCTGCACTATATAAAACTGCAAATACACAAAAAATAAGTGTTTTGCACACTTCTGTCATTGGGCTACATTTGGGCTACATCTGGGTGATATTTGGGCTACATTTGGGCTCTTTTGTCTCTGGTGGCCATTTTAGGAGATTTATTTGTTATGAAGTTTCCTAATTTCCTCATTTACTGCAGTCTCCTCAGTAGGAAATGCTTTCAGTTTTTTACTTTGATTCCATCAAGAAGGCATTCAGATGTGTCACACATTTTCCATAAATTCTGAATGTTAGCACTCTAGTTGCTCATTAGATCACTGTAGTAAAGCTACTGCTCACCAGGCAAGTCTGCTGCTGGTATTCAAAGTGCATGTTTCAGTCCGCATGTCAGAATGTTTTTATGAAATAAAAGAGGATTTCAGAAGTCAAAATGTGCCCTAGTTTTTCTTTCTGCAGCACTAATCATAATTTATATGGCAAAATGAACCCCCTCATTTTGTTCCTTTGTAAATTAAATGTTTTAAGTGTTACCACTTTATTCCAATCAAGATGGCTTCAGGTGTGCCATACTTTTGTCATAAGTAAGACTGTTAGCGCTCTAGTTGTTCTTTAGAGCACTCTGGGAAGCTGCAGTAGAACACAAAGGAATGAACTGTTAGTCTCTGCCCTTGTTGGATGTACATGTTTTACTGAGAATGTCAGACTTCATTCTTACATGACTGAGAAAGATAATGTGAATTTACAGAAAATATGCTCTCAGTTTAGCTTATAGATCACCTTCCAAACCTCTGTGGGAAAAGTTTGAGAAAATAGTTTTCTCTCAAAATTTCGTGTTATCACAGCAGAAGGCTTTTTCACATGGTAAAATCACCTTAGAACACACCACAATTCCTAAAATGAGTATGGTACCATCAACAAATGATTTATAATGTAACTAAAGTCTTACAACCTTCTATTAACTGCAATGCTTTTTAATGAGGTGCTATCATGTATATTGGTCCCAAGATGGCTGCCAACACTTCTTGGATGAAGTACTGACAGCCAATCAGATCTCACGATGAGATGTGTGGTTAGGCTCCGCCCAGATATGTATGTGATTTTACTTTTGATTTTCTCAGGAACTACTGAACAGATTGACACCATATATGCAAAAGGCACATGCCTGACCTGAGGACTACCTCTTTGCCAAATTTCAAGTAATTCTGTTCAGCCGTTCGGGCTGTACCTTGGACTAAAGGTCCCTATGGAAAATTGCATGGGGAAAACGCGTTTTGGGACCCCCCTTTTTTCTCAGCCCCCGCTTGACGAATCCCCCCGAGACTTTCAGGGTAGGAGCAGAGCGGAGCGCCCCACCTATTTTGAGAATTTCGCGAGGATTCGTCAATCGGCGCCAAAGTTATTCCAAATAGAATGTTGCGGATTTCCTATGGAAACACGGTCCTAACTATAACTATCTACTGGCGACCGCCAGTAGATAATATATATATATATATATATATATATATATATATTCACAGAAAAAACCATAGGTTTCAGGGGTGTTATAGTTAGCTGCCCATTTCACTCGTACAAAACCATAGAAATTCCTCCGTTATAGTTAGTTCTGCTAACTATAACTCACGCGCCCGCAATGCACTGCTGATGATGTCACATATTGCATCATTCATGACATGGTCAGTGACATCACTGATGACATCACTGATGAAATCTCAAATGACATCACTGATGACATCACTGATGACATCATCCACTGAATGTGGTTTAGTTTGAAACTTAAATATGCATTATATATATAACAATCTGTATTGAAGATTGAGTGGATATATAACTGTCTGGGTGGAGGATTTAGTAGCTGTCTGACTGTCTTTTTAAGTGAGTAATTAAAAGTGTCTCACTTAATACATGGATTAGTAACTAAACTATGTGAATGTGTGCAGCACTGTCTCTGTTGTTGTATAACATGCTGCCTCAGTTGGTCACTAACTACATGAGTGTGTATATTAGTTATTGATTAGTTGGGTGAGTATTTGTATGGGACACTGAGTTTGTGTGTGGTTGGATGGGGTGTGTGTAACTCTATGCATAGATGTGTGAATGGTTGATTGACTAGGTGTATGGGTTTAAGAGTGCATGTGGAAACAGTTGTTTGGGTGACTGAGTGTATTTATTTGTGTGTTGGTGAGCGAATATATGTTTTAGTTGTACATCTTCAACAAAGTAAAAAAATAAAAGGCATTGTAAGTGAGAGTTGGTGTATATAAATACGTTTGTGTAAGAGTCAGTGATTGTGAGAGTAAATATATGAATGAGTGTATAATTGTAATGGTGCTTTTTTAACATATTAACGATGAGTTACTATGTGTTTGAATAAATGAGGTGTCGTTGGATAATTGTGTAAGTGAGTAAATTTAAGTGCGATACATTTTTTTCATGAGTGAGTAGGATGACTGCATAACCGACTAAGATGACTGCTGATGTGTCAATGTCTATATATGTGTATAAGTGCATTTGATAGTGTTCTATTAATTAATGACTGCATGTATAGATGATTCTGTTGTTGAATGGGTAGTTGTGTGTGTAGACTTAGGAATCAGTGAGTGGGTATGTAGTAACTGGCATTGGTGTGTCAATGGTTTCAAATATGGTACTCTGTATTTTACAGTGAGTGATGAAAGGTTATACTAGTGTATGATGTGGTGTATCGGATTGTCAAGTGGATGATGTCATCAGTGATGTCATTTGAGATGTCATCAGTGATGTCATCAGTGATGTCACTGACCATGTCATGAATGATGCAATATGTGACATCATCAGCAGTGCATTGCGGGCGCGTGAGTTATAGTTAGCAGAACTAACTATAACGGAGGAATTTCTATGGTTTTGTACGAGTGAAATGGGCAGCTAACTATAACACCCGTGAAACCTATGTTTTTTTCTGTGAATTTCTAAGGTTTTTTAAATGCTAATTTCTAACTATAACGTCTCTGAAACCTATGTTTTTTCAGTGAATTTCAAAGGTTTTTTAAATGCTAACTTTTAAGTGTGATAGTAGTTATATCTATTTTTTGTACTGATTTTCTACAGTTTTTTAACTGTTTATTTATAAATATTTTATTCATTAAATAACATATATTTTTCTGAAAATTGCAAAAAAACATTTTTTTAATTAAAACTGAAATATTGATTAATTTTCTTGTTTTCATTTTTTATTTTAATATATTTATATCATTTTCTTTAAAAAAAAAATCCAATTTTTTTCGCAGTCGCGCACTCAAAGTGTACACATCACGGTGGGTGCGCGCATTCTAGCCGCCATTTTAGAAAAGTCATAAAGAATCCGTGTATGGTGTGCGATGGCTGATATGCGCGATTGGTATGCGACCAGTCTGCGACTCCTGCTCCTGTGCATTCGCGACACATGCGCATTACGGTATGAGATGTTTGCACGCTTGCGGGTCCCACGTGACATCATATACGTGCTGGGGCGCACTGGGTGCGCGACTCCTGCAATAAAAATGTATGTTCCAAAATGATATGTATGTGTCTTTAATATACATATTAAGGCAAGAGATTATGTAAGATATTCATCTAAATAATATATTTGTACTTATAACAAACTTATATTATTTTTAAATATATTTTCGCGAAGTCGGGTGCGTGCGTCGTGAGTGCAGAAAACCAGGTCAGCAGAGCTGCTGTAGAGCCAGAGAACCAGGTCAGCAGAGCTGCTCTAGAGCCTAAGAACTAGGTCAGCAGAGCTGCTCTAGAGTCAGAGAACCAGGTCAGCAGAGCTGCTGTAGAGCCAGAGAAACCAGGTCAGCAGAGCTGCTTTAGAGCCAGAGAACCAGGTTAGCAGAGCTGCTTTAGAGCCAGAGAACCAGGTCAGCAGAGCTACTCTAGAGCCAGAGAACCAAATCAGCAGAGCTGCTTTAGAGCCATAGAACCAGGTCAGCAGAGCTGCTTTAGAGCCAGAGAACCAGGTCAGTAGAGCTGGTCTAGAGCCTAAGAACCAGGTCAACAGAGCTGCTCTAGAGCCAGAGAACCAGGTCAGCAGAGCTGCTGCAGAGCCAGAGAAACCAGGTCAGTAGAGCTGCTTTAGAGGGAGAGAACCAGGTCAGCAGAGCTTCTATAGAGCCAGTGAACCATGTCAGCAGAACTGCTTCAGAGCCATAGAACTGGGTCAACGGAGCTGCTTTAGAGCCAGAGAACCAGGTCTGCAGAGCTGTTGTAGAGCCAGAGAACAAGATCAGCAGAGCTGCTCTGCAGCATAAGAACTAGGTCAGCAGAGCTGCTCTAGAGCCAGAGAACCAGGTCAGCAGACCTGCTGTAGAGCCAGAGAAACCAGGTCAGCAGAGCTGCTTTAGAGAGAGAGAACCAGGTCAGCAGAGCTGCTTTAGAACCAGAGAAGCAGGTCAGCAGAGCTGCTCTAGCTGACACTGACTAACTGACACTGACTGACTAACACTGACTGATTGACAGTGACTGACACTGATTGACACTGACTGACACTGACTGACTGACACTGATTGACTGACACTGACTGACTGACACTGATTGACTGACACTGACTGACACTGATTGACTGACACTGACAGACTGACTGACACTGACTGACTGACATTGACTGACATTGACTGACACTGACTGACTACTCTCTACTACTCTACTACTGACTCTCTACTACTCTACTTCTCTCTCTACTACTCACTCTCTACTACTCACTCTCTACTACTCTCTACTACTCACTCTCTACTACTCTACTACTCTCTACTACTCACTCTCTACTACTCTCTCTCTACTACTCACTCTCTACTACTCACTCTCTACTACTCTCTACTATGCACTCTCTACTACTCTACTACTCTCTACTACTCACTCTCTACTACTCACTCTCAACTACTCACTCTCTACTACTCACTCTCTACTACTCACGCTCTACTACTCTCTACTACTCACTCTCTACTACTCTCTACTATTCACTCTCTACTACTCACTCTCTACTACTCACTCTACTACTTTCTACTACTCTCTACCACTCACTCTCTACTACTCTACTACTCACTATCTACTACTCTCTACTATTCACTCTCTACTACTCACTCTCTACTACTCACTCTACTACTTTCTACTACTCTCTACCACTCACTCTCTACTACACTATTACTCACTATCTACTACTCTCTACTACTCACTCGCTACTACTCTCTACTACTCACTCTCTACTACACTCTCTACTACTCTCTCTCTACTACTCACTCTCTACTATTCACTCTCTACTACTCACTCTCTACTACTCTCTACTACTCACTCTACTACTCTCTGCTGCTCTCTAGCACTCACTCTCTACTACTCTACTTCTCTCTCTACTACTCACTCTCTACTACTCTCTCTCTACTACTCTCTACTACTCACTCTCTACTACTCACTATACTACTCTCTACTACTCACTCTCTACTACTCTCTCTCTACTACTCACTCTCTACTATTCACTCTCTACTACTCACTCTCTACTACTCGCTCTCTACTACTCACTCTCCACTACTCACTCTCTACTACTCGCTCTCTACTACTCTCTACTACTCACTCTCTGCTACTCACTCTCTACTACTCACTCTCTACTACTCTACTACTCTCTACTACTCGCTCTACTACTCACTCTCTACTATTCTCTACTACTCACTCTACTACTCTCTCCTACTCTCTACCACTCACTCTCTACTACTCTACTACTCACTCTCTACTACTCTCTCTCTACTACTCACTCTCTACTACTCACTCTACTACTCTATACTACTCACTCTGTACTACTCTCTACTACTCTCTCTCTACTGCTCACTCTCCACTACTGATTCTCTACTACTCGCTCTCAATTACTCTCTACTACTCACTCTCTACTACTCTACTACTCTCTCTACTTCTCACTCTCTACTACTCTCTCTACTACTCACTCTCTACTACTCACTCTCTACTACACACTCTCTACTACTTGCTCTCTGCTACTCGCGCTCTACTACTCTCTAGTACTCACTCTAATACTCACTCTCTACTACTCTATACTACTCACGCTCTACTACTCCACTACTCTCTACTACTCACTCTCTACTACTCATGCTCTACTACTCTACTACTCTCTACTACTCTCTCTGTACTACTCACTCTCTACTACTCACTCTCTACTACTCTCTCTACCACTCTCTACTACTCACTCTCTACTACTCTCTACTACTCACTCTCGACTACTCTCTACTACTCTCTACTACTCACTCTGCTACTCACTCTCTACTACTCTCTACTACTCACTCTCTACCACTCACACTCTACTACTCTCTACTACTCACTCTCTACTACTCTCTACTACTTTCTACTACTCACTCTACTACTCACTCTCTACTACTCTCAACTACTCACTCTCTAATACTCACTCTCTACTACTCACTCTCTACTACTGACTCTACTGCTCTCTACTACTCACTCTCTGATACTTTCTCTACTACTCTCTACTACTCTTTACTACTCACCCTCTACTCTCTATTACTCGCTCTCTACTCTCTACCTCTCTACCTCTCTCTCTACTACTCTCTACCTCTCTACCTCTACCTCTCTACCTCTACACCTCTACCTATACACCTCTACCTCTCTACCTCTCTGTACATGCACACATATGCACATATATATATGCATATATATGCATATGCATTTATATATATGTATGTGTATATATATATACATATTTAAACATGTAAATATAATCTGCATATCTATATAAATATAAATTCATGCAAACATATACATATACATATATGCATACATATGCATGGTATGTATATGAAAGTTTGAAAAACTCTAATACAAGCAAAGCTAAAAAGCCACCTAATTACAAACAGAATTGCTTTAACTTAAACGAGGGCGAGACCTATTGCATTTTCAATGCTTGTTTACTTTGATTCCATCAAGAAGGCATTCAGATGTGTCACACATTTTCCATAAATTCTGAATGGTAGCACTCTAGTTGCTCATTAGATCACTGTAGTAAAGCTACTGCTCACCAGGGAAGTCTGCTGCTGGTATTGAAAGTGCATGTTTCAGTCTGCATGGCAGAATTTTTTAATGAAATAGAAGAGGATTTGAGAAGTCACTCAAAATGTGCCCAAATTTTTCTTTTTTCCTCACTAATCATAATTTCTATGGCAAAATGAACCTCCTCATTGTGTTCCTTTTAAATTAAACTACTCACTCTCTACTACTCACTCGCTACTACTTTCTACTACTCACTCTCTACTACTCACTTTCTACTACTCTCTAGTACTCTACTACTCTCTACTACTACTCTCTACTACTCACTCTCTACTACTCACTCTCTACTACTCTCTACTACTCTCTACCACTCACTCTCTACTACTCACTCTCTACTACTCTCTCTCTACTACTCCCTCTCTACTACTCATTCTACTACTCTCTACTACTCACTCTCTACTACTCACTCTCTACTACGCTACTACTCTCTACTACTCTCTCTCTACTACTCACTCTCTACTACTCACTCTACTACTCTCTACTACTCTCTCTGCTACTCACTCTCTACTACTCTCTACTACTCTCTCTACTACTCACTCTCTACTCTCTACTACTCTCTACTACTCTCTCTACTACTCACTCTCTACTACTCACTCTCTACTACTCTCTACTACTCTCTCTACTACACACTCTCTACTACTTCCTCTCTACTACTCACTCTACTACTCACTCTACTACTCACTCTCTACTACTCCCTACTACTCACTCTAATACTCACTCTCTACTACTCTCTACTACTCACTCTCTACTACTCCACTACTCTCTACTAATCACTCTCTACTACTCACTCTGTACTACTCTCTACTACTCACTCTCTACTACTCTCTACTACTCACTCTCTACTACTCTCTCTCTACTACTCACTCTCTACTACTCACTCTCTACTACTCTCTCTCTACTACTCTATACTACTCACTCTCTACTACTCTCTATTACTCACTCTCTACTACTCTCCCTACTACTCTCTACTACTCACTCTACTACTCATTCTCTACTACACATTTTCTACTACTCTCTCTCTGCTACTCAGTCTCCACTACTCACTCTCTACTACTCTCTACTACTCACTCTCTAATACTCACTCTCTACTACTCTCTACTACTCACTCTCTACTACTCTCTACTACTCCCTCTACTACTCACTCTCTACTACTCTCTACTACTCTCTACTTCTCACTCTCTACTACTCTCTACTACTCACTCTCTACTACTCACTCTACTACTCTCTCCTACTCACTCTCTGCTACTCTCTCCACTACTCTCTACTACTCTCTCTCTACTCTCTATTACTCATCCTCTACTATCTACCTCTCTACCTTTCTCTACCTCTCTCTCTACTACTCTCTACCTCTCTACCTCTACCTCTCTACCTCTACGTCTCTACCTCTACACCTCTACCTCTCTACCTCTCTCTACCTCTCTCTACACGCACACATATGCACATATATGCATATGAATTTATATATATGTATGTGTATATATTACCTACTGGCGGTCGCCAGTAGGTAGTTATAGTTAGGACCACGTTTCCATAGGAAAACCTCAACATTCTATTTTGAATAACTTTGGCGCCGGTCGACGAATCCTCGCGAATTTCTCAAAATAGGTGGGGCGCTACGCTCCGCTCCTACCCTGAAAGTCTCGGGGGGATTCGTCAAGCGGGGGCTGAGATAAAAGGGGGGTCCCAAAACGCGTTTTTCCCATGCATTTTTCCATAGGACCTTTAGAACGAGCTACAGCCCGAACGGCTGAACAGAATTACTAGAAATTTGGCAGAGAGGTAGTCCCTAGGTCAAGGAAGTGCCTTTTGTAGGTTTGGTGTAAATCTGTTCAGTAGATTCTGAGAAAATAGCCTTTAAATCAATATATATATCTGAGCCCGCTTACGGTACGCTTACGGTACGCTTACCGTACGCTTACCGTAAGCTTACGGTGGCGTGCGCGAGCGCGATTCTGATTGGCTCTTAGATCTTAGTAAACATTCGAATCGGCCGAAACCAGGAAGCGGCGTCCGCCATTTTGTCTCTCGCACTGAGTGTTGTTTATCAAACATGATGGCCAAAAACATGTTACGGGGCTGTTTTGACAACTCCCTCCCACATAGTCATGTTGAGGGAGTCCCCAAACATCCCCCAAGAGCAAAAACGGTTTTATTTTTTTTTCGGCAATTTCGCGGGGTACGCTTACCGTACGCTTACCGTACGCTTACCGTAAGCTTACCGTACGCTTACGGTAAAAAAATAAAAATAAAAAAAACACTATCCACACTTACCCCACCCCCTGTGCTTTTGGTGGCCGCAGGCCACCAAATGTGCAGGGCTTATTAATAGAGAAAAAAAACGTAATTTTGGCAACATGAAATTATAAAATCGAAATAAAAAAAACACTATCCACATTGACCTCACCCCCTGTGCTTTTGGTGGCCGAAGGCCACCAAATGTACAGGGCTTATTAAAGTTGATAAAAACCATGCACGGAACGAACTGCGTTAAGTGGGCGCGCACGCCACAAATGGCGTAAAGTAACTTAGCATTTAAAAAACCGTACAAATTCACTGAAAAAACCATAGGTTTCACACACGTTATAGTTAGGAAATAGCATTTAAAAAACCTTGCTAATTCACTGAAAAAACCATAGGTTTCACACATGTTATAGTTAGCTGGACATTTTACTGATAAAAAACCAATGAAATTCCCCCGTTATAGTTACTGTAGGCAACTATAACTCACGCGACCGTAATCCTCTGCTGATGACATATGTGTCTTTATGAAAAAAAAATATTTGTAATATATGTATAGCTAAAATTTAATGGAAGAAGATATGGGCAAATAAGTGTCTAAATACAGTATTAGCATCAGCAGAGGATTGCGGTCGCGTGAGTTATAGTTGCCTACAGTAACTATAACGGGGGAATTTCATTGGTTTTTTATCAGTAAAATGTCCAGCTAACTATAACATGTGTGAAACCTATGGTTTTTTCAGTGAATATATATATACATACATATATAAACATATATATATAATCTGCATATCTATATAAATACAAATATAAATGCATGCATACATATACATATATGCATGTTATGTGCATGAAATTTTGAAAAACACTAATAAAAGCAAAGCTAAAAAGCCACCTAATTGCAAACAGAATTGCTTTAACTTAAACGAGGGCGAGACCTATTGCATTTTCAATGCTTGTTTACTTTGGTTCCATCAAGAAGGCATTCAGATGTGACACATTTGCCATAAATTCTGAATGGTAGCACTCTAGTTCCTCATTAGATCACTGTAGCAAAGCTACTGCTCAGCAGGGAAGTCTGCTGCTGGTATTCAAAGTGCATGTTTCAGTCTGCATGTCAGAACATTTTAATGAAATAGAAGAGGATTTGAGAAGTCAAAATGTGCCCTAAGTTTTCTTTCTGCAGCACTAATCATAATTTCTATGGCAAAATGAACCCCCTCATTTTGTTCCTTTGCAAATTAAATGTTTTAAATGTTACCACTTTATTCCAATCAAGATGGCTTCAGGTGTGCCATACCTTTGTCATAAGAAACAACAAGATGCTAATACTGCAGATAACTTCATTATTCTCATTCGAATAGGAGAAAGGAATTTTGAACTAAACAAAAACCGTAGACAAGGTGCTTTATCAAATGAATAAATCAATTGTTTAATTATTTTGAGTTTAGTTGACCTTCAACTATATAGATCAATCAGAAAATTCTACAAAACACTTAAAGCACAATAATGTACTGAGATTTGCAAACCACCACAATCAGTCATTCATCACACTTCAACTCATTTATTCACATTCATTCATTCATTCACTCAGAAACATACAAGCAAATGATTCATCAAGTATTTTCAAGAAGAATCACAACAATTTTTCTATAAAAACCACAGAAAAAGAAATAGACAATGCAGTTCTAATATCGAACACAGTTAAATGAATTTCAATTCTTGCGGCAACAATAAGGTCTATGCGTTTCGAGTCCCCATGAATCGTAGGGCTCTCATCAGGACCTGTAGGCTAGAAACAGAGAGGGTAGTTCAGTATACTTAGACGCCTGAACCATCTTAAGAGCATATTAAAAAGTGCACACTGATACACTGAGTTTTTACCTCTCAATACGTGGAAAGTAGATCAGCCGATCTACATTCGAAATGAATCTAAAAAATAATAATGACGGAATCAGAAAAGCTGTGAAGTGAATTGTGAGATGCAATCATGGAATAAATAATTCAACCTTATGTATCTAAAATGACTTACATGATGGATGTTGAGTCTTTTGTTGGAGACCTAGATCAAAATTGAACAGGGGGATTTAGTGACTAATTCGGTGACGTTGGTGACAGGCTGTTTAATTGGAAAAGACTTACTTAGAACGAAAGTGTTGTAGTCCGTGTGTCGAAGCAGATAGTCGGACAAGTCTCGTTTACATAACTGAAAGAAGAATATGCAAGCATTCCGTAAATGTCGTACTGGGAACATTAATGCTGAACGTTTGAAGTAATAGATGTGAATTACCTTCGTTTGCGCAGGTGCGAAGGTCGAACAATACAATTCACAAGTCTTTATCTTTGTTCAATGCGGGGGCACTAAAAGGAAGGTGCAATGATTTAATATATGGAGGATACGAAAATCAGGTCATTGATTCTGAATGCGGGGAGGCAGGAACGTACCTTAGGGCTTCTAGTTGTTTGTGGCTCGCTCTGTCTAACAAGTCCGGGAGTTCCGCTCACGTGACCGGGCGGCTTATGATGTCGCGGAGTAATGGAAGAAAGACTGTTGATTAAATGTGTCTGTTTTTTTCTTTTTTTCTTTTAAATAAATTCCAAGTGAAGATAATGAGTTTACAAAGGTCATCAAAATAATTATGGGGGAGTGAGCACAGTCTGTATCGATTAAGTGGTGTAATAAAAACGCCCTAGTGCCACTCAAGGTATCAATGGGCATTATTGCAGATCAATGTGAGTTGTTCACCAAAGAACATGTAAGCTGAAACCTTCATGAAGTAGATAATACGTACAGCGCAGTAGTGTTGATTCCCATCCAGAACAAATATGTGGAGATTGTTAGGTCAATTTAAATAATTCCGAAAGTTCATTCAAGCCATTAGTGGCTGTATTAAATTTCAGAATAAGCATTGCTTCGCGTCTTGACAGTTTTAGTTCCAGGTCACCTCCTCTGTCGTCTTGTTCGACTTTTGAGATAACTGTCCAAATTAGGTCTTTGGTTGAATGATTATTGGTTATCCAATGGGTGACCAATGGGGCTGTTTGAACGTTTTTGTTGATCCTTGATTTATGTTGGGAGATTCTTATTCGGATCTCTTGACTTGTTTTTCCTATATACAGCAAATTACAGGGACACCGTATCCCATAAATGACGAATTTGCTTTTACAATTCGTGAAGGATTCATGTTTCCAATGGATGGAATTATGTGTGAAAAGAAATCCTTCTTCAGTGAATGCACAAAACACACAAGTGCCACATTTGTGATGACCGCGTAATGGAGGAAGTCCAACGTAGTCGCGTATCGTATTCTGTTTTTTCTTAGGCATGGCTGCCCGAATTATTTGATTGGCAATATTTCGATCCTTTTTGAAGGCAAAAAGAGGGTTTTGTTTGAGTGATTCGTCGATGTTTTTAATCAAATGCCAATTTTGATTAATGACTTTTTTAAACAAATTTGAATTGGGACAAAAGGTGGAGACACAGACGATTCTGTCCAGAGATGGTTTAGCATTTTTTTCGAGGAGCGTTTCTCTTGGAGTGAACCAAGCTCTTTTTAACGATTTCTTGAGCAGTTTTTTAGGGTATCCTCGTAGTTTTAAATTGTCCAGAAGTTTAGATGCATGTAGCATATATTCATCTTTATAGAAACAGTTGCGTCTAATTCGCAAGAATTGTCCGTAAGGTAGGTTTTCTTTTAAGTTCCTGGGATGATTGCTTGTGAAATGTAACGCTCTGTTGCGGTCTGTAGATTTTTTATAAAGAGTGGTAACCAGACCGTCTTCTGTGGGATACACCTCTACATCAAGGAAAGGGATCTTGACTCTTGAGTAGTTGAGGCTGAATTTAATGTCATCTGTGCGGTCGTTTAACCAGCAATGACATTTTTTAAGATTGTCTTCGGAGCTTGTCCATGTCAAAAAAACGTCATCAATATAACACATCCAATTACCCATATGTTGGATAAAAGGGTTGTTATTGTGAATGAATCTTTCCTCGTATTGTGCCATAAAGAGTACCGCTAATTCAGGTGCGAAGGGACAACCCATCGCTACTCCTTTGACTTGGTAGTAGAACACTCCATTGAAATTGAAAAAGTTTTTCTTTAAAGCAAAGTTTTCTAGGTCCATGATAAACTCGCTGGGTACCTTCATAGGTTTTTCTCTACATTCCAAGTATGAACTGATCACAGCCAAGCCATCGTCCTGGGGTATCTGAGTGTACAACGAGACTACATCCAGTGTGACAAGGAAATGTGAATTTTGCTCAAACTTTATTGGAGCCAGTTTATTGATAAAGTCAGTAGTGTCTCGTAGAAAGGATGGAACGTCATAGATGAAAGGTTTTAAAAAATGATCAACGAACTTGGAAATAGGTTCTATCAGAGAGTCGCAACCTGAAATTATAGGTCTTCCTGGAGGTGTTGTTTGGTTTTTGTGTATTTTGGAAGAACATAAAATAAAGGTGTTCTTGGATTGTTGTTTTGTAAGAACTCAAATTCTTTTTTAGTGAGAAAACCTTGTTTGAATCCTTCTTCGATTTTTGGGAAAATTATGTTTTTAAGTTCAAGAGTTGGGTCTTTGTCGATCTTTCTATAGCAAGCTGTATCGTCCAACTGTCTCATGACTTCTAATGTATAGTCTGCTATGTCCCAAACAACAATTGCTCCACCTTTATCCGCTTGTTTTATTATGATGGAGTTGTCATTTTGAAGGTTGTTCAAGGCTTCCATTTGTGATTTTGTTGTATTGAATTTGATCCATCTTTTTTTATTTTCCATGTCCGTAATGGCTGATAGAACTGTTTTTTCAAAAACTACTACTTCTTTAAGAATCATGTTAGCAGGTGGAAAAAAGCAGGATTTTTTCTTAAGGCCAGTGTTTTGAATAGGTTCTGGATATGAATTTAGAGAGAAGAAAGCCTTCAATCTGATTTTTCTACAAAATTCAATGGTCTCTGATTTCAACTTGACAAAATCTGTATTTTTAGCAGGAACGAATGTTAAACCCTTTTCAGGTATACTTTGTTCAGCCAAAGTCAACGGTCTTTTAGAGAGATTATGAACTAAAGATGTCTCTAATTTTTGTAATGTTGGCGGCGAGTTGACATCTCCCAAGGTTGAGTGTTGAACCGTACTCTGCCTCGTGATCGAAGTTGGCCTCTTCCTAAAAAAGGAGTCTGTGTTGGAGGTTGTTGAAAGTTACCTCTTCGATTATTATTTTTGTATCCTTCGTTGATATCTCCTTCACTGCCACTGGAGGACGAAGATGTTTCTGAAAAGGTGATAAAGTTTTTTGATGACCTTCCTTGAAAATCAGAGAGGTATCTGAGTGATTCTGTCCGTGTGTAAAAATCTGCTTGGAGATACGGATAGACTTTATCTAAGGAGAAATTCCTTTTATCTTTTTCAAACTTGTTAGTTTTTTGATTCACGGTGTAATCTTTAAATTCTAAGATCTCTTTTTCAACTTTCTCTAGGAGAGTTTTTGCGTCTGTTATGACTTGGTTTGTTTTGATCTCTGATTCAAGTATCTCTATTTCCTCTAGTTGTTGTTTAGAGATACGCTGCGCAGTTTCAACTGTAAGAACCATCAAATCTCTACTGCATTTTGTCTCTATCAAACTGTATCCTTTTTTGTATAATGGATCTTCTGTAAATATGACTGGAATATTTTTAATTTGCAATCCGCTTGGGATGGTGCCTGTTTTTAGATGCTGTATCAGGAAATGTCCATGTAAATCTGTCCGAATTTGTTTCTTTTTTAATCTCAAGAGTTTGTCTGCTTCATTTTGATTTTTAGCTGAAGAACTAAGTGATGCAGATGCAAAAAGAGGAGGGGCGTCTAAAAGTCTTTTTATATGTTCCTCGATATATGCAAAGGTATCATTCTCTGTCATTCTCACAATCAAACTGTAAAGGTGTGTGTGGTAGTCGCAAGGAGAATCAAGAAGGAAGGTGAAGTCGTAGAAGTGACTGGACTGGTGAACTAAACACCACAAAAAAACCTCGCAGAGACTTCTCTGCTAAAGTGACCAATAACAAGACTGGGTTTTGGCTGAATGCAGTAAAGCTAAGCCAACTATAATAAGAAACAACAAGATGCTAATACTGCAGATAACTTCATTATTCTCATTCGAATAGGAGAAAGGAATTTTGAACTAAACAAAAACCTTAGACAAGGTGCTTTATCAAATGAATAAATCAAATGTTTAATTATTTTGAGTTTAGTTGACCTTCAACTATATAGATCAATCAGAAAATTCTACAAAACACTTAAAGCACAATAATGTACTGAGATTTGCAAACCACCACAATCAGTCATTCATCACACTTCAACTCATTTATTCACATTCATTCATTCATTCACTCAGAAACATACAAGCAAATGATTCATCAAGTATTTTCAAGAAGAATCACAACAATTTTTCTATAAAAACCACAGAAAAAGAAATAGACAATGCAGTTCTAATATCGAACACAGTTAAATGAATTTCAATTCTTGCGGCAACAATAAGGTCTACGCGTTTCGAGTCCCCATGAATCGTAGGGCTCTCATCAGGACCTGTAGGCTAGAAACAGAGAGGGTAGTTCAGTATACTTAGACGCCTGAACCATCTTAAGAGCATATTAAAAAGTGCACACTGGTACACTGAGTTTTTACCTTTCAATACGTGGAAAGTAGATCAGCCGATCTACATTCGAGATGAATCTAAAAAATAATAATGACGGAATCAGAAAAGCTGTGAAGTGAATTGTGAGATGCAATCATGGAATAAATCATTCAACCTTATGTATCTAAAATGACTTACATGATGGATGTTGAGTCTTTTGTTGGAGACCTAGATCACAATTGAACAGGGGGATTTAGTGACTAATTCGGTGACGTTGGTGACAGGCTGTTTAATTGGAAAAGACTTACTTAGAACGAAAGTGTACAAAGGAACACAATGAGGGGATTCATTTTGCCATAGAAATTATGATTAGTGCTGCAGAAAGAAAAATTAGGGCACATTTTGACTTCTCAAATCCTCTTCTATGTCATAAAAAAATTCTGACATGCAGACTGAAACATGCACTTTGAATACCAGCAGCAGACTTCCCTGGTGAGCATTAGCTTTACTACAGTGATCTAATGAGCAACTAGAGTGCTAACATTCAGAATTCATGGCAAATGTGTGACACATCTGAATGCCTTCTTGATGGAACCAAGTAAAAAACTGAAAGTATTTCCTACTGAGGAGACTGCAGTAAGTGAGGAAATTAGGAAACTTCATAACAAATAAATCTCCCAAGATGGCCACCAGAGACAAAAGAGCCCAAATGTAGCCCAAATATCACCCAGATGTAGCCCAAGTATAGCCTAATGACAGAATGTCCCAGAGTGTTCTTAAGAAAAACTAGAGCGCTTACTGTCTTACTTATGACAAAAGTATGGCACACCTGAAGCCATCTTGATTGGAATAAACTGGTAACACTTAAAACATTTAATTTAAAAAGGAACACAATGAGGGGGTTCATTTTGCCATAGAAATTATGATTAGTGCTGAAGAAAGAAAAATTAGGGCACATTTTGAGTGACTTCTCAAATCCTCTTCTATTTCATTACAAAATTCTGATATGCAGACTGAAACATGCACTTTTAATACCAGCAGCAGACTTCCGTGGTGAGCAGTAGCTTTACTACAGTGATCTAATGAGCAACTAGAGTGCTAACATTCAGAATTTATGGCAAATGTGTGACATATCTGAATACCTTCTTGATGGAATCAAAGTAAAAAACTGAAAGCATTTCCTACTGAGGAGACTGCAGTAAATGAGGAAATTAGGAAACTTCATAACAAATAAATCTCCCAAGATGGCCACCAGACACAAAAGAGCCTAAATGCAGCCCAAATATCACCCAGATGTAGCCCACATGTAGCCCAATGACAGAAGTGTGCAAAACACTTATTTTTTGTGTATTTGCAGTTTTATATAGTGCAGACTTGTCAGGTATTGGAATACTTTACATGAGCATTGGTTACATCACACAAGATCAAATTCATTTTGGTTGTAGACATGGGGAGATTAAGTGATTTGACCACAATCACAGAATGTTGAGCTGAAGCAGAAACTCCAACCTGGTTCCCCAGTTGCAAAGTCTGCAGCTCTGGAAGTAACACCACATCCTCTCGCCAAGGTGCAACATTTAATCAAGTGGTCAACTGGATAAAAAAAACATAAAGGTTACAAATAATTTAAAAGTTCTTTGTCGCTATTTGAAAACTCAGGAAATATGTCCTCATTTTAGTTTTTAGAGCACTAACCATAATTTTGATGCAAATAAGACCCTCTCATATATGTAATTTCTAAAGGAAATACTCTAGGTATTACAGTTTTGATTACATCAAGATGACATCAGGCGTTCCACACTTTTGTAATAAATATAGAATGTTAGCAATCTAGTTGTTCATTGGGATACTGTTGAGAGGCAGAGGCCAGGGGCACGGATTCTGAAAATTGAAGGCAGGTAGGAGAGTGCAGAGGCAACAATTTGACCACACTGGGCAGGCAGGAAGGGCAGTGGCAGCACATCAGACTATGGAGGGCAGTGGAAAGGGGGGCAGAGGCAACAAACCAACAATACAGGACTGGCAAGAGAGGCTGTGGCAATATAATAGACCATTGTGGGCAGAAGGAAGAGGCAGTGGTACTACAACCATACATGCCAACAGAGCCGTTTCAGCCAGGAAACGTCCAATGTTTTTAAGCTCAAATGGGCTTTATTTGATCTGTCTCCTGTCTCCAATCTCCTCTTTTTCAATGTAACTCAAAGGGAAAATCAATACCTCAGTTTTTTTTCAAAATCTCCCTCTTACCAAGTTCAAAATGTTCGCAAGTATGGTACATTGAAACATGGTAGGCAGGAGGAATTGGGGTAGGGACATGGACTCGGATAACAGAGGACAGGAGGGACATGGAGAGGTGCACCAAACTGACCCTACAGGCAGCCTATCAGGGTTTGCAGCAGCACAATACACCACACAGCGCATGCAGGACGGGAGTGCAGCACAACAATCCATAGAAAGCAATAGGGAGGGGACAGGACCATGCACATGGACAACAGAGAACAGATGGGAAAGAGGCAATGGTAGCTAGCTGACCATAATGGACAGACAGGAGAGAAAGCTGCAGCATAACAGACCATAAAGGGTAGGAGGGACGGATCAGGGGCATTACAATGGAACAGACACGCCAGGAGGGAGGGAATAGGGGGTCTGCACATGGAAACAGAGAGCTGGGGGCAAGGTGGCAGGGCAGAAGCAGCAAGATGACCATGGAGGTCAGGCAGGATGGGCACTAGAAACAAGACACACCATGGAGAGCAACAATGAGACTATGGTGGCATACACACAGACCATGGAGGGAAGGTGGGAGGGGTCAGGGGCAGCTAGCTGACCACACAGGGAAGGTGGGAGGGGCCATGGCAGCACAGAAGACCATGCATGGCAAGCGGGAGGGTTAGTGGCAGCACAATGGCTATGATGGGCAAGAAGGAGGGTGCAGGGGCATGCACAAAGGACCATGGAGGATAGAAGGGAGGGTCAGGACCTGGGCACAGACAAGAGAGTTCAGGGGAAGGGGCCTCACAACAGACCACGCGGGGCAGGCAGGAGGAGCAGTTGCAGCACAACAGATATGGGAGGGCAGAAGGGTGTGGCAGTAAAATGGACCATGGAGGACAGGAGGAAGGGGATAGGGGCATGGCATGTGGACAGGCAGGGTGGAGGTGGCAGGGACAGGTTACAGTCATCTGACAATGCTAGGCAGGTGGGAGGGGAGTGGCAGCTCAACAGAACACTCAGAGTAGATAGGAGTGGCAGGTCCATGGAACATAGTGGGCAAAAAGTATGGAGCAGGGGCATGCACAAAGACATCGGACTAACGTTATAGTTAGGAATTAGCATTTAAAAAAACCTTAGAAATTCACTGAAAAAACCATAGGTTTCAGGGGCGTTATAGTTAGCTGGACTTTTCACTCGTACAAAACCATTGAAATTCCCCCGTTATAGTTAGTTCAGCTAACTATAACTCGCGCGCCCGCAATGCACTGCTGATGACGTCACATATTACATCACTCATGACATGGTCACTGACATCACTCATGACATCACTGATGACATCTCAAATGACATCACTAATGACATCACTGATGACATCATCCTTGTGATAGAGTGGCAGACCTCCTCTTCCCCTAATATAACATTTGATACACACATTCAAAAATAGAAACTACAATGTTCAAAACAATGGAAATACCAATACCAGTTACAACAACCTATTCAGTAATTCTAAGATCCACATACACATCCACTCATTCACCAACAGTCCTATAAAGTCACTCATACATGTACTCACTCATCATATGTACTCACACACCTATACATCCTGTTACACAACACCACTCATCCATAGAGTTACTCACACACATAGTCACTCATGCTAATAAAGAATCAAACATCCATTTACTTGCATATACAGTTATGCACACACCACCACACTTACTTCTATAGAAACTTACACATACTTAGTCTTTTAAACAATCACTTATAGAAACACATACTTATTCATACAGGAACTCTTTCAATCTCTCACTCTCACATATACTCGCTTATATGCACCAATAGTCACATATACTAGTTTAAAACATATGTAGTTACTCATAAATGCACTATTGAGACAGTCTGTCACTCACTAACACACCCATGCACACACTCATCCACACATACAGTCCTGCACACATGCTGTCTTCAACACATACAGTGAGTCACTCATTCATGCACCTATGCACTACGTAATACCTCCACCGAACCATACAGACACTCAGACACTCATACTGGTACTCAAAAAACCAACTAATAACCTATATAGACACTCATGTAGCTACTCACCAACCCATGCAGCCACTTATACACAAAGTGAGAGACTGATACAGATATTTACACATTTAAACATTACTCACTAAGCCATGTATTCACTAAGATACACTTAATCAGTCAGTTATACAATCAATTTTTCAAAAACAAATCATCCATTTAGACACTTATATACCCATTTATTCTTCCATTGACCTTGAGATATACATATATAAAACATATGTAATTTTCAGAAAAACACACATTCAATGGATGATGTCATCAGTGATGTCATTTGAGATGTCATCAGTGATGTCATGAGTGATGTCACTGACCATGTCATGAGTGATGTAATATGTGACGTCATCAGCAGTGCATTGCGGGCGCGCGAGTTATAGTTAGCTGAACTAACTATAACGGGGGAATTTCAATGGTTTTGTACGAGTGAAAAGTCCAGCTAACTATAACGCCCCTGAAACCTATGGTTTTTTCAGTGAATATATATATGTTTATCCAATGTGACCCATTTGCTTGGCGCGCTCTCCAGCTGGTGCTCTACGTGGGGGTCGGATCCAGACCCAATTTTAATAAACAGAGCAAGGAACGTGGCACTCTGGAACTCGTTTTAAGCATAAGTTTTATTCTTTTCGCAACCTCCACAAACCAACGCGTTTCAGCCCTTGGCTTTTTTCACGGTTAGTGAGTCCTTTGTCTCATTCACCCATTTATACCCACTTTTGCCATAATGATGCATTGTGGGATTTGTAGTGTATAATCAACACTATATAAATCATAATCAATCAAATTTTCTTTAAAGAAATTATGTTAGGCTTTGGATTACATTATCCTGCTGATATTGTCAACAGATTTTACCTTATATTGCATATTTGAAAAAATAGTGAATTTGTGTTGTACATAAAATTAAATTCAATTTGTAATATTTTTACGCTTTTCAGTGACTTCGGTATACTACCGGATCTTGTCCCTCCTTGTTTGTTCAAGTAGTGCATACTTGTTGTGTTGTCTGTCCGGATTCACACTGATGCTCTGAGAATGATGGTGCGAAAAGATTTTAGAGCTAGGAAGATCGCCAGCAATTCCAAGAGGTTGATATGCCAAGTTCGTTGCTGAGCATCCAATATTCTGCTTACCGTCAGTTCTAGCAGGTGAGCTTCCCATCCTTCTAGGGATGCGTCCGTGGTGATGACGAAGCTTAGAGCTTCTATTAGGAATGAGCAGCCTGCTGCTACATTTTTCTTGTAAGTCCACCATCGTAGAGCGTCCCTTGTTTGAGGAGTAATGTGGATAAGAACGTCGAAGGATCCCGAAACTTGTAGCCACTGTTTGTTGAGTTCCTCTTGCAGAGGTCTCATTCTGAGATGGCAGTTTGGGACCAGAGGAATGGAGGATGAAAGCATCCCCAGAAGCGACTTGAACTGCCGGGCTGAAACGCACTGTTTTGATCGCAGTAGCTGGGCAAGTTTGCAAAGTTTCATTTGCCTTTCGTTTGAGACAAATGTCTATGGTGGCTCCCAAGAACGTTCTGTTTTGTGATGGGACGAGGTGAGACTTGTCAAAATTGATGGCGAGGCCCAGAGATTGGAAAAGAGATAGACATCTCTGTGTATGGACGTTTGCGATGTTGAAAGAATTCACCTTGATAAGGCAGTCGTCCAAATAAGAAAAAAATGTAAATCCCTCCAGCCGAAGGTGTGCAGCCACCGGTGCTAAGACCTTGGTAAAGACCCAGGGTGCGGAACGCAGTCCGAAGGGGAGGACTTTGAACTGAAAGTCCCTGCCAGCCACTCTGAACCTCAAGAACTTTCTGCGTCTGTGTAGAATTGGTACCTGACAATAAGCGTCTTGTTACATCCTATGATCCTAACATGCCCAGGGAACATGGTAGAAAATCGAGTTTAGTATGCCTGAACTCAGAATAATAAGGTACATCTTTTAGTAAGGTTTATTTTAATATTCTGCGTTTGCAAATGCCACTTTTAGAAAGTTGGCCTTTGCTTGCCTAACCATTTCAGCCCGCCTCTGCGTGATGTGTATCTGCTGTCTGGCTTGTGTGAGTGACAGGGCTGGGGAAACCCAGATGGGCAGGGCTAGGTAGCCTGGTGGTGAATAGGAAGATTGACATCTAGATGGGTGGGAGGAGTACACCTGGACTCTGAATAGGGTTGTGCTCTGCCACCACAATGCTGGCTCCGCCCCCTGTGGAGCGGCTGATGACTCTGCCCTGCACCCTGAAAGAAGCAGCCTGCATCGCGTAAACAAAGTGCTCAGAAACCGGACTGGACTAGGCAAGGACCCCCCTGGCCTGGCAGAACAAAAGAATTGCTGTATAAAAGTAGGAGCCCTGCTCCCAAGAAATTAGATCCTGTCCTGCCAAGAAGAAACCTCTGTCCGACCTGAAGGAACTGGAAAAGCTGCATGGAGGAGTACTGTCCCTGACCTGGGGGATTGGCCTGCAGTGGTTGCCTTGCTGCTGAAGAAGAGGAACAAAGACTAATGAGACTTTTATCTGACTTGTGCTGAAGATCTCCAAGGGCTTGTGAGTGAGCTTGCCCCCTGAACAAAGTCCCAGGAACAGTGGACTTCACCGCCGTGGAATCGCCTTGGAAAATGGACCGTTTTCCTCACATCTTCGCGTCGAACAGCTGTGTACGCCTCGCTGATCGTGGCGTACTCCCTGTGAACTGATATCCCGCTGTCCGGCACGAACAACGCGTCTTTTGCCCCTCTATGAGCCGTAGCTCGCACAGCGAAGGAAGGTACTACCAGCCCAAGCAACGCGAGTTATTGCCCCTATGAGCCGTAGCTCGCACCGTAATTGAAGGACATCACCGTACCTGCTCGCACCCCCCTACGGACCGTACTATTGGTGCAGTTCAGAACACAAAATCTCCTCCTGCTTCCACGGACGGAATGATTCCTCAGTCACACGCACATACACACATCACATGCTGGTGGGGCCCATAACACCAACACTCATTCCACATCAATCCTATCCGTCCCTACAGAGGGATCTTCAAATATCCCGAACTACAATTTCTTTTCCAATTGGATGGAGGAAACCACATCTATTAAGTTACCCTAACCATTCCTCCATCCGGAGGTCGATCGGATCATTTAGTTGAGTTGAATTTGATAGATAACCCTTCAATTCTTATATTAATCAATATACAGTACAAGAAATAACCACCCGACACAGTTCTTTAAAACAAATGAATTTTCGTTATCTAATCAAAATGCAGGTTAAAATCCTAACAAATGCAATATTATATTTTGGCATAATTACCTATTCTGGCTAATTGTTGTTCTCTAAGTCAGAAACTGGTCCTCAGAAATTCATCAGAGATTCTACCGTCCCGTCCTCTGCTGTCAGCGTGGAGTGCCGCATAGAGTATCATCGATCAGGGTGCGTCTCAAGCTCGTTGGGTGGTAACCTAATTTCCCTCTCTAGACTACTAATATTTATACCAAAATGTACATATACATGTTGCATTTTCTTTATTTCCAGGCCGCTTATTGGTTGAATTCAGCCCCGTCCCAAAATTTTAAACAACATTTTCAAAATTTCACATATGGATGATGTATAAACTAGGAGCATTGGGAAAGACGTTTCCAGGTCAAAAAAGTATCAGTCTATTGTGAATAGGTGGCTTTTGGTTCCCAGATGGCAACATTTCTTCCATGTTCAGGGACATTGGCATCTCGCCCAGTGTAGTCTTCATAGACCTGGTTCAGAGGTTCAAGGAAAGGACACTACGTAGTCAGTGCAGGTGCCTTCATCTGCTGTTCAGTGCATGAAGTCATGTACTTTATTGTGGATTCAGTCGGCAGCCATCTTTTAGTAGGCCGAAATAGTCAACTTAAGTAAAAAGACACAAGAATCGTAATTAATACATAGAAATGATTTAAACAGTGTTATTCCCTTACTAATACCCTTATGTGTATGCATTTATCTAGCCATATGCGACATTTAAAGCCATAAATGCTGGTTTATTTAAGCGCAAATCACATAAACACTGCTTAAGCTAAACATATAAATTTAATATGCTTACAAACTTAGTTCACTTATTATTTTTAGCCATGCTAATGCATTCCCACGTGTATTCTCTTGATTAATAAGGTTGGTTAGTTCATCACAGCACACTGTTTAATTATTAAAATTAATTATTTAGTCGTTTTAATGTAAACTTATATAAATGGATTGGGTATACTAAAAAATGTTATTTTTCCCTCTCCATCAATCCCCCCTTTGGTGATTTTATCACCACCAAACAACCCACCAAAATTTCAATTTATTTCCCCTTTTGCAGAAATTTGAAATGTCTTTTTGCTTAATTAAAATTCTGTTTCCCTTTCATCTTCTCTCTTGGTTTTATCATACATACTCTCCTTCCACTCTTCCATTTCTATTTCATTGAGATCTTTTTCTGGTTTCTTTTCCCTCTTTTTGTAAATTTCTCTTTTAACCTTCTTTTTATTTCTTCTATATCTACCAACATATACATCCTAATCTAAGTAGTAATAATACGAAAATCACACAGGTTAATGGAAATAATATTTTCCCTATTATAGTACTTCCTAATTTACCTAAGAAAGCTTTAATAGCAGCCATTTTATTACTAATTCTAGTCCAGATACTTTCAACCTCCAGTGGTTTTATTTCATCATGCAATTCTGTAATATTCTTGATATAGATTTTTAGATCTCTGCTTTCGTCAGGAATGTAAGTGCAACAATGTTGAACTTTCAGCATTCCACTGACTCCACCCTCTTTTGCCAATAAAATGTCAAGGGCAAGTCGATTTTGCATAATCATAGCACGCATGGCAACCAATTCAGTCTTTACCAATAGAAATCCTCCAGCTGTGCTCATTGACAAACGATCCACTATAGTGGACAGCTTCCGGATATTATTTGCATTCAAAGATATTCCCACTGCTGGTATCAAGGCTCCAAAAATATCCCCTACAATTTCTAACCAAGTTTCTCTTCTGCTACGTATTAGTAGGTTATTTGGTCCACTATTTTCTACTCTATCCATGTGAAAGAGTTTTGGAAAGACCAGGCCTACATATGCAGCTTAATCTCACTTTTATTCAGGAAGAAGAGGACGTTTGTGACTGTGACTCCGGGCTCACTTGGCAGAAACACCCTCTGTTCCTCCACCCCCATCGCAAAATGTAATGCCCGTGAAAAGGGTAGGTGGACGCAGTGTTATATAGAACATAGTCCTGAGAGCACGATTGAAAATGAAAACTAGATGTAGTATATGGTATAAACTATGCACCAAAAAGTGTGATATAAGATGAACCGGGGCATGAAATA
This sequence comes from Triturus cristatus, assembly GCF_964204655.1. Lineage (NCBI taxonomy): Eukaryota > Metazoa > Chordata > Amphibia > Caudata > Salamandridae > Triturus > Triturus cristatus. The sequence goes on along the minus strand of NC_140579.1, from coordinate 981,814,126 downwards.
TAATATCCAATACATTGTGCGCAATGACAGATTCATTGGAGAGCACGAGATAGCACAGGCACTAGCGCGTGCTATGCGATATGCGCCTTGGAGTGTAATATGTACAGGGCAGTGTTGTGTAACAGAACTAGTCTCTAAAGTTGTAATATAAAATATCTGCTGGGGAGTGTACCGTTGCATATGCACTGTGACAAAGATATGATCCCAGATTGTAATATGTATGGCATAGCGCTGTGCGTTATAACATACACATCGAGGAAGGCACGTTAGATGGGGCAATATAACCCATGCGAAGGCAAGTGTGGCATGACATATTCACGGGGTGGTGTTACAGTGCACATGGGCTAGAGAGTGTCATAGCATACGAACTAGCTGGTGGAATACAACACAGAGGTGTGAGGCAATCGGCGGGCATTGGTGGGTGTAACACAGCATTGGGCTCAGCCAGGAGCACGCTGTGACTCTCAAGTGAGGTTCGTCTCCTTTCCAGAGAGTAAAATAATAAGTATTACACATCCAGCGGTGGATGTGTTTTTTATTAACCGTGAGGGGAGTTTCTTGCATAGTTTGGTCGAATTTTTGTCGAATCCCCTTTGAATGGCTTGGTGTGCATGTATATTAAATGTGCCCGTCAATAGCTACCCATGTTTGTATAAATAAATGACAAGGGTGTCTACTTGGAGAGTACCAACCGGCGGGGGCGCCGGGATTAGGCACGGTAGGGCGTCAGACACGTCAGAGCTTCACTAGCGGTGTAAATACATTCCATGTGGATTCATTCTATGCATAGTCGCCTTTTAATGAATATCACGCAAATCGTCATGGTGATAGGTACATACGGTTTGTCCAGCATGTCCTAGGTGTTTCTATAAATATATATATTTTTAAAATATTAAAAAACAAAGGCCGGCCCCGGGGGATGGGGTCCCCGGAGCCATAAGTGGCCTGAGGAGGGGGGCAACGCAGCCCCCTCCTAAAGAATTTAAATAAAAAAAAGGCCATGACCCGGGGGTTGGGGTCCCCGGAACCGATTAAGGCCTTGGGAGGGCCAAAATTATTTTTTTCAACAAAAAAAATTAGGGTGCAGGCCCTGGGGGATGGGGTCCCCAGGGCCAGTAAATTAGAAAAAGAAGGGGGGCCACACAGCCCTCCTTCTTAAAAAAATAAAATAAATAAAAGACCGGCATCGCACTGGAGGCCACGCCCCCTCCTTGCAGCACTCTGCAAACGCACCCCCTGGCCAGTTGTAAGTTGGGGAATTAATTCCCCTTCAAAACTGAGGGTCCCTGAGGGCCAACTAGCCCAACAGGTATCTCCAGTGTGCGCCAGGGAGCTGGGTTGCAGACAGGTGTTCTGAGGCCACGCCCCTTTTAACACCTCTATGCAACGCAGCTCTGTGGTGCTTACTGGAGGTACCTAGTGGGCTAGTTTGACCCTATGGACCCTTAGGATTCAAGGGGACTTAATCTCTCAACTTAGAACGGCCACAGGGCGCGTTTACACAGTGGTGAAGGGAGGGGACGGGGCCTGAGGAGAGGTGTACAAACACGCCCTGTGGCGCATTTTAAGTTGGGGAAATAATTCCCTTTCAATCCTGAGGGACCCTGGGGGCCAACTAGCCCACCAGGTGCTTCCAGTAAGTGCCACTGCTCTGCGTTGCAGAGAGGTGGTGCAGGCCGTGCCCCTTTTTACACCTCTTTGCAATGGCGCTTACTGGACGTACCTAGTGGGCTATTTTGCCCCTAGGCATCCTCAGGATTCAAGGGGACTTAATCTCCCAACTTAAAAAACGGCCACAGGGCATGTTTACACAGTGGGGAAGGAAGGGGACGGGGCCTGAGGTGACGTGTGCAAACACGCCCTATGGCGCGTTTTAAGTTGGGGAAATAATTCCCCTTCAATTCTGAGGGCCCCTGGGGGCTAACTAGCCCACCAGGTGCTTCCAGTAAGCACCACTGAACTGCGTTGCAGAGAGGTGTTCCAGGCCGTTCCACTTTTTACACCTCTCTGCAACGCAGCTCTGTGGCGCATACTGGAGGTACCTAGTGGGCTAGTTGGACCCTAAGGACCCTCAGGATTCAAATTAACTTAATCTCCCAACTAAAAACGGCCACAGGGCGTGTTTACACAGTGGTGAAGGGAGGGGACGGGGCCTGAGTTAACGTGTGTAAACAAGCCCTGTGGCGCGTTTTAAGTTGGGGAAATAATTCCCCTTCAATCCTGAGGGACCCTGGGGGCCAACTAGTTCACCAGGTGCTTCCAGTAAGCACCACTCCGCTGCGTTGCAGAGAGGTGGTCTAGGCCGTGCCCCTTTTTACATCTCTCTGCAACGCAGCTCTGTGGCGCTTACTGCAGGTACCTAGTGGTCTAGTTGGACCCTAGGGACCCTCAGGATTCAAGGGGACTTAATCTCCCAATTTAAAACGGCCACAGGGCGTGTTTACACAGTGGGGAAGTGAGGGGACGGGGCCTGAGGTGACGTGTGCAAACACGCCCCGTGGCGCGTTTTAAGAGGTAGTTTTAATCCCCTGCCCTATTATATACTAGGGGCTTACAGAGGAGGTCATGCTGATCACAGGGGGACCCCAACGCATAGTGTTCCCTAGTGTATGTAGGTGTTTTCACTGTTTTCTGAGTGTCTTTTAACATAGCACTGGCTCTAGGACTGGTTAGTCAGACTCAGTTACCACCAGTATCTGTCTGAAAAAGTTGAGGCTACAGGATGATTTTGCAACAAGGCTTCTTTCTGCTCTTCTGTTTGTTCTTTCTGCACATTATCCTTCTTCCTGCACTTTTCTTCATCTTTGAGGACTTCTGTTGCTTCTTTCTGCATTTCTTTTTTTTCTTTCTGTGCGTTTTTTCTTCTTTCTTCACATGTCCTATCTCTGTAGGCATAGTTAGAAATTAGCATTTAAAAAACCTTTGAAATTCACTGAAAAAACCATAGGTTACAGGCACGTTATAGTTAGGAATTAGCATTTAAAAAACCTTAGAAATTCACTGAAAAAACCATAGGTTTCAGGGGCGTTATAGTTAGCTGGACTTTTCACTCGTACAAAACCATTGAAATTCCCCCGTTATAGTTAGTTCAGCTAACTATAACTCGCGCGCCCGCAATGCACTGCTGATGACGTCACATATTACATCACTCATGACATGGTCAGTGACATCACTCATGACATCACTGATGACATCTCAAATGACATCACTAATGACATCACTGATGACATCATCCTTGTGATAGAGTGGCAGACCTCCTCTTCCCCTAATATAACCTTTGATACACACATTCAAAAATAGAAACTACAATGTTCAAAACAATGGAAATACCAATACCAGTTACAACAACCTATTCAGTAATTCTAAGATCCACATACACATCCACTCATTTACCAACAGTCCTATAGAGTCCCTCATACATGTACTCACTCATCATATGTACTCACACACCTATACATCCTGTTACACAACGCCACTCATCCATAGAGTTACTCACACACATAGTCACTCATGCTAATAAAGAATCAAACATCCATTTACTTGCATATACAGTTATACACACACCACCACACTTACTTCCATAGAAACTTACACATACTTAGTCTTTTAAACAATCACTTATAGAAACACATACTTATTCATACAGGAACTCTTTCAATCTCTCACTCTCACATATACTCACTTATATACACCAATAGTCACATATACTAGTTTAAAACATATGTAGTTACTCATAAAGGCACTATTGAGACAGTCTGTCACTCACTAACACACCCATGCACACACTCATCCACACATACAGTCCTACACACATGCTGTCTTCAACACATACAAACAGTGAGTCACTCATTCATGCACCTATGCACTACATAATACCTCCACCGAACCATACAGACACTCAGACACTCATACTGATACTCAAAAAAACAACGAATAACCTATATAGACACTCATGTAGCTACTCACCAACCCATGCAGCCACTTATACACAAAGTGAGAGACTGATACAGATATTTACACATTTAAACATTACTCACTAAGCCTTGTATTCACTAAGATACACTTAATCAGTCAGTTATACAATCAATTTTTCAAAAACAAATCATCCATTTAGACACTTATATACCCATTTATTCTTCCATCGACCTTGAGATATACATATATAAAACATATGTAATTTTCAGAAAAACACACATTCAATGGATGATGTCATCAGTGATGTCATTTGAGATGTCATCAGTGATGTCATGAGTGATGTCACTGACCATGTCATGAGTGATGTAATATGTGACGTCATCAGCAGTGCATTGCGGGCGCGCGAGTTATAGTTAGCTGAACTAACTATAACGGGGGAATTTCAATGGTTTTGTACGAGTGAAAAGTCCAGCTAACTATAACGCCCCTGAAACCTATGGTTTTTTCAGTGAATATATATATGTTTATCCAATGTGACCCATTTGCTTGGCGCGCTCTCCAGCAGGTGCTCTACGTGGGGGTCGGATCCAGACCCAATTTAATAAACAGAGCAAGGAACGTGGCACTCTGGAACTCGTTTTAAGCATAAGTTTTATTATTTTCGCAACCTCCACAAACCAGCGCCTTTCAGCCCTTGGCTTTTTTCACGTTTAGTGAGTCCTTTGTCTCATTCACCCATTTATACCCACTTTTGCCATAATGATGCATTGTGGGATTTGTAGTGTATAATCAACAATTTACAAAAAATATAAATCATAATCAATCAAATTTTCTTTAAAGAAATTATGTTAGGCTTTGGATTACATTATCCTGCTAATATTGTTAACAGATTTTACCTTATATTGCATATTTGAAAAAATAGTGAATTTGTGTTGTACATAAAATTAAATTCAATTTGTAATATGTTTACGCTTTTCAGTGACTTCGGTATAGTACCGGTTTTGAGACCACTTTCTATTACGTTATAACTTAGTTCTTATATATTGTCAGCCAGTTGGCCTTTCAGTTCAGGACAACATTTGAAATTGTCTATTCTATTCCTAGAGATGTACAAAGAGTTCCTCATCATTATTGATGCCTTTCGGGGCCTTTGTTCTGACTCTTATTATATATCTGGACTCCATTTGTCGCAATGATCTTGTTCGGTCTCCTCCTCTTTCTCGTGCCGGTGTCATGTAAATGCCATAGTAGCACATCTTTTGCCAATCTCCATTCTGGCATTTCTGCATGTGTTTCGCAGTGGCATATGTGGTGTCTCTGTTCTTCACAGCACGTATGTGTTCCAGTATTCGATTCTTTAGCATGCACGTCGTGCTACCAATGTACTTCATACCGCAATCGCACTCTATCACATAGATTACGAAGCGGGAAGTACATAAAATGTTCTGATCAATGTTCGTGACACTTCCATCAGCTTCATCAAAGGCTTGCATATTTTTCCCGATTTTACATGCTTTGCATGCGTTACATTTCCTGAATCCTTTGATTGAAAATGACTTGTTGTTATCATATCTTGCAAGGACTTTGTTTTCCTATATGTGACTGCAGGTTTTTGTCCTAAGATGTTTCCAATGTCTCCATCCCCAGAGATGAGGTGCCAGTACTTTCGTATTTTATTCAATATTACACCACTTTCTTTGCTATAGGTGGTTATAAATCTCGATGCTTGTTGTTTTCTATTTTCCTGTTCCACAGTCTTTGGAATCAAGATTTCTGTCCTTGATTTTTGATCAACCTTTTCTTTACATTTTCTCAAAGTTCTTTCATTATATCCACCTGTTCTTAATCTGGCCATGGTTTCTGATATTTCCTTTTCAGCATCTTCCTTTTTAGAACAATTTTGTTTCATTCGTATGAATTCACCGTATGGGATACTGTTTTTCAAGGGAATTGGATGGAAGCTTGTCCCATGTAGTACATTGTTAGTCGCTGTTTCTTTTCTGAACAAAGTTGTATGTATTTGCTCATTTTCTATAAAAACTTTTGTGTCCAGAAATACGATCCCTTGTTTGCTTGTTATGTGTGTGAAAGATAGTCCAATGTTATTCATTGACAATTTCTCAAAATATTTTTGGAACTCTGTCTCCGTACCATTCCAAATTAAAAACAGATCGTCGATGAACCGGACCCATAGTAAAATTTGTTCCAGTTCTTCTTGGAAGTTCGGACACCATGCAATTGTCTTTTCCCACCATCCCATAACAGTAGTCGCATAGTTCGGCGAAAATGAGATGCCCATGGCAGTACCGCATTGTTGTCTAAAGAGCTCTTTGTTGAATAAAAATACATTGTTGGTAAGACATATTTCTATCACCTTCAAGAGCATCTGCGTGTGTTTTAGATCTTTAATACTTCTTTGTTTCAGCATTTGTAGCGGCATGCTTCCATTCCTATGTCATGTCTGATGGAAGTGTATAGCGATACCACATCTATGGTGATTAAGAGGTAGTTGTTGTTCCAAGTTATTCCATTTAAAATTCTCAAAAAGTCTCCTGTATCCTTTATGTAGGAGCTCATGTTTTGGGCTATTGGGGCCAGGAATGTATTCACATATTCAGATAGATTCTCGTACAATGATTCACAAGAGGAAACAATAGGTCTTCCTGGTGGCTGTTGTAAAGTCTTATGTATTTTCGGTATATATATATACCAACAATCATAGAATATCTGTATGTCAGAAAATAGCAAGAGGAGGAGGGACGAACAGAGGCTCACCTTATTTATAAAGACTACGGAGAACCGCCTGTCCCACAGATGTGTCAGCATCGCTGGCAGCTTCCAAACAGTAGTGCTTGGTAAAGGTGTGCCTGCTGGACCACGTAGCAGCTCTACAGATTTGATGAATAGGCACACCAGCAAAGAGAGCGGTAGAGGAAGAGATTGCTCTAGTAGAATGTGCTCTCGGTCTGCCTGCATGCTGATGACAGAAACAAATTGCAGCAGAATTCCAACGAGCAATGGACTGTTTGGATATTGGGTATCCTGTACGCATCCTTACATAGGCTATAAATAGCTGATCAGATTTCCTTATTGAAGATGTCCTCTGTAAATAGAATTTGAAACACCTCTTGACATCAAGAGTATGTAAAGCCCTTTCCGCAGGTGATTGAGGATTAGGAAAGAAAGTTTTTAAAATGATCGGTTAGTTGAGATGGAAGTCCGAAAGTACTTTAGGCATAAAAGTGGGGTTAGTGCGTAGCACTACCGAATCTCTGGTGAATGAAGGTAAGGCGGTTTTATAGTGAAGGCTTGAAAGTCACTGACCCGCCTAGCAGATGTGAGGGCTAATAGTAGAGATAATTTCCATGAGAGAAATTTTAAATCTGTCTTATGAATAGGTTCAAAAGGATGGCGCATGAGTTGTGAGAGCACAATGTTCAGATGCCAGGATAGAGGTGGCCGGCGAATGGGAGGAAACATGCAAAACAATCCCTTGAAGAACTGCTGAATGATCCTAGAAGAGTACAGAGAGTTGGAACCATCCTGTCAGAATCTGGAGATAGACGGTGGAAAAGCGTAGGCATAAATTCGCGACCAGTTTGTCAAAAACGCATTCCCGCACGATCCCTGTGGGGAAGCCAACTTGCGAAGAATGGGCATTTGCGGTTCAGACTGGTCGCGAACAAATCCAGATCGGGTCGACCCCACTCCTGAAAAATACGATTCAAGGTTGGTTGATGGAGCTCCCACTCATAATTGGAATTTGTCGATCGGCTGAGGTAATCCGCGAGAACGTTGGAAACTCCCGGGACATGGATTGCTGTCAGACTTATTCGATGTTTGATCGCCCAATCCCAAATCTCCTGAGCTTGCTGAGACAACAGTGCGGATCTTGTCCCTCCTTGTTTGTTCAAGTAGTGCATACTTGTTGTGTTGTCTGTCCGGATTCACACTGATGCTCCGAGAATGATGGTGCGAAAAGATTTTAGAGCTAGGAAGATCGCCAGCAATTCCAAGAGGTTGATATGCCAAGTTCGTTGCTGAGCATCCAATCTTCTGCTTACCGTCAGTTCTAGCAGGTGAGCTCCCCATCCTTCTAGGGATGCGTCCGTGGTGATGACGAAGCTTAGAGCTTCTATTAGGAATGAGCAGCCTGCTGCTACATTTTTCTTGTAAGTCCACCATCGTAGAGCGTCCCTTGTTTGAGGAGTAATGTGGATGAGATCGTCGAAGGATCCCGAAACTTGTAGCCACTGTTTGTTGAGTTCCTCTTGCAGAGGTCTCATTCTGAGATGGCAGTTGGGGACCAGAGGAATGCAGGATGAAAGCATCCCCAGAAGCGACTTGAACTGCCGGGCTGAAACGCACTGTTTTGATCGCAGTAGCTGGGCAAGTTTGCAAAGTTTCATTTGCCTTTCGTTTGAGACAAATGTCTATGGTGGCTCCCAAGAACGTTCTGTTTTGTGATGGGACGAGGTGAGACTTGTCAAAATTGATGGCGAGGCCCAGAGATTGGAAAAGAGATAGACATCTCTGTGTATGGACGTTTGCGATGTTGAAAGACTTCACCTTGATAAGGCAGTCGTCCAAATAAGAAAAAAATGTAAATCCCTCCAGCCGAAGGTGTGCAGCCACCGGTGCTAAGACCTTGGTAAAGACCCAGGGTGCGGAACGCAGTCCGAAGGGGAGGACTTTGAACTGAAAGTCCCTGCCAGCCACTCTGAACCTCAAGAACTTTCTGTGTCTGGGTAGAATTGGTACATGACAATAAGCGTCTTGTTACATCCTATGATCCTAACATGCCCAGGGAACATGGTAGAAAATCGAGTTTAGTATGCCTGAACTCAGAATAATAAGGTACATCTTTTAGTAAGGTTTATTTTAATATGCTGCGTTTGCAAATGCCACTTTTAGAAAGTTGGCCTTTGCTTGCCTAACCATTTCAGCCCGCCTCTGCGTGATGTGTATCTGCTGTCTGGCTTGTGTGAGTGACAGGGCTGGGGAAACCCAGAGGGGCAGGGCTAGGTAGCCTGGTGGTGATTAGGAAGATTGACATCTAGATGGGTGGGAGGAGTACACCTGGACTCTGAATAGGGTTGTGCTCTGCCACCACATTGCTGGCTCCACCCCCTGTGGAGCGGCTGATGACTCTGCCCTGCACCCTGAAAGAAGCAGCCTGCATCGCGTAAACAAAGTGCTCAGAAACCGGACTGGGCTAGGCAAGGATCCCCCTGGCCTGGCAGAACAAAAGAATTGCTGTATAAAAGTAGGAGCCCTGCTCCCAAGAAATGAGATCCTGTCCTGCCAAGAAGAAACCTCTGTCCGACCTCAAGGAACTGGAAAAGCTGCATGGAGGAGTACTGTCCCTGACCTGGGGGATTGGCCTGCAGTGGTTGCCTTGCTGCTGAAGAAGAGGAACAAAGACTAAAGAGACTTTTATCTGACTTGTGCTGAAGATCTCCAAGGGCTTGTGAGTGAGCTTGCCCCCTGAACGAAGTCCCAGGAACAGTGGACTTCACCGCCGTGGAATCGCCTTGGAAAACGGACCGTTTTCCTCACATCTTCGCGTCGAACTGCTATGTACGCCTCGCTGATCTTGGCGTACTCCCTGTGAACTGATATCCCGCTGTCCGGCACGAACAACGCGTCTTTGGCCCCTCTACGAGCCGTAGCTCGCACAGCGAAGGAAGGTACTACCAGCCCAAGCAACGCGAGTTATTGCCCCTACGAGCCGTAGCTCGCACCGTAATTGAAGGACATCACCGTACCTGCTCGCACCCCCCTACGGACCGTACTATTGGTGCAGTTCAGAACACAAAATCTCCTCCTGCTTCCACGGACGGAATGATTCCTCAGTCACACGCACATACACACATGACACGCTGGTGGGGCCCATAACACCAACACTTATTCCACATCAATCCTATCCGTACCTACAGAGGGATCTTCAAATATCCCGAACTACAATTTCTTTTCCAATTGGATGGAGGAAACCACATCTATTAAGTTACCCTAACCATTCCTCCATCCGGAGGTCGATCGGATCATTTAGTTGAGTTGAATTTGATAGATAACCCTTCAATTCTTATATTAATCAATATACATTACAAGAAATAACCACCCGACACAGTTCTTTAAAACAAATGAATTTTCTTTATCTAATCAAAATGCAGGTTAAAATCCTAACAAATGCAATATTATCTTTTGTCATAATTACCTATTCTGGCTAATTGTTGTTCTCTAAGTCAGAAACTGGTCCTCAGAAATTCATCAGAGATTCTACCGTCCCGTCCTCTGCTGTCAGCGTGGAGTGCCGCATAGAGTATCATCGATCAGGGTGCGTCTCAAGCTCGTTGGGTGGTAACCTAATTTCCCTCTCTAGACTACTAATATTTATACCAAAATTTACATATACATGTTGCATTTTCTTTATTTCCAGGCCGCTTATTGGTTGAATTCAGCCCCGTCCCAATGTTTTAAGCAACATTTTCAAAATTTCACATACGGATGATGTATAAACTAGGCGCATGGGAAAGTCGTTTCCAGGTCAAAAAAGAATCAGTCTATTGTGAATAGGTGGCTTTTGGTTCCCAGATGGCAACATTTCTTCCATGTTCAGGGACATTGGCATCTCGCCCAGTGTAGTCTTCATAGACCTGGTTCAGAGGTTCAAGGAGAGGACACTACGTAGTCAGTGCAGGCGCCTTCCTCTGCTGTTCAGTGCATGAAGTCATGTACTTTAGTGTGGATTCAGTCGGCAGCCATCTTTTAGTAGGCCGAAATAGTCAACTTAAGTTAAAAGACACAAGAATCGTAATTAATACATAGAAATGATTTAAACAGTGTTATTCCCTTACTAATACCCTTATGTGTATGCATTTATCTAGCCATATGTGACATTTAAAGCCGTAAATGCTGGTTTATTTAAGCACAAATCACATAAACACTGCTTAAGCTAAACATATAAATTTAATATGCTTACAAACTTAGTTCACTTATTATTTTTAGCCATGCTAATGCATTCCCACGTGTATTCTCTTGATTGATAAGGTTGGTTAGTTCATCACAGCACACTGTTTAATTATTAAAATTAATTATTTAGTCGTTTTAATGTAAACTTATATAAATGGATTGGGTATACTAAAAAATGTTATTTTTCCCGCTCCATCAATCCCCCCTTTGGTGATTTTATCACCACCAAACAACCCACCAAAATTTCCATTTATTTCCCCTTTTGCAGAAATTTGAAATGTCTTTTTGCTTAATTAAAATTCTGTTTCCCTTTCATCTTCTCTCTTGGTTTTATCATACATACTCTCCTTCCACTCTTCCATTTCTATTTCATTGAGATCTTTTTCTGGTTTCTTTTCCCTCTTTTTGTAAATTTCTCTTTTAACCTTCTTTTTATTTCTTCTATATCTACAACATATACATCCTAATCTAAGTAGTAATAATACGAAAATCACACAGGTTAATGGAAATAATATTTTCCCTATTATAGTACTACCTAATTTACCTAAGAAAGCTTTAATAGCAGCCATTTTATTACTAATTCTAGTCCAGATACTTTCAACCTCCAGTGGTTTTATTTCATCATGCAATTCTGTAATATTCTTGATATAGATTTCTAGATCTCTGCTTTCGTCAGGAATGTAAGTGCAACAATGTTGAACTTTCAGCATTCCACAGACTCCACCCTCTTTTGCCAATACAATGTCAAGGGCAAGTAGATTTTGCATAATCATAGCACGCATGGCAACCAATTCAGTGTTTACCAATAGAAATCCTCCAGCTGTGCTCGTTGCCAAACGATCCACTATAGTGGACAGCTTCCGGATATTATTTGCATTCAAAGATATTCCCACTGCTGGTATCAAGGCTCCAAAAATATCCCCTACAATTTCTAACCAAGTTTCTCTTCTGCTACGCATTAGTAGGTTATTTGGTCCACTATTTTCTACTCTATCCATGTGAAAGATTTTTGGAAAGACCAGGCCTACATAACATGTGCCATACCAATGGTCAGGCAACCTGTAATAAGCCTTGTTCCCACAAATATAATACAATCCAGGAAAAACTGGGTCTTCTCCACCTCTAAATCCCCATCCAGATGAAATGAAGTATGTATCATGACACTCACTTGTCCCTATGTATATATAATCATATTGAGATATTTCTCTCATGATGCATAATTTGCCTTTCTGTGGTGAATCTATAGCTATGGTTGGTCTAACATCACCTTTCGTTTCCTGGTTCCCATCTATCGCCCAAATGTTTTCCCCTTCTTTATGTCCTTCTGCATTCTCGTGTATTTTCAACCTCCTCTCCTCAACCATATCTAAGAATGTTTTCTCTTCTGGTTTCAAACTGCAAGTTAAATTGTTCTTAAAAATATATTCTAGAGTTAGTCCTTTAGTTTCTATAAAAATTTCTCCTAATACATTAGCCTCTTTAGCTGGATTTAATTCTTTATTCATGGGCAATCGTCCAAGAATATTATCTATGTTAGACATATTATACTCTAATTTTCCTACTTGATAAAATATACTAGTTAAGACGCTACATGTTATTCCATAAGTTGCTCGGAGGTGATGATAAGTCACAACTTCTGAAACAGATGCAGGTAATTGCATGCAGACGTAGCAATCCCTTACTTCTATTGTTTTAACATATTCATACAACAATTTTGAAAACACATTACTAGAGAAATCATTTATTGACCTATCTTGATGCACATGCTCTGTGCTTGTTCTAACCGGTATTACCTTTTGTGAGTTTTTCACTATATTAGTCATATTCTCAGTATGTCCTGTTAGTGTATCTAAAGTTACTTTAAAAGAGATCAAAAGAGCGAGTACGCTCCAAAGAAGCATTAATAGTCCTGTACAACAGCAACATGTCTTGCACCATCTTCTCATGAAGGTACATCTACTCCTATTATCATCTATGTTAGCCATCTTGTTAGATCTAACCGTGTCTTTTGACTTAGCCTCTTCTACTCCGCCTCTTATAGCTTTCCTACAAGAGCTAAAACTTATCAGGTTGTCCAAATACTTTGATTTTCTTATTCAATCCTGTGTATTCCTACAAGGATCGCCTGAAATTACTCAGCTTGGCCTTTCGTCGTTTTTCACTTCTTTCTCATCATCCACATGCAGGATTTCCTGATTTTCCGCTTCTTCTCCAATGTCGGATAAGATAACTCTCAGGATTTCCCCAGTTTCTTCTTCTTTTATCAATTTCTGCCAAGTCTCCTCTGGATTTCCTTGACTATCTGCCTCTTCTCCTTGTTCAGGCAGTGCCACATACGTCCATTCAGGTGACTTATACTTCTGGTTTGGTTTTCTTGCTCATTTGTTTGCTTCTGATACTTCTATTTCTCCCTCTTTCTCTGGATGCTGACTAGTTACTTCTTTCACTTGTTCAGCCTCGGAGGGTTTAGCTCGTATCAATCTGTATCTTAGTTTCTTAATTTTATTTGGCCAAATATCTCCTTTGGCGTTCCTTCTTGCTTTGCCGTCTTTGCCGTTTCTTTCCTCGATCCAAGTTCTCTTTCTCAGAACTCGACCTTCTGGTATCTCTGTTTCACTGTCTTCAGATTCTGTTTCATTTGATTTTTCTTTTTCAGAAGTCTCCTTTTCCACCTCTTGGGTTGGCCCTACTTCTGTCCCTCCTCGGGTCTCCGGCACGCAATCCTCTTGCTGACTATTTGTCCCTTTACCTAGCTGGGTGTTGCAGTTCCCTACACCTCCTCGGGGATTTTCCGCAATCTGTCCCTCTCTTTCTGCAACTGTCCCTTCTTCTTCTTCCAGTATTTTCTCAGGTGGAATTTCTTCTACTCTTTCATTTGGTGTAAAAGTTACTTCTGACTGGATGTTCTTTTCTTTTCTTATTTTTGTGTTCACTACTAGCGTTTTGCTCATCCCCAGAATCTGATGTATCTGAAATCTGCAATCTTTTCCTCAGAATTTCTTCTCTGGGGGTCTGAACTAGTCTTGGCTCATTCTCCCCCCTTTCAGGATTTTCTTTTGTTTTTATATTCTCATTGCTTGACTCATCACTTGATTCTGATTCGTCAAAGTATTCTTTTCCAATGCCGTCTGCTGGATTTGGAACTCTCAGAGTGTGACTAGCATGTATCCAGTTTTTCAGTCCTGCACACTTCACAGCAGTTGTTGTGGTCAAGATGACCTGTCTTGGCCTTCCCCACCTTGGAACCAGGCAATTTCTTCTTCTGTGTACTTTTATCCTCACCCAGTCCCCTGGACTCAAATCATGGGCTGGTTTCTTTTCAAGTGTGGTGGCATCCGCTCCAACCTGGTGAAACACAGAATGAACTGCGTCAGCCAGGCCTTTACAGTAATCCAAAATCATGTCATCAGTTATAGTCATCAGCTTGTTGACTGGCACAAACACGTGTCTCATGGCGCGTCCCATGATGATCTGGTGTGGACTCAAACCTGTGGTTCTATCTGGAGTAGACCTAATGGTCATCAAAACCAGAGGCAAGACATCGGGCCATTTCAAACCTGTGGCCAAACACATTTTTCCTATTCTATTTTTGATAGTACCATTCATTTGCTCAACCACACCAGAAGCCTCTGGTCGGTAGGCACAATGCAGCTTCTGTTGTACACCCAATGCTTCACAAATTAGTTTCATGATCTCATTGTAGAAATGTCCACCTCTGTCTGATTCTATGGTTATTGGGAACCCGTACCTTGGGATGAATTCCCTCAACAACAGCTTGGCCACTGTGATTCCATCATTTCTTCCGGTTGGGTATGCCTCCACCCATCTAGAGAACAGACAAACTACCACTAAAACATACCTCAGTTTGTTATAAGGAGGCATTTCAATGAAATCTACTTGCATTCTGGTGAAAGGTCCTCGCTCCCGGCCTATGGTACCCAGACTCACCACTGTTATTCTTCCAGGATTGTACTGCTGACACGTCAAACATCTCTGACAGAGACTCTCTGCAATCAGCCTGAATTTTGGATTATACCAGGTCTGCTTAAAGGCCCTTATCATGGCATCCCTTCCCAGATGTCCTTGGCCATGATACATCCGTGCCATGGTTGACATCATGCTATCAGGCATTACTGGTCTTCCGTTCCGATAGACCCACACATGATCCTTTTCCCTGGGTGCACATCCTGCTTTTACCCACTGCCTCATTTCTTCATCCACTGCCTCATCCTGCAATTGCCTCACTTCATCCCATGTTCCCACAACGTTAGTAAACATTATGGAGCAAAAAGACATTTCCTTTTCCTTTGACCGATTAATGGAATACTTGTTTCGGGCACAATACTGAGCCATGTCATTGGCAAAGCGGTTTCCGGTAGTGATGTAATCACTACCTTGTCCATGAGCAGCACATTTTACCACAGCCAACTCTTTGGGCATTTGTATTGCCTCCAGCAATTTTCCAACCACTTCTGCATTCCTTATGGGAGTTCCACTTGAGGTCAGGAAACCTCTTTGCAGCCATAGTTGGCCGAAATCGTGGACAACTCCGAAGCCATACTGGCTATCAGTCATCACAGTTACTCTCGCATTCCTCCCAATCTTGCATGCCTTGGTTAATGCCACTATTTCTGCTACTTGAGCGGATCTAACTCCTTTCAAGGGCGATGCCTCTATAACTGCTGAAACTGTGCATACTGCATAGGCTGCGCTCAATACTCCTTCATCCGTTCTTAAACAGGATCCATCCACAAAAAACACATGATCACTCTCTGGCAGTGGTAGATCTCTTATATCAGGACGAGGTTTCGTACAGTAATCAAGCACATCCAGACAATCATGATCAACTTCCTCTCTTATCTCCACTCTCTCTGCATCAGGCAAAAGTGTAGCTGGATTCACATTCACACATCTTTCCAGACTCACATTGTTTGCACCTAGAATGACCTTCTCATACTTAGTCAGCCGACTATGTGACATGAACTGTGTTCGACTCCTTGATAAAAGGATCGCCACACTATGGGGTACAAACACTCTTACTGGATACCCCATCACGATTCCCTCACTCTGCTCTAGGCTTCGGCATGTAGCCGCTACAGCTTTCAGACATCCTGGCAGACCTATCGCCACTGGATCTAACATTGACGAGAAATATGCCACTGGTCTCCTTTGTCTTCCATGTTTCTGTATCAACACTGAAAGTGCGCATCCATTTCGCTCACTACAGTATAGCTCAAACTCCTTTTCATAGTCTGGCATACCCAGTGCAGGGGCTTCACAAAGACTGTTCTTCAACTGTTTAAAGGCTGCCAATTCTTCTTTGTTTAGTTCAAGGGGGTCTTTTACCTCACTTTTTGTCAATTTCACCAATGGTTTGGCAATCAGGGAAAAATTACTTATCCACTGACGACAATAACCAACCATCCCTAGGAACATCCTCACCTCTCTTTGGGTCATAGGGGCTCTCATTCCTCTAATGATTCGGATTCTGTCTATGATCACTTTTCTCAGGCCTTTCTCAATATTATGACACAAGTATGTCACTTCCTTCTTACAGTATTGCAATTTTGTTGGAGATACCTTAAGCCCTCCATCTGCCAAAAGATTTAGCAAAGCTATGGTGTCTGTTTCACAAGCCTCACGTGTCTTTGACGCCACCAGTAGGTCGTCAATATACTGGACTAAAACTGAACTCCCAGGCATCGTAAGACTTTCCAGAGATTTCTTTAACAACTGATTAAAAATGGAGGGGCTCTCTGTGTACCCCTGTGGGATTCGGCACCATGCCAAAATACGGTTTCCAAACCGAAATGCAAAAAGTGGCTGGCTGTCATGATGCAACGGAATGGAAAAGAAAGCATGACACAAATCAATTACTGTGTACCATTCTGCATCGTGTGGGATCTGATACAAAATCACTGAGGGATTTGGAACAATTGGACAACATGAGACAACGATCTTGTTAATCTTTCTCAAATCTTGCACAATCCTGAATTTCCCACTTGGCTTTTTCAGTCCCATAATAGGCGAATTACATGGACTGCTCATTATCTCCCGCAGCACTCCTTGTTGGATCATCTTCTCAATCAAAGGGGTTACCCCTGCTATTTTTTCTGGGGTCAGTCTGTATTGTGGAATGTTTGGGTAAGCAGCTCCTTCCTTTACAGCAATTCTCACTGGGTCCACATTTCTCATCAGGCCTACATCTTCCCCAGTGAAGTCCCAGACCGCTGCTTTCACTGTCTGTTTCAATTCTGGGGGTAATTCATCTGGATTGAATACTGCATAGGTTCCAGCGACCTCACACTCTCGGTTAGCTATGGTCATTTTATACAGAACATCTTCATCTGGTGTTTCAAAGGCTATTCCGTCTGGTGTACAGAATATGGTGCAATTCATCTTGCACAACAAATCCCTTCCTAATAGATTCACAGGACTGGTATCACACACCACGAATCTATGTATGTCTGAAAATTTCCCTATTCTGACCTTTACAGGGTCAGTAAGATACGTTTTAATCTGGGTGTTAGACACGCCAACTACTTGGATTGTTTCATCCGAAAGAGGAAGATTTCTAACATCGGCTGATCTGACAGTAGATCGTGTACCTCCAGTGTCTACTAGAAAAGTAATGTTTTCATCATTAACTTTCCCATCTACAAATGGTCTTGTCTGATCTATTTCTAGAGATGCGCCAAGTACGCACTCTGCTTCCTCTTTTCGGCACCGTCAATAAATTTCTTCTGGCTCACTTTCGTCATTTTGCATCCAATATTGTGACACAGCACTCGCGCGTTGCGGTTTGTTTACCTGTCCTTCATTGTAGAATCCCGTTTCTTTACTATATCTCTGTGTACTTCGGCTCTGTCGTAAGGGTGGTTTTGGCACCTGATTCTGTAGATTAACAGCCTTCTGCTGCTGCGGCGATGGGCCACTTCCCTCACAGTGTACCTGTGGATTTAATGACGGATTTTCATCATTAGCAAGAGGTGGATTTTTACACTCGGATTTCCAGTGCCCTAATCTGCCGCAATTGTGACAGGGAAACTTTTTCTTGGCTTCTTCTATATTACCCTTTCCCTTTCCTGGACCAAACTTTGATTTTATACCTGGATTATTTGCTTGTTCTATCAGCTGAGCTTCCTGTCTCTCTGCAACCTTCTCTTGAGCCCACATTGCCTTCTCTTTTAGTTTTCGCTGCTTTGCCTCAATTTCAACACTAAAATATTTAGCATGCCTCAGAATCTCATCTATTTTCTTGCTCTGCCAGTCCACGGTGTGCTGCTTGATCATGTCCCCAATCTCGGGACGCAGACCATACACAAATCTGTACACAAAATGACTCAGGTCCTTTTCTCCCAGACTGTCATCCCACTAAACTGTTTGAAAGCCAGAATTAGCCTCTCATAGTATGCGTGGACTGACTCTTTCGCTTCCTGATGTGTTCGATCTATTTTAACCCAATCTGTTTCTTTTGGAGGCACTTTGTTCTTCAGGAAGGCCATAACATGTTCGTATTTCTTCTTAACCTCCGGATCTGGGGCTCCTGTTTTGGGATCTCTCGGGTATTCTTTAGTGGGCCAGTCTATGACTATCTTACATTCTGCCCACAAGTCTGCTGGCACTATTATATCAAATAGACTATTCAAATCAATCCAAAGCACTTTTGACAATTCCACAAATCTGTCTACCTGTCTGTACCACTCGACCGGCTTTTCCCATAATCTAGGGAAGTCATTTGTAAATGACAAAATGTCCTGTCTGGTCCATGGGATATGCACATATCCCCCTCCTGGGATCTCTCTCATAGGGAACTCCATCACCACCTTCTCCTTTTCTCTCACAGGAAATGCTGGAAAGGTTCTGTCTGAAGTGTCATCCCGCTTCCTATACCACCTGCTCTTCCATTTGTCCACATCTCCCCATTTCCTCAATACCGTGATTATGTCCCTAATCTGCCCTATCCGCCCTGCCGCGTTCAGATTCTCTATGTCCTTTTCTGTAAAATCCACTCGGTAGGGCTTTTGTAAAGCCTTTACCTTGTCCATGTCAATTCCCATTTCACTCGCTATTTCTGCTAGTCTGTCATGTAAATTCTTTGCTCTCCAAGTGACACTTTTACAGAGGAACAGTACTTCCTCATCTTGGGAATTTTTCAGCTTTTCTATGGGGATGGTCCCTACAATCAGTTCTTCTAACATCATCCTTAATTTTGCTACATCAATGGTATGAGATTCTTTTTCTTTGTCCTGCAAGCCTTTTAGCCAGTCATTCAATTCTTCAGTAGTTACGCTCACTGACGTTTCTGCATTTCCTGGTTCTGTCAATCTCTGTGGTTCTAATATCGATCCTTCTACCATTCTGCTTCTCTCGACTGTATCAGGACATTAAAATGGGTTCTTTGACCCATGTAGTTCACTTTTACCCATAGCATGTCCCCAGGAACTTTCTTTCGTTTTCATCAGGGGCTGTTCTGCCTGTCTTTGGTTCACATACAGAACAGTTAGTCCATGCTCACTGTCTTTCTGCTTCTCAAAAATAGGCATAACGGGACCTATGGTTACAGGGACTGTAACTGCTTCTAGATTTTTCGTCAATTGTCTTATTTTCTCTGTCAGTTCTAATGTGGTTTTTGCTAGTTTTCTAGAGTTTTCACTCTCATCCTTATTTCCCTTTTCTTTAAGTGAATTTCTTCTTTTTACTCCTGGGGTCACAACTTCTGTTTTAATGATTCTCAGTGTCTCCCTCACTGGTGTGCCTGAGGTTGGCATTTCTGGTTCCTGCCGGTACGGAGGTGGGCTTTTGTAAAACATATCCTCTAGGACATCATCATCGGTCTCGGTAGCCCCATACCTCCGGGTTTCTACATGATTTCTTTTTTCTAGGCATTTCCTTCCTCCACTTTCTCCTTCTGTTCTAACAGGAAATAATCCTTCAGTCATACTAGCATCCCGCCACCTTCTCATTCGATCACTATGAGTTTCACGATCATTTGGCCGTCCAAACATGTACCGATATCTAGTTCCATTTCTCTGCTTTTCTCGCTCATGCATCTCATCTTCCCACTCTGTCAATGCCTCGAACTTTGTAGGCCTAGGTCGCGGATCTAAGCTCATCATCCTCTCCCGTAAGTTCCTTAATATTGCCAAATTAAAAGACCCATCCTCTGGAAATGCTAGGACTCCGTCTTCCTTTGTATACTTTGCCCAATTGTCTA
Organism: Triturus cristatus; assembly: GCF_964204655.1. Classification (NCBI taxonomy): domain Eukaryota; kingdom Metazoa; phylum Chordata; class Amphibia; order Caudata; family Salamandridae; genus Triturus; species Triturus cristatus. Next base: position 981,794,022 of record NC_140579.1, on the reverse strand, counting down.
ACCAGATACAAGTATGGTACCCATATTTCGCAACCATGAAGGATGCAGGGGTCTTTGCCGGAGGGAGTAACTGTCCCTCCCTAGTCACAATCTCCTTGTCTTTCACGAACAAATTTCTTATTTTACTGAACACAGATTTTTTCTTTTTCTCAGGTGAATGATAATACATCTTTCTGTCTTTTATGAACCCTTTAGTCCTTTCTACCACTGTACGATCTCTAATCCAATAGTAGCGCGACTCTTACTCATGCACCAATCCTGGCGCATCTACGTCACTGTCACAATCTCCAATCCTTACGCGACTCACACTAACGCACCAATCCTGGGGCGTCTACGTCGCTGTCACAACTTCCAATCCCTGCGCGACTCACACTAACGCACCAATCCTGGAGCGTCTACGTCACTGACTAACTGTCCAATCCCAGCGCGGTCCTTCTGACGTCTACAGTCGCTGCAGCAGTTTCTGCTCCTGACTCCTGTGCTCAGTCTACCCCTCCTTTACAGAACTACTCTGTAGACTTTGTTTCGATTTTACAATACTTGTTAGTTACAACATACAAACATGTCCATTGTCTGCTCCGCTAACCACAGAATAGTAAAAGATCTTTCCCACGAGAATTCTGTCTTCCCGAGAGCAGCGCTTACCTCTGCCCTACTACAGAATCTTTACATCCGTTGGCGAAATAGCACATCCCTCTATTTTACCCTTCTTTCAAACATCAATTAACTGTTGTCTCTGGTATTAAAACACATATGTGGAAACGCAATGCTCCTGAGAAATAAACCAGAGTTCTGCAATCAATTCAAATGCTATTACATTCACGCACTTTCATACAAGGAAATATCGTTCATTCACACAGAATCCTGCTTTCCCGAGAACAGCGAACAGTCTGTCCTACTACAGAATTATAACATATGTTAACAAAGCAGCGCTTACCTCTACTTTGTCCTTCTAACAAGCTCAGAGAACACCTGCTACCTTTTCAGTAAAAAGCGTTATCGGCATACCAATTGGTTTCCTGGTACTTTAGACCAAAATTTCACAGATAACTCTTTGCTATCATATGCACTTCTCTCACACAGAAATTGTCTCTAATGGCAACACACAGCGATGTCACCGAATCGAACCCAGACAATGCGACGCGCAACTTCAATTTTTACGCGTTTTCCCGTGTACCTACGGGCAACCACAATCCCGTCTTTCCCAAGAACAGCGCTTACCTCTGTCCTACTATGGAACTGTCACCGACTTCTTACATCCCAGAAGCCGTACAAACAACATGGAACTCAATACGACTTCAACATATAGTGTTAATACATACATTAATACCAATCAATAATCAAAAGGCTATATATACATGCCAAATCATCAAACCAAAACAATAAAAACCATCTCTAGCTACCAAGAAAACTGGTGCAGTTCAGAACACAAAATCTCCTCCTGCTTCCACGGACGGAATGATTCCTCAGTTACACGCACATACACACATCACACGCTGGTGGGGCCCATAACGCCAACACTCATTCCACATCAATCCTATCCGTGCCTACAGAGGGATCTTCAAATATCCCGAACTACAATTTCTTTTCCAGTTGGATGGAGGAAACCACATCTATTAAGTTACCCTAACCATTCCTCCATCCGGAGGTCGATCGGATCATTTAGTTGAGTTGAATTTGATAGATAACCCTTCAATTCTTATATTAATCAATATACATTACAAGAAATAACCACCCGACACAGTTCTTTAAAACAAATGAATTTTCTTTATCTAATCAAAATGCAGGTTAAAATCCTAACAAATGCAATATTATCTTTTGTCATAATTACCTATTCTGGCTAATTGTCGTTCTCTAAGTCAGAAACTGGTCCTCAGAAATTCATCAGAGATTCTACCGTCCCGTCCTCTGCTGTCAGCGTGGAGTGCCGCATAGAGTATCGTCGATCAGGGTGCGTCTCAAGCTCGTTGGTTGGTAACCTAATTTCCCTCTCTAGACTACTAATATTTATACCAAAATTTACATATACATGTTGCATTTTCTTTATTTCCAGGCCGCTTATTGGTTGAATTCAGCCCCGTCCCAATGTTTTAAGCAACATTTTCAAAATTTCACATACGGATGTTGTATAAACTAGGCGCATGGGAAAGTCGTTTCCAGGTCAAAAAGTATCAGTCTATTGTGAATAGGTGGCTTTTGGTTCCCAGATGGCAACATTTCTTCCATGTTCAGGGACATTGGCATCTCGCCCAGTGTAGTCTTCATAGACCTGGTTTAGAGGTTCAAGGAGAGGACACTACGTAGTCAGTGCAGGCGCCTTCCTCTGCTGTTCAGTGCATGAAGTCATGTACTTTAGTGTGGATTCAGTCGGCAGCCATCTTTTGGTAGGCCGAAATAGTCAACTTAAGTAAAAAGACACAAGAATCGTAATTAATACATAGAAATGATTTAAACAGTGTTATTCCCTTACTAATACCCTTATGTGTATGCATTTATCTAGCCATATGCGACATTTAAAGCCGTAAATGCTGGTTTATTTAAGCGCAAATCACATAAACACTGCTTAAGCTAAACATATAAATTTAATATGCTTACAAACTTAGTTCACTTATTATTTTTAGCCATGCTAATGCATTCCCAGGTGTATTCTCTTGATTAATAAGGTTGGTTAGTTCATCACAGCACACTGTTTAATTATTAAAATTAATTATTTAGTCGTTTTAATGTAAACCTATATAAAAGGATTGGGTATACTAAAATTTTTTATTTTTCCCGCTCCATCACTATCACTGTACGCGCCTCTCCCCTGCTTTGGGAAAGGCCGTAGTACGTGTGGTGGTCGTGTATGTCTCCCGTCCGGAGCGTACTGTTCGCCTATCTCAGCAGTCCAAGTGAAGATCAGCGATCCCGGTACGTCGCGTACCCGAATGTCTGGCAGTACGGACCGCACTTTCGCCCTGTCCCCTGAGCCGCACACGCCCAAGGTCTCCCGTACCGTAGTACGCGCCGCCCGGAGGACTTCGCACCGTACTGTATGCCTGCTGCCAAGGAAGTGTCCGAGACGAACTCACCAAACATCAAGGTACAGTGCTCGTTCACGCCGTAGCACGTACGCTTCACCTGAAGCACCTGCAGCGCGTGTACGACCCATCCCAAAGCCTGTGTCTACCACGTACGACGCGTACGAAGAGGGATGACGCGCACACAACTGTAAAAGTACGCTAAACTTAAGAACTCTTTGAAAATAAGTATTGTGGCCTGCTGAAACGTTATTTGGTCTTGTGCTAATCCGGATAATCCTATATAAAGTATTTTTGATATATATCCTGTCTGGAATCCATTTGTGGAGGGTCACTGTATTACTGTGTGGGTATTTACAAATGCTTAACCTAAACGCCCTGAGATAACGCCTTGTCTGCTCGCGCCAAGCTACCTAGAGGGTGAGTAGGGGTTATTATTAGAGTGTATCCCCCTACCCTGACTAGAGGAAAGGTTCCCTGCTTGTCACAAGTACCTACCTGTGCCAACCAGAGAACCCGGATTCTAACAGAGCGCAAATCTAGAATGGGACGCCATTTCCCAATTTCTTCTTTATTAGAAAAAATCTGGAATAAAAGCCGGTTCCTCTTTGCAATCGAGGACTACTTCGATCGCTCCTTTTCGCATCATCAAATTTATTTGGGCAAAAAGCTCTGAGAGGTGAGCTGAAGGTGGTCCTTTGAGTGGAGAATTCGGAGGACGTTTAACAAATTCTAGAACGTGGCCTCTGGCTACAATGTCCAAGACCCATTTGTCTGTGGTTATCTTCGACCAGTTTGAGTAGTAACGGGAGATTCTTCCTCCAACTTTTACCGAGGCAAGCGGTAGAGCAGGTGGCAGTTGTCACTGCTTTTTGGACGTATCACGTCCGCGGTAGGTAGACTTCCTTCTATTTTGCGAGTAGGAGGTAGATGGTTGCTGTCTGAACGATTGTTGGCGCTGGGAAGAGTAACGTTGGTTACTTTGATAGGACTAATATTGTCTTTGCTGATTATATCCTCCTCGATTAGAAAATGATCCGCGGCCTCTCGCACCCCGAAAGGGCGGTTTACGAAACTGCAGCGTTCCGAGAGATCTTGCTGTCTCGGTATCCTTTTTAATGGCCTGTAGGGCCTCGTCAACATGCTGCCCAAAAAGAGACTCGCCATCAAAAGGCATATCAATTATTTTAGCCTGAACCTCCTGGCGAAATGATGTTGATTTTAACCAGCCCACCGATGAATCAATAATCTCAGCCGAGATTCTTTCCCCTTCCTGCAGGATCTTAAGCGCCTCTGACTTAGAGGGCTCAGGCAACATGTCGAGGTAGGGAGAAATGTCCGACCGCATTTGTCTATCATATCATCCTAAGATAGCTAGTAAGTTAGCTGCACAAACTGTAGTCACTGCCATAGTGGACACCTTCTTCCCAATAGCGTCCAGACGTCTACCATCCCGATCCGGAGGAGCGGACAGCGGAGAGGAGGGATTCCGCACTCGTCATTGAGCTGCTTGTGCGGTAACTGAATCTGCCTTTGGTTGGCCTATCAAGCATGCAGGCGAATTGTCCGGCGCCTTGTATTTTTTATCGAGGCAGGACCGCAGGAACAGAAGCCGGAGCCTTCATCACTTTTAATCCTTCTTGCCAAATTAAATCAATAATCGGAATAGACCGTACTTGCTTTCTTGGTTGATCTTTAAAATCATAAAGGAAACAATCATCCTTCTTTGTTTCCATAGGAAGTAGAAAAACGCTGTGTAGCCCTCTCCATAAGAGGTGAAAACCTCCAATGTCAACAGGAGGAGAATCGACAGGAGCAGGAGTTGAAGGCGACGGAGTTTGAATTTGGTAATCATCCCACTCCGTGAGGAGTGATATGTCATCCAATTCTCCTTCCTCTCTATCGTCATCAGAGGTGTGATGTGTCTTTAGTCTCAGAGACCCCAAACAGGAGTATGATTAGGAACATCTGATTCTTCATCATCCTCTTCAGAATCCAGTAGTTGTTCAGGTAACCTAAGAGGAACCTTAGCAGCAGAGATTGTAATTGGAGAGAGCACCTCCAATGAAGATACACGCCTTTGCAGTAAAGAAGACGTCGCTGTTGACGGAGGCAATTGCATAAATGGTGTCGTAGACGGTGTAGAAGATACAGCAGGCATGGACGAAGACCAAACCTGAAGAGCCGTACATGAAGATAGTGGTAACGTCGATGAGGCAACCGTCGACGAAGTAGTCGTCGACGAGGCAGGCACCGATGGAATCATCGTCGACTAAGACGGACTTCATCGACGAGGAAATCGTCGACGAGGCAGTCGTCGACGACACTCTTTTAATCTTCGTCGTCGAAGGAGCGTCGACAGTAGATTTAATCTCTTTCGTCGACGGAAATGGTCTGACGGCGACAGATACCAGCGTCGCCGGCGAGAGACGCCGACGACATTATCATCTGTGGCTTCGGCGACGAGAAGGTTGCAGTCGACGTCGTTGTAGCGGCAACGGAAAGCTCTGTCGACGAAGGTGTCGTCGTCAAGCTCGTTGACGAGGACCCCGTTTCTAAGGTAAATCCTTGTCAGAAACCTGCTTTGAAGATTGTGACTTTGCAATCTTTCTCGGGGGCGTAGAAGGCATAGTTTTACTTTTAGAAGGTGTAAGAGACTTTTTTGAAGTAGAAGGCAACTCAGCACTCTTGGATGTATGCTGTTTCTTTGACACCTTAACCCCAGGAGAAGATAAATCTGTGTCAGCACTCCTCTTTCTGGAGGACGCAGTCTGGACAGAGGCAACACTCCCAACTTCAGATAAGGGATTGTCCTGATCTTTAATCTTCTGCAGCCACAGAAGTAGACGCCCCTCTCTGTCCTTCAGAGTCTTTAGTGGGAAAGTTCTGCAGATCTTGCAGTCTCTCACCTGGTGGTCAGGCTACAAGCAGTAAATGAATTTTTTGTGGGGATCTTCTGAAAACAGCCTGAGCTTCCCACAAGGTTCACAAGGTCGAAAGAGAGATTTCTTTGATGAAGACATCCTCACAGGAAAAATGTTCAAAGAAAAACTGAGAAGAACTGAGCAGAGCTCAAGGAGACTCCCTTCACACGACGTGCAGTAGAAAATCTGAGAGCTTGAGCCTCTGAGGAGAACATTCTGGGTGGTGCTGTCGCCTGATTGGCTGTAGTTTGGACCATATATAATGACTTGGACGAGTCATGAAAGTGGAGGATTTTTTCCTTTTGATTTCTGGCTACTTTACTTCCTGGTTCTAGGTTACCCATGATATGGTTTTCTGTATGCATATATATTACTATTTTTATGTACCATGGGTCTCCCACTCCGACGACGGGGAATGATTCAGGCATGTGAATCTATGAAAGATACCCCAATACTGGACAACTAGGATTACAAATAAGGAATTCCTTCACCATGGGATTCCCTCTGATATCCATAAAATGTAGACTCGAATAGCAAGATACCCCAACCCTAAAAGCATGCCACAGATTTGAAACCTTTAAGCAAACAAGTTACAAAGAGAATCTTGACTCACTAAAGTATCAGTCCTGAGATTAAGAAGCTTAGACAATACAGCCTCTTCCTGGTAGGTGCTTGGATCTGTTTGCCTGTTGATATACAACACGCAGGATCGTTTCAATGTAAATGAATATGAAGATTTGTGGAAGGACAAGTGTCATTATTACAAGATGAGCTATGTAATTACCTTCAGTGATGGAAGGTTAGGATGAAAGATTCTGCCTGACATCCTGGAGAGTAGGTCTTGCAACTCCAGCATGCTGATCTGATAAACCTTTTCGATCAGAAATCACAAACTTTGGTTTATGAGATCATCTATATGAGCATCCCAGCCCTCCAAAGAGACAACCATCACTAATGTCTGGGTGAGATTCCTCTTGGATGACGGGCGCAGAGCTAGAACAGCATTCAAAATTGATTGGATTCTGTTGTACCAGTTTCCTGACACCACTGTTCCTAATCATACTCCTGTTTGGGGTCTCTGAGACTAAAGACACTAAAAGAGACACTTTTTCTTTTGCTGTATCCAGCAACACACCTACATATTTAATACTTTGAGTTCAATCTAATGTTGATTTTGTTCAGGATGCAGGAAAAACCTGAGGAGCAATTCTATTGTTATCTGGACATCTTCTAGTAGTCTTAGACAATAAAAGCTTTCATAGCCAACCATCTAATTAGGAATCGATGAACACCCACCTTATTGTGCAGGAATGCAGAACCTATGTCATTACACTCACAAAAGCTTAGGATAGCAACTTTAAATTAAATGGTAGAACCTTGTACTGGTAGATTTAATTTTCTGATCTTGAAGCACAGAACACACCTCTGCTACACACAAATGGATGAGCGAAAACAAGCTTCTTGCAGATCTAATACAGTACTCCAGTCACAATTTTGAAGGTGAGGGAACATCTGATATAGAGCTAGCATTTTGAAATAAATTAGGACACAGGTTCTGCTTGGGACTCTTATTTTTTATTAAATAGTAGGAATAGACTTCCCTGTGCAAGTGCTGCTTGGAAACAAGTTCTATTGTATTGTTCTCTAAAAGCGACGAGTTTCATGAAGCGAGTGCAGAAAAACTGGATTTATCCCTTTTTGTGGAATCTGTGGAGGCAAGCTTGGAAACCTGATGCAGACTGTACCCCTTCTCCACAACAATAGGCAACCAATTTCATTTGACATCACCTTGAAAGAAGAGAGATCGTTGGTAACAATACCTCTCACAGGGATGCTAAACGGTGGGGCAGGAGAAGGGAATCATTGTTTTGATGGGGCCTGTGCTGCAGCTGTGGAAGGCTGCTGATCCTCTAGAGACTGGAATTTTGCAGATTAAAAGACTGCTGCAGCTGTAGTTTTTGCTCTAGAAGATGACTGTAGGAGGCTGGCTTAGAATATGGTACACACTTATTTAAGTGAAGCACCTTGCACTAATCCGGACAACCCTCATGGTGATTTTAGTGGTCTTAGACAACAATAGAAAGCTCTCTAAGTGGTAGCTGTGGAGAGCAGCCTTCAGGTTTAGTCCAGAAGGAGTGTTAAGCAGCTTGTTTTATCAGTGTCACCCCACACATAGATACCCTATCAGAATCAGGATACCTAAACCAGGAAAGCCGGGTGCATAGGTGCAAAGTGACCTGGGAAACTGCCGTAGACCACAATGGAGGACTTCAGGAGAGATGCCACTGGCGAAGAAGGTGAAAGAGTCTGGTGGAATAGAAAGGTGGATTCTTGAAGAGAAGAACCTGCAAGCAGAGGGGACAGAGTCTATGCCACTCAGAGATGACCAGGAGGCACTGAAAAGGAATGACCACCGATGATGGAAGATGCAGGAGTGATGATGATGCCCTTGTCGCTGCAACTGTGAGGACCAAGTGATGCTGTGGAAGACCAGGAGCCGTTCACAAGCTGTCCCATATCAGAAGTCGAGAAACAGCAGGTCGGTGTCCGGCGGGAGCACCAACCACCCTTGGCAGCAGCAACAGACATGGTAAACAATGAAACAGCAAGGTCCTAGGGACTCACCAATTGCAGGAGAGTCAGAGAAGGCCCTGAGCAAGCAGGGGGATGCACTGAAGCCAAAGAAGACCATCAAGAGGACCCACAGGCTGAAGGCACAGGAGTGGCAAGAGGACCTTGGGCAATTCACCAAAGATGCAGGCCCACGTTGCAGAGGATGCGGTGAGGACGAAGCTCTTGGCAGGAAGAGATGCTGGAGCTTCTTGTAGCCCAAAGATCTCTGGAGTAAAGAGCTAATAAGCCTTGGCAACGGCAAGTCGACGTAGTACACAGGGCTTCTGTTCCACCAGTTCCGACGAGGGATACTGACCTCAAACTTGCTGAAAAGACAGGTCAAGCCTTGAGAGAGTTGTAGAACCACCACCTGTGTTGCTGAGTCCATGGGAACGTCAGGAGCAGCAGCAGACCGGTCAGCTTTGTTGCGGTGCCTGCAGATGCAGAGAAGTGACTCCTTCATTCCAAGGGAGATTCAGGGGCGTAACACAGGCCCCCGCAGCCCCCGCGGTGCTGGGGGGCCCCAAGCTCCAAGGGGCCCCCTCGGCACTGCACTCTGGCCGGAGAGCTCCTGATTGAGCCCGGAGGGGGCCCCTCTACATACCGTGCAGGGAGGCCCCCTCACTATTCGTTACGCCAGTGGAGAGCTTAATTTGGGTGTCCTTGATACACACAGGCCTGGAGAGGAACCTGGAAAAAGCACAGGCACAGACAATGAAGAAGACTAGCAGAATAGCGAGATCAGGAGCAGCAGAAGTCTTCTTTGGTGCAGTCTCAGTTCCAGGTGAAGTCCAGGTGCCCAGACGATCAAAGTTGAAGTAGTTTCGGGTTTTAATTTTGTCCCACGACGAATCTGAAGAGCCGCCCACAGGTAAGCCCTTAAGTACCCTAGGGAAAAGGTTGGAACGATTCAAGGGTCCTTCCCAGAGGAGGGTCTGGGCAGACGGGAGGATACTCCCATGTCCTTTGTACAGTTTTGCAGCAGAGCGGGAGCCAAGGACTCCCAGAACAAGCTTTAACTGGAGTATGCAAGGAGGGCACCAAATGAGCCCTTCAGAGTTGTCTCGTGGCGCTGGCAAGCGCCCCCATCCCAGCCTAATACATTAAGTCCTGTCTGGGAGGTGGTCACACTTCCTTGTGACGGGCAACCTATTATTCTACCTCTCCTGCTCGATCTCAGCTCAGAAGCAGGAGGACAGAATCGTGTCTGGGGTCGGCAGCAGCAATAGCTTGCTGGCAGACCCTCGAAGGCTGTTACAAGGAGCACTAGAGGCTTTCCAGAAGAGCCCCCCAGTGCATAGAATCATACCTCCAACACCGGTAATGGTGTTGGGGTATGATTCCCATATGTTTGATACCAAGCATGCCCTGGTTCGGCTCAGCCGTAATGACGTGTGGCCACTATATGTATGAAAATGGCTTATCGCACTTAGAAAGCCTGGAGAAAATGACTCCGGGGTTTTTTAGGGGGTGTCCTGCTCATGCAGGGCACCTCCCACTTATATCCTAGCACCCTGCCTTCATATTGAAATGCCTGCGTTAGGAGTGACTTATATGTTTTAAGTGCAGTGACCTCAGATAAAAGTAAACGTATATCTGTCATAAGTGGTGCTAGCACCAGCTTACATAGGCTGCAATGGCAGGCCTATAGTCGCTTTGTCCCCTTGCATACCATCAACGGTCTAGGCAGCAACTAGGCCCATCCCCAATAGATCTACTAGATCCATTGCCAATCGCTCTTTTTCTTACAAATAAAAGAAAACACTAGGATCCCTTATTTTCGCTCCCACCCTACAAGGTTTAACTTTGGCCTCTCTCATAATGGAGATAAGCCTTGTCCCCTCAGGACCAGCTCCTTTACTATTATTTACCCACCTAACCACTCCAAAAACTCAAACATGACCCAAAACATTAATCTCAGATGTTTATGTTTGTGTCAACAAGGGAGCACCATCCAATGACCTCCTCTTTTACACCAGAACACAATCTCGTTGGAGGTCGGTCTTCTGCTACATGCTTCGCATATGGAGATCCAGGAAAACCCAGCATGGCCTCAAACTCTCAGTCTCTCCCTCACTCTTCTTTAATGTGAATGCCACTATCACCCTCTACAATAACGATATTATCCTAGCCCAAGCCTTCAATGACAACTTAGCTAGGATGTATACCATCTTCCTTCCCTACTCTCAAAAAAGCTGTGATAGCTAAGGACAATCTTCGCGGCCTAATCCATCCCATAACACACAATCTCACTCCCACACCCTCCACCGCAACTGGGACGTCCTCAACCCCTCATAACCCTCCTCTCCCCCTAGGTGATATCGGATGCTCTCAATCCCCTAATTTAGTCTAACTAGACCCCTCACGTTCCACTAGACCATTGATTCCAATGACTATTGTCTCTACCTCAACATATACTTCCCTGATCTCTATGCGGCCACACATCGAGCCCAGTGGCGGGGCATCCCATCAGGCCCCACCGTCCTTTCTTTACTCTCATGATCTTCCATGCATGATACCACCAAACACACCACCATCTCAATCGAAGCCTAGGTTCTTGCCCCACATGGACTGTACTCAACCCGCTCCGTCCCACCACCCCTCACCCACCCCCTATCCTTTACTCCTAGCTCACCCACCAACCCCCCGATTCCTGATTCCTCTCACCACACGAACCGGTACTACACAAGACATCATTGAATCATTGGCTCTCCCTGACCGCCTCTGCTCCACCAGTTTCCCCAAGAGATAACACATTTCGGGTGGAACCATCCACGCAATCACTATCCTCTAGCCAACATTTAGACTTGGTGGCACGCCTTGAAGAGATCTCTCTCCACCTGTGCCTACTCACAGATGAATTTCTTGATCTGAAAGCCCTCTCTATCGATAATCTCCCTCTGCTCAGAAGGCTAGGCGCACTAGGAAACCCACCCCTGAGCCACACGGGCACAGTCTCTGTCTCAGACATGTGTCCCTCTCACCTTACCCCGAAAACTCTTCCCCTCCCTAATGCCCCCTCCTGCCCCAGAAGATTAAAGTCCAAGCTATCAAACAAAGATATTGATGCTCTTCTCCTCTCTTATGCCCCCCCACTAAACACCAACATGACACCTCTGGTCTCAGACAAGACCCCTATGAGCTCAATCCAAACCATCCAGGCCAACAAGAACAAGGGACCCTGCCACAAACTCAGAGTTATAAACGCCAACCTCAAACAAGTTAACATCATGCAGACTCCAACTGCCCACACACCTCTCCAATTGAAATGTGTACTAATCAATGCAGATCTCCGAGAAAACACGCAGCTGACATCTTTGACCTCATCCTTAACATCGAGATTAATATCATCATACTCACTGAAACCTGGTTAAAAGGCTCGTCCACCCCTATCCTTGACCTTCCACTCCCACCTAGCCATGACATAATTCAATTAGACAGATCCATAAAACAGGGTGAGGTTTAGACTGCATACATCAAAATACACTCTTGGTATCTCACTCCGATCCCTTCGAGCTGACCTCCAGTGAGTACCAGGACATCAACATCTCCAGTAACCACCGCCCAATATGCAAATTACAAACATTCTACCACCCCCCTGGAGACAATCTTTCCTTCATTGAACAATTAATGGAAATAATTTCCTCCAATGCTGACAACCCAAATGATCAAGCTGTAAACTGTCTAAAAACCTTCCTATTGGAGCAGGAGCTGACACAATTTTGCGAAAGACCAACCCATAACATGGGTGAAACACTGAAGCTCATCATTTCCAAAGGAAAAACCATCTCAATATATGTCATTATCCCTTGTGACTGGTCTGACCATTACTGCATCTTCTTCCTAATTAACAAGGAGGTATCACCGAAGAGGGTCCAACCCAAGAAAACAAAACAATGGAAAAGGAACCTCAGGAATATTAACTCTATGGATCTAACATCCCGCTGTAGAAAGGCCCAGACTCCCCAATCGGACATGCCGGATGTGCATGACCTCACCGACTTCTATAACACCACCATCGCTGGCATCCTGGACGAAATAGCTGCTCTAGAACTAAAAAGTGCCTCCATTAAAATATCCAAACCTTGGTTCAACAACAACCTAAACTCTGAACGCCCCAACCTAATGTCAGCTGAAGGACCTAGAGATCAGTTCCCTCTAGTGATCATCTAATTCACCTTAGATCGGTCAGAAAGACCTATAACACAGCTCAACCAAGCCAAAACCCGCCCCAAGAAACGATTTGAAATTGTTAAACAACAATCGAGCAAGACACCCAACAGCTCTGACCTTGACGAAGGCCTTCTATCTTGCGACGAGTTGGCGATCTTCTTCACTGAGAAAACGAAGAGCATCCTTATCGACCTGGAAGCAAAGAGGGCTATTCTTTCCATCAGCAGGGAGGGATGATCCATCTCACCTCGAGAGGCTCAGCCCCTCCAATACCGTCACTAAGAACGATGCCTCTTGGTCCTCCTTAACCCCCCTCAGTGAAATATATATTTACAACACACTGCGGGTGATCAACCCTTCTAATGACTTCATTACCACCACCCATCTTTAAAGACATCAAGGATACCATCCTCCCTCTTTGGACACAGATTATCAATGCCTCGCTATCACAATGCACGATCCCCGACTGCTTAAAAGTAGCGCAGATCTCCCCATTCTAAAAAAAACTAATGCAGACAGATCTGATCTCAATAACTTCCGGCCCATCTCCACCATCCCCACACTGGCTAACCTGCTGGAAAAATGCATGCAGATGCAACTTTGTGAACACATTGAGTATTTCCAGCTTCTGGACCAATATCAAACAGGATTTCGAAGAGGCCACAGCACGGAATCTGCTCTCACTCACATTTTGAATTACATTTTGATTATGCAAGACCACAATGAATCATGCCTCCTGATTCTCCTTGACCTGTTTTCAGCCTTCAACACTGTTAACCATGACAATCTCTTATCCAGCCTTGAACATAGAATGGTCGGCACTATCACCGATACTCTTCAATTTATTCCTAGAACCCTTGGCAAATGCTCTGAATACCGCAAGCATCCTTTTCCATATGTATGCGGATGACACTCAACTCTATCTGAAAATCACCTCCCCTGAAGACTTCGTCTCACTCAACGCGACAGTTTTGGATACTCAAAACTGGCTAACTGACAACCTCCTTATGCTCGACACCTCCAAAACTGAATTCCTTCTCATTGCTCCGCCTAATCACACCCCAAAGATCGACCACTGGCTGAAATATCTTACGATCTTCAACTGCACTCCCTGCATTATCGACTCTGCGAAATCACTCAGAATCACACTGGATAAGCACCTGAGCATGCAGAATCATATTAGCAATTTAAGCTGGGGGGCTAAACACCGGATGAACACCCTAAGGAATCTAAAACCTTTCCTTCCACAAGAGGACTTCAAGATGGTGGTGCAAGCTCTGGTGCTGCCTAGGATAGACTATGGTAGTTGCACGCTCTGTGGACTTCCCAAATATAGCTTGGCCCCGCTAAAAGCATCCATTAATGCAGCAGCTAGACTGCTCACTGGTTCAAAAAGAAACAAGCACTTCTCCCCAGCCCTCAAATCCCTAAACAGGCTGCCATACGAGGTCAGAATACAGCTAAAGATAGCCTGCAAGACTCACAATGCCCTACATCTCAAGACTCCCTCAAATCTGGCTCAAAAACTAGAATTGTCTGGAGGTTGCAGACAGTCAAAAAGTGCAAGCTCATGGATCTTCAAACCATAGATATTTCACAAAATGAGAATGAGTCACAGAGCCTCCTCAGGTGCTGCCCCAAAGATCTGGAACTCTCTTTCTCCGGAGGTCTGACAAAGTTCTTCCACGACTACCTTCAACAAGCATTGGCAAAGCCAATAGGTCTCGCCTTTGGAACCTTATAAGTGTTTAGCCAGAGCTATTGGCACATGTGGAGGATGGTTACACTTGAGGCAAAAGCGCATGTAAAGCATCAGATACGGGAAGCTGGGTACTTGTGGAGCAGTGGTACACGTGTGGAAGAGTTACAAGTGAAGCACAGACTCAAGAGAAGCACTGGACATGTGGGGACATACCTAGGGCAATATTATAGGTAAATAAGAAGCATGGAAGCAGAGTAAGCATGAGGGATGGGTGACGGCTGCGGAAGATCACACGTGAAGCATGTGGACACTGAAAGCAAAGGTTCACCAGCAGCAGGTGCACGTAAGAAGCACGCAGTGATAGCCGAAGCTTACCCTTGAAGGCAGAGAATCATATCCGACCAGGACCAGGGGAAAAGCTTGAGCGCTTCGAAGGCACGGGTGGGTCGCTCCTCAAGCAGTGAGGCTGCTCCTCCGTCTTCTCTGCCGGGCATCCGCTTCAGATTCCCCACGATACTCTCAGGACCGCCGTGACTCCAAGTCCACAAAGCGACATATGGCCTAGACAAGCCAGTTACAAAGGCAAGTGCCCTTGGCAAAAACACGGCACCTTGGCGCCAAGAGTCTACTGCCAAATCGGATACAAAGAAATTTCAGGGGATTCCCAGATACTCGCGTAACTTCAAAGACAAAAAAAATCAATCCTGAAAATGAAAATAAAAACCTTTGCGAAGTGAGAAGTCATATATATGAAGAGAAAGAAAATAGACCGTAATCCCCACACAGTATTCTAAGTAAGCGTAGAATACTGCAGACCCAAAACTGGGAGTTATTTGTAAAAATGGGGTGAATATGAGAGAGACAGCAAGAGAGAGAGAGCGAGCGCTAGTCATGCGTCCGCCTCTGATGCTGACAGGGAAGGAATGCGTTGCTTGACGTTGAGCTCTTTGCTGCTTGTTGTGGGGATTTTTTTAATCTATTCCAGGAAGAGGCTGATTCCAGGAACCGCATTGTATGTTCACATCACAGCACTGGCATTAGTGGAGAAGAATAACAAACATATGCGTCGCACACACAGGCACATGTGTAAAGACACTTTCACTTCCGTGGCACAGACACACAGGCAAAGAGGCACATACATTTTTGTGGCACGTAGCGTTTTCTTAAAAAGTAATACATTAAGCACACAATTGAACGTTCAGAAAAACCCCAAAACAGAGAGCATGCAATGCCTGCACACTTTCAACAGTCGCACTACAGAACCACATACCATGTCCAGTTGCACAGATAGACAGACCCACATGCAGAGCACAGCCATGCAAATGGACGATCTAAGATTAAAAAAACACAAGTTTAGACGAAAAACTTTAAGGGAGATCCAAACAGATATAAAGAAACAAGCAATAACGCATAGACGAAAACAGCCGAAAGCGAAAGCACGGCGCGTTCTGTGTAAATAGTAACTTGACCCAGAAGGAATGCAGCTGCCACCCTGCACTCCACTACTCGCTCCCGAGAACAAAACACAGTGGGAGTCAACATTACAAAAAGAGTTGGGACTTGCACCCGCCTTTAGCCATTTGCGTGCTTTCATTACTGAAAGACACACGCAAAAGCCAATCCGATGTGTGGGAGCAGTCAGACCCACACGGAGACGTTTAGAGTACTGACAGGAAGCCTCCCATAGAGCAGTGCATGCGCGCTGCAATAGGCTCGACCTAAAAAGGTTAAAAAAGTAAAAAAAAATCTTAATGGGTCAGTTCCTGCTTTAAACAGCTCTGGCCCACTGCTCATTGATTACCACCCGATTGATAATGTAATTGCTGGACACCTTTGAATCCAAGTACTCGCCTGCCATGCTCATTTATGTAGTGAAGATTATCAAATTTTCTTCTCCATGGTCTGTATCCCACATACCTTACTATGTTGCATGACTATTTTGTTGTATTATGAATAAAGAGTATACCCGCCCAAATTGTAAAGCGCTCTGATACCCACCTGGGTAAGTTCGCACTATATAAAACTTTCAAATCAATAGTCACAGTTTGAGTGGTTTCTCATGGGTGGCATAATACATTCTGCAGCCCATGGGAGACCCCTGCTGTACCTATGCCCTGGGTACCTTAGTACCATATTCTAGGAACTTACATGGGTACACCAGTAGCCAATTGTAGAGGTACCAAAGTCATTATCATGACAAATTTAGGGAGGGAGCATAACATATTGACACCAGCATAAAGTGGGGGTAACCATGAAAGCAGATCCTACTTCCCTACAATGGCATTCCCTGAAATGAATTTGAGCACTGTTTGCCCTTGGAATAGCCTTTATACTGATCTTGAGGAAATTTGTTTCTCTTTTTCACACCAAGAGATTGCAAGGTCTCAGTTTCTCTATTTAGTATTTGGATCTCTACAGCAATATGCTGAACAAAGAGGATCCACTGAAAGGGGGTTCCACGATCTTCTGCTGAATGTGTAAAATTGATTATGTCAAGTCAAGATGAATGCTTGAAAGAAACATCATGGCAAATATCCACAATGCAAACACAAAGAGATGTTGGACGGAGGGCTGAAACTTTTCAGACACTCGCCCCCAGTCACAGTTCTGGGTTGAATCCCTCATCGTTCTTTAGCTCACTTCGCAACCTCAGTTCAGACCCAGCTAAATGCAAATCAGTCTTGACCCTGTGCCTCATGGGAACAGTCCAGCCTGAGCTGCCAAGCCATGTCTTCCCTGAACCGGAAACAAGCATCCTGGGACCGGTTTCGGGCTAACAGCCCTCTTCAGCCAGGCTAGCTTGAATCCAGTGGCAAAGTGAGCAAGGGACCCACGTCTGGGCATACCCTGCCAACTTAGGGCTGTGTCTGAACTGGGGTGGCGAAGTGAGCAAAAGAACGATGATGGATTCAACCCACATCTGTGACTGGGGGGTGAATGTCTGAAAAGTTTCAGCAATCTGTCCATCATCTCCTTGTGTTTGCTTAGATATCCACAATAGCCAGATTTGTGGTATCTCATGCCACCCAAACCAGTCCGTCCAAAGTGACCATCCCTTCTTTTATAATTTCCAGGAAATCAGCTTTTTTCTTCCAGAAGATATTCTAGAAATTGGATAACTGAGTTGCAGAGGGAAGAACTTAGTAGATGACCTTGCAGCTCTGATATTTAGTAGACTTTGCTGCCCAGAAAATCCCACCATCTGCTCTTCTTCTTTGGAGGGTTTAATGATGTAGAGGCTGTAGCAGTCTACTTCTTTTTTGCAGCCACTCAGCCGCAGCTCGTGCAGGTAAGAGCAGAGGGGAGGTGGGGCCGGTGGGTGGTATTTCGACAGTCAGACGAAGAGAGAAAATTAGTTGTTTATTTAATTCTCCATCGTGGTCGTCTGTAGAATATGTCCCAACCTGGCCCCACTGCCCACACCGCTCTTACCTGCACAGGCAGGTCAGGGGCGCCCCCACCACATGAGAATAAACAGGCAGTACCAGTTGCAGGAGCTTTGCGTCAGATTCGGCTTACCTGACTTGCTTTTCTAAATGTATGTTCACCACGCACATTAAGAAAGGATTAGAGAAAGTGTCAGTCATAGGCTCCAATCGTCCTGGAACCATGGGAAAAACTGTCTGTGCCTGAGGCTCTGTTTGAATGATCTAAAAAATAACCGAGTAATTGCCTGATTGTTAAACTTTCTTGCAGCCCTGTTTGAGAAACAAAATGAAATCATCTATTGGTGACACTGGATGGAATTGATTTAGGCAATGATTTAAACATATCACGGAAAACTGCTAATGAATCATAATCCAGTACAACTGACAAAGAATCGACCTACACCTTCAAGGACTAGGAGATTACAACGTCTTGTGCTTTCTGTGATGAGAGTGTCTCTCCAAATCAGGCTACCTTGATATTTTTTTAATACGAGCTGGATAGGTTGCAACCCTTCCTCCATATCCACCTAAATCTGCTGCAACAACATCTTTACGACAAGGCGAACCAGAAAGCTGATCTAATTTTTGAGGAAGCTAAGTCCTTTGTGGAGAGCTTAAATGCACAACAGAGACTGGCTGAAACTCAACCTCAGCTGAAGGCATAGCATCTGCAGGTACTTGGGGGGGATGGCGTAAGCTGTTTGAGCCTAGGCCCCCCCAATGTCCAAATATCTCTCAACATCCAGTAATGCCTCAAAGTCAACCCAGAGTGCTTAGAGCCTCTTGAGACATGGGACTGGCTCAACAATTAAAGCTTTGCGTTGAACAATTTTCTTTAAAAAAAAAATGTTTGTATTAAGTTTTCATCAGGAAACAAACAATGCTGCCATAGTACAGAGACAGAGAGTAAGCTCATCACATCCATAGATAAACAGTATATTTCATAATGCATAGACAAAGTCAATAACAAAGAACATATTTGCAGTAATCATTAAAGGATTAGGGAAAGAAGGGAGAGGGGATGACAGGAGAGGGGGTGTGGGGAAGCAGGTGAGTCAATCAGTAGCATCATTGGCGACAGTGACAACCAGAGTGAGGAGATATGTTCAGAGAGGAGGCCAAATGTCCCTAGGCCTGGAGGTGGGAGGCAGCAGAGAGGCATAGAGTTCACTGGTCATGTCACAGTACTGCATTTCTTTCAGCTAATCATTAGCGGTGTGTTGTGCATTACTGCCCCATAGAAGGGGTACTTATCGTTCAGCTGAGAGGAAGGCCATGATGAAGAATCTCCGAAGGCCATGGCTAAAGGGTTTAACATACCCAAGAAGATCCATTAGGAGATCTAGCGCTATGGTGTGTTCTAGCATGGTGGAGAATAAAGCAAATATGGCAAACCAGTAATTCTGAGCAATGTTGCAGTTCCAGGTAAGATGTGCAAAATCAGCATGGTCAGCTGTACATCGAGGGCATTGTTGACAGCGCATGGTGTCATAGCGGGCGGGTAGTGTATGCCCTATGCAGGCATTTGTAATGCAGATTCCTTGCCTTAGAATTTCCTAGGCATCAGGTTGGATCCGGAAACGTTTGTGTGAGCAGTAACCCATGCACGCGCAATTGGTTGGCTCCTTTCAGCTCCGCGTGATGTAGTTGGCGCTGTTAGCAACGGTTATAACATCACGGTCACATATACAGGCCCCCCCAGGCGTGTGGACAGCAGCACTTTTCACTTGTCCATGCCAAAAGAGCAGGGCTATGAAGTAACTGACACATGAGTGAGCCAAAACTAGGGCCCTGAAAAGGGAGTAAACATAGCCCTTACGAATAAGTCTGCAGAGCATGGAGGTATGGGTGGGTCTGTAAGGAATCTGCAGCTAGATATTGTCTCTACCAGATAATGCGTTACCGATGGTAAGTAACTAGTTCATCTAATAGAGACTTCTAGCAGCAGATTCCCTACCTTAGAATAGATACCCAAGATATCCTCCTGGTAGTTGGCTGCGGACTAATTCCTCACAGTAGAACGTCCGGCAGGACCGAATGGGCAAAATGCCCATCCCTACGTACCTGACTGTCCAGGCAGTAGTGCTTGTCAAACTTGTGCAGAGCCGCCCACATAGCAGCCTGGGAGATGTCCAGGACTGGGACACCCCGACCCAACGCTGTGGTTGCAGCCTTTCCCCTGGTGAAATGGGCTCTTAATCCCTGAGGCTCTCCCCACTGCTGAAAGAGACCTTGCGCCATCTTTGACTGAAGACACCATTCTTGATACACTAGGCATCGACAGCTGTGTTAGTCCGCCCTGACTTGGGAGAACCTACCAGGTGTTGAACCACCAGGGTTATTCTCTGGTGTTCCAGCCATGACCAGAGACGCAGGGCATCTCGACAAGTGGTCTACAACCCCACCCGCCCTGCTTGTTGCATTACCACATGGCGGTGGTGTTGTCTGTCAACACCTGCACTAACTTCTTCTTGACAGAGGGAATAAATGCTTTCAATGCCAACCGAATCGCTTGAAGATCCAACAAATTGATGTGGAGCTTTGACTCCGCCGGAGAACAGTGATCACTGATCTCACCTCATCCCAGAAGTGACACAACTGTCACCACTGTGTGATCTGCTTGGGGAAGGGAGAGGGGTCTGCCTTCGACCCAATCGCAGTTCGTCAACAACCACTGCAGATCTCTCGCAGTCCCCTCTGAGATCTGGACCATGTTGGAGAGATTACCCCAATGCTGTGACCACTGGCACGCCAGGTCCCACTGCAGAGCCAGCATATGCAACCTGGCATGCTTAACCAACAGGATGCAGAAGGCCATGAGGCCCAACACCGTCAGAATCCGTCTCACCGAAATCCAGGATAAAGGCTGGAACATCTGTATCATAACCTGAATATCCTGGACTTGCTGCTCGGAAGGATAGTCCCGAAACTGCACTGGGTTCAGAACAGCTCCCATAAAAGGAAGCATCTGAGAAGGAGTCAGGTGTGACTTTGGTACCTTTATAGAGAACCCCAACAAATGCAGGAGGTTCACCATAGTCTGAAGGTGAGAGACGACAGCTTGGGGAAAGGACACCTTTGACAGACAGCCGTCGAGGTAGGGCAAGACTGAAACCCCTAACCTGCGCAGATGAGCTGCAAGGATAAGTTACTTACCTGTAATCCTAGTTCTCTTCCAGGGGTATCCTCATCAAAGTCATAAGCACATGAATGTTCCCGCCCATGCACGGGACCCCGGAAACATACAACATATATCTGGAAACATATATGTAGCTCTATATATATATATCTATATATATATAAAAACACAATCCAGCCTTCCATAGCAATGTTGAACAATGTTGTAAGAAATTCCCCTGTATATAAATACACTCCAATAAAAGCAGGGGGGAAATGCACATTTGAAAACTGCTTTAATAAAACAGCAGAAAATCACCATCTTACAAGGGAAGAATGAGAAAACATTGTCAGCACATAGGCTGTATTGCATAAAAACCTCACTGTAGAGAGCTGAAAAGCTAACCCACAGAAACACACAGATAAACTGGCACCGTGCCTTTAAGGCAGCCATGACCCCTAGCTTCCCATCATACCTCAGGGGTGACAGTTAGGTCAGTTGTTCTTTGCGGAGATCCGCAGACCATAGCACAAAGAGTTGATATGTATCTTGTTCACTTGCCCGGGGAGGCGGGTGGGCTGCTTATGACTTTGATGAGGATACCCCTGGAAGAGAACTAGGATTACAGGTAAGTAACTTATACTTCTCTTCCAGGGGATCCTCATCAATAGTCATAAGCACATGAATAGAATAGCAAGCCCATCCCCTCATCCTGCGGGCAAGTAACCATAGTACAATCGGGGGTGCTAGAGGGCGCCTAGCAAGATGGCCGCCTTTCGGTGAGGCTCTTGCTGTTCAGGGAAATATACTCTATATATCCTTGCCATCCTGGCCCACAGCCACCCCTGCATGAAGCTTAACCCCCGCTGACGCCGCGGAGCAGCTGTTGCCCCCCATGGAAAAGCCGGATCTGCTTTATATCCTTCCCTTGGCTCGCTGTGCCCGTGGGGCCGCAGATCCCGAAATGGCGGCAACGGGAGCTTCCCGAGGGTGAGCGCTGCTCTCGGTTGCCCTCGCCACCTGTAGCTTGCCGCCTGCCGTTGCTGGGGTGTGGGGATCGGCAGAGCGGCACCTCGCTGTGGCGGCGGCCGATAACCTGACCGGCTGCTGCCTCTGATCCGGCCTGTTGTGAGGAGCGGCGGAGCGGCTGGGAGAAGGGCCGGAGGCGGCGCGGGCCTGGAGGTGGGGCTGGGCGCACCCGGCGGCAGCGGAGTCTGCAACGCCGGCCTGGACTGAATTTGGGGTAAGTGCCCCCCTTTGAGGAGGACTTCGGCGCTGAGGAGAGCGGACTCCCTGTGGCGCGGCCTGACGGGGGACGGCTGGTGCGGCCTACTTGTGCTGTGCGTCTCGGTGCTGAATGGAGTATTGCTGCGAGAGGGCGGCGGGAGCTTCCGAGTAGCTGGGGGGGCATCACCGCTGCCCCTGCCCCCCTGCTGAGGCTCTGGAGAGCGCAGAGACGGTGCCCGACTCGCCCATGGGCCTCACGTGGCTGAGATTGGTGCTGCTGCCAAGCATGGAGGCCTGCCACTGGATAGGGCTTTGCTGAGGAGATCTGCCTTCCTTTTGTGTCCCTGCTGCCTTCGACGTCTTGGGGAGTGAGGGCTGCCTGTCCTGGTCTGGGAGGCTTAAAGATAGTCCCGGGCGGCACCTCGGAGGGGTCGCTGCCTCTTGGAGGGCTGGCGAAGCTACAACTGCTGCGTTGGGTGTGAGGCTTGGCGCTATCCTGCCCGGTGTGTCTTGGTGAGACGCTAGGAGTCCTGTATCGCTGGCGGTTCAGCCCTGCGGGCCCTTGAGAGACACGGTCCATCCTCGCTACCCTGCGAAGCCTTCGGCCATCCCCTAGGGCCGCAGTTGGGAAATCCGAGGGCAGGCAGTCGAAGCTCACCTTTGATACCCAGAAAACCACCAGAACGCCATCGGACCCAGATGGAGAGACTGCGGCGGTTCCGACCCCGGCTCCGTCGACGGCGGACCTGAAGGAGCTGCTGCCGGTCATGCAGTCAAGTCTGACGTCCATAGAGACTAAAATGGACTTCATGACGGCTCGATTAGATGGCCTCACACAGAGGGCGGATAAGCACGACAACCGCATTACTGAAGCAGAGAGACGCATTTCGGACATGGAGGATACCTGCGCTGCGGCCGCTAGTCGCGTCTCAGAGATGGACAAAGTGCTGAAAGTAATAGCCGCTAAAAATGAAGAGATGGAATCGCGGAGTAACAACCTCCGAATCCTGGGTGTGCCAGAGACGACAGCCACTGGTAGGATGGAGGAATATGTTGAGCGGCTGTTGACTGCACTCTTTGGCAGAGGAGAGTTCTCCGCGGTTTTCGTGGTGGAACGCGCACATCGGTCGCTGGCGAGCCGCCCTCCTCCTGGGATGCCACCGCGCCCTATCATTGCCAAATTGCTGAATTATCGCGACAGGGATGTTGCGCTGTGCTTATCCAGGGAGAAGGGTCGGCTACAGCATGAGGGGATGGAGATTTCTATCTACCCGGACTTCACTATGGCTGTGCAGGAGCAGCGACGCAAGTTTCTTCCGGGAAAAAAAAAGGTTCTGCAGCTTCATATACCATATGCTATGCTATTCCCAGCCTGCCTGAAAATTACCTCCAACAGCCGACATCACTTCTTTACCAATCCGCAGCACGCCCAGGATTTTATCGAGGCATTGCTGGGTCCTGCCGGGAACCATCTGGCCCCGGAGCGGCGAAGGGAGGACAACGGAGGCGCATCAGATATTGAATGATATCATCTCACGTGGTCAACGAGGTACCTATCCGGCTCAACTACCGGGCTGAACAGACAGCCGGAGCCACTGGGCCCCGGCAGACTGGAATCGTTACCATTGTGACTTTGCGCTGCACTGGTGGTTTCGCCTTTGCCCGAGAATAGGTTGCATTATGTGGCCGGATCAGCTTGGGGAATCCTGTATTGTCCTGACATATAGGTGCGGGTGGGGTACACTTCAAGACTGTTGGAAATTACCTGCGGCCTGGGTGCTCGCTGGTTTATGGACGCAATATGACATGCAGGAAGCGGATGCACTCTGTAATAAATTGTAATCCTTTTCAGCTGCCACCAACTACGTGCATCTGCGCCGCTTCCCACAAGGCCCTGTGTTGGACTTGGCCCTTCTGGCAGGTTCACCCCTGAACTTTTTTGCGTTTTACTGGTGACTTGGTGTGGTAATTGTTTGGTCTCTGCGCACTTTCCCTGTGTCCCAGGGTAAAGTGCGTGCGTGCTCTGAGTGCATGTGGTGAGATAGGCCTGCCCTCCCATAGGAATGCATGGGGAATGTATGTGTCCCTAGTAGTTCCTGATGCGTGGGGTGTGCAGGCCCGAGTTTGGTATGTGCGGACTCGTGGGAGTGAATGCTGCGCGATGATGTGTGCGGCGTGAATGTACCTAGTGTAGAAGTGCCACTTCTAGAAGTGGGCACTTCTGTGTGCAGTGTGTCTGTCGCGTGATTGGCTGGTCATGTCATGTGACGGGCTAGGGATTCCCCAGAGTCAGGATGAGTCACCCAGTGGTGAAAGGGGAGATCAGCAGCTAGATGGGTGGGAGGAGTACACCTGGGTCCTGAATAGGACAGGGTTTTCCACACACAATGCTGGCCCCGCCCCCTGCGGTGCGACTGACGACCCTAGCCCTGCCAATGAATAGAGTGAGGGGCTGAGCACATCAAGGGTGCTCCCCAACCAGCTGCGACTGGTTTTCCCCCTCACCCTGAACCCAGAACAAAGGGTTTGACTGTATAAAAATGGGGCTGTGTCCCCACAGAAACTGTTCTCTGCCAGGATCTTACCTGAGGGGGGCTGCTGCTGCTGCTGGACCAGAGGACCGCCACTTGGACTACCTCCCTGCCTGGAGGCCCAGTGAGCTGGCTCTGGGTCCAGCCTTGCCCCCCACCCCTGCCCTGCTGCATGCAGGGAAGAACTTTGCTTGGATCCTGCTTAAAGCGCTGGGAGCGCTTTATTGCCCCCCTAAAAACACCAGGAAGTGCTTTTCTTTCCCTCATAGCGCTGGGAGCGCTGGATGTGTTCCCCTAAGCGCCTGCAAGCGCTTTCCTGCTCCCCGAAGCGCCTGGGAGCGCTTTCACTGGCGGCATAGCGCTAGGAGCGCTTTATTCTTGAAAGCCGGTGCCCACCCGGCATTTGCCCCAGCTTCGTGGATCTTAAAGCCTCCTGGCAGGTGCCCACCCTGCCAGGGACATTGCCACTCGTTAGCAGGTGCCCACCCTGCATCTGTGCCGTTTTTGGAGACGAAGAAAGTCACCGCCGCGGCCCTTGGGCACACAGGAAGTCAGGCGACCTCCATCGAGACGTGGGCGGGGCCTCGCCTCAAGCCGGAAGCCGTCGGGAGCCTACCCCGCGCTCCGGCCCACGAAGCAGGAAGAGAAGCGGAGCCGTGGGTTCGGCGGGAGCTCACCCCGCCTACCGAAGAAGAGGAGAGCCCCGCGACAGGTCCAGGAGCGCCGCCGGAGTCCCGGTAAGTGGGGACGACCGTATAGTGCTCGGAGCGAGTGCGCTCCAGTGGGGCTCTTGCCGGGAGGGGGCCGGAGCAGCCGG
The DNA here is from genome assembly GCF_964204655.1 of Triturus cristatus. NCBI lineage: Eukaryota > Metazoa > Chordata > Amphibia > Caudata > Salamandridae > Triturus > Triturus cristatus. The sequence continues at coordinate 981,768,469 of NC_140579.1, read as the reverse complement.
GACAGTCACAGAGCGCTGGTGCGCTCCAACGGCCGCATTGTATCCACCCCCGTGAGCGGGACACATATTTGTCTAGAGAACCATGAAGGCTCCAACGAACGGGGGCACTTTGTCTTAGGGGTCAGAGAGACTGCAACGGTCGAGGGCAGTTGTGCCGTGGAGAAGAGCGGCCCCGGAAGGCAGCGGGCCGCTCCACCATTGGCCCCAACATTGGTTTAGAGCCTGCAAGGCTCAGGGGGCATGAGTAATTAGAGCGCTAGACGCTCCAACGAACGGGGGCATTTCTTGTGCGATTGAGTGGCCCCAGATGGCAGCGGGCCACTCCCACCTTGCCCCCATTATTTCTCGAGCCTAGAGGGCTCTAGGGGGCAGTTCCTGCTGTGCAGAGCCCACGAGGCTCAGGGGGCATTTCAGTTGTTTCAGAGCCCTGGGAGGCTCCAACGTTGGCCCCAGCATTTCTCCAGTTGCCCAGCACTTAGTGGGCAACTGCTACGTGTAGGTTGTGCTTTGTGCGCGCTGGTTTGCGCAGCCTGCGCAGGCGCGCCCTGACTCTGCTGGACAGGGCGTCCAGAGCCCCAACAAGGCCAGGTGGCCTAGGGACTGCCACAGATAGTGGCTAATGTGAGTTTTCACGTTATTGTTTCCTTCCCTGCACCTCTGAATGTGTTTATGCGTCATGTGCTTTGCTTTACACCGCTGAATGTATTTTATGCATCATGTGTTTCCCTTGTTTTACACCTCTGAATGTGATGCATCATGTGTAATGTGCGTTTTACCCCTACAGGTATTGTGATACTTAGGTGGTTGTTTTCTCCCTAGTACAGGTAGTGCCAGTGAGGTCCTGATTCCCTGCGCAATATTTTCCTAAGGTGGTTAGGGTTGCGTAGGTGGTACTTACCTGATACCAGTAGTGACTGGTTGTGTGCTAGGTGTAATTTGGTGCAACAGTAATTTTATTTCCTATGTTCTAAGTGCTATGTTCTAAGAGTGCTAATTCCTGACAGTGGTCCATGTGGCCCTGTCCCCTGTATATATAATCCCTTGTAAATTCTGCCCGTGCCTGTTGGCACATTGTAGAGTGTGTGTTTTTATCTAATGTGTTGTGTATAATACAAAGGCTATTTTTATAGAATACCTTGTGTGGAGTTTCCTTTGTGGTGGGCCTTGGGTGTTGTTGCTGGGTGCGCGCGCAAACGCTTTACACATCGCCTCAGGGATAAGCCTGACTGCTCGTGCCAAGCTACCAAGGGGGTGAGCAGGGGTTATCTTTGGCGTGTAACTCCCCAGCCCTGACTAGAGTGGTGGTTTCTGCCTGGCTTTGGCGCAAGCCTCAGCCAACCAGAAATCCCATTTCTAACATTGGTGATCAGCGGTGGGATTTGGACTTGCGTTTGCGCTGTACCGCAGCGGCAACTGGCCGCACTACAAAACTCTGCATTTAGATAAATCACATGGTATAGGGATTATTGTTCTAAGTTTGTTTTTAATTGTCATTTCTTTGGAAATGTGTTTTTGTGCACTGTGAGTTAGGTGTCCCTAGCTCGGGAGGGTAGATCATCCCCCTAAGTGCATTGTGTTTTCTGGATTCACCAGAGGGTGGGATCCAGTGGTGGCAGCGTAATAGTGTCCAGTACATTTGTCCCCCGCCCTGCGCCCAGAGTTGGTACCTGTGTCACGTGGTGGTCAGGTTGAGGAATCAGGGGTGGTAGAAACTGCCTTACCAGTCCGAGGGGAGGGTTGTGTGGGTGGATGAATGGTGTGTGGCACTAGGCAAGTGAGTGTGAGTTCTCTGGGTTAGAGAGCTTGCTGAATCCTTTTAGTGAATTGTGTACTCCTGTTAAGCTCAGACCCCTAGGTTCCCTGTGTAATCTTTTCTCTAGAACGTCTGCCAGAATGGAGCCTGCTTTTGATCTCAGTGATCTAATTTATTACAGTATGCAGGAGTTGGAAAGGTTCTGTAGAGAGAGAGGCATAGGGGTGAGAGAGTCAGACACTATGTGTGAACTTAGGGGCCACATGATCCAGTGGGTTAAGAGGCAAAGGGATCTTGAGCGCAGTACGGAAGGGGCCCGGGCCTCACACCTGGAGGGTGGTGGGTCTGTGAGGAGCCCTGAAGAGTCAGAAGAGGAGGTAGAGGATGACAATACCTGGACGCCAGTAGAGAGTGAAGACCCCATAGGTAGGGAGTCCCTTGCTGGGTCCAGCGTAGGAGGCAGCGCCTCATCCCTTTCCCTGTCCCCAGAGGAGTGGGAAGATAGGAGGAAAGAAAGGGAGCACCAGCTGACGTTAGAAAAGCTCAGGTTGCAGCATGCCCAGGCTATGGCGCAGCTGGAGGTCAAAAGACAGATGGCGGAGGCTGAGAGGGCCTTTGCCAGAGAGAAACTAGCTCTGGAGGGTAGGTTATCCCCTGAGCGCAGTTGTGGTTTTCTGGACTCCCCAGGGAGGGTTGAGTCCAGTGGTAGCAACCAGATAGATTCCAGTGTAGGAAATCCCAGTCCCAGTTCCCCCAGTCTGGTACCTGTTCCCCAGGAGGAGGAGTTAAGGTTGAAGTTCAGGGGCAGTAGGAAACTGTCTCACCAGTCTTGGGAGGAGTTTGTGGATGGATGTGAGAATGCACTGTTTGCGTGGATAGGAGATCCCAAAGGAGCTGATTATGATAAACTGTGTGATCTGGTTCTCAAAGAACACCTGCTCAGTTGTTGTGTGCCGGGGTTGCGCCAACACCTGTTGGGGTGTGGATTGTCTGAGCCATTTGAGCTTGGAGATGAAGCAGAGCGCTGGGAAAGGGCTAGAGGTTCTCTAGAGTCATTAGGGAGTGACTCCAAAAGTAGTGGGTCAGGTATCTTCCAGCCCAGCGTGGTGGAAGAGGCTCAGTGTAGCCCAGCTAGGTCCCAGGATAGCGAGGAGGGTGTAGGGGCTCACTGCCTGGCTCAGTGGAGCAGGAGTGAGGGGGTGACCGAGGGTCCCCAGACGCCCGAAACCCTGCCTCAGGACTTGGATGGTTTCATGAGGGAACACCAAGTTGGGGACCTAGGCTGTCCTGTTAGCCCATTTGAGGAAGATCTCCTGGTGAGTAGAGGACCTGGAGCACCTGTAACCAGGGCTCCTGTGGTTCTAGAGTCTGGCAGTACCGCTCCGGTAGGGAGGGTACAGGAGTCCAGTGTGAGGAGTGATTGGGGGATGAGTTTCCCAGTGGAAGAGCCTGTGGGTCAGGGACTACCCAGTTGGGCTAGGATCCCGTGTAGTGACCAGGGTGGCACCACTTCTGTTCTGGGGGATCTCCGCGCACTGTCAGGTGGACAGGGGACGGGAGATCAGCGCCAGACAGACAGTCGCTCGACATATGTGTCCTTTGATAGCCTCAGGGGGATGGAGTGGAAATCCCCAGAAGTCCTGGAGTGCCAGGCAATTATTCCACCAAAGGTTCTAGGCCGGAGGTTGGGAGGCCAGGTTCAGGATCAGCCTGACCTGAAGGGTGGGACGTCTGTAATCAGCGTCCCGACCAGTTCTTCTTTCAGAGGTACCGCCCCAGTTGGTAGGGAGCAGGGCTCTGGAAGGGGGTGCAGAGGGTGGGAAAGCCCACCTCTGCCCCCGGTACAACCTGAGGGGTTAAACCCTGGGTTGGAATGGCGTTCTAGGTGTACCCCTCGCCAGAGGAGGAGGAACCCTAGGAGAAGAGGTAGGGGGAGGAGAGCCTTCCCTGAGACTCCTGGTCCGCCTGAGGGCCCTGTGTCCCAGGGTAAAGTGCGTGCGTGCTCTGAGTGCATGTGGTGAGATAGGCCTGCCCTCCCATAGGAATGCATGGGGAATGTATGTGTCCCTAGTAGTTCCTGATGCGTGGGGTGTGCAGGCCCGAGTTTGGTATGTGCGGACTCGTGGGAGTGAATGCTGCGCGATGATGTGTGCGGCGTGAATGTACCTAGTGTAGAAGTGCCACTTCTAGAAGTGGGCACTTCTGTGTGCAGTGTGTCTGTCGCGTGATTGGCTGGTCATGTCATGTGACGGGCTAGGGATTCCCCAGAGTCAGGATGAGTCACCCAGTGGTGAAAGGGGAGATCAGCAGCTAGATGGGTGGGAGGAGTACACCTGGGTCCTGAATAGGACAGGGTTTTCCACACACAATGCTGGCCCCGCCCCCTGCGGTGCGACTGACGACCCTAGCCCTGCCAATGAATAGAGTGAGCGGCTGAGCACATCAAGGGTGCTCCCCAACCAGCTGCGACTGGTTTTCCCCCTCACCCTGAACCCAGAACAAAGGGTTTGACTGTATAAAAATGGGGCTGTGTCCCCACAGAAACTGTTCTCTGCCAGGATCTTACCTGAGGGGGGCTGCTGCTGCTGCTGGACCAGAGGACCGCCACTTGGACTACCTCCCTGCCTGGAGGCCCAGTGAGCTGGCTCTGGGTCCAGCCTTGCCCCCCACCCCTGCCCTGCTGCATGCAGGGAAGAACTTTGCTTGGATCCTGCTTAAAGCGCTGGGAGCGCTTTATTGCCCCCCTAAAAACACCAGGAAGTGCTTTTCTTTCCCTCATAGCGCTGGGAGCGCTGGATGTGTTCCCCTAAGCGCCTGCAAGCGCTTTCCTGCTCCCCGAAGCGCCTGGGAGCGCTTTCACTGGCGGCATAGCGCTAGGAGCGCTTTATTCTTGAAAGCCGGTGCCCACCCGGCATTTGCCCCAGCTTTGTGGATCTTAAAGCCTCCTGGCAGGTGCCCACCCTGCCAGGGACATTGCCACTCGTTAGCAGGTGCCCACCCTGCATCTGTGCCGTTTTTGGAGACGAAGAAAGTCACCGCCGCGGCCCTTGGGCACACAGGAAGTCAGGCGACCTCCATCGAGACGTGGGCGGGGCCTCGCCTCAAGCCGGAAGCCGTCGGGAGCCTACCCCGCGCTCCGGCCCACGAAGCAGGAAGAGAAGCGGAGCCGTGGGTTCGGCGGGAGCTCACCCCGCCTACCGAAGAAGAGGAGAGCCCCGCGACAGGTCCAGGAGCGCCGCCGGAGTCCCGGTAAGTGGGGATGACCGTATAGTGCTCGGAGCGAGTGCGCTCCAGTGGGGCTCTTGCCGGGAGGGGGCCGGAGCAGCCGGGACAGTCACAGAGCGCTGGTGCGCTCCAACGGCCGCATTGTATCCACCCCCGTGAGCGGGACACATATTTGTCTAGAGAGCCATGAAGGCTCCAACGAACGGGGGCACTTTGTCTTAGGGGTCAGAGAGACTGCAACGGTCGAGGGCAGTTGTGCCGTGGAGAAGAGCGGCCCCGGAAGGCAGCGGGCCGCTCCACCATTGGCCCCAACATTGGTTTAGAGCCTGCAAGGCTCAGGGGGCATGAGTAATTAGAGCGCTAGACGCTCCAACGAACGGGGGCATTTCTTTTGCGATTGAGTGGCCCCAGATGGCAGCGGGCCACTCCCACCTTGCCCCCATTTTTTCTCGAGCCTAGAGGGCTCTAGGGGGCAGTTCCTGCTGTGCAGAGCCCACGAGGCTCAGGGGGCATTTCAGTTGTTTCAGAGTCCTGGGAGGCTCCAACGTTGGCCCCAGCATTTCTCCAGTTGCCCAGCACTTAGTGGGCAACTGCTACGTGTAGGTTGTGCTTTGTGCGCGCTGGTTTGCGCAGCCTGCGCAGGCGCGCCCTGACTCTGCTGGACAGGGCGTCCAGAGCCCCAACAAGGCCAGGTGGCCTAGGGACTGCCACAGATAGTGGCTAATGTGAGTTTTCACGTTATTGTTTCCTTCCCTGCACCTCTGAATGTGTTTATGCGTCATGTGCTTTGCTTTACACCGCTGAATGTATTTTATGCATCATGTGTTTCCCTTGTTTTACACCTCTGAATGTGATGCATCATGTGTAATGTGCGTTTACCCCTACAGGTATTGTGATACTTAGGTGGTTGTTTTCTCCCTAGTACAGGTAGTGCCAGTGAGGTCCTGATTCCCTGCGCAATATTTTCCTAAGGTGGTTAGGGTTGCGTAGGTGGTACTTACCTGATACCAGTAGTGACTGGTTGTGTGCTAGGTGTAATTTGGTGCAACAGTAATTTTATTTCCTATGTTCTAAGTGCTATGTTCTAAGAGTGCTAATTCCTGACAGTGGTCCATGTGGCCCTGTCCCCTGTATATATAATCCCTTGTAAATTCTGCCCGTGCCTGTTGGCACATTGTAGAGTGTGTGTTTTTATCTAATGTGTTGTGTATAATACAAAGGCTATTTTTATAGAATACCTTGTGTGGAGTTTCCTTTGTGGTGGGCCTTGGGTGTTGTTGCTGGGTGCGCGCGCAAACGCTTTACACATCGCCTCAGGGATAAGCCTGACTGCTCGTGCCAAGCTACCAAGGGGGTGAGCAGGGGTTATCTTTGGCGTGTAACTCCCCAGCCCTGACTAGAGTGGTGGTTTCTGCCTGGCTTTGGCGCAAGCCTCAGCCAACCAGAAATCCCATTTCTAACACCCTGTTTCTCCAGTCTTGGCTATGGCTAACCCGGCGGGATACGCCTACGGGTCAGCTGGGATGGACTACTGAATTTGCACCCGAACACCCTCGCTTGTGCGAGGAGCACCTAGTCGCCTTCTAGCTGCAACCTACCAGGTGAACCCTACTATTAGACTGTTTGCATAATGATTGGGGAAGATTCTACCAGTCCCCTGTTGGGACTAGGACTTGGGTGGGTGGAGGGGCACGGGGAGGTACTGGTCACGGCAGGTTGGGGATGCTGTTGTGGGTGGGGGAAGGTCCATGGCTTGTTCAGTTTACTCTCTGGATTGGCACTGTGCTCAGTCAATATAAGAAAAAAAGGTTTTCTGGGAAATAATACTCTTTGCTTCACTCACTGACATTGCTAATTATGAGCAATGGAATCGCGCCCTGAGATGCCTCAGTATGTCTTTTTAACATGGAATGTGCAAGGCTTAAGTAACCCCCGCAAATGCCGTCATGTTCTGGCTTACCTCGATCGCCATCACGTTCAATGTGCTATGTAGCAAGAAACACATCTTTCCCCCAATTCCCTCCCTACTTTTGCTAAGCGCTGGGCGGCCCACAGAGGTTTTTCGTGCTACTCCTCCTATGCCCGGGGCACCTGTGTTCTGGTCAAACACACACTTCCGTATACCCCCATTGGATCCCAGGTAGACTCGCAAGGGCGTTACACCATTCTATGGGGATGCTTGGCTGGGCAATCAATTACACTAATATCCTGTTATGGTCCCAACACGGACGACCCGGAGTTTTTTCGGGGTTTGTGGGGGAAGGTGCAGGATATAGGTACGTCACATTTGATATGGGGGGGGGGACTTTAATGTAACCATCAATCCCCAGGTTGGCAGATCCCATCCACAATCACATCATTATACCGCTGCGCAGTCAGCACTTAAACACATAGTTGAGGAACATGCCCTCACTGATCCCTGGAGGGTGCACCACCCACTAACTCGGCAGGGATCCTGTTACTCTTCGGTTCATGCTTCCTGGTCGTGCATTGATTATTGGCTAGTGGATCGCAACCTGGCGCTCGGCGTCTCCCATGTCTCTTATCTCCCCCGCACATACTCTGATCACTCTCCTGTATTGCTTACCCTTACTCCAATGCGGGAGGAATCTCCATATCTTTCTTGGCGCTTGAATCCGCAGTCGCTCCTGGATCCTGTTTTTAAAGCTGAACTCGAGTAGGAGATCTCGGAATTTTTTGCTCGTAACACTGACTCTGTCCCCCAATATGCTACCCTATGGGAGGTGTTTAAAGTGACCATCCGTGGAATCTGCATAGCGAAAAGCGGAGGGGTTTTACGAGATATTCGGAATACGCTTCGCAGGCTAGAATCCGAAATACAAAACACCGAGCTGGCCATTCAAAACACACCTTCGCCACCCTTGCGGGCACAACTGCGTCCACTGCTCACAGAATACCAAGACACCGCGGAGCGGGAGTGCAAATTTAGGGGTAAATACCATACAGCTCGGAGCTACGGGGAGGGTGGGCAACCTGGACGGGCTCTGACCTCCTCTATCTGACCTCCACGGTTTGCCAATACTGTCGCAGAAATTGTCGATGAAGACGGGCAGACGCATAGGAGTCCTACAGCCATACTAGCGGCGTTCAAACGGTTTTATAAAACACTATACTCCACGCATCGGCGGGCTCCGGTAGACTTTGAAGCATTTTTCGAGGATACGGCCATAGCTTGGCTGGGAGATGGACAAAGAGAGTTTCTCTTGGCCCATCACGAAGACGAGGAGATAACCTCCGCTACTACGCAGCTCCGATCTGGCAAAGCCCCGGGCCCTGAGGGCCTACCGGCCGAGTTTTATAAGTTATATTGTCACCTCATTATCCAGATTTTACGGCATGTATTTGAAGAAGCAAGGGAAACCGATATTCTACCACGCTCGATGCGCGAGGCACTTATAATATCCTTGCCTAAGCCAGGGAAACCGCCCGCGCAACTGGACTCGTATAGGCCCCTCTCTTTCATTAATGTCGACGCTAAACTTTTCGTCAAACTTATTGCCAATCGGATTAGCCCCCTTATGCCAGTTTTGGTCCTTCCGGATCAATCCGGGTTCGTTCCCACAAGGAGCACCGCCCACAACTTACGTACCCTCTTTTTGCGCTTCTCCAGGACATAGATCCGGAGGCGGATGCGGCGGCCATATTTCTTGATGCCACTAAGGCATTCGATTCCCTGGAGTGGGACTACCTCTCGTTCGTCCTGGTGCGCATGGGTTTCCCCCCATTCCTTGCCTGGATTCATCTGCTGTATACGGGACTCCGGGCCTCAGTAATGGTGAATGGCATGCGTTCTTCTTCTTTCTCGCTGGCTAGCGGTACTAGACAGGGATGCCCACTTTCCCCTCTCTTATTCGCTCTTGCCATTGAACCCCTTGCTGCCAAGATACGGCAACATCGGGAATATGCGATTATATACCCAGAGCGGCTGATCCTTATTTCACTATACGCGGATGACATCACGTTATACCTGCGTCAGCCCGAAATTAGCTTGAATCCCATCCTCCGGCTCTTCATACTATTTGGGAAGCTCTCTGGAGTCACCATCAATTGGGGAAAGTCCCACATTTTTCCTCTAACTGCCTCCACTGTCCAGTTTCAACCCGATTTTTCTCTCCAGTGGTGTGAATCCTCTCTTACCTATTTGGGGATCATACTTTCCCGCAACCGCGAAGAGCTCATGAGGGATAACTATGGACAGACGCTCGACTCTATTACTGATAAAGTTACTAGCTGGCTCGCATTGCCTTTGTCTATGGCTGGCAGAGCAGCGTTAATCAAAATGATTATCTTGCCCAAACTTTTGTATTTATTTAGCAATATTCCGTATGCCCCTAGCCGCCATTTCTTTTCGGAGATTAGAACTCAGATGCTGAGGCTTTGTTTGGGGGGGCAAGCAAGCTAGATTAAAATGGGATGTCCTCACTCGTCCTTTTGAGGCGGGCGGGTTTTCGATCCCGGATTTGGAATTATATTTTAGCTGCGCACAGGCGCATTACGCTGAATACTGGTTGAAGCCCCCCCCCCCTTTATGCCCCATTTGGCGATAGAGGACGGGTATAAGACCCACACACCGGGCACAGCTTACCTGAGTGTTCCTGAGCTCCAGCGACACCTGGTGCATAATACGGTCCAGGCAACGGTTAGCGCGTGGCATGACCTCGCAAAAGCCACCCCCTGCACTTTGCTGTACTCCCCGCTTATGCCCCTTGCTGGACGGCAAGACCTCCAGGTTACACAGGAGGGTGGATGTCGCCGGCTCCTCCATAAACTTGCTATTGCTACTTGGGGACATCTTTATATCAAGGGCAAGTTTAAGACTAGTGCTGAGTTCTTCAAAGATATTACTCCCACCCCGCTGAAACGCTTTTATTATATCAGACTCCGTCAGGCAGTGAAATCTGCCACCCATACGTTCCCTCTTGAGCCTCCGATTATGCTCCCTTTGCATGTGTTACTGCAACAGGAGACCCCCGCTCACGTGCTCTCGCTTCTGTATCGCACTGTACAAACAAATGGAGATTATGCGACCCCGCTAGCCCGCACCAAGTTGGAGGAGGAACTCGGTCACCCCCTCACGGAGGAGCAATGGACTTATTGCTGTAAGCAGACCGTGGTGATCTCCGCCAGTAGTAGGTTCAGAATCATACATTACAAATACATTCATAGACTATATTACACGCCAGCGCGATTATTCAGGCTGAAGCTCCGAGATAAGGCTTGTTGTGCTAGATGTGGTCACGAGGGGGCGGATTTTAAACATCTGGCTTGGGATTGTTTGCCCATACAGAACTTCTGGGGAGAGGTCCTTGCTGCATTAGACCTCATGGTAGGACTGCATATTCCTAATGATCCCTTGACTGTCCTGCTGGGATATACTGCCCCTCTCGCTGCTAAAATATGTAAATACGCCTCCCTTGCGCTGCTTCTCACGAAAAGGAGAATCGCTTGTAAATGGGGAAGAGGTAGAGCACCAAAATTCAAAGACTGGATTCAGGATCTTATTTACTGTCAAGAGCAACTCCACACGTATGCAGATCTTCAACCCCCCTCATCACGTCCAGTCGATATATGGGCCCCACTGCAAACCTACTTGCTGGAACACCCCGGTGTTACTGACACGAGATCCTCGGGAGAATTGCCGACAACCTGACTGTAGAATGTGGTGATTGAACATGCACACACAGAGCAAAGCGGGATTGGGAACGGATCGAGGTCACACTTATGCAAATAATAGTTGACTAGCCTTATCGCCTTCGCCATGTTTACTTCGAGCACAGTGCCTTAATGGAACCAGTTAAGGGGTATGTTTTTATTGACTGTTAATGCACTTCTTCAATGCATGCTTGGAAATTATTGCATAGCTGCTATGAAGCCTCCATCACCGCGGCCGGCCCGGAAGGGTTGTAGGCGGCTTGCTGTGTATTCCTGTATCCCCTTCTGCACAGATAATTTCTTGACATTTACGGAGAGATGCATTGCCGGCCAGATGCTGTTTGTAGGCAGTATGCTGAATTGTATATCCTTCTCATGTTTTGAAGTGCAATAAAGTTTATTTTAAAAAAAACATAGTACAATCAAGATACATAGTAAACAGAAAACATATAAAGACTTCCAAACCAGTTAACATTGGAACAGATTCCTCAAGGAGGCCTGGCCTACTTGGGTATCCGCTCTGGAGTCAGAATCCAGACAGTAATGCCTGGTGAATGTATGGACCAATTTCCAGCGCCAGGTATGCCCAGACGTGGGTCCTGGGCTCACTGTGCCACTGGAATCAAGCTATCCTGGCTGAAGAGGGGTGAAACCCCGAAACCGGTCCTAGGGAGGACCTGGCTTGGCAGTTCGGCTGGACTGTTCCCATGAGGCACAGGGTAAAGACTGATTTGCATATGGCCAGGTCTGAAATGGGGTGGCATGGTGAGCAAAAGAATGATGAATTAACCCAGATTTCTTGACTGGAGGTGAATGTTTTGATTTGTTCTGCATTCCGTCCATCAATTGTGTGTCTTTTGCTTTCTCGCCCTAAGTGCGCCAGGCATGCCCAGACGTGGGTCCTGGGCTCTCTGTGCCACTGAAATCAAGCTATACTGGCTGAAGAGGGGTGAAACCCTGAAACCGGTCCTAGGATGCGTGTTTCCAGTCCAGGGAGGACCTGGCTTGGCAGTTTGGGCTGGACTGTTCCCATGAGGCACAGGGTAAAGACTGATTTGCATATGACCAGGTCTGAACTGGGGTGGCATGGTGAGTAAAAGAATGATGGATTTAACCCAGATTTCTTGACTGGGCGTGAATGTTTTGATTTGTTCTGCATTCCGTCCATCAATTGCGTGTCTTTTGATTTCCAAGTTGAAGCCATGCAAATCTCGGCCATCGGTACATGGTGTAAGAATGCAACCGTAGCAGCCTTGCCCCTAGTAGAATGAGCTTTGGGGGAGGCTAACAGAGGCTTGTTCACTATTTGGTAGACAACTTTATACAAGACACTATCCATCTTGAAATGGATCTTTTAGAAGCTGGAAAGCCTGTTCTAACAGAGCCGTAGTTTATAAACAATTGTTCAGCTTTACTTATGAACTTTGTTCCCTCCAAGTAGAATTTGAGAACCCTCTTTAGGTCTAATGAATGCAGAGACCTTTCTGCTGGTGTAGCAGGATTGGGAAAGAAAGAGAGAAGAGAAATCGTGTGATTTACATGGAAATCAGACACTACTTTGGGCAGGAAGGAAGGGTGAGTTTGCATAACCACTCTATTATGATGGTAAACCGTATATGGTTCCTTAGAACAGAGTGCTTGGATTTCACTCACTCTGTGTGCTGATGTAATAGCCACTAGAAAAGCTACTTTCCATGTAAGGTGTTGTAATGTGACCTTATGAATGGGTTCGTAGGGAGGACCCATCAATTTGGACAAGACTAGATTCAACTTCCAAGGTGGAGAAGGAGGTCGGACAGGAGGATAAACCTTCTACAACCCCTGTAGGAAATCCATGACCACCTGAAGTTGAAAAAACGAAGGCTGGTTAGGCGATTTTCTATATGCCGTGATGGCAGCCAAATGCACTTTTATGTATGTATACTTCAAACCAGATTTGGCCAAGTAGAGCAGATAGGGCAAGATTACCTCCTCTTGCCCTTGAATTGGATTCCACCCATTACGCACAGACCACAAGTAAAACCTTTTCCATGTAAAGGAGTATGAGGTCCTTGTGGAAGGTCTTTTTGACTCCCGCAAAATGTCCATGCAATCTTGAGGGAGGTTCAAATGTCCGTACTGCAGGACTTCAGGATCCATGCTGTCAGGCTGAGCGAGGGAAGACTGGCGTGCAGTATCTTCCCTCCCCTATGGTCAGGAGATCCGGCCTGCACGGGAGTCTCCGATGCGGGCGCACTGAGAGGTGCAACAGGTCCGGATACCACCGTTGGCGAGGCCAGTCTGGTGCTATGAGGATCATTGTCATGCTGGATTGGATCAGTTTGGCCACATTCTTAGGAATGAGAGGGAGAGGTGGAAAGGCGTATGCAAACGTCCCTGACCAGTCTATCAAAAGAGCATTCCCCCTCGTTCATGGTTGGTAAAACCTGGATGCAAAGGCGTGGCATTTTTTTTTTTGATCATCCGGAAAGAGGTCGATGAAGGGATGACCCCATTGATGAAAAATGTCTGCCACCACCTCGTCGTTGAGCACCCAGTCTTCTTGTTCGTCGAAGTGACGACTGAGGGCGTCTGCTCGCACGTTCTGCTCTCCCGGTAGGTGCACTGCTGTGATTGATAGGTTTCTGGTTAGCAGCCAGTTCCAGATCGCCTAGGATTCCAGAGACAGAGGGCGAGAGCATGTTCCACCTTGTTTGTTCAAGTAATACATGGTGGTTGTATTGTCCGTTTGTATTAGGTTCGATTCGGACTGAATCGACGGTTGAAAAGCCTTGAGGGCTAAATGAACCGCCCGTTCCCTGCTGGTCCACCTGCCCTGAGTTTGCAGATGACCCAGATGTGCTCCCCATCCCTGAAGGGACGCATCCCTGATCAGGGATTGTGTTGGTAGAGTTTGATGAAATGGGACTCCCACCAGAAGATTCTTTGGTTGTAACCACCAGAGAATGGACATCTTCGCTGCTGGCGAGAGGAGAATCCTGTCGGTCCACTGACCCGAGGATTGGTCCCACTTGTCCTCCAGATCTTGTTGTAATGGTCTCATCCTCAATCTGGCATTGGGTATGAGAAAAATACAAGAAGCCATCGACCCCAGCAGAGAAGCCACTTGTCTTACTGATGGCTGATGAGTTTGGAGGATGACGTTGCTTTTGACTCTCATTGATGACAACCTCTCCTCTGAAGGAAACACTTTTCCGAGGTCAGAGTTTAGGGTGGTGCCCAGATAGTGGAGAGATTGGGTAGGTTGAAGAACCTTTTTTTTTCACGTTGACATGAAGGCCTAAGCGTTGCAGGATGTCCAGGCAGATATGAAGGTGTTCCTGCACCATGTGTGGGGATGATCCCTTCACCAGCCAGTCGTCCAGGTATGGATACACGAACAGACCTTGGCGATGAAATGCTGCCGCTACCACTGCCATGTATTTCGTGAAAACCCTTGGGGCAGATTTTAGACCGAAGGGTAAGACTTTGAACTGGTAATGTTTTGTGCCCACCATGAACCGCAGGAACTTGCGATGCCGTGGTGTGATTGGGATGTGAAAATACTCGTCTTGGAGATCCACCGTACACATCCAATCGCCTTTTCTCAGATGTGGAAATATTTGATGGAGCGCCAACATCCGAAACTTTTCCTTCTTGATGAACTTGTTCAGAGAACGTAGGTCTAGAATTGGTCTGAACTTGTTCGGTTGGTCCTTTTTCTGAACAAGGAAGTATCTTGAGTAGACCCCCAGTCCTCTCTGCGCAGGAGGGACCTCTTCTATGGCCAGTTTTCTGCAAAGGGTCGACACTTCCTGACGCAGGAGATCTAGGTGTAGCTGACGGGATCTCACCGCAGGAACCTGTCTTGGGGACGCGCAAAAACGTAGTGCGTAACCATTGTCTAGTATATTCAGCACCCACTGAGATGCCTCAGTATGTCTTTTTAACATGGAATGTGCAAGGCTTAAGTAACCCCCGCAAATGCCGTCATGTTCTGGCTTACCTCGATCGCCATCACGTTCAATGTGCTATGTTGCAAGAAACACATCTTTCCCCCAATTCCCTCCCTACTTTTGCTAAGCGCTGGGCGGCCCACAGAGGTTTTTCGTGCTACTCCTCCTATGCCCGGGGCACCTGTGTTCGGGTCAAACACACACTTCCGTATACCCCCATTGGATCCCAGGTAGACTCGCAAGGGCGTTACACCATTCTATGGGGATGCTTGGCTGGGCAATCAATTACACTAATATCCTGTTATGGTCCCAACACGGACGACCCGGAGTTTTTTCGGGGTTTGTGGGGGAAGGTGCAGGATATAGGTACGTCACATTTGATATGGGGGGGGGACTTTAATGTAACCATCAATCCCCAGGTTGGCAGATCCCATCCACAATCACATCATTATACCGCTGCGCAGTCAGCACTTAAACACATAGTTGAGGAACATGCCCTCACTGATCCCTGGAGGGTGCACCACCCACTAACTCGGCAGGGATCCTGTTACTCTTCGGTTCATGCTTCCTGGTCGCGCATTGATTATTGGCTAGTGGATCGCAACCTGGCGCTCGGCGTCTCCCATGTCTCTTATCTCCCCCGCACATACTCTGATCACTCTCCTGTATTGCTTACCCTTACTCCAATGCGGGAGGAATCTCCATATCTTTCTTGGCGCTTGAATCCGCAGTCGCTCCTGGATCCTGTTTTTAAAGCTGAACTCGAGTAGGAGATCTCTGAATTTTTTGCTCGTAACACTGACTCTGTCCCCCAATATGCTACCCTATGGGAGGTGTTTAAAGTGACCATCCGTGGAATCTGCATAGCGAAAAGCGGAGGGGTTTTACGAGATATTCGGAATACGCTTCGCAGGCTAGAATCCGAAATACAAAACACCGAGCTGGCCATTCAAAACACACCTTCGCCACCCTTGCGGGCACAACTGCGTCCACTGCTCACAGAATACCAAGACACCGCGGAGCGGGAGTGCAAATTTAGGGGTAAATACCATACAGCTCGGAGCTACGGGGAGGGTGGGCAACCTGGACGGGCTCTGACCTCCTCTATCTGACCTCCACGGTTTGCCAATACTGTCGCAGAAATTGTCGATGAAGACGGGCAGACGCATAGGAGTCCTACAGCCATACTAGCGGCGTTCAAACGGTTTTATAAAACACTATACTCCACGCATCGGCGGGCTCCGGTAGACTTTGAAGCATTTTTCGAGGATACGGCCATAGCTTGGCTGGGAGATGGACAAAGAGAGTTTCTCTTGGCCCATCACGAAGACGAGGAGATAACCTCCGCTACTACGCAGCTCCGATCTGGCAAAGCCCCGGGCCCTGAGGGCCTACCGGCCGAGTTTTATAAGTTATATTGTCACCTCATTATCCAGATTTTACGGCATGTATTTGAAGAAGCAAGGGAAACCGATATTCTGCCACGCTCGATGCGTGAGGCACTTATAATATCCTTGCCTAAGCCGGGGAAACCGCCCGCGCAACTGGACTCGTATAGGCCCCTCTCTTTCATTAATGTCGACGCTAAACTTTTCGTCAAACTTATTGCCAATCGGATTAGCCCCCTTATGCCAGTTTTGGTCCTTCCGGATCAATCCGGGTTCGTTCCCACAAGGAGCACCGCCCACAACTTACGTACCCTCTTTTTGCGCTTCTCCAGGACATAGATCCGGAGGCGGATGCGGCGGCCATATTTCTTGATGCCACTAAGGCATTCGATTCCCTGGAGTGGGACTACCTCTCGTTCGTCCTGGTGCGCATGGGTTTCCCCCCATTCCTTGCCTGGATTCATCTGCTGTATACGGGACTCCGGGCCTCAGTAATGGTGAATGGCATGCGTTCTTCTTCTTTCTCGCTGGCTAGCGGTACTAGACAGGGATGCCCACTTTCCCCTCTCTTATTCGCTCTTGCCATTGAACCCCTTGCTGCCAAGATACGGCAACATCGGGAATATGCGATTATATACCCAGAGCGGCTGATCCTTATTTCACTATACGCGGATGACATCACGTTATACCTGCGTCAGCCCGAATTTAGCTTGAATCCCATCCTCCGGCTCTTCATACTATTTGGGAAGCTCTCTGGAGTCACCATCAATTGGGGAAAGTCCCACATTTTTCCTCTAACTGCCTCCACTGTCCAGTTTCAACCCGATTTTTCTCTCCAGTGGTGTGAATCCTCTCTTACCTATTTGGGGATCATACTTTCCCGCAACCACGAAGAGCTCATGAGGGATAACTATGGACAGACGCTCGACTCTATTACTGATAAAGTTACTAGCTGGCTCGCATTGCCTTTGTCTATGGCTGGCAGAGCAGCGTTAATCAAAATGATTATCTTGCCCAAACTTTTGTATTTATTTAGCAATATTCCGTATGCCCCTAGCCGCCATTTCTTTTCGGAGATTGGAACTCAGATGCTGAGGCTTTGTTTGGGGGGGCAAGCAAGCTAGATTAAAATGGGATGTCCTCACTCGTTCTTTTGAGGCGGGCGGGTTTTCGATCCCGGATTTGGAATTATATTTTAGCTGCGCACAGGCGCATTACGCTGAATACTGGTTGAAGCCCCCCCCCCCCTTTATGCCCCATTTGGCGATAGAGGACGGGTATAAGACCCCCACACCGGGCACAGCTTACCTGAGTGTTCCTGAGCTCCAGCGACACCTGGTGCATAATACGGTCCAGGCAACGGTTAGCGCGTGGCATGACCTCGCAAAAGCCACCCACTGCACTTTGCTGTACTCCCCGCTTATGCCCCTTGCTGGACGGCAAGACCTCCAGGTTACACAGGAGGGTGGATGTCGCCGGCTCCTCCATAAACTTGCTATTGCTACTTGGGGACATCTTTATATCAAGGGCAAGTTTAAGGCTAGTGCTGAGTTCTTCAAAGATATTACTCCCACCCCGCTGAAACGCTTTTATTATATCAGACTCCGTCAGGCAGTGAAATCTGCCACCCATACGTTCCCTCTTGAGCCTCCGATTATGCTCCCTTTGCATGTGTTACTGCAACAGGAGACCCCCGCTCACGTGCTCTCGCTTCTGTATCGCACTGTACAAACAAATGGAGATTATGCGACCCCGCTAGCCCGCACCAAGTTGGAGGAGGAACTCGGTCACCCCCTCACGGAGGAGCAATGGACTTATTGCTGTAAGCAGACCGTGGTGATCTCCGCCAGTAGTAGGTTCAGAATCATACATTACAAATACATTCATAGACTATATTACACGCCAGCGCGATTATTCAGGCTGAAGCTCCGAGATAAGGCTTGTTGTGCTAGATGTGGTCACGAGGGGGCGGATTTTAAACATCTGGCTTGGGATTGTTTGCCCATACAGAACTTCTGGGGAGAGGTCCTTGCTGCATTAGACCTCATGGTAGGACTGCATATTCCTAATGATCCCTTGACTGTCCTGCTGGGATATACTGCCCCTCTCGCTGCTAAAATATGTAAATACGCCTCCCTTGCGCTGCTTCTCACGAAAAGGAGAATCGCTTGTAAATGGGGAAGAGGTAGAGCACCAAAATTCAAAGACTGGATTCAGGATCTTATTTACTGTCAAGAGCAACTCCACACGTATGCAGATCTTCAACCCCCCTCATCACGTCCAGTCGATATATGGGCCCCACTGCAAACCTACTTGCTGGAACACCCCGGTGTTACTGACACGGGATCCTCGGGAGAATTGCCGACAACCTGACTGTAGAATGTGGTGATTGAACATGCACACACAGAGCAAAGCGGGATTGGGAACGGATCGAGGTCACACTTATGCAAATAATAGTTGACTAGCCTTATCGCCTTCGCCATGTTTACTTCGAGCACAGTGCCTTAATGGAACCAGTTAAGGGGTATGTTTTTATTGACTGTTAATGCACTTCTTCAATGCATGCTTGGAAATTATTGCATAGCTGCTATGAAGCCTCCATCACCGCGGCCGGCCCGGAAGGGTTGTAGGCGGCTTGCTGTGTATTCCTGTATCCCCTTCTGCACAGATAATTTCTTGACATTTACGGAGAGATGCATTGCCGGCCAGATGCTGGTTGTAGGCAGTATGCTGAATTGTATATCCTTCTCATGTTTTGAAGTGCAATAAAGTTTATTAAAAAAAACCATAGTACAATCAAGATACATAGTAAACAGAAAACATATAAAGACTTCCAAACCAGTTAACATTGGAACAGATTCCTCAAGGAGGCCTGGCCTACTTGGGTATCCGCTCTGGAGTCAGAATCCAGACAGTAATGCCTGGTGAATGTATGGACCAATTTCCAGCGCCAGGTATGCCCAGACGTGGGTCCTGGGCTCACTGTGCCACTGGAATCAAGCTATCCTGGCTGAAGAGGGGTGAAACCCCGAAACCGGTCCTAGGGAGGACCTGGCTTGGCAGTTCGGCTGGACTGTTCCCATGAGGCACAGGGTAAAGACTGATTTGCATATGGCCAGGTCTGAAATGGGGTGGCATGGTGAGCAAAAGAATGATGAATTAACCCAGATTTCTTGACTGGAGGTGAATGTTTTGATTTGTTCTGCATTCCGTCCATCAATTGTGTGTCTTTTGCTTTCTCGCCCTAAGTGCGCCAGTCATGCCCAGACGTGGGTCCTGGGCTCTCTGTGCCACTGAAATCAAGCTATACTGGCTGAAGAGGGGTGAAACCCTGAAACCGGTCCTAGGATGCTTGTTTCCAGTCCAGGGAGGACCTGGCTTGGCAGTTTGGGCTGGACTGTTCCCATGAGGCACAGGGTAAAGAATGATTTGCATATGACCAGGTCTGAACTGGGGTGGCATGGTGAGTAAAAGAATGATGGATTTAACCCAGATTTCTTGACTGGGCGTGAATGTTTTGATTTGTTCTGCATTCCGTCCATCAATTGCGTGACTTTTGATTTCCAAGTTGAAGCCATGCAAATCTCGGCCATCGGTACATGGTGTAAGAATGCAACCGTAGCAGCCTTGCCCCTAGTAGAATGAGCTTTGGGGGAGGCTAACAGAGGCTTGTTCACTATCTGGTAGGCCAACTTTATACAAGACACTATCCATCTTGAAATGGATCTTTTAGAAGCTGGAAAGCCTGTTCTAACAGAGCCGTAGTTTATAAACAATTGTTCAGCTTTACTTATGAACTTTGTTCCCTCCAAGTAGAATTTGAGAACCCTCTTTAGGTCTAATGAATGCAGAGACCTTTCTGCTGGTGTAGCAGGATTGGGAGAGAAAGAGAGAAGAGAAATCGTGTGATTTACATGGAAATCAGACACTACTTTGGGCAGGAAGGAAGGGTGAGTTTGCATAACCACTCTATTATGATGGAAAACCGTATATGGTTCCTTAGAACAGAGTGCTTGGATTTCACTCACTCTGTGTGCTGATGTAATAGCCACTAGAAAAGCTACTTTCCATGTAAGGTGTTGTAATGTGACCTTATGAATGGGTTCGTAGGGAGGACCCATCAATTTGGACAAGACTAGATTCAACTTCCAAGGTGGAGAAGGAGGTCGGACAGGAGGATAAACCTTCTACAACCCCTGTAGGAAATCCATGACCACCTGAAGTTGAAAAAACGAAGGCTGGTTAGGCGATTTTCTATATGCCGTGATGGCAGCCAAATGCACTTTTATGTATGTATACTTCAAACCAGATTTGGCCAAGTAGAGCAGATAGGGCAAGATTACCTCCTCTTGCCCTTGAATTGGATTCCACCCATTACGCACAGACCACAAGTAAAACCTTTTCAATTTAAAGGAGTATGAGGTCCTCGTGGAAGGTCTTTTTGACTCCCGCAAAATGTCCATGCAATCTTGAGGGAGGTTCAAATGTCCGTACTGCAGGACTTCAGGATCCATGCTGTCAGGCTGAGCGAGGGAAGACTGGCGTGCAGTATCTTCCCTCCCCTATGGTCAGGAGATCCGGCCTGCACGGGAGTCTCCGATGCGGGCGCACTGAGAGGTGCAACAGGTCCGGATACCACCGTTGGCGAGGCCAGTCTGGTGCTATGAGGATCATTGTCATGCTGGATCGGATCAGTTTGGCCACATTCTTAGGAATGAGAGGGAGAGGTGGAAAGGCGTATGCAAACGTCCCTGACCAGTCTATCAAAAGAGCATTCCCCCTCGTTCATGGTTGGTAAAACCTGGATGCAAAGGCGTGGCATTTTTTTTTTTGATCATCCGGAAAGAGGTCGATGAAGGGATGACCCCATTGATGAAAAATGTCTGCCACCACCTCGTCGTTGAGCACCCAGTCTTCTTGTTCGTCGAAGTGACGACTGAGGGCGTCTGCTCGCACGTTCTGCTCTCCCGGTAGGTGCACTGCTGTGATTGATAGGTTTCTGGTTAGCAGCCAGTGCCAGATCGCCTAGGATTCCAGAGACAGAGGGCGAGAGCATGTTCCACCTTGTTTGTTCAAGTAATACATGGTGGTTGTATTGTCCGTTTGTATTAGGTTCGATTCGGACTGAATCGACGGTTGAAAAGCCTTGAGGGCTAAATGAACCGCCCGTTCCCTGCTGGTCCACTTGCCCTGACTTTGCAGATGACCCAGATGTGCTCCCCATCCCTGAAGGGACGCATCCCTGATCAGGGATTGTGTTGGTAGAGTTTGATGAAATGGGACTCCCACCAGAAGATTCTTTGGTTGTAACCACCAGAGAATGGACATCTTCGCTGCTGGCGAGAGGAGAATCCTGTCGGTCCACTGACCCGAGGATTGGTCCCACTTGTCCTCCAGATCTTGTTGTAATGGTCTCATCCTCAATCTGGCATTGGGTATGAGAAAAATACAAGAAGCCATCGACCCCAGCAGAGAAGCCACTTGTCTTACTGATGGCTGATGAGTTTGGAGGATGACGTTGCTTTTGACTCTCATTGATGACAACCTCTCCTCTGAAGGAAACACTTTTCCGAGGTCAGAGTTTAGGGTGGTGCCCAGATAGTGGAGAGATTGGGTTGGTTGAAGAACCGTTTTTTTTCACGTTGACATGAAGGCCTAAGCGTCGCAGGATGTCCAGGCAGATATGAAGGTGTTCCTGCACCATGTGTGGGGATGATCCCTTCACCAGCCAGTCGTCCAGGTATGGATACACGAACAGACCTTGGCGATGAAATGCTGCCGCTACCACTGCCATGTATTTCGTGAAAACCCTTGGGGCAGATTTTAGACCGAAGGGTAAGACTTTGAACTGGTAATGTTTTGTGCCCATCATGAACCGCAGGAACTTGCGATGCCGTGGTGTGATTGGGATGTGAAAATACTCGTCTTGGAGATCCACCGTACACATCCAATCGCCTTTTCTCAGATGTGGAAATATTTGATGGAGCGCCAACATCCGAAACTTTTCCTTCTTGATGAACTTGTTCAGAGAACGTAGGTCTAGAATTGGTCTGAACTTGTTCGGTTGGTCCTTTTTCTGAACAAGGAAGTATCTTGAGTAGACCCCCAGTCCTCTCTGAGCAGGAGGGACCTCTTCTATGGCCAGTTTTCTGCAAAGGGTCGACACTTCCTGACGCAGGAGATCTAGGTGTAGCTGACGGGATCTCACCGCAGGAACCTGTCTTGGGGACGCGCAAAAACGTAGTGCGTAACCATTGTCTAGTATATTCAGCACCCACTGGTCTTCGGTGATGTTGCGCCACTCTTGACTGTGGTATGAGATACTCCCTCCCACTGGAGTGTGCAACTGTGCTAGAGGAAGCAGAGACTCATTGCTTCCCTTGAGTTTTTGTTGCGGAAGAGGATTGCTGTTGGTGTCCTGCCCTGGCCCTGGAACTGGCATTTGTTCTGCTTGTTTTGCGACCATTGAGGGGTTTGAACCCTCTGTTGGTAATTTTTACGATTGTAGGGCCTGTAGCGTCGTCTAAATTCCTTTTTCTTTTCAAGTTGTCCAACTCAGCCTTCGTTCTAGCCATTTCCTCATCTGCATGTGATCCGAACAGTGAGGTGCCAGAAAAAGGGAGATTTAAGATGCGATGTTGCGCCTCTGGTTTCAATGCAGTCAGACGCAACCAGGAAGACCTTTGCGCACATATGCTATGTGCATAAGAGTGAGCCGACAAAGACACCCCATCCGCAGCGGTGCTGATTATTTGGTTGGCCACCAGCGCACCCTCCTGGAGAATATCAGAGAAATCCTGCTGGTCCTCCTTCAGGAGTTTGTCTTTGAAGCGCTCCAGTGAATCCCATAAGGACCTGTCATAACGGCCCAGCAGAGCCGCAGCGTTATAAACTTGAAGAGAAGACGGTGCAGAGCCGCAAGCCTTTCTCCCCCAAGAGTCTTGTGCTCTACTTTCCTTATCCGGAGGAGCTGAGGAGGAAGAAGCAACTGTGTGTGTCTTCTTCGCTGTTGCCACAATGACAGAGTCCGGTGGCGGATCCAATTTGAGGAAAAGAGGATCTGAGGCAGCAGGTATATATTTCTTCAAGATTCGTGCAGGAGCTGCTTTAACCGATGATGGAGTAAGGAAAACGTCCATTACCGGCTCAATGATACCAGGGACCAAGGGTAGTAATGGTCTAGTCGCAGACCTCTGATGGAGGGTTTCAAAAATGATAGTCGTCGTGGTCTGAGGAGCTGACATGGTGATTCCCAGCTTTTGTGCTCCTCTGGAGAGAACGTCATGAAACGTGTTCACATCGTCGATGGGTGACACTCTAGAAGGAGGACTATCCGTGAGGGTGGGTGAGTAGTCCCTCTTGGATGAGTGTGTCGAAGAGGAGGACCACGATGGTGTTCGCCGCCTCTTGCGCTGACTCTGAGTCGATCTGCGCTCAGGAGATCTGCCTCTGTGTTCTCTGGTCCGAGTAGTGGGGGACCTGCACCACTTCCTGCACAAGACGTTGTAAGGGTGATCTGTGCGGAGGACTGGAATAGTCCATAGGTCGTTGACCGTGACCCGTTGGTACTGTTGGCCAATGATGGAGTGGTTGGAGCCATCTGGGCGAAAGATGAATTGAAGGAAATCGCCGTCTCCTTGGAGAGCCTACTGGTGACCTCGGAGGCTCGCGGGTTTTCGAGGCGGCCGGGTTTTCGATCCCGGATTTGGAATTATATTTTAGCTGCGCACAGGCGCATTACGCTGCATACTGGTTGAAGCCCCCCCCTTTATGCCCCATTTGGCGATAGAGGACGGGTATAAGACCCCCACACCGGGCACCGCTTACCTGAGTGTTCCTGAGCTCCAGCGACACCTGGTGCATAATACGGTCCAGGCAACGGTTAGCGCGTGGCATGACCTCGCAAAAGCCACCCACTGCACTTTGCTGTACTCCCCGCTTATGCCCCTTGCTGGACGGCAAGACCTCCAGGTTACACAGGAGGGTGGATGTCGCCGGCTCCTCCATAAACTTGCTATTGCTACTTGGGGACATCTTTATATCAAGGGCAAGTTTAAGACTAGTGCTGAGTTCTTCAAAGATATTACTCCCACCCCGCTGAAACGCTTTTATTATATCAGACTCCGTCAGGCAGTGAAATCTGCCACCCATACGTTCCCTCTTGAGCCTCCGATTATGCTCCCTTTGCATGTGTTACTGCAACAGGAGACCCCCGCTCACGTGCTCTCGCTTCTGTATCGCACTGTACAAACAAATGGAGATTATGCGACCCCGCTAGCCCGCACCAAGTTGGAGGAGGAACTCGGTCACCCCCTCACGGAGGAGCAATGGACTTATTGCTGTAAGCAGACCGTGGTGATCTCCGCCAGTAGTAGGTTCAGAATCATACATTACAAATACATTCATAGACTATATTACACGCCAGCGCGATTATTCAGGCTGAAGCTCCGAGATAAGGCTTGTTGTGCTAGATGTGGTCACGAGGGGGCGGATTTTAAACATCTGGCTTGGGATTGTTTGCCCATACAGAACTTCTGGGGAGAGGTCCTTGCTGCATTAGACCTCATGGGAGGACTGCATATTCCTAATGATCCCTTGACTGTCCTGCTGGGATATACTGCCCCTCTCGCTGCTAAAATATGTAAATACGCCTCCCTTGCGCTGCTTCTCACGAAAAGGAGAATCGCTTGTAAATGGGGAAGAGGTAGAGCACCAAAATTCAAAGACTGGATTCAGGATCTTATTTATTGTCAAGAGCAACTCCACACGTATGCAGATCTTCAACCCCCCTCATCACGTCCAGTCGATATATGGGCCCCACTGCAAACCTACTTGCTGGAACACCCCGGTGTTACTGACACGGGATCCTCGGGAGAATTGCCGACAACCTGACTGTAGAATGTGGTGATTGAACATGCACACACAGAGCAAAGCGGGATTGGGAACGGATCGAGGTCACACTTATGCAAATAATAGTTGACTAGCCTTATCGCCTTCGCCATGTTTACTTCAAGCACAGTGCCTTAATGGAACCAGTTAAGGGGTATGTTTTTATTGACTGTTAATGCACTTCTTCAATGCATGCTTGGAAATTATTGCATAGCTGCTATGAAGCCTCCATCACCGCGGCCGGCCTGGAAGGGTTGTAGGCGGCTTGCTGTGTATTCCTGTATCCCCTTCTGCACAGATAATTTCTTGACATTTACGGAGAGATGCATTGCCGGCCAGATGCTGGTTGTAGGCAGTATGCTGAATTGTATATCCTTCTCATGTTTTGAAGTGCAATAAAGTTTATTAAAAAAAAACATAGTACAATCAAGATACATAGTAAACAGAAAACATATAAAGACTCCCAAACCAGTTAACATTGGAACAGATTCCTCAAGGAGGCCTGGCCTACTTGGGTATCCGCTCTGGAGTCAGAATCCAGACAGTAATGCCTGGTGAATGTATGGACCAATTTCCAGCGCCAGGTATGCCCAGACGTGGGTCCTGGGCTCACTGTGCCACTGGAATCAAGCTATCCTGGCTGAAGAGGGGTGAAACCCCGAAACCGGTCCTAGGGAGGACCTGGCTTGGCAGTTCGGCTGGACTGTTCCCATGAGGCACAGGGTAAAGACTGATTTGCATATGGCCAGGTCTGAAATGGGGTGGCATGGTGAGCAAAAGAATGATGAATAAACCCAGATTTCTTGACTGGAGGTGAATGTTTTGATTTGTTCTGCATTCCGTCCATCAATTGTGTGTCTTTTGCTTTCTCGCCCTAAGTGCGCCAGGCATGCCCAGACGTGGGTCCTGGGCTCTCTGTGCCACTGAAATCAAGCTATACTGGCTGAAGAGGGGTGAAACCCTGAAACCGGTCCTAGGATGCTTGTTTCCAGTCCAGGGAGGACCTGGCTTGGCAGTTTGGGCTGGACTGTTCCCATGAGGCACAGGGTAAAGACTGATTTGCATATGACCAGGTCTGAACTGGGGTGGCATGGTGAGTAAAAGAATGATGGATTTAACCCAGATTTCTTGACTGGGGGTGAAGGTTTTGATTTGTTCTGCATTCCGTCCATCAATTGCGTGTCTTTTGATTTCCAAGTTGAAGCCATGCAAATCTCGGCCATCGGTACATGGTGTAAGAATGCAACCGTAGCAGCCTTGCCCCTAGTAGAATGAGCTTTGGGGGAGGCTAACAGAGGCTTGTTCGCTATTTGGTAGGCCAACTTTATACAAGACACTATCCATCTTGAAATGGATCTTTTAGAAGCTGGAAAGCCTGTTCTAACAGAGCCGTAGTTTATAAACAATTGTTCAGCTTTACTTAAGGACTTTGTTCCCTCCAAGTAGAATTTGAGAACCCTCTTTAGGTCTAATGAATGCAGAGACCTTTCTGCTGGTGTAGCAGGATTGGGAAAGAAAGAGAGAAGAGAAATCGTGTGATTTACATGGAAATCAGACACTACTTTGGGCAGGAAGGAAGGGTGAGTTTGCATAACCACTCTATTATGATGGAAAACCGTATATGGTTCCTTAGAACAGAGTGCTTGGATTTCACTCACTCTGTGTGCTGATGTAATAGCCACTAGAAAAGCTACTTTCCATGTAAGGTGTTGTAATGTGACCTTATGAATGGGTTCGTAGGGAGGACCCATCAATTTGGACAAGACTAGATTCAACTTCCAAGGTGGAGAAGGAGGTCGGACAGGAGGATAAACCTTCTACAACCCCTGTAGGAAATCCATGACCACCTGAAGTTGAAAAAACGAAGGCTGGTTAGGCGATTTTCTATATGCCGTGATGGCAGCCAAATGCACTTTTATGTATGTATACTTCAAACCAGATTTGGCCAAGTAGAGCAGATAGGGCAAGATTACCTCCTCTTGCCCTTGAATTGGATTCCACCCACTACGCACAGACCACAAGTAAAACCTTTTCCATTTAAAGGAGTATGAGGTTCTCGTGGAAGGTCTTTTTGACTCCCGCAAAATGTCCATGCAATCTTGAGGGAGGTTCAAATGTCCGTACTGCAGGACTTTAGGATCCATGCTGTCAGGCTGAGCGAGGGAAGACTGGCGTGCAGTATCTTCCCTCCCCTATGGTCAGGAGATCCGGCCTGCACGGGAGTCTCCGATGCGGGCGCACTGAGAGGTGCAACAGGTCCGGATACCACCGTTGGCGAGGCCAGTCTGGTGCTATGAGGATCATTGTCATGCTGGATCGGATCAGTTTGGCCACATCCTTAGGAATGAGAGGGAGAGGTGGAAAGGCGTATGCAAACGTCCCTGACCAGTCTATCAAAAGAGCATTCCCCCTCGTTCATGGTCGGTAAAACCTGGATGCAAAGGCGTGGCATTTTTTTTTTTGATCATCCGGAAAGAGGTCGATGAAGGGATGACCCCATTGATGAAAAATGTCTGCCACCACCTCGTCGTTGAGCACCCAGTCTTCTTGTTCGTCGAAGTGACGACTGAGGGCGTCTGCTCGCACGTTCTGCTCTCCTGGTAGGTGCACTGCTGTGATTGATAGGTTTCTGGTTAGCAGCCAGTGCCAGATCGCCTAGGATTCCAGAGACAGAGGGCGAGAGCATGTTCCACCTTGTTTGTTCAAGTAATACATGGTGGTTGTATTGTCCGTTTGTATTAGGTTCGATTCGGACTGAATCGACGGTTGAAAAGCCTTGAGGGCTAAATGAACCGCCCGTTCCCTGCTGGTCCACCTGCCCTGAGTTTGCAGATGACCCAGATGTGCTCCCCATCCCTGAAGGGACGCATCCCTGATCAGGGATTGTGTTGGTAGAGTTTGATGAAATGGGACTCCCACCAGAAGATTCTTTGGTTGTAACCACCAGAGAATGGACATCTTCGCTGCTGGCGAGAGGAGAATCCTGTCGGTCCACTGACCCGAGGATTGGTCCCACTTGTCCTCCAGATCTTGTTGTAATGGTCTCATCCTCAATCTGGCATTGGGTATGAGAAAAATACAAGAAGCCATCGACCCCAGCAGAGAAGCCACTTGTCTTACTGATGGCTGATGAGTTTGGAGGATGACGTTGCTTTTGACTCTCATTGATGACAACCTCTCCTCTGAAGGAAACACTTTTCCGAGGTCAGAGATTAGGGTGGTGCCCAGATAGTGGAGAGATTGGGTTGGTTGAAGAACCGTTTTTTTTCACGTTGACATGAAGGCCTAAGCGTTGCAGGATGTCCAGGCAGATATGAAGGTGTTCCTGCACCATGTGTGGGGATGATCCCTTCACCAGCCAGTCGTCCAGGTATGGATACACGAACAGACCTTGGCGATGAAATGCTGCGGCTACCACTGCCATGTATTTCGTGAAAACCCTTGGGGCAGATTTTAGACCGAAGGGTAAGACTTTGAACTGGTAATGTTTTGTGCCCATCATGAACCGCAGGAACTTGCGATGCCGTGGTGTGATTGGGATGTGAAAATACTCGTCTTGGAGATCCACCGTACACATCCAATCGCCTTTTCTCAGATGTGGAAATATTTGATGGAGCGCCAACATCCGAAACTTTTCCTTCTTGATGAACTTGTTCAGAGAACGTAGGTCTAGAATTGGTCTGAACTTGTTCGGTTGGTCCTTTTTCTGAACAAGGAAGTATCTTGAGTAGACCCCCAGTCCTCTCTGCGCAGGAGGGACCTCTTCTATGGCCAGTTTTCTGCAAAGGGTCGACACTTCCTGACGCAGGAGATCTAGGTGTAGCTGACGGGATCTCACCACAGGAACCTGTCTTGGGGACGCGCAAAAACGTAGTGCGTAACCATTGTCTAGTATATTCAGCACCCACTGGTCTTCGGTGATGTTGCGCCACTCTTGACTGTGGTATGAGATACTCCCTCCCACTGGAGTGTGCAACTGTGCTAGAGGAAGCAGAGACTCATTGCTTCCCTTGAGTTTTTGTTGCGGAAGAGGATTGCTGTTGGTGTCCTGCCCTGGCCCTGGAACTGGCATTTGTTCTGCTTGTTTTGCGACCATTGAGGGGTTTGAACCCTCTGTTGGTAATTTTTACGATTGTAGGGCCTGTAGCGTCGTCTAAATTCCTTTTTCTTTTCAAGTTGTCCAACTCAGCCTTCGTTCTAGCCATTTCCTCATCTGCATGTGATCCGAACAGTGAGGTGCCAGAAAAAGGGAGATTTAAGATGCGATGTTGCGCCTCTGGTTTCAATGCAGTCAGACGCAACCAGGAAGACCTTTGCGCACATATGCTATGTGCATAAGAGTGAGCCGACAAAGACACCCCATCCGCAGCGGTGCTGATTATTTGGTTGGCCACCAGCGCACCCTCCTGGAAAATATCAGAGAAATCCTGCTGGTCCTCCTTCAGGAGTTTGTCTTTGAAGCGCTCCAGTGAATCCCATAAGGACCTGTCATAACGGCCCAGCAGAGCCGCAGCGTTAGAAACTTGAAGAGAAGACGGTGCAGAGCCGCAAGCCTTTCTCCCCCAAGAGTCTTGTGCTCTACTTTCCTTATCCGGAGGAGCTGAGGAGGAAGAAGCAACTGTGTGTGTCTTCTTCGCTGTTGCCACAATGACAGAGTCCGGTGGCGGATCCAATTTGAGGAAAAGAGGATCTGAGGCAGCAGGTATATATTTCTTCAAGATTCGTGCAGGAGCTGCTTTAACCGATGATGGAGTAAGGAAAACGTCCATTACCGGCTCAATGATACCAGGGACCAAGGGTAGTAATGGTCTAGTCGCAGACCTCTGATGGAGGGTTTCGAAAATGATAGTCGTCGTGGTCTGAGGAGCTGACATGGTGATTCCCAGCTTTTGTGCTCCTCTGGAGAGAACGTCATGAAACGTGTTCACATCGTCGATGGGTGACACTCTAGAAGGAGGACTATCCGTGAGGGTGGGTGAGTAGTCCCTCTTGGATGAGTGTGTCGAAGAGGAGGACCACGATGGTGTTCGCCGCCTCTTGCGCTGACTCTGAGTCGATCTGCGCTCAGGAGATCTGCCTCTGTGTTCTCTGGTCCGAGTAGTGGGGGACCTGCACCACTTCCTGCACAAGACGTTGTAAGGGTGATCTGTGCGGAGGACTGGAATAGTCCATAGGTCGTTGACCGTGACCCGTTGGTACTGTTGGCCAATGATGGAGTGGTTGGAGCCATCTGGGCGAAAGATGAATTGAAGGAAATCGCGGTCTCCTTGGAGAGCCTACTGGTGACCTCGGAGGCTCGTGGGTTTTCGAGGCGGCCTGGTTTTCGATCCCGGATTTGGAATTATATTTTAGCTGCGCACAGGCGCATTACGCTGCATACTGGTTGAAGCCCCCCCCTTTATGCCCCATTTGGCGATAGAGGACGGGTATAAGACCCCCACACCGGGCACCGCTTACCTGAGTGTTCCTGAGCTCCAGCGACACCTGGTGCATAATACGGTCCAGGCAACGGTTAGCGCGTGGCATGACCTCGCAAAAGCCACCCACTGCACTTTGCTGTACTCCCCGCTTATGCCCCTTGCTGGACGGCAAGACCTCCAGGTTACACAGGAGGGTGGATGTCGCCGGCTCCTCCATAAACTTGCTATTGCTACTTGGGGACATCTTTATATCAAGGGCAAGTTTAAGACTAGTGCTGAGTTCTTCAAAGATATTACTCCCACCCCGCTGAAACGCTTTTATTATATCAGACTCCGTCAGGCAGTGAAATCTGCCACCCATACGTTCCCTCTTGAGCCTCCGATTATGCTCCCTTTGCATGTGTTACTGCAAGAGGAGACCCCCGCTCACGTGCTCTCGCTTCTGTATCGCACTGTACAAACAAATGGAGATTATGCGACCCCGCTAGCCCGCACCAAGTTGGAGGAGGAACTCGGTCACCCCCTCACGGAGGAGCAATGGACTTATTGCTGTAAGCAGACCGTGGTGATCTCCGCCAGTAGTAGGTTCAGAATCATACATTACAAATACATTCATAGACTATATTACACGCCAGCGCGATTATTCAGGCTGAAGCTCCGAGATAAGGCTTGTTGTGCTAGATGTGGTCACGAGGGGGCGGATTTTAAACATCTGGCTTGGGATTGTTTGCCCATACAGAACTTCTGGGGAGAGGTCCTTGCTGCATTAGACCTCATGGTAGGACTGCATATTCCTAATGATCCCTTGACTGTCCTGCGGAATATACTGCCCCTCTCGCTGCTAAAATATGTAAATACGCCTCCCTTGCGCTGCTTCTCACGAAAAGGAGAATCGCTTGTAAATGGGGAAGAGGTAGAGCACCAAAATTCAAAGACTGGATTCAGGATCTTATTTATTGTCAAGAGCAACTCCACACGTATGCAGATCTTCAACCCCCCTCATCACGTCCAGTCGATATATGGGCCCCACTGCAAACCTACTTGCTGGAACACCCCGGTGTTACTGACACGGGATCCTCGGGAGAATTGCCGACAACCTGACTGTAGAATGTGGTGATTGAACATGCACACACAGAGCAAAGCGGGATTGGGAACGGATCGAGGTCACACTTATGCAAATAATAGTTGACTAGCCTTATCGCCTTCGCCATGTTTACTTCGAGCACAGTGCCTTAATGGAACCAGTTAAGGGGTATGTTTTTATTGACTGTTAATGCACTTCTTCAATGCATGCTTGGAAATTATTGCATAGCTGCTATGAAGCCTCCATCACCGCGGCCGGCCTGGAAGGGTTGTAGGCGGCTTGCTGTGTATTCCTGTATCCCCTTCTGCACAGATAATTTCTTGACATTTACGGAGAGATGCATTGCCGGCCAGATGCTGGTTGTAGGCAGTATGCTGAATTGTATATCCTTCTCATGTTTTGAAGTGCAATAAAGTTTATTAAAAAAAAACATAGTACAATCAAGATACATAGTAAACAGAAAACATATAAAGACTCCCAAACCAGTTAACATTGGAACAGATTCCTCAAGGAGGCCTGGCCTACTTGGGTATCCGCTCTGGAGTCAGAATCCAGACAGTAATGCCTGGTGAATGTATGGACCAATTTCCAGCGCCAGGTATGCCCAGACGTGGGTCCTGGGCTCACTGTGCCACTGGAATCAAGCTATCCTGGCTGAAGAGGGGTGAAACCCCGAAACCGGTCCTAGGGAGGACCTGGCTTGGCAGTTCGGCTGGACTGTTCCCATGAGGCACAGGGTAAAGACTGATTTGCATATGGCCAGGTCTGAAATGGGGTGGCATGGTGAGCAAAAGAATGATGAATAAACCCAGATTTCTTGACTGGAGGTGAATGTTTTGATTTGTTCTGCATTCCGTCCATCAATTGTGTGTCTTTTGCTTTCTCGCCCTAAGTGCGCCAGGCATGCCCAGACGTGGGTCCTGGGCTTTCTGTGCCACTGAAATCAAGCTATACTGGCTGAAGAGGGGTGAAACCCTGAAACCGGTCCTAGGATGCTTGTTTCCAGTCCAGGGAGGACCTGGCTTGGCAGTTTGGGCTGGACTGTTCCCATGAGGCACAGGGTAAAGACTGATTTGCATATGACCAGGTCTGAACTGGGGTGGCATGGTGAGTAAAAGAATGATGGATTTAACCCAGATTTCTTGACTGGGGGTGAAGGTTTTGATTTGTTCTGCATTCCGTCCATCAATTGCGTGTCTTTTGATTTCCAAGTTGAAGCCATGCAAATCTCGGCCATCGGTACATGGTGTAAGAATGCAACCGTAGCAGCCTTGCCCCTAGTAGAATGAGCTTTGGGGGAGGCTAACAGAGGCTTGTTCGCTATTTGGTAGGCCAACTTTATACAAGACACTATCCATCTTGAAATGGATCTTTTAGAAGCTGGAAAGCCTGTTCTAACAGAGCCGTAGTTTATAAACAATTGTTCAGCTTTACTTATGGACTTTGTTCCCTCCAAGTAGAATTTGAGAACCCTCTTTAGGTCTAATGAATGCAGAGACCTTTCTGCTGGTGTAGCAGGATTGGGAAAGAAAGAGAGAAGAGAAATCGTGTGATTTACATGGAAATCAGACACTACTTTGGGCAGGAAGGAAGGGTGAGTTTGCATAACCACTCTATTATGATGGAAAACCGTATATGGTTCCTTAGAACAGAGTGCTTGGATTTCACTCACTCTGTGTGCTGATGTAATAGCCACTAGAAAAGCTACTTTCCATGTAAGGTGTTGTAATGTGACCTTATGAATGGGTTCGTAGGGAGGACCCATCAATTTGGACAAGACTAGATTCAACTTCCAAGGTGGAGAAGGAGGTCGGACAGGAGGATAAACCTTCTACAACCCCTGTAGGAAATCCATGACCACCTGAAGTTGAAAAAACGAAGGCTGGTTAGGCGATTTTCTATATGCCGTGATGGCAACCAAATGCACTTTTATGTATGTATACTTCAAACCAGATTTGGCCAAGTAGAGCAGATAGGGCAAGATTACCTCCTCTTGCCCTTGAATTGGATTCCACCCATTACGCACAGACCACAAGTAAAACCTTTTCCATTTAAAGGAGTATGAGGTCCTCGTGGAAGGTCTTTTTGACTCCCGCAAAATGTCCATGCAATCTTGAGGGAGGTTCAAATGTCCGTACTGCAGGACTTCAGGATCCATGCTGTCAGGCTGAGCGAGGGAAGACTGGCGTGCAGTATCTTCCCTCCCCTATGGTCAGGAGATCCGGCCTGCACGGGAGTCACCGATGCGGGCGCACTGAGAGGTGCAACAGGTCCGGATACCACCGTTGGCGAGGCCAGTCTGGTGCTATGAGGATCATTGTCATGCTGGATCGGATCAGTTTGGCCACATCCTTAGGAATGAGAGGGAGAGGTGGAAAGGCGTATGCAAACGTCCCTGACCAGTCTATCAAAAGAGCATTCCCCCTCGTTCATGGTCGGTAAAACCTGGATGCAAAGGCGTGGCATTTTTTTTTTTGATCATCCGGAAAGAGGTCGATGAAGGGATGACCCCATTGATGAAAAATGTCTGCCACCACCTCGTCGTTGAGCACCCAGTCTTCTTGTTCGTCGAAGTGACGACTGAGGGCGTCTGCTCGCACGTTCTGCTCTCCCGGTAGGTGCACTGCTGTGATTGATAGGTTTCTGGTTAGCAGCCATTGCCAGATCGCCTAGGATTCCAGAGACAGAGGGCGAGAGCATGTTCCACCTTGTTTGTTCAAGTAATACATGGTGGTTGTATTGTCCGTTTGTATTAGGTTCGATTCGGACTGAATCGACGGTTGAAAAGCCTTGACGGCTAAATGAACCGCCTGTTCCCTGCTGGTCCACCTGCCCTGAGTTTGCAGATGACCCAGATGTGCTCCCCATCCCTGAAGGGACGCATCCCTGATCAGGGATTGTGTTGGTAGAGTTTGATGAAATGGGACTCCCACCAGAAGATTCTTTGGTTGTAACCACCAGAGAATGGACATCTTCGCTGCTGGCGAGAGGAGAATCCTGTCGGTCCACTGACCCGAGGATTGGTCCCACTTGTCCTCCAGATCTTGTTGTAATGGTCTCATCCTCAATCTGGCATTGGGTATGAGAAAAATACAAGAAGCCATCGACCCCAGCAGAGAAGCCACTTGTCTTACTGATGGCTGATGAGTTTGGAGGATGACGTTGCTTTTGACTCTCATTGATGACAACCTCTCCTCTGAAGGAAACACTTTTCCGAGGTCAGAGTTTAGGGTGGTGCCCAGATAGTGGAGAGATTGGGTCAGTTGAAGAACCGGTTTTTTTCACGTTGACATGAAGGCCTAAGCGTTGCAGGATGTCCAGGCAGATATGAAGGTGTTCCTGCACCATGTGTGGGGATGATCCACCGTACACATCCAATCGCCTTTTCTCAGATGTGGAAATATTTGATGGAGCGCCAACATCCAAAACTTTTCCTTCTTGATGAACTTGTTCAGAGAACGTAGGTCTAGAATTGGTCTGAACTTGTTCGGTTGGTCCTTTTTCTGAACAAGGAAGTATCTTGAGTAGACCCCCAGTCCTCTCTGCGCAGGAGGGACCTCTTCTATGGTCAGTTTTCTGCAAAGGGTCGACACTTCCTGACGCAGGAGATCTAGGTGTAGCTGATGGGATCTCACCGCAGGAACCTGTCTTGGGGACGCGCAAAAACGTAGTGCGTAACCATTGTCTAGTATATTCAGCACCCACTGGTCTTCGGTGATGTTGCGCCACTCTTGACTGTGGTATGAGATACTCCCTCCCACTGGAGTGTGCAACGGTGCTAGAGGAAGCAGAGACTCATTGCTTCCCTTGAGTTTTTGTTGCGGAAGAGGATTGCTGTTGGTGTCCTGCCCTGGCCCTGGAACAGGCATTTGTTCTGCTTGTTTTGCGACCATTGAGGGGTTTGAACCCTCTGTTGGTAATTTTTACGATTGTAGGGCCTGTAGCGTCGTCTAAATTCCTTTTTCTTTTCAAGTTGTCCAACTCAGCCTTCGTTCTAGCCATTTCCTCATCTGCATGTGATCTGAACAGTGAGGTGCCAGAAAATGGGAGATTTAAGATGCGATGTTGCGCCTCTGGTTTCAATGCAGTCAGACGCAACCAGGAAGACCTTTGCGCACGTATGCTATGTGCATAAGAGTGAGCCGACAAAGACACCCCATCCGCAGCGGTGCTGATTATTTGGTTGGCCACCAGCTCACCCTCCTGGAGAATATCAGAGAAATCCTGCTGGTCCTCCTTCGGGAGTTTGTCTTTGAAGCGCTCCAGTGAATCCCATAAGGACCTGTCATAACGGCCCAGCAGAGCCGCAGCGTTAGAAACTTGAAGAGAAGACGCTGCAGAGCCGGAAGCCTTTCTCCCCCAAGAGTCTTGTGCTCTACTTTCCTTATCCGGAGGAGCTGAGGAGGAAGAAGCAACTGTGTGTGTCTTCTTCGCTGTGGCGGATCCGATTTGAGGAAAAGAGGATCTGAGGCAGCAGGTATATATTTCTTCAAGATTCGTGCAGGAGCTGCTTTAACCGATGATGGAGTAAGGAAAACGTCCATTACCGGCTCAATGATACCAGGGACCAAGGGTAGTAATGGTCTAGTCGCAGACCTCTGATGGAGGGTTTCGAAAATGATAGACGTCGTGGTCTGAGGAGCTGACATGGTGATTCCCAGCTTTTGTGCTCCTCTGGAGAGAACGTCATGAAACGTGTTCACATCGTCGATGGGTGACACTCTAGAAGGAGGACTATCCGTGAGGGTGGGTGAGTAGTCCCTCTTGGATGAGTGTGTCGAAGAGGAGGACCACGATGGTGTTCGCCGCCTCTTGCGCTGACTCTGAGTCGATCTGCACTCAGGAGATCTGCCTCTGTGTTCTCTGGTCCGAGTAGTGGGGGACCTGCACCACTTCCTGCACAAGACGTTGTAAGGGTGATCTGTGCGGAGGACTGGAATAGTCCATAGGTCGTTGACCGTGACCCGTTGGTACTGTTTGCCAATGATGGAGTGGTTGGAGCCATCTGGGCGAAAGATGAATTGAAGGAAATCGCCGTCTCCTTTGAGAGCCTACTGGTGACCTCGGAGGCTCAGGTGAGTGAACAGACGAATTGCGTGACGTCGCAATTGTCCGGGGTGAGCTCCGGATAGAATGAGAGGATTCTCTGTGACTTCTGGAGAGAGATCGGCGTCTTGATGAGCGATGTGACGTAGATGGAGAATGCCTCGACGTCGAACGGCTCTGTGTCACCATCACTGGTGAGCCCCTTGATCGTGATCGTCTCCTCGACGTCGATCTCACCTTCAACAGTGTATGATGTGACGTCGAACCCTTGGAACATACAGATTGTACCTTCGACGTTGAGCGTGTAGGGAACCACAACGAAGAATGGATGGACGGAGAAATCCTTCTCGACGTCGCTTCCTGGTGCCTGTTCGATCCCTCTCTTGACGCTGACTGTCTGCTTGTCGCCGACAGAGACCGCTGTCTCAACGTTGAATGACATCTGGTGTATTTCACATTGGGCCTCGACGACGAATGTTCCTTCGACGTCGGCGAGGATCTGGCCTTCAACGTCGAACGTCGCTCGGACGACGAAGGAGGTGATGATTGCCTTGTCTCTAGTGACGAGGCCTGTCTCGACGTCGACCGTCTCCTGGTTGACGGAGACGCCTGCTTCGACGCCGATCACTGGTGACCCTGCAATGGCGGAACATGTCTCGACGTCGACCGTCGCCTGGTTGATGTCGATGGCCAGTAGATTTTATATATATCGATTCCATTTGGACCCCCCTGCAGCACCTACCGGGAGTACAGAGGCATCCTGGGACCCGTAGTTCCTACGAAGGACGGATCGGTGAGCAAGCATTCGATGGGTGGAGCGGGTCACCACCAATGGTGAAGCTGCTGGACAATTATTTTCAGGTGTTCCCATGCCTCCTGGGATTTAGGCATCCGAAGAAGGCCGATCAAGGGCCGAAATGCATCATGCCGCATTTATTTCAATAAAAGGTGTTTCCGTACAGTCCCCCGTGAGGCCTCTGCTCCTTTCTTCCGGAGGAGATTTGTGGGATATATATATATATATATATATATATATATATATATATATATATATATATATATTACCTACTGGCGGTCGCCAGTAGGTAGTTATAGTTAGGACCGTGTTTCCATAGGAAATCTCAAAATTCTATTTTGAATAACTTTGGCGCCGGTTGACGAATCCTCGCGAAATTTTCAAAACTAATGGAGCGCTCCGCTCAGCTCCTACCCTGAAAGTTTCGGGGTGATTCGTCAAGCGGGGGCCGAGAAAAAAGGGGGGTCCCAAAACGCGTTTTCCTTATGCATTTTTCCATAGGGACTTTAGTTGCAGCTACAGCCCGAACGGCTGAACAGAATTATGTGAAATTTGGCAGAGAGGTAGCCATAAGGTCCATGAAGTGCCTTTTGCAGGTTTGGTGTAAATCTGTTCAGTATTTCCTGAGAAATTAGCATTTAAATCAATATATATATCTGTACGCGCGCTCGGTGCGCGCACTGAGCAAGTACTGTGCGCGCACCTTGCCGTGCGCGAGGGCACTTCTGATTGGTTCTTAGATGTCAGTAAACATTCGAATCGGTGGAAATCAGGAAGCGGCGGCCGCCATTTTGTCTCTCGCATAAAGAGGGGGTGATAAACAAAGGGGGAGAACTTGAAAAGGGGGCAGAGTGGGGAGATATTGACCCACTAGGCATTGTAAGGGGGTCACAGTAGGACCTTGTAGGGCAAAAAAAAAGATTTATATTTTGAAAAAAAATATCGCCGAGTGCGCGCACCCAGCGCGCACCCGAAAAAAAACTTTTAAAAAATTGCATTTAAGTGTTTAGATATAAGGTGGCTCTAAAAAGAGCCCTTGTGTTTATTGTTTGTTTTTTGGTACCTACAAGTAAGTACCGATGCAGAGACTAAAGTTCAAGAGGAAGACTCTGTTGCCTTCATCAGTGAAGTGTACACCATCTCCTCTATAAATGTCTTGCATGTTGTAACGCAAGTTGTTGTGGTATATAGAACCCATACCATAGTCTCTGAGGAAAGCAGAAATAGATTTGTTGACGTGCTTCCTTGCATTGTCAATCTGCAGACAAAATTGGTTGGACCAGTTCCACTTTTGCCTTTGGCATATGTTAGAATATACGAAGGCAGATTGAGGAAAAAGCGACATCAATTGCACAAAGGTGTCCTTAATAAGCATTTCCAGACCTACCCCAGTTAAAGTGCCTAGGTCATTTCCACCACAGTGCACAATAATAAGGTTAGGCTGTGGGAGATGTAGAAAGGTTTTCACCAAAGGCATTAATTGGTGCCACTTTAACCCTCTCTGACCAATCCATTTAATGTCTACATTTGGCAAAGCAAGGTCTCTCACCATACCTCTTTTTTCTGCAAATTTTTCACTCCAGAAGACATAGCTGTGACCTACAATCCACACTGTGAACATCTTCAAAGGAGATCTGGATGCACTCAGGAGGTGTCTTTCAGTAGAAAGGCAAAAAGAAATGAAAGACAGTTGAAAAATGGGGGCACACATACTTTTTTTTTAGAAAAAGAACTCATTGGCTGTTTCAAACCATTCTACACTAAAAACTAGGCTGTATGTTTAAATTTTAAAAAGCATGTTTTGTATTGGTTCAGAAAAATGTGTGAACAAAGAACATTAGTTTGGATTTGCTGTTAGGTTTGAAAAGTCAAGCACTCTTGCTCTTTGGAAATGAAACATTGTCTGCTGAACTTCTGACCTCTCTGCTCACACCTGTGTTCCATGACCTGTTGCTATGGTAGCAGGCAGAAGTCAAGTTGGGGGAAGGGTACATTTGGAAAGGGGTTGAAGTTTTCAACCAATAGAAATGTGTGATTTCATTTGAAAAAATGTGGGAAGCACTGAGATTTGAAATTAACATGTATATGTGTGAAAAAAGAGAGGGAAACTGTGCCATTAACTGGTTCTGCTGAGAGGAGAGAGGTGTTCAGCTCAGAGATTCTGGTCTGATAAACTGCTGTGTGACTGCCACATTTCTTTCACAACTAACTAATTTTAAAGGTGAGTTATGAGTTTGAGAGGGGGTGTTTGTGGTTAATTTAGATATAAAAAAAAGAATTGTGATTATTTGTTTAAAGTTGTGATTTACATTTTCTGTTTTGGGAGATATTTAACTGTTTGGAATATGTAAAATATTATGGAGTATGTTTTCACCGTAAGTTAATGTGTACTGGTAACAATGAGGAATACTGTTTTGTGCCTACCATCAAACCATGAGTCTGTGTGCAGAGAAGAATTGTTGACAGAGATTTAATTTGTGTTGCTGTTGAAAAGTAAGACTTGCAGTTGAAAGAAAAGGACAGCTTCTTTTTAATTGTGATGGTTAGCATTTAGCAGAAATCACTTTGAAAGAAAAGAGAGGAAAATGGCAGCACATTTGAAAAAAGCATTAGTTCTGTAAGAATTGATAACCCAGGAGAGGGGCAGCCTGTGTTTTGTGCCTACCAACACAGCATGAGTCTGTGTGTATATAGGAATTGTTGTCTGAGATTTAATTTGTGAAGTTGTTGTTCAGTAAGCAATGCAGTCCTAGGAAAGGGGCAGCCTGTGTTATGTGCCTAAAATGATAGCATGACTCTGTGTGCATGCAGGAAATGTGGGCAGAGATTTAATTTATGAAGTTGTTGTTCAGTAAGAAATGCAGTCCCAGGAAAGGGGCAGCCTGTGTTATGTGCGTAAAATGATGGCATGAGTCTGTGTGCGCACAGGAATTGTGGGCAGAGATTTAATTTGTGAAGATGTTGTTCAGTAAGAAATGCAGTCCCAGGAAAGGGGCAGCCTGTTGTGTTTACACAAATTATCCCTTAGCACACATGCACTGTTACATATATCCCTGCAGTCTTCATGCAGTTCTGGAAGTCTCTTTGCTCATCTGTCTTGCACCAGACAATACACAGTCTTCAGAAACACACTCTTGGCACACACGCAGCAGCTTCTCCAACACTCTTATGTGTAGTACTCAGCTCTGTGTGCTGTTTCAGATAGCAATGTGTAATGCAAACACATTTAACGTCACCAAGGCCTCATTTAAATTGATCTAGTCTAATCACTCACCCTGTAACACATGGTCATGGTGTTAAGGAGCTGTTAGGACATGTGCTGTTTTCTGCTTCTGTAAATGATATGGGAAATGTGTCAGGCAGTAACAGTAATTTGGTACTATTCAGGGACACTGTTTTGTTCCAAAAAACATAGCATGAGTCTGTGTGCGCACAGGAATTGTTGTCTGAGATATAATTTGTGAAGATGTTGTTCAGTAAGAAATGCAGTCCCAGGAAAGGGGCAGCCTGTGTTATGTGCCTAAAATGATGGCATGACTCTGTGTGCACACAGGAATTGTGGGCAGAGATTTAATTTGTGAAGATGTTGTTCAGTAAGAAATGCAGTCCCAGGAAAGGGGCAGCCTGTGTTATGTGCGTAAAATGATGGCATGAGTCTGTGTGCACACAGGAATTGTGGGCAGAGATTTAATTTATGAATTTGTTGTTCAGTAAGAAATGTAGTCCTAGGAAAGGGGCAGCCTGTGTTATGTGATTAAAATGATGGCATGAGTCTGTGTGCGCACAGGAATTGTGGGCAGAGATTTAATTTGTGAAGATGTTGTTCAGTAAGAAATGCAGTCCCAGGAAAGGGGCAGCCTGTGTTATGTGCCTAAAATGATGGCATGACTCTGTGTGCACACAGGAAATGTGGGCAGAGATTTAATTTATGAAGTTGTTGTTCAGTAAGAAATGCAGTCCCAGGAAAGGGGCAGCCTGTGTTATGTGCGTAAAATGATGGCATGAGTCTGTGTGCGCACAGGAATTTTGGGCAGAGATTTAATTTGTGAAGATGTTGTTCAGTAAGAAATGCAGTCCCAGGAAAGGGGCAGCCTGTTGTGTTTACACAAATTATCCCTTAGCACACATGCACTGTTACATATATCCCTGCAGTCTTCATGCAGTTCTGGAAGTCTCTTTGCTCATCTGTCTTGCACCAGACAATACACAGTCTTCAGAAACACACTCTTAGCACACACGCAGCAGCTTCTCCAACACTCTCATGTGTAGTACTCAGCTCTGTGTGCTGTTTCAGATAGCAATGTGTAATGCAAACACATTGAACGTCACCAAGGCCTCATTTAAATTGATCTAGTCTAATCACTCACCCTGTAACACATGGTCATGGTGTTAAGGAGCTGTTAGGACATGTGCTGTTTTCTGCTTCTGTAAATGATGTGGGAAATGTGTCAGGCAGTAACAGTAATTTGGTACTATTCAGGGACACTGTTTTGTTCCAAAAAACATAGTATGAGTCTGTGTGCGCACAGGAATTGTGGGCAGAGATTTAATTTGTGAAGATGTTGTTCAGTAAGAAAGGCAGTCCCAGGAAAGGGGCATCCTGTTGTGTTTACACAAATTATCCCTTAGCACACATGCACTGTTACATACATCCCTGCAGTCTTCATGCAGTTCTGGAAGTCTCTTTGCTCATCTGTCTTGCACCAGACAATACACAGTCTTCAGGACCACAGTCTTGGCACACACGCAGCAGCTTCTCCAACACTCTCATGTGTAGTATTCAGCTCTGTGTGCTGTTTCAGATAGCAATGTGTAATGCAAACACATTGAACGTCACCAAGGCCTCATTTAAATTGATCTAGTCTAATCACTCACCCTGTAACACATGGTCATGGTGTTAAGGAGCTGTTAGGACATGTGCTGTTTTCTGCTTCTGTAAATGATATGGGAAATGTGTCAGGCAGTAACAGTAATTTGGTACTATTCAGGGACACTGTTTTGTTCCAAAAAACATAGCATGAGTCTGTGTGCGCACAGGAATTGTGGGCAGAGATTTAATTTGTGAAGATGTTGTTCAGTAAGAAATGCAGTCCCAGGAAAGGGGCAGCCTGTGTTATGTGCGTAAAATGATGGCATGAGTCTGTGTGCACACAGGAATTGTGGGCAGAGATTTAATTTATGAATTTGTTGTTCAGTAAGAAATGCAGTCCCAGGAAAGGGGCAGCCTGTGTTATGTGTGTAAAATGATGGCATGAGTCTGTGTGCGCACAGGAATTGTGGGCAGAGATTTAATTTGTGAAGATGTTGTTCAGTAAGAAATGCAGTCCCAGGAAAGGGGCAGCCTGTTGTGTTTACACAAATTATCCCTTAGCAAACATGCACTGTTACATATATCCCTGCAGTCTTCATGCAGTTCTGGAAGTCTCTTTGCTCGTCTGTCTTGCACCAGACAATACACAGTCTTCAGAAACACACTCTTGGCACACACGCAGCAGCTTCTCCAACACTCTCATGTGTAGTACTCAGCTCTGTGTGCTGTTTCAGATAGCACTGTGTAATGCAAACACATTCAACATCACCAAGGCCTCATTTAAATTGATCTAGTCTAATCACTCACCCTGTAACACATGGTCATGGTCTTAAGGAGCTGTTAGGACATGTGCTCTTTTTTGCTTCTGTAAATGATAAGGGAAATGTGTCAGGCTGTAACAGTAATTTGGTACTATTCAGGGACACTGTTTTGTTCCAAAAAACGTAGCATGAGTCTGTGTGCGCACAGGAATTGTGGGCAGAGATTTAGTTTGTGAAGTTGTTGTTCAGTAAGAATTGCAGTCCCAGGAAAGGGGCAGCCTGTTGTGTTTACACAAATTATCCCTTAGCACACATGCACTGTTACGTACATCCCTGCAGTCTTCATGCAGTTCTGGAAATCTCCTTGCTCATGTCTCTTGCAGCTGACAATACATACTCTGCAGAAACACACTCTTGGGACACACGCAGCAGCTTCTCCAACACTCCCATGCGTACTACTCAGGACTGTGTGTAATGCAAACACATTCAACGTCACCAAGGCCTCATTTTCTTTGCTCTACTCTAAACACTCACCCAGGTTGCAGATACTTATGGTATGAAGTAGCTGTTAGGAAATGTGCACTTTTCTGTCTCTGTGATCTACAAGGAAAATGTGTAAAGCTGTAACAGCAATCATCACTTGATCTACCAGAGTAGTAAATGTGCTTTGAATTTGCAAATCAAATGTTTTCTGCTTAGAAGCACACCATGAGGCTGTGTGCGCACAGGAATTGTGGCCACAGATATAATTTGTGTTGCAGTTGTACTGTTAAAAAATGCACTTGCAGGAAAGGGGCAGCTTGTTTTTTTTCAACTGTGGTGGTTAGCACTGTGCACAAATTAGTAAATCACAATTGAGAGACAAATGGAAAAACGTTTGAAATAAATGAAAAGTAAAAAAAAATATTTTAATGAATTATAATTACAAAAAGGATTTTTTTTTAGTTCCTTGCAGGTATTGCTGAGCAACAGTGAAAAAAAAATGCCTTTAAGGACAAGAAAGAGGAAAGAAAAGCAACAACAAGTATATCTGGACAAAACTGGAAAAAAAAATAGCAGGAGAAGCTGTTGATGGCAAAAAGAAAAAGTCTACTGGTAAGCAGAGCAGAGATTTCTTAAAAAAGATTTTCAAAAAACAAGAAAATGGCAAAAATAACTGTAAAACAAAGAGAGTTTTATGTACAAAGCAACAACACAGTCAACAGCAAAAAAAAAAGCTAATGTACAATCAGAAGTATGTCAAACTGATTTAACAAGAAAATTAGATTTTAAAAACATTCGTCGAAAAATGTTTCATAGAAGAGTGATGTTAAATTTGCTAAAGGATGTGACAAAATATAAGAAAAAAACAAAAATTTTTAAGAATTTTTTTTTTATAGAAAATATTGTAATTAAGGCTTT
This sequence comes from Triturus cristatus, assembly GCF_964204655.1. Taxonomy (NCBI): domain Eukaryota; kingdom Metazoa; phylum Chordata; class Amphibia; order Caudata; family Salamandridae; genus Triturus; species Triturus cristatus. The sequence goes on along the minus strand of NC_140579.1, from coordinate 981,724,288 downwards.
GGAAATAAAAAGAAAACTTTTTATTCTAATTTTGAATAGGATGCGTAGATTAGATAAATTAGTCAATGCAATGAAGTCACAAAGCAAAAGGAAAACAGAAGTGAAAAAAAGTACCTTTTGTAAAGTGTTCTTGGGAGAATGGAAACACAGTTCAAGTACTGAACCATTTTTTAATGAAGAGAGTTATCTTCAAAGTAATAGTTTGTTGCATGCAGTTGACACCAATGGTAGAGCATATGAAGTTAAGGATGGTTGTGTGATGCAAAAAGAGAAAATGGTCCCAAGAAATGAGGAAGAAGTAATGGCTGCTGAGGCTATGGGGAGACGTCCAAAAGCCCCAGTGTACACTTGAGAGTGTAGTAGTATTTGTACTGTGCGTCAGGAATCTATTGATAAATTACGTGACTTTCTAAGAGAATATAGTAAAAAGAGTGTAAAACAGAAGATGAAGGTGCTTCAAACACTAGATCCATGCAGAGTGAGAGAAAATACTGGTTTGCAGGGACATTCTCTGGCTTGTCTATCTAGAAAAGTGTGTAAAAGTGTTTTTCATCATTTTAGGATGCTGGCTGTTCATCATACTGAAATGAGAAAGTTTGTGAGAACATTGTATTTTGTTAAAAGTCCAGCAGTAAAGTTGAATGAGTTGAATAATGCTCTGTTCCGTGGATCTGTATCAGATGTAGTGAAGGTTACTGATGAGATTCAGTTTTGTTACTTTGGTCCAGAACAAGAAAGTGCAGAAAAGGACACATTAAATGAGGAAAATGAGGAACAGAATGTAGAACTCATTATTACTAAAAATTTTGAGGATGAAATGACAAAATTTACTATCACCTCTAATGAAAGACCAAATATTACTTGTATTTGTTGCCGCAGAAGTCATTATAAAATTCAAACAAGGAATGTTGATCTGTATAAAAAAAGTGAAAATGAAGATAATTATAAGTGGAAGGATTTTGCAACATATATATTTCTTGAAAATTGTTTTGAAATGGGTGAAGATCAGCGTATTTGTAAATACTGTTATAATAAGTTAGAAGAAAATAGAATGCCGACCAGAGCTGTACATAATAATTTAGAATTGGATGCTATTCCTGCCGAACTTTCTGAATTAAATACATATGAGTCTATACTCATTCAATGTGTTCATCCGTTCCAGACCTTAGTACGTATGGAGCCCAAAACTGGTAAATTACCTCCTTCTGATTTACTGAGAGGTTTAAAAGGAAGAGTGGTGTATTTGCCCTTGGATTTGAAAAAAAATATGGAAACTATTGATGCAGATACTTTGGAAACTGAACCATTAGTAATTCTGGTTAATGGTGTACCTACAAAGAATAAGAAGATTTGGCAGGAGCTGGTGGATGTACGAAAAGTACAAAGAGCAAATTTGTATTTGAAAAAAAATAATAAATGGTATGAATCAATTTATATAGAAGAAGAAGAAGAAGATTTACAAGAACACACAGAAACACCAACTGGTCAAATTGAAAAAGTGGACAAGTCAAAGGAAGAAGAAATTTATGAACATTTTAGCATACATCCTCTTCATTCAAAAGAAGTTATGGGAGACACTATTGATCTGTTTCAGATGAAGAAAGCAAAAGGAACTCCCGTGAGTGTATGGGAGGAGAGCTTGGAAGCTCGATGTTTTCCCCAGCTGTTTCCTACAGGAAAAGGAGGACGATACGATGAACGTCCAGAACAGATTCCAGCTTCTGAGTAGTAAATCACATTTTAAAAAGTGGAGTACATTTACAAAATGTGTCTGCTAAGGATTTTATGGAGAAAGTGCAGCACCGAGATGATCATTTGGAAACACAACTGATCAATCTGATGGCTTGTCAGCGTGGGACAAATGAATATTGGTACCGACGCCATGGTGAATTAAAATGCATGTTACGGAATTTAGGAACTCCTAAATGGTTTCTAACCCTAAGCTGTGCCGAGTACGCTTGGGATGATTTACTGGATTTTCTAAGAGAGGCAAATTCAAACATTAAAAACATTGAATACAAGACAGCTGGAGAACTGTGCTCATTGGATCCAGTTAATGTTTGCAGATATTTCAATCATAGATTTGAGGCTATGATGTCCTTCATCTGCAATAAAAAAAATCCACCTCTTGGAGAAGTAGTGGATTTCTTTTGGAGAAAAGAGTACCAGGCAAGAGGTGCTCCTCATATTCATATGCTGTTGTGGATCAAGGATGCCCCAAAGTTTGGAACAGATACTGATGAAGCAGTGTTATCTTTCATTGAAGGATATGCAACATGTGCTATACCTAAAAGCACAGAAGAGAAAAAGTTAAAAGAGCAAGTTTTACGTTTCCAAAGTCATCCGTGTGGAAAATACTGTCGACGGAAGTACAAGACGAAAGATAAATTCTACACAAAGTGTCGATTTGGATTTCCTAGACCTGTTCTTTCAAAAGGAAGAGTCAACAGTTTTATGTCAGCTGTGCGACATACTATAACCAGAAAATCTCCCAAAAATACCTACAACCTAAAAAGAAATGAAGAGTCAAAATTTATAAATGACTTCAACCCAGTCATTTTATCCATGTGGAATGCTAACATGGATATTCAGTATGTGGCAGACAATTCTATTGCTGTTGCTCGGTATGTGACATCTTACATCACTAAATCTGAGAAAACAGAATTGAAGGAAATGTGGGAAGAGATTTCTCACAAGAAGACTGTCAGTAAGAAGCTGTACAGTTTCAGTTTAAAGATGTTATCGCATCGAGAAATTGGATCCTACGAATGCTCAGATAGGTTATCATCTGCAAGTCTTTACTCGAAATCCAGAAGAATAATTTGGGTAAGCTTAGGCCTTGCAGGAATGAGAAATCGGGTACTGAAATCTGTTGGAGAAATTGAATATTTGGCCGAGAATGACCCAGAAAGTACAGATATTTTGAAATCAAACATGTTGGACACATATTACCCAAAGAGAAGTCATCATCTTGAGAACATGTGTCTCTATGAAGTGCTGCAGAACTACATTTATTCACGGAAAGCCACAGAAGACATCAACAATGGAAAATATAAACTCATTGGTGAGGAAGGATGTTTGGTGAAGCAAACAAAAGGAAGTTTGATAAATCACAGGAAGCTCAGTTGCGAAACTACTGACAAAAAGGAATTTTACTACTTGGCTCTTTTACAGCTGTTTAAACCATGGCGTTCAGAGGACAAACTACTGGGAGAATTTCAAAGCTATGAAGATTCTTTTAATGCTAGCAATACAGTATAGAATGAAGTACTTTCACAACTTATGTCCAAATGTTAAATGAAGAAAATGAACAGGAAGCAAAAATTGCAGCTGAAGTAGCTAGAGACAGTTCTCAAGACAGCCAAAGTTCAGGAACACTTAGTCAAGGTCCCCTAGGACAACCAATCATAGAAAATGAAGCTGCAGTAGCCATGACTGAAGTAGAAACGGCTATGAATCAAGCACAGGAAGATTCAATCAACTTACTAAATCTGGAACAACAACTGAATGAAGAACAAAAAGAAATTTTTAAAGAAGTCATCAAAAAAATTGATCATGGATTACTACATGAAAAGAAAGAGTGCTCATGCACATCATTTGAACCAATCAGGATGTATGTGAGTGGACAAGCTGGAACTGGTAAAAGTTTCTTAATAAAAGTCATCAGAAGCTACCTACAGCAAAAAACAGCTTCAAATTTGTCTTGTGTAGTAACTGCTCCAACTGGGTTAGCAGCCTATAACATAAAAGGAATTACCTTACATCGCTTGCTAATGTTACCAGTGGAGCATGAGAACAAAATAGAATACCACAAGCTAACTGGAGAAGCATGCCTCGAAGCTTCAAGAGTGTTGAAGAAGATGCAAGTTCTCATTATTGATGAGGTGAGCATGGTTTCAAATTTAATGTTTGCCTTTGTGCATTTAAGAATGCAACAAATTCTTAAGAGAGACTATGACGTGTTATTTGGAGGAAAACACGTCATAGTTTTTGGGGATCTTCTGCAGCTCACTCCAGTTAAAGGACAACCAGTGTTTAATACTGTGACACATGAAGACACGAAGAAGTCATTAGGAAGCATTGGTAATGCGAATATTTGGTCGTTCTTTGAGTACAAAGAACTCACTACCAATATGAGACAAGCAAACGACGAAGATTATGCAAGTATTCTGAAAGATATCAGAAGTGGACTACTCACAGAAGTTGGCAAAAAAGCATTACAGAGTCGGTTGCTACATAACTTATTTCCAAATGAAGAAATAGTTGCAGAGAAAATATACCAGAACATTGCAGAAAAAAATACTGTAATCTGCTTAATGCCAACACTACGTGAGTGCTCAATATTCAATGAGGAACTTTTGAAATTGGAAAAGGAAGAGATTAAGAAAATGGAAGCAGAGGACAAAATTCAGCATGAAAGAATTACTTTTACATTAACAGGCAAACTGAAAAATAAATTGGATTCACTAGAGAAGAATATTTCCAAAACAGCTGGATTAGAAAAAAATCTATATGTTTGCATGAATTGTAGAGTGATTTTAAGGAGAAATTTGGATGTAGAAAAAGGTTTAGTGAATGGAGCTATGGGAAGAGTTGTGGGTTTTATTAATTACCAGAAAAAAGATGGAATTGAATGTTTAAAAATAAAATTTGATCAGATAGAAGAAGTTAAAGACATTTGTCGTTGTTCAGTCCGTTTCATGCTTGTGAAAGACTTATATGTACGTAGGAAGCAGTTTCCGTTTTCTCTAGCATATGCTGTAACTATTCACAAGTCTCAAGGATTGACTGTAGATAGTGCTTTTGTAAACATTGGTTCTACTGTGTTCAAAGAAGGTATGGCATATGTTGCTTTGTCACGAGTGAAAACATTATCTGGTTTATTTATGATAGACTTTGATGACTCAAAAGTTAGTGCTGATACAAACTGTGTAAAGGAGTATAACAGATTAAGAAGAACCTATGCTCCTCATTTAGGTCAGTATCCTGTGATTGAAAAACATGTTGTTTGTCGGAAAAGGAGATTTGAGAATATCTGTAATGTGGATGAACAGAACAAAAAAAAAAGGACAGTGATGTGATAGCAAGGAAAAAGAAAAAGGACAGTGTTGAAGAGGTTGTTGGTTGCCATTTTGAAAATAGCTCTGGTGTCAACTGCTATGCAAATGTAGTGCTAAATGTTGTATTTTATCTTGAAAAGTTGCTAGAACAGATAATAGTAAATCATGGAAAAAGATTGTGTTCTCTGCTGAGTCTCCTTTATGAGAAGCTGAGTAATGATAAAACTGAAATAAAAAGTGCTACTGATGTTAGAAATCTTTTAGATGTATGTTGTGGTTCTACACAGTTTAAAGAAAATGTCCAGCAAGATGCTCAGGAATTCTTAATATATATTTTGAGTGTACTAGAAGATGAAGGAGTAGAAGTAGAAAACTTATTTGGTGTCTCTTACAAATGGGAACATTGCTGTGAAAACTGTATGAACACATGTAGTAGTAATGTTGATTCAGAAAGGTTCATATTTTTACCATTACCACAAAGTAAATCAGTGACTTTTAGTAAATTAGTTAAAGATGCCAATCACAACATGTAAATGTATGTGTCTTGTAAAGCGCACTGCTGCCCTGAGGCGTCGTGGCGCTGTAGACCGCTGGGGAACCCGTCCTGGCTATCCCTGTGAGATGGTCCCTCCTGGGTATCTCCAAGGTGAAACCAGGCAACCCCGGCGAATGTGGGGGGCCGTTGTGGAGATGAGGCAAGCTAATGCCCAGAGTTGCCGAGTGTGTTCCTGGTTAGAGTAGGTACCGAGGCGAGAATTATCGAGTCCGTTTTGACCCTGGTCCACGACCCTGCCGCGTCGGGAATTGAACCCTGGTCCCTGGCCGATTCTCTGCTTGCGGATCTGCCGCCTCTAACCAGTGAGCCACACCTCTCCACAAATGGAATGTTCTGAATGTAAATCAGACATGTTTTCTACATTATTTTTACAGAAATATGGTCAGTATGTAATTTTAATGATGCAACGTTGTAGAGCTGATGGTTCAAAATTGGACACTTTAATAAAGAAGTTTACAGGACAGCAATTATCAATTTCTGGAAAAACTTTTGTTACAGTTGCAATAATTTTTCATGAAGGACCTACTGTAACTTCTGGGCATTACACAGTTTATCTTAAATGTGAAAAAGGCTGGACACTGTGTAATGATTCCCAATTGATTTTCAAGCAACGTTTGCCTTATGATTTACCCAATTCTTACTTAATTTTTCTGAAACCTAAATTTTGAAAACTAAAAACTGCATCTGAAGAAAGCATTTTTTGTAATTTTAAAGGATTATAATTGAAGATATCACTTAAAAAGGATTTTGAAATTACTATTTGGCCTAAAGGAAAAGTAATAAAAACAATTGTGGACTCCTTTGACAGAAATTATTTTGGCATGTGTGCTTTTGCGACAAGGTTTAAAGACGGTTTGTCTAGAAAATTTTTATTCATCTAGAGAAGTACTTGTAATATATATGTAATATTTCTAACAAGGTATATTTTAGTGAGGAAAGTTTTAGGGCTTTTTTTAAGCAATCTTTCAGATTGTTTTTTTTTTGCCCGCTGTTAAATGATGAATACAATAGTTTTCACTATTTTAAGTGAAAAATAAAAAATTCTGAAAACAGCAAAAAAAGGGCAAAAAATTGCTTAGTAAAATATGTAAAAACATGTAATGCTTTTTGTAATGTATGATTGAATATTAATACTTTTTTCCTTTTTTTGCAGAACTGGAAAGAAAAAATAAAAAAAAAATTCTGTTCCCTTGCAAAATACTTTTTTTTAAAAAAATAAGTGAAAAATATTAGTATAACTCAATCCTCCCTTTTCATGCTTCCATTTCTTCACCTCTTTTTGTACATTAAATTTAAGAAAAAAAAAAAAAAAAAATTAAAAAACCTTGGGTGCGCGCAGGGTGCTGACATCAGTGATGTCATTTGAGATGTCATCAGTGATGTCTTGAGTGATGTCACTGACCATGTCATGAGTGATGTAATATGTGACGTCATCAGCAGTGCATTGCGGGGGCGCGAGTTATAGTTAGCTGAACTAACTATAACGGGGGAATTTCATTGGTTTTTCACGAGTGAAATGTCCAGCTAACTATAACATGTGTAAAACCTATGGTTTTTTCAGTGAATTTGCAAGGTTTTTTAAATGCTAATTCCTAACTATAACGTGTGTGAAACCTTTGGTTTTTTCAGTGAATATATATATATATTCACTGAAAAAACCATAGGTTTCAGGGGCGTTATAGTTAGCTGGACTTTTCACTCGTACAAAACCATTGAAATTCCCCCGTTATAGTTAGTTCAGCTAACTATAACTCGCGCGCACGCAATGCACTGCTGATGACATCACATATTACATCACTCATGACATCACTGATGACATCTCAAATGACATCACTGATGACATAATCTTTGTGATAGAGTGGCAGACCTCCTCTCCCCCTAGCATAACCCTTGATACACACATTCAAAAATAGAAACTAAAATTTTCAAAACAATGGACATACCAATATCAGTTAAAACAACCTATTCAGTAATTCTAAGATCCACATACACATCCACTCATTCACCAACAGTCCTATACAGTCACTCATACATGTACTCACTCATCATATGTGCTCATACACCTATACATCATGTTACACAACGCCACTCATCCATAGAGTTACTCACACACATAGTCACTCATGCTAATAAAGAATCAAACATCCATTTACTTGCATATACAGTTATACACACACCACCACACTTACTTCTACAAAAACTTACACATACTTAGTCTTTTAAACAATCACTTATAGAAACACATACTTATTCATACAGGAACTCTTTCAATCTCTCACTCTCACATATACTCACTTATATACACCAACAGTCACATATACTAGTTTAAAACATATGTAGTTACTCATAAAGACACTATTGAGACAGTCATTCACTCACTAACACACCCATGCACACACTCATCCACCAATACAGTCCTGCACACATGCTGTCTTCAACACATACAAACAGTGAGTCACTCATTTATGCACTTATGCACTACGTAATACCCCCACCGAACCATACAGACACTCAGACACTCATTCTGATACTCAAACAAACAACTAATAACCTATATAGACACTCATGTAGCTACTCACCAACCCATGCAGCCACTTATACACAAAGTGAGAGACTGATACAGATATTTACATATTTAAACATTACTCACTAAGCCATGTATTCACTAAGATACACTTAATCAGTCAGTTATGCAATCTATTTTTCAAAAACAAATCATCCATTTAGACACTTATATACCCATTTATTCTTCCATCGACCTTGAGATATACATATATAAAACATATGTAATTTTCAGAAAAACACACATTCACTGGATGATGTCATCAGTGATGTCATCAGTGATGTCATTTGAGATGTCATCAGTGATGTCATCAGTGATGTCATGAGTGATGTCACTGACCATGTCATGAGTGATGTAACATGTGACGTCATCAGCAGTGCATTGCGGGCGCACGAGTTATAGTTAGCTGAACTAACTATAACGGGGGAATTTCAATGGTTTTGTACGAGTGAAGTCCAGCTAACTATAACGCCCCTGAAACCTATGGTTTTTTCAGTGAATTTCTAAGGTTTTTTAAATGCTAATTCCTAACTATAACGTGCCTGAAACCTATGGTTTTTTCAGTGAATTTCAAAGGTTTTTTAAATGCTAATTATTTCCCCAACTTAAAACGCGCCACAGGGCGTGTTTGCACACGTTAACTCAGGCCCCGTCCCCTCCCTTCACCACTGTGTAAACGCGCCCTGTGGCCGTTCTAAGTTGAGAGATTAAGTCCCCTTGAATCCTAAGGGTCCCTAGGGTCAAACTAGCCCACTAAGTACCTCCAGTAAGCGCCACAGAGCTGCGTTGCATAGAGGTGTAAAAAGGGGCACGGCCTCAGAACACCTGTCTGCCACGCAGCTCCCTGGCGCATACTGGAGATACCTGTTGGGCTAGTTGGCCCTCAGGGACCCTCAGTATTGAAGGGGAATTAATTCCCCAACTTAAAACTGGCCACCGGGTGCATTTGCAGAGTGCTGCTAGGAGGGGGCGTGGCCTCGGGCGCGATGCCGGTCTTTTATTTATTTTTTTAAGAAGGAGGGCTGTGTGGCCCCCCTTCTATTTCTAATTTACTGGCGCTGGGGACCCCATCCCCCAGGGCCTGCACCCTAATTTTTTTGTTTAAAAAAAAAATGTGGCCCTCCCAAGGCCTTAATCGGCCCCGGGGACCCCAACCCCTGGGTCAAGGCCTTTTTTTTTTTTTATTCTTTAGGAGGGGGCTGAGTTGCCCCCCTCCTCAGGCCACTTATGGCCCCGGGGACCCCATCCCCCAGGGCCGGCCTTTGTTTTTTATTATTTAAAAAAAATATATATTTATAGAAACACTTAGGACATGCTGGACAAACCGTATGTACCTATCACCATGACGATTTGCGTGATAATCATTAAAAGGCAACTATGCATAGAACGAATCCACATAGAATGTATTTACACCGCTAGTGAAGCTCTGACGTGTCTGACGCCCTACCTTGCCTAATCCCGGCGCCCCCGCCGGTGGGTACTCTCCAAGTAGACACCCTTATCGTTTATTTATACAAACATGGGTAGCTATTGACGGGCACATTTAATATACACGCACACCAAGCCATTCAAAGGGGATTCCACAAAAATTCGACCAAACTATGCAAGAAACCCCCCTCACGGTTAATAAAACACACATCCACCGCCGGATGTGTAATATTTTTTTACTCTCCGGAAAGGAGACGAACCTCACTTGAGAGTCACAGTGTGCTCCTGGCTGAGCCCAATGCTGTGTTACACCCACCAGTGCCCGCCGAGTGCCTCACACCTCTGTGTTGTATTCCACCAGCTAGTGCGTATGCTATGACACTCTCTAGCCCATGTGCACTGTAACACCACCCTGTGAATATGTCGTGCCACACTTGCCTTCGCACGGGTTATATTGCCCCACCTAGCGTGCCTTCCTCGATGCCTATGTTAGAACGCACAGCGCTATGCCATACATATTACAATCTGGGATCCCTATCTTTGTCACAGTGCATATGCAACGTTACACTCCCCAGCACATATTTTATATTATAACTTTAGAGACTAGTTAGGTTACACAACACTGCCCTGTGCATATTACACTCCAAGGCGCATATCGCATAGCACGAGCTAGTGCCTGTGCTATCTCGCGCTCTCCAATGAATCTGTCATTGCGCACAATGTATTGCATATTATATTTCACGCCTCGGTTCATCTTATATCACACTTTTTGGTGCGTAGTTTATACCATATACTATATCTAGTTTTCATTTTCAATCGTGCTCTCAGGACTATGTTCTATATGACACTGCGTCCACCTACCCTTTTCACGGACATTACATTTTGCGATGGGGGGTGGAGGGTCAGGGGGTGTTTCTGCCAAGTGAGCCCGGAGTCACAGTCACAAACGTCCTCTTCTTCCTGAATAAAATTGATGATTATGCTGCATACTTGTTCATATTTTAAGTAGTTCGCACAGACACACATTTTAAAAACAATAAAGTTCCTAATACCCACCTTCTCTGAACAGTTAGCTTGCTGCCCCATCCACCTCCTCCCTATCCTCTGCTGTCTGAATCCATGGACTAGCCTCCTCCCTCCTGCCATGCATGGTCTGATGTGCTGCCACTGCCCTCCATTTAGCATGATGTACCAGTCCACTCCTCCTGCCCTCCATTGCCCAATTCTATGGCCCATCATTGACCTCCTGCTTAGCCTCTGTGCTTAGCTTGCTGCCCCTATTCTCCTTCCCCCTGCCATCCGATGTCTTTGTGCATGCCCCTGCTCCATCCCATGGACCTGCCACTCCTATCTACTCTGAGTGTTCTGTTGAGCTGCCACTTCCCTCCCACCTGCCTAGCATTGTCAGATGACTGTAACCTGTCCCTGCCACCTCCACCCTGCCTGTCCACATGCCATGCCCCTACCCCCGTCCTCCTGTCCTCCATGGGTCCATTTTACTGCCACACCCTTCTGCCCTCCCTGGGCTGTTGTGCTGCAACTGCTCCTCCTGCCTGCCCCGTGCGGTCTGTTGTGAGGCCCCTTCCCCTGAACTCTCTTGTCTGTGCCCAGGTCCTGACCCTCCCTTCTATCCTCCATGGTCCTTTGTGCATGCCCCTGCACCCTCCTTCTTGCCCATCATAGCCATTGTGCTGCCACTAACCCTCCTGCTTGCCATGCATGGTCTTCTGTGCTGTCATGGCCCCTCCCACCTTCCCTGTGTGGTCAGCTAGCTGCCCCTGCCCCTTCCCACCTTCCCTCCATGGTCTGTGTGTATGACATCATAGTCTCATTGTTGCTCTCCATGGTGTGTCTTGTTTCTAGTGCCCATACTGCCTGACCTCCATGGTCATCTTGCTGCTCCTGCCCTGCCCCCTTGCCCCAGCCCTCTTTTTCCATGTGCAGACCCCTATTCCCTCCCTCCTGGCTTGCCTGTTCCATTGTAATGCCCCTGATCCGTCCCTCCTGCCCTTTATGGTCTGTTATGCTGCAGCTTTCTCTCCTGTCTGTCCATTATGGTCAGCTAGCTACCATTGCCTCTTTCCCCTCTGTTCTCTGTTGTCCATGTGCATGGTCCTGTCCCCTCCCTATTGCTTTCCATGGATTGTTGTGCTGCACTCCCTGATGCCTGCCCTGTAGGGTCAGTTTGGTGCACCTCTCCATGTCCCTCCTGTCCTCTGTTATCCGAGTCCATGTCCCTACCCCAATTCCTCCTGCCTACCATGATCCAATGTACCATACTTGCAAACATTATGAACTTGGTAAGAGGGAGATTTTGAAAAAAAACTGGGGTATTGATTTTCCCCTTTGAGTTACATTAAAAAAGAGGAGATTGTAGACAGGAGACAGATCAAGTAAAGCCCATTTGAGCTTAAAAACATTGGACGTTTCCTGGCTGAAACGGGTCTGTTGGCATGTATGGTTGTACTACCACTGCCTCTTCCTTCTGCCCAAAATGGTCTATTATATTGCCACAGCCTCTCTTGCCAGTCCTGTATTGTTGGTTTGTTGCTCCTGCCCCCCTTTCCACTGCCCTCCATAGTCTGTTGTGCTGCCACTGCCCTTCCTGCCTGCCCAGTGTGGTCAAATTGTTGCCTCTGCACTCTCCTACCTGCCTTCAATTTTCAGAGTCCGTGCCCCTGGCCTCTGCCTCTCAACAGTATCCCAATGGACAACTAGATTGCTAACATTCTATATTTATTACAAAAGTGTGGAACGCCTGACGTCATCTTGATGTAATCAAAACTGTAATACCTACAGTATTTCCTTTAGAAATTACATATATGAGAGGGTCTTAGTTGTATCAAAATTATGGTTAGTGCTCTAAAAAACTAAAATGAGGACATATTTACTGAGTTTTCAAATAGCGACAAAGAACTTTTAAATTATTTGTAATCTTTATGTTTTTTTATCCAGTTGACCACTTGATTAAATGTTGCACCAAGGGGAGAGGATGTGGTGTTACTTCCAGAGCTGCAGACTTTGCAACTGGGGAACCAGGTTGGAGTTTCTGCTTCAGCTCAACATTCTGTGATTCTGGTCAAATCACTTAATCTCCCCAAGTCTACAACCAGAATGAATTTGATCTTGTGTGATGTAACCAATGCTCATGTAAAGCACTCCAATACCTGACAAGTCTGCACTATATAAAACTGCAAATACACAAAAAATAAATGTTCTGCACACTTCTGTCATTTGGCTACATGTGGGCTACATCTGGGTGATATTTGTGCTGCATTTGGGCTCTTTTGTCTCTGGTGGCCATCTTGGGAGATTTATTTGTTATGAAGTTTCCTAATTTCCTCATTTACTGCAGTCTCCTCAGTAGGAAATGCTTTCAGTTTTTTACTTTGATTCCATCAAGAAGGTATTCAGATATGTCACACATTTGCCATAAACTCTGAATGTTAGCACTCCAGTTGCTCATTAGATCACTGTAGTAAAGCTACTGCTCACCACGGAAGTCTGCTGCTGGTATTAAAAGTGTATGTTTCAGTCTGCATGTCAGAATATTTTTATGAAATAGAAGAGAATTTGAGAAGTCAAAATGTGCCCTAATTTTTCTTTCTGCAGAACTATTCATAATTTCTATGGGAAAATGAACCCCCTCATTTTGTTCCATTGTAAATTAAATGTTTTAAGTGTTACCACTTTATTCCCATCAAGATGGCTTCAGGTGTGCCATACTTTTGTCATAAGTAAGACTGTTAGCGCTCTAGTTGTTCGTTAGAACACTCTGGGACATTCTGTCATTGGGCTATACTTGGGCTACATCTCGGTGATATTTGGGCTACATTTGGGCTCTTTTGTCTCTGGTGGCCATCTTGGGAGATTTATTTGTTATGAAGTTTACAAATTTCCTCATTTACTGCAGTCTCCTCAGTAGGAAATACTTTCAGTTTTTTAGTTTGGTTCCATCAAGGAGGCATTCAAATTTGTCACACATTTGCCATAAATTCTGAATGTCAGCACTCTAGTTGCTCATTAGATCACTGTAGTAAAGCTACTGCTCACCAGGGAAGTCTGCTGCTGGTATTCAAAGTGCATGTTTCAATCTGCATGTCAGAATTTTTTTATGAAATAGAACAGGATTTGAGAAGTCAAAATGTGCCCTAATTTTTCTTTCTGCACCACAAATCATAATTGCTGTGGCAAAATGAACCCCCTCAGTTTGTTCCTTTGTAAATTAAATGTTTTAACTGTTACCACTTTATTCCAATCAAGATGGCTTCAGGTGTGCCATACTTTTGTCATAAGTAAGACTGTTAGCGCTCTAGTTGTTCGTTAGAACACTCTGGGACATTCTGTCATTGGGCTATACTTGGGCTACATCTCGGTGATATTTGGGCTACATTTGGGCTCTTTTGTCTCTGGTGGCCATCTTGGGAGATTTATTTGTTATGAAGTTTACAAATTTCCTCATTTACTGCAGTCTCCTCAATAGGAAATACTTTCAGTTTTTTAGTTTGGTTCCATCAAGAAGGCATTCAGATGTGTCACACATTTGCCATAAATTCTGAATGTTAGCACTCTAGTTGCTCATTAGATCACTGTAGTAAAGCTACTGCTCACCAGGGAAGTCTGCTGCTGGTATTCAAAGTGCATGTTTCAATCTGCATGTCAGAAATTTTTTATGAAATAGAAGAGGATTTGAGAAGTCAAAATGTGCCCTAATTTTTCTTTCTGCACCACTAATCATAATTGCTGTGGCAAAATTAACCCCCTCAGTTTGTTCCTTTGTAAATCAAATGTTGTAACTGTTACCACTTTATTCCAATCAAGATGGCTTCAGGTGTGCCATACTTTTGTCATAAGTAAGACTGTTAGCGCTCTAGTTGTTCGTTAGAACACTCTGGGACATTCTGTCATTGGACTATACTTGGGCTACATCTCGGTGATATTTGGGCTACATTTGGGCTCTTTTGTCTCTGGTGGCCATTTTGGGAGACTTATTTGTTATGATGTTTCCTAATTTCCTCATTTACTACAGTCTCCTCAGTAGGAAAAACTTTCAGTTTTTTACTTTGATTCCATCAAGAAGGCATTCAGATGTGTCACACATTTGCCATAAATTCAGAATGTTAGCACTCTAGTTGCTTATTAGATCACTGTAGTAAAGCTACTGCTCACCAGGGAAGTCTGCTGCTGGTATTGAAAGTGCATGTTTCAGTCTGTATGTCAGAATGTTTTAATGAAATAGAAGAGGATTGGAGAAGTCACTCTAAATGTGCCCTAACTTTTCTTTCTGCAGCACTAATCATACTTTCTATGGCAAAATGAACCCCCTCATTTTGTTCCTTTTTAAATTAAATGTTTTAAGAGTTACCACTTTATTCCAACCAAGATGGCTTCAGGTGTGCCATACTTTTGTCATAAGTAGGACTGTTAGCGCTCTAGTTGTTCTTTAGAACACTCTGGGAAGCTGCAGTAGAACACAAAGGAATCAACTGACAGTCTCTGCCCTTGTTGGATGTACATGTTTTACTGAGAATGTCAGACTTCATTCTCCCATGACTGAGAAAGATAATGTGAATTTACAGAAAATATGCTCTCAGTTTAGCTTATTGATCACCTTCCAAACCTCTGTGGGAAAAGCATGAGAAAATAGTTTTCTCTCAAACATGATTCATGATATCACAGCAGAAGGCTTTTTCACATGGTAAAATCACCTTAGAACACACCAAAATTCCTAAAATGAGTATGGTACCATCAACAAATGATTTATAATGTAACTAAAGTCTTAAAATCTTCTATTAACTGCAAGGCTTTTTAATGAGGTGCTATCATGTATATTGGTCCCAAGATGGCTGCCAACACTTCTTGGATGAAGTGCTGACAGCCAATCAGATCTCACGATGAGATGTGTGGTTAGGCTCTGCCCAGATATATATATGATTTTACTTTTGATTTTCTCAGGAACTACTGAACGGATTGACACCAGATATGCAAAAGGCACATCCCTGACCTGAGGACTACCTCTTTGCCAAATTTAAAGTAATTCTGTTCAGCCGTTTGGGCTGTACCTTGGACTAAAGGTCCCTACGGAAAATTGCATGGGAAAAACGTGTTTTGGGACCCCCCTTTTTTCTCAGCCCCTGCTTGACGAATCCCCCCGAGACTTTCAGGGTACAAGCGGAGCGGAGCGCCCCACCTATTTTGAAAATTTCGCGAGGATTCGTCAATCGGCGCCAAAGTTATTCCAAATAGAATGTTGCGGATTTCCTATGGAAACACGGTCCTAACTATAACTATCTACTGGCGACCGCCAGTAGATAATATATATATATATATATATATATTCACTGAAAAAACCATAGGTTTCACACATCTTATAGTTAGCGGAAATTTTACTGATAAAAAACCAATGAAATTCCCCCGTTATAGTTAGTGCAGGCAACTATAACTCACGCGACCGCAATCCTCTGCTGATGCTAATACTGTATTTAGACACTTATTTGCCCATGTCTTCTTCCATACATTTTTAGCTATACATATATTACAAATATTTTTTTTTCATAAAGACACATATGTCATCAGCAGAAGATTGCGGTCGCGTGAGTTATAGTTGCCTGCACTAACTATAACGGGGGAATTTCATTGGTTTTTTATCAGTAAAATTTCCGCTAACTATAACATGTGTGAAACCTATGTTTTTTTCAGTGAATTTGCAAGGTTTTTTAAATGCGAATTCCTAACTATAACGTGTGTGAAACCTATGGTTTTTTCAGTGAATTTGTACGGTTTTTTAAATGCTAAGTTACTTTACGCCATTCGTGGCGTGCGCGCCCACTTAACGCAGTTCGTTCCGTGCGCGCACGGTGCGCTTCGCGCACCGTGCGCGCACAGTAAGCACGCGGTGCGCTTTGCGCACCGCGCGCCCACTTTACGCAGTTAGTGCCGTGCGCGCACGGTGGGCACGCGGTGCGCTACGCGCACCGCGTGCCCACGTTACGCTAGATGGGCCATGTACGCACGATGCGCTTCGCGCACCGTGCGCACATGGAGGACATATGATGCACTTCGTTTTGAAAGGTAATATTTTAATTTTTCGTAATTTTGATAAGCCATGCACAAATGGTGCCCTTCGGGCACCATTTGCACACGGGGTGGACAGAGTGTGGATAATTTTTTTTTTTATTATTTTTTTTTAAAAAATTATAGTTTATCTCAAATGTTATAAGCCATGCACAATTGGTGGCCTTCTGATAAGCCTAACTGCTCGACCACACAACTACAAATGGAGCTGTTAGTGATTATCTAATTTAGCCTCTGCTATAACTCTGGGAATCCCCTGGACTATGTGCACAATGTACCTTACTTTGGTATAGTATATGCAGAGCCAGCTTCCTACAGAAGGGCATAAAACGAAACCAACCATATCTCTTCAGAGTTACGACTTAGCAAAATGTAAAACAACCATAACCAGCTTTCCCGAATTTCCATGGTTACAAAAATGCAACTTGTCTTCCTTTCAAGGAAAACAGCTCTTCAACCTTTAGTGATTGGAACTAGTAAATAAAGCACACCATTCCAAAATTATTAAATTTTTTTATTTAAAGAGTTTTATATAGCGCAAACTTGACCCAAAGGTATCGGGTATCAGATCGCTTTACACGACCACCAGTTGCGTTACATGAGGAAATGTTTGGAAATCGTTTTTGTTGTGGTGTGACAGAATTAGATACTTCTGCACAAAACTGAAATATTTTGGTCACGGAGGAGCAAGCAGGATTATGCAAGGCACTCCTTATTTTAAGTGAAAAGTGCACATTTGCGGCATCTGCCCGCCATCCATCCCCAAGCTCATGTGCCAAAAATCAAATCATTACCCCTTAATGTAAAACAGGAGAAATAGGAGAAATAAAGATATGTCCATTTAATTGCTGAAATGAGCAATGTGAAAGCAGAAAGTCTGGGATCAATCCCAGGTTCCCAGTTTGAACTAATTCTGTGATCCTAGAAAAATCTCTCTTGTGTTTTATTTAATAAGATGCAGGGAAAGGAGGAACCAATTAGGTTCACAGCAGGAAGAGATGTTTGATGAAAGATTGACTACAAGGTCCACCTGCCTTCATTGAGCTCTAAATAGGACTCTACTAAAGAAATACTAACATAGCGTCCAAATGGGTCGGTATGTATGGCTTGTACGAGTATGATGAATGGAAGCTTCACAACTGAATGCAAACAAATAGGATACTAAAACAATCCTTGTGAGGCCCTGATGAAAGCCGACTAGCCTCGTGAGGCATTGGTTTGATGGCTGAAATATTTTGACTCAGCGTTACAGAGGATACTAGTTGCCTTAGTACATCCCAACCCATTTTTAACTCCATCAGGGTGCCCTTTGAAAATAAAATTAACACGCAGGAAACCCTAGATTATTTTAAATCTAGGATCCCACCCAATAACCAAAGAGCTTCCTTGGCAACCAAGGATGAGCCCGACCCGATACATTAGGTATCTGGACGAGGACTCTGATGCAGAATGCCACTTGGAATTCCACTGTGTGAGAGCCCTTTTAAATACCATAGGGTAATCCTCTTGGGCTGATATGGAGAGATAGGCTAAGCACGGTAGGGGTTAGCTCCTGTTGTTTTTCTATGGTTAGGTGATTGAAAAGGTGAGCAAACCCTGTATCACTTCTCACTCACTCCTTCTTGGAATATAGTAATAGGAATCTACACCACATAGATAATGCATTTGATACTTGATTTTCATGTGACTTCTACCTGCCAGCCACACACTAACCTCATGCACCAAGAATTAAAGATAAAACATTGACCTTTGATGTAAAAATAGGAAAAATAAAGAGATGTCTATTTAGTGGCTGAATTCCACAAAGTGAAGGCAGAAAACCTGTGTGTAGCACATTATCTCCATATGGCAGGTGGGGGCTGCAGTGATTATTGTGGGCTGTCGTCCTGGTGCAATGCTCAATCCAGAAGAGGGGCGTCGTAATGTGCAATGATATGACCTGAAGGAGACCTTTTCCTGCATGCGCTGTCACAAATGCTGTATGACAGGAGGGTGGCCTTGGTGAAGTGAGAGGGTTGTTGCCCTAGAGCAGTGTACAGCTTTGAAGGGAAGCAAGCCATTACTCACGGAGGAAAAGCAATGATTCAACTACCCAACAATCCAGGAGGACCTGCCCCCAGATTCAGGGAGGCTTACTACACAGATGGAGGAGCGTATAGATGTCTGCCGCCTCTACCGTATCATCCAGTCTTCTGCTCGCCACCGGGCCGCAGATGCAAGACAGGGCACTCCCACCCTCGACTACCGCAAAAGCATGTAAGACTCACGCAAAAGCATGAGCATTGCTCTGACTGAAACACTACAGCGCGAAGGCACTTTGACTTTCTCAAAGCCATCATGTAACTTCTAAAACTTGAACTCACTAGGGGGCCAAGCTGAAATGCCGCCTCACATAAATAGGGAATATCCTTGATTCTTTTACAGGGAAGTGGAACTCGAGAGCTGATACAAGAAATGCTAGTGTGCATGCCTTAAGAAGACTGTGTATATTATTTGCAAACAAAATACATGGGGGGATGTACAGGAACTCCAATGCACGACCCATGTAAAACCTATCTGACGCACAGTAATGCAAGGTATCGCAATGGGCTGCCTTGAGTATTTTTTTTGTTTGGTTTTCTCTCCCCAAAGCTACGCAAAAACTATCACATGAGGCTATTTCCTCTTTGTATGTGTGCTTCAGAATACACCTATGCAAAGAGGAGATAATAAGGAGAAATGGATATATTACTCCTTGTTACTCCTGCCTCGGTTAGACTCACCAGTTTGGTGCAAACCTATGTTTACAAGTCTTTGTGAATATCAAAGTGCATCAAAATGTATGGAGGGATGCATGGGAACACCCAAGGACCACCCATGTAACACCTACCTGACGCAAGGTAACACAAAGCAAACGTGAAGAGATGATGGACAGAGTGCTGAAACTTTTCAGACACACATCCCCAGTCACAGATCTGGGTTGAATCCATCATCGTTCTTTAGCTCACTTCGCCACCCCAGTTCAGACCCAGCCATATGCAAATCAGCCTTGACCCTTTGCCACATGGGAACATTCCAGCACAAACTGCCAAGCCAGGTCCTCACTGGACCAGATACTGGCATCCTGGGATCGGTTTCGAGGTAACACCCTGTGAGAAGGACTATGTCGATACGGACTGGAAGTGGCCGATGGGCGAGCCAAACCCTCCTACTTAGCCGGAAATGAACAGCGGTCTAGTCTTGACCGAAGTGAGCAGGGAGGGGCTTCTGACGTCAGTGGAAGGAGAAGATTCAAAAGGCATACAGGCGGAATCCAAGGAGGACGAGAGCGGAAGGAAGAGGACGGAAAAGGCGGAGGCGAGCAACGAGAATGACAAGGAAGAAGACGAGCAAGGCGGAAAGACGTGGAACTAGGGGAGCATCTTATACACAGCGATCAAACCCGGCGGGCGGCAGGAGGGTGAAGACACCCTGGGGCCCTACGCCACAGCCCTGGACACGGTTCGTGGCTTATGGCGAGTACCACTCAGGGGATCGTTTTGGTGGTGGGGTGGAGAGGCACTGGGAGCTAAAGCACGCAGGTGTGGTGCCGCCCGAGCACCGCGATAATCCCTCACGGTTCCCCTCCCCACTACGTGATATCTGGTGACGGTAGCACTGAAAGAACAAGGGAAAACCGAAAGCCCGGTTTTAACCCCGATCTGTTTTTCTTTTCCTTTCCCGCATCTTCGCCCAAGAGAGAGCAAGAGACCCTAAAAGCCCAGAAAACAACAAGACCCCGAGGAGCTGAAGGTGACTATTGAGGAGCAGAGAAGGGAGAGACCATCCCCAACCGTTTATTTTTGTTTGCCTGATTCAGAGAACTGAGCGCTGACACTGTTGTGTGGTATACTATTTTCTCCCCCCTTCCCGAGAAGACCTAGATTCAGAACACACTAAAAACAAATGAATCGCAATATAGCGTATATAGCGTCCTGTGGTCCTTCTTGCCCCCACCGAGCACCCCACACACCCCTCATCAGCCAGGCTAGCTTGAATCCAGTGGCAAAGTGAGCAAGGGACCCACGTCTGGGCATACCCTGCCAACTTAGGGCGAACAAAGCAAACACAAAGAGATGATGGATGAAACGTTTCAGACACTCATCCCCAGTCACAGATCTGGGCAGAATCCATCATCGTTCTTTAGCTCACTTCGCCACCACAGTTCAGACCCAGCCATATGCAAATCATGACCCTGTGCCTCATGGGAAGAGTCTAGCCCAAACTGCCAAGCCAGATTCTCTGTGACCCGGACACAAGGATGCTTGTTTCCGGTCCAGGGAAGACATGGCTTAGCAGTTTGGGCTGGACTCTTCCCATGAGGCACAGGGTCAAGACTGATTTGCATATAGCTGTACCTGAACTGGGGTGGCAAAGTGAGCTAAAGAAAGATGATGGATTCAACCCAGATCTGTGACTGGGGTTGAGTGTTTGAAAAAAGTTTCAGCACTCCGTCCATCATCTCCTTGTGTTTGCAGGGTATGCCCAGACGTGGGTCGCTTGCTCACTTTGCCACTGGATTCAAGCTAGCCTGGCTAATGAGGGGTGTTACCCCAAAATTGGTCCCAGGATGCTTGTTCCCGGTTCCGGGAAGACATGGCTTGGCAGTTCGGGCTGGATTGTTTCCATGAGGCACAGGATCAAGACTGAGTTGCATATAGCTGTGTCTGAACTGGTGTGGAGAAGTGAGCTAAAGAACGATGATGGAATCAACCCAGATCTGTGACTGGAGGTGAGTGTTTAAAAAGTTTCAGCACTCCGTCCATCATCTCCTTGTGTTTGCTTTGTTTGCCCTAAGTTGGCACGGTATGCCCAGACGTGGGACCCAAGCTCACTTTCCACTGGATTCAAGCTAGCCTGGCTGAAGAGGTGTGTTACCTCGAGACCGGTCCCAGGATGCTTGTTTCCGGTCCAGGGAAGACATGGCTTCGTAGTTCGGGCTGGACTGTTCCCATGAGGCACAGGGTCAAGACTGATTTGCATATAGCTGTGTCTGAACTGGTGTGGAGATGTGAGCTAAAGAACGAGATCTGTGTGGTACTCTAAATCCCAATATAGATTTTACGTTAGGCTTGTGCCAGAAAAGTGAGTTAACCCTGACGCAAAATCTGAGCCTTAGTATATGCATTTGTTTTTTTTTTACTTTGCCACAAAGATTGTGGAAACAAGGAGAAAACTGGCAGTAAATCTTTTCTGCCTAATTGGTTGCAAAGACTGTATTTTAAAATATCTTATGAGGTTAAGGCGCCTGATGCAGAGATCTGTGTGTTTCCAGTAAATCTGAATGCATAATAATGTTAAGATAACTCTGGAGGTTAATGCACTTGTTGGAAGGATTGTCTAGTCTCAGGTTTGACGGAAAGTAGCATAGAGGGTTAATGTGTCTCCTGCAAAGCACAACATGTAACATGCAAATGATAGATTTTATTTTATGTAGATAGGTAAGTGGGTTTCTGCTTTGAACACTTGCAGTTGCATTGTAATCCTTCTAATATAGCACAGTGAACTATGAAAGACAATATGTGACACCTTGTAATCCCCCACTGTTTTATATAACACATCCTGTACATTGATTTACAAACTTAAATGATTTA
Organism: Triturus cristatus; assembly: GCF_964204655.1. Classification (NCBI taxonomy): domain Eukaryota; kingdom Metazoa; phylum Chordata; class Amphibia; order Caudata; family Salamandridae; genus Triturus; species Triturus cristatus. Next base: position 981,701,995 of record NC_140579.1, on the reverse strand, counting down.
TTACATGTGTAATATGTACATGTGATGTAGAGCGCTCTGACACCCTGCATTGGGAAGGTTATCACATTACAAGAAAAAATAGCGGTGTTTAAATTATTTCAACGTATTCTCTAAATTATTTCAACGCCTTCTCATGGGTAGTAAGCGCTATATAAATACAATTTATTTTGTATAAAAACTTGGAAAGACCAACACATCTGACAATCTTACAGTGAATGCATATCTAGTAAACAGGGAATGAACAAAGTGAAAAGCTGCCTCTCTTAAGTATGTTTGAAGTGCTAACAAGATGTGAAATGTTTTTTTCCTCGGCTGCATTTGCATCTAGGTGTGAGGCTCCTGAATGCTCCCAACCAGAACACTAGAATAAAAGGAGTACTGATGACCCTTTAAATTTGCCCTGTGATATCGCCCAGGTGGAGTCTGAAATAGCAATGCCTCCTCCCCACCTGCACGTTGCTGCTCGGAACGAAAGAAGGCAACGTGCAGGTACTGCTGAATGTGTCCTGGTGTCTGACAATTACACTGGGAAGGGTTCAGCACATTTTTCAGTGGGGCACAACGTCTTGGCACGGCACACAGCGTCCACCCTGTGAAAATAGTGGGTGGAGACCGTCCACCCGTGTATACCCGCAACTAGTACCCTGCTTTATAGGGAAGGCAGGGCAGGTCCTCTGGATTATTGGGACTGCTGGAAGCAGGACACACCAGGATTTCGCTGGAGCAGGTCGAGGTCGGGACAGGTTGGTAGGGCTGGGGCCAAGGCAGTTATTGTCCTCCTCTTCTTCCTTCCTTCAGCACAGCTCTTCTTCTACTTGCTTGTCTGAGGAGGCAAGGTTTGGGATTGCCTGTAAATACTAAATTTAAGGGCGCTTCAGGTAGGCGCAGGTCGGGACCAATGTGTGGCCCAGACCAGATCAATGATGATGGCCAAGACCAGCCCACCCCAAGGAAACTTGGGGTAGGCTGGTCTTGGCCATCATCATTGTTCTGGGATAGGACCGTCCGTATCCCTAGCTCAGAGGCATCAGTCTGCACAATGAACTACTTGATGGGTGTAGTCTGGAGCTTTGAAAATGGGTGCTGAACACATTGCCTCTTTCAGGGTGTCAAAAGCCCTTTGACAGCTAACTGTCCAGGTATTTTCTTTGGCATGTTCTTGGAGGTGAGTTCTGTGAGGGGTCTCACAATGGATCCATACCCCTTTAAAACCTCCTACAGTACCCAGGCAAGCCAAGGAATGCCCAGACTTGGGTCTGGGTTGTTGGAGCCTCCCACTCCAGAATAGCCTGGATCTTGGGTTGTAAGGGTCGCAATTAGCCTCCACCAACAAGGTTGCCCAAGTATACAAGTGTGCCCTTGCCTATCTGGCATTTGGATGCCTTGATAGTTGGGCCTGCAGTGTGCAGGGCCTGTAAAACTTCTCCAGGTGGACCAGGTGATCCTGCCAAGTGGGGCTAAAAACAGCAATATCATCAAGATATGCTGCACTAACAGCCTCCAGCTCAGCAAGGACTTGATTCACCAACGTTTGGAAGGTGGCAGGGGTATTCTTTAAACCAAAGGGCATAACAGTAAACTGATAATGCCCATCAGGTGTGGGGAATGCAGTTTTTCCTCTGGCTCCTGGTGCCATGCCAATTTGCCAGGACCCTGCAGTTAAGTCAAAGGTACTAAGGAATTTGGCTGCACCCAATTTATCTATCAGCTCATCAGACCTGGATATGGGGTGAGCATCTGTCTTAGTGACAGAGTTGAAACCTCTGTAGTCCACACAAAACCTCATCTCTCTCTTTCCACCCAAGATTCTTGGAAGCATTCTGGACCTTAGGCCTAGTACATAGTCCACAATATCTTTCCTGAAGAGGCTTCTACCAAGCTTCTTTAACAAGACAGAGAGTCCCCTAACAGGATGGCCAAACATAGGTTCAGAGGGGGAAACCCTACTCCCTTCTGCGGCACCTCTCTGTAGGCGAGAAGCAAGCATGGCAAAAGGACATCCCATCTCCTTTTGAGTTTTTCAGGGAGTCCCATGCTCATGCCTTTCAATGTCTTGTAGAACCTTTCAACAAGACCATTGGTTTGTGGATGATAGGGTGTAGTAAATTTGAACTGCACTCCACAATCATTCCACATGTGTTTTAGGTATGCAGATAAGGAAGTTGGAGCCCCTGTCTGACACCACCTCCTTAGGAAACCCTACCCTGGTGATGACACCAATGAAGGCCTTGGCTACTGAAGGAGCTGTAGTCGTCCTAAGGGGAACTGCTTCATGATACCTGGTGGCATGATCCACTACCACCATTATAAACGTGTTTCCTATGGCTGTGGAAGGTTCAAGTGGACCCACTATGTGCACACCTACCCTTTCAAAGGGAACCCCAACCACTGATAGTGGAATTAGGGGGACTTTGGGTGTCCACCTGTTTTGCCACTGGCTTGGTAGGTGACACAGGAGCTGAAAAACTCCTTTACTTTCTGGAATATTTGGGGTCAGTAAAAATGGCTGACAAGCTGGTCCCAAGTTTTGGTCTGGCCAAGATGCCTAGCTAGGGGGATGTCATGGACCGATGTGAGAAAAAACTCTCTGTACATCTGAAGCACTGCCACTCTCCTAGTGGCACCAGGGTTGGGAGGTGGCTGGCTTCGGCATACAGGAGTCTCTCCTCCCAACAAGTCCTGTGGGTTCCACTAATATCTCCCTTTTGCAGCAACTTGCTAGCTCAGGTCTTTAAGAGTTGGACAGGACTTCTGTCCAAGGCACAGCTGTTCCCTAGCGAGCCCCCCTGGGCCTAGGAGCTCAACCTGGTAAGGGTCAATATTCAATGGGCTCAGTTCCCTCTGGGGCTGATAAGTCCTCTCCCTGAGGAGAAGGGTCCTGAATCTTTAGCTGTCCAGAAGCTGGTTCCCAAGTCTTCTTGCCTTTTCTCTTGGACGGTTAGGCCATTCTTCTTTTTCGCTCTGTACTCAGCTCTCTGCTCTAGTCTTGACACACACAATCTCAGAGAGGTCCAGATTTGCTGCATGGGTTTTCAATTCTACCCCAGCTCATGCTGAGGTTTCCAAGTCGTTTCCAAGCAGACAGGCAGCTAGAAGTCTTGGAGAGACCACTACTTGTGTCAGGCCAGTAATTCCCCCTTCACAGTCTAATGTTACCATAGCCATGGCATGGTCTGTAGTAACACTGTCAGCGTTGGTGACTGGATATGTCTTTCCAATCAGGTATTGCTCTGGGGAAACCAGTGTGTATCTCACCATGGTGATACTGGCACCTGTATTCTTCAGAGAGTCTATTCAAGTTCCATTAATCTAAGGGTACTGCAAATACTTTTTTAAGTTGGGAGGCCGCACAGCTAAAGTGCAAACTCAACTTCCCCTTATGCGACTAAAATGGTTTCAGTGTGAACCCTGATTTGCTCTGGGCACACTGTTGATCCCATCTGGAGATTGGCTACACCAGTACTAACTGGAGGAGGACAATGGGACTTCCTGTTAGGGTTAGTAGCATCTCAATCAGGTGTCCCAACTTCTTACAGTGGTGACATCAGGCCTTTTGGAGATCAAAGTTTTCCACTTGGTACATACAAGTGGTCTGGGAAGAGATTTTGGAAGAGTTCTGGGACCCACCCCCCTGAACAGGTTTTTGGGGCCCTTTAGAAGACTCTTGGTTTTTCTCTTTGGGGTTCTCATCCCCTTTTCCCTGGTAGGTTTAGTAACCCCTAGTGGTTGTCTTTGTTACCATAGTCTTGATCCAGTGGTCTGCCTTCTTTCCCAATTCTTGGGGAGAAACTAGACCTAGGCGTACCAGATATTGAAGCAACTTTTCATTATTACTTAAAATATATTTCTTCATAAACAGATTGTAAAGTCCATTAAAATCATGCACAATATTTTGAGTTAACCATCCATCTAGTGGCTTAACTGAGTAGTCTACAAAGTCAACCCAGGACTGGCTCTGGGTTTTTATGAGGACCCCCCGAATCAAATCATATATTCCTCAGTTGTGAGCCCAAAGCCCTCAATCAGTGTTCTTCATGAGGTCAAAAGACCCGGCAACTTTTACTGGTAAGGGTCAGCTACCAGTGAACAGTTCCCAAAGGAGAGCCCCCCCCCCGACCCCCCCCCCCCCCTCCAGGGTGACTTCTTCACTTTTCTAATTTCACAAGCACTTTCAAAGGCTGTGAACCATTTGGTGATGTCATCACCTTCCTTACATTTGGGGGAAATCCCTTTGGGGATTTGGGAATCATAAGATTGCTCGCTGTCCCTATTTATTAAGTTGCTACCACCATTGATTGGAGCTTGGCCCATCTCTGCTCTTTCTTTTTCTAGAGCCAGGAGTCTGGTCTCTAGATCTAACCTTTTGGCCAACCTTGTTAAAACAGTGGTCTCTTCATTAAGGCTTACCTCAATGGACTCAGTAGTACCTGCCCCACCTGTGTGGGATCTAGGTGGTGTGAGTAGTATCCTTGGAGTTGGGGGCACATGTACACTGTTCTCCCTAGGAAGTGAGGGGTTGTTATACGTTATCCTCTTCCATTCCACTTCCTTTCCCATCTGAATGATCCTCACCTTGTTCAGATGGGTGGTCCTTAGCATACCCTGCCAAGAGCTCCTGGAGCTTTTCCTTGGAGGGATGGGACCCAACTATAAAGTTTTAGAATTTACATAGAGACCTTAACTCTCTCTTCTCTAGATGGAGGTAAGGGATGAGGTCGAGTTCCTCAACCATGTTCTCTATGTCGGAGGGAGGTGGGGGCGCACTGCCTCACACTCCATCACTCAGTTTGCCCCTATGCATCATAATAAATGCAGTGCATGATAACACTTTCTTTGGTGTCAGGCTTTAGTTTTTCACCCTTGTTGGTCCAGCCAGGTCAGGATCGTTAAGGGGGCCTCCTCGTAGTGTTGAGCCACTCGTACTCGGGCTGTGGGCATCGGGTGCAGACTCGTGGAATCGGTCAGAGCAATAGTCTTGTTCTAGAGCAAGTCCGGTGCACACGGGAGACGAAGTCTTTGTAGGGAAGGCAGGAAAGGTCCTCCCGGTTCTTGGGGGCTGCTGGCTACAGACAAGCTGGGGTTCCGCTCGAGCAGGTTGACTCCGGACAGGCCGGTAGGGCTGGGGCCAAAGCAGTTGGTGTCCTCCTCTTCTTCCTTCAGCATGGCCCTTCCGTCCTTCTTCTTCTTCTTGCTTGTCTGAGGAGACAAGGTTTGGGATTGCCCGTCAATACTAAATTTAGTGGTGTTTTAGGTAGGTGCAGGTCGGGACCAATGTGTCCCCTCTATGGGGTGGCTACACCCTCTATTAAGCCACCTTCCAGTGGGAGGGGGGCATAAGCCTCACTCCGGTTGGCTGGGTCACCCCATCTCCAAGATGGCGGGGACTGAGAGTTGTGCTTCGCCTCGCCTCCCCCACCTGAGGTGTGGGGTTGGCAAAGGTGGGCACATCTCTCCTCCTATCTTGATTTTCCCGCCGATTCTCTCTCCCAAAGTGGGGGTTAGAACCGGTGGGGGGCAGTTTGCTGGGAGCCGCAAATGGATGGGTCAGCTCACAAAGGCAGCAAGCCTTTAAAGCTTCCCCATCCTGGGGGAGGAGGCTTGTCACCTCTGCTCAGGATGTGCTTTGTTTCAGGACCCCGAGAGTGGGAGGCTCTAGACCCAGGTGTCCAGAAACAAGTCTGGGGTGGCAGCTGGCGAGCAGCCACTTAGCCAGGAAACTAGGGTTAGGTCGTTTTTCAGGGGGCATCTCTAACAGGCCCCCTGAGTGCATTTGGCATTAAATCCCACACTGGCATCAGTGTGGGTTTAATGGGCTGAGAAGTTTGATACCAACTCCCCCGAATTCAGTAAAAGCCATCATGGTGCTGTAATCGTGAGAGCAGACTTCACACCAAGAATCTGATACTCCACGGGACCACTTACCCTTGTAGACTTCAAGGCTGCATCACTACGTGAACCTAGTCTCCACACAAGACTATTGGGCCTATCAAGATTATATCACACTCCGTGTAGACTATTCTGACCAAACGTATGGTATATTCCCACAACTATGGACAAGAGGACAAGTACAAAATATCTAATACATGTCCTGATGAAGTCTGCTGTCACAATTACAGTGAATGACAAAACACATGTTGGCAAATGGGAAGTCCTAGCATCAGGGCAAAAAATGTGTATTGTCCAATAAAGAACTGTTGACACAACAACTTCGACACCAGAATAATTATTTTGAGTGCTCGGATAATGTTCTCAAATCCTGTTTGAAAAACCTTTTCTGATAAAGGAAGATCAGGGGGCTCTCCCTCCTCCAGAGCACCACATGATATATGGACATCTACGAAACTGACTTATACATATATATCTACTGTTGGTACTGATTCAGTTGGGTGGGCCTACTTTCCCAGCAACCATCTTGTGTCTTTTTTCCTCTTAACCCCTTCGATGCTCATGACGGAATGGTTCCGTCATGAGCATCGGTGCCCCTGTGCTCATGACGGAACCATTCCGTTGTGAGGCCGGGGCACGAAATCCATCTGCTGCAGACAGCAGAGGGATTTCTAATTAATCCCTTTGACCTTGGGAGCTGGGGAAGAGCTTCCCCAGCTCCCGAGGCCCCCTCACTGGTTTCTGTGCAATGAAGATCAGCGCGCACGTCACGCTGTCTTCATTGCACAGAAACCGAAACTGAAATGAGCCTTTAGGCTCATTCCAGTTTCACTTTCTATGTGCTCAGGGGGCTATCCCAGCCCCCCGGGCACGTAGAAAGACGGCAGCGGTATCATTGGAAAGGGGAGAATCTCCCCTTTCCAATGGTACCCATCCCCAATGGATCCCTGCTTGGGGATCGCCCCAGGAGGGCGATCCCCAAGCGGGGATCCGCCCACTAGACACCAGGGAGGGGGAGCGGCCCCTTGGGGAAGGGCTTTTGCTCCCCCCAAATATTTTGTGTGTCATTTCGTCTTTTTGCCCCCTCTGGGGGCAGATGGGGGCAGTAGCCCCCAATCTGCCCACCCCAGGGGGGCCAAAAGCCCACTAGACACCAGGGATATTTACTTTGCCCGCATAATTTATTAGGGTGGGGGCTGCCCATAAAGGGCATGTCCATGTCCCCACCCTGCAAAATGTACAGCCTTTCTGCCCCCCCCCCTCGGGGCAGAAAGGCTCTCACACAAGTGAGGCACCATTTTTATCGGGAGACCTGGGGAAACACTGGGTGGTGGGAAATTTGTGTGAGCCCGGTGAGGCCACAACTTTCCCACACAAAAATGTGTGAAAAAAGTGATTTTTTAAGCTAAAATTGAGGTTTGCAGGGGATTCTGGGTAAGGAAACGTTGGAGGATCCACGCAAGCCATACCTCCCTGGAAGCCCCCGGGTGTCTAGTTTTCAGAAATGTTTGGGTTTGGTAGGTTTCCCTAGATGGCCGCCAAGCACGGGGCCAAAAACCCAGGTGACCCCCCTTGCAAAACCAGGTGGTTTTGAGATAGGCAATTATGATGTCGCCTCACCACGTTTTGGGCCCTTGCCTGTCGCGGGTACTTGGGCCTCCCACACAAGTGAGGCACCATTTTTATCGGGAGACCTGGGGAAACGCTGGGTGGTGGGAAATTTGTGTGAGCCCAGTGATGGCACAACTTTCCCATACAAAAATATGTGAAAAAAGTGATTTTTCAGCTAAAATTGAGGTTTGCAGGGAATTCTGGGTAAGGAAACATTGGGGGATCCACGCAAGCCATATCTCCCTGGAAGCCCCCGGGTGTCTAGTCTTCAGAAATGTGTGGGTTTGGTAGGTTTCCCTAGGTGCCGGCAGAGCTAGGGTTCACAAACTACAGCTAGGCACTTTGCCAAACAAGGTTCATTTTTCACTGCGAAATTGAGGTGTGACCACGTTGCGTTTTGCGCCGTTTCCTGTCGCGGACACTAGGCCGACCCGCACAAGTGAGGTACCATTTTTCTCAGAAGACTTTGGGGAACGCGGAGTGGGTGGAAATTTGTGGATCCATGCAGATTCCAGAACTTTCCACCACAGAAATGTGGGGAAAATGTGTTTTTTTGGACAATTCTTTAGGTTTGCAAGCGATTCTGGGTAACAAACCCTGGTGGGAGGCAGTCAAGTCACCCCATCCTGGATTCCCCTGGGTGTCTAGTTTCCAAAAATGTATAGGTTTGCTAGGTTTCCCAAGGTGCCGGCAGAGCTAGGGTTAAAAAACTACAGCTAGGCACTTTGCCAAAAAAGTGTCATTTTTTACTGCGAAATTGATGTGTGACCACCTTGCATTTTGCGCTGTTTCCTGTCGCGGGCACTAGGCCGACCCGCACAAGTGAGGTACCATTTTTCTCGGAAGACTTTGGGGAAAGTGGGGTGGGTGGAAATTTGTGGATGCACGCAGATTCCAGAACTTTCCACCACAGAAATGTGGGGAAAATGTTTTTTTGACAAATGTTTAGGTTTGCAAGGGATTCTGGGTAACAGAACCTGGTGGGAGGCAGTAAAGTCACCCCATCCTGGATTCCCCTGGGTGTCTAGTTTTCAAAAATGTATAGGTTTGCTAGGTTTCCCAAGGTGCCGGCAGAGGTAGGGTTCAAAAACTACAACTAGGCACTTTGCCAAAATAGGGTCATTTTTCACTGCGAAAGTGAGGTGTGACCACGTTGCGTTTTGCGCCGTTTCCTGTCGCGGGCAATAGGCCGACCCATCCAAGTGAGGTACCATTTTTCTCGGAAGACTTTGGGGAACGCGAGGTGGGTGGGAAATTGTGGATCCACGCAGATTCCAGAAAATGTAGTTTTTTGGACAATTTTTTAGGTTTGCAAGGGATTCTGGGTAACAAACCCTGGTGGGAGGGAGTCAAGTCTCCCCATCCTGGATTCCACTGGGTGTCTAGTTTTCAAAAATGTATAAGTTTGGTAGGTTTCCCTAGGTGCCGGCAGAGCTAGGGTTAAAAAACGACAGCTAAGCACTTTGCCAAAAAAGGGTCATTTTTCACTGCGACATTCAGGTGTGTCCACGTTGCGTTTTGCGCCATTTCCTGTCGCGGGCACTAGGCCGACCCACACAAGTGAGGTACCATTTTTCGCTGAAGACTTTGGGGAACGTGGGGTGGGTGGAAATTTGTGGATCTACGCAGATTCCAGAACTTTCCACCACAGAAATGTGGGGAAAATGTGTTTTTTTTTGACAATTTTTTTAGTTTTGCAAGGGATTCTTGGTAACAGAACCTGATGGGAGGCAGTCAAGTCACCCCATCCTGGATTCCCCTGGGTGTCTAGTTTAAAAAAATGTATAGGTTTTCTAGGTTTCCCTAGGTGCCGGCAGAGCTAGTGTTCAAAAACTACAGCTAGACACTTCGCAAAAAAAAAGGGTAAATTTTTATTGTGAAAATGTGGTGTGTTCACGTTGGGTTTTGAGCCATTTCCGGTCATGGGCACTATGCCTACCCACACAAGTGAGGTACCATTTTTATCGGGAGACTGAGGGTAATTTAGATTTGTAAAGCAACTGTTATTACCTATTGATTTTTGATGCATTTCTGCCTTCCAAATGAAAGACATTGTGTAAAAAAAAAGTCATTTTGAAAAATGACCGATAATTCTTATGCTAGTATGAGTATTCCCAATTTCGAAAATGTGCAAATATGTACTGTTTTTAAACTCTATAATTTGTTCCCATTTCAGAAATACATAGGTGTCTTTCATACCAATTTTTCCATGTATACATTTTCCCACAATAATTGCTATATACCCGGAACATAATAAAAAACCATTGCAAATTGCTGCTCAGTTTTTGACTCTGGGTTCGTCGGGTTCTTGGTGAACCTACAAGTCCTATATATCCCCACAACCAGGAAGGTCCAGCGGATGTAACGGTGTATTGCTATCAAAGAGCTGTCATAATAAGAAGAAGTTACAGGTGAAAACGTTGACACAAAAGGCTGGTTTTTTCAACTCATTTTCAATTTTCCCTATATTTAACTGTTAGTTTCTGTAAAGAAACCTTGATGGATCTACACAAATGAGCCCTTGCTGAATTCAGAATTTTGTCTACTTTTCAAAAACGTATAGCTTTCCAGGATCCATTATTGCTTTCACACCCATTTCTACCATTAACTGGAAGGAGGTTGAAAGCACAAAAAATCGCAAAAGTAGGCTATGTCCCAGAATAATGCCAAAACTGTGTAAAAGATGTTGGTTTTCTGACAAAAGTCTGTCATTCCCTAAAAGCTGGGAAAATGGTAATTTCTGCCCCACAAACCCTTTTTTGATACCATTTGCAGAGAAAACCCCAGATGCTTTCATTTGCAGCCCGTTTTTCCCATTTTTCACAAAAAAAACAAAATGTTGCTGTATTTTGGCTAATTTCTGGGACCCTTCCAGGGGAATCCACAAACCCTGGGAACCTTTTGAAACCCCATGATGTTGGAAGAAAAGGACGCAAATTTGGCATGAATACCTTATGTGGTCCAAAAGTTACAGGGGCCTAAGCGTGCACCACCCCAAATAGCCCAAAAAAGGCTTAGCACAGGGGGGGAAAAGGCTTAGCAGCGAAGGGGTTAAAACAGCAGAGGCTGATTTTTGCTGTATACAATGCTTATTATTAAGGGGCAACTTTCTTTCTTTTGGTTAGTTTACTTCACTTAGGGTAGTGTTTTAATCAAATTACCATGTGTATAGTAAATTGCCTATTGAGGCATGTTTCTGTTTCCTGCTTCAATCGGAAAACATTTTAAAATTCTTGAAAAGTTTTCCTGGATCTCATCAAACATAGAGATGTACAAGTTACTTACCTTTGGTAATGCATTATCTGGTAGAGGCAAGATCTAGCCGCAGAGTCCTTACCTTTGAATTTCCCAGGCATCAGACTGCATCCGGAACATTTTTCTTTGAGCAATACCCCTGCGTGCCGGTAGGGGGCGTAGGTTCGCTCGATGTGGCATCGTCCGCGTCTGAAGTGACGTCCACGTCACCTATATAGGGGCCAACTGGCTCAGTTACTTTTCCACTACTTTTTCACACCAGAAGCGAGCGCCAATGAAGTACACTGACACTGATGTGTCCAAACTATGGTCCTGAAAAGGGTCAGTCCTGACCCTAGAAACTTGTCCACAGAGCAGGGAGGATGGTTGGGTCGGTAAGGAATCTGTAGCTAGACCTTGCCTCTAACAGATTTTGCGTTAGCGAAGGTAAATAACTTGTTCATCTGACAGAGATATCTAGCCACAGATTCCTTACCTTGGAATAGACACCCAAGCAATACCATCCACGGTAGTGGGCTGCGGAAAAATTCTAAACTAAAAGGTCCAGCACGACCAAATGCGCAAAGTGCCCTTTCCTGCAGGCCTCACTGTCAAGGCAGTAGTGCTTGGTGAACGTATGCAAGGACGTCAACATAGCTGCTTGGCAGATGTGCAGGACTGGGACTCCACGTGCTAACGCAGTGGTAGCAGCTTTAGCCCCTGTGAAATGAGCCCTTAAGCCCTCATGGGGCTGCTTTTTGGACAGTACTTAGCCTATCTTTATACAGAGAACAACCCAGCGCAAAATGGTTCATTTTTGTAGTGCCCGACCCTTCTTTGCTCCAACATACCGAGCGAACAGTTGGTTGTCCACCCGGAACTCTCTTGTTCGGTCAAGGTAGAACAACAACGCTCTTTTTGGGTCCAGACGGCAGAGTCGCTCCTCTTCTTTTGATGGATGTGGCGGAGCGTAGAAAGTGGGCAAGGTGATGAATTGGCCCACATGGAATGTGTCAGGAATCAGGCCACGTGTTCTGTGATGTGGAACATAATCTAGTTCCTCGGTGCATGTCCGGTATAAGGAGTATCTCTTTTTATTGAGATTCCCTTACTTGTACTCCTGGAGACTAGAAGAGGCATCTGTACACGCTCTCTTGTAAGCTTATCACTGCGTCAAAGGAGAGAGACTTCGCTTGGCTTCCTGTCCTGACTGGTTTCCACGCCCCCCCAAAGATCATTTCCTCACTGCCCTGCATTACGTCTTCACCCTGTTTCTTCAGTTTCTGGCTGAGTTTCCTGTATACTTGTCTGACTCCAGAAAACCCTTTTACTGATTGCTTCTCAGATACTAGGCTTAGTCTTAGGTAGGATGATAACGTTCTAAGTGGCAATGGCGCTTCTCTTGTGACGGTCAGTATTTTATATTCTGTATATGTTTAAATGGTGCTCAGGGAAGGGGTAATCATCCACCACCCCGCTATATGGATCCCCAAAGGGATCCTTTATCAATACAACCAGGCCCTAGCACACAAAAATGCACAAATTCCTAATACGCATGTTCAATAGTGCATACATTTTACAAAACACAGTATGAGTAGATATTGTTGTTTTATTGTTCACTCCAGTAGTTCCCGCCAACACGTGTTTCGTCGCTCTGTGTATGTCACCCGCGACTTCCACAGGGCTGGAAAGACAAATATACATTGCTGTCACAGACCACTTATTGATTGTTATATACATAAATAGTGTCGTGAAGTAGAGCCCACTTTACCCCAATATCAACCGTTATATCAATATACATAACTTTTTATAGTGAGGAGAATTCACACAATTATAAAATGCGGCATTTATAGACCATCTCAGTGTTCATCATGCTGATGACTGTGATCACGTGCGTCAAGTCATGTGGCATCACACCCAATACAAAATCCCATATGTTCAAAAATTATCAAAACCAGTGGATCCGAATAATAAGGTGTGCTCAGATGTGCAAGGATAATTAATGACGGGCCCTATGCCCTCACATACCTGTATCTCTGCACTTTGATTAGACAAATTCTGTAAGTCATAATAGACATAGTGAACACATTGTTCACACCAAGCATGTGCATGATTAAAAATCATAATGAGAGATGTTAAAGAGGGGAATACACATAACTTCCTGCCGATTCAAACTAGTCCTGCCTAAATCTGGTCGAGGTGATAGATAGAAGGTAAGATATCCTTCATAGTACAAGTGTTTATTTTTTATCTGTAATTAAAATAACATCAATTTAATATTTTATTTTGGTATACTGATGCACACCCTTAATCAATCCTGAACAAAAAACGTATAAAATATCAATAGATTGTCGCTAAAATAAGACCACGTGGGGGTTAATTTCTTATCACTTGTCATTGGACATATAGGCAAGATACCTTCCAAGGTGACAATATCCCCAGGAGGATATTATTGTTGCCAATCCTTAAGTATGAATAACATATCCAATTATTTACACCTTATAGACCAAAATTTGACTCAGGCACAGCTACTTGCGGCAGACGCTGGATAATAGATACATTGTATCCCGCCACCGTAGAACAAGAGACTGGTCCCAGAAGCATGCTTCCTGCATGTGTGTATTTACTTTCACAACGGTCAGCCCTTCGTTTTGACAAGGGGAATTCTCGATCCCCTAATCTCCTATCTTGTTCCTGATTCCTTTTTAGGTCTCGCCTAGGCAGCGCGCATGTGCTGTCTCTCCGGGACATCAAGTAATCTGTATGTTATGTGAAACTCCGCCTATTGCCCGGTAATTTCTCCTGCCGCTTACCATTTTTTTAACGTTGGCATAGCTCCTGTTATCTGGCTTTTTACTGGCTGTTGATCCAATACTGACTTCCGTTTAGTATGAAGCAGCAGCGCCTAACTATTGTTTTCGTCTGCTTTTCCATTATTATGTGTGTTTTAGGGGAAGTTTCTTTTACATACTTACTTCCATAGATAATGAGCACGGAGTTCGTCAGGGGCGCCGCGCTGTTTATCATACATATTCAGCACGGCGCTCGTCATGAGCACCGCGCTGTTAATTGTTTGTTTTTCTCCACTCCTAAGCCGGGCTGAAAGAGCTCCTTGTTTTTCTTCCAACATTTGACGTTTAGCAATCCCTCTTTACCCTGTTGCTTTCCTCCCCTTTAGCCGTCTCCACTTCCTGCCTCCCACCCGCTTCGTTCCACGCTGTCTCGCTTACCCGGTCGCCTCTTCTTTTCATTATCCTGCTAACTAAAGGTCTAATATTATGCACTGTTAACTGTAGCACCGCTCGGAAAAAGACAGCTCGCCACCTCACTGTCTGTCCACTGACCCAGAAACCGCACACAGCAATTTCAAGAGATCAAGAGAGCTTTGAACTACCTCTGATGAAAAAACATGTTCCATTTCAGAAACCAAAAGCGGTCCTTCCCCAGGGCTGGGCCTGGTGCTGCGGCTGTTATATAAACCCCAGCGACTGAAAACAAGCTCGGCCGGGGCGGGGTTATTTTTCGCAGCACCGCTTGGCTGACCTCCACCGAAACAGGCACGATCTAGCCAGACGCCATCAAGATTAAATACAGCCGCGTGCTCAATTTTTATTCATGAACGTACGAGTGGCTGCCAGAGCTGAAATGTTCGGTCCTATGTAAGAGAGTTGTGAGGGAAGAGCCCTGCGTAGTGACGGAAAGCGTTCTCGCTCCGTTTATTTCTTCAAAGAGCAAGCTCTTGCTCTCCATCTTAAATATATTTTATAAAGATGGATGGGGTCGTTGGAAAAGCCGGAGTTTTAGTCTTGAAAAAAAGAGGTTGTTTTGGATAAAGCTCATATTTTTTTACCTCATCACCACGATACGGTTGCTTGTAACAACAAGATGTAGTGCTAAGCGCAAATGCTTTTAAAATGGTGAGTACATTGATGATGTATTTTGCGTTGCGCCCGCACAACATTTTAGTAAACGAAGACCTTGGTTTTATCTTTAGATTCCACAACCCCTAAATAAATCCGCCTCCCCCTGTTGACTGGCATCTGACACCCTTCCCATTTCCTCAACATTTACAGTGTTCAGCCTTTTACATGTTCGATTAATAATGGCCCTCTGACAAGTTCAAATGTACCCGTTTTCTTCTAGCGACGTACAGGGCCACTGGGAAGCCTTCTGCACTTGGACCAGGGTACCCTATATTAACTCAGTTTCCATGATCATTTTTGACCATCATACTATTTCTGTCCTGCCTAATTTTCCTGCTGCACGTGACACCTCTCCCATTACACATTGCATTAATATTTTTCAAAAGGACTGTAGCACAGTCCAGTCTTGCTAGTCACTGCTGGAGAGGTTGCTTCAATGCCTGCTCTCTTCTATGGCTGTTCATGTATCCGCTCATTAATTTTCATCCTTTCTGATTGTCCTCCTGGCTGTATTTGTTGGAAGGGAGGAGCTCTCGTTATAAAGTAACCAGGCAGAGTGCAAGGAATTACATTGCTCAAGCAAAATAGATTGTTTCCAGCTTGAGTGCTCCCCCTGCACCGAAAAACACATTTTTAAAACGTTTTTTCAGTAATGTGACTGCGTGTGGCGACCCTGAAACTAACTACTCTTTGTTGAGGGTAAGTCAAAGTTAATAAGGAACAGAATGAGCGAAGTTGACAGAAATAGTGAAGTGAGAGACAATGAGTGAATGAATGAGAAGTTAGAAAGAGAAACTGTGTGTAAAGGCTTAGCACTAAATATGGATTGCCACTTTTGTCCACTAATAGACTTATGCACAGTTCACAGCTTCACAACTTTGTGAAGTTGGAAAGTTCATACATTTTGCGCAACTTAGTCATAGGAATATTTCCTGTAAAAAGAAGTTTTAGATGAAGAATTTCCCCGTTCTTTTTTTCATTGCAAATTTTCTTCGAAAAGATTTGTGGGGATTTCTCCTGAACATATTGTTAAATTTTTTAATTAATTTTTTTTTTTAACCCCTTCCCCGCTCATGACGGAACCGTTCCGTCATGAGCCACGGTTGCCGTGTGCTCATGACGGAACGGTTCCGTCATGACAATCCTGTTGGCGGCCGCTCCGCCTGCGCGGCGCTGTTTCCCCGCCTGTGCGGGGCGACAACGCAAATGGGCGGAGTCATGACGGAACCGTTCCGTCATGAGCACAGCTCAACTGTGGCTCATGACGGAGCGGCTCCGTCATGAGCACAGGCCCACCGCGCTGCCCCCCTGCCCCCCCCAGCGCTGCAGCGGAATGTCCGCAGCAGCGAAGGGGTTAAAGCCACCAGGTTCACAATGTTTATTGAAAGATTTCACAAAGTGGCTGAAAGCAAAGTTACTTATCTTTGAACACCCCAGCATTAAACCACTGTGCAAGAACAAAACTAGCTGATACAAACACAAGCAAGTGTTCACCTTTTTAGGACTTGCCTGGGCAGCGGGCATGCGCTGTCTCTCCGAGACATCAAGTAATGAGTAGTGAGCCATTGACATTGCAAATAACAATGCCTTTTATTTTTGTTTTTAAAACATAAATAAAATGCATTGTCATTTACAATACCAATAGCTTAAACTCGCATAAATGCGAGACCTATTGCATTGCAAATGCTTGTGTAGTAGCAACAGTTGGAACTTGTATTTTTCCCTCCTCATTCCGGTTTTCCCTGACTGTGCTGTCCTGCATAAATGCTGCGCCCAGTGATTTATTGAAGCTTCACTTTTGCTGCCATTTAGTACCCTGCTTTTTTGGATGATTTTTTATTTACGTGTTGGTAAAGAAGTAATTACCAGCCCTTTGGATGTAGAGTGCTGTTAACTCTACACCAGGCTTCTCCAACGAGTAGCTCATGAGCTATTGGTAGCTCTCCTGCAACCTGCAAGTAGCTCTCCTGTGTGAAGCTCTGCCTACTAAATTAAAACTATTTGTTTAATAAAACTAATATATGTATACTAAAATGTTGTATTCAAGACAAAAACGTGTGTATTTTCAGAGCTCAGAAGCTGATGTTTGGAGATCAATTTCTGTATTTTCAAAACATATTTAAAGCTGATTTTTGAGTTATAAATCATGTGCGGAGACTTACTACTGATGTTATTACTTTAGCATTAAGGGCACTGCAGCTGTGGCTGAGATGTACTAATTACCTAGAGGCATTCCAAATAGCCAAATACTTTCTACATTAGTGCAAGCAACCTGGCCTGATGCACTGAGGTGATCTCTACTGGTAATCTTCCATATGGTGGCCAGTAATGTACTCTTTTCCAATGTGGTATTTATTACGACACAAATCATATTAGTAGCTGGCAATGATTTTCACTGAACATAAGTAGCTCTTATTACACAAAAGTTTGGCGACCCCTGCTCTACACACTTACTACAGTGCTCCTGGGAGAATTACTTGGTAAGTGGCATCTCCTTTGCATTCGACATGCACTGTGATTGAACGTGTTAGCCTCTATGAGTTTTGAAGATCAGGGCCTGATTGTGTCCTAATTTCCCTTTCAGTTGTCGCTGTCCTTGCGTCATCTCTGGGAAGTGACCTGTCATACCTACAAGGGGAAGAGTGGAAAGAATGGTGGTTATTCTCTTCCCCTTATCTCCCCCTGAACAGTGTTCTTAATCGAGAACAACTTATACCTTGTAAGACGCTGTTTTTGGGAAGTGTGGGTAAATTCTCTTTGTTCCCGTGGAACCTGCCTGTTACCAGGTTAGTGGGATCTTGTGCATTACAGAATGGTGTTACCACTTTGGGCAGAAAAGAGGCCCTAGTGTGAAGCACTAATTGTTTGCAAATATAGCCAGCAATGGAGGCTTGGATGATAAAGTCTGAAACTCATCCTCCATGCAGAGGTTATTGCCATTAGAAAGACTGCCTTGATGGTGAGGAGTTGTAGGGGACAATTATGATGAGGCTCAAAGGGAGCACACATCAGAAATGTGAGAACCAAATTAAGGTCCCACTGAGGCATAATGAAAGGGGAAGGTGGGAACATATGAACACGACCTTTAAGAAACCTATTCACAATAGGGGACTTAAATAAAGAGCAGCCACAAAAAGGTAGACAGAGGAGAAAGGTAACCCTTGAAAGTACCCACAGCAGAGCCCTGTTGGGCAAAGGTAAGGATAAAAAGAAGAATATCAGACAGAGAAGCAAAAAGAGGGTCAACAGACTTTTCTGTACGATATAATACATATTTGTTCCACCGGCAGGCGTACATCATCTTGGTGGAGGGACGCCTGGCTGCCAAAATAATACTTTAGACTGCAGGAGGAAGGTTGAAAGCTGTCAACTGTCGCGGCTCAATCCCCAAGCAAGAAGTCATAGAGTTTATAGGTTGGATTGGAGGACCCTCCCCTGCTGCTGCGACAGAAGATCCTCCCGAAGAGGCAGCCTAATTGGAAGATCGATGCTCAAGCTGAGAAGCTCGGGATACCAGACTCTCTTTGCCCAGTCCGAAGCAACAAGGCCGACTTGGGCCAGGTTGTTCCTGATCTTCTTGAGAACTCTGGGCCGAAGTGGTATGGGCGGAAAGGTGTACAAGAGGCCTGAGTTCCACTCGAGACAAAAATGCATCTCTGAGTGAGAGCCACCTTGAAAACTCCAGTGTGTAAAATTGCTGACATTGTGCGTACTCTGAGGAGACGTACACATCTAACCAAGGCTTTTCCCACTCCTGAAAGAGACCTTGTACCACCTCCGAATGTAGTTGCCATTCGTGATCTGCTAGACATTGATGGCAGAGTTTGTCCGTTCTGGCGTTCCGAGCCCGCCAGGTGTTGAACCACCAGGGATATGCCCTGCTGTTCCAGCCATTTTCAGAGACGCAGGACCTCTTGGCATAGGGTCCATGACCCCATCCCACCTTGTTTGTTGCAGTACCTCATGGCGGTGCTGTTGTCTGTAAACACTTGGATCAGCCTCCCCTTGAGAGTAGAAAGACTATCAATGTCAGCAGGATCACTCAGAGCTCCAGCATGTTTATGTGGAGCCTGGATTCCATTGGAGAACAGAACGCTCTGATCTCCACCTCCCCCTTTTGTCCACCACAATCTGGAAGTGACACATCTGTCACCACTGTGAGATCTGGTTGGGGGAGGGAGAGAGTCCTGCCTCTGACCCAATCGTGGTTTGTTAGCCACATCTGCAGATGCCTTGCAGTTCCCTCCGAGATCTGGACCAAGTCAGAGAGATTTCCCTGATGCTGCGCCCACTGGAACTTCAGGTCCTGCTGCAGAACCTGCTTATGCCATCTGGCATGTGTCATTAGTAGGCTGCAGGAGGTCATGAGGCCCAGCAGCCTTAAGAGTCATTCTCACCAAAATCCAGGATAAACTCTGAAACATGGATATCACAGCCTGAATATCCCAGACTCGCTCCTCGGGAGGATAAATCCGAAACTGCACCGTGTCCAGGACAGCTCAGATGAAAGGGAGTGTCTGAGAAGGAGTCAGGTGTGACTTCAGCAAGTTGATAGTGACCCCAGCGAATGTAGAAGATTAGCCATAGTCTGAAGGTAGGAGGTGATAGCCTGGAGGTGAGCCCGCCTACAGCAGCCAGTCGTCCAGATGGATAAATTACGTACCTGTAATGCTAGTTCTCTTCCAGGGGTATCCTCATCAAAGTCATAAGCACTGAATATGCCCGCCCATGCGCTGGGACCCCGGAGTATATAAAATATATATATATATAGCTCTATATATAAACATATATATCTTTTTTCCACAAAAAACAATGTAGCCTTACGAAAAAGCAAGGCTAATCAATGCATCAGAAAATTGCTTCCTCAACAACAGCCATATACTCAGTTTTTTTGTTTTTGTTTAACAAGAAGAACATACTCATTGGAAGAATAAACATAGGCATAAAAGAGACACCTGAATTCTCTTTAAAAAAAACTGCAGATGTTGCAATGTAACATAGAAAGCATTGTTAACCCAAAGGCTGCATTGGAATCATAACACTATAGAAACTGCAAGAAAATAAAGCAAAACTGGCACTGTGCCTTTAAAGGCAGCCATGACCCCCTAGCTCCCCATCATGCCTCAGGGATGACAGTTTGGTAATTTGCTCTTTGCGGAGACCCGAAGATCAGGACACAAAAAAATAACCTAATGAATCTCATTTGTACGAGGAGGCGGGTAGGTTGCTTATGACTTTGATGAGGATATCCCGGGAAGAAAACTAGGATTACAGGTAAGTAACTAACCCTTCTCTTCCAGGTGATCCTCATCAATAGTCATAAGCATTGAATCGAATAGCAAGCCCATCCTCTATCTCTTCAGACACATGAATAGAAATGAAGAGCATCAGGCTCAGCTTTGGAATAAACTCCTCAAGGAGGCCTGGCCCACTTGGGCGTCTGCTCACGTGTCTGAATCCAGACAGTAGTGTCTTGTGAATCTATGAACCAACTTCCAAGTGGCTGCTTTGCAGCTCTCAAAGATCTGTACATTATGCAACAAAGCCACAGTATTTGTAGAATGAGCCTTGGGCGTGGCCCCAAGGAGCTTATAAGATGGCTGGTAAGTCAGCTCGACCCCTGGTCTGAGGCCTGCTCTCTCCACAGCAGCACCACTGTGTGCGCTTCATCGCTGACACCCCCGACCTCCACATGGTAGGTTCGAGCCGCGACTGCCCACTGTTGTCCGCTTCTGTGCCCAGTCCTTGCCCTTGTATTTCGTTTTTGAGAATCTGCTTGCCTTGTTTTCGTTTCTATTTGTTGTGCCCATTCACTTGTCCACTTTTGCGTTCCCTCTCCTTCCCACTGCTGCTGCCCCTGCGGCCCTCCCCCCAGACGTTCCCCGCTGCCGCCTCCCAGCTGCCCGTCCCTCCCCCTTCCCTACTTAATAGCGTGCGCTGCGCAGTCGTGCGCAGCGGGCGCGCCAAAGGCAAGCTCGTCTGGGCCCGTCCGCAACCCGCGCCAGGGACGCTGGATCACCGACCATTTACTGCTACAGCTCAACTGCCCTCCTCATGCTCAAACCCGGAAGAAGAAACAACTGCCGGCCAACCACCCCGAGCAAAACCCACGATCAGTTCTCCTGCCGCCACTGCCGCCAGACCTTCATCACTGCCCCCACTGCCAAACCCACTGACCCCTTAAGATGCATCCTCCTCAACGTGCGCTCCATGCACAGACACGCCGTGGAGATCTGGAACCTCCTGGACACCCTTTCACCCGACGTCACCTCCTTTACAGAAACTTGGACCAAGACCTCCTCCACCCCGGATATCGCCATCGCCATCACCATCCCGGACGGATACAAGATCCAGAGGAAGGACTTCTCCAACTACCCGGGAGGAGGCCTCGTCATCGTACACAAACACTCACTCTACCTCTCCACCTCCAGCGACACCTTCTCTGCCGCCAAAAACCTGCACTTCCAGGTCCAAACCAGCCCCAACGCCACAATCCGCGGCATCCTCGCCTACAGACCTCCTACCCCTCTTCGCAGACTCCATCACTGACCTCATCGCACTCCTAGCCATCACCTCCATAGACTACATCCTCATCGGTGACCTGAACTTCCATCTCGACAACTCCAGCGACCCCAACTCCACCACCCTCCAGGACAACCTCACCAACATCGGACTGAAACAACTCGTCACCACACCAACCCACAAGGCAGGACACATCCTTGACCCCATCTTCGCATGAGGAAACAGCTCCACTTCAGTCACACCTCTCTACCCCCGAGGACCGACCACCACTGCATACACTTCCCCGTCGACAAACCCAAGCCACCCAAACACGCTCTGCACCCCCTGCGTAGGAACAGGAGCAGAGTCACCAGGGAGCAACTCAACTCCACCCACAACCACAACACCTACACCACTACAACCGACGCCAACATCGCAGCCAGGGAATTCCACACATGGATCTCCAATTGCGCAGAGAAGCTCACCCGCTATGCAACTCAGACACACAGCGCCCCAGGAAAACCACCTGGTTCACCACCGACCTCCAAAAAACACACATGCAGACGCCTGGAGAAACAACAAGACGCCGGAAAACAACACCACCTACAAGAACACCATATCAGAATACCAGCAACACATCAGAACCACCAAAAGGGCCTTCATCCACATCAAAATCCTCGCCAACTCCAGCAACTCCAAGGAACTCTTCAGCGTCATCCAGGAATTCACCAAGCCCGCCTACGAAGCCACTGATATCACACCTTCCCAGGACCTCTGCAACAAGCTCGGATCCTACTTCCACCTGACGATCAAAAACCTCTATGACAACCTCAACGACCATACACCTGACGTCACAACCACCCGTCACTCCGCAACGCCAGCCAGCCCACCATCTCCTCCTGGACAGCGATCACTACCGAAAACACCGCCTCGACTATGAAAAGCATTGACTCGGGGCCCCCACTGACCCCTGACCACCACACATCTACCACAGAGCCGCCACCACCAAAGCACCAGAATTACAATGCACCATCAATGCCACCTTCAAGACCGGCACTTTCCCTGACGACTGGAAACACGCAGAAGACAGGATCCTGCTCAAGAAGCCCTAAGCAGATCCAACGGATCTAAAAAAATACCGGCCCAGCTCGCTCCTCCCCTTTGTGGCAAAAGTTGCTGAGAAGACCGTCAACACAGAACTGACAAGGTTCATCGAAGATAACACCATCCTCGACCCTTTCCAATCCGGATTCCGCAGCAACCACAGCACCGAGACCGCCCTACTTGCCACCACAGATAACATCCGCACCCTCCTCGACCAAGGCCACACCGCAGCCCTGATTCTACTCGACCTATCAGCAGCATTCGACCCCGTCTCCCACCGCGCACTCGCCGCCAGACTACAAAACACCGGCATACATGGAACCGCCCTCAGCTGGATCCAATCTTTCCTCACCGGCAGAAGCCAAACGATCAGACTGCCACCCTTCCTCTCCGAACCCACGAAATTCAACTGTGGAGTGCCCCAGGGATCATCGCTCGGCCCAATTCTCTCCATCATCTACATGGCCCCCCTCGCCGCCATCATCCGACAGCACGGCCTCAGCATAGTATCCTACGCCGACGACACCCAGCTCATCCTCACCCTCACCAAGGACCCCACCACCACCAGACTCTACTTCCAAGAAGAAATGCAGGACGTCGCAACCTGGATTGATTGATTTGGAAATTTATATAGCGCATGAATGCCCAAGGGTGTCTAGGCGCTGCATGCTAGATTGCCAGAAACAACAGAAAAAGAGAAGTTTAGTTAGAGAACAACAAGGTTTTTAGTGCTTTTCTGAAGGAAAGCAACTGTAGTGTAGTTCCCATTTCCCTTATAGGCTCGGCGCATTGGAATAATATACACTATAGTTTTTGCATAGGACTAAGGTCAGTATGCTCCTATCGAGTACATTAAACTTAATTACTTGTGTGTGCCAGCTAACTCAGAGGTCACCAGAAACTTCGCGAATAAACAAGAAGGGATTAGTTTCTGACAACCGCATAAACATGACAACTTTGTTTCCCTTAGAATCGGAACGCGTCTCAAAATCGTGGAAACAATAGATAACAGTTTCACTCAGTCAATCGTGCACGCTTAGTTTCTCCAGAGTTGCACAGAAATAGATAGATGGGCGTTTCAATAAAAGGGTTTATTGAACAGTCTTGTTTCTCGTGTAAGAGATATGAGCTGTTACAATCATTAGACAGTAAGCAAGATATAATACGCACGTCGTAACCAGTAAGAAGAAATAATACTGCAATAGCATTGTCTTTTAGCTATGACATATTATCATATATACATACATTAATAACACAGGCTAAAATGTGAATACTCGTCTAATGCTTCTAAATAGTTCTACCCCAGTGTACCTAACCTAAGTGTAGTACGAGGTAAGAAGTAGGTGCTGTTTTCTATAGTATGGTATATACTAAGTTAGTATGCCAAGAGTCCCTCTAGGTTCTACTCAGGAATCTCTATCCGGGGCTCAATCGCTAACATCCCGCGAAGGGAATCAGAACACTGGAAGCTGGATTCTCTGCGAGCAGGGATGACAGCGTCTGGTCCGTGCGTCAGGCCGGGATATTGTCTCTTCCGAACTGGCCGTGTTGAACCGTGCAGTCAAGTCGTGCTGAGTCGTGCCGTGGTTTGCCAGGGTAAGGGAAGGTAGATTTATACCTGGAAGGTGCTTAGGAATGCTAGCATTGACGTAAAGTCGGGCAGAGGAAGAAGTGTTGGATGAACCCCTTAGGAATAGTAGTTCATGCATAATAGATGAGTTCTTGGAGAAATCAATAATCCTAGCTAGGGAAAGTCCTGTTCGGCTTAAGGGTCTGGTTTGTAAGTACTCGTTGTGACGGGGGATGGACAGATGTAGGTGACCATGCCTGTATTTGGTTAGCATGGCTAATGCCTAAATAAGGGCTGGGATTCAATGCCTAAATAAGGGCAATGCAAATTGTGCCTATATAAAGACATGATTCAGGGAAACCTATATACGGGTATCTAAATCGAAACACAACACCCACTCCATTGACGAATGATCGATATTACTAAATGCTAAACATGCTAAACACATAAAATTGAGTATCACATGTTCACTAAAAACATTTGTAAAAGCATACTAAAAGAAGTTGTTGTTAAAAGTTTGCTACACATGAAATGCAAAGGTGCTGTGCATATTAAAGCAATGTTACATTCTAAGCATATATTTTCAGTGAATGCTAAGAGAATGAACAGAAATAGATACACATATGTAATGAAATGGTCCAGTTTTACAGAAAGGAAAAAAAACATTCCAGAGCCATTTCACGACATGATTACATAGATGTGGAAAAAGGTGACAATGTGTCCCTGGAAGTGTTTCAAAGAAGTCTGTTCTCTATGAATAGTTCTACTGTAAGCAGAGCTTTTAGCCATAAAAGAAAAAAGTCAATATTCACAAAAGTGCGATCTTAGGAAACTTCCAAATTTAGTCTTTTGTTTTGAAAAAATTAAGTCCGAATTCATAGATTATATGGTACACTGTAAGCCAAATCAAAAGTTATTTGAAGATGATGGTGAAAACATGAAATCCTCTAAACCAGTAGACAAAAAGTTGTCTATTGTTGTCGGTGATAGGTCGATTACCTCGTTTGGAAGACTAACTGCACATAGATGTGATGCATCGTCAGTAGCAGTGTTCGTTGATACCTGTGTGCCTGTTGATCCATCTCGTACCTCCGCAGTAGCATGTTGCGTCTGTAAGATCTCAATGAATGCCGTCATCAGGATCGGTAGCCTCTGGGGACAACATAGAGCATGGGCCGTTATCGGGTCCAGCAGAGTATCAATATCCGTTGGCACGACTGATGGGAGTGTTGGACAGATGTCTAGCACGCTTTCTTCACCGCAAAGCAAGTAGCGTAGAACAGGTAAGATACAATCTTGCCAGATTGGTCTGAACCACAGAAACCATGTGGTATTTAGTTCTCATAGACGAGGTAAACCCAATAGTTGCACTATGTGCTCACGACACTTCCTTTCCAGGAGAGCATTCTCCAACGTGCTGAGAGTGACGCTAGTGGATTGGCTTTCCATAGCGTAGCAGAAGGAATAAAACAGGATTCCTGCAACGAGTGCTAGAATTAGCGGTAGACCACCAAATACCGAGTGCATGAAGTTTGGAATGATTCCGAGGACTGCTTGAAAAGGTATTAACAGTCCCGAACATACGGACTTAAATACATGCACAATACCACTCGTATTAGACTTGTTTAAGATACGTCCCATTGCCAGATTCCCTCCTATGATGGCGGTATGGGGATGACGCACTTCTATCTGTATTTTTTGGTGGTACGTCTCCTGGTAGTCCACGATTGGTTCAATGGGGGCTAGTCAGACCCAGCCTATAGGCTTGAACTGAGTGACCTGGGGCTTGCGGACATCCAAGCCATGATGTATGGGGGCCCATTCCAACCCGACTGCCTGATGTGATGCGCTCTGTGTTGTTGGCTTGGCGGGCCTCGCTCCGTCACACTGGATGGATGGGGAAGCTGACCCAATGTACTCCCCTCTGGCATGGGGCTTGGCTCCGAGAGGTTAGTGGACTACAGGAGTTTCAAACTTGGGATCTTATTGGCATCTCCCAGCTAGGGGACGTATGGGCCAGGGGCCACAGGATGTCCTTCCAGGAGCTCCAAACTCGATACTCCCTACACTTGTCCCAGTTTTATAAATATTTCAAGTTGAGACATGCCCTCCACATGCATATTACGTATGACACGAGGCTCCCCGAATATAGCCCCACTGAGGCCCAGACGATGCTTGGAGACTTGGGTAAGGGGGAAGTCTCCCGCATTTACCGTACCCTAGTTAACAACACACCCACATCCCTAGATAGGTTGAGGGGTCAATGGGTGGAATGGGTGGGCTCCCTTGACGAGGTGGACTGGCGTGATGCCCTTATGGCCCCAGATGCGTCATGTGCGAGATGTAACCATGCCCCGGCCGACTTCCTCCACATGGTTTGGTTGTGCCCCCGCTTAGGACAGTTCTGGGGATCTATTGAAGTGGAGCTAACGGAGGTACTGGGCTGGGAGGTTCCTCATGATCCACGTCACTCTTTGCTGGGGATCACTGATGGGCTGGATGGGTCCAGGAGTGACAAGTAATTTTTTAATACAGCTATGATGGTGGGCAAGCGGGACATAGCGGCGGCCTGGAAAAGCCCTGACCCACCAGCCCTGGAGAGGTGGCGTAGAGGGGTGGACTGGTGCACGATCCAGGAGAAAGCCCTTTACAAAGCCAAGGGGTGCGGCAAGAAATACCGTCTATGTAATTTTTATGGGGTTCGTGATTGGGGGTTACATCGCTTTTGTGAATGGATTCAAACTCGTGATTTCTGTGTATTGGCTGAATTGTTTTATGTGTTTTAAAAGCAATAAAAATGTGCTTATCAAAAAATGATACGTCCCAACATTTCTGTGAAATGTGTAGGGCAATTTATCCTAAACAGAGCCTGTATCTCAGCCGAAGTCCTTGCGACTTGTAGATCATAGGTTTCTTTGGCCGAGGTCTAAGGCACGGTTTGTTGTAAAAGAATGGCTTTTATTCTGCTTAAAGTATCAATTCGTATAGAAGAGATGTTCAGTGAAGGCCATAAAGGCGACTCCCTGAGTGTGTCTATTTGGGGGAACAAGACTTGCATACAGTAAGCGACCCTGGAAGTAACCGTTACTAGATATGGGATACCTGGCAACATGCCACAACAGCTCTGATCATTCAACATGAGGTAACTCCCATTTGAAAGTTGTTCAAACGTTGGATTAATCACAGCGGCTGGTGAACCTTGTAGGTGGCAGGATAAATGTGCAATGGAACCGCTACAGGCCCCGTGTAAACTAATATCCTGACATATGAATAAACCGCTCAGTGAATTTTCACAGTGTGTACCGCTAATAAACACTTCACACCCCCCCACTCCAACATCTGTGTGTGTAAAGTAAATCCCAGGATGTCCTGATGTATTCTTTACCCAACCTTTCATATTTGCCTACTGGCATGTGTTTGGCAATACTGAAAATGGAAAGTTGTAACAGGCAGAGTTATTTTGCCATGTATGATCCATTCTGTAGCTGGTTTTTCTGCTACCGTAAATGGCAATTTTTCCAGTTTTTCATTGCTCTGCACTGTATACTTCGCTACCCTTTGTGCCAGTTCGATCTGTTTTTCAGTGAGATTGTAATCAGAAAACAGAGAAGACGTGTTGATGAAACGCCAAGGCACATAGCCTACACGCAAGTTTTGTAGCGTCCAGCCTAATGACAGAATAGAACGTAATTGAGACTGGCCTTGATGCAGCAGGACCAAATCTTGTTCCACAATGTCTATAGCAGAGGATACAATGTTGCCCAATGTTAACCCATTGTCGACCACAGCGAGACATTTCTCTAAATTAATACGATCAATTTCTCGTATTCTTTCTGCAGCGTCTGCTTGGGTAACCTTCCATATTTCATTATAAGCAGAATAGATGCCTGCATATATGAAACGTTTTTGACGCGTTTTTCTTGGACCTAGCAAGAATTCCCTAAGGTCTACGTCTTCTTTAAGTAAAGATAAGAGTTGTTTCACATCCTCTAGTGTAGATGTCTGTAGCCAATCAAGGCATAATTTTCCTACACTGTATGTTGTTACTACCCCTGGATGCTGTCTTTGAACATAGCGTGGGTCTGGCCTATTGATTGTTAAACCTTGTGTTTTGTTCAGGAATCTTTCTTGACAGATGTTTGTGTCTGTGGGCCAGAGCAACCATTTATTCCATTCGGAATCTGCTCTGTTGTTTTGTAAGATAGCATGTACATCGACCACCCCCTGTGTAGTGCTATTACTTGCACATGTATGTATAGACGATGGGTTCATGTCTTTGATCTTGGCTAACCCAAGGCAAGACGTTTGTTGGACAGCGTCATTCAAAAACATTATCTGCTGTGGGATGATGCAGGCTCTAAACAAAGCTTCTATCCCCTGCACTTGCCCATCTTTTGTACCCCAGACAGATTTTGTGTCAATTGTGTCTTTCCAAAAGTCGAAACCCTCTCTAGACAGTTGGGCAATAAAGGCTGCAGAAAAAATCTGTTTCGTATTAGTTTTTCATTCCTGTTTCGTTCACATTTTTAAAGTAAAACGTTTCTGGATTAGATGTATTGTACCCTGAAAAATATGGAAACTTCATTTCAAATGTTTTTGAGCTACCCCTTGGTGATGTAGGACAATGTTCCCATTGGTTATACATAAATACATTTCTAGGTGTTGCAGATTTATGTAAGAAATGATGACCATAGTGGTTGTAACAAAAAAACTGTTCATAGTTTGTTGAACCCTCTAAGTATTCATGGTTAGAGAATGCAGCACATCTTTCTGGTAAACTATCTTCACCCCGCATCCGTGACCCCGCATGCTGTCACAACGCGGTCGTAACAACGACCGCGTTGTGACAACGCATACCATTACTCCGCAAGTCGTTACAGAGGGGGGAGAAGGTGTTGGATTTAAAATCCAACACCTTCCCTACTGTCCGCACAGACTGGAGTTGGAATAGTAAATTTTACTATTCCAACATCCAGCGCCCCCCCTCCGCAAGTCGTTGTAACGACTTGCGGGGTAATGGTATGCGTTGTCACAATGCGGTCATTGTTACGACCGCGTTGTGACAACATGCGCGATAATGGTATGCAGAGTGAAGAGGCATATTCTATCTTTCTAGATCAGACATCATGTTATTAACAGTCTCAAAGTCCCAATCATCAGAATAGGTACTGGAGGTATTAAAGTCACTTAATGATATCTTGAATAAGTGTGGATTCTTCAAAAGTTCAGACGGACCGAATATATCATAATACATTTTGTCCCAAACTATACCATCTTGTATAGGAACGGCTGTGATGTTCATTCCTGACAAGTCTCTTGCTTCACGATGGGATGATTTGTGTGGTTTCAAAAGTAAGTTCACATTTTTATTTCCTGTGTCCAAATGAATATATCTTCCATCTATCAACATGCTCAGAGTTATTACTAAAGCTAGCCAAAGTAGAAAGAAAAATATTCCAGAAATAATCCATAGTTCAATCCATGGTGAAAACAGATAAGTATTTTTCACATGTTAAAAAAAGTCTTGTACTTGTTCTTTGAAAGTTCTTTTCGCTGGCGTTGTTTCAGGCTCGCTGGGATCCTCAGAAAACGTATCAAAGTTAATGAAATAGCCAGAAGCAGTTCTGTCAATGGTTGGAATTGCATCCGGATTCGTTGAAATCGCTGGAACCAGTGGATCACTTGCTACGTTGGTGTAGACAGGTGTATCAGGACGAACTGTTATTTGGGTTTCAAGAGGAATGAGTTCCATAGCATTGTTGCTTAGTCCTTCATTTCTTACTGTTGGATTCTCAATGGTGATGAGTCTTTCAGTTTCAACCTCTTGGATAGTAGCTAGAGGAGTGCGCTTGCTACTTGGTCAGAGTCCACATGGCCTACTGTTTAGTATCGGCCACATAGTGTGGTTTGATGAGGTCGATGGACACAAATCTTTTCTCCTTTTTACCAGCAAGGTGCGGCAGAAGTACTGTTCTTGATCCGTGGATTGCTAGGACAGGTACTGGTTGCTTGTAAGGAGGCCCAAATTCCTTCTTGTCAGTGATCTTCTCTCTGAATAGATCCCCAAGCTTTGGGATCCAGACAGGCCTTGCTGGGACGGCTGGATTATCCCCAGTGGTGGTTGGCTTCAGGAACACGTTGCTTTGTTTTGATCTTAGTTCATTTAAGTCCTGTAAAACAGCCAAACGATCTTTGATATCAAATGGTTTATTTTCCACCACTGTGCCTTTACATTTGATATCAGGAACCCACATTCTTGTCCCAAATAGGACCTCATATGGAGTGACCCCTCCTAGAGAACTTCTTGGCAAATTGCTTAATGAGTGTTGGACCCCATAAAGATGTTTAACCCACCCATCACCCAAACCTAATACCCTAGCTGTTATAGACCGCTTTATGTCCCGGGTTTTCCTTTCCACAACCAAATTTCCCTCAGGATGGAATGGAGAGGAGTACCGCAATGCAACGCCCAGACTTGCCATGGCTTCTTTGTAAGCCCGAGAGCTAAACGCAGGGCCCTGGTTAGAGTATAGCGTGCCTATTGCGTATGTGCCAATAAAGACTCGCAAATCTTTTATAACAGTTCGAGTGTCAGCTGAGCGCTGAGGCCACATCCATAGAAACCTTGAGCACGAATCCACTGCGACCATGATATATTTATAGTTACCATCCCTTTGCAAGGGACCGCAGTGATCCAGGTAAACACACACTAATGTTTTTTTATCTGAGATTAACAGGGGTGTCTGCGCAGGACGTTTCATTCTAGAGACTTTCATCTTTTGGCATATTTCACATTCCAAAACATAGTTCTTGGTCTGTTTCCTAATGCCAGGCCACCAATATCTCTGTTTTAATAACAATACTGTGGCGGAAATACCTGCATGGGCAGAAGCTATCCCCTCATGTGCTGCTAGGATTAGTCCTAATCTACATTCTATGTTTGGAATTACCCTATCCCCCACTCCAGGGATTCGAGCAAACGGAACGTTGTTCGCATCAATTATATACGAGTATTTGAGTGGAAACTTTTTAGCTAATGCTGCACCACTGCCTTTGCTTGAAGCATTGACAGCCAACAATATCTCACTGTCTATTTTCGTTTTTGAACGAGTAATCGCAGCTACGGAAGCCGTTTGCACAGCCCCCTTTGCGGCTTCGTCAGCCAATGAATTCCCTGCAACGTGAACGCCATCACGTTGATGACTCAGCGTGTGTATCAAGTGAGTGTTTTGTAGTCCGTTTTGCAACTGAACTACTTGTTCCCAAAGCGTTTTATGCTTTATTGTGTCACCTTTTGTATCTTTGAAACCATTTTGAAGCCAATACTGTAAATATTCATTTTACGATTGAACACATCAAAAAGAATCGCACACTATAGGTGTGGGGAATTTGCGATCCGTATTTTCAAGTGCCAATTTGAATGCTTGTAGTTCAGCTCGCTGAGCTGTACAATCTCCTAGAGATTGTGTTTTAGTGTCCATTGGTCGGAATTTTCCATTGCGCATATGACGTTAAATGATCGCGCAGGCTGCACTGTAAGCTTGCTTACTTCCCGTAGCGGGTTGTGTTGATGCGTCAGTATAAATTATAAATTCATACTGGTCAAGAGGGAGAATCTCAATAGGCAGAGGACATTCATGTTCGTATTGCAGGAATGCTTGTGTTTTTAAATAAGGATCAAAAACATATTCAACATCTGTTTGCAGCAAACCCATTGTATCCATCTTGGATGTAAAGCTTTTGCATTCGGAATGCTCGCTTTTGTAACCGCCTCTAAGGCTGGTGCTGGAGTCACGACAATAATGCGTTTCCCCTGAGCTAGAGCTCTTTCTTTTGCTGTCAGAATTTTTTCTGTCGAAGTGAATCGCATTTCTGCTTGTGTGTACAAATGTGATTTGTATGCAATTTTTCACCTTCATTAAAAGTTAAGTAGGTGAATCCGCATTGACCCGAAATTATTCGGATCACGAAATTGCGTGTATTTACGCGTATTTGTAAGTGATTTATTGCTAACAAGTCAGCTTGTAGTGAACGCAGGATTTCTGTGTGTTCCTGTGTCCAATCTTTGATTTTGAAATCAGGTTTGATTAGTTCGTAGAGAGGTTTAACCCTTTCTGCGTAATTTAGAATGTAAGTTCTTCCAAAATTCAGGAAACCAAGAATCAACTGTAAGTTTTTCAGCATTTTTGGAGGTTGGAGCAGCGCACACTTTTCTAAAAAGTTTGCTGCCAGGCTTTTGCCTTCACTTGAAAGTTCATATCCTAGGAAAAGGACATTGAGATGGGCAATTCTTGATTTCTTAAAGTTGAATTTATAGCCCTCAGAGGCAAAACCCAGTATTATGGTGTTCACCCTGTTCAAGTGCCTATCCAGGTCACCATCTGTCAGATAGATATTATTGACATATGACAATGCCTCGTCATCATAAATTTGTAGTAACTCTGTTACTCTTGCTGAGAATAACCCCGGGCTGTTCTTGAACCCTTGTGGGAGTCAACAGAAGTGACGCTGGGTCCCCATTATTGAGAAAGCTGTCAAGTACCTACTTTCAGGTGCTCTGTTTTGACAAAAGAAACCATTTGAAATATCCAATGTGGCTTTATATTTTTTACGCACGATGTTATTCATTAATGCTGTACTGTGTGCATTTTGCACAGCAAATGTCTTAGAACAAGTGTTCAGGTGTCTGTAATCCAAAACTAGACGATATGTATTGTCTGGTTTGGAAACAGGAAACAAAGGATTGTTCATTGATGAGGTGCATGTTTCAATCACCCTTTGATATTCAAGTTGATATAGGATCTCCCTGAACAGTTTTTTAGCTTCTTGCTTAATTGGGTACTGCCTTTGTGCAATAGGTTGACATGTTAATTGTATTTTATGGTGAGGTGAGTCCTCATCCCATCCTACATGATTTTTGTATAATGCTGGGGCCTCGGCTACTGCCCATTTCCTGGCATAAGTATATTTCAAATGTAGAGGAACATGGTTGGAGAAGGCTGGCATAATGATGTCTTCGCCATGTGGGCACTCCCTGACAAATTCTGGTGGCCAGTCTTTTTGTGCTAGAAGTATGTCATAACCTTTTGAAAGTTTGAAATAGAGTGCCTTCACTTTTCTTGGTATGTCTCCCTCCATACGGAGTATTTCATAAAACTTTTGAGGGGAACTAACCATGGTGTCTACACTTTCAACTGTAATGTACTCATTCAAGTCCACTGTCTCCAGAAGTTCCTTCAGGTTCTGGCGAGCTATTGTTACTTCTGCTGCACTGTCTGAGCCCATTCTCCGTTCTTGAGTTGTGTCCTCAGGATTTTCGGCATGTCTGATCATCAGACCTGTTACCTTTTTCTTCGTGAATTTAGATTTTTGTTTGTTTTTCTGAACGTGTTGATCGTCTCTGGACTTCATGCGTTCTTCTTTGTGATCTGACCGTCCTCTTCTTTCGGATGTCTGTGAAGATGTCTGAAAGGTATGAGAGGAGCATGTATCAGTATCTTGATACCTGTCAGGTTTTTTTTAATTATCCCTATTCCTGAGGTTATACCTCCTTTCAGAGTGCTCCTTTTGAGGAGACCTACCTCGAGATTGAGAACGTTTCTCTTTTGAATGTTGTTTTTTGTTTTCCCACTTCTTTTTAGAAGATGTAGGATTGTATTTAATTGAGTCCTTTTCAGGGCCCTCAGACAGTTGTAGGTTAACTGGTTTTCCACCTAAACTGTCTTTGCCTAATTCTTCATAGGATTTTTTTATTATTCTGGGTAGTTCATGTTAATGTTCTGTTACATCAAATTCCCTTAATTTCTGGCAGATCGCCACTGATGCTGCCTCCCCTTTAACATTAGATAATATTAGTGTTGAGACCTGGTCGAAGTTTTTCAGTAATTTCATACCTAAGTTCAGAGCAGGCTCTGACCCTATTCATTTTGAATTTGTTTCAGGACATCAGGTATTACCGCAATAGATGGAACACCATGTGTTTTAGTATAGTTGGCAGCAAAAACTGTGCCCTAATTCATGCAGTCTTCCAGATGTGGTGTGATCCCCATTGGTAGACAGATGGTTAAGTGTTTCTCATAAGGGTTAGTATTAGGAAATAATGCTTCAATTTGAGTAATGTTTTGAGCTATCCAGAATGGAATTT
Organism: Triturus cristatus; assembly: GCF_964204655.1. NCBI lineage: Eukaryota > Metazoa > Chordata > Amphibia > Caudata > Salamandridae > Triturus > Triturus cristatus. Next base: position 981,668,022 of record NC_140579.1, on the reverse strand, counting down.
GTTCAAGTTTTGTGGTCATTTTACCCATGATTGCGTGTAAAATCTGTGGAGTAATTTTTAGTGTATTCCCCTGGTGAGGGCTTTGATATGGAATGGTTATTGGTGGTTATTGGTGGTTGGACTGTTAAAGTCTGCATGACAGTACTAACTGTCTGTAAATTTTTATTAACTCTTTGAGTTGAGTGAGTAATTCATAGTCTGACATTGCTTCAATGTCAGGATGAAGTGTGTAGCCGGCTAAAATCTGCCATGTTGCTCCTGGTCTACCTAGTAGACCGAGCATGGTAATGTGATTGTAATGTTTTAGGGCGCCTTTAAACCTGAGCTGATGCTCCTGGTATGTGAGTGAATTTCAACATCTTCGAAGGGAATGTATTCCTCAGGTGGTTCATCTTCTTTGAAGAAGTGAAACATTTTTGTTACTGGATTTGATTCTGGGAATGTAATCCATGAATAGAATACCTCTGTCTGAAAAGATTCATGTGCCTTTATCACAAAAACTGTTCTACCACCTCTTGGAGTTAGGCCATGTTTTATAAGTTTTAGAGTGATGGCTCTCCTTAAATTTGGATGGATGTTTATAACACCCTCATGGGTTTCATTTAAACCTGTAGTATTAAAATCTGTTGCGACTTGGTCAGACGCAGTCTCTGTATCAGACATTTTTGTTAAATGAAAAATGTAGAGCAAGTTTCGAGGGAACAAAGATAAGGTGCACAATATTTTGGAACACTGTATCCTTCAACGTTGACCAAACCAAACAGCTAAGACATAGGATTCTCGTCCTACTCAGCTATGGCGGATATTATCCCTACCCACTCCAGACGTCTTCTGGAGTATTATGAGTAGGGGTCTCTGAGAAAAGCACAAATGAGTTACTTCAGTATCTAGCGTTAAATTAGTGCCTTACCAAACCGTTGGGCGCCATGTAGTGTAGTTCCTATTTCCCTTATAGGCTCTGCGCATTGGAATAATATACACTATAGTTTTTGCATAGGACTAAGGTCAGTATGCTCCTATCGAGTACATTAAACTTAATTACTTGTGTGTGCCAGCTAACTCAAAGGTCACTAGAAACTTCTCGAATGAACAAGAAAGGATTTGTTTCTGACAACCGCATAAACATGACAACTTTGTTCCCCTTAGAATCGGAACGCGTCTCAGAATCGTGGAAACAATAGATAACAGTTTCACTCAGTCAGTCGTGCATGCTTAGTTTCTCCAGAGTTACACAGAAATAGATAGACGGGCGTTTCAATAAAAGGGTTTATTGAACAGTCTTGTTTCTCGTGTAAGAGATATGAGCTGTTACAATCATTAGACAGTAAGCAAGATATAATATGCACAGCGTAAGCAGTAAGAAGAAATAATACTGCAATAGCATTGTCTTTTAGCTATGACATATAATCATATATACATACATAAATAACACAGCCTAAAATGTTTTTAACTCGTCTGATGCTTCTAAATAGTTCTACCCCAGTGAACCTAACCTAAGTGTAGTACGAGGTAAGAAGTAGGTCTTATTTTCTATAGTATGGTATATACTAAGTTAGTATGCCAAGAGTCCCTCTAGGTTCTACTCAGCTCCATACCTTAGAATGAGAGAGGTGGGAATCTCTATCCGGGTCTCAAACTCTAACACCCCGCGAAGGGAGTCAGAACACTGGAAGCTGGATTCTCTGCGAAGAGGGATGACAGCGTCTGGTCAGCGCGTCAGGCCGGGATATGGTCTCTTCCGAACTTGCCGTGGCGAACCGTGCAGTCAAGTCGTGCTGAGTCGTGCCGTGGTTTGCCAGGGTAAGGGAAGGTATATTTATACCTGGAAGGTGCTTAGGAATGCTAGCATTGACGTAAAGTCGGGCAGAGGAAGACGTCATGGATGAACCCCTAAGGAATAGTAGTTCATGCATAATGGATGAGTTCTTGGAAAAATCAATAATCCTAGCTAGGGAAAGTCCCGTTCGGGTTAAGGGTCTGGTTTCTAAGAACTCGTTGTGACATGGGATGGACGGATGTAGGTGACCATGCCTGTATTTGGTTAGCATGGCTAATGCCTAAATAAGGACTGGGATTCTATGCCTACATAAGGGCAATGCGAATTGTGCCTATATAAGGACATGATTCAGGGAAACCTATATACGGGTATCCAAATCGAAACACAACACAACGTTGGGCTGTTCTTTATATCAGTCGGGAGTAAGTTCCACTATTTCACTGTGCCCAGAACAAAGCTTCCCCCCCCCCCCCCCCCAATGTGCCTTGTAGAATCTGGGGGCTGGGGGTTTGGAGGAGTTTGCTCTGCGCTGATCTTAGATTTCTAGCTGGAGGGGTACCAGGAGAGGTGTTGTTTCAGGTACGGAGGACCGTTCCCGTGCAAAGCCTTGAAAGCTCAACATAGAGATTTAAAGTCTATCCTTTTTTTCACTGGGAGCCAGTGTAGCTTTCTCAATCCTTGGGAAATAGACTGGAGTTTCGGAATGACCAACAGCGGATAGCGGCTACTTTCTGCACACCCTGTAGTTTGAGCATTTGCTATTTTTGTAAGCCCATATACAGGGCATTCCCCTAATCGAGTCTAGCCAGGGCTAGAACAGTCACAAGTGTTTTTACTGCTTTTGGTGGAATAAAAGACCAAACTTTCCTAATTGTCTTTAGAGTCAGGAAGACCATAGATGAAACCTTATTAATCTGGTGTTGAAAAGTCAGGTTATCATCAAAGATGATGCCCAGATTCTTCACCTTCTTGACTGGGACCGGAAAATCACCCAGGTTCGCTGGCCACCAACTATGCGACCAAAAGGATGTGTCGGAGCCCAGCAGGAGTACCTCTGTTTTTCCCCCAGTCAGCTTTAGGCAGTTCAAGCTCATCCACTGATTCACACAGGACATGCAACGGTAAAGCGGGCAGCTGTTTCCTCCAAATTAATGGAGATAGACACCACTAACTGAGTATCGTCCGCGTAGGAAATCACAGAGAAGCCAAACTGCCTAATTTTATCAGCCAAGGGGGTCACATATATGTTGAATAATGTGGGGCTCAGTGAGGAGCCCTGAGGCACCCAACATGGGAGCATGAACTGTTCTGAGCAGGAAGTTCCAAGCTGAACATACTGAAGCCTATTGTTCAAATAGGATTTAATCAGTTTGAGGGCAGAATCCTTAAAACCCGCCTCTGAGAGCCTTCTGATCAGGATATCATGATTTACGGAGTCAAAAGCCACCGATAAATCCAATAGTATCAGGATGGCCTTGGCACCTGAATCTAGTATTGTTCTGAACTCCTCTGCCGCCATGACTAAGGCTGTTTCCGTACTATGCCCTTTTCGAACACCATATTGTGAGGGATCTAACAGATCCGCTGATGATATGAAGGCTGTTAATTGGATGTTTAGAATTTTTTCCAGGACCTAAGCAGGGAATGGTATCCTGGAGATAGGTCTGTAACTGCTGGTGTCACTAAGATCCAAATTAGGTTTTTTTAAAAGGGGAAGGATTGAGACTGTCTTTCAAGAATCAGGAAAGATACCATTGCTAATAATCTCATTGATAAGTATACTAATTTGCTCACTGATGAGGTCGGGTGCCATCTGGAATATTTTTGGGGGGCCAGGGTCTGACGGTGCTCCGGCCTTTGATGTTCTGACCACCTGGGATATCTGTCCTATGTTTAGTGGGTGACAGGACACCAATGAATTGTCGGAATAGGGGAGTGTATCAGCTGATGAATTGCCTACACAATCGGTGCGTGATGAATTGCCTATACAATCAGTGCCCATGTCTATGAGGGATCTATAAACGTTCTCCACCTTATCCCTGAAAAACCATGTGAGTAGGTTGCAAAATTCCACACAACTGTCCCCGTTGGGTGTTTCTGGTAATTTAACTAGCCTCTTTAAGGTTGCAAAGAGTACTTTGCTAGAATTACCGGCCTGCAGATTTTTCTCTGAAAAATACTCGCTTTTTTTACCAATATCATTTTCTTATAGTTAGTCAATGTCTGTGCATATAATATTTTATCTGCTGCACTGTACTGCCTTCTCCACCGTCTTTCTGACTTTCTACGTAGTTGTTTTTGTGCTCGCTGTGCGTCACAGAACCAAGGTTCAGAGTTTTTTTTCCGCTTGGTGGGTCCTGCTGGATGTCCATTAGGAGACCGACAGGGCTGTGAGGGTAAGCACTGCTGTGTAATGCGCCTATTTACACAGTTTCCAGACAATGCAAATACAAAAAAATTTAAAAAGATAAAATGACTAAAATGCGCCCGGTATCACAGAGAATGAATTAAAAAAGGTAATGCAGTAAATAGCAAAGGAGGCGGCAAACCTACCGCTGGATGAGCAACAGCTGCCTGAAACTCAACTCGGAGAAGACAGAAGTCCTCGTCCTCGGCCCGTCGGCATGGAACAACACCTGGTGGCCCACTGCGCTCAGCAGCCCCCGACCCCCACGGACCATGGGCCACGCCAGAAACATCGGCATCATACCCAACTCCTCCGTTTCTATGAACCGACAGGCCAACGCCGTCACCTCCAGCTGCTTCAACACCCTTCGTATCCTCCGTAAACCTTTCAAATAGATCCCTCCCCCATGTCAAGTAAGACAGTCATCATGCACTCATCACCAGCAGACTGGACTAAGGAAACGCCCTCTACGCTGGCATGAACAAGTCTCCACTCCGCAAGCTCCAGACGATACAGAACACTGCCACCAGACTCGTCCTTGGCATCCCTCGACACAAGCAGATCAGCCAACACCTACGGAATCTCCACTGGCTCCCTGTTGAGAAGAGAGTCACTTTCAAGCTACTCACCCACGCCTACAAATGCCTACACAACACCGGACCCCAATACCCCAACAACAGAATTACCTTCCACGAACCCAAAAGGAACCTCCAATCCACGAACCCAAAAGGAACCTCCAATCCACCAACCTCGCCCTAGCTAACACCCCACACATCCGCAGAGCCAAAACAGAGGGAAGAGCCTTATCCTACATCGCGGCCAAGACCTCGAACGAGCTCCAGACCTGGAACGAGCTCCCAATCGACATCAGACATGCCCCTTCCCTGAACACCTTCAGGAAGGCACTCAAGACCAAGCTCTTCGGCTGAACGGAACTGCTGACTCCCCCTTCCCCATCAGCGCCTTGAGACCCTCACAGGTGACTTCCTAATAGCCTTAAACTTGTCTAGGTAAATCTTTAGGGCTCTTTTAAAGTCTAAAGAGTGAAGAGACCTTTCAACCGGTGTGGTGGGATTAGGAAAAGAAGTGGGTAGTGAAATGGATTGATAAATGTGAAAGTCAGACACCACCTTAGGAAGGAACATAGGGGGGTTCTCATGACTACCCTGTTGTTGTGAAACACTATGTATGGCTCTTTAGAGCAGAGAGCTTGCATCTCGCTCACCCTATGAGCAGAAGTGATCGCCACTAAGAAGGTAGGCTTCCATGTGAGATGTTGAAGCGTCGCTTTGTGAATCAGCTCAAAGGGAGGACCAATGAGCTTGGAAAGAACCAAATTGAGCTCCCAGGGAGGAGAAGGGGAGCAGATTGGGGCGAAGACTTTCTTTAACCCTTGAAAAAAATCCTTAACCCCCTGAAGCTGGAAGAAGGATGGTTGGGAGGGTGATTTTCTATACGCCTTAACGGCTGCAAGGTGTACTTTTATGAAGGCAAACTGCAAACCTGAATTAGCCAAGTGCAGGAAATATGGTCAAAGTGCCTCCTTTTGCCCATGGGTCGTCTCGAACCCCTTTTGCACACACCACATACAGAATCTCTTCCATTTAAATGCATAAGTTTGTCTCGTGGAGGGTCTCCTTGATTCCTTTAAAATTTTCATGCACTCCTGAGGAAGCCCTAGATGGCCGTATTGAAGTACCTCAGGAGCCATGCAGCCAAGTTCAGTGAGGGAAGGTTGGGATGATGGATTCTCCTGTTCATTTTGTGTGGACGCTCTGAGAGATGTAGAAGGTCTAGGTACCACCACTGCAGTGGTCACTCAGGTTCGATTAGGATCATCCTCGCTCTGGAGTGGTGGAGTTTGGTTGTGACCCTCGGAATAAGAGGAAGTGAAAGCCCCCTGACCACAATTGATCAAAAGAGCATTCCCTTTTGTCCCTGGTCAATAGTATCTTGACTCAAAGTCTTGGCATTTTTTGTTGGTGTCATCCACGAAGAGATCGATTGCTGGATGAGCCCATTCCCGGAATATGTCTGCCACCACCTCGTCATGCAGAACCAAGTCTTACTGATCTTCCAAGTGACGACTTAGGGAATCTGCTTGAACGTTTTGATCTCCTGGTAAGTCGACTGCTGTAATTGACAGTTGCATGGCCAGAAGCCAATGCCAGATTGCTTGGGCCTCCAAGGATAGGAGGTGGAACCGGGTACCTCCCTGCTTGTTTAGATAGTACATCGTGGTCGTCTTGTCCGTCTGGATTAAAATGGAGCTGGCCTCTATGGAGGGATAGAAGGCCTTGAGGGCTAGATGCAAGGCTCGTAGCTCCAGCATATTGATGTAATATGCTTGCTCTTTGGTTGACCAGAGACCTGGAGTTTAAAGGGGATCAATGTGGGCTCCCCAATCCTGGAGTGAAGCATCCGTAATTAGTGATTGTGGTGGAGGGGACTGATGGAAAGGAACTCCCACCAAGAGATTTTTCCGACAAGTCCACCATGGGATGGAGGATTTTGCCGCCTGGGAAAGGAGGATCTTGTTGTCCCATCGAGCCGTTCACTGATCCATTTGTCCTCCAGATCCTGTTGCAAAGGTTGCATCCATAGTCTGACATTGGAAACCAGGACGATGCAAGATGCTATCAACCCTAGGAGCGAAGCAACCTGCAGGATAGTAGGTTGAGGAGTGCGAAGGGGCTGGTTGTACTTCAGAGTGATAGATGATAGTCTCTTCTCCGAAGGACACACTTTTCTTACGCAGGAATCCAGTGTTGCACCCAGATAGTGTAATCTTTGAGTAGGTTAGTGAACTGACTTCGCAGAGCTGACATGCAGGCCCAGCCATTGAAGGAAAGTCAGACAGATCTGGTATGAGCTTTTACGTCCTGAGGAGATGAACTCTTCAGGAGCGGTACAACAAGAAATGAAAAATGGACAGCCTCTTGCAGCGTAAAGCAGCTGCTATTAATGCCATGCATTTGGTAAATACTCGAGGGGCCAATTTCAATCAAAAAGGGAGGACTTTGTACTGGTAGTGTTTGGTCCCTACCATGAAGCGTCGAAATCTGGAGTAAGGTGACTGGAACATGGAAATACGCATCCTGAAGATATATTGAGCACATCCAGTCTCCTTGCTGGAGGTGAGGACATATTTGATGGAGAGCCAGCATGTGAAATTTCTCTCTTCGGATGGACTTGTTCAGAGTGTGAAGGTCTAGTATAGGTCTGAACTCTACTTCGTGACCTTTCTTTGTACCAGAAAGTACCATTAGTACACTCCTTTCCCTCGTTGAGAGGGAGGAACTTTCTCCATGGCCAATTTTTGTAGAAGAGTGGCTACCTCTTGCTGCAGAAGTTGCAGCTGATGGGACGTGGGTTTTACTGGAGGAATCGTCAGAGGTTGATAGAGAAACCGTAGAGTATCCATTCTGCAACATGCTTAGTACCTATTGATCTCTTGTGATGTTGTGCCACTCTAGTATGTGATAGACAATACTTCCCCCGACTGGAGTGGGTAACAGCGACAGGGAAAGCGCTGGCTCATTGTTTAGTTGGAGTCTTCATGGAGGAAGATGACTAGAGTGGGGTGCCTCTACCACGGGAGGCACAACACCCTAGGTAGTGTGATTTGGTCTGCTGTTGTTGCGTCCTGAGACCATTGAGGGGTTTGAACCCTCTGATTAAATGGTCTACGGTCATATGGCCTGTATCTGCGGCAGAACTCCTTTTTCTTTTCATGACCTACTGCCTTTAGAGTGTCCAGTTGTGTTATCATTCTGTCCATTTAATGTCTATGTGTGTCGAACAGAGAACTCCCAGAAAAGGGTAGGTTTAGAATTCTCTGTTGGGCTTACAGCCACAGTGCAGTGAGCCGTAGCCAGGACGATTGTCTAGCACATATGCCACGCGCATAAGTATGAGCAGCCAGGGTCTCCCTTCCTGGAGAACTTCCTCAAAGTCTTGGTGATCCTCTTTGGGCAACTTGTCAATAAAACATTCCAACAAATCTCACCCGACCCTATCATAGAGACCCAACAGAGCTGAAGCGCTGAAAACCTTTAAAAATGAAGCGGCAGTGCCACAAACCTTTTTTCCCAAGAGTCCTGGGCTCTGCTCTCTTTGTCCGGAGGCACCGTTGAAGAAAAAGCCACTGCATGAGTCTTTTTTGCAGCTGCAAAGATTACCGAATCCGGAAGACGATCCGGACTCAGGAACAGAGGGTCTTGCTCTGGGGGCTTGTACTTTTTTAAGATCCTCGCTGGGGCCGTTTTGAGAGATGCTGGAGTGAGGAAGGTATCCATGACTGGTTGTAGAAGCCCAGGTACCAAACATAGCAATGGTCTTGCAGCTGATCTTTGGTGCAAAGTCTTGAAAATGACAGATGATGATGCTTGAGGAGTGGGCATATCAATGTTCAGCTTATGCGCTCCTCTAACCAGCACCTCGTGAAAAGTATTGATATCATCCACCGGAGAGATTCTCAAAGGTGGACTGTCCATTAACGAGGGAGAATAGTCCCTTTTTGAAGATTGTATGGAAGATGAGGACCATGAAGGTGACCTATGCCTTTTGCAGTGGCTACGTGCAGGAGACCTCTTACGTGGTGATGGAGTTGCTGCTCAGTCACGTTGACGACCTCTGGGAGAAGCAGTAGGAGAAAGGTCCACAGTCTGCACCAATCGAGCCAGAGGTGATCTGTGCAGAGGGCTAGAGTAATCCATACATTGTTGTACCTGCACTGTGGAGGATTTCTACCAGTGGTGAACTGGTTAGAGACATCTGGGTGATAGATGCACCGAAGGTGATCTCTGCCCTCCATTATCTCGCTATGCATGAAGATCTGTCGCCTTGGGTGCCTCTCTCTGTATCTGCCGTTCAGAGGATGGAGAAATGGAACTGCTTAACGTCGACAAAGGCACCTGCGGCGATCTCAACTGCGAGCCTGTAGATACTGAGCGTCCCTTCAAAGCGGAACGGAAGGACTGAGAACGTCTTCCTGTTGGTGATCTGCGTGTTGACGTTGAGAGCTGTGAGAGCCTCAACGTCGAGCAACGTGGCACATCTTGTGAGTGCTAGGAAGACACTGATGGCGTTCGAATTCTGGATGTCGGGCGAGGTATTGCCGGAGACTGGAGTCTTGACGCTGGAAGGGTCCTAGTCTTTGACGTTGAGTGAGGCACCACTGAAGGACACTGTTGCTTCGACATCGAGTGTGGACCCCCCATAAAAATGTCATCAACGCTGCCCAAAATCTCGACATTGAGCGTGCCGACGCCAACAGAGAACGAGTCCTCGACGTTGACTGTCGGCGAGTTGATGGCATGAGGGTGCTGATGTGACGCCAGTGTACGCCTTCGATGGATAGACGTCATACCTGCCAATTTTTCCTTTGTAGATTTCGATGACAAGTGGCGTTCCAATTCCTTCGGCTGGGGCTGCGTCGACTGTGAAACTTGCAAAGTTGTTTCTTTCGTCTGAGGCATTTTTGATGCAGAGCCAGACGCCGAAGAAGAGCAGATAGGGATCTTACTTCTTGAAGTCGATTGGGTTCTCCTCTTCTTGTGCCTCATTGGAGATCTTCCTCTGCAAGTAGTTGACTTTTGTTTTTCAGAGAGGCCATAAATACGAATCCTTTCTCTCTCCTTGAGAGTGCGCCTGGAAAGATTTTTACAATGTTGGCAGGTCTCAGGAGAATGTGGCTCAGGGAGAATCCGCACAGTGTGTGAATCTATTTTAGCCTTCCTTTTGCCACAGGAGGGGCAAGGATCGAAAAGAGAAGGCATAATTTGACAGAAAAAAGATAAAATTCTGTCAGAAAAAGGTAGATTGTTACTTCAACAGTTGAAAGACGTCGAATAAGAGAAAACTAACAGATTTTTGATTAAACTTTTTGACAAAAAAAGTCGAAAAACTCAGATCTGAAAATTCCAGGATCCTGACTGAAGGAGCCGGAAAGAACAACTGACCTAACTGTCACCCCTGAGGCATGATGGGAAGCTGGGGGTCATGGCTGCCTTAAAGGCACCGTGACAGTTTTGCTTTATTTTCTTGTAGTTTCTTTGCTGTTATGATTCCAATGCAGCATTTGAGATAACAATGCTTTCTATGTTACATTGCAGCTTCTGCAGTTTTCATTAAACAGAATTCAGGTGTCTCTTTTACGTCTGTTTATTCTTCCAATGAGTATGTTCTTCTTGTTAAACAAAAAAAAAAAGAGTATAAGGCTGTTGTTGCAGAATCAATTTTCTGATGCATTAATTAATCTTGCTTTTTCGTAAGGCTACATTGATTTTTGTGGAAAAATATATATATGTTTATATATAGAGCTATATATATATGATTTCATATATATATTTTTTAATATACTCCGGGGTCCCCGTGCAAGGATGGGAATATTCAGTGCTTATGACTTTAATGAGGATACACCTGGAAGAGAACTAGGATTACAGGTAAGTAAATTGTCCTTTCCCACAATATCTATTGAGAGGCCAGTTACACCTTCGGTACAATTGTATTGTCTCAGGAGTTGAAGTGCACTTACCCCCTTAACTGTACCACATGGACTTCCCGAGTTAACCTTCTGACCAGAAGCCTCCCCAAAAAAACCTCCAACATGTGCAGAGTCCAAGGGTTAGTGAAGAGGGGCCTACCAATATATAATAGAATGTCATTCACATTATGGGGTCGATTCCGATCTTGCTCGGAAGGGCTCCGAACGCGATCCGTTGGGAAAAAGGTACGAGTCGGACGCGTGTTTCACGAACGACTCGGACACCTGTACGAACGAGCAAGTACGATGCGAGTGTACGCGTGTGTTCCGACCGAACCGTACAGAAGCAATTTTCTGATGCATTGATAGCCATGCTTTTTAGTAAGGCTACATTGGTTTTTGTGGAAAAATATATTTATGTTGATATATAGAGCTATATATATATAGTTAGGACCTAGTTTCCATAGGAAAAGTGTTTTTTATTTTCCCAATAACTTTGGCGCTGGATGATGAATCTTCGTGAAATTTTCAAAAAAAGTGGCCTGCTCCGGTCAGCTCCTGTCTTGAAAGTTTCAGGGTGATTCGTCAGGCGGGGGCTGAGAAAAAAGGAGGGTCCCAAAATGCGTTGTCCCCATGTTCATTTCCATAGGAAACTTTAGACAAAGCTACAGCCCGAACTGCTCAACGGAATTACACCAAGTTTGGGAAAAAAGGTAGGTCTTGGTTCAGAAAGATCCCTTTTTCTAAATGGTGTTAATCCGTTGAGTAGTTCCGGAGAAATTAGAAAAAGAAAAGATTTGGGGCCATATGTAGGTAGCCTAATACCGGTCGGTAACGGCCGATTTTCGGTAAATATACCGTTACCGACCGGTATTTAGGCTTTTGCTCTGTAGGGGGAACATTTCAGGATTCAGTAAAATTACCGATTCGGTAATTTTACCGATTCGGTAAATACCGAATCCTGAAATGAGATGTAGGTGACACTCAAATGAGTGATGTGTAGGGAAAATAATTCGGTATTTAGCACCAAATATATGTTGGTGCTAAATACCGAATTCATTGCAAAAAGCAATATTTTGCTGGACTAACAGTGCCATGTGGCAGACATACATGCCCTTAGGGCATGTATGTGCGCCACATGTGCACACATGCAGGAATCAGGGGTGCAACAGGGTGTCAATGTGACACCCTGCCACCCTTGAATGTGCTCCCCCCATTACCGAATCGGTATTTACCGATTCGGTAATGAGGCATACTTTCCCATTGATTCAATCAATGGGAAGGTATGCCTCATTACCGAATCGGTAAATACCGATTCGGTAATTACCGAATTTCTCCGATTCGGTAATATTTACCGAATGATTACCTACATACGAGTTACCACTTCTTAAATACCGAATCGGTAAAGTTCGGTATTTAAGAAGTGGTAACTTGTATGCTACCTACATATGGCCCTTGAACTCTGTCCTCCATAGCTCCATAGGAAACGTTAGACAAAGCTACAGCCCAAACTGCTGAACGAAATTTGAGCACCGAGGAGGGTTCGCGCACTCTTCCGGGCACAAGCTTCCCTCTGATTGGCTGCCAACACTCCAAACCAGGACGTGTTGGCAGCCATTTTGTGGCCTGGTTACCAAGTCAGATGATAACTGTGGAAAAAAGGATGAAAAACAAGAATAGGGGGCAGGGTAGGAACACCCTGACCCCCTAGGCCTGCTCAGGGAGTTCCACAAGGACCCCCAGGGCCCCCCTTAATTTTAGTTTTTTTTATAAATAAAATTCAAAGTTGCGCTGGGTGCGCGCCTCCTGCTGTGAATTTTTTTCTTTTTTTTAAAACAAGCGCGGGTTCCGGCTCTTTGTTTCTCAAAGCCCCTGGGTGGGCCAGGTCCCGGGGGCACTCAGCAAATAATACAGGAGCCTGCGGGGCCACCCGCAGACCCGGGGACCGCCACCTCCCTGGGGCTGAAGCAAAAAAATGTTTGGGGGGTCCCAAACTCCTTACACTGAGCCGGGGACCACCAGCTCCACGGGGCTTTGATAATAAACTGCGAGGTGGGCATGCGGTCACCCCCACATGCCTCGGGGACCACCACCTCCCCGGGGCACTTAAAATTGAAATTCGGGGGTCCATTACGGACCATTCGGACCCCCAAGCCCCTGGGACCACCACCTCCCCGGGGCTTTAGAAATGTTGGAAGGGGGGCCGGCTCCTGCCATGTCCTGGGATGCCCACACTGCTGTTTGCTATGGCAGGGCGGGAGCACGGCTCCCACCCTGTCATAGGAAACTCTGCTTTGCTTCAATGAAGCAAAGCAGGATTGCTTTTGGGCAAGGGGAACTGCATGTCAGCAGCTCCCCTTGCTCAAAAGCAGGAGGTGGGGAGTCGGCGGGACAGTGGGGACAGTGGGGGCATTGGGGCTCCCCCCACGGTCCCCGAGAGGCCATGCCCCAGAGGATGGGGTCCCCGGGGCCAAAAATGGCCCGGGAGGGGGACCACGCTGTCCCTCTCCTTTAAAAGAAAATATATATAAAAGGATTGGCCATGCCCCGAGGGATGGGATTCCTGGGCGAATATAAATTAATGGAAGTAAACAAATTTCTTTTGCCAAAGTTTGAAGTCGCGACCCGAGCGCGGTGCTCAGCGCGGCCCCCTAGTGTGAACGCAATGGGTGCGCGACTCCAAGCAAAAATAATTACGATTTTTTTTAAAAAGCTTGGTTATATGTTGGGTTATTGGGTGGCTCTAAAAAGAGCCCTTGTTTTCATTGGGAGATTGTTGTAGCTACATGTAAGTGCGGATGTAGAGCTTCGGGTTGTTGAGAAACACTGTTGCCTTGATTAGTGAAGTGTACTCCATCACTTCTGTAGATGCCATCCATATGGAAACGTAGATTGTTATTATAGATGGAGCCCATCCTATGGTGTCTGAGGTAAGCAGAAACAGCTTTATTGTAATTTTTTCTAGCTTTCTCAATTTGAGGACAAAATTGATTGGACCACTTCCATTTCTGTCATTGACATATGTTAGAGTATACAAAGACAGTTTGGGGGAAAAGCAACATCAATTCTGCAAAGGTGTCCTTCATTAGCATTTCCAGACATACCCCAGTCAATGTGCCTAGGTCACTGCCACCACAGTGCCCAATCATGAGGTCAGGGGGTTGGAGATGCAAAAAGGTTTTAACCAAAGGCATTAATTGATGCCACTTTAATACTCTCTGTGCAATCCATTTAATGTCTACATTTTGCAACGCTAGGGCTTTGTCAATACCTCTGCGTTCAGCATACCTTTTGCACCAGAAAACATAGCTGTGCCCAACAATCCACACTGAAAGCATCTTGAAGGGATGACTGGAAGTAATGAAAAGATGTCTGTAGCTGAAGTAGTCATTTGGTAGAATGAGAGGTATCTAAAATGGTGGACAAGATGCTGTTTTTAAGAAAGTAGAGAGTTGATTGGCTGTTTAAGAACTTTGTACATTCAAAAATAGAGTGCTTTTTACTTTCTTTAAAAAACAGGTTTCATATTGGTTAGTAAAAGATGTTTGAAAGGTACAGTAGAAAGGATAAGGTCATATTTTGCAAAGTCAACCACACCTGCTGTTTGCATTTGCAACATTGTGTGGTGAACTTGAAAATATGGTGAACTTGTGACCTGTCAGTTCAGTTGAATGTTCCATGAACTGTTACTAAGGAAACTGACATTAAGCAGAACGGGGGTAGAAGTCAGTTGCTAAGGGTTGTTATGTGTAACCAATAGATGTCGAGTCCAGAACTGAACCATGGCCAGAGCCCTGGGCAAATTCTGCACAACCCTACGCTGTACTGGTGTACGCCGGCTCTGCCCACTCCGCTTAGGCTTACAGGGGGGGCCACAAAGATACATAACCTAGGTCTTCCCCACTGCCAGCGGTAACATAGTTGCGTCCACTGTCCACAGCAAAATGTAATGTGGTAGGGCCTGGGGCCATCATGCATACATAATGAACACACAAACACAGTTAGATAGATGATTATTTAAGTTAAGAATAGAGGGTAATAGCAGTCCCTAAGCAGGGAAAAGAAACCCGTCACAATTATCATAAATATTGAAGTGCCTAAATATTATTCAAAGTGGGGGTGCTGTACATACTGATAGCACTGATTACCCAACAGTGCTGGTCAACAGATCATAAACCTGCATCTACACATGAAAATTATTCAGCAATAGCACTTCCCTAACACAATCACAAATGGCAATATCTGCCTCAAGTTTAACAACAAAAATGTTTGCATTCACAAAGGAGTGTCCATTAATGCTGTGTATTCATCTTCTTTTTATTCTTTTATACGAGATTTCCCAGCAGCAAATTAGTGAAAACAGGCCAACACGTGTTTCGTCTGTACCACAATAAGTATGCAGACTTTATCAAGGCTGGAAAAGATAAGAGTATATACATATAATGAGACTACACAAACAAGTTATCACAATTCAGATTTTGTGTACAAATTGGTGTGGACTGAATGTTATAAGTAAGCATGAAATTGTTAAGGTGAGAAGAAAAGAAAGAGAGCAAAATGTTAGAACCAAGAACAAGAAAAGACCAAATAACACAGAGCAACGTGATCAACTGAGAGGAAAAAATGGATCAAGTATCAGATAGATAAGCATAAAGTGTCAAGATGTGAACAAGATTGAACAAGGAAGAGACAACGATGACCCTCCAACGTAATATAGTTCGATAAGTTTTGCCCACCACCACAGGTAGCCAAAAAAGCATAATAGATGAAGCATGTGTAAAGTTTAAGAAAGCCTGCTGTCCTGTGAATGGTGATGGAAAAAGAAGAATACTAGGCCAAAACAAACGAACCAATAACACAAATCACAATCCAGCTCAGTGATCCTAATGTAGTCAAGGTTCCAGAATACGCAAAAATCTGGAGAACAGTGAAACAATTTATTATTATTCTAAAGCAAAGAAAGAGAAAAGAAGTGATACACACAAAACAATTTTATAAATAATCGCTACCAATACAGGAGTAGCAGCATAACTAACAAGTCGGCAGTACCCGAAATATCTTGCTCAAATAAAATTGGAAATGCCCTGAATATCAGGCAGATACTAGAAATAGCTGAAGGTCTTCAATCTATGAAATGATTAATCAAGTCTAAGACCCCAAAAATTATTTTGCAATGTGAGAGAACTAAGTATAGTACACCGTAAAAATAATAAACAATGTTGTGTACCATAGCTAAATAGGTAAACTCATCTGATGGAGGCATGTGATAAAACCCAAAATTGTTATTAATTGATCACAATGAAGTGTGATAGACTATCTAAGCCCAAAACAGAAAAGAAGAAGAGCAAACTATTGACACTTACCTACGCAACACTAATTTAAGTGAAGCATCGTAGCAAAATAGTTGTCACCCTCAAATACCAAGGTGGTTGCTGAAAATGTCGGCAAACACAATAAAACAGGACCTGTAAGGTGATAAAACACTCAAATATATGACCAATGTAACAAGAAACTACAGGGAAATGTAGTAACCTATGAGTGTTGGGCACTCACCCCTGTGAATCAGGTGTCGAGTATAAGTTGAGTTGTGAAGAGAAAGCGATATATCTATAGATCCCGTTTGCAGAGTCTGTAAAAATAATCGGAAGTAGGGCAGCCCTGCCTTGATAAGCCGGCTCCCTAAAGAAACAAGAAATAAACATACGGGACCCATATTGGTATGGTGAATGAACTAGACTGCAGATACGGTAAATGCGCTGCGAAATAACAGGGCAGATTGCACAATCAAAGGGTTACATATATAGGAAACCAAGAGAACAGTGTCAATACGGAGACAAACAAAAAGCATACCTGTTAGCGTTTTAGACACCACGCGAACCGGTCGTCAAGTACAGTTGTGAAGAGGTGAAGCATTGAACCGAGCCTCACTCTAATGGGAGTGGGTGCGTAAGAAAGTCACGTGGTCACGTAGGACCACGTGGTCTCTCACCCAGTGAGTATATTGGATGTAGAGAACTATTGAGACTGTATAGGCGCCATCTTCAAGTATACAATAGAGTGCCGAGTAGTGTAGGTGGACTATAATAAAAGTAAGTAACAAACGTCTCTGTAAGTTTCGATAATCGGCAAATACATTATTTAACCAAATGTGTGCAACCCATAGATGGTTGCACACCTTGCAAATATACGCGCGTATAAAACCCTGATAGTGAAAAGAGAAAAAATGGATAACTATCCCAAGTAGTAATACAGCCCAAAAAGAATGAGGCTGGTTAGGGTAAGGGTATTGGAGAAACGCGAACAATGTTGTCTTTAAACACGTAAAGAGTGATGCTGAGGTGCGAACGCTATCAGGGTGGTTGTTTCCTCCGGCTAATAAAAACGACCTAAATGTGATAAAAAAGATGCAGAGGTGCAACACAATGTAAGATTTAGACAGAGTAGATTAGACTAGTAGTAAAAAGAAAAAAAAAAAAAGAAAGAGATAATAACTGAGCAGTCAGTGAAGTTTCAATATAAGTAAGACATGTAAAATTGTAAACATGAGATTGATAAGGTGACACTGTAAATATAATAAAGTGTCCTGTTATAAATTATCTAACATGTATGCAATTGTATCGCACCACAGAGCTTATGAACAAACCAGAACATTATTATCAGAGGCACATAAATGTTATGATCACATCACCTAAATATTCACAGGTAACAGACATATCAGTGTCAACTATACAGAAACAGTCAAAATCAAAAATAAGAGGACAAAAATATTGTGATCACATCCCCTAAATATTCACAGGCGACACATATATCAGTGGCAACATTGCAGAAACAATTAAAGTCAAAAATACGAGGACAGAAAAATTATACTAGCAAAAGTAATGATCAGTCTCTTAAGAAAATATGTAGATCTCTATCGACATTAAGTCCCATGTCTACTGATCTAAGTTTGATAAGCCATTGAGCCTCAAGTTTTCTTAATCTAGACACTCTATCGCCACCTCGAGGATCTTCAAATACTGTTGCAATACCATGAAATTTTAATTTGAGTTTCTCTACAGATGAGTGCATGGTATTATAATGAACTGCCAGGGGGTAGTCGCGATTGTTGTTCCGAATGGCCCTGATATGTTCCTGAATACGTTCTTTGAGGGGTCTGTTAGTACTACCCACGTATATAAGGTCACACTGGCAGATTGTGCAATAAACTACAAATTTAGCATTGCAATTGATAAAATTCACAATGTTGTGAGATTGATTGGTGTTGTATCTAAAGGTTTTGGTTTTGTCGCACGAAAATTGACACACATTGCACATTGAGCATTTGTAAAACCCATTAGGTCTTGTTGGTAACCAATTGTGTTGTTTTGGTACTGCTAAGTCTGGGATGGCTAAGCTCAGGATGTTCCTAAGAGTTTTGCCTCTTTTGTATGTAACAAATGGTTTCTGCTTGATAAATGGAGCTAAATCACAGTCCAATTATAGTAGATGCCAATGTTTACGAAGGAGCTTGTATATGTCATTACTACAAGAGTGAAATTGAGTGAGAAAAGCCACTTGTGTTAGTTTATTGTCGCGCTTTTTGTTGTCTTTAGATCTTAAGAGTTCTGTCCTCCGGGTTCTATTAATCCTTGTGTGTGCACGTTCAAGTGTTCTGCAATCATAGCCCCGGATCACAAATCTACTCTTAAGTTTAACAATCTCTTCTTGAAAAGATTAATCCTGGCTACAATTCCTCCGAAGGCAGATCATTTCACCAAAGGGAATAGCCCTTATTTGAGAACTCGGATGCGAGCTAGTAACATGTAATAAGGAATTGCACGCAGTTGTTTTGCGAAATAACTTAGATTGTAATATGTCATCTTGAACAAATAAAGTCACATCAAGGAAATCAATATGGTCTTTGTTATGAGTGTACGTGAAGTTGAGATTATATGTATTACTGTTCAAGTACATGATGAATTCGTGTAGAGTACAGTCGGTCCCATTCCAAATCATGAAAACATCGTCGATAAAACGACCCCAATACACTATGTTGTTGGTTAATCTGGTTGGACATGAGTTCCAAATATGATGTTGCTCGAAGAAACCCATGTAAATATTGGCAAAGGATGGAGAAAATTTGGCCCCCATAGCTACACCTGAATGTTGTTTGTACCAGTTGTCCTTATGCTTGAAGAAATTATTATCAAGCGTCAGGTTTGTCAATTCCAGTATCATTCTAGTGTGGTCATAGAGTGTGGCATCTCGTTTAGAAAGATAATATGTCAGGGCTTCCATACCTTTGTCTGGTGGGATACTGGTGTAAAGGGAGCTAACATCTAAAGTCACTAAGGTGAATTCCTGTTGCCAAATAAAATGTTCCAATTTGTTTAGTAGATCCTTAGGGCCATATGTAGGAAGCCCAATACCGGTCGGTAACGGCCGATTTTCTGTAAAAATCACGTTACCGACCGGTATTCAGGCTTTCGGTATGTAGGGGGGACATTTCAGGATTCGGTAATTTACCGAATCGGTAAAATTACCGAATCGGTAATTTTACCGATTCGGTAAATACCGAATCCTGAAATGAGATGTAGGGGGAGTGTGTGGGTGTAGTGTGGATTCGTTATTTACCACCAACTGAAAGTTGGTGGTAAATGACGAATGTCTGAGTAAATGCATTATTTGGCCCTTAGATGTGTGCAATGTGGCAGACATACATGCCCTTAGGGCATGTATGTGTGCCACATGTGCACACATGCAGGAATCAGGGGTGCAACAGGGTGTCACTGTGACACCCTTCCACCCTTGATTGTGCTCCCCCCATTACCGTAACTGGCTTCCCATTGATTCCTATGGGCCTCCTGGCCCATAGGAATCAATGGGAAACAAGTTACCATTACCGAATCGGTAAATACAGATTCTAAAATACCGACACTTACCGAATCGGTATTTTTTTACCTACATTACATTTACCGATTCATAAATACCGAATCGGTAAAATTCGGTATTTAAAAATCGGTAAATGTAATTTACCTACATATGGCCCTTAGTGTCTTCTATATAAGACGGTAGGTTGTGCACTATTGGTTTTAGGTATATGTCTATCTTTTCAGAGATCCGCTCAGTACTACCTCCAATACCTGAAATAATAGGTCTACCTAGAGGTGTTTTAAGGTCTTTATGTACTTTAGGTAGTGTGTACATATATGCAGATCTCGGTGTAGGATTGAACAAATATTTGAATTCCAAATCCGTAAGAAGACCAAAATTGAGCCAATATCTAAGGGTGTTTTCAATGAGTGTGGTAACTTTTTTCGTTGGATCATAAGTAATCTTAGTATAACACCTGTGATCCGACAATTGATTTTCAATCTCATTGTTGTAGTATGTTGTATCTAGTACAACGATGTTTCCACCCTTATCTGCTTCCTTTATAGTAATATAAGGTTCATTTGTTAATGAAGCTAGGGCTTTTCTCTCATTTGGTGTCAGGTTGTGTCTTATGTTGGTATGTCCCCCCAGTAGTTTGTCCTCCATTGCATACAGTTCAGATGTCATGATTCTAAAGAAACAATCAATCATGTTGTCTGAAGATAATGTCGGTGTAAAAAGGGACTTGTGTTTCAAACCACTGTCAACATTCATGTCAATATTAATCCCAAGATCAGCTATAATATTTTCCAGATCAGGAATTGTTGTCATACTTTCATCCAATGACAATAATAATTGAGTGTCTCTAATGTCTTGTATACTTTGACCACTAGGTGCAACTGTATAAATCGGTACTGGACACCCTTTTTTTTTGCATACCAAACCATTTCTTTAATTTGAGTCTTCGTACAAATTTGAACAGGTCAACATGAATTTGGGTAAAATTAGGACCGGAAACAGGACAGAAACTGAGACCCTTTTTAAGTACAATGATCTGCGGTTCAGTTAACTCAATTTTGGATAAATTGATAATTGAAACATCATCTAATAATTTATCTCCCACAGCCCCGATGTTGGCAGCAGTAACATATTCTGTATAACCAGCAGTATTGGTTAGTTTTTCTGTGTTTTTGACACGGATCGTGTCACCCTTTTGCTCTCTTCTGATTCGGTTTTTGTACCCGCCCCTCCTTGTTCTCTTCTTCCTACATTTCTCTTGGAGTTGAACCCTATTTTCGTGCCCTTTCTGTATCTCTCTAACTCCGATAAAAAAGATGAGGGTGTGTCATTAGATACATTGGTCTCTACTAACGAAGTAGATGTTGTGTCACTAATGGCTTCACTGCTCCCACTGATGTTACTGGAAGCTTCAGAGTCACTGACTGAAACTGGTGTATCGGTACGTTTATCCCTCAAGCCCCTAGTGCCACCTCTCGGTGTTACTTCATCAAACTTCTTGGCGAAGGTGAAGATTCGACCATTTTTGTAGTCATTATCGTCACGTTTAGTTTACGTATTTTCTTATCCTTGATATAGACCTGATGGGCATTGAGAACTTGTTTCAAAATCACGAAGTTTTTCTCTGCTACATCTGGCATGTTAAGCGCTTTCTTAAACTTTACACATGCTTCATCTATTATGCTTTTTTGGCTACCTGTGGTGGTGGGCAAAACTTATCGAACTATATTACGTTGGAGGGTCATCGTTGTCTCTTCCTTGTTCAATCTTGTTCACATCTTGACACTTTATGCTTATCTATCTGATACTTGATCCATTTTTTCCTCTCAGTTGATCACGTTGCTCGGTGTTATTTGGTCTTTTCTTGTTCTTGGTTCTAACATTTTGCTCTCTTTCTTTTCTTCTCACCTTAACAATTTCATGCTTACTTATAACATTCATTCCACACCTATTTGTACACAAAATCTGAATTGTGATAACTTGTTTGTGTAGTCTCATTATATGTATATACTCTTATCTTTTCCAGCCTTGATAAAGTCTGCATACTTATTGTGGTACAGACGAAACACGTGTTGGCCTGTTTTCACTAATTTGCTGCTGGGAAATCACGTATAAAAGAATAAAAAGAAGATGAATACACAGCATTAATGGACACTCCTTTGTGAATGCAAACATTTTTGTTGTTAAACTTGAGGCAGATATTGCCATTTGTGATTGTGTTAGGGAAGTGCTATTGCTGAATAATTTTCACAGTTAGATAGATATTGGAACTGGCTACGGGCACGTGCGCCTGGCCCCTTTTTATTACCAGGGTCACATGTCCAGTGACGCCTGTGCTGGATGCGTGTGGGTGAGTGTAAGCCAGCCCTCAGAGAATGTTTGGTGCTGGCAACAACTACAACAGTGAGCATCGGATCACACCACATCTGAAATCACACACAAAAGATTCTATCATAAAGGGTCCATGACTTGTGAGGCACTGAGGTAGGGGCACCAGAGATGAGCGTGCTCATGTGAAGAAATTGTTGTTAATGTCCCTTCGGGATATTCCTGCTGCCTGAGGTGACATTGTTGCGTCTGCTGTCTACAGCACGAAAGTCAATCATAAAGGGTCCATGAGTTGTGATGCACAGAGTTAGTGGCACCTGAAGAGCTCAGAATGTGTGCAGCCAGCGATGATGGCGTGTCCTTGCAGGTCAGGATTGGATTGGATATATGTGAGACCTGCTGACCGCACTGTAGACCGGAGGCAGTGGTCAGCAAGGGCCCACAACCACGTGGTGTTGACTTGAGTTGCACAGAGTTAGTGGCACCTGAAGCAATCAGCACGTGCGCAGCCAGCGATGATGCGTTGTCCGGGCGGGCCGCACTGGATGCAATTTCTGTTGCCTACTGGACTCTGCGATTAATGAATCAAGACAGAATTTGAATTGTGAGCCGTGCTGACCGCAGTGTAGGCCGGAGGCAGCGGTCAGTAAGGACCCACAGCCATGTGGCGTTGACTTGGGCTGCCCAGAGTTAGTGGTACCTGAAGCACTCAGCGTGTGCGCAGCCAGCGAGACAGCAATTAATGAATCAAGACTGAATTTGAATTGTGAGCCCTGCTGACCACAGCGTAGGCGTATAGAACAAAAGATTAAATATGTATGGAATACATTGTCGAAATATTGGATCTTCTGAGTACAATCTTGTTGTTAGAAATTAGCTTTTAAAAAACCTTAGAAATTCACTGAAAAAAGCACAGGTTTTAGCGACAGTATAGTTAATTGCCTACTGGTCTCTGCAATTTTTTAATCAAGACTGAATTTGAATTGTGAGCCCTGCTGTCCGCAGTGTAGGCCAGAGGCAGCAGTCAGCCAGAACCCACAGCCACATGGCGTTGACTTGAGCAGTTAGTGGCACCTGAAGCACTCAGCGTGTGCACAGCCTGCGATGATGCGTGGTCCGGGAGGGCCGCACTGGGAGCAATATCTTTTGCATAATGAATTCTGCCTCCATAAGGCCACGTTGAGTTGACTTGTGGTGCACTGAGTTAGTGGCACCTGTGGCGCTCAGCGGGTGCGCAGCCTCCAATGATGCGTGGTCCGGTCGGGTCGCACTAGTAGCAATGTCTGTTGCCTACTGGAATGCGTCATCTGCAATCGTGATTCGATCTGAATTGTGGGCCCTGCTGTCCGCAGTGTAGATCGAAGGCAGTAGTCAGCACAGACATAACTCCGCGGTGCTGTGCTGCTGGGTTCGCAGGGGGCTGTGTCGAGGAAGCCGCCGGTCACGGCGGCGGCCTCGTTGCAGGGTGAGGGCTGCCGCCCTGGCAGACGCGTTGGCCTTTCCGGAAGTGAACCACGCCCAGAGCCCCAGCCTATTTATTCACACTCCTATGCTGGACTGGCGTACGTCGAACCAGCCCACTCCGCTTACAGGGGGGGACAACACAGCTACATGACCGAGATCTTCCCCACTGCCTGAGGTAACATGGTTGCGTCCACAGTCCACAACACTACAAGCACCAGCAGCATATGTCTGTGATCTGCATAGTGAGGTCTGTCCAGCACATGACCGCCACACTTGGCATTGTGTGTATTCTTATTCATGGGTGACTTGCATCCTTCACACATACTTGGTTCCCACCTCTCCCAACATTCAGCTATTGTGTGGTTGAGGGGCCATGCCGTTTTCAGAACGTCCGCTGTCCTGTTCTGTGCTGCCTCGGTGGTAGTCAGGGGAGGAGGGTCCTGGGGATGGTGGCGGTGGGTGTTGTGGCCCTCTTGGGTGTCGGAGCTGCATGATCAGTAGCTCCATGTTAGGTGTTGGTCTTCAGATGCGGCTCTGGGCTGGGCTCCCTTTCATACTGTAGGTCGTCATCCTGCTTTACATCAGTAAAAGGCAGGTGTTAAATTCCTACTGCTAACGCACCTTATCGCCTGTTTTTGGATCGCATTGCAGATTTGGCTGGTCGTTGAAAATATCGGAAAGTGTAGTTTTCGTGTTTTTTTGCAAGGGGACCCCTACTTTGCATATCATTAGCGTTAGTTGCCGCTCTCATCCGTGGCGATGTGTTTTGCGGAGCTATCGTTGGAAATCTGGCGATATCTGCAGTTTGCACCTGGTTGAGGATGGGACGGTAATTCTTTCGCCACTTTTGCTGCGCCAAAGTCCCGATAACTCGGCGATAAGTCCTTGAGAATACGCCCCATCGTTTTGGTTTTTTTTGTCCGGATTCGCGCACCCAGCCACTTTTTTTTTTTTAATGCTTTTTGGGCCCTTGTGGGATCCCCTGAGCAGGCCTAGGGGGTCAGAGTGTTTGTACCCTGCCCACTTTTCTTGTTTTTTCACCTTTTTTTAAAACTCTTTCCTTGTGATTCGCATGTAGCTACAACAAACTCCTAATAAACACAAGGGCTCGATTTAGAGCCACTCTATAACCCAACAGTGGGGACTTATTGACAAGTTATCGGCACTTTAGTGCAGCAAAAGTGGCAAAACATTTATTGCCCCAGTCTCAAGTTGGTGCACACTGCCATATTGCCCACAGGCTGACGGTACCAACACAGCAGACAACCAACATCCCTCTGCAGACAAAGCTGCTGGCTGTGCTGCACCTGTTGGCCTCTGGTACCTTCCAACCAACAACTGCCAGAGTCAGAGGAGTCTCACAGTCAGCCCTATTAAACTTACTCTCACATGTCTTGGATGCATGTCAACAAAACCAACGGCGGGCTCCTGTATCCGCACCACACGCTCGTCCCAATTCGTAGTATTCCTGCGCAACCAACCCCAACCCCAGCCGTTGCCTTGCCTTGCGCCTCTGTTCTCCAGATACAAGACTGTGGTTTCTGAAATGGGTGTGCGCCAGGTCATGAAGTCCAGTAGTCTACAGTAGTGGAAAAACAGTACTTTATTACAAAAACATAAATTAACAAAACAAAAACATCAAACAACGAGTGCCATTCCCAATGGGGAACATCAACAGGGCAACTTGTGGATCCAAATAACTGCAGATCGTCCTGGAAATTCCAATACAATTCCATATTCCAAAGGTCTGTATTCAGAAACCTGTTGGATAATTGGTGACAAAGTTCAAGCGTTCGTATGGTCACAAATGTAATCTGGTACAATGTATTGCACTTGGACAAACCGGAATGCTAACAGGTATGATCAATCCTGCACAAAAAGACCGTAACAGTTTGTGTGCTCGTAACCTTCGTAGGAAAGAAAAGGAAGGTTACGACCACACAAACTTCTGTTACGGTCTCATTATGCAGGATTTATCATACCTGTAAGCATCACGGTTCGTATCAGCTTGATACCCCTGCAGCTTCACTTCACCCACACCGTGCAGGAACAGCTGGAGCCCAATCAAGGAAACCACGCCATAGCAGGCTTCCCGCACATGTTGGGGGCAAATGACTGCAAACATGTACTACTTGTGCCCCCTGCCAACACTACACACAATCACCGCAACAGAAACCACATGCATTTCAACAATGTGCAGGCAAAACGGGACAACCGGGGCCTGTACACTAATGTTGTCACAAACTTCCCAGGCAGTGTGCATGACTCCTACATCTTCCGCAAGCACCCCAGCCCTTGTCCCCAGACCGGTCTGCCGCACAGCGATGACTGCAAGACCCTGCGCACCCAGACCTCAATGCTCACCTGCCGCCACCAGCATGTCTCCAAGAGGGCCCACCATGTGCCGGTGCAACCTCCTCAGCCGTCACTGGCTACCGCGGCACAGGGCCCCAGCGTATCCTGCTGCACTGCGCCGAGGAGTTATGTCTGTACATGGGTAGCTAGTAGAGTCTTAAAAGTATCTATTATATGTATATATAAAGGTTCCCATCACCCACTGGAAGTGGCTCGCTTCATCATCTGGGAACCGGGACTGTCAATGAGCCACCATCTACTGAAGATATGCTGATGGTGGTTACATCTAAGTCCCAGAATTGACTATTTATATACTTATTGAAAAAGAAGCGATTATTGTTTAGTAGGGGTGATAGTTGCAGTGCTCGTGAAAAAGTGAAAAAAGTGCTATATAAAATTGACTATCAAGGCACAAAAACAATTTAATAAAGCGCTACCCTGATGTCAAAAGATAAAAACAGTGCTTATACAGCTTTAACAAATAACTGTATGGCAAACTGGTCTGGTCTACATGTTTCAGCCAACGGATATTCAAATCCAGGCTTTCGTCAGGACCAAAAGTTACTGCAGAATTGAGGTGGGTGCTGTTGTGCAATCCAAACAGACACAAAAAACAAAAAACAAAACAGGAGGTTGAAAACAATACAACCTGACCACTTATGCGAATCCAAATAGTGGTTCTAGAAGGTTACCCGATTTATTGCGGGTGTGCACCTCGCCTCACCTGGCATCCGCTCAGGCAGTGAGGCACCGCTCTCTCCGTCAGACTCTACTAGCTACCCTGTTCTTCTGTTCGGTGGCGCAAGGGCCATATATTTTCTAAGACTTACAGTTTTTCTTGTGTAATATCTATTGACCTGGGGATTAGAAACTGCTCAAGTCTTTAAACCAATCCCTAAGACCCCCACTCTTTTTGAGATATTTTTTATGTTGTCATGTCTGTACAGCCTGCTGCCTTTGGTGTACACGCGGTCCAGATGTGCTCACAATTCAAATCGGGTCTTGATTGTCAGGATGGCATATCGAGGCCTATGCATCATCGCAGGCTGCACACCTGCTCAACTCTGGTGCCACTAACTCAGTGCAACTCAAGTCTTCGCCACGTGGCGGGAGGCCCGTGTTGGCTAAAGTGCCTCTGCTGCCACCAACTCTGTGCACCTCAAGTCATCGCCACGTGGCGGGAGGCCAGTGTCAGCCAAAGTGCCTCGGCTGCCACCAACTCTGTGCACCTCAAGTCATCGTCACGTGGCGGGAGGCCCGTGTCGGCCAAAGTGCCTCGGCTGCCACCAACTCGGTTCACCTCAAATCATGGGCCCTTTATGATTGAATATCGTGGTGCGGACGCCATCATGTCACCTCTGGCAGTGGGGAATGTGATGTGGTAGGTTCCTAGGCCCTCATGCATAAATAATAACCACTCGGACACACCCAGATAGAGAGTGGAAATGGCGTCGAGCAAGTGCGCCCGGCCCTTTTTATTGGCAGGGTCACATGTCCTGTGATGCCTGTGCTGTATGGGTGTGTGTAGGTGTAAACCAGCCATGAGGGAGTGGCTGTGGTATGCTGACAACTAGACCTGTGATCAGCAGATCACTACAGGGAAGACCTACGGCATGTAGCGTTGTCGTTCACCCCCTGTAAGCGTAAGCGGAGTGGGCTGGCCTGGCGTATGCCATTCCAGCATAGGGGTGTGAACAATGACCCCGGGGCTCTGGGCGTGGTTCCATCCTAGGCTGGACAAGGAAGTAACTAATGGGTGTGTCTCTGTTGTAGTGTCGGCGCCACCTGGAGCGCAATGGGAAATGTTGCACCCGGTGACTCAAGTCCCACAACATGAGCAACATGGACGTAAGGAGGAATCACTGACCCTACATTCATCCATACTTCTACACTTGAATGATCATAGACATCTGTGTGAATTTGAATGTTTAATGCACATTCAGTGGAGTGTTGTCTTGAGGGATTTTCTTCTCTTGTTTTTGGTATAGCCAGTACTATGTACTCATCCAATCACTCCGCCAATAACCAAGCAGTTATAAATTCACCATGCACTCTCCTTGCAGTACTCTAATCGTCCAGTCAGTAGACTACTCCTTCACACTTCAATCAAAAAAACTATAGGTTTCATGGACATTATAGTTCAAAATTAGCATTTTTTAAAACCTTTGAATTTTAGATGTCATCAGTGATGTCATCAGTGATGTCACTGACCATGTCATGAATGATGTAATATGTGACGTCATCAGCAGTGCATTGCGGGGGCGTGAGTTATAGTTGAACTAACTATAACGGACGAATTTCTCTGGTTTTGTACGAGTCTTATGTCCAACTAACTATAACGTCCCTGAAACCTATGGTTTTTTCAGTGAATTTCTAAGGTTTTTCAAATGCTAATTTCTAACTATAACGTCCCTGAAACCTACGTTTTTTTCAATGAAAAGTAAATATATATATATATATATATATATTACCTACTGGCGGTCGCCAGTAGGTAGTTATAGTTAGGACCCTGTTTCCATAGGAAATCCGCAACATTCTATTTGGAATAACTTTGGCGCCGGTCGACGAATCCTCGCGAAATTTTCAAAATAGGTGGGGCGCTACGCTCCGCTCCTACCCTGAAAGTCTTGGGGGGATTCGTCAAGCAGGGGCCGAGAAAAAAGGGGGGTCCCAAAACACGTTTTCCCCATGCATTTTTCCATAGGACCTTTAGACACAGCTACAGCCCGAACGGCTGAACAGAATTACTTGAAATTTGGCAGAGAGGTAGCCATAAGGTCAAGGAAGTGCCTTTTGCAGGTCTGGTGTAAATCTGTTCAGTATTTCCTGAGAAAATAGCATTTAAAAGCATATATATATGTGGGCGGAGCCTAACCACACATCTCATCCTGAGATCTGATTGGCTGTCAGCACTTCATCCAAGAAGTGTTGGCAGCCATCTTGGGACCAATATACATGATAGCACCTCATTAAAAAGCATTGCAGTTAATAGAAGGTTTTAAGACTTTAGTTACATTATAAATCATTTGTTGATGGTACCATACTCATTTTAGGAATTGTGGTATGTTCTAAGGTGATTTCACCATGTGAAAAAGCCTTCTGCTGGGATATCATGATTGAGAGAAAAATATTTTCTCATGCTTTTACCACAGAGGTTTGGAAGGTGATCTATAGGCTAAACTGAGAGCTTATTTTCTGTAAATTCACATTATCTTTCTCAGTCATGTGAGAATGAAGTCTGACATTCTCAGTAAAACATGTACATCCAACAAGGGCAGAGACTGTCAGTTGATTCCTTTGTGTTCTACTGCAGCTTCCCAGAGTGTTCCAAAGAACTACTAGAGCGCTAACAGTCCTACTTATGATAAACGTATGGCACACCTGAAGCCATCTTGCTTGGATTAAAGTGGTAACTCTTAAAACATTTAATTTAAAAAGGAACAAAATGAGGGGGTTCATTTTTCCATAAAAAGTATGATTAGTGCTGCAGAAAGAAAAATTAGGGCACATTTTGAGTGACTTCTCAAATCCTCTTCTATTTCATTAAAAAATTCTGACATGCAGACTGAAACATGCTCTTTCAATACCAGCAGCAGTTTTCCCTGGTGAGCAGTAGCTTTACTACAGTGATCTAATGAGCAAAAAGAGTGCTAACATTCTGAATTTATGGCAAATGTGTGACACATCTGAATGCCTTCTTGATGGAATCAAAGTAAAAAACTGAAAGTATTTCCTACTGAGGAGACTGCAGTAAATGAGGAAATTAGGAAACTTCATAACAAATAAGTCTCCCAAGATGGCCACCAGAGACAAAAGAGCCCAAATGTAGCCCAAATATCACCCAGATGTAGCCCAAGTATAGCCCAATGACAGAATGTCCCAGAATGTTCTTAAAAACAACTAGAGCGCTTACTGTCTTCATTATGACAAAAGTATGGCACACCTGAAGCCATCTTGATTGGAATAAACTGGTAACACTTAAAACATTTAATTTAAAAAGGAACACAATGAGGAGGTTCATTTTGCAATAGAAATTATGATTAATGCTGAAGAAAGAAAATGAGGGCACATTTTGAGTGACTTCTCAAATCCTCTTCTATTTCATTAAAAAATTCTGACATGCAGACTGGAACATGCACTTTTAATACCAGGAGCAGACTTCCATGGTGCAGTAGTTTTACTACAGTGATCTAATGAGCAACTAGAGTGCTAACATTCAGAATTTATGGCAAATGTGTGACATATCTGAATACCTTCATGATGGAATCAAAGTAAAAAACTGAAAGCATTTCCTACTGAGGAGACTGCAGTACATGAGGAAATTAGGAAACTTCATAACAAATTAATCTCCCAAGATGGCCACCGGAGACAAAAGAGCTCAAATGTAGCCCAAAATCACCCAAATGTAGCCCAAATATAGCCCAATGACAGAAGTGTGCAAAACACTTATTATTTTGTGTTTTTGCAGTGTTATATAGTGCAGACTTGTCAGGTATTGGAGTGCTTTACATGAGCATTGGTTACATCACACAAGAACAAATTCATTTTGGTTGTAGACATGGGGAGACTAAGTGATTTGACCAGAATCACAGAATGTCGAGCTGAAGCAGAAACTTCAACATGGTTCCCCAGTTGCAAAGTCTGCAGTTCTGGAAGTAACACCACATCCTCTCCCCTAAGTGCAACATTTAATCAAGTGGTCAACTGGATAAAAAAACATAAAGATAACAAATAATTTAAAAGTGCTTTGTCGCTATTTGAAAACTCAGAAAATATGTCCTTATTTTAGTCTTTTAGAGCACTAACCATAATTTTGATGCCAATAAGACCCTCTCATTTATGTAATTTCTAAAGGAAATGCTCTAGGTATTACAGTTTTGATTACATCAAGATGATGTCAGGTGTTCCACACTTTTGTAATAAATATAGAATGTTAGCAATCTAGTTGTTCATTAGGATACTGTTGAGAGGCAGAGGCCAGGGGCACGGACTCTGAAAATTGAAGGCAGGTAGGAGGGTGCAAAGGCAACAATTTAACCACACTGAGCAGGCAGGAAGGGCCGTGGAAGCACAACAGACTATGGAGGGCAGTGGAAAGGGGGGCAGGGGCAACAAACCAACAATACAGGACTTGCAAGAGAGGCTGTTGGAGGGAAGATCTATTACGGGTCAAGGAAGCTAGGGGCGGTCCCCAGATCCCCGGGAGCCACCACAGAACTGAGCAGGAGAGTGAGTCAGGGACAAAAGGGGCACCTTAATTTGAGCCGGGGTGCCTAGGAACGCTTGCTCCAAAAATGAAGAAAACAGACATATGAGACATGGAATTGGAGGCAGAATACAATGGCAGTTTAATGAGAAGATGCAACTTCAAAGAAACCGCAGAATAGAGACATAAAGTACAAAATACAGAATCCAGATAATCATACAGCTGTCATAATATTCTCTGTATCTCAATTAATGTACTGACAGAGAGAGAGAGAAAACACATCTATAAATGCATCATGAGAAACAAGTTACACCAAGGAAAATGTTACCTAGGAACACTCACGTTTACTCTTAGAGCAAGCATTCCTGCAATTACAATACAAAATCTTTTAAATGCAAAAGTAAAGAGAACAATGGTTAAACATAACATGACATTTCATATAGGTAAAATAGAATAAGATACTTCAAGCAAAGCAGAGCAAGACATTTTAAGCAAAGGAAGACAAGAGCTCCCAGCTCTTGGGGAAAACCTGCACTGCCTGTTAACCTACATACAGACGGCGAGGTAGTCCGTCAATATCTGTGGGTGCTCCCTTTTTATATCATTTTGTGGGCTCCTTTGCACGCTACATCTACCTACGTATGCTACCCAAAAGCTTCGTCTGCAGATTTTACCAGAAATTTCGTCATTTACCTACTTAATGCTGACAATGGACTGGGTGAAAAGGTCAGTCTCTCAGGCTAATCGCTTATCGTAAGTTCCATAGAGCAAGCAGAAAATAATGGGTATTGTACGGGAATTCAATATATTCATGTATAAAATCTCCTCAGTTCTCCTAACTTGACGCTCTGCGGTTGCCACTTCCTTAAAAGCGGGAAACCTGCCCAGGAAGCAAGTACCAGTCCAGGATGCAGCCTACTGTATGTCGACAGCTTCAGGGGGATGTTGAACTTTGATACCGAGCACGGAGCACTCGGGTAGGGTGGGGGCTACTAGTTTGGATAAGAAGGCCTCGCAGACCTGCCTTCAGACTGCTATACACTAAAATTGCAGAGCTATGGTCAATTTAACAAAGAGGCCTACATATTGAACAGAAGGGCCTACACAGGGGTTTTATGCTGGCTGAGTGGTAAGGATGTCTCAGGATAATTATATAGCAACACAGGACCCGCTGGTCAATTTAATACGGCCTACAAATGCAGCTGGCAGGGCAAGGACAAGGGTCTCATACTTCAGGTGTGGACAGAACGGGCCAGGGGCCCCCTGTGATACAAAATCTACCCTCCTTCAAGGCTGTGGCAATGTAATAGACCATTGTGGGCAGAAGGAAGAGGCAATGGTAGTACAACCATACATGCCAACAGACCCGATTCAGCCAGGAAACGTCCAATGTTTTTAAGCTCAAATGGGCTTTATTTGATCTGTCTCCTGTCTACAATATCCTCTTTTTCAATGTAACTCAAAGGGGAAAATCAATACCCCAGTTTTTTTTCAAAATCTCCCTCTTACCAAGTTCAAAATGTTTGCAAGTATGGTACATTGGATCATGGAAGGAAATGGGATAGGGACATGGACTTGGATAACAGAGGACAGGAGGGACATGGAGAGGTGCACCAAACCGACCCTGCAGGGCAGGCATCAGGGTTTGCAGCAGCACAATACACCACACAGGGCATGCAGGACGGGAGTGCAGCACAACAATCCATAGAAAGCAAGAGGGAGGGGACAGGACCATGCACATGGACAACAGAGAACAGAGGGGCAAGAGGCAATGGTAGCTAGCTGACCATAATGGACAGACAGGAGAGAAAGCTGCAGCATAACAGACCATAAAGGGCAGGAGGGACGGATCAGGGGCATTACAATGGAACAGACAAGCCAGGAGGGAGGGAGTAGGGCTGGGGGCAAGGGGGCAGGGCAGGAGCAGCAAGATAGCCATGGAGGTCAGGCAGGATGGGCACTAGAAGCAAGACACACCATGAAGAGCAACAGTGAGACTGTGATGGCACACACACAGACCATGGAGGGAAGGTGGGAGGGGGTCAGGGGCAGCTAACTGACCACACAGGGAAGGTGGGAGGGGCCATGGCAGCACAGAAGACCAGGCATTGCAAGTGGGAGGGTTAGTGGCAGCACA
Organism: Triturus cristatus; assembly: GCF_964204655.1. Classification (NCBI taxonomy): domain Eukaryota; kingdom Metazoa; phylum Chordata; class Amphibia; order Caudata; family Salamandridae; genus Triturus; species Triturus cristatus. Next base: position 981,634,990 of record NC_140579.1, on the reverse strand, counting down.
ATGGCTATGATGGGCAAGAAGGAGCGTGGAGGGGCATGCACAAAGGACGATGGAGGATAGAAGGGAGGGTCAGGACCTGTGCACAGACAAGAAAGTTCAGGGGAAGGGACCTCACAACAGACCACACGGGGCAGGCAGGAGGAGCAGTTGCAGCACAACAGACCAGGGAGGGCAGAAGGGTGTGGCAGTACAATGGACCATGTAGGACAGGAGGAAGAGGATAGGGGCATGGCATGTGGACAGGCAGGGTGGAGGTGGCAGGGACAGGTTACAGTCATCTGACAATGCTAGGCAGGTGGGAGGGGAGTGGCAGCTCAACAGAACACTCAGAGTAGATAGGAGTGGCAGGTCCATGGGACATGGTGGGCAAAAAGGATGGAGCAGGGGCATGCACAAAGACATCGGAGGGCAGGGGGAAGGAGAATAGGGGCAGCAAGCTAAGCACAGAGTTTAAGCAGGAGGTCAATGATGGGGCATAGAATTGGGCAATGGAGGGCAGGAGGAGTGGACTGGTACATCATACTAAATTGAGGGCAATGGCAGCACATCAGACCATGCATGGCAGGAGGGAGGAGGCTAGTCCATGGATTCACACAACAGAGGATAGGGAGGAAGGGGATGGGGCAGCAAGCTAACTGTTCAGAGAAGGCGGGTATTAGGAACTTTATTGTTTTTAAAACATTGTGTCTGTGCGAACTACTTAAAATATGAAAAAGTATGCAGCATAATCTCACTTTTATTCAGGAAGAAGAGGACGTTTGTGACTGTGACTCCGGGCTCACTTGGCAGAAACACCCCCTGACCCTCCACCCCCTATCGCAAAATGTAATGCCCGTGAAAAGGGTAGGTGAACACAGTGTTATATAGAACATAGTCCTGAGAGCACGATTGAAAATGAAAACTAGATATAGTGTATGGTATAAACTATGCACCAAAAAGTGTGATATAAGATGAACCGGGCGTGAAATATAATATGCAATACATTGTGCGCAATGACAGATTCATTGGAGAGCGCGAGATAGCACAGGCACTAGCGCGTGCTATGCGATATGCGCCTTGGAGTGTAATATGCACAGGGCAGTGTTGTGTAACCTAACTAGTCTCTAAAGTTGTAATATAAAATATGTGCTGGGGAGTGTAACGTTGCATATGCACTGTGACAAAGATATGGATCCCAGATTGTAATATGTATGGCATAGCACTGTGCGTTATAACATAGGCATCGAGAAAGGCACGTTAGATGGGGCAATATAACCCGTGCGAAGACAAGTGTGGCATGACATATTCACGGGGTGGTGTTACAGTGCACATGGGCTAGAGAGTGTCATAGCATATGCACTAACTAGTGGAATACAACACAGAGGTGTGTGGCACTCGGCAGGCAATGGTGGGTGTAACACAGCATTGGGCTCTGTCAGGAGCACGCTGTGACTCTCAAGTGATGTTCGTCCCCTTTCCAGAGAGTAAAATAAAAAGTATTACACATCCGGCAGTGGATGTGTGTTTTATTAACCGTGAGGGGGGTTTCTTGCATAGTTTTGGTCGAATTTTTGTCGAATCCCATTTGAATGGCTTGGTGTGCATGTGTATTAAATGTGCCCGTCAATAGCTACCCATGTTTGTATAAATAAACGACAAGGGTGTCTACCAGGATTAGGCACGGTAGGGCATCAGACATGTCAGAGCTTCACTAGTGGTGTAAATACATTCCACGTGGATTCATTGCATGCATAGTCGCCTTTTAATGAATATCACGCAAATCGTCATGGTGATAGGTACGTACGGTTTGTCCAGCATGTCCTAGGTGTGTCTATAAATATATATTTTTTAAAAATAATAAAAAACAGTGGCCGGCCCTGGGGATTGGGGTCAAAAAAATATAATTAGGAGACTGGCCCTGGGGGATGGGGTCATCAGGGCCAATAAATTAGAATAAGAAGGGGAACCAAACAGCCCCCCTTCTTAAAAAACTAAAATAAATAAAAGACTGGCATCGTGCCGGAGGCCATGCCCCCTCCGTGCAGCACTATGCAAACGCGCCCCCAACAGGCATCTCCAGTATGCGCCAGGGAGCTGCGCTGCAGCCAGGTGTTCTGAGGCCAAGCCCCTTTTTACACCTCTCTGCAACGCAGCTCTGTGGCCCTTACTGGAGGTACCTAGTGGTCTAGTTTGACCCTAGGGACCCTTAGGATTCAAGGGGACTTAATCTCTCAACTTAGAACAGCCACAGGGCGCGTTTACACAGTGGTGAAGGGAGGGGACGGGGCCTGAGGTGACGTGTGCAAACACGCACTATGGCACGTTTTAAATTGGGGATATAATTTCCCTTCAATACTGAGGGCCCCTGGGGGCTAACTAGCCCACCAAGTGCTTCCAGTAAGCGCCACTGAGCTGCATTGCAGAGAGGTGGTCCAGGCCGTGCCACTTTTTACACCTCTCTGCAACGCAGCTCTGTGGCACTTACTGGAGGTACCTAGTGGGCTAGTTGGACCCTAGGGACCCTCAGGATTCAAATGAACTTAATCTCCCAACTAAAAATGGACACAGGGCGTGTTTACACAGTGGTGAATGGAGGGGACGGGGCCTGAGTTAACGTGTGCAAAAACGCCCTGTGGCCTGTTTTAAGAGGTAGTTTTAATCCCCATGCCCTATTATATACTAGGGGCTTACAGAGGAGGTCATGCTAATCACAGGGGGACCCCAACGCATAATGTTCCCTAGTGTATGTAGGTGTTTTCACTGTATTCTAAGTGTCTTTTAACATAGCACTGGCTCTAGGACTGGTTAGTCAGACTCAGTTACCACCAGTATCCGTCTGAAAAAGTTGAGGGTACAGGATGATTTTGCAACAAGGCTTCTTTCTGCTCTTCTTTTTGTTCTTTCTGCACGTTATCCTTCTTCCTGCACTTATCTTCGTATTTGAGGACTTCTGTTGCTTCTTTCTGCACTTCTTTTGTTTCTTTCTGTGCATTTTTTCTTCTTTCTTCACATGTCCTATCTCTGTAGGCATAGTTAGAAATTAGCATTTAAAAAACCTTTGAAATTCACAGAAAAAACCATAGGTTTCAGGCACGTTATAGTTAGGAATTAGCATTTAAAAAACCTCAGAAATTCACTGAAAAAACCATAGGTTTCAGGGGTGTTATAGTTAGCTGGACTTTTCACTTGTACAAAACCATTGAAATTCCCCCGTTATAGTTAGTTCAGCTAACTATAACTCGCGCGCCCGCAATGCACTGCTGATGACGTCACATATTACATCACTCATGACATGGTCAGTGACATCACTCATGACATCACTGATGACATCTCAAATGACATCACTGATGACATCACTGATGACATCATCCTTGTGATAGAGTGGCAGACCTCCTCTCACCCTAATATAACCTTTGATACACACATTCAAAAATAGAGACTAAAATTTTCAAAACAATGGACATACCAATACCAGTTACAACAACCTCTTCAGTAATTCTAAGATCCACATACACATCCACTCATTCACCAACAGTCCTATACAGTCACTCATACATGTACTCACTCATCATATGTACTCATACACCTATACATCCTGTTACACAATGCCACTCATCCATAGAGTTACTCACACACATAGTCACTCATGCTAATAAAGAATCAAACATACATTTACTTGCATATACAGTTATACACACACCACCATACTTACTTCTACGGAAACTTACACATACTTAGTCTTTTAAACAATCACTTATAGAAACACATACTTATTCATACAGGAACTCTTTCAATCTCTCACTCTCACATATACTCACATATATACACCAATAGTCACATATACTAGTTTAAAACATATGTAGTTACTCATAAAGACACTATTGAGACAGTCATTCACTCACTAACACACCCATACACACACTCATCCACCCATACAGTCCTGCACACATGCTGTGTTCAACACATACAAACAGTGAGTCACTCATTCATGCACCTATGCACTACGTAATACCCCCCACCGAACCATGCAGACACTCAGACTGATACTCAAAAAACCAACTAATAACCTATATAGACACCCATGTAGCTACTCACCAACCCATGCAGCCACTTATACACAAAGTGAGAGACTGATACAGATATTTACATATTTAAACATTACTCACTAAGCCATGTATTCACTATGATACACTTAATCAGTCAGTTACACAATCAATTTTTCAAAAACAAATCATCCATTTAGACACTTATATACCCATTTATTCTTCCATCGACCTTGAGATATACATATATAAAACATATTTAATTTTCAGAAAAACACACATTCACTGGATGATGTCATCAGTGATGTCATCAGTGATGTCATTTGAGATGTCATCAGTGATGTCATGAGTGATGTCACTGACCATGTCATGAGTGATGTAATATGTGACGTCATCAGCAGTGCATTGCGGGCGCGCGAGTTATAGTTAGCTGAACTAACTATAACGGGGGAATTTCAATGGTTTTGTACAAGTGAAAAGTCCAGCTAACTATAACACCCCTGAAACCTATGGTTTTTTCAGTGAATATATATATATATATACACACACACATATATGATTTTATTTTATATATATATATATTTATTAATATAGTCCAGGGTCCCTGGGCATGGGCGGGAATATTCAGTGCTTATGACTATTGATGAGGATCCCCTGGAAGAGAAGACTGGCACTCCGATCTGCTCAGATGAACTGCGACCACCGCCATCACCTTGGTGCTTGTGGTCTACCGTAAACCGCAGGTAACGCCGATGGGCAGGCAGGACGAGAATATGGCAATAAGCATCCAGCAAGTCAAACGCTACAATGCAGGCTCCTGGGTCCGGGGTTGACAGTACCTGAGCCAATGTGAGCATCTTGGACGTCTCCTTTTAAAGGAAGATGTTGAGGGTTCTTAAGTTGAAGAAAGCCTTTTGTTCTTCTTGGGTATCAGAAATATCAACCACTGCCTACTTCAGATATCAGAACCCTCTCTATGGCTCTCTTGGCCAAGATAGCTGTGACTTATTTTGCGGAGCACGGACTAATGAACCTCTGTTAGCCAGTTGTGAGAAGGGAGGAAAAGGGGGAGGGGAGGATTTGAAGGGGAAGTAATAGCCTCTTCGAATAATCTGTAACACCCACATGTCCAATGTTATGGGCTGCCAATGGTATAGATGATGACTGATTGTGCCACCAACTGGACGTCCATGAACTTGCAGGGCACGTTTAGGAAGGCTTAGAAGTTGCAGCTGTAGGAGGATTGGCGGCTCCGGAAGACTTCTGGCCACCCGACCCACAGGTCGATATGAACCTAGACCTTGCCCACAAACCAATTGGGCAGCTAGCATAGGGCGGAGGATTGGGGCAGTTAAAAACTCCTTCCGTAGCCATGAAAGAAGGCTTGGTAGACTGGGCTTGACTGGGAGCAACTGAGAGGCCCAAGGACCTGGCCGTAGCCCGTGAGTCCATTAAGCACTTCAGAGCTATGTCTGCCTTATCTCCAAAGAGACGGTTGCCATCAAAGGGCATGTCCATGAGGGAAGCCATGCCATCACCTGTAGGAGGCTGGCTTAGTATATGGTGCACACTCATTTAAGTCAAGCACCTTGCACTAATCCAGATAACCCTTCTACTGATTTTAGTGGTCTTAGACAACCATAGAAAGCTCATTAAGTGGTAGCTGTGGAGAGCAGCCTTCAGGCTTACTCCAGGAGCAGTTATAAAAATAGTTATATTTATTATACACACACACTACCATTTTAGGTATATGTCCTACTCGGAGATATCAACACAATACAAACAATACTTCAAATGTAAATAGGTAAGTAGCACACATCCACAGTGGTCTCCAGGGGGAGATTAAACCATATACTAAAGAAGAGGAATGCAAACTAAGACCGAAGTCTGGACTTGGAATGCAAGACTCAGAACAGTTGGGGAACCAAGGAACCACCCGAGGTAAGTGTAGGAAAGTAGGATCCTTCTGGCATGGTTACCCCCACTTTTTGCCTGGTGTCAGTGTGTTTTTCACTAGTCTGACTGGAATCCTGCTAATCAGGACCCCAGTCATTTACCCAACCTAGAACAGTATTACCTCGCAGCCCAACTGCAATGGATGGCTCAATGGTTCTCCAGGTGTCAACTACCCAATACGGCAACCACCTCTTCGCCCTGGTCCCTCAGTGCCCTCCTGACCTTGTTCCACCCATGCCATAGACAAAAGGCACCAACCCCATTAATGCTCCATGTGGTGTACCGCTGCTATCGCAGATGTTTGTACATCACATGACACATAAAGCAGTATGCACCAGCGTTGTCATTGCTGGGCACGCCCAGGGGACACGCGCCAGTCAGACCATCGGAGCTGCGGCACTGGGAAGAAGGGGGGGTTTACAAGATGTAGGACATCTATTTCGCGATGGCGCCCTGATTTCGTATGACTCCTTGATGGAGGAAAGCAGGCTCTCACCAGGTCAGTTTCTAGTACATCGAGCACTTATAACAGCACACAGCAATAACATTATCGCCCCTAAGCTTATTTTGGTATATGGTTTGGTCTCCCCCTGTAGAGCACTGTGCATTTCTCCTACTTACATGTTCTACTTTTGAAATATTGTGTGTGTTGTGTTTATATCTCTAGGTAGGAGATATACCAATGTATTAGTGAGTGTGAATAATAAATATAACTATTTTTATAACTAGACGGTGTGGTTCTTTTCCTTTTGACCTACACTATATGATTAGTTCTGGTGAAACAAGCTGCTTTACACTCCTTCTGGACTACGCATGAAGGCTGCTCTCCACAGCTACCACTTATAGAGATTTATATGGTTTTCTAAGACCACTAAAATCACCATAAGGATTGTCTGGATTACTGCAAGGTGCTTCACTTAAATAAGTGTGCACCATATAGTAAGCCAGCCTCCTACATTGGTGTGCAGCGATTGGGATTTAAGCCTGCACTGTTTTACCAGCTAATCTAGGTGTAGATTAAATGAAACACCATCACTGGCATTAGTTGCATTTAAAATATCTTTCTACTGAACTTTTAGATTGGTTGTTAAGGGTCTAGCACAACCCTTTCTCCAATCGTAGGAAGTTTAGTTATCACTAGGGCTGGTAGGTGCACACTACACCAATTGACCATGTCTTTAGTGATGGAACCCAGTGGGTCCCAACCTTTTAGACACAGTGGTCTTAAGTTCCAGGAACCGAGGACCCTGGGTACCTCTAGAAAGTTAAAGACAGGAAATAACCCAAACTCTAAGCAACTATTTGAGCTGTTTCTGCTAGATGACCTCCAGAATCCTGATAGATCAGAAGAGAAGGACAAAGTGGGTAGGGGTGTTCCAGAAGATGGGTCAGGAGGGCTTACCCCTAGTGACCTTAATTCTGAGTGTGACCAGGATGAGTCTGATGACTCCACCCTGGTAAACTCTGACCCCCCCCACCCCAGGGAATAGTACTAATAGTACAGAGTGTGTCCCTAGACGTAGGTCCACCTTTGTTACTCCCAGGAGGATACAGAGGATGCAGGGGAGGTCTAGGTCCTCCTCTGCCAATTCCAATGCTTCTGTAAATTCCATAGGGACCGCCATCCCTAGCAAGAGGGAGGACTCTTTAGAGAGAGAATACCATCTGATCAAACTTGAGAGACTTAGACTCAAGCTCAAGCAAGGACAGTTGGCCCTTGATAAAGAGACCCTGGAAGTCCAGAGGGCTAGGAAGAATTATCGGACTAGAGTTCCATGGTGGCAGTCCTAGTGTAACTAGAGTCAGGAAATCATCCTTTGATACTAGGAACCTGAGCAGATTGGTCCCTCCTTACCAGGAGAGGGATGATACCCATTAATGGATCACTGCTTTAGATGGGGCCTTTAAAGTTCAGAAGGTCCCTCAAGGGCAGTGGGCAGCTATCCTGTGGCTCTCCTATGCTAACAAAGGTAGAAACAAGCTCCTCACTGTTAGAGAAGAGTATGCTGACGATTACCCAGTCGTAAAGAGTGCCCTCATAGATAGGTTTAGCTTAACTTCTGAATAGTTCAAAGTTAGGTTTAGGGACACACAGAAGGCACACACTCAAGACTGGATAGATTTTATTGACAGTGCTATTAAGGCTCTGGAAGGCTGGCTTTGTGGAAGTAATGTGCTGGTTACACAGGATTGTACAATGTACTAGTGAGGGAGAACATCCTTAATAATTGTCCAAATCAGCTACTGCACCAGTATCTGGTAGACTCTGAACTGATATCTCCCCAAGAATTTGGAAAGAAGGCAGACAAATGGGTTAGTACCAAGGTTAAGACTAAGTTTCAATGTGGTGGTGACCAGAAGAAAGATTGTTCCAATGCCCAAGAGAAAGGTGGGGGAAAGTCTAAAGAGAATTCCTCTGAAGGTCCCCAAAACTCTTCCTCTAGGGGTGGGTCCCAATCCTCTTCTCTCCTGGTAAGAAACCCTATTGCTATCTCTGCAAAGAAAAAGGCCATAAGGAAAAAGATCCCAATTGCCCCAAGGCCAGCAATAAAGACACCACTAATGCTACTTCTACTACACCCCCTAGTGCCCCTAGTAGTAGCACTCCAAGTAGTAGTAGTGCACCCAAGACTTTAGTTGGGTTCTCATAGGGTACTGAGGTGGAGTCTGGCCTAGCCAGACCCTCAACACAGGCCAACTAAGTATGTGAAGGTGGCATGGGTTTTGCCACTTTTACTGGAAGTCCCAATAACTTGGGCACGTACATACAGGAGCCTCTGATCAATGACAAGAAAGCTGTAGCCTGTAGGGAGACAGGGGCTAGTTTCACCATGGAGACAGGAAAACTTGTGTACCCCCTTCAGCTTCTACCTGGAAACATGTACCAGCCGACAAGCACTGATGGTGTTAGAACAGATCACCGCATGGCAATAGTCAATATTAGCTGGGTGGTGTAACTGGCCATAAAAGGGTGGCTGTATACCCCAACCTGCAGGTAGATTGCTATGAGAACATTGGCGGTTGCATGATTCTGGGAAGGGGGCTGTACTGATGCAGATGTTGAGGATAGGGGTGGGGCCTCATTCATAGGGTTTGCTGCTTTGTTGAAGGCATGGTGGGGGCAGAGGTAATCCAGGGCAGAGAGGTCTTTGCGCACATCTTGTGATGGGTTACAGCTGTAGTGAAGTCTTTGACGATTGCAAAGATTTCTTTGCTGCTGTTGGAGCTTATTTATTTGTCTAGGGCCTTTCTCTTGATTTCTCAGATCAATTGGTGTTTCTTCCTCTGAACGGCTTTTAAGGAGTCTTTTCCCACTTCCCATTGCTGGTTCTCCAGTTTAGTTCCAGTTATTTGTAGTGTTGCTTGGTCTTTTTGAGGCCCCCTGTGTATCAACCGGCTTGTATTCTGGTTTTTGCTGAGTTGCGTTGTTTCATGGGGACACAGTGTTCGCGCAGTTGGAAATCTACTTGTCTCTTTGTTGCGTGTCAGGATGCCTGTGGGTTAGGTTTGTTCTTGTGTAGGGCAGTCGTCCAGGCCGCCTCTGTTACGTTGCATAGGAAAGTAGGATCTGATTTCATGGTTGACCCCACTTTTTGCAAGGTGTCAGTGTGTTTTTGACCTAGTCTGCTGCTCTGGACCCCAGCAGCTGTGCTTTCTCCCCTAAATTGACATGGTAAGTACTTCGGTACCTCCACAATTGGCTACTGATGTACCCCTGTAAGTCCCTATTATATGGTACTAAGGGCTTAGGTACACACCAGGAGTCTACCATGGGCTACAGCATGTATTGCGCCAACCATGGGAATCAACTTAAACTGTGACTACAGGCCTGCCATTGCTGCTTGTGTGAGTTGGTGCTTGCACCTCTCGCAACAGATATCAGTTTCCTTAAATCTGAGGTCACTACACTTACAACCTATAAGTCACCCACATGGCAGGCTGTTCAGTCATGGGAGCACGATGCTTCATTATAAGTGTGAGGGTGCCCCTGCATGACCAGGATACCCCTACAAACCCAGGAGTCGATTCTCAAGGCTTTGTAAGTGTGGTCAGCTATTTTTAGACATATAGTGGACATTAGTCATTACAAGGTGTCTAACTATATAGTGGCTGCACAGAACCCGGTCATGTTTGGTATCAAACATGTTGGAATCATACCCCAACACCGATTCCAGTGTATGATCCCATGTACTGGGGGGCTCCATAGGAAACACCTGTGTACTCCCAGTAACAGAATTTCAGAGTCTACAAGCAAGTTAGTAATGCTGTCGATCACAGATACGATTCTGCCAATCTGCTGCTGAGCCAAGCATGAGCAGGGGAAGCTAGAACAATAGGTTTCCTATCACAGGGAGGTGTGACCACCTCCCAGACAGGATTTAGTGTATTGGGCTGTGGTGGGGGCACTTGCCAGTGTCACCAGATTGCTTTGAAGGGCACATCTAGTGCCCTCCTTGCATACTCCAGTTTGAGCCAGTTCAGGAACCCTTGCTTACCGTTCAGGCGCAAAACTGGAGAAAGGACAAGGGAGTATCATCCCCTCTGTTCATTCCCTGCTCTGGGAGGGACCTGAGTTGTTCCAACCCTTTCCCTAGGGTACTTAAGGGCTTATCTGTGGGTGGGTCTTTAGGTTCATCGTGGGATTAGACTCAATCCTGAAACTACGTCGCTATTCATTTGTCTGGACACTTGGACTTCGTTGGACTTCAACTGGAACCGAGACTGCACCAGGAAGACTCCTGCTGCTCCTGGTCTCGCTGTTCTTAAAGTCTTCTCTGTCGTCTGTGTCTGTGCTTCATCCATGTTCCTCAACAGACCTACAGGCATCAAGGACACCGGAAAAAATCTCCCTTGGAGTGAAGGAGTGAGTCCCCTGTATCTGCAGGCACCACAACGAACCTGACCGGGCTGATGATCCTGTCATCCTACGGACTTCCTGAGGCTCAGCAACACAGGTGGTGGCTCTGCAACTCCGTCGAGGCCTGGGCTATCCTCTCTGCAATTCTGAGGCCAGTATTCCCCATCAGAACCACTGGGACCAAACCCCTGTGCACTCTCCAGAGATCTTTGAGTTACAAGAAGCTCTAGCCTCCAGCACCTCTTCCCTCCAAGGTCAGCGTCCTCACTGCATCCTCTGCACCGGGGGCCTCCATCTTTGGTGAGCTGCTCGAGGTCCTCTTGCAACTCCTGTGACATCGGCCTTTGGGTCCTACTGAGGGTCTTCTCTTGCTTCAGTGGGCTCCCCTGCTTGCTCAGGGAAGGCTCTGACTCTCCTGCTGTTGGTAAGTTCTTTGGACCTTGCTGATCCCAACATTGCTTCTTTTTCATCTTTCACGCCAGTTGCGGCTACCAAGGCTTTCAGCTGCTCCCGCCGGACACGGACCACCTAGCCACCGACACCTGATGTGGGACAGCTCGTGCACCACTCCTGGTCTTCCTCAGCATCACCTGGTCCTTGCACCTGCAGCAACAAGATCATTGTCGCCTCCTCAGAACCTCCCCACATCGGTGGGCATTGTGTCTTCGTGCCTACTGGTCACCTCAGAGTGGCATAGACTCTGTCCACTCTGCTTGCAGGTTCTTCACTTCCATAATCCACCCTTAGATTCCACCAGGCTCCTTCGCTGTCTCCACCAAAGGCATCTTCTTCGAGGTCTACCACTGCTGGTTACGGCAGGTTCTGACATCACTTCACCCCAGTGCACCCGGCTTCCCTGGTGCAGGTAACCTCGTTCCTGGGGCATCCACGGGTGGGGTGGCTCTCCAACCTTCTGTCTTCCAAAGGGTTTCTTCAGGGTCCTCAGAGAAGGATCCTTCTTCTCTAAAACTGCAACTGCAACTTCTCCATTGACTTCTATTGGGCACGCAGCTGTTCAAATCTGTATACAGCCTTCGTGTGGTTCCTGGGTACTAACCTAGGGTGGTTTCAAGTGTCCCTGGCTCCTCTGGGTCTTCTGGTACAAGTTCCGTCCTCTGTTGCAGTTCTTATTCCACTTTCTTAATATATGGTTTGGTCTCCCCCTGGAAACCAATTTACTTTGTGCTACTTTCTTGACTGCTTTTGAAGTACTCTTGTGTATTGTGTTGATATCTCTGCGTAGGCGATATACCAATGTAATAGTGATATTGTGTTGTAATGAATAGACTTATTTTTGCTAAACAATGTGTGGATTCTTTTCATCTAACTTACACTACAGATTAAGTTGGTAAAACAATCTGCTTTACACTCCTTTACGATAGGCCCAAAGGCTGCTCTCCACAGCTACCACTTTAAGAGCTTTCAAAGGTTATTAAAGACCACTAAAAGCACCATAAACGTTCTCTGGATTAGTGCAAGGTGCATCACTTAAGTAAGTGTGCACCATACACTAAGCCAGCCTCCACCTTTGGTGTGCAGCAGTTGAGATTAAAGCCTGTGAAGGTTACATGAAAAACTATCACTATCACGGCACATGTAATACTTTGTAATCTAGTAAAATCTACTTAACTTTTTGGATTGGTAGTTGAGGGTCTAGCACAACCCTTTCTCCAATCTTTGGCCGTTTAGCTTCACTAGGGTAGGTAAGTGCAACACCACACTACACCTAGTGCCATGTCTTTAGTTGGTGACACCCCTACTCCCGCAGCTCCTATCTGTCACTTATTTCCGAGGCACTGCCTGCTCGGTTTTTCGACGGTCGACTGGAGGAGTCTGCGGCCGGCTCCCTGTGCACTTGTGCGATTGGCGCTGCTGTGATTGGTGTGGTTGGAGCTGCCACTGGAGCAGGCTGACAAGCGGAGCAGAGCCGGCTAAGGATTGTCAGTGCTGGGGTAGGGCTGATCACCGCCTGCTCTCCATTCTCCACTTGTTTCTGCTTTCCCCGGCCCCTACGAGAGCCTGAGGGGGGCGTTGCTGCAGCCGGAGTCCTGCCTGCCATGGGAGACGAGCGGAGTGGAGCAGAGGAGCACTGAAGATAGCGCTTGGGGCGGGGGGTGTCCCTTGCCCGCTCACCGCTTGGTGCATGTCTCCGCTTTGTTTTGCTCTGCTTTTCTCGGCCTCGATCTCACGAGTGCTCACGCGGTCACTGCCAAGGACCACCCGAAAGCCAGCAAGCTAGGACACAGCTCTCAGGGGGAGCTCAAGACGTTGCATCCGCTCCCCCGTCTCACTCAGTCTGAACCGCCGTAGCAGGATATTTCCTGCACAAGCCTTCTTGCCCAACTACCCCCTGACCACCCAACCTCACCATTTCTGGAGACTAAGGCAGCTGTGGTCAAAGGCTGTGATCAAATGCCCCCAAGCTTGTTAGACGCCACAAGCAAAAAACTTTCTGCGATTTCGAGAGTCGTACTCGGCTCTCGTGGAGAGTGAGCCCCGGCGAGCAGCAGAGGCGGCCTGGCCAGGTCCGGCCAGGTCTGGGTGCAGCCTGTGGCTTGTCCGGTTGTGCCACACTTGCTTGGACGTCTCATTTGTGTTGGATTCCAACGCCTGATCTGAGCCAATCTACTGGAGGACCACACCCTGTAGATCATCTATTCCACGGCCCTCGCCTCTAGCTCTGTCTCCTTCTCAGGCAGCGATAAGTGCGACAAGGGATATGTCGCAGCAAGAAAACAAGTTATTTACCTGTAACTTTGGTTCTACAGTATTGGTAACTTTCATAGATTCCCATTGATTGTATCATTCCCCGTCGTCGAGACGGGAGTCCCCGGTAAATAACAAATACCATAGAGATAGGTACAAAAGAAGAAAAAAGGCATAGGCCTCATCTCATTTTGTAGCATATCCACCTCTTTTTATAAAAAAGACCAAAATTAATGAACAACCAATCAGAATAGCCTCACCCCATAGAACCTTCCTGAGAGAGCCTCAGATTTTCGTAGCCGTTGTGTAACAGTATATCAGAATATGCTGAAGGCTGAGCTTTCCCAGGGGAGGAGGGTGGGCGCATGGGAATCTATGAAAGTTAACAATACTGGAGAACCAAAGTTACAGGTAAGTAACTTGTTTTCTTACTCCAGTATTGGAACTTTCATAGATTCCCATTGCTTGTATCAGAATAGCTAGCAGTAAGAACGCACATTTTGGGTGATAATACATCGTTGAAAACATTGCGAGATGCATACAGTCAGCAAAGCAACAAGATATCAAACAAGCATTGGCAATGCCAATCGGTCTCGCCATTGGGATCTTATATGTATTTAACTATGCAGCATAGTGACAGGGCTGGGTTTTAATTCTCACCCACTAATTTGATACAATTTTTGTGCTTGAAATGTCTGGCTTAACTTCACTTCCACCATTCTTACCTTGATTGAGCTAAGAATCTGGGGCGCATCTACGAACAGTGCAGCAGGTGCAGTGGCACCGGAGACCAGGAATGTTGGCTATCGACCCTAACTAGGGCTGTGTTACTACAAAATGTGCGGAGTGGGTGGTTGGAGGGAGTATTTTCACTGTTTGCAGGAGGGCCCATTGACCCCCTGCTATGCCTCAAGCAGAGGATAGGAAGTAAGGTTGAGATGAGAAGAGGAATCAATGAGATATGTAAGGAGTTAGGTAGTTGGGGATGGAAAGGAACAGACGGTGAGGTAGAACATGGGAAACGAGTATTTTAAGAGGCAAGGAAAAGAGACTGAGCAGAGGGTTTGAGAAGTGCAACGGGATTCAGGAAGAGGGTAGATTCATCATTTCCAAAGGCCAGGATCTGAGATGAGACAAGGAGCTCTAAAGAGTGGAGCCTTCTTGGAAAAAGGCTTCTGGGATAGTTTACAGGCATGCAATCAGGAAATGCTGCAAAAGTGAAATGGCTGGAATGGGGAGTTCTACTTGGATTACAAAATGGTATGCCACCAATCACTGACTTCACTCGACTTGAAGTCTGGAACTCTCCTGGACCTGGAAGAATCAGAAGAAGGAAGAATCCTACACATTCTACACACGAAGTGCTTTGCACTTGAACCACCCGGCGACAGGGCATGCTCTCCAAAGGTCGGTTGACTGACCCCTCCTATACTTCGTAAAAAAAAGGCTGAAGAAGAATTCCATCCTGCAGGGTGAATCAGCAGGCAAGTTGGGAATGGCTGGTACTAGACCATGTGGGAGACCAAGATGGAGAGATACCGAGACCTTTAGAGTGACTTCAGCTTTCCTTAAAAAAAGGGACTTTGTCATTTTGCACACCTCTTGGCGAATGGGACAAGCCATAAATCTCCTCAAGAGCGATGCAAAGAACACACAGACAAAATGGAAAAGACCACACTTTCTCTGTGAGAAACCCAAATGGTTCAGGAAAGCAATGACTCTAAGAAAAGAACATGGAATCAGAGCCCTTATGGAAGCACTGTTCATTGCGACGAACTACCAAGACATTGTCCTAGACACCAACAACGCTAAGAAGCTGTGCAAATGACATATGTTGCACTACACAAAACTCTGTAGCATACCATATCAAGACATACAATCATACCAGATGGGCATCGAGCAGGACAATGGTCTGGGAGATCATCTAATTCTCCGCCTTTGTGGTCAATCTGCAGAAGGCGAGTGGAAGAGTGCCTTCCTGCTTCTCATATGCAATAGAACAGCAATGTTGTTGTTTGCTTATAGTGGACCACATTTTCTGAGACCTTAGCTGATAATAATAATAATGAATATTTGTAGCTCACGCAACAAGGGTCCTCCTGAGTTCTTAGGCTAGTGATGCACAGAATGTGAAACACAAATCTGTGCAAGACAGATACAAAGTAGGAGTCCCCTCTTAAGGCAATATGGGGGGCTCACAAAACTCAGTCTCACTCAATGATCATCTGAAAATGATTCATGTTCTCTGGTGTTCGTTCCCATAAGCTCTATACATGTGTCTAGGGTATGTTTACGACTATACGTAAAGGACCACATCCGACATAATCAAAGCACAAAAATGTGTCTGCCTTATAAGAGTTGTTGCCCCAAATAGATAGAGATAAGAATGATACGTTAGAAAAACTCTGCTACACAAAATAACAAATAGCGAGAAATGTGTCCAAAAAACCATCAATAAGTCTCTTCTCTGAAGCGCATGTCTCTATCTTAGGATTTCTTGTTATGTAAGAGGGCTTTTAACATCTCCGATAAACCTGGGAATCTTTCATCAGATTAACGAAATGGCTCACACATTGGTTGATATAATTTGATGTGGTAATTTTGGCAATAAAGTGATTGTTCGAGGTTCTGGGGGGGGGTTGATAACTTGTCACTGACTAATTCATTCTTCAGCACATTGTACTAGATCTGTGTTGACACGCAGGTCTGATGATTTCTTTTCCCCATCCTTTCAACATGTTCTGCCTTTCTGTCAAGAAAGACAGTCATCAGCCTCTCTGGGATCCTTCTTACAGCCTTGGGGGGGGGGGGGTCCCTGTTCCCACTCATGGGGGGGGTCACTTTTGCCACTCATGGCTCATGTTGGATTGCTCTGGAACTGGATCTGACTCTTTTGCGGTCTCCTGACTGGAGGTTTGATAGCACACACATTTGCCTAGCTTGTTACG
Organism: Triturus cristatus; assembly: GCF_964204655.1. Classification (NCBI taxonomy): domain Eukaryota; kingdom Metazoa; phylum Chordata; class Amphibia; order Caudata; family Salamandridae; genus Triturus; species Triturus cristatus. Next base: position 981,618,500 of record NC_140579.1, on the reverse strand, counting down.
CACTAGAGAGATGTGTTGGATGCAAAAATAGATAACTGAACATCAGGAAGTACAGTGGAGATAAACGGTGAAACTATTGTACATGTATGTTACCTCATGACAATTTTTAGGATTTTGGGGTGTGCGAGCTGTTGTTTAATGCCATCTATTTGTGCGTACATTCTTTTATAGTCAACTTTACCGACTGCCAAAAGGATACATAGATACAAAAGGCTCATTACTAATTGATAAAAACATGTGGATAATTCAATCTGCAAGGCGCACTTAGCAAGAAAAACATCTAACCCCTGATTTACTCTCCTAAGGAATGCATTCAAGGGAGCCGTTATAAACAGGCTCATTTCAGATGCAATGGCCCATTGTTCATAGTTTGAAATGACATGAACAAATAGTGCAACTTGTTTCTCTTAAGCACTCTGCAAGAAGATATGCATTGGAGAAGGGTGGTTCTTCTTTTCGAGGCTGACAGAAACATATAACTTTTAGGGAACATGTGTAGATCCCCACAATATCCGAAAACCAAGACCTACCTAAATAAAAGTGGAACATCAGAAATCTCCATTTTCATTCAGGACTTGGGAATTCATTAAGGTGCCTTTTATCAGAGACCATGCCATGGAAGTGTTTATAAATTTCAGTGGACAGTTTACAAGGCAATTCATACAAAGCGTCTTCTATCAGAAGTGTTATGCTCGCAACATTTTAAAACCGACCCTCTGGCAGTGAAAGTGCATTTTGTTCGCAGTGAGATCTGGAAATGCTAGGGTCAACTGCATGTATTCCATGAACTTGTAACTCTGAGCTGGATTCAGCAACCAGGGCCCTGCGAGTTACAAAGAGTAAATCTATTCAGGCATGAGCCATTTTATGAAAGAATGTAGCCCAGTCTTGTATCTACAAAGCAAGCACTCAGCCCCAACCAAATCCATTTTACTGGTGGCCCCTGGCTCAGCACTAATGTGGGTCTTTAAAACTGCCCTCAAATTTAGCATAATTTACTTTATTTCCTGGGCAAGACCTCTGCTCCATCGTTCACAGCAGGACAAATCTAAGCTGTACGATTCACCATCCATGGAAAAACAGTCAGATCACCATACGTCAGCCACTTTGTGAAAGATAAGGTTTTACTTCTATGATCTAATACTCATACTTTCCACTTCAGCTTATTGGCAGGTAGAATGGGTCCGAGATAGTCAATTCGATTTGGCTTCTGACTTCATATCCACTGTTCCAAAGATCCACATGTTTGTTTTTGGGCTATTAATTGTCAGTATATTTATTTCAAAATAATATGCAATGTTCCAGTGGCTCTAGCCAGAAACCAGGAGTCATATCTATGATGATTGTACCATGTGCATAGTATGGTTATGCAGATAAGTGTGATCCTGTTCGGAGAAAGGGGGGGTCGTGTTTTTACTTTCTTCAAGACACAGGGAAATCCAGCTACATTTGGAATGAGCAATGGGGGCTTGGGAAATTGCCAAAGATATGAGAAATGCTGCAGCCTGAGAAGCATGTTACCCAGCACACCACACCCGTCTCCAAAGTCATCGATTACCCCTTGGGTCTCCATCCTCAGGAAAAAACACACTGTGCACTACTACATCAGTGTGCGCTGTCGTTCACTGACTGATCTGTGGAACAAATTTCCTTTTAGCTTCAGTTTCACAGAGAAGCCAGCCTTAACAATTGAAAAGGACCTCAGATACACGTTTCATCAACAAGAGACCTCAACCTGACATGCACTCTGAAGCCAAGCGCATAGCATCACCTCATTCAGCCTCCATGTGCTAAACAAGGAGAGGTTGTGGTGCCTTAAGACAGGGCTGCCGACTCGGGAGCTGGGGATCGGGGTTCTAGTCTCGGCAGTTCTGTCAACAAACTGTGATTTGGGGCAAATCACTTAACCTCCGCGTGCCCATTGACAGCGCCTGGAAAAGCTCACCTGTGATAAGCCATGCTATATAAATCTACAAGTTTAACAAGAAAACTCAGTGTCATCAGCCTGCTTCTTCCCGCCATTTGTTCCCATGGCAGAAGGTGGAGTGAAGGGTCAAAGTGGGAATGACTGTGTACTTGAAATGAAAGGAATCGCCAAGGGAGCAGTCAGCATGCATTTGTTACACGGAAAGACTTTGCCAACCCTTCACTAAAACCAGGCCTGACTAAAATCACCTGTCTGGGGGAGGTCACACCCTTCCTATACACCGACACGTTTCACATTCTGAACAAGTGCATTCTCAAGCATTATGTAAGGCCCCCTGTGTTTCACCTGAAAGCAATTCAAGGCCACACTTGTTCCACCTCCCTCTTGGTCCTTGCAGCAAAAATCATTTTAAATATTTACTTCAAAACCACAGTTTACGAGGATTGTTTGGTTGGCCAGCACTATGTACGTTTTATAAAGCATGCAAAGTGTCTTGCACCCAGCCTTCCGGACTGCACATAATAAGCATGTAAGGGGTCGTGTGTAGGCCTAGATTTTTCTGAGTAACTCAATGAAAATGTATTATGTTGTGTGCAAATCTTCTATTTTTATACCCATCAAATGGTCGGTTCTTGAGGGTGTTTGGCGGGGGGATGGGAGGGGGGGCATGCCAGTGGCATACAAGCATTTAAACTGTAAACTGCCCCCTGTTTCCTTGAAAAATTAAAAGCCACCAAGAAAACCTTAATTCAATACAAAACTTGCAGGGTTCCTTTGAGCCAGCAACCGAGATTGTTCCCTTCAGAGGAACCGCGCAAGAAGCGCGTGCTGCACAGGGGCGGCCAGCCTCTGACGCCCTCTTCCGTACTTCAATCTAAATTTTAAATGCTGCTCCTACATAGAAGGCGCTTACATTAATTAACCGAAAACGAGCTTTAATGGCAGTAAATTACATTTATAGCTAACCAGGGAGCATCCTGGCGCCAAATTGAGCCTCTTCGCAAATCCTTGTATAGCACATTGAAAACGCTTCAGTTCTGAAATGGTGAGACTGTCAAAGAACTGTAACGAGTCTCTTTGAAGTTACATCAAAGGCAGTAGAGGGTAGGACTGCTGTAGAGTTCAGATTTATTTGTTTCGTCCTGAGGGTGAGGGCGGAAACGGAGAGCCCGATAGGGACCGTCTCAGCACCTACCAATTAGAACTACCACTGATGAGGACAAGCAAGACCTGGCCCACTTAAAGTCCTGGTTTAATTTATGATTGTAATGTTTTTATCAATCAAACTAATGCAGACATAATAAAACCACGAACAGCAATGACACTGGTGTCAGAGGGCTGCAGCAAACCTACTTACTGCCCCCTCCCCGCCTATCTCCCTCATTCCTGGCTGACGTCAGGTCTCCCGGCTCTGGTATCTGACCCCCGGGCAGCAGAAAAGTAAAACATACTGAGTTGCCTTGCCTGGCGATCGTGAAATTCGCCATCGGTCCACTCCTGCAGCCTCGCATGTGCACGCCTCCACTCATCACACGCTTGCTTAGGCATGCTGAAGTAGATGCCTGCTTGTGCCCCGGGGGGACCGCAAAGTGCATTCTGATAGAAAAGCACTCTAGTAGGTCCATGCTTGTGCCCCAGGGGCACTGTACGTTGCGCGCAATGGAAACAAAGATAAATCCCTTTAAGGGCTTGTCTTGACGCGAGGAGAGGTGGCATAACATATAAAGCTGCCGACGTTGGAGCTGGAGAGCAGAGTTCGATCCTCGGCTTGGGCACAATCTCCGCGCGCGTGTGCTGTATTAAACAAAAATAATTAAAGGGAGGTGGGCTGTATTAATCATAAATAATTAAACAGTCTCAGATGAGTGGGGAGAGAGAAATAAAACAAGCATTGGCAATGCAAAAGTATGGGGGTTTGAGAAGGCATCTGAAGAAAGTAGTCTGTGCAGTAAAGGGGCAAATAGCCGTGGAAGGACACAAATGAAGACATGTCCATCATAAGGAGGGACTAACAAGCCTACAACCAATTGTAAGGCACCATTTAAGACACCAGCCAATGAAAATGATGGGTGGAGAGTGGGTGGAGCTTATATACACTATAGTGTATACAGCATGTCTCAACGAGATAGCGCAAGCGCTGCCTAGGCGAGACCTAAAAAGTAGTCAGTGAACATCATTATTTACAAAATGTGCTAATAACCAATAAAAGGAAGGAGGAAAGAAAGGGAAAGCTCACCACTTATTGAAAGAGTCCAAGCAGTAATGCTTTGTGAAAGTATGGGCACTGCTCCATGTCACTGCTCTGCAAATGTCTTTGATCGACACTCCGGCGAAGAGAGCAGCTGAAGAAGAGATGGCTCTTGTAGAGTGTGCCCGGACTCGCCCTTCTCGGGGCTTACCAGCCGCTTGGTGACAGTATTTGATAGTGCTGGCAATCCATCTCGCAATCCCTTGCTTCGAAAGAGGGAGGCCCTTGCAAGGGGCACTGAAAGCAACAAATAATTGTGTAGATCTTCTGAAGCCCTTGGTACGTTGAAGGTAGAATTTCAGACACCTTCGAACATCCAGCAAGTGAAGAGTCCTCTCCTCTGGAGAAGTGGGTCGAGGAAAAAAAGATTTGAGAATCACTGGTTCATTCAAATGAAAGGCTGAAGGGACCTTTGGGATAAATCTTGGATTCGTTTTTAGAATCAAAGTGTCTTTTTTAAATTGCAAGAACGGCTCCTTAATAGTGAGAGCGTGCAGTTCACCTACCCGCCTGGCTAATGTTAAGGCAAGAAGGAGGGCCACCTTCCATGAGAGGAATTTAAGGTCCGCCCTATAAATTGGTTCAAAAGGCGGCCTCATGAGTTGAGAAAGGACTAAGTTAAGCTGCCACAGAGGAGGTGGAGGTCTAACTGGAGGAAAAACTCTAAAAAGTCTTTTAAGAAATTGTTTTACGATTCTGGCTGACCAGAGGGAAAGTCCAGAGGAAGTTCGCCTGAATCTAGAAATGGCTGCCAGGTGCACCTTGATAGAGGAATGAGCGAGACCTGACTTAGCCAGTGCCAAAATATATGGCAGAATTTGATGAGGAGCAGAAGAGTAAGGATGAATGTTCTCTTGCCGGCACCACAGACAGAAACGCTTCCATTTTAAGCGATATGTCTTGTTCATACTTGGTGCCCGGGCTTGAGCCAGCACCTCTCTACACTCTGGCGGAATATCTAGATTTTGAAATTCTCCGTGCTCAGGAGCCACGCTGATAATTGAAGTGAACCCGGATCCGGATGTACCACTTGGCCCTGGGACATCGTCAACAGAGATGAAATTGGGCGTAGATGAATTGGATGATCCAGGGAGAGGCTCCATAAACCAGAACTGGTAGGGCCACGCCGGGGCCACCAGAATCATTCTGCAGGGCTCCGCTTTGAGTTTCCTGAGAAGCCTGGAAAATAGTGGGATCGGAGGAAAAGCGTAAATAAAGGCGCCTGACCAGGCCATCGAAAGTGCATTCCCCAATGACCCCAGATGGTGTTCCCTGCTTGCGTAGAATCGGCATTTTTTGTTGCCTGGAGTGGCAAAGAGATCTATGGGTGGCGTGCCCCAGAGATTGAAAATCCTGTCCAGAGTGTGCTGGTGTAATTCCCACTCGTGGCTCACTGACTTGAGACGACTGAGCGTGTCTGCTGTCTTGTTGAGGGCACCTGGAAGGTGCTCTGCTGAAAGTGAAATTTTCCTTTGGATAGCCCATTCCCAAATCTCCTGGGCCTCTTTGGAGAGCGGACGAGACCTTGTTCCTCCCTGCTTGTTCACATAATGCATGGCCGTCGTGTTGTCCGTACTGACCAGGACAGTGGATCGTCGGATCCGCGGAAGGAAAGCCTACAAGGGCAGGCAAATCGCTCTGAGTTCTAAAAGACTGATGTGGAGAAGGTGATGCTGGGGTAGCCAGCGGCCGCTCACCTGAGGATCTTGCAAGACCGCTCCCCAGCCTTCTAGAGAGGCGTCCGTTGTAATTATTAGAGGAGCTGGTGTGACTCTGAAGGTGAGACCCCAAGAGATATTGTCTCTGATCGTCCACCACCTGGTTGCATCCTTCATAGGCTGAGTTATCTTGATCTTGTCTTCGAAAGAGCCCTCTGCTTGGCGCCACTGCAAATCCAGTTGCTCTTGAAGTGGGCGCATCGTAACCTGCAATTTAGAATCAAGGGAATGCAGGACGAGATTGACCCTAGAAGGGGTGTGTAGAGGCGAACTGAAAGTGACCCTCTTTTTTGCAATCGACGGGCAGAGGCCATCAGTTTTGTTTGCCGCTCTTTTGATGGGAACGCTTTGCAACAAGACGTGTCCTGAATGGCCCCCAGGAAATTGGCAGACTTGGACTGGCACAGGACCGACTTCTCTGTGTTGAGCTGAAGACCCAGGTGCCGGAAGAGCTGAGTGCATGACTTGACAGCTTCTTCTGTTGCGTGATGAGACGAAGCCTTCACCAACCAGTCATCCAGGTAAGGAAAAACTTGAAGCGACTGCTTCCTGAGAAATGCTGCGACTGGGGCTAGAACCTTCGTGAAAATCCGAGGGGCGAATCTTAGTCCGAAAGGCAGAACCTTGAATTGAAAGTGGCTCTTGGCTACTGTAAAGTGTAAGAACTTCCTGTGGGCCTGATGGATGGGGCTATGGAAGTATGCGTCCCCTAGATCCAGGGTAGCCATGTAATCCCCTGGATTGAGGAGCCGTAAAATGTCCTGTAAAGAGACCATCCGAAAAGAGAGCTTTATGAGATAGGTGTTTAGCTCCCTCAGATCTAAAATTGGGCGCCATTTTTCTATGGTTTTTGGAACAAGAAAGAACCGGGAATAAAATCCTTCTCCCCGTTGGGATAGGGGAACCGGTTCGATCGCCCCCTTGAGAAGCTGTTGGTGAGCTTTTAGACGTAGAAGGTGCAGGTGTTTGGATTCGGAGGCGCGAGGGGCTTTGGATGGTGGTTGATGTTGGAATTCCAGAGTATGGCCTGACAGAACAATGTTGAGAACCTACCGATCTGATGTTATACATTGCCAGTTGTGAAAGTATTGGGATATCCTGCCCCCCACTGGTGTTACAGGGGAACCAGGAACAGTAGGAAGAGCCAAGAAGCCGCTACTGGCGCTTAGAGGAATCCCTCCCTTGACGCCCTTGTCTGCCTCTGGAAGATGATCGAGAGAAAGAAGACGACGTCTCTGAGAATACTGCGGCCGGTAAGTTTGGGAAGGCTGCGAATAAGAGGAATAGCGCTATTGCTGATATCCTCCTTTATAAGAGGAAAAACCTCTACCTCTTGCTCCACGGAAGGGAACCTTGCAGTATTGCAGAGTTCCAAGGGACTTTGCAGTTTCAGTGTCCTTCTTTATATCTTCCAGCACATCATCAGTGTGCTTCCCAAAGAGCGCCTCACCGTCAAAGGGAAGATCCAGGATCTTGTTCTGGACTTCTGGCCGGAACCAAGTGGCCCAAAGCCAACCTTGGTGTCGAAGGACCGCTGCCCCTGAGAGGGAGCGGAATGCTGTAGTGGCAATGTACATAGCACAGTCAATAGCTTCCGAAAATGTTCTTTCTCCTTCTTGAAGGATCTTTTTGGCCTCAGCTTTAGCATCTTCAGGCAGCTGGTCCAGATAAGGAGAGAGATCGCACCACATCTGGCGATCATATCGTCCAAGAATATCCAAGGCATTAGATGCTCTGACCAAGAGGCTTGACATGGAAGAAAACCCCTTCCCCATATTATCTAACCGCCGTCCCTCTTTATCAGGTGGCGTGGTAAGAGAAGCCGCTGGATTCTTAGATTTTCTCTGGGCCGCCTGTGAAATCACTGAATCCGGCTTCGGATGGCTGACCAAACAAGCGGGGCTATCGTCCGGAGCTTTATACTTCTTTTCCAGACGAGGAAGTACAGGGATGACCGTGGCCGGCTGTGAGAAGTTGGCCTGGTATATGATGCTCACTAGTTAAAGTGATCACCTTGTACCATGCCAAGCAACCCTTATGGTGTGGTTGTAAGTCAACCTTTTCGGACCAGCTGCCCTAGTGGTAGCGTAGGCTAAGCAGTCTTTGAGGCTAAACTCGTGATGCGTGTTAAGCAAGCTGTTTTACCAATAGTAACCCCCTTTTATACCAATGAAAGGACACCACACAGACATATATTCAAAATATATATGTATTTATTTCTCAAAGTAACCCCTAGTCTCTTTATGAGCACAGGAGCACAAATCGTCAAACAAGATTATCACAGAATACACAGAAGTTGCACGTTATATGGATAGGCCCTGGTGGCCACTCAAACCATATACTAAAATAGTGGTATAAGTACCACGAACAGAAAAGGGAAAAGGCCTAGGGCCTCTAGAATCGCTGGGCCTACAAGGAGCTAACGTCAGTTAGTGACCAGGAGGTCCACGGGTGGCGTGTGCAGAGCAAATAGTCACACGCGTGCTCCCATAGGTTTCAATGGGTGCGTAAAAAGTACAAAGTTACTGCAAAAGGAATCTTCCGGATGACCTAGGAACTTAAGATTTGGAACACAGGCACTAGAGATGTATTACTACACATGGGCACCGGAGTACCAGCTTTACCTCACCCACAGGAAGCGGGTGCATAGGCCTCAAAGTGCGTCGGGTTTCTTCTATCTGTTCCGTTGAGCCTGGGACAAAGATGCTGCAGGCGGTCGGTCGGGAAGGGATGCAGTGGATCCAAGAGTGGATCGGAGATGTTGAAGACCTGTAAGCAGAGGGGACAGTGTTCACAGTCACTAGCCAGTGACCAGCGTGGCACCAGGTGGGTACCAGGCGATGTCGGGTGCAAACAGGTGATGAGGGGTAGCTTGTCTCCGCAGCCACGTGGTCCCTGAAGGTCGACGACGTCCAGGAGTCGGCTCACGAGCTGTCCCACGCAGGCTCTCGCTGTCGGCGGTGTCGGCGACTTGATCGAAGCAAACAAGCCTTGGCAAAAGCAATTGCAGGAGGATTCGGAAATCAGCTGTTGGTTCTGACCAGCAAGGTCAGAGGGATTGCTCCTTTGGAGGGGAGCAAGGGCCAGTCTGGAGCAACCAGACCAGCGGTGTTTGTCGTAGATTTCGTCGCCAAGATGGCCACTAGCCAGCGGGCCAGCAACCGGTTAGGCGCGTCGAGTGGCAAAATGCAGAAGGGCCCCACGCAGATCGTGGAGATGCTGGAGGGCTCACCTTTGGTGCAGATGCTGCTCGAGGGTTGGGCTTCTCAGGACCCAAAGCACAACTTGGAGGGAGCCTCGGTTGTTGCACTGGTCAGCTTGTCGTAGTCGTTTCAAGATGGCTGGCTCCACGTGTCTCGGTGCCTCCACGGGTCTCCTCTTTTCAGGGACTGTGGATCGGGCGGTGAGAGGTCTGGAGGTCCAGGTCTTGTCAGTCTCTGGGCTCGGGCTCCGGCGGGAGGCGGCGGCAAAGCAGACGGTGATTCGCTGGATGGTGCTTGCGTTAGCAAGGTGGTCACTCCCTGACCACAGGGGAGATTTTCTTCAGTCTTCTGTGCAGCAGAATGTCGAAGTTCCCGTCTTCTTCTTAGTTTCAAGTTGATTCCAGGATGTCTGAAGTCTTAGGACACAGCTCCTACCTTTAAGCGGATTCTAGGGGCCGGACTACCTGCTAGGTCCCTCCCTATGGGTGGGACCAGGAAGGGGGGTGGTTACACCCCCAATCCTTTGTCCAGCTCGCCCCAGGCCCGGGACTGGTGTGCCCCAGGACCGGTTTGAACTGGCATATGCACCGAGGCTCCTTGTGAGCCACAGGCATGTCTGGTTTCTTTCAAGCCCTACCTGACCAATACACAAAATCCTGTCTGGGGTGGTGCATGCACCTCCCCTGGCAGGAAACCCTTTGTCCACACCTCCCAAGCTGGAAGGACTCCCAGCAGCAGGAGGGCAGACTTGTGTCTGTGGTGGCAGCATCCATTTTGTGGAGCTGAGGCTATGTCTGATTTTACCCGGGTTTCAGGTACTGTACATGTCGTGTCCCTCTAGAAGGGTGGAATGCTAACCCCGTCGCCAGAATTGGCGAGGGGTTAGTATTCCAATTCGTATGACACCTTACTCGACATGTTTTGATAAAGCCAAACCAAAGATAGCATTTAACCGCGAGGTTCATAATGCACTTAAGAGTATATGGTATGACGATATCTGGAAACAGTAGAAGGAAGTTGTTCCGACCACTGCAGACAGGCTCAGCTCATGCCAGAGCACCATCTCACATGGAACCAAGCACTCTGCCTTCAGGATTGTTAAGGCCTGCCATAGGAGTGACTTAGAGGTTACCAGGTGTCCCATTTAAGGTTAGGTATAGGTATACTACACCTAAGTAAGAGGTGATTACACCAACTTACCCCAGCTGAGTGATCAGCCAGTTGTGTCAGATTGTTAGGCCAAGCCTGGGGTGGCATAATACATGCTGCAGCCCCTGGCAGGCCTTGGGTACACCAATGCCCTGGGTACCTAGTGTACACTGGTACAGGGGCTGACAGGGTGATCCAACCAATTGGGTATGTACCTAGGGTACATGGAGTCCATTTTACAGAGAGAGCAGATAGCCTGAGAGCCTGAATGGCAGGATCTCAGGCCAACTAAGTCGAAAAACCAGCTAGACACTAGGCAAAAATTTGGGGGTAACCATAGTCAGATATCCACCTTCCTACACAACCCCCCCCCAAACGAAGGGAGATAAGGCTGACCTTGACCAGGTAAGCCTATATTGCCCAAGTGGCCATATAAGGAGGAACCAGCACTGGCATGGTTACCCCCTGTCTCATGGTCCACTAAGCGATCCCTCACCCTAAGGGTATCAGAGGGTCTCCACCATAGGGAATCTCTACCTTTGGTGTGTCTTGGCAAAGTAAAAGGCTGGTGTCGAGATGGAGTACTGAAGTGAGTGTCCTCAAAGTGAGACCTCAGCTTCCTCCAATCATCCTTCACCATGGATGCCTTTCTTTCCTTAACTGAGTTGCACTGTGCTCTCAGGGTCAGCCTCTGGCTACCTAAAGCTGGAGGCTGGGTCCCTTTTGTGGGCTTACTGGAGGGACAGGTCAGGTTTGGGGCCCTAAGGTCCCAGGTTTGCCTGTGCCCAACAGAATCCCTCTGGGGGAGGTCCCTAACTACCTGTAAAGGAGATCCCTCAGGAATGTTTTTACCCATCACCTGACTAGGGCTACTAGCCAGGCAATCCTCATTCTTTTGATGGGGGGGTTCTTGTGGACAGGGGCCCTCTGGGGGTCCACTGGCCTCCCTGACCTCTGCAGCCCTGGGCTGACTGAGGCAGGGTAGAGAGAGGCAGGCTACCTGCACCAGACTGGGTCCCACCTTGGAAGGGGCCACTGACATCAGAGGCTCTGCCAGGCCAGGCCTGGCTACCTCTGGGGCAGTTCCTTCACAAGGGGTGAGGTCAGATCCCTGAGGAGGCTGACCTTTTCCTAATGTCTGGGGAGAGGGAGACTTTTCTTCCTCCCCACTACTCTCAGTTTGTGTGGAGTGATCCATTGTTTCAGGCTTCACTACACCTATGTCAGTCTGAGTATAGGCTGAGACCATTACAGCCTTGCCAACCTTTTCAGGGTGGCACTCAGTTTGTGTTTGAGCTGTGACTGTCACAGCTCTGCCAGTCTCTACAGGGAAGTCTGTCTGTGCCTGGGCTGTGGCTACCACTGCCCTTCCAACCTTTTCAGGGAGGAAATCTATTTGGACAGGGGTTGTGAATGGCACAACCCCCCTACCCTTTTGTGACAGGCCTACCATTTTAGAATGGGTGTCTTGTTCAACTCCAGCCCAAGCTGAGAGTTCTAAGTCATTCCCCAGTAAGCAGTCTACAGGCAAGGTTGGGGACACTGCCACCCTTTTAGGGCCAGTGACACCTCCCCAGCTGAGACATACCTCTGCCATGGGATGACTGTTCTGTTTGCCATCAATGTTGGTCACCTGGTAGGAGAAACCAGGCAAAAGCTGCTCAGAGGGAACTAGCCAATGGGCCACCATTGTGATGCTAGCTCCAGTGTCTCTGTAGGCCTCAGCTTTTGTACCATTGATGTAGGGCTCCTGTCTGTACCTACCCAAAGTGTTGGGACAGGCAGTGAAGTTGGCAAACCCCATGCCACCATCACAGACAAGAGTATCTGCTGCAGGGGAATTGGCTAAGCCAGGGTCCCCCTGTGTTCCCCAAGTAAACCCACCCAGATTTCTGGGGGCACTCCCACCACCTGGGGGATTACTGCTGACAGTAATAGGTGGTGTGACAGGAGTAATTGGAGGAACAGTTTTGTTTTTAGCCCTTGGGCAACCGCTGTCAGTTTTCCAATGCCCAGGAGTTTTACACTCATGGCAGTAGGGCTTTTTGGCTGTGGTAGAGGAGGGAGCTTGGGACCCACCACCCTGTGTGGAGTTTTGGGGCCCTGAGGAAGGTTTCTCTTTTTCTTTATCCCCACCCTTCTCTTGAGGCTTGGTGGTATCTTTCTTTTGGTCACCACCCTGGTTTTTAGGCCTGATCCTGGTCCTGACCCATTTATCTGCCCTCTTTCCCAATTCTTGGGGAGAGGTCAAATCTGAGTCTACCAGGTGTTGATGGAGAAGCTGGTTTTGACAATTACTTAAAATCTGCTCTCTCATCATCAAATTGTACAATCCTGTATAATCAGACACCTTACTTCCCAGCAACCAACCCTCCAAAGCCTTAGTGGCACATTCCACATATTCAGACCAGTCCTGAGTCTGTGTCTTCTGGGTGTCTCTGAACATTAACCTGTACTGTTCAGTGGTTAAGCCTAACCCATCAACTAGGACACTCTTCAGGACTCTGTAATTTCTGACATCCTCTTCTCTAACAGTGAGGAGTCTATCTCTGCCTCTCCCCTCAAAGGAGAGCCATAAGATTGCTGCCCACTGGTCTTCAGGAACCTGCTGCACTTTGCAGGCTCTCTCAAGAGCAGTCATCCATTTGTGGATGTCATCCCCACTTTTGTAGGGGGGCACAATCTTGGACAGGTTCCTATTGTCAAAGACCCTATCTTTGTCCCTAGGGACATTGCTGCCACCAGTGGGTATAGACCCACTCTCTCTATGCTGCCTAGCCTTGCTCAGTTTTTCTTCCATCAGGGCTACTTCTAGCTCCTGCTTCCTGATCCTCAGCTGGGCTTCCTGCATTCTGGCCTCATGTTCCCTCCTCTGAGGGGTGGTCATCCTTTTCCTGGAGTGACCTTGAGAGCCTCTAGAGCCATGGGAAGCATTGGAGTCACCTGAGCGATTCCTTTGCCTTCCAAGCCCTGTGTTAAGTCCACTGGGGAGATCCAGTGGGTTGAACCCACTGTCAGTCCCCAATAGCCTTGGTTTAGCTGGGCCAAGTATAATACTTGGCACTGGGCTAGTTCTCCCTTCATCCTCACTACTGTCAGTATCCTTTTCACTCTCATCCTCTGTGGTAGGCATCCCATCTAAGGGGTGACTATTGGGAAGGGGTACTTCAGTGGCATCTTTAGAAGGGGGGCCCCCTGTTCCTGTCCCTAAGGGGGCTAACTGGGAAGCTTTCTTGAGTGCTCTCTGATTCTCATCATTCTGTAAGAGCTCTCTGAGCTCAGCAGAGTTTGGGTTCTTGGGCTGTTTAAGGCCTCTAAGAGTTGCCAAATGCCTGAGCTCATTCTGATTAAGGGTAGCAAAGCTGGATGGTGCCCTCTGGGGGTCACTCTCAACAGAGATGGGTACAGTGGACCCCTCTGCCCCGGCCATTGCTCTTAAGTGTGGGTGGATGTGTTGCAATCTACCTTCACTTGGGTTTACCTACTAAACCTATCTAGTAGTTGTAGTCAGGGTGTGCTACTCCCTTTGCTCTACAACAACTAAGTTCAGTAGAACTTATGTATATCTAATCTTGTTTTATATGTACCTACAGGTACCTATGTGATCTTTCAATTGGTAACCAAGAGATTACAATGGTAAAACACAGCAAGCTCAAATCCAACCGCTGCTCACCAATGTGAGAAGTTGGCCTGGTATATGATGCTCACTAGTTAAAGTGATCACCTTGTACCATGCCAAGCAACCCTTATGGTGTGGTTGTAAGTCAACCTTTTCGGACCAGCTGCCCTAGTGGTAGCGTAGGCTAAGCAGTCTTTGAGGCTAAACTCGTGATGCGTGTTAAGCAAGCTGTTTTACCAATAGTAACCCCCTTTTATACCAATGAAAGGACACCACACAGACATATATTCAAAATATATATGTATTTATTTCTCAAAGTAACCCCTAGTCTCTTTATGAGCACAGGAGCACAAATCGTCAAACAAGATTATCACAGAATACACAGAAGTTGCACGTTATATGGATAGGCCCTGGTGGCCACTCAAACCATATACTAAAATAGTGGTATAAGTACCACGAACAGAAAAGGGAAAAGGCCTAGGGCCTCTAGAATCGCTGGGCCTACAAGGAGCTAACGTCAGTTAGTGACCAGGAGGTCCACGGGTGGCGTGTGCAGAGCAAATAGTCACACGCGTGCTCCCATAGGTTTCAATGGGTGCGTAAAAAGTACAAAGTTACTGCAAAAGGAATCTTCCGGATGACCTAGGAACTTAAGATTTGGAACACAGGCACTAGAGATGTATTACTACACATGGGCACCGGAGTACCAGCTTTACCTCACCCACAGGAAGCGGGTGCATAGGCCTCAAAGTGCGTCGGGTTTCTTCTATCTGTTCCGTTGAGCCTGGGACAAAGATGCTGCAGGCGGTCGGTCGGGAAGGGATGCAGTGGATCCAAGAGTGGATCGGAGATGTTGAAGACCTGTAAGCAGAGGGGACAGTGTTCACAGTCACTAGCCAGTGACCAGCGTGGCACCAGGTGGGTACCAGGCGATGTCGGGTGCAAACAGGTGATGAGGGGTAGCTTGTCTCCGCAGCCACGTGGTCCCTGAAGGTCGACGACGTCCAGGAGTCGGCTCACGAGCTGTCCCACGCAGGCTCTCGCTGTCGGCGGTGTCGGCGACTTGATCGAAGCAAACAAGCCTTGGCAAAAGCAATTGCAGGAGGATTCGGAAATCAGCTGTTGGTTCTGACCAGCAAGGTCAGAGGGATTGCTCCTTTGGAGGGGAGCAAGGGCCAGTCTGGAGCAACCAGACCAGCGGTGTTTGTCGTAGATTTCGTCGCCAAGATGGCCACTAGCCAGCGGGCCAGCAACCGGTTAGGCGCGTCGAGTGGCAAAATGCAGAAGGGCCCCACGCAGATCGTGGAGATGCTGGAGGGCTCACCTTTGGTGCAGATGCTGCTCGAGGGTTGGGCTTCTCAGGACCCAAAGCACAACTTGGAGGGAGCCTCGGTTGTTGCACTGGTCAGCTTGTCGTAGTCGTTTCAAGATGGCTGGCTCCACGTGTCTCGGTGCCTCCACGGGTCTCCTCTTTTCAGGGACTGTGGATCGGGCGGTGAGAGGTCTGGAGGTCCAGGTCTTGTCAGTCTCTGGGCTCGGGCTCCGGCGGGAGGCGGCGGCAAAGCAGACGGTGATTCGCTGGATGGTGCTTGCGTTAGCAAGGTGGTCACTCCCTGACCACAGGGGAGATTTTCTTCAGTCTTCTGTGCAGCAGAATGTCGAAGTTCCCGTCTTCTTCTTAGTTTCAAGTTGATTCCAGGATGTCTGAAGTCTTAGGACACAGCTCCTACCTTTAAGCGGATTCTAGGGGCCGGACTACCTGCTAGGTCCCTCCCTATGGGTGGGACCAGGAAGGGGGGTGGTTACACCCCCAATCCTTTGTCCAGCTCGCCCCAGGCCCGGGACTGGTGTGCCCCAGGACCGGTTTGAACTGGCATATGCACCGAGGCTCCTTGTGAGCCACAGGCATGTCTGGTTTCTTTCAAGCCCTACCTGACCAATACACAAAATCCTGTCTGGGGTGGTGCATGCACCTCCCCTGGCAGGAAACCCTTTGTCCACACCTCCCAAGCTGGAAGGACTCCCAGCAGCAGGAGGGCAGACTTGTGTCTGTGGTGGCAGCATCCATTTTGTGGAGCTGAGGCTATGTCTGATTTTACCCGGGTTTCAGGTACTGTACATGTCGTGTCCCTCTAGAAGGGTGGAATGCTAACCCCGTCGCCAGAATTGGCGAGGGGTTAGTATTCCAATTCGTATGACACCTTACTCGACATGTTTTGATAAAGCCAAACCAAAGATAGCATTTAACCGCGAGGTTCATAATGCACTTAAGAGTATATGGTATGACGATATCTGGAAACAGTAGAAGGAAGTTGTTCCGACCACTGCAGACAGGCTCAGCTCATGCCAGAGCACCATCTCACATGGAACCAAGCACTCTGCCTTCAGGATTGTTAAGGCCTGCCATAGGAGTGACTTAGAGGTTACCAGGTGTCCCATTTAAGGTTAGGTATAGGTATACTACACCTAAGTAAGAGGTGATTACACCAACTTACCCCAGCTGAGTGATCAGCCAGTTGTGTCAGATTGTTAGGCCAAGCCTGGGGTGGCATAATACATGCTGCAGCCCCTGGCAGGCCTTGGGTACACCAATGCCCTGGGTACCTAGTGTACACTGGTACAGGGGCTGACAGGGTGATCCAACCAATTGGGTATGTACCTAGGGTACATGGAGTCCATTTTACAGAGAGAGCAGATAGCCTGAGAGCCTGAATGGCAGGATCTCAGGCCAACTAAGTCGAAAAACCAGCTAGACACTAGGCAAAAATTTGGGGGTAACCATAGTCAGATATCCACCTTCCTACACCGGCGACTTCATTACCTTAATACCCTCACTCCAGACATGGTTCACAATAGGGATCGAGCGAACAGATCTTTTGAAAGGCTCTTTGAAGTCATACACAAAACATTCTGACTGCACTGATTGGATAGGCAGATCTAAACGCTTAGACGTCCTCTCCATTAAATTGTGAAAGCCTCCAATATCAGCTGGAGGACTATCAGCCGATTCCGGAACAGGAGAGGCCGGGTCAGGAATAATGTAGTCATCCCATTCTCTGTCCAGGTCAGGGATCGTTGTAGCACCCTGATCATCATCGGATGTGTCTTCCTGTACTGTAACCACATTCTGCTGTGGGTCCGGTAAATCCAGTAATGGAATCTGTTGAGGCTGAGGTGTAACCGGAAGAGCAAGTGGAGTTGGAGGCACTTGCCGTGTGTCCTGGCCAGAGGATTGAGTTGGAAACCTCTTACTGTAATCCGAGAGCATGGACTGTAGGTCTGAAATGAGGAAAGATGGCATATAGACCATGTCCTGTTGAACAAGTTACTTACCTTCGGTAGCGCTTTTTCTGGTGGATACAGTATCTGCCTGTGGATTCCTCACCTTGTGAATATCCCCTGCGCCAGCAACATTCGGAAACTTTTGTAGCTCTCCACGCCGACGAGGACGACGTCACAGAAGCACGGCTCCACTCGCGCCTCCGCTGACGTCACTGGATCCATAAGAGGACCTCATTGGCGTGAGGACGTCAGTTCCGCCCTTTTTTCCGTGCCTTCGAGGCACACGGACGGACTGACAGCAATATATATACAGTATACAGAGTACATAATATACAAACCAACACACACAGTGTGAAGACAATGCAGGAAGGCAAAATAAATAACACACTTCCTTTGACAGTAATAAATACATTTTGAAACATCATCACTATTGTAGGTATACAAGGGTGGACAACGGGGAGGCGGGTGGGTCAGTGAGGAATCCACAGGCAGATACTGTATCCACCAGAAAAAGCGTTACCGAAGGTAAGTAACTTGTTCTTCTGATGGCTACATCTGCCAGTGGAATCCTCACCTTGTGAAAAGATTCCCACAGCAGTCCCACTCCCGGAGGAGGGTGTCCACCCTTCTATACCAGAAAGTCCTGAAGGACGGAACGAGCAAAGTGTCTGTCCCTCCTCACCTCGGAATCCAAGCAGTAATGCTTCGCGAAAGTGTGGAGGGAGGCCCAAGTTGCCGCTCTACAAATGTGCTCCACAGGAACACCTCTAGATAAGGCAGATGTAGAAGACTTTGCCCTGGTAGAATGAGCCCTTATACCCTCTGGAGGTTCCTTACCGGCCAAAGAGTAACAAATCTTGAAGCACAAGATAATCTATCTGGAAAGGGTGCACTTGTGCACCGATCTGCCTTTCCTGCTGGCAACAAAGCCCACAAAGAGCTGGTCATCCACTCGAAAGTTTTTAGTCCTATCGAGGTAAAAGCTCACCGCCCTCTTAGGGTCCAAGCGGTGAAGCCGCTCCTCCTCCTTGGAAGGGTGAGGGGGAGGATAGAAGGTAGGAAGGGTAATGGACTGCCCCAGATGGAAAGGAGTTACCACCTTAGGCAGAAAAGCAGCCCTGGTCCTGAGAACCATTCTTTCAGCATGAATGGACAAGAACGGGGGTTTCGAACTCAGAGCTTGAAGCTCACTTACCCTCCTTGCTGAGGTATTGGCAATGAGAAAAACAGTTTTGAAAGACAAAAGCCTTAAGGGACACTTGTGTAAGGGCTCGAAGGGAGAACCCATCAGGTAAGTTAAGACAAGATTTAAGTCCCATTGATGCACAATAAAGGGAGTAGGCGGAAATTTGTTGGTAAGGCCCTTAAGGAACCGCAATACAATAGGTGACTTAAACAAGGACGGCTGATCCGGCAAACAAAGGAATGCAGACAAAGCCGATAAATATCCCTTTACAGTAGCTACAGCAAAGCCCTGCTGAGCAAGGGAAAGAGCAAACTGCAGAATGTTGGATAAACGAGCCCGCAAAGGGTCAATAAACTTCTCTTCGCACCAAAGAGCAAATTTAGACCACCTATAAGAATAGATAGATTTAGTAGAATGACGTCTGGCAGACAATATTACATCTACCACGTCAGGTGGGAGAGAAAAAGAATTCAGGTTGCCCCGTTCAATCTCCAGGCATGAAGGTGTAAGCTCTGGAGGTGGGGGTGTAGAACCTGCCCCTCCGACTGCGAGAGGAGGCCTGCCCTCAGAGGAAGACGGAGCGGAGGGCACAAGGAAAGGTGGAGAAGATCTGTATACCACACCCTTCTTGGCCAATCCGGGGCGATCAATATGACTTGGGGCCGGTCTTGGCAAATCTTCCTCAGAACTCGAGGAATCAAGGGTATAGGAGGAAATGTGTAAAGTAGATGTGAGTCTCATCTCAACTGAAACGCGTCCCCCAACCCTCCTTCAATCGGATACTGGAGACTGAAAATGACGGGGACGCGCTCATACCCTTGTTGCTTTTTGTTGGACCTTGAGCCTGCCGTGAGGGGAACGGCCAGCGTTGGGGGCATCTCGTGTTTCCTACCTTTGGCCACTTCATTACCGATACTGCCGCCGTGAGGGGAAAGGCCTGGAGAAGACTTCATCCCCCAGAGTGCTTAGCGCCCGGCGCCTGCTGCAACGTCATCTGGCAGCGCCCAGGCCCCATTTAAGTCTCTCAGCTGTCCCGCTGCTCGGGACGCGCTCATACCCTTGTTGCTTTTTGTTGGACCTTGGGCCTGCCGTGAGGGGAACGGCCAGCGTTGGGGGCATCTTGTGTTTCCTACCTTTGGCCACTTCATTACCGATACTGCCGCCGTGAGTGGAACGGCCTGGAGAAGACTTCATCCCCCAGAGTGCTTAGCGCCCGGCGCCTGCCGCAACGTCATCTCGCAGCGCCCGGGCCCCATTTAAGGCTCTCAGCTGTCCCGCTGCTCGGGACGCGCTCATACCCTTGTTGCTTTTTGTTGGACCTTGAGCCTGCCGTGAGGGGAACGGCCAGCGTTGGGGGCATCTTGTGTTTCCTACCTTTGGCCACTTCATTACCGATACCGCCGCCGTGAGGGGAACGGCCTGGAGAAGACTTCATCCCCCAGAGTGCTTAGCGCCTGGTGCCTGCCGCAACGTCATCTGGCAGTGCCAGGGCCCCATTTAAGGCTCTCAGCTGTCCCGCTGCGCGGGACGCGTGCGGGCAGCGCCCGGGCGAAGCCCGGGCCAAGGGCGGGCCCGTCCTTGCCCGTCCCTGACCGATCCTGACTGGGCTGGGCCACCCCTCCAACGCTGCTGCAGAGGTATCACGCCCAAGGTAGAAGTGTGCCTTCAAGCTGGTTGGACAGTAGTTCAGTGTTTGTTTCATATTTGCTGTGGAGCCCTAGGGGCCATTAACCTGTATTAATACAGTGGATTATTAGGCAGTTTATTGTATATTTTCCTGCTCCCCCATAATATTGATATTTCCTAGAGTCTACTTTCCCTCTCGCGCGTTTCTAGTGCATGATGGCGGGCAAAGGGAAACGTCCTGGTGGGGGCGGGTCTGTGTCTGGCACTCTCGACCACTTTATTACTAGAGCAGTTTCAGTTCTAGAACATGAATTAGCCATAACTGAGCGACGTCTATCCTCAGAGCTAATTCAAGCCAGACGTTCATCTCTGGGAATTCTAGCACTAGCAAAATCTCCAATGAAGTTAGCAGGTCAGGGCACAGGTGATCTAGTGCAGCGGGAGAATTCTGGTGATAGCACTACTACATTACTGGTCTGTGATGAAGTGACTGCTGCTCTTGGTGAAACTGTTCCTACAATAGGTAGTTCTCCCAACATCCCTAAATCTGTTTCTACCTACCCCCAGACAAGGGCTAGCAGAAAAGTTGCAAAACCCCCCAATACCAAGAGGAAAAGAGAAGGGCTGACCCAGGGAGGGAGACAGGCGAAACATCCTAATGTCCCGAAAAATCCATCCACGGCGGCGGGGGAGACAAAGGTTGATGATTATTCATCTCAGGGTGAGAATACCATCAGGCCCCCTGACCCGCCCCAAACCAGCGATTTGATTCCCCAGATCGAGAAGATGGTGCGTTCCCTACTATTGCCACTTTTAGAAAGGGTAAAAGTGGTCAATGAAAAGGTTGAACGACTTGAACAAACTGTCTTAGATAACTTTTGTTCATTAAAAAACGTCATTAAACTAGTTACCAAGGACAGGGATAATTCCTCTAGGGTAGACTCTACTCTTCCCGTTCTGCCACTTTTGCCTTCTGACCTTGATGTATTGTCTAAGGTCAACCCTGAGGTTGCTCTCCCAAGGCCCTGGTCATAGATAATCCTATTAAACAAGGTGCTGGCCATGAAAGGGACTACCCTACGAGTATTCCTAATACTAACACTGAAATAAAGAGTGTGAGTAAAGGAGTAATCATGGAGTCAGGGGTCAAAACCAGTATACTCCCCAGGGCTCACATTCACCTTCCACCAGATTCGACTCCTTACGTAGCTGTATTGACTGGCGTCCCCGAACTAAAAGAAGGTACATTGGAATCCTACCAACAACTCAAAAACAAAGTTACTTTCTGGCTAAATAGGAATAGACCGATCCCGAACTATTTGGACGGGAAGATTATTTTTGCTAGAAGGGTTAGTTGGGTAGGCCCAAGACCCAAAGATGTCCCCGGGGATTCCATCATCATTAATTTTGAAGACAGACGCATAGTGCGTTTTATTTGTGACCACTCACCGGTATGTGCCCAGTCGAAAATTGGGGTTCAGGATTTAAGGTATTTCTATAATCTTAATGCCATTACTCCTGTAAGATTTAGTCCTGACCGGGCAAATTTGGGACCCAATGATTTGTGCTACCCAGCAGCTTTAGCCTGACCGGTGTCCGGGACGCCGCTTCCTATTATGTCTCCCAACTCAAGTATTTCTATAGGTGAGCCCAAGGGTGGAGGAAAGGTAGCCCACTTTCTTGTTAATGGGGTGTCTCAAGCAATAGATGCATCATCTCCTAAAATGGTTGGAGAAATTCAAAGGGGCTCTGAGCAGGCCTGTGTTAATCCACTTCATGCACCTGCCCATGGAACGGCAAGGGGATCAATGGTCTCCTGGAATGTTGCAGGTTTGAAGTCAAAAATGGATTCAGCAGAATAGCTAGCTTTTATAGGTGGCTTTGACGTTTGCCTCTTCCAGGAGACCTGGTCCTGCGAGCCCCAGTTTATGCAGGGCTTCCTGAACTTTTGTGTCCCTGCAATTCAGGGACCCAAGGGGCGTCCGATGGGAGGTCTGGCAACCTGGGTTCGGCAGGATGTATTTTCAGGAGCGCATGCAGTCTCAACCAAGTCTGACGATATCCAACTAGTCAGGTTACCTCTGGGCCCATTGGGTGATCTGGACATCTACAATTTGTATATGAGAGGACCCAATGGGTCGGGTTCACGGGTTTTGGCTCACTTGGCTTCCCTTATAGACCAGTACTCAGGCGAGAGGCGAGTGCTTGTCGCTGGGGATCTAAACGTTACCTTTGAACCACTTTTGGATCCTGATTTCGGGTGGGGCGTCGATCCTGTGGAAGAACAACTTTGGGGGGTACCTGAGCTCGATCTTAATCCCATAAAAAGGTGGTCTGAGACCATCATTCAGGTCAACGCTTTCTGTTATGAGTATGGTTTGAGGGCCCTGAATGGAAGGACGCCAGGCGACAAATTAGGGGCCAACACATTTGACAATGGTCGGCACTCTAGTAGGATTCACTACGTTTTATGTAGTCTGAAATTATGGCGATTTGTTCTAGATATGGTGGTTGAGGTTAGAGCCGAGAGTGATCACAATCCCATCTGTGTAACTCACCAATGGTGGTCTAGTAACCGCCCAGTAGTTGAGGACATGGAACCGAGGCCACCTGAAGTTGTTCCTACAAACGATATGCGTAGACTCAAGTGACGCGAAGTCAAGCTTAATAATCTGGCTATAGCTGACATAGACACGAAACTAGCTGGTACCATTCTGGAGCTCAAGGGTATGTTAACCTCTGAGCCATGCAGCATAGTAGCCACCGAACTTCATGATAAATTGTTTGACGAAATAGGCTCGTACTTTATGAAGCCTATGAGGAAAATGAATAAGGTTCCACCAAAGAGTCTTAGATGGTACGATGATGCCTGCAGGCAATCTAGGGCCAATTTGGCTATAGCTCTCTTTAGTGGACACAAGGATTGTGTTCGCTCTGCTAGATTACTCTATAAAAAAGCTGTAATAACGGCGAAAAAGAATTGGGATGAACAACATTGGCTTGACTTAAAAAGTGCTTGCCGTACCAGAGATTCCCGGTTATTTTGGAACATCATCAAATGGGATAGAGGGGGGCGGGCCGATAGCCCTTCCAATTACGTTTCCCAGGTAGAGTGGGTTAAATACTTCAAACCCCAATATGCTTGCAATACCTCGTTTAATTTTGCCTGGGTTCCAATTCACGCTTTTTTCTCCCAAGGTCCCTTTTGCACTCAAGATGCTCTGAAGGCCCTGGGCTCTGTAACTGGTGGTCGTGCCCTTGGCCAAGACAGGGTTCCTTCGGACGTCTTTCTCCATAATAAAGACAGCTGGAGCAAGTACATCACTCTATTGGCTAATGCTGTGGCTGTAGGAGCACCCGTTCCTAAATCATGGGGGGGGGCTGTCATTATCCCTGTATTCCAAAAGGGTGATAAGGCACACCCAGGCAACTATAGGCCAATTAGCCTTATAGATTCTATTCAGAAGGTGATTGGGAGAATGGTCCTGAATCAGATTCAGGAGTGGATTGACGATAATAACATCTTGTCCCCCTTTCAAGCAGGTTTTCGCAAATCAACCAGCACTGTGGACCAGGTCTTCCGTTTTGTCCAGCTTCACTGGAGGGTGGTGACGCTAGGCAAGGGCAGCCTCTACGCAGCTTTTGTGGACTTGAGAGCTGCCTTTGACCTTGTGCCTCGTCTCAGTTTGTGGGTAGTACTGGAAAAACTTGATCTCCCTAAAGAAATTTTGACATTGGCTATGCGATTGCATGAGTCCAATTATGCTAGGATTCAGTGGGGTGGGACAGGTGAGGTTACCCCTGAGTTCCCGGTTGAGCGTGGTGTGCGTCAAGGTTGTACTATGGCACCCACGCTCTTCTCATTATACATCAATGGCATAGTCGATCTTATGCTTTCTGTAAACACCGACGCCCCAAGGTTGGCTGGTGTCACCATCCCTATACTAATGTTTGCAGACGACACGCTTATTGTATCCAAAACATCTAGTGGTCTGCAAAAAACCCTGCGCCTGTTTGACAACTTTTGCCTCGACTATGGTCTGGAGGTTAATGTGGCAAAAACAAAATTCATGGCCTTCAACCCCCATTCTAGCTTTCGAGGGAAAAAGGTATTTATGAATGGGCAACCTCTAGAGATGGTTGCTAACTTCACGTACCTTGGCATGCAAATAGCAAATGACAATAAATGGCGTAAACACATTGAATTGGCCACCCTGCGATACAAACAACTAACCGGTGCTTTAACCAGGGAATTTAACAAGTAATTTACAAAGCCAATACGCCCTGTATTACAAGTTTATGAAGCAAAGGCCTTAAGTTCTGTGCTTTATGGGGCGGATCTTTGGGGTTTTGACCAGCTAGTTACTTTATCCAGTGTTGAGCACAAATTCTTTCGAAGTATAACTGGTCTCCCCCAGAGCACCCCTCTGATTCCACTCAGATATGATCTAGGTAGGAGGTCCATTTTGGATATTGCAAAGCTCCGACCGGTTTTATACTGGCGGAGGCTTTGGACTACCCCTGAGCTCTCCCATTACGCTAACGGCCTCATGGACATCATAAAAACTGATGTTTTCCACAAAATTGTATGGCTGAAGGACCTACATGCGACGTTGAAAGACATGGGTATGGAGGGGTTATGGTATGACCCGGCGACTGCTCTGTTCCCATCAAAGAGTTCTCTTAAAATGGCATATTGGGAAAGAGTAGATTTCCAGGTATTGAACAGAGCTACAGGGATGTCTGGTAGCTTTTTAGAGGCTAAAATTACTCCTACTCTAGAATCATACTGGGACTTGGTTACCAATGTTGGCGACAGGAAACTTTGTTTCCAGTTTAGAGCTGGCTCTCTGCCTCTTAGATCTTTGACAGGAAGGTGGGCTAGGAAATCGGAGGAACTATGCCCTGCATGCGGGGCTAAATCTGAAACCACTCCTCACTTTTTGTTTGCCTGTCCGGCATTTGCTATTCCAAGGCGTGTCTGGCTTTCTCCCATGTGCAGGACCCTTGGAACCAGGAGCAGCGCTGTGGCATTCTGCATTTTGCGCACTAGCTCTTTAACAATAGTTTCTGTTGCCCTAGCTAAATATCTGGGTTGGGCTTGGTCCTTACGGAGAAAAGCGATTAAGTGCACCCTAGAAGCCCCTTAATAGAACTTGGGGCTTGGGTCCCTCTTGTGTCTTGAGACTTGATTTTTAAATTGGCGATCTAGAATATGTAGTAGTCAATGTGTCCTTTTACTAGATCCTCTCGTCAGTATACTGATTTATTTAATGTATTTTTTAACAGTTTTTTAATGTATTTATTGATGTTCGGTATTATTGTGGGCACAAAAATTGTGCTCTTGTTTTATGTTTGTGTCTTTTATGATTCACTTTTAAATCGAATAAAGACTGATGATGATGATGATGAAAATGACGGGCAGTGAGCATTCTCGCGAGTGGCAAACAGGTCCACCTGAGGAGTTCCCCACGTCCGGAAGACGTGGCGAACCACCTCCGGATGGAGCCTCCACTCATGGTCGGCAGAGAACTGCCGACTGAGACTGTCTGCACGCACGTTAAGAACTCCGGCTAGATGATTTGCCATCAGACAAATCTGGTGATCCTGAACCTAGGACCAGAGACGCAGAGTCTCTCTGCAGAGACAACGCGACCCCATTCCTCCCTGCTTGTTGACATACCACATCGCGGTAGTGTTGTCCGTCAGGACTTGAACCGACTGACCACGAAGGGAAGGGAGGAAGGCCTTGAGCACCAAACATATCACCCGCAATTCCAGAAGGTTGATGTGAAGCAACCTTTCCTCTGGAGACCAAAGACCCTTGATCTCCAGATCCCCCAGATGCGCACCCCACCCTAAAGTGGATGCATCGTTATTACTGTGGCCACCGATGGAGGTAGATGGAAGGGCTTTCCTTGGGACAGATTGCCCTCCACGCTCCACCAAGACAGATCCGCTGCAGCTTCTCTGGAGATCCTCACCGACTCCCTGAGATCTCCGTTGTGCTGATACCACTGCCTGCGGAGGCACCACTGGAGCGCCCTCATGTGCCAGCGTGCATGGTTGACCAACAGAATGCAGGAAGCAAACAGACCGAGCAGACGAAAGACCTTCAGGACTGGAACGACCGCTCCATTGTAAAACAAGGGAATCATTTCCTGAATGTCGAGAATCCTTTGAGGAGGAGGGAATGCCCGACACACAGTAGTGTCCAGTACCGCCCCTATAAACAGGTTGCGCTGAGAGGGCACCAGGTGAGATTTGGGCACGTTTATCGAGAAACCGAATTTGTACAACAGCTGGGTTGTAAGCTGCAGATGATGAAGCAACTTCTCCAGCGACTCCGCTTTGATTAGCCAGTCATCCAGATAGGGAAAAACTGGAATCCCCGATCTTCTGAGATGGGCTGCCACCACTGTCATCACCTTGGTGAAGACTCGAGGTGCAGTAGTAAGACCAAACAGAAGGACCACAAACTGATAATGTTGCGACCCTACCGTAAAACGGAGATACTTCCTGTGCGACTTCAGAATGGGGATGTGGAAATACGCATCCTGCAAGTCGATCAACACCATCTAGTCCTCCTGTTGCAGCGCTTGAAGAACCTGCGCAAGGGTGAGCATCTTGAACTTCTCCTGCTTCAGAAAAAGTTTCAAGATCCTGAGGTCCAGGATTGGACGTAGTCTGCCATCCTTCTTCGGAATCAGAAAATACCGGGAGTAGCATCCCTGACCCCTCTCCTGCTCTGGAACCACCTCTATCGCACCTTTTTTTAGTAATGTAAGGACTTCCTCCTGCAGGAGAAGAAGGTGGTCCTCCGAGTAAGCACCTTGGAAAGGAGGGTAATTCGGAGGGAATTCCCGAAAGGGAAGAGCGTACCCATTTTCTACAAGATCTAGAACCCAAAGGTCTGTAGTGAACGATTTCCAATCTTGTAGAAAATGGGTAAGCCGGCCCCCCACAGGACCAACATGATCCAGAATGGTGGATCTAGGGCTGCTTTGCAGTGGTGGGAGGGAAGAAGAGGAAGAGGAGGAGGAGAGCTGCCGACCTCGAGCACGACCTCTGATCCTGCCCCTGTAGCTCTTATACAAGGTATTTTGCTGCTGCTGTTGCTGCTGCTGCTGGGGCTGTCTGTAGGTCCGAAAGGACGACCTCCCAAAACCTCTGTATCTCCTATAAGAAGAACCTCTAGGCTGTGTCTGCAGACCCAGAGATTTGGCCGTGGCTTTGCTGTCCTTGAACCTTTCCAAGGCCTTTTTCCCAAACAGCCCAGAACCGTCAAAAGGCAGGTCCAGAAGCGCTGCCTGCACATCAGGGGAGAACTCAGAAGATTTCAGCCAACCACTCCTCTTTGTGGCGACTGAGGAGCCCATAATCCTGGCAACAGAGTCCGCAGTGTCCAGGCCACTCTTGATAACCTGACGCGCAGCCGCCTGACTGTCTGACAGCACTTCATTAAAGTTCTGCCTGTCCTCCTTAGATAACTTAGGAGCCAGCTGTTTAGCAGAATCCATGAGAGCGTGGATATAACGGCCCAAGAGTCAGGTGGCATTTGTTGACTTTAAGGCCATACTCGCCGAGGAGAAAACTTTCTTGGCCGACTGGTCAAGCTTTTTAGAGTCCCTGTCACTAGGAACCCGTGGAAAGGCCCAGGGAGATCTCTTTGAGCAGGCAGCCTGAACCACCAGACTTTCAGGAAAAGGATGGGAAGTTAGAAAGTCTGGATCACCTGGAGCCGCCCTGTACCTTCTAGCTACAGTCTTAGAAACCGCAGGAGCTGAAAAGGGCTTACCCCATACCTCCATGACTGGTCAGTGATGGACTCATTAAATGGAAGTAAAGGCTCTGTCACGGTGGAGGGAGAATGCAGATCCTCAGTAAGGATGTTAGGTTTAAATTCAGTAGCAGGTAGCTGTAAATCCAAAAGCTCCACTGCTTTCCTAATGACCGTGTGGTACGAAGCCACATCTTTAGAGGGAGTATCAGTTGGAGGAGTAATCTCCCATTCTGGTGACAAATCAAGGCCACTAGCCTCCTTCAGTTCCTCAAACAAGTCATCTGACTCCATAAGCTCACCTTCTTCCATCTCTTCAACCTGGTATCTTTGTTCCTCCAGAACCCTTTGTGCTTTTTGCCTGGACCTAATCCTCATGACCGGCGTTGGCGGCGCCGCAACCGACTCCGACGGAGCCGAACGAGGTCGAGCTGGAGCCGGAGAAGATGGAAGCGGCATCGACGTCCTCGGCGCCGGGAAATGCCAAGACGGCGTCGCTGGGAAAAATGGCATAAATGGAGCCTGAGCCTAGGCTTGAGGAACCCCCAGATTAAAAGCCATTGGGTGCTCCAGAGGGGTACATCGCCCTCGTGAAGATGCCATACATTGCATTTAAATAATGCAATGGGTCTTGACCCAGGCCTGGAAAGGGGGATAAGGCTCAGATTGAGGCATCACCGGACTCGGGCCAATCGGCGCCGACGGTGGAGCCAGCAGAGTCGAAGACTCATCAGGAGCCGGGGCTTCTTCAACCGGAGAATGCGTCAGCGTCGGTGATGGAGCTGGAGCCGGAGAGTGTTCCGGTGAAGCCACAGGCGAGGTCAGGCAAACAGGAGACGCAGGATTTGAGACAGGAGAGGGAGAAACATAGTCTTTATGACGTCGAGTAGGCGAAGTCAATCTCGAAGCCGCCTCCTTATCCGAACGGCGTCGAGAGCCATGCCTCTTCTTCTTTTTATGCTTCTTGGACTTAGAAGCATGACCCGATGTCGACTTCGACCCCGACCTTGACCTCGATCTCGAGTGTCTTCGACCTCTCTTCTCTTTTTTCATCCTCGCTATAAATAACTTAGCTTCTCTTTCTTTTAAGGCCTTTGGATTCATCTTGTGGCAGCAAGAGCATCCCTCGACGTCGTGATCCGACTACAGGCAGCAGACACAGTCCTCGTGTGGATCCGTGATGGACATGCGCTTACCGCACTCCCAACACGGCTTGAATCCAGACTTCTTCGTCGACATCTTTGAACAAGAAGCAAGAAGAAAGAGAATCACCAGCAGAAACACAAAGTAACTAGCCAAAGCTAGGGAGAGTCCCAGAAAACCGTTACCAACGACGGCGCGGAAAAAAGGGAACTGACGTCATCACGCCGACGAGGTCCTCTTATGGATCCAGTGACGTCAGCGGAGCCGCGAGTGGAGCCGTGCTTTTGTGACGTCCTCCTCGTCGGCATGGAGAGCTACAAAAGTTTCCTAATGTTGCTGGCGCAGGGGATATTCACAAGGTGAGGAATCCACTGGCAGATGTATCCATCAGAAGAAAATGATCTTGAGATCTGGATTGTGGCATATACTGTTGCTGCTCCATGTAATAGTCCTCAGAGTCCGAATCCTGATATTTCACACTCAGCTGAGATGGGCTATGTGCATCACTATAAGGACCCTCCTCGTCCTCGGAAAACTCCTCATCCAGAAGGTGGGCCAGAGGCAGTGGTGTCACTTTCCTTGGAGAAGTCATCTCCAGGGTAATGCAACGTCTCCTGATAGAAATTGCCACATTATGTATCGTCAACGAGCGTCGACAGAACTGCCGGCGACGATGTCTGAAACGTCGACGACGAGAGATCCACCATAGACGGGACCGTCGTCGATCCCGTCATCATTACCAGGCTGGAAACTGTACACGTCGTCGACGCCATCATCGTCGACGTGGAAGTTGTCAAAATCGACGTCGACGATAGAATAAAAGGTACCTCAGCCTGTTTGTCGTCGATGAAGTCGTCGTCGACTAAGCTAATGGAGATGAGGGAACTCTCGTCAACGAGCCCATTGACGGAGCCGAAGTCGACACCGGTGAGATTTTTGAAGTGGCTGTCGACGGTCCTGATGTAGTCGTCATCGACGAGCGAACTTTCTTGTCAGCTTTCACCTCAGGAGGGACAGAAGCTGGTTTTTTTAAAGTCTTTGGCTTCTCACAAGGAGAAGACTCATGGCTCGTCCTTTTGGCAGTAAATACCTCCATTACAAGTCCTTCCCTCTCCTTTACACATCGGTGAGGAGATTTGATGGGACTACGCCTGTCAGACCTATCAGAGGTCTTTTGTAAGGCTTTAGAAGGGGGTTCTGCAGATGTAGAAGGAAAAAACCTACCCCTTTTTTGCGATCTCCTCAACGATGTTGCAGAAGAAGCCTCATCACTGTTACTTGAAACAGGATCTTTATGTGACTTTAATTTCTGAAGCCAAATGAGCAGGCATCCCTCACGGTCCCGTAAGGTCTTAGTTGAGAAGGTCAGACAGATCTTGCAGTCAGTAGGTTCATGGTCCGGATACAAACAATAAATACAGACCTTATGTTTGTCCTCCACACAAAGTCTCTTTTTGGAACAGGTGGCACAAGCCGTGAAAAGAGCTTTCTTTTCCTTGTCTGACATGTTGAAGAAGAGTTGAAGATGAAAAAACAAGTTGTTGAAGAAAAAATTGAGCAAAGCTCAGTGGAGACTCCCGTGCACAACGTGCGGTAGAAAATCTGAGGCTCTGAGGCTCTCTCAAGAAGGTTCTTTGGGGTGAGGCTATTCTGATTGGTTGTTCATTACTTTTGGTCTCTTTTACAAAAAGAGGTGATATTCTACAAAATGAGATGAGGCCTATGCCTTTTTACTTCTTTTGTACCTATTTCTATGGTATTTTTTATTTACTGTGGACTCCCGTCTCGATGACGGGGAATGATACAAGCAATGGGAATCTATGAAAGTTCCAATTATGGAGTAACAGTAATGCTCAATGTGAGAAGTTGGCCTGATTTATGATGTCACTAGTTCTAGTGTACACCTTATATCAGTCCAAACAACCCTTATGGTGATTGGTTGTAAAGTCAACCTTATAGACCAGCTATCCTAGTGGTAGCATGGACAAGAGCAGTCTTAGGCTAAACTCTGAATGGCATGTGAAGCCAGCTGTGATACCATATATAATCCCTTGAATACCAAAAGAAAGGACACCACAACAGATATATATATAAAATAAAGTGTATTTATTCTAGTCAAACCCTCAGCACTCTTTATGAGATTCGAGGTAAGTACAACACAGTCTTATTTAAGCATACATTAAGTCACACAGGTAAGTAATACAGTTAGGCCCTAGGGGCCACGCAAACCATATACTAAAGAAGTGGTATAAGGACCACTGTCACGGAAATAGAATAGGCCTAGGCCTAGGAAACGCTGGGGCTACACTACACCACCAACAGTTAAAAGCCTCGTCGATGAAGTGGTCGTCGACTAAGCTAATGGAGATGAGGGAACTCTCGTCGACGAGCCCATTGACGGAGCCGAAGTCGACACCGGTGAGATTTTTGAAGTGGCTGTCGACGGTCCTGATGTAGTCGTCATCGATGAGCGAACTTTCTTGTCAGCTTTCACCTCAGGAGGGACAGAAGCTGTTTTTTTTAAAGTCTTTGGCTTCTCAGAAGGAGAAGACTCATGGCTCGTCCTTTTGGCAGTAGCTACCTCCATTACAAGTCCTTCCCTCTCCTTTACACATCGGTGAGGAGATTTGATGGGACTACGCCTGTCAGACCTATCAGAGGTCTTTTGTAAGGCTTTAGAAGGGGGTTCTGCAGATGTAGAAGGACAAAACCTACCCCTTTTTTGCGATCTCCTCAACGATGTTGCAGAAGAAGCCTCATCGCTGTCACTTGAAACAGGATCTTTACGTGACTTTAATTTCTGAAGCCAAATGAGCAGGCGTCCCTCACGGTCCCGTAAGGTCTTAGTTGAGAAGGTCAGACAGATCTTGCAGTCAGTAGGTTCATGGTCCGGATACAAACAATAAATACAGACCTTATGTTTGTCCTCCACACAAAGTCTCTTTTTGGAACAGGTGGCACAAGCCGTGAAAAGAGCTTTCTTTTCCTTGTCTGACATGTTGAAGAAGAGTTGAAGATGAAAAAACAAGTTGTTGAAGAAAAAATTGAGCAAAGCTCAGTGGAGACTCCCTTGCACAACGTGCGGTAGAAAATCTGAGGCTCTGAGGCTCTCTCAAGAAGGTTCTATGGGGTGAGGCTATTCTGATTGGTTGTTCATTACTTTTGGTCTCTTTTACAAAAAGAGGTGATATTCTACAAAATGAGATGAGGCCTATGCCTTTTTACTTCTTTTGTACCTATTTCTATGGTATTTTTTATTTACTGTGGACTCCCGTCTCGATGACGGGGAATGATACAAGCAATGGGAATCTATGAAAGTTCCAATTATGGAGTAACAGTAATGCTCAATGTGAGAAGTTGGCCTGATGTATGATGTCACTAGTTCTAGTGTACACCTTATATCAGTCCAAACAACCCTTATGGTGATTGGTTGTAAAGTCAACCTTATAGACCAGCTATCCAAGTGGTAGCATGGACAAGAGCAGTCTTAGGCTAAACTCTGAATGGCATGTGAAGCCGGCTGTGATACCATATATAATCCCTTGAATACCAAATGAAAGGACACCACAACAGATATATATATACAATAAAGTGTATTTATTCTAGTCAAACCCTCAGCACTCTTTATGAGATTCGAGGTAAGTACAACACAGTCTTATTTAAGCATACATTAAGTCACATAGGTAAGTAATACAGTTAGGCCCTAGGGGCCACGCAAACCATATACTAAAGAAGTGGTATAAGGACCACTGTCACGGAAATAGAATAGGCCTAGGCCTAGGGAATCGCTGGGGCTACACTACACTACCAACAGTTAGGAAGTGGGAGGCCCACGGGATTCAGGTGCAGAGTGGAAACACTCATGCGTAATACGTATAATCGATAGAAATAGTACATTTCTGGAATAAGCAGTTTTAGGACACTTCTGGAGTAGCTAGAAAGTCGAGACTCGGAAACTAGACCCTAGGATAGTCACTACCCTTGTGAGCACCGAAGTACCCAAGTTACCTAGCCCAAGGCTGCGGGTGCGTAGGTGTGAACTTGCGTCGGGTTTCGTCGTGGACTTCTATGGATGCCTGAAGGAAAGTTGCTGACAGGCAGTCAGTGCAGAGTGTCCGGTGGATCCCAAGGCCGGGATCAAGAAGGTAGGGTACCTGCAAGCAGAAGGGACAGAGTCAAGGTCACTAGCCAGTGACCACGTGGAACCAGGAAGGAACCAGGCGATGTCGTGAAGCTTGCAGGCGAATAGGTGAAGCTTGTCGCAGCAGCCACGGGTACCAGGAGACGTCGAGGATGACCAGGACCAGGAGGCGAGCTGTCCCACGAAGGCTCTTGCTGTCGGCGGCGTCGAAGTCGAACTAGGACTCACCAAGCCTTGCCAAGCGGAACCCACGAAGAATGGAGGACTTGCTTCTGGTGCAGACCAGGAAGGTCTGGGGTGCTTCTCTTTTGCAGAGGAGTGGGAGCCAGTCTGGAGGAGCCAAACCAGCAGTGAAGATTCAAAGGTGTGTCGTCACAAAGGCCGCTAGCCAACGGGCAAGCAACCGGACAGACGCGGCAAGCAGGAAAATGAAGAAGGGCCCCACGCAGGACTCGTGGAGTGTGGGGGGCTGATCTTCGGTGCAGATGGTGCTTGGGGTTGGGGCTTCTCAATCCCCGGTGCACAACTTCGAGGGTACCTCAGAAGCTGCGCTGGGAGATACTCGCCACTTTTCCCAAGTAGCCGGTCCCACGTCTCTCGTCGCCTCCACGGATCTCAGCTCGGCTGTGGATGTGGATCAGGGTCGGAGATGTCTGGAAGTCAAGGCTCTGGTCGGGCTCTGCAGTCGGTCCCTCGTAGAACTTCAGCAAAGCAAAGGGTAAGTCTCTTGATGGTGCCTGTTTGCACAGGGTAGCCACTCCTTGGCCACAAGGGAGATTCTTCAGTCTTCTTCTTTCGTCGACTGTCGAAGGTCCAGAGTTTCTGTTCAAGTTGCAGGTTCAGGATAATCTAATCTCCTGGGGCCCAGCTACCACTCTTATACTAATCTGGGGGGCTGGGTTGCCTGCTAGGTCACGCCTTATGGGTGGGACCTGGGAGGGGGGTGGTTACACCCCCTTCCCTTTGACCAGTTTTGCGCCAGGACTGGGGCTGGTGTGCCCCAGCACCGGTTTGAACTGGACTATGCATGGGACACCTTGTGTGCCCCAGGCAGTGTCTCGTTTCATTCATCCCTCCCTGCCCCAATACACTAAGGCCTGTCTGGGGTGGTGCTCGCACCTCCCAAGGCAGGAAACCTATTGTCCAAGCCTCCCATGCCGGGATCATTCCCAGCAGCAGGAGGTCAGACTTGTGTCGTGGCAGCAGCATCCATTTTGTGATGCTGGGGCTCTGGTTAACTTTAACCGGGTAAGTAGGTTTCAACATGTCTTCTCCCTCTAGAAGGGAGGGATAATATCCTCATCCCCAGAAATGGGATGGGGGTATTATTCCAAAGTGTTAGACACCTTACACGACGTGTTTTGATAAAGCCAAACCATAGTTACCATAACCGTTTAAGATTATAAGGCACTTTAAGAGTATATGGTAGGCTATATCATAGAACAGCTGTAAGGAAATGGTTCCGAAAGCTGCAGACAGGCTCAGCTCATGCTAGAGCACCATCTCACATGTTACCAAGCACTCTGCCTCCAGGATTGTTAAGGCCTGCCATAGGAGTGGCTGATAGGTACACATGTGTCTATATATAAGATAGGTATAGGAATACTACACCTAAGCAACGGGTGATTACACGACCTTGCCCCAGCTGAGTGATCAGCCAGTTGTGTCATAATGGAAGGCCAGGCCAGGGGTGGCATAATACATGCTGCAGCCCCTGGTAGGCCTAGGGTACACATATGCCCTGGGTACTTAAGGCACACTGTACAGGGGCCAATAAGGTGATCCTATCCAAATGGGTTATGCACCTAAAGTACATAGTATCAATTTAGAGAGAGAACAGCAGGGCTGTGGGTCTGATTGGCAGGCCCCAAGCCACATCTAAGTCGAAAACCAGTAAAGCAAAAGCAAAAAGTGGGGGTGAACATAGAAAGCAGACCCTACTCTCCTACACAACCCCCACCCCCTCCCCAAACTTAGGGACATTAAACTAACCTTGACCAGTTGAGTCTTCATGTTCTAAGTGGAAATATCTGGAGAGTCCATCTGCATTGGCATGGTCAGTCAAAGGTCTATGTTCCACTGTGAAGTCCATCCCCTGTAGGGAAATGGACCACCTAAGAAGTTTGGGATTTTCACCCTTCATCTGATTTAGCCACAAGAGGGGCTTATGGTCTGTCTGAATCTTGAAGTGAGTGCCAAACAAGTATGGCCTCAGCATCTTCAGGGCCCAAACCACAGCAAAGGCCTCCCTCTCAATAGCTGACCAACGTTTCTCTCTAGGGGTCAGCCTTCTACTTATAAAAGCAATGGGCTGGTCTTGACCATCTATATTAAGTTGTGAAAGAACAGCTCCCACACCCAACTCAGAAGCATCTGTCTGGACAATGAACTCTTTGGAGTAGTCTGGACTTTTCAGAATAGGTGCACTGCACATGGCCTGCTTCAGGTCATCAAATGCTTTTTGACAGCTTACTGTCCACTGAACTTTCTTTGGCATTTTCTTGGAGGTCAAGTCATTAAGTGGTGTCAAAATGGATCCATAGTTCTTAACAAACTTTCCGTAGTACCCAGTCAGGCCCAAGAAAGCTCTGACCTGAGTCTGGGTAGTTGGAGGAGTCCAGTCCTTTATGGTCTGGATCTTGCTCTCCAGTGGTTGAACCTGACCCCCACCAACTAGGTGGCCCAGATATACAACCTTGCTCTGCCCTATATGGCACTTAGTGGCCTTGATAGTGAGGCCTGCCTTTTTCAGGGCCTCTAAAACATTCCTCAGGTGGACCAGGTGATCCTCCCAGGTGGAGCTAAATACAGCAATATCATCAAGATAAGCTGCACAGTAATCATCCAACCCAGTAAGGACTTGATTCAACAACCTTTGGAAAGTGGCAGGTGCATTCTTCAAACCAAAGGGCATTACCACAAATTGATAATGTCCTCCTGGGGTCGAGAAAGCAGTTTTGGCCTTTGCATTCTCAGCTAGTCTGATTTGCCAGTAGCCTGCTGTCAGGTCAAATGTGCTCAAAAACTTAGCAGCTGCCAGTCTGTCAATGAGCTCATCTGCCCTAGGTATTGGGTGGGCATCTGTCCTAGTGACAGCATCAAGACCTCTGTAATCCACGCAAAACCTCATCTCTCTCTTACCATCTTGGGTGCGAGGTTTTGGCACAAGGACCACAGGACTAGCCCAAGGGCTCTCTGAAGGTTCAATGACTCCCAGCTCCAACATCTTTTGTACCTCAACTTTTATGCAGTCCCTGGCATGGTCAGGTTGCCTGTAGATTTTACTCTTCACAGGCAGACTGTCACCAGTGTCCACCTCATGGGTGCACCAGTTTGTCTGACTTGGGGTCAGAGAGAACATATGTCTGTAGGATTGCAGAACTTGTCTGCAGTCCTGTTGCTGATGGACAGTGAGGCTGTCAGAAAAGACCACACCATCAACTGAGCCATCATCAGGGTTCTGAGTCAACAGGTCTGGGAGAGGGTCACTCTCTTCCTCCTGCCCCTCATCTGTAGCCATGAGTAAGCCCATGTCTGCCCTGTCAACATATGCCTTCAATCTGTTGACATGAAGCACCCTGTGGGGGCTTCTGGGAGTCCCAAGGTCCACCAAGTAGGTGACTTCTCCCTTTTTCTCAACAATAGTGTGGGGTCCAGACCATTTGTCTTGGAGTGCTGCTGGGGCCACTGGCTCCTACACCCACACTTTCTGCCCTGGCTGGTAAACAGTCAGCACAGCCTTTTGGTCATGCCAAGCTTTTTGGAGTTCTTGGCTTGCCTCAAGGTTATTAGAAGCCTTCTTCATATACTCTGCCATCCTGGAGCGGAGACCAAGTACATAATCCACTATATCAAGTTTGGGTTGTCTGAGAGGTCTCTCCCATCCTTCCCATACTAAACATAGGGGTCCTCTTACAGGATGCCCAAACAAAAGCTCAAAAGGGCTGTAGCCAACCTCCTTTTGTGGGACCTCTCTGTAAGCAAACAGAAGGCAGGGTAAAAGGATGTCCCATCTTTGCCTAAGCTTGTCTGGTAAACCTTTTATCATTCCCTTTAGGGTCTTGTTGAATCTTTCAACAAGCCCATTGCACTGTGGGTGATAGGGTGTGGTGAACTTGTAGTTCACACCACACTCCTTCCACATTGCAGTCAAATATCCTGACATGAAGTTGGCACCTCGGTCAGAAATGACCTCCTTTGGAAAGCCCACTCTGGAGAATACTCCAAGTAGGGCCCTTGCCACAACAGGAGCTGTTGTGGTCCTCAGGGGAATAGCTTCTGGATACCTGGTGGCATGGTCCACTATCACCAGTATGAATCTGTGCCCAGATGCTGTTTGTGGGTCCATTGGTCCTACAATATCTATGCCCACTCTTTCAAAGGGAACCCCCACCACAGGTAGTGGTATGAGGGGGGCCTTTGTGGTGCCACTTGATTTGCCACTGGCTTGGCAGTTGACACAGGAGCGACAAAACTCCTTGGTATCTTCTGACATATGAGGCCAGTGAAAGTGAGGGACAAGCCTGTCACAAGTCTTGTTCTGGCCTAAGTGTCCTGCAAGGGGAATATCATGGGCCAAGGTAAGAAGGAAGCCTCTGAACTTCGGTGGTATGACCAACCTCCTGGATGCACCAGGCTTGGGGTCTCTAGCCTCTGAATACAGCAGCCCTTCATCCCAATACACTCTATGGGTACCTTGAGCATTCCCTGCAGCCTCAGCAGCAGCCTGCTGTCTGAGGGGTTCAAGAGAGGGGCAGTCTAATTGTGCCTGCCTCAGATCTGCCCTTGAAGGTCCCCCTGTCCCAAGAAACTCAACCTGATCAGGTTCAAGTTCTTCTAGGACAGTTCCTTCAGGGCTCTCAGAATCATCCTTCTGTGAGGGCTGATCCACTACCTGAGGCAGGGGGGAAGGCACAGCCTTTACCCTACTGCTCTTTCTCTTGGGTTGTGACTGGTCCATAGTTCCAGGATCCAGCACTTGTTCAGTGGTGCACTTTTTGGCCTGTGACCTGGTCACAGCAAGGACATGTGCATCTATCCCTAGCATTTCTGCATGGGTCCTATACTCCACTTCAGACCAAACTGAAGTTTCAAGATCATTGCCCAGTAAACACTCTACAGGGAGGTCTGAACTAACAACTTTCCTGAGGCCAGTTACCCCTCCCCAGGAGAAGTTAACAATTGCCACACTATGGGAGGTAGTGGCATTGCTAGCGTTGGTCTCTAGGTAGTTCTCACCTAGTATGATCTGTCCAGGGTCCACAAAGGCAGGTGTCACCATTGTGACACTAGCCCCAGTGTCCCTGCAGGCCTGAGCCATTCTTTGGTTGATAAAAGGAGTCTGTCTGTACTTGCCCAGGTTACTGGGGCCTACAGTAGAGGACAAAGCTAGGTCCCCATCACAGATCAGAACAGCCTGAGTAGGTATTCTGACTAGGCCAGAATCCTCCTCAGTTCCCAGGGTTAACCCTACTACACCCTTTTGCTGGGAACCACCACTTACAGCTGAACTAGGGGGTACAGTTGCCTTAGGGGCAATGGTGGCTGGGGGCTTATCCTTTTTGGTGCACTTACTAAACCAATGTGAGTTGGACTTACAATAGTTGCACCATGGTTTCTTTTGGCCATCTTTCTTTTTATCCTTTTTGGGACCACCCTCCCCCTGAGCCTTTTGGGGGCCTGGTGAAGACTTCCGGTCTTTTTGTTTCTGATCATTACCCTTCTGGTCTGCCTTTTTCTGATCACCGCCCTGGTTCTGGTTTTTCTGCTTAACTCTAGTCCTGACCCATCTATCTGCCTTCTTTCCCAATTCTTGGGGAGAAGTCAGATCAGAATCAATCAGGTGTTGATGCAGTAGCTGGTTTTGACAGTTGTTAAGGATTTGTTCTCTCATGATCAAATTATACAATCCTGTATAGTCCTTAACCTTACTTCCCACTAGCCAGCCTTCCAGAGCCTTAGTGGCACAATCTACAAAGTCAGTCCAGTCCTGAGTCTGTGTCTTCTGGGTATCCCTGAACAACAACCTGTATTGTTCAGTGGTTAGGCCAAACCCATCAATTAGAGCACTCTTCAGGACAGTGTAATTGTCTGCATCCTCATCACTAACTGTGAGGAGCTTGTCTCTACCTTTCTCAGAGAAGGAGAGCCACAAGATAGCTGCCCACTGACTTTGGGGTACCTGCTGTACTTTGCAAGCCCTCTCCAAAGCAGTTATCCATTTGTGGATGTCATACCCACACTTGTAGGGAGGGACAATCTTGCTCAGGTTTCTATTATCATAGTGCCTGTCTCTATCCTTAGGGATATTGCTGCCACCAGTGGGTGCTAACCCACTTAACTTTTGCTCTCTAGCCAGAGCAAGCTTCTCCTTGGCAAGGGCAAGTTCTTCCCTCTCAATCCTTAGATTAGCTTCCCTCATTCTGGCTTCATGCTCTTTTCTCTGGGGGGAAGTCATTCCCCTGTGAGAAGAGGCATTAGAGATGCTAGAGACATGGGAGTGGATGGATTCCCTTGAAGGGGATCTGTCTCTCCTGCTTCTCTGGTTAAGCCCACTTGGGGGTCTGTATGGGGGAAGCCCATGCAGACTCCCATGTAAGCTTAGGTTAGCCTAGCTAAGTTTTCCTACTTGGCCCTGGCTGTCTACCTCTTCATCTGAAGTCCCATCTGACTCATCTGTAGCGGGTAGACCCTCCCCTGTACCAAGGGTACCAGCCTGTGAGGCCCTAAGAGCATCATATTCCTCTAGGATCTGTACTAGCTGAAGGAGGGTAGGGTTTGCACCCTGTTTTAACTTTCTGGAGGTACACAATTGTCTCATCTCCTGAAAAGTTAGGGTATCATATCTAGAGGGGATGTTTCTCAGACCTGCCCCTCCTGAGAGAGAATCTCCTTGATCTCCTCCCAGAGACATGATCTAGTGAGGGTGTGGTGTGTGCACCTACCTACACTAGTTGTTTCTACTAAACCTCTCTAGTAGTTGTAGTCAGGGTGTGTTAGGCCCTTCAACCTACAACAACTGAGTCCAGTAGGACTTAAGTATTATAATCTATGTTATATGTACCTAAACAATATCTGTGTGATCTTTCAATTTAGTATCTCAAGATTACAATGGTATTACAACAGCAAGCTCAGATCCCAACCGCTGCTCACCAATGTGAGAAGTTGGCCTGATGTATGATGTCACTAGTTCTAGTGTACACCTTATATCAGTCCAAACAACCCTTATGGTGATTGGTTGTAAAGTCAACCTTATAGACCAGCTATCCTAGTGGTAGCATGGACAAGAGCAGTCTTAGGCTAAACTCTGAATGGCATGTGAAGCCAGCTGTGATACCATATATAATCCCTTGAATACCAAATGAAAGGACACCACAACAGATATATATATAAAATAAAGTGTATTTATTCTAGTCAAACCCTCAGCACTCTTTATGAGATTCGAGGTAAGTATAACACAGTCTTATTTAAGCATACATTAAGTCACACAGGTAAGTAATACAGTTAGGCCCTAGGGGCCACGCAAACCATATACTAAAGAAGTGGTATAAGGACCACTGTCACGGAAATAGAATAGGCCTAGGCCTAGGGAATCGCTGGGGCTACACTACACTACCAACAGTTAGGAAGTGGGAGGCCCACGGGATTCAGGTGCAGAGTGAGTGGAAACACTCACGCGTAATGCGTATAATCGATAGAAATAGTACAGTTCTGGAATAAGCAGTTTTAGGACACTTCTGGAGTAGCTAGAAAGTCGAGACTCGGAAACTAGACCCTAGGATAGTCACTACCCTTGTGAGCACCGAAGTACCCAAGTTACCTAGCCCACGGGCTGCGGGTGCGTAGGTGTGAACTTGCGTCGGGTTTCGTCGTGGACTTCTATGGATGCCTGAAGGAAAGTTGCTGACAGGCAGTCAGTGCAGAGTGTCCGGTGGATCCCAAGGTCGGGATCAAGAAGGAAGGGTACCTGCAAGCAGAAGGAACAGAGTCAAGGTCACTAGCCAGTGACCACGTGGAACCAGGAAGGAACCAGGTGATGTCGTGAAGCTTGCAGGCGAAGAGGTGAAGCTTGTCGCAGCAGCCATGGGTACCAGGAGACGTCGAGGATGACCAGGACCAGGAGGCGAGCTGTCCCACGAAGGCTCTTGATGTCGGCGGCGTCGAAGTCGAACTAGGACTCACCAAGCCTTGGCAGGCGGAACCCACGAAGAATGGAGGACTTGCTTCTGGTGCAGACCAGGAAGGTCTGGGGTGCTTCTCTTTTGCTGAGGAGCAGGAGCCAGTCTGGAGGAGCCAAACCAGCAGTGAAGATTCAAAGGTGTGTCGTCGCAAAGGCCGCTAGCCAACGGGCAAGCAACCGGACAGACGCGGCAAGCAGGAAAATGCAGAAGGGCCCCACGCAGGACTCGTGGAGTGTGGGGGGCTGATCTTCGGTGCAGATGGTGCTTGGGGTTGGGGCTTCTCAATCCCCGGTGCACAACTTTGAGGGTACCTCAGAAGCTGCACTGGAAGATACTCGCCACTTTTCCCAAGTAGCCAGTCCCACGTCTCTCGTCGCCTCCACGGATCTCAGCTCGGCTGTGGATGTGGATCAGGGTCGGAGAAGTCTGGAAGTCAAGGCTCTGGTCGGGCTCTGCAGTCGGTCCCTCGTAGAACTTCAGCAAAGCAAAGGGTAAGTCTCTTGATGGTACCTGTTTGCACAGGGTAGCCACTCCTTGGCCACAAGGGAGATTCTTCAGTCTTCTTCTTTCGTCGAATGTCGAAGGTCCAGAGTTTCTGTTCAAGTTGCAGGTTCAGGATAATCTAATCTCCTGGGGCCCAGCTACCACTCTTATACTAATCTGGGGGGCTGGGTTGCCTGCTAGGTCACGCCTTATGGGTGGGACCTGGGAGAGGGGTGGTTACACCCCCTTCCCTTTGTCCAGTTTCGCGCCAGGACTGGGGCTGGTGTGCCCCAGCACCGGTTTGAACTGGACTATGCATGGGACACCTTGTGTGCCCCAGGCAGTGTCTCGTTTCATTCATCCCTCCCTGCCCCAATACACTAAGGCCTGTCTGGGGTGGTGCTCGCACCTCCCAAGGCAGGAAACCTATTGTCCAAGCCTCCCATGCCGGGATCATTCCCAGCAGCAGGAGGTCAGACTTGTGTCGTGGCAGCAGCATCCATTTTGTGATGCTGGGGCTCTGGTTAACTTTAACCGGGTAAGTAGGTTTCAACATGTCTTCTCCCTCTAGAAGGGAGGGATAATATCCTCATCCCCAGAAATGGGATGGGGGTATTATTCCAAAGTGTTAGACACCTTACACGACGTGTTTTGATAAAGCCAAACCATAGTTACCATAACCGTTTAAGATTATAAGGCACTTTAAGAGTATATGGTAGGCTATATCATAGAACAGCTGTAAGGACATGGTTCCGAAAGCTGCAGACAGGCTCAGCTCATGCTAGAACACCATCTCACATGTTACCAAGCACTCTGCCTCCAGGATTGTTAAGGCCTGCCATAGGAGTGGCTGATAGGTACACATGTGTCTATATATAAGATAGGTATAGGAATACTACACCTAAGCAAGGGGTGATTACACGACCTTGCCCCAGCTGAGTGATCAGCCAGTTGTGTCATAATGGAAGGCCAGGCCAGGGGTGGCA
This sequence comes from Triturus cristatus, assembly GCF_964204655.1. Taxonomy (NCBI): domain Eukaryota; kingdom Metazoa; phylum Chordata; class Amphibia; order Caudata; family Salamandridae; genus Triturus; species Triturus cristatus. Next base: position 981,575,829 of record NC_140579.1, on the reverse strand, counting down.
TAATACATGCTGCAGCCCCTGGTAGGCCTAGGGTACACCTATGCCCTGGGTACTTAAGGCACACTGTATAGGGGCCAATAAGGCGATCCTATCCAAATGGGTTATGCACCTAAAGTACATAGTATTAATTTAGAGAGAGAACAGCAGGGCTGTGGGTCTGATTAGCAGGCCCACAGCCACATCTAAGTCGAAAACCAGTAAAGCAAAAGCAAAAAGTGGGGGTGAACATAGAAAGCAGACCCTACTCTCCTACACTCAATACTACCAGTATTGCTAGCACAAAGGAAGCAGGTAAGCAGTAGCAGAAAATAGAAAGGCAAAACACAAACTGAGCATATGGAAAAAGGAGAAGGAAAAGGAGATAGACAAACACCAAGCAAAACATCAAGGCATCCATTCACAACAGGACTGCAAGGAACCATAAGAGTACAAGGAGATGAGATCAGGGAAAGAGAGACGGACTGTCACATCTATATTTAACAAAAGGAAAAAAAGAGCAAAGACCTTAATGAAACAGCTAGCAAAGAGAACAAGGAAAATCTAACGATGGAAGAGAGCACACACCATCACCAGATACTGGTAGACGTTGACTACACTCAGACTGTAAAAACTATTAAAAGTAGCTACCAGCCTATGATCTATATTAAGTTCTCATTTATGAGGGACGCAGGGGGTGCCTTCTGCTCAAGCAATGATAGTCTCAACGGCCTCCCTTCCCCTCTATGCCCAGTGACAATAGATAATCTAAGCCTCAAAGCAGACATATTGTTATAAGGAAAATAAGAGAACATGAACAGGGCTATAAACACTCCAAGTTCAGAAGGCCATCAAGGAGGGACAGCACTTAAGAAAATAAACGTCAACTCAATAAATGAAGACCCCATCATATCTGTCCAAATTCCCCCCCCCCCCCACCCCCAAGGCAGACGCACCCGGGGCAACTCTGATAACATCAACAGGCGTATTCTCCGACCGAACCTGGTACAGGTTTACCGCTCAAACTCATAATTCTACCAAGAAGAACAAATTCCACTCCCGAATATAATACCAATAATAATACCCCAAAAATTTTTTAAAACTCAAACGACTGCCTCCATTTTAACCCTTTCATCTATAATACACAAGGTAGCACCCGTAGAGTCTCCAGTAAGTCCGGCCCATAGACCCTTGCTGCCAGATATCGAAGCTACCCATAACGAGGAACAGAATCAAACCAACCACCTGGCTTCTTTACCCCAAGAGGCACAGGAGTCGGAGAACCCTAGCCACCCAAAGTCACAGACGGGTTTTGAAACACAGTGCACCCTAACCAGCCCCAGCAGGGCAAGGAGTTTACGGAGCAACCACAATAGAGGAATACAATGTGGTAAGCGAGCCACAACCAATTCCTTTAACTTTGGCACTCTTGGCTCTCTCGCCACACCACTTAAGCTATCCCCCAAGTGCTCAGCAGCTAACAATAGAGACTCAGAAACGGGAAGTATAGAGGATCCCATCGGTAAAACAGCTGGTAATCTTGCTTAAAAAATGCACAATCAAGATCGGTACGAACCTCCACACTCCTCTGGCTCCAGGCAGGCTGTGGCCAATCTTGTCCACCAAATCCACACCAAAGAAGCGAACCAATAAAACACAGGAAAGCTCTGGGAAACTTTACTGAACACCATGCAGCTATCTATCAAGTCAATGCAGTACCACTCAGACAAGATGGACAGTCAACTAGCTATCCTTAATTTGGTGGCCATTCATGTCTCAAATATCAACACCAGACTAGCAAATATGAATAAGTTGATCAAAAAGGCTCAGGAAGATATGCAACTAACCCAAACACACTGTACCTGTTTCGCTATAGTCGATAAACTCTCCATCTTCCCAGCGGTAATGGGGGACATTATAGCAGACATCAAGAAAGTTTTGAATATTCCAAGTGCAATACCTCAAGAGGCCCAAATTAATGGCCCCATAGAGGGATTAACCTACAGCAGGGAGGCAATGATCAACAAAGGATGGGAAAAAGGCTCCCCAAAGGATCCCCACAATGATACGCTGACACCTAACCACTCAACGCCAGATTGACAAGTTCTTCTAAACTAACAGCTGATCTAAAAAGCGAGGAAGTCAGGGCCGAAGGATATAACGAACACTACAATAAAAAAAAGAACAGAACAGAGACCTGGAGCACAGACATCACCTCCAACAACTGGAGGAACCTTCACTAACAGACCCCGAAATAGAACCATCAGAGATAACTAACATTGCAATAAATGAGGACCCGAAACATCGTCGCAAGCAGAGGAGGAAAGGAAGAAAGAAGAAGAACTTAATTGACTACTTCCACACAGGTAATGTAAGACTTGGGACAAAAAGCCCAGCTGCCAGTGAAACATTAGAAGTATTTCCTCCAAAAGGAGACAAGATAAGTCAACTGGCCACATCAATCTCAGGGGGACCTGAACCTGAGCTGGAATGGGCAGAGGACGATCTGCTCAAGCCACCTTATAAAGCATTAGATGATAACGCGAAGAATGCAGGTACCAGTAAATCGGCCACTTTAATCAACCATAGACAAGCAGATCCAGCCGCCTCAACAAAAATAATTACCACCGCCAAGAAAGACTCTCAAGCTCATGTTGACTTTTCTAATCTCCACCGTCAAGAGGATCTGGCCTTCCAGACAAAACTCCCAATCACCAACCAGCCACAACTGACAAGTCGCTCAATCCTGTTTATTCCTGAATTCAAATCTAGAGGCTGCGGGAATATTCTTAATAGAGGGAACATTCTGCGACTAACGTGATCAATCGGGAGCTTAGGGGAGATTAGTTCACATGACCTTGAAAGAATAGAGTTCAAAAGCATCAAAGAACTCTCAAGACGAGAAGTAACAAAGGCAACTTGGTCCTCAGAGGAAACAGCAAGGAGGATTCTGGATGAAGACGCCCAAATAAAGGCCTAGGGAATTAAAATACTCCTCTATCAAAAGCCGGGCTTCCCAGACCCCCTGATACCACATAAAAGTGAACAAACAACTCTGTGTACTACATAATCGGGCGTGCAGCCACAATCTGTGCTTAAAGGTGCTCGCAGCACGCACGTACCATCAACAGAACGAATAGATCAGAACAGAGCCACCAGGTTGGAAGACTGGACCTGGCTAGCAAGAACGATAAATCAACACGGTGAGAGTACTTGATTCAGAACAAAACAACTTCCACCTGGTGATCATCAGCAAAAAATCTGTCCTTGGAAAATAAACGGTTTAGGTAATAAAACTTTGGATACAGACCTTCTGGATTACTTTCAAGGCTTCCACCTCATTCTTCTACAAGAAACATGGCTGGAGGAACCCATTTATTTACTTGGTTTCAAAACCCATCACACACCAGCAGTAAAAGGTGCAAAATTCGGGCACCTAAAGAGTAGACTAACAATTTACTCGTCAATGAGGTCCATAACGGCAACAAAAAATGTAGACATTATTACAACTCCTACAAATGCAATCGAAGCTCTCAGAGTGGATATCTGGAATGGCAATACATAACAACAAATAATACTGCTAAACACATATATACATCTACGTGACAAAACCCAAGGAGTTAAATTGGTGGGATCTGAAATAACCAGATTGTTCTCAGAAGAAACAAAGTCCAACATATTGCTGACAGTCGACTTTAATATGCACCTATTAGGGCCTCAAAAAAGGGACGAGTTACTGGAGAAACAATTTACAACTTGGAATATCCCTCGCAAGGAGCAGAGTAACAAGATGAACCAATCAGCACTTGCCAGGAACTTTATAAGGGATCTGGAACATTTTAGCTTTGTGGCATTAAATGTGTGCTTCCCGGTAGACCAGCTTCCGGCAGCAACATTTCACGACACAGCTGCCAGTACGCTAATAGATTACACCTTCGTATGTTTACCGCTTATCAGCAAGATTGCAGGCATTCAGATAGGGATACATGACCAAAGTGAAAATCTGCCACAGGAAATCACTATGAGTAAATCCAGACCAACATTAGACCAGCCTCTGGAGGTTCCAGAGTCCATACACATTGCCAACTCCAGGAGGATAAAATGCAAAACTAACCAAGCAAAAAAATTGCTGGCCTCGGCAAAGTCACCATGGGACAACCAGGAGAAGACAGACACAAAAGTGATAATGCGCTGGGAATTCTTCATTAAAATACTAGGAGAAATACATACTGCAAGCACTGGTTTAATTTCAACGTCTAGGGAAACTCCTCAAAAATAGATTCCACGTTGTTTATCAAACCACCAAAAGAATCACCTTTCTATGTCTAAGATCCCTCACCTCCGGGAGCTTAAGAAAGCAATAAACAAAGCATTACGCTGACAGCGGCGAAAAGGACAAAATTCCACTTGTCTTTAACTTCCTAGAAGTACACAGAGTCCTTAGTTCCTGGAACCTAAGACCACTGTATCTAGAAGACTGGGACCCTGCCGGTTCCATGAGTAAAGACATGGGGGATGATTACGATGGCGGAGAAACCGCCACCGGCAGCCTGCTAGTTGCGGTATCCCTGCCATCATGAAGCACTTCTCCGCTCGCCATATTACGATGGCGGGCAGTGTGCTGGCGGACGCAAAGTCCGTCCACCACGGGTCCGCCACAGGCAATCATAACGATTGCCTGGCGGAGCCACCTAGCATCTCTAAAATGCTGGCGGTGCCTAGCAGGCACCGTCCGCCAGATTAGGATACTGCATTCCCGCCAGCCTCTTACTTGTCTAAAAAAAATATTTTGTAGGTGCTTAATGCTAGTAACGATTTTTTAATTCATCCACACCTAGATTCGCTGGTAAAACACTGCAGGATTAAATCCCAATCGCTGCACACCAATGTAGGAGGCTGGCAGTGTATATGGTGCTCACTTTTTTTTTTTTTTTACAGAGTTTTATATAGCGCGAACGTGACCCGAATCGGGTATCAGAGCACTTTACATAGCCCCAGTTACATTACATGAGGACATTAAGTTATTTGCCCAGGATCACAGGATGTTCAGCGTCATTGCTGAGACTCGAACCCAGTTCACCAGTTTCGAGGTCGACCGCCCTAGCCGTTAGGCCAACTCCTGTCCTATTTAAGTGAAGCACCATGCACTAATCCAGAAACCCTTATCTTGATTTTAGTGGTCTTAGACACCACAGAAATCTCTCTAAGTGCTAAATGTGGAGAGCAGGATTGAGGCTTAGTCCAGGAGTTTTATGTAGCTTGTTTTTACCAGAACTAATCATATAGTGTAGGTTAAGTGAAAAAGAACCACACAGTGTAGTTATGAAAACAGTTATTTATTATAAACACCCCCTAACACATTGGTATTTCTCCTACCCGGAGATATGAACACAATACACACAATATTTTACTAGTAGAACAGGTAAGTAGCACAAATACACAGTGGTCTCCAGGGGTAGACCAAACCACATACTAAGAAAGTGGAATGCGAACCGGGACCGAAGTTGGGACTGGACCCAGAAGACTTAGAAAAGCTGGAGACCCAGGGAACCACCCAAGGTAAGCACCCAGGGACTCCAAGGAGAATGTGTGCAGAGTTAAAACACGACCGCATACACAATACAAGTCCATGGGGAAGTCAAGGTTGCAGTTTTCAATAAGAAGCACCCTTCCCAGAGGACCCTGAAGAAACCCTTTGGAAGGTGGAAGGTTGGAAAGTCACCCCACCCTCGGATACCCCAGGGACCAGGATACCTACACCAGGGAAGCCGGGTGCATAGGTGTGAAGTGATGTCGGAAACCGCCGTAGACCACAATGGAGGACTTCAGTGAAGATGCCGCTGGCAAAGAAGGTGAAAGAGTCCAGTAGAATCCAAGGGAGGATTCTTGAAGAGGAGTACCTGCAAGCAGAGGGTATAGAATCTATGACACTCTGGAGTGACCATGAGGAACGGAAGACCAAGGACCACAGATACAGGAGAGTTTATGGTGACCTTGTCGCTGCAGCTGTGAGGACCAAGCAATGATGTGGAAGACCAGCATGCGTTCACGAGCTCTCCCACATCGGAAGTTGAGAGCCAGGGGTTTGGTGTCTGGCAGGAGCATCAACAAGCCTTGGCAGCAGCAACAGACATGGAAAACAAAGAAGGTGCAGTGTCAGGACTAGACAGGTCCAAATGACTCACCAAGAGCAGGAGAGTCAGAGCAGGCACCAAGCAAGCAGGGGATCCCACTGGAGCCAAAGAAGACCCTCAACAGCACCCACAGGCTGAAGACACATGAGTCTCAAGAGTACCTCGAGCACCTTACCAAGAATGCAGGCTCGCGGTGCAGAGGATGCGGTGAGGCGAAGATCTCTGGAGTAGAGAGTCAAGAAGCCTTGGCAACGGCAAGTCAACACAGTGCACAAGGGTACTGCTCTAGCGGTTCCGATGAGGGATGCTGGCTTCAAACTTGCTGAGAAGACAGTGAAGGCCGTGAGGGAGTTGCAAAGCCACCACATGTGTTTCTGCACCTTTCGGATTCCGTGGGAGATCAGGAGCAGGAGACCAGTCAGCTTCGTTGCAGGGGAGGGACTCCTTCACACCAAGGGAGATTCCTTCGGGTGGCTTTGATGCCCACAGGCCTGGAGAAGAACCTGGATGGAGGAAAGGCACAGACGGTGCAGAAGACTGGCAGGACGACGAAACCAGGAGTAGCAGGAGTATTCCAGATGCAGTCTCAGTTCCCCACTGGTAAGCCCTTAAGTGCCCAAAGAAAGGGTTGGGATGATTCAGAGGTCGTTCTCAGAGGAGGGGCTGGACAGAGGTGAGGATACATCCCATGTCCTTTGTCCAGTTTCACGCCAGAGCAGGAGCCAACCGCTCCCTAAATTGGTTCCAACTGGAATATGCAAGGAGGGAACCAAATGTGCCCTTCATGGCAGACTGGAGGCGTTGGCAAGCATCCCCACCCCATCCCAATACACTAAGTCCTGTCTGGAAGGTGGTTACACTTCCCTGTGGCAGAAAACCTATTGCTTTACCTTCCCCTGCTCGAGCCAAGCTCAGCAGCAGGAGGGTAGAATTGTGTCTGTGGTTGGCAGCAGCACTAGCTTGCTGTTAGACCCTGAAAGGCTGTTACTGGAAATACAGAGGGGTTCCCTAGGCGAGCCCCGCCAGTACAACAGATCCTACATCCATCACTGGAATCTGTTTTGGGGTAGGATTCCAACATGTTTGATACCAAACATGACGGGTTTCGGTGCAGCCAATATATAGTTAGACATCTCGTAATTGACTTGATGTCCACTATATGTATAAAATGGCTGACAGCACTTACAAAGCCCGGAGAATCGACTCCTGGTTTTGTAGGGGGTGTACTGCTCATGCAGGGCACACTCACACTTAGAATCAAGCACCCTGCCTTCAGGATTGAAAGGCCTACCTTAGGAGTGACTTATAGGTTTTAAGTGCAGTGACCCCAGATATAAGGAAACGTATATCTGTTGTGAGTGGTGCTAGCACCAGGTCACACAGGCTGTAAAGGAAGGCCTGTAGTCACAGTTTGAATGGTCTCTCATGGGTGGCATAATACATGCTGCAGCCCATGGGAGACCCCTGGTGTACCTATGCCCTGGGTACCTTACTGCCATTTACTAGGGACTTAGAAGGGTACACCAGCAGCCAATTAGGAAGGTAGCAAAGTACTTACCATGGTCCAATTTAGGGAGAGAGCACAGTGACTGGGGTCATGATTAGCAGGCTCTCAGTCATACTAGTCAGAAAAACAGAATGACACCAGCAAAAAGTGGGGGTAACCATAAAAGCAGATCCTACTTTCCTACAATATTGTTCACAGAAATACACAAAAATCGATTAAACCTGGGGTCGTTACCACGGGATCAACATCAACCTAACATGCACAACAGATGATCTGCATGATGTTGCATTGATAGGAAGCCTGAAAACTCTTGTTCCTTGAGTCGGAAAACTGTTGTGACTGAGGATGATCATCTTGTGTTGAAGGAAGAATATGACTGACACACATACTGGGAGGGATTGAGGGTATGATTACAGAGTAACCTATTTTCGCTTTGTTTTGCATCTGATGCTTGCAATGATGTACTTTTTAAAACCAGTAAAAATGTGTTATCAAAAAAAAGATTTTACAGATAAAGGCTGAGGCTTGGAGTCCAAGATGGCTGTAGCACAGTTTTAGGGCTCCATGTCGAGCCGATTATATTCTTCAACATTCTCACTTTGGTGGCGTAACTGGGCCCCAAAACTGACTTGAGACACCCCTACCGCATTGCCCTGCACAGAGGCCACTTTCATGGGCTCTGTGGACCTGTATGGTGCCTGGACCAAAACTAAGGACTGGAGAGGAGTTGCTGCAAGTGGGTTTGGTGACATGAGCTGGCTGGGCCTCATTTTGTCGCGGGAAGGAGTGGACCAGAGAAAGAAGTGTGGACCCCGTCTACCACCCCGGCTACCAGTGAGTATATGATGGCTCCAGGTGGAAACTAACTGAGTGAGTTGTTTTTTTATAGCTTAGCAACATCAGGGGCCTGGAGGTACAGGAGTTTGGTGAATGTGACTGCCTGGTTCAGTTGCTGAGACCTTCCATCTACATTGTGTGGGGTGGGGGAACCAATCTGGGGCATCTGACAGGGTTTATTCCAAAGGCCATTATTCTGAGAATGTTCATCCAGTGAACTGTTTGGGGCAACAGATGCTTCTTACTATGAAGTGTAGGGTGGGGGAAACTGGGTTTGGATTGTGTTGTTATTTGATTTGGTCTCTGCTGTCTAATTTAACTACACTGTTTATGGCACATGATACTATACAAACTTGCACGACACAGGAATCAAGATTGTCAGGTAATAGGTTTAAACAATAAATTCAAGACGGGGGGTCACAAAGGGTGACAAAAATGGTCACTGTGTGCCCAGCTCCTCCAGGAGACACAACTTCTGGGGTCTAAACGCCATTCCCTGGGAAGATATTGCTACACTAGAGTGTTCCACCCAGGATTTACACAAGGCCCTAGAAGAGTGGTCATCCTATTACACAAATCTGTTTCTATGAGGGTGACTGAGGTCAGCCAGAATCTCCCTAAGTAACACTGTTGTGATAACTGGGCAAATAGATGGGAGGTCTTGGAGCATTGTGTACTACCACCGGCGGTGATCTAGGAAAAAGGGTCTATCCACACTCCTCCAGAATCTTCCCCTAGAAAGGGCGGCAGTGGGTGGGTGGAGGGTTCAGTGTTGTGATGGCTCTAGGCATGGCTAACACAGACTATTTGGCCCAGTTTAAGGCTAGGGTCCTCTTCAGATAGGATGAATCTACTGGATTCAGTGATGTTTGACAGATAAAATACCTGGAAGTGTGGAAGTGCAAAGTTTTACATACTACTCATAAGCCCACAGCTCGCAATCCAGGCTAGACTACTTTTTTGTGAATGCGTCAGACCTCTCTGGTGTAGAAAGCTCATGCATCTTGCCCAGATGCTTACCAGACCACTCCCCAATAAAAGTGACTCTGGTCAGTGATAAGCAAGATTGGGACGGTGGCTGGAGATTCAATGCATAGCTCCTTAGTGACGCCAATTTTCCCGAATATTTGAAGGAGGAAATAGAGTTGTGTAGAGCAAAATTAAGACTCAGAGCCTGATTTAGATCTCGGAGAATGGGTTATTCTGTCTCAACGGCGACAGGTATCCTGTCTGCTGAAATAGAAATCCCATTATATCCTATGGGATTCATATTTCTGCTGTGATGGAGTAACTAAATCAGGCTTCAGTGTCTACCAAAAAGATGTTGTGGGAAACACTTAAAGTGTTAATACAGAGAGGGATAATGTCATATGCATTTAACCTGAAAAATAAAACAGAGAAAAGGAGGTTTACGTAAGCAGCAAATTACTAACCTTGAGGCCGAGCTAATCTAGGCCCTAGGTGAGGAAATTTGTGTTATTTAACCATGAAAAGAAAAATACTTAAAGGCAAACTACTAGGTTCGGAGAACTTGACCTAGCGTCACAGCATAAAATATATGAGGCAAGGGCTAAGGCCGGAAAACGTATCTACTGGTTGGCTAACAGGGAAATGGAGTCTCGCTGGCTTTGCAAGAAAAGGACTCGCTGTTTTGTAGGGGATTGGTAATGCATTCACCAGATACTATGCAAACATATACAATCGAATACTCCTTGCTTAATTGAACAGGAAAGGACCATGTTGCAGGATCTGTTGGTAGTAAGGCTACAGGATGAGATGAGCCTCGGACCTCTCCATATCTTCTGGGTGAGGTGAGAGAGGTGGAACTAGCAAAAACTCTGGGAACCAATGGATTCCTAAATGAATTATTTGAGACATGAAGGCTATTTTTAAAGAGGCGCTCCAGGAGGGTGCATTCCCTCATGACCTGAGAGTGCTACTGTGGAGGTCACACATAATCCTAGGAGGCCGCCCACTGACTATGCCTCTTAAAGGTAGACCTCACTAATCAACACAGCAGCCAAAATTTGGTTAAAGTGCTGACCCACAGGCTTGTTAAGGTGAGGCATTCATTGATCCATTGGAATCAAAATTCCTTTATGCCAGGAAGAGGAACAAGACACTGCATAAACAGATTGCAGGCAGCCTTGGTACACATAGAGAAACACCAGGACCCAAATGATCTATTATTAATAGATTTTGAGAAGACTTTCAATTCTGTAGGATGGCCTTTCCTCCATGCTGTGCTAAAGAAAAATTATTTTGGCCCTCTCCATAGAACATTCTTGAAGCTGCGGTGTTCATCTCTTTCAGCTATGGTTTAAGTCAACGGTGTCTCACATACATTTATAATTCAATGTGGCAAGAGGCAGGGTTGCCCTGTGTCTCTGTTACAGTTCACCTAAGTCATAGAATCTTTAGCCACATGAGACAAACTAGACACACAGTGTTCGAGCATTAGACCACCTCACACTATGGGGTCGATTCTGATCTGGGTCGAAAGCTCTCCAACTGAGCCGGATCCGGAGTGTTTTCCGACAGAGCCGGACACCTGCAGTCCGACCGAGCGAGAACAATGCGACCGCATGCTGCCGGACTCAGTTCGGTCGGGCTCCCATAGAAGTCAATGGGAGCCGGTCGTACGACGCGTACATGGGCTCCCATTGACTGAATAGGTACGTCTCGCACATGGGCCCCCTCTCCAGTGGGTACGTGTCGGTGCCATCCGCACAGGAACATGCCTGTGTTGGGGAGACCCTTGGGTCTCCCCCTGTGTCCGAGTCTTAAGGCTGCGTGTGATGGGGGTCCGACGCGGACCCCGAAAGGCAGCTTCCCGGATGTTTTGCGAGACGGAAACTTCGGCTCGATACGGCTGTCCGACGCGTACATCGTACTCGCTTGGTCGTGAAACGTCTCCATTGCGCAGTGCGAATCGTGTCCGTACGAGTCAGTTGGAGCGGCTCGGATCCGGAAACGGTTTGGTCGGAACACACGCGTACACTCGCATCGTACTTGCTCGTTAGTACAGGTGTCCGAGTCGTTCGTGAAACACGCATACGACTCATACCTTTTTCCCACCGGATCACGTTCGGAGCCCTTCCGAGCAAGATCGGAATCGACCCCATAATGTGAATGACATTCTATTATATATTGGTAGGCCCCTCTTCACTAACCCTTGGACTCTGCACTTGTTGGAGGTTTTTTTGGGGAGGCTTCTGGTCAGAAGGTTAACTCGGGAAGTCCATGTGGTACAGTTAAGGGGGTAAGTGCTCTTCAACTCCTGAGACAATACAATTGTACCGAAGGTGTAACTGGCCTCTCAATAGATATTGTGGGAAAGGACAAGTTACTTACCTGTAATCCTAGTTCTCTTCCAGGTGTATCCTCATTAAAGTCATAAGCACTGAATATTCCCGTCCTTGCACGGGGACCCCGGAGTATATTAGAAAATATATATATGAAATCATATATATATAGCTCTTTATTACCTACTGGCAGTCGCCAGTAGGTAGTTATAGTTAGGACCTATTTTCCATAGGAAATCCGCAACATTCTATTTGGAATAACGTTATCGCCGAGTGACGAATTTTTGCGAAATTTTCCAAACTTTTGGCCAGCTCCGGTCCGCTCCTATCCTGAAAATTTCACAGTGATTCGTCAAGCGGGGGCCGAGAAAAAAGGGGGGTCCCAAAACACGTTTTCCCCATGCATTTTCCCATAGGACCTGTTGACGCAGCTACAGCCCGAACTGCTGAACGGAATTACACCAAATTTGGCGAAGAGATAGTCCTCAGTTCAGACTCGTGCCTTTTGCTTAAATGGTGTAAATCGGTTCAGTAGTTCAGAAGAAAATCAAAAGTAAAATCATATATATATCTGGGCGGAGCCTAACCACACATCTCATCGTGAGATCTGATTGGCTGTCAGTACTTCATCCAAGCAGTGATGGCAGCCATCTTGGGACCAATATACATGATAGCACCTCATTAAAAAGCATTGCAGTTAATAGAAGGTTTTAAGACTTTAGTTACATTATAAATCATTTGTTGATGGTACCATACTCATTTTAGGAATTGTGGTGTGTTCTAAGGTGATTTTACTGTGTGAAAAAGCCTTCTGCTGTGATATCATGAATCATGTTTGAGAGAACTATTTTCTCATGCTTTTTTCCACAGAGGTTTGGAAGGTGATCTATAAGCTAAACTGAGAGCATATTTTCTGTAAATTCACATTATCTTTCTCAGTCATGTGAGAATGAAGTCTGACATTCTCAGTAAAACATGTACATCCAACAAGGGCAGAGACTGTCAGTTGATTCCTTTGTATTCTACTGCAGCTTCCCAGAGTGTTCTAAAGAACAACTAGAGCGCTAACAGTCCTACTTATGTCAAAAGTATGGCACACCTGAAGCCATCTTGATTGGAATAAAGTGCTAACACTTAAAACATTTAATTTACAAAGGAACAAAATGAGGGGGTTCATTTTTCCATAGAAATTATGATTAGTGCTGCAGAAAGAAAAAATAGGGCACATTTTGACTTTTCAAATCCTCTTCTATTTCATAAATAAATTCTGACATGCAGACTGAAACATGCACTTTGAATACCAGCAGCAGACTTCCCTGGTGAGCAGTAGCTTTACTACAGTGATCTAATGAGCAACTAGAGTGCTAACATTCAGAATTTATGGCAAATGTGTGACACATCTGAATGTCTTCTTGATGGAACCAACCAAAAAAACTTCAAGTATTTCCTACTGAGGAGACTGCAGTATATGAGGAAATTAGGAATCTTCATAACAAATAAATCTCCCAAGATGGCCACCAGAGACAAAAGAGCCCAAATGTAGCCCAAATATCACCCAGATGTAGCCCAAGTATAGCCCAATGACAGAATGTCCCAGAGTGTTCTAACGAACAACTAGAGCGCTAACAGTCTTACTTATGACAAAAGTATGGCACACCTGAAGACATCTTGATTGGAATAAAGTGGTAACACTTAAAACATTTAATTTACAAAGGAACAAAATGAGGGGGTTCATTTTGCCATAGAAATTATGATTAGTGCTGCAGAAAGAAAAATTTGGGCACATTTTGAGTGACTTCTCAAATCCTCTTCTATTTCATTAAAAAATTCTGATATGCAGACTGAAACATGCACTTTTAATACCAGCAGCAGACTTCCATGGTGAGCAGTAGCTTTACTACAGTGATCTAATGAGCAACTAGAGTGCTAACATTCAGAATGTATGGCAAATGTGTGACATATCTGAATACCTTCTTGATGGAATCAAAGTAAAAAACTGAAAGCATTTCCTACTGAGGAGACTGCAGTAAATGAGGAAATTAGGAAACTTCATAACAAATAAATCTCCCAAGATGGCTACCAGAGACAAAAGAGCCCAAATGCAGCACAAATATCACCCAGATGTAGCCCACATGTAGCCCATTGACAGAAGTGTGCAAAACATTTATTTTTTGTGTATTTGCAGTTTTATATAGTACAGACTTGTCAGGTATTGGAGTGCTTTACATGAGCATTGGTTACATCACACAAGATCAAATTCATTTTGGTTGTAGACATGGGGAGATTAAGTGATTTGACCAGAATCTCAGAATGTTGAGATGAAGCAGAAACTCCAACCTGGTTCCCCAGTTGCAAAGTCTGCCGCTCTGGAAGTAACACCACATCCCCTCCCCTAAGTGCAACATTTAATCAAGTGGTCAACTGGATAAAAAAACATAAAGATTACAAGTAATTTAAAAGTTCTTTGTCGCTATTTGAAAACTCAGAAAATATGTCCTCATTTTAGTTTTTTAGACCACTAACCATAATTGTGATGCAAATAAGACCCTCTCATATATGTAATTTCTAAAGGAAATGCTCTAGGTATTACAGTTTTGATTACATCAAGATGACGTCAGGCGTTCCACACTTTTGTAATAAATATAGAATGTTAGCAATCTAGTTGTTCATTGGGATACTGTTGAGAGGCAGAGGCCAGGGGCACGGACCCTGAAAATTGAAGGCAGGTAGGAGAGTGCAGAGGCAACAATTTGACCACACTGGGCAGGCAGGAAGGGCAGTGGCTGCACAACAGACTATGGAGGGCAGTGGAAAGGGGGGCAGGGGCAACAAACCAACAATACAGGACTGGCAAGAGAGGCTGTGGCAATATAATAGACCATTGTGGGCAGAAATAAGAGGCAGTGGTAGTACTGCTCCAGCGTGGAGTGCAAAATCCCTCCCTCCATCACAGACCAAAGATCTCACATACATACACTATCCATACGTACGCTGGTGGGGCCCATAACACCAACATTCACTCACCATTAATCCGTGTTTCTTAGGAGGCGATTATCTTCCAAACGCTGACATGAAAGGAAATACCACTTTACCCTAATGAGTGACAAATCTACACAACCTTCTGATACTCATTAGGCCCTGAACTTTACCTTTAGTATTCCTCTCATAAATCGGGATGGATCAGTTAGTTGCAGGTTTAGCTTAATTTCGAAACCTCTAATTAACCTTTTCATTAATACATTTTCAATGAATAAACAACCCAACTCATTTCTGTAGTTAATCAATTTCAATCTTTATCTAAATAATGCAAATTAAATCGTTCATTTAATTAAGTTGCCATTCATATTTACCTATTCTGGCTAATTGTCGTCCTCTATGTCAAATCTGGCAGTCTTGCAATTCTATGCCCATCAAATTTAGTAAATTCAGTTCATCAGGAGTTTGGGCATTAATTTAGTCCATCAAAGATTCAGGCAAACAGCTGTCCTGCAGTGTCACCGCCCTCTCCGTCAGCATAACGTCAGGAAATCGAGAAAGGCCAGAAACGAACCCGCACCAACTTCTCTATTCTACCATAATTTATAGTAAAAATCATTGACAAATTGTATCAAAAACGGGTCTTCAAATATTCTGATTGGTCAATCGAAATCGTCTGACAGGATTCCCACCAAAATATTGTCTCTGAGGTCATTATTCTTGCTTGTTCCGGTTTTTAGAAGCACATTATTGTTCTTTCAGAAAAGCTGGCTTGTGTCCCAGGGTAACCTTGAAGAGTACAGTCTGGTTAGGGTCATGACGAGGCCACTGTAGCTAGCGTCAGCGCAGGCGCACTTCACCCAAGCCTTGTTCGGCGTCGGCAGTCGGGTTAGGCACCAGTGGCAGTCATTTTACGATAGGCCCAAATGGTCAACTTAAGCAAAAGAAACACAAAACGTAATTAAAACATAGAAATGACTAAATAAATGTTATTCCCTCACTAATACCCATATGTGTGTGTATTTATCTAGCATTAAGCAACACTCAAGCGGGTTTATACTTACAAAATAAAGCACAAATCACAAATACATCACAAAAGCGACATATATCATGCAATATTCTACTTTGGTATCATTAGTATGCGTACATAATTTAGTTTACGATTTAATAAAGTCATGCAAAGCAATCCCACGTGTATTTCAGTCATTAATAAGGTTGATTAGTTATTTCCACTTCAATCCATTAATTTGATTATAATTATTTAATTAATCTAATTAATAAACATGCAAAATGGGGTGGGTCACCATACCACCCAAAAATGTTGTTCTGTCTTTACGGAATCTTTAAAATGTTTTCTTGCTCTTAACCTTAATTCAGTTTCACCTACGTCAGGGGTACTCACAAACTTTCTCTTGGGGGCCACATTTACAGTGTGGTTTGTGGCCGAGGGCCGCACCTTGGGGCGGGTCATTGGGGGAGGGGGCGGGGCTAGAGCAACAAAAAAAAACTGTGACGATGAGGTGGAACACAGGTCCCTGCAGTGGATGCCTTCGTCCACTGAGCCACCGGACCTGGCATACACATATCTCTCTCTCTCCCTCTCCCTCTCTCTATCTCCCTCCCTCCCTCCTCCGTCTCCCTCCCTCCTCCGTCGCCCTCCGTCCTCCGTCTCCCTCCCTCTCCCTCCGTCTCCCTCCCTCTCCCTCTGTCTCCCTCCCTCTCCCTCCGTCTCCCTCCCCCCTCTGTCTCCCTCCCCCCTCTGTCTCCCTCTGCCCTCTGTCTACCTCCCCCTCTGTCTCCCTCCCTCCCTGTCTCCCTCCCTCTCTCTCCCCCTCTCTCTCCCCCTCTCTCTCTCCCTCTCCCTCCCTCTCCGTCTCCCTCTCCCTCCCCCCTCTCTGTCTCCCCCTCTCTATCTCCCCCTCTCTGTCTCCCCCTCTGTCTCCCTCCCTCCCTGTCTCCCTCCCTCCCTGTCTCCCTCCCTCTCTCTCTCCCTCCCTCTCTCTCTCCCTCTCTCCCCCTCTCTCTCTCTCCCTCTCCATCTCCCTCCCTCTCCGTCTCCCTCCCTCCCCCTCTCCCCTTCTTCCCCTCTCTCCCTCCCTCTCCGTCTCCCTCCCTCTCCCCGTCTCCCTGCCTCTCAGTCTCCCTCCCTCTCAGTCTCCCTCCCTCTGTCTCCCTCCCTCTCAGTCTCCCTCCCTCTCCGTCTCCCTCCCTCTCCCCGTCTCCCTCCCTCCCCGTCTCCCTCCCTCTCCCCGTCTCCCTCTCTCTCCCCGTCTCCCTCTCTCTCTCCGTCTCCTTTTCTCTCTGTCGCCCTCCCTCTCCGTCTCCCTCTCTGTCTCCCTTTCCGTCTGTCTCTTTGCCTCTCTGTCTGTCTCTGCCTCTATCTGTCTGTCCCTTTCTCTGCCTATCTGTCTCTGTCTGTCCCTGTCTCTGTTAGTCTCTATCTGTCTCTGTCTGTTTCTGTCTCTCCCTACTGCCCTCTGTCACCCTCTGTCTCCTTACCCGACTCTTACACCCTGCTGTTCTCTTGTCATTCTTTGTCACCGCTCCCCCCCCCTTCGCTTGTGTGGCAGCTGAGGCAGCTTCCCTACTAGGGCACACACACAGCCCCACCCGAGTACTTCACAGGTCTTAAGAGACCATTTGCATGATAACGAGACTTTGTTGTATTTCACCTCTTAGTGCCCCAGCAGCTCCACTCGGACTATCGCTTGAATCCCTTGGCCCCCACAGAGCTGAGTCTGTTTGCTGAAACTGTTAAAAAAAAAGAAAAAACACCGGTACGATGTCTGCAAGGTCCGCGGGCCGCCAAGAAAGGCTTGCCGGCGGGTGGCCCGCGGGCCGTACTATGAGTACCCCTGACCTACGTCTTCTCTTTTTGCTGATTCGTACATACTCTCCTTCCACTCCTCCAATTCTATCTCCTCAATTTCCCTTTCTTGTTTCTTATCTTTTCTTTTTGATTTTTCGCTTTCTACTCTTTTCTTGTTTTTATTATTCCTACAACACATACAACCTAATCTTATCACTAAAATTATGCAAATTACACATGTTAATGAAAACAATATTTTGCCTACAAATGTACTACCAAGCTTTACTAAGAAATTTTTAATAGCAGCTATGTTCTTTCCAATCTTTTCTCAAACACCTTCAACCTCCAGTGGTACTATTTCATCATGCAATTCAGTAATATTCTTAATATAAATTTTCAGATCTCTTTGCTTTCGTCAGGAATGTAAGTACAACAATGTTGAACCTTCAGCATTCCACAGACACCACCCTCTTTTGCCAATAATATATCAAGGGCAAGTCGATTTTGCATTACCATAGCTCGCATGGCAACCATTTCAGTGTTTATCAATAAAAATCCTCCAGCGGTGCTTGTTGACAAGCGATCCACTACTGTTGAAAGTCTTCTAATTTTGTTTGCATTCAGAGTTATTCCCACTGCTGGTATCAATGCTTCAAAAATGCCACCTACCATTTCTGCCCAAGATTCTCTCTTACTCCTCGCTAAATGATTACTTAAACTATGTGCACCATTTTCTTCCCCTATCCATATGAAATCTTTTCGGAAAGACCAGGCCTACGTAACGTGCCATACCAATGGTCTGTCAAACGATAATATGCCCTGTTCCCACATATAAAATATAATCCAGGAAAGACTGGATCTTTTCTACCTTTAAATCCCCATTCACCCATGAATCGATATGTATCATGGCACTCACTATTACCTAGAAAATAATTATCATACGCAGTTGGATTCCTTCGAATGCAAAATTTCCCTTTCTGAGGCCAATCTAAAGCTATAGTTGGACTAGCTTCTCCTTTCAAATGTTTTTCTCTTTCTACATCCCAGACTGTTTTCTCCACTTTCCCTTCTGCTGCCTTTCTTTGCATTTTCAGTCTTCTTTCTTCAACCATATCTAAAAATGTCCTTTCCTCTTTCTTTAAACTGCATGTCAAATTGTTTCTAAAAATATACTCTAATGTTAGTTCTTTAGTTTCTAAGAAAAATTCACCCAATACCCTAGCAGGTTTTACTTTGTTTAATTTATTAAAAGAAGGCACTTGCGCAAAAATGTCATCTACATCTGAAAAATAATATTCTAATTTCCCTGTCTGATAAAATAAACTAGCTATTACACTACATGTTATTCCATACGTTGCCGGAAGGTGATGATAAGTCACAGATGCAGGTAACTGCATTCATACGTAGCAGTCCCGTACGTCCATTGTCTTTACATATTCATACAATAATTTTGAAAACACATTATTAGAAAAATCTGTTATTGACCTGTCTTTATGCAAATAATTATTATCTATTCTAGTTGGAACTACCTTTGGAATCTTCCCTATATTAGTTTTGTTCTCACTATGTCCTTCTAATGTATCTATAGTGACCTTAAAAGAAATGACAAAAGCAAGGATGCTCCATAAAAGCATTAATAATCCTGTACAACAACAACACATTTTACACCATCTTTTCATGAGTGTACATCTACCTTTGCTACTATCTATGTTAGCCATCTTTGTTAAAATGGACCGTGTCTTTTGACTTAGCCTCTTTCACTTCACAACTAGTTTTCTAACCTAATGCTCTAACACCTATTTGGTTCTACCAGTATCTATCTTTTGATTTAATTTCTTGTTCTCTTCATCAACAGTTTTCTTGATTTATTCAGTTTGGCATCTCATGATTCTTCACTTTCCTTTCGTCATCCAAATACAGAATTTCCTGAACTTCCGTTTCCTCTTCTCCAATGTCGGACAAGAGAACTCTCAGGATTTCCGATTCTACTTCTTCTTCAACCACTTTCAGTACAGCCTCCTCTGGATTTCCTTGACTATCTGCCTCTTCTCCCTTTTCAGGCAGAGCCACGTACATCCATTCCGGTGACTTATACTTCTGGTTAGGTTTCCTTGTTCTTTTACTCTCTTTATCCTCAGTTGTTTCGTCTTCTTTTGTTTTTTCTTGACTTGTCACTTCATTCACCTGTTCAGCTCTTGGTGAATTCACTTGTGTCAGTCGATATCTCAATTTCCTTATTTTATTAGGCCAAACGTCATCTCTTGCAACTCTTTTTACTTTACTTCCTTTGTCATTCTTTTCATTCCTCCAAGCTCTTTTTCTTAGAACTCGACCTTCAGGTATTTCATTTTCACTCTCTTCAGACTCTGTCTCAACTTGCTTTGTCTTTTCAACGACTTCTTCTTCCACCGCTTGTTTTGTTTTCCCTACTTCTGTCCCTCCTCGGATCTCCGACATGCAATCTTCCTGCTGGCTACTTGTCCCTTCACCTAACTGGATGTTGCAGTTCCGTACGCCTCCTCGGTGGTCTTCCGCAGAAATCTGTCCCTCTCTCTCTGTACCTGTCCCTTGTTCACTTAAATTTGTTATTTCAGGTGGAATTTCTCTCAGTCTCTCATCTGGTACTTCCTTTTCACGAATTTCTTTGATTGTTTCTTCAGTACTCTTTCCTCTTTTCTTTCTGTGTTTTTTTTTAGAACCTTGCTCGTTTCCAGAATCGCTGGATTCAGAAATCTGCAATCTTCTTCTCAGAGAGCTACTTCTGGGGACCAAAGCTAGACTTGGTTCTGTTTCCCCCCTTTCAGAGTTTTCTATTTTCTTTGACCCTTCGTCATCTGACTCAGTACTTGATTCTGATTCATCAAAATATTATTTTCCTGTGGTGTCCACCGGATTCGGAATTCTCAATGTGTGACTTGCATGAATCTAGTTTTTCAGTCCTGCACACTTCACAGCTGTTGTCGTGGTCAGAATGACTTGTCTTGGTTTTCCCCACCGTGGAACCAAACAATTTCTTCTTCTGTGGACTTTTATCCTTACCCAGTCACCTGGGCTCAGATCATGGGCTGGCTTCTTTTCAAGTGTGGTGGCATCTGACCTTTACAGTATTCCAACACCATGTCATCAGTTATAGTCATCAGCTTGTTGACTGGTATAAACACAAGTCTCATTGCACGTCCCATGATTATTTCATGAGGACTCAATCCTGTAGTTCTGTCTGGAATTGATCTAATAGTTATGAGTACCAGAGGCAAGACATCAGGCCATTTCATACCTGTGGCCAAACACATTTTCCCTATTCTATTTTTGATAGTACCATTCATCTGTTCAACCACACCAGAAGCCTCTGGTCGGTAGGCACAATGTAGTTTTTGTTGTACATTCAATGCTTCACAAATTAATCCTACAATCTGATTCAATTGTCACTGGGAACCCGAACCTAGGGATGAATGCTCTCAGCAGTAGCTTGGCCACTGTCATCCCATCATTTCTCCTTGTTGGGAATGCTTCCACCCACCTAGAGAATAGGCAGACCACAACCAAAACATACCTCAGTCTGTTACAGGGAGGCATTTCAATGAAATCTACTTGCATTCTGGTGAAAGGCCCTCCTTCTCGACCTATTGTTCCCAGACTCACTACTGTTTTTCTCCCGGGATTGTATTGCTGGCATATTAGGCATCTTTGACAAAGACTTTCTGCTACAAGTCTGAATTTTGCATTGTACCAGGTCTGCTTAAATGACCTGATCATGGCATCTCTCCCTATATGTCCCTGGCCATGATACATCCATGCCATGGTAGACATCATGCTATCAGGCATAACTGGTCTTCCATCTCGATAGACCCACACATGATCCTTTTCCATTGGGGCACATCCTGCTTTTACCCACTGTCTCATTTCCTCATCTCCTGCCTCTTCCTGCAATTGTCTTACCTCTTCCCAAGTTCCTACAATGTTAGTAAACCTCAATGAGCAAGAAGACATTTCTCTTTCCTTCGCCCGATTGACCGAATTCTGATTACGTGCACAATACTGTGCCATGTCATTGGCGTATCGATTTCCTGTAGCAATGTAATCACCACCTTGACTATGAGCAGCACATTTTACAACAGCCAGTTGTCTAGGCAGCTGTATTGCCTCAAGCAATTTTCCAACCACTTCAGCATTCTTAATAGGAGTTCCACTCGAGGTCAGGAAACCTCTTTGTAGCCATAGTTGGCCAAAGTCATGGACCACTCCAAAGCCATACTGGCTGTCAGTTATCACAGTTACTCTCACACTCTTCCCAATCTTGCATGCTCTAGTCAAAGCCACGAGTTCTGCTACTTGGGCCAATTTCACTCCTTTCAGATAGGACGCTTCTATTACTGCTGCGACTGTGCATACTGCATATGTTGCACTCAGCACTCCTTCATCTGTTCTCAAACATGACCCATCAACGAACATCACAAAATCACTTTCGGGCAAAGGTACATCCTTTATATCTGGTCGTGGTTTTGTACAAAAGTCAAGTACATCCAAGCAATCATGATCTACTTCATCTCTTACTTCCACAATCTCAGCATCAGGCAACAAGGTTGCAGGATTTACATTCAAACATCTTGCAAGACTCACATTAGTTGCACCTAATATGACCTTTTCATACTTAGTCAGCCGACTGTGTATCATATACTACGTACGACTCCTTGTTAACAGGATCGCTACATCATGAGGTACAAACACTTTCAATGGATATCCCATCACAATTCCTTCACTCTGCTCCAAACTTCGACATGTTGCAGCCACCGCTTTCAAACATCCAGGTAAAGCTACAGCTACTGGATCAAGCATTGATGAAAAATAGGCAATTGGTCTTCTCAGTTTTCCATGCTTCTCGATCAACACAGAAAGTGCACATCCATTTCTCTCACTGCAATACAACTCAAATTCTTTCTCATAGTCAGGCATACCTAATGCAGGTGCTTCACACAAACCATCTCTCAATTGTCTGAACGCTGCCAATTTCTCTTTGTTCAATTCGATGGGATCTTTCACATCACTTCTCGTTAATCGCACCAAAGGTTTTGCGATCAAGGAGAAGTTGCTGATCCACCGACGACAGTATCCAACCATTCCCAAAAACATTCTACCTTCTCCGTGAGTCATGGGAGCTCTCATTCCTTTTATTATTCTGATTCTGTCTATGGTTATTTTCCTTAGTCCTTTCTCAATGTTATGTCCCAAATACTGTAATTCCTTCTTACAAAACTGTAATTTCGATGGTGACACTTTAAGTCCTCCATCTGCCAAATGATTCAGCAAGGCTATTGTGTCTACCTCACAAGCTTCACGTGTTTTTGACGCCACCAAAAGGTCGTCAATGTACCGAACTAATACAGAGCTTTCAGGCATTTCTAGACTCTCCAAAGACTTCTTTAATAGCTGATTGAATATTGAGGGGCTCTCTGTATACCCCTGTGGGATTCGGCACCATGCCAAAATACGCTCACCAAAACGAAAAGCAAAAATGTGCTGACTGTTGTGGTGCAATGGGATGGAAAAGAAAGCATGACTCAGATCAATCACTGTATACCATTCTGCATCATGGGGAATCTGATATAAAATCACTGATGGATTTGGTACAATGGGACAACATGATACCACAATTGTATTCACCTTTCTCAGATCTTGCACTATCCTGAATTTCCCATTAGGCTTTTTCAGTCCCATTATCGGTGAATTACATGGACTACTCATTATTTCTCTCAAACTTCCTTGCCTGATCATTTTCTCTATTACAGGAGTTACTCCTTCAATTATCTCAGGTGTCAATTTGTATTGCGGAACATTTGGATATGTTACTCCTTCCTTTACTGTTATTTTAATTGGATCTACATTTCTCATTAGCCCTACATCTTCTCCAGTGAAATCCCAAACTTCTGCTTTTACAGATTGTCTCAATTCTTTAGGTAATTCATCATGGTTGAATACAGCATATGTTTCAGTAACTTCATTTTCTCTGTTAGCTATGGTCATCTTATACAGTACATCATCATCTGGTGTTTCAAAAGCTAATCCATCCGGAGTACAGAATATAGTGCAATTCATTTTGCACAACACACTCTCTCTCACACACAGGGCAACGTCATGGATCTCCCCCCAACAATGGGGGAGAAGAACCACAGTCCCAGGCTCGGGAGGAACCTGATCCCACCGGCAGCGACACCTCACAACACTCCGCGGATGACCCCAACCCACCTGGCCCCTCTGGTGTCCAAGCCCCTGCAGCACCTGCTTCAGGTACATCTGTGCCAACCACCACCACCATTCCTGCCACATCCCAGGAGACACCCAGGAGCCCTGCCCACACTGAACAACTGAGCCAGTCTGACTTGGAGGGACAAGGTTCGCCGGGCACCCAGGAGGAGGCAGACAACACCGACACTGCCATCCCTCAGGGGTCCCGCAGACCCGATATGCCCACAACAGCAGGCCAGGCCCGTGTGGGCAGAGGTGGTGGGAGTGGAGGCAGGCTGAGGCGAGAACCTGGCCAGCCAGCGGAAGGGACCGGTATGTCACACGTCCGCAACATCATGGAGGCATACCGGCGTGACACCACGGCCATCAGTCAGGTAGTGGCAACCCTCACAGACATTAAGAATCAGCAGGCCGCGCAACATGCCAGTCAACAACAACACCAAGGACAGATGGAGGCAAGACTGGCTGAGCTCCTGGCGGTGCAAAGGGACATAAGCCATTCACTCCGTCGGATCGCCGACAACATGGGCAACCCTCCCTGTGACACCAGGCGCACACCAGCACCAGCCACAGGGAGGGAGGAGGAGGAGGAGGATTAGTCCGACGGAGCATCCCAAACATCGTCAAGACCTGCATCTGAGGGTCCCCGGAGGAAGGTGGGTCATCCACGGAAAAGACCGTGAGAGGCAGCGGACCATCCTCATCTCCCAGGTCACCTGGCCTGGCACTTGGCCTTCATGCGCAACAGCAGCACATCATTCATTGACATTCTCTGCCACATGGACTTGCTGGTCACAGTCTGACCAATGATGACCAACACTGTGGTCTGGACTCTGATGCCTTCAAATGCCAAGGATATCATCTCCCCCTGTGAACTTTGGATTCTATGCACCCGTTAGAGCACCTTATGTCATCTACCAAAACATGCACCCCACTGAGAATAAAACTATTTTTTTGTCATGAGATGTTGCCTTCATTTTGCATTAGTCCACAACATACGTGTGTGTTAATGTCAAACTCTGCCTCAGTGTTGAACCAACTCCAGCCATCCATACCCTGGGATCTGAGTCCGGTACAGGACACACATGGGTCACAATGTATCATCCAATACAGCCTGGGAGCCCAATACTCACCAGTGATGGCCTCAAGCTGCTGAGGGGGGGCTTGAAGTACTGTGCGCACACACAAATCAGGAAGAGGATGATGAAGGCCTACAGGTCATGGCTCATGTGGAGGTTCCCGGGGAGTGAGTCCCAGGTATGTTTGGCCAGGTGGGAGAACCATCTCCTTCATGCTGGAGTGTTGTGGATGTGAAGAATGGTGGCCAGGCCAAGTTCGGATGCATTGAGTTGGGCAAACGGGGTCTTGGATGACAGACGTACAAGGTTGGTATTGGGCTCTGGGGATGCTGACTGCCTCCTGAGTGTGTGTGAGGAGTGTGAAGGTCATCCTGCAGCACACAGTGATCCCTTGCAGCTATCTCAGGTGGACGGTGATGTGGATGGGGTGCGGGATGTTGAAGCTGAGTTGTGCAGATGCACCCTGGATGTGGACAATTTTCCCGTGAGTTAGGATGTACTTGCTCCGTAGAGGGCGGAGCAGTAGTTGACACGGCTGGTGTCGTGGACCTGGGGGATGGTCTGTCTTTCCTTGGAGTGGATCTATCAGAGGATCATGTGCATCATGCAGTGGGTGCTGCAGCATGAGGTACAGATGCTGGTGATTTGCATGGCAAATGTGAGTGACAAATCCATGATGTACAACATCTTGTGTGCGTGGCCACTGGGTGCTTGTGTAGGGCCCCTGCGGGTGGGACACAAGGAGTTGAGCCAGCTGTAAGGGGACAATCCTCAGATGCTTACCTCAGTCCTGTACAAGTTCAGCCTCAGGTGGCTGATGTTCAACCATTCATCCACGGACCTCATGCCTTCTTGAATGTTGGAACTGGCAATGGCTGGGTCTTTGGTGAGGGTGAGGAGCACCTGGGTGTCAATGGCATACGACATGATGATGAGGTTGTGTGTGCATGTGATGGTGGAGAGGGGGGTCCTGGACACATTGAAGATTGACACGCTGAGAGATGAGCCCTGGGCCATGTGCCAGATGATGCCACTATACCACATGCTGAAGGCCTGAGTCCCACTCACATGGCCTTGCTGGTGTACGGAGCCGGTGTGGAGCAGGAGGGACATGATCTGGTTGGTGTGACAGGGCCTGGAAGGAGAGGCAGCGCTGTGTAGGCAGTTGGAGTTGCACACTCAGCATGCAAAGGTGTCATGTGTGCGCTTAGGGTATGGCTGAGAGCAGGCGGTTGAGTTTCGGATAGACATTGCTTGGAGGGTGGCTACAACCTCAGACTGTAGTGTGATGTGGGTCATGCAAGGACATGAGGGTCGTGCAATGTGCACGTTGCATGTGCTGACGGTCCTGCCTTTGGCAGCGCATGTACCCAACAGTGGCACAGACAAGGTGATGACAGCCAAATGAATGGCTGGAGGTAGGCAGGGAGGAGCATCTTTGAGGCATGTGTGTTGCCGAATCCCGCCACTTTGTGGGCCCTTGCTGCAGGGGCCGCAGCAGCAGGTGGCATGTCCTTGAAACTATGCCAAAAGTAGCACACAAAGACAAGGATGTCAGAAAGGACAAATGCAACAGGTGTAAGTAAAGGAAGGAGTGTCCGGTTACCCATGGAACACCCAGAGAAAATGGATGCACAATCACCAAAGATGACTGACACAGGATTAGGAAACAGAAGGCCGAGCCGCGCACAGGAGACACACCCTCACCAGGCGTTAACGGCCCATCGTGGGGACCAACATGCCCAAATACATACACAACCATGGACTTCATGCACAATAGAGATTCTGACCCATGAAGACCTGCATGCATGTAGCCAAACTACACATAGACTCATATGCACAATCTTTGACAACCATGCCAGAGATGCCGCATGCAAAGTGGCAAGAGACCTGCATTGACAGAGATGAGGCACCTTGGAGGGTGAGGAACCCCTTTATTACTCAGGCTCACACTAAGGGAAAAGCATCAATATGAACAGACACACAAGTCATTTGGCTGAACATGTGGGACCTACACTGGACACCCCCTTCACAACACAGATGTAGTAAATCCTAATGGCCTGGCACACAAGTTAAGGGGATGACCCAAACACCCCCTTCTGCAATTCCCCATTGAGCCTGTTATGGGGATGTCCCACACCATGTCCACCCGTAGCATCCCATATATTTCTGAGGGAAGTTATACACACATTGATGCCTTCATCAGAATCCACTAACCATTAGAGATGACTGTCACGAAGGTAGACTATCAATTCATGGGAGTCATGCTACATGTCATGTGCCCCATGGTGAGTCGACATGTATGCATGGTAACCCAACATGCACAGGAGCAGTCCCCACACATTCCAAACACCTAAAAACCCCAAAATGCCTTGCTGCAATCCTCACCCAAAATGACTTTTCCACATGTCCGTGCATGGAATGCTGATTCAGCACACGTTGCAATACTCATGAGGAATAGCAGGAGGCCAATGATGACACGACCAGACAACATGCGCAAGAACCTGTGGATGACAGACACACAAGCAGTCAGATAAAATATTGTTATCCGCATACATGGTAATTTACTCTACAGGAATAATGTTGTCACCATGCGATTATAAAAATTAGGGTCACAGCTAAAATGATTGGAATGACATCATCACTCGAGTGACACATCAGAACACACATCTAAGTCACTTAGCATACAGTCAACTGGACGCACACATTGCAACACATGCCACACAAGGCTCCAAGCGTGCACACTCAGACCCAGTGACTCACCATTATGAGAAGAAGTTGCGTATGAGCTGACTCCGGATATCCTCCTCCTCCTCCTCCTCCTCCTCCTCACTTGCCTCGTGACCAAGACCTTCATCCTCCACGGGTGGATGTTCCTGCTCATGCTGATCCAGGGTGAGTGGCACTGCCTTCTCCACTGCCATGTTGTGCAGCATGCAGCACACGAGGAAGATTTTGCAGACCTTCACCGGTGCATATGGGAGGGACCCGGCTGTCTTGTGAAGGCACCGGAATCGGCTCTTCAGGAGGCCAAACGTCCTCTCAATCACTCGCCTGGTCTGCCCGTGTGCATCATTGTAACTGTGATCTGCAGCTGATCTGGGGTTGCGGAGAGTCGTCATCAGCCATGGCATGTTGGGATAGCCAGAGTCACCTACATGGAAACATCATGTAAAAAAGTGGGTCAGGAGATGCCGTAAGATACAAAGATACCGCAAAACACAGGACAAACAGAGTATACCCATCAACAAGACATGCTCGTTCGTTGTGCAGCCGCAGCATCATTTCTGGCACCCTGCTACACCTCATGATGTAGGCATCGTGTGCTGACCCTGGAAAACGTGCACAGACATGGGAAATCAGCATGTTAGCAAGACACACCACAAGGCATTTATAGAGTGGTAATGTTTACGGTTGCGATAGGCGACCTCCTGTGCCTGTGGTGGTACAAAAGCCACATGTGTCCCATCAATGGACCCAATGACATGGGGCATCCCTCCCAGGGCATAGAAATCACCCTTGACACCTGTCAACTCCTCAGGAGTCGGAAAATGGATGAATTTATCCAGGTGCTCCAACATGGCTGCCAAAACATCATGCAGGACACGGCTGAACATCGTCTGGGACATGCCACCAACATCAGCTATGGTGAAGTGAAATGTACCTGTGGCAAAAAAATGTTGGGCTGCCATCACCTTCATCTTGGGGGTCAGCGCAGTAGGATAACTGTGTCGCGGTTGGAGATGTGGTGCCAGCCTGTTTGTCAGGTCCTCAATCAACTGTTGGGTGAATCTGTAACAGCGTATGCAGTCACGTTCCCTCATGGCACCCAAGTCTGGCATTGGTCTGGGGACAGGCGGTGCCCTGCAGAAATTGGGAATAAATAACGAAGAGTGAGAGCATAACAACATCAATGTCAATCAACTGAGCACATGCTCAACTGCTAATACACATCTGCTAAATACAGAGTCTGGTCTGTGCAATACATCCAGGACACGTATACCAGCAAGGTGATACTCCTACGAAGAGTCAGCTACACCCGTTGATTGGCAAGTGTACATGACATGCCCTGAAATGAGCTGTGGGCCAGTGTCAGTGAATAGCCAGAGAAATCACAAGAGTGACATACATCCACATTTCTGCATTTTAAGGATGTCATCTCATACAGACAGCTGACGGCAAGCTAGACGCACAGATCACATGGATGGTCAAATGTACAGATCTCACACATTGCGATGAAGGGGTACACGTGAAAACAGAAAACACAGACACTGAGACGACGCAGATATGTCCTCATGTCAAAATATCAAGTTCAATGCATACAGACACATGTTATGTGGAAATCCACATGTGGCATGGTGTGCGTAGATGTGTGCCATGCCCATCTAGACACAGACACATGTTGGATGCAGGAACAGCAGATGCAGTGGATGGGACACCAACAGCAAGCTCATGGGAACACATGACACACACATGACATAGTCACATCGGTGCACGCTGGTCGTAAAATGTAAGTTGTCAGTGTCCCTGTCCCTGGCATCAGGGGACAGTTGTGGGTGGTGGTGACTGTGCCATACCAGTGATGCTGTGCGTGACACGTTTGTACTATATGCACACATGTGCAAAGTGTGAAGGGGAAGTGTGCCACATAGTGCCCCATCACACATGACATGTGTACACAGATCATCACACATCAATTGTGCAAATACATGAGGAGACATGTGCAATATCACTGCCTGACACACCTAGGCCCTGCACATGTAGGACAGCAATGACAATGACTTGATGTACATCCTTCTGCGGGTCTGAGACCTCCATTCCTTTCATGTGGGCATCCTATCAACAGTGTAAGCGTGTGAAACGCACTGTACACACGCTCTGAGTGCGTGTGTATGGTCCGTATCACTAGAGTTGTGTGCCCTTAGGAGCACTCGTGGTACGGACCGAACACACGTATGTGTACTACCAGTGCCTACACGTACATGTACTCCCAGTGCCTACACGTATGTGTCCACAATGGTAGTACACGTACGGGTACGTGTACTCTCAGTGCCTACACGTACGTGTAGGTACTGGGAGTACACGTATGTGTAGGCACTTGTAGTACACGAACGTGTAGGCACTGGTAGTACACGTACGGGTACGTGTACTACCATTGTGGACACATACGTGTAGGCACTGGGAGTACAAGTATGGGTAGGCACTGGTACTACACGTACCCGTACATGTACTACCATTGCGGACACGTACGTGTAGGCACTGGGAGTACACGTACGGGTACGTGTACTACCATTGCGGACACGTACGTGTAGGCACTGGGAGTACACGTACGTGTATGCAATGGTAGTACACGTACGGGTACGTGTACTCCCAGTGCCTACACGTACGTGTAGGCACTGGGAGTACACGTACGTGTAGGCACTGGTAGTACACGTACGGGTACGTGTACTACCAGTGCCTACACATACGTGTACTACCAGTGCCTACACGTATGTGTAGGCACTGTGAGTACACGTACATGTAGGCACTGGTAGTACACATACCCGTACGTGTACTACCATTGCGGACACGTATGTGTAGGCACTGGGAGTACACGTACGGGTACGTGTACTACCATTGCGGACATGTACATGTAGGCACTGGGAGTACACATACGTGTAGGCACTGGTAGTACACGTACGGGTAGGCACTGGTAGTACACGTACCCGTGTGTGTACTACCATTGCGGACACGTATGTGTAGGCACTGGGAGTACACGTACGGGTACGTGTACTACCATTGCGGACACATACGTGTAGGCACTGGGAGTACACGTACGTGTAGGCACTGGTAGTACATGTACCCGTACGTGTACTACCATTGCGGACACGTACGTGTAGGCACTGGGAGTACACATACGGGTACGTGTACTACCATTACGGACACGTACGTGTAGGCACTGGTAGTACACGTACGTGTACGTGTACTACAGGTGCCTACAAGTACGTGTCAAAGGCACTGTGCAACTGGTGCCGTGGGGGTACATGTGAAACGCACCGTACCTTTGTGTGTATTTGAAAATTACATAGGGGACACATAAGGGACAAGTATTAGGCACTAATTGCATGCTGGTTGTCATGGATACAGAGTTTTCTGTTCAAATCTTCCATCAGGTGGCCTGGAAAAGTCAGTTGGCCACAAAATACATTGTTTCAAAGTGGTTGTTGACTTGACATGATTCTGAAATTTTGAACGATGCAAATGCTGTCACTGCTGTATGTGGAAAGGGATTGGAGTAAACAAAAGATGCGAATGAATCTGACCAATCACTATGTACTCCTCCAAATTAATGCCCCTCAGCAAGACAGATATAAGTCAGCCAGAACCCATGAGAGGGCACTTGCCTGCAGAAGTTTCCTGTCGACAACACTGCTGCTGTCTGTGCTTCCTCTGGCACCATGTCAAGGTCTGTGGAGAGGGCCCAGCCATTCACCCAGGAGGAGAATCAGGCATTGCTGGATGTCATCCTCCCACAGTACCCCAGCCTGTATGGGAGACCAGGGGAGCAGGTGAGTGCTGACTCCACTAGCTTTGACTGTGCACCTTTTTGTGACTGTCACTTCTGGCATTGTGTCCAGGTGTGACAGACATGCAATGTTGTTTAGAGTGGGTCCCAGGGGGGGAATGGCTTATGCCTCCCATGCAGAGCAGGATGTACTTCATGTGTGCACTCCTCACTTGCATTGTGCTTACTGTGACATTCACTGCATAGTGCATGACACATTCAGCCTGGCGAATCCTTTGTGGCATTTTTTGTCTATAGTCCTGAGGTGATTCAGTGGTCCCCCCGGTGTGACAGGTGACTGTACCCACAGATGTGTGTGAGTTGAGTGGAGCTGTGGTGAGAGTGTCCAAGTGATGTGCACGCCCCCTGGACATTGATGTGTGTGAATGTTCCTTGTCATGTGGGTGAATGTCTATGTGAAGTGTTGCACCACAGCTGCATGGAGGAGGCAACAGCTCTACCCATCTGATGTGAGAAGTAAGCCGTGCTGTGTGTCTGACTTGCTGAGCTAGCCCCTCAACTGTGACACCCCACAGGCAAGTGGCACATGTGCAGAGTGAGGTTTGTATCCGCTGTTGCCAATGGCATGTGATTGATCTGTGCCTGTGTGTGTCTGTGTACTCTGCTGAGGTTGCGTCAGTGGCCTGGGGCTTGTAACTACTTGGAGGTGCTGTCCATCAGCCTGGTGTTGCTTGTGATGCACAGTGTGTGCCATGTTCATGGAGTGTGTCGCACCCCTCATGCCACCTGTGTACTTTATATGCCATGTAGTGCATTGGGGCTTCCACAGAGGCCAATGTCCATAGGACTAAGATGCTATTCCTTGGCAGCATCCTATGCCCTGTTCAACATATCAAAGATGTTCAAATGTGTGTCTCTCTGACATGGAGCTGGTGTAGTGATGTTGTCTCACTTTGTCATCCTCACAGGTAATTGCCTACACCAAGCAGGTCGTCAGGGCAGTGAGATCGGTGGAGTGTCGCAGTCGGCGCCTAGCCCAAGTAAGAAAACGGTGGCAGGACATCCGGTGCTGGACCCGGAGGATCGCCCAGGTCCTGCTGAAGGACTCACCACCATGCTCCCGCGGCGGGCACCGACGCCTGACCCACCAGATGAAGCGTGTCCTGGCGGTGGTCTTCCCTGACATGGATAGGCGGTTACAGGAGATGCAGCAGCAGGAAGGGGGTAGGTACATGTGTGTTTGTTGTGTGTCACCAGCTTTTGGAAGTGCTCAGTCGCCTGGATACACTGCCAGGGTTTATATATGCAGTGCATATCCTTTCCCCCAAGTCAACCGGTGCTGTTCTTCCTCTCTTCCCCTCCTTGACATGTGTTCCCTGGTCTGTGTGTAAACACTATTGCACATGGTCATCTAGGCTGCCAGTTAATCCATGTGCACATTGCTTTCTGCATCATGTGTGGGGGTGGTCTGTGACATGTGTTGGTACCTTGCCTGTGCCCTGTCCTGTTCACTCATTTGGGGGTCCATATTTGTTGGCACTGATGCTGAGTCTCAACATAGGAGTGTGAGGTTTCAAATTAACAGACTTGCAGCATGCATGACCGATGTTGTGGCCTCAGACATGATGTGCATGAGTGGGAGATATGCATAGTGCCGGGACGGTTGCTCATGTTACAGTCAGATCATTCCAGGACCATGGAGCAGTGTGCCCACTACAGTCCCCTGAGACACCCTTGCCTCGGAATCATGTGTGTCATCCAACACTGTGCCCATTCTCTGTGTGTTCAGCATAGGTTGGCCTCTGTGGCATTGTTCCCTGGCCTCATTTGTATTTATGTAAAGTGTGCTACATGTGTCCACTGGACAGGGTGACCCCATTTGGCTTGTGCATCCTCACACTGGGCAGTGTCTGTGTGTCTATGTACAACTATCTGTTGATGGTTGTTTGTCACAAATATGTGTGGTCAGCTTCACGAGGTGATGTGGAGTACATTTGGGATTTCTTGATGCACATTTTAGTAAACCCAGATTAAGAGGTGTAACTTCTTGATCTGTCTCAATCACATTGTGTCAGGTATGGGAGGTTTGTGCGGGCAAGGCCTACATGTCCAAACCTTATGGCTCCTTGCCAGGTCTGACCTGTGTGTGATAATTGTCTGGACAGACACTCAACATGCAGTGACCCAGTCATGTTGTGCAGGGTTTAATTTTAGTGCTTTGCTGCATGTGTCAAAAGTTTAAATACATGATTCCTGTTCATCCATTTTTAGCACCAGTGTGTGGTCCAGATGCTACGTAGTTTGTTCTTTGTGTGGTTACATCTGTGTGGACATTCTTGCTTGCCATGAGTGTGTCTCCTCAGTGCAGGTGCTCCTTATTCCGCCACAATTGCAGGCCCATTATCTTATGCATTGTCCTGTGTTTGGACATGTGTGCCACTCCACATGACAGACAGTGGGTCAGATGTGTTGCCAACTGTGTCATCATGGTACGGATGGCCATGTGACAGGTGGCATGATTCAAGTTGTTAGTCAAGAAGTCTTGTACCCTGGCACTCACTACACTTGTCAACATGTCTTCATGTTTTCAATGCTTGACTTTGATGTTTTGTTGTGTAGGACAATAATGTGCCTGCATGACAGATGTCTCCCACGGAAGTGCACAAGAAACCACCTTTACACTTTCAGGGGACACGCTGGCACATATTAAAGAAAGGCACAGTTCGAATAACACTTTTTTTAAGGTAATACATATCCATGTTCCCACAGTGTGGTGGCATTTGGGTAAGTCCTTGGTTGTTGGTGATACCAACTTACGAGTGTCAAGTCATCCAGACCACCGTGGGGCCATGTATATGTACTTACTGAAACTCCATTTCTTTCTAACAGTGGCTTGTTTGAATAAGGCTGGCAGCTCATACAATGACTGTGTAAATGTAGTTTTGTGTGCACCTCCTTGTGTGACTTCTTTTATACAGGCACATGTGTGTTCTGTTCACAAAGTGGCACATTCACACATTCTAAACATGTAGATTGTGTAAAGCGTTGTGATACCCAAGGGATCACAATGTATTTAGTTTGGGTTTCCAAAGTACTCACAGGTCTCTGATTGTGGGGACACCTTCAGCATTGCGGTCTGTTATTTAGCCTTGGGTGCACCAATACTGTTTCATTCACAGTACACAAGAGGTGGCATGCCTTCCTAGTATTGCTGTGCTCAACTGTTCCCAGACACTAGCTTCTCAGTATAATTCGATATCAAGTCATTTGCTGTTGTGTCCTAATTTTCCTTGTTTCCAAGTGGCATGGTGGGTCAACCAACTGGGGAGTGCAGGGCTTACATATGTGCGGAGTAATGTAGATGTTACTCATGAGGCTTTTCCTGATATGCACTGTGACCTATTTTGTTTGGACTCATGTGTCAGATGTATACAGGTGACTGATTATTTTCTGTATCTTCACCTTGCCCACAGCATCATCGGAGGACACCGAGGGAGACACCTGCACGGACCTTGAGGAGGGATCCAGCACCGGTGCCACCACTGCTGGGGAGTCTGCGGGGCAAGTGGCACGGAGGGCGAGGGGAGTCAGGCGGAGGACCTGTCTGGTGGCGACACCGACTACGACGCTGACGGGTCTGAGGCTGAACTCCTCGAGGGGGCGGAGGCTGCTATAACACCTGGCAGCAGCACAACATCTGTTACCACCTCCTCCATTCCCATCACCGCCCTCCCAGTTGCTCTGGTCCCTTCTGTCCGTGCAGGGCACCACCGTGTCTCCTTCGTGCCAGGCACCGCACCCCCTGCCCCTGTCCCCACTGCTGCCCTCCCTGCAGAGTCTGTGGACATTCAGCAGCAGTTGCAGGTTGGCCAGACATCGATGCTGAATGTCCTCCATGGCCACACCAGACTGCTGACACAGATGGTGTCGTTCATGGAGGGCATGTCAGCAGCGATGTCTGACCAACGGATGTTGCTGAGGTCCATGGACTCTTCACTGACGGCAGCAGTGAGTCTCCTGCAGCGCTTAGTCCCCCCTACCCCTGCACCATCCACACTTCCCACTCCCATGCCTGTCCCATGCACACCCAGACATTCCCAAGCACGCACCCCACCAGACACAGGCAGCACACAAACACGTAAGGGCAAGCACACACCTCCTGGCACGCACACTCAGGGGGATAAAGGCACACCCACTGGGTCTGGGGCACACAGGCATACACGCAGCCACAGTCTGAGGCCGCATGCCTCACTACCCAGTCCCTCCAAAGACACTCCCCTTGGCTCCCCTGCCACACAGTCAGACAAGGAGAGCTACTTGGCTGTGCTGGGCCTCAGCCCCACTGGCTCACCAGCCCGCAAACGGGCAAGGCGTTTCCCGGTTAGGGGAGTTGATCCCCCCTGTCTACCCCCTCCCCCAGTAGCGCTGCACCCCATCCCACCGACCCCACCCCCTCCTTTGTGCCTGTGGTTTCTTCCGGTGCAGGGGATACTCTGGACGACCTGGAAGAAGTGTGCAGCGCCAAGCTCACCTCCACCTTTGGCGCTGCCCCACCCCCTGTGGTGGAGGCGTCCAGCCCTGCACCCACCACACCTACCCTTCCACCTCCTGTCCCTGCGGTGCCTGGTCCTTCCCCACATGATGCCCCCCCCCCAGTCGACGAACCTGAGGGTTCTAATGTGCAGGCAAGCTGGGGAGACACGTGCCCATGCGTCCCCTCAAGGACTTCTATTCTGGACTGGCCATTTTCTTTTGACTTTGCACACTATTGCATTTCGGGTATTGATGTTGGTGCTGATGCTCCAGGAGTTGGGTTTGTGGTAATGTGTTATGTTTCGGGCGAAGGTTCGAGTCTGATGGTCAGGAGGTGGCCCATGGGATCTGCGTGCCATCACAAGGTTTCTGCAAAGGATCTTTGGTTGTGTGTGTTATTTGTTTTTAAGACATTGTACCAAGGTGTGTCCCTTCCTCCGTGGCACCTGACATCTTCCCTGCAGAGAGTTGCACAATTGTTGTGCTGATGTGTGTATACATTCCCTTTGTTGGTGACGGATCCCTTCAACTATGGCCATGCCTGCTCAGCAATGTCTTCGGCTGCATCGTCTGTGCTATCCTTGCTAGTCGCTGTACTTGTGTATTGAGTATGTTGCCATGCCTTCAGGGAGTAATTCTCCCTTTTCCGCACTATGCATGTGTGTAATCCCAGCCTAGCACACATATGGTACTTGTTCTGCAGGGTATTTGGGCACCTGACTGACAATTGTGGCCATTGTATCTGTGGGAACTCCACCCTATTCCTTCCATGAGAGACAACATCTTGGTGGCTGTGCTAGCACCTGTACATTCCTATCAGTCCTGGGATGTGCGTGACAGTGTGTGTTCCCTTTGGCTCTCTTAGTTTAGTAGGCATTGACATGACTATACAGTCTTGTTGCATGATCTCTGTGTGTGTATTGTGCTGCATCCGCCAGGGGTGGGTATGCATGTGTCATTTGTCCTCACACCCACATGTGGTGTGTCATGCAGTGGGGGAAATACATCCATCCTCATGGGAGTGGGACACTGCTGTCAGTGATGTGTTGTTATGGCACTTTCGACACAGTTGAAAATTAAGGATGCGTACATTCACCCATGGAGTTGTGGTCATCTGATAATGATGTACACACCCCATGTCTCTGTCCACTGCTGGTATTCCTCTGCACCCACCCCTCACTTGTCTCTGTCTACTGCTGGTATTCCTCTGCATCCCTCCCATGTCCCTGTCCACTGCTGGGAGTGATATGCACCCACCCCTCACATGTCTCTGTCCACTGCTGGGAGTGATAGGCACCCACCCCTCACATGTCTCTGTCCACTGCTGGGAGTGATAGGCACCCACCCCTCACATGTCTCTGTCCACTGATGGGAGTGATAGGCACCCACTTCTCACATGTCCACTGATGGGAGTGATAGGCACCCACCCCTCACATGTCTCTGTCCACTGATGGGAGTGATAGGCACCCACCCCTCACATGTCTCTGTCCACTGCTGGGAGTCCTCGGCACCCACCCCTCACATGTCTCTGTCCACTGCTGGTATTCCTCTGCACCCACTCCTCACATGTCTCTGTCCACTGATGGGAATACTCTGCATCCACCCCCATGTCTCTTTCCACTGCTGGGAGTCCTCTTCACCCACCTCCATGTCTCGGGCCACTGCTGGGAGTCCTCTGCACCCACCCCTCACATGTGTCTGTCCACTGCTGGGAGTAATCTGCACCCACCCCTCACATGTCTCTGTCCACTGCTGGTATTCCTCTGCATCCACCCCAATGTCCCTGTCCACTGCTGGGAGTGATAGGCACCCACCCCTCACATGTCTCTGTCCACTGATGGGAGTGATAGGCACCCACCCCTCCCATGTCTCTGTCCATTGATGGGAGTGATAGGCACCCACCCCTCCCATGTCTCTGTCCACTGCTGGGAGTCCTCTGCACCCACCCCTCACATGTCTCTGTCCACTGCTGGTATTCCTCTGCACCCACCCCTCACATGTCTCTGTCCACTGATGGGAGTACTCTGCATCCACCCCCATGTCTCTGTCCACTGCTGGGTGTCCTCTGCACCCACCCCCATCTCTCTGTCCACTGCTGGGAGTCCTCTGCACCCACCCCCATGTCTCGGGTCACTGCTGGGAGTCCTCTGCACCCACCCCTCACATGTGTCTGTCCACTGCTGGGAGTAATCTGCACCCACCCCTCACATGTCTCTGTCCACTGCTGGTATTCCTCTGCATCCACCCCCATGTCCCTGTCCACTGCTGGGAGTGATAGGCACCCACCCCTCACATGTCTCTGTCCACTAATGGGAGTGATAGGCACCCACCCCTCACATGTATCTGTCCACTGCTGGGAGTACTCTGCACCCACCCCTCACATGTCTCAGGCCACTGCTGGGAGTCCTCTGCACCCACCCCTCACATGTCTCTGTCCACTGCTGGTATTCCTCTGCACCCACACCTCACATGTCTCTGTCCACTGCTGGGAGTCCTCTGCACCCACCCCATATGGCTGTCCACTGCTGGTATTCCTCTGCACCCACACCTCACATGTCTCTGTCCACTGCTGGGAGTCCTCTGCACCCACCCCCATGTCTCGGGCCACTGCTGGGAGTCCTCTGCACCCACCCCTCACATGTCTATGTCCACTGCTGGGAGTACTCTACACCCACCCCTCACATGTCTCTGTCCACTGCTGGGAGTCCTCTGCACCCACCCCTCACATGTCTCTGTCCACTGATGGGAGTGATAGGCACCCACCACTCACATGTCTCTGTCCACTGCTGGTATTCCTCTGCACCCACACCTTACATGTCTTTGTCCACTGCTGGGAATCCTAGGCAGACACCCACCCACCCACCCGCACCCTTGGTGCAGTACACTGCAGTCCTGGCCATACACCCCCCCCCAATGTACTGATTATATGCTGCACCAGGCCCTAAACCAACATTCGTGGCGTGTGTACGCCTTGTCTCACAAATGTACTGGTGCCCTTGCGGTACGGGTGATGCGGTCCGTACCCCCGCATTCATCGGTTGGGTACGGTCCGTACAACGTGTACCCCTACCTCACCCCTGCAATGATGGTCCGTACCACCATTGTAGTGGTGATGTAGGGGTACGCGTGGTACGGACCGTACCCACGCTCTGAGGCCGTGGGTACGGTCCGCACCACCATTGTAGTGGTGCTGTAGGGGTACACATGGTATGGACCGTACCCACGCTCTGAGGCTGTGGGTACGGTCCGTACCACCATTGTAGTGGTGATGTAGGGGTACGCGTGGTACGGACCGTACCCACGCTCTGAGGCCGTGGGTACGGTCCGTACCACCATTGCAGTGGTGATGTAGGGTTACGCGTGGTATGGACCGTACCCACGCTATGAGGGCGTGGGTACGGTCCGTACCACGCGTACCCCTACATCACCACTGTTGGACTTGGCCCTTTTCCTGGAAATGTTTCGCTTTTATGGGAAACCACATGTTATATAAATGCAAATATTGAATGCTGTGCGATGGTGTACGCAGACTGAGTTTCCCCATTTTAAACATGTAACTTTTAAAATGGATGCCATGGCTGTGTGGTTGTGCCGTCTGACTGAGCTGGGTTAACAGTCTAGTTGTTATTTCCCAGCAACCCCAGCTTTTGGAGAGAAGCCTGGCACCCAGGGTGCTCTACCCCTCCCCCTGTGCCAGTTAGAACCAGTTTCCCCAGACGCTTCTAGAAGCTTCTGGCACTGTCTGGTAGGTGGGGTGAGGGGCGTATAAAGGGTGGAGCTGGGCTGCCATGTGCTCAGTCAGAGGGTGGACCTGAGAGAGAGGGGACCTGCTGCCAGGGGTTACCGCCACGTGGGCCTGTGTGCTGGGCCCTGAGCTTATCTGCACCCCTCTGCTGTCCACAGGGCGAGGGAGAGCCATAGTTGGGGCGACGCTGACCTGGTGGAACCTACGCAGGAGACTTAGCCGGCAGGGCTTAGTCAGGGACCTATACCACTGGGAGTGACCGGGCTTAGGTGCTGCCTTCCAAGCTGTGTGAGGAACACTGGACTAGCCCACTGATCTGGCCCGGCGGGAGGGGAACCCAGGGATGACCTGCAGAGACTGATTAATCTGCCTTCAGCCACCAACTCAACCCCCCCTCAAAAAACCTTCAACCAAGGGGGGCAGTAACCAACAAGCGCCTCGTGGGACCCTGACTGCATTCCCTGCAGAAAGAGAGCGCTATATTCAAGCTGCCTGTGGGAAGAGAGCGCTATATTCAAGCTGCCTGCGGAAGGAGAGCGCTATATTCGGTGGGCACTACATTTGACTGGACTGTGCTCTGCTGGTGAGTGCTGCAATCCCAGCTGCCTGCTCCCTAGCGCCTGGTGGGTGCTGCATTTCGCTTCCCCCGTACCTCTGCCGCCTATGTACCTAATCTTTACCGCGGGTGCCCACCCCGCGTCATGGCG
Organism: Triturus cristatus; assembly: GCF_964204655.1. Classification (NCBI taxonomy): domain Eukaryota; kingdom Metazoa; phylum Chordata; class Amphibia; order Caudata; family Salamandridae; genus Triturus; species Triturus cristatus. The sequence continues at coordinate 981,535,476 of NC_140579.1, read as the reverse complement.
GCGCTGTGTGTATTTCCAAAGTAGGCGGGTGCCCACCCCGCGTGTGTGCTGGAAACTATGGCGGGAGCCCACCCCGCATCATGGCGGCGCTTTACATGCGCATTTAACTGAGCGGGTGCCCACCCTGCGTATTGCCGCCTTTTTCCTGTTTGAAACTGGCGGGAGCCTACCCCGCGGTCTTCATGCCAATGGCGGGTGCCCACCCCGCACTGTGTCACCCGCCGGGAATCAGCGCCGCGCGGGCTTCCCCGTGATGCTGGGGGAGCCGCGCTGGGATTGGCACTGGCAGGAGTGCCCGAGGGGAAGTCCCGCCCCGCAGGAGGAAGCCGACCGGAAGAAGAATCCAGGCGGGAGCCTACCCTGCGCTGGACGGCAGCCGGAGGACGTCGGCACTCCCGCAGGGCTCCCATGCAGTGAGGGGAGCCCGCGCATCCGCCCAGAGAAACCCCGGGTCCCAGGAGGGGGCCCCGGTGAAGTCCCGACCGGTGTCGTTGTGGGCGGGGCTCTCGTGAGGTGGAGAGAGCCCCGCAAGCGCAGCTGCCCAGGAGTGAGGCGGAAGGGGGGGGCCGAGGTGCATTGTCGGCACCTGCCTCACCGTCTGGGATTTCCGCTGCATAACCGGAAGAGCCGATTCCCCAAGAGGAGCCCGGTGAGTGGGGCTCAGCTATTGTTGGTTGGTGGGGGTGAAGTCGGGGCATACAGTCGGTACCTGCCCCCCGTGGGGCCCGTGCTTGCTCTGGGGGCATTTCCTACCCTTCAGAGTCCCGGAGGGGACCCCTACATTACGGGAACTGGCGGCGCTCCGAACAACTGCCCCACAGGCCAGTGGGCAGCTGCCACACTTTGCAGGCCATTACTCAAATCCCAGAGTACCAGAGGAGGGGCTGCCATGTTCCCCGGACTGGCCTGAGGTACTTTCTTCAGCTGCCCCGCAGGACAGTGGGCCACTGCAACGTCCTGGGGCATGTGTAGGCGGGTTGCCCGGACGTATGCCTGATATTCGCAGGGTTGTGCCAATGATGATGCTGTCCCCCCTCCCCCACAGGCTTACATTGTGGGAGTTCGGCCTGCTGTTGAATCTATGCATTAGGTTATGTGGGCGCTACGGGACATGCTACCCTGCAAGTCTGGGGCCATTATGTCAGGTGCGCCACTGGTTATGTGTTATGCCTTATGAGCAAAGGATTCATGCCTTATGTGTTTCGGTATACCTATTGTTGCCCCGCTGCTGCGATTTTGGGCACAGGAGGCTGGGTGCTATTCTGATTGTGCCTGCCTCATGTTTCAGGCATAATGATGAACGGCATAATGTATTCTTACGCCTAATGAGATGCATATTGTTTTTATGCCATGATGTCTCCATAATGCATGCGTTTATCATGTGAAGGGGTTCTTTTCCCTAGGGCCACAGCGTGGGTGTTCTGCCGCAGGAGCTCTGCCTAATTTTTATGCCCACAGGTTCAGGCTCGAGAGTAATGCCTTATGCATCTGTTAATGCCTATTGTGATGTTGCCTGGCGTTTTACCCTAATGAAGGATGCTTCATGCCTGCTATGTTTATGTCCACAGGTGATTGCCTGATATTTTACTGCAGGTGTTCCGGACTAACGCCTAATGTTATGCCCTGATGTATTTTATTGCAGGATTGAGGCTGATGGACTGTACCTTTATTCCTCACGTACATTCATTCTATCTATATGTCACAATGGTGCCGGCAGGGGCCCGATTGGCCCTGCCATGTATATAATTCCCCCCTATAACGATTGACCGAGCGCCAGTTGGCGCAGTATAGAGATTGCTATTAATACCTTATGTTTTGACAATACAAAAGTTATTCTTACACAAACTGGTGTAGCGTCTCTTTTTGGAGTGTGCCTTGTGTGTCGCCTGTGTGTACTGCGTGGATGCTTCACACATTTCCTCTGGAGTTTGGCCCACCCGCTCTGCACCACGCTACCCGTTTCCAACAACCACTGCAATGGTGGTATGGACCATACCCACGCTCTGAGGGCGTGGGTATAGTCCGTACCACGTGTATCCCTACATCACCACTGCAATGGTGGTAAGGACCGTACCCACGCTCTGAGGGCGTGGGTACGGTCTGTACCACGAGTACCCCTACATCACCCCTGCAATGGTGGGTACGGTCCGTACCACGCGTACCCCTACATCACCACTACAATGGTGGTACGGACCGTACCCACGCCCTCAGAGCGTGGGTACGGTCCGTCCCACCATTGTAGTGGTGACGGGTACGCGTAGACGTCCACTTCCATTGTGGCGGTACGCAGGGATTGGTGGACACGCCCCCCGAAGTGACCAGAGCCTGGAGGTAATGTATGTACAGAATATATTTTTTTTTAACTGGGTAGGGGTTATGTTTCCTGCCCCTCGCCCCCCCCCTTTGCCCCTGGGTATTGTTCTGACCTTCTGCGGCGTGCGCGGCTGTTTCGGTGCACCAGGTCGTAGGCTAGGAGGGCCGGGATGACACGTAGGATGGGGTCCATGGCTGTCCGTCGCGTACCAGTGCTCCTTCTTCGCGTCATCCTCAATTTCCCGGGACTTTTTGGCTGCCGTAAAATATTAGCCGTGCGGAGTGACGTAGGCACAAATCGTACTTGCTGGCCCGTAAAACGTTGCCTGACTCCGTCTGGACGTCACGTACGCGATGTCCCGGATCGGAAATGTGGGTATTTTTTCACCGCACGTAGTTTTTTACGATTCGTACGGAAATGGTATTTCTGTACGAATCGTACTTGCTGCTTTGTAAGGAGGATTTGCCGGGTACGAGTCGTATGCAGAATACGCTCTGTACGACCATTCGTACCCGGGTTTTACAGGATCGGAATCGGCTCCCAAATGTAATTTATTTTGTTGAAAATATTATTCAGATTTAATATATTTAACATATATTATTTTATTTTGTATATATATAAGCAGATTGATGAAATAAATGAAATGCTCTGCAAATTCGAACCTAATGATTCTATCACCAAATCCAAAAAAGAAATACAGGAACGGTTGGTGAAACAAGAGGATAAGATTAAAGCGAGCAAAGTGTACAAATTCGCTCGAGACAAGGAGGACTATGAGCAGGGTCGTATCTACACTTTTGCGCGCAAATTTGACCACATCAAAAAATCCAAATTAAACCAATCAACAACCGTTATGTCTGCTCACAAGGAAGCATTGGCAAGCGCCAACATTCAATCTGCCATTGTAGATAGTGATATTGATTCCATAACGAGCATGATATCTTCAGATGAAGGCAGTACCAGCAGCCTAGCAACAGATGACAGGTCGAAAATACTGGACCTTGGTGAAGAAATTGATGTTTTAGTGTACAACCGTTTGCAAACCCTGAGACCACGCAATCAAAAGAAAAAAGAGAAAGAATCAACAAAAGACGGAGAGAACGTCGCAAAAAGCGCAAATTCTTACAGAAAACCAAAAAGGCAATATTGGCGCAAAAATCAATAAAAGATAAAACTATAGTAAATCTTTCGTCTATTACCCTTTCCGAGGCGGAAAAGCAGCTCCTCAGTCTCGGTTTGTCTTTTTGTCCTGTCAGTGACTTTAACTACACCAGTACACGTGTAGATGTCTTTTGTTATATTCGCAAACTGAAACTACAAACATTTTTCAGTATTAAAGAAGGTCTCAAAGAACGAGAACAAGTTACCAGCATCCAGCCTAGCATAGAATTAACAGCAGCAGATGCTAGATTATTTCTCACCATGCACCAACTTCAAAGCGATACGGTTGAACCCGGGGAGGCCTCATCAACGCAACAAGAACTCAATGTCGCCACAATTTTACAAACAGGAGCACATATCACCCCTTTCAAGCCAAAGTCCACTTTCATGCCTAATATGCCCAGGGACGCTATAGATACCTTCCATGAGGTGATTGTGGAGGATCTAAAAAAACTGCACTACAAAATGAAACACAGGAGACGATATAAAAGTGAACATGAAAAAGAATATGCAGCATTAATTAAACGACTGAGCAATGACCATCATATTATTGTCACCACTTCGGATAAAGGGGGAAATATTGTCATTTGGCCTCAAGAGGAATATATTGCAGAGGCACACAAACAGCTCAGTGATCCCCTTTGCTACGCAAAGACCACACACAAGGAATACAATGCAGCCAAAGACAATATCAAAAAAATCCTTTTCAGATGGAAGAGAGAAGGAATGATATTGGCTGAAGAATTCAAGTTCCTACATGTTGAAAATCCTGTACTACCGTGGTTATATTTAATTCCCAAAGTGCACAAAAATACATCACCTGTCCCTGGAAGGCTCATTATATCGGCCATGCAAGGAGTTGCAGAACATATCACCCAATATATTGATTACTTTTTACAGGACATAGTTACTGGTTTGCCCACTTACATCAAAGACACTGGGGATTTTTTGAAAAAGATTAAAAATTTAGTTTGGACTCCGGATTTGATATTCATCACTTTGGATATTGAATCCCTTTATACCAGTATAGAACACCATACGGGATTGAAGGCATTGGAGTACTTCTTAAGCAGAAGACCGATACAATGTTATGGTCATAACAATATGCTCATAGTACTAGTAACCTGGTGTTGACAATAATTATTTTTTATTTGGCAAAAACTTGTACCTACAAAAGAGAGGAGTTGCGATGGGGGCCTGCTTTTCTCCCAGCTACGCGTGCTTGCACGTGGGCTGGTGGGAGGAGCAGGTCCTCAAGCACACACACAGTTCTGCTTACCATGGTTATGTTCTTACATGGCTGCGTTATATTGATGACGTTTTTATTGTATGGAGAGGGGACCAACAAAGTGCAATTGAATTTGTTAAAAATATAAATATTAATGAGCAAAATTTAAACTTTACATCTAATATCAACAAACAACAAGTAGATTTTTTGGATGTAAAAATGTACATACACAAAGGGCAAATAGCCACTACTCTGCACAGAAAAAGCACTGCTGGAAACACTACTCTACATGCCAGCAGTGCCCACCCTAGACACGTCATCAACAATATCCCATACGGAGAGCTTTTAAGACTCAAACGTATCTGTAGCACCGAGGAGGATTTGTCACACTGCACTGCACAGGCTCTCAATAGGTTTAAAGCCAGAGGTTACAAAGACACCATTCTAAAACAGGCCATGACAAAAATGAAAACTAAGCCTAGAGAGGCATTACTAGATACCAATCCCCCTTCCACACAAGCAACAGATTCAGTAGCTAACGATATGGAAGGCACTCCCAGGTTTGTGACTACCTTCAATCGTCAAGAAAGGAAAATCAGATCCATCTTGACACACAGCTGGCCAATACTTTTAACTGATGGGGTTCTGGCCCCCAGATTACCTACAGCTCCCATTATCACCTACAGAAAGGGACCTTCTATGAGGGCCCAAATTACGAAAAGCTTTCCGGAATTGAGCAAAGACTCAATGTGGTTGCAGCCCCGGCCGGGGTTTGTCAAATGTTCCAGCTGCAGGGCCCGCAAGTTCGGAACAAATACCACGCAATATGCTACCCCCTTCAGCCCAGACATGATTAAAATTAGGGGTACTTACAACTGCAAGACTGAATATGCAGTTTATGTTCTGACATGCACCTGCGGCTTAAAATACGTGGGCAGCACTAAGCTTCAGGTGCATGTCAGAATTCTCCAACATCTTCGAGCTATCGTTAACAACGACACTTCATACCCTGTGGCCAGGCATTTTAAAACAGTCCACAATAACAACTTACAATGCCTCAGCTATTACGTGATCGGAGCAATTCCGAAATTACAAAGAGGTGGGGACAGGGACAAATTGTTAAGAAAGCTGGAATCAAAATTAATTTTAGAATTGGACAGTAAGTTCCCCAACGGGTTGAACACTACGGAGGATTTGTATCATTTTTTATAAAATGATACTGAGCAATAAATTACAGACATGACACTATTAGTAGCATTTTTATATGAAGCTGCTTCCCTGTGACATTGCCAATTTTTTCTAAAAAATGTTTTTTATTCTATTCTTAAAATTTGGTATTGATACAGTAGATATCAGTGGCACACATTTTGGGTAAAAAAGTTTTTCACTCGTTTTATTAAGTTTTTCATGTTTGATGTATTTTAAAACGATTCAGACATGGTTAATTAAGACATGGTCCAGCCATTTCAAAATTCAATATTTTTTATATTGGGATCAACATTTATAAATAGGATTTCATATTTCAAAGGCATACACAAGACTTATGAGCATTCATGCCATATATTTTACATCAAATGATTGATAAAGGATTGTATTAGATTATGTGACGAATGTTATTCATTGCTTGCGTTATTTGCACATATATTTGGCAAATTGATTATATGAAATGTATTTACATTATAACAGCATAATTTGCACGGCGTAATTTTCACATATTGCAATTGCTCTATTTTGCACATATTTATCAGCATAGTTTGCACATATTCTAGCATCGATTTTTCACATGTGTCTTGTGTTAAGGAATGGCCTTTGTTTCTGTCTATTATACCAAGCTAGCATCTCAAAATAAGTTTTCGCATTCATGCCGTATATTTTTCTATTTTATATTTGCTCAGCTGACAGTCATGTGTTTTAGATCCTCACATTTGATATTTTAAAAACAACTCGTTTTTTGAATAGAAGAAAGACTGAACCATGCTGTTGTACTTAGGCACTTAGTAGTTTGTCTATGTCTATTCGTGGTGCACACAAAGCAGATTTAAAAAAATGGCAATTCAGGCATTGACTATCTGTGAGCAAGGGCAACCGCCCGAAACGCGTCAGATTTTGTGCATCTCCGTCAAATAAACAACATCTTGCCTTATTCCTGGGATTCGTGGTGTCTCTGTTCGCCAAGTAGGAGGTTCAGCGTCATCGTGGTTGTTGAATATATATATATATATATATATATATGTATATATATATATATATATATATATATATATATATATATATATATATATATTACCTACTGGCAGTCGCCAGTAGGTAGTTATAGTTCGGACCTATTTTCCATAGGAAATCCGCAACATTCTATTTGAAATAACGTTGGCGCCGATTGACGAATCTTCGCGAAATTTTCCAAACTTCCGCTCCTATCCTGAAAATTTCACGGTGATTCGTCAAGCGGGGGCCGAGAAAAAAGGGGGGTTCCAAAACACGTTTTCCCCATGCATTTTCTAATAGGACCTGTTGACGCAGCTACAGCCCGAACTGCTGAACGGAATTACACCAAATTTGGCAAAGAGGTAGTCCTCAGTTCAGACTTGTGCCTTTTGCTTAAATGGTATAAATCCGTTCAGTAGTTCCTGAGAAAATTAGAGTTATAAAGAGAGATAGATCTGGTCAGTACTTCATCCAAGAAGTGTTGGCAGCCATCTTGGGACCAATATACATGATAGCACCTCATTAAAAAGCATTGCAGTTAATAGAAGGTTTTAAGACTTTAGTTACATTATAAATCATTTGTTGATGGTACCATACTCATTTTAGGAATTGTGGTGTGTTCTAAGGTGATTTTACCATGTGAAAAAGCCTTCTGCTGTGATATCATGAATCATGTTTGAGAGAAAACTATTTTCTCATGCTTTTTCCACAGAGGTTTGGAAGGTGATCTATAAGTTAAACTGAGAGCATATTTTCTGTAAATTCACATTATCTTTATCAGTCATGTGAGAATGAAGTCTGACATTCTCAGTAGAACATGTACATCCAACAAGGGCAGAGACTGTCAGTTGATTCCTTTGTGTTCTACTGCAGCTAGAGCGCTAACAGTCCTACTTATGACAAACTTATGGCACGCCTGAAGCCATCTTGATTGGAATAAAGTGGTAACTCTTAAAACATTTAATTAAAAAAGGAACAAAACAAGGGGGTTCATTTTACCATAGAAAGTATGATTAGTGCTGCAGAAAGAAAAATTAGGGCACATTTTGAGTGACTTCTCAAATCCTCTTCTATTTCATTAAAAATTCTGACATGCAGACGGAAATATGCACTTTCAATACCAGCAGCAGACTTCCCTGGTGAGCAGTAGCTTTACTACAGTGATCCAATAAGCAACTACAGTGCTAAGATTCTGAATTTATGGCAAATGTTTGACACATCTGAATGCCTTCTTGATAGAATCAAAGTAAAAAACTGAAAGTATTTCCTACTGAGGAGACTGTGGTAAATGAGGAAATTAGGAAACTTCATAACAAATAAGTCTCCCAAAATGGCCACCAGAGACAAAAGAGCCCAAATGTAGCCCAAATATCACCCAGATGTAGCCCAAGTATAGCCCAATGACAGAATGTCCCAGAGTGTTCTAACGAACAACTAGAGCGCTAACAGTCTTACTTATGACAAAAGTATGGCACACCTGAAGCCATCTTGATTGGAATAAACTGGTAACAATTAAAACATTTAATTTAAAAAGGAACACAATGAGGGGGTTCATTTTATTTTATTATTTATTTATTTGAAAGTTTTATAGAGCGCGGACAAGACCCTTGCGGGTATCAGAGCGCTTAACAGTACATCAAGTATTATACATAAACCAAAGACAAATTGAAGCATCTATATGCAAAGCATGTTACAAAAGCAAGGTGATCAGGTACAATAGGACGCTATTCTCATGCGACAAACAACAGGAAGATGGGATGTCCAGATTGCTTAGTAGGTCCCTTGTCCTAGTCAGGGTAATGGCCACGCTGTATTAGTTCGTCACAGAACAATGGGCCTTAATCAGGTGAATTTGGCCATGAGAATTGATTTTACTTCCTTTTTGAATGAGACAATAGAGGGGTTAAGTCTGGTTTCGGATGGTAAAGCATTCCAGATTCTTGGTGCCATTCCTGAGAAGGTACGGTTGTATGTTTTTTTCTTGTTGAATCTCTGTGGTTTTAGTAATAGTTTTTCCGCACTTCTGGAAGATCTGAGCCCACCAGAGATAGTCAACTTCTGTGTTAGATATCTAGGTGCGTTGTGGTGCAAGGCTTTGTGTGTCATACACGCTATCTTCAAGTGAATTCTGGCTTCCAGGGGAAGCCAGTTCAGTGATTTGAGGTCTGGTGAGATGTGTACATTTCTTTTAGAGCCGGTGATGAGTCTCGCTGCGGCGTTGATTGAGGCTCTTAATGGTGCCGTAGTTGCTTTGGGTAGGCCGCAGAGGGAGACGCTACCGTAATCCACTCTGGGGATAACTAGTGCTTGTACTGCTTGCTTGAAGTCCTTGCTTGGAAGGAAAGGTTTCAGCTTCCTCAGTGTGTTAATCTGGTAGTTAGCTCCCTTTGTAGCGTTGCTGATATGTTTTTGCATATTGAGGCTACTGTCGAGGGTTATTCCCAGTGATTTGGCTGAGTCAACGATGATTGGTTGAACATTGAGTGCCGTCAGGTGTTTTATCCACTCTTGCAGTACAGGGACTTGGGCGGGTGGAGCTATAAGCAGGAATTCAGTTTTTTGGGCGTTAAGTTTGAGATGGTTTTTTGCCAGCCATATATGGGTGTCCCTCAGCGTTGTGTTGAGTAGTTTGATGTCTTCTAAAGTGTTGATCTTGAGGTATAGTTGTGTGTCATCCGCGTACATGTGGTAGTGCACGTTAGATGCTTGAAGAAGTTCGGTGAGGGGTTCCATGAACAGGTTAAACAAAGTCGGGGATAAAGAGGAATAGAAATTATGATTAGTGCTGAAGAAAGAAAAATTAGGGCACATTGTGAGTGACTTCTCAAATCCTCTTCTATTTCATTAAAAAATTCTGATATGCAGACTGAAACATGCACTTTTAATACCAGTAGCAGACTTCCGTGGTGAGCAGTAGATTTACTACAGTGATCTAATGAGCAACTAGAGTGCTAACATTCAGAATTTATGGCAAATGTGTGACATATCTGAATATCTTCTTGATGGAATCAAAGTAAAAAACTGAAAGCATTTCCTACTGCAGTAAATGAGGAAATTAGGAAACTTCATAACAAATAAATCTCCCAAGATGGCCATCAGAGACAAAAGAGCCCAAATGCAGCACAAATATCACCCAGATGTAGCCCACATGTAGCCCAATGACAGAAGTGTGCAAAGCACCTATTTTTTGTGTATTTGCAGTTTTATATAGTGCAGACTTGTCAGGTATTGGAGTGCTTTACATGGGCATTGGTTACATCACACAAGATCAAATTCATTTTGGTTGTAGACATGGGGAGATTAAGTGATTTGACCAGAATCACATAATGTTGAGCTGAAGCAGAAACTCCAACCTGGTTCCCCAGTTGCAAAGTCTGCAGCTCTGGAAGTAACACCACATCCTCTCCCCTAGGTGCAACATTTAATCAAGTGCTCAACTGGATAAAAAAACATAAAGATTACAAATAATTTAAAAGTTCTTTGTCGCTATTTGAAAACTCAGGAAATATGTCCTCATTTTAGTTTTTTAGCGCACTAACCATAATTTTGATGCAAATAAGACCCTCTCATATATGTAAATTCTAAAGGAAATGCTCTAGGTATTACAGTTTTGATTACATCAAGATGACGTCAGGCGTTCCACACTTTTGTAATAAATACAGAATGTTAGCAATCTAGTTGTTCATTGGGATACTGTTGAGAGGCAGAGGCCAGGGGCACGGACTCTGAAAATTGAAGGCAGGTAGGAGAGTGCAGAGGCAACAATTTGACCACACTGGGCAGGCAGGAAGGGCAGTGGCAGCACAACAGACTATGGAGGGCAGTGGAAAGGGGGGCAGGGGCAACAAACCAACAATACAGGACTGGCAAGAGAGCCTGCGGCAATATAATAGACCATTGTGGGCAGAAGGAAGAGGCAGTGGTAGTACAACCATACATACCAACAGACCCGTTTCAGCCAGGAAACGTCCAATGTTGTTAAGCTCAAATGGGCTTTATTTGATCTGTCTCCTGTCTACAATCTCCTCTTTTTCAATGTAACTCAAAGGGAAAAATCAATACCCCAGTTTTTTTTTTAAATCTCCCTCTTACCAAGTTCAAAATGTTCGCAAGTATGGTACATTGGATCATGGTAGGCAGGAGGAATTGGGGTAGGGACATGGACTCGGATAACAGAGGACAGGAGGGACATGGAGAGGTGCACCAAACTGACCCTACAGGGCAGGCATCAGGGTTTGCAGCAGCACAATACAACACACAGGGCATGCGGGACGGGAGTGGAGCACAACAATCCATAGAAAGCAATAGGGAGGGGACAGGACCATGCACATGGACAACAGAGAACAGAGGGGAAAGAGGCAATGGTAGCTAGCTGACCATAATGGACAGACAGGAGAGAAAGCTGCAGCATAACAGACTATAAAGGGCAGGAGGGACGGATCAGGGGCCAGTAGGGAGGGAATAGGGTCTTCACATGGCAACAGAGGGCTGGGGGCAAGGGGGCAGGGCAGGAGCAGCAAGATGACCATGGAGATCAGGCAGGATGGGCACTAGAAACAAGACACACCATGGAGAGCAACAATGAGACTATGATGGCATACACACAGACCATGGAGGGAAGGTGGGAGGGGGTCAGGGGCAGCTAGCTGACCACACAGGGAAGGTGGGAGGGGCCATGGCAGCACAGAAGACCATGCATGTCAAGTGGGAGGGTTAGTGGCAGCACAATGGCTATGATGGGCAAGACGGAGGGTGCAGGGGCATGCACAAAGGACCATGGAGGATAGAAGGGAGGGTCAGGACCTGGGCACAGACAAGAGGGTTCAGGGGAAGGGGCCTCACAACAGACCGCGCTGGGCAGGAAGGAGGAGCAGTTGCAGCACAACAGACCAGGGAGGGCAGAAGGGTGTGGCAGTAAAATGGACCATGGAGGACAGCAGGAAGGGGATAGGGGCATGGTATGTGGACAGGCAGGGTGGAGGTGGCAGGGACAGGTTACAGTCATCTGACAATGCTAGGCAGGTGGGAGGGGAGTGGCAGCTCAACAGAACACTCAGAGTAGATAGGAGTGGCAGGTCCATGGAACATGGTGGGCAAAAAGGATGGAGCAGGGGCATGCACAAAGACATCGGAGGGCAGGGGGAAGGAGAATAGGGGCAGCAAGGTAAGCACAGAGGCCAAGCAGGAGGTCAATAATGGGCCATAGAATTGGGCAATGGAGGGCAGGAGGAGTGGACTGGTACATCATGCTAAATGGAGGGCAGTGGCAGCACATCAGACCATGCATGGCAGGAGGGAGGAGGCTAGTCCATGGATTCAGACAACAGAGGATAGGGAGGAGGCGGATGGGGCAGCAAGCTAACTGTTCAGAGAAGGTGGGTATTAGGAACGTTATTGTTTTTAAATTGTGTGTCTGTGCGAACTACTTAAAATATGAACAAGTATGCAGCATAATCTCACTTTTATTCAGGAAGAAGAGGACGTTTGTGACTGTGACTCCGGGCTCACTTAGCAAAAACACCCCCTGACCCTCCACCCCCCATCGCAAAATGTAATGCTCGTGAAAAGGGTAGGTGGATGCAGTGTTATATAGAACATAGTCCTGAGAGCACGACTGAAAACTAGATATAGTATATGGTATAAACTATGCACCAAAAAGTGTGATATAAGATGAACCGGGGCGTGAAATATAATATGCAATACATTGTGCGCAATGACAGAATCATTGGAGAGCGTGAGATAGCACAGGCACTAGCGCGTGCTATGCGATATGCGCCTTGAAGTGTAATATGAACAGGTCAGTGTTGTGTAACCTAACTAGTCTCTAAAGTTGTAATATAAAATATGTGCTGGGGAGTGTAACATTGCATATGTACTGTGACAAAGATATGGATCCCAGATTGTAATACGCATGGCATAGCGCTGTGCGTTATAACATAGGCATCGAGGAAGGCACGTTAGATGGGGCAATATAACCCGTGCGAAGGCAAGTGTGGCATGACATATTCACGGGGTGGTGTTACAGTGCACATGGGCTAGAGAGTGTCATTGCATACGCACTAGCTGGTGGAATACAACACAGAGGTGTGTGGCACTCGGCGGGCACTGATTGGTGTAAGACAGCATTGGGCTCAGCCAGGAGCACGCTGTGACTCTCAAGTGAGGTTCGTCTCCTTTCCAGAGAGTAAAATAAAAAGTATTACACATCCGGCGGTGGATGTGTGTTTTATTAACCGTGAGGGGGGTTTCTTGCATAGTTTGGTCGAATTTTTGTCGAATTCCCTTTGAATGGCTTGGTGTGCGTGTGTATTAAATGTGCCCGTCAATAGCTACCCATGTTTGTATAAATAAATGACAAGGGTGTCTACTTGGAGAGTACCCACCGGCAGGGGCACCGGGATTAGGCACGGTAGGGCATCAGACACGTCAGAGCTTCACTAGCGGTGTAAATACATTCCACGTTGATTCATTGTATGTATAGTCGCCTTTTAATGAATATCACACAAATCTTCATGGTGATAGGTACATACGGTTTGTCCAGCATGTCCTAGGTGTTTCTATAAATATATATTTTTTTAAAATAATAAAAAACAAAGGCCGGCCCCGGGGGATGGGGTCCCCGGGGCCATAAGTGGCCTGAGGAGGGGGGCAACGCAGCCCCCCTCCTAAAGATATTTTTTTTTAAAAGGCCATGACCCGGGGGTTGGGGTCCCGGGGCCGATTAAGGCCTTGGGAGGGCCAAATTTATTTTTTTCAACAAAATTAATTAGGGTGCAGGGGGATGGGGTCCCCAGGGCCAATAAATTAGAAAAAGAAGGGGGGCCACACATCCCTCCTTCTTAAAAGAATCAAATAAATAATAATATAACTCGCGCACCCGCAATGCACTGCTGATGACGTCACATATTACATCACTCATTACATGGTCAGTGACATCACTCATGACATCACTGATGACATCTCAAATGACATCACTGATGACATCACTGAAGACATCATCCTTGTGATAGAGTGGCAGACCTCCTCTCCCCCTAATATAACCTTTGACATGCTGTCTTCAACACATACAAACAGTGAGTCACTCATTCATGCACCTATGCACTACGTAATACCCCCCACCGAACCATACAGACACTCAGACACTCATGCTGATACTCAAAAAACCAACTAATAACCTATATAGACACTCATGTAGCTACTCACCAACCCATGCAGCCACTTATACACAAAGTGAGAGACTGATACAGATATTTACATATTTAAACATTACTCACTAAGCCATGTATTCACTAAGATACACTTAATCAGTCAGTTTTACAATCGATTTTTCAAAAACAAATCATCCATTTAGACACATATATACCCATTTATTCTTCCATCGACCTTGAGATATACATATATAAAACATGTGTAATTTTCGGAAAAACACACATTCACTGGATGATGTCATCAGTGATGTCATTTGAGATGTCATCAGTGATGTCATCAGTGATGTCACTGACCATGTCATGAGTGATGTAATATGTGACGTCATCAGCAGTGCATTGCGGGCGCACGAGTTATAGTTAGCTGAACTAACTATAATAGGGGAATTTCAATGGTTTTGCACGAGTGAAAAGTCCAGCTAACTATAACGCCCATGAAACCTATGGTTTTTTCATTGAATTTCTAAGGTTTTTTAAATGCTAATTCCTAACTATAACGTGCCTGAAACCTATGGGTTTTTTCAGTGAATATATATATATATATATATATTATCTACTGGTGGTCGCCAGTAGATAGTTATAGTTAGGACCCCGTTTCCATGGGAAATCTCAAAATTCTATTTTGAATAACGTTGGCGCCGGTTGACGAATCCTCGCGAAATTTTCAATACTAATGGGGCGCTCCGCTCAGCTCCTACCCTGAAAGTTTCGGGGGGATTCGTCAAGTGGGGGCCGTGAAAAAAGGGGGGTCCCAAAACGTGTTTTCCCCATGCATTTTCCCATAGGACCTTTATTCGAAGGTACAGCCCGAACGGCTGAACAGAATTACTTGAAATTTGGCAAAGAGGTAGTCCTCAGGTCAGGCATGTGCCTTTTGCATATATGATGTCAATCTGTTCAGTAGTTCCTGAGAAAATGGCATTTAAAAGCACATACATATCTATAGCCGCGCACCGTCCGCGCACCGTACGCGCACGGTGCGCGCACCCTAACGTGCGCGAGCGTAATTCTGATTGGTGGATTCATGACAGTCAACATTCGAAACGGTCGAAATCAGGAAGTGTCGGCCGCCATTTTGTGTGTTGTGTGTGTGACAGGGAAAAAGAGAGGTGGAGAACGTGAAAAGGGGGCAGGGTAGAGAGTTCCTGACCCCCTAGCCTTTGTCAGGGGGTCCCTGAAGGACCACGAAGGGTGAAAAAAAATATTTATTTTTTTCAAAAAATCGCGCACCCCCAGCTGCCATTTTGAGTTTTAGAGGTAGAAGAGAGATAAAAACACAAGTGGAGAACGTGAAAAGGGGGCAGGGTAGAGTCCCTGACCCCCCAGGCCTTCTCATGGGGACCATGAAAGACCTCTTAGGTCTCAAAAAAAAAAAGTTTAAAAATATCGCGGGGGTGCGCGCACGGTGCGCGTACGGTGCGTGCACGGTGGCAAAAAAAACATTAAAAAAATAGATTAAAAAATCAAATTTAAGTGTTTAGATGTTGGTTGGCTCTAAAAAGAGCCGTTGTGTTCATTGAGTGTTTTTTGGTACCTACAAGTAAGTACCGATGCAGAGTCTAAAGTTCAAGAGGAAGACTCTGTTGCCTTCATCTGTGAAATGAACACCGTCTCCTCTATAAATGCCTTGCATGTTGTAACGCAAGTTGTTGTGGTATATAGAATCCATGCCATAGTCTCTGAGGAAAGCAGAAACAGACTTATTGACGTGCTTTCTTGCTTTGTCAATCTGCGGACAATATTGGTTGGACCAGTTCCACTTTTGCCTTTGGTATATATTAGAATATACAAAGGTAGTTTGTGGAAAAAGTGACATCAATTGCACAAAGGTGTCCTTAACCCCTTCGACGCGCTTGACGGAACGGTTCCGTCATGCACGTCGGTTGGGCTGTGCTTATGACGGAACCGTTCCGTCATGGCCCCGCCCGCGCACGGAATCTTCAGCGTGGCGCGGAAATCCGCGCCGCGCTGAAGGGGTTAACAAGCATTTCCAGACCTACCCCAGTTAAAGTGCCTAGGTCATTTCCACCACAGTGCACAATTATAAGGTCAGGCTGTGGAAGATGTAGAAAGGATTTCACCAAAGGCATTAATTGGTGCCACTTTAACCCTCTCTGACCAATCCATTTAATGTCTACATTTGGCAAAGCAAGGTCTTTGAAAATACCTCTTTTTTCTGCATACTTTTCACTCCAGAAGACATAGCTATGACCTACAATCCACACTGTGAACATCTTTCAAGGAGATCTGGATGCACTCAGAAGGTGTCTTTCAGTAGAATGGCAATACGAAAAGAAAGATAGTTATAAAATGGAGGCTTACACACTTTTTTTTTAATAAAAAGAACTCTTTGGCTGTTTCACACCATTCTACACTAAAAACTAGGCTGTATGTTTAAATTTTAAAAAGCATGTTTTGTATTGGTTCAGAAAAATGTGTTCCCACAGAACATTACTTTGGATTTGCTGTTAGGTTTGAAAAGTCAAGCACTCTTGCTCTTTGGATTAGAAACATTGTGTGCTGAACTTCTGACCTCTCTGCTCACACCAGTGTTCCATGACCTGTTGCTATGGTAGGAGGCAGAAGTCATGTTGGGGGTAGGGATCATTTGGAAAGGGTTGAAATTTGCAACCAATAAAAATGTGTGTTTTCATTTGAAAAAATGTGGGAAGCACTGTGATTTGAAGTTAACATGTATATGTGTGAAAAAAAGAGGGAAACATTGCCATTTACTGGTTCTGCTGAGAGGTGTACAGTTCAGAGATTCTGGCTCTGATAATCTGCTGTGTGAGTGCCACATTTTTTTCTCAACTAACTACTTTTAAAGGTGAGTTATGAATTTGAGAGGGGATGTATGTGGTGCATTTTGATAAAAAAAATGTAAATGAGATTCTTGTTTTAAAGTTGTGTTTTACATTTTATGTTTTGGAAGATATTTAACTGCCTTGAACTTGTCAGATATTATGGAGTATGTCTTCACCATAAGTAAAGGTGTACTGGTATCACCCAGGAATATTGTTTTCTGCCTAGAATCACACCATGAGTCTGTGTGCACAAAGGAATTGTTGTCAGAGATTTAATTCGTGGTGGTCTGGTTCTGTAAGACTTGCATTCGTAGGAAAGGGGCAGCTTGTTTTGTTGAAGTGTGATGGCTAGCATTCAGCACAAATCAATATCTCACAAAAGAGAGGCAAATGCTAACACATTTGAAAACAACAGGGTAGATGTTCCTTCCACTCCTGCCATGGGTGAGGTAGATCCTACATGTTCAAAACTCAAATTAACCCTTACCCCACATGTACTCTTACATACATCTCTGCAGTCTTCATGCAGTTCTGCAAGCGTCCATGCTGATCTCTCTTGCACATGACAATACACAGTCTCCAAAAACATACTTTTAGCACACAGGCAGCTGCTTCTCCTGCACTCCCATGCTAAGTATTCAGCACTGTATGGTATTTCAGATAGCAGTGTGTAACGCTAACACATTCAATGTCACCAAGGCTCATTTCCTTTGCTCTAGTCTAATCACTCACCCAGGTTCCACATGCTCATGCTCTCAAGTAGCTGTTAGGACATGTGCTCTTTTCTGCCTCTCTAAAGTATAAGGAAAATGTGTCAGGCTCTTACAGTAATTATCACTTGCAAAACCACAGCGGTAAATGTGCTTTGAAATTGCCAAAGAAAAAATAGTTTTCTGCCTAGAATCACACCATGAGTCTGTGTGCACACAGGAATTTGTTGTCAGAGATTTAATTCGTGTTGGTCAGGTTCTGTAAGACTTGCATTCGTAGGAAAGGGGCAGCTTGTTTTCTTGAACTGTGATGGTTTGCATTCAGCAGAAATCATTCTCTCACAAATGAGAGGCAAATGCTAACACATTTTAAAACAACAGGGTAGATATTCCTCCCACTCCTGCCATGGGTGAGGTAGATCCTACATGTTCAAAACTGCAATTAACCCTTACCCCACATGTACTCTTACATACATCTGTGCAGTCTTCATGCAGTTCTGCAAGCGTCCATGCAGACCTCTCTTGCACATGACAATACACAGTCTCCAGAAGCACGCTCTTATCACACAGGCAGCTGCTTCTCCTGCACTCCCATGCTAAGTATTCAGCACTGTGTGGTATTTTAGATAGTAGTGTGTAACGCTAACACATTCAATGTCACCAAGGCTCATTTCCTTTGCTCTAGTCTAATCACTCACTCAGGTTCCACATGCTCATGCTCTCAAGTAGCTGTTAGGACATGTGCTCTTTTCTGCCTCTCTAAACTATAAGGAAAATGTGTCAGGCTCTTACAGTAATTATCACTTGCAAAACCACAGTGGTAAATGTGCTTTGAAATTGCCAATGAAACATCGTTTTCTGCCTAGAATCACACCATGAGTCTGTGTGCACACAGGAATTTGTTGTCAGAGATTTAATTCGTGTTGGTCAGGTTCTGTAAGACTTGCATTCGTAGGAAAGGGGCAGCTTGTTTTCTTGAACTGTGATGGTTTGCATTCAGCAGAAATCATTCTCTCACAAATGAGAGGCAAATGCTAACACATTTTAAAACAACAGGGTAGATATTCCTCCCACTCCTGCCATGGGTGAGGTAGATCCTACATGTTCAAAACTGCAATTAACCCTTACCCCACATGTACTCTTACATACATCTGTGCAGTCTTCATGCAGTTCTGCAAGCGTCCATGCAGACCTCTCTTGCACATGACAATACACAGTCTCCAGAAGCACGCTCTTATCACACAGGCAGCTGCTTCTCCTGCACTCCCATGCTAAGTATTCAGCACTGTGTGGTATTTTAGATAGTAGTGTGTAACGCTAACACATTCAATGTCACCAAGGCTCATTTCCTTTGCTCTAGTCTAATCACTCACTCAGGTTCCACATGCTCATGCTCTCAAGTAGCTGTTAGGACATGTGCTCTTTTCTGCCTCTCTAAACTATAAGGAAAATGTGTCAGGCTCTTACAGTAATTATCACTTGCAAAACCACAGTGGTAAATGTGCTTTGAAATTGCCAATGAAACATCGTTTTCTGCCTAGAATCACACCATGAGTCTGTGTGCACACAGGAATTTGTTGTCAGAGATTTAATTTTTGTTGGTCTGGTTCTGTAAGACTTGCATTCGTAGGAAAGGGGCAGCTTGATTTCTTGAACTGTGATGGTTTGCATTCAGCAGAAATCACTATCTCACAAATGAGAGGCAAATGCTAACACATTTGAAAACAACAGGGTAGATTTTCCTTCCACTCCTGCCATGGGTGAGGTAGATCCTACATGTTCAAAACTGCAATTAACCCTTACCCCACATGTACTCTTACATACATCTGTGCAGTCTTCATGCAGTTCTGCAAGCGTCCATGCAGATCTCTCTTGCACATGACAATACACAGTCTCCAGAAGCATGCTCTTATCACACAGGCAGCTGCTTCTCCTGCACTCCCATGCTAAGTATTCAGCACTGTGTGGTATTTTAGATAGTAGTGTGTAACGCTAACACATTCAATGTCACCAAGGCTCATTTCCTTTCCTCTAGTCTAATCACTCACTCATGTTCCACATGCTCATGCTCTCAAGTAGCTGTTAGGACAGGTGCTCTTTTCTGCCTCTCTAAACTATAAGGAAAATGTGTCAGTCTCTTACAGTAATTATCACTTGCAAAACCACAGTGGTAAATGTGCTTTGAAATTGCCAATGAAAAATCTTTTTCTGCCTAGAATCACACCATGAGTCTGTGTGCACACAGGAATTTGTTGTCAGAGATTTAATTTGTGTTGGTCTGGTTCTGTAAGACTTGCATTCGTAGGAAAGGGGCAGCTTGTTTTCTTGAACTGTGATGGTTTGCATTCAGCAGAAATCATTCTCTCACAAATGAGAGGCAAATGCTAACACATTTTAAAACAACAGGGTAGATATTCCTCCCACTCCTGCCATGGGTGAGGTAGATCCTACATGTTCAAAACTGCAATTAACCCTTACCCCACATGTACTCTTACATACATCTGTGCAGTCTTCATGCAGTTCTGCAAGCGTCCATGCAGATCTCTCTTGCACATGACAATACACAGTCTCCAGAAGCACGCTCTTATCACACAGGCAGCTGCTTCTCCTGCACTCCCATGCTAAGTATTCAGCACTGTGTGGTATTTTAGATAGTAGTGTGTAACGCTAACACATTCAATGTCACCAAGGCTCATTTCCTTTGCTCTAGTCTAATCACTCACTCAGGTTCCACATGCTCATGCTCTCAAGTAGCTGTTAGGACATGTGCTCTTTTCTGCCTCTCTAAACTATAAGGAAAATGTGTCAGTCTCTTACAGTAATTATCACTTGCAAAACCACAGTGGTAAATGTGCTTTGAAATTGCCAATGAAAAATCGTTTTCTGCCTAGAATCACACCATGAGTCTGTGTGCACACAGGAATTTGTTGTCAGAGATTTAATTTGTGTTGGTCTGGTTCTGTAAGACTTGCATTCGTAGGAAAGGGGCAGCTTGTTTTCTTGAACTGTGATGGTTTGCATTCAGCAGAAATCACTATCTCACAAATGAGAGGCAAATGCTAAAACATTTGACAACAACAGGGTAGATTTTCCTTCGACTCCTGCCATGGGTGACGTAGATCCTACATGTTCAAAACTGCAATTAACCCTTACCCCACATGTACTCTTACATACATCTGTGCAGTCTTCATGCAGTTCTACAAGCGTCCATGCAGATCTCTCTTGCATATGACAATACTCAGTCTCCAGAAGCACGCTCTTATCACACAGGCAGTAGCTTCTCCTGCACTCCCATGCTAAGCATTCAGCACTGTGTGGTATTTTAGATAGTAGTGTGTAACGCTAACACATTCAATGTCACCAAGGCTCATTTCCTTTGCTCTAGTCTAATCACTCACTCAGGTTCCACATGTTCATGCTCTCAAGTAGCTGTTAGGACATGTGCTCTTTTCTGCCTCTCTAAACTATAAGGAAAATTTGTCAGGCTCTTACAGTAATTATCATTTGCAAAACCACAGCGGTAAATGTGCTTTGAAATTGCCAATGAAAAATCGCTTTCTGCCTAGAATCACACCATGAGTCTGTGTGCACACAGGAATTTGTTGTCAAAGATTTAATTCGTGTTGGTCAGGTTCTGTAAGACTTGCATTCGTAGGAAAGGGGCAGCTTGTTTTCTTGAGTTGTGATGGTTTCCATTCAGCAGAAATCACTATCTCACAAATGAGAGGCAAATGCTAACACATTTGAAAACAACAGGGTAGATTTTCCTTCCACTCCTGCCATGGGTGATGTAGATCCTACATGTTCAAAACTGCAATTAACCCTTACCCCACATGTACTCTTACATACATCTGTGCAGTCTTCATGCAGTTCTGCAAGCGTCCATGCAGATCTCTTTTGCAGCTGACAATACACAATCTCCAGAAGCATGCTCTTATCACACAGGCAGTAGCTTCTCCTGCACTCCCATTCTAAGTATTCAGCACTGTGTGGTATTTTAGATAGTAGTGTGTAACGCTAACACATTCAATGTCACCAAGGCTCATTTCCTTTGCTCTAGTCTAATCACTCACTCAGGTTCCACATGCTCATGCTCTCAAGTAGCTGTTAGGACATGTGCTCTTTTCTGCCTCTCTAAACTATAAGGAAAATGTGTCAGGCTCTTACAGTAATTATCACTTGCAAAACCACAGCGGTAAATGTGCTTTGAAATTGCCAATGAAAAATCGCTTTCTGCCTGGAATCACACCATGAGTCTGTGTGCACACAGGAATTTGTTGTCAGAGATTTAATTCGTGTTGGTCAGGTTCTGTAAGACTTGCATTCGCAGGAAAGGGGCAGCTTGTTTTCTTGAACTGTGATGGTTTGCATTCAGCAGAAATCACTATCTCACAAATAAGAGGCAAATGCTAACACATTTGAAAACAACAGGGTAGATGTTCCTTCCACTCCTGCCATGGGTGAGGTAGATCCTACATGTTCAAAACTCAAATTAACCCTTACCCCACATGTGCTCTTACATACATCTCTGCAGTCTTCATGCAGTTCTGCAATCGTCCATGCTGATCTCTCTTGCACCTGACAATACACAGTCTCCAGAAACATACCTTTAGCACACAGGCAGCTGCTTCTCCTGCACTCCCATGCTAAGTATTCAGCACTGTGTGGTATTTTAGATAGTAGTGTGTAACGCTAACACATTCAATGTCACCAAGGCTCATTTCCTTTGCTCTAGTCTAATCACTCACTCAGGTTCCACATGCTCATGCTCTCAAGTAGCTGTTAGGACATGTGCTCTTTTCTGCCTCTCTAAACTATAAGGAAAATGTGTCAGGCTCTTACAGTAATTATCACTTGCAAAACCACAGTGGTAAATGTGCTTTGAAATTGCCAATGAAAAATCGTTTTCTGCCTAGAATCACACCATGAGTCTGTGTGCACACAGGAATTTGTTGTCAGAGATTTAATTTGTGTTGGTCTGGTTCTGTAAGACTTGCATTCGTAGGAAAGGGGCAGCTTGTTTTCTTGAACTGTGATGGTTTGCATTCAGCAGAAATCACTATCCAACAAATGAGAGGCAAATGCTAACACATTTGAAAACAACAGGGTAGATTTTCCTTCGACTCCTGCCATGGGTGACGTAGATCCTACATGTTCAAAACTGCAATTAACCATTACCCCACATGTACTCTTACATACATCTGTGCAGTCTTCATGCAGTTCTACAAGCGTCCATGCAGATCTCTCTTGCATATGACAATACTCAGTCTCCAGAAGCAGGCTCTTATCACACAGGCAGTAGCTTCTCCTGCACTCCCATGCTAAGCATTCAGCACTGTGTGGTATTTTAGATAGTAGTGTGTAACGCTAACACATTCAATGTCACCAAGGCTCATTTCCTTTGCTCTAGTCTAATCACTCACTCAGGTTCCACATGTTCATGCTCTCAAGTAGCTGTTAGGACATGTGCTCTTTTCTGCCTCTCTAAACTATAAGGAAAATTTGTCAGGCTCTTACAGTAATTATCACTTGCAAAACCACAGCGGTAAATGTGCTTTGAAATTGCCAATGAAAAATCGCTTTCTGCCTAGAATCACACCATGAGTCTGTGTGCACACAGGAATTTGTTGTCAAAGATTTAATTCGTGTTGGTCAGGTTCTGTAAGACTTGCATTCGTAGGAAAGGGGCAGCTTGTTTTCTTGAGTTGTGATGGTTTCCATTCAGCAGAAATCACTATCTCACAAATGAGAGGCAAATGCTAACACATTTGAAAACAACAGGGTAGATTTTCCTTCCACTCCTGCCATGGGTGATGTAGATCCTACATGTTCAAAACTGCAATTAACCCTTACCCCACATGTACTCTTACATACATCTGTGCAGTCTTCATGCAGTTCTGCAAGCGTCCATGCAGATCTCTTTTGCAGCTGACAATACACAGTCTCCAGAAGCATGCTCTTATCACACAGGCAGTAGCTTCTCCTGCACTCCCATTCTAAGTATTCAGCACTGTGTGGTATTTTAGATAGTAGTGTGTAACGCTAACACATTCAATGTCACCAAGGCTCATTTCCTTTGCTCTAGTCTAATCACTCACTCAGGTTCCACATGCTCATGCTCTCAAGTAGCTGTTAGGACATGTGCTCTTTTCTGCCTCTCTAAACTATAAGGAAAATGTGTCAGGCTCTTACAGTAATTATCACTTGCAAAACCACAGCGGTAAATGTGCTTTGAAATTGCCAATGAAAAATCGCTTTCTGCCTGGAATCACACCATGAGTCTGTGTGCACACAGGAATTTGTTGTCAGAGATTTAATTCGTGTTGGTCAGGTTCTGTAAGACTTGCATTCGTAGGAAAGGGGCAGCTTGTTTTCTTGAACTGTGATGGTTTGCATTCAGCAGAAATCACTATCTCACAAATAAGAGGCAAATGCTAACACATTTGAAAACAACAGGGTAGATGTTCCTTCCACTCCTGCCATGGGTGAGGTAGATCCTACATGTTCAAAACTCAAATTAACCCTTACCCCCATGTACTCTTACATACATCTCTGCAGTCTTCATGCAGTTCTGCAATCGTCCATGCTGATCTCTCTTGCACCTGACAATACACAGTCTCCAGAAACATACCTTTAGCACACAGGCAGCTGCTTCTCCTGCACTCCCATGCTAAGTATTCAGCACTGTGTGGTATTTTAGATAGTAGTGTGTAACGCTAACACATTCAATGTCACCAAGGCTCATTTCCTTTGCTCTAGTCTAATCACTCACTCAGGTTCCACATGCTCATGCTCTCAAGTAGCTGTTAGGACATGTGCTCTTTTCTGCCTCTCTAAACTATAAGGAAAATGTGTCAGGCTCTTACAGTAATTATCACTTGCAAAACCACAGTGGTAAATGTGCTTTGAAATTGCCAATGAAAAATCGTTTTCTGCCTAGAATCACACCATGAGTCTGTGTGCACACAGGAATTTGTTGTCAGAGATTTAATTTGTGTTGGTCTGGTTCTGTAAGACTTGCATTCGTAGGAAAGGGGCAGCTTGTTTTCTTGAACTGTGATGGTTTGCATTCAGCAGAAATCACTATCCAACAAATGAGAGCCAAATGCTAACACATTTGAAAACAACAGGGTAGATTTTCCTTCGACTCCTGCCATGGGTGACGTAGATCCTACATGTTCAAAACTGCAATTAACCATTACCCCACATGTACTCTTACATACATCTGTGCAGTCTCCATGCAGTTCTACAAGCGTCCATGCAGATCTCTCTTGCATATGACAATACTCAGTCTCCAGAAGCACGCTCTTATCACACAGGCAGTAGCTTCTCCTGCACTCCCATGCTAAGCATTCAGCACTGTGTGGTATTTTAGATAGTAGTGTGTAACGCTAACACATTCAATGTCACCAAGGCTCATTTCCTTTGCTCTAGTCTAATCACTCACTCAGGTTCCACATGCTCATGCTCTCAAGTAGCTGTTAGGACATGTGCTCTTTTCTGCCTCTCTAAACTATAAGGAAAATTTGTCAGGCTCTTACAGTAATTATCACTTGCAAAACCACAGCGGTAAATGTGCTTTGAAATTGCCAATGAAAAATCGCTTTCTGCCCAGAATCACACCATGAGTCTGTGTGCACACAGGAATTTGTTGTCAGAGATTTAATTCGTGTTGGTCAGGTTCTGTAAGACTTGCATTCGTAGGAAAGGGGCAGCTTGTTTTCTTGAGTTGTGATGGTTTCCATTCAGCAGAAATCACTATCTCACAAATGAGAGGCAAATGCTAACACATTTGAAAACAACAGGGTAGATTTTCCTTCCACTCCTGCCATGGGTGATGTAGATCCTACATGTTCAAAACTGCAATTAACCCTTACCCCACATGTACTCTTACATACATCTGTGCAGTCTTCATGCAGTTCTGCAAGCGTCCATGCAGATCTCTTTTGCAGCTGACAATACACAGTCTCCAGAAGCACGCTCTTATCACACAGGCAGTAGCTTCTCCTGCACTCCCATGCTAAGTATTCAGCACTGTGTGGTATTTTAGATAGTAGTGTGTAACGCTAACACATTCAATGTCACCAAGGCTCATTTCCTTTGCTCTAGTCAACTCACTCACTCAGGTTCCACATGCTCATGCTCTCAAGTAGCTGTTAGGACATGTGCTCTTTTCTGCCTCTCTAAACTATAAGGAAAATGTGTCAGGTTCTTACAGTAATTATCACTTGCAAAACCACAGCGGTAAATGTGCTTTGAAATTGCCAATGAAAAATCGCTTTCTGCCTGGAATCACACCATGAGTCTGTGTGCACACAGGAATTTGTTGTCAGAGATTTAATTCGTGTTGGTCAGGTTCTGTAAGACTTGCATTCGTAGGAAAGGGGCAGCTTGTTTTCTTGAACTGTGATGGTTTGCATTCAGCAGAAATCACTATCTCACAAATAAGAGGCAAATGCTAACACATTTGAAAACAACAGGGTAGATGTTCCTTCCACTCCTGCCATGGGTGAGGTAGATCCTACATGTTCAAAACTCAAATTAACCCTTACCCCACATGTACTCTTACATACATCTCTGCAGTCTTCATGCAGTTCTGCAATCGTCCATGCTGATCTCTCTTGCACCTGACAATACACAGTCTCCAGAAACATACCTTTAGCACACAGGCAGCTGCTTCTCCTGCACTCCCATGCTAAGTATTCAGCACTGTGTGGTATTTTAGATAGTAGTGTGTAACGCTAACACATTCAATGTCACCAAGGCTCATTTCCTTTGCTCTAGTCTAATCACTCACTCAGGTTCCACATGCTCATGCTCTCAAGTAGCTGTTAGGACATGTGCTCTTTTCTGCCTCTCTAAACTATAAGGAAAATGTGTCAGGCTCTTACAGTAATTATCACTTGCAAAACCACAGCGGTAAATATGCTTTGAAATTGCCAATGAAAAATCGTTTTCTGCCTAGAATCACACCATGAGTCTGTGTGCACACAGGAATTTGTTGTCAGAGATTTAATTCATGTTGGTCAGGTTCTGTAAGACTAGCATTCGTAGGAAAGGGGCAGCTTGTTTTCTTGAACTATGATGGTTTGCATTCAGCAGAAATCACTATCTCACAAATAAGAGGCAAAAGCTAACAAATTTGAAAACAACAGGGTAGATTTTCCTTCCACTCCTGCCATGGGTCAGGTAGATCCTACATGTTCAAAACTCAAATTAACCCTTACCCCACATGTACTCTTACATACATCTCTGCAGTCTTCATGCAGTTCTGCAAGCGTCCATGCTGATCTCTCTTGCACCTGACAATACACAGTCTCCAGAAACATACTTTTAGCACACAGGCAGCTGCTTCTCCTGCACTCCCATGCTAAGTTTTCAGCACTGTGTGGTATTTCAGATAGCAGTGTGTAACGCTAACACATTCAATGTCACCAAGGCTCATTTCCTTTACTCTAGTCTAATCACTCACCCAGTTCCACATGCTCATGCTCTCAAGTAGCTGTTAAGACATGTGCTCTTTTCTGCCTCTCTAAACTATAAGGAAAATGTGTCAGGCTCTTACAGTAATTATCACTTGCAAAACCACAGCGGTAAATGTGCTTTGAAATTGCCAATGAAAAATCGTTTTCTGCCTATAATCACAGCATGAGTCTGTGTGCACACAGGAATTTGTTGTCAGAGATTTAATTTGTGTTGGCCTGGTTCTGTAAGACTTGCATTCATAGGAAAGGGGCAGCTTGTTTTCTTGAACTGTGATGGTTTGCATTCAGCAGAAATCACTATCTCACAAATGAGAGGCAAATGCTAACACATTTGAAAACAACAGGGTAGATTTTCCTTCCACTCCTGCCATGGGTGAGGTAGATCCTACATGTTCAAAACTCAAATTAACCCTTACCCCACATGTACTCTTACATACATCTCTGCAGTCTTCATGGAGTTCTGCAAGCGTCCATGCTGATCTCTCTTGCACCTGACAATACACAGTCTCCAGAAACATACTTTTAGCACACAGGCAGCTGCTTCTCCTGCACTCCCATGCTAAGTTTTCAGCACTGTGTGGTATTTCAGATAGCAGTGTGTAACGCTAACACATTCAATGTCACCAAGGCTCATTTCCTTTACTCTAGTCTAATCACTCACCCAGGTTCCACATGCTCATCCTCTCAAGTAGCTGTGAAGACATGTGCTCTTTTCTGCCTCTCTAAACTATAAGGAAAATGTGTCAGGCTCTTACAGTAATTATCACTTGCAAAACCACAGCGGTAAATGTGCTTTGAAATTGCCAATGAAAAATCGTTTTCTGCCTAGAATCACACCATGAGTCTGTGTGCACACAGGAATTTGTTGTCAGAGATTTAATTCATGTTGGTCAGGTTCTGTAAGACTTGCATTCGTAGGAAAGGGGCAGCTTGTTTTCTTGAACTATGATGGTTTGCATTCAGCAGAAATCACTATCTCACAAATAAGAGGCAAATGCTAACAAATTTGAAAACAACAGGGTAGATTTTCCTTCCACTCCTGCCATGGGTGATGTAGATCCTACATGTTCAAAACTGCAATTAACCCTTACCCCACATGTACTCTTACATACATCTGTGCAGTCTTCATGTAGTTCTGCAAGCGTCCATGCAGATCTCTCTTGCACCTGACAATACACAGTCTCCAGAAGCACGCTCTTAGCACACAGGCAGTTGCTTCTCCTGCACTCCCATGCTAAGTACTCAGCAGTGTGTGGTATTTCAGATAGTAGTGTGTAACGCTAATACATTCAACATCACCAAGGCTCATTTCTCTTGCTCTTGTCTAATCACTCACTCAGGTTCCACATGCTCATGCTCTCAAGTAGCTGTTAGGACATGTGCTGTTTTCTGCTTCTCTAATCTATAAGGAAAATGTGTCAGGCTCTTACAGTAATTATCACTTGCTCAACCACAGTAGTAAATGTGCTTTGAAATTGTGAATCAAATATTGTTTTCTGCCTAGAATCACAACATGAGTCTGTGTGCACACAGGAATTGTTGTCAGAGATTAAATTTGTGTAGCTTTTATTGTGTAAGACTTGCAGTCGTAGGAAAGGGATAGCTGATATGATATGTTTTGAAAAGCTCATAAAAAATATAGTAATATATATATAAATTACATAAAGGTATTTTCCTTTCTAGTTTCTTTCAGGTATTGCTGAACAAGACTGAAATAAATTAAAGATGCCTAGAAAATCAAGAAAGAGAAAAGAACAGCAACAACATCTATATTTGAAGACAACTGGACAAAAAAAATTAGTTGAAGAACCTCATGTTGGAAAAAAGCAAAAGCCTTCTGGTAAGCAGACTAAGGATTTTTTTAAAAAATATCCTCAAGCCAAGAAACAATGTAAAAAATATATCCACTGGAAATAGTGTTTCAAGTAGAAAACAACAAGACAATTGACAGAATATACTAAATGCTAATGTACAAACAGAAGTAAGAAAGAATGACTTAAAAAGAAAAATAGATTTTAAAAACATTCGTAGAAAAATGTTTGAGAGAAGAGTGATGTTCAATTTGCTAAAGGATGTGAAAAAATATAGGAAGAAAGCCAAATTTTATAAGAAAAAGAAACATATTGAAACAATTGTTGCAAAGGCTTTGGAGTTAAAAAGGAAACTATTCATTTTAATATTGAACAGGATCCGTACATTAGATAAATTAGTGAATGTAATGAAGTCAAAAAGAAAAAGAGAAGTGAAAAAAAAAACTTTTGTAAAGTGTTCTTAGGAGAATGGAAGCATAGTTCAAGTACTGAACCAGTTTTTTAATGAAGAGAGTTATCTTCAAAGTAATAGTTTGCTGCATGCAGTTGACACCAGTGGTCGAGCTTATGAAGTTAAGGATGGTTGTGTAATGGAAAAGGAGAAAATGGTTCCAAGAAATGAGGAAGAAGTGTTAGCTGATGAGGTTATGGGGAGACGTCCTAAAGCCCCAGTGTACACTTGGAATTGTAGTAGTATTTGTACTGTACGACAGGAATCTATTGATAAATTTCGTGACTTTCTAAGAGAATATAGTAAAAAAAAAGTGTTAAACAGAAGAGTAAGGTGCTTCAAAGACTAGATCCATGCAGAGTGAGAGAGAATACTGGTTTGCAAGGACATTCTCTAGCTTGTCTTTCTAGGAAAGATTTTCAAAGTGTTTTTCACCATTTTAGGATGCTGGCAGTTCATCATACTGAAATGAGAAAGTTTGTGAGAAGATTGTATTTTGCTAAAAGTCCAGCGCTAAAGTTATATGAGTTGAATAGTGCTCTGTTCCATGGATCTGTAACAGATGTGAAGAAGGTTTGTGAGGATATTGAGTTTTGTTACTTTGGTCCAGAGCAAGAAAGTGCAGGAAATGACACAGTTATTGAAGAAAATGTGGAAGAGAATGTAGAACCAACTGTTAGTAAAACATTTGAAGATCAAATGACAAAATGTACTATCATCTCTAATGAAAGACCAAATATTTGTTGTATTTGTTGCCGGAGAAGCCAATACAAAAATCAAACAAGGAATGTTGATCTCTATAAAAAAAGTGAAAAAGAAAATAATTATGAGTGGAAGGATTTTGCTACATATTTGTTTCTGGAAAATTGTTTTGATTTGAGTGAAGATCAGCGTATTTGTAAATACTGTTATAACAAGTTATAAAAAAATAAAATACCTGCTAGAGCTGTACATAATAATTTAGAATTAGTTGATATTCCTGCAGAACTTAGTGATTTAAATATGTATGAGTCTATACTCATTCAATGTGTCCATCCGTTTCAGACTATAGTTCGTATGGAGCCCAAAACAGGCAAATTACCTCCTACAGATTTACAAAGAGGTTCAAAAGGAAGAGTTGTCTATTTGCCATTAGATTTGAAAAAAAATATTGAAACAATTGATGCAGATAGTTTGGAAACTGAACCAGTAGTTATTCTGGTTAATGGTGTACCTACAAAGAATAAGAAAATTTGCCAGGAGCTGGTGGATGTACGAAAAGTACAAAGAGCAAATTTATATTTGAAAAGAAATAATAAATGGTATGAATGAATTTATATGGAAGAAGATGAAGAAGATTTACAAGCAGACACAGGAATACCAACTGGGCAAATTGAAAAAGTGGATAAGTCAAAAGAAGAAGAAATTTATGAACATTTCAGCATACATCCTATTCATTCTAAAGAAGTTATGGGAAACACTATTGATCTCTTTCAGATGAAAAAAGCAAAAGGAACTCCCGTGAGTGTATGGGAGGAGAGCTTGGAAGCTCGTTGTTTTCCCCAGCTGTTTCCTACAGGAAAAGGTGGACGATATGATGAACGTCCAGTACAGATTCCTGCTTCTGAGTATCGGACTATAAGATTATATGCAGAAGATCCAAGATTTCGTCAAAGTATTCCTTATTTGTTCCATCTTTTATTTGAAAGTGACTTATCAGCACTATCTTATGCAGTAAATCACATTTTGAAAACTGGAGTACATCTACATAATGTGTCTGCAAAGGATTTTCTGAACAAAGTGCAACAGTGAGATGATCATTTGGAATCTCAATTGATTAATCTGATGGCTTGTCAGTGTGGGACTAATGAATATTGGTACCGACGCCATGGAGAATTGAAATGTATGTTACGGAATTTAGGAACTCCTACATGGTTCCTTACCCTAAGCTGTGCAGAGTACGCTTGGGATGATTTACTGGATTTTCTTCGAGAGGCAAATTCAAATATTGAAAACATCCAATACAAGACAGCAGGAGAATTGTGTTCATTGGATCCAGTTAATGTTTGCAGATATTTCAATCATAGATTTGAGGCTATGATGTCCTTCATCTGCAATAAAAAAAATCCACCTCTTGGAGAAGTTGTGGATTTCTTTTGGAGAAAAGAGTAACAAGCAAGAGGTGTTCCTCATATTCATATGCTGTTGTGGATCAAGGATGCCCCAAAATTTGGAACAGATTCTGATGATGCAGTTTTATCTTTCATTGAAGGATATGCAACATGTGCTATACCTAAAAGCACAGAAGAAAAAAATTTAAAAGAGCAAGTTTTACGTTTCCAAAGTCATCGGTGTGGAAAATACTGTCGACGAAAGTACAAGAGTAAAGATAAATTCTACCCAAAATGTCGATTTGGATTTCCACGACCTGTTCTTTCAAAAGGAAGAGTAAACAGTTTTATATCAGCTGTGCGACATACTATTACAAGAAAATCACCTAAGAATACCTACAACCTAAGAAGAAAAGAAGAGTCAAAATATATAAATGACTACAACCCAGTCATTTTATCCATGTGGAATGCTAACATCGATATTCAGTATGTAGCTGACAATTCTATTGCTGTTGCTCGGTATGTCACATCTTACATCACTAAATCTGAGAAAACGGAATTGAAAGAAATGTGGGAAGAGATTTCTCACGAGAAGACTGTCAGTAAAAAGCTATACAGTTTCAGTTTAAAGATGTTATCGCATCGAGAAATTGGCTCTTACGAATGGTCAGATAGGTTATCATCTGCAAGTCTGTACTCCAAATCCAGAAGAATAATTTGGGTAAGTTTAGGCCTTGCAGGAATGCGAAATCGGGTACTGAAATTTATTCGAAAAATTGAATATTTAGCAGAGTACGAACCTGAAAGTACAGACATTTTAAGAACAAACATGTTGGACACATATTACCCAAAGAGAAGTCATCATCTTGAGAACATGTGTCTCTATGAAGTGCTGCAGAACTACAGTTATAAACGGAATGCCACAGAAGACATCAACAATGGAAAATATAAAGTCATTGGTGAGGAAGGATGTTTGGTAAAACAAACAAAAGGAAGTTTGATTAATCACAGAAAGCTGAGTTGCGACACTACTGACAAGAAGGAATTTTACCACTTAGCACTTTTACAGTTGTTTAAACCATGGCGCTCAGATGATGAATTACTTGAACATTTTCAAAGCTATGAAGATTCCTTTAATGCATGCAAAGATACCATAGAATGCAGTACTTTCACAACTTATGTACAAATGTTAAATGAAGAAATTGAACAAGAAGCAACAATTGCAGCTGAAGTAGCTAGAGACAGTTCTCAAGACAGTCAAAGCTCTGGGACGCTCAGTCAAGATCCCTTAGGACAACCAATCGTAGAAAATGAAGCTGCAATAGCCATGACTGAAGAGGAAACAGCTATGAATCAAGCTCAGGAAGATTTAATAAACTTACCAAATTTGGAACAGCAACTAAATGATGAACAACAACAAATTTATGAGGAAGTCACAAAACAAATTGATCAAGGATTACTACATGAAAATAAACAGTGCTCATGCACATCATTTGAACCAATCAGAATGTATGTGAGTGGACAAGCTGGAACTGGAAAACGTTTCTTGATTAAAGTAATTAGAAGCTACCTACAGAAAAAAACGGATTCAACTTTGTCTTGTGTTGTTACTGCTCCAACTGGGTTAGCAGCATATAACATAAAATGAATTACTCTCCATCGTTTGCTAATGTGACCAGTAGAGCATAAGAACAAAATACAATACCACATGCTAACAGGAGAAGCATGTTTTGAAGTTTCAAGAGTATTGAAAAAAATGAAAGTTCTCATTACTGATGAGGTAAGCATGGTATCAAACTTAATGCTTGCCTTTGTGCATTTAAGAATGCAGCAAATTCTAAAGACAAACTATGACGTGCTATTTGGAGGAAAACATGTTATAGTTTTTGGGGATCTACTGCAGCTCACTCCAGTTAAAGGACAACCAGTATTTCATACTCTTACACATGAAGACACGAAAAAGGCGTTAGGAAGTATAGGTAATGTGAATATTTGGACATACTTGGAGTACAAAGAACTCATTACCAATATGCGGCAAGCAAATGATGATGATTATGCAAGTATTCTCAAAGATATCAGAATTGGACTACTCACAGAACATGGCAGAAAAGCTTTACAGAGTCGATTGCTATGTAATTTGTTTCCAACAGAACAAATAGTTCCAGAGAAAATATACAAGAAAATTGCTGAAAAAAATACTGTAATCTGCTTAATGCCAACACTACATGAATGCTCTATATTCAATCAAGAACTTTTGAAATTGGAAAATGAAGAGTTTGTAAAACTGGAAGCTGTGGATAAAATACAACATGAAGGAATAACTATTATATTGACAAGCAAATTGACAACTAAATTGGATTCTCTAGAGAAAAACATCTCAAACAGCTGGTTTAGAAAATAATCTTTTTGTATGTATGAACTGTCGAGTAATTTTAAGACGTAATTTGGATGTAGAAAAAGGTTTAGTGAATGGAGCTATGGGTAAAGTTGTGGGTTTTGTTAATTACCAGAAAAAAGTTGGAATTGAATTTTTAAAAATAAAATTTGATCAGATTGAAGAGGTTAAAGACATTAGTCGTTGTTCAGTTCGTTTCTTGCTTGTGAAAGACTTATATGTACGTAGGAAGCAGTTTCCGTTTTCTCTAGCATATGCTGTAACTATTCACAAATCTCAAGGATTACCTGTAGATAGTGCTTTTGTAAATATTGGATCTACTGTGTTTAAAGAAGGTATGGCATATGTTGCTTTGTCACGCGTGAAAAAAATATCTGGTTTATTCATGACAGACTTTGATGAGTCAAAAGTTAGTGCTGATGCAAACTGTGTAAAGGAATATAATAGATTAAGAAGAAGCTATGCTCCTCATTTAGGTCAGTATCCTGTGTTTGTAAAACGTGTTGTTTGTCGGAAAAGGAGAATTGAGAATATCTGTAATGAGGATGTACAGAAGAGAAAACAAAAGGAGAGTGATGTGATTCCAAGCAAAAAGAAAAAGGACAATGTTGAAGAGGTTGTTGGTTGTCATTTTGAAAATAGCTCTGGTGTCAACTGCTACGCTAATGTAGTGCTGAATGTTGTATTTTATCTTGAAAGTTTGCAAGAGCAGATAATACTAAATCATGAAAAAAGATTCTGTTCTCTGCTGAGTTTTCTTTATGAGAAGCGGAGTAATGATAAAACTAAAATAGAAAGTGCTTCTGATGTTAGAAATCTTTTAGATGTATGTTCAGGATGTACACAGTTTACTCAAAATGTCCAGCAAGATGCACAGGAATTCTTAATGTATATGCTTATGGTACTGGAAGATGAAGGGGTAGAAATAGAAAATATGTTTGGTCTCTCTTATAAATGGGAACATAGTTGTGAAAACTGTTTGAACACATGCAGCTCTAATGTTGATTCTGAAAGGTTCATGTATTTAACATTACCAGAGTGTAAATCAGTGACTTTTAGTAAATTAGTTAAAGATGCAAATCACAACATGGAATGTTCTCAATGTAAATCAGAAATGTTATCAAGGTTATTTTTAAAGAAATATGGACAGTATGTAATTTTAATGATGCAACGTTGTAGAGCTGATGGAACAAAATTGGACACTTTAATAAAGAAGTTTACAGGACATCAATTATCAATATCAGGAAAAACTTTTGTTGCAGTTGCAATAATTTTCCATGATGGACCTTCTATAACTTCTGGTCATTACACAGTTTATCTAAAATGTGAAAGAGGCTGGACACTGTGTAATGATTCTCAATTGATTTTCAAGCAACGTTTGCCTGCAGAATTACCAAATTCCTACTTAATTTTTCTAAAACCAAAATTTTAGATACAAATTGCAGTATCTGAAGAAACCATTATTTCGATTTTATAGGATTAACATTGGATATTTCACCAAAAAAGAATTTTAAAATTACCATTTGGCCTCATGGAAAGGGAAAAAGTTCTATTGTGGACTTCTTTGGCAGATATTATTTTGGTGTATGAGCTTAAGCAACAAGATTTACAGACTTTATTTATTGGAAATAGTTATTGTTCTTAGATGATATTTTTAATATATATGTTACATTTCTATCAAGGTATGTTTTACTGAGAAGAGATTCAGGGCTTTTTTTAAACAATCTTTCAGATTGTTAATTTTTTTCCCCGCTGTTAAGTGATGAATGCAATTGATTTCACAATTTGCAGTAAAATTCAATATATTCTGAAAATAGCAAAAAAAGGGCAAAAAATTACTTTGTTAAATATGAAAATATGTGTACTGTATTCTAAAATGTATTGTTAAATATTAATACTTTTTTCTTTTTTTTCAGATCGAGAAAGAAAATTTTGGAAATGTAATCCTTTTTTCTAGCAATTAAAAAAAAACATTTATTTATAATTAAGTTATTTTGTTGGTCAGGTAAGTTTGAAATATCTGTATTTCTCACCCCTTCACTTTCATGCTCCCTTTTCTTCACTTCTCCTCACTCTGCTTTTCTCATTCCCCTTCTCTCTGTGTTCGTCCTTTACTGCTCTTTCGTAACTCCCTTACTCCTTCTATACTACTCCCCTAGGTTTACTGCCTCCATCACTACTTTTTCAACCATGTATCTCTCCCTGTCTCCATGTGTCTCAGTCATTCTAACTGCCTTACTCCTTCTCAGTTCCTTGCTCTCTGTCTCTGTTTCTGTCTCTCTCCCTTTGTCTGTCTTACCCTTAATTTCCTTAACATCTCTGGAGCAGATTAACAAGGCCTCTGCGCTACCACTACGTCACTTTTCATAACGTACTGGTGGCGCAGGGAGCTCCTTCATATTTACAAGGAGAGGAAAAGCCACCCTGCGTGACTTTTCCTCTCCACATAAATACAGCCACTTCACACGCAGCACTGTGTGTTGAAGGGGCGTTCCATGGGTGTTGTTGTGGGTGTTCCCACGCAACACACAAAGAACTAGACACATCTCCAGGTTTACGAGAAATCGTAACTCTGGAGATGCGTGTGAATGCTACGCCACCCTAGAGGTGGTGTTGCGAGGCACAACGAGGAGAAATGTTTTTATTTCTCCTCGTTTTTTCCTCTTTTAGTGCTTTCTCCATTCTACAGCACGCATTGAAAGAGGAAAATGCCTCTTGTGATTGTTTTTGTGCAGGAAGGTGTCCCTTCCTGCACAAGAACAATCTCCCCAACACGCAGGCATCCTTGTACCATGGTGCAAGGGAGCTTGCGCCGGCGCATGGCTGCAGTTTGTACGCCTGCGCAGGGGAAGCATAGAGATGCGACAAAAAAAATCGTAAAAAAAATAGAATTAAAAAAAAAGTTTAAGTGTTTGGATGTTGGTTGGCTCTAAAAAGAGCCATTGTGTTAATTGAGTGTTTTTTGGCACCTATAAGTAAGTATCGATGCAGAGTCTAAAGATCAAAAGGAAGACTCTGTTCCTTCCTCTGTGAAATGTACTCTTGCTCTTTGGATTAGAAACATTATGTGCTGAACTTCTGACGTCTCTGCACACACAAGTGTTACATGATCTAATGCTATGCTAGCAGGCAGAAGTCATGTTGGGGGTAGAAATCATTTAGAAAAGGTTTAAAATCTGCAAAAAAAAGAAATGTGTGTTTCCATTTAAAAAAAAGGTGGAGAACGTGAAGAGGGGGCAGGGTACAGAGTTCCTGACCCCCTACCTTTTGACAGGTGGTCCCTGAAGGACCATGAAGGGTGAAAAAAACATTTTATTTTATTTAAAAAATCGAGGGGTGCGCGTACCGTGCGCGCACGGTACACGCACGTCGGGGAATTTTTTTTTAAAAAAATGATTAAAAAAAAAAGTGTTTAGATGTTAGGTGGCTCTAAAAAGAGCCGTTGTGTTAATTGAAGGACAGAGGAAGGAAAGAATGGCAAAAATTATAGGGTGCCGCATGTGTGCTGCTGTATCTTGATATCTATTAGGGGAATGCTGGTCTCCCCCAAAGCAAGAAGAGCATTACACATATTGCACCGTATATGCACCCTCTCAAACAGAGGGTGTATGTCCAGAGGAGCAGAAGAAGGTGAAGCTGCCACCGCAGATGAAGTGCTCGGCTGAGCTGCCGATGATGTACTCGGCTGAGCTGCTGCGGATGTGCTCGGCTGAGCTGCAGGAGGGTTTTCTCTAGTAGCTCGAGCATAAGTCACAGGATGTACATCCCTAACGTGCCTGATCATAGTGAAGATACTAAAAGAGTATTTCTTTTTAGGATACTACCACAAAGAGTGCAGGTGACTTTGGGAGCATTGACTTTCTTCTGCCCCTGTGGAAATGTAAAATATTGCCAGATAAAAGAATCTTTCTGTTTCCTCTGTCTCTGTCTCACAAGAGCCTCCTGCTCACTCCCAGAAGATGACTGCTGCTCTGCCATTGTATCACAAAAACAGTTCAGCTCCTTCTCCCAGGGAATCAGAAGAAATAATGACGGAAGTGGGTGTGGTGTTGGAAGTTTCTGGAACTGAAACTACTATAAACCAATGAAAAGTGTTGTTCCTTGATCACATGACTTACCGTGCGCGCACCGAACGCTTACGGTGCGCGCACTTTACAAGCACGCATGCGCGTACGTAAGACGCGCGCATGCGTGTACGGAGCACGCGCGTACGACGCACGTGCGCATGCGCATTCGGAGAATGCGCGTACGGAGCATGCGCGTATGGAGCACGCGCGCATGCGCATTCGGAGAATGCGCATATGGAGTACGCGCGTATGGAGCACGCGCGCACGCGCAAAAAGAACACGCGCGCATGCGCGTACGGAGCCCGTGCGTACGCATCACGAACGAAGAACGCATGCGCACGTAAATCACGTACGCATGCGCACGCGGAGCACGTACGCATGCAAGCCACGTGCGCGCACCGTACGCGTACCGTACCATACGCCAACGGTGCACGCACGGTAAAAACCCTTAAAAATAAATAAATAAATGTTTAGAGATTTATAGAAGATATTAACTATATCTAAAATTTAAAAAAAAAGCTGAGCCATTCCATATTGCAGGATACAGTAAATCTATAATTATATACATAGGTAGCATATTGTAAAATAAATAAATAAAAAATATAATAAAACAATGATAAATTAGCATTTAAAAAACCTTGCAAATTCTCTAAAAAAAACAGAGGTTTCAAACACGTTATAGTTAGGAATTAGCATTTAAAAAACCTTGGAAATTCACTGAAAAAACCATAGGTTTCACACACGTTATAGTTAGGAATTAGCATTTAAAAAACCTTGCAAATTCACTGAAAAAACCATAGGTTTCACACATGTTATAGTTAGCTGGACATTTCACTCGTACAAAACCATTGAAATTCCCCCGTTATAGTTAGTTCAGCTAACTATAACTCGCGCGCCCGCAATCCACTGCTGATGACGTCACATATTACATCACTCATGACATGGTCAGTGACATCACTCATGACATCACTGATGACATCTCAAATGACATCACTGATGACATCACTGATGACGTCATCCATGTGATAAGTTACCACATCTTCTCACACCCTAATATAACCTTTGATACACCGACTCAAAATTTAAGAGTTTCATTCTCAAAACCATACATACTGCAATACCAATAACTACATACCAACTTATTAACTCTTGGGTCTACATACACCTCCACTCATTCACCTGTACAGTCACTCATACTTACAGTCACTCCATACAAGACTATCATATGCATTTATACACCTATCTAGACACTCACACACTACCAATCATCCATAGACGTACTCTCACACCTACTCAGTCATGCAAAAAATCACACTCCAATTTACTCACCTATGCGGTTATACACACTCAAGTTCACTTACTCATAAAAATAGTATCACATTCTTACGCTCTTATAGAATCATTGATACAAGCACACACTCATCCATACAGTCACTTTCACAATCACACACTCTCACATATACCCACTTATATACTCTTACATGCATATATGCTGCCTTACACATATGTAGTTAGTCACAAATGTACTACTGAGATATACATTCAATCCCTAAAACACCCATACATACACTCACTCAACCATACAGTGCATCACAGATGCACTCTTAAAACCATGCACCCATAGAATCACCCACTCACACATCTATGCATGCATAGAGTCACACACACCCTACCCACACAAACACTCAGGAACCCATACAGATACTGAGACAAGCAATCAATAACTCATATAGACACTTATATAGGTATTCACAAAACCATGCCACCACTTATACACCAACATACAGAAACATACAGACATTTACACAGTTTAGTCACTAGTCTGCAGTAAGATACATTTAATGACTCACTTATAGAGTCAGTTACGCACCAAAGAAAATCATCCATTTACACACTTGTACAGCCACTCATTCTCATGCAGGACACTTAGGGCAAAGCAAGACTTGGGACAAGCTTGTCCCTCACTTCCACTGGCCCCATATGTCTGAAGACACAAAGGAATTTTGTCGCTCCTGTGCCACTTGCCAAGTCAGTAGTAAGTCAGATGGCCCCACAAAGGCCCCCTTAATTCCACTTCCAGTGGTTGGGGTACCCTTTGAAAGGGTAGGGATTGACATTGTTGGTCACTTGAACCCTCCAACTGCATCTCGGCACAGTTACATCCTAGAGATGGTGGACCATGCCTATAGGTACCCAGAAGCTATTTCCCATAGAACCACTATAGCTCATGTATTGCCTAGGGCACTCCTAGTTATCTTTTCCAGGGTGGGTTTCCCTAAGGAGGCCTTAACAGACAGAGGTACAAACATCATGTCTAGTTATATCACTACCATGTGGAAAGAGTGTGGAGTAAACTACAAGTTTACCACACCCTACCATACACAGTGCAATGGGCTTGTTGAAAGGTTCAACAAGACCCTACAGGGTATGATTATAGGACTCGCAGAAAAGCTGAGGCTAAAATGGGTTGTCTTGCTACCCTGCCTTCTCTTTGCCTACAGAGAGGTTCCTCAGAAGGGGGCTGGCTACAGCCCATTTGAGCTTCTGCTTGGACATCCAGTTAGGGGTCAATTGTGTCTAGTTACGAAAGGCTGGGAGCAACCTGTCAAACCTCCTAAACAGGACATTGTGGACTGTGTCCTTGGCCTGCGTTCATGCATTGCTGACTACATGAAGAAGGCCAGCAAAAACCCGGAGGCCAGCCAAGAACTCCAAAAAGCTTGGCATGACCAAAAGGCTGTCTTGACTGTTTACCAGCCAGTCCAGAAAATGTTGGTGTTGGAGCCTGTGGCCCCAGCAGCTCTCCGAGACATGTGGAGTGGCCCCTACACTATCCTTGAACAAAAAGGTGAGGTCACCTACTTTGTGGACCTAGGTACTCAAGACTTTCCCATAGGGTATTTCATGTGAACCGCCTGAAACCTTTTGTAGACAGGGCTGACATGGGCTTGCTCATGGCAAGTGATGACGGACAGGAGGAAGCGAGTGACCCTTTCCCTGATCTCCTCTTTCTGCACCCTGATGATGGATTAGTAGATGGAGCAGCCTTGGCAGGCACCTCACTGACCAACAGCAAGCTGATTGCAGGCAAGTCCTCAATCAGTACAGACACAAGTTCTCCCTGACACCCAGTCGAACTACCAGGTGTACCCATGAAGTGGACACAGGTGACAGCCTGCTTGTGACAAATAAAATCTACAGACAGCATGATCATGTCAGGGATTGCATCAGGACAAAGGTCCAAAAGATACTGGAATTGGGGGTCATTCAGCCTTCAGATAACCCCTGGTATAGTCCAGTAGTGCTGGTACCAAAACCTCACAACAAGGGTGGAAGAAGAGAGATGAGGTTTTGTGTGGACTACAGAGGCCTCAATGCAGCCACTAGGACTGATGCCCATCCTATTCCAAGGGCAGATTAACTTATAGATACTTTGGCCTCAGCCAAGTTTCTGAGTACATTTGACCTGACTGCTGGCTACGGGCAAATCAGACAGGCCATAAAGTGTGGGTGTTGGAGCCTGTGGCCCCAGCAGCCCTTCAAGACAAATGGAGTAGCCCCAACACAGTCCTTGAAAAGAAAGGTGAGGTCACCTACTTGTTGGACCTAGGCACTCAAAGAAGTCCCCACAGGTAACTCATGTGAACCACGTAAACCCTTTTGTAGACAGGGCTGACATGAGCTTGCTCATGGCCATTGATGAGAGACAGGAGGAAGAGAGTAGCCCTCTCCCTGATCTCTTCTCTCAGAATCCTGTTGATGGGTCAGTAGATGGAGTAGCCTTGGAAGGCAGTCTCACTGACCAGCAGCAAGATGATTGTAGGAAGGTCCCCAATCAGTACATCATATGTTTTCTCTGACACCCAGTCAAACCAATTGGTGTACCCATGAAGTGGACACAGGTGACAGCCT
Source organism: Triturus cristatus (assembly GCF_964204655.1). Taxonomy (NCBI): domain Eukaryota; kingdom Metazoa; phylum Chordata; class Amphibia; order Caudata; family Salamandridae; genus Triturus; species Triturus cristatus. The sequence goes on along the minus strand of NC_140579.1, from coordinate 981,493,638 downwards.
GCCAGTACAGAACAACATTTACAGACAGCCTGAACATGTCAAAGATTGCATCAGGAACATACGTTCCCAAAAGGAAAAGCGTGTGTGCAAAGACAAGGCTCCTGCTTGGCCTGCTATTTAGTTGATCATATTTTTTAGAAAGATCACTATCTCATCTGGGGTTACCACAATAAAAACTTCTTCTCACATTAACACAGTAGAACATGCGGTTTCAAAAGACATACCATTCAATACAATCACAGTTAAAAAGGATTTTTATTTAAAACAATTTATATAGTCAATAAAGTGCTATGTGTAATTTTCTCCCATTCAGGGTTACAATCTAATGTCAAAAATAAAAACAACAACAGTCGACGCAGCGTTTCGGTGTTCAATTCAATGGTTTCACCTTCTTCAGGACCAAGAATTTTCGTTAAAATCTATACATAAAAAGCATAAAAATACATATAAAAAAAATATATGTCAATCAAGAAACCTAACATGTACTGTGTATATTACAGCCTAATACATTTGCATCTACTTCAATATTAGCCCCAGTTTTATTCTTACTACTCGTTATTAACAAAATTCAAGAGTGTTGTCACATAATTTAAAAACCACGGAACAATAAATCTCCAATTATTATTATCTTGGATGCATCTTATACTTTATATTGATGCACCTTCACTGAATTCTTGTTGGTGGACGTAATTATTTTTCATACCTTAAGTTTTGCGAGAGATTAGGTTTTCTCAGTTACATAATCCTCTTAGGGCACCTTATCATCAACTTAATGGTCTCGATATAGGGCGTTTCTAAATGATAAGAAAAGGGGTATATATGACATGTCAACAGAATTTATTATTAATACATCAAGATCTCAAATTAGGACAGGTTATATTACCTATAGATGAGTAATTGTATTACTCCTCAACATCCGTTGACGCCACCGTTTTGTGGTTAAAAATAGAACTGATATCAATCCGTACTCATTTGTCTATGGAGTTCTATAATAAAAGAATATATATATGGAATACATTTTCATACTTAAGTAGGGCCAAAAGGAATTCACAATAAATGTAGGCTCACCTATTACAGAAGGAGGGTGAATATTTTTTGCGTTTTAGGAATTGCTTCTTTCTGTTGTGATGCTCTTGATATTGCATTCACGATGTCAGACTTGTTCTGAAAAAACAATTTTAAATATCCCCCATCATCCTCTTTTGTATTAATAAATACTTTTTACTATCTCATCAAATTGCGTGATAAGCCGTTCCTGGTTTTGTAACGTATAGCATAGTGTACCTATCCCTATGACTTTTTATGTGAGTTGCAAAGATTTGTTAGACCTTTTCTATAGACAGCGTGTTTTACTCCAAAATTAGTAATATACGGGAAGAGTTTCATGTTTGAAAAAAGGAGCGCTACAAGCATGGAAAAATAAATCCAGCATGTGGATAACGGTTGTTACTCCCGTACCATAGCGTGCAGACTAAAAGAAAAAATATTTGGGATCCCTTGGACCATTTTTTCAAAGAATCTCCCGCTATTTTAAAAAAAAAACTCCCGCTACAGTCGTAAAGACAATTAAAATCAATTCCCTTCCGCGTACCTGAAAGTGTATATGCGGCCTCCCTGCGTCAACGGATATCCGGGATTCTGATGCTGAATTAGCTTCCGGATGTCAGTCTGTTTATATAGCGGCTCTCTAATCACCCGGATGTACTATTTAAGATGGGCTGATTAAGTTATTGCTTATTGTTCATTATTATTATTAGGGTTTGCCTCTACATATTGCACATAAAACTAATGATATTAGAGTGTTTCGATCCGAACAAACCACTTTAAACTCACGAAGATCAAGTTACGCTAGTTCGTGTCGGCCATCTTGTAATGTGCAAAGTTGCACTTAACATAACGACATAAAAGATTTAAACCTACAGAAGACCGAGATAATCACATCATAAGTGATGTTCGTAATCCTTTGTTATGTCAATATCCTATAGGCATCAAGAGAGGCAACACTTGCAATCTATAAAGAATCGTAAAAAATAAGAGGTTTGTATTTACATAAAAATTATTTTGTGCAGATTAGTGGGGGCCATGGTCTGAGATTTTACAAACATACCATATGTTATCATTATCGGTTTTTAGACCTATGTCGAAACGTATGTCAGATAATATACAATACAAGTGGTCGAGATTATAGTCGGCCATCTTATAGTGTATAAGGATACGATGGTGATAAAACCTCTACTGTTTGTAATAATATCAAGTATACTCTCCATGTAAATGTTAGATAAGCATTTTTGGTATCATAAGTGATATGAAAAAGATTATATTTACTGATAGCATGATTAAATGTCAGAAGGCCGTTTTACCGGGCTTAATAACGTAGTTTTGTGCCCAGTTAGAGTAGATAAACTTGAATGGATAACTATTATCTGTGAATAGAGCTAAATTACTTGATAAATGTAGTTCCTATATTAGTCTTTCCCATTCCTCCTTGTTGTTGAGGCCATTTTTATAGGTGTCAAAATAAGACATATAAAATTGCTCGCGTTTTTTTCTTTTACATTCAGAATCCCCACCTCTGGTGCTGATTTGGATAATCTCCACACCGCACCATTTGAGTTCGTCTATTTTGTGGTTACTAGTGATCCAATGTTCAACTAATGGGGCTGTTCTTTTACCGGTTCTGATAGCTGACTTATGTTCAGTGATTCTAGTCCTAAGTTCTCGGGATGTTTCCCCGACATAGCCTTTATCGCAAGGGCAAACGATAAAATAAATCAAATTTTTAGATCTACAATTAATGAAACTTCTTACTTTATGTGTCTTTCCATTGTGTTTTATGGTATCACCCTTATTGATACTATCGCAGTTTTTGCACGTGCCGCAGGCAAAATTGCCCACCGGAAGTGGGGCACAGTCAATACTGCGTTGTTTACAGTTTGTTTCTTCTCTGTAAGTGTGTACCAATTTATTGTGGATGGTACAATTGCGTCTAAAACTAAACATGGGTCTAGGTAAAATTTCTTCTTTGTTGTCATTTAGGAGTTGCCAATTCCTGTTGATGATGTTTTTGACTTTATTGCTCGCGTTACTAAAGTTAGTGACAAATATTAATGGGGGGATTTGTTTTGTTTCCATTGTTGTTTTGGGTTTTAAGAGGGATTCCTTATCATAATATTTAGCCCTTTTGTAGGCTTGTCTAATAAGTCTTTTAGGATATCCTCTATCTTGCAGTTTACTGGTAAGCACATCGGCATGACGATTAAAATCGTGTATGTTTGTGCAATTCCGTCTGATTCTTAGATATTGTCCAAAGGGTATATTGTCTTTTTGACAACATGGGTGATTGCTTTGGTAATGCAACATAGTGTTGCGGTCAGTAGGTTTAGTAAAAAGCTCAACAGACAGTGTGCCAGCATTGTGTTTGATCTTGATATCCAAGAAATCACAACTTTCTTTGTTAATACTGGAGGTAAATTTTAAATTAATGTCCCCAAGATTAAGCCAGTCTATGAATTCTGTGAGATGTTCTTTGGTTCCCTTCCACATGAAGAAAACATCATCAATATATCTTGACCAGCAAGTGATATTTTCATAAAATGGAGCTGCAGTATTATAGATATGTTTATCTTCAAATGCTGCCACATACAGGCAAGCCAGGCTGGGAGCACAGGTGGCTCCCATACTGGTACCTTTGATTTGTTGGTAGTAATCTTTCTTGAACAAAAAAATATTATTCTTTAAAATAATTTCAACACATTCAACCAAAAAGGAAGAATGCGGAGATAAGTCATTTGTTCCATTGGACAGGAGACCTTCTAGCATCTTGATGGTATCGTCCTGAGGTATATTGGTGTACAAGGCCTCTATGTCCAGTGTCACTAGCCATTGGTTATCAATATTATAAGCTAGTTTCTCTACTTTAGTAATCATAGCAGTGGTGTCTTTAATATATGCTGGTTGTTTCACCACAAGTGGTTGGAGAAATTTGTCCACATACTTACTTAAAGGTTCGGTCAGAGAGTCAATGCTTGAAACAATAGGCCTCATGGGAGGATTAAGAAGGTCTTTGTGGACTTTTGGTAAACCGTATATGGCTGGCACCTTAGGATTGGTGTTTCTAAGAAAATTATATTCGTCGGGACACAGAATATCATCATCTTTGGCAAAGTCTAATACTCTCATTACTTTGTCAGTCAAAGCAATCCACTCCTCTTTGCTTGATTTTTGATAGTGGGAGGTATTATTTAAAAGACAAAGTAATATTTTTTTGTTCAAGAAAGATTACTACAAACAAATCAAAGGTACCAGTATGGGAGCCACCTGTGCTCCCAGCCTGGCTTGCCTGTATGTGGCAGCATTTGAAGATAAACATATCTATAATACTGCAGCTCCATTTTATGAAAATATCACTTGCTGGTCAAGATATATTGATGATGTTTTCGTCATGTGGAAGGGAACCAAAGAACATCTCACAGAATTCATAGACTGGCTTAATCTTGGGGACATTAATTTAAAATTTACCTCAAGTATTAACAAAGAAAGTTGTGATTTCTTGGATATCAAGATCAAACACAATGCTGGCACACTGTCTGTTGAGCTTTTTACTAAACCTACTGACCGCAACACTATGTTGCATTACCAAAGCAATCACCCATGTTGTCAAAAAGACAATATACCCTTTGGACAATATCTAAGAATCAGACGGAATTGCACAAACATACACGATTTTAATCGTCATGCCGATGTGCTTACCAGTAAACTGCAAGATAGAGGATATCCTAAAAGACTTATTAGACAAGCCTACAAAAGGGCTAAATATTATGATAGGGAATCCCTCTTAAAACCCAAAACAACAATAGAAACAAAACAAATCCCCCCATTAATATTTGTCACTAACTTTAGTAGCGCGAGCAATAAAGTCAAAAACATCATCAACAGGAATTGGCAACTCCTAAATGACAACAAAGAAGAAATTTTACCTAGCCCATGTTTAGTTTTAGACGCAATTGTACCATCCGCAATAAATTGGTACACACTTACAGAGAAGAAACAAACTGTAAACAACGCAGTATTGACTGTTCCCCACTTCCGGTGGGCTATTTTGCCTGCGGCACGTGCAAAAACTGCGATAGTATCAATAAGGGTGATACCATAAAACACAATGGAAAGACACATAAAGTAAGAAGTTTCATTAATTGTAGATCTAAAAATTTGATTTATTTTATCGTTTGCCCTTGCGATAAAGGCTATGTCGGGGAAACATCCCGAGAACTTAGGACTAGAATCACTGAACATAAGTCAGCTATCAGAACCGGTAAAAAAACAGCCCCATTAGTTGAACATTGGATCACTAGTAACCACAAAATAGACGAACTCAAATGGTGCGGTGTGGAGATTATCCAAATCAGCACCAGAGGTGGGGATTCTGAATGTAAAAGAAAAAAACGCGAGCAATTTTATATGTCTTATTTTGACACCTATAAAAATGGCCTCAACAACAAGGAGGAATGGGAAAGACTAATATAAGAACTACATTTATCAAGTAATTTACAGATAATAGTTATCCATTCAAGTTTATCTACTCTAACTGGGCACAAAGCTACATTATTAAGCCCGGTAAAATGGCCTTCTGACTTTTAATCATTCTATCAGTAAATATAATCTTTTTCATATCACTTATGATACCAAAAATGCTTATCTAACATTTACATGGAGAGTATACTTGATATTATTACAAACAGTAGAGGTTTTATCACCATCGTATCCTTATACACTATAAGATGGCCGACTATAATCTCGACCACTTGTATTGTATATTATCTGACATACGTTTCGACATAGGTCTAAAAACCGATAATGATAACATATGGTATGTTTGTAAAATCTCAGACCATGGCCCCCACTTATCTGCACAAAATAATTTTTATGTAAATACAAACCTCTTATTTTTTACGATTATTTATAGATTGCAAGTGTTGCCTCTCTTGATGCCTATAGGATATTGACATAACAAAGGATTACGAGCATCACTTATGATGTGATTATCTCGGTCTTCTGTAGGTTTAAATCTTTTATGTCGTTATGTTAAGTGCAACTTTGCACATTACAAGATGGCCGACACGAACTAGCGTAACTTGATCTTCGTGAGTTTAAAGTGGTTTGTTCGGATCGAAACACTCTAATATCATTAGTTTTATATGCAATATGTAGAGGCAAACCCTAAATTAACTTTGTTAGAGTAGTAACAATAATGAACAATAAGCAATAACTTAATCAGCCCATCTTAATTAGTACATCCGGGTGATTAGAGAGCCGCTATATAAACAGACTGACATCCGGAAGCTAATTCAGCATCAGAATCCCGGATATCCGTTGACGCAGGGAGGCCGCATATACACTTTCAGGTACGCGGAAGGGAATTGATTTTAATTGTCTTTACGACTGTAGCAGGAGTTTTTTTTAAAAAATAGCGGGAGATTCTTTGAAAAAATGGTCCGAGGGATCCCAAATATTTTTTCTTTTAGTCTGCACGCTATGGTACGGGAGTAACAACCGTTATCCACATGCTGGATTTATTTTTCCATGCTTGTAGCGCTCCTTTTTTCAAACATGAAACTCTTCCCGTATATTACTAATTTTGGAGTAAAACACGCTGTCTATAGAAAAGGTCTAACAAATCTTTGCAACTCACATAAAAAGTCATAGGGATAGGTATACTATGTTATACGTTACAAAACCAGGAACGGCTTATCACGCAATTTGATGAGATAGTAAAAAGTATTTATTAATACAAAAGAGGATGATGGGGGATATTTAAAATTGTTTTTTCAGAACAAGTCTGACATCGTGAATGCAATATCAAGAGCATCACAACAGAAAGAAGCAATTCCTAAAACGCAAAAAATATTCACCCTCCTTCTGTAATAGGTGAGCCTACATTTATTGTGAATTCCTTTTGGCCCTACTTAAGTATGAAAATGTATTCCATATATATATTCTTTTATTATAGAACTCCATAGACAAATGAGTACGGATTGATATCAGTTCTATTTTTAACCACAAAACGGTGGCGTCAACGGATGTTGAGGAGTAATACAATTACTCATCTATAGGTAATATAACCTGTCCTAATTTGGGATCTTGATGTATTAATAATAAATTCTGTTGACATGTCATATATACCCCTTTTCTTATCATTTAGAAACGCCCTATATCGAGACCATTAAGTTGATGGTAAGGTGCCCTAAGAGGATTATGTAACTGAGAAAACCTAATCTCTCGCAAAATTTAAGGTATGAAAAATAATTACGTCCACCAACAAGAATTCAGTGAAGGTGCATCAATATAAAGTATAAGATGCATCCAAGATAATAATAATTGGAGATTTATTGTTCCGTGGTTTTTAAATTATGTGACAACACTCTTGAATTTTGTTAATAACGAGTAGTAAAAATAAAACTGGGGCTAATATTGAAGTAGATGCAAATGTATTAGGCTGTAATATACACAGTACATGTTAGGTTTCTTGATTGATATATTTTTTTTTATATGTATTTTTATGCTTTTTATGTATAGATTTTAACGAAAATTCTTGGTCCTGAAGAAGGTGAAACCATTGAATTGAACACCGAAACGCTGCGTCGACTGTTGTTGTTTTTATTTTTAACATTAGATTGTAACCCTGAATGGGAGAAAATTACACATAGCACTTTATTGACTATATAAATTGTTTTAAATAAAAATCCTTTTTAACTGTGATTGTATTGAATGGTATGTCTTTTGAAACCGCATGTTCTACTGTGTTAATGTGAGAATAAGTTTTTATTGTGGTAACCCCAGATGAGATAGTGATCTTTCTAAAAAATATGATCAACTAAATAGCAGGCCAAGCAGGAGCCTTGTCTTTGCACACACGCTTTTCCTTTTGGGAACGTATGTTTCTTTGTGTCAACTTACTTACCTCGTCCCTATAAAACTTTAAGGGGTACCTCCCTTCCTTGTTTGAATTAAAAGATTGCATCAGGACAGAGGTCCAAAAGATGCTGGAATTAGGGGTCATTGAGCCTTCAGGCAGCCCATGGTCTAGTCCAGTAGTGCTGGTACCAAAACCTCACACCAAGGGTGGAAAAAGAGAGATGAGGCTTTGTGTGGACTATAGAGGCCTCAATGCAGTCACTAGAACTGATGCCCATCCTATTTCAAGGGCAGATGAAATATAGATACTTTGGCCTCAGCCAAGTTTCTGAGCACATTTGACCTGACTTCTGGCTACTGGCAAATCAGACTAGCTGGGGATGCCAAGCCAAAAACAGAATTTTCAACCCCCTAGTGGGCATTATCAATTTATTGTGATGTCCTTTCATCTGAAAAATGTACCTGCCACATTTCAGAGGTTGGTGAAAAACCTAACAGGTCTGGAAACCTATGGTGCAGCATAACTAGATGATATTGCTGTCTGTAGCTCCACCTGAGAGGATCACCTTGTCAACCTTAGAAATGTTCTGGAGGCCCTGCAAAAAGCAGGCCTCACTTTCAAGGCCACTAAGTACCAGAAAGGGCAGAGTAAGGTTGTGTACTTGGGCCACCTGGTAGGTGAAGGACAGGTCCAACCATTGGAGAGCAAAAAACCAGACCATTGTACACTGGACTGCTCCCACTACCCAGACTCAGCTCAGAGCTTACTTGGGCCTCACTGGGTACTACAGACGATTTGTCAAGGGATATGGGTCCATAGTGACTCCCCTGAATGATCTTACATCTAAGAAAATGCCTCAGAAAGTTTAGTGGACAGTAAGCTGTCAAAAGGCATTTGATGACCTGAAGCAGGCCATGTGCACTGTTCCCATCCTGCAAAGTCCTGACTACTCCAAAACTTTAATTGTCCAGACAGATGCATCTGAAATAGGGGTAGTGGCTGTGTTATCACAACTAAATGCAGAGAGGCAGGATCAACCAGTAGCTTCTATCAGCAGAAGGTCGACCCCACGGGAAAAAACATTGGTCAGCCATTGAGAGGGAGGCCTCTGCTCTGGTCTGGGCCTTGAAGAAGCGGAAGCCATACCTGTTTGGCACTCACTTCATTGACAGACCATAAGCCGCTCTTATGGCTTAAAAAGATGAAGGGGGAAAACCTCAAACTTTTGAGGTGGTCCATTTCCCGATAGGGGATGAACTAACTATACAGTGGAACATAGACCAAGGAGTAACTATGTCAATGCAGATGGACTCTCAAGATATTTCCACTTAGAAAATGAAGACTCAACTGGGCAAGGTTTGTCTAATCTCCTTACGTTTGGTGGGGGGGTTTGTGTAGGAAAGTAGGATCTGCTTTTATGGTTACCCCCACTTTTTGCCCGGCGCTATTCTGTTTCTGACTAGTCTGACTGGAATCCTGCTAATCAGGACCCCGGTCTCTGTGCTTTCTCCCCTAAATTAGTTATGGTAAGTACTTAGGTACATCTCAGATTGGATACTGGTGTACCCTTATAAGTCCCTAGTATAGGGCACTGAGGTACCCAGGGTATAGGTCCCTCATGGGCTGAAGCATGTATTATGCCACCCATGGGGGACCACTCAAACAGCAACTACAGGCCTGCCAATGCAGCCTGTGTAAGCTGGTGCTAGCACTATTTATGACAGATATAGGTTTCCCTATATCTAAGATCACTGAATTTAAAACCTTTAAGTCACCCCTAAAGCAGGCCTTTCAATCCCGAACGAGGGTGCTCGGTTCTAACTGTGAGGGTGCCCCTGTATTAGCAGGACACCCCTACAACCTTCGGAGTCCATTCTCCCGGGTTGTAAGCCAATCAGCCATTACGATACATAGAGTGGCCATGCGGAATTATGTGGTGACCATCTCTAAACTGGCTGTAACAAACCCTGTCATGTTTGCTATCAAACATGTTGGAATCGCACCCCCACACCGTAAACGGTGTGTGAGGTGTATTCTATGCACTGTACAGCTCATCCGGGTAAGTGTTCCCGGTACCAGTCTTCTATACCTTGACAACACACCATGGATGCTGCAGACAAGAGACCCGATTCTGCCCTCCTGCTGCTGAGCCAGGCTTGAGCAGGGAAAGGCAGGACAATGGGTATCCAGCCTTCCCATGCACCACCAAGCATATTCCGAGTTGCATTTATACCACCAATTTCATGGTGATGAGCCTGCCAGGAACTGGGTGGCGGACATGCAAGTAAGGGGACCCCCGGGCGAATTTGCCTATCGGTGTGCACTCGTTGTGCCCCGTATATTTTCACCTCTGGTCCTGCACTGTATGAAATGCATGCAGGAACGTGCATACAGTGTTGTCACGGCAGCAGTCTGCTTGTTAGGCTCTCCTGTGAGCCTACCAGACCGCGGATGACACCGCCGCTGCACGCTGCCCGCCCTGGTTTCAACTAGCAATCTGGCAGACGGGTGCACCACGGGCAAGTTCTATTGACATTCCTATGCCAAGAATCTTAAAGCTTGTAATAAAAAAGCAGAGGCGTTCTATAAGAAAACTGATTAGAATATTCTAGACGAACTAACTGATTGGGCCAGTCTCTGAGGAGGTGATTCTTCAAATGATAAAACCTCTCCCTAGTGGCAAGGCTCCTGCTGCAGATGGGCTACCAGCAGAGATCTACAAATAATACTCGCTGGCACACCAAATGAAAATAGCATTTTTGAAAATATTTCATCCTTAACTAAAATTAAACAAATTAAAAGCGGAAGGCGAAAGGAAAGCACACAATTAGGACAAAAAGACAACTAATCACACGTTAATCTCCACTAAACATCTCACTATTACTATGGAGCCCAACTATCATGTCAAGCACTTACTCATAAGCATCCTTGAACCGGCTCTTGTATCTTCCCCTCAGTTCTATGGTTTCCCTTTTAGACACTGAAAGTTTGACCAGTAGATACTTATATGGCACATAAAGCTTCTGCTCAACTATCAGTATCTCTTTATGCCGTCATGGTGAAAAGTAACTATGAGGCACACTGGCCATCTGTCCATTTCCCAGATCCAGTCACTGACCGATAGAACTGACAGCCACTCCTACCAATGAACCTGCACATATTCAGGCAATCGGCATCTTATTGCAACTCATCCACTTATGGAAGATGAGTCACTTAGATTAGGAAGGAAGGAGGAAATAAACATCTAGATATTCACTGAAAAAACCATAGGTTTCACACATGTTATAGTTAGCTGGACATTTCACTCGTAAAAAAACAATGAAATTCCCCCGTTATAGTTAGTGCAGGCAACTATAACTCACGCGACCGCAATCCTCTGCTGATGATGTCAAATATTACATCACTGATGACATATGTGTCTTTATGAAAAATAAATATTTGTAATACATGTATAGCTAAAGATACAGTATTAGCATCAACAGAGGATTGCGGTCGCGTGAGTTATAGTTGCCTGCACTAACTATAACGGGGGAATTTCATTGGTTTTTTATGAGTGAAATGTCCAGCTAACTATAACATGTGTGAAACCTATGGTTTTTTCAGTGAATTTGCAAGGTTTTTTTAAATGCTAATTCCTAACTATAACGTGTGTGAAACCTATGGTTTTTTCAGTGAATTTGTACGGTTTTTTAAATGCAAATTTTTTTTTGAGATTTTTGGTAAACCTATGTATAAAATAATATATGTACTATATCCTGCATTATGGAATGGTTCATTTTTTTTTGCATTTTTTTCTGTGCGTACGGTAAGCTGACGCTACGCGCTCCGTACGTCATAAGTACGGTGCGCTTACGTGATACGATGCGCGTACGGTAAGCTGACGCTACGCGCTCCGTACGTCATAAGTACAGTGCGCTTACGTGACGTACGCGTACACGCATGCGCGTTGCGCGATAGCAACGTGGCAGTTACACAGGGGCGTGTAATGCGCATGCGCGAGTGCGTCTTACGTACGCGCTCCGTAAGCGTCACGTTTGCGCATGCGTACTTGTTTATGAGCGCGTACCGTAAGCTTACGGAGCGCGCACGGTAGGTCATGTGATCCACAAAGAACACTTTTCATTGGTTGAAACTACTTTCAGTTCCAGAAACTTCCCACACCACACCCATTCCCCTCATTATTGCTTGAGATCCCCTAGGAGAAGGAGCTGAATTGACATTGAGATACAATGGCAGAGCAGCAGACCTCTTCTGAGAGTGAGCCTAGCAGCACCATCATCAGACAGAGAAGGAGGAAACAAAAGGATTCTTTTGTGTGGGAGTATTTTACTTTTCCAGAGGGGCAGAAAAAGGTCAATGCTCCATTGCTCACTTGCACACTTTGTGACCGTGTTTTATCTAGAGGAGATCCAAGGAAGAAGTATTCCTTTGGAAATCACTCTATGAAGAGACACCTTAGGGATAAACATCCCAGGACCTTTACTCGACATACTGAAGAAAACTCTTCAGTAAGTCACCGGAGCCCAACCTCAGAAGCTCAGCCGAGTACATCATCGGCAGCTCAGCTGAGCCCTTCCTCTGAGGTGGGAGCATCACCTTCTTCTGCTCCTCTGGACATTAACCGTCGATTTCGGAGGGTTTCAATGAGGTGTACAACGTGTTGTGGTCTTATTGTTTTTGGGGAGACCAGTGTTTCCCTTATTAACAATAAGATAGACCAGCACGTTTGTAGACGCTCATAATATTCCCATTCTTTCTTTCCTCCATCCCTGTATTAACCCAACGGCTCTTTTAAGAGCCAACCTTACCTCACAATTTTTTTTATTTTTTTTTAAGCTTTCCTTTTTGAAAAAAAATTTTTGACGTGCGCGCACGGTATGCGTAATAGTTACGCGAAGTTCGCGGAATTTCTCCGTTTACGCCGTGCGCGTACGCTACGCGCATTCGGCGATTTTTCGAAAAAAAATAAAATTAATTTTGGCCCTTGGGGGTCCTTCTGGGACCCCCTGACAAAGGCTAGGGGGTCAGGAACTGTCCACCCTGCCCCCTTTTCACGTTCTCCACCTTTGTTTTTCACCCCCTCAGACTGCGAGAGACAAAATGGCGGCCGACACTTCCTGGTTTCGACCATTTCGAATGTTTACTGAGATCTAACAACCAATCAGAATCACGCTCGTGCACGGCGGCGTGCACGTACGGTAAGCTTACGGTACGCGCTCGGAGCACGCCCATAGATATATATATTGATTTAAATGCTATTTTCTCAGGAAATACTGAACAGATTTACACGAGACCTTCAAAAGGCACATCCCTGACCTGAGGGCTACCTCTCTGCCAAATTTCAAGTAATTCTGTTCAGCCGTTCGGGCTGTAGCTCGGACTAAAGGTCCTATGGAAAAATGCATGGGGAAAATGCGTTTTGGGACCCCCCCCTTTTTCTCAGCCCCCGCTTGACGAATCCCCCGAGACTTTCAGGGTAGGAGCGGAGCGGAGCGCCCCACCTATTTTGAGAATTTCGCGAGGATTCGTCAATCGGCGCCAAAGTTATTCCAAATAGAATGTTGCGGATTTCCTATGGAAACTTGGTCCTAACTATAACTATCTACTGGCGACCGCCAGTAGATAATATAAAATCTCTCATGCTATAATAAGTAACCTGCTTCTGAATTTAGTTTCTAATTCAAAACCCATCTTAAAGTCCCATTTTCTCATGTTACATGTTCTCACCTGGATAATACCAGCGAGGCAGGTGGTAGATGCAGTTAAAGCCATCACTTCTTGCTGCAGTATCGAGTGGTCCGTATTATTCTTCATGAGCCAAAATGCGTAACTGCTGTTCACGCTGCTAAGGTCCAGGTTGGTAGTATGAAAGATGTTTCCTGTGTTAAGGTTCTGCAAAACTTCTGACATCATAACATTCAGGATGCTGAAAGAACCTGACAAAAAATAAATGGGCTGGAATATAAGTTCTGGACACCTCCTTCAAGAATCAGCTCCCAGAAAGCCACGATATTTACAAACAATTATCTAGCAAATTTGTTCTCTACAAATGGCAATATAACATACCAGGACTCTTACTGTCTGTTGGAGGATGGTTTGTGATTTACTATGCAAACTGTGTGCTGTCATTTTGTTTGCTCATTTCTCGAATGCCAATAAAATCGATTATCAAAAAATAATAATACTGGCACTCTCGACGAAGTCTAGTGCAAGCTTTACACCTAGGTTTCCAGTTTTGACAGATTTTCTAATGGGCATGGGGTCAGGACAGTTTAAACAAGCATTTGCAATGCACTAGGTCTCGCATTTGTGAGAGTTTAAGCTATTTGCATTGTAAATGACAATGTCTTTTATTTATCGGTTTTGATAATTAACACATAAAAAAAAGGCATTATTATTTACAATGCCAAGAGCTGAAACTCCTGTATATGAGAGACCTATTTCATTTTAAAGAAGGGGCTGCCATTGTTCAAGTATACCTAGGGATGTGGAGAAATCAAGAGACAACATTATGATAGTAACATTATTATGAGACTGTAGCGGGCCAGTATCATTGACTAAATGATGAACATGACTCACTCTTAATGAAAACAATAGCATTACAGACTGTTCCAGGACTGGCCTTCCGATACACATACGAAGATTAGCATGCCAGTTACATCTTCCTGTACAAGGTTAGCAATTTGGAAACCCACCTACTATACTTATGGCTCTGCTGTATGTTGTGCGATGCAAACAAGCGACATAGTTCCATCGCTATCCTCCCAGTACAGAAATGGCAAAGGCAAAAAGAAACCTCACAATCCAATTATTCACCTTCCATTACAGGTGCAGCAAAGACAGAAACAAACCAGCCTATCCCATCACGTGCACTGCCTCATCTGGTGGAGAGATAGAAACACATCTAGCTGTTCCATCACTAGCCTCACTACACACCTATATTGCAGATTGAGAAACAAATCTGTCTGCCCCCTGCATGCAACAGACGGACTCCTTTTGACTGAAAGATTAATTCGGAAGACATCAGTTGAACTTGTGTCCTGATGTCCACAGCACTATAAGCCAAATTTCTACCTTGAAGTCAGGTCCTGATAATCAGAGTATAAAGAGACCGAAAACTTACAAATTAGACCAAGACTAATCAAGACTCTCTACGACTCTGGTAGTCCCTTCAGATTGAAATCGAGTGGCAATAACTGCAATTTGGGAAACATCTGTTTCGTCACCTGAACTTTTGGCTGTTATACACTTCCTGTGTCCTGAAGAAGACCCGATATGACTATGTACAACGACTGGTTGCTATAGGGTCGAAATGTTGACGGTTCTACAGTCCCGTATCAATTGGAATTCCTTGTATATACCATAAAATAATTAGGACGTGTGCCTTACAAGGTTTATTCTTTATCCATAATTAAGCTGAGGACGTTTTTTGTGATTCTCTGCAAAAATTGTTTGTGTATTTTATTGATAATCACGTATATATATTGTAAATACCTGCATCTTCACTACTATACTGAGTCACCTTATTCACTTTGTCACTGCGTCGCTTTTTTGTAAATATTATTGTATATACAGCCTTCTTCATTTTTCGTCCATATTCCAATGAATTGATAAATGAGTTGATACTCAAATGAATCTCAAAAAATAAACTATTGTGTTTTTTGCAAATATTATTCATCGTTTAATATTGATTAATCCTTTTGATCTACTAATGCTGTGTTTTGTGAATTTTGATTTTTTTCAAATGTAAATAATTGCTTCCCTTTTGGAACCATTGTTCATATTTTGTTGATAAAGCCCAGGTTCCTTGGGTTATAGGGTTACCCCTGTTTGTTTAACTTTTTTTCCCAGCAGGTGGAGGGCGGGCAGGTGGGTATAAAGAACAGACAACGGGAGGGTTAAAAAGAACGGACAGCAGGAGTGGGGGGAAAGGCCGGGTCGGTAAAAAGGACTGGCAGCTGGAGTATAAAAAGAACAGACAGTGGGCGTAGGGTGTGCAGGTATGTAAAAAGAATGGGCAGTAAAAGTAGGGCGGATGGGCGGGTAAAAAGAATGTCCAGCAGGAGTAAGACGGGTGGGTAAAAAGAATGGACAGCGGGAGTAGGGCGGGGGATGGGTAAAAATATCAGACAGGAGGAGTAGGTTGGGGCATAGTTAGAAAGAATGGACAGCACAGGTAGGGTGTGGTTAAAAAGAACATACAGCGGGATTAGGACGGGGTGGGTAAAAAGAACAGACAGTTGGAGTAGGGCCGGGCGGGTGGGTAAAAAGAACAGACAGTTGCAGTTTAAAAAGAAAAGACGGTAGGTGGAGGTCCGGGTGGGTAAAAAGAACGGACAGTAGGAGGAGGGGCAGGTGGGTGGGTAAAAAGAACGGACAGATGGAGTAGGGTGGGTAAAAAGAACGGACAGGGGGAGCAGGGTAGGGGGTAGGTAAAAAGAATGGGCAAGGGGAGTAGAGTGGGTAAAAAGAACTGGCATCAGAAGTAGGGCAGGGGTTCGGTAAAAAGAAGAGAGTGGGTTTGGTAAAAATAACAGAGCGGGAGTAGGGTGGGGAAGTTATAAAAAGAAGGGTCAGCTGGAGTTTAATAAGAACGAACAGCAGGAGTAGGGCGCGGTGGTTAGTAAGAACAGACCGCAAGAGTGAGGTGTGGGGTGGTCAATAAGAACAAGCAGCAGGAGTACAGTGGGGGTAGGTGAAAAGAACCGACTGCTGGAGTAGGGCAGTAGATGGGTAAAAAGAGCATACAGCGGAAGGAGGGCGGGGTAGTTAAATGAAAACAGAGGATGGAGGGGTGGCTAAAGAAGAATGAACTGTGGGAGTAGGTCGGGTGGATAAAAAAACAGACAGCGGGAGTGGATAAAACAAAGGCAAGAAAGCGGAAGGAGTCTCGGTCGACATCACAGCTGTTAGAAAGCTAGAGGAGCAAATCTTATAATCGCATATAAACAGACCTGACATTTAGACACCAAAAAAAAGATCACGGGTAGTAGTACCTGGTCCGTTATTCTGCGTGGCGTGACCACAGAGCTACAGTTCTTTCAGTGTCACTCCGGAGCTGTGAATACTTCCCCTTCAAGCCCCACTGCCAGCTGCTCTGCGGCTCTGCCCGAACCCAGTGCGAAAGAGAAACCCAACCGGCTGCGAAGAGAAACAGGACCAACGTACCCCAAAGCAAAAACAAGGAGCTCTTTCAGCCCGGCGTAGGGGTGGAAAAAACAAACAACAATTAACAGCGCAGCGCTCATGACGAGCGCCGCGCTGAATATGTATGATAAACAGCGCGGTTGCTCGTGACAAACAAAGTAGAGGTGCTACACAGGTTTCAGCAAGTGAGGTCAGTGGGTGGAGTGTAGGGAGTTTGGGCGCGAATTTAGTCAAGTAGGTAATGTTTGGGGGGTCACATGGCATGGGAGGGGATGCGGGAAGGTTGGGTGCAGGGGTGGGGCTTGTGGAGGGAGACTGTTTCCCGGACTGCTGGAGGATTACTTTGGAGGTTGTAGATTGCAAAAAGGGGGATCAGGAGCACGGTGTCGGTAAGGCGGGCAATGGTGGGGATGTCGGGGTGACAGGTGGGAGCCTCAGTGTGGTTCTACAGCCGGTGGTCCTGGGGGAGTGTTTAATCTCCTCCGCCTCTCATCGTTTTGTGGACTTTGTTGCCGTTGAATCCGCATGCACCCATGTCAAACTTTAGGCGCATGCGTATAATCATTATGTAAGGTAGCGCGCATGTTAATGCGCACTATTTTTAAAAAATACAATTACGCTGTGTAAGCGTAACGATACTGTAGTTAGGCGGTGCTGCTTCCGAAATAACCGGAAGTTACGATGTGGGATGAAGAGCCAATAATAAGCCCGCTAACAAAAAAAATTCAAAAGTTAACTAATGGCAAGCGATGAGAAATTATCAAGTAATATGCAGAGTTTCCCCACGCATATAGATTACTAGATGTCTCGGAGAGACAGCGCATGCACGTTGCCTAGGCGAGAACTAAAAACGTTATCAGAGAACAAGAGCGACCAGAATTGAGCTTGTGAACATAATACATATTCATGTACAGGCCACCCGGTTCTCAGCAGTAGATGCAAGTTTGCAAAATACTTGACTCATTTTTTAAGTTACAAACATCTGCCTTACTGAGGCTTCCTCTGTTGCTAAGTTCTAACATGAGAGGAGAAGAAAACAAGTTACTTACCTGTAACTACAGTTATCCAGTATTGGTATCTTTCATAGATTCACATGCCTGAATCATTCCCCGTCGCCGAGGCGGGAGTCCCACGGTAAATTACAAAAGTAGTGCCATAAGTAAATAATAGTAGTAGGCTAAAAGAAAAAGGCCTCAGGCCTAAATCTTAGAAGCCTATCTACATCATTATAGTAAAAAGAACCAAAGGTTTGCTCCAACCAATCAGATACCAGCACCCTCTAGAACACTCTCAGCAGAGTCAGTTCTCCTCAGATATTCTTAGCACAAGTGGGAAGTAAAGATTCCCCAATCATAAAGAACTGACTCGCCGGGGAGGAGGGTGGGTGCATGTGAATCTATGAAAGATACCAATACTGGATAACTGTAGTTACAGGTAAGTAACTTGTTTTCTTATCCAGTATTGGGGTATCTTTCATAGATTCACATGCCTGAATCAGAGTAGCAAGCAGTAAGCCAAATGTATTGTCGTTTGAGGATGGTGGGAGACAGTGTTCATAAACTCCCAAACTGAATCCACAATGGCTGAGAAATGTTAAAATAACCAAGCCTTTAAGAAATCAAATCCATATTAAAAGACATTATCGAAATAAAGCATGAATATATCAATATCAACATACAGATATATCTATATTTTCAGATCTTTAAACATGTAAACATGCAAGTTACATGAAACATGGTGACATATAAAAAGGAAGAAGTATCTGAATCTGACCTCAATGAAAGAGATGGCGTAGGACCGCCTGTCCAACAGCTGCACCATCTTGTTGTGCAGATTGAAGACAGTAATGCTTCGTGAACTGTGGACATTTTCCCATGTTGCAGCACAACAGATATTTTCTAGAGTCACTCCAGCAAACAATGTTGTAGAAGCTGCCACAGTCCTTGTAGAATGAGCTTTGGCTTTCCTCTGTAAAGGTTTGTTGGCCTTGTCATGACAGAAATGAATCGTAGAAGCCAGCCATCTGGCTATTGTTGCCTTTGTCACTGCAGTCCCAAGTATGCCTTGACCATAGGCCACGAACAGTTGGTTAGATCGTCTGATGTCTTTGGTTTTCTGTAGGTAAAATTTTAAACAGTGTTAAACATCCAGAGAGTGTAATGCTCTTTCAGCTGGAGTGGATGGATCCGGAAAGAAAGTTCTCAACCTTACCGGTTCATTCAAGTGAAATTGAGACGGTACTTTAGGGATGAATCTAGGATTTGTTTGAAGTGTTACATAATCCTTAGTGAAATGTAAAAAGGGTTCTGTGATAGTAAAAGCTTGGATTTCACTAACCCTTCTAGCAGAAGTAAGAGCCAGGAGAATGGCAACCTTCCACGTGAGGAATTTGAGATCAGCTTTGTGGATCGGCTCAAATGGTCGCTTCATTAATTTGCGCCAGCACGGTATTGAGTTCCCACTCTCGCACTGGAGGGAAAGCTCGGAAAAGCCCTTTCATAAATTGTTTGACAAGTGAAGATGAACAGAGAGAAGGAAGCTTGGCGCATTTTCAGAATCTGGAAAGAACAGCAAGATGGACCTTGACCAATGAAAAGGTAAGCCCAGACTTGGCTAGAGAAAGCAAATAAGGAAGAATTTGTTCTGCAATAGCTTGAACTGGGTGAATATTATTGACTAAATGATGAACATGACTCACTCTTAATGAAAACAATAGCATTACAGACTGTTCCAGGACTGGCCTTCAGATACACATACGAAGATTAGCATGCCAGTTACATCTTCCTGTACAAGGTTAGCAATTTGGAAACCCACCTACTATACTTATGGCTCTGCTGTATGTTGTGCGATGCAAACAAGCGACATAGTTCTATCGCTATCCTCCCAGTACAGAAATGGCAAAGGCAAAAAGAAACCTCACAATCCAATTATTCACCTTCCATTACAGATGCAGCAAAGACAGAAACAAACCAGCCTATCCCATCACGTGCACTGCCTCATGTGGTGGAGAGATAGAAACACATCTAGCTGTTCCATCACTAGCCTTACTACACACCTATATTGCAGATTGAGAAACAAATCTGTCTGCCCCCAGCAGGTGGAGGGCGGGCAGGTGGGTATAAAGAACAGACAACGGGAGGGTTAAAAAGAATGGACAGCAGGAGTGGGGGGAAAGGCCGGGTCGGTAAAAAGGACTGGCAGCTGGAGTATAAAAAGAACAGACAGTGGGCGTAGGGTGTGCAGGTATGTAAAAAGAATGGGCAGCAAAAGTAGGGCGGATGGGCGGGTAAAAAGAATGTCCAGCAGGAGTAAGACGGGTGGGTAAAAAGAATGGACAGCGGGAGTAGGGCGGGGGATGGGTAAAAATATCAGACAGGAGGAGTAGGTTGGGGCATAGTTAGAAAGAATGGACAGCACAGGTAGGGTGTGGTTAAAAAGAACATACAGCGGGATTAGGACGGGGTGGGTAAAAAGAACAGACAGTTGGAGTAGGGCCGGGCGGGTGGGTAAAAAGAACAGACAGTTGCAGTTTAAAAAGAAAAGACGGTAGGTGGAGGTCCGGGTGGGTAAAAAGAATGGACAGTAGGAGGAGGGGCAGGTGGGTGGGTAAAAAGAACGGACAGATGGAGTAGGGTGGGTAAAAAGAACGGACAGGGGGAGCAGGGTAGGGGGAGGTAAAAAGAATGGGCAAGGGGAGTAGGGTGGGTAAAAAGAACTGGCATCGGAAGTAGGGCAGGGGTTCGGTAAAAAGAAGAGAGTGGGTTTGGTAAAAATAACAGAGCGGGAGTAGGGTGGGGAAGTTATAAAAAGAAGGGTCAGCTGGAGTTTAATAAGAACGAACAGCAGGAGTAGGGCGCGGTGGTTAGTAAGAACAGACCGCAAGAGTGAGGTGTGGGGTGGTCAATAAGAACAAGCAGCAGGAGTACGGTGGGGGTAGGTGAAAAGAACCGACTGCTGGAGTAGGGCAGGAGATGGGTAAAAAGAGCATACAGCGGAAGGAGGGCGGGGTAGTTAAATGAAAACAGAGGATGGAGGGGTGGCTAAAGAAGAATGAACTGTGGGAGTAGGTCGGGTGGATAAAAAAACAGACAGCGGGAGTGGATAAAACAAAGGCAAGAAAGCGGAAGGAGTCTCGGTCGACATCACAGCTGTTAGAAAGCTAGAGGAGCAAATCTTATAATCGCATATAAACAGACCTGACATTTAGACACCAAAAAAAAGATCACGGGTAGTAGTACCTGGTCCGTTATTCTGCGTGGCGTGACCACAGAGCTACAGTTCTTTCAGTGTCACTCCGGAGCTGTGAATACTTCCCCTTCAAGCCCCACTGCCAGCTGCTCGGCGGCTCTGCCCGAACCCAGTGCGAAAGAGAAACCCAACCGGCTGCGAAGAGAAACAGGACCAACGTACCCCAAAGCAAAAACAAGGAGCTCTTTCAGCCCGGCGTATGGGGGGGGAAAAAACAAACAACAATTAACAGCGCAGCGCTCATGACGAGCGCCGCGCTGAATATGTATGATAAACAGCGCGGTTGCTCGTGACAAACAAAGTAGAGGTGCTACACAGGTTTCAGCAAGTGAGGTCAGTGGGTGGAGTGTAGGGAGTTTGGGCGCGAATTTAGTCAAGTAGGTAATGTTTGGGGGGTCACATGGCATGGGAAGGGATGCGGGAAGGTTGGGTGCAGGGGTGGGGTTGGGGAGGGAGACTGTTTCCCGGACTGCTGGAGGATTACTTTGGAGGTTGTAGATTGCAAAAAGGGGGATCAGGAGCACGGTGTCGGTAAGGCGGGCAATGGTGGGGATGTCGGGGTGACAGGTGGGAGCCTCAGTGTGGTTCTACAGCCGGTGGTCCTGGGGGAGTGTTTAATCTCCTCCACCTCTCATCGTTTTGTGGACTTTGTTGCCGTTGAATCCGCATGCACCCATGTCAAACTTTAGGCGCATGCGTATAATCATTATGTAAGGTAGCGCGCATGTTAATGCGCACTATTTTTAAAAAATACAATTACGCTGTGTAAGCGTAACGATACTGTAGTTAGGCGGTGCTGCTTCCGAAATAACCGGAAGTTACGATTTGGGATGAAGAGCCAATAATAAGCCCGCTAACAAAAAAAATTCAAAAGTTAACTAATGGCAAGCGATGAGAAATTATCAAGTAATATGCAGAGTTTCCCCACGCATATAGATTACTAGATGTCTCGGAGAGACAGCGCATGCACGTTGCCTAGGCGAGAACTAAAAACGTTATCAGAGAACAAGAGCGACCAGAATTGAGCTTGTGAACATAATACATATTCATGTACAGGCCACCCGGTTCTCAGCAGTGGATGCAAGTTTGCAAAATACTTGACTCATTTTTTAAGTTACAAACATCTGCCTTACTGAGGCTTCCTCTGTTGCTAAGTTCTAACATGAGAGGAGAAGAAAACAAGTTACTTACCTGTAACTACAGTTATCCAGTATTGGTATCTTTCATAGATTCACATGCCTGAATCATTCCCCGTCGCCGAGGCGGGAGTCCCACGGTAAATTACAAAAGTAGTGCCATAAGTAAATAACAGTAGTAGGCTAAAAGAAAAAGGCCTCAGGCCTAAATCTTAGAAGCCTATCTACATCATTATAGTAAAAAGAACCAAAGGTTCGCTCCAACCAATCAGATACCAGCACCCTCTAGAACACTCTCAGCAGAGTCAGTTCTCCTCAGATTTTCTTAGCACAAGTGGGAAGTAAAGATTCCCCAATCATAAAGAACTGACTCGCCGGGGAGGAGGGTGGGTGCATGTGAATCTATGAAAGATACCAATACTGGATAACTGTAGTTACAGGTAAGTAACTTGTTTTCTTATCCAGTATTGGGGTATCTTTCATAGATTCACATGCCTGAATCAGAGTAGCAAGCAGTAAGCCAAATGTATTGTCGTTTGAGGATGGTGGGAGACAGTGTTCATAAACTCCCAAACTGAATCCACAATGGCTGAGAAATGTTAAAATAACCAAGCCTTTAAGAAATCAAATCCATATTAAAAGACATTATCGAAATAAAGCATGAATATATCAATATCAACATACAGATATATCTATATTTTCAGATCTTTAAACATGTAAACATGCAAGTTACATGAAACATGGTAACATATAAAAAGGAAGAAGTATCTGAATCTGACCTCAATGAAAGAGATGGCGTAGGACCGCCTGTCCAACAGCTGCACCATCTTGTTGTGCAGATTGAAGACAGTAATGCTTCGTGAACGTGTGGACATTTTCCCATGTTGCAGCACAACAGATATTTTCTAGAGTCACTCCAGCAAACAATGTTGTAGAAGCTGCCACAGTCCTTGTATAATGAGCTTTGGCTTTCCTCTGTAAAGGTTTGTTGGCCTTGTCATGACAGAAATGAATCGTAGAAGCCAGCCATCTGGCTATTGTTGCCTTTGTCACTGCAGTCCCAAGTATGCCTTGACCATAGGCCACGAACAGTTGGTTAGATCGTCTGATGTCTTTGGTTTTCTGTAGGTAAAATTTTAAACAGTGTTAAACATCCAGAGAGTGTAATGCTCTTTCAGCTGGAGTGGATGGATCCGGAAAGAAAGTTCTCAACCTTACCGGTTCATTCAAGTGAAATTGAGACGGTACTTTAGGGATGAATCTAGGATTTGTTCGAAGTGTTACATAATCCTTAGTGAAATGTAAAAAGGGTTCTGTGATAGTAAAAGCTTGGATTTCACTAACCCTTCTAGCAGAAGTAAGAGCCAGGAGAATGGCAACCTTCCACGTGAGGAATTTGAGATCAGCTTTGTGGATCGGCTCAAATGGTCGCTTCATTAATTTGCGCCAGCACGGTATTGAGTTCCCACTCTCGCACTGGAGGGAAAGCTCGGAAAAGCCCTTTCATAAATTGTTTGACAAGTGAAGATGAACAGAGAGAAGGAAGCTTGGCGCATTTTCAGAATCTGGAAAGAACAGCAAGATGGACCTTGACCGATGAAAAGGTAAGCCCAGACTTGGCTAGAGAAAGCAAATAAGGAAGAATTTGTTCCGCAATAGCTTGAACTGGGTGAATATTATTCGCCTCGCACCAACAGCAAAACCGCTTCCATTTTAAGTGATAGGTTTTGATTGTGCTCTGGGCATGAGATTTGGCCAGAATCTCACAACAGTCCTGAGAGATGATGAGGTCCTTGAACTCTAAGAAATCAGGAGCCATGCGTGCAATGTGGGTCCGGATGAACCAATTGGCCTCTGTCCCTTGACAACATCGTGAGCATCGGAGTAAGGCGAATAGGTTTGTCCTGAGACAGTAGAAGAAGTTCCTGGAACCAATACTGTCTTGGCCAACGGAGAGCAACTAGAATCAGATGGCAACCCTCCAGCTTCATCTTGCGGAGAACCTTCGGGATCAAAGGTATCGGGGGAAAAGCGTATGCACAAATCCCTGACCATCGCATGGACAGGGCATTCCCTCTTAATCCCTGTTGAGGGAACCTGTTGGCATAGTATCGGCATTTCTTGTTCTCCCTCGTTGCAAATAGATCCAGTGCTGGTTTGCCCCAAGCTCGGAAAATTCTGTTCACCTGCTTTTCTTCCAGTTCCCACTTGTGACAGTCCGACTGAGATCTGCTCAGTGTGTCAGCCAGAGTGTTGTGGAGACCCCTGACGGGTTCTGCTCTCAGAGTTATCTTGTGGAATGTGACCCACTCCCACAATTCCTGAGCTTCCTGCAAGAGCGTAGCTGACTTTGTTCCTCCTTGTTTGTTGATGTAATACATGCTGGTCGTATTGTCGGTAAGGACCAGCACTGAGGAACCTGCGATTGTTGGGAGGAACACTTGCAGAGACAGAAAAATGGCGCAGAGCTCCAGTCTGTTGATATGCTGTTGTTTGTGTACTTGAGACCATTTTCCTTGAATTTGCAAATCTTGCAGATGACCTCCCCATCCTTCCATGGAGGCATCAGTTGTTAAAACAAAGTCTGGAATGGTTGATAGGAATGTGAGACCCTGGATCAAATTCGTTGTCTGAGACCACCAATGCAGAGCATCGATCATGCGCGTCGTGACCCTGATGGAATCGTCGAACGAGCCCACGGTTTGTTGTCATTGAAGATGTAATTCCTCCTGAAGAGGTCTCATTTTGAGCCGTGCCAAGGGTATGAGATTTATCGCAGAGGAACACATCCCTAGAAGTGAAGCAAACATCCAGACAGAAACTGGCCATCTTTTTGAGATTGAAATTGCTAATTTTTGGAGATGCATTTGACGATCGTGTGACAAGAATGCTTTGCACTGGACCATGTCTAGAATTGCCCCGAGAAAAGGAATGACTTGTAGTGGACGCAACTGTGATTTGCTCTCGTTGAGAGTCAGCCCCAGAGAAGAGAAGAGATGGAGACATGCTTTTGTGGCATCCTTGGTTGCTTGTTCCGAAGGGCCTTTGATCAGCCAATCGTTGAGATCTCGAGGAATACACCTGTATTCCTCGAGATCTCAATGTTGCTGCCACTGGTGCCAAGCACTTCATGAAGATTCTTGGTGCTGATTTCAGCCCAAACGGGATCACCTTGAACTGATAGTGGGCGCCAGCCACTGTAAAGCGAAGGTATTTTCGATGCTTGGGGTGAATAGGGATGTGGAAATACGCATCTTCGATATCCAGAGAAGCCATAAAATCTCCTTCGTTTAGACAGCTAAAGATGTCGAAAAGCGTGACCATCCGGAAACTTTGCTTTTTGGGGAATTTGTTGAGCTTGCAGAGGTTCAGAATCGGTCTCCATTCTCCTGACTTCTTCTTGATGAGGAAGTAACGAGAATAGAAACCGGTTCCTCTTTCAGATGATGGAACCTTCTCTATTGCATTCTTGAAGACCATCGTTAAGGCTTTTTTGAACAATAAGTGAAGACAAGGGGAAGGGCACCCCTGGACGGAGTAGTAGGTGGCTGTTTGATGAATTCCAGGGTGTGACCATTGGTTACTAGGTCTAAACCCCATCGGTCAGAGGTAATTTCCTGCCACTTGTGAAAAAAAGCTGAAATATTTGCACTCACGGGTAGGGAAGGTATTATGGTTGGCACCCTGCATAGATCATTGTTTTCTGTTGGAATCTCAACCTTGATTCTGTGATCGTTTTCGACCATCCTGACGGGAGAAACTAGTCGAGGAGGATTGGCGGTACGATGACTGACCGTAAGGCTGTCTATACTGCGATTGATATTGCCTGTTTTGTTGGTTTTGGTATCCTCCTCTTGAAGCAAAACCACATCCACTTGCACCTCTGAAAGATCCGCACCTGTATTGAAGGGCGCCTAACGATCTAGCGGTATCCGTATCAGTCGTGATAGCAAGGAGGGCCTCATCAATGTGTTTTCCAAATAAAGACTCTCCGTCATATGCCATGTCTAAAATTTTCGTTTGCACTTCAGGCCTGAAAATTGTGGCTTTAAGCCATCCCTGGCGTCTAAGCACTGCAGCACCGGCAAACTGACGAAAGTTGGTGTTTGTAATGTCCAGAGCGCAATCTATGATTTCAGATGCTGCTCGTTCTCCTTCCAACAGAATCTTCCTGGTGTCTTGCCTAATGAGGTCAATAAGTTCCGCCATATCTGACCACATTTGACGGTCATAGCGACCGATTATTGCCAGAGAATTTGCAGCTATAATAGAAGCCACTGCCATAGTTGAAAACTTTTTCACTATAAGGTCTAGCCTCCGTCCTTCCTTATCAGGCGGTGTGGTTATAGGCGTGACAGGATTTTTGGATTGTTGTTGGGCGGCTTGAGAAATTACCGAATCTGGTTGTGGATGACCAATCAGACAAGATGGACTATTAGCAGGAGCACAGTACTTTCTCTCAATGCGAGGAAGTACAGCCGGAATAGACGCCGGCGTTTTCATGATCTTAACCCCTTCATTCCAGATATAATCAATGATCGGAAAAGCTCTTGTGATCTTCCTAGACTCCTCCATGCAAAAAGCAGTCCGTCTGCTCTACTGTAACGGGCAACTGGAATCTAGATGCTGCTCGCTGCATCAAATTATGAAAGCCCCCGATGTCCTCACTGGGAGAATCAGAAGGAAGACGAAGGGGTGGAGAAGGCATCGGTATAACATAATCGTCCCAGGGATCGGTAACATTAGTATTGTCAGGTAAATCACACTCTTCAACCTCCTCTTCAGAGGATGTATCATGGTGCACGTGCTCAGATGGACCTGAAGGCTGAGCCGGCGAATCAGGAACCTCAGACTGAGGCAACGGGTCAGGAAGTTGGATTATCTGGGATAGCCTGCTGTGGGGGAAACCTTTGACGGATATCCGCCAGCATGGCTTGGAGATCCTGAATGAGTGTAGGAGGGAGGTGACTCATTTCCTTCTGGCGCGATTCCCTTCGGTGCAATCTATGGGATGGAACCATAAGTTCTTCTTGATAATAATGCTCTTGGTATTCGTCGTCATCATCATCTTGACACTTGATGTTTAGCTCAGAAGGATGGTGAGCTATGCCAAATGGTCCCTGATCGTCTTCGTCCTCATAGTCCTCATCGTCAACATAGGTTTCCAAAAGGTGGGACAGCAAAAGTGGAGATATTTTACTGTAATCTTGTCTTTGAAAAGTCTTAAGTTGAAAAGATGCAGATGTTATTGGTGTTGATTGTGAAGGCAAAAGCACCATTGTTGAATCCTGAGATTGCGCTAGTAAAGTCGTCGTCGACCAGCTCTTCGTCAACGGGCTCTTCGTCGACTGGATCATCGTTGACGGGATCATCGTCGACGGGCTCTTCGTCACCGACGGGATCGTCGTCGATGGGCTCTTCATCGTCGACGGGATTGTCGTCGACAGACTCGACGTCGACGGGATCTTCGCTGATACGGTCGTGGACAGGACAGTCATGTCATCGTCGACGAGGCAGACGTCGATGACGTAGACTTCACAGATAACAGTGACTTCAACGACGGTGGAGGCTTCGTCGACGGAACCTTCGTCGACGGGCTCGACGTCGACCTGGTCGTCGACGGAGACTTCAGCGATGACTTCCTAATCCACGATTCGTCCTGGACAGGCTTCTTAGAAGTGATAGAAATCTTAGTCGACACAATAGGTGAAGTAATGGCCGTCATCGAGACAGTAACAGTCGACGATGGGGCAGAAAAAGTCACAGAAATCATCGACGACGGAGTCAAAGTGAGAGATTTAAACTGGCTTTTACTCACGGTTTTGAAGTAGACAGCCTCTTAGATTCCTTGACCGAAGTAGAGGGTGGAGACAGCGTTGACCCAGAGGAAAGTTTAGGTGACCTCTGTGAAGGGTCAGATACATCATGGGAAGTTTTGTGATGTTTTCTTCCCTCACTTGAAGAGCTGTCATGGGATCTAGCTCTTTTGCTAGAAGTTGATGCCCTATCATCCTCCTCAGCAGAGGAAGATTTAAGCCATAAAAGCAGCCTTGCCTCTCTATCCCTAAGAGTCTTAGTAGGGAAAGTACGGCAAATCCTACAATCCTTCGCAACATGGTTAGGATAAAAACAGTAAATGCAGTCCTTATGCTGGTCATCAACATGGACCCTCTTCTTATCACAGGTCCTGCAGGGTTTAAAGAGAGCTTTCTTGTCAGACATCTTGAAGAAATGAAGTGTAGAACTGAGTAGGCACTCAGGGAGACTCCTTTTCACACGATGTGCGGTGAAAATCTGAGGAGAACTGACTCTGCTGAGAGTGTTCTAGAGAGTGCTGGTAGCTGATTGGTTGGAGAGAACTTTTGGTTCTTTTTACTATAATGATGTAGATAGGCTTCTAAGATTTAGGCCTGAGGCCTTTTTCTTTTAGCCTACTACTGTTATTTACTTATGGCACTACTTTTGTAATTTACCGTGGCACTCCCACCTCGGCGACGGGGAATGATTCAAACATGTGAATCTATGAAAGATACCCCAATACTGGATAACTAGTGGACCCCTTGATTATAGCAGCATAAAATAAATAGGGAGACATTTTCGGCCACTAATTTGAAAACGGCTCTCATTGCTTTAGTTAGCTATGAGAAAGTATTCTGAAGGAAAAAACACACAATCAATGTCTCTCGAAAACATGGAGTATGGAGTAAAATAATGTAACCGTGACCTATCTGTACTAGGCCTGGGCGGTAAATTCCGTTCCGTTCGCGGAATTTGCGGAATTTGGGTAATTTCGCGTTCCGCGGAGAACGCGAAATTGCCCAAAAATCTGCGTTCCGCGACTTCGCGAAATTTTTTGCTTGTTCGCGTTCTCAATATGCGTGTTCGCGAGATATTTCACCCCGAGCACGCAAACAGCGATCGCGAACAGGAAAAAAGTATCGCGAACAAGCAATTCCGCGTGTTCGCGGAATTTCTGCGTGTTCGCGGAGATTTTTTACCGTTTCGCGGAGATTTGCGTAACGCGATTACGCAAATTCCGCCCACCCCTAATCTGTACTAGGAAAGGGTTGCACACATACTTGCTAAGAACGTGATCCTCGCCGCTGATTTAATCTCCCAGATACACGCAGAACTACTCTCCATCACATCCAGTAAAGGTTATCCATCAAATATCCGATCTATTATTCTTGTTGTCATATCAAAAATCAAACGAATATTTTCCCCAACTAAACGCAGTGTTTTAGGTGGAATGTCAACCCCAACTCCATCTCTCTCAAGGTCCTTACAGGAGTTCAGTCATTTCAGGGAACAGGCCCAGCAATTTTGTTATTGAACGGGAGTTTATTGTATGTATGCAGTCATGTCTTCAGACTCACAGCTTGCATATGTCTGAAAGGACCCAAAGCAAATTCCATAACAGAGGGCAGCCAACAAGTACTTCACTCCCCACCCCCACGGTATGTTCACCAGAGGCTTTCTCAAGGTCGTAAATATTGCAATTACAAAATGTATTGACTTCTTTCATAGGATATACCATAGTAAAAAGGGTAATATATAAGATACTTTCCACCAACCAAGATAAAGTGAACAATGCACACTAGTGCATTCCAAACTATATTGCGGAAATAACCACAAGTCAAGTCTCCCTGTTCCACTATACAAAAAAAAAGGGAAGGGATGGTGTAAAGGAATAAGAGGAGCTCTTTAGAGTTATCGGTACCCATTGTTTTCGAATAATTAGATGGAGCAAAAACAGTACCTTAAGATCCAATTAATTGTTCTTGGACAGGGTCGGATTGAAACAAAAATAGGACTGGGCACCCCTAAAACAGTGGCCCACATTCATAGATTGTGACCTTTCACAAACCATTGCTTATTTACTATTGATGGGCTATTTTGGAGCAAAGTATGATAAAGTAAGCATTTTATACATTGTAACTTAGTAACGCTGTTCAAGACTGGAAACAACGCAGCTCGAATAACTGATTATTTGCTTGCAGTCTCTAAGCCTTGTACAAGAGAGTAAGATCCCTGTGGTAGGCCCTGTCTTACTTGAAATGGAGCATGCAGGACGCTTGGGGACTGCACTCGGTCCTTTATGTAAACTTATTTACAAATTGCCCTGCAACGCAGCAACAGACACTGCACTCCTACTACTACACCCTTCTGGTCCCGTTTTTCTTTACCTCTACCTGCCCCCCTCCCTTCTACTTCCTACTCCCGCCTTGAGGAGGCGGTGACCACTGAAAAGGGTCTTTCGGGTTTCCTGAGTCTTAGTGCCTGGCTCACACTTTTAGCAAAGTAGCAACATCATGATACCCTCAAGCCCACTTGACCAGAGAGGAGATTTGGTCGCCCTCTCCTCCCCCACTTGAAATGACAATTTGGGCATCTGCATCTTAGATTAATTCAATGAGACGTACAGCTTTCTTTTTGATTCTTGTGGAAGTCTAAGAGTGGAGGACTGGTTCCCCTCTCCCACTGTGATGGGATGTTGGTTGATTACTCCATTGAAACTGTAAACCGAGGGTGTGAGGTGACTTGGATTTCCCAGCACTCGACTGGGGGATCGGTTCGAGTGATGATACCTCATGAAATGGGTGATGTTTCTGGTCACTCACAAATCGTCATCGGTTATCATAGTTCCCAATCGCATGATCGCTTTGAGTGATTTATCTCTTCATTATTCCCATTTGACTAACACCCAGTCTCCTACCTCAAAGGACAGGTCCTTGATTCTTGCTTGCAGGTGGCATATTTATTCATCTGGTCTTTCCATTGCCGATTTCGCTTTCGCCCAGTAGCGTCACTCTGAGGTTTTGTAGGAAAGTAGCATCTGCTTTCATGGTTAACCCCACTTTTTGTTTGGTGTCAGTGTGTCTTTGACCTAGTCTCCTGGGATCGTGCTAATAAGGACCCCAGAATCTGTGCTTTCTCCCCTAAATTGACATGGTAAGTACTTTGGTACCTCCACAATTGACTAATGGTGTACCCTTGTAAGTCCTTAGTATATAGTACCAAGGGCATAGGTACACAACGGGTCTACCATGGGCTGCATCATGTATTGTGCCACCCATGGGAGTCCACTTAAACTGTGACTACAAACCTGCCATTGCAGCCTGTGTAAGCTGGTGCTTGCACCTCTCACAACAGATATAAGTTTCCTTATATCTGAGGTCACTGAACTTCATAGGCCACCCCTATGGCAGGCTCTTCAGTCCTGAGGGCAGAGTGCATAATTATAAGTGTGAGGGTGCCCCTGCATGAGCAGAACACCCCTACGAACCCCATAGTCGATTCAACAGGCTTTGTAGGTGCAGTCAGCCATTTTAAAACATATAGTGGAAATCAGTAATTACGAGATGTCTAACTATATAACCCAGTCATGTTTGGTATCAAACATGTTGGAATCATACCCCATCACTGATCCAAGGGTTGGAAGTATGATCTTAATGTACAGGGGGTTCCTTAGGGGACCGCCCTGCACTCCTGGTAACAGCCTTACAGGGTCTGCAAGCAAGCTAGTGCTGCTGCCGACCACAGTTGCTTTGTGTATGGGTTCGAAAGGCGGACCCATCAATTTTGATAGCACCAGGTTTGGCTCCCAGGGTGGAGAAGGAGGCCGGACTGGTGGGTAAACTTTCTTTAATCCTTGTAAAAAATCTTTAACAACCTGTAATTGAAGAAAGAAAGGTTGAGAAGGTGAACTTCTATCTGCAGTGATAGCTGCTAAGTGCACCTTAAGGGAAGGAAACTTCAAACCTGCCTTTGCCAGATAGAGCAGGTAAGGAAGGACGACCTCTTCCTGTCCTTTGGTTGGGTTACAATTGTTTTGAACACACCACATATAGAAACACTTCCACTTGCACGCATACGAGTGCCTAGTGGAAGGCCTTCTTGCTTCTTTCAAGATGGACATGCAGTCCTGTGAGAGTCCTAAGTGGCCATACTGGAGGACCTCAGGAGCCATGCTGCCAAGTTCAGTGAGGGAAGGTTGGGGTGATGAATCCTCCCGTTCATCTTGGATAGCATGTCCGGCCTGCACGGTAGCTTCCTGTGAGGGCACTCCGACAGATGTAGAAGGTCCGGGTACCACCAATGCCTCGGCCAGTCCGGGGCAATTAGTATCATCCTTGTGCGTGAATGGGACAGCTTCGTCACCACCTTCGGGATGAGAGGGAGGGGTGGAAAAGCGTACACAAATGCCCCTTCGATCCTGGTCAGTAAAACCTGGAGGCGAAGTTTTGGCATTTCGTATTTTCTTCGTCTGCGAAGAGGTCGATGGTGGGACGACCCCACGCTTGGAAAATGTTGTCTACAACCTCGTCGTTGAGAACCCAGTCTTCTCTGTCCTCGAAGTGACGACTGAGAGCGCCTGCTCTCACGTTCTGTTCTCCCGGCAGGTGGACTGCTGTATCCGATAGATTTAGTGCCAGGAGCCAATGCCAGAGCGCTTGCGCTTCCAATGACAGTGTGCGTGATTGCGTTCCCCCCTGTTTGTTCAGGTAGTACATGGTGGTGGTATTGTCTGTCTGTACTAAGATCAAATTTTCCTGAATCGAGGGGAGGAAAGCCTTGAGGGCTAGGTGCACGTCCATCAGCTCTAGCATGTTGATGTGGTAGGATCGTTCTTTTGGTGACCATAAACCTTGAGTCTGGAGAGACCCCATGTGGGCTCCCCAACCCTGCAGTTAAGCGTCCGTGATCAGTGTGTGAGCAGGCAGAGTTTGATGAAAAGGAATTCCAACTTGGAAATTCCTCTCCTTCATCCACCACAGGATGGAGGCTCTTTCTGCGTTCGAAATCTTCATTTTTTCTGCTTGTTGGTTCCATTTGTCCTCCAGATCCTGCTGAAGGGGACGCATTTGCAGTCTGTCATTGGGAACCAGGAAGATGCATGATGCCATCGACCCTAACAGGGAGGCAATCCGACGAACCGGTAGCCTGCTGTCGCGCAGAACCAGCTTGCATTTCTGTATGAGGGAAAACTGTCTCTCCTCCGAAGGAAACACTTTTCCTACTTCGAAGTCTAGCAGAGCACCTAAGTAATGAATTCTCTGAGTTGGTAGTGAAGTCGATTTGTCGAAATTTACATGCAGGCCCAGCCGGTGACAAAGTGCGAGACAGTTCAGGAAATGATTCCTCACACTGTTTGGAGAGGGGCCTTTCAACAGCCAATCGTCTAAGTACGGGTACATGAAGATTCCTCTGCGTCGCAGTGCGGCTGCCACTACCTCCATGCACTTCGTGAACACCCGGGGGCCTGACTTCAACCCGAAGGGCAGAACCTTGAATTGGTAATGAGATGATCCCACCAGAAATCTCAGGTATTGTCTGTGATGCTGATTTATTGGAACGTGAAAATACGCATCTTGCAGATCCAGCGAACACATCCAATCCCCTTGTCTGAGATGTGGATATATTTGATGGAGAGCCAACATGCGAAACTTCTCCTTTCTGATGGGTTGGTTGAGTGTCCGCAGGTCCAGAATGGGTCTGTACTATGATTTTCGACCCTTCTTCTTTACCAAGATGTATCTTGAGTAAACTCCTCTCCCTCTCTGAGCTACTGGCACCCTCTCAATGGCTGACTTTCTGAGAAGGGTGGCCACTTCTTTTTGTAAGAGCTTCCGTTGGTGACACGATGATGGAACTGGTGGAATTGAGGGATGACGGTGTCGAAAACGTAGAGAGTACCCATGCTGCAGCGTAGCTAGCACCCACCGATCCTTCGTGATAGCTCGCCACTCTTCGAGATGATTTGCGATACTTCCCCCCACTGCAGTGGTGAACGGTGACGGGGGAAGTGGGCACTCATTGCTTTGACTGCGTCTTGGCGGAGTTGCTACCTTGGCGCTGATTTCCTCCTCCTCTGGAGGAACGTCTGCCCTGATACTGAGATCGTTGTTGACCCTGCTGATCCTGGTTTTTTTCCAATGAGGGGTTTGAACCCTCTGTTGGGAGGATCGCCGGTTGCAAGGCCTGTATCGTTTGCGGAATTCCTTCCTTTTCTCGAGGCCCACTGCCTTCAGTGTGTCCAGCTCTGTTTTCATGCGGAACATCTCCTCATCAGTGTGAGCCCCGAACAGAGAGGAACCAGAGAAGGGAAGCTTCAGGATACGTGCCTGCACTTCTGGCTTGAGCGCTGTCAGCCTGAGCCAAGATGTTCTCCTGGCACATATTCCATGAGCATAAGCATGGGCCGAAAGGGTAGCTCCATCCGCCGCAGCGCTAATAACTTGGTTAGACACCAAGCTGCCCTCCTTCAAGATTTCCTCAAAATCTTTGCGGTCCTCCTGTGCCAATTTCTCAGGGAATCTCTGCAGTGAGTCCCACAGCGATCTGTCATACCTGCCCAGGAGAGCTGATGCATTGGAGACCTTCAATATGGAGGCGGAAGTGCCACAAACCTTTCTACCCCATGAATCCTGTACTTTAATCTCCTTGTCTGGTGGTACAGTAGAGGAGGAGGCAACAGCCTGGGATTTCTTTGCCACAGCAATTATGATAGAATCTGGGGGCGGATCAGCTCTAAGGAAGAGCAGGTCGTCCTCTGGTGAGCGGTACTTTTTAAAGATTCTCGCTGGGGCAGTCTTGACATTCACCGTAGTGAGAAAGATGTCCATTACTGGCTCTATGAGGCCTTGTACTAATGGCAATAAAGGTCTGGATTATTTTCATCGGTGTAGAGTCTCAAAGGACTTACTTTGACGAGTAGGCATAGGAATGCCTAGCTTTGCCGCTCCTCTACCCAAAATGTCCTGAAAGGTGTAGATATCATCCACCGGAGAGACCCTCAACAGTGGACTGTCTGTCAGAGTAGGTGAGTAGTCTCTGTGGGATGTCAGAGTGGACGAAGAGGACGGAGTTGGAGATCTGTGTATCCTCCTCCTGCTTCTAGATCTAGACCTCCTACTACGCGAGCGCGCAGGTTTGTGACTGCGAGCTCTGTCTCTTGAGAGATGACGTTCTCTATCAACAGCCTCCACCAGACGAGACAACGAAGCTCTGTGAAGAGGACTTGAATAATGCTGGACCCCTGCTGCTGAGGGTTTGGCCCAGTGATGCAACGGCCGGTACCACTGTGGTGATAGATGAATGGAAGGCGATCTGTGTCTCTCTCGCCGCTCAGGAGACTTTGCAGGAGGAGGGGAGGTCACCTGTTCTTGTGCAGACCTGGTTGGAGACTCTTGGTGTCCCCCTGACTCTGGACTGCAAGATATCGAGATCACCACTTCTAGAGACCTTGACGGTGATCCTTGATGAGAACTGGGCGAGCCAGTTCTAGATGTCGGTGGTGGTGAAGAGGATAAGCTTACTGGAGGTGAGGCCTCTTTGGATGGATGCCTCGACCGTAATCTGGAGCGCCTCTGCACCGAATGCCGCCTCAACGGAGATGTCTGTCTCGACGTCGATCGCGATGGACAGCCGACGACGGAGAACGCTGCCTCGACATCGAAGATCTTGGACCAGATCTCGACGGAGAATCTGGCTTCAACGGAGACTTCTGCCTCAACGTCAAAGGTAGTGTCCTGTGTCTCGACGACGGAGATCTTTGGACTGATCTTGTCGGAGATCTGCCTCTCGACGTCGATCGCCGATGATGGGGCGACGACGGAGGGATGTGTCTCGACGTCGAACGCTGCGGCGACAACGGAGTGATGTGCCTCGACGTCGATCGCCCACCCAGCGCCGACGGAGACTTGTCTCTCGACGTCGAATGCCGCCTAGTTGACGTCGACGGAGGACCTGTTACCCTTGTCGATGATGATTTCGTTGTCGATGTTTGATGATGCGCCTGCATCATTGAAGTCATCGACGCTGATTTCTTCGTCGTCGGTGGCTTCGACGTCGATCCCGATGCCGATGGAGAACAGGTCGTGACTTTTCCTCTCGCCGTCGACCGAGTTCTCTTCTTCTGCTGCCTCACAGGAGACCTACCTCTTTCAGAGAGGCCATAAAGACAATTCCTCTCCCTTTCCTTTAAGGTTCTCCTCAATAGCTTCTTACAATGATGGCAATTGTTAGAAGAGTGCGACTCAGGGAGGCAGAGAACACACAATGGGTGTGTATCAGATCTGGCCTTCTTCTTGCCACAGGCAGGGCAAGGGTCGAATAAAGAAGGCATTCTGAAGAAAATAAACCTTTTCTGGAACTCAAAAAAGGTGTCTCTTTCACTCTAAGGCAAAAAAAGTCGAGTGAAGGTAGAAAAACTAGAAGTATTTTAGATTTTGTTTGACTAAAAGCCAAAAAAAGGAAGAGCTGAAACTCCAGGGTCCTGACTGAAGGAGCCGGAAAGAACAACTGACCTAACTGTCACCCCTGAGGCATGATGGGAAGCTGGGGGTCATGGCTGCCTTAAAGGCACGGTGCCAGTTTTGTTGAAAATGCTCTCATTTTCTATGCTATTGGTTTACAATGCAGCCTGTAGGCTAACAATGTCTACTTTATTTGCAGTTTGCTATTTATGAGTACTTTGCTCATTAAAAAACAGAGTTCAAGTGCTACTTGCCCTCTTGTGTTTTTATATATATTGGCAAATACAGTCTTTATGTGTGTAATTACATTGTTTAGCCTCCTAGATGGGAGCTGCATTAATATGACAAAAAATATATATGTATATATATATATATTCACTGAAAAAACCATAGGTTTCAGGGGCGTTATAGTTAGCTGGACTTTTCACTCGTACAAAACTATTGAAATTCCCCCGTTATAGTTAGTTCAGCTAACTATAACTCGCGCGCCCGCAATGCACTGCTGATGACGTCACATATTACATCACTCATGACATGGTCAGTGACATCACTCATGACATCACTGATAGTGGGTGATATTTGTGCTGCATTTAGGCTCTTTTGTGCCTGGTGGCCATCTTGGGAGATTTATTTGTTATGAAGTTTCCTAATTTCCTCATTTACTGCAGTCTCCTCAGTAGGAAATGCTTTCAGTTTTTTACTTGGTTCCATCAAGAAGGCATTCAGATGTGTCACACATTTGCCATAAATTCTGAATGTTAGCACTCTAGTTGCTCATTAGATCACTGTAGTAAAGCTACTGCTCACCAGGGAAGTCTGCTGCTTG
Organism: Triturus cristatus; assembly: GCF_964204655.1. Lineage (NCBI taxonomy): Eukaryota > Metazoa > Chordata > Amphibia > Caudata > Salamandridae > Triturus > Triturus cristatus. Next base: position 981,456,111 of record NC_140579.1, on the reverse strand, counting down.
TATTCAAAGTGCATGTTTCAGTCTGCATGTCAGAATTTTTTAATGAAATAGAAGAGGATTTGAGAAGTCACTCAAAATGTGCCCTAATTTTTCATTCTGCAGCACTAATCATACTTTCTATGGCAAAATGAACCCCCTCATTTTGTTCCTTTTTAAATTAAACGTTTTAAGAATTACCACTTTATTCCAACCAAGATGGCTTCAGGTGTGCCATACGTTTGTCATAAGTAGGACTGTTAGCGCTCTAGTTGTTCTTTAGAACACTCTGGGAAGCTGCAGTAGAACACAAAGGAATCAACTGACAGTCTCTGCCCTTGTTGGATGTACATGTTTTACTGAGAATGTCAGACTTCATTCTCACATGACTGAGAAAGATAATGTGAATTTACAGAAAATATGCTCTCAGTTAGCTTATAGATCACCTTCCAAACCTCTGTGGGAAAAGCATGAGAAAATAGTTTTCTCTCAAACATGATTCATGATATCACAGCAGAAGGCTTTTTCACATGGTAAAATCACCTTAGAACACACCACAATTCCTAAAATGAGTATGGTACCATCAACAAATGATTTATAATGTAACTAAAGTCTTAAAACCTTCTATTAACTGCAATGCTTTTTAATGAGGTGCTATCATGTATAATGGTTCCAAGATGGCTGCCAACACTTCTTGGATGAAGTGCTGACAGCTAATCAGATCTCACGATGAGATGTGTGGTTAGGCTCCGCCCAGATATATATGTGATTTTACTTTTGATTTTCTCAGGAACTACTGAACGGATTTACACCATTTAAGCAAAAGGCACATGCCTGACCTGAGGACTACCTCTTTGCCAAATTTCAAGTAATTATTATCTACTGGCGGTCGCCAGTAGATAGTTATAGTTAGGACCGAGTTCCCATAGGAAATCTGAAAATTCTATTTTGAATAACTTTGGCGCCGGTTGACTTATCTTCGTGAAAGTTTCAAAACTAATGGGGCGCTCCGCTCAGCTCCTACCCTGAAAGTCTTGGGGTGATTCGTCAAGCGGGGGCTGAGAAAAAAGGGGGGTCCCAAAACGCGTTTTCCCCATGCATTTTCCCATAGGACCTTAAGTCGAAGGTACAGCCCGAACGGCTGAACAGAATTACTTGAAATTTGGCAAAGAGGTAGTCCTCAGGTCAGGCATGTGCCTTTTGCATATATGGTGTCAATCTGTTCAGTAGTTCCTGAGAAAATTGCCGTTAAAAGTACATAAATATCTATATGCGCGCACCGTGCTCGCACGGGGCGCGCACCAAATGTCCGCGAGCATAATTCTGATTGGTGGTTAGATGTCAGTCAACATTCCAATCGGTCGAAATCAGGAAGTGTCGGACGCCATTTTGTGTGTGACAGTGAAAACGAAAGGTGGAGAACGTGAAAAGGGGGCAGGGTAGAGAGTTCCTGACCCCCTAGCCTTTGTCAGGGGGTCCCTGAAGGTCCCCGAAGGGTGAAAAAAACATTGCACGCACCCCCCAGCTGCCATTTTGAGTTTTAGAGGCAGAAGAGAGCTAAAAACACAAGTGGAGCATGTGAAAAGGGGGCAGGGTAGAGAGTTCCTGACCCCCTAGCCTTTGTCAGGGGGACCATGAAAGGTCCCTAAGGTCCCAAAAGAAAAAAAATTTATAAATATTGCGCGCACGGCGGCAAAAAATTCATTAAAAAAATAGAATCAAAAATCAAGTTTAAGTGTTTAGATGTTGGTTGGCTCTAAAAAGAGCCGTTGTGTTCATTGAGTGTTTTTTTGTACCTACAAGTAAGTACCGATGCAGAGTCTAAAGTTCAAGAGGAAGACTCTGTTGCCTTCATCTGTGAAATGAACACCGTCTCCTCTATAAATGCCTTGCATGTTGTAACGCAAGTTGTTGTTGTATATAGAACCCATATCATAGTCTCTGAGGAAAGCAGAAACAGACTTTTGACGTGCTTTTTTGCTTTCTCAAACTGCGGACAATATTGGTTGGACCAGTTCCACTTTTGCCTTTGGCATATATTAGAATATACAAAGGTAGTTTGTGGAAAAAGTGACATCAATTGCACAAAGGTGTCCTTAAAAAGCATTTCCAGACCTACCCCAGTTAAAGTGCCTAGGTCATTTCCACCATAGTGCACAATTATACGGTCAGGCTGTGGGAGATGTAGAAAGGATTTCACCAAAGGCATTAATTGGTGCCACTTTAACCCTCTCTGACCAATCCATTTAATGTCTACATTTGGCAAAGCAAGGTCTTTCACAATACCTCTTTTTTCTGCATACTTTTCACTCCAGTAGACATAGCTATGACCTACAATCCACACTGTGAACATCTTTCAAGGAGATCTGGATGCACTCAGAAGGTGTCTTTCAGTAGAATGGCAATATGAAAAGAAAGATAGTTGTAAAATGGAGGCTTACATACTTTTTTTAATAAAAAGAACTCATTGGCTGTTTCAGACCATTCAACACTAAAAACTAGGCTGTATGTTTAAATTTTTAAACGCATGTTTTGTGTTGGTTCAGAAAAATGTGTTCCCACAGAAGATTACTTTGGATATGCTGTTAGGTTTGAAAAGTCAAGCACTCTTGCTCTTTGGATTAGAAACATTGTGTGCTGAACTTCTGACCTCTCTACTCACACCAGTGTTCCATGATCTGTTGCTATGGTAGCAGGCAGAAGTCATGTTGGGGGTAGGAATCATTTGGAAAGGGTTGAAATTTGCAACCAATAGAAATGTGTGTTTCCATTTTTAAAAAAATGTGGGAAGCAATGTGATTTGAAGTTAACATGTATATGTGTGAAAAAAGAGAGGGAAATTTTGCCATTTAGTGGTTCTGGGGAGAGGAGTACAGCTCAGAGATTCTGGCTCTGATAATCTGCTGTGTGAGTGGCACATTTCTTTCTCAACTAACTACTTTTAAAGGTGAGTTATGAATTTGAGAGGGGATGTATGTTATGTATTTTGATATAAATAATAGAAATTTGTTTCTTCTTTTAAAGTTGTGTTTTACATTTTATGTTTTGGAAGATATTTAACTGCCTTGAACTTGTAAGATATTATGGAGTATGTCTTCACCATAAGTTAAGGTGTACTGGTTTCACCCAGGAATACTGTTTTGTGCCTAGAATCACATCATGAGTCTGTGTGCACACAGGAATTGTTGTCAGAGATTTAATTTGTGTTGCTCTTGTTCTGTAAGACTTGCACTCGTAGGAAAGGGGCAGCTTGTTTTCTTGAACTGTGATGGTTAGCATTCAGCAGAAATCACTATCTCACAGATGAGAGGCAAATGCTAACACATTTGAAAACAACAGGGTAGATTTTCCTTCCACTCCTGCAATGGGTGAGGTAGTTCTTACATGTTCAAAACTCCAATTAACCCTTACCACAGGTGATCTTACATACATCTCTGCAGTCTTCATGCAGTTGTGCAAGCGTCCATGCAGATCTCTCTTGCACCTGACAATACACAGTCTCCAGAAACACACTCTTAGCACACAGGCAGCTGCTTCTCCTGCACTCCCATGCTTACTATTCAGCACTGTGTGGTATTTCAGATAGCAGTGTGTAACGCTAACACATTCAACATCACCAAGGCTCATTTCCTTTGCTCTAGTCTAATCACTCACCCAGGTTCCACATGCTCATGGTCTCATGTAGTTGTTAGGACATGTGCTCTTTTCTGCCTCTCTAAACTATAAGGAAAATGTGTCAGGCTGTTACAGTAATTATCACTTGCTCTACCGCAGTAGAAAATGTGCTTTGAAATTGCCAATCAAATATCGTTTTCTGCCTAGAATCACACCATGAGTCTGTGTGCACACAGGAATTGTTGTCAGAGATTTAATTCGTGTTGCTCTTGTTCTGTAAGACTTGCACTCGTAGGAAAGGGGCAGCTTGTTTTCCTGAACTGTGATGGTTAGCATTCAGCAGAAATCACTACCTCACAGATGAGAGGCAAATACTAACACATTTGAAAACAACAGGGTAGATTTTCCTTGCAGTACTGTAATGACTGAGGTAGTTCCTACATGTTCATAAGCCCAATTAACCCTTACCACATGTGCTCTTACAAACATCTCTGCAGTCTTCAAGCAGTTGTGCAAGCGTCCATGCAGATCTCTCTTGCACCTGACAATACACAGTCTCCAGAAACACACTCTTAGCACACAGGCAGCTGTTTCTTCTGCACTCCCATGCTTACTATTCAGCACTGTGTGGTATTTCAGATAGCAGTGTGTAACGCTAACGCATTCAACATCACCAAGGCTCATTTCCTTTGCTCTAGTCTAATCACTCACCCAGGTTCCACATGCTCATGGTCTCAAGTTGCTGTTAGGACATGTGCTCTTTTCTGCCTCTCTAAACTATAAGGAAAATGTGTCAGGCTGTTACAGTAATTATCACTTGCTCTACCACAGTAGTAAATGTGCTTTGAAATTGCCAATCAAATATCGTTTTCTGCCTAGAATCACACCATGAGTCTGTGTGCACACAGGAATTGTTGTCAGAGATTTAATTTGTGTTGCTCTTGTTCGGTAAGACTTGCACTCGTAGGAAAGGGGCAGCTTGTTTTCTTGAACTGTGATGGTTAGCATTCAGCAGAAATCACTATCTCACAGATGAGAGGCAAATACTAACACATTTGAAAACAACAGGGTAGATTTTCCTTCCACTCCTGCAATGGGTGAGGTAGTTCCTACATGTTCAAAACTCCAATTAACCCTTACCACAGGTGATCTTACATACATCTCTGTAGTCTTCATGCAGTTGTGCAAGCGTCCATGCAGATCTCTCTTGCACCTGACAATACACAGTCTCCAGAAACACACTCTTAGCACACAGCCAGCTGCTTCTCCTGCACTCCCATGCTTACTATTCAGCACTGTGTGGTATTTCAGATAGCAGTGTGTAACGCTAACACATTCAACATCACCAAGGCTCATTTCCTTTGCTCTAGTCTAATCACTCACCCAGGTTCCACATGCTCATGGTCTCAAGTAGCTGTTAGGACATGTGCTCTTTTCTGCCTCTCTAAACTATAAGGAAAATGTGTCAGGCTGTTACAGTAATTATCACTTGCTCTACCACAGTAGTAAATGTGCTTTGAAATTGCCAATCAAATATTGTTTTCTGCCTAGAATCACACCATGAGTCTGTGTGCACACAGGAATTGTTGTCAGAGATTTAATTTGTGTTGCTCTTGTTCTGTAAGACTTGCACTCGTAGGAAAGGGGCAGCTTGTTTTCTTGAACTGTGATGGTTAGCATTCAGCAGAAATCACTATCTCACAGATGAGAGGCAAATACTAACACATTTGAAAACAACAGGGTAGATTTTCCTTGCAGTACTGTAATGAGTGAGGTAGTTCCTACATGTTCATAAGCCCAATTAACCCTTACCACATGTGCTCTTACAAACATCTCTGCAGTCTTCAAGCAGTTGTGCAAGCGTCCATGCAGATCTCTCTTGCACCTGACAATACACAGTCTCCAGAAACAGACTCTTCGCACACAGGCAGCTGTTTCTTCTGCACTCCCATGCTTACTATTCAGCACTGTGTGGTATTTCAGATAGCAGTGTGTAACGCTAACGCATTCAACATCACCAAGGCTCATTTCCTTTGCTCTAGTCTAATCACTCACCCAGGTTCCACATGCTCATGGTCTCAAGTAGCTGTTAGGACATGTGCTCTTTTCTGCCTCTCTAAACTATAAGGAAAATGTGTCAGGCTGTTACAGTAATTATCACTTGCTCTACCACAGTAGTAAATGTGCTTTGAAATTGCGAATCAAATATCGTTTTCTGCCTAGAATCACACCATGAGTCTGTGTGCACACAGGAATTGTTGTCAGAGATTTAATTTGTGTTGCTCTTGTTCGGTAAGACGTGCACTCGTAGGAAAGGGGAAGCTTGTTTTCTTGAACTGTGATGGTTAGCATTCAGCAGAAATCACTATCTCACAGATGAGAGGCAAATACTAACACATTTGAAAACAACAGGGTAGATTTTCCTTCCACTCCTGCAATGGGTGAGGTAGTTCCTACATGTTCAAAACTCCAATTAACCCTTACCACAGGTGATCTTACATACATCTCTGCAGTCTTCATGCAGTTGTGCAAGCGTCCATGCAGATCTCTCTTGCACCTGATAATACACAGTCTCCAGAAGCACGCTCTTAGCACACAGGCAGCTGCTTCTCCTGCACTCCCATGCTTACTATTCAGCACTGTGTGGTATTTCAGATAGCAGTGTGTAACGCTAACACATTCAACATCACCAAGGCTCATTTCCTTTGCTCTAGTCTAATCACTCACCCAGGTTCCACATGCTCATGGTCTCAAGTAGCTGTTAGGACATGTGCTCTTTTCTGCCTCTCTAAACTATAAGGAAAATGTGTCAGGCTTTTACAGTAATTATCACTTGCTCTACCACAGTAGTAAATGTGCTTTGAAATTGCCAATCAAATATTGTTTTCTGCCTAGAATCACACCATGAGTCTGTGTGCACACAGGAATTGTTGTCAGAGATTTAATTTGAGTTGCTCTTGTTCTGTAAGACTTGCACTCGTAGGAAAGGGGCAGCTTGTTTTCTTGAACTGTGATGGTTAGCATTCAGCAGAAATCACCATCTCACAGATGAGAGGCAAATGCTAACACATTTGAAAACAATAGGGTAGATTTTCCTTCCACTCCTGCACTGGGTGAGGTAGTTCCTACATGTTCAAAACTTCAATTAACCCTTACCACAGGTGATCTTACATACATCTCTGCAGTCTTCATGCAGTTGTGCAAGCGTCCATGCAGATCTCTCTTGCACCTGACAATACACAGTCTCCAGAAATACACTCTTAGCACACAGGCAGCTGCTTCTCCTGCACTCCCATGCTTACTATTCAGCACTGTGTGGTATTTCAGATAGCAGTGTGTAATGCTAACACATTCAACATCACCAAGACTCATTTCCTTTGCTCTAGTCTAATCCCTCACCCAGGTTCCACATGCTCATGGTCTCAAGTAGCTGTTAGGACATGTGCTCTTTTCTGCCTCTCTAAACTATAAGGAAAATGTGTCAGGCTGTTACAGTAATTATCACTTGCTCTACCACAGTAGTAAATGTGCTTTGAAATTGCCAATCAAATATCGTTTTCTGCCTAGAATCACGCCATGAGTCTGTGTGCACACAGGAATTGTTGTCAGAGATGTAATTTGTGTTGCTCTTGTTCTGTAAGACTTGCACTCATAGGAAAGGGGCAGCTTGTTTTCTTGAACTGTGATGGTTAGCATATAGCACACATCACCATCTCACAGATGAGAGGCAAATGCTAACTCATTTGAAAACAACAGGGTAGATTTTCCTTGCAGTACTGTAATGAGTGAGGTAGTTCCTACATGTTCATAAGCCCAATTAACCCTTACCACATGTGCTCTTACATACATCTCTGCAGTCTTCATGCAGTTATGCAAGCATCTATGCCGATCTCTCTTGCACTTGACAATACACAGTCTCCAGAAACACACTCTTAGCACACAGGCAGCTGCTTCTCCTGCACTCCCATGCTTACTATTCAGCACTGTGTGGTATTTCAGATAGCAGTGTGTAACGCTAACACATTCAACATCACCAAGACTCATTTCCTTTGCTCTAGTCTAATCACTCACCCAGGTTCCACATGCTCAGGGCCTCAAGTAGCTGTTAGGACATGTGCTCTTTTCTGCCTCTCTAAACTATAAGGAAAATGTGTCAGGCTGTTACAGTAATTAGCACTTGCTCTACCACAGTAGTAAATGTGCTTTGAAATTGCCAATCAAATATCGTTTTCTGCCTAGAATCACACCATGAGTCTGTGTGCACACAGGAATTGTTGTCAGAGATTTAATTCGTGTTGCTCTTGTTCTGTAAGACTTGCACTGGTAGGAAAGGGGCAGCTTGTTTTCTTGAACTGTGATGGTTAGCATTCAGCACAAATCACCATCTCACAGATGAGAGGCAAATGCTAACACATTTGAAAACAACAGGGTAGATTTTCCTTGCAGTACTGTAATGAGTAAGGTAGTTCCTACATGTTCATAAGCCAAATTAACCCTTACCACATGTGCTCTTTCATACATCTCTGCAGTCTTCATGCAGTTGTGCAAGCGTCCATGCAGATCTCTCTTGCACCTGACAATACACAGTCTCCAGAAACACACTCTTAGCACACAGCCAGCTGCTTCTCCTGCTCTCCCATGCTTACTATTCAGCACTGTGTGGTATTTCAAATAGCAGTGTGTAACGCTAACATATTCAACATCACCAAGGCTCATTTCCTTTGCTCTAGTCTAATCACTCACCCAGGTTCCACATGCTCATGGTCTCAAGTAGCTGTTAAGACATGTCCTCTTTTCTGCCTCTCTAAACTATAAGGAAAATGTGTCAGGCTTTTACAGTAATTATCACTTGCTCTACCACAGTAGTAAATGTGCTTTGAAACTGCCAATCAAATATCGTTTTCTGCCTAGAATCACACCATGAGTCTGTCTGCACACAGGAATTGTTGTCAGAGATTTAATTTGTGTTGCTCTTGTTCTGTAAGACTTGCACTCGTAGGAAAGGGGCAGCTCATATGATAGGATTTGAAAAGCTCAAAAATTACATAAAGGTATTTTTTTTTTAGTTTCCTTTAGGTATTGCTGAACAACACTGAAATAAATTAAACATGCCTATAAAATCAAGAAAGAGAAAAGAACAGCAAAAACATCTATTTTTGAAGACAACTGGACAACAGAAATTAGTTGAAGAACCTCATGTTGGAAAAAAGAAAAAGTCTTCTGGTAAGCAGACTAAGGATTTTTTTAAAAATATCCTCAAACATAGAAAAAATGTACAAAGTATATCCACTGCAAATAGTGTTTCAAGAAGAAAACAACAAGACAATAGAAAGAAAATACTAAATGCTAATGTACAATCAGAAGCAAGAAAGAATGACTTAAAAAGAAAAACAGAATTTCAAAACATTTGTAAAAAAATGTTTCAGAGAAGAGTCGTGTTCAATTTGCTAAAGGATGTGAAAAAATATAGGAAGAAAGCAATATTTTATAAGAAAAAGAAACATATTGAATCAATTGTTGCAAAGGCTTTGGAATTCAAAAGAAAACTATTCATTTTAATTTTGAACAGGATCCGTACATTAGATAAAGTAGTCAATGTAATGAAGTCAAAAAGGAAAAGAGTAGTGAAAAAAAATTACTTTTGTAATGTGTTCTTAGGAGAATGGAAGCATAGTTCAAGTACTGAACCATTTTTTAATGAAGAGAGTTATCTTCAAAGTAATAGTTTGCTGCATGCAGTTGACACCAGTGGTCGAAGTTATGAAGTTAAAGATGGTTGTGTAATGGAAAAGGAGAAAATGGTTCCAAGAAATGAGGAAGAAGTGTTAGCTGATGAGGTTATGGGGATATGTCCTAAAGCCCCAGTGTACACTTGGAATTGTAGTAGTATTTGTACTGTACGACAAGAATCTATTGATAAATTACGTGACTTTCTAAGAGAATATAGTAAAAAAAAGTGTTAAACAGAAGATTAAGGTGCTTCAAAGACTAGATCCATGCAGAGTGAGAAAGAATACTGGTTTGCAAGGACATTCTCTGGCTTGTCTTTCTAGGAAAGTTTGTCAAAGTGTTTTTCAACATTTTAGGATGCTGGCAGTACATCATACTGAAATGAGAAAGTTTGTGAGAAGATTGTATTTTGCTAATAGTCCAGAACTAAAGTTAAATGAGTTGAATAGTGCTCTGTTGCGTGGATCTGTATCAGATGTAGAGAAGGTTACTGATGATATTCAGTTTTGTTACTTTGGTCCAGAACAAGAAAGTGCAGGAAATGACACAGTTATTGAAGAAAATGTGGAAGAGAATGTAGAACCCACTGTTAGTAAAAATTTTGAAGATCAAATGACAAAATTTACTATCATCTCTAATGAAAGACCAAATATTACTTGTATTTGTTGCCGGAGAAGCCATTATAAAACTCAAACAAGGAATGTTGATCTGTATAAAAAAAGTGAAAAAGAAAATAATTATGAGTGGAAGGATTTTGCTACATATTTGTTTCTGGAAAATTGTTTTGATTTGGGTGAAGATCAGCATATTTGTAAATACTGTTATAACAAGTTAGAAGAAAATAAAATGCCAGCTAGAGCTGTACATAATAATTTAGAATTGGTTGATATTCCTGCAGAACTTAGTGATTTAAATACGTATGAGTCTATACTCATTCAATGTGTCCATCCGTTTCAGACTATAGTTCGTATGGAGCCCGAGCTGCTTATTTTTTAAACTACGCCATATTTATCTTTTTAAAGTATTTTAAGCATTTCTTTCACGTCCTCATTTTCAAAGCACTTACAGCATTTAATTTGCATTGAATTTCGCATCTTACCTGAAATCTCCATTGCTGCTCGCTCTGAAGGGTTGAAGGGCTGCTTCCGCTTGCACAGGGGTGCTGGCAGGGAAACGAAGCTGCTGAGGAATTGGGAGGTGGAACTGTGACCGCCATCTTGGGGGTAACTGCAGACAGCGCTCTAGTGATTCTGGAGGGAATGATACTTCAGGGGGCACTGACGCGACCCCGAAGGCGTGCCAAAGGCAAGCCCGTCTGCGCCCGTCTGCGCCCGTCCGCGCCGGGCCGTCGCCAGGTGCCAGTCCCCCTGTGCTGTCTCCCGTTACATTCCTTTGTTACTCACGCGCCGAGTTGTTGAGATTACAACCCAAATGCTCTTCTTTTTCATGGAATCCCCTTGCAGGCCCTATTAAATGTAAAGGTTGTGCTTTCCAACTCCCCGGGGTGCTGCAAAAACTCTGCCCCCCTTGCCATACGGACTTTAAGTTCTTGAATTTAAACTGCCGGTCCTTGTCAAAACATCACGCTGAAGTTTTCGATCTCTTGGAGGATGAATCCCCCGATGTCCTCTTCCTTACAGAAACTTGGCTGACCCAAGACTCTACTTCTGAATCTTGGCTGGCTCTTCCCCCAGGTTTTTGTATGAAGAACCTAAATAGACCGGGGGCTTTTCGGGAAGACCTGGTAAATAAGACCGCGCTGTATGCCAGTCAAGCGGGGAACCTCAGCATTATAGGAGACTTGAACCTCCACTGTGATGATGTCCAGAAGGCCGAAATCACGAGTTTCCTGGCCGATTTAGAAGCACTCCAATTGGTCCAGTGGGTACAGGAGCATACACATGCTGCTGGACACTTACTGGACCCTTTGTTCTCGAATCTTACCTGGTTGATGACGGATCCTCCAGCCCCACAGTGTTGGACAGATCACTTTCTGGTGACCTTCATATTGCGTTGGCAGGGCCAGCCGAGAGAGCATTGTTTGACCTCTGCCCTAAAACGACCGTGCCACAAGCTAGATAGCAGTAAGCTGTCGGCATATTGGTCGAGCCATAGGCCTCAATTACCGCAAGATCTGGAGGCAGCGGATATGTTAGTCCACGACTAGGTAACAGCAGGTCTGGATAATTGCATCCCAGCTAAGTTGACGAGGATAAAATGGGACCAATCCAAACCCTGGTTCAACGAGCTGCTATCCAAGGCAAAAAAGCACTGCAAACAGCTGGAACGTACGTGGAGACGCTCATACGATGCAGCTGGGAAATTTAATTATCGAGCAGCCATTAATCATTATCATAAGAAAATCCGGAGAGCTAGGGCTGAGTATGTGGGAAACAAAATCTTAGCGAGCTCTAATCCATCTAAAACAATATTTTCCTTGCTTAAGACTATGAAGAACGGTGATGTGGCCAAGACCTCTTCCATTTCCTCTAACAGCCAATGTGATGAGCTGGCTAACTACTTTATTAATAAAGTGGAAAACATATATCAAAATCTCCCTGTAACGGCCAATTACGATACGAAGATCTGGCCCACTGTCTCGGCCTCCCAAGGCCTAAATAGCTTGCTATTTTTTCCAGGGTTATCTTTAGCTAGGCTGGAGATCCTGTTTAATAAAATTCAATCTGGATCCCCAATTGACCCACTAGTCCCAAAATCTTTCTGTCAAGTCATGCCATCTATCTTACCAGTATATCTGGAATTGGTGAATCTTTCTCTGGAATCAGCTACAGTACCAGCAACATGGAAACATGCAAAAGTCATCCCTCTGCTGAAAAAACCATCTTTGGACCCAGCTGAGCCGGGCAACTACCGCCCCATTTCGCAACTTCCTTTTCTAGCAAAAATTGTAGAACTACATGTACATACTATTCTAACGGAGTTCATTGAACAGAACGCAATCCTTGACCCGTCGCAGAACGGTTTCAGAGCCCGTCATGGCACAGAGTCTGCCTTGTTGGCAGTGACGGAGGAAATCCAAGGGATATTGGATGTTGGGGACTCGGCGGCCTTAGTTCTTCTCGATCTAAGTGCCGCCTTTGATACGGTCTCCCACAAAATCTTACTGAAGCGTCTATACGCCAGTGGAGTGAGGGATCTGGCTCTTGACTGGTGCCGAGCTTTTCTTACGGGAAGATCTTTCCAGATTTGGATGCCACCATTTCAATCCCAGCGGTGTGCCTTACAACGGGGAGTGCCTCAAGGTTCCATCTTGAGCCCTCTCTTGTTTAATATCTATATGCAACCTCTGGCCCAGGTGGCTCGGAAGAAGGGACTGTCAATGGTGTCTTATGCTGATGACACCCAATTGGTGATTGCCTACTCTAAAAAGAACAACACCAATTTAGACAGTTTCAGGGAAGATCTGGTAGAGGTGGCAGACTGGATGGCTAGCAATTGCCTACAACTAAACGCCAGCAAATCTGAGGTGTTGCTATTTGGAAAAGACCGGGACTTATGGTCCGATCACTGCTGGCCTGACAGTCTTAAGCCAGCCCCTGTGCCCAAAGAAGCAGTAAAAAACCTGGGCTTCTGGATTGATAGTGGGCTGACTTTCGATAGGCAGGCCAAAGCTGTGGCTGGGTCCTGTTTTGGCCTACTGCGTGGCATGAAGCCAATATTGGGCTTCTTTCCCCCTAGAGCTCGTCAGACCATCATCCAGGCGACAATACTATCCAGACTGGATTATGGAAATGCATTATATCTCGGGGTCAATAAATCTTGTATCATGCGTTTGCAGAGGACCCAGAATGCCGCAGCGCGTTTGCTAGTGGCACTCCCGAGATCCGCGTCGGTTGCCCACATCTTACCCAAACTACACTGGTTGCCTGTCGAGAAACGAATTCAATTTAAAACTCTCTGTGTTGCCCATAGAATTCTTAATCAACAGGCTCCTTTGGGATTGACTAAGCTACTTCAACCTTACATACCTCAGCGATCCCTTAGATCGTCCAATCAGCTGCTGGCTATTGTCCCCCGGGCTGTGAGAGCAAAAGCCGGTGGGCGCTCATTTCGTTGTCTTGCGGCGTTACTTTGGAACCGGCTTCCTCTTTCTATTAGAGAGATCCAGACTCATTTAACCTTCCGCAAGGCGATTAAGACCTGGCTTTACCCTCCTGTTGTATAAACGCCCTTCTGACATACCACTCTCTCGTGTCTCTGATCGCGCTGGGACGCCCCATTGCTGGGGCAGCTATGCGCGCTACAAATCTGCTAAATAAATAAAAAATAAAAAAAATTACCTCCTTCAGATTTACAAAGAGGTTTAAAAGGAAGAGTTGTCTATTTGCCATCAGATTTGAAAAAAAATATTGAAACAGTTGATGCAGATAGTTTGGAAGCTGAACCATTAGTTATTCTGGTTAATGGTGTACCTACAAAGAATAAGAAAATTTGGCAGGAGCTAGTAGATGTACGAAAAGCACAAAGAGCAAATTTATATTTGAAAAGAAATAATAAGTACTATGAATCAATTTATATGGATGAACATGAATAAGTTTTACTAGCAGACACAGGAGTACCAACTGGGCAAATTGAAAAAGTGGATCAGTCAAAAGAAGAAGAAATTTATGAACATTTCAGCATACATCCTCTTCATTCTAAAGAAGTTATGGGAAACACTATTGATCGATTTCAGATGAAAAAAGCAAAAGGTGCTCCCGTGAGTGTATGGGAGGAGAGCTTGGAAGCTCATTGTTTTCCCCAGCTGTTTCCTACAGGAAAAGGTGGACCATATGATGAACGTCCAGTACAGATTCCTGCTTCTGAGTATCGGACTACAAGATTATATGCAGAAGATCCAAGATTTCGTCAAAGTATTCCTTATTTGTTCCATCTTTTATTTGAAAGTGACTTGTCTGCACTATCTTATGCAGTAAATCACATTTTAAAAACTGGAGCACATCTACATAATGTGTCTGCAAAGGATTTTATGAACAAAATGCAACAGCGAGATGATCATTTGGAATCTCAATTGATTAATCTGATGGCTTGTCAGCGTGGGACTAATGAATATTGGTACCGACGCCATGGAGAATTGAAATGTATATTACGGAATTTAGGAACTTCTACATGGTTCCTTACCCTAAGCTGTGCTGAGTACGCTTGGGATGATTTACTGGATTTTCTTCGAGAGGCAAATTCAAATATTCAATACAAGACAGCAGGAGAATTGTGCTCATTGGATCCGGTTAATGTTTGCAGATATTTCAATCATAGATTTGAGGCTATGATGTCCTTCATCTGCAATAAAAAAAATCCACCTCTTGGAGAAGTTGTGGATTTCTTTTGGAGAAAAGAGTATCAAGCAAGAGGTGCTCCTCATATTCATATGCTGTTGTGTCTCAAGGATGCACCAAAATTTGGAACAGATTCTGATGATGCAGTTTTATCTTTCATTGAAGAATATGCAACATGTGCTATACCTAAAAGCACAGAAGAAAAAAACTTAAAAGAGCAAGTTTTACGTTTCCAAAGTCATCGGTGTGGAAAATACTGTCGACGAAAGTACAAGAGTAAAGATAAATTCTACACAAAATGTCGATTTGGATTTCCACGACCTGTTCTTTCAAAAAGGAAGAGTAAACAGTTTTATGTCAGCTGTGCGACATACCATTACAAGAAAATCTCCGAAAAATACCTACAACCTAAGAAGAAAAGAAGAGTCAAAATATATAAATGACTACATCCCAGTCATTTTATCCATGTGGAATGCTAACATGGATATTCAGTATGTAGCTGACAATTCTATTGCTGTTGCTCGGTATGTCACATCTTACATCACTAAATCTGAGAAAACGGAATTGAAAGAAATGTGGGAAGAGATTTCTCACGAGAAGACTGTCAGTAAAAAGCTATACAGTTTCAGTTTAAAGATGTTATCGCATCGAGAAATTGGGTCATTCGAATGCTCAGATAGGTTATCATCTGCAAGTCTGTACTCCAAATCCAGAAGAATAATTTGGGTAAGTTTAGGCCTTGCAGGAATGCGAAATCGGGTACTGAAATCTATTCGAGAAATTTAATATTTAGCAGAGAACGAACCAGAAAGTACAGACATTTTGAAAACAAATATGTTGGACACATATTACCCAAACAGAAGTCATCATCTTGAGAACATGTGTCTCTATGAAGTGCTGCAGAACTACATTTTTACACGGAATGCCACAGAAGACATCAACAATGGAAAATATAGTCATTGGTGAGGAAGGATGTTTGGTGAAACAAACAAAAGGAAGTTTGATTAATCACAGGAAGCTGAGTTGCGACACTACTGACAAAAAGGAATTTTACTACTTAGCACTTTTACAGCTGTTTAAACCATGGCGTTCAGAGGATGAATTACTTGGAGATTTTCAGAGCTATGAAGATTCCTTTAATGCATGTAAAGATAGCATAGAATGCAGTACTTTCACAAATTATGTACAAATGTTAAATGAAGAAATTGAACAAGAAGCTACAATTGCAGCTGAAGTAGCTAGAGACAGTTCTCAAGACAGTCAAAGTTCTGGTACGCTCAGTCAAGATCCCCTAGGACAACCAATCGTAGAAAATGAAGCTGCAATAGCCATGACTGAAGTGGAAACAGCTACGAATCAAGCTCAGGAAGATTTAATAGAGTTACCAAATTTGGAACAACAACTGAATGATGAACAACAACAAATGTATGAAGAAGTCACAAAACAAATTGATCATGGATTACTACATGAAAATAAAGAGTGCTCATGCACATCATTTGAACCAATCAGAATGTATGTGAGTGGACAAGCTGGAACTGGAAAACGTTTCTTAATTAAAGTAATTAGAAGCTACCTACAGAAAAAAACTGATTCAACTTTGTCTTGTGTTGTTACTGCTCCAACTGGGTTAGCAGCATATAACATAAAAGGAATTACCTTACATCGTTTGCTAATGTTACCAGTAGAGCATGAGAACAAAATAGAATACCACAAGCTAACAGGAGAAGCATGTTTTGAAGTTTCAAGAGTGTTGAAGAAAATGAAAGTTCTCATTATTGATGAGGTAAGCATGGTATCAAACTTAATGCTTGCCTTTGTGCATTTAAGAATGCAGAAAATTCTAAAGACAGACTATGACGTGTTATTTGGAGGAAAACATGTTATAGTTTTTGGGGATCTACTGCAGCTCACTCCAGTTAAAGGACAACCAGTATTTAATACTCTTGCACATGAAGACACGAAAAAGTCATTAGGAAGTATAGGTAATGTGAATATTTGGTCATACTTTGAGTACAAAGAACTCATTACCAATATGCGGCAAGCAAATGATGATGATTATGCAAGTATTCTCAAAGATATCAGAATTGGACTACTCACAGAACATGGCAGAAAAGCTTTACAGAGTCGATTGCTATGTAATTTGTTTCCAACAGAACAAATAGTTCCAGAGAAAATATACAAGAAAATTGCAGAAAAAAATACTGTAATCTGCTTAATGCCAACACTACATGAATGCTCTATATTCAATCAAGAACTTTTGAAATTGGAAAATGAAGAGATTATGAAAATGGAAGCCGTGGATAAAATACAGCATGAAGGAATAACTATTATATTGACAGGCAAATTGAAAACTAAATTGGATTCTCTAGAGAAAAACATATCGAAAACAGCTGGTTTAAAAAAGAATCTTTATGTATGTATGAACTGTCGAGTAATTTTAAGACGTAATTTGAATGTAGAAAATGGTTTAGTGAATGGAGCTATGGGTAAAGTTGTGGGTTTTGTTAATTACCAGAAAAAAGTTGGAATTGAATTTTTAAAAATAAAATTTTATCAGATTGAAGAGGTTAAAGACATTAGTCGTTGTTCAGTTCGTTTTTTGCTTGTGAAAGACTTATATGTACGTAGGAAGCAGTTTCCGTTTTCTCTAGCATATGCTGTAACTATTCACAAATCTCAAGGATTAACTGTAGATAGTGCTTTTGTAAACATTGGATCTAGTGTGTTTAAAGAAGGTATGGCATATCTTGCTTTGTCACGAGTGAAACAATTATCTGGTTTATTCATGATAGACTTTGATGACTCAAAAGTTAGTGCTGATGCAAATTGTGTAAAGGAGTATAATAGATTAAGAAGAAGCTATGCTCCTCATTTAGGTCAGTATCCTGTGTTTGAAAAACGTGTTGTTTGTCGGAAAAGGAGAATTGATAATATCTGTAATGAGGATGTACAGAAGAGAAAACAAAAGGAGAGTGACTTTTTTTTTTTTTTTCACTGTCCAATGATTAACGCTGCTTGGTCGGCTCTCCTCCCTAAACTTACTCAAAATCAGGATTTTCCAGATTTTGTATTGGGCATTTATTAGCAGCTATATTGCTTTCTATGGTTGGTGTCTTGAGGCGCATCCTTGGAGAGTATGAACTATATTGAGTACCATTCTGGTTCATGATGGCACTACCAGTTCATCTGTGACAGTACGGTTCATTTTCTCTCTCCTAATGCTCTTATGTGACCTTCCGAGGGCAAAATGAAGAAAAAAAAAAAAAAAGAGAGCGATGTGATTGCAAGCAAAAAGAAAAAGGACAATGTTGAAGAGGTTGTTGGTTGTCATTTTGAGAATAGCTCTGTTGTCAACTGCTACGCTAATGTAGTGCTGAATGTTGTATTTTATCTTGAAAGTTTGCAAGAGCAGATAATACTAAATCATGAAAAAAGATTTTGTTCTCTGCTGAGTTTCCTTTATGAGAAGTTGAGTAATGATAAAACTAAAATAGAAAGTGCTTCTGATGTTAGAAATCTTTTAGATGTATGTTCTGGATGTACACAGTTTACACAAAATGTCCAGCAAGATGCACAGGAATTCTTAATGTATATGCTTATGGTACTGGAAGATGAAGGTGTAGAAATAGAAAATATGTTTGGTCTCTCTTATAAATGGGAACATTATTGTGAAAACTGTATGAACACATGCAGCACTAATGTTGATTCTGAAAGGTTCATACATTTAACATTACCAGAGAGTAAATCAGTGACTTTTAGTAAATTAGTTAAAGATGCAAATCACAACATGGAATGTTCTCAATGTAAATCAAAAATGTTATCAACGTTATTTTTAAAGAAATATGGACAGTATATAATTTTAATGATGCAACGTTGTAGAGCTGATGGAACAAAATTGGACACTTTAATAAAGAAGTTAATTTTAATGATGCAACGTTGTAGAGCTGATGGAACAAAATTGGACACTTTAATAAAGAAGTTTGTAGGAAATCAATTATCAATATCAGGAAAGACTTTTGTTGCAGTTGCAATAATTTTCCATGATGGACCTTCTATAACTTCTGGTCATTACACAGTTTATCTAAAATGTGAAAAAGGCTGGACACTGTGTAATGATTCTCAATTGATTTTCAAGCAATGTTTGCCTGCAGAATTACCAAAATCCTACTTAATTTTTCTAAAACCAAAATTTTAGATACAGCATCTGAAGAAACCATTATTTCGATTTTATAGGATTACCATTGGATATTTCACCTAAAAAGGATTTAAAAATTACCATTTGGCCTCATGGAAAGGTAAATGTTTCTATTGTGGACTTCTTTGACAGATATTATTTTGGTGTATGTGCTTAAGCAACAAGATTTACAGACGTTATTTATTGCAAATAGTTATTGTTCTTGGAAGATATTTTTAATATATATGTTACATTTCTATCAAGGTATGTTTTACTGAGGATAGATTCAGGGATTTTTTAAACAATCTTTCAGATTGTTTATTTTTTTGCCCGCTGTTAAGTGATGAATACAATTGATATCACTATTTTCAGTGAAATTCAATATATTCTGAAAACAGCAAAAAAAGGGCAAAAAATTACTTTGTTAAACATGAAAATATGTGTACTGTATTCTAAAATGTGTTGTTAAATATTACTACTTTTTATCTTTTTTTCCAGCTCTAGAAAGAAAATTTAGGAAATTGAATCAATTTTTCTTGTAATTAAAAAAACCCATTTATTTCTAATTAAGTTATTTTGTTTGTTTGTTTGTTTAACTTTATTTCGGCAAAATAGCCATAAAAGCCATATACAACAATAAAAAACAAATTTTTCTTACATGACCGTAATATACAATTACATACAATAGACAAAAATGATTTTATCTCCATGGTTAAGCAATACCGCATGTTAAAAATGTGAATAACAGTTTTAAATTAATTAAAAGCCAGATTTTAAAAATGGACAAAAGTAAAAGAAAAGCTGAATAAAATTGAGGAAGACAATGTATCTGGAATCTATATGGAAATGGAAATGGATAAATTAATAAATTCCCCCCTTTGCATTACAGTTTGAAGCCAAACCGTTTCCTGATAAGATACACATTAAATAAGAACCTACTTATGCCAAACCCCACAAGTTGTGAGGTGTTGGACTTAATTATGCGCTCTGCTACTTTGTAGGATCTAACCCCCGCGTGTTTACAAAGGGGTTTGATCCAACGAAGCCTCGGTTTCTTGTATGCCGGGCAGAAGAAGAGTAGATGGGCGTCATCCTCCTTTGCCCCTAGAGAACAGAGAGTGCACAAATCCGAACCTTTTTCCCCACCCCACCTACATGTGTAGGCACTGATCTGTAAAACCCCATACCTAAATTGCAAATATAATGATTTTGCTAGTGGTGGACCAATCTCGTCCATAAATTCTTCAAAATTGGGTACATCTTTTATATTTAGGAATTTCTGAGTCAATATGCCAACCGTAGATCTATGCATTAGCTCACCGTTGACATAGGACCAGAAAGTATCCTTTACAATATTTTTAGAGGACAGAGTCATATTCTGAGGAGCCTCCCATAAGTGGGAAAGCCCTAGTCTCTCATACCATACATACTTTAGCCATGGGGTTTTCAGGAGCTCATCAATCTAGATTAGTTCAGTCAAACCACGCTTATAATCGCTCAGCTCCGGGGTTGACCATAACCTAACCCAATACAACAGTGGTCTCAATGATGCTAGGTACTCTGTTCTTTTAAGATTAATATCAAGGAATACGGGGACGAGGGGGGTTCTGGCTGGTATTTTAAACAGCCTGCTTACAAAATGATTTTCTACCTTCCCGAATTTGTTAGTACAGCAGTTAGTTACAGTTAGCAGTACAGTTAGTACCCCAGACCTCGGCACCATAAAGAGCAGCTGATTGGGCCTTCGCTTTAAATACCTCTAGTACTGGTGAAATAGCTTTAGAATAGCTAGCACCATGCACTTTTAGGATAAGCAGTGAATTTTGTTTAAGGGATAGTGTACTTTTGTCCAGCTGCCCTTTCCAAGTCAGATTATTATCCAGCGTTAGACCCAAATAGTTAAAGCTCTCTACCTGTTCCAATTTACAATTCTCTAAGAACAGATTTTTAATAGGGCTTTTATTAGGATTTATGGACATATATTTGGTTTTGGTTGGGTTTATTTCTAACCCCTTCTCCACACAATACTTTTGGAAGGAGTTAACCAAATTTTGTAAACCCCTCGGAGTCTGAGAAATAAGAATAGTATCGTCCCCAAATAGTAAAGACGTGATTATTTCTCCGTCTAATTTCGGGGAGTCATGGACACAATTCCTTAGGTAGCTTGGGATATCATTAACATACAGCGAAAAGAGTGTTGGGGCTAACACGCAGCCTTGGCGCACACCACGTTCTACGGGAATGGCCCTTGAGATTTCACCACCCTTTCCCCATCTGATTTTAGCATAATTCCCTGTATGTAGCTTGATAAGCTCAATGATTAGCTCACCTGGGACCGCCAACTCCCTTAATGTAGACCACAACAAGTTACGGGGAACAAGGTCGAATGCGGCCCTTAAATCCATGAACGCCACATAGAGGCTACCCTTTCTAATATTTATATATTTCCAACAGATACACATAAACCTAAACACCTGATCCACTGTACTGATTTTGGATCTAAATCCTGCTTGGTATTTGGTTAATAACTTTGTCTCCGCAATCCAATCTAAAAGCCTATTTAAAATATGTCTGGCAAAATTTTTTTGTAAAATATCTATTAAACTTATTGGGCGGTAATTACATGGCTCATGGCGATCACCTTTTTTGAAAATTGTTATAATTTCTGCCCCTTTCCATGATTCAGGGATCGGTGTTCCGGCCACAATCGAATTACTTAAAAAGTTTATATATGGACCCCACACTTCCACATCATGTTTTAATAAATCGCCAGGGATTTTATCAGGGCCAGGGGCTTTGCCCATTTTAACAGCTTGTATTGCCTGGTTAGTTTCTTCTAAGCTAAAATATAGAGGAACAATACTCTTCTCTAGATTAATATCTTTATCAACAGGGGGCGGGCCATCCTTATTGTTAGAATAAAGCTTAGAAAAATGATCACACCAAGTATTTTCATCCAGGAAAATATCCTTTGGTGATCTGCCCTTCTTGTTTCCCTTGGCAATTAGGTTCCAAAACGTACTCTGATCGCGTAGCTTAGCTGCACTCAACAAATCCTCCCATAGATTTTCATCCCATGCTTTTTTAGCTTGGGCCATGGTATTTTTATATACCTGTCTACCGTTTTTTATATCTAATAGGTTCCTGGATTTTACTGCCTGAATCAGCCTTGACTTTGCTGTTCTGCAGTCTTGGTTATACCATGGGTTTACCGACTCTAGATGGTTCTCTTTCCTGTTTCCATCTTTTTTATAAATTTTGCTCAAGAGGGGGGTTAGTTCGTCGACCAACTTGTAGTGTAGATCAAGAACACCCTGTGTGCCTAATAAGGGCAACTGGGATGCTCCAATAGTTTCGTTAAATTTATTATAAATTTTGGTCAACGCTTTTTCTTTACCCAAGATATATGACCATCTTAGAGCACGCCTGTTGTTAGAAATCTGTAATTCCCCGACCGAAGAGTTTAGTAAAACCTCTTCAGATGGTCTGGGAATGAAAGGTAAAGAGTCTAGCCATAACTGGAGTGGAAATGATCACTCTCCATTCTGGAGTCTATCTTGAAATCAATTATTATACCCCATAGGTTCCGGGAAGCCATTACAAAGTCTATATGTGACCTAAGGATTCCCTTAAAGTAAGTTGGAGCTGGTGGTCTATCAGATCGAAAACGCCCGTTACATGCTTTTAAGTCATGTGACACAGTCATCTGCAAAATCTGCGTAGCAGCTATTGTACTTTTGACTGGTCTTACGGGCTCCAAAGGCATGATATCGTTAGCAACATCTTGTTCATCAAACAATCTTTCCAGGCCCTGAATAGGTTCGTATTTGCAATTGAAGTCCCCACATACTAATACCTGAACGTTTTGTCCTAGATCTTCTAAAGTGGAGTCCAGAATTTCTACCACCTTTGATTCCTTATTAGATGGATACGGTCTATTGTAAATATTTATTAGGTAGATAACTTCTTTCTCTTTTGTCACAATTTTAAGACCTAACAAATCGGGAGAAGGAATAGATAGCTGGGTAACGCTTATTTCCAAGGTAACTTTAACCCAGATGACCAACCCCCCAGATGCCCTTCCTCTATTTGATGGTATAGCTTTAGAGCTAAATGTTTTATATCCTAATCTATAGGGGGTTTCTACCATCCAGGTTTCTTGTAAAAGTATAATTTCATAATTCTCAATGTATGAACACCATACTACGTCCTTTAGATTCCTGGATAAACCAGCTATATTCCAAGATATCAGTCTAATTTTAGGATTTCCTTTTACACATAATAAAGGTGTTCCTAATAATATATCTTCTCTGAAAGTATCATCCTCTAATATGGCTAAGGAATTTACTTCTACCACTTTATTAACATCTTTATTATTACCTTTTGCCTCCAACCATACTAGATGAGACTTATCAGCCATACCCAATCCAGCTATCTCACCCGCCTGGGCATAAGTAATCCCATCACTATATGGCAGCTTGTCTAAAGGCACATCTATAGGACTCGGAGCTACTAAGGTTTTAGAGTCAAGGTCTTTACTAATCATATAAGTCCCCCTCACCGTGGTAACTACTGCTGTTGCTAAAATATTTTCTTTATCAGCCATAGGAAGTCAATCGTTTTGATCTAATGAGCTCAAAACTGTGTATCTATTTTCAGTTGGAATATCAAAAAGTGGGAATCTATTGGTACATATAGGCCTTTTTCTATTCATAGTTTGTGTCGGCCTATCTAGATGGCTATAAAAATAACCCAAAGGATGTACACCCACATCATTCTCCCCCATTACTAGTGATGCTGCTCTTAATAAGACAGTTGCAACATGTTGGGGGTGTCTAAAATTTATAATGACGCAATCCCCCTTACATGTTTTCCTTGCATTGCCTATCCAAGAGACTCGTCTAGTGGACAGTATTTGATCAGAGTGGTTTGTAGGGAATCCACAATTTTTGTTTAACTAAGCGACTGATTTCCGTTTAAGTGAATCGTGGGGTTCCTCGCGGAAGTTAGGTGTTACTGGAACTAGGGGTGGGACATTTGAAAGAACGATAACATAGGGCTCGCAATCTGGTGGAAGGTTAACAGAATGAGATTTTAGCACGGAAGCCCTACACCTCTCACTATTGAGTGGAGCTGTTTTAATTTGAGTACTACTACCAACTGCTCGCAATAATTTCGTAGAGTTAGTGGAACTCACTCCCTCAGTTACGGGCAGTGGTACAGAGTAAGCAGGTTGTATCAGTACATCGGGCAGTTTTATGGACTGATCCTTACTTATCTTTTCTAAAAGGCCACCCAATCTTAGTACTTCATTTGATAACAGATCAAATTTCTCCACAAGTGGTTTGGTCATAAGTTCTAATTTTACCTCAAATATTTTAGCGATATGCCCCAAAAGAACAGAGTTCTCATCCCCAGTGGTAATCGGAGCCTCTTTGTGGACTACAGTGCTTCTCTGGCATTGATCCAGCGATGTCTTGTGGTGTACACACCCCCCCGCTTGGTTTGGATTTTTCTACATTTCCTAACGACTCTTTTCGGAGGAGAAAGAAGTAATACAGGCTCATTATGGGACTCCAATAAAGCTTGACTTTGAACATCGTGATCTAAAGGAGAGATTGCAGAATTCTCCATTACAGAGGCTTCAATAGAAGGATCAACTATGGTAGAAGTATTACTACTGGCGTCTAAGGGTAACAGCACATTATCTGGGAAGGGCTCCTTTCCCAAAGATTTCCTTCTTTCACTATTGATTTTGCTCACCCTTTTGACCAGGTAATTATCCATGGTAATTTTGTTTTTAGCCATATTGGGTCACAGAACACATATTGATAATCACAGCTACTAATGAGTAAAAGAGAGGGTTATCAATAGTTAACTAATTATAGTATACCAACACGGGGCCAGTGGAGCACTAGGAGTATTTAAATAGTATCCAACTCACATGTACTCCCAGTAACAATGACAACAATATCTATCAATACGCAAGAAGGAGTAGCCTAAGTGTTAATAATAACTCAGCTGTGATGCACACAAAATCTTCACTTGACGATATCCTGAACAAATACTTGCAGCTATGACAGGGTCCTCGTTGCTTAGGGTTGTGTCCCGGCCCGGCCTCTTCCGGCCCCCTAACGGCCACACAACGGCCCGCCCTTTGTCCGGGCTTTGTCTCGGACGTTCCGCGCGGGTCCCGCGCAGCGGTGGCCGCTGATGGTTAAGAGGAAGCAGGAACCAATAGGCGGGTGAGCGGAGCGCAAGTCAGCTGCGGGCAGCCACTGGCTCCTGGGAACTGGAGTCCCGTTCAGCAACCCTCACGTCCTCGGCGTCGCAGAAACAACGGACACAGCCCCTCCAGGGACATCAAGTGTCGAGAAGAGCACAGGTGGAATAGCTCCCACAGGCGAAGCGGGACCCGCGCCAGCGGGTTCCGCGAGGTTATTTCAGTGTTTGTGGGTGGAGCGCAAGTCAGCTGCGGGTAGCCACAGGCTCCTGGGAACTGGAGTCCCGTTCAGCAACCCTCACGTCCTCGGCGCAGAAACAACGGACACAGCCCCTCCAGGGACATCAAGTGTCGAGAAGAGCACAGGTCTGGAATAGCTCCCACAGGCGAAGCGGGACCCTGTTAAATACAATGTGAATCCTTTTGATCGGCCCATTAACCTCAAACTCTCTTCTCAGCTTTGATTCAGTTGTATCGTAGTTATGTGTTGTAATTGTAAAAATTATTACCCGCTCGCCGCCTGGCCTGATGATCTGGGAACTCCTCCTAAAGTATCTATTTATGCTATATCCTCATAGGCATATCCAATACATATAATCTCCCAATGACTTTCAAGGTGACATCATGATTGTTCATGCACGCAGTGAGTAGCCAGCTCATACAAGCTATTTTGTTGGTCAGGTAAGTTTAAAATATCTGTATTTCTCACCCCTTCACTTTCATGCTCCCTTTTCTTCACTTCTCCTCACTCTGCTTTTCTCATTCCCCTTCCCTCTCTCTTCTTCCTTTACTGCTCTTTCGTAACTCCCTCACTCCTTCTCTACTACTCCCCTAGGTTTACTGCCTCCATCACTATTTTTTCAACCATGTTTCTCTCCCTGTCTCCATATGTCTCAGTCATTCTAACTGCCTCACTCCTTCTCAGTTCCTTGCTCTCTGTCTCTGTTTCTGTCTCTCTCCCCTTGTCTGTCTTACCCTTAATTTCCTTAACATCTCTGTTTCTACCACTCCTCCTCTTTCCATCACTCATTTTCCATCTATGTTAATTGTTTAACCTTCTCCGTCATTCTCCTTCCCTCACCTTCCCTAACTGTCACTATCCTTTACTCATAGTCACTCCTATTCTCCTACTTCACTTCCTCCTGTCTGTATCTCACACCCCTTCATCTTTTCGCATTCTTTCCTTCACTCTCCCTCACTCTCCTTTGCTCACTGAAAAACGGACTCCCTTTCTCTCACTCCAGTTTCCTAAATCCCTCCATCCCCTCACTCCCCATCTCTCATTTTTCCTTACCCCCTTTTCTAATCCTCATACCCCTTATCTCACCATCACTCCACTTCTCTTACTTTCAATCCCTTTACCCTGCTGTATTTCATCCGCTTCATCTGTTACTCCCTTTTCCTATCTCCGTCCCTTACTCCCCTTTTCTCACTCCCCCTCCATCACTCTCCGTTACTCACTGCCATTCCCTTACTCATTCACTCTTCTTACCTGTATCCTCTACCCTTAGTCCTTTTGTTGCAGTCAGTCTTTCACTTCCCTTTCATGACTGATCATACTTTCCTTTTCTCACTCATTCTGTCTGTCCTTTCCTCCTCTTCACTCAGTCATTTCAATCATTCATGTATACACTACACATTCATTCAATAACATTACAACACAGTATATTAGGAATATAGCTCTTCTTGGAGAAGTGAAGTGAGTTCTGAAAAGAACTGTTTTTTTTGTCTTTTTTGTTTTGTATTTTTTTTTTTAGTTTTTTAACAATTTTGTATTTTTTTTTATTTTTTTAGAGCACCAAAAAAAAACTGGTAATGAAAAACTGTTCAACAGGAACAAAAACAATAAATGAAAAAAATTATGGGCTGGAGCATGTGTGCTGCTGTATTTTGTTTTCGATCAAGTTAATACTGCTCTCACCATAGCAAAGAACAGCATTGCACACATTACAATGTATGTGCACCTTCTGGAAAAGTGGGCGGAAGTCCAGTGACCTGGTACACGGAGAATCGGCGGCCGCAGATGATGTGCTCGGCTGAGCAGGTGGAGGGTTGTCCCTTAGGCCTCTAGTTGACTCTCGAGCATAAGGTACAGGATGCACTGTCTTAAAGTGTCTCAGCATTGAATAAATACTAAACGAGTATTTCTTGCTGGGATCTCCTCTGGATAAGACAGTTCCACAAATAGAGCATGTCACCTTCGGGGCATTGACCTTCTTTTGGCCCTCTGGAAAGGTGAAGAATTTCCAGATGAAAGAGTCTTTTGTTTGGTCTTCCTTGGTGGTACCACAAAGGTCTCCTCCTCACTCCCTGAAGTAGACTGCTGTTCTGCCATTTTCAAGTAAGATTTTACTAGAGTAGCTGTTCAGCTGCTTGTCCCAGGAAATAAGAAGAAATAGTGAGGGGAGTGGGTGTGGTGTTTGAAGATTCTGGAACAGAAACTACTATGAACCAATGAAAAGTTTTGTTTCGTAATCACATGACTTGCCGTGCACGCACGGTGCTCACACCGTGCGCGCACGGTGCGCGCACAGATCAGAAATGAATTACTTTTAACCTAATTTCTAAAACATGAAAAGGAGGCTGGGAAGACACTTCCTGACCGCCTAGACCTTCTCAGGGGTTCCCTAAAGGACCTCGTAAATCAAAAAAAACATTTCATTTAATAAAAACAATTGCCGGTGCGCGCACGGTGCGCGAACCGTGAAAAACCCTTAAAAAAAAAAACATTTTAAACTGTTTATAAGTTTATAGAAGATATTAACTATGCTGTTCAACTTTATCCAAATTCAAAAAAAAAGAGCTGAGCCGCTCCATATTACAGGATACTGTCAATCTATAACTATATACATAGGTAGTTTATTGTAAAGTAAATATATAAAAAATATAATACATACATACATAAATTAGCATTTAAAAAACCTTACACTAAAAAAAACATAGGTTTCACACACGTTATAGTTAGAAATTAGCATTTAAAAAACCTTGCAAATTCACTTAAAAAACCATAGGTTTCACACACGTTATAGTTAGGAATTAGCATTTAAAAAACCTTGCAAATTCACTGAAAAAACCATAGGTTTCACACATGTTATAGTTAGCTGGACATTTCACTCGTACAAAACCATTGAAATTCCCCCTTTATAGTTAGTTCAGCTAACTATAACTCGCGCGACCGCAATCCACTGCTGATGACGTCACATATTACATCACTCATGACATGGTCAGTGACATCACTCATGACATCACTGATGACATCTCAAATGACATCACTGATGACATCACTGATGACATCATCCAGTGAATATGTGTCTTTCTGAAAAATAAATATTTTTTATTTATGTATATCTAAAGGTTAATGGAAGAATAAATGGGTAAATAAGTGTCTAAATGGATGTTTTTTTTGTAAAATTAATTGTATAACTGACTTATTAACAGTATCTTAGTGAATACAAGTATTAGTGAGTAATGTTTAAATATTTAACCCCTTCGCTGCCAGGCCTTTTCCCCCTCCTGTGCCAGGCCTTTTTTTGGCTATTTGGGGTAGTGCGCGCTTAGGCCCCTGTAACTTTTTGAGCGCATTAGGTAGCCACGCCAAATTTGCCTCCTTTTCTTCCAACATCATGGGGATTCTAAAGGTACTCAGGGTTTGTGGATTCCCCTGGAGGGGTCACAGAAAAGAGCCAAAATACAGCAAAATTTTGTTTTTTTTTGGAAAAATTGGAAAAACGGGCTGCAAATGAAAGCATCTGGGTTTTTCCCTGTAAATGTTATCAAAAAAGGGTTTGTGGGGTTGAAATCACCATTTTCCCAGCTTTTCGGGGATACCTGACTTTTGTCAGAAACCCAACATTTTTTTACACAGTTTTGGCATTTTTCTGGGACATAGCCTATTTTTGCTATTTTTTGTGCTTTTGACCTCCTTCCAGTTAATGGCAGAAATGGGTACAAAAGCAATAATGGATCCTGGAAAGCTATACATTTTCGAAAAGAAGACAACATTCTGAATTCAGCAAGGGGTCATTTGTGTAGATCCATCAAGGTTTTTTTATAGAAACAAACAGTTACATGTAGGATAAATTGAAATTCAGTTGAAAAAAACAGCCTTTTGTGTCAACGTTTTCACCTGTAACTTCTTCTAATTATGACAGCTCTTTGAAAGCAATATAACGTTGCATCCGCTGGACATTACTGGTTGTGGGGATATATAGGACTTGTAGGTTCACCAAGAACCCGACGAACCCAGAGCCAAAAACTGAATAGTAACTTGCAATGGTTTTTTATTATGTACCGGGTATATAGTAACTATTCTGTAAAAAAGTGTACATGGAAAAATCGGTATGAAAGACACCTATGTATTTCTGAAATGGGAACAAAATATAGAGTTTAGAAACAGTAGATATTTGCACATTTCTGAAATTGGGAATACTCATACTAGCATGAGAATTATCAGTCATTTTTTAGAATGACTTCTTTTTTACACAATATCTTTCATTTGGAAAGCAGAAATGCATGGAAAGTCAATAGATAATAACAGTTCCTTTACAAATCTGAATTACCCTAAGTCTCCCGATAAAAATGGTACCTCACTTGTGTGGGTAGGCATAGTGCCCACGACAGGAAACGGCGCAAAACGCAACGTGGTCACACCACATTTTCACAATGCAAAATTACCCTTTTTTTGCAAAGTGCCTAGCTCTAGTTTTTGAACCCTAGCTCTGCGGGCACCTTGGGAAACCTAGCAAACCTATACATTTTTGAAAACTAGACACCCAGGGGAATCCAGGATGGGGTGACTTGACTGCCTCCCACCAGGGTCTGTTACCCAGAATCCCTTGCAAACCTAAAAAATTGTCAAAAAAAACACATTTTCCCCACATTTCTGTCGTGGAAAGTTCCGGAATCTGCGTGGATCCACAAATTTCCACCCACCCCGCGTTCCTCAAAGTCTTACGAGAAAAACGGTACCTCACTTGTGTGGGTCGGCCTAGTGCCCGCGACAGGAAACGGCGCAAAACGCAACCTGGTCACACCTCAATTTCGCAGTGAAAAATGACCCTTTTTTGGAAAAATGACTACCTGTAGTTTTTGAACCCTAGCTCTGCGGGCACCTTGGGAAACCTAGCAAACCTATACATTTTTGAAAACTAGACACCCAGGGGAATCCAGTATGGGGTGACTTGACTGCCTCCCACCAGGGTCTGTTACCCAGAATCCCTTGCAAACCTAAAAAATTGTCAAAAAAAACACATATTCCCCACATTTCTGTCGTGGAAAGTTCCGGAATCTGCGTGGATCCACAAATTTCCACCCACCCCGTGCTCCCCAAAGTCTTACGAGAATAACGGTACCTCACTTGTGTGGGTCAGCCTAGTGCCCGCGACAGGAAACGGCGCAAAACGCAACGTGGTCACACCTCAATTTCGCACTGAAAAATGACCCTTTTTTGGAAAAATGACTAGCTGTAGTTTTTGAACCCTAGCTCTGCGGGCACCTTGGGAAACCTAGCAAACCTATACATTTTTGAAAACTAGACACCCAGGGGAATCCAGGATGGGGTGACTTGACTGCCTCCCACCAGGGTCTGTTACCCAGAATCCCTTGCAAACCTAAAAAATTGTCAAAAGAAACACATTTTCCACATATTTCTGTCGTGGAAAGTTCCGGAATCTGCGTGGATCCACAAATTTCCACCCACCCCGCGTTCCCCAAAGTTTTACGAGAAAAACGGTACCTCACTTGTGTGGGTCGGCCTAGTGCCCGCCACAGGAAACGGCGCAAAACGCAACCTGGTCACACCTCAATTTCGCAGTGAAAAATGACCCTTTTTTGGAAAAATGACTAGCTGTAGTTTTTGAACCCTAGCTCTGCGGGCACCTTGGGAAACCTAACAAACCTATACATTTTTGAAAACTAGACACCCAGGGGAATCCAGGATGGGGTGACTTGACTGCCTCCCACCAGGGTCTGTTACCCAGAATCCCTTGCAAACCTAAAAAATTGTCAAAAAAAACACATTTTCCCCAAATTTCTGTCGTGGAAAGTTCCGGAATCTGCGTGGATCCACAAATTTCCACCCACCCCGCGTTCCTCAAAGTCTTACGAGAAAAACGGTACCTCACTTGTGTGGGTCGGCCTAGTGCCCGCGACAGGAAACGGCGCAAAACGCAACCTGGTCACACCTCAATTTCGCAGTGAAAAATGACCCTTTTTGGGAAAAATGACTACCTGTAGTTTTTTAACCCTAGCTCTGCGGGCACCTTGGGAAACCTAGCAAACCTATACATTTTTGAAAACTAGACACCCAGGGGAATCCAGGATGGGGTGACTTGACTGCCTCCCACCAGGGTCTGTTACCCAGAATCCCTTGCAAACCTAAAAAATTGTCAAAAAAAACACATTTTCCCCACATTTCTGTCGTGGAAAGTTCCGGAATCTGCGTGGATCCACAAATTTCCACCCACCCCGCGTTCCCCAAAGTCTTACGAGAATAACGGTACCTCACTTGTGTGGGTCGGCCTAGTGCCCGCGACAGGAAACGGCGCAAAACGCAACCTGGTCACACCTCAATTTCGCATTGAAAAATGACCCTTTTTTGGAAAAATGACTAGCTGTAGTTTTTGAACCCTAGCTCTGCGGGCACCTTGGGAAACCTAGCAAACCTATACATTTTTGAAAACTAGACACCCAGGGGAATCCAGGATGGGGTGACTTGACTGCCTCCCACCAGGGTCTGTTACCCAGAATCCCTTGCAAACCTAAAAAACTGTCAAAAAAAACACATTTTCCCCACATTTCTGTTGTGGAAAGTTCCGGAATCTGCGTGGATCCACAAATTTCCACCCACCCCGCGTTCCCCAAAGTCTTACGAGAAAAACGGTACCTCACTTGTGTGGGTCGGCCTAGTGCCCGCAACAGGAAACGGCGCAAAACGCAACCTGGTGACACCTCAATTTCGCAGTGAAAAATGACCCTTTTTTGGAAAAATGACTAGCTGTAGTTTTTGAACCCTAGCTCTGCGGGCACCTTGGGAAACCTAGCAAACCTATACATTTTTGAAAACTAGACACCCAGGGGAATCCAGGATGGGGTGACTTGACTGCCTCCCACCAGGGTCTGTTACCCAGAATCCCTTGCAAACCTAAAAAATTGTAAAAAAAACCACATTTTCCACACATTTCTGTCGTGGAAAGTTCCGGAATCTGCGTGGATCCACAAATTTCCACCCACCCCGCGTTCCCCAAAGTCTTACAAGAAAACCGGTACCTCACTTGTGTGGGTCGGCCTAGTGCCCGCGACAGGAAACGGCGCAAAACGCAACCTGGTCACACCTCAATTTCGCAGTGAAAAATTACCCTTTTTTGGCAAAATGACTAGCTGTAGTTTTTGAACCCTAGCTCTGCGGGCACCTTGGGAAACCTAGCAAACCTATACATTGTTGAAAACTAGACACATAGGGGAATCCAGGATGGGGTGACTTGACTGCCTCCCACCAGGGTCTGTTACCCAGAATCCCTTGCAAACCTAAAAAATTGTCAAAAAAAACACATTTTCCCCACATTTCTGTCGTGGAAAGTTCCGGAATATGCGTGGTCCACAGATTTCCACACACCCCGTGTTCCCCAAAGTCTTACGAGAAAAACGGTACCTCACTTGTGTGGGTCAGCCTAGTGCCCGCGACTGGAAGTGGCGCAAAACGCAACGTGGTCACACCTCAATTTCGCAGTGAAAAATGACCCTTTTTTGGAAAAAAGACTAGCTGTAGTTTTTGAACCCTAGCTCTGCGGGCACCTTTGGGAAACCTAGCAAACCTATACATTTTTGAAAACTAGACACCCAGGGGAATCCAGGATGGGGTGACTTGACTGCCTCCCACCAGGGTCTGTTACCCAGAATCCCTTGCAAACCATAAAAATTGTCAAAAGAAACACATTTTCCACATATTTCTGTCGTGGAAAGTTCCGGAATCTGCGTGGATCCACAAATTTCCACCCACCCCGCGTTCCCCAAAGTTTTACGAGAAAAACGGTACCTCACTTGTGTGGGTCCGCCTAGTGCCCGCCACAGGAAACGGCGCAAAACGCAACCTGGTCACACCTCAATTTCGCAGTGAAAAATGACCCTTTTTTGGAAAAATGACTAGCTGTAGTTTTTGAACCCTAGCTCTGTGGGCACCTTGGGAAACCTAGCAAACCTATACATTTTTGAAAACTAGACACCCAGGGGAATCCAGGATGGGGTGACTTGACTGCCTCCCACCAGGGTCTGTTACCCAGAATCCCTTGCAAACCTAAAAAATTGTCAAAAAAAACACATTTCCCCCACATTTCTGTCGTGGAAAGTTCCGGAATCTGCGTGGATCCACAAATTTCCACCCACCCCGCATTCCCCAAAGTCTTACGAGAATAACGGTACCTCACTTGTGTGGGTCGGCCTAGTGCCCGCAACAGGAAACGGCGCAAAACGCAACCTGGTCACACCTCAATTTCGCAGTGAAAAATGACCCTTTTTTGGAAAAATGACTAGCTGTAGTTTTTGAACCCTAGCTCTGCGGGCACCTTGGGAAACCTAGCAAACCTATACATTTTTGAAAACTAGACACCCAGGGGAATCCAGGATGGGGTGACTTGACTGCCTCCCACCAGGGTCTGTTACCCAGAATCCCTTGCAAACCTAAAAAATTGTCAAAAAAACCACATTTTCCCCACATTTCTGTCGTGGAAAGTTCCGGAATCTGCGTGGATCCACAAATTTCCACCCACCCCGCGTTCCCCAAAGTCTTACGAGAAAAACGGTACCTCACTTGTGTGGGTCGGCCTAGTGCCCGCGACAGGAAACGGCGCAAAACGCAACCTGGTCACACCCCAATTTCGCAGTGAAAAATGACCCTTTTTTGGAAAAATGACTAGCTGTAGTTTTTGAACCCTAGCTCTGCGGGCACCTTGGGAAACCTAGCAAACCTATACATTTTTGAAAACTAGACACCCAGGGGAATCCAGGATGGGGTGACTTGACTGCCTCCCACCAGGGTCTGTTACCCAGAATCCCTTGCAAACCTAAAAAATTGTCCAAAAAAACACATTTTCCACACATTTCTGTCGTGGAAAGTTCCGGAATCTGCGTGGATCCACAAATTTCCACCCACCCCGCGTTCCCCAAAGTCTTACAAGAAAACCGGTACCTCACTTGTGTGGGTCGGCCTAGTGCCCGCGACAGGAAACGGCGCAAAACGCAACCTGGTCACACCTCAATTTCGCAGTGAAAAATGACCCTTTTTTGGCAAAATGACTAGCTGTAGTTTTTGAACCCTAGCTCTGCGGGCACCTTGGGAAACCTAGCAAACCTATACATTGTTGAAAACTAGACACATAGGGGAATCCAGGATGGGGTGACTTGACTGCCTCCCACCAGGGTCTGTTACCCAGAATCCCTTGCAAACCTAAAAAATTGTCCAAAAAAACACATTTTCCCCACATTTCTGTCGTGGAAAGTTCCGGAATCTGCGTGGTCCACAGATTTCCACACACCCCGTGTTCCCCAAAGTCTTACGAGAAAAACGGTACCTCACTTGTGTGGGTCAGCCTAGTGCCCGCGACTGGAAGTGGCGCAAAACGCAACGTGGTCACACCTCAATTTCGCAGTGAAAAATGACCCTTTTTTGGAAAAAAGACTAGCTGTAGTTTTTGAACCCTAGCTCTGCGGGCACCTTGGGAAACCTAGCAAACCTATACATTTTTGAAAACTAGACACCCAGGGGAATCCAGGATGGGGTGACTTGACTGCCTCCCACCAGGGTCTGTTACCCAGAATCCCTTGCAAACCTTAAAAATTGTCAAAAGAAACACAATTTCCACATATTTCTGTCGTGGAAAGTTCCGGAATCTGCGTGGATCCACAAATTTCCACCCACCCCGCGTTCCCCAAAGTTTTACGAGAAAAACGGTACCTCACTTGTGTGGGTCGGCCTAGTGCCCGCCACAGGAAACGGCGCAAAACGCAACCTGGTCACACCTCAATTTCGCAGTGAAAAATGACCCTTTTTTGGAAAAATGACTAGCTGTAGTTTTTGAACCCTAGCTCTGTGGGCACCTTGGGAAACCTAGCAAACCTATACATTTTTGAAAACTAGACACCCAGGGGAATCCAGGATGGGGTGACTTGACTGCCTCCCACCAGGGTCTGTTACCCAGAATCCCTTGCAAACCTAAAAAAGTGTCAAAAAAAACACATTTTCACCATATTTCTGTCATGGAAAGTTCCGGAATCTGCGTGGATCCACAAATTTCCACCCACCCCGCGTTCCACAAAGTCTTACGAGAAAAACGGTACCTCACTTGTGTGGGTCGGCCTAGTGCCCGCGACAGGAAACGGCGCAAAACGCAACCTGGTCACACCTCAATTTCGCAGTGAAAAATGACCCTTTTTTGGAAAAATTACTAGCTGTAGTTTTTGAACCCTAGCTCTGCGGGCACCTTGGGAAACCTAACAAACCTATACATTTTTGAAAACTAGACACCCAGGGGAATCCAGGATGGGGTGACTTGACTGCCTCCCACCAGGGTCTGTTACCCAGAATCCCTTGCAAACCCAAAAAATTGTCAAAAGAAACACATTTTCCACATATTTCTGTCGTGGAAAGTTCCGGAATCTGCGTGGATCCGCAAATTTCCACCCACCCCGCGTTCCCCAAAGTCTTACGAGAAAAACGGTACCTCACTTGTGTGGGTCAGCCTAGTGCCCGCGACAGGAAACGGCGCAAAACGCAACCTGGTCACACCTCAATTTCACAGTGAAAAATGACCTTTTTTTGGAAAAATGACTAGCTGTAGTTTTTGAACCCTAGCTCTGCGGGCACCTTGGGAAACCTAG
This sequence comes from Triturus cristatus, assembly GCF_964204655.1. NCBI lineage: Eukaryota > Metazoa > Chordata > Amphibia > Caudata > Salamandridae > Triturus > Triturus cristatus. The sequence goes on along the minus strand of NC_140579.1, from coordinate 981,420,227 downwards.
CAAACCTATACATTTTTGAAAACTAGACACCCAGGGGAATCCAGGATGGGGTGACTTGACTGCCTCCCACCAGGGTCTGTTACCCAGAATCCCTTGCAAACCTAAAAAATTGTCAAAAAAAACACATTTTCCACACATTTCTGTCGTGGAAAGTTCCGGAATCTGCGTGGATTCACAAATTTCCACCCACCCCGCGTTCCCCAAAGTCTTACGAGAAAAACGGTACCTCACTTGCGTGGGTCAGCCTAGTGCCCGCGACTGGAAGCAGCGCAAAACGTAATGTGGTCACACCTCAATTTCGCAGTGAAAAATGACCCTTTTTTGGAAAAATGACTAGCTGTAGTTTTTGAACCCTAGCTCTGCGGGCACCTTGGGAAACCTAGCAAACCTATACATTTTTTAAAACTAGACACCCAGGGGAATCCAGGATAGGGTGACTTGACTGCCTCCCACCAGGGTCTGTTACCCAGAATCCCTTGCAAACCTAAAAAATTGTCAAAAGAAACACATTTTCCACATATTTCTGTCGTGGAAAGTTCCGGAATCTGCGTGGATCCACAAATTTCCACCCACCCCGCGTTCCCCAAAGTTTTACGAGAAAAACGGTACCTCACTTGTGTGGGTCGGCCTAGTGCCCGCCACAGGAAACGGCGCAAAACGCAACCTGGTCACACCTCAATTTCGCAGTGAAAAATGACCCTTTTTTGGAAAAATGACTAGCTGTAGTTTTTGAGCCCTAGCTCTGTGGGCACCTTGGGAAACCTAGCAAACCTATACATTTTTGAAAACTAGACACCCAGGGGAATCCAGGATGGGGTGACTTGACTGCCTCCCACCAGGGTCTGTTACTCAGAATTCCTTGCAAACCTAAACAATTGTCAAAAAAAACACATTTTCCCCACATTTCTGTCATGGAAAGTTCCGGAACCTGCGTGGATCCACAAATTTCCACCCACACCGCGTTCCCCAAAGTCTTACGAGAAAAACAGTACCTCACTTGTGTGGGTCGGCCTAGTGCCCACGACAGGAAACGGTGCAAAACGCAACCTGGTCACACCTCAATTTCGCAGTGAAAAATGACCCTTTTTTGGAAAAAATGACTACCTGTAGTTTTTGAACCCTAGCTCTGCGGGCACCTTGGGAAACCTAGAAAACCTATACATTTTTTAAAACTAGACACCCAGGGGAATCCAGGATGGGGTGACTTGACTGCCTCCCACCAGGGTCTGTTACCCAGAATCCCTTGCAAACCTAACACATTGTCAAAAAAAACACATTTTCCCCACATTTCTGTCGTGGAAAGTTCCGGAATCTGCGTGGATCCACAAATTTCCACCCACCCCGCGTTCCCCAAAGTCTTACGAGAATAACGGTACCTCACTTGTGTGGGTCGGCCTAGTGCCCGCGACAGGAAATGGCGCAAAACGCAACCTGGTCACACCTCAATTTCGCAGTGAAAAATGACCCTTTTTTGGAAAAATGACTAGCTGTAGTTTTTGAACCCTAGCTCTGCGGGCACCTTGGGAAACCTAGCAAACCTATACATTTTTGAAAACTAGACACCCAGGGGAATCCAGGATGGGGTGACTTGACTGCCTCCCACCAGGGTCTGTTACCCAGAATCCCTTGCAAACCTAAAAAATTGTCAAAAAAAACACATTTTCCCCACATTTCTGTCGTGGAAAGTTCCGGAATCTGCGTGGATCCACAGATTTCCACCCACACCGCGTTCCCCACAGTCTTACGAGAAAAACGGTACCTCACTTGTGTGGGTCAGCCTAGTGCCCGCGACTGGAAGCGGCGCAAAACGCAACGTGGTCACACCTCAATTTCGCAGTGAAAAATGACCCTTTTTTGGAAAAATGACTAGCTGTAGTTTTTGAACCCTAGCTCGGCGGGCACCTTGGGAAACCTAGCAAACCTATACATTTTTTAAAACTAGACACCCAGGGGAATCCAGGATGGGGTGACTTGACTGCCTCCCACCAGGGTCTGTTACCCAGAATCCCTTGCAAACCTAAAACATTGTCAAAAAAAACACATTTTCCCCACATTTCTGTCGTGGAAAGTTCCGGAATCTGCGTGGATCCACAAATTTCCACCCACCCCGCGTTCCCCAAAGTCTTACGAGAAGAACGGTACCTCACTTGTGTGGGTCGGCCTAGTGCCTGTGACAGGAAACTGCGCAAAAGGCAACGTGGTCACACCTCAATTTTGCAGTGAAAAATGACCCTTTTTTGGCAAAAAGACTAGCTGTAGTTTTTGAACCCTAGCTCTGTGGGCACAGTGGGAAACCTAGCAAACCTATACATTTTTTAAAACCAGACACCCTGGAGAATCCAGGATGGGGTGACTTGGCTGCCTCCCACCAGGGTCTGTTACCCAGAAACCCTTGAAACCTAAAAAATTGTCCAAAAAAACACATTTCCCCCACATTTCTGTCGTGGAAAGTTCCGGAATCTGCGTGGGTCCTCAAATTTCCACCCACCCCGCGTTCCCCAAAGTCTTACGAGAAAAACAGTACCTTACTTGTGTGTGTTGGCCTAGTGCCCGCGACAGGAAACGGCGCAAAACATAGTGAGGTGACATCAAAATTGCCTATCTCAAAACCACCTGATTTTGCAAGGGGGGTCACTTGGGTTTTTGGCCCGGTGCACGGCGGCCATCTAGGGAAGCCTACCAAACCCATACATTTCTGAAAACTAGACACCCGGGGGCTTCCAGGGAGGTATGGCTTGTGTGGATCCCCCAACGTTTCCTTACCCAGAATCCCCTGCAAACCTCAATTTTAGCTGAAAAAATCACTTTTTTCACACTTGTTTGTGTGGGAAAGTTGTGGCATCACCGGGCTCACTCAAATTTCACACCTCCCAGCGTTCCCCTGGGTCTCCCGGTAAAAATGGTGCCTCACTTGTGTGGGAGGCCCAAGTACCCGCGACAGGCAAGGGCCCAAAACGTAGTGATGCGACATCAACATTGCCTATCTCAAAACCACCTGGTTTTGCAAGGGGGGTTTCTTGGGTTTTTGGCCCGGTGCACGGCGGCCATCTAGGGAAACCTACCAAACCCATACATTTCTGAAAACTAGACACCCGGGGGCTTCCAGGGAGGTATGGCTTGCGTGGATCCCCCAACGCTTCCTTACCCAGAATCCCCTGCAAACCTCAATTTTAGCTGAAAAAATCACTTTTTTCACACTTTTTTGTGTGGGAAAGTTGTGGCATCACCGGGCTCACTCAAATTTCCCACCTCCCAGCCTTCCCCTGGGTCTCCCAGTAAAAATGGTGCCTCACTTGTGTGGGAGGCCCAAGTACCCACGACAGGCAAGGGCCCAAAACGTAGTGATGCGACATCAACATTGCCTATCTCAAAACCACCTGGTTTTGCAAGGGGGGTCTCTTGGGTTTTTGGCCCGGTGCACGGCCACTATCTAGGGAAACCTACCAAACCCATACATTTCTGAAAACTAGACACCCGGGGGCTTCCAGGGAGGTATGGCTTGTGTGGATCCCCCAACGTTTCCTTACCCAGAATCCCCTGCAAACCTCAATTTTAGCTGAAAAAATCACTTTTTTCACACTTTTTTGTGTGGGAAAGTTGTGGCATCACCGGGCTCACTCAAATTTCCCACCTCCCAGCATTCCCCTGGGTCTCCCGGTACAAATGGGGCCTCACTTGTGTGGGAGGCCCAAGTACCCGCGACAGGCAAGGGCCCTAAACGTAGTGATGCGACATCAACATTGCCTATCTCAAAACCACCTGGTTTTGCAAGGGGGGTCTCTTGGGTTTTTGGCCCGGTGCACGGCGGCCATCTAGGGAAACCTACCAAACCCATACATTTCTGAAAACTAGACACCTGGGGTCTTCCAGGGAGGTATGGCTTGCGTGGATCCCCCAACGTTTCCTTACCCAGAATCCCCTGCAAACCTCAATTTTAGCTGAAAAAATCACTTTTTTCAGACTTTTTTGTGTGGGAAAGTTGAGGCATCACCGGGCTCACTCAAATTTCCCACCTCCCAGCGTTCCCCTGGGTCTCCCGGTAAAAATGGTGCCTCACTTGTGTGGGAGGCCCAAGTACCCGCGACAGGCAAGGGCCCAAAACGTAGTGATGCGACATCAACATTGCCTATCTCAAAACCACCTGGTTTTGCAAGGGGGGTCTCTTGGGTTTTTGGCCCGGTGCACGGCGGCCATCTAGGGAAACCTACCAAACCCATACATTTCTGCAAACTAGACACCCGGTGCTTCCAGGGAGGTATGGCTTGCATGGATCCCCCAACGTTTCCTTACCCAGAATCCCCTGCAAACCTCAATTTTAGCTGAAAAAATCACTTTTTTCACACTTTTTTGTGTGGGAAAGTTGTGGCATCACCGGGCTCACTCAAATTTCACACCTCCCAGCGTTCCCCTGGGTCTCCTGGTAAAAATCGGGCCTCACTTGTGTGGGAGGCCCAAGTACCCGCGACAGGCAAGGGCCCAAAATGTAGTGATGCGACATCAACATTGCCTATCTCAAAACCACCTGGTTTTGCAAGGGGGGTCTCTTGGGTTTTTGGCCCGGTGCACGGCGGCCATCTAGGGAAACCTACCAAACCCGTACATTTCTGAAAACTAGACACCCGGGGGCTTCCAGGGAGGTATGGCTTGCGTGGATCCCCCAACGTTTCCTTACCCAGAATCCCCTGCAAACCTCAATTTTAGCTGAAAAAATAATTTTTTTCACACTTTTTTGTGTGGGAATGTTGTGGCATCACCGGGCTCACTCAAATTTCACACCTCCCAGCGTTCCCCTGGGTCTCCCGGTAAAAATGGTGCCTCACTTGTGTGGGAGGCCCAAGTACCCGCGACAGGCAAGAGCCCAAAACGTAGTGATGTGACATCAACATTGCCTATCTCAAAACCACCTGGTTTTGCAAGGGCGGTCTCTTGGGTTTTTGGTCCGGTGCACGGCGGCCATCTAGGGAAACCTACCAAACCCATACATTTCTGAAAACTAGACACCCGGGGGCTTCCAGGGAGGTATGGCTTGCATGGATCCCCCAACGTTTCCTTACCCAGAATCCCCTGCAAACCTCAATTTTAGCTGAAAAAATCACTTTTTTCACACTTTTTTGTGTGGGAAAGTTGTGGCATCACCGGGCTCACTCAAATTTCACACCTCCCAGCGTTCCCCTGGGTCTCCCGGTAAAAATGGTGCCTCACTTGTGTGGGAGGCCCAAGTACCCGCGACAGGCAAGGGCCCAAAACGTAGTGATGCGACATTTGGGATAGAGTCGCATCACTACGTTTTGGGCCCTTGCCTGTCGCGGGTACTTGGGCCTCCCACACAAGTGAGGCACCATTTTTACCGGGAGACCCAGGGGAACGCTGGGAGGTGTGAAATTTGAGTGAGCCCGGTGATGCCACAACTTTCCCACACAAAAAAGTGTGAAAAAAGTGATTTTTTCAGCTAAAATTGAGGTTTGCAGGGGATTCTGGGTAAGGAAACGTTGGGGGATCCACGCAAGCCATACCTCCCTGGAAGCCCCCGGGTGTCTAGTTTTCAGATATGTATGGGTTTGGTAGGTTTCCCTAGATGGCCGCCGTGCACCGGGCCAAAAACCCAAGAGACCCCCCTTGCAAAACCAGGTGGTTTTGAGATTGGCAATGTTGATGTCGCATCACTACGTTTTGGGCCCTTGCCTGTCGCGGGTACTTGGGCCTCCCACACAAGTGAGGCACCATTTTTACCAGAAGACCCAGGGGAACGCTGGGAGGTGGGAAATTTGAGTGAGCCCAGTGATGCCACAACTTTCCCACACAAAAAAGTGTGAAAAAAGTGATTTGTTCAGCTAAAATTGAGGTTTGCACGGGATTCTGGGTAAGGAAACGTTGGGGGATCCACGCAAGCCATACCTCCCTGGAAGCCCCCGGGTTTCTAGTTTTCAGAAATGTATGGGTTTGGTAGGTTTCCCTAGATGGCCGCCGTGCACCGGGCCAAAAACCCAAGAGACCCCCCTTGCAAAACCAGGTGGTTTTGAGATAGGCAATGTTGATGTTGCATCACTATGTTTTGGGCCCTTGCCTGTCGCGGGTACTTGGGCCTCCCACACAAGTGAGGTACCATTTTTACCGGGAGGCCCAGGGGAATGCTGGGAGGTGGGAAATTTGAGTGAGCCCGGTGATGCCACAACTTTCCCACACAAAAAAGTGTGAAAAAAGTGATTTTTTCTGCTAAAATTGAGGTTTGCAGGGGATTCTGGGTAAGGAAACGTTGGGGGATCCACGCAAGCCATACCTCCCTGGAAGCCCCCGGGTGTCTAGTTTTCAGAAATGTATGGGTTTGGTAGGTTTCCCTAGATGGCCGCCGTGCACCGGGCCAAAAACCCAAGAGACCCCCCTTGCAAAACCAGGTGGTTTTGAGATAGGCAATGTTGATGTCGCATCACTATGTTTTGGGCCCTTGCCTGTCGCGGGTACTTGGGCCTCCCACACAAGTGAGGCACCATTTTTACCGGGAGACCCAGGGGAACGCTGGGAGGTGTGAAATTTGAGTGAGCCCGGTGATGCCACAACTTTCCCACACAAAAAAGTGTGAAAAAAGTGATTTTTTTCAGCCAAAATTGAGGTTTGCAGGGGATTCTGGGTAAGGAAACATTGGGGGATCCACGCAAGCCATACCTCCCTGGAAGCCCCCGGGTGTCTAGTTTTCAGAAATGTATGGGTTTGGTAGGTTTCCCTAGATGGCCGCCGTGCACCGGGCCAAAAACCCAAGAGACCCCCCTTGCAAAACCAGGTGGTTTTGAGATAGGCAATGTTGATGTCGCATCACTACGTTTTGGGCCCTTGCCTGTCGCGGGTACTTGGGCCTCCCACACAAGTGAGGCACCATTTTTACCGGGAGACCCAGGGGAATGCTGGGAGGTGGGAAATTTGAGTGAGCCCGGTGATGCCACAACTTTCCCACACAAAAAATTGTGAAAAAAGTGATTTTTTCAGCTAAAATTGAGGTTTGCAGGGGATTCTGGGTAAGGAAACGTTGGGGGATCCACGCAAGCCATACCTCCCTGGAAGCCCCCGGGTGTCTAGTTTTCAGAAATGTATGGGTTTGGTAGGTTTCCCTAGATAGCCGCCGTGCACCGGGCCAAAAACCCAAGAGACCCCCCTTGCAAAACCAGGTGGTTTTGAGATAGGCAATGTTGATGTCGCATCACTACGTTTTGGGCCCTTGCCTGTCGCGGGTACTTGGGCCTCCCACACAAGTGAGGCACCATTTTTACCGGGAGACCCAGGGAAACGCTGGGAGGTGTGAAATTTGAGTGAGCCCGGTGATGCCACAACTTCCCACACAAAAAAGTGTGAAAAAAGTGCTTTTTTTCAGCTAAAATTGAGGTTTGCAGGGGATTCTGGGTAAGGAAACGTTGGGGGATCCACGCAAGCCATACCTCCCTGGAAGCCCCCGGGTGTCTAGTTTTCAGAAATGTATGGGTTTGGTAGGTTTCCCTAGATGGCCACCGAGCACGGGTCAAAAAGACAGTTGACCCCCTTGCAAAACCAGAACGTTTTGACATTGTTTCTACAACGTGAGAATTTCGGCACAATATTGCATGGACAATGTGACAGATATTTTGAGGTTTGCAGGACATTGAGGATAAAAAACCTTTTTGGAATTCACAAGAGAGACATCACCATGAACTCCCATGGGTTTACGACAATATCTACAGTTGGTGGGTTATTTTTACATGGAACATTCACCTTGGCAGAGAAATTAAAAAGACAAAGAATCCTGCACAGCCACCTATTCCTCAATCGCACACACATACTGGTTGGATTTGGCACGAGGGCGAGTGATGGTTTAGTATATTAAATTTTATTAAGAAGAGATTTCACAAAAATGAAATGCACTGTCAATAATTCAATGGAGAAAAAACTGAACCAATGACTCGCAGCTTGTGAGCTGTAAAGCCACGGCAAGGCACCAACCGCTTTACAGGCCATTCACACACCTTTCATACGTGATACACACAAGACCATTCGCACCACCAGGCACAACAACAACACATTACAAAATTCACAAAAGGGACAAGGTACACCCTGCTTCAGAAAGGCAAATATTACTGCACAGCCATCTAATCCTCAAGCACACACACATACTGCTTGGATTTGGCACGAGGGTGAGTGATGGTTCAGAATATACAATTGTATTAGCAAGTGATTTCACAAAAATGAAATGCACTGTTAATAATTGAAAGGGCGAGAAACTGAACCATTGACTCACAGCTCGTGAGCTGTAAAGCTCGACAAGGCACCAACCTCTTTACAGGCCATTCATACACCTTTCATACGCGTGAGACATACAAAACCATTCACACCGCCAGCCGCGGGCCCATCACATAACAAAACTCACACCAGCACACAGCGCCATTCAAGGGCCCATCACTTTCACACGCCCACTTTCCTGACACAGCAACTACACAAGCAGATGGATTGCGTGGAGTGGCACTCAGCTAGCAGTGTGTGTAGTGACCAGCAGCAAGTCACTACTCACACACAGCCAGCCGAGCGCCAGTCCACGCACACCGCTAGCCGAGCACCAGTCCACGCACACCGCTAGCTAAACACCAGTCCACGCACACCGCTAGCCAAGCGCCAGACCACGCACACCACCAGCCAATCACCAGTCCACGCACACCGCCAGTCAAGCACCAGTCCACGCACACCGCCAGCCAAGCACCAGTCCACACACACCGCCAGCCAAGCACCAGTCCACGCACACCGCCAGCCAAGCACCAGTCCAAGCACACCACCAGCCAAGCACCAGTCCATGCACACCGCCAGCCAAGCACCAGTCCACGCACACCGCCAGCCAAGCACCAGTCCACGCACACCGCCAGCCAAGCACCAGTCCACGCACACCACCAGCCAAGCACCAGTCCATGCACACCGACAGCCAAGCACCATTCCACGTACACCGCCAAATAAGTGCCAGTCCACACACACTGCCAACACATTTAGGATTTTTTTAGACAAAAATAAAAACACAAACAAATCACAAATAGATACAAATCTACAAACACAAAATCAGAAACTAAACACATTGCACTAACGCCAACCTTGAAACAGAATCAAATTTTTCAAAGAATACAAACCAATCAGTTAACTTTACCACTCATGAATGCTCCCAAAAATTCTTTTGCGTATGGTACGCTCTAAAACAAGCAGGGACACACAGCCTAGGTTTAGATGGATGGTTGGGGCAGTACATACGAATCTCCTTCCGCGTACCTCTTCGCCAACAGACTCTGCATCTCCTAGTGGGAAAATCTTTTGCCGGTGTGGGAGGGATGAAATCAGGAAAGTGGCAATCTTTCAATCGAACCACATCCTCCACCACTCCAAATCTAGGAACACTTGCCTGTTCCACAACAACAAGGCTAGCTATCACAGAGTGCTGAAACTGAAGAAATGTCAACTTTGACGCAGGAGAACACTCCTTGAACACAATAAAAGCATTGAACATTGCTAATTCAAAGAAATGGATGGACAAATTCTTATACCAAACATAAGCCTTCCGAATAGCAGAGTAAGGTTCCAACCTCTGATCTACTCTGTCAACACCACCCATGTGCTTATTGTAGTCTAGAATGCACACAGGTTTGCGCACTTCAGCAACCTGACCCCAAACAGCCACAGGTGAAGTACTCTCATCATGGATGGTAGTCAGCATGTACACATCCCTCCTGTCCACAAATTTTACAGCTAGTAGTTCATCACTACGCAAGGAACTGCACTGCCCCCTCTGAAGTTTTTTGCAAACAAGCTCTTTCGGATAAGCTTTACGGTTAGAGCGGATTGTGCCACATGCAAAAGTGTCCACTTTATACAATTCCTTAAATAATTGCACAGCAGTATAGAAGTTATCAAGGTACAAATGGTGGCCTCTGTTAAACAGTCTCCTAGCAAGATCCCACACAATTTTCTCTGCAACTCCAAAAGTGGACGGACAACCTGGGGGGTCAATAGCAGAATCTCTACCAGTGTACACACGAAAATTAAAAACATATACTGTCCTACTCTCAGACAACATATACAGCTTAATTCCATAGCGTGCCCTCTTGCTAGGGATGTACTGCCTAAAAACCAAATGGCCCTTGAACAAGACCAAAGATTCATCAATAGATATTTCTTTCCCTGGAGTATAGATCTCAGAAAATCGATCCACAAAGTGATCAAGAACGGGCCGAATCTTAAAAAGACGGTCACAGTCAGGGTGATCTTGTGGCAACGCCATAGAATTATCAACAAAATGCAGCATACGTAGCAAAAGTAAATACCGATTACGAGTCATAACTGCAGGAAATATGGCAGTTGCCAACAAGGGGCTAGTAGACCAATATGAAGCCAAGGTTGGCTTCCTTACCACACCCATCAATAAAGTCAAACCCAAAAACTTCTTAATCTCTTCCAGATATGTGGGAGTCCACCGGGTAGCTCTAGACTGGGGCCTAAGTTTGTCGCTGTTGTTCCTCAAAAACTGTTCAGCATACAAATTTGTCTGCTCAACAATCTCACCCAAAAATACATCATCCATAAACAACTGAAATAAACTGTATAGGCAAAAAGTTTTCACAATTCACTGTACACCCTGCATCACCACTAAAGTCAGGCAACACCAGCTGCACCATGTTTGGATCAACCCAAAGTCCAGCACTTCCAGTAGGAAGCCTAGCAGCCTCAGACTGCAATCCAGATGCCTCTTGCACCATCGGCACAGCAGTTTCCTCCTCTAAGACAGGCACTTCATCCGCACTGAGAGTTGCTTCATCCACACCAAGAGTACCTTCATCTGCACTGAGAGTACCTTCATCATCCGATGATTCCATGTTGAGTGAAAACTCACTGCCAGAATTTTCCCCTCCCTCCTCTCCCTCAGACGCACTGTCAGTCTCATAATCATGCTCAGAGGAAGATTCAAGAAGCATACCGACCACCTGTTGAGCAGTCATTCTACGGCTAGCCATATTGCTTACTAATAAAGGTAACTTGTCAAACAAGTCAACAACAACAAACTCTTTGTAAAATAAGTAATAAACAAAAAGCACCTTTATCAAAAACTCAAATATACTCCAAAACAATACCACTCACTTGCCAGAGGCAGCTAAACTACTCACCACCACCAACTCTGTACAGACACAGTATGGATCAACAATATCCCACTAAAAAAGAAAGAGAAAAGCAATTACACATAAGACTATGCAAAACACATCGCAAAGAATTTCATGCTCAAACCACTAACTAAATATGCCGCCATTATGACATCACTTACAAAAAAATTCATTCAGACATTATATTATTACTCATTTGGTGTAAATACAACAACAAAAAATTTCTTACCAACACAATGCAACTACACAAAACTGCAGAACAGCCACCGTCGAAAAGCTTTAGACTAGAATAAAAAGAAGAAAAAAAACTTTATTGTAACATATGCATATAATGCTCTAGACCATCACGTACTGCGCAAAATGTATTGCTTGAACCTCCCACTTTCAAAAAGGAAAGATCGATGGCCCAATCCTTTACAAGCAACGCGGCGAGAATCTGGAACTGAGCCTCAGCTCCGGACCACCCCCTCCCTCTTCCCAGTCCTTCAAAACTAACCTCAAAGTTCTCCTCCTGCAAAGACAATTCCAAACTTAATTCACACCCTCTCTACTGTGTGAAGGAAGTCTTTACATTATAGGAAATTCTGTTCTCCATGCCCGTAGAAGTGCCTACCCAGTGTGTTCCTGTGTTTTGCGTGTCTGCCATTTATTGCACTTTTATACCTCTACTTGTACTTTGTACTCTTTTGTAAGTTGACACCACTACAGTACACCTGCTTGTGCTAAGACATCAAGCCTTCTAAGGTCTAGTGGGGCCTTCTACGGTCTAGCATGGGAATGTGCTCCCTCAGTACAGTGGTGTGGTGGACTGGTCATGAATGCTGAACCCGGTTCCCCATTTCCAAATTCAACAGCTCCGGCCATAGTGCCACATCCCCACTGAACGCCATACTTGCCGCCTGAGAGAAACTCGCACTGCCTTCAGCTATAACCTAATTGTGCCCGCTATAAACACTTGGATGTGGCTCAATTCAAATTATGCACTTGATAAGAGTAATACGCTGCCTAAAAAAAAAAAAAACACTCCTAGGGATTGCAAAGCATGTGAAATGTAAGCAGAAACAACATGGTTACCTAAACGATCTCTCACTAACTATTCAGAAATCAGCGAGTGGTTTCACCTGAAAAGTTATGGACATGACTAGAGGGCCCTGAAGGGAACCGTTTCACTGTCCATTGCTTACATCCTTACAAAACATAAGCAGTATGGTAGACCACATCCATAAACACAGAACCATGGTGCACATTGTGTTTTCCAATTCACCCATCAACCAGGTATTGCAGTACCTCCAGAAATGGTACACTCTCCCACCCTGGAAACAACAATGCTGTTCAAAGGAAGACGAGAAAACAAAAGTAGCACTACACTGGCAAACTCTGATGCTGGTGTACTTGGATGCAAATAAAATCAATCTGGCCACTTTGCAACCCCTCTGTCTTACTTTATTTTGCCCCCCCTGGGAACAACAATGCTGTTCAAAGTTAGACGAGAAAACGAAAGTAGCACTTCACTGGCAAACTCTGATGCTGGTGTACTTGGATGCAAATAAAAACAATCTGGCCACTTTGCAACCCCTCTGTCTTACTTTATTTCGCCCCCCCTGGGAACAACAATGCTGTTCAAAGTTAGACGAGAAAACGAAAGTAGCACTTCACTGGCAAACTCAGATGCTGGTGTACTTGGATGCAAATAAAATCAATCTGGCCACTTTGCAACCCCTCTGTCTTACTTTATTTCGCCCCCCCCTGGGAACAACAATACTGTTCAAAGGAAGACGAGAAAACGAAAGTAGCACTTCACTGGCAAACTCTGATGCTGGTGTACTTGGATGCAAATAAAATCAATCTGGCCACTTTGCAACCCCTCTGTCTTACTTTATTTCGCCCCCCCTGGGAACAACAATACTGTTCAAAGGAAGACGAGAAAACAAAAGTAGCACTTCACTGGCAAACTCTGATGCTGGTGTACTTGGATGCAAATAAAATCAATCTGGCCACTTTGCAACCCCTCAGTCTTACTTTATTACGCCCCCCCTGGGAACAACAATACTTTTCAAAGGAAGACGAGAAAACGAAAGTAGCACTTCACTGGCAAACTCTGATGCTGGTGTACTTGGATGCAAATAAAATCAATCTGGCCACTTTGCAACCCCTCTGTCTTACTTTATTTCGCCCCCCCCCTGGGAACAACAATACTTTTCAAAGGAAGACGAGAAAACGAAAGTAGCACTTCACTGGCAAACTCTGATGCTGGTGTACTTGGATGCAAATAAAATCAATCTGGCCACTTTGCAACCCCTCTGTCTTACTTTATTTCGCCCCCCCTGGGAACAACAATACTGTTCAAAGGAAGACGAGAAAACAAAAGTAGCACTTCACTGGCAAACTCTGATGCTGGTGTACTTGGATGCAAATAAAATCAAACTGGCCACTTTGCAACCCCTCTGTCTTACTTTATTTCGCCCCCCCCTGGGAACAACAATACTGTTTAAAGGAAGACGAGAAAACGAAAGTAGCACTTCACTGGCAAACTGATGCTGGTGTACTTGGATGCAAATAAAATCAATCTGGCCACTTTGCAACCCCTCTGTCTTACTTTATTTTGCCCCCCCTTGGTACAACAATGCTGTTCAAAGTTAGACGAGAAAACGAAAGTAGCACTTCACTGGCAAACTCTGATGCTGGTGTACTTGGATGCTAATAAAATCAATATGGCCACTTTGCAACCCCTCTGTCTTACTTTATTTAGCCCCCCTGGGAACAACAATACTGTTCAAAGGAAGACGAGAAAACGAAAGTAGCACTTCACTGGCAAACTCTGATGCTGGTGTACTTGGATGCAAATAAAATCAATCTGGCCACTTTGCAACCCCTCTGTCTCACTTTATTTTGCCCCCCCTGGGAACAACAATTCTCTTCAACGTTACACGAGTAAACGAAAGTAGCACTTCACTGGCAAACTCTGTGATGCTGGTGTATTTGTATACTAAAAAAAAAATCAGGGCACTTTGCAACCCCTCTGACTTATTTTGTTTCACCCCCCACCCCCCTACGCTACCAGCACCCACCGTTCACAAGATAGCCCCCCTCCCCAGCCCCAAAACTGACCTTTACTCTCCGACGCGCAGGAAGCAAATGGCTTCCTGCGCCTCGGAGAGCAAAGGGGAAGCCTCCGATGAAGTCAGCGCGCCTCGCGCGCTGACGTGATTGATGACGCGGGTGGGGGGGCGGGGGGAGGCAAGGGAAGGTCTTCCCCTGCCTCCCCAGTAAAAAAAAAAAAGATCGACGAATCACGGGGGGAGCGCCAGCGCTTCCCCCAAGGGTGGGTCCCATGACGAGATGGTCTCGTCATGGGCACAGCGCGACTGTGCTCCATGACGAGACCATCTCGTCATGGGCACAGAAGAGGTTAAATATCTGTATCAGTGTCTCACTTTGTGTATAAGTGGCTGCATGGGTTGGTGAGTAGCTACATGCGTGTGTATATGGGTTATTAGTTCGTTTTTAGGGTATCAGTATGAGTGTCTGTATGGTTCAGTGGGAGATGTTACTTAGCGTATAGATGCATGAATGAGTGACTCACTGTTTGTATGTGTATTGAAGACAGTAAGTGAGCAGGACAGTATGGGTGGATGAGTGTGTGTATGGGTGAGTAAGACAGTGAATGACTGTCTCAATAGTGTCTTTATGAGTAAGTCCATATGTTTTAAAGTAGTATATGTGAGTATTGATGTATATAAGTGAGGATATATGAGAGTGAGAGATTGGAAGAGTTCCTGTATAAATAAGTATGTGTTTCTATAAGTGATTGTTTAAGAGAGTAAGTATGTGTACGTTTCTGTAGAAGTAAGTGTAGTGGTGTGTGTATAGCTGTATATGCAAGTAAATGGATGTTTATTTGCATGTGTGAGTATGTGTGTGAGTAACTCTATGTATGAGTGTAGGTGTATAACAGGATGTATAGGTGTATGAGTAGATATGATGACTGAGTACATGTATGAGTGACTATACAGAAGCGTTGATGAATGAGTGGATGCGTATGTAGATTTTGGAATTACTGAATAGGTTGTTCTAACTGGTATTGGTATCTCTATAGTTTTCAAAACTTTAGTTTGTATTTTTCAATGTGTGTATCAAAGTTTATATTAGGATAAGAGGAGGTCTGCCACTCTTACACAAGGATGATGTCATCAGTGATGTCATTTGAGATGTCATCAGTGATGTCATGAGTGATGTCACTGACCATGTCATGAGTGATGTAATATGTGACGTCATCAGCAGCGGATTGCGGTTGCGCGAGTTATATTTAGCTGAACTAACTATAACGGGGGAATTTCAATGGTTTTGTACGAGTGAAATGTCCAGCTAACTATAACATGTGTGAAACCTATGGTTTTTTCAGTGAATATATATATATATAGAGCTGTATATATATGTTTTTCATATAGAATTTTTATTATTTCCGGGGTCCCCGCAAATGTGCGGGAATATTCAGTGCTTATGACTATTGATGAGGATCCCCTGGAAGAGAATGGTGCTGTGGCATGATTTCATCATGTTTGATACCAAACATGCCCAGGTTCGGCACAGCCAATATAGTTAGCCACCGCGTAATGACACATGGCCGATATATATATCGAAATGGCTGATGTAGTTGCAAAGGCTTGATAATAACCTTTGGGGTTAGTAGGGGGTGTCCTGCTCATGCAGCCTAAAACCTATAACCCAGCACCCTGCATTTAGGATTGAAAGGCCTGCCTTAAGGGTGACTTAAGGGTTTTAAGAATAGTGACCTCTGATATAAGGAAACCAATATCTGTAGTAAGTGGTGTTAGCACCAGCTTACATATGCTGTAATGCTAGGCCTGTATTCCCAGTTTAAGGTGTCTCTCATGGGTGGTATAATACATGCTGCAACCCATAGGAGTCCCCTGGTGTACCTATGCCCTGGGTACCATAAACTAGAGGCTCACAAGGGTACATCAGTAGCCAATTGTGAAGGTACCAAAGTACTTGCCATGTCAAATTTGGGTAGGAAGCACAGTGGCTGGGGTCCTATTTAGCAGGATCCTAGCCAGAGTTGTAAAAAAAAACATACTGACACCAGCAAAAAGTGGGGAGTAACCATGAAAGCAGATCCTACTTTCTTACAGATGGTCTCACCCTTGTTGGTGTTAATGGGTATCGAAACATGTAGTCTGCTAGGTTTTGATCCTTTCAGGGTTAGTGGTTCATGACATAAGTATATTCTTGCAGTTGGACTCTTTTTGCTCTGAGGTTGCCAAATATCGTTTATAGAGCTTGGTTATCATTCACAATGGTGAATTGTTTGTCATAGATGGAAGTGTGGTAGTATTCACATGCCATACGACCACCAGGCTTTTCCTTTCCAGATGCAATTATGCCTATTCTACATCTGTAAGACTTTGACTGGCATAGGAGACTATCAACCGTTTGTTGCCATCTCATTCATTTTGGGCTAGAATAGGACCTAGTCCGACCGAACTGGTGTCCTCTGTAATTTCATGCATAGATAGGGGCAAAAATATGCCATATTCGCCACACAACTGACTTTTGTTTTTGATGATCTAGAAGGCTTGTTCACAATTGGCTTTCCACTTCAAAGCTAAGCCTTCTTTTGTAAATTCTCTCAGTAACACACTGATGGTACCATAGTCCTTGACGTATCTTGAAAATTACATAGGCATTCCTAGATAGAATTGCAGCTCACTGACATCTCAAGTTGATGGAGTGCTCTTGAGAGTATTTTTATTGTCTGGGTGGGTTTCAAGCCTTGGTCAGAGAAGATATTTCCATATAATTCCGGTGACCATTGTAGAATTTGTACTTGTCGACATTGAATGTTAAATTTGCCTCCTGTAGCGCGTGGAAGACACATTGTGGAAGAGTCATTACTGTGCCATGTCATGTTGCTCCCTTGTTTCTCCAAAAACAAGAATGTTATCGCTCAACATAAAGGCATTTATGTTGTGTCTGATTACCCTTCGGATGGCTTCCTGAATGATTTCTGCTGAAGATCACATGCCAAAATAAAGTCTTTTGTATCTGAACAATCCTAGGTGCATGCTGAATGTGGTGATGTATCAGAAGTCCTTGTAAAGTTCAAGTTAATAGGTTTTGTTCAAGTCTAATTTAGAGAACATCTTTGCTTCATATCGTTGATGTGGGAACCTGGGTGCTGTACCCTCTTAATTACTATGTCGGTTTGCCTCATATACACACATGATCTCACTTTTCCACCTGAGTTTCTTTATGGTACCAACACTAACAAGAATAACCATGGGGTAGGTTCTGTTGATTCCTCAATAATGTCTGTGCTGAAGAAATCATGAAAATTGTCTTCGACAGGCTGTTGAAAATGGAATAGTACCTTACCATGATGCTGATCTACAGGTTTGACAGTTTTGCCTATGTGTAATTTCACTTGATAGTGTTTCATCTTTCTCAGGCCAGTGAACAACTTGGGGTGTTGCTCAGCCAGCCGTGTGTCATCTTAAATGGTGTACAGGATGGCAATTACCTTCAGTTGGCACACTGCCCGAACAGAGCCGTCCATGAAATGCACCTCTGTCTCTTTTTTTTGGTCTTTTTATGTGAGTGTCATCTTGAATGCACCAAGGCATGGCAGTGGTTTGTGGGCCATCCAAGTAAAGAACTTAATTTTAGTGTGTCATAATTTTGTCATTGACAAGAGTGGCTATGTTGTCACTCATTCGCATCTAGACTGTGCATTTCGAGTATGAGGATGTATTTCTGCAAGAGCTTTGTGATGACAGGAAATGGAGGTTGCCCCGGCGGTAGTGGGAGATCAGGAAGAACTGCTGCTACTGTCCCTCATAGCTCTGGCATAGTGATGTTTCTCCTTTGCAGCGGGATTTCCAGGTGTCATCTCGGGCTGTCGTCTCGGTCAGCTCTCCAGACTGAATCACAATGGCTGTTCTAGCCAAACCAGGCGACATGTGTCACAATTCTGGGTATTTTGTCTTCAAGTAGGAAGGGATATAGAGTCATGTTTGGCTGAGTAATCAAGATGATAATGATTGTGGCGGGGATCATGATTTCCCATGGTGATCTTTATTCATTCTTTCAGATCTCTCTCATGTACACGGAATGCTTGATCCCTCTTTTCTGCCCTACTGGCTTAAATTTTGTTGACTTATAGTTCTGCATGATGATTGATGCAGGTTATTATCTGTATTTGTTTAACGGTGTAGCTTTTTTTCAATAGTTTCCATATTAGGGACTCAGGTAGGCATCCGTCCATAATGCGCAACCAAATGGCATCTTAATCATTAATCTTATTAAAATTACAGTACAGTCATCGGAGCTGTGTGATGTTTTCATCAAATGGCTCCTGTCTTTCCTGTGAGGCAATATTAAAAGATTATCTCTCATAGTTTAGATTATCTGTTTGGGAAAATTGGCAATTGAGCACTTCACACATGCTGTTGTAGTTTGATGCTTTTGCAGTAGGGAGAGCCTATGGCGTGTGACAAACTAGGACAAGCGCATACATCTCTTTTTCCCTCGTCAGCACGCTCGGGAAGGTGAAGATAGTTTATAGTCTAGTTTCTTAGACTGCTGGGCGTCACACAGAGGGTACGCATAGGCCCTGGGTGTGATATAGGGCCACTTTTTTATTTTCGCTTGGACCTCTGGGCATGCCACAGATGGTAAGGATAGGCCCATAGGGTCACCACCTTGATCTTATTATTTAGTATAAAGGAGTTTTCTTAGGTACTGGCGGTTTCTTAACACTGACCTGCATGAAATAAATTAAGTGGTGTTTTTTTTCCCTTGGACTACTGGGCGTCACACAGATGGTACACATGACCCCTGAGTGTGATATAGGGTGTGTTAGGGAAAATCCGGACCTTGGTGAATAAGGCATAGCTTGTGTCTGGCCAGAGAGGGCCAATAATTGTCAGGCTGTTCTTTCTTCTCTGCGCTATTTTTGTCCCCAAGCCGATACTGACAGACTATCTGGCCCACTAAGCTCCATTTACCGCGCAGAGTATTCCCACTTCATCAGGCAGTAGGCGCTAGGAGTGGGCTATGATTTTTTGGAAAAAATAATTTTTTCTGTCAATTTTTTGCCTTCTACTTTCATTAAGGGTTTCAATGTATGCATTGCTGATGTTGTGGTGCAGTTAACATTTTGCAATAGTATTTTATGTTTAAATGTTATGTCCTGTTAGAAGGTTTATGTGTTTATGAAACAGTGACCATTTTTCCCACGTCAGTACTCCCTATTTGCTGTTCCACTACTACAACGTAACTCGCATTGTTCTGAACTAACCATTGCACTTTCGCACAGGTTGTTATTATTTCATTGCATTGGCTTTGTCTACTGTTAAGTGCTTTTATGTGATGCATCGTTTTTCTTAATAGAGCTCATAACGAGTAGTTGTGGCTGGCACAACCCTGTGTACACAATTTTCCCACGATCACAGTAGAAATTAGAATTATTTAAAGGTTGAGAGAGTCAGAAGTTCACAAACTCATTAAAAATAGTTTCGTAACTCATCATGGAGTCAGCACTAAACCACATGCACACTAGATTCCCCACACTGCTGTAAGTGGCACGCACACACCAAGGCATAAACATTCCCCTGGCCTGAGGGGGGAACATTCGATACCAACATAATAGAGCACACAAGATCACACATACAGAGCAGATATGCAGGTCAAAAGAGGACTAAACGAGAGGCCCTACTAGAAACATGGGCCATCTTTGAGGTGGCCCGTCCTGCAAAGTTGTCCTCAAACTCGCAAGCAAGGCTTCTGCACTTCCCCCACCATACACCAGCAGGAAGGTGCTCTCTCTGATGCCTGCCAACCCAGCCGCCCCTGCCCTGGGTTACACCAATCAACCAGTAGAGGGGGCCAGTGGGCTCCCCACCTGGAAGCAAGCCAGACCCAGGGTAGGCAGACCAACCAGCCCAAGCGAATCCAGCCCCCAGTCCGGTGCAAGGCTCCCTCAAAGTTCGACCTCCCCAATCCATCGGTCACAGCCCATCAAGCCCCTGCGGAATGAGGAGCACATGCTTCAAACCACCCCACAGAACGCTCTAGAGTCAGAGGGAGGTTCATAGCAGTTGTGGACGATGACACCAAAAGTGCCTGGGGGGACGGTATAGGGGCCCAGCCCTACAAAATCCAATACTGAGGGGGGAGCTGTAGGATATGCTGTCCAAGGGTATGCTCAAGACTGCAGAGGAAGCATCAGGGAGTGATCTTGAAGTCAAAATGCTACCAAGGAGAACCGCACACAGAACCGAGCGAAGAAGGCAGCTCAGGTGGGAGTTGGAGGAGAGGCGCAAGTTGAGAATACAGTCAGAAAGAGCTCTCGCCTGGGAAGCCCAAAGGGAAGGAAGAACAATGCACCCTCCACTGGAGACAGCCAGAGCTAGGTCCTGGGCTCCACATGAGGATAAGCCAGAGGAGACTCAGAAGAGAGGCCCCTAACAGACATCTAAACCCCACCTGGTCCTCAGCACAGGAGAGGGACTGACCAAGAAATAAGAAATCAGGGTAGCCTACCTGAAACACAATTGAGACACAGGAGAAGAAGAATGACACCTTTGCACTCGCACAACGAGAGCGACGATCAGAACGTTTACTGCTCCCACCAAACACGCCGGTCAGAAAAGCCGACCCCTAGAGAGATAGTGTCCAGAAAAGAAAGCGAGGCCGATGTGCGACCATTTTGTCACCTGCTAGCCTACTGGACTGAAAAGAAAGGCCTGTATGATAAATCTTGGCCAGAAGAGGGTTCCTTCGAACCGGAAGACAATACCATTGCGGAAGACTGTATCCGGAATGGAGCGGGAGATCCACGGTGGAACTTCCCCCACATGCAGGAATGTCTGAGAAGATGGGAGCGCTACGTTGGGATGCAACCAATGGAGCCGCTCCATGCCAAAATATGGCCGCTGCTACAGAAGGTTGCGCCAGCGACCATCTATGTGCCATGGGCACAGATGGAGAAAGAAGGGCTCAGGAACACACTCTCCCCATTGATGGACAGGACGGGAAAGTGTATCTAATGTTTTTTAAAAAAGCACCATGAGAATTAACTTAGTTATAGGTGATGTAAAACTTTTGCTCAGCAGCCTCATCAGAGAGCAGACCAACAGTGTTTTCCTGAGCTCACATTCCTGCAGTCACTGTAGAAGGCTGGCTTAGTATATGGTGCTCACTTATGTAAGTGTAGCAGCCTGCAATAATCCAGACAACTGTTATGGTGTTTTTAGTGGTCTTAGACAACCTTATAAAGCTCTCTAAGTCATAGCTGTGGAGAGCAGCCTTCAGGCTAAGTTCAGGCGGAGTGTAAAGCAGATTGTCTTTCCAGCACTTAATCTTATGGTATGGGTTAAGTGAATGTTAGATTTGAGGGTGTCTAGTTGGCAGAGGTAGGTACCTTTGACCAAATAGGGGCCCTTACTTCTAGTCAGGGTAGGGGGGTACACTCCTAAAATAACCCCTGCTCACCCCCTTGGTAGCTTGGCACGAGCAGACAGGCTTATCTCAGAGGCAGTGTGTAAAGCATTTGTAAACACATACAGTAATACAGTGCCAACACTACAGATGGACACCACACAGGTTGTATTATAAAAATAAGTATCTTTATATAGACTTAACACAAGACCACAAACGACAAAAATCTACAATACTGTACTTTAGAATGGTAGAAATAGCTTAGTTCTCTTTAGATGGTAAATGCAACACTTTACGTTCAATGTACCTTTGGATGCGTAACGCTATACAAACAAAAGAGTTACAGGGAAGGTGATGCGCTGGTTCCTTACACGCAAGAACGGTGATGCGTCAGTTCCTTGCTTCGGGGGAGGTGATGCGTTGGTTCCCTACTGCTGCACAGGGGACGGTGATGCGTCGGTTCCTTACCGGAGAGGAGGTGATGCATCGGTTCTTCACCCCGTGGGGAGGTGATGCGTTGGTTTCTTACTGCGCTTCTGTGGTGATGAGACCAGCAACGCCACGATGCAATGACGACCCGGTTGAATGAACAAAAATGGTGTCTTCTTGATGTTGCGACAACAAAGGGGTGATGCGTGCACGCCCGACGGCCGTGCGGTGACTGGGTGAATCTTCTTGAGTCGCGACAGGCCCTGCGACACGCTTCTCTGGTGATGCGATGGCGTCTGCTGCAACACTCTTTTCCAGTGATGCGGAGCGCTTCGGCGATGCGATGGCGACAGTGGCGGCACGCTTCCTCAGCGATGCGACGACAGCTGCTGCGGCTGCGACACGCTTCTCCGGTGATGCGACGGCGACACTCTTCTCCGGTGATGCGAGGCGCTTCGGCGATGCGATAGCGACAGTGGCGGCACGCTTCCTTAGCGATGCGACAACTGCTGCTGCGGCGATACGCTTCTTCGTCTTGAGTCATGCTTCCAGTTCCCAGTGACACACAGTCTCTCAGAAGGCCCAGCTCACCAATAGGCACTTCAGATTCCCAGCAAGGGAACTCAGGGGAGCTGGTTGGTGAAGTCTTGTATCCCTGAGACTTCAGGCAGGAGGCAAGCTCTAGTTCAAGCCCTTGGAGATCTTCTTACAAGCTGATGAAAATAGCACAAAGTCCTTTCTCCTTTCTTAGGCAATCAGGTAACCACTGCAGGCCAATCCTCAAACAGCACACAGCATAAGGATAGTCTCCTCCTGCAGTCTCTCTCTCTGGTTCCTCTTCTCAGCAAAGGTTCTTCTTGTTTCCCAGAAGTGATCTAAAGTCTTGCGGTCTGGGCCCCAGTATTTATACTCATATTCTCTTTGTTCTCTGATGGCAGAGAGGCCTTTGCCTAGTCCAAACCAGCTCTGGTCAGTCTTGGAGCACTTTGTTTACAGGACTCCTTCCTTCCTTCCTTTGACAGTGTGGGCCAGGGACATCAGCCGCACCACTGGAGGTGGAGCCAGCATTGTGGAAGTCAGGCACAGCCCTAGTCAGGTTCCAGGTGCAACTCCTCCCACCATGCAGATCTCTCTATTCAGCCTTGTGCTGACTGATCCTTGCTCCTGGAATCCCCTAGCCCCTGTCACTCAAACTCCAGACAAGGAATACACAACCTAGCAGAGGCAGGCTTGGATAGTTAGGCAAGAAAATACCTACTTTCTCAAGTGGTATTTTCAAACACAGAATGTTAAAACCAACTTCATTAAAAGATGTATTTTATCATTCTGAGTTCAGCCATACTAAACTCGAATTTCTACCATGTTCCCTGGGTCAGTTAGGATTATAGGATGTTATAATCAAAATGCCCATTCCGGCCTATTGGGGAACAGGTAGCCTTGCAATAGTGAAAAACGAAAATGGCTGTAATTCACTATTAGGAGATGCCACACACACCAGGGCATGTCCTACCTCATATTTACAATGCACCCTGCTATTGGGCCTACCTTAGGGGTGTCTGATATGAAGCAAAGGGAAGGTTTAGGGGCTGGCAAGTGGGTGCACTTGCCCAGTCAACATGGCAGTCACAGACTGCACACAGGCTCTGCAATGGCAGACCCGAGACACACTTTACAAGCTGCTTCTGTGGGTGGCACAACCAGTGCTGCAAGCCCACCAGAAGCATTTGATTTACAAGCCCTGGGCACACGCAGTGCACTGTACTAGGGTCTGACAGGTAAACCAAATAAACCAATCACAGAGTCACTAATCCATACATCAATTTACAATAGGGAGCACTTGCACTGTGGCACTGATTAGCAGTGGCACAGTGCCCAAAGCATCTAAAACCAGCAAAAACATATGAGGTAACAGCAAAAAATGGAAGGGAGACCCACGCCAATGGTGCCAGGTCTACCAGTGAAAAAGACTCAAAGCGGTGTGAGTAGTTGGCTAATACGCACTGCATGTTTCTAAGTGGTTTTAAGTCAGGAAGGCGTTAAACGAAGGGTGACACTAAGGGTTTGAAACACAATTGGTACGCTGTGGTGTTTACACTTTGTTCGATATACAAGATTTGCACAACAGTTCTTCTTCACACTGCATGGTAAATTGGCAGTAAGGTTGTTGGATTAGGAGTAGTGTGTTTCCTGGACATTTTTTGTGATTTTGAAACATTGAAAGGACTGACATCTGAACACATGAATCATGAACATACTGTCAAATCATAGTTATGCTACATATATTTGACATGTAAATATTGCATTGGTTATCACTGTAATATGGTTATTGAAATGTAAATGAAGTTTTCATGGTGATGAACAACCAGAAAAAATAAATACATAAAAGCATAAATCACCTGATTTATTTTGTTGATGTGGTGTATTTAAAATTCAATTTTTGTATTTTGATAATAGTAACGGCAGTGCTTCCAGGAGATTTCAGGTTACATTGTTCCTGAATTTGTTTTGAGTTGATTACTTGACAGTGTAGTTATCAAAAATATGTATTTATTATTAACACTCGCTAACACATTGCAATACCTCCTACCTGGAGATATATGCACATTACACACAATACTTTGTCAACAGAATATGTAAATAGCACAGAATACACAGTGGTCTCCGGGGGAGACCAAAACATATACTAAAATAGTGGAATGTGAACCACAACTTAAGTCAGGAATGGACTTAGAAGACGTAGAAGAGTAGGGGACCCAGGGAACCACCCAAGGTGATAATCCCCACAGAGGCCGTGTGCAGAGTGGAAACACAACCACGTACTCAATGGAAGTCTATGGGTCGCGGTTGCAATTTTAAATAAGAAGGACCCTTCTCAGTGGCCCCTGAAGAAACCCCAGGGAAGATGGAAGGTTGAAGAGTCACCCCACCCGGTGGATATCCCAGGAACCAGAATATACCTACACCAGGGAAACCATGTGCAAAGTTACGTCTGGAACCGCTGTAGACCACAATGGAGGACTTTGGAAAAGATGCCGTTGGCGAAGAAGGATAAAGAGTCCGGCGGAACCCAAAGGTGGATTCAAGATGAGATGTACCTGCAAGCAAAGGGGACAGTCAATGCCACTCAGGAGTGACCAGTATGCACGGGAGACAAATGCCCACCGATGTCGGAGATGCAGGAGAGTTTGACGGTGCCCTTGAAGTTGCAGCTGTGCAGACCAGGCGATGCTGTAGAAGACAAACAAAAACAAAAAAGGGAGTAGAGAGGTACCACTCATCCGAGTGGTGGAGGTGGATACTTCCTCCCGGTCAGATGCTAGTAAACATAGGGATCCACCCGTAGGTTGAATATGTAAAGAGACTCCCAAAGGGGAATGAGATGTATCCCACAGCCGTGGAGAATACAAATCAGTTGTTTAAATACCCCTCACACACCAAAAGGGCCCTTGGTGTCATGCTTCATCATGGGGGTCTTCCCGCCCCTCTACGGGACGGGGCGTGCTACGACCTGCGTCTACGCGGGAGCACTGTTATGAATGAGATGACTATGTGTGATGCAAGGGTGTGAGAGGAAGGGTCAGGGATGAAATGGAAAAGTGAATTAAAAAATACCTGGCTCTTTGGTCTAACGAGATTTATTATACCGTTTGAGCTGGTATTAGTAAAAATAGTGGGGGGAGGAGGAAGTATGCCTCAATGAGCTGTGCCTCCTAATGGTGCCGACATGTTTCGAAGCTTCCCCAAGCTGATGCTGTAGAAGACCAGGAGCGGCTCACAAGTTGTCCCATTTCAGATGTCGAGAGCCAAGAGGTCAGTGTCCGGCAGGGGCACCAATAAGCCTTGGCAGCAGCAAACAATGTAGTCGACAAAAAAAGTGCGGTGTCCTAGTGACTCACCACGATCAGGTAAGTCAGAACAGGCCCGAGCAAGCAGGGAAACCCACAGAAGTTGAAGAAGACCCTCAAGAGGACCTACAAGGCAGAGGCACAGGAGTCGAAAGAGGACCTCGAGCAGCTCACCAAAGGATGAAGGCCCGTGGTGCAAAGGATGAGGTGCAGGTGAGGATCGTGGCTGTAGGTAATTCTTGAGGCTGGAGCTTCTTGGAGCCCGAAAATTTCTGGAGTCGAGAGTCAACAAGCCTTGGCAACAGCAAGTCGACGTGATGCACAGAGGTACTGCTCCAGCGGTTCTGACTAGGGATATTGGTCTCCAACTAGCTAGGAAGACAGTGCAGGCCTTGAGGGAGTTGTAGAACCGCCACCTGTGTTGCTGGACCTTCCGAAGTCCTTAGGAGATCAGGAACAGCAGACTGGTCAGCTTCATTGCAGAGCCTGCCGATTCAGGGAAGTGACACCATCACTCCAAGGGAGATTAATTCAGGTGTCTTGGATGTCCACAGGCCTTGTGAAGAACCAGGACGATGAGACCAGGAGCAGCAGGAGTCTTCCCATTTGCAGTCTCGGGTCCCAAGGGCGAACTCCTGCGGTGTTCAGAGTGCCCAGACGGTCGAAGTTGAAGTGGTGTTGGATCTTAATTTTGTCTTATGACGAATCTAGGGACCCACCCACAGGTAAACCCTTAGGTATCCTAAGGAAAGGGTTGGGACAATCAGGGGTACCTCCCAGCGGAGGGGCTGGACAGTGGGGAGGATACTCCCATGTCCTTTGTCCAGTTTCGCACCAGAGCGGGAGCCAATGGCTCCTTGAATTGGTTTGAA
Source organism: Triturus cristatus (assembly GCF_964204655.1). Taxonomy (NCBI): domain Eukaryota; kingdom Metazoa; phylum Chordata; class Amphibia; order Caudata; family Salamandridae; genus Triturus; species Triturus cristatus. The sequence continues at coordinate 981,393,476 of NC_140579.1, read as the reverse complement.
CTGGAGTATGAAAGGAGGGCACCAACTGTGCCTGTCAAGCAGTCTGAGCTGCGCTGGAAAGCGACCCCACCCTGTCCCAATACACTAAGTCCTGTCTGAGGGGTGGTCACACCTCTCTGTGACAGGATACCTACTGTCCTACCTTCCTCTGCTCTAGCTTTGCTCAGCAACAGGAGGGCAGAACCATGTCTCTGGTTGGCAGCAGCCACAGTTTGCTGTCCGGGTCTCTAAGATCGGTACCGGGAGCAGTGAGGGCCTACTGGAGGAGGTTTACTGTGCATGGAATCATACCTCCCAACATGTTTGATATCAAACATGACAGGGTTTGTTACAGCCAATTTAGAGATGGTCATTACGTAATGACGCATGGGCACTCTATATATAGAAATGGAAGATGCACTTACAAACCCGGAGAATGGACTGCGTGGATTGTAGGGGTTTCCTACTAATGCAGGGGCACCCGCACACTTAGAACTGAGCACTCTGCCTTAAGTGGTGCTAGCACCAGCTTGCACAGGTTGCAATAGCAGGCCTGTAGTCACAATTTGAGTGGTCTGTAATGGGTGGCATAATACATGCTTCAGCCCATGGAATACCCTTGATGTACCTATGCCCTGGGTACTTTAGTACCTTATACTAGGGACTTACAAGGATACACCAGTAGTCAATCTGGAGAGTAACTAAGTACTCACCATGTCCAATTTAGGGGAGAAGTACAGAAACTGGGGTCCTGATTAGCAGGATTCCTGTCAGACTAGTCAGTAAAACATAAGACACCAGCAAAAAGTGGGGGTAACCATGAAAGCAGATCCTACTTTCCTACAGTCATGCTGACCAAAACCAAGTATGACGGGCCGCATTCAACTCATTTAGACAGCGGATATGAACAGCCCTGATGTTCCCTGACCGCCCAGATGTAGGAGTATTGATGGCAGAGAGCTTGAAGCCTGGGAAGACCATGACTGATTTCCTAAACAGAATGAGGGAACAATGGGGACAAACGACAGGACAGCCCTGGACTGACACAGGTCCCCAGGTTACATTCTTCTACAACATCCTCAAAAAGGGACTACCCACTGAGATACAGACAAGACTAGATGGCGTAGTAGGGCAAGATTCTAAACCTTGGCAAGAAATACAGGCCCACATATTACAGTATTACCGAAAAATACAGGAAAAGCACTGGGAAAAGCAGGAGCAAGCCCAACGAGATACAGCCAAACTGGTGCAACAAATTTTTTAAAAAGACCGACCTGGAGGGGGCGGCATACATTCAAATAGCGCCAGTACCAAAGGCAGCTCAGCCTCCGAACTCCAGAGGGTTTCTGCCCCGTCCTACAGGCTGAAGTCATGGAAGATAGCTACAGCTCGGCCTCATAGAATGCTACTATTGACACAGAATGGGCCACAATGCTGACTAATGCCACCTATAAATCGTATCACGAGCAGAAAGGAATAATCCCAGAACAGTCCCCACAGAATACCCATTTCCAAAGCCAAGCCCAGAGCAACGCAAATGCCCTGTACAATCAGCCTCAGGGAAATCAGGCAATAGCCGCACTGCCGCAGAAGGAACTGGGTGGCTGGCCGAGCACATAGCAACACCTGCAGTAGACACGAAGCCCAGCCCAGCATGGACCGGGGTCACGGTAGGGAGGGATGAAAGTCTGGGGAGGCAATGCTCTTGCATAATCACAGAATGCAAGCACGCAGTAAGTCCAAAACCACCCCCAAGATCATGTATCTCCTTCATACACTTTTCAGAAACATCTCCTTACCTGCATGTGTGAACCACTTTTAGGGCTGCAGTACACTATCGATCGGGCATCCACGCTAGATTTCGCCATCCAGATTCCCGTAGGGGCCTGGATCTCCCTCTGCTGTTGATCCCTGGGGCGAGGTTGGCTGGCCACGCCTCCGAGGGGGAAGACAGTATGACGAGGGGCAGGGTGGCCCGACTTGTGCATAAAAACCAGCACCCAGGTCCATTCGTCCAAATCCAGCTTGGAAGAGCTATGTAGGTCTCACCTGCCCCAGGGTTTCCACCAAATGGAGGCCCCTTTACAGTTCCAAAACAAGGCAAACGCTCCAGTGTTGGGAGCTAGGTTTCCCACACACCTAGGACAATGTCCTCAAAACTCTGAAGCAAGCAACCACATGACACCCAGTCCGTAGAAAAAATCCATCAAAGTAATTAGCATTACCTGCATCGGGCCAATCACAATGAGTCCTAACCACGCACCTGACTCTCATCGAGAGCACAGCAAATAAGCACAATCCCAGTCACTCCCCTGTAGGGCCATGGAGGGGCCACAGACAGCTCCTCGACTACCTCCAGTACACTACATTAGAAGCCACATTGCCCAAAAGCATAGGTAAACGCCCAATGGAACCCACACAACGAAGCCCAAAAGTAGCCCCCAAAAAAAGCCTTGAGCCTTCCGGAAAAAGGGTATAACCTAATCATCCAACTCCATTAAGGAGAACCTCATTACACACCACGTACAGAGACCAGAGGGACATGTATGTAACAACAGAAACATTGCCATTGTCCCAAATCCCCTAAAAGTCATTACACATTTACTTCCCTTCACATTGCATGACACACATGCAGGTCAAAAGGATACCCCCACACTGATAAAATACATACACACATATCAATTTAAAGGAAGCAGTACTTACAGTGTAATACTCTCCCCTGCCATAACGATGGGGGGAGGGGGGACATTGTACACACAAAATAACCCTAAGGTGACCTAACCTCACCATTCTCAAAAGTACTGCCACCACCTTACTGTACTCCACTAAAACGTTTCACGCACAGTGATGCTACAGAATATACCCCTAGAAAGAGGGCACAGAAATCACCCAAAAACGGTATAACTATATGTTTTTTCCAAGCTAACCTACAACCCATAGCTCTTATCCAACAGGTCTACAATTGAGTCGCATGTGAACCATCGGTATAGCGACGTACCACCCCTTCAGTCAAAGTTCCCAAAAGAACTTCAACGAGGTCCAATTGATCAAGAACACAGACTGCAAGCTGCCTTTATGCACACTTTTTACAAACAGACTCTTTTTTGCACTGCACCAATCAAAGACACCCCTGGGCGCCCAGACGACTGACATCTCATCTGGAGACCATTCCAAGACCTTCGTATGTTTTGAAAGGTAAGTATTTATGTATTTTTGTACACTCTCTGTCTAGCATGGGTGATCTTGTGCCCCTCCGAAGCCAGAAATCTGCCTAGTTTCATCGAACCTACCTCGACATCCTTCCAGCGCTTGCGTAGAGACCTCTCCCACCACACTTACACTGAACCAAATGCTAGCATTCCTCACGCACTACACAGCGCACTCCTACACAGCTTATGGTATCAGCACATGACTACCATGGGCACTCAAACCACGAACAGGTCATGTTACATATGAACAAAAGTTACTTACCTGTAAACTGTGGTTCTCCAGTAGTGGTGTCTTTCAAAGATTCACATGCTTGAATATTCCCCGTCGTCGAAGTGGGAGTCTGATGTGGTGGTTTTGCTACCTCTAAGAACCTCTTTTCTACAAAGTCTCGGGGCTAAGCAGTGTCCTCCCCTGTAGTGCCCCTTCTGCTCATCCTGTCTAGCTAGGTTTGAAGGTCGCTAGGTTTGGGAAAAATGTACAATGCTTTGGGGTTGCTCATACCGGGTAATGTTTACTACTGCTCTATGGGGTTCTGCTCTATTGGGTTGTATCTTAGCCCTATCCTACATCAGTACGGTACAGGTGTGTGAGACATTTTGCTATTTCAAGACTATCTCTTGGGATCAGTAAAGCCTGCCGGCACCTATGGCGTGAAGTATCACTGAGCTTCTCCAGTATTGAGGTGTCTTTCATAGATTCACATGCTTGAATATTCCCCGTCGTCGAAGTGGGAGTCCCACGGTACATAACATAGCAATGTAACAATAACACAACCATAGATAGGTAAGAAAAAAACATAGAGTAGCATTGAATCATAGAGATTTTAGATAGAAAAAACTTGTCACTTTTATAACATATTACAGTCATTGTGAATAGTCCAAACTCCAGCCAATCAGGCGCTAGCACCCTCCAGAATGTTCTCCTCAGAGGCTCAGGCCCTCAGATTTTCATAGCAAAAGAGTAACAAAGAGTCAAGTAGAAGAGGAGAGCCTCTGAGGGGAGGAGGGTGGGTCGCATGTGAATCTATGAAAGACTCCAATACTGGAGAACCACAGTTTACAGGTAAGTAACTTTTGTTCTTCTCCAGTATTGGGGTGTCTTTCATAAATTCACATGCTTGAATAAGAATAGTAAGCAGTGATGCCAAGATGATGCAAGGTACATATAAAATCATCATAATACACAGTACAACGAGATACTGAAGCATAAAGACAAAACATGGTACCTTGTATACAGGAGGAGGGAAGCAACAGAGGCTCTCCTTACTTAAAGAGATTACGTAGGACCGCTTGCCCCATGGCTGAATCAGCGTAGTCAGCAGCTTCCAAACAGTAATGTTTGGTAAAGGTGTGCCTGCTGCACCATGTTGCAGCCCTGCAGATGTGTTGAAGAGGCACACCAGCAAATAGCGCAGTAGAAGAGGAAACTTGTCTGGTAGAATGCGCTCAAACATTTGCAGTAAGTGGCTTCCCAGCCTGCTGATGGCAAAAGGCAATTGTAGTAGATATCCAGCGTGAAATAGTCTGTTTGGTGACTGGATGTCCCTTTAACATCCGTCCATAGATCACAAAAAGCTGATCAGACTTACGGATACTAGCTGCCCTTTGCAGATAAAATTTCAGACATCTCTTGATATCTAAAGAATGTAGAGACCTCTCTGCTGACGTTTGAGGATTAAGAAAAAACGTTTTTAAAATGACTGGCTCATTAAGATGGAAATCCGATGCCACTTTGGGGATAAAGGCCGGATTTGTGCGGAGCAATACAGAGTCCTTGGTGAATTGAAGAAAAGGCGGTTTAGTAGTAAACACCTGTATGTCACTGACTCGACGTGAAGAAGTGAGAGCCAACAGCAGCGAAGTTTTCCACATAATGAATTTAAGATCGACTTTATGGATGGGCTCAAACGGTGGCTTCATGAGTTGAGCCAATACAATGTTCAAATGCCAAGGAGGAGGCGGTCGACGAATTGGAGGAAACATCCTAAAAAGACCCTTGAAGAACTGCTGAATGACTCTGGAAGAGTACAGAGAGGTGGAACTATCCTGTCGAAATCTTGAGATTGCAGCTAGAAAAACTTTAAGAGTAGAATGCGAGAGGCCAGATTTTGCTAGATGTAAAAAGAAAGGCAAAAGTTGGTCTGGTGTGGAATGAACAGGATGCACCTGAGCAGCATCGCACCACAGACAGAAACGGTTCCATTTGAGCTTGTATGTTTTCACAGTGGAGGCCGCTCTAGCCTTAGCAAGAACTTCCCTGCAGTCGGAAGGAATGTTTAAATTGGCAAACTCATAGTGCTCAGGTTCCATGCAGCTAAGCGAAGAGAGGTTGGGTCGGGATGACAAACCAGTCCCTGATCCATGGTCAGAAGGTCCAGAAGTGGGCGGACCAGAATCGGGTCGCACTGCGATAGGAGCAGGAGTTCCATAAACCAGACTTGTCGAGGCCACCTGGGAGCTATTAGAAGAATGCGGCAAGGTTCTTTCTTCATTTTCCAAAGAACCCTGGGGACCAGAGGAATCGGCGGAAAAGCGTAGGCAGATATTTTTGACCAGTTCATCAAAAAGGCATTCCCGCACGACTCTGGTTGGGGAAGCCAACTTGTGTAAAATGGGCATTTTCAGTTCAGATGGGTTGCGAACAGATCCAGATTCCGGGGGGCCCATAACGGGAAGATGCGATCCAGAGTGGGTTGATGCAACTCCCACTCGTGATTGGACGAGGTTGACCTGCTTAGAGAGTCCGCCAGAATGTTGGACGTTCCCGGAACATGCACTGCCATCAGAGCGACTTGATGCTGGATTGCCCAATCCCAGATTTGTTGAGCTTGAAGAGATAGCAAGATGGACCATGTGCCTCCCTGTTTGTTTATATAGTGCATGCATGTTGTTTTGTCCGTCCGGATCAACACCAAGGCTCCCTGGATGATAGCGCCAGAAAAATGGCAAGTAACTCTAGAAGGTTGATGTGCCAGGTCCTTTGGTGGGTATCCCACCGTCCTTTTACTGTGAGGTCCTGAAGGTGTGCTCCCCACCCTTCGAGAGATGCGTCCGTTGTGAGAGTGAAACTTGGAGTGTCCACCAGAAATGGACGACCGGAAGAGACGTTGGTTTCGAGAGTCCACCAGAACAGAGCCGTTTGCATCCGAGATGTGACCTTGATCATATCGTTGAAGGATCCTGAGACTTGAGCCCATTGCTTGTCGAGTTCCTCCTGGATGGGTCTCATTTTCAAGCGGCAGTGAGGGACTAGTGGAATGCAAGAGGATAACATCCCTAGGAAGGACTTCAACTGCCGAACAGAAAGGGACTTTTTTAACCGGAGGGAGACCGCTAGGTTGCAAAGTCATTGACGCCTTTCGTGTGACACAAAGGCCTTTGCCAGTTTGGTGTCCAGGATGGCCCCCAAAAACGTCCTGAGTTGAGCGGGGACAATTTGAGACTTGTCCATGTTGAACGTAAGGCCCAGAGACTGGAAGAGGGACCTGCAAAGTAGAGTGTGTCGGGATGCCAGTTCGAACGACAGTGCCTTTAGAAGGCAGTCGTCGAGGTAAGGAAATATTTGTACGCCTTGTAGACAAAGGTAAACTGCCACCGGTACGAGGACTTTGGTGAACACTCGGGGTGCAGAACGAAGGCCGAATGGAAGGACTTTGAATTAGAAATCTTTCCCGGCCACTCTGAATCTGAGGAATTTTCTGTGTCTGGGCAGAATAGTGTGGTAAATAAAATCTTCTTTACCGGACTGAATTTCATACGGAATCTTAAAATAAAGTAAAATAGCTCAAAATAACAAGAGGCAGAATCCGTGGTATAAGAGGTTTTCTAAATGGGCTTTATTCCACTCAAAATGGCCGACTCGAGTCGCGGCCTTCAGGTTCCGTCACCACGAGGGTTCAGGAAGTGAAGTACAATACTTTATTGACAGACATGCATTTTTATAATAAGTACATTACAATGAAACGAATGTAGAAGGCGTAACATTTGATAAGAAAAGTGACATAACAGGTACGTAATCGAAACTAGGCGTAATAAGGAATAAAAGAGACATGATTGGTTAGGATTATCAGACATAGGTGGATCTATAAGATAATACTTGGCATAGATGCGCGCGCAGCAGCATGACGTGTGAGTAACGTGCAACTAGGGGGTGAAGGGGACTTGACATTTAGCTCTACATGTGGAGACGAGAAGTCTGGGGGGTCAAGTCAACCTAATCCCAAATCATATCTAACATCCTATGTTTAAAGAACTATGTTATCCACGAGGAAGGACTCTCGGACAGAATCTAGTCTATACTGACTGTGTGCGTGCACAAACGCCTAAGTGTCTATATGAGATGCGAGAGGCAGAAAACTTTCCATGGCAGCAGGGCTATGAATCACTTGCAGGAGGACGGAAAGGCTGAGTCCTTTGCTTGTGAGCTAAAGGAAATGTTTACCTAAATCACTAGACAGGAATGCATCGGCTGAAGAGCAAGATAGATAATTCGAAGGTGAAATACAGCTTCTTGGCAGGCAGGCGAAAACTGGCCGAGGCAGGCACCGTTAGCTGCACAGGGAGTAGGACAAAGTTCATGGATACAGATGCGAGCTCAAGCTGAAGCTGTCAGAGACAGAGAGCAGGGAAAGGCTTTGAGGACAGAATCGGGCCTACTTGCCTGAACTGTAAAAATGGAGTAACTTAGCCATATAAAGTCGGTGGCCTTTCATACTTAGGAATCGAATATCCAGCCCATTGATGGCGGATCTGACAGAGAACATGTCGACGGTAGACACACATATATTTGCGTTCTTAGAAACTGGAACTGGAGGGAACATACATGTATTTGTAACATGCATATAGAACCGTTGGGGTCCAAGATAGGGGACATAACTGATCAGGAGAATCCACATTTCCACATTCCCTCCTTGTCCCCTACTTGCCCTTTAAGAGATATCAATCTTCATCATTCCATCGATTTGCTCATGGAGCATCATTTCTTCTTCCTTCTTCTTCCGGTGTTTTGAACGAGAACTGTGATATGGAATGCATGATGTGGCACACAGACCACAAATCGCTGGTCCACATTGCAGGCATAAACAACAACTGAAAAGCATAAGAAGGCCAATACCTAGGAAGGATAGAACTCTCCATCCCCAGGCTGATATCACACTCCAAAACCACCCGGACCACGTCCAAGTGCCTGGATTCTCGTGTATCTGGCTCACAATCTTATGAAGGCGTGTTATAGCTTTATATACAGATGGCGAATTTTCTGGTATAAATATGCAGCAGCTGGATCCGATGACCCTGCAAGCTCCGCCCCTATCGGCCAGGATGACGTCAAGGACAAGACGATTCTGGAGAACAACAATTCTCATCACTGATTGTTCTTCTGTCAGATTGCCTAGGGCGGCTATAGTCTCGTTTACTACAGCTTCAAGAGTCTTGGTTAGTCTGCGTATCAGCTTACTATTTGATATTGTACCTATATAGGGAAAGATACCTTTATTGAAATCTACATACTTGTCCCATGCCGTCTCAGTATAATCGACAACTGGGAGATCTCTTCGCTCTCTATTGTGTACTAAATGAACATTTCGATAATAATCAGGGGGAGCTAGAAAAACAGGTGGCAAAAGGAATGCTATGTAACAGGTACCATCCCAATCTAGAGGCAGACGCATATATGCAGTCTGACCACATATAAAGTAAGAATGGCGAGAAGCTCTAAATGAAGATTTACCTTGATCACTATATTCTACTGTAGTAACGCATTGGCTATGGCCCATGTGTATGGAACCAACTTTTCTTACACATAATTCACCCTTAACTGGAAATACTGACATAGTGGGCAGAATTAGTTCAACTTCGGTTTTGACATTCAAAATCATAAGATTAGGCGTAAAATTACCTAATTTATACACTTCATTTTCTAAATCAGTTCCTGTTCTACTGGGGTGACCCTCCTTATTAGGGTGACAGACTTTGAATAAAACTAGATTCAGATTTCCCCATATCCAATGTTGTTGATAAACTGCTGTGTCTGGGTCTATGGAATTTAATAAACTAAACCATGCTCCACAGGAGCCATTGTGTGTGAACGGATGTGGAAAGAAAGGCAGAACTCCTTTGTTATTCTGATAGGGAGGGAGTCGGCCACACACCCAACAATTGGTGGCATTACTAGTCTGATGGGAATGATGTAACATACTAATGAAGGTGTTGTTGCGCAGCGCAAGTCTATAGGACAACTCATGTGGGGGTAGTTCACTAAAAGAATGTTCATCAGTTATATTGAAAGCACGTTTAGAAACAGGATAATACATATGCAACAATATGCTTGCAGTAACTATTAAAAAACTCAAGGAAAACAAAATTAATAAAGTCACAATACAGTGGCTACGCAGTAATTTACAATAAGCATGTCGTTTTATTATGATTCTGGACTCTACATCATTCAGACCTAAGGGATACATGTCGGGACAGATTCAACCGCTTCACCTTGGAGAGGACTTAAACAATCAAATCGTCCGACAGTTTGGATCTGGACCTGAGTTTCTGCTTATAGAGTTCGGTGCTACTGGCTTCAGCCAAAGGTAGCTTTGAGTCAATGGGGGAAGACACACGAGGAGTACTGTTTGTGTCAGGAGGAAGTCCATGAAATTTCTTTATATGGCTGGAATGCACCCAGCCTTTTCTCCCTTCGATCTTCACAGCTGTTCTGGTTGTCAGCAGGACCAACTCAGGAAGCCTCCACCTTGGCTCCAGTTGGGTTTTCCGATCAAAATTCCTGACGAGAACATAATCGCCGGGAATTACATCATGAGGTTTCACCTCGGTGTTGTCGGGAAAAGCTGCGACTACCTGTGAACGACAAGATTGTAGTGCAGACATCAAGGAAGCCAGGTAATCTGTCAGCATATTACAGTCAACATCAGTTATTTTACGGGGTATAGGCGTCCCCCACATATTCGGTGGTCTACCAAAGATCACCTCATAAGGTGATAGCCCTGTTCGAGAGTGTGCTACCATCCTCATGTAAAATAGCGCAACTGGTAAAGCTACTATCCAGTCCACACCTTTTTCCTGACATATTTTAGACAGTCTGATTTTTAAAAGTTGATTATGTCGTTCCACGAGACCTGCTGCCTCGGGGTGTCGGACACAGTGGAATTTCCACTGATATCCCAACAAAAGTGAGACATGTTTCATTAATTCGGATGAGAAAGGCTGGCCGTTATCTGAATATACAACACGTGGTAAACCGTACCGTGGGAAGAATTCTCGAACTAGCTGCTTGGCAGTAGTCGGGGCAGTGTAATCTGATACGGGATACGCCTCTGTCCAACGGGAGAGAGCGCAGACAACTACGAGAACATATTTGAATCCTCGACAACGTTCCATCTGAATATAATCCATCTGGAGGACTTCAAAAGGATGGTCAGGAGGCTGAAATCCACCCTGCTCTACGGGAACACTCTTTCCTGGATTAAACTGACAACATATCATACAGGTACGAACTTTTTGTTTAGCTGCTGCTCGTAAATGTTTGTTGAACCAAATGTGCTGAATGCTGTCTAGCATAGCCTTCTCTCCTAAATGTGCTGGACTGTGAACTGTAGCTATAATGGCTTGAACCATGGAATCAGGGAGAAACCATACAGATTTCTCCTTCGTCATCCATCCTTGATCTGTCTGGATCCCTCCTAGTTCAGTCCACTTCTTTATTTCTTCTGCTGTGGCATGTGTCTGTATGTCAATTACGTCAAGTGCGGGATCCTTAATTGTCATACACTGTGTTGGTGTCTGAACTATTGGCTTTGTCATGTCTAATGTGCGATTCTGAGCAGTCTGTTTAGCTGTTCTGTCAGCTAAATCATTGCCTTGAGAAATGGTATCAGTAACCTTCGTGTGTGCTTTACATTTCATAATCGATATAGCAGTGGGTAGATGTATTGCGTCTAACAAAGCATGAATGAGGGGTCCGTGCTGAATGTGGGCACCATGGGAGGTTAAATAACCTCTCTCTCGCCACAGCACGCCGAAGTCGTGTACAACTCCGAATGCATAACGTGAGTCAGTGTATACATTAACTTTCTTATTTGTGGCTTGAATACAGGCTTGTGTTAGAGCAATAAGTTCTGCTGCTTGGGCTGACAAAGTATCTATACAATTTGTCTCAATAACTTCAGTGTCTGTTGTGACTGCATACGCGGTCACTAAATCTCCTGTATTTGTTCTCATGCACGATCCGTCTACATACAACGTCAGGTCTGGATCTAACAATGGAACGTCTGTCAAGTCTTGTCTAGGTTTCGTCTTTATTTCAATGATTTCAACACAATCATGAGCTAGTGGGTCTGTTCCAATTACAGGTAATAGTGTAGCAGGATTCAATGTATTACACCGTCGGATCTCTATGTGTGGTTGAAACAATGTCAGTTCATAACCGGTAAGTCTTGCTATGGTCAAGTGTTGTGTTTGTGTTCGGTTCACAAGAACCTCTACTGCATGTGGTACTTGTACTGTCAATGGGTGTCCTAATACTATGGCATCGCTTTGTCTGATTGCTAAAGCTGTCGCTGCCACTGATTTCAGGCATGCAGGCAAAGCCTGAGCTACGGGATCTAATGTACTGGAAAAATAAGCACATGGCTTGCGTGATCCTGCTTGATCCTGAGTGAGTACTGACAAGGCAGTACCTTCGCGTTCTGTAACAAAGAGTGTAAAATGTTTGCTATAACATGGTGTTGCTAAAACAGGTGCTTGACATAAAGCTTCCTTTAGGCTTTCAAAAGCTTGTGTATGTTCCTGAGTCCAAGGGAGAACAGTCGATGTGGCTGCCTCCTGTGTGGTTAACTTAATGAGTGGTTTTGCTAGAAATGCGTACTGAGGGATCCACTGCCTACAATATGAAGTGAGGCCTATGAAAGCCCGCACCTCCTTTTGTGTCTGGGGTATTGACATGTTAGCAATTAACTGGATGCGATCTGGTGTAAGCTGCCTTCCCTCCTTGGACAGCGAGTGACCAAGATAAATAACTCGCTGGACACAGAATTGCAGCTTAGAAGGAGACACCTTGTGCCCCTTGTCGGCTAGGAAATGTAAAACTGTCAGAGAAGCTTTTTCACATTCTGGCTCGCTTCTCGCTGTGATCAGCAGATCATCGACATATTGAAGCAGTGCAGTATTGACTGGCATGTGGATACTGTCAAGTTCTCGTTTCAGTGCTTGGCTGTAGATGCTGGGGCTTTCTGTGAATCCTTGGGGAGCGCGTGAGAATTTAAAGCTGCGCCCATTTAAACTGAATCCGAACAAGTATTGGCTTTCCGGATCTATTGGGACGCTGAAAAAGGCATTCTTGAGATCGATTACAGTAAAGAATGTTGCTTCGGAATCAATTGCTGTCAACAATGATGATATATCAGGGACCACAGGGAATTGTGGTACAATGCACTTGTTTAGTTCACGCAAATCAATAACCAATCGGTACACTGGTGGGGCAGTAGGATCAGTTCGTTTAAGAATCGGAATTATCGGTGAATTACATACATTGGAGTCTGTTTCTACAACTACTCCCTGGGCAATCAGCTCATCAATGATTTTCAGCAAAGCCACTACAGCATCATGCGGTAACTTGTATTGTCGCATTCGTGGTAGTACCACTCCTGCTTTCAGTGTGACTCGATAGGGTGTAATGTTCATGCAGCCAACATCCGTAGGGCCTTGTGCCCATAGATGTACTGGTAAAGTCTGTAGTCGGGGATCCATGTCTCTAGACACATAGTGACCTTTAAAATCACGTAAAAACAACCTTACTCCTTCCGGAGAACAACATATTATGGCTCCTAGTGCTTTCAGAGTTTTAATTCCTAACAGATTTTCTGGGCATGATTTAGTAAGCAATAAATCTGTAGTTCGTGTCAAAGGTCCTATCGTAAGTGGTAGAGGCTGTGATACTTCATTAACAATAGGTTTTCCTGAAAAACCAAGGGAAACATTTTGAGAGCCTGAGAGGGGTGCCCCTGGAACTTCACTACGTTTTATGGTTGTTCGACTTGCCCCTGTATCGAGTAAGAATTTTCTATCTTGACCTAATAATTCACTATGTACATAAGGTCCTTCTTGATCTACAGGAATCTCGATAAGCGGTAAGTCAACTTCCCTCTCTAGGCTGGTTCATGCGTAACGCTGATACTCAGGGTATTCATACTGTGCAGTCTGATACATTTGTCGTGTTGTGGTTTGTGTGGCAGTAGCAGGCAACGGTGGTGCAGCTGGCACAAACTGTATGGGTTGTTGTGAGGCTGGCATGGACTGTTGTTGAACTGGCATGGACTGTCCATGCTGCATAGCTCCTTGTTCATTCTGATCTTGTCTAACTAATCGTGGTCTCTCTTTTGCAATACCTGTAGCTATATTACGTTTCAGGACTGGACAATCGTGTACATAATGGCCCAGTTGTTTACAGTAATTGCAGGTTCCCTTTACAGGAACTGCAGAATCACCAGAATGTGTCACACCCTTTTTGTGACCATCTGCTGGTACTGTCTGAGAAACTAGCATTTTCATTTTTGTATCCTTCATGCGTCTATGCTCGTGTTCTTGTTCATCCCTAATTCAGGAAAGGTGTACTCTCCCATCAGTAACATGTCTTTAATTTCTCGGTGGAAACCCGCTGGGTCTTTGTCATGACTAGGTACTACTTTTTTCATTTCTAATAATTCCATTTTTGATATGGGTGTGTAAACAAATACACGGTGAAACTCATTGTCTTCGCCTTTTATTGGGTGCACTTCTCGTAGGGGATTTTGTCTATCCATATAGTACGGCGCTCTTTCTCTGCGGGGCAGCGAGAGAGAATCCGGACTTACAAAAAGGACATACTGCTTACGTGACACTAATATCTCTTTAATTAGCTTGTTACTAGAACCTCTCCATCTGTTCGTGAGTAGTTCCGTTAATATATCAGGTAAAGGACCAGGGTCAGCATGTTGGCTCTTATATAATATGAGGAGTTGCTGAATCATATAGATTCCAGCTAAACGTTGTTCATCTGTACTGAGATTAAAAAACGTGTGTGCTACGGTCTCATCACCGTATTTTTCAGGACTGTCAATCCAGTGAACGGCTGATCTGGCTAATTCTTGCTCATCCATGGAATCGAGGAGGTGGTAACCCCTTCGTTCTCGTAGTATTTTATCTGCGGCTTGAAACGAATGTTCAGGAGACTTCAGATTTATTATAGGCGTCGGATACGTTCTGCTATTATTTGGGCATACAGAGTGTATGGGATCAGAAAAACATCTAGCATTATCACAGGATCCTCCTCTGCCTACATAGGCTATGGTCTCTGACTGTCTTGCGGAATTCCCTGATTCGGACACTTCATCTTGCTCAAACTCGTCTGTTCCCAATCTTTCTTCATGAATACGCTCTATTTCTTTACGGATTTTTCGGCACATGGCTATTATACAATTTTGCTTATCGTGTCTCCCTTCTGATATATTCTGACTCCATCTTGTAAGAATAAGCATTGCATTCGGGTCTACCCCCGGGCGGTCTTGATTTCTGATCACACAGTTTATGAGGAAACGTAACAGTTCCCCCTGTATTTCTACTTTCTGGAATTCCATAGCTCTGTTAATACATCCTGGATCTCGTCCTGTTTGAACAAAATGATATATGTTATCTAGATGCGTAGTCATTCCTGGTAACCTTGCTAAATACTCTGCGGCTCGCCTGATACGTAATGATGCCAGGACCATTTCGTCCTCTTTACCAACCACCGGGTCATATCTACAATTTACAAGGAGTTCCTTAAGCGTACGTTCACTTACGAATTTAGGTGTACGTGAATGTGCTGACTCTTGAAAGACAAGTTTATTTATTCTAGGTGGTGTAAAGGTAATGCTAGCACCTCCCGTGGCCCCATCTGGGGCGTCGGGTGTGAATGGGTTCGTTGAACGTGACACAGCAACTATGGGTGTCGATACCTCTGTAGAGTCGACTGCGGAGACAGATGCGGAAACAGATGTGCTTGCCGAAGCTTGTGTCGGGACTTGCTGTTGCACGGGGACAGATACCTGATCCTGACGTTGAACCCCTCCACCAGACGGTCTATGTGGTGCGGCGTTAGCATACTCGGGAGCTGCGTCGTCTAGATATGAGGAAAGAAAAACATCTTCTGCGGTTCTGGGATGCCCTTTTGGATGTACCTTAATTGGAAATAATGGGGGTGGCAAGTCTTTTGGCATCTCTGGAGCAGCCTTAGGTAGTCCTTCGGCTAGAAGGGGATACATACCATTCATAAGAGCATTTCTTTGTCTATTTACTTGTTCTGATTTCACTCGGATACCTTCCTTAATTAATAGATTTTCTTGAACTTTATTTGAACTTTCTTTACTCCTCTCTTCTTGTCTACGTGCTTTTTCTGTTCGTCTATGAGATTCTTTACGCCATAACTCAACAGCGTCTTTCTGTGATTGTCTGACCTTTCTTTTCCATAACTCTTCCTCCACTTTCATGATGCATTCTGCATCCCAGGTTCCCGCTACGGGCCACCTTTGACTTTCCGGCAATCCCTTGGTATAATCTACCCATAGATCAAGAAACAATATGGCATCTAAGCCATGCTTATGGTACATAAAATGCCCTGGAGTGTCCCTAGGAGGAATAGGAACTGCTTCTTCAAGCACCCCTTTTCTGGTAGTAATCTGTCTTAACTTCGAGAAGAGCGGCATATTGACAACTGATCTGATACTTACTCTTGAACTTACTTAATACGAAAAAACCCCAATAATGAACAGTGAACAATGAACAATCATTCATACCACAATATGCAAGACATTTCTGAAAACATTAAACATTAAACATTTAACAATGACCGACAATGATGACAGTCTGCCTAACTAATCACCACGCTGAATTCTTGACAATAACTGCATACTTCGGAATACTTGATATACTGCTAAACAGTACATATACACTGCTAAACAGTGCAGACCGGATTTGTGTACCCAAATCCGTCTTGACCGGCACAACCTATGTGCGCGTCAACACGCCTCCCCGGCGATGGTACTCACCGAGTAGCTCCTTGAAACGGAAGGCCTCAGAGAATGGACAGGACTCGATGACTGCGGACAGCGGACCCTCTGGACATCGGGATTTCGAAATATCTGGTGGGCCTCTGTATACCTCGGACCTTGCTCTCTCAGCTAGGCTCTGGTCGGGATACTTCGCACTTCTCACCGCCTCGTCTGGGTTGATCGCAGCCTCAGTCGCCCCCGCTTGACCGGAGGGAGCTTACAGGAAATCCTGCTGGTACGCGTTTATGGTCCGTCCAGCTGTGGCAGGAGACCGGGCCTGCAACGCACCGCCGGCGCGTGAGATGAGAAAGTGTCCCTGTTCGGGCGCCATTATGTGGTAAATAAAATCTTCTTTACCGGACTGAATTTCATACGGAATCTTAAAATAAAGTAAAATAGCTCAAAATAACAAGAGGCAGAATCCGTGGTATAAGAGGTTTTCTAAATGGGCTTTATTCCACTCAAAATGGCCGACTCGAGTCGCGGCCTTCAGGTTCCGTCACCACGAGGGTTCAGGAAGTGAAGTACAATACTTTATTGACAGACATGCATTTTTATAATAAGTACATTACAATGAAACGAATGTAGAAGGCGTAACATTTGATAAGAAAAGTGACATAACAGGTACGTAATCGAAACTAGGCGTAATAAGGAATAAAAGAAACATGATTGGTTAGGATTATCAGACATAGGTGGATCTATAAGATAATACTTGGCATAGATGCGCGCGCAGCAGCATGACGTGTGAGTAACGTGCAACTAGGGGGTGAAGGGGACTTGACATTTAGCTCTACATGTGGAGACGAGAAGTCTGGGGGGTCAAGTCAACCTAATCCCAAATCATATCTAACATCCTATGTTTAAAGAACTATGTTATCCACGAGGAAGGACTCTCGGACAGAATCTAGTCTATACTGACTGTGTGCGTGCACAAACGCCTAAGTGTCTATATGAGATGCGAGAGGCAGAAAACTTTCCATGGCAGCAGGGCTATGAATCACTTGCAGGAGGACGGAAAGGCTGAGTCCTTTGCTTGTGAGCTAAAGGAAATGTTTACCTAAATCACTAGACAGGAATGCATCGGCTGAAGAGCAAGATAGATAATTCGAAGGTGAAATACAGCTTCTTGGCAGGCAGGCGAAAACTGGCCGAGGCAGGCACCGTTAGCTGCACAGGGAGTAGGACAAAGTTCATGGATACAGATGCGAGCTCAAGCTGAAGCTGTCAGAGACAGAGAGCAGGGAAAGGCTTTGAGGACAGAATCGGGCCTACTTGCCTGAACTGTAAAAATGGAGTAACTTAGCCATATAAAGTCGGTGGCCTTTCATACTTAGGAATCGAATATCCAGCCCATTGATGGCGGATCTGACAGAGAACATGTCGACGGTAGACACACATATATTTGCGTTCTTAGAAACTGGAACTGGAGGGAACATACATGTATTTGTAACATGCATATAGAACCGTTGGGGTCCAAGATAGGGGACATAACTGATCAGGAGAATCCACATTTCCACAATAGGAACATGAAAATAAGCATCTTGAAGGTCCAGTGTGGTCATGTACTCTCCATGGGACAGTAAAGGAAGGACCTCCTGAAGAGACAACATGCAGAATGTTTGCTTCTTGATGTATTTGTTTAGGGCGCGTAGGTCCAGAATAGGGCGCCATTCTCCTGACTTTTCCTGTATTAGGAAGAACCTCGAATAGAATCCTCTGCCCCTTTGTAAGTTCGGAACCACTTTGATCGCGCCTTTTCTCAATAAGATTTTTAGTTGACCTAAAAGTTCCTTCAGTTGGGCCTCTGGGTGGAGGACCTCTGTGTGGAGAATTGGGAGGGATCTTGACAAACTCTAGAACGTGCCCCATGCGCACAATATATAGAACCCATTAATCTGTAGTAATCAGAGACCATTTGGAGTAGGAGTGGGAGATTCGACCTCCAACCTTCACAAGGGTGGAAGGCATCAAGGATGGTAGATGGAAAAAGTCATTGTTTCTTGGAGGAATCCCTTCCTCTATAAGAGGATTTACCTCTGTACTGCCGGTAAGACGCGGCTGGCGGTTCTCTGTTGAGTCTGGGAGGAGCAACGTTGTTGGCCTTGAGAAGAATAGTAGTGTCGGTATTGATTGGAACCTCCCCGAAAGGAAGAGGAGGAGCCTCGACCCCTCGCACCCCGAAAGGGCTGTTTTTTAAATTGAAGTGTACCGAGAGCACAAGCAGTGTCGGTGTCCTTTTCGATCGTCTCAAGGGCATCATCGATGTGTTGGCCAAACAACGATTCACCGTCATAAGACATGTCCAATATTTTCGTCTATACCTCTTGACGGAAAGAAGTGGCTGTTAATCAGCCCTGCCGCCTGAGAACAGCAGCACCCGCCAGTTGCCGGAAACCAGTAGAAGACACGTCAACAGCACAATCAATAATTTCCGAGGAAATCCTTTCCCCTTCTTGAAGAATCTTCAGTGCCTCTGCTTTAGAAGGTTCTGGTAGTAAATCTACAAGGGGAGCAATGTCTGACCACATTTGTCGGTAATAACGGCCGAGGATACCCAGAGAATTGGCTGCTCTGACCGTAGTTGCAGCCATAGTGGAGAATTTTTTACCGATGGCGTCAAGGCGTCTCCCCTCACAATCCGGATGAGCCGATACTGGAGACGAGGGATTCCTGGCACAACGTTGTGCTGCCTGAGTATTAACGGAATCAGGTTTCGGCTGTACAATAAGACAAGCAGGCGAATTTTCTGGGGCCTTGTATTTTTTATCTAGTCGTGGCAGGACTGCAGGAATGGAATTAGGGTGTTCATGAGCTTGAGACCCTCTTGCCACATAAAATCGATGATTGGAATTGCACGCACTTGTTTCTGTGGCTGATCCTTGAAGTCATACAAGAAACAATCCTCCTCTCTAGTGACCATCGGGAGGTGAAATCTTTTTGCCGCTCTTTCCATGAGGACATGAAATCCACCTATGTCCACCGGAGAATCAAGAGGAGCTGGAGCGGTGGGGGAAGGTGTTTGAATCTGATAATTGTCCCATTCCGTGATCAGGGATCTATGATCTAGCTCACCCTCCTCTCTGTCATCAACATCAGCATCATCATCATCCTCCTCAATGACATGAGGAGCGTCTTGGTGTGGCAACCTGGACACCGAAGTAGAAGGCGTAGAAACCGGTTCTGTAGGAAGCGGAGGTGGAAGAGGTGCTTGTGGTGCTGGAGAAGACTGGACCGAGTTTGGAAAGCGTCTGTAATAATCGTCCAGCATGAATTGAAGGTTGGAAATAAGGGACATAGGCATCTGCGCCATAGGAAGATCCAGTGCAGGCTGGTTGGCACGGTCTGAAAAGTCCTCATACTCCTGGTCGTCATCAAAATCCTGACATTTAAATTGAAGCTCAGCGGGACTGCGAGCAGCCCTAAATTCTTCATCCTCCTCTGATTCGTCGTCACCAGCGTCAGAAGAGAACAGTTCTTTTGGAGGATGCGAAGCAGTTTGGATTGGCATCAAAGTATCCAAAGAAGACCGTCGCCGTTGAAGCAGAGAACCTGAAGACTTCAAAGGAACCAGATGCATGGATGCAGCCGTCGATGCTGTCACTGTCGACGAGAGAAGGTGCCGTCGTTGTTGAGCCTCCGTCGACGAAGCCAACGTCGACGAAACCACCGTTGACGAAGCCACCGCTGACAAAGCCAGAGTCTGTCTACACCCTCTACGCCCCCAAGATCTGACTCTCAGGCGTCCAAGACTCTATCTGAACAGTTTTTGCCTAAAAAACTGGTTATCTCGTCGACGAGCTCGTCGTCGCTTCCTCCGTGGACGAGGACTGCTGTTGTGGCTTCTACGACGACGACTTCAACTTCTTCATCTATGATGCCGGCTATGATTCTGTCGTCAGCGACATCTCCATCGACGTTGGTGTCAGTGAAGGTGAGGCCTCTGTTGTCTACGGTGCCTTTGACTTAAGCAGAAGAAGCATTCGTCGACACGCACTTCCTCATCGACGACACAAGCAGTTGAATATAGAAGAACTCGCTCAGGAAAGTAGGGAAACAACTGTTAGGGAGCCTGAGCAGGAACAGCTAAGGAGAGAACAATATACTCAGACAGAAGAAACTCAAAGCCCCATTCCGGAATCTGAGAAGGGACAGCTAGGATTTAGAGAAAACGTTCAGGCAGAAGAAGATAAAAAGACCTGAACAGGACCAGATAGGCATAGAAACGCAAGTTCAGGATACAGATGAAAAAACAGACATCACTAATCCTGAACAGGGTCAGATTGAGGTAGATGAACCCATCCAGGCAGAACAGGCCAAATCAATAAGCCCTGGACAAGGTCAGATAGAGAGGAAGTCTGAAGTCGAAGCTGATCAAGTTGTGCCAAAAGCTAAAGAAAATAAAAAGAGTCTTGAAAAACCTGGCAGTGCTGTGAAGTTTAAGAAAAGTCAAAAAGGTGATAATTGGCCAAGAATTATCAAGAGATTGAGATATTGTCTTAAGACAATCAGTGAAGAACCTGATCAAGTAAATGAAGTAACTCTTTAATCTGGACCTTCCAAAGTAATACCAAAGTGAAGGAGTCAAAGATTGAAGACATTGAATAACAAGTTCAAGGGTCCTGAATGGACATATGTTATTCTTGAAGACTTTGAAAACCTCAACTTAAATGAAGAAAGTGATGAGGAGCTGAATGTTGAACAAATTGAGGAAGAAGTGAGACCGACTTAAAAGAGAGAAGACGCTTAAGGTGTTATCTCATATCAGGTTCTGAATTAAAGAAGAGAAAAATGTTCTTCGCCAAAAGTGTCTGATGATACAGTTACTGGAAACCCCAAACCAAGCTGTATAAAGAAGTGTTGTAAAATATGTATATGTAGTCTAATATTAATCCTTGTAATATGGGTAATATTAGCCATAGCTATTCCTTATTTGATGGTTACTGACAAACAGAATAGTACTAACACACATACAAAAGTTGCAAACATTAAAGGAGACAGAGTAGACTTAGAAACACCAGATGAGTTAGAATTACACCACACTGCAGATAAGAATGAAACTGATTTAAATGTATTTGCAAATCTCTTAGTACATTATGTAGAAACTATGGAAGTTAGTGATTGTTATGTTTGCATGAAATTGCCAAACTCAGTAGCTGAAGGGGTAACTTATCATCATTTACCCTTGACATATGGTATTTCATGTAGTGTATTAGCTAGTTTATTTTATTGAACTGGAAAACTGCAGTATAATTATTCAAATGTAGATGTAATATTTTCAGAAGTTCCCATGTGAAAGAGCATGAACCCTGTCCTTACTTCTAGAGACTCACAATTCATGGGTGAATATTTCCTAACAATGAAGACAATAGATATAGTTGATGCACATAAACGCAACTTAACCTGTAAATTACATGAAGACAAAAGTAATATGCTACTTACCAGTATGCATCTGTTCTTGGCATGTAGAGCTGCAGATCTACACACTGTGCATAGATCGCCATCTGGTGTTGGGCCCGGATGTTGCAGTTGTTTTTCTCTTGGAAAGTCTTTGGAAGTCACAAGGTATGTGACTCCTCCTTTGGATCGTATTGCGCATGGGCTTCGGCTCCATCCTCAGATTGTTTTTTTCCGCCATCGGGCTCAGATGTGTTCTTCATGCTCCAGTTCGGAACCGTTCCAGTTTTCCTGTTTGGCGCGCAATCCTCCCCCCTTCGACGACATTGTCTCGATCGCGTTCTCCAACACTCGACGCGACTCTCAACAATCTAAGTCTTCGATTCCGGTCGTCGGCGAAGGCCTTCGGGCCTACCTGGGCTCCGGTCCTGGCTGATGGAAAGGACTCCATTTAAGAAGTGTTAGATCTATGGTTTTGCAAAATCATACTTGCCCTTGATATCTTATTGGCAAAAGAGGATAGAGTCTGTAAAATGCTGAAAGCGCAACATTGTTGCACATATATACCTGACAAAAGTGTAGAGATTGGAAGATATATTAAAAATATTACTCATTTGGAAGAGGAACTGAAACCACTGGAGGTTGACAGTGTATGGAAGAAAATAGCGAATAGCTTTTCCACTATCAGTAGTTGGTTTGCTAACATAGGTAAGGGTATCTTAGGTCAAATATTATTGCCAATTATGGACATGACTTTGTTAGTTTTGATGATAATGTGTTGCCATAAATGCAGTGGGAAAAGAAAGAGGTACGAAGTGAATGAGAAGGGTAGGAAAAGAAAATTAGAAGAAATACGACTTGAAGAATTGAAAGGGAATATCTACAAAAGAATGAAAGGATCCCAATTTAAGAAAGATAAAGGAAGGAATAAAAGTTTTGAAGACATTGAAATGGTAGAATACTAAAGTTGGCATCTGATTTAATAGAATCTAGTGATGGCATAAAATGCCATCAGAGAGGGGATTGATGGAGCAAGGTTTCGTATGAAAGAAACTTGCTCGTAGGCAATCCTCTCGAATAACCTTTAACATTGTAATCAACCTGTTCATGATTATTAATTCTGATCCACATTCTACATATTGTATCTAGGGGACGCTTTCCTATGTCCTTCACTAATGAATAACCCGAGTGTCCTAAAATGGCCGCTAAAAACGCGGGAACTCTTCTGCGCATCCATCTACTACATCTACGTAATATGACGTTTTCTGCCGCTTGGGGGAAATCTTGGCAGCTGCGCAATAGCTTCTAAAATGACTGCTTAAAAGTAACGCACTAACGCACATGCTGTGCTGAAACTAACCTATGCAAGTTTTACTAAGCCATTAATGCGAAAGATTTATTAAGTAAATGGGGTGAGAGTAGAAGTAAGTGGTATACAGTGAATTCATTTAAATTTGTATTCTAACATGTTTTTCGCTGACTTTATTAATAGTTCGTATTTGGGCCTTGGAGGGTGACCATGTCTTTGTTTTCTTGTGGCAACTACGCCTGCGCGACTTCTGCTTGTCCTGAAAAACGATGAACTCCTTGGGTGACTGCCAAACCCTAAGCCCAGCAAGGACATGGGAAGAACAACTCTTGACCCTACGAGAGGAAGAAGATGCAACATTGTATTACAGACTTATCGATCCACATATGAAATGCTTGTGGGAATAAAGCTTGTGGGTATTAAAATTAAGGAGCGGAGAATTAGACAATAGACTAAAGAAAATGATTGCACTTAGTATGGTGTGATGTCCTCACCCCACTGCCTAGCCCAATCAAATTGTGGGTGAACATGGAATTGAAACATTTGGGGGTGGATCATACATTTGAATTGGTATAACAGAGGTAAGTTCTAGATAGTTAGACACACTTGATGCTGAGATGCTGATGCTATGCTGAGATGCTGCCCAATTTTGCTGCAATCTGATTGAAGAATCCAACACTAGGGAAATTTTGCAGAACAACCGAGGAGGCACATCTAGGAAGGGGTCCGGACGAGCCCGAGCCCGAGAGAGTAGCACCAGAGAGGGGTGTAACGCTGGCGTTACACTAGAAGAGGTCACCTTCCCTGTCCTGAACTGGTCCTGGATCTTTGACACTCTGATGTCGGGGTCCCCACACCATTCTAGGTAAATATAAATGTAGGGTTAAATGCTCCGTATTTGCTCTCTATTCTCTCTCCCCTCAGGTGCTGTCATTGCAAGAATGTATTAATGCAAACTGATTATAAGCTGACAGTACTATTTTCCTTATGGAGAATTCTGGTATATCTATGTGTATTCTGATTTGACTCACAAAAATTATTAATTCAGATAAACTTTTAAAACTCCTTCTGAGTCTGTGGTTCTTTGAATAAAAGATAAAATGTATTATATTAATTCCTCCCTAATCTAATCTACTACTAGATCTTTCGAATGTGCATTTACTCAGGAGACAGGAATGGTAAGAGTACTGGTGTAGAGGTTTCTTAGGGTGAACAAAATTGATGACCAGTGGATATTTACTAGCTCATTGAATGTATGAATGTATATGGGCCCAAATGAGTGTTGTGTGTATGAATTTGTTGAGCTGGTAAACTCCGCTGCATCACCCTGTGCCTAATGGGAACAGTCCAGTTAGAACTACCAAGCCAGGTCCTCCCTGAACCAGAAACAAGCATCCTGGGACCGGTTTCAGGGCATCAACTCTCATCAGCCAGGCTAGCTTGAATCCAGTGGGAGGCATCCAGGACACAATGCTGGTCCTGGCACAGTTAAGGTAATTATTGACATACAGAGGCACCCATTGCACAGTCGAAAAAATGACGTCAAATCAGTGACTTGACAAACCATTAAAGTAACCTAATATTTAATGAGTGCCATTCAAGGGATAATTGTTTTTGAGCAAATGCATGTGAAAGTGTGTGCTTTAAAATATACTATTTCACCCAACTTTTTCAAAATGTTCTTGGGAGGGAATGGAGCATTGCCTGTTCCCGAGTCAACCCATTCTAAAAGTTGGGAGCGCTCAGAGGAATTCAGGGTAAGTATTACACCCCACCTCTTTCACAAATGGTCAGGGACCACAGAAAAGTTTATAAATCCTAATGTTGTATACTGGTGAGTGTAATGACAAACTTTAGATCTCCCCTGGACCAAGGAATGTACCGTCACTTTCCCAGGGAGAGAATATCAGTTCCAAACTTATGGAATATAACATATACACAGCACTTCCTAAGG
Organism: Triturus cristatus; assembly: GCF_964204655.1. Classification (NCBI taxonomy): domain Eukaryota; kingdom Metazoa; phylum Chordata; class Amphibia; order Caudata; family Salamandridae; genus Triturus; species Triturus cristatus. The sequence goes on along the minus strand of NC_140579.1, from coordinate 981,368,558 downwards.
TGGGCAAACTTTCAACACTCCCCCAAAGGCAAGGCAAGAAAACAATAATTTGCGCATCACTTGTTAGGATTAGACCAACTTCCTATAACACAATTACCTGCTAGAAGGGAATTCACCCATCCTTCTACAACAGAATACTTGGCCAAGAAGAGTCCACACCTCCTGCTACAAGGAAAAGACGAATTGGTATATCTGGGATGTATTTATTTGTAAATAGCACTACACAGTGAGCCAAATGCACCTAACATAGCAGACTCTAAATTATCAATAGTATGATTGAAACCCAATCAAGGCAAATATATCTGTATGGATATAAGAATCAGAAAATAAGAAGGAAAGGAAAGAATTCAGAAAAGAATCAAGAGACAGTTAGTAGCAGAGACACCTCACCTAATGCTCCATCATTTCACCCCGCTTTGCTCAAGGGGAGTCCATTGCTTGAACCAGGTGAAAGCTCAGAGGTGACACCAGCCTCTACTCTTCCGTGACAACACGTCTGCTCCACGGATGAACTTCCACCAAGCCAGTATAGACTCTCCTTTTTAATACACATTCAAAACACAGCGAAGCTTCTAGCAAGCCACGCCCCTATTTCTCCTGAGAGCCCGTACCAGCTTGCTCTAAGGTCACAGCAACGGTTGATCAGGCCTTTGCTATGGCTACAAGTCAAACCATGTACATTCCTCTGATAAGAACCAGTTCTCTCTAGTCAGTAAAATGCGGAAAAAAGAGCAGACCATGCCCTCCCACTTTGCAGCTTCGTGCAGGCACAGAAAATGGCTTCAGAGTTAGTTAAGCCATGCACACAAAGGCCCAAAGCAAGATGGAATCAGACAAGCAAGATGACATGAGACCATGTCAAATAGCACCTATAATTCTCATCCACACAACTTACAAGCACCACTGTGCACACAGAAAAGTTTGAAGCAAGGTAAAGTCAGAAGGCAGAATGACATTAGACCACGTCAAAGCCAATAGGTCAAAGTCATAATTCACCTAACCCAAATAACATTATACACTTAATCCCTCAGTATACAACATTGAGCACATGTGTGCACCACCACCCACAAGACTGCACCTCAACATCCCATACCTTCTATTCTTGGAAAGACTATTCCACTAAAAAACAGAACACACTTAAGTCAGTACAGAATGGTGGTGGTTGAGGGTCATCATAGGGTGTCAGACCACAAAAGTGGCTGATTCACTACATTGCACCCCATGACCCTTGATCATCAACATTCACATATGTAATGAAGCACTACATCTCTTAACTGCAAATATGGAATCATTGCAAAGCAAATAGCAACCGTATATCATAACTGAAAAACAAAACTATCATTGAAGCACTGCATATCTCAATTGAAAGCAAAACCATTTAAAACCACATGTCTAAATTGAAAGTCACAACTACTAAAAAGCACATGTTGAAACAGCAACTCATGTGTTGAAGTGGCTACACAAAAATACATAATTCAAAACAAATCATGATTAAAAAGCAACTATAATCGAAATGCTACATTGCAAACCTGAAAAACTCATCAAAAGTATATGATAATCACTTTAGAGCAAATAAAGTCTGCATTCTCTAAATACATGTAAAAGCAATAACTCAGGTGCATCTAGAAATAGCTCATAGATATCTGGATACATGTTTAAATGAATACACAAAATAAATGAATCAAGCTTTTGAATGCTCCTAATGCCTCTAATGGTTAAACTGGAAACTCTACTGCCAAACTCATATATTGTAGCAACAGCTACAGGTTATTACTGTTCACTAACTCAGAACATATCTACGCCGATCGCAGCAAAGCGTCTCTATAGGTCTTCATTCATTAAAACAAAAACAGTCCTTCTATGTGAAAAAACACACAGCCGTCTCCCATCGCATCTGAACTTCACGTTGATAAAACAGTTCTGGCAAAGCACATCCTGTAGTTCCCTCTTCTTCACTTTTATATAAGGAGTTACCCTGTGTGAAAGACACACAGCCGTCATGCATGTAAATTCGACCTCACGTGAGGGAAACAGTTCCACACGCTGCTGATCCCTCTTTGCTTGGAAAGAAGCAGTCCATCATGCTCTCTGGTATATATCTGCATCTTTATCTCCTTGGCAAGGGAGGACCCCATCCATTATGGTCAGCTACAGGCATCAGCCGCACCGTCCGGTCTGGCGATCACTCCAGGCTTGGGGGGGAAGGGGAGGGGGGAGGGAGGGAGAGGGAGGGCCCCACTCACACGGGAGAAGGGAGTCCCACTCACACGCGGAGAACTGGGCGAATCTGAAAAAGAAACAAGCATCACTCTTCTTGCAGAAAACATTTTTCAAAAGTACACTTCTTGCATTTCTAAAAATACAATATTTTCATTTCTGTCCTCTACCTCTGGGGAATTATCAAAGAATTCTATCAACGCTGTAGCCTCTAAATTCTTGGTAAAATCTCTCTTTTTCTATACACAGCAAGAAGGGCTGGGGCAGTCTCCTTCTCTCACTTCTCTCACTGCACCCCTCACAGGTGCTGCTCCCCTTCACAAATCTCTGCGGACACCAAATGGCCCCTCGCCAAACATAACAAGCAGAGACTTCTCGGCTGTCTCTAGCTCGCACCTTTTCTCCTTCAAGGCCAAGTGCCTTGTGCTCCTGCCAACTTTCGTCTGCTCCTATCTGCTCTGCGACTCTCCTCATGGGGGGGGGGGAGAGAACCTGCGCCTTGGCAAGCCTCCCAGACATCTATCTCCAAGAAGCTGTCTCTGCCTACCGGGGAGAGGAGCTGGGATGACCCCTCCCGTAGGAATTCCTCCTCAGACTTCACAGAAAGCCTGAACTCTTCTCAGCGTTACTGGATGATCTCATTGCAAGCCTCCCAAACATCAATCTGAAAGACGCTTTCAAATGAACAACTCTTTACATGTCTGAGAGGAAAAACAGCTTTAACCTCTCCTGACCTCCAGCAAGACTTCACATTCTTTAATCTGAAAATGCTCCCCCATGCTGTCTAACTAACTCAAGCAAATTCTTAACTGTCATTAGTCTATCACCTCATGAAAAAAAAAAAAACTAAACTGCTTTTGACATATCAAAAAGAAAAAAGCATTGGCAATATCAAAAGTCACATATCAAGTCCCATGCTACTTCTGTAACAATATCTGAGACAGCATCAGTCAAAGAAGGTATATATTTGTTCAGTTAATAATAATAAACTGTCATGCGCCAAGTATTGTCACCACCTCAATCTGTCAAGCCCTGAATGATCTCACTGATCCCTTCACGCCCATCTGGCATTCTGTACTGTTTCAAATTAATTTCCTTTGTAACATGGGGCACCTTCACTTGGAAATCTTGTGTTTCAAACTCCACCTCAGGACCTTCTATTAAATCCTGTGCAATCTGTTTTTCTGTCTGTATATGCCACTTAATAACCATTGCAATCTCCCATAGGCAAACCACATTTTCTCTAACTCTGTTCTGTCCAGTATCATTTGGTGTGCAAACGCACAAAATCATCTGCATTTGTCCAGCATCTGAATTTAAAAGTGACCATTTCTTTCCCTGCACCTCTCTGTAATCATTGTACACAATCTGCTGTTCCCATTCAAAATCATATTGTTGCATTTCTGTTTCGAAGCAAAATGCATCATTCTCTGTCATGTCTAATTTATGTCCGCAACCGGTGATCGTTAAGCCTAAAACATTAGTCTGTTTACTTTCCTGCACATTCCTTTCTGCCTGAAAAAGCTCCTCAGAAGAATTAATTAAAACCGTCTGTGTAGCTCGTAGACTGACTGCATTCTCTGTTACATTTATCATATCTGAATCATTTTGGCTGGTCAAAGTAAACGGCTTCAGAGCCTGGTACACGTTTAATTCTGTCTTCAAAGATATATTGTCAAACTGGGCATCAACTAGCTCTGTTTTCAACTCACTACGTTCTTTTTGCAAATGCCCACATGTTTGATGCATATTAACCAACACATTTAAAATAACACCGCTGTCTCTGTCTAAAATGTCATTAATCTCCTGCTGATTAACACCCTGCATCGCAACTCCGGAGTCTGTATTCTCAAGGGAGTCCCACGTTTCAGAGTTATGCTCTGACATTTTACATTCACTTTGCAACTGAAAACATTTGATATGCATTCCTTATCAAACACTTGAAAGGGATCCAGCCCTTTCTGCCTAACGTAGCAAGCCATTTATAAGCACTTTTTACAAAACACACGTAAACACACACACACACCAATTCTAATTAGCTCACTTCACGAGCCAGCACATCATATGGGCTACCCCCATGCAAATAAATCAATTGATATCTAAGAGTCTGCTTTCAATTCCTAAAAAACATATTTCTTCCCCTTTTAAATCAATGTTCAGATCCTGCAACCGACTACGCCAAAAATGTAATGACAAACTTTAGATCTCCCCTGGACCAAGGAATGTACCGTCACTTTCCCAGGGAGAGAATATCAGTTCCAAACTTATGGAATATAACATATACACAGCACTTCCTAAGGTGGGCAAACTTTCAACACTCCCCCAAAGGCAAGGCAAGAAAACAATAATTTGTGCATCACTTGTTAGGATTAGACCAACTTCCTATAACACAATTACCTGCTAGAAGGGAATTCACCCATCCTTCTACAACAGAATACTTGGCCAAGAAGAGTCCAGACCTCCTGCTACAAAGAAAAGACGAATTGGTATATCTGGGATGTATTTATTTGTAAATAGCACCACACAGTAAGCCAAATGCACCTAACATAGCAGACTCTAACATATCAATAATATGATTGAAACCAAATCAAGGCAAATATATATGTATGGATATAAGAATCAGAAAATAAGAAGGAAAGGAAAGAATTCAGAAAAGAATCAAGAGACAGTTAGTAGCAGAGACACCTCACCTAATGCTCCATCATTTCACCCCGCTTTGCTCGAGGGGAGTCCATTGCTTGAACCGGGTGAAAGCTCAGAGGTGACACCAGCCTCTACTCTTCCGTGACAACACGTCTGCTCCACGGATGAACTTCCACCAAGCCAGTGTAGACTCCCCTTTTTAATACACATTCAAAACACAGCGAAGCTTCTAGCAAGCCACGCCCCCTAGTTCTCATGAGAGCCCGTACCAGCTTGCTCTAAGGTCACAGCAACGGTTGATCAGGCCTTTGCTATGGCTACAAGTCAAACCATGTACATTCCTCTGATAAGAACCAGTTCTCTCTAGTCAGTAAAATGCGAAAAACAGGAAAAAAGAGCAGACCATGCCCTCCCCACTTTGCAGCTTCGTGCGGGCACAGAAAATGGCTTCAGAGTTAGTTAAGCCATGCACACAAAGGCCCAAAGCAAGATGGAATCAGACAAGCAAGATGACATGAGACCATGTCAAATAGCACCTATAATTCTCATCCACACAACTTACAAGCACCACTGTGCACACAGAAAAGTTTGAAGCAAGGTAAAGTCAGAAGGCAGAATGACATTAGACCACGTCAAAGCCAATAGGTCAAAGTCGTAATTCACCTAACCCAAATAACATTATACACTTAATCCCTCAGTATACAACATTGAGCAAATGTGTGCACCACCACCCACAAGACTGCACCTCAACATCCCATACCTTCTATTCTTGGAAAGACTATTCCACTAAAAAACAGAACACACTTAAGTCAGTACAGAATGGTGGTGGTTGAGGGTCATCATAGGGTGTCAGACCACAAAAGTGGTTGATTCACTACAGTGAGTTGCAGTTGACAGTAGAAGAGAGTCAATTGGAGTTCTTTGCATACTACCTGTTCAGCAAAAGTTAAAAAATCAGCCATAAAAATGTTTAATTTTTAAACTATTGGTTGTGGCACATGCATTTCTAAATATGACATTTAAGATTATTTCCCCAAGAAAATCAGAATATGGATTGCAAAGAAAAAAAGCCTTTCCAGATTGAAAATTGTTTCACTTTACAGCTAACTTACCATCGGCAGAGAAATGAAAAACATCCCACCACTCCACAAATAACAAAATTTTTGACCATTTAAATGGTACACTTCATAAACGACAAAAATCAGTCTTTCAAACCTTCCCATGGTAAAATATTTGCTCCACCTACAGGCACAAGTTAGAGCAGCCAAGACTTAGAAATTGTTGTTCAAGTCCTCTCGAGCAAGAAGAGGAGTGTACTGCTTGAAACTATCATGTCTCTCTTCAGGGAAAACATCAGATACCGGTGGGGCTGGCTTGGAGACAGGTGCAACTGTTAGATAGTTCAGGGCACAAGATGCAGGAACAGGTGTTGTAAAGAGTGAGTGTCTGATGTCTCTGCTTTAGGACAGCGGGATTGTTGGCCGCTTCACAACACACAAATCCAAATGGAGATGCACTGGAGACTGTATTACTGCACTCTAGCAATGGCAAAACTTTAGTAAAAGGAGATACTTAGCTGTCTACCCTGTCCTCGACCTCCCCCACTCCTCCAACTTCCCTGCCCAGCTGGTGGTCACCTTCAGCCAGCCTCCTGGTCCGAGCCAGCAGCCTCTTTGAATGACCGAAATTAACCACTGAAACGCATTGGGCATCCAAAGCTGATTTTGCACCCTGCTGCACCTGTGCCGCTGGTGGTGTAGCTTTGGTGCTGCCTTGTGCCCTCCCCCTGTGCTGATCTTAACCCCCAGGGCCAATGCCCTGAAACAGCGGGTACTTACCTGCAAACTGTGCCTCTTCGAGGTGCCTCCAGTCTCCAATGATTTACATTGGGCCCAGTGACCTTTGCACCCAGCCTCCCTAGTGCCACTGGTGGTGCAGTACACCTGAAACTGAACCTTGCCCAGTGTTGGTCAAAACCCCCGAAGACTGGGATAATAAGTCGAGTACGTACCTGCTAATGCATAACACTGTTTTTCTCCCATAGGATTGCATTGTATTTTAACTATTGAATACAACTGTCTGTCTTTCACATTGCTAAGTGCGACTGTTTCTGATTGACAAATACAAAAACATCTCTAAAACTGTAAAGCATTTCTTGTCTTGAAAAACACTTCATACTGCATTTTTGAAAGTATTACTGCTTTGAAAATTGTTACTTACCAGCAACTGAGTATTTATTGGTTCTAGAAATAAAATAACAAAATAATAACTTTTTATACAAAACAATTGGTCTGGATTCAGTCTTTGAGTGTGTAATTGTTTGCTCGACCACACTACCACAAATAGTGTTTTTGGTATTATCTAATTAGGCCTCTGTAAGCTCTGAGGATTCACTGTACTCTGCAAACTATACCTTACTTTGGTATAGTATATGCAGAGCCAGCTTCCTACAGTGACCCAGTGTTTGTCTCAGGTTGGGATTCTCCATTTTGTGTCCCTGTCTGAACCACAACCTGAGTTTAATTGAGGCAGTACCTGTCAATGTATGGGTCGAATTATGGGCTTAATCTAAATCAACAGAATTTAATCAACAAACTTTGCTCTGTCTAGCATTGTGTTTAGAGGTGAAATGTTACTTTTAGTGCTAGTTTTGCACTGTAGGACTCTTAACTGAAGTCATAAGCATAAAATTCCCTGCGGCATGCATGGACTCTGGAAAACCTCTTTTTAATGTATTTGTCAATAGACTTAACAATACCGGTTGAAAGTGTCCATATGTCCATATGATGAGCAGACACTTTTAAAGCCTATGAAATACTATATGTATGTATGTATGTTTAACCTTAAAAAAGTATATAGAACCCCGAAACATACATATATATGTACACACATACATATACATATATACATATATATATATATATATATATACACACACATATATAGATATTACCTACTGGCGGTCGCCAGTAGGTAGTTATAGTTAGGACCAAGTTTCCATAGGAAGAGCATTTTTTGTTTTGCTTATAACTTTGGCGTCATTTGATGAATGTTCATGATATTGTCCAAACGAATTCTTTGTTCATATCAGCTCCTATGTTGAAAGTTTGGGGGTGATTCATCAAGGGGGGGCCCGAGAAAAAAGGGGGGTCCCAAAACGTGTTTTCTCCATGCAATTTCCATAGGAAACGTTAGACAAGGCTACAGGTCGAACGGGTGAACGGAATTACCCCAAATTTGGCAGGGAGAAGGGTCTTGGTCTAGAAAGCACACTTTTGTTTATATGGTGTAAATCCGTTCAGTAGTTTTGGAGAAATATCGAGATTTACAGATATTAATATTTGGGAATTCTGCCATCCGATTGGCTGAGGCGTTACGAGCACAAGCTTGCTGCTTATTGGCTGCGAGCTGTTGCAACTAGGAAGTGTTGGCAACCATTTTGTGATTCCGTTGAAATGAGTAAGGGGAAAAAAGGGCGAAAAGAGTAGAAAACAGGAGGATAGGAGCAATGTAACCTCTGTGGGGGACTGCAAAGCGAAGTACTCACTCCAACTGGTCTGAAAGTGCGGTGTTGCTCAGAGTGACATGGTGCTGAGATGAGATGCTGCTACACTCAGGTATGAAACCGGGAGCCTAAACCATGAGCTCATTGCTGTAAAGTGATGTGCTCTGGTCTTTGTAGCATACCTGTTCAAGTAGTGTTAGTAGGCGTTTATACCATACAGGGAGTGGGAAGTGAACTACTGACCCCTACCGTGCGTTTATACTATACCGGAAGTGGGAAGCGAAGTACTCTCGCCTACCGGTATGAAGACACGGGGATCAAACCAAGCTGATTGCTATAAAGTGATGGGCTCTGGGCGCCGTAGTATACTGGCCGCTGTACTATAACTGTGTAAGTAGTGTTAGTATGCGTTTATACTAGACAGGGAGTGGAAAGCAAACTACTCACCCCTACTGGTCTGAAGACTTGGGGATTAAACCGTGAGCCTAAACCGTGAGCTCATTGCTGTAAAGTGATGTGCTCTGGGTGCTGTAGCATACCTGTGGAAGTAGTGTTAGTTTGTGTTTATACAATACAGGGAGTGGGAAGCAAACTACTCACCCCTACCGGTCTGAAGACTCGTGGATGAAACCATGAGGTCATTGCTGTAAAGTCATGTGCTCTGTGTAGTATTCCAATGTAAGTCATAGTAGAATGTTAGTACGTAATGCTACTAGAATGTAGGTATGTAATGTTAGAATGTAGGGCTGTCATGAGGGGAATCTTGGGGAGTTTGTACAAGGTGATGGAGAAGACGGTTGCCTTGCTGTCTGCTCTTGTTGGTGGCTGTTTAAGCTGTCTTCTTTTCCTGCAATAAATCTACTTATCGGACCCACTGCTGTCTGCCTCTTCACTACATGTATTTGGTGACGAGCGGGAGAAGGTAAAAAGAAGGCAGCACTCACCAATATTTCGAGCTTCCTTGCGTTCTGCTGGAGACCCGTTTTCTTCGTGAAGCTGTTTCTACTCATCCCAGGGTCGTCGGCTCATCGAACTATGTCATCCGACCTCTGGTAGGATTTATATTTTTTTATTTTGGGCTTCCTCTGTCTCATCACTACAGTCGCTGTACTACACGTGTGCAAGTAGTGTTAGTATGCGTTTATACTAATTCTGTAGTTATGCAGTAACCAATGCATCATGGCCCTATGGAGCGCCACTACCCAGGCGCAGCTCATGCAATTCCCCAGGGTGTGCATCCGCGGGACATTTATGTGTGCTATTACAGGGCGGGAGCATGGCTTCCAACCTGTGATAGCAAATCGTTGTTTGCCTCGTTGAAGCGAGAGGAGGAAAACCTCGTATCGCTTCAATAAAGCGGATCCGGATGGTAAAAGTGGAGAAAAAAAAATGAAGCGGGGTCTGACCCGTTCATTTAAATGAGCCCCCTGGTGGGTAATGTTCCGGGGCCAATCCTATTATTATACTGCGGGGTCTCTGCAGCACTGGGGACCTTAATCTCACATGTAAATTAGGCACGGGAGGGCACAGAGATGTTTCGCAGCCCAGGGGATCGCCACCTCCCTGGGTATTGTTTACTAATTGTTCGGTGGGCTTCGAGGCCAACTCAAGTCTGGGAATCGCCACCCTCTGGGGCTTTACTTAAATATGCAGGGTGTGCCTCGCCAGTCCCTGAAGCCTTGGTGGCCCTAGGCAGTGCCTTATTGGTTCTGTAATCACACGGGCAGTACTCATGGTGTTATAAAGTGATACACTCAAAGAACCCTTGCAGTTGTAGAATTACCCAGGCTTCATTTATGTAATAGTCTGTTGGTTTATATTTGGTAGGTGCACCGCAAAATTACAAATGTTTTCCCTCATAACCTCCTATCAACCGCCGATTTTCACAATAAACTACAGACAAGTGTTGTCAGAAAAAGAAGACCCATACACTCACTTATTTATTGGTAAAAAAAATAACCTTTATTAAAACAACACAAATAAATGGAAACGCAACTTTATTCGAAGAAACAACAGTATAACATGAAATAAGTGGGTGGGACTCTGCTGGAAGCAGCGTACAAGACCTGCAAGACGAAAAAGAAACATAAGTATGTGTGCCATGTCCAAGAGAAAAAGAAAGGTAGTCAGAATGAAAGGAAGAAAGTGAGAATGGGACAGAGAGTGAGTGGGTGGAAGGGAGAAGGAGAGGGAGAGTCAAAAGAACAGAGGGAGGAGGAGACAGAGCGTCGCCCTCACTGTTCACCTCCCGTCACCCGTGTGTCTAGGACGCTGGGATCCGTGAGAAAGAGTGCGGTCCAGCAAGTCCTTAAAATGAAACAGAGATATGAATGAGGCCAGAGATTACATTATTATCTATGGCAACATCGCTTGCCTGCACCTGTTCACCCAGGCTGTTGCACCCCAGCCCCTTCTCCCGCACTGTGCTCAATTGCAGCTCCTGCGCACCAAAGCTTCACTGCTCACCTGCCACCACCGGTGTGTCCAACGAAGTGCCGGTGCGAGCTCCGACTTCGGGGTGCCTCTCTCAGGGTGGCACAGCAGGTCTCCGGTCGGGGACGGTGTCTTGATACCACGATGGAAGGCGTCAGAATGCCCAGGGCATCATCACGGGCTGAGCACCTGCTCCGCCGATTTTGGTGCAACTAATTCAGTGTTTGAAAAGGGAGAAATAATATAATGCTGGAAACGTCTTGAGGTAAATGTAGGTTTATTTCAAGCTTAATAGAGAACACCAGTGGAGTGCATCCTTCCTTCTTGAAGTACGATCTACCAGATGTTAGTGGTAATCGTGGTTCAAAGAGGAGTTGGAGTGTACGAGAATACACAAGGTTAAATAATAATATGTTATGCCAACGTTCACATACAAAGGAACAGAGCGCATGCTAGAAGCATAATGTGCGCGTGTAATGCAGTGGCGCAAGCCTGTGTGCATGTACACTTAGAAATCAGCTCACTACAGTGCCCCAATAGCCAACGCCACGTGTCTAGGGCAGTGCTGCCTGCTGGCTCAGGCCTACAGTATGGTCCAGCAGGTCCTTAAAATGAGACAAAGATGTGACTGAATGAGGTCAGAGATCACATCATTACGCATGGCAACATCGATTGTTCGCAACTGCGCATCCAGGCTGATGCACCCCACCCCTCCCACAACACCGTGCTCAATTGCAGCCCCTGTGCACCCAGGCCCACTGCTCACCTGCTGTCATTGTTGTGTGTCCAAACACGACGGCCAGCAGGGTTCACAATTCAAATCAAGTTTTGATTGCGAGGATGGTGTACACCTCATGGATCCCTTTTTCTTATTGCACATTGTGATATGTGACGTGGATGCGGCCATATCACCTGAGGCAGTGTGGAAGAACTGAGACATGAAGCGCCGTCGTTATCCTATTTATACGTACGCAAAGTGGGCTGGGCTTGCATACGCCAGGCCAGCGTAGGGGTTTAATAATTATTCCGGGTACCTGGGCATTGTTCAGTTCCTACCTCGCCAGGAAGTGTACTTATGTGTGTGTCCCTGTTGCAGTTTTGACGTCGCACAATCCGCAATTTACATTAATGTAGCATGTACCGGGAGGGCGGCAACTATCGCTAATGAGATGCTGTCCGAAAACATTGAATGGCCAACATCACATGTCATTGTCAAGCTTGTGGATATGCGCAGACACGCATGTCAATGGTGTGGTATTATTGAAAGTGTTGCTATCGCGAAGCGCACACATGTGAATGCGCTCGGATGGAGGGAGGATCAGCAGTGAGGCTACGTCATACACAGTGATAACGCTCATTACAGTCAAGCAATGCATGTCAAAAGTGAATCTCAAAGTCTCACATATGACACACTACTATACTGGTAAAGCCTGACAACAGAGCATACTGCAACAGAAATCTACACATTACTCTTTACTGTTTGTCACATGTGATCTAGGATGTGCACTGTGCCCGTGGCTGATGATACCCTTTCGAGCCACCAATACCCAGACCTAAAGGCAGCACAATAATGCGCACACACACACACCAGGGGCATCGTGTAACACACATGTTTTTAGATGTAACGTTTCAGATGCATGGCCATCACACATGGAAGGCTACTGTACAGACCATGAATATTGATCAAGATGATTGTTGCATGTTGGGTGTAGTATAAGATATGTGTACACAGCAAAAAACTTTTCAAAAAAACTCTCTAAGCAGAATAGGTGTCTCTCTTAAAACGCTGTAGAGAGAATGACTAAAATGGGTGGGGTCCTGCAACTGTTACAATGGGAAATGTTATGAACCAATCAAATGCTTTTTTTTAAGGTCACATGGCAATCGTGCACCGAGCGAGCAAGGAGGCCGCACTCAACGCGATTTTGAGAAAATATATTTACCATAATATAAGTTTATTACAGTTAGGAATATATAAATGTTTAAAATATTTTAGATTATCACTTGCTCTCATATACACTTTAAACTTATTTAGATATAGTTTTGAGACATAAAAAAATAATGAGGAAATGGTGTACCCGGCGCGATACCATACGTCTATGACGTAACACAGGGCCTGGCAGCGTGCATTCATCGCATATGCAACGCGCAGCGGGCGCGACCCCGTACGTACATGACGTAATGCGCGGCTTGGTACTGCGTACCGTTCGCATACCAAAGTAGCAGCTGGCGCGACCTCATACGTATATGATGTTACGCGGGACGCGGTGCCACGAACCCGTCGGATACGAAATGCACATCATTTACAAGTTTAGCAATATGACGGATAGGATTTGCGTGCTGATGGAGCTTGGTACACTACCGGTACGGGACTCCAGTTTTCTAAAAAAAAAAAAGATATACGTATTTTTTTTGAAGATATAAAACATTACATAATTTTTCCAGTTAATAAAAAGGATAATAGAGTTCCAAAATATAGAAAAAAAAATAGAAAAAATATAGGTTTTATAAATATTAAAATATGAAAACAACATTTAAAAAACCTTCGAAATTCACTGAAAAACCATAGGTTTTACAGATGTTATAGTTAGGAATTAGCATTTAAAAAACCTTTGAAATTCACTAAAAAACCATAGGTTTCAGGGACGTTATAGTTAGTTGGACATTTGACTCATATAAAACCATAGAAATTACCCCGTTATAGTTAGTTGAGCTAACTATAACTCGTGCGCCCGCAATGCACTGCTGATGATGTCACATATTACATCACTCATGACATGAGTCAAATGTCCAACTAACTATAACGTCCCTGAAACCTATGGTTTTTTAGCGAATTTCAAAAGTTTTTAAAATGCTAATTCCTAACTATAACGTCAGTAAAACCTATGGTTTTTTCAGTGAATATATATATATATATATATATGCAGCCAAAAGAAAAAGAGGCTAAAAAATGCCCAAATTACATTGAACTTTTCATTTACACTGAACCATACACATTGACCATTTCTGAAATACAGAAAAAGACACACTTTACAATGTAAAACATAGCCTTTATTTGAAAGGGAAAAGGCAAGGGAGTGAAAGGCACTGTAAGCCAATAGGCTGCCCTGAAATTCATAACAGAGAAAAACTGGCACCGTGCCTTTAAGACCTCCTGACTTCCATCATGCCCCACAGGTGACAGCTAGGTCAGGTCTTTTTTATGGTGACAAGAGCATTCAGAGAATAAACCATATCACAGCTGCTGTGTTAAGTATTCATCCGGGTAGGAGTGAGGGTTGCTCATGACTTTGATGAGTGTTCCCCTGGAAGAGAACTAGGATTACAGGTAAGTAATTCATCTTTCTCTTCCAGGGGATACTCATCAATAGTCTTAAGCACTGAATAGAATAGCTAGCCTATCCCATACCCATGCAGATAAATACAAGGCAGTTACGAGCAGCTAAGTTGAAAATTAACGAAAGAGGTTCCTGAAACGAAGTTTGCCCTACTTGCGCATCTGCCTGAGTCAAGACAATAATGGCGAGCAAAGGTATGGACCGTTCATCATGCTGCAGCCTTGCAACTTTCTGAGATGGTTATATTTCTTGAGTAGAGCAGCAGTGGCTGCCTTGCCCTTGTAGAATGGTCTACAGTTAAGACATTTATTAGTGAGCTGGTAAGCGAGAAGTATGCAAGGGACTATCTACCAAGAGATAAATTGTTTGGAATAGGTTAAACCAGTGCACATTGGAAAATAATTAATAAGCAATGGTCTGACTGTCTGATTTCCTCAGTTTTATCGAGGTAAAACTTAAAAACTCTTAAGATCTAAAGAGTGTAAAGCTCTTTCTGGTGATGTGGAAGGGTTGGGAAAGATTTTTGGAAGAGTAATGGTCTTATTGATATGGAAATCAGAAATGAACTTTGGCAGAAAATTAGGATGTGTCCACATGACCCTCCATCAATTCCACCAAGAACGATATCAATTTACCAATAGGTGTTGCTTCAAAAATAAGTCATCAAACTGCTCCAGAAACAAGCCATAGAAGAAGTTCCAGCCTCCCAACGAAGGCTAGGAATCTACTCCTGCTATTTTCTGGTTTAGAAAAAAGGCCCAAATCAGGAGTACAGACTATTTCTAGACATACAACTGTTGAACAAATGTATCCGCAAAGAAAAGTTCAGGATGCTGGCCCTCCACCAGATCTATCCCCAGGTCCTCCAAGGGGACTGGATGTGGGTAATCGATCTTTAGGATGCATAATTTCACATCCCCATCATCAAGAAGCACCAGAGGTTCCTATGCTTCATAGTAGCATCCTAGCACTACCAATACAAGGACCTGCCCTTTGGGCTCAAGTCAGAACCTCACATTTTTCTCCAAGTCTATGGTGGTGGTAGTTGCTTACCTGGGAGGAGGAAAATCTTTGTTTTCCCATAGATATCAGGATCTTCTTCACCTGTCCATGCAGACTGGATCTACTCTACAAGCTAGGAGGGAATATCTTCCACCCCAACCTTCCCTCTCTGAGCTTGACAGCATGGCTCCTGAATTCCTGCAATATGGACACTTGGGCCTTTTCCAAGTCTGTATGGGCATCTTGAAAGAGATTTGTAGACCTTCTACCAGGAAATCATATGCTTTCAAATGTAAGCGTTTCTATTTATGGTGTACCCAGAATGGTCATCATCCAATTCCAGGTCCAGAAAATGTGATCGTACTTTACTTGTTGTACCTAGTGAAGTCAGGCCTGCAGTTTACATCCATAAAGGAACACCTTGCGGCCATTAAAACATAAGAAAGTCTCCCACATAGGTTTCTTTCTTTTAAATGCCTGCAGTCAAAGACTCTCTAGAGGGTTTGAAAAAGGTATATCCTCCTGTTAGGTCAACATCTCCTCCATGAGAGCTTAACATGGTCCTTGCAAAGCTAATCCGTCCCCCTTTTCAGCTCATACACAAAGCTTTTTTACAACACCTTACTTGGAAGACCTCTTTCCTAGTTGCTATCAATTAAACGCGAAATCAGCCTGCAAAATCCAGGCTCTTAGTGCTAAAGAACCTTACCTGGCTGGTCTCTCAGTTACGACCGAGACGTAGCGGAGGACCAGGAGGGGGGATCTGTGTCTGACTCTAGAAACTCTAGATTCATGAGATCGTCAAGATGTGGATCGTGCCTGACTGTTGGGCGGTCCTCGATCTTGATCTTGTCTTTGCGGGGATGGTGATCTTCTCCTTGGAGATTGAGATCTTAGAGGAGATCTTGTTATAGGCAGTGGAGGTGAAACCTCAGGAGAGAAAGTACAAGGAGGAGTACTTCTAGGATTGTAGTGGAGACGGAGATTCAGGTACATACATTGCTATGTTAGCATGAGCGTCTTAGAAGTTAAAACGCCATCTTGCCACTTTTGCTGCTTTTGCACACGACACTGCTGATAGATGTTATTATATGAAATCTGTTTGCTTGCCTTTTTCTTCACATGAGAATGGTCTGTTGTTCACATCCCTAGATGTGCACCGCGACCTTGGTCTGAACATTGTGTGCAGACACAGTCAGGGCCAACAAACAATGTATGCTTTTGAATTCAGATTGATCGGCCCACGCTCTAGCCATAACACGCACACAGCTGCAAATACCTGAAATTCGAGCGCCTTTAATATTGCAGTTTGCAGGCATGACACACACTTTGGAGAAGACTTTTTCCAGACACAGAGCAAAGCTGATCCTGTGATGTGATTCACCTAAGCTGATATTTACGGTATGGGGTTCCCCATTTAAAACCTAGAGACCTTCTATTAGTCTAATAATACTAGCTTACTCGTGAAGGGAGGATGGGTGTATTCCCCTATCATTTGTAACATGATTTCTCCCTTCATTTTCTATGGTATTGTAAATGCTATACAATGCTGATGGTTTTATTATCAATCATTTGTCTGCTTATGTTAGCCAAAGTACTGCATCTTAGGAGACGTAGTTTATAAAATAAACCTTTTAAACTTTACTGTGTCTGTGATTACTCTTGTTGTGGACTGATATGCGAATAATAATGAACCGGTATTTCAGATTCCCACCATTCCTGAGAGTACTCTAAGTCGCATGTTCTGGGTTGTCTAATTATTGGTAGCTTCGAGGTGATACGGAGAGCGAATGAGACACTGATGCTAGTCGGATAGGGGTTCTGGGTACTGAGGTGAGTTTTTGGTACACCGCAATTCACTGAGGTCCTGGTTTCCTGTGCATAGTTCTGTGCATGAGCGGAATCCCTGCAACATGGCGCACCTAACATTTGGTCTTACGATTTGAGACGCCTTAGTAGTGCTTATATTAGCCCACGGCTCCCTCACTCTTGTTTCCGGCTGGCGGGAGTGAAGGTTTTGACCTACCTAATGGTTACTCTATAGGTTCAATCAAGCTTGTCAATTAAAAAGGTTTTTCTCTTTTGAACCCTTGTGCTACTATATATATATATATATTGTTTTTCTTCTCTGTGTCCTTTTGGCTGCGGTCGATATTGTGGCACATAGCCGAGCACCTCTCTGGCGTCATTTGACGCAGTTTGGGGTACCGGACGATGGGATGGCTGTTATTTTTGTGGTGAGTACCGATGCATCAGATCCCTATGAGTTGTTTTACTCTTGGGTTACTATGCTGGCGGTGAATGCTGACGACAGTACGTTTCACTCCTATACTCCCACACGGGTCCCGGTGAATTATACGTCATATAGGACACAGGAGATTCCTATTTCAGCTTGGCAGCATCGTATTTGGTTTAATGGCGCCCTCCCCCACACGGCTACACAGGTTCGTTTGGGCCCTTTGTCAATTCCAGGGGCCACTTGGCCGGTACTAGCCAGATTTACACCTCATCCTCGTTATTTGAATCTTACGGTGGATGAGTTACGGGTCCTCCATACGGCCCTGATTACAGTACATCGGGCTGCAGTGCAATACGTTTCGCGTAACGTGCAGGTAGGGGCACCTGTGGTTGCGGGACAGCCAGCTGGCCCGGCCGGGATTGTCATTAGTCCCGTCATGGTTAATTCGGTAATGGGCAAGCGCCCCCAGAATAAGGACGATTTGCCTTATTGGCTTGCTGAGAAATTTGACCAGCTTGAGGCAGTATTTCCGCACACTACTCCTGTGGAAAAACACAGTATACTCACCATTAGTTTGCAGAAGGACTTAGTCCCGGAGGTGGCCAATTGTGATAACTGGGGTAAAGTTTTTGCAGCGGTCTACTCGAAGTGCTTCGGCACCCCATCTATGGCCGTGCTGCCCTCCGTCATCAAACGTGTTCAAGATCAACACGGGCCAGAGGCAGCAGTCAATCAATCAATCAATCAATCAGTTAAATTGTAAAGCGCACTACTTACCCGCAAGGGTTTCAAGGCGCTGAGGGGTGGGGGTGCTGCTACTGGTCGAAAAGCCAGGTCTTGAGTCGTCTCCTGAAGGTCAGCAGGTCTTCGGTTTGTCGTAGGTTGAGGGGGAGGGTGTTCCAGGTCTTGGCGGCGCGGTAGGAGAAGGACCTGCCTCCGGAAGTGGTTCTACGGATGCACGGGACCGTGGCAAGGGCATGGTCAACGGAGCGGAGTTTTCCTGTTGGGTACGTAGAAGGAGAGCCGACTGTTGAGGTAGGCTGGGCCGGTTTTGTGGAGTGCCTTGTGTGCGTGGATCAGGAGTTTGAAGGAGATTCTTCTGTCGACGGGGAGCCAGTGCAGGTTGGGGGTGATGTGGTCATGGCGTGGGACGTTGAGGATCAGGCGTGCAGAGGCGTTCTGGATTCTTTGCAGTCTTTTGATAAGCTTGGTCGGGGCTCCGGCGTGGAGGGTGTTTCCGTAGTAAAGTCTGCTGCTGACTAGGGCCTGGGTGAGTGTTTTCCTCGTGTCTGTCGGGATCCATCTGTAGATCTTGCGGAGCATGCGGAGGGTGTTGAAGCAGGTAGAGGAGACTGCGTTGACTTGTTTGGTCATGGTGAGTTTCGAGTCGAGGATGACTTCCAGGTTGCGTGCATGGTTGGTAGGGGCCGGGGGTGTCCCCAGTGATGCAGGCCACCAGGAGTCGTTCCATGCTGAGGGGTTGGGCCCGAGGATGAGGATCTCCATCTTGTCTGAGTTCAGCTTAAGTCGGCTTTCCTCCATCCAGTCGGCGACAGCCTTCATTCCCTGGTGGAGGTTGGATTTGGTGGTGAGGGGGTCCTTGGTGAGGGAGAGGATCAGCTGCGTGTCGTCGGCGTAGGAGATTATGTAGAGGTCGTGCTGTCGGGCGATCCGTGCGAGTGGGGCCATGTAGACGTTGAACAGCATCGGGCTAAGGGAGGATCCCTGTGGGACGCCGCAGATGATCTCGGAGGCCTCGGACCAGAACGGGGGGAGGCGGACTCTCTGAGTTCTGCCGGAGAGGAAGGAGGTGGTCCAGTCCAGGGCCTTGTCTCGGATCCCTGCGTCGTGGAGGCGCGTGCGTAGTGTGCGGTGGCAGACGGTGTCAAAGGCGGCGGAGAGGTCCAGGAGGATGAGGGCTGCCGTCTCGCCGTTGTCTAGCATGATCCTGATGTCGTCTGTGGTGGCGATGAGGGCGGTCTCGGTGCTGTGGTTGCTGCGGAATCCTGATTGGGAGGGGTCCAGGAAGCTGTTGTCTTCGGGGTGACTGGTGAGCTGGATGTTAACTATCTTCTCGATGACCTTTGCTGGGAACGGAAGCAGGGAGATGGGCCGGAAGTTCTTGAGGTTGCTCGGATCTGCCTTGGGTTTCTTCAGTAGGGCGTTGATATCGGCATGCTTCCTGCTCTCAGGGAAGGTAGCGGACTCGAAGGAGAGGTTGATGACGTTGCGCAGGTGGGGTGCGATGGAGCTGCCGGCTTTGTTGAAGATGTGGTGTGGAAGAGGGTTGGACGGGGAGCCGGAGTGGATTGTGCCCATGGTCTTGATTGTGTCCTCGATGCTCACATTGGCCCAGGTTGTCAGGGAGTCGTGGTCGATGGGGTGCGGTGGGTCTGGCATGACGAGGCCTGTAGGGGTCATCCGGGGGTTGAAGCTGTCATGGATGTCGGTGATCTTGCGTCGAAAGAAGGTGGCGAGGGAGTCGCACAGGGCTTGCGATGGTGGAATGTCGTTGGCGCTGGAGCTGGGGTTGGAGAGTTCCTTCACGATGTTGAAGAGCTCATTGCTGTTGTGTGCGTTGTTGTCGAGGCGGTCTTTGAAGGAGGTCCTTTTGGCGGTCCTGATGAGGTGGTGGTGGTTGCGGATGGCGTCTTTGTGGGCGGCACGGCTGTCCGGTGTCTTTTCGCTGTGCCATTTGTTCTCCAATTTCCGGCAGGTGGGCTTTGATGCTAGGAGTTCCGGGGTGAACCCGCTGGCTCTCTTGCTGGTGTCTCTGTTGGTTGGCTTTCTCAGCGGGGCTAGGGTGTTGGTGCAGTCATCCATCCAGCGTCTGAGGATGCGTGCACCATCGTCGGGGTTGGTGGGGTTGGTTGGTGGGTTGAGTGCGAGGTTTGTTTGTAGTTGTTCTTCAGTGACTTTGCCCCAGCAGCGGCGGGGGATCTGTAGGGTGCGGTGGTGTGTGAGGGGTTTTCGGAAGGTGAAGTGGATGCAGTGGTGGTCGGTCCAGGTGAGTTCGGAAGCATGGCTGAAGGCAACGTGAGGGCTTGAGGAGAAGATGGCATCAAGCGTGTGACCGCCGATGTGGGTCGGCGTCGTGATGAGCTGTTTTAGTCTGAGGTTGTCGAGGTTGTCGATCAGGGTGGAGGAGTTGTTGTCGTTGTTGTTCTCCAGATGATAGTTCAGGTCTCTGAGGAGGATGTAGTCGGTGGAGGTCAGCGCGTGCGTGCTGATGAAGTCGGTGATGGAGTCGCAGAACTGTGGTCGGGGTCTGGGCGGTCTGTAGACAAGGGTGCCTCTTAGGGTGGTCTTGGGGTCCGTGTGGATCTGGAAGTGCATGTGTTCGGCGGTGCTGAGAGTGTCGTTGGTGTTTGTTGAGACCCTGATGGTGTTCTTGTGGACGATGGCGATTCCTCCTCCAACTCCTTTGGTGCGGTCTCTGCGGGTGATCTTGTACCCTTCGGGGATGGCTACGGCGATGTCTGGGGAGGAGGCTTAGTTAATCCAGGTTTCGGTCAGGAAAGCGACGTCCGGGGATGCGGTGGCGACTAGGTCCCAGAGCTCAACGGCGTGTTTGCGTGCGGAGCGGGTGTTGATCAGGATGCATCTGAGCTGGTTGGGTTCTGTCGTGGCGGGTGTCTCGGCGCCTTCGAGGCAGGAGAAGCTGCAGTTCCGGCAGTCAAAGGGACCGTGAGTGCGCCTCAGGGCGGCCTTGCAGCAGGTGTGGGTCCTTCCTAGGTTGAGAGCGACGGGGGTGCTGGCGTCGTAGCGGAGGCGATCTTCATGGCTGGTGCGGGGGCCAGGGGGTCTGGCGCTGGGTGCGGTCAAGGCGCGGATGGGCACAGACGGGCTTGCCTTAGGCACGCCTGCGGCGCGGCCGTGCAGCCGCCACCATTTAAGGGGAGGAGGGAGGGAGGAGCAGCTGGGAGGCGGGAGGCGGGTAGCAGGGGTTAGCGACTGGGTGCAGAGGGCGGAGCCGCAGGAGCAGCAGCGGCAGGAAAATGCGAGCGAGAAGGGCACAGAAATAAAAGGGAACTGCGAGCGAGAGGGCACGGAAGAAAGAATGGGCACACAGTGGAACAGATCTAAATGGGCAGACACACGGGAAACAGAGGCAAAAGCTGGGCACAGCTGACACCGGGCACGGGGGGCACACAAGCGCTGGTGGAGCTGCAGCGGGGGGGAGCGACCTACCTGGCAAGGTCAAGGGTCGCGTTGGGAATGAGGCTTGTTGGTGTGTTCGACGTAGTTGCCACTCTCATCCTTGGTAACCTCAAGGGAGATGCGGTTCACTTTCAGGTGGCTAATGGTTTAGCCCTTGTAGACGAACTCGATAAGCCCCGAGAATTGCCAAAAATTATTGCGGAGGCTTATAGAACTATTGGCCGCAGTAGTTTGGGGATTAAGCCTACTATTGTCATTCCAGATGTGCAGCAGCAAACTAAGGTGAGTCCGTCTTTCAAAGACAATCGTCCAGCGTTTCCAAAACAAACTTGGAGAGCTAAGAAACAGGGAAAGCAGCAACAGAAACAGGGGTCTCGTCCTGCGTCACCGGTACAGGCGACTAGTGAACGCACATATGATTTGCACGATCGCACTAGCATTAGGTCTCCTGACAGATTTCAGGTTACTGAACAACATTCTCCTCGTTCTTCACAGGAAACATCGGCCTCACAGTCCGGTGGCGGAGAACGTGGTAAAGGTCGGGTGCCCAACAAGGACCCCGTCAGCCTGACAGTAAGGGCAAGCAGGACGAGTTTGCACATCAACGTCCCCCGTTTCAGAAAAAAAAAGGTTGCTGCCCTAACAGCGAGGTATGCCACAAATAATGAGGACGCAGCTTTGGAACCTGACCTGGGCACTAACGCTTCTCGACAGCGCAGCGGAGGTTACAGTAGTGCGGCAAGCACTGCGTCCATATCTGGAGGTGACAGCAGCTGACACGTTCATTACTGTAGAAACTGCGGATACTAGAGTGGCTCCCCCTGACAGGCTATATGATATAGTCCTTTTAATTGAAGGTGACATACAACGTACAATACAAGGGATTTTTGGGGATAATCTGACCTCTACATATGAAATTCTATTGGCAGAGGCGGACTGGCCCCCAGCTTTCGTTTTGGCTGCTCCTAGAGGGGAGGAGATAATCCTCCCATCTTTCGCGCACACTGTGCCAAAAGATCACGCTCAGAATTTTGCAGAAGAGTGGGCCCAGGTGCTTGCTCCCGCTTTGTACTGTACTCAGGTTGGGTGGGATAAATTGTCGCCAAGCCATGAGATTCCTTTACGGTCTATGCCCCAGCCGCAACCCCAATATCCCATGCGCAGCGAAACTAGATCTCACGTCGCAGAAATCCTTGAACAATTGGAATATAAAGGGGTTATTGAAACCTGTGTGTCACCAATGAATAATCCTCTATTCACTGTAATTAAACCTGATGGTTCGTACCGCCTAGTTTTGGATTACCGGCATTTGAACTCACATTGTCAGACTTGTGCTGTACAAAATACCCACAGTTCTTCCCTCGTTGATTGTCTCGTGAGAAAACGGTTTAAGACCACACTTGACATATCTGATGGCTTTTTCAGCCATAATCTGTCCTCTATTATTAGTCAATGAACAGCCTTTACTTCTGGCGGCAAACAAAAACAGTTTAAGAGATTAGCCATGGGCTATAAAAACAGCCATGGCATCTTTGCCGCATGTGTCGAGTTTGAGTTGCAGAACTTAAGCAAAATCTGCCTCTCGTGAATGTAATTCACACTCTTGGGCACCAGCGAATTGGTGTCCACGCTGTCGGGAACAGCTTAGCTGACGAAGCAGCGAAAACTGCAGTGGCAACATATCTAGTAGCAGCAGTTACAAGATCCAGAAGTAAGATTGATGATGACATCTTGGCAGCTATTGCTGCAACGGAGAAGTGAAGTAATTACCCTAGAGGTTTTCCTTCTCGGTACTCTTATCATTTAAGTCCTGATAAAGTTCTCTATGTGAGAATTAACGACGTTGGTGACAGGTTGATTCCCAACGCGGACTGCAGACTTTCTTTGATAACAGCGGCTCACGAAGGTATGGCTTCTGCGCATGCTGGCGTTTCAGCGACTGTTACAGGTGGTGCGGATTGTATAAACAAACTCGTGCTAATGTTCTTAATTGTGACATTTGCCAGCAGATTAAACCTTCGACTGCTACGCGCCCACCCCAAACGCAGTTGTACATATCTAATAAACCACTTGGGTGTGTTTATTTAGATCACTGCGGTCCTTTCTCTTCTGATACTGCGTATAAGTACATCTTAGTTGCAGTAGATTCGTTCACACGTTTTCTTTGGGTATGGCCACAAAGGAGTGCTGATGCTGTCATCAGGGATTTGCGTGTCTTTGTGGGAATCTTTACATGTGGAACCCTTCATTCTGATCAAGGTCCTGCGTTTGCCTCTAAGGCGTACAAAGAAGCCATGAGATCTTTGGGGGTCCAAGTCAAATTTTAATCTCCATACCGGCCTGAGGGCAATAGTGTTGTGGAACGGATGAACCGTGACTTAAAGCAATCTCTGACAGCTAGGGTTTTAGGCACTGGCAGGAACTGGTTAGCCCATCTGTATAACGTACAACGTGCACTTAATAATCTCCCTAGAAGGTCTCTGGGGGGGCGGACCCCATACGAAATGCTCTTTAACATAAAGATATTTGTCCCGGACCTTGATGGTCTAGACATGGCGGCGTCAGCCGCACCCTTTGATGTAGAGTATCACTGTGCTGTATTACAGAATCTACAAGAGACCAGAGACAGTCTTGCAAAGGAACACTTGCCCTCCACAACTGATGCTGCGCTTCAGATTCCGATAGTCGGCTGGCTACCTCGAGTTGGTGACCTGGTCCGTGAGAAGGTGGAGAACAAGAAGGGGTTCGGCCCCTCTTATCGTGCACCGGTGCCAGTGCTTGGCGTGCAGGGTACAAGAACAGTCATTCTACCTCCACTTCCTGGTCGCAAGGATAACAGGTACATCTCCATTGACAATGTCAAACTACAGCGAGCGGCCGATTCTTCTTAGTATGACTCCAGCGGTCTCGTGTCCAGCGATGCTGAGAAATTCTGTTTTGGCGCCGACAAATACCACCAGGCCTGACATTGCCATCGAGATGCATACAGTTACTAATCCTTTGTTGCCTCCTGGTGGTCAAAATGAAGATACTGAGTATACTTATCCCACAGATGTATCGTAGCCTGGTTTACAATCACCTGCAGTTGACCAGACACAATTTTCTTTTGACACTAACTCTATGACTTCCAATGCCCCATCGAAAGTTTCTACTTTTGCTACTTAGATTACGAGACATTTTTTGATTCCCCCCTGGACTTACATTTGGCTGATGCTCATAAGTATCTTTTTGTTCATGTCCATTGGATTTGTGGTGGTATTTTTTCGTCTTATAAATGGTCACTATCTCACCGAAAGATCTACAATTAAACTAATTGATGGAACTTTGGCCCCCCCACTCCTCATCGCACATCATGAAAAGGGACCAGACTTTTGTGAATATTACTGCCTGGCCGGTGTTGGATGGGATTGTGTGGGATGCTGTTAAATTTCAAATTCATGGTCCTACAGAAGTGATTAATGTCCCAAATACACTTCGTGTTTCTATGGGAGATGTTGTTAAACAAAACATCCGCTCTGATGATTGGGATGTCCATGCCATTGAGGCACTGTTTTCTGATTTTAAATATTATGCTGCCTTTGATGCTGAAGATTTGTATTTAGACACAGCTAATTATGGGGAGCTATTTTGCTACCAACACTATGGTAATCACTTCCTACATAAATCCAATACATTTCGAAATTTTGTTAATTACACGCAATGGGAACATTGAGGACAGCTCTAAAACATTAGTGAACAAATTTAAATATTTTTCAGACTTTAGTGTAACTGACCCTGAATCATTTTATTTTAAATTGGCAGCGGAGCCGGCTTCTAAAGTTAGACTGACCTCGACTAAATTGTTATATTCCAAATCCTTTATGGATGATTTGACCATACGGGGTTATGAGCTGTGGAAAGATACCATTTATCTTAAATCTCTTTGGGGTTCTAAACCTTGGCAGGTACAAGGAACGGAGGCTCTGCACCGTGCTTGCCTTATCCCAAAACACATGTTATTTTTGAATTCTACCATTTTTCAAACCACCTGCTTTGGATTGGCTACTTCTAAAAATATTAATTCCCCCTCCATTCCTGATCTGGGTGCTTACCCAAATTGGAATAATCACACAGATCTGTCCCTTGATGTGTTGCAGTCATATATTACTAACACATACTTCAACATTTCCAATTTCAATCATGAAGGATGGTTGATTTGGCAGAAGAGCTCAGATTCCTGTCAACATCGTTTTTGGGGTCTATACCTTGGTTATACACAAGTTAGAGTGGACCCACGCTTTGAATCTTCCCATTCGGTTACTACCTACTCTGTAGGGAAGTTATGTCAGAACTGGCTGCAGCATTCCACCTTGGCATCTGTTAAACTTCATTTATCAAAATTGCATGGCAAAATAGATTTGAATGATTTTGTTAAGGGTCCTGTGGGTGGCAGGTCCAAAAGATGGGTATATGCTATTTATAACAAAGTTTGGAAATTATCGTAAATTGAAGCGGCCTCCAGATTGAGAGCTATTGATCAAGCAAATTTGGAAAAAGTACTAGCTGTTATTAATAATAGCATTAACACCCTTTCGTCCAGAATTTACACATTAGATAATATTGTTTCATCTTTTGTGGATATTGTACAGGATGATATGTCTGTTTTATATCATGGCCAAAATCAATTGCGTTCTATAATGCAGTTTGCATGGACTTTGCAAACGTTGAAGGCTGGGAAAGTTCCCTGGGACTACATGAATACATCTTCTTTATTCCTGCCATTTAATCTGACTGCAAAACAACAGTTCATGAAAGATGCAACATACTCATTACTGCATATTGAAAAGTTGGAACCTTTGCCTTTCTCTGTGGCCGAATTGAATTCCGCTGTGTGGCTTATCCACGCGTTAATCACTTGCCATTTCCTTTGTTTAAGTTCAGTTCCTGTATGAAACATTATGCCCCAGGCAGACATGAACCATTGGGTACTGCTTTTCTGCATGAAGTTTGGTCACTCCCATTTACCTACAGATGCATGAGAGAAGGTAAAGAGGTTTATTTAAAAGGTGAGGAATGCACTTCCACACCTGATCACTCAGTAGTCTGTAGGCACATCCAATTGCATGGTGCATGCAACGTTCAGGCACCGAATTTAGCTTGCGTTCTGAAAGGGATTCCAGTGCCAGCTATTACGCCCACTTTTATATTATTAGCTAACGGTAGTTATTTACTTTTAAATAATGAGGCTTGCTGCGGGATGCTAGGGGGAATTCCCTACGTTGTTATTGTTTCACAACAAGTAGTGTGTTGTAAGAATGTCCTTTTTCCGCCCCCGTATGGGAGGCTGGATGTATCCATCTGGCCTTCCATCCCAACCTTGAAAGCAGAGTTCAACAAGATGAACAGAATAAGGGCTCTATTGTCTCAAAAAGAGGTCGCTTTGACTTCCTCCCGTGAAACATATGTCCTTCACGTAGCAAACACCTGCACCGAGGTGCATGCGCTTTTGAATACTGACCTCCCCCTTCACTTCGTTGCTCTGATTAACACTATATTCAATGCCTCGTCAACAACTGGCTTGGCGCATTATTTCAAAATTGTGGGCTCGGGCCTCTTGTCCTCTTTCCAAACAATTTTTGGTGTGATACAGGCATTTTTTCATTCTATTTTTTCCAGCGTCTTCGGCGGGTTCCCATTGATTCTCGCCCTCGCTGCTGGTGTGCTCCTGTTGGTCTGCTTGCTGCGCAATGGCTGCACAATATGTGTCACACGACAGCCTGCCCCGGCTGCTCCATCTTCGTGACCGGATGCTTGAATATTATGGAACGTTGCCACTGGCCACCTTAAGCATAGCCTATGGTTTGTCCTTTCGGTTTTCTTACTTTACTTGCGTGCAACCTGTTTTTCATTGCCTAGATTGTCCCTTCGATTGGGCTCTGGATTTGTGCCTGTCGAACTCAGTGTCTCCTGCCCCGGATTATGATTGACTGATGAGTCCCTTAGTGGCTCATGAGTTGGACTGTTCTGGTATCAGGATTATGGCCTGTGGAGCGGCACATGGAGTCCTAGGGAATTGGGACATCTATACGGCAGCATATGACTTCTTGGCGAGAAGTTACATTGAAGAACACGCAAGTGGCCCTCTGATTGTGCTAGAGGCTCCAGTTATCGAAGAACATGTATGTTCGTTTACTTTGTTAGACTGGATGGCGGACACTTTTACTGAACATTATAATGACTTCCTCTTGGAAGCTGTGGTAACTTATTGTGCTTACACGTTGATGGATTAACCTGGAGGTCGACACACTTCCAATTTTTACGTTTTTTAAGTTTTTTTTTACCACGCATTTTAGACTGTGCGAAGCATTTACGAGATAATGCTTTAAGTTTTTTTTCCTCTCACTTTTTCTTTTCCTTTTTTTTTTGCGCAAATTTTTCGAAATTTGCAATACATGCCCTTGGTTGTGTCCATGTTGAACTTGAACTCTGCGTTCCTGAATTGTATCCCTATTTGTTCGTGATCCGATCAAGAGGGGGTGTAGTGGGGACGGAGATTCAGGTACATACATTGCTATGTTAGCATGAGCGTCTTAGAAGTTAAAACGCCATCTTGCCACTTTTGCTGCTTTTGCACACGACACTGCTGATAGATGTTATTATATGAAATCTGCTTGCTTGCCTTTTTCTTCACATAAGAACGGTCTGTTGTTCACATCCCTAGATGTGCACCGCGACCTTGGTGTTAATTTTATTTTTCTCAACATTGAGGACACAAGATCGACATCGAGAGTACAGAGATCAACTTCGAGAATAATTAAATTAACACCAAAGATCGAGATTTCTCCGGTCCGGAGTGTCTCGACGTCAACAAGTGTCTCGCCGTCAATGAGGGCCTTGCCGTCTGTGGCGCCTGTGTCGACGTCGACCGGTTGATCGCAGGAGACTGTCTCGACATAGTCTCAGGGGACTTTGATAGATTTTCTAATGTCAATCTTCTTGACGTCGAGATGGTCGACGATAGCTGTGTTGTTGACATTGATGTTGGTGAATGCGGACTCGTCGTTGACTTCATCCAAGTCGGCAGGACTGTCGACGTTCGTCTAGTCTCGCCGGCAATAAGTCCGTCGTTGGACACTTCGTCGATAGGTGTCTATCTGGGCCTTTCGACATTGATCGTGACGCCGATGGTGAGCGCACAAGAATCTGTCTCAATGCCGAATTCCTACAAGTAAACGGCAAAGGAGAGCAGAGTTTCTGGTGTTTTGCGATTCTCCCTCTGTGTGCATGCTTGTTGTTAGAACTGGGGGTCTCTAGTTGGCAATGGTATGCACCTTTGTCCAAATTGGGACCCTTGCTTCTAGTCAGGGAAAGGGGATTACACTCCTGGATAACCCCTGCTCACCCTCTTGGTAGCTTGGCACGAGCAGACAGGCTTATCTCAGAGGCAGTGTGTTAAGCATTTGTGAACACATACAGAAACACTGTGAAAACACTACAAATGGACACCACACAGGTTGTATAAAAATAAGTATTCTTCATATAGACTTAACACAAGACCACAAATGACAAAAATCCACAATACTGTACTCAAAATAGACTTAAAGATGGTAGAAGTAACTTAATTCCAGTTGATGATAAATGCGACACGTTTCTCACAAAAGTACCTTGGATGCGTAACGCAAAACAAACAAAAGGTTCGCAGGGAGGGTGATGCGTCGGTTCCTTGCTTCGGGGAAGGTGATGCGTCGCTCCTCGATGCTTGTGCAGAGTAGGGGATGCGTCTTGTTCCTTACCGGAAAAGAGGTGATGCGTTGGTTCTCGTACTGCGTTCCGGTTACGATGCGGCAAGATGGCGCCGCGATGCGACAATCCGGTGCGATGCAATAAGATGGCGCCCTTGATGCGGAGCGACGACAATGCATGCACGCCCGACAGCCGTGCAGCGACTCAACAACTTCTGAGCTGCGACCCGCGTCTCCGGTGATGTGACGGCGACCCTTGCGGTGGCAACACGCTTCTCCAGTGATGCGACGTCAAGCAACTGCGGCGAAGACATGCTTCTGTGGTGATACGGCGGCATCACCACAGTTTCAATTTCTACCTAGTTCCCTGAGTCAGTTAGGATTATAAGATGTTATAATCAAACTGCCCATTCTGGCCTATGGGGAACAGGTAGCCTTGTAATAGTGAAAAACGAAAATGGCTGTAATTCACTATCAGGACATGCCACACACATCAGGGCATGTCCTGCCTTTTACCTACAATGCACCCTGCCCTTGGGCCTACCTTAGGGGTGTATGACATGTGGAAAAGGGAAGGTTTGGGGACTGGCAAGTGGGTGCACTTGCCAAGTCAACATTGTAGTACCAGACTGCACACAGGCTCTGCAATGGCAGGCCTGAGACACACTTTACAAGCTGCTCCGGTGGGTGGCACAATCAGTGCTGCAAGCCCACCAGCAGCATTTGATTTACAAGCCCTGGGCACACGCAGTGCACTGTACTAGGGTCTGACAAGTAAACCAAATAAGCCAATCATGGAGTCACTAATCCATACATCAATTTAACATAGGGAGCACTTGCACTGTGGCACTGATTAGCAGTGGCACAGTGCCCAAAGCATCTAAAACCAGCAAAAACATCACAGGCAACAGCAAAAAATGGAAGGGAGACCCACGCCAATGGTGCCAGGTCTAACACGTGTCCCCTCCAGCTGAAATGTGGGGAGAACTACCCTACCTCTTGGGAGTTCTCGTAACTAAGGCGGACAAATCTGGACGGACCATCAGCATTGGCGTGTTCTGTACCAGGGCAGTGTTCCACCAGAAGTCCATCCCCTGTAGGAAAATGGACCACCTCAACAGCTTTGGATTCACACCGCTCATCTGCATCAACCATCTGAGGGGCCTGTGGTCTGTCTGAACCCAGAAGTGAGTCCCAAACAAGTATGGTCTCAACTTCTTCAGTGCCCAGACCACAGCAAATGCCTCACGCTCAATCGCACTCCACCTCTGTTCCAGTGGAAGTAACCTTCTACTGATGAAATCTACAGGTTGGTCTAGGCTCTCCTCATTCATCTGTGACAAAACAGCCCCCACACCATGATCTGAAGCGTCTGTTTGAACAATAAACTTTTTTGAGAATTTGGGTGCCAGGAACACGGGCGCCGTGCACATGGCAGTCTTCAGGGCATCAAAAGCTTTTTGACAGGTGTCAGTCCAGTTTACTTTCTTGGGCTGCTTCCTGGAAGTCAGCTCTGTCAAGGGTGCAACGATGCTGCCATACCCCTTGACAAACCTCCTGTAATACCCAGGGAGTCATAAAAAAGGCTCTCACCTCGGTCTGGGTCTTGGGGGGTTCCCAAGCCAGGATGGTCTCAATCTTGGGCTGTAGGAGCGCCACCTGGCCGTTCCCTACCTGGTGTCCCAAGTACACCACAGAACCCTGCCCGATCTGGCACTTACTCACCTTGATCGTGAGGCCTGCTCTCCGCAGCGCCATCAACACTTCCCAGGGGTGGTGCAGGTGTTCTTCCCAACTGGCGCTGAACACTGCAATGTCATCCAGGTAGGCGGCACTGAACTCTTCCAGTCCAGCCAACGCCTGGTTGACCAACCTCTGAAAGGTGGCAGGAGCATTCTTCATCCCAAAGGGCATAACCCGGAATTGGTAGTGCCCATCTGCTGTGGAGAATGCTGACCTCTCTCTTGCCCCATCAGTCAAGGCAATCTGCCAGTACCCAGACATCAAGTGAAACGTGCTGAAGTACCAGGCAGCCCCTAACCAATCAATGAGCTCATCAGCTCTGGGGATGGGGTGCGTGTCAGTCCTGGTGACTGAATTGAGCCCTCGGTAGTCCACACAGAACCGCAGTTCTGGCGTGACACCCGGTGCGGCAGCCTTTGGGACCAAGACCACTGGGCTGGCCCAAGGACTGTTAGAGGACTCAATCACCCCAATGCAAGCATCTTGGAGACCTCCTCCTTGATGCAAGCTCTCACCCTATCAGTCACTCTGTAAGTGTTGTGCTTAACAGGAGGACTGTCCCCAGTGTCTACATCATGGATGCACCAATCAGTGTCACTAGGAATTAGGGAGAACAGATCAGAAAACTGTCCCAGCAGCTGGTGACAGTCATTCTGTTGCTCAGGGGCCAGGGTGAAAGAGAGGTTCACACCATCCACTGACCCATCTTGCTCTGTTGCAGACAGGAGGTCAGGAAGAGAATCAGTCTCCTCTTCCATTCCAGCATCTGTTGATAGGAGCATCCCCACTTTGGACCTCTCTAAGTGGGGCTTCAGGCGGTTGACAAGTAGGACCCGCAAAGGGTTCCTTGGAGACTGCAAGTCCACCAAGTAGGTGACAGGACTCTTGCGCTCCACTACCTCAAATGGTCCGGTCCACTTATCCTGGAGCGCACAGGGCTCCACCAGGGCCATGACCCACACTTTCTGACCAGGCTGAAGCTCAACCAGAGTGGCATTCTGGTCGAACCACTGCTTCATCTCCACCTGGCTGACTTCCAGATTCGCCTCAGCGTTTTGTCTGAATCGCCTAGTCTGGTTCCTGAAGGCCAACATGTAGCTATATACATCCTGGGGAGGTTTCCTGGGAGATTGCTCCCAGCCTTCCTTGACCAAACTCAGAGGTCCTCTCACTGGGTGACCATAGAGTTCAAAGGGGCTGAACCCTAGGGACTTCTGTGGCACCTCACGGTAAGCAAAGAGAAGGCATGGTAAGAGGACGTCCCACTTACGCTTCATAGGTTCCGGTTGAACCTTTCAACCAGCCCATTACCTTGGGGGTGGTAAGGAGTGGTGAGCTTGTATGTTACACAGCACTCCTGCCACAGGGACTTCATATACTTAGAAATGAAGTTTGTACCTTGGTCAGATACCACTTCTCTGGGGAACCCCACGTGGGAGAAAATCCCCATCAGTGCACGTCCCACCACGGGGATGTCACAGTCCGGAGAGGGATGGCTTCCGGGTACCGGGTGGCATGGTCCACCAAGACGAGGATGAACCTGTTGCCCATGGCTGTCTTGGGATCCAGTGGCCCCACAATGTCAATGGCCACCCTTTCAAAGGGGGTGCTGACCACAGGGAATGGCTGGAGAGGAGCCTTCTGCTTTCTCCCACTCTTTCCACTTGCCTGGCAAGTCTGACAGGTCCTGCAATGAGTGTCTGAACTCTTGAGTATTTGGGGCCAATAAAAGTGGGTGACAAGCCTTTCAAAGGTCTTGTCCTGCCCCAAATGTCCTGCTAAAGGCACATCATGAGCCAGCCCCAGTAGGAAGGCTCTGAAGCGCTGGGGCACCACCAGCACACAGGCTGACCCAGGCTCAGCAACCTTAGGCTTACTATACACGAGACCATTCTCCCAGTAGATCCAATGTGATCCAGACTGATCACCTTCTGCCTAGTTTGCAGCCTGCTGCCGCAAACCCACAAGAGAAGAGCACTTCTTCTGCTCCTCGCAGAACTCTTCCCTGCAGGGTCCTCCTTCCTGCTGCCAATGGGTCAGCTCAGGCAGGTCCGCCAGTTCAGCTACCTGTTCCCCTGTAGGTTCCAGAGCATCCCCCTCAGGGTCTGCCTTCTCCTGGACCGTGGGAACTGTGGGGGCGGGTTTCCCGCGCCTCCGGCATCTTCTCTTTAAGGCAGGCACCTGAGCCACTCTTTCAGGGTCCAGGTCCTCTTGAACACCCTTACTGGCTGCCATAGATCGAGTGGTCACGCAGGCCCACCCAGGCAAACCCAACACCTCTAAATGAGCACTTTGCTCCACCTTAGCCCAAGGGGTGCTCTCCAATTCGTTCCCCAATACAATAGGCATGGTGGGCCTCACAGCTAGTTGAAGAGTCCCTAAACCCTCCCCCACTCAAAGGGAACCTGAGCCACCTGGCAGTGGCTCTCTGTGTGTTCAGCGGCAACAACTGGGTAAAATGCATTGGGGATTACCTGCTCTTCAGACACCAGCCGACAACTGACAGCTGTCACACTGGCTCCGGTGTCTCTAAGAGCTTCTACCCTCCGGCCATTGATGGTCACCCACTGCCTGTACTTCTTAGTGTTATCAGGCAGCTGGGTCCTGGGGACCACCTCACAGTCTCCTAAAGAGACTAGGGACATCTCTGCGGGACCCCACCCACCTTGGGTACCCATCTCTTCCCCCAGGGCTACACTAGCCATCTGCCGGTGTGGTGCACCAGTGGGTGCTGTCTTCCCATACAAGGGACATCTAGCATTATAAGAGCAGTGGCCCTCTTTACCACACTTAAAGCAAGTCTTGGGCCCCATCTGTTGGGGCCCCTGTCTTCCTCTCAAGGGGAGGCTGGGAACCTTTCCCTTGGGAATTACTTTGGTGCCCTTTCTGGAACTCCCTCTGTTTACCCTTGTCCCCCCACTGTGGACCCTGCCCACCTTTGGCGAAGTCTCCCACATGACTCTTTTGGACCCAGGTGCTCATCCAGCGGTCCGCCTCCTCAGCAAGCTTCCTAGGGTTAGTCAGCTTACTATCAATCAGGTGCTGGCGTAGCTCTGGAAAACAGTTATTAGACAAGTGCTCCCATGCAAACAAATCATAGAGCGTCTCAAAATTATCCACTTTGCTACCCTTCACCCAACCATCCAATGCTCTGCAAAAGAAAGATACATATTCCACCCAAGTGGTAGACTCCAGTTTTCTGCAATTCCTAAACCTTTGTCTATATAACTGTGGGGTCAAACCATATCTGGACATTAGGGTTCCCTTCATGTGGGCATAGGACACCTGCTCCTCTGTAGGTAAATCTAACAAAGTGTCCCTCCCATCACTAACAAAGTGACCCCACAACCCCGCTCCCCAATCCTTCTCAGGGACTCGTGGGCCAACATTGCAGCTTCATAAGCCCTAAACCATTGACCAATATCCTCATTATTGTGGAAATCTTTAACTATTTCTTTGGGGGATGTAGGCTCTTGCTTCTACAGGCACTGGTGGTGTGCTGCCACCAGAGGGAGGAACCTCTAAACGTTTTGCCTTGAGTTCCAATTCCCTCGAGGGGAAGGAGCAAGATGGTGGACAGAGGAGAGGCTGCACACGGAGGAGCTCCCGAGCACCCACACCTAATCGGCAGTAAAGTAAATGCTACAGCGTCTCGCTTTCTGAGGAGAGCGGGAAGTCAAGAAGGCTACAATCCCATAAAGAATACTTTTGTGTTGCTGTGAAACGCCAGGACGCGGTGAATGCAGGCTACACTCAGTGCTGGTCGTCGCCTGCACGTTCTTTGGAGCGTCCGCTGGGGGACCGGCTATTATTCCGTAGGCAACTGGCTGAGACTTACTAGACGAGAAGACAGTATGGCTCCCCCTAAGAGTACGCGAGTGGCGTGAGCAGGACGGGTGCTGGTGTGTGGAGGCACTAACGCGCAAGAAGATTCTGCGGAGGATTCAAAGGGAGGAAACACCGGTAAGAGTAATTAAAAAATCGGAAAGTCTTTGCTCTGTCTATTGCAGTCAGGCAAGGTAACGGAAGCCTTAGAAGCAAGAGCACCTACAGATGATCCCTCTGTCTGCAACACTATAGCAAGTGTGCTTTGTGAGGCTATTCCAGTAATACATTGTAGCACTAGGGATGCAGCTGTTAGTCCTGAGCCTCTCAGTCTTAGCTTAAGTCTGAATAGCTGTAATAATACATCGGAAGTAGAACAATCAGAGCAAATAAAAGATGCTGAAAGCGACGCAAATCATATAAATGAAGATTCTGGTGGTATAAGACTAAATGTATCAGCACTAGTACGCATATTGCCAATTTTGTCGGAATCAACGGCTACCCTGACAACGGGTTCACCCGCTGAAATAGAAGAAAGCCCAGTGGATTCGTATGAAGGGGAGAGAGAAGCAACTGAGGATCAGACTGGTGTGGGGCAAATTAATGTTAAAGACTATGCTACTATACCTCTAGATGCATTCCCACCCTTAGCTTTGCGCAGTGTGAACATTGTAATGGAAGAAGAAGGGCGAATGGTCCAACAGCTGCCCTGAGAGACTGTGCGATAAACGGAGCAATAACTGGTGAAGCTCCAACAGCGCAATTGAATCAAACTGGTCAAGTTGTCTTACAGGAGCGTAAGAAAACTACCGAAAAGAAAGACAGCCCAGCACTCAATCTTTCTATTAAAAGAAGGAACATTAGAGCTAAAGCTCTGAAGGGAGTCAAAAAAATCAATTCTGGTCATGATAATTCTAACTCCTCGTGGATCAGAGTTCCTCCTGTAGACAGTCCTCTTTGCCGCTGGGCTCAAGTAAAAGGTGGGGTCAAATCTATAATTTCACGGCTATCTGGGGCTAGCTCTCCTGATCTTCTGGGGGAAGAGGAAATGGCAGAAATAGGTATGCATGTGTCGGATACTGAGACCCCAGCTTCATGTTCTGGTACGCATCAGCAGGTGATACATCAGCGAAAGGAGAAAGATCAATCTGAGGAGACTCAGGACTTTGAGCAAGTATCGCTGTCTTCGATTTTTCAAGCCCTGCAGGATCAGCGTACAGAAGCACAGGAGTACTATGCTCAAGCTAGAGCTGATAACCAAAGCATCCAACAGTCATTAAAGGAGGTGAATATGAAGATTGGGACACTCACTAATGATATAGTGGAATTACAACAGAGGGTGGCGACCACTGAAGAATCTAATGCTCAGGCTGCTGACTCACTGCAAAAACACGAGAAGTACATTTCTGCCTTGTAGCTTAAGGTAGAAGATTTGGAGAACCACCAGAGGCGATATAACTTAAGGCCATTTGGTGACCCAGAGGATGAAGAGGAGTCAGACCCGAGGGCATCTATAGTCCAGCTTTTACAGAAGGCTTTCCCTGATCTCGGGGACTGGGATTGGGACTGCCAAGTACAAAGGGCACACAGACTTCCGATGGTAAAATCTAAACAAGGATCGCGGTATCTTGAACCATTTTTTGTTACGTCAGGCGGTTTCTTGAAGAGCTTGTCCCAGTTCCCCCAGTATCTGTTCATGCCTATACTATTTTTGTTCGGTCTGATTTATGCAAGGTGACTATGGACAGACGTTGGAAGCTGCGCCAACTGATTGATACATTGAAGGCTAGTGGGGCACAAGTGTTCTTACAGGAACCTGCCCGTCTGAAAGTTATAAGGAAGGGTCGGTCAATCATATTTCTATTCATCCGAACAGGAGGCAAAAGCAGCAATTCATAGATGGCAAAAAAAAACTCAGATTAAACTTAGGATGTATAGGTGCCATCATATATTAAGAGGCATGGGGAAAGGGGGGAGGGAGGGGAATGGAGGAATAGCGTGTCAGGGCTGCTGCTCTGATAACATGATTATAATGTCTTGATGTCTCTCTTCTATATCCCTTCTTTTCCCTGGACTTCTTGCTCCCTATCAGACTTA
The DNA here is from genome assembly GCF_964204655.1 of Triturus cristatus. Lineage (NCBI taxonomy): Eukaryota > Metazoa > Chordata > Amphibia > Caudata > Salamandridae > Triturus > Triturus cristatus. The sequence continues at coordinate 981,331,634 of NC_140579.1, read as the reverse complement.
GATGGGCCTTAGATACTCACTTACAAATAGACTTTCTATTGGCGAGGGTGTGGGTTTAACTCAGGTAGCACTGCGAGGTGCTGCCTCCCGTCGCTGCCAATTCAGCGGCAGCTGGTGAGAGGGGATAATTCCTCCTCTCCGATATAGGGAGGGGGTGGGGATGCTTCAGGAAGTGGAGGGAGGGTGGTGTGGGTTTGAAAGACAGGAACAAGTCAACAAAGGGTTTTTTGGGAAATTAAGAAGTAAATCTAGAAAGAGATCAGTTGCAAATTAATTGATTAAAAGAGCAGAGGGGCAAAAGGAATTGGGCAGAATGAAAATAAAAGAGAATCACATTTATTATGGACTGGATTAAGTGTCTTGTTTGGAATGTTGCTGGTCTAAACAGTAGAATGAAACGTCAATTGGTTTATGAAGAGTTAAATATGTATAAACCCCAGTTGGTGTTGTTAACTGAGACACCGCGTTTTTTTTAAGCAGTTGGGCTATGAGACAATAGTTTGTACAACACATGCTACTTCAACAAGGTGTACCGCTATATTAAAAGACAGACAATTTAATTGTACAGCATGTAGGACTCTGGCTGATCAGAGGTGTAGACGGGCTCTGGCACAGCTGGAAATCAAGGGGAAGAAATTTGTCTTCAGTTCAATCTATGGCTCTAATTTTGATGACCCTATGGTCATTGATACTTTAAATATAGAAATGTTAGACTGGGAGTGGGAGCGGGTGGTAAAGGGTGATTTTAACTGTGTTGTGGACTATAATATAGATACCACTAGACAAAGGGCTACTCATCGAATGCGGAAGACTCGCACAGCAATTATAGAGCTGGGACGGTTGCAATCTATTAGAGATATCTGGAGGTACTTAAACCCAACCATCCCAGGGTATACGTACTATTCTGCCCCTCATAAACTGTATTCCAGAATTGACATGGTATGGATAGCAGATTACATTTTAGCATTATCACCGGACATAGAAATATGCCCACGGGTCACTTCTGATCACAATCCTTTATTATTGTCGTTTGAGATGGAGCATGAAGGCAGAACACCTAGACCTTTTTCGTTCCCTAGATACCTTTTAACAGATAAGGGCTATTTGGATAATATTAGAAGCCAGCTTGAATTATCTCTCAGAGAGAATATAGGCTCGGCTTCCATAATCCATGGTTTGGGATACTATGAAAGTCTTCGTAAGGGGTATTACCCAGCAGTGTATATGGCAACAGAATAAAGCTCGAGCAAAGGCAAGTAAAGACGCTATCCAAGCAGTTCGAAGAGCTGAGGAATTACACTCAAAAGCAATTTGTCTCGGCTCTAAGCAAGATCAGTTGCTTTCGGCATTGATAGAGGCTAGGCTAGTTATAAGGAAGACACGTAGGGAGAAAATCGTTGTTAGATACTATAAGCAACGGGTGACACAGTATGAATACGGAGAACAAATAAGCAAAGTTTTGGCTTATAAAGTAGCAGAGGATAGGGCTGAAACTCAAATAAAGACTATAAAAGGAGCTAATAATGCTCAGTACTCTAAGCCAGAAGAGATTTTAGAACAATTTTCTTTGTTTTATGAAGAGCTATATACGCCAACTATAGATCCAGGAGAAGAGGCGATGCAACAGTACTTTCAGGATAGAACCTTCCCAATAGTGAGTGAGGAAACATCAGACTCATTGGAGAGATATATTAATGCGGAGGAAATAGAACTGGCAGCATCTTCTCTTCCATCTGGAAAAGCAGCGGGAGAAGACTCCATACCTATAGAATTCTGCAAGATATTCAAAGATATCCTGACTCCACTGTTTAGAATAATCATACAAAGTATAGGGGTTACGGGGAACATACCAGAATCCTGGCGCCTGACACAAATGGTGTTTTTCTTAAAAAAGGGTAAGCCGGCTGATGAATGTGGCTCGTACCGGCCAATTTCATTACTCAACATAGATGCCAAAATCTTTGCTAAGATCTTAGCAAACCGTCTTTATTCATCCATGTCTGGGCTAGTTTCTCCTCATCAACATGGATTTATTCAAGTTAGGGAGACTACAGATCATGTTAATACGGCAATTGGGGCATTTGATGTAGCCAATAGGCGGGCAATCCCTTTAGGTATGATACTTTTAGACGCTGAGTAGGCTTTTGACAGAGTGGGATGGCATTTTTTGTGGGTTATACTTGACAAGTTCAGCTTAAAGGTCAATTCAAGCGCTGGATACAAGCCCGATATGATAAGCCCCGAGCAAAGCTATCATACTAGGGCATTCAGTCAAAAGCCTTCTTGATTCACTCCGGCACTAGACAGGGGTGTCCCCTCTCTCCCTGATTATTTGCATTATATATTGAGACGTTTATTTGATCTTTGCAATCGCATTTCCATATTACCCCCTTAATATCCGACGATGTACCCCTCAAGGTCATCGCTTATGCAGATGACATAGCGGGTTTTAGAACCGATCCTACTAAAGCCATTATGATTATTGGAGAAGAATCTGCAAAGTTTGGTAGTATCTCAGGATATAACTGATAATCCAAAAAACTCAAATACTCCTTAATTTTCAACCTGAAAAACCAATATCCGGGGTCTGCATGGTAGCTACTTATTTGGGGGTTACGCTATCAGCACAGATAGACAAGATATTTACCTTGAACTATGAATTTTTACTGAAAGATACAATTAATACGCTCAGGAAGTGGCACAAACCTTCATATTAAATACTACTAAATATAGGACCAATGACTGCAACTATTTCAAGAGAGTCAAGTTTAAGACTATAAGGGACAGCACGTTCATCTGGCGCACTATTCTTACCAGATGTAATATGTCATTTTACCATGATAAACTTCCCTTATGGGACAATCCGATATTTCCAGAGATCTTCCATGATGCTGTTAGTAAACGATGGATTAGATACGGGGTGACTTGCTTGGGAGATCTCTATGATTATATCCTTTAGTAGTTTCCAGAGGGTGCATAAATTGCCTGATTACATGTTTTTAAAATACTTACAGATCAGAGAATACTTGGTCAGACACTTAAACTTGATTAAATTAGCTAGTTCTAATGTATGGGAATGTATATATAGCGGGAAAACGAAGTCTGTGATAAGCGAAATGTATAAATGTTTACAAAATTTAAGAAAAAATAACTCTGAAAAATTAGCGGGCATTGGATTACAGTTTTGGGGTCAGAGATCACACAAAACTCACTAGAACAGGCGTTGAATATTATAGCTTGTACAGTGCATTCTGTAAACCTGGTTGTGCAGCAATTTCGTACTATATACTTGCTATATTATTCACCGGAAAACATTTCTAAATGGGCTAGGCTTGGCTCGGCTAGCGATAGGACAAAATGCCCTAGATGTGATCTATGCACAGCGAATATCACTCATATGTTTGCAACCTGGCTTGAATTAGCAATATATTGGCAGCAGATCGTCCAAGTATTTTCACAGAGGCTGGAAATAATGACATCAATAACGGTTACAGAAATCATGTTAGGATGTAAGACCGTGGATGCTAGGCTTTCGCGATTAGTTTCAATACTGCTAGTTGCTGCTAGGCTGGCAATAGCCCGTGTATGGATCTCTCTTAAGACACTTTCTGTAAACGATTAGTGGCAACTGGTAAAGGATACGTATAAAATGGAAAAAGCCTTGGCTTAGGCAAGGGGTACACGTTCTATGATAAAGTTAGCAACTATACGGGAGCTGTTTTTTTAAGTTACGATTTAAGGGCTGTTCTGTTTTGTCCCTCCCTCTAGATCTGGTCCTAATATTTTATATTGTATATAATTTTGCATATTTCCAGTTTTCGTTTTTTCTAAGCTCTTCTATATGATATTTTCTTGATGGTATTGGTTTCTTATGTATGAAAATCTGATGTAATGTTTGTACCTCAAATGTTGACATTAAAAAACAAAAGAGTTCCAATTCCCTCAACCCTCTCTCATGTTCAAAATGCATTTTCTTTTCCTCTAAGGCTAACTTCTTCATTTCTAATTCCATCCCAAGCTCTATTTTCTTGCTCTCTATGTCTTTCTGACCTTCCATTTTGAGCTTAGCTAGCTCCAACTTGTGCACCCTCTCTCTCTCTCTCCTCCAGCTACCTGGGAACAGACCCTTGGAAGAAACACTGCTGCCTGCCCTGGAAGGTACTTTCTCCCCGGTTAGGCTCATCTAAATCCTCTGCCTCCACCACTGGCTCCTCAGGATGCTCACTGGCATTCCTAGATTCCAACCAGGTACTCAGCTCCTTTTGTTGTTCCTCTTTCCTGGTGAGGCCTTTCACAGAGATTTTAGATTTCTTGCACAAAGTGAGATTAGGCACGGTGTAAGCATCAATTCTCTCTTCTTCCAATTCAATGTCTACAGATACAATGGATGCTGGTTTACTCATGGTAGAAAAGATTGGCAGTTCTCAAGGATCAAAAAGAGAAAAGAAGTTCCAAGGGAAAAAAATTTGACCAAAATGTATGTGGTTGCGTTATGGTCTGCACTCTCTAGTAGTGGACACCAATCACTGTATATGAGTCACAAATGCAAGTTCAAATCCTCACTGCTGACCACCAATGTTATATGTGGGGGTCTCTAGTTGGCAATGGTTTGCACCTTTGTCCAAATAGGGTCCCTTGCGTCTAGTCAGGGTAAGGGGCTACACTCCTAAAATAACCCCTGCTCACCCCCGTTGGTAGCTTGGCACGAGAAGGCAGGCTTATCTCAGAGGCAGAGTGTAAAGCTTTTGTGAACATATACAGTAATGCAGTGAAAAATAAGTAATCTTCACTAGACTTAACACAAGACCAAACGAAAACAATCCACAATACTGTAATCAAAAATAGACTTCAAAACGGTAGGAAATAGCTTAGTTCACTTTAGATTGTAAATGCGAAACTTTACTCCCAAAGTTTCTTGAATGCGTAACGCAGAACAAACAAAAGGGTCGCAGGGAAGGTGATGCATTGGTTCCTTACACTCAGGGGAGTGGGTGCATCATTTCCTTACTGCTGCGCAGGGGAGTTGATGCTCGCTTCCTTACTGTGTGGGGAGGTGATGCGTCGGTTTCTTACTGCAATCCGTTACGATGACGCTCTGGTGTGATGCGACAAAATGGTGTCTTTGTTACGGTGCGACAACGTAGATGCGATGCGTACAAGCCCGACTGCCATGCGGTGACTCGGTGATCTTCTGATCCGCGACAGGCCCAGCGACGGCGACCTCTGGGGTGGCGGCACGCTTCTCCAGTGATGCGACGCGCTTCGGCGATGCGATGGTGACAGCGGCAGCGGCGTCACGCTTACTCGGCGATGCGACGGCAACTGCTGGGGCGGCGACACGCTTCTCGTTGTTGAATCGCGCTTCCAGCTCCCAGCGACACGCAGTCTTTCAGAAGACCCAGCACAACAGCAGGCACTTCAATTCCCAGCAAGGTAATTCAGGGGGGAGCTGGTGGTGAAGTCTTGTATCCCTGAGACTTCAGGCAGGAGGCAAGCTCAAAGTTCAAGCCCTTGGAGATCTTCTACAAGATGATGAAAAGCACACTCAGTCCTCTTCTCCTTTCTTTGGCAATGAAGCAACCACTACAGGCCAATCCCCAAACCCAGAGCACAGGGTTGGCTCCTCCTTCAGCTTCTCTGGTTCTTCTCCTCAGCAAAGGGTCGTCTTGATTCCCAGAAGTGATCAAAAGTTCTGGGGTCTGGGTCCCCCCTTTTATACACCAAAATCCTTTGTCTCTGAAGGCAGAGAGTGTCTGTACCTAGTCCAAACCAGTTCTGCGCAGTCATGGAGCACTTTGTTTACAGGACTCCTTCTTTCCTTTGACAGTGTGGGCCAGGGTCATCAGACGCACCACAGGAGGTGGAGCCAGCATTGTGGAAGACAGGCACAGCCCTATTCAGGCCCAGGTGCTACTCCTTCCACCACTCCTCATGCAGATAGGTCTATTCAGCCTTGTGTTGACTCACCCTGTCTCCTGGAACCCCCCAGCCCCTGTCACTCACAAACCAGACATGGAATACACAACCTAGCAGAGGCAGGCTTGGATAGTTAGGCAAGAAAATACCTACTTTCTAAAAGTGGTATTTTCAAACACAGAATGGTAAAACCAACTTCACTAAAAGATGTATTTTATCATTCTGAGTTCAGGCATACTAAATTCGAGTTTCTACCTAGTTCCCTGAGTCAGTTGGGATTATAAGATGTTATAATCAAACTGCCCATTCCGGCCTATGGGGAAGAGGTAGCCTTGCAATAGTGAAAAACGAAAATGGTTGTAATTCACTATCAGGACATGCCACGCACATCAGGGCATGTCCTACCTTTTACCTACAATGCACCCTGCCCTTGGGCCTACCTTAGGGGTGTCTGACATGTGGAAAAGGGAAGGTTCAGGGACTGGCAAGTGGGTGCACTTGCCAAGTCAACATGGCAGTACCAGACTGCACACAGGCTCTGCAATGGCAGGCCCGAGACACACTTTACAAGTTGCTCCGGTGGGTGGCACAATCAGTGCTGCAAGCCCACCAGAAGCATTTGATTTACAAGCCCTGGGTACACGCAGTGCACTGTACTAGGGTCTGGCAAGTAAACCAAATAAGCCAATCATGGAGTCACTAATCCATACATCAATTTAACATAGGGAGCACTTGCACTGATTAGCAGTGGCACAGTGCCCAAAGCATCTAAAACCAGCAAAAACATCAGAGGCAACAGCAAAAAATGGAAGGGAGACCCACGCCAATGGTGCCAGGTCTAACACCGGGGACTCCCATCTCGACGACGGGGAATGATTCAAGCATGTGAATCTATGAAAGTTTCCAATACTGGAGAACTAAAGTTACAGGTAAGTAACTTGTTTTCTTCTCCAGTATTAGATATTTCATAGATTCACATGCTTGAATTGTTCTCCGTCTCCAAAGTGGGCACCCCACCATACCATAGTTTAAACAGTATGTAATAGTATCATAGGCTATAATGGCAATGCAAAGTCAGTTTAATAGCCTATCTATGCCCTGTTTATAAAAAAAGGACCAAACATGAACTTTAACCAATCAGGCGACGGCACCCTCTAGAATATGGGTACTCACAAACGTTCTCTCGGGGGCAAAATTTACAGTGTGGTTTGTGGCCGAGGGCAGCACCGGTGGGTGCGGGGTCAGTAGGGGGCGGGGCTAGAGTTAAAAAAAAAAGCCTGTGACCATGAGGTCGAACACAGGCCCCTCCAGCGGACGCATTAGTCCACTGAGCCACCAGACCCGGGATCTATCAATCTATCTATCTATCTATCTATCTATCTATCTATCTATCTATCTATCTATCTATCTATCTATCTATCTATCTATCTTTATCTGTCTATCTATCTCTAGCTATCTATTTCTATATCTATCGATCTCGATCTATCGCTATGTATCTATTTCTATATCTATCTATCTATCTATCTATCTATCTATCTATCTATCTATCTATCTATCTATCTATCTCTATCTCCATCCATCTATCTATATCTCAATCTATCTCTATCTATCTTTATCTATCTATATATCTATCTCTATCTGTCACTGTCTCTCTCTCTCTCTTTCGCTCTCTGTCTCTCTCTCCATCTCTCTCTCCTGGTGCAATTGTCCAAATTCTGAATGTGCTTACATCTAATGTTTAGGGATGGTGACTCGAAGATGAAGCTGCTGCAGAAGAAGAGGACGTGGTCGTCAACACGAATCAGGAAGCTTCCCAGAAGGCCCTTTAAAAGTCAGCTGTGAAAGCGCTTACAGCTGACTTAAAGGGCCTTTTGGGAAGCTTTCTAACGGTGCCATGTGCTACGTCAGAGAGGCCGACATTAAACACAGAAGATGGTCGCAGCAGCATTTAATACGTATTTACTAAGTATGCTCCTGCAGTCATCTTCTGTGTTTACTGCCGGCCTCACTGGGAATGTAGAAACGTCAAGGCAAGGTCCACAGGCCGCCAATGAAGGCCTGCCGCGCCGCAGGTGGCCCATGGGCCGTACTATGAGTACCACGGCTCTAGAACAACCCCAACAGAGGCTGAGTCCCTCAGATTTTCTACCACACATCATGGAAGGGAGTCTCCCTGAGCTCGGCTCAGTGTTCTTCCAAGTATAACTCAAATTTTCAGCAACTACTATGTCTGAGACTTCTGAGAAGGGCCTCTTCAGATCCTGCAAGTCTTGTGGGAAGAAAAGGTTTCATGTGGATGATCCACTCAGAGGCTGTCTCTATTGCCTCTACCCTCAAATCAGGTAAAGGAGTTCAAGAATTGTCATACGCTCTTCTCTAAAACCCTGAGAGATATGGAGGGAAGGCTACTTCTACCCTGCCTAGGCGGCATTATGAACACTATCATCAACATCCACATCCTCAGCCCAGACAGGATAAAGTGCTGATGCCCATACCACTAGTTGAGGATTTGCAGGTAATGCTGTAGTTTTATATAACAAGGTTTCCTGCACCTCCACAGGAGCACTGACTTGCACCACCTCAGCCTGCTTCTCCTGCCACACCAAGAAATATCCCTCCACTGATAAGGCCCAGGATGACACCTGCCTCAAGTATAGCAGCACCTCAAGAGAGGACCAAATGTCTTCTGAAGATGGAAGGGAGGAAGGCGGGATCTCTGACTCTCAACATCCACGGTACGAATGGGATTTCTACCTTGTCCCTACTCCGTTTCCTCAACCACCTCCTCCTTCAGACTCTCACCCAGAGGATATCAAAGGTTTTCATAACCTGATGGACAGAGCTGCAGCGCAATTTCATCTTCTAACTACTGTTAAGCAGTCTGACTGCTTTTTTGATGAGGGAATTGAGATCATAAAGAACCCGTCTACAGTAGCGGCAGTACCACCTCGCTTGGCCAAAAAATACAAAGCTGCGGAAGAGTTCCTCCGCTTGCCTAACGAGTAATTCCAAACCTGACTCTGTCATCTCACAAGCGGCACAAAGACGATCCAAGAACCTATCTACCTCCATCTCCGCGCCACCAGAAAGAGAAGGCAGGCGCTTGAACAACATAGGGAAGAGATTCTCCATTATGTCTGCCATCACAGTTCGAGCAGCCAACTTGCTAGCGATCCTGGGGCATTATGACTGCCAGATGTGGTCAGATGTCAGCAGTCTACCTGATTGGGTCCCTGGAGACAAGAAGGTGGAAGCAAAAAAGATCCTCCAGGAAGGCGAGTGCACTTCCTCGGAAATTGTAGATTGTGCACTCGACATCGCCCACACAGGTTTCCGTCAATTGGCCGTAGCAGCGGTCTTGAGACACCAGGGACAGCTGAAGGCTATCTCTTTCAGGTCGGCAGTCCAATCAAAGATGTTGGACATGGCCTATGATGGCAAGACTTTATTCAGGAAGCATATTGATGATGCCATATTGGGTATAAACAGACACTGACCCTGCTAGGTCTCTTGGCAATCTCCAATTTAAGAAGTCGCCCTTTTGGGGGGCTAGAGGGAGAGGTTTCTCCACATACAGAGGGGGTTACCAACAATCTCAGCTCTACCAATCTCAATCTAAATATAGGCCAGCCTACCATCAGGCCTCAATCAGCCACCCTCAACAGCCTATAACAAGCAAAGCTTGCGCCGGAAGTAACCTCCACCAGGGTCACCATGCAGGTCGCAAACACTGACCTGGACTAGGTACTGGCTACATTTACTCCTCTCACCCATGTGAGCTTGAATATTTCCAACTTCCTTCCCCAATGGAAGGAGATAACATTGGACAAGGGGGTGTTCGCTTAAGTAAATTCCGGACATTACCTGGAGACCACCAAACAATCCTTCAAATGTTGCGCACCCACCTCGTCTTTACTTACTGAGGAAAGAATCTCTAATAATGCTGGCCAAGGGTGTGAGAGAAAATGTTTCTTGCTCTTAAAAGGGCATGGGATTCTACTCCTGTTTTTTCCTTGTACAAATTCCTGTACAAACAATCTTTCCATATGATTACTCTCTCCGACATTCTCCACCTGTTGAACAGCGGAGATTACATAAACTGTTTAGATTTACAAGATGTGTACTTCTACATTCCCATACATCTCAAGCTTCGCAAGTATCTTCGCTTCACCGTAGCCAGTACCCATTACCAATTCAGGGACTTTCCCTTCGGCCTCAAGTCCGATCCTCAGACTTTCGCCAAATGTCTCGCCCTGGAAGCAGCCACACTCCGCAAACATGGTCATCCGATGTTCCTCTACCTAGACAACTGGCTGCTCAAAGCCTCAACACCGCAGAAAGCTTCCAAAGCTGCCACAGCCCGCCTTTCACTGTTTCACATGTTAGAACTCACAATAAATTTCCCAAAATCCTCGATCATCCAAAGTCAAACAATAATGTTTTTGGGAGCCAACCCCAATACAAATAGAAACATGTCTATCTATCGTAAGACAGGCAACGAAGATTATCAAGCCTGGCTCTTAAGATCTCCAAAAGAAAGTTTGTCTCAGTGTGGCTGTTCAAGTTGCTCCTCAACATGATCTCTTCTGCAATTAACCTAGTCCTGCTGGCATGACTAAAAATTAGACCAGTGCAAGAGAAGTTTCAGATGCAATGGATCCAATTGGAAGGCTCCTTCGAAGACTTGCTCACAATTACCCCAAGAATACGAGAATTACTAGCATGGTGGTCTCACATATCTCATCTCTCACAAGACCTTACATTCCTGACTTCTGTACCAGATTTCGTCATAATGACCATTGCCTCCTAGGAGTGCTGGGGTTGCCATACGCAGGACCTGCAAATCCAGGGTAAATGGTCAGTGCTCAAAAAGCAGTGCACATCAATCGCCTGGAACTGAAAACAATCTGTCTAATTCTACAAGCTTTTCTGCCACGGATAGCAGGAGCCTCTGTGCTGGTTCGTACAGACAATACAAAATATTTCCACATGATATGGAGCTGCCCGGCACACCAGCATTACTGGGGGAAAGTGCTTACCTGTCTTAATGGTGTCAGTGGGGGAGATTTGAGATTATCTGCCAAGAGGTGCCTCCTTAATGTTTGGGAGGAAACCCACCTGGCCCAAATGGATCGGCTGTAGTTTACGCAAGGATTCATGGTGGCCAAGCGAAATTTAGCACACATGTGGGGGTCAGACTTGAGTCCAAGTTTGGGGGACTGGAAGAGTGACATGAATTATTGTATGTAGGCTGAGAGAGTGGTTTACGAGGGCTGAGGTTGACTGTCTAAGTGGACTAAAATATGGGGAAATCGGACCACATGTGGGGGGAATTGTGTGAGCCTATTAGGGCTGCAACTCATGGAATTCTGTCGCTAGCAGGACCTTGATTCTGATGTTCAAATGTGGAGGGTTGAAGATATGATGGTCTCTTGCCTTGTTTTTGCAATGTTGAATGTTGAACAGATATCTCTGTATGTCTGTGTTTTTGCCTTATGTACCGGATTATCACCAGTCACTGTAAGATTTGTTGTTGTGTTTTTGCAAAAAACAGGTGTGTAAATCTTTTTTTTTTTTAAAAGACAGCCAATCAACTGGTCATGATTGACGGTGTTGAATGCTGCCGAGCGATCTAATAAAATTAAAGCAACCTTAACTCCTATGTCGATTGAGGCTCTTAGACCTTCTGAGGCAACAATCAGTGCCTACTCATTATGTGCCGACACCTAAATCCAAGTTGTGTGGAATCAAGTAGGTTGTTGGCGTCTATCAAAGAGGCCAGTTTAAGGTTAATAGCCTTTCCATTATTTTAGCCGGGAATTGAAGACGTGAGATGGGTCTATAGCTACTAGGATCTTGAGGGTTAAGATTTGGTATTTTCAAAACCGGGAGGATGGAAGCTCTTTTCCAATCTCTAGGGAAGTAGCCAAGATTGATCATAACCTAAAAGATATTAACCAAATGGGAATTTACGTGGGAGACAGACAGGTCCAGAGGGGAAGCTGATTTGACAGAATTGGCAAAGCATACATCCTGATCGGTGCTAAGCAAAGAGAAAGAGCACAATATTTCTGAACTAATAGGCAAGATATTATCATCATGAAATTCTGAGGCTTAGGGCTTATTTGCTGCGGCGGTTTTGTAACTCTATAATAGTGTGGATACACATCATGATAGATAGGTATGTGCGGAATATTATGTTTCGTGGATATTCTCTGCATATCAAGACGACAGCACCACCATTTCCTCTAAAACCAATATTGAAGCACCAAATTTCCATCCTAAGGCATGAAACTTCTCTAATTTCTTACAAAATGTGTGGTAGACCCGGTGCTACCTCACCATAAAGGTCAACGGATATACTCCAAGTACTTTCTGATTGAAATTAAAGGTTCAAAGTAAGAGTACAGGCCAATTTTAGTTCTTCAAGTCACAGTCAAATTAGTCAAGAAAGAGAAATATCAAATGCTTGCCCAGCACCAGATTTATTAGTGTATGAGGCTGAATAAATGGATGTTTCCAATAGATTTGTAAAGTGCATGCTTCCTCATCTCAGTAGTGAGACATCAAAGAAAGTACCTGAGGCGTGTGGTAGGGAACAAACATTTTCTTCTTTAACAAAAAATAATTTTATTGCAGTTTATTGTAATGCCACAACAATATTGACTCTTTGTGGGTGGAGAAGAAGGGGGAATGGGGGGGAAGAGGGGAAAGAGAGGCAGGTGTATGGGAAGGCAGTCGTTTGCTTTGTTCTATTATCATTCAGCATCATGTTTCCCCCCTCCCCAGCATCTACTGCTATCCCACCCCCCCATATCTTGTCAAATTTCTTAGGGCAGCCTCCGTGTTTGTATATTGCTTTTTCCATGACCATGATTGAGTCTATACCCTCTCCCAATCACATACCATGGGTGGATGTCGAGCCACACCATTTATGGGCTATACCCTGTTTAGCCACCATATACCCCCAAGCGTATAAGTAGTTTTTTATAACTGCGGCCTCCACAAATTTACATATCCTGGCTAGTGCTAGCGGGGCAGTTCAATGGTATAGTCGGTGGCCTCCTCCAATCCTTGTGTTACCAACTGCCAGAACCTTTGGCGTTTGGGGCATTCCCACAATATGTGGAAGAACGTTCCTCACTGCCAGCAGTATTTAAGACCTTCACTGTCTCAGCTCTCCCTACTTTGAGCAACATCATTATATACCTTAAGTAGGGTTTTCAGCTGCACGAGTCTGTATCTGGCTTTTATGGCTACCTCCCTTGAGACATGGCTCCGCCTCCCCCAGTCGTTGTCATCAATAAACCCAATATCATGTTGCCATTTCCCTCTTAACTTTCCCAGCTCTGTTTGAGTATTGACCATAATTGTCTCATATGTAAGGGATATGGCTTTAGCAGTAAGTTGAACATCTAACAACCTCCTCTTGCGTCTCTTTATCTTCAGGAATCCTGGAGCGTAATGCGTGTCATAATTGTAAGTATTTAAATGTTTGGTATGGGGCCATATCATACTCTGTCTGAAGATTTTCAAATAGAGCAATTCCATTTGGATCCCATACTTGTTCTAGTGATGATATGGTTATTAGGTTAAACTTCTTAAAACCTGGCAATTTAACCACTTCACTCAACTGTGTTCCCATCCATTAGGGTGTTTTAGGGGTCAGTCTTTTTTCCCATCCTATTTTCCCTGGTTAATTTGTGCCATGTCCTGACCACTGTCAGTGGTAGTGAGTAACAAATCCTCCAGATTTCCCCTATACAGGACATGTAGATATCCCCTCTCACCCGGTGTGAATCCCTCTAGTGTGAAAGCAGGCTCCTCCGTTAGGGCATAAGCCCTACTATTAACCATGCATGCTTGTGCTGCTTCATTGTATTTACGGACATTGTTATTCAACTCTCATATGTGGAATGTGTAAGGTGCGCAGAGCGATCCGGGTATGCCCTTTCCCCATCGCCCCACTGGGTAAAGTCCATAGCAGATGGTCTAATTTAGTGGAAAATAGGTTGTGTACCTCATAGTGGATATTCTGTAATATGTAGGTGAACCTGGACAGGCCCATAATTTTGAAAATTGCCGCTTATCCCATTAAGGAGATCAGAAGGTTTTGCTAATGCGTTATGTGCGTTTTCTAACTTGGTCAGCAAAGGGATTATTGTTATAATGTGCTTGATCATCCTTAGTGATCCCCAGGCCCAGGTATTTGAAGTGACAAGTTTCCACCCTAAAGGTTAGAGATGATGCAGCCCTGGTTGCCATTCACCCATATGGAACAACAGTGACTTCTCTGAATTAATAATGAGTCCTAAGAAATTTTGGATGAGTAGGAATTATCTGTCAGAGCCTGTTCAAAAGCGCCTCTGGTTTAGCTATGTAGAGGCGTATTCCATCCGCGTGAAGGGTGATTTGTTACTTCCACCCACTCTCCCAGGCCCCTCAGCTGTACATTCACGTGTATCCATCCAGCCTCATTCCCCAGAGACCTGTCAGCATTGCAAGAAGCTGTCAATGACAACCCTCAAGGAGAGAGAAATAATTTGTCTCTATGAGCTCTCTGAAAGAGGTAGATCTCCGGAGAGACAGAAAAAAAAGAGAGCAAGATCGACGTTGAGAAGCAAGGTTCCGATCTGTTCTCCATCAGCGTCGGGATCGGTGTCGAGCTTACCAGCGGCGAAGAAACAGATGACGTCGTTGAATTCTTCGATGGTGCAGGCGCACCAATCGACTCCAAGACCGAAGACAACAGTTCCAAAGTTGAGTCACCAGGTAACGGACCCTCCGTTGACCCCAACCCGGCGACAATCAACATCGAGAGGCAGGTTTCCGTCAGCGTTGGCCGAACGTTTGACGTTGAGGCATGATACTCCATTGGCGCCCTCTCTCAGGCGGTTGACGTCGAGGCGCAAGTCTCCATTGACGTCTTCTCGTAGACGATCAACGTCGAGGTATAAGACTCCATCGGCGGCTTCGCGTAGAGGATCAACGTCAAAACAAAAGTCTCCGTCGACGACGTCAAAGCAAAAGACTCCGTCGGCGTCATCTCAGAGGAGGTAGACATCGAGGCCCAAGACTCCGTCACTGAGGCGCGCGACGTCAAGACACAGGTCCCCGCTGGCACCTTCTATTGGGCGATACACCCCTAAAACACCCTAATGGATGAGAACACAGTCGAGTGAAGTGGTTAAATTACCAGGTTTTAAGAAGTGGAACCTAATAAGCATATCATCACTAGAACAAGTATGGGATGCAAATGGAATTGCTCTATTTGAAAATCTTCGGACAGAGTATGATATGGCCCCATACCAAACATACAAATACTTACAATTATGACATGCATTACACTCCAGGATTCCTGAAGATAAAGAGACGCAAGAGGAGGTTGTTAGCTGTGCAAATTACTGCTAAAGCCATATCCCTTACATATGAGACAATTATGGTCAATACTCAAACAGAGATGGGAAAGTTAAGAGGGAAATGGCAACATGAGATTGGGTTTATTGATGGCAACGACTGGGGGAGGCAGAGCCATGTCTCAAGGGAGATAGCCATACAAGCCAGATACAGACTCGTGCAGCTGAAAACCCTACTTAAGGTATATAATGATGTTGCTCAAAGTAGAGAGATCTGAGACAGAGAAGGTCTTAAGAACTGCTGGCAGTGAGGAACGTTCTTCCACGTATTGTGGGAATGCCCCAAACGCCATAGGTTCTGGCAGTTGGTAACTCAAGGAATGGAGGAGACCACCGACTATACCACTGAACTGCCCCTCTAGCACTTGCCAGGATATGTAAAGATGTGGAGGCCACAGTTATAAAAAACTACTCATACACTTGGGGTTATATGGTGGCTAAACAGGGTATAGCCCATAAATGGTGTGGCTCGACATCCACCCATGGTATGTGATTGGGAGAGGGTATAAACTCAAGCATGGTCATGGAAAAAGCAATGTACAAACACAGAGGCAGCCCTAAGAAATTTGACAAGATATGGGGGGAGGGGGGATGTAGCAGTAGATGCTGGGGAGGGGGGAAACATGATGCTGAATAATAATAGAACAAAGCGAATGACTGCCTTCCCATACACCTGTCTCTCTTTTCCCTCTTCCCCCTCATCCCCCTTCTTCTTCACCCACAAAGAGTCAATATTGTTGTGGCATTACAAAAAAATGCAATAAAATTATTTTTTGTTAAAGAAGAAAATGTTTGTTCCCTACCACACGCCTCAGGTACTGTCTTTGATGTCTCACTACTGAGATGAGGAAGCATGCACTTTACAAATCTATTGCAAACATCCACTTATTCAGCCTCATACACTAATACATCTGGTGCTGGGCAAGCATTTGATATTTCTCTTTCTTGACTAATTTGACTGTGACTTGAAGAACTAAAATTGGCCTGTACTCTTACTTTGAACCTTTAATTTCAATCAGAAAGTACTTGGAGTATATCCATTGACCTTTATGGTGAGGTAGCACCGGGTCTACCACACATTTTGTAAGAAATTAGAGAAGTTTCATGCCTTAGGATGGAAATTTGGTGCTTCAATATTGGTTTTAGAGGAAATGGTGGTGCTGTGGTCTTGAAATGCAGAGAATATCCACGAAACATAATATTTACCACATGCCTGTCTATTATGATGTGTTTCCACACTTTTATAGAGTTACAATACCTTCACAGCAAATAAGCCCTAAGCCTCAGAATTTCATGATGATAATATCTTGCCTATTAGTTCAGAAATATTGTGCTCTTTCTCTTTGCTTAGCCCCGATCAGGTTGTATGTTTTGCCAATTCTATCAAATCAGCTTCCCCTCTGGACCCGTCTGTCTCCCACGTAAATTCCCATTTGGTTAATATCTTTTAGGTTATGATCAATCTTGGCTACTTTCCTAGAGATTGGAAAAGAGCTTCCATCCTCCCGGATTTGAAAATACCAAATCTTAACCCTCAAGATCCTAGTAGCTATAGACCCATCTCACGTCTTCCATTCCCGGCTAAAATAATGGAAAAGGCTATTAACCTTAAACTGGCCTCTTTGATAGACGCCAACAACCTACTTGATTCCACACAACTTGGATTCAGGTGTAGGCACATAATGAGTAGGCACTGATTGTTGCCTCAGAAGGTCTAAGAGCCTCAATCGACATAGGAGTTAAGGCTGCTTTCATTTTATTAGATCTCTCGGCAGCATTCAACACAGTCAATCATGACCTGTTGATTGGCTGTCTTTAAAAAAAAAATTAAAAAAAAACATTTACACATTTTTTTTTGCAAAAACACGACAACATGTCTTACAGTGACTGGTGACAATCCGGTACATAAGGCAAAAACACAGACATACAGAGACATCTGTTCAATATTCAACATTGCAAAAACAAGGCAAGAGACCATCATATCTTCAACCCTCCACATTTGAACATCAGAATCAAGGTCCTGCTAGTGACAGAATTCCATGAGTTATAGCCCTAATAGGTTCACACAATTCCCCTCTACATGTGTTCCAATTTCCCCATATTTTAGTTCACTTAGACAGTCAACCTCAGCCCTCGTAAACCACTCTCTCAGACTACATACACTAATTCATGTCACTCTTCCAGTCCCCCAAATTCGGACTCAAGTCAGACCTCCACATGTTTGCTAAATTTTGCTTGGCCACTATGAATCCTAGCGTAAACTACAGCCGATCCATTTAGGCCAGGTGGGTTTCCTCCCAAACATTAAGGAGGCACCTCTTGGCAGATAATCTCAAATCTCCCCCACTGACACCATTAAGACAGGTAAGCACTTTCCCCCAGTAATGCTGGAGTGCCGGGCAGCTCCATATCATGTGGAAATATTTTGTATTGTCTGTACGAACCAGCACAGAGGCTCCTGCTATCCGTGGCAGAAAAGCTTGTAGAATTAGAGAGATTGTTTTCAGTTCCAGGCGATTGATGTGCACTGCTTTTACGAGCACTGACCATTTACCCTGGATTTGCAGGTCCTGCGAATGGCAACCCCAGCACTCCAAGAAGGCACTGGTCATTATGACGAAATCTGATACTGAAATCAGGAATGTAAGGTCTTGTGAGAGATGAGATATGTGAGACCACCATGCTAGTAATTCTCGTATTCTTGGGGTAATTGTGAGCAAGTCTTCGAAGGAGCCTTCCAATTGGATCCATTGCATCTGAAACTTCTCTTGCACTGGTCTAATTTTTAGTCATGCCATCAGGACTAGGTTAATTGCAGAAGAGATCATGTTGAGGAGCAACTTGAACAGCCACACTGAGACAAACTTTCTTTTGGAGATTTAAGAGCCAGGCTTGATAATCTTTGTTGCCTGTCTTACAATAGATAGGCCATGTTTCTATTTGTATTGAGGTTGGCTCCCAAAAACATTATTGTTTGACTTTGGATGATCGAGGATTTTGGGAAATTCAATGTTTGTTCTAACATGTGAAACAGTGAAAGGCGGGCTGTGGCAGCTTTGGAAGCTTGCTGTGGTGTTGAGGCTTTGAGCAGCCAGTTGTCTAGGTAGAGGAACACCGGATGAACATGTTTGCGGAGAATGGCTGCTCCCAGGGCGAGACATTGGGCGAAAATCTGAGGAGCGGCCTTGAGGCTGAAGGGAAAGTCCCTGAATTGGTAATGGGTACTGGCTATGGTGAAGCGAAGATACTTGCGAAGCTTGAGATGTAGGGGAATATAGAAGTACACATCTTGTAAATCTAAACAGTTTATGTAATCTCCGCTGTTCAACAGGTGGAGAATGTCAGAGAGAGTAATCATATGGAAAGATTGTTTGTACAGAAATTTGTACAAGGAAAAAACAGGAGTAGAATCCCATGCCCTTTTGAGAACAAGTAACTTTTTCTATCACACCCTTGGCCAGCATTATTTGGGATTCTTTCCTCAGTAAGTAAAGTCGAGGTGGGTTCGCAACATTCGGAGGATTGTTTGGTGGTCTCTACAAAAACTCCAGGTAATGTTCGTAATTTACTTAAGCGAACACCCCCTTGTCCGATGTTATCTCCTTCCATTGGGGAAGGAAGTTGGAAATATCCGAGCTCACATGGGTGAAAGGAGTAAATGTAGCCTGTACCTAGTCCAGGTCAGTGTTGCTTCCGGCACAAGCTTTGCTTGTTATAGGGTGTTGAGGGTGGCTGATGGAGGCCTGATGGTAGGCTGGCCTATATTTAGATTGAGATTGGTAGAGCTGAGATCGTTGCTATCCCCCTCTGTATGTGGAGAAACCTCTCCCTCCAGCCCCCCAAAAGGGCGACTTTCTAAATTGGAGATTGCCAAGAGACCTAGCGGGGTCAGTGTCTGTTTATAGCCAATATGGCATCATCAATATGCTTCCTAAATAAAGTCTTGCCGTCATAGGCCATGTCCAACATCATTGATTGGACTGCCGACCTGAAAGAGATAGCCTTCAGCCATCCCTGTTGTCTCAAGACCGCTGCTACGGCCAATTGACGGAAACCTGTGTGGGCGATGTCGAGTGCACAATCTACAATTTCCGAGGAAGTGCACTCGCCTTCCTGGAGGATCTATTTTGCTTCCATCTTCATGTCTCCAGGCGCCAAATCAGGTAGACTGCTGACATCTGACCACATCTGGTGGTCATAATGCCCCAGGATCGCTAGCAAGTTGGCTGCTCGAACTGTGATGGCAGACATAATGGAGAATCTCTTCCCTGTGTTGTCCAAGCGCCTGCCTTCTTTTTCTGGTGGCGCGGAGATGGAGGTAGAAAGGTTCTTGGATAGTCTTTGTGCCGCTTGTGAGATAACAGAGTCAGGTTTGGAATGACTCGTTAGGCAAGCGGAGGATCTCTTCCCAAGCTTTGTATTTTTTGGCCAAGCGAGGTGGTACTGCCGCTACTGTAGACGGGTTCTTCATGATCTCAATTCCCTCATCAAAAAAGGAGTCAGACTGCTTAACAGAAGTTAGAAGATGAAATTGTGCTGCAGCTCTGTCCATCAGGTTATGAAAACCTTTAATATCCTCTGGGTGAGAGTCTAAAGGAGGAGGTGGTTGAGGAAATGGAGTAGGGACAATGTAGACATCCCATTCGTACCGTGGATGTTGAGGGTCAGAGATCACGCCTTCCTCCCTTCCATCTTCAGAAGACATTTGGTCCTCTTTTGAGGTGCTGCGATATTTGAGGCAGGTGTCATCCTGGGCGTTATCAGTGGAGGGATAATTTTGGTGTGGCAGGAGAAGCAGGCTGAGGTGGTGCAAGTCAGTGCTCCTGTGGAGGTTCAGGAAACCTTGGGCCAGATGTAGGTGGGTAACGCCGAAATTCAGTAAATTTCAGCGTTACCGACCGGTATTTAGCCATTCCTAATGTAGGTAAGGATTCGGTAAATACCAATTCCTTATTGCTCTTGCATTTAAGGAATCGGTAATACCGATTCCTTAAATGCAATGTAGGAAGCACATTAAAGAGTGCTTTTGAGCCTTAAGAAATCGGTAATTACCACCAACTTCAAGTTGGTGGTAATTACCGATTTCCTTTAACAAATCACTTTTTTGTTTTTTTAGTTAAGTGCCATGTGGCACACATTCATGCCCTTAGGGCATGTATGTGCGCCACATGTGCACACATGCACATTTCAGGGGTGAAACAGGGTGTCCTTTTGACACCCTGGCACCCTTGAAAGTGCTCCCGCTATTAACGATTCAGTAATACCGAATCGCTAATAGTGAATGTCTTCACATTCATTCCTATAGGCCTCCAAGCCCATAGAAATTAATGGGTAGGTATTCCTTATTACCGAATCTCAATTACCGATTTGGTAATAAGGCATATTAAGGATTAGGTATATTTTACTGAATCTTTACCTACAGAGTAAATACCGATTTCTTAATAGCGAATCAGTAAAATTCGCTATTAAGAAATCGGTATTTCAGATTTACCTACATCTACCTTGTTTTGTAATACTACTGATGGAGCAGGGTTTTTACTTTAAAACCGAATACCTGTTTCATTTTCGCATGTTATAACTAAAAGTACTACTGATTAATTATTAATTATTAAAAGTTTGTCAAATGTTGTCTAACCAACCTTATTAACAAAAGAATTACACGTGGGAATGCTATTGCATGGCAAAAATAATAAGTGAACTAAGTTGGTGAGCAAACTGACAGAAATCGATGTTGCTTATGTGATATTATTGTGTTTGCGCTTATAATTAATATGCATTAATGGCTTTTGATGTCGCAAATGGCTAGATAAATACACACACATAAGGGTATTAGCAGGGGAATAACACTGTATAATCATTTCCGTGCAGTAATTTTGTTTTATGTCTATTTTCACTTAAGTTGTCTAATGTGGCCTACCCGAAAATGGCTACCATCCGCAGCCTGCATTCGAGTAGATGGAAATTTTACAAAAAGGCTTCGCGCTGCCTGTGACCTTGCTCCTCCGATGAACTGAAAAGCCATGAGCATGATGACAAGTCCAGGAAATCTGCCAAGTGCCCCTGGAAGATGGAGTTGTTGCAATTTTGAAATATTGACTTCATGAACTTATAATGATCCCACCATTTGATACAAATTTATCCAGTAGAGACATCCGTAGATGTATCGAATTAGTCATGGACATTCAATTTTTCTATTCATTATTTGGGACAATCTATGTGTGAGAAAATCTCGCACAATATCGCAAATGTACCAAGATGACATTATTTCCGCCATTCATCCGTTCTGAACAAAGAATTGTAACTTTATAGAATGTAAATTTTAGTATAAATATTAGTAGGCTAGAGAGGTCTAGCGCCACTTCTTCCCGAACTGATGATCCGAGGTCCCTATGCTGACGAAGAGGACGGTGACTCTACAAGACGGCAGGAAACTCTAATTCTTCTACAGAGGACCGGTTCTGACTTAGGATCTGACATTTAGACAGAATAGGTAAATATGAGAGAAATTAATTTGCATTTAATTGGCTTGTCTTACAATTTTAGATAAACAAATAACTCTGTTTGAATTTCTGTGTCGGGTGATTATTTCTGGTCATGTTTATTGAATTCATTTGTGTATTCTTTGAAATGTTTTCGCTAGATTTTTAAGCAACTAAGCAGATGCCATTGACCTCAAAGTACAGGCAGATTGGATAGGTATCTGAAAGTGTTTCCCCTTATACATGGCACGGATAAGAGTGGTAGGATGAATGTTGGTGTAATGGGCCCCACCAGCGTGTGATGTGTGTGTGCGTGTGTGACTGTGAGATCACTCCGTCCATGGAAGTAGAGGGGATTCGGAAGCTCTGATCTGCACCAGTTTCTTGGTAGCAGAATGATGGTTTGCTATTGTCTTGGTCTGGCGAAATTGCGTGTATATAGGCTTGTTGATTATTGATTGATATTTGTACTAACACTATATGTTAAAGTTGTGTTGAGTTTTATGTATTGTGAACGGCTTCTGGGACGTAGGGAGTCGGTGACAGTTCCGTAGTAGAGCAGAGGGAGTGTTGCTCTCGGAAAAAGGCGGGATTGTTGGCCCTGTATGCAGATAGGGGAAAACGTGTGACCATTGAAGTTGCGCGTCGCATTGTCTGGGTTCGAAGAGGTAGCATCGCCGTGTGTTGCCATTAGAAACGTATTTTATGTGTGAGAGAAGTGTATATGATAGCGAAGGTTATCTGTGAAGCTCTGGTCTTAGGTCTCAGGGATCCGTATGGCATTCCGTTAAAGCTTACCACTAGAGAGGTAATAGGTATTCTCGGAGCTTGTTAGAAGGACAGGGCAGAGGTAAGCGCTGCTTTGTTAACGTGTGATATAATTCTGTAGTAGGACAGACTGTTCGCTGTTCTCGGGAAAGACAGAATTCTGTGTGAATGAACTACATTTTCTGGTGTGAAAGTGCGTGAATGAGAAGGCATTCTGGTTAATTGTGAAACTCTTAGGAGCATTCCGGAGGAAACAGTTAATTGGTGCTTGTTAGAAGGGTAAAGTAGAGGCATGTGCTACTTTATCAACGGAAGTAACGATTCTGTAGTAGGGCAGAGGTAAGCGCTGCTCTCGGGAAAGGCAGAATTCTCGTGGGAAAGGTCTTTTGCTGTTCTGTGGCTAGCGAAGCAGACAATGGAGATGTTTGTATGTTGTAACTAACAGACTCGTAGAAGTTGAAACAAAGTCTACCAAGTAGTCTTGTAAAGGAGGGGTAGACGAGAGACAGGAGATAGGAGCAGAAGCGACTGCAGCGACTGCTGACGTCAGGGAAACCGCACTGTGATTGGACAGTGGGTTAGAACAGTGGAAACACGGTGATTGGTGTGCTAGTGTACGCCGCGCTAGGATTGGGAGACATACAGGGTGACGTAGATGCTCCAGGATTGGTGCGTTGGTGTGAGTCGCGCTGGGATTCGTGGACTGAGTCAGTGACGTAGACGCTCCAGGATTGGTGTGTTAGTGTAAGTCGCGCTGCAATTGGATGGGAGATCGTACAGCTGTAGAAAAGACAAGTAGCTTGGGAGAAATAAGAAAATGTACTACCAGGCTGAGGAAAAGAAGAAAAAGTCTTTACTTAGTAAAGTAAAGAACTGGTTTGACAAGGATAAAGATATAGTGACCAGGGAAGGACAGTTATTGCCCCCGATAAGAACCCCAGCATCCATGATGGTTGCGAAGTATGGGTATCATACCTGTATTTGGTTGGATAACTGGGTGAAGTATACGAGGGAAGATGGGGTTTTAGCTTTCCCGGAACATGGCTCATTTAATCTGGCCATACTGAGGAACTTACGGGAATGGATGATGAATCTAGAGCCTCGGCCTAGGCCGACGCAGTTCGAGGCATTGACTGAATGGGAAGATGAAATGCATGAACGAGAAAAGCAGAGGGGTGGGGGTAGCTACAGGTATATGTTTGGGCGAAAGTATGATCGTGAAACCCATCATGACCGGATGAGACGATGGCGTGACGCCAGTATGACCGAGGGATTATATCCTGTAAGAATGGCAGAGGGATCA
Source organism: Triturus cristatus (assembly GCF_964204655.1). Classification (NCBI taxonomy): domain Eukaryota; kingdom Metazoa; phylum Chordata; class Amphibia; order Caudata; family Salamandridae; genus Triturus; species Triturus cristatus. Next base: position 981,307,752 of record NC_140579.1, on the reverse strand, counting down.
GGAGGGAGAAAGTGTACAGAGAAAAAACATAATATAGAACCCAGGAGATATGGGGCAAACGAGTCTGATGATGATGTCTTGGAGGACATGCTCTATAAAAGACCACCTCCGTATAGACGAGAACCAGAGGTAGGAACAGCAGTGACCCCGATGAGAGACACCCAGCGCATTATTAAGACAGAGGGTTGAAAAGCAGTTGTTCTCTGGCGGAAAGGGAAAGAGAGAAAGATAGAGAGAGAGAGAGAGAGAGAGATAGAGAGAGAGAAAGAGAGAGAGAAAGAGAGAGAGAGGAAAAGAGAAAAAGAGAGAGAGGGAGAGAGAGAGAGAGAAAGAGAGAGAGAGAGAGATAGAAAGAGAGAATGAACTTGAGGATGAAAAGACCAGAGAACTAGCAAGAACTACCTTCGAACTGACAGAGAAAATCAGAGAACTGACTAAAAATCTTGAGGCAGTTACAGTGCCTGTGACAATAGGCCCGGTTATGCCGATTTTTGACAAGCAGAGGACGGGTGAGAATGGTTTGACAGTACCATATGTGGGCAATAGATTGATTGTTCCTCCGGAGCAGGCAGAAATGAGAGCAGGAGAAACACAGTGGAGAACAGGAGAAAATCAGTGGAGACATACCATATGTGGAGGAGAATTGAGTGTGCAAACTAACTCAAGTTTGAATTCTGGATGTGTGGAAGGGAACAGAGGATCAATTTTAGAACCACAAAGAGTGACAGACACAGGGGGTGCAGAAAAATCTGTGATAACTGCTGAAGATTTGAATGATTGGCTGAAAACTTTACAGAAAAAAGAAAAGGAATCACAGGGAATTGATGTAGCTAGGCTACGTATGGAAATGGAAGAGATGATAGTAGGGACAATTCCTACAGAAACACTGAAAAATTATCAGGAAGGGGAGATCCTCTTCCTGTGTAAGAGTATTACATGGAGAGCAAAGAACATACATGATAGATTGAAAGGAATAGCCAGTGAATTGGGAATTGACATGGATAAGGTAAAAGCTTTACAAAGGCCTTACCGAGTGGATTTTACAGATAAGGACATTGAGAATCTGAACAATGCAGGCCGAACAGGACAGATTAAGGAAATGATTGCTTTGCTGAAGAAATGGGGAGATGTAGAAAGATGGAGAGACAGATGGTACCGGAAGCGAGAGGATGGCGCAGATAGAACTTACTCGGCATTCCCCCTGAAAGAAAAAGAGAAGGCAGTGACAGCTTACCCCATGAGAGAGATTCCAGGAGGTGGGTACGTACATGTCCCATGGACCAGACAGGATATTTTATCATTTACAAATGATTTCCCTCGACTAAGGGAAAAGCCCGTTGAGTGGTACAGACAGGTCGACAGATTTGTAAAGCTGTCAAAAGTACTGTGGATTGACCTGAATAGTCTGTTTGATATAATTGTACCAGCAGACCTGTGGGCAGAATGTAAAATAGTCATAGACTGGCCCACTAAGGAATACCTGAGAGATCCAAAAACAGGAGCTCCAGACCCGGAGGTAATGAAAAAGTATGAGCAGGTTATGGCCTTCTTGAAAAATAAGGTACCCCCCAAGGAAACCGATTGGGTTAAAATAGATCGAACACATCAAGAATTGAAGGAATCAGTCCATGCATATTATGAAAGATTAATATTAGCTTTCAAACAGTTCAGTGGAGATGAACATCTGGGTGACAAGGACCTGAGCCATTTTGTATATAGATTTGTGTACGGTTTGCGGCCGGAAATCAGTGAAATGATAAGGCAGCACACCGTAGACTGGCAGAGCAAGAAGATTGATGAGATTCTGAGACATGCAAAATACTTCAGTGATGAGATTGAGGCAAAGCAGAGAAAGCTAAAAGAAAAGGCAATGTGGGCACAGGTGAAAGTTGCAGAAAGACAGGAAGCTCAGTTGTTGAACAGGCAAATAACCCAGGAAATAAGCCCAGGTTTGGTCCAGGAAAAGGAAAGGGGAACATCGAAGAAGCCAAGAAAAAGTTCCCATGCCACAACTGTGGAAAATTGGGGCACTGGAAATCCGAGTGTAAGAATCCACCGTCTACTAATGATGATAATTCATCATTGAATTCACAGGTGCAGAGTGAGGGGTGTGGTCAGCATCGGCAACAGCAGAAGGCTGATAAGCAGCAGAATCAGGTGCCAAAACCACCCTTACCACAGAGAAGAGGATCTCAGAAGTACAGCCAAGAGTCGGGATTCTATGATGAAGAACAGGTAATCAAACCAAAACGATCAAGCGCAGTTTCTCAGTACTGGCTGAAAAATGAGGGAAGCGACTCCGAGGGAGACTTCTGACGTTGCCGAAGAGAGGAGGAGGAGTGCGTACTTGGCGCAACTCTAGAAATAGACCAGGCAGGGCCTTTTGTAGATGGGAAAATTAATGGTGAAAGTGTCACTTTCTTAGTTGACACAGGGGCCACGAGATCAACTGTCAGGTCAGCTGATATAAAGAATCTTCCTCTCTCGGACGAAGCAATCCAAGTGGTTGGTGTGTCCAACACACAGATTAAAACTCAACTTACTGAACCAGTAAGGGTTAGAATAGGGAAATTTTCGGACATGCACCGATTTGTGGTGTGTGACACAAGTCCTGTGAACTTGCTAGGCAGGGACCTGCTGTGCAAGATGAATTGCACTATTTTCTGTACTCCAGATGGAATAACCTTTGAGACACCTGATGAGGATGTGCTATACAGAATGACCATGGATAACAGGGAATGTGAGGCTTTGGGAACATATGCAATATTTAATCCAGATGCATTACCCCCAGAGTTGAAACAGACAGTGAAAGCAGCAGTTTGGGATTTTACTGGAGAGGATGTGGGTCTGATGAGAAATGTAGATCCAGTAAAGATTACTGTAAAAGAGGGAGTGGCTTACCCAAACATACTGCAATACAGACTGACACCCGAAATAATTGAAGGAATAACACCCATAATCGAAAAGATGATTCAGCAGGGGGTGTTAAGAGAAATATTGAGCAGCCCATGTAATTCACCAATAATGGGACTGAAGAAACCTAATGGAAAGTTCAGAATAGTACAGGATTTGAGAAAAATTAACAAGATTGTTGTGTCATGTTGTCCCATTGTGCCAAATCCATCAGTGATTTTGTATCAGATTCCCCATGATGCAGAATGGTATACAGTAATTGATTTATGTCATGCTTTCTTTTCAATCCCATTGCATCATGACAGCCAGCCAATATTTTCTTTTAGATTTGGAGAACGGATTTTGGCATGGTGCCGAATTCCACAGGGGTATACAGAGAGCCCTTCAATATTCAATCAATTGCTAAAGAAATCTCTGGAAAGTCTGACAATGCCTGAAAATTCAGTCTTGGTCCAGTATATTGATGACCTACTTGTGGCATCAAAAACACGTGAAGCTTGTGAAGTAGACACCATTGCATTACTGAATCACTTGGCAGATGGAGGGTTAAAAGTATCTCCAGCCAAATTGCAGTTCTGTAAGAAAGAAGTCCAGTATCTGGGACATAATATTGAGAAAGGCCTGAGAAAAATGACCATTGACAGGATCAAAATCATTAGAGGAATGAGAGCCCCAATGACACAAAGAGAGGTGAGAATGTTCCTGGGAATGGTGGGTTACTGTCGTCAGTGGATAAGTAACTTTTCCCTGATTGCCAAACCATTGATTAAATTGACCAAAAGTGAGGTGAAAGACCCATTGGAACTAAACCCAGAAGAAATGGCTGCATTCAGAGAGTTAAAAGACAGACTATGTGAAGCTCCTGCCCTAGGAATGCCTGATTATGAAAAGGAATTTGAGCTGTATTGTAGTGAGAGAAATGGATGTGCACTTTCAGTGTTAATCCACAAACATGGACGTCTGAGGAGGCCAATTGCCTATTTCTCAGCAACTATTGACCCAGTAGCTGTGGGTTTACCAGGTTGCCTGAAAGCAGTAGCTGCTACCTGCAAAAGTCTGGAACAAAGTGAGGGAATCATAATGGGATACCCTGTAAGGGTATTTGTACCCCATGATGTGGCAATCCTTTTAACAAGGAGCCGGACACAGTTCATGTCTCATAGTCGGCTGACTAAATATGAGAAAGTCATTCTTGGTGCAACCAATGTAAGCCTGGAGAGATGTGTGAATGTGAATCCAGCGACACTGTTGCCTGATGCTGAATGTGTGGGAGTGAGAAATGACGTTGATCATGACTGCCTAGATGTACTTGATTACTGTACAAATCCAAGGCCAGACATAAGAGATCTGCCACTGCCTGAAAGTGATCATGTGTTGTTTGTGGATGGATCATGTCTGAGAACAGATGAAGAAGTGTTGAGTGCTGCATATGCTGTGTGTAAAGTCTCAGAAGTTGTGGAAGCATCACCCTTGAAAGGAGTTAAATCCGCTCAGGTGGCAGAATTGGTGGCACTAACAAAGGCATGCAAGATTAGGAGGAATGTGAGAGTGACTGTGATGACTGACAGCCAGTATGGCTTCGGAGTTGTCCATGATTTTGGCCAGCTATGGCTACAAAGAGGTTTCCTGACCTCAAGTGGAACTCCCATAAAGAATGCTGAAGTGGTTGGAAAACTGCTAGAGGCGATACAGCTGCCTAAAGAACTAGCAGTTGTAAAATGTGCTGCTCATGGTCATGGTGATGATTTTGTTACTGTGGGTAATAAATTTGCTAATGACATAGCACAATACTGTGCAAGAAACAATCACTCCATTAACCAGAGTAAAGAGAGAGAAGTATCTTCTTGTTCCTTAATGTTTACTAATGAGGTGGGAACATGGGAGGAAGTAAAACAGCTACAGGATGAGGCAGGAGATGAAGAAATGAGAGATTGGGTGAAAGCAGGTTGTGCACCTAGAGAGAAAGATCATGTGTGGATCTATAGGGATGGAAGACCAGTCATGCCAAATAGCATGCTATCAATAATGGCAAGGATGTATCATGGCCAAGGACACCTGGGGAGGGATGCTATGATAAGAGCCTTTAAGCAAACCTGGTACAGTCCAAAGTTCAGACTGATAGCAGAAAGTCTCTGCCAGAGATGTCTGATATGTCAGCAATTCAATCCTGGAAAGAAAACCGTGGTGAGCCTAGGAACAATAGGCAGAGAGGGAGGACCCTTCACAAGAATGCAGATAGACTTCATTGAAATGCCCCCAGTAAACAGATTGAGGTATGTCCTGGTGGTGGTCTGTTTGTTCTCCAGGTGGGTGGAGGCATATCCAACAAGAAGAAATGATGGGATAACAGTGGCCAAATTACTGTTAAGAGAGTTCATCCCAAGGTACGGGTTCCCAGTAACCATTGAATCAGACAGAGGAGGACATTTTTATAATGAAATCATGGGTCTAATTTGTGAAGCATTGAGTGTACAGCAGAAGCTACATTGTGCTTACCGACCAGAGGCTTCTGGTGTGGTTGAACAAATGAATGGTACCATCAAAAACAGAATTGGCAAAATGTGCTTAGCCACAGGAATGAAATGGCCCGATGTCTTGCCTCTAGTCCTGATGACCATTAGGTCTACTCCAGACAGAACGACAGGTTTGAGTCCACATGAAATTATCATGGGACGTGCAATGAGACATGCATTTGTACCAGTCAACAAGTTGATGACAATAACTGATGACATGATTTTGGATTACTGTAAAGGCCTGGCTGACGCAGTTCATTCTGTATTTCACCAGGTTGGAGAAGACGCCACCACACTTGAAAAGAAACCAGCCCATGATCTGAGCCCAGGGGACTGGGTAAGGATAAAAGTCCACAGAAGAAGGAATTGCCTGGTTCCAAGGTGGGGAAGGCCAAGACAAGTCATCTTGACCACAACGACTGCTGTGAAGTGTGCTGGAGTGAAAAATTGGATACATGCAAGTCACACACTGAGAGTTCCAAATCCAAGAGATGGTACTGGAAAAGAATACTTTGAAGAATCAGATTCTAGTGATGATGCAGACAGTGAGACCGTAAGAAGGAAAAAGAATCCTGAAAGTGGGGAAAGTGAGACAAGGGAAATTTTCATCCCACCAGAAGAGGTTCTGAAGAGAACAGTGCAAACTGCAGAAGCAAGTTCAGACTCAGAAGAATTACCTGAGGTTCCAATTGACAGTGACCAACACAAAAAGAAAGAAAGAAAAGAAAAGAACATTCCAACAGAAGAGACACCTGAATCACATGAGGAAATTGGACAAGTTCCACCTGAGATAAATATTGAAGAAAAATGGACAGACAAAGACAGGGAGGGACAGATTGCGGAAAAACCCCGAGGAGGTGTAGGGAACATCAACAACAAGCTAGGTGAAGGGACAAGTAGACAGCAAGAAGATTGCGTGTCGGAGACCCGAGGAGGGACAGAAGTAGGGAAATCTCAATTGGTGGAAAAAGAGACTGTTGGAGAAAAGGAAGTTGTTGGGGAAAAGAAAACTGTTAATGAACAAGAGGCAACTGAGACAGAGTCTGATGAAAGTGACAATGAGATACATGGAGGACGAGTTCTGAGAAAGAGAACTTGGCTTGGAGAAAGAAACAATAAAGAAGGAAAACAAAAGAGAAATGCTAAAAGAGATCTTTGGCCAAATAAGATAAAGAGACTGAGGTACAGACTGACACGAGTTAACTCTTCGAAAGCTGAACAAGTGAACGAAGTGTCAAGTCAAAATCCAACCAAAGAAGAAAAAACAAAGATACCTGAGAGAACTAAAAGAATAAGAAAACCAAACCAGAGGTACAACTCACCGGAATGGACGTATGTGGCACTGCCTGAACAAGGAGAAGAGGCGGACAGTCAAGGAAGTCCAGAGGAGGCTTTACTGAAAGAGGTTGCTGAAGAAGAAGCTGTGGGAATCCTGAGAGTTATCTTGTCCGACATTGGAGAAGAGACGGATGTTCAGGACCTGATACAGTTTTATTTTTTTTATTTTTTTTAAACAGACTTTATTAGGTCACAGAACAAAATGCAGTCAATCCCCGTCCCCGATATTCCGCCCTCCAAGCAAGTCAGGACGCATTGCAGTAATCACCCCAGCATATGAACTACAACTGTACAGCATTCACCCCAATAGTATCCGTGCTACAAGGTAGCGCATCCACAAGAGTAATCCACAGTGAGTGTGCAATACAGCCAAAATACCCCCCACCCCATCCCCCAGCAACCCCCCCAACGAACCCCCCACCCTACCCACCCACCCAAGCATGTCGCCAGTACCTATCAGAATTACATGTACATCAAAGCCTCAGCCACCACACGTCGGGCCCGCCTCCCAGCAATTCCAACAGAGAGTACCTCAAGAGCAGAGGGGGGAAGCCTGTTACAGGGCGCTCAAGGAACCGGGGTCCCATCATCCCCCACCGGACCTCCCCCATCCCCCACAACCGAGCGTTTGAACAAGTCCAGGAGTGCCAACCATGCCCGGGCCCATTCGTGCGATCTTTCATTTTCACTGCATCGAGCCAGACACAATCTATAAGTCCCCTCACTTCCCGCCCATTTCTCCATTTCCCTAGCCCACCGTAATAAATTAGGGCCTTGCCGCGCCTTCCAATGAGAAGTAATCTCCCGCTTGGCCAGGACCAGCCCCAGATCAATAAACCTACTGGTGACCCTAGTCTTTGCTGTATGCGGAAATCCATGTAGCAAGCAGACCCCCGGACCTACCTCCAAGTCCCTCTCTGTCACCGTCAGGAGTAACGTCGCCACTTCCTCCCAAAACCCTGTCACCTGCGGACAGTCCCAGAACATGTGAAGAAAAGTCGCCCCACCATAACCACATCGGGGGCAAGCATCTGGCCCACCAAAGTACTCAGCTATCTTGTGAGGGGTAAGGTATGCCCTATGAAAAACATAAAACTGTATAAGCTGGAAGCGTGCATTTCGTGTACACTTCCAAGGGCGCTCCATGATTTCCTCCCAGTTTTTGTCCGTAATAGGTGCTCCCAGGTCCGCTTCCCACTTGACGCGCAGGGCAGCCAGGGGTTTCCGCATATCGCCAGTAATCCGCCTATAGAGACAAGTCACCGCTTTAACGATACCCGCCGCCATCACTACATACTGACAGGCAAGAGAGGTGTCCGGCTCTATCATCCCCTTCCGCCAGTGCTTCCTGACGGCCGCAGTCAAGGCTGCATGGAACAGGAAGTCCCCCCGCGGGAGATCATGCCGCTCCCTAAAGTCGTCAAAAGGGAGCAGGTTACCATCCTCATATAAGTCTCCCAATGTCATAACTCCCGCCTCCTCCCAGGCCAATAACCGGTTCCAGTCTCCCCCGTGGGGTAGCGCCTCACACATTCGCAAAGGGATCTCGGGTGCGTAAGGAATGATCACACGCGCCCTCCTGGCCAACCGCGCCCAGCACTGTCGAACCACCCTCAAGTCCGGAGGTAGTGAGGCGTCCCTCACCGGCACCCGGAGCAGCACACAAGATAATTGGGACCAGCTCGGATCCGCCCCTCTTTGTTCTTCCGGACGCCTGATGTGACCCGCCACCCACTTTGTGAACCACTGGAGCTGCGCAGCATGGTAATAGGACTCCAGGTCCGGCAACGCAAGGCCTCCCTCACTCCTGGGGCGCTGTAGAGTAAGCAGCGCTACCCTCCACCTCCCCGCACCCCAGATGAACCCCGTAATCAACGTGGTCAGTTGAGCAAATAGCTTTCCCGGAATCCAGACTGGAAGAGTCCCAAAGTAATAAAGAAGTCTGGGCAAAATGACCATTTTCACTAAGGCGACCCTGCCGGCCACCGACAATGGGAGAGTACCCCAGAACTCAAAGCAGGTTTTCGCCCCTCTTATTGCTCGCCCCACGTTGCCCTCTAACAAATCAGCGGGATCGTGATAAATCCTGGTTCCCAGACCTGATACAGTTTGATGATGATGAAGAGACAGTGAAAAGTTATGAAAATCCAAATTGAGTAAATCCAAGGAAAATCACTTGGAGAAGAGAAGAAAAAGAAATACTAAAAATTAGTAGATTGTAATAATCTGTTGGGTACTTGCTGCCCTTAAAAGTTCAGTAGAGGAGTAGAAGAGGCTAAGTCAAAAGACACGGTCAAATTAACAAAATGGCTAACACGGAGAATAATAAAAGTAGATGTACCTTTCTGAAAAGATGGTGCAAAATGTGCTGCTGCTGTACAGGTTTATTAATGCTGCTTTGGAGCGTGCTTGCTCTACTGATTTCATTTAGAGTCACTATAGACACTTTAGAAGGTCATACTGAAAACAAAACTAATATAGGGAAAAGTTTATCAAAAATAGTACCGACTAGAACTAGCAATATACATATACATAAGGATAGGTCAATTAATGATTTTTCAAGTAATGTTTTTTCTAAATTGTTGTATGAGTACGTAAAGACAATGGAAGTAAGGGATTGCTACGTTTGCATGCAATTACCTGCCTCTGTTTCGGAAGGAGTGACTTATCATCATCTTCCGGCTACGTATGGAATTTCCTGTAGTGTGTTGATTAGTATATTTTACCAGTTAGGGAAATTAGATTATAATATGTCTAATGTAGATAATATTCTTGGGCAACTGCCTATGAATAAAGCACTGAATCCTGCAAAAGAAGCTAACACTTTAGGAGAGATTTTGTTAGAAACCAAAGAATTAACCTTAGAATATGTTTTTAGAAATAATTTAACTTACAGTTTGAACATGCACAGGAAAGCAGAAGGGCATAAAATGAGTGACACAATGTGGGATATTGAGAAAGAAAAGGAGTTGAAAAATGGAGCCTAGAAAGGCAAACTGTGCATTACCAGGAAGAGATCCCAATATGATTATTATTTTATAGGGACTAGTGACTGCCATGATACATACTTTATTGCAACCGGATGGGGATTTAGAGGAGGAGAAGATCCAGTTTTCCCGGGAGTGTATTATATTTGTGGGAACAAGGCTTATTACCGTTTGCCTGACCATTGGTTTGGTACATGTTATGTTGGCCTGGTCTTTCCAAAGATTTTTCACATGGATAGAGTAGATGATGCTGAACATTCTAACACATTAACATGCTATAGAAGAGAAACATGGACAGAAATTGTAGGAGATATTTTTGGAGCTTTAATTCCAGCAGTGGGAATTTCTTTAAATGCCATTGGCATTCGGAAGCTGTCAACAGTGGTGGATCGCTTGTCAACAAGCACCGCTGGAGGCTTTCTTTTGGTTAATACAGAAATGGTTGCTTTGCGTGTTATGGCGATGCAAAATCGACTTGCCCTTGACATTCTTTTGGCAAAAGAGGGTGGAGTCTGTGGAATGCTGAAAGTTCAACATTGTTGCACTTACATTCCTGACGAAAGTAAAGATTTAAAGGTTTATATCAAAAATATTACTGATTTGCATGAAGAATTAGTACCACTGGAAGCTGAAAGTATCTGGACTAGAATGGCTAATAAAATGATTGCTATTAAGAATTTTGTAGCTAAAATAGGTAGTACCATTTTTGGTAAGATATTATTTCCATTAACATGTGTAATTGTTGCATTATTGATCCTTAGATTAGGGTGTATGTGTTGTAGGTATAGAAGAAATAAAAAGAAAATCAGAAAGAGATCTACAAGAAATAGAATTAGAAGAGCTAAGAGAAAGCATGTATATAGAAACTAAAAAGGAAGATGAGATGGAAACAAGGGTTTAAAACATGAACAAGAAGATATTTTGAATTCTTCCAAAAGGGGAAAACTAAATTGATTTTTGTGGTTTTGATTTTTGTGGTGATTAGATATCACCAAAGGGGGGATTGATGGAGCAGGGTTTTTACTTTAAAACCGAATACCTGTTTCATTTTCGCATATTATAACTAAAAGTACTACTGATTAATTATTAATTATTAAAAGTTTGTCAAATGTTGTCTAACCAACCTTATTAACAAAAGAATTACACGTGGGAATGCTATTGCATGGCAAAAATAATAAGTGAACTAAGTTGGTGAGCAAACTGACAGAAATCGATGTTGCTTATGTGATGTTATTGTGTTTGCGCTTATAATTAATATGCATTAATGGCTTTTGATGTCGCAAATGGCTAGATAAATACACACACATAAGGGTATTAGCAGGGGAATAACACTGTATAATCATTTCCGTGCAGTAATTTTGTTTTATGTCTATTTTCACTTAAGTTGTCTAATGTGGCCTACCCGAAAATGGCTACCATCCGCAGCCTGCATTCGAGTAGATGGAAATTTTACAAAAAGGCTTCGCGCTGCCTGTGACCTTGCACCTCCGATGAACTGAAAAGCCATGAGCATGATGACAAGTCCAGGAAATCTGCCAAGTGCCCCTGGAAGATGGAGTTGTTGCAATTTTGAAATATTGACTTCATGAACTTATAATGATCCCACCATTTGATATAAATTTATCCAGTAGAGACATCCGTAGATGTATCGAATTAGTCATGGACATTGAATTTTTCTATTCATTATTTGGGACAATCTATGTGTGAGAAAATCTCGCACAATATCGCAAATGTACCAAGATGACATTTTTTCCGCCATTCATCCGTTCTGAACAAAGAATTGTAACTTTATAGAATGTAAATTTTAGTATAAATATTAGTAGGCTAGAGAGGTCTAGCGCCACTTCTTCCCGAACTGATGATCCGAGGTCCCTATGCTGACGAAGAGGACGGTGACTCTACAAGACGGCAGGAAACTCTAATTCTTCTACAGAGGACCGGTTCTGACTTAGGATCTGACATTTAGACAGAATAGGTAAATATGAGAGAAATGAATTTGCATTTAATTGGCTTGTCTTACAATTTTAGATAAACAAATAACTCTGTTTGAATTTCTGTGTCGGGTGATTATTTCTGGTCATGTTTATTGAATTCATTTGTGTATTCTTTGAAATGTTTTCGCTAGATTTTTAAGCAACTAAGCAGATGCCATTGACCTCAATGTACAGGCAGATTGGATAGGTATCTGAAAGTGTTTCCCCTTATACATGGCACGGATAAGAGTGGTAGGATGAATGTTGGTGTAATGGGCCCCACCAGCGTGTGATGTGTGTGTGCGTGTGTGACTGTGAGATCACTCCGTCCGTGAAAGTAGAGGGGATTCGGAAGCTCTGATCTGCACCACTACAGCATGACCTGCAAATCCTCAACTAGTGATATGGGCATCAGCACTTCATCCTGTCTGGGCTGAGGATGCGGATGGTAATGTTAGTGTTCATAATGCCGCCTAGGCAGGGTAGAAGTAGCCTTCCCTCCATGTCTCTCAGGGTTTTAGAGAAGAGCGTATGACAAATCTTGAACTCCTTTACCTGATGTTGAGGGTAGAGGCAACAGAGACAGCCTCTGAGTGGATCATCCACATGAAACCTTTACTTCCCACAAGACTTGCAGGATCTGAAGAGGCCCTTCTCAGAAGTGTCAGACATAGTAGTCGCTGGAAAGTTGAGTTATACTAGGAAGAACACTGAGCCGAGCTCAGGGAGACTCCCTTCCATGACGTGTGGTAGAAAGTCTGAGGGACTCAGCCTCTGTTGGGGTTGTTCTAGAGCTGGGGTACTCATAGTACGGCCCACAGGCCACCTGCAGCTCAGCAGGGCTTCATTGGCGGCCCATGGTCCTTGCCTTGAAGTTTCTACATTTCCAGTGAGGCCGGCAGTAAACACAGAAGATGACTGCAGGAGCATACTTAGTAAATACGTATTAAATGCTGCTGTGGCCATCTTCTATGTTTACTTTCGGCCTCTGTGACGTCGCACACAGCACCGTTATAAAGATTCCCAAAAGGCCCTTTAAGTCAGCTGTAAGCGCTTTCACAGCTGACTTTTAAAGGGCCTTCTGGGAAGCTTCCTGTTTCGTGTTGACGACCACGTCCTCTTCTCCTGCAGCAGCTTCATCTTCGAGTCACCATCCCTGAACATTAGTTGTAAGCACATTCAGAATTTGGACAATTGCACCTGGAAAGAGAGATGGAGAGACAGAGAGAGAGAGAGAAAGAGAAAGAGAGAGAGAGAGAGACAGAGACAGTGACAGATAGAGATAGATATATAGATAGATAGAGATAGAGATAGATGGATGGAGATAGAGATAGATATAGAAATAGATAGAGAGAGATAGAGATAGATATAGAAATAGATAGAGAGAGATAGAGATAGATATAGAAATAGATAGAGAGAGATAGATTACCTACTGGCGGTCGCCAGTAGGTAGTTATAGTTAGGACCCTGTTTCCATAGGAAAACCGCAACATTCTATTTGGTATAACTTTGGCGCCGGTCGACGAATCCTCGTGAAATTTTAAAAACTAATGGGGCGCTCCGCTCCGCTCCTACCCTGAAAGTCTCGGGGGGATTCGTCAAGCGGGGGCTGAGAAAAAAGGCAGGCAACTATAACTCACGCGACCGCAATCCTCTGCTGATGACATGTGTCTTTATGAAAAAAAAATATTTGTAATATATGTATAGCTAAAATTTAATGGAAGAAGACATGGGCAAATAAGTGTCTAAATACAGTATTAGCATCAGCAGAGGATTGCGGTCGCGTGAGTTATAGTTGCCTGCACTAACTATAACGGGGGAATTTCATTGTTTTTTTATGAGTAAAATGTCCAGCTATCTATAACATGTGTGAAACCTATGGTTTTTTCAGTGAATTTGCAAGGTTTTTTAAATGCTAATTCCTAACTATAACGTGTGTGAAACCTATGGTTTTTTCAGTGAATATAGAAATAGATAGATATAGAAATAGATAGATATAGAAATAGATAGATATAGACAGATAGACAGATAGACAGATAGACAGATAGACAGATAGACAGATAGACAGATAGACAGATAGACAGAGAGACAGAGAGACAGACAGAGAGACAGACAGACAGACAGAGAGACAGACAGACAGAGAGACAGAGAGACAGATAGACAGATAGATAGATAGATAGATAGATAGATAGATAGATAGATAGATAGATAGATAGATAGATAGATAGATAGATAGATAGATAGATAGATAGATAGATAGATAGATAGATAGATAGATAGATAGATAGATAGATAGATAGATAGATAGATAGATAGATAGATAGATAGATAGATAGATAGATAGATAGATAGATAGATAGATAGATAGATAGATAGATAGATAGATAGATAGATAGATAGATCCCGGGCCTGGTGGCTCAGTGGACTAATGCGTCTGCTGGAGGGGCCTGTGTTCGACCTCATAGTCACAGGCTTTTTTTTTTTTACTCTAGCCCCACCCCCCACTGGCCCCGCACCCACACAAACCACACTGTAAATTTGGCCTCCGAGACAACGTTTGTGAGTACCCATGTGCTAGAGGGTGCAGTCGCCTGATTGGTTAAAGTTCACGTTTGGTCCTTTGTTTTTAAACAGGGCATAGATAGGCTATTAAACTGACTTAGCATTGCCATTATAGCCTATGATACTATTTCATACTGTTTAAACTATGGTATGGTGGGTTGCCCACTTTGGCGACGGGGAACAATTCAAGCATGTGAATCTATGAAAGATCTAATACTGAAGAAGAAAACAAGTTACTTACGTGTAACTTTAGTTCTCCAGTATTGGAAACTTTCATAGATTCACATGCTTGAATCATTCCCCGTCATCGAGATGGGAGTCCCCGGTGTTAGACCTGGCACCATTGACGTGGATCTCCCTTCCATTTTTTGCTGTTGCCTCTGATGTTTTTGCTGGTTTTAGATGCTTTGGGCACTGTGCCACTGCTAATCAGTGCCACAGTGCAAGTGCTCCCTATGTTAAATTGATGTATGGATTAGTGGCTCCATGATTGGCTTATTTGGTTTACTTGTCAGACCCTAGTACAGTGCACTGCGTGTGCCCAGGGCTTGTAAATCAAATGCTGCTGGGGGGCTTGCAGCACTGATTGTGCCACACACCGGAGCAGCTTGTAAAGTGTATCTCGGGCCTGCTATTGCAGAGCCTGTGTGCAGTCTTGTACTGCCATGTCCCCAAACCTTCCCTTTTCCACATGTCAGACACCCCTAAGGTAGGCCCAAGGACAGGTGCATTGTAGGTAAAAGGTAGGACATGCCCTGATGTGTGTGGCATGTCCTGAGGCCAGAATGGGCAGTTTGATTATAACATCTTATAATCCTAACTGACTCAGGGAACAAGGTAGAAACTCGAGTTTAGTATGCCTGAACCCAGAATGATAAAATACATCTTTTAGTGAAGCTTGTTTTAACATTCTGTGTTTGAAAATACCACTTTTAGAAAGTAGGTATTTTCTTGCCTAACTATCCAAGCCTGCCTCTGCTAGGTTGTGTATTCCATGTCTGGTTTCTGAGTGGCAGGGGCTGGGGGGCTTCAAGGAGACAGGGTGAGTCAGCACAAGGTTGAATAGACCTATCCGCATGAGTAGTGGTGGGAGGAGTAGCACCTGGGCCTGAATAGGGCTGTGCCTGCCTTCCACAATGCTGGCTCCATCTCCTGTGGTGTGTCTGATGACCCTGGCCCACACTGTCAAAGGAAAGAAGGAGACCTGTAAACAAAGTGCTCCATGACTGCGCAGAACTGGTTTGGACTAGGTACAGACACTCTCTGCCTTCAGAAACAAAGGATTTTGGTTATAAAAGGGAGGACCCAGACCCCAGAACTTTACATCCCTTCTGGGAATCAAGATGACCCTTTGCTGAGGAGAAGAACCAGAGAAGCTGAAGGACGAGACTACCCCTCTGTCAGGTTGTCAGTAGCACAACTTCTGGTGTGGTGGAGCAAATGAATGGCAGATTGGGAAAAATGTGTTTAGCCACAGGTTTGAAATGGCCTGATGTCTTGCCTCTGGTACTCATGACTATTAGATCTATTCCAGATAGAACCACAGGTCTGAGCCCCCATGAAATTGTCATGGGAAGAGCAATGCAACATGTTTTTATTCCAGTCAACAAGCTGTTGCCTATAACTGATGACTTGGTGTTGGATTACTGTAAGGGACTGGCTGACGCAGTTCATTCTGTGTTTCATCAGGTTGGATCGGATGCCACCACCCTTGAAAAGAAGCAACCTCATGAAGAAGGAACTGTCTGGTCCCACGTTGGGGAAAACCACGACAAGTGATTTTGACCACAACCACAGCTGTAAAGTGTGCTGGAATAAAGAATTGGATCCATGCTAGTCACACACTGCGAATTCCAAATCCAGTAGACAACAAAGAAGGAGAATATTTTGAGGAATCCGAGTCAAGCTCTGAATCTGATACTGAAGGAAACAGAACAAGAGAAAACCCAGAAAGGGGGGAATCAGAACCAGATGTGATTGTTGCCCCAGAAAATATTCCCTTAAGGAGAAGATTAGAGATTTCTGATACCAGCTCAGAATAAGAGACAGAACAAACACCGGTATGTTCAAGAAAAGATAAAAGCAGTGAAGAAACAATCAAAGAAGTTTTTGATAAAGATATTCCTGATGGAAAGCTGAGAGAAATTCCACCCGAAATAAAAGAAATAGATGGTCCCCCGGGAGCACCTGTGGCAAGCTCTGTCAGAGCAGGGGGTGCCCAGATATATCCTCAATATGCTAATCTGCTTGCATGAGGCTAATTATGCCCAAATAAGATGGGGCTCACAAGGGCAAACAACAGCACGGATACCGGTGAACAGGGGAGTTCGCCAGGGCTGTGTGTTAGCCCCCACCCTATTCTCCTTGTATGTCAATGGGGTGGTTGAGCATTTACAGCAAATACCATCTGATGCCCTAGCCCTGGCAGGGGGAAAATCCCTACTCTCCTGTTTGCGGATGACACCCTCCTCATCTCAAAAACCCCAAAGGGCCTACAGACTCTTCTTAACAGCTTCAACCAGTTTTGCAACACCAGAGGGCTGATCATAAATACCCAGAAAACTAAGTTCCTAATTTTAAATCCACCTAAAACGTTCAGGAATCGTCCCTTACTTAATAGTGTACCGTTGGAGAGGGTTGCTACATTTGACTATTTGGGAATCCGCATTTCTGATTTTATGCTTCGGAGTTCACATGTGCAGAAAATGCTCCTGAACCATAAAAGGGTGGTGGGGGCAATTCTTAAAGAACATGGCTCCTCATCAAGCAAACCAGTTGCCCCCGCACTAACAATATATAAGGCCAGAGCTGTAAGTTCTGCACTTTATGGCGCCGAATTGTGGGGCCTATCTAACACAGTACAAAAAACAGAACTTCCTACACTTGTCTAGTTCTAAAGGGCAATATGTCCACAAGATAAGATAAAACCCACAGACAACGGTGTACAAAACTGCCTTGCTTCATTTATTAAATCATTTTTTCATTTTTTCATTTTTTTTCCAAAAAACATATACATATATATTTGAAAATATCTCTTGATGCATAGAATGCATGTAGCATCACAAGAATAGAACACAATTGTAGCTTATCTTCAACAATATACAATCATGACATATATAAAAAACATATATACAACATACATTACAAAGAGATCAAGACAATAGGCCTGAAAAACACAAAAAAAATATCAACAAAATAATAATGGTTAAAATCATAGGTTGTGAAGTTTAAACATGAGACCAGCGCCAACGCGCGTTTCGGAGCTCATCAATGGCTTTTACAGGCTCCTTCTTCAGGGCGTATTTAGGTGGTCTTTCAGAGAACCAAGGCTTCAAGGCCTAGTTTGATGTCCAACCTCATAGGGTAAAGTTACAGATTCAATATTTGACAGCCGTTGGTCTGTGGGTATAAAGAACCTCAATAAGTAATTATAATAATCATTTAAATTTTCAGTTTTTTTGGGAAAGGTTGAAGGAGCTTATACAAAGAATGAGGGAGAAAAAGGCTCATATCGGCCCGTGATCAAACAGTCCCCCAGAAAAAAGAAAATGGTGAGGAAATAGAAATCCAAGTACCAATCACCTAAGTAAAAAAAGGGAGACTATAAAAATAAATATATTTACACACATACTTGTCAGACAGGACTCTTTTACAAGAGGATACCAGATGGGCAGCAACTTCGATCTTTGATTTAACTTTTATGAAAAAAACTAGAATAAAAAGAAAAAGAAAAAGAGACAATGACCCTTTCGAAATCTAAGAACATAGTGGTCATGAAAGTCTGTATTGGGTAATTAAAGTGTGAAGATAGGCGAACCTCTAAATAATGGCCAAAGGTACCGTTAAGCGTAAAGCGGGATCTTATCTATAGTAGGGAGAGTTACCAACCAACACTGAACCCGTGATTAAGGTGGAATGGCAAACCTGCGTCTAACGGAATGTTTAACAAGAATGGTAGGAGAACATGTTTTATTCTAAGAATTAGCTTAGGAATAGGAACATGAATGGCAGTTAGTTATCGTAATATGCACAAACAGGGAAGGTTGTGGATTGCTAACCCAACTACTTACTCAGCTAAGATATCATAGGGCGTGGTGGCAGTGTCCGAGCCGATGAACTTTAAAGTCGGTAACGGAATTTGTCCAGATAAGGTGTACAGGCACGTAATAGTACGAATGGAAATCAGTGTGGATGGTCACGCAGTTAGCGTTAGCCTGAAATTATACAGGGAACAGGCTAAATAAAAAAGTCACGCGAAATACTGGCGAAGTAGACGTAATGGAATGCAATTTCAACTACTTACCTAACTGGGACATCACAGCGCACGCTAGTAGTGTCCGAGCCAAATGTGTATAAAGCCAGTCAGAGAGATCTCCTATTAAAGTTAGCGGACCCGTGGGGGTGTAACTGTAGGTGAATGTAGATAGTCACCGGGTTAAACATGGCCTGAAAGTATACATAAAACAGGCTTTGTCAAGATATGAGGGAAATGAGTACAGGTTATAGCCTCAAGTAGTTCAACCGACGGCACATAGTATACCTGAGTGAATTTCTATTCAATCATTTCACAGGCTGGTGTTTTTGGAAAGTAGATCAGGTACTCAACGTATGAAGTACGAACCATTCAAGTTATCTAAAAAAAGATACACATAGAATAGAATATACGCAGAAGGAATGATAGCGTGAGCGTAATTTAAACGTATTAAAACTACTTCTAGCCGCGCCGGTGTAGTCCTTACCAGGAGTTCTAAAAGATACGTGTCCAGGGTCCCACTGCTACCGCTCTCTGCATAGAACGATATGCACTCTGGCGTCTTCCTTATATGGAGAACCAGGAAGTAATGAAGAATAATCATGGACACTAAGAAGAGACTCGAAATTTCAATGGGGAAGTTTACTAAAAAGAAAAACGGACTAAGACGTAAGGTTTCGTTGTGTATGATAACGAGCAACTTGAAAAAGGTAAAAACCTCTAGGGAGGGTTAGTAGGAGCTGTCGATGGGAAAGCTCGAGAAAAGGTCACGCGTAGTTAACCCGGTATGACACCTGAAAGGTTGTAATAAGGAGCATAATCAGTTGTATGGATGCTGCTTTTTACATCGCACATATAGAAATGTGTATAGACATAGCGATTTAAGAAATTGGGAAAAACACAGCATGTGGCCCAATGGTGGATTTAAGGCATCATGTAGAGTAACCATAAATCTCAGTATATTGTTCAGAAACCGAGATAAGCGGCAGTTGTATATATTTTCCACAGAGTGGCCACAAGTTTGGAAAAAATATTTATATAATCGCATTTTCCCAAGGGAGATGTTCATTAAGGCCTTTTTCTTGTGTACGAAGGACATAAATCCAAAAGACCTCCCTTTTGCGTCTAATTGCATCCACATTGGTTTTGTTAGGTGGATGTACATGTTCCAAGATTAGCCACCTAAGGTCAGAAACATTGTGTTGTTTCTCAATCCAATGAGCAACCAATGGGGCGCCTTGACGTTTATTAAGAATAGCTGACTTGTGTTCGCTGAAGCGTACACGGAATTCTCTGCTGGTTTCGCCTACGTATCCTTTGTCACATGGACAGAGGATAAGGTAGACCACATGTCGGGTGCGGCAATTGGTCATGTCTTTAAATGAAAAGGTCCGTTTGTCCCAAATTAATTCATTGGTTACGATAGCAAACTGGCAGGCATGGCAGCAACCACATTTGTGTGTGCCACTAATTGGTCTGGTACCAGTAATAGATTTCTGGACAAAAGGATTGGCAGTAGGTACTTTGGACTTAACCAAAGAATTCCTTAGATTTTTGTTGCGTCTAAACGCAAAAATGGGCTTAGGTATAATTTTTTTAGAATGATCTGAATTCAAGATATGCCAATCATTATTGATGATTTGTCTAATCTTGTGGTCAATATTGGAATGGGTGGTGACACATACCAATTTGTCCTCAGTTTTAATTTCTTTTGTCTGCAACAATACTGTTCTGTCATAATATTTTGCTCTTTTATAGGCATCCTTGATCAATTTAGGGGGATAACCTCTATTGGCAAATTTTTGTTTGAGTTCTTCAGCATGTATATCGTAGTTTGATATAGTAGTACAATTCCTACGAAGACGTAAAAATTGACTGAAAGGGATCCATCCACGTAGTCAAAAGGATAACATCATTGATCAAGGATGCCTATAAAAGAGCAAAATATTATGACAGAACAGTATTGTTGCAGACAAAAGAAATTAAAACTGAGGACAAATTGGTATGTGTCACCACCCATTCCAATATTGACCACAAGATTAGACAAATCATCAATAATGATTGGCATATCTTGAATTCAGATCATTCTAAAAAAATTATACCTAAGCCCATTTTTGCGTTTAGACGCAACAAAAATCTAAGGAATTCTTTGGTTAAGTCCAAAGTACCTACTGCCAATCCTTTTGTCCAGAAATCTATTACTGGTACCAGACCAATTAGTGGCACACACAAATGCGGTTGCTGCCACGCCTGCCAGTTTGCTATCGTAACCAATGAATTAATTTGGGACAAACGGACCTTTTCATTTAAAGACATGACCAATTGCCGCACCCGACATGTGGTCTACCTTATCCTCTGTCCATGTGACAAAGGATACGTAGGCGAAACCAGCAGAGAATTCCGTGTACGCTTCAGCGAACACAAGTCAGCTATTCTTAATAAACGTGAAGGGGCCCCATTGGTTGCTCATTGGATTGAGAAACAACACAATGTTTCTGACCTTAGGTGGCTAATCTTGGAACATGTACATCCACCTAACAAAACCAATGTGGATGCAATTAGACACAAAAGGGAGGTCTTTTGGATTTATGTCCTTCGTACACAAGAAAAAGGCCTTAATGAACATCTCCCTTGGGAAAATGCGATTATATAAATATTTTTTCCAAACTTGTGGCCACTCTATGGAAAATATATACAACTGCCGCTTATCTCGGTTTCTGAACAATATACTGAGATTTATGGTTACTCTACATGATGCCTTAAATCCACCATTGGGCCACATGCTGTGTTTTTCCCAATTTCTTAAATCGCTACGTCTATACACATTTCTATATGTGCGATGTAAAAAGCAGCATCCATACAACTGATTATGCTCCTTATTACAACCTTTCAGGTGTCATACCGGGTTTTCTGTTAACTACGCGTGACCTTTTCTCGAGCTTTCCCATTGACAGCTCCTACTAACCCTCCCTAGAGGTTTTTACCTTTTTCAAGTTGCTCGTTATCATACACAACGAAACCTTACGTCTTAGTCCGTTTTTCTTTTTAGTAAACTTCCCCATTGAAATTTCGAGTCTCTTCTTAGTGTCCATGATTATTCTTCATTACTTCCTGGTTCTCCATATAAGGAAGACGCCAGAGTGCATATCGTTCTATGCAGAGAGCGGTAGCAGTGGGACCCTGGACACGTATCTTTTAGAACTCCTGGTAAGGACTACACCGGCGCGGCTAGAAGTAGTTTTAATACGTTTAAATTACGCTCACGCTATCATTCCTTCTGCGTATATTCTATTCTATGTGTATCTTTTTTTAGATAACTTGAATGGTTCGTACTTCATACGTTGAGTACCTGATCTACTTTCCAAAAACACCAGCCTGTGAAATGATTGAATAGAAATTCACTCAGGTATACTATGTGCCGTCGGTTGAACTACTCGAGGCTATAACCTGTACTCATTTCCCTCATATCTTGACAAAGTCTGTTTTATGTATACTTTCAGGCCATGTTTAACCCGGTGACTATCTACATTCACCTACAGTTACACCCCCACGGGTCCGCTAACTTTAATAGGAGATCTCTCTGACTGGCTTTATACACATTTGGCTCGGACACTACTAGCGTGCGCTGTGATGTCCCAGTTAGGTAAGTAGTTGAAATTGCATTCCATTACGTCTACTTCGCCAGTATATCGCGTGACTTTTTTATTTAGCCTGTTCCCTGTATAATTTCAGGCTAACGCTAACTGCGTGACCATCCACACTGATTTCCATTCGTACTATTACGTGCCTGTACACCTTATCTGGACAAATTCCGTTACCGACTTTAAAGTTCATCGGCTCGGACACTGCCACCACGCCCTATGATATCTTAGCTGAGTAAGTAGTTGGGTTAGCAATCCACAACCTTCCCTGTTTGTGCATATTACGATAACTAACTGCCATTCATGTTCCTAGTCCTAAGCTAATTCTTAGAATAAAACATGTTCTCCTACCATTCTTGTTAAACATTCCGTTAGACGCAGGTTTGCCATTCCACCTTAATCACGGGTTCAGTGTTGGTTGGTAACTCTCCCTACTATAGATAAGATCCCGCTTTACGCTTAACGGTACCTTTGGCCATTATTTAGAGGTTCGCCTATCTTCACACTTTAATTACCCCGATACAGACTTTCATGACCACTATGTTCTCAGATTTCGAAAGGGTCATTGTCTCTTTTTCTTTTTCTTTTTATTCTAGTTTTTTTCATAAAAGTTAAATCAAAGATCGAAGTTGCTGCCCATCTGGTATCCTCTTGTAAAAGAGTCCTGTCTGACAAGTATGTGTGTAAATATATTTATTTTTATATTCTCCCTTTTTTTACTTAGGTGATTGGTACTTGGATTTCTATTTCCTCACCATTTTCTTTTTTCTGGGTGACTGTTTGATCACGGGCCGATATGAGCCTTTTTCTCCCTCATTCTTTGTATAAGCTCCTTCAACCTTTCCCAAAAAAACTGAAAATTTAAATGATTATTATAATTACTTATTGAGGTTCTTTATACCCACAGACCAACGGCTGTCAAATATTGAATCTGTAACTTTACCCTATGAGGTTGGACATCAAACTAGGCCTTGAAGCCTTGGTTCTCTGAAAGACCACCTAAATACGCCCTGAAGAAGGAGCCTGTAAAAGCCATTGATGAGCTCCGAAACGCGCGTTGGCGCTGGTCTCATGTTTAAACTTCACAACCTATGATTTTAACCATTATTATTTTGTTGATATTTTTTTGTGTTTTTCAGGCCTATTGTCTTGATCTCTTTGTAATGTATGTTGTATATATGTTTTTTATATATGTCATGATTGTATATTGTTGAAGATAAGCTACAATTGTGTTCTATTCTTGTGATGCTACATGCATTCTATGCATCAAGAGATATTTTCAAATATATATGTATATGTTTTTTGGAAAAAAAATGAAAAAATGATTTAATAAATGAAGCAAGACAGTTTTGTACACCGTTGTCTGTGGGTTTTATCTTATCTTGTGGACATATTGCCCTTTAGAACTAGACAAGTGTAGGAAGTTCTGTTTTTTGTATAGTTCCTTTCCCTGATTCCTTCCTCACTTATCAACTTATTCAGGGTCCCTCTGCTGTAGTTTTTTGATTTGCAGACCAAATCTGTAGATCAGAGAACAAATTCCTAAAGGACCTACTGATGCTCCCTTTGAGTACACCTACCAAGCCCCTTTTACATGATGTTGGCTGCCACTCGCTCGGAGACATAGCAAGATTACGTCCTCTTTTGCTGTGGGCCCGCTTGTGGCAGACACCTGAATTAGCTAACTATGCTGCAGGCCTTAGGGAGGTAATGGACATGGATGGGTGGCATAAGATCGATTGGCTAAAAGGAGTTAAAAAGCTCCTATATGAACTCGGCCTTAAAGATGCTTGGATCAACAGAACCTCTCCACCAAAGGCTGAAATCAAGGAGGCGTATTGGCGGTGGGTTACTGCGAATGAATTCCTTAACCCCAGAGCTGGAAGGCTAACAGAAGAATTTATGCAGCATAAGCATATAAGTCACTTTGAACCATACCTGGACTCAATACAAAAACCATATGATAGAGCTTTGTATTTCAAGTTCAGGGTGGGCATCCTCCCTTTGCAAGAATTCACCGCTCAGTGGAAGCCACCAAATCAAACACTTCCCTCTTGCCCAAGCTGTGAGGCTCCCAAGGAGACAATTCCACACTTTATGTTTGTCTGCCCAGCTTACAAAGTGCCAAGGGGGCGCTGGCTGAAACCACTTTGCAGGGAACTAGGTACCCGTAGTCACCACGAAGCACTACGCATTCTAAGAACTGATTCTAGGGACTTTTATGCCTGTGCAATAGCTAAATTCCTCAGATGGGCATGGATCATTAGAGCGAGAAATCTGAGTATTAATTCCCAAACAACCTAAGTACTGTTTGTTTTTTAGCCCTGGCACGTCCCTTCCTACAGATACAATGTACATACAATTTTACAAAAAAAAATTAAAAACTTTTTTCTATTAATCCTGTCTTTTAAATGCTTTTTTTAATCATTTGTCTTAATGTATTTTGTACCTAAAAATGTACTGAGGAGTATTGTAACTGTTTATCTGAGTTTGTTCAGCTTTTAAGATATCTTTGTATCGAACTAAAGCTTATTGAATAAACACAAAGAAATAGATGGACAGGTGCCAGATACAGAGAGTAAGGGAAAGATTCTTGCGGAAGATCCCCGAGGAATTGTAGTGAATCCAAACACTCAGTTAGAAAAAGGGATAGTTAATCAGCAGGAAGATTGTGTGCAAGAACCACGAGGAGGGACAGAAGTAGGGAACAATAAAGTGGTGGAAAGGGAAACAGCTGAAAACAAAAAGCCAGTTGAAACAGAGACAGAAGATAGTGATGAAGAGATACCAGAAGGACGAGTCCTGAGAAAGAGAGCATGGAGAGCTGAAAAGAATAATAAAGGAAATAATTCGAAAAGATCAGCAAAAGAAGAAATCTGGCCAAACAAGATAAAGAGATTGAGATATCGACTAATACGAGTGAAATCATCAAGAGCAGAACAAGTGAATGAAGTATCTAGTCAAGAAAAATCAAAAAATTAGAAAATAACTATAGAAGAAGAAAACAAGAGAACGAGAAAACCTAACCAGAAGTATAAGTAGCCAGAACGGTCATATGTGGTTTTGCCTGAAATTAAAGAAGATGCGGATAGCCAAGAAGACCCAGAGGTGACTGTACAAGAAGTGGTTGAGGAAGACGAAGAATCGGAAATCCTGAGGTTTTTTTTGTCCGATATTGGAGAAGAGACGGATGTTCAGGGAGTTCTGTATCAAGATTATGAGAAAAAAGTAAAAGACGATCAAATGCCAAATTGAAGAGACCAAAGGAAATATCAATGGAAAGACAATAAAATACCGGAGTAGAAATAACTGATAGAACCAAGTAGGCACTTAGAGCCTTGGGTTAGACAAAACTAGTTGTGAAGTAGAAGAGGCTAAGTCAAAAAACACTGTTCGTTTTACGAAATGGCAAACACAGAGAATAGAAAAACTAAATGCAGTTTTCTTAGAGGGTGGCTAAAAATGTGTTGTTGTTGTACAGGATTATTAATGCTTCTATGGAGTATTTTAGCTTTAATGATTTCATTTAAAGTTACTTTAGATACAAAAGAAGAACATAGTGAGAAGAAAAATAATATAGAAAAGTTTCAGAAAGAATTTCCGACTAAAGTAGATAGAAATTACTTACACCAAGATAGGTCTATAAATGATTATTCTAATAATGTATTTTCAAAATTATTGTACGAATATGTAAAGACAATGGATGTGAGGGATTGCTACGGGTGTATGCAGTTACCTGCATCTGTATCTGAAGGAGTGACATACCATCATCTTCCAGTAACATATGGAATAACACGTAGTGTAATAGCAAGTTTGTTTTATAAAATAGGTAAATTAGAATATTATTTTTCTGATGTAGATAACGTATTTTCACAAGTACCAGTAATTAACAAATTGAATAAAGTCAAACCTGCAAAGGTATTAGGTGAGTTTTTCTTAGAAACTAAAGAATTAACATTAGAATCTATATATAGAAATAATCTAACTTGTAGTCTAAAGAAAGAAGAGAAAGTGTTTTTGGATATGGTTGAAGAAAGGAGATTGAAAATGCAAAGGAAAGTACCTGAGGGAAATGAAGAAAAGACAGTCTGGGATGTAAAAAAGGAAAAGTATTTGAGAGGAGAAGCTAGTCCAATAATGGCTTTAGATTGGCCTCAGAAGGGAAAGTTTTGTATTAGAAGGAATCAAACTGCCTATGATAATTGCTTTGTAGGTAACAGTGATTGCCATGATACATATCGAATCATGGGTGGATGGGGATTTAAAGGTGGAAATGATCCAGTCTTTCCTGGATTGTATTTTATCTGCGGGAACAAGGCATATTATCGTTTGCCAGGTCATTGGTATGGCACATGTTATGTAGGTCTGGTTTTTCCAAAGATATTCCACATGGGAAGAGGAGAAGATGGTGTACATAAATTAAGTAGTCTACTAACTCGTAGAAAAAGAGAGTCTTGGTCAGAAATTGTAGGAGACATTTTTGGAGCATTGATACCAGCAGTGGGAATATCTCTGAATGCACATAAAATTAGGAAATTATCAACAGTAGTGGATCGCTTGTCAACAAGCACCGCTGGAGGATTCTTATTGGCAAATACTGAAATGGATGCCATGCGTGCCATGGTGATGCAAAATCGACTTGCCCTTAATATAATATTGGCAAAAGAAGGAGAAGTCTGTGGAATGCTGAAAGTTCAACATTGTTGTACTTACATTCCAGACGAAAGTAAAGATCTGAAAGTCTATATCAAAAATATAACTGAATTGCATGAGGAAATTGTACCACTGGAGGTTGAAAGTGTTTGGGAAAAGATTAGAAAGAAATTTATTTGTATTACAGATTTCTTATTTAACTTAGGTAGCACATTTATAGGTAGAATCGTATTTCCATTAACATGTGTGTTTTTTCTAATATTAATATTAAGATTATGATGTCTATGTTATAAAAGAAAGAAAATACAGAAAATTTGAAAAGAAGACAGAACAAGAAACAAGAGAGGGAATTTGAAGAAGTGGAATTAGAAGAGATGAAAGACAATTTGTATAAGACAGCTAGAAGTGAAGAAATTGGGGAAACAGAGATGTGAATTAATCTAAAGAATTCATTTCGCTTTCTATGATAAATTGACACAAAATGTTATGGTTTGGTGATAAAATCACCAAAGGGGGGATTGATGGAGCAGGTTTTACAAACTTTTGAAAACCTCCCCCATGTAGCTTGAAAACACTAATTAAATAATCTATTAACTATAATATTATTAAATAAGTTTGAATGTTTATTAATCAACACTTATTAATATAAATTATATGTGGGATTGCAATCGCATGGCTAAATGTAATCTTATGACTAAAATATGTACGCATATTAACAATAGTAGGTGTGGTAATTAGAAAATTGCATGATATATGTTGCTTTGTAATGTTCTGTATTGTTGCCCAGAAGGACGATCGAAATGGTGAATATAAATGCTTTAAATGTTGCCAAACGCTAGATAAATACAAACACATAGAGGGATTAGTAAGGGGTAAACATTAGATTTGTTATTTCTTTTTATTAATAATTTGTTTGTGTTTGTTTCGCTTAAATTAGCATTTGGGCCTAAATCAAAGATGGCTGCCAAGATTCCACGAGGAAGTGGCCATTTTCTCATGTGGCACGGAGTTACCAGCGCCTGCGCGAGAGTTTCCATGATCCTCGCAGTGACCTCTGAACATAGTACCCCAACAAGGATGACACATTGGACGTCTTCCAAGGAAGAGGAACAATGAACTTTTACAGAGAACCGGAACGACTTGATACAAATTTTTACCGGTGACCTCACCCCTTGAACTGTACTGAAATCCTGGGAACACATCGGACGATCCTGACCAACCAATCCTGACCACCCTGAACTTTAAAAATTTTACTTTTATGTTCAAGTTCTTTATAAAAGCTTAGCAGAATAGGGACAAAACCCCGATATCCCGTCGACCTTCCCCTTTGACTTGACGCTTGTCGTTTGCCGCCTCCTACCCTTACTTTGATGACTAGGATGCTGTCCGATTCTTTGACGACTACGAACTTTTGACTGATGCTTGCACGTCTTTGGTCCTTTGCCGATCTTTGGGACTGTGACGTGCTAGGCAGAGAACTCTGTGCTGTGGCTCATTACGGACGATCTATACAGAGCCAATGAATTAGAAGACCCCAGAATAGTAAAATTAGGTAAATATGAAGTTCTGTGATTTCTGAAAATGTTATATATACTTTGCGAAACAAATGCATATTAAAGCTTTATGAAATTTAGATAAATTAATATTGATTAACAAGAAACAATGAGTTTGTGGTTTTTCAGCTAAGGAGGAAAGGATTCTGAATCTTAAAATGTGTTTTAGCTGGTTCTAAATCACCATCAACCAATCCAACTAATTTGGTTCATTGACTGAAGTGGGAGGAGTGCCTTGATGTTTGGGATTGAGGATCTGTAGGCGAAAGGGCGTTAATGTATATTTGTAAATGACTTTTCCTTCCCTATAGGTTATAAGGTATTTCCCCAAATGTCCAGCGTTTGAATTACTCATCCCTCCTGTGTGTGCAGACTTGGAGAGAGAGACGTGTGAGTGTTGGTGTTATGGGCCCCACCAATCAATGTGTGTGCAAATGAGCTAGTGTGACGTCGGGTCTGCGACGCAGGGAGGGTATTGGTAAAGGTTATCCCCTGTTTTTCTGGTCTCTCGCTGGATCACGAACTCTAACACCCCGCAAGGGGAGTTGAAACACTGGAAGCTGGAATCTCTGCGTGCAGGGAAGACAGCGTCTGTTCAGTGAGTCAGGCGGGGACTCGAACTCCTTCAGGACTTGCCGTGGCAAGCCTTATAGCCGAGCTGTGCCGTGCCGTGAATTGCTAGGGCAAGTGAAGGTATATTTATACCTGGAAGGTGTCTAGGAATGCTAGCATTGACGTAAAGTCGGGCAGAGGAAGACGTCATGAATGAATCCCTAAGGAATATTAGTTCATGCATAATAGATGAGTTCTTGGAGAAATCCATAATCTCAGCAGGGAGAATCCCAACGGCTTAAGGGTCTGGTTTCTAAGAACTCGTTGTGACGTGGGATGGACGGATGTAGGTGACCATGCCTGTATTTGGATCTTCATGGCCAATACCTAAATAAGGACTGGAATATTATGCCTAAATAAGGACAAGTCGAATTGTGCCTATATAAGGACATGATTCAATAGACCTATATACGGGTATCTAAAGTGACACACAACAGTGTTTTGATACCTCTCTGGTGGCTGTGTAATCATTAGTTCCTCCCTCACTCTTGCGAGCTTTTAGAGGTATCTGCACTCCCTATGAATGCCATGAAATTGGAATAGCCCAATAAGGCCTGACTGATTTGCATATGGCTGGGTCCAAACTGAGATACCATGGTGGGTGAAAAATTATAAATCAGGATACAACCCAGAGCGATTATTAGTGGCTGAGATTAATTCAAGCATTCCATCCATCACCTTGTTGTTTTAGTATTTAATGTCCTAGGTGCACCGGGTATGCTCAGACGTGGGTCACGGGCTCACTGTGCCACTGGAACCAAGCTATCCCTGGCTGAAGACCCCTAACTAGAGTGAAACCGGTCTAGGTTTCTTGTGTTCCGGTTCAGGGAGGACCTGGCCTGGCAGTTTGGACTGGACTGTTCTCATAAGGAGAAGGGTCTAGACTGATTTGCATATGGCTGGGTCCAAACTGAGGTGGCATGGTGTGACAAATAACGACGGACTGGGATGTGGCCTTGAGTAATTACCAGTGGCTGAGATTAAATGAAGACTTCCATCCATTTAACTTTTTGTATACTTTAATGTGTCACCCTAAGTGGGAAGCGTGTGCCTTGAGGTGGGTTCCATGCACACTCAGGGCCAGCTTTAGGGCAGTGTGACCGGTACCCTTGCACTGGCTTTGAACTTAAAGGGCGCTGCAGTGTATACGTTTAAAAACACCTGCTGCAGAGTTCTTTTTGTGTCTAGCAATTTTAAGGCAACAATAAAAATGTCACAACAACTCTATTCGTTAATATGCCAGCAGGTGAGAGATAGAGTTTGTCTAGTGGCAATTTTTGACTCATCATAAAGTAGTCCTGCTGCAAAGCATGTGTAGATCACGTAATTGTATTTATGTCAATAGCTCAGTGGGTTACTGCTTTTGCAAGAGAGATCATTTTGTTACTTGTAGTTCATAAGTTTCAATCCAAATATTGCACGGTGAGCTGTCATCAAAAAACGGCATGCAAACTACAAGGTAAGGGTTCGAAAATGACCCTAAAGTTGCTAAAAAGGGTTTGGTTGGGTACAAATAAATTATTATTAGTAAAGCCAACCCCAACTGCTGTGTTATGTTTTAAATTCTGAGTTTGTGCCTCTCCAGGTAAAGCACCTTTAAACTGCCTATCAGTATGGATGACATGTGACTCATACACCTTGTAGTCCTCTTTGTCTTCTGTAACATTTCCTATACACTGATTTACAAAAGTATGATTTATTGTCTCTGTATATTGTGTGTGTTATGTAAAGTGCTCTGGTACCCTACACTGATATGAGTAGTGGTATAAAACAAATAAAAAATCTGTTGGAGATGGCCTATAGAGAGAGGATGGGTACTCTTTGAGGGTGGTAGTGAGGGAATCCATGGAGAAGGTCGCTAGTGGGCACCAACAAAATATTTTGCACTGGGCGCCACCAGCGCTAAAGCCAGCCCTGTGAACACTGTACCATTGGATCCAAGTTAAACTTGGCTGATGAGCCCTAATAAGGATGAAACTGGTCCTGTGTTGCTTGTTTTTCGGTTCAGGGATGACCTGAGTTTGAGCTGGACGGTTCTTATTGGAGCAGGGTCGAGGCTGATTTGCATATGGCTAGGTTACAACTGAGGTGGCATAGTGGGCAAAAAGCAAAATGGATTGGGATGCGCCCAGTGTAATTATCAGTGGCAGATTTCAAGCATTCCATCCATCACTTTTTTGTATACGTTAGTCCAGTGGTTCTTAACTTGTGGTCGGGAGACCCCAGGGGTTGCGCAACCCCTACTAACTGATTAATAAAGTATTTGTAAATAAAGTAGCAAAATGTAAAATTAAAAATGTTAATACGTTAAGTAATGGCAAAGGAATTTCCAATTTCAGGATGAAAATTAGGTTGGTGTCCTCAGATCGATTTGTTTAAGAAATGCAAATGTATTAAACACAATATAGTATGGACAATGAGCGGCCTCAGTTGAATTTAGAAATCCCCATACCTCTTCTTAAAATGAACATTTTCATTTTTTAAAAATATTTGTTTGCAAATTAAATAAAATATTTCATCATTTGTGTTTTTGTTTGATGAAGCTTGTTTCTCTATTTTTCTGTAGTGTTTTGAGGCTCACATCATTGAAATTGTTAAGCCATGGGGCACCAGCTTCCAGTAATGCTTCAGTGGGGTCCCTAGTTTCCAATAATTATTACGTGAGGGTCCCCAGATACCAGTACTGATTAAATCGGGGTCAACAGAAGTCAATAGGTTCAGAACCACTGCTTTAGTCATCATTTGCCTAGGTAGGCCTAGCACATGTATAAGGCCTATTGGAGACTCTTCGGGACAATGAGACTTTTTGTATAGTCACACCCATGATTTTGGATAAATGCTTCTCAAAGTAACTCTAACTGACCGCAATACAACTAGCCAAAAGATTTAGCCCAAAAAGGTTCTGAGTGTCAAATTAGTTGGATTTGCCAATGCTTGTTTGTGGTAGAGTAACAAGTGCATATTTCCTGTATCTTGTAAAATGTATATCTCCAGAACACTCCTGTGGATCTTTTTTGTTTTGTGGTGTCTAAAAATACATACAAATACAATCTATTTTTAGAAATTGGAATCATTTCTTGAGTGTCTCACCTATTTCTTCTGCACTTGTTTTGATGCTGTTTAAATGCTTTACACTTGTTCCTTTGTGTAAGGCTAGATGCTTAGAGCCACAGTTATCCAGGTTTGAGCTAGAGTGTTTAACAAACAAAGCCTACTGGTCCCAAAGTGTATTACACAGCGAGGACGCACAACCACACCATACAATACATCCTATTTCCTTACATCGACTTCGTGCTATAAAAGTGGATTACTAAAGTCACAGTAAGAACCATAGAATATTATTACTAAGTCACAGCAAGGAATAGTATTTAGCAGTGTTGGTGCTGGAGCAGAGTTTTCTGTTGAAAATCTATTGGGTTTTTTAAGCTCTGGTTTGTTTATTGTCGAAAGAAATTAAAATTATTAATTTATAACTACTAATTATTTGTTTTGTGTAAATGTTCTGATTAATCAATACGAACTAATAAGAGAAAACTATACGTGGGGTTGCATTCATGTTACTTACTAATAATGTGCATGTTTAATTAAATAAATGTTGCTGAGTGCTGTTTATTTTAAAGCACAAAAACGCTTTTGAAATGTCGTGTACTAATGCTTTTCTTGTGTTGCAAAGGCTAGATAATTACATACACATAAGGGTATTAGTGGGGTTAACACTGTTTAATCACTATGCTGTGGTAACGTTGTTTTTGTCTCTTTTAATTAAGATGGTACGTTTTGGCCTATTTAAAAATGGCTACCGTTTAAAGCCTACATTCGAGTGCTGAGATTTTGATGAGAAGGCCTTGCTGAACATGGTCGAGAGTCATCTGACCACAGTCTTCGCCTGGTTAAAAGTTTTCCGTGGGGACAGCAGCTTTGGGCGGACATCCAAGTGTCCTTGGAAGACAAAGGAGCCACAATGAACTTTGTGATCACAATGCTGGTTCCGAGGAAATATGAACATGAAAAAGAAACATTTTCAAGTTTTAGTTCCGTCTTCCGTCTTTTTATTTTTGTGATTTTTTCTGAGCGGAGATTTTTCCAAATGTAGCGATGCTACATCCTTTCCTGCTCGCTCTGCTCAGCGGTTCAGCGGATATCTAAAACATTTTATGTTGCCTTCTTTTGTTAAATTTATTATAAATATACTAGACTAGAGAGGGTCTGTGGTCATTGCATTTTGGATTCTGAGGCCACTTCTTTCCGAACTTGTGTTGGTGAGGATCGATGCTGTGAGGACGGTGACTTGAGAGACTTCTATCGAGAGACCTGTCCTGACTCGTTTATGACATTTAGCTAGAATAGGTAATTATGAGAATAATGATTTTGCTTTTGAATTGATTTTCTTTGAACTAATTTTAGATAAATTACCATTATTTGAAATACTGTGTTGGTGGTTATTTCTTGTCAATTATTGAGTACTCTATTTTGATTATTGTTGATTATTATTGATTAAATCATGACTCAAGACAGTGTCAATTAGGTCTTATCGACCGTAGTGTAGATGCAGGGTGTTTAGAAGGTTTTCTTTCCACAGGTTCAGTGCTGATAGAGTAATCTGAGTGTATGTTAGTGAAATGGGCCCAAGCGTATGATGAGTGTATGTGCGTGTATCTGTGAATTTACTCTATCCGTGGAAGTAGGGAGAATTTGTACACCCCAATCTGCACCAATTTCCTGGTAGCAGAATTTGATGGTTTTGATGATTGTCTTGATCTGATTAGATTGCTTGTACATTGGCTTTTTGATTTATTGATTATTGATTGATGATAGTATATGAACTAATACTATATGTTGAAGTCGTCGTGTTGAGTTTTATGTAGTGCTTCTGGAATTTGGGAGCTGGTAGCAGTTCCGTAGTAGGGCAGAGGGAAGTATATACTGCTCTCGGGAAAGACGGGATTGTTGGTCCTGTACGTATGCAGGAAAAACGTGTGACAATTGAAGTTGCGCGTCACATTGTCTGTGTTCGGAATCAGTGACATCGTTGTGTGTTACTATTAGAAATATTTCTGGTATAAAAGGAGTGCGTATGGTAGCGAAGGTTATCTGTAAAACTCTGGTCTTAAGTCCCAGGGATCCGTAAGGTTCACCGTTAAAGCTTATCGCGGGAGAAGTAATAGGTATTCTCTGAGCTTGTTTGAAGGACTGGGCAGAGGTAAACACTGCTTGGTTAACGTATGTTATAATTCTGTAGTGGGGCAGATTGTTCGCTGTTCTCGGGAAAGGCAGGATTCTGTGTGTATGTACTACATTTTCTTGTATGAATGTGCGTGAATGCTTATACATTTAGTTGATTGTAAGACTCTTTGGAGCAGTCCTAGAGGAAAACAGTTAATGAATGCATGTTAGAAGGGCAGAGTAGAGGGATGTGCTACTGTGTCAACGGGATTCTTGTGAAATAGATTTCCTTTACTATTCTTTGGTTAGCGAAGCAGACAATGGAGATGTTTATATGTTGTAACTAATAGATTTTGTAGAATCTGACACGAAGTCTACTGAGAAGTTTTGTAAAGGAGGGGTAGACGACTGACAGGAGACAGGAGCAGGAGAGACTGCAGCGGCTGCTGACGTCAAACAGACCGCGCTCTGATTGGATATTAGATCAGAACAGTGCTCGCGCTGAGATTGGTGCGTTGGTGTGAGCCGCGCAAGGATTGGAAAGAGTCACCTTATACTCTTGTGACGTAGACGCTCCAGGATTGGTGCGTTAGTGTGAGTCGCGCTGTTATTGGATAAAACATCGTACTATTCAGTTGTATTACGGAAGGGATTAGAAAGTTTGGTAAAAGCTAAAATGTATTACCAAGAAGAGAAAAAGAAAAAATCTTTGTTCAGAAAGATAAAAAATTGGTTCGACAAGGATAAAGATGTTAAAACGAGAGAAGGTGAATTGTTACCTCCATCGAAAACGCCTGCATCCTTTATGGCTGCGAGATATGGGTATCATACCTGTGTATGGTTGGAGAATTGGGTTAGGTATACTAAAGAAGATGGTGTTCTAGCATTTCCAGAACATGGTTCATTTAATCTGGCCGTGTTGAAAAATTTGCGGGAAAAGATGTTGTGTCTTGACCCAAGACCAAGGCCGACACAGTTTGAGGCTTTAGTGGAATGGGAAGAGGAAGTACATGAGCGAGAAAAACAAAGGTCTGGGGGAAACTATAGATATATGTTTGGGAGGAGACATGATCGTGAAACTCATCATGATCGAATGAAGAGATGGCGAGATGCTAGTATGACAGAGGGATTATACCCTATGAGAACAGTTGAAGAGAAGGGTACAGAAAGGGTTCCTGAGGCAGAAGTGAGAAGATATGGAATTAATGAGTATGAGGATGAAGTCTTGAATGACATGATTTACAAAAGACCACCTCCATATAGACCAGAACCAGAAGAGAGCACACCAGTTGTTTCTCCGATAAGAGTAAACATTGCGTATCATTGAGACAGAAAATGTGACACCTGAGTTAAGAAGTGGTAATCCTTTTAGGGAAAAAGAGAGAGAGAATAGAAGTGGTGACGAGAATACGAGAGAATTAGCCAGAACTACATCGGAGTTGACTGAAAAGATTAGAGAGCTGACAAAGAATCTAGAAGCTGTTACGGTGCCTGTAACCATAGGTCCGGTTATGCCTGTTTTTGATAAGCAGAGGACGGGTGAAAATAGTTTGGTGATTCCATATGTTGGGAATAGATTGACAAGTTTGGCTGGTCCCTCAGGAGATTCAGGAAAAAGGACAGAAAATGATGATTTGAGACAATCCAGACATGAGACATGTAGTGAAGGATTAGAGATACAGTCTAATTCAAGATTGGATGCTAGTGAAGCTAGTTGTTCAGGGATGCCGATTTTAGAACCGCAGAAGAAAGTGGTTCCAGTAAGAAAATCTACTGAAATAACAGCTGAAGATTTGAATGAATGGATGAAAGTTCTTCAAAAGAGGGATAAAGATTCACAGACAATTGATGTGGCTAGGTTACGTGTAGAATTAGAAGAGCTTGTTGCAGGGACAGTTCCTACAGAAATTCTGAAAAATCATCATGATGGTGAACTGTTATTTATGTGTAAAAATATCACCTGGAGAGCTAAAAATACACATGACAGATTAAGAGCAATAGCGAATGAGCACGGAGTTGACATTGATAAAGTGAAAGCTTTGCAGAAGTCTTACAGGATGGATTTCACGGACAAAGACATTGAAAATCTGAATGGTGCTGGTAGAACAGGACAGATTAAAGAGATGATTGCTTTATTGCGAAAATGGGGTGATGTTGAGAAATGGAAGGATAGGTGGTACAAGAAAAGAGAAGAATCAGGGGATAGGACTTATTCAGCATTTCCTGTGAGAGAAAAAGAGAAAACAGTGGATGCTTATCCTATGAGAGAAATACCTGGAGGAGGATATGTACATGTTCCATGGACCAGACAGGATATTTTATCATTTACGAATGATTTCCCTCGACTGAGAGAAAAGCCCGTCGAGTGGTATAGGCAGGTAGACAGGTTTGTGAAATTGTCAAAAGTGCTGTGGATTGACCTGAATAGTCTGTTTGATATAATTGTTCCAGCAGACTTGTGGGCTGAGTGTAAAATAGTTGTAAGTTGGCCTACTGAGGAACATCCAAGAGATCAGAGAACAGGAGCACCAGATCCAGAGGTAATGAGAAAGTATGAGCAGGTGATCGTAGACCTGAAAAATAAAGTACCTCCAAAAGAGACAGACTGGGTTAAAATAGATCGAACACACCAGGAAGCAAAAGAATCGGTTCATGCTTTTTATGAGAGGCTGATACTGGCTTTTAAACAATTCAGTGGGGATGAACACTTGGGTGACAAGGATTTGAGTCATTTTGTATACAGATTTGTATATGGCCTGAGACCTGAGATTAGTGAGAGAATTCGTGAGCATACAGTGGACTGGCAGAGTAAGAAAATAGATGAGATTTTGAGACATGCAAAATACTTCAGTGATGAAATTGAAGCAAAACAGAGAAAGCTGAAAGAGAAAGCAATGTGGGCACAAGTGAAAGTTGCGGAAAGACAGGAAGCACAGTTGGTGGAACAGGCGAATAATGCAGGAAATAATCCAGGGAATAGGCCTAGATATGCAGGGAAAGGAAAGGGGAATCTTGAGGAAGCCAAAAAGAAGTTCCCGTGTCACAACTGTGGCCAACTGGGACATTGGAGATCTGAATGTACCAATCCACCATTAGTGAATAATGAGAATAAAACCTTAAATCAACAGGTGCAGAACGAAGGGATTAATCGACAGCAGCAACAACCTTCTGTTGTGAAACAGCAGAGTCAAGAGCCAAAACCGCCCTTGCCGCAGAATAGAGGATCACAAAAGTACAATCAGGATTCGGGATTCTACAATGATGAGCAGGTAAACAAACCAAGGCGTTCTAACCAGGTACAGCAGTACTTGTTAAAGAATGAAGGGAGTGAGTCTGAAGGTGATTATTGACGGTGCCGAAGAGAGGAGGAAGAGTGCATACTTGGTGCAACTCTAGAAATAGACCAGGCAGGACCATTTGTGGATGGGAAAATAAATGAAGAAGGTGTTACTTTTTTAGTAGACACAGGTGCGACAAGATCAACTGTCAGGTCAACAGATATTAGAAATCTTCCTCTCTCGGATGAAGCAATCCAAGTAGTTG
The DNA here is from genome assembly GCF_964204655.1 of Triturus cristatus. Taxonomy (NCBI): domain Eukaryota; kingdom Metazoa; phylum Chordata; class Amphibia; order Caudata; family Salamandridae; genus Triturus; species Triturus cristatus. The sequence goes on along the minus strand of NC_140579.1, from coordinate 981,270,049 downwards.
GTGTAGCCAATACACAAATCAAGACACGTCTTACTGAACCAGTAAGAGTACAAATAGGGAAATTTTCAGACATGCACAGATTTATTGTCTGTGACACTAGTCCAGTGAACTTGTTAGGCAGGGATCTGCTTTGTAAAATGAACTGTACAATTTTTTGTACACCGGATGGAATAGCTTTTGAAACACCAGATGAGGATGTTTTGTACCGAATGACTCTAGAAAATAGAGAGAGTGAGTTAATTGGTGCATATGCTGTGTTTGATCCGGAGGATTTGCCTCAAGAGCTGAGAGACACAGTGAAAAGGACAGTTTGGGATTTTACTGGAGAGGATGTGGGATTGATGAATAATGTGGATCCAGTGAAAATTGCAGTGAAAGAGGGAATTACTTATCCTAACATTCCTCAGTACAAAATGACACCAGAAATAATTGAGGGAATAACTCCTATTATTGAGAAAATGATTCAGCAAGGAGTTTTAAGAGAACTATTGAGTAGCCCGTGTAACTCACCGATAATGGGGCTAAAGAAACCTAATGGGAAGTTCAGGATTGTACAGGATTTGAGAAAAGTTAATCAAATTGTGGTGGCATGTTGTCCTATTGTGCCAAATCCGTCAGTGATTTTGTATCAGATTCCACATGATGCTGAGTGGTAAACAATGATTGATTTGTGTCATGCTTTCTTTTCGATTCCATTGCATCATGACAGCCAGCCGATTTTTGCATTTAGGTTTGGCCAACGTATTTTAGCATGGTGTCGTATCCCACAGGGGTATACGGAGAGTCCTTCGATATTCAATCAGTTATTGAAAAAATCATTGGAGAGCTTGATTATGCCTGAAAATTCAGTACTAGTGCAGTATATTGATGATTTGCTTGTGGCATCAAAGACACGTGAAGCTTGTGAAGTAGATACCATAGCTTTACTGAATCATCTGGCAGATGGAGGGTTAAAGGTATCTCCAGCTAAATTGCAATTTTGCAAGAAAGAGGTGCATTATCTTGGACACAATATTGAGAAAGGTCTAAGAAAAGTGACTGATGACAGGATCAGAATTATCAGAGAAATGAAAGCCCCAAAGACCCAGAGGGAAGTGAGAATGTTCCTGGGAATGGTGGGTTATTGTCGTCAGTGGATAATTAATTTCTCCCTGATAGCAAAGCCACTAATTAAGCTGACAAAAAGTGAGATGACAGATCCATTGGAACTAGATGGAGAACAAATGGCAGCATTTGAGGAGCTGAAGAGCAGAATGTGTGAAGCCCCTGCTTTGGGTATGCCAGACTATGAGAAAGAGTTTGAATTGTACTGTAGTGAGAGAAATGGATGTGCACTTTCAGTGTTAATCCAGAAGCATGGATTACTGAGAAGGCCTATTGCGTACTTCTCATCGACACTTGACCCTGTAGCTGTGGGTTTACCAGGTTGTCTGAAATCTGTGGCTGCAACATGCAGAAGTCTGGAACAGAGTGAGGGAATTATAATGGGATATCCTGTAAGGGTATTCGTACCTCATAATGTGGCAATTCTTTTGACAAGAAGCAGAACTCAGTACATGTCACATAGTCGGCTGACTAAATATGAGAAAGTCATTCTGGGAGCATCAAATGTGACTCTGGAGAGATGTGTGAATGTGAATCCAGCGACATTGTTGCCGGATATTGAAAATGTGGGTGTGAAGACAGAAGATGATCACAATTGTTTGGATGTGCTGGATTACTGTACAAAACCGAGACCAGACATAAGGGATCTTCCCTTACTTGAGAGTGATCATGTGCTGTTTGTAGATGGATCATGTCTAAGGAATGATGAGGGTGTGCTGAGTGCAGCATATGCAGTGTGCAAGGTTTCAGAAGTGATGGAAGCATCACCATTGAAAGGAGTGAAATCTGCACAAGTTGCAGAATTGGTGGCATTGACGAAAGCTTGTGAGATTGGGAAAGATCTGAGAGTGACTGTGATGACTGATAGTCAGTATGGATTTGGAGTTGTGCATGATTTTGGCCAACTTTGGCTACAGAGAGGTTTCTTGATGTCGAGTGGGACTCCAATAAAGAATGCTGAAGTGATTGGGAAATTGCTTGAGGCGATACAGCTGCCTAAAGAATTAGCAGTTGTGAAATGTGCTGCTCATGGACAAGGAGATGATTTTGTGACAGTTGGAAACAGATTTGCCAACGACATTGCACAATATTGTGCTAAGAACAATCACTCGATTAATAGGGAACGAGAAGGGGAAATGTCTTTTTGTTCTGTGATGTTTACTAATGTTCTAGAAACGTGGGATGAAGTGAAACAGTTGCAGGATGAGGCAGGAAAGGAAGAAAAGAAAGACTGGATCAAGGCAGGTTGTGCCCCAAGAGAAACAGACCATGTTTGGGTCTATAGAGATGGCAGACCAGTCATGCCTAACTCTATGCTGTCGACAATGGCAAGGATGTATAATGGCCAGGGACATTTGGGAAGGGATGCGATGATCAGGTCTTTTAAACAGACTTGGTACAATGCAAAGTTCAGGACAATTGCAGAGAGCATCTGTCAAAGATGTTTGATTTGCCAGCAATTTAACACTGGGAAAAAGACAGTGGTGAGTCTGGGAACGATAGGCAGAGAAGGTGGTCCTTTCACGAGAATGCAGGTAGATTTCATTGAAATGCCCCAAGTGAACAGACTGAGGTATGTTCTAGTGGTAGTCTGTTTGTTCTCAAGATGGGTGGAGGCCTATCCGACTAGGAGAAATGATGGAATAACAGTGGCAAAGTTACTGTTAAGAGAGTTGATTCCTAGGTACGGGTTTCCAGTAACGATTGAGTCTGATAGAGGTGAACACTTCTATAATGAGCTCATGAGTTTGATTTGTGAAGCATTGAGCATACAGCAGAAGCTACATTGTGCATACAGGCCAGAGGCTTCTGGCGTGGTTGAACAGATAAATGGCACAATCAAGAACAGGATTGGTAAGATGTGTTTAGCCACTGGAATGAAATGGCCTGATGTCTTGCCTCTAGTGCTAATGACTATTAGATCTACTCCAGATAGAACTACTGGGTTGAGTCCGCACGAGATTTTGATGGGACGTGCAATGCGTAATGCATTTGTACCTGTCAATAAGTTGATGACAATAACTAATGACATGATTTTGGATTACTGTAAAGGCCTGGCTGACGCAGTTCATTCTGTGTTTCACCAGGTTGGAGAAGAAGCTACCACACTTGAGAAGAAGCAAGCTCATGATCTGAGTCCAGGGGACTGGGTGAGGATTAAAGTACACAGAAGAAGAAATTGCTTGGTTCCAAGGTGGGGAAGACCAAGACAAGTTATTTTGACTACGACAACTGCAGTGAAGTGTGCTGGTGTGAAAAACTGGGTACATGCGAGTCATACTCTGAGAGTTCCAAACCCAAAGGATGGGACTGGCAAGGAGTATTTTGAAGAATCAGATTCCAGTGATGATGAAGACCCAGAACCAGTGAGAAAAAATCAAAGTTCAGAAAAAGAAGCAGAAAAGACTTCAAGAGAACCATTGAGAGTCTCAGAAGGGAGATCAGATTCTGTAAGAGAGCCTGAAGTTTCAAAAAGCAGTGGAGGAAAAAGAAGAGAAAAAAGCAGTTCCACAGAGACTACTCCTGAATCAGAAGAGGAGATTGAAGAACCACTTGAGATTATACCTGAAGAAGTAGGGTCAGAAGAAGATAGAGAGGGACAGATTGCGGAAGACCCCCGAGGAGGTGTAGGGAACATTCCTGATAAGCTAGGTGAAGGGACAAGTAGATAGCAAGAAGATTGCGTGTCGGAGACTCGAGGAGGGAAAGAAGTAGGGAAGTCTCAAAAAGTGGTGAAAAAGACTGTGGAGCGAAAGAAAACTGCTGAAGAACAAGAGGCATTTGAAACAGAATCGGATGAAAGTGAGAATGAAAAATCAGAAGGTCGAGTTCTGAGAAAGAGAACTTGGATTGGAGAAAGAAATAATACAGAAACAAGACCGAAAAAGGTTGTAAGAGGAGATTTTTGGCCTAACAACAGAGTAAAGAGGCTGAGATACAGACTGATAAGAGCAAATACATCGAAAGCTGAACAAGTGAATGAGGTGTCGAGTCAAAAGGAAGTAAAAAGAAAGGAGCAAAAGGAGTCAAGAGAACCCGAGGAGTTAAAGAGAATTAGAAGACCCAACCAAAAGTACAGATCACCGGAATGGTCTTATGTGGCACTGTCTGAAGGAGGAGAAGAAGAAGAAACAGTGAATCGAGACAATCCGGAGGGGATCTTGAGAAAAGTGGTTGAGGAAAAGGAAAAATCTGTTGGAATCTTAAAAGTTATCCTGACTGACATTGGAGAAGAGTCGGATGTACAGGATGTTGTTGATGATCTGATACAATTTGATGTTGCTGAAGAAGAAGAAGTGAAAAGTGATGAATATCCAAATTGAGTGAACTGAAGAAATCATATGGAGAAAAGTGAAAAGGAGAAAGTCTGAAATTCAGTTGTCTGAAGTGATAAAAAAAAAAAAGAATAGCAGTAGTGGAGTAGTAGAGGCTAAGTCAAAAGACACGGTCAAAGTAGTAAAATGGCTAACATAGAGAATAATCAAAGTAAATGTGCCTTCTTGAAAAGATGGTGTAGAATGTGCTGTTGCTGTACTGGATTATTGATGCTACTATGGGGTGTTTTAGCTTTATTAGTTACATTTAGAGTTACAATAGGTACATTTGAAATACATACTGAGAATGAGACTAATGTAGAGAAAAGTTCACAAAAAGTAGTTCCAACGAGAATTAGTAGTACTTACATGCATAAAGATGGGTCAATTAATGATTTTTCTAGCAATGTTTTTTCGAAATTGTTGTATGAATATGTGAAGACAATGGAAGTGAGGGATTGCTACGTTTGTATGCAATTACCTGCATCCGTTTCAGAGGGTGTTACTTATCACCATTTACCAGCTACGTATGGAATTTCTTGTAGTGTGTTAAGTAGTGTTTTTTATTTGCTAGGGAAAATAGATTATGAGATGTCTAACAAAGATAGTATTTTTGGGCAATTGCCTATGAATGAAAAGCTGAATCCAGCTAAAGAAGCTAACATTTTTGGTGAGATTTTCATTGAAAAAGAAGAATTAACATTAGATTACATTTTTAAGAATAATTTAACTTGCAGTTTGAAAGAAGAGGAGAAAGCTTTCCTAAACATGGTGGAGGAAAGGAGATTGAGCATGCATGAAAAGGCAGGGAAATACAAAGTGAGTGAGACAATTTGGGACATTGAGATGGGAAAAGAATTGAGAAATGGAGCTAGTCCAACTTTAGCTTTAGATGCACCACAGAAGGGTAAGCTGTGTATTACAAGAAGGAAATCCCAATATGATACATACTTTGTTGGGACTAGTGACTGTCATGAGACATACTTCATTGCAACAGGATGGGGTTTTAGAGGAGGAGAGGATCCAGTTTTCCCAGGAGTGTATTATGTTTGTGGGAACAAGGCTTATTACAAGTTGCCTGACCATTGGTATGGCACGTGTTATGTGGGCCTGGTCTTTCCAAAGATTTTTCATATAGATAGAATAGAAGATGTAGAACATATTAATTTATTAACACGTTTTAAGAGAGAAACTTGGTCAGAAATAGTGGGTGACATTTTTGGAGCTTTAATTCCAGCAGTGGGAATTTCTTTGAATGCATATGGAATTAGGAAACTGTCAACAGTGGTGGATCGCTTATCGACAAATACCGCTGGGGGGTTTGTTTTGGTAAATACGGAATTGATTGCCGTACGTGCCATGTCTATGCAAAATCGACTTGCCCTTGATATTCTATTAGCCAAGGAGGGTGGGGCTGTGGAATGCTGAAAGTTCAACATTGTTGCACTTACATTCCAGACGAAAGCAAAGACCTGAAGGTCTATATCAAAAATATTACTGATCTGCATGAAGAATTAGTACCACTGGAAGCTGAGAGTATTTGGACTAAAATAGCTAATAAAATAGTTGCTGTTAAGAGTTTTATTGCAAAAATAGGTAGTACTATTATAGGTAAGATATTGTTTCCTTTGACTTGTATAATTGTTGCTTTATTGATACTAATATTGGTGTGTTTGTGTTGTAAAAACAGGGGAGGGAAAAATAAATTAATTAAAAGAAGTATTGAAAGGAGAAAAAGAGATCCACAAGAAATAGAATTAGAAGAATTGAGGGAGAGTGTTTATTTGGAGACAAAGAGGGATGATGAAAGGGAGTCTGGTGTCTAGTGTTGTGAAAAAGAAAAAGACATTTCCAGTTTCTCCTAAAAATTGGGATTCAATTTTACTAATTTTTTTTTTGGGTTGTTTATTTGGTGATAATATCACCAAAGGGGGGATTGCTGGAGCAGAGTTTTCTGTTGAAAATCTATTGGGTTTTTTAAGCTCTGGTTTGTTTATTGTCGAAAGAAATTAAAATTATTAATTTATAACTACTAATTATTTGTTTTGTGTAAATGTTCTGATTAATCAATACGAACTAATAAGAGAAAACTATACGTGGGGTTGCATTCATGTTACTTACTAATAATGTGCATGTTTAATTAAATAAATGTTGCTGAGTGCTGTTTATTTTAAAGCACAAAAACGCTTTTGAAATATCGTGTACTAATGCTTTTCTTGTGTTGCAAAGGCTAGATAATTACATACACATAAGGGTATTAGTGGGGTTAACACTGTTTAATCACTATGCTGTGGTAACGTTGTTTTTGTCTCTTTTAATTAAGATGGTACGTTTTGGCCTATTTAAAAATGGCTGGAGGAGGAGCCTAGTGCTTGACCAAGATGGCCGCGTGAGCTTTGAGCTCCCGAGACCCTCGTGCCCTCCGTCATCTATCCTGTATATAATCCTGTTTGTATGCATGGCATCGTGTAGATGACTTGTCAGGGAGGCGATCGATGCCACCCGAGGTCGAATCGCCCACCGGGAACCGGAGTTATGCATGGCGGAAGATTGAGGCCCATCTCCAAGGGATGCCAGGGGCTCGAGTTGGCAGGATGCCCGACCTCTAATTGAACAACAGCGGCCAGGCGAGGTGTGAACTGCCGGACGGAGGTCCCTATCCTTTCACTTTCACTTTCTCGCCCTTGGTCTGCCCAGCCCAGGGAGTGCTCGCGTCTGCTTTATTATCATTTGGACGCTCTGCATGCCCCATTGGCGACCCATCGTAAGACGGAGCACTCCTGCTCTCTCTCGCTGAGAGAGGGCAGTCCTGTTTGCCCGACTTGCTCGAGCCCACCATGTCGGGCAAAGCAGAGGTGGATCGGCCGAAGCCCAAGGCCACCAGGCGGGGGGCCTACACTCAAGCCAATAACATGGACCGCTATGCCCAGCAGAAGGGATCACCGGGTGCACCAAGCCAGTCCCCGGATACACAGAAGACTGCTTCGCCCTTGGCCCCGGAGCTCTCACTGCAGGATGTCATGGGTGCACTTGACGGGCTGCAGACTTCGATTGGGAGACAGTTTGATGCCCTGGCGCACAAAGTGGATACCATCTTGGTGGATGTGAATCTGATCCGCGCGAATTTGGGCAAAACAAATGAACGGGTCAAATCCCTGGACATCAAGACCACGGGCCTCGCCGATGATGTCTCGGACCTGCAGACCGAGGTCCGTAAGTTGCGGACCGAGCATGATCTTGTAGCCCGTCGGCTGGAGGACTTCGAGAGCCGGGCCAGGCGCAACAACGTGCGCGTTATCGGGGTCCCGGAGTCCTCGGACGAGATTTCAGTGGACCTGCTCGTGGAGGACTTGGTGCTCAATCATCTGCAGCCTAAGGGTCTAGGGAAGTTCTTCGCAGTCGAGCGGGCCCATAGAGTGCCTGGTGGGCGGCCCAAGGTGGGAGCCACACCGAGGCCGATCGTCGCCCGGCTCTTTCATTTTCGAGACCGGGACGCTATCCTGCAGGCCTCGAGGGTAACGGGCCCGGTCCCCTTCCAGAACGCGTCGGTGAATTTCTATCCTGACTTCACCCAGCAGGTACAGAGGCAGCGGCAGGGCTTCCTGGGGGTGAAGAGGAGGCTTCGGGAGAGGGATCTGAAATACGCCATGCTCTTCCCTGCCAGACTACGTGCGGTGTTTGAAGACCGAACATTCTTCTTTGAGTCGCCTGCCATGGCGGATGAATGGCTGGACGCTCTGCCTCGACAGCGCACGGAAGAGGACACTGCCGTAGACGGGGACAGTGGCCGGGATGAACAAGGTTGATGTATTCGGAACCGGACTGACTCGGACTGACTTTAGATAATGACTTGCAGTAAACACGGAGGTTGTGGGAGGACGAGGGGAGCTCTTTCCTCCCTTAGGGTACTTTTTGTAGATTTTGGGTTTGGTAGGGCGACAGGCCCACTGCAAGTTGGGGGGGCTTTGTAAGCTGCAGCAGGGGTGCAGGGTGGGGGGGGTTTCCGGGATTTTGGGGTTGTTGTTGGGGGGTTTGTTTCAGCAAGGCATAGTGATTATTTCCAGGACTGTTCCATGGGGGCTCTTCGGGTGTGGGGTGGGCCTCTTTACGTTTGGGGATGGGGGGTAGGGGTTTAAGTGTTATAAGCTGGAATGTGAATGGTTTGGGGGATCGCATTAAGCGTGGGATTGTTTTGCAATTCTTGAAACGGTCATTGCCGGATGTCGCCCTGCTGCAGGAGACGCATCTTATAGGTAATACGTGCTATGCCCTGAATAGGAAGGGTTATAAATTCATAGCTCATTCAGGGTTCTCCTCTGGGTCCAGGGGTGTGGGCATCCTAGTCAGAGCCTCGCTACCATTTGAGGTGGACTCCACCATTGCTGATGATAGGGGGAGGTTTGTGGCGGTGGCGGGGCGGTGGGAAGGAAGAACTTTGGTTTTAGTTTCGGTTTATGTCCCGCCGGCCCTGCAGGCCTCCACTTTCACAGATCTGGGTAGGGCCCTGCTGGATCTCCCAGGGGGTATGCTTGTAGTGGGAGGTGATTTCAACGCTGTTGGCTCCGGCCTGCTGGATAGATACCCGCCCAGAGACACGGGGGGGGCTCAGAAGTGGCTTCCAGACTTTCTAGATACGCTTGGCCTGATAGACTGCTGGAGGCTCCGGCACCCCACACAGAGCCAATACACTTTCCACTCCGGGGCGCATGGTAGCCTTTCTAGGATTGACTACCTACTCACTCTGGCTGCGCATGCCTCATTGGTGTCTGAGGCCAGGCACATGGCGCGTGGTATATCTGACCATTCGCCGGTGTGGGTCAGGCTGGATCTGGGTCGAGAGGGAGGGGGAAGGGTGGCCCCTATCAACCCTTGGTATTTCCGAGACCCCAAGATGCGCAGCGCGCTGGTAAAGACAGTAGATAATTTTTTCAAGGACAATCAGGGATCCGTGGACTCGGCAGTGTCGCTGTGGGAAGCATTTAAGACCGTGCTGCGAGGGGAAGCCCTCTCCCTTGTAGTGGCTGCCAAGCGGCGGAGAGATGGTGAGGTTTTGCAGGTTGAGGAGGAGATCGCGGCTTTGGAGGGAGCGCTGGAGGAAGAGGTTACAGAGGCCTCACTGCATGAGCTGTGCTTGAAGCAATCCGAGTACAAGGACCTGGTGACGAATGCCGCTAAGACCCTCGGTAGGGAACAGCAGGGCCGTCTGTATGATGTTAGTGACAAGGCCGGGAAACTCCTGGCTTGGCTGGACAAAAAAGAACGGGTCAATAGAGTAGTGCCGGAGTTGACGGGAGAGGGGGGAGAGGTGATTGTGGAACCTGAGAGGATTGTGCAGTGTTTCTCGGACTATTTCCGTATGGTTTATGCTTCAGTGTCGGACAGGCCGCCCGAGGACTCGCGTGACCTCCTGCGTGATATTGCATTGCCCTGTCTCTCTGATATAGATAGGGACGATCTAGATGGTGACATAACGGTCGATGAGGTGGCGGGGGCTATCCGCGCGTTGAACTCGGGCAAGGCCTCGGGTCCGAACGGCTTGCCGGTCGACCTGTACAAGCTATTTCCGGATAGGGTTGCCCCTCACCTGCGCGCCATGTTTGTGGAGGCGCGGGGGAGTGGGGCCCTCCCGTTGGATCAGCGACTGGCGACGATTGTGGTTATACACAAAGAGGGCAAACCCCGAGATAAGTGCGCCTCATATAGGCCTATCTCACTCCTTAACGCAGAGCCCAAAATTCTGGCTAAAATCCTGGCGGCCCGGTTGATTAGGGTACTCGGGGACTTGGTCCATCCGGATCAATCCGGATTCCTCCCGCACCGTAACACAGCGTTAAATCTTCGGCGCCTTCATGGTGTAATCGCCAGGGCGGGCACGCTGCGTGAACCAGCTATTGTGGCGTCTCTCGATGCCACGATGGCCTTTGACACGGTGGAATGGGCATATTTGTGGGCCGTGTTGACCAAGTTCGGCTTTGGCCACGGTTTTGTGAGCTGGGTGAGGTTGCTGTATGAGGGTCCTCTTGCGAGTGTGGTGGTAAATGGCCGGGCGTCGACTCCGTTTCAGCTTGGGAGGGGTACTCGGCAAGGTTGTCCCCTGTCGCCATTGTTGTTCGCCCTTGCCCTTGAGCCGCTGGCTGCGTGGATACGCTGGCACCCGGATATACGGGGACTTAGATGGTCGCCTGAGCACGAGGACCGTATATCGCTCTATGCTGATGACATCCTGTTGTATCTTGCCTCACCCAAGAAATCACTTATAGTGGTCTGTGACGTACTCACATCTTTCGGTAGGAACTCGGGTCTCGTTATCAACTGGAGTAAATCGTATTTATATGTTCTTAGTGGCGAGGTTCCACCGATCCCTCGAACTTGTTCGATCCAGGTTGCTCAGCAGGGCTTCGTGTATCTGGGGATCTTTATCTCCATGGATTCTGACGTGCGATATGAGAGGAACCTGCTCCCCCCCCTAGCGCGCCTGAGGCGGGATGTGGAGGGCTGGCGGAGGCTGCCGCTCTCCCTCGTTGGGCGTGCGGCCCTGTTCAAAATGATGTCTCTTCCCCGTTTCCTCTACGCACTGCAGAATACTTTGGATTGGGTACCGGCCAACTACTTTCGGGAGGTCGAAGGCCTCCAACGAGCGTTGCTGTGGGACGGGCGGCCGCGAATAGCTATTGCAAAGTTGACGCTCCCATGGTACGACGGGGGTATTGCGCTTCCAGACATCCGACGGTACTATTGGGCCACCCAGCTGAGTGCGATTAATCATGGGTTTTATGGCCCGGCCCTCAGCCCTGGGTATGCCATGGACAGGTGGCTGCTGCGGGGTGGTAACTATTACAGGGCGTTGTATTCGCGGTCCCTGGACTCGTCCCTCACGGGGCCCACTGGTGTGGCGGTGCGTGTGTGGAAGATGGCAACTGACTCGCTGGGCTGGAAGGATAGGCTCACCCTCGCTACCCCGCTGTTTGAATCTGAGAGATTGGGTAGGCTTTGGCACACAAAAGGCTTTGACAAATGGGACTTGATCGGCATCTCCAGGGTCGGAGATGTCCTGATTAAGGGGAGGGTGAAGTCCTTTGAAGAGTTGCAGAAGGAGTATGAGCTGGGGCCATCTGAGTTTTTCCGCTATATTCAGGTGCGTCACGCCCTCCGATCAGTCCTCATAGAGGGTGAGAAGGTGCCTGAGTCCTCTCCTTTGGAGGACCGGGTCCTTGATGGTCATATGCCCGAGAGCACGATCTCGCTCATCTATAAGAAACTGATCAACGTCCGGGCGGATATGCTTCTGGGGTTGAGGGACCAGTGGTCTAGGGATGGCCTCGAGTTGGATGACGAGGATTGGCAGTCTGCTGTTTCCTCTCCTAAGGAGGTTGCGATCCCGTCGCGTCTGAGGCTGGTGCAGCTTAAAATACTGCATCGAGTGTACGTGACGGGGCCAAGGCTGGTTCACATGGGATTCTCGGAGGACGGCCTATGCAGGAGGGGATGTGGTATGGTGGGGACTTTCCTGCATATCATTTGGGAATGTGGTGTCATCACGGAATTCTGGCGGAGAGTCCATGCAGTGATGGGGGAGGTGACGGGCATTGCTATGCAGCCGGAAGCGCGGTGTTGTCTCCTGAATGTCTGGGGGCCCACTGATCACAATGCGGCGCAGACCCAATGGGTGACTCTGGGTAACATGGTCGCTAAGAGAGATATAGCGCGATTGTGGGGATCCGTGGGCCCCCCCACATTGACCGCGTGGAAAGAAAATATGGACTGGAGTATGCTAAGGGAGAAGACGGTATATTGCGCTAGAGGCCGCCCTCGGAAGTGGCACGCCATCTGAGGGCGGTGGAACCAATACAGGGGGGGAATTTGTCTCGCCCCTGATCTGGATCCCCCCGAGGAACAGCTTTCCTCCTAACCTTCTTTCCAGCTCAGTATGGTTAATGGACTTCTTTGGCCTCTGCTGTCCCCCTTTTCCTCTTTTCACGGTACTGTAAATGGTAGATGATTGGGGTCCTGCCTCCCCTGGGGGGCTATCACCATGGGCATTCAGTGTTCTTGCCTTGCTGGGGGTTGTTGTGTGTTTTGTGTTTATTTAAAAAATGGAATCTTTGCACTCCTCCTTCACTGTACTGTGGACGCGTCTGTTCCTCTTTACCGAAGCTGCCGAACCTCCGGGTTGTCGGCTGAATAGCTGTGTCCAGACTTTTGAAAATAAAGGTTTTTAAAAAAAAAAAAAAAAAATGGCTACCGTTTAAAGCCTACATTCGAGTGCTGAGATTTTGATGAGAAGGCCTTGCTGAACATGGTCGAGAGTCATCTGACCACAGTCTTCGCCTGGTTAAAAGTTTTCCGTGAGGACAGCAGCTTTGGGCGGACATCCAAGTGTCCTTGGAAGACAAAGGAGCCACAATGAACTTTGTGATCACAATGCTGGTTCCGAGGAAATATGAACATGAAAAAGAAACATTTTCAAGTTTTAGTTCCGTCTTCCGTCTTTTTATTTTTGTGATTTTTTCTGAGCGGAGATTTTTCCAAATGTAGCGATGCTACATCCTTTCCTGCTCGCTCTGCTCAGCGGTTCAGCGGATATCTAAAACATTTTATGTTGCCTTCTTTTGTTAAATTTATTATAAATATACTAGACTAGAGAGGGTCTGTGGTCATTGCATTTTGGATTCTGAGGCCACTTCTTTCCGAACTTGTGTTGGTGAGGATCGATGCTGTGAGGACGGTGACTTGAGAGACTTCTATCGAGAGACCTGTCCTGACTCGTTTATGACATTTAGCTAGAATAGGTAATTATGAGAATAATGATTTTGCTTTTGAATTGATTTTCTTTGAACTAATTTTAGATAAATTACCATTATTTGAAATACTGTGTTGGTGGTTATTTCTTGTCAATTATTGAGTACTCTATTTTGATTATTGTTGATTATTATTGATTAAATCATGACTCAAGACAGTGTCAATTAGGTCTTATCGACCGTAGTGTAGATGCAGGGTGTTTAGAAGGTTTTCTTTCCACAGGTTCAGTGCTGATAGAGTAATCTGAGTGTATGTTAGTGAAATGGGCCCAAGCGTATGATGAGTGTATGTGCGTGTATCTGTGAATTTACTCTATCCGTGGAAGTAGGGAGAATTTGTACACCCCAATCTGCACCATTGGCTCCTCCGCTATGGCGGAGGAGCGCCGCCCCACTGTTTTCAAGCAGTGCGTGACGAGAAGTAGAAACATGAAATGATGATAACTTTCAGTTATTATCATTTTATGTTTGTGCTACTTTGCCTGCTCTGCTCTCGGAGCAGGGCAGGGGAGGAGTGGTTTGCCCACTCCTAAGTGTGCAATGACTGTTTGGTCGTCTCTCTGGGGCCGCCCAAACCATGCACACTTTCCCCGTTCTCCATACAGGCTGCATTCCAGCTTGTGTGGATAACATGCCCCAGGCCCCCATTCCCTGGTTGAACGTCGAACCAGGACGCTCAAAACCAATCACAACGCTGCACTACAGCATTGTGATTGGTCAGGGGAGCCTGTGTGCCTACCAATCACTACGCTGCACTGCAGCATTGTGATTGGTCAGTGGGGCGTGGCTGTGCTTCCTGTACCTCGAGAAGTGCAGGACCAGAGACGCGGGACCCGGCAGGAAGGTAAGTACATTTTTTTATTATGCGTGACCACCTCCGCTACCCGTGAGCCATGCCGGCAGCCACTGGAATTTGGATTGGAAACGTACTCGCTGCAAGATTGTTGTAAGCATACTTTGTCGATGAATGTATCTTCATTTATCAGATACTGCTATTCTGTTGGCAAACAGTTTTTAGAACACTGGTTTGAACACGCCGTATTTAGGATCCCCTTAAAAATTGAGATCGGCTAACCTCAGACAAAGCTTTTTCCAGTTCCAGGTCCTGAGTAGAACCCATAAATTACTTCTCGGGTTCAAAACGTGTTGACCATAATATGACCTTTCAAGTTAATAAACAGAATGACAAGGCCAACCTTCTTTTGCATCTTGGAATGAATGGTTGGAAAAAGATTGACCAAAATCATTAGGTTGCCCTGGACGGTACACTGTTTGGTCTTTGCCCAATATTAAGGTTGTTAAAATACCACTTGTTCAAAGAATTATTAACTATCTTTGGGCTCTGTCTTTTTTCCTTTTTTCCCATCTTTTAGTTTTGTATTTTTCATTTTGAAGTTTTGGGAACTTGAGCTTGTTTATTCGTTCAAATATACACAATTTGTTATCTATGTATTCTCTTTTGTTGTCTAATAAGTGTGATGTCTAAATATATGTAAATAATTGTTAATGGAATAGATGTGGTTTAGTGTGGTCTATGTAAATATTTGAAGAATCATGTTTTTGTGTTGACCATTGAAATAGTCTAAAAGAATTGACAGACCGTTTTTCTATTGATATGAAAAAATAAAAAGAAATTGATGATCAGATCATAATGAGTTTCACATCTGATCTTATAGAATGAACCTTGACTGAGCATCAGTAGTGGCATTTTTTCTGTTTTGATACTCATAGCATGAGAGCAGCATCTGGATTGGGTGGGGAGCCTGTGCCTTCCAGAGACTGCCGGGAGTGAAGCACCAAAGCTGCTGTCGGGGCAGCGAGAGGTAAGTTCATTTTTTATATTATTTTTAACCTCAATCCTCCTGCTTACCCCTTCTGCCCCCCACTTAAGTTGTGAGGTAGCCACCACTGGAAGCACCTTTTTCAATTCAGTGAATTTTCTGTAGAAGGGCCACAGTTGGATTTGCATACCTTCCGCTCCGTCTCTTGTACTGGTATCTGATAGGCTCAGGCCACGATGACCATATATCTGACATCTTGCAAAGCTCAATCCATCATCCAGCTCCTATAGAGGAGGAAAGGCCTGTTAATCTATTACATAGACCCACAAAGCAGAACTGCTTCTTTCACTGGCTGGTTGCTTTCCTTCACTAGTGAGTATTCCCTACTGTAGCAATATTATAAGAAATAGAATTAAGATGACATACAAATTCCAGTAAGAGAGACGCCCAGGTGGCCAGGTGGTTACATGCTCTTGTTGCCCCATACCAAGGGGGCGATGCACTGCTGGTAATAGATACTGTAGGAAATTGGGTTTTGATTGAGGGGAGTGAAGAAGATTTTCAAGCAACAAACACAATCCTTTTCTGGGTGATCCACAAAGTCACTAAATTAACCTGAGCTTAAATCTCAGGTAGTTTGGTACAAAAGCAGTCAGGCTTAGCTTACAGGCAATGAATTAGGTATTTATGTATCACTCAAACAGTGATAAAGTGAAAATACAACACAAGAAAAATCCCACACCAAGTTAGAAAATAGAGAAACATTTAATGAATAAAATGAAATTAAAGTGACAAAAATCCAATCAGTAGAACCAGGGATATCCAATTTCAAAGTTTTAGGTAGCTATAGTGCCTAAAAGCACAAAGCCTTCCTTTGGCAAAGATGGAAGAGGAAGCATACATTGCATTTATGTTCCTGTTATTTGATCGACCTGTCTTCTGCATTTTTAGGTCGAGCAACAGCGCGCATGCGATGTCTGCAAGACTATTGTATTAACTAAAAGGACTGTGATCCCGCCTCCTACTGCCTCCTACTTACCATAAGATGACAGCCAAGTCACTCCTCTTCGCTGTTTCCTACTTGGTTCAGGCACCCAATATGTCATTTCGTTTCTAGCTGCACAGCACCGCTCAAGTACAGATTAATTTAGCTTGATTAGTGCTCCTCCGCTGATGCAGGTGCTATTTATTTCACATCCGATTGCATTTACTCGTCTGTCCATTCTGCCGCATCGCCTGTTTTCTCCCATCAGTTTCAGTTATTGCTTTTTCCCTTTATGCACACTCTGTTGTATTTTTTTATTTATTTAATTATATTTGTTTGCGTGTGCAACCTCGCTTCAATATAATTAATAGCACACACTTCACAAACGTGCGGTTCGTTTTAATTGTTTTCATTGCTCACTTTTTTGAAGTGATAGTTCCTTTAAATCGTAGTTTTCGTATAGCTGCTGAACTTTCACCCCTCCCACTTTCCCATGCTGGATCTGTCTATGCATTACAAATGCTTTTTTTTTACTGCAGCTGGGGAGATAAAATCCGATTTAATTACTTCCAGAGTGAATGTTTCGTTTTCCAGCTTCCGGTCAGTCACTAGAAACAAGCTTTCCCGACCGTCGGTGTTTAAAGTTTCTCCGCGCCGGAAGCGAGGAGAATAAAAAATTAGCTAGCATTCGCGCCAAGAATTTTCAATTCTATTAAGGACACGTAGGCAAGGATTATGCTACTCTTCCTATTTTATTGCCACTCACAGCAGCCAATCAAAACCTTTTTTGTATGCAAAAACAAACACTACACTTCCCATGATACTTTGTTATATGTCACTTCCTGTATAACCCTATAAGAGCCACCATAACATGAGCCTCTTTCTTTGCTCGAACGTTTTAAGTCCCAAGGATAATACAAGTCCAAACAAAAATCCTCCAACATAGAAGAACAACTGGAACGTTAACATCTTCTTAACAAGAAAAACTGCTACTCCATCTTCTTCTCAGAACCTGGAAGGAGATATAAGAAACCCGTAATTTCTGCTTAAACAGAATAATCAATACATACGGGTGGGTAAACATTACAGTATTGTAATATAACTGGGTGGGATAATCCTCGCCTCCGTGTCCTTAATAGAATTGAAAATTCTTGGCGCGAATGCTAGCTAATTTTTTATTCTATTACAGGACCAGAGGCTTCGGATTATGCTAGTTTAACGCTTATCAAATACAACTGAAGCTATATCACCCATCGGTTTATAGTGAAACTGTTTAAAAGTTGATTCAGAAGACCAGTCAGCAGATCGCATGATATCTTGAACAGTAGAACCCAACATAAATGTTTTGGAGCCCATAGCTCCGCGCACCAAGTGCGCTCTATACACTTGGGTATCAATACCTGCTTCTTGCATGACAGATTTTAACCATCTGGCTATAGTAGCCACCTACACTGGCTTATAAGGTTTCTGCAGTGCAATTAACAATTAAGCCTTCAAGCATTGAACTATACAAAGCTTTGCGTTACCAGGAAAAGCATGGTACTCAACACATCTTGACAATGTCTTAGTTCTGGCTGTAATGTTAAAGGAAACTCCTTCCGGAGTAAACACCCTACCTGTAAGATCCAGGGCTTTCACTTCAGAGGACCGCCGACAGGCAGATAGGCATAAAAGCATAGCTAACTTACACGATAGTTGTTTACGCGTCAACATGTCATTATGTGGCCAGTTGTCAAATAAGGAAAGAACTAGAGAAACATCCCACAGAGAGGAATACTTTGGTTTTGGCGGATTCGCAACCCTAATACCTTTTAATAATTTACAAATTACCGGATGCATTCCAACTGGTTTGCCGTCTATCTGGGAATGACCTGCTGAAATGGCCGAACGAAAGTTGTTAACCGAACGGTACGCCAGACCCTCAGATGCTTTTTCAGACAGAAAATTTACAATATGGGGTAACTCAGCCCCCACGGGATCCACATGTTCTTCCACGCACCAACGAACCCAGCCTTTCCAGGCTGAAGAATATCGTTTCCTGGTAGAAGGAGCCCAGGCCTGGTTGATGAAAGACGCAGCTGCATCCGAAAGTCCCGGCATTTCCCATCTTTGCCTGAAAGTCTCCAGGCCATCAGAGACAACTGTCCTGCTAACATCATTTCTCCATGAGGGCCCTGGAGCGTTGTCGAGGATGACGGAATCATCCTGGGGGAGTCGCAGCTCATCTCCAATAGTATTGGAAACCAAGGCTGTGACTTCCACATGGGGGTTATCAAAATCACTTCCGCCAGGTGGCGAGACACTTGGGTGGTCACTCTGGGAATCAATATGAACGGGGGAAAGGCATAATTCAGGCCCTTGAACCAGTCCTGAGAAAACGCATCCGTCGCCAGAGCTAACGGATCCAGTCTCCAGCTGAAGAACTTCTTCATCTGTCAATTCAGTCTGTACGCAAAGAGGTCGATTTCACAACAGCCACAGATTGCTTGCAACCATTGGACTATCTGGGGTTGGAGTTGCCAATTGCTGTAATCCTTGAGGTGCCGGGAATTCCAGTCCGCTAACATGTTCGACTGCCCCGGAATAAATTTGGCAATCACCGATATCTGATGATTCAGGCAGTAATGCCAGAAGTCCTGCGCTATCTTCGCAAGCAGAGAGGACCTCGTGCCTCCCAATTTGTTGATGTACCTCACCGCCGATATGTTGCCCATCCAAAGTAGGATGCAACATGAGAGACATCTGGGGGACAGTGTCCAGATCGCGAATGATCCCGCTAAGAGTTCCAGACAGTTGATGTGAAGATCGAGTTCAAGCAGGGACCATCGCCCGCCTATGGAGATATCTCCGCAACACGCACCCCAGCCGCAAAGGCTGGCGTCAGATTCTATAACTACCTCCGATTGAGAGCCAAAAATGGCTCTGCCATTCCACGCCACCACGTGACTTAACAACCACTGTATCTCTTCCCTTGTGTCGTGAGAGAGAGGGACGACGTCCGTTTAAGAAAGACCCTTTTGGAGATGTTGTATCTTAACCTCTGAAGGGCCCAATAATGGAGCGGAGCCGTAAAGATTGCTTGTATAGAGGAGGCCAGAAGACCAATGATCGTGGCAATTACTCTGAGACTGTCTGTTTGGATAACAGCGCGGTGAGCTCCTTTCTGATGAGTTTCAGTTTGGAGCAGGGAAGACTCAACTGTGTCGTCTGAGAATCTATGACAAACCCTAGAAAATCCACAATCTGCGAGGGAACAAGAACTGATTTGGGTTTGTTGATCACGAACCCTAGGTTCTGCAAAATAGCTATGGTCAGTTGTAAATGATGAACAGCTAATGTAGGAGATTGCACCATGATTGAGTATGTCGTCTAGATAAACTATCATGCGAATACCTTGCTCTCGTTGGTGAGCTATCACCGGTTTCATCACCTTGGTGAAGCACCATGGTGCTGAGGAGAGCCCGAAAGGAAGGACCAAGTACTTGACCCACTGGTTCCACCATTGGAATTGGGGGAAACGGCAGTGAGGAGGAAAGATAGGTATTGACAGATAGGCGTCCTTCAGGTCCAGCCAGACCATCCAGTCTCCTTCTTTGAGAAGCTCCAACAAAAGATTGATGCCCTCCATCTTGAAGTGCTTTTAAGTCATAAACTGATTGAACTCCTTCAAATTCAAAACTAACCTGTGACCTCCGCCCTTCTTCTGAACTAAGAAAATATTGATGCATCCTGAGAAATTCGAACCCAATTGTGATAGAAAAACTGAGTGCGACCCCCCAACTGCATTAGAAAGTTGTCTGGAGCACTTACCTGCTGAGTCTGGGGCTTGGAAGCCCCCTTGGTGTCCACTTCTGTGGAAACGCCTTTGGTTGAAGTGTTGTCTGGTGGGGTAGAAGGTTCTTCCATGAGTGGAATCCCACTCTCCACGGCCCCTTCCGTTGTCTCCTTGTTGAGGACCTTGGGAGAACTGACGGCCTGGCGAGCGTCCTCGGCCTCGCCCGGCCCGTCAAAAAAGGCCAGCTTGAAAGACACGTTTAATGCCAGACTGGGTCTTATCTAGCGTCGTGAAGGTGCCCACGTAATTGGAAACATCCTTAACAAAGCGTTCCCCGAAGAGATTTCCCTCTGCTGGGTGCCCTGGTTCCGCTGCCGCCAATTCTGTGAGGATCGAGTCCATTCGCATGAGAAGCGACTTTCGCCGTTCTGTAGAAAGAACGTAATTCGCGTTACCTAAAAGGCATATGGCACGCTGGGTCCATCCTGCCAATACATCTGGATCCACCGCAGTGCCCAACTTTTGCGCCTGCAAGGTCATTACTAAGATCTTAGCAAGAGGGCCTGCCACGTCCAGGAGCTTGTCCTGACACCCTCGCCAGGCCCGATCAATACCTTTCTTCGGGTCCTTCGTGAATTTCTTGAGGAAGGTGAGCAAGCTCGCGTTGATATCTGGGGTTTCTGCTACCTTGTCCGGAATGTCTGGCCTGGGGCATTCAGAGCGTAATCTATTACGCAACTCCTTATCAAAGCGTCGGAGATTATCATGCAAATATGCCGCGACTTCCGGCGTGGGAGCTCAGTCCAAAGACCTAGGGTAGACTATGTCGGCAGGATTGAAGTTGAAGGGGGTAGACATAGTTTGGGATAGGTCCTGCTCCACATGCTTTGTCTTTTTAGCCTTTTTTCTTCGGGGAGCCTCATCAGGGGTGTCAGTCCCTGTGGTATCAGTGTCCGTATCCGTATAAGTATCTGGACGCTTAGTCTTACCAGAAGGGGGTAGTGAAGAGAGAGCATCAGCATGGGGCCAAGATTTGGCCTGGGGCCCACTGCCCGTGTTACCCTTAGCCGGTTCAGCAGGGTCAGTAAAACCGTGACGTTTGGCGAAATGCTCCAATTGTTTAGTTATTGGCTTCAATGCAGCAGCCAATGCTTGTTGCACAGTCCCAGGGACTGCCTTCTCGATGGGCTTGTTCACTGACTCCTGGACGGAAGCATCCAGGGCCTCCACTATATTATCCTCAAAGGAAGGGGTAGACACTTCCTCTTCATATAAATTGTCATCCTCATACATGACCCAGTTTTCAATTTTTAAGCAAATTTATAAATATCTTGGGCAGAAGAGGAGTATCAGGGAGAGCCAACCCACAATTATAGTCAAATTAGAGTACCTAGCTCCTCAGCAAAGCTGTATAAAGTTCTTACAGCCCACAGGGTGTAGGGAGAGCCAAGAGACGAGAATTTAAAGGAGTTGTGTCCACTCCAAGGCCAAAAATACTCTTTGCAGCCAGCTCAGGCATAAATCAGGGTCTCTTCACTACAAAACTCCGAGTTATGAGCTCCGGAGCAGTCCTGGGACGAATACCACATGAGTAGCCCAACCCTACTAAAATATAGCCCAATTGGGCTATGCACGTCAAATCTACAAGCACTCTATGGCTGGAGCGCATCGGAAATTAGAGAAAGCCTGCCGCGTTGTTGAAAGTCAATTATCGCCGCCGGTAGCAGAGCGGTACTCATTTAGGCAGAAGGCACAGTAACAAGCAATCAAACCGGACCGGGCGACCCGACTCCTTTGCCGTCACCGCTGTGTTCGCGGGAGCTCGGAAGGGCTCGCGCTCCAGCAGGCAGATAAAGCCAAGCGCACGTCGCACTATGAGCGAGATTGGACACAAAGCAAATAAAAATACACAAGTGAAAGCATACACGGCAGCGCGATACACGCGCGTACATTAGCAATGGCTCATTAACATATCTCAATGTTAGCGCGCACATCCAATAAACATCTTTTTTTTTGATAATCCAGTTTATTGGTTTTAAAGAACAAATAACAAAATACATTGGTGGCGAAATCAAGCACATTATTGGATAAAATACATTTGAAAGAGAGACGACAGAGACTTGTAAGGCACTCTTTGGGATGAATAAAACACTTGCATATGGTTATTCCTGTACAAGACACACCCGCGCCCCTTAGGGCAGTAGATTGGACCATTTGCCCCATATCTTGCCAAAAAGCTCGGGACAGCCCCTGGCCTCAAAGAGGGGCTCCTCTTGAGTTCCACACCAGTCCACTCCCCGTCTCTGTTTCCAGATAGTAGGGGGTTTGGCCTGAGACCAGAGTGCCGCTATATCGTGCTTCGCTACTGCCACCGCTGTTCCTAGAAAGCGCTTATCAGCCCGAGAACCATCAAGGCCATCAAAAACACCCAGGACCAAGCGTAGTGGGTCATGGGGAACCGTCCACCCTAGTGTCTGTGTGAGTTCCAGTTCCACTCCCGCCCAGAATGGTGCAAGGGCAGGCATTGCCAAATCATGTGGTAGAAGTCCGCAGGGGTGTGATTGCATCTTGTGCAGGTTGGGGGGGCCGCATACGGGCGCTATATAGGCGCGCAGGAGTGAGGTAAGCCATATGGAGGTAATAGAGTTGGACTAGACGCAACTTGGAGGAGGTCGTCAAAGTCTTGGGGGCCATGAGATCGTCTCTCCAGTCCGCGTCCTCTAGGGGACCCAACCAACCCTCCCAGCGGGCACGTAACAAGTCTAGGGATGTGGGCCATTGTTCACCAGGGAGCGGTAAATCCGTGACACCCCCGCTCTACCCAGGTTCCCCATCATCACTTGGGCCTCAAGGGGCCTGATTCCGGGAAGGAGGTGGGAGACGGAATGTGTACTCGAAGGGCATGCCTTAGCTGCAGGTATTTATAAAATTAGGAGGAGGGAATAGCGCTGTTGTAAATCTGCAAAGGATCTGATGTGGTCCCCAACCCAGACGTCTCCCAGTAGCGAGATCCCAATGTGGTTTCACCGACGGAAGTCCCGGAGAGACGAGGCCTCTTTCAGCCAAACACCACTCCACAAGGGCATCTGCCTGGTGAGTTTCCGGTCCCATTTCGTGTGGCGCAAGGCTGTGTGCCAGGCCATGAGCACCGTTCGGATGATGGGGGGAAGGACCGGCGGTATGGGGGCCCCGTACAGGTAGCCCTGGAGTTGTGGGAAGTCTAAGGATTGGAGTTCCACCCGGTACGCCGGGTCAGACCAGCCGCCTGCGAACCAGTCATGGATCACGATGATTCTCGTGGCCAGATAGTAGAGGTGAAGGTTGGTTACCCCCATGTCCCCATCGTAGGGAGGTATGCGGCAGTGTGTCAGGGACAGTCGCGGCCTTCCACCCCCCCTATAAAAACCGGATGAGGGTACTGTCAATTTCACAAAACCAGCTCCCTGGGAGGTGAAAAGTAATATTTTGTAAAATATATAGGAAGCGGGGGAGAACCATCATTTTGAAAAGGGCACTTCTGCCAAGGGGGTTAAGAGGGAAGGATTGCCATTTCCTGAGGTCCGCCTTGGCCTTGGTAACCAGGGGCTTAATATTCAGGGCCCATTCGAGTTCTTGAATGACTGCCTGCGCAGGGGAATGGTCGTTTGCCAGTCGAAGCAAACCCGGGATGGGTGGAGGGGAACCAGAGTGGATTTTGCTGGGTTGAGCCGGAGGCCGGAGACCCATTCAAAGGCAGAAAGGTCATCCAAGCACCTTGGGCCGGAGTTCTCGGGTCCGCCAGGAAGAGGAGGATGTCGTCGGCGTAGAGGGCGATCTTATCGACCTGATAAGGATCCCAAGCCCATCCTCGGACGTGGGGGTCCTGACGTATGAGAGAGGCCAGGGGCTCCATCGCTAATGCGAATAAGCGCAGCGAGAGCGGACAGCCCTGGCGAGTGCCCCTGCGAATGGGGAACGTCTCTGAAAGCACACCAATAATTAGGACCCTTGCCGTAGGACTGGAGTACAGGACACGGATAAGACGCCGAAACAGGGGGCCAAAACTCATCACCTCTAACACGTCTCCCAGGTAGCTCCAATCCACCGTTTCAAATGCTTTTTCAAAGACAATGAAGAGCAGGGCCAGATACGGGGTAAGATGGTGGCAGTGTGCCAGGGTGAGGTGGAGGCGGCGTATGCAGTGTCGGGTAACCCGGGCAGGCATAAAACCACATTGGTCTGGATGGACCAAATCTTGTAAATGGGGGCGGAGTCATTGAGCCACGGTAGTGGCAAACATTTTTACCTCGATGTTTATGAGGGAAATGGGGCGGTAATCCGCACATGCAAGGGAGGGTGGCTGTGTCTTTGGGAGGACCACAATAGTGGCCATGTCTGTCTCCGGGGGAAAGGACCCCGTGTCCACCACATGTTTAAACAGTTCCACTAAGTGTGGGACCAACATGTCACGATAGGTCGCATAGTATTCTTGGGGGTAGCCGTCTGGCCCCGGTGTCCTACCAAAGTGCAGGAGCGAAATGGCCCCGTGTATCTCCTCCGGAGTGAAGGGAAGATCCAGAGTCTCTGAGACCGTCTGGGAGAGGCGGGGCAGCTGGGTCCCGGTCTCGGACAGCAAATCAGCCAGGGAGGTTTCGGGAGGTCGGGCCGCGTAGAGGGCAGCATAATGGCCCGCGAAGGTTTGGGCAATAGCCCGAGATGTGACGTGGTGAACGCTGGTCCCATCCCGGATCTCGGGAATAATGCGGTTGGCTTTGGGGTATGAGACTAGATTGTGAAGTAATTTGCCATTTTTATCGCCCCAACCGTATACGCGCGCCACGGAGGAACGCCATAGCATTTTAGCGGACTCCAGCGAGATCTGACAGATCTCTTCGCAGAGCAGTGTAAGCTGCCGAGCGGAGTCATCGCTTTCAGTATATGCCTGGGCCATCTCAAACTGTGCAGCGTGAGCTTCCAGCTGCACAAGGCGGGCAGCCTGTTCCGTGCGCTTCGCATGGATCAAACCTCTAGCTACCCCCCGTATAGTGGCCTTGCCAGCCTCCCATAATGTTCCCGGCGAGGGGACCGAACTCGTATTAATCAAAAAATAGTGCTTCAGTTCCTGCCCGAGGGATTCAACAAATTCTGCATCCTGCAGAAACCAGGCGTTCATCCGCCAAGCCATACGAATGCATCAGGGGGGTTCCCGAGACGGAGGGAAACAGGTGAGGGAAACAGGTGAGTGGTCCGAGATGCCTCGGATAGTAGCCCCACACATCAACTGACAGCCGGGGGCTGGCAACAGGAGCAGGTCGATACGAGAGTGAGTATGGTGGGCCGCCGAAGTGTGAGTATATTGTTCCCGACGGGAATTCCACACCCTCCATGCATCGCAGAGACCCAGGGCAGAGGACCAGTCAGATAAGCGCTTAGCAGAGGCAAGACGGGACGCCGTGGGAGTACCTGTCGTGTCGCGGGAGGGTTGCAAAACGGCAATAAAGTCGCCTCCGATGACCGTCAGACCCTGTGGAAAGGTGGAGACTACGAGTGTAAGACGGCGAAGGACAGAGGACGTTGTGGCGGGGGGGATGTATACACACAAGAGATCAAAAGGATGCCCTTCGATCTTACCCGCCAGGGCCACGTAGTGGCCCTGTGCATCTGTCTCGGCCTGCGCCAAGGTAAAGGAAAGCCCCTTACGAAGCAGTATGGCAACCCCCCGGGAGCCCCGTGCGAAACCGGATTGCCAGACCCTGTCGAACCCATACCGGGCGAGGAAGGTGCAGTGTGTACCCAGAAGGTGTGTTTCCTGTAGAAAAAGGATATCAGGCGCATGTTGCTGGGCGATGCAAAGAACAGCAGTACGTTTTATGCGGTCTAGTAGGCCGTTGACGTTCCATGACAGAATGTGGAGGGGTCTATTTAAGGTGGACGTCATCTGGGTGGATAGTGTGTGGAAAGAACAGCGCAAGCGCAAGTGGACCCGGGACCAGGGGAGGCAATACCTCGTGGCCGGGGCCTTTGGGTGAAATTTGTGCATCTGTTAAGTCTCATGTCGTCGTTGATGGCATGCGTGCATCGATAGCTACCAAGAGAAACAAAGAATGGCGGCACATAGGTGGCCAAAAACAATAAACAATTGGGAGACAACGGTCTTCCCACCCTCCCACGCCTCCCAACACCCCCCACCCTACACTTCCGAAGTTGAAGCATCTGTCGCCCTGGAAAGAAAAACTTCTTAAAACAACAACACACAAATGAGTGCTAAGCTAAAACGGTTAGCAGAACATGGACATGGCAGAGATGGTCCCCCCTCCATGGATTCGGATAAAAAACCATTAACAGCTGCAATTACAATTAGAACAGATAAGCAACAAAGGAGTACAAATAAGTCTAGGAGCTGAGATAAGAAACAGTTCGCAGAGCATGATCGCACTGAAGATGGACCGCTCCTGCTGTATGGATATGGTAGCAATCTCAGCTAATACATAGATCCCAGTCCGCTGAGTCCAGTAGGTCAGACCTCGTCATCTTCCCCAGATCCCCAGAAAGCAGGGCTCCTGGACAAGTCAGATTGGATATGGCGGGCCGCAGTGTTTCAGAAGCGTCTGGGATCTGGCTCAGGTCGATCAAGGATCCAGTCAAGCTGAGACTCCCAGAGGTCCGAGGCTGATCAGAGGTGTTGGGCGGTTGGGACACTGCCACCGGCGAACGTGAGGCCCCACCGCGGCGGTCACCCTTCTTGTGGGACCGAGTACGGCGCTGCCGCGGCTAGGAAAGGGTTGGTTGAGGTTGCCTGGGCTCATGCCGCACAGGGGAAGAGTCAGGATGAGTCCGAAGAGGGCGCTCCTCCGTAAGCCAGGTCCAGGCCGCCTGAGGGGTATCGAAGAAAATTGTCTTATCCTGAAAGACAACTCTGAGCCGGGCCGGGAAGAGGAGACCATACATGAGACCCACGTTCCGGAGCTTCTGCTTGACGTTGTCATAAGTTCGTCGCTGGGCCTGCACCTCCTTGGTATAATCCGGGAAGAGCATGATCTTGTTGTTTTGATAAGATATTGGGCCCTGCGCCCTCGCCGCCCTGAGGATGGCGTCCCTGTCACGAAAGTTAAAAACGCTCACGATGATGGGTTGCAGCGGAGTTCCAGACGGGGCCGGGGAGCCAAGGAGCGATGGGCACGCTCAACCACGAACCACGGAGAGAGGGACTCCCCGGGCATCCAGGATCTCATCCAAGTCTCCACGAAAGTGTCCGCTCGGCCCTGTTCGACCCCCTCGGGAAATCCTGTAAGGCGCAGGTTGTTCCTCCTTGACCTGTTTTCGGTGTCCTTAGCCTGTCAGTGGAGCTCCGAGGTCTGAGTTTGGAGACGGGCCACCTGAGTCTTGAGTTGGCCGATGTCATCCTCGGCCGTGGAGATGCGCTACTCCGCCTCTGAGATCCGGGCCGTAGCATTGTGCAGGTCCTTATGAATTAGGGCCATGTCCACCCTTACCTCGCCAATCATGTTCTCCACCGAGGTCTGCGAGGTGCCTATCGCCTGGAGGATAGTGGAGAGGTCCCCCCCAGCAGGGTCAGGGGTGTTTGATGCTCCCACACCCAGCGTCCTGATCATTGGTGGTGTATTGGTCCATTTTTGTCTGGGTCTGTGGGGCAGACGTCTTTGGGCCACGATCCCTGCCCATCGTTATCTAGGATGAGGGCTCCGCCGCCGAACGGTCAGGGGGAGGTAGACCACTATCCCAGAGAGGGAGGGAACCAACACCCAGGCCATCAATACTCAGGCCCCGGCGTCAAGGCCAATCCTCCCTATTCCCTCCGAGCCGCAGGGGCCAACCAGCACGGACACACCAGGACCAGCTCCGCTCGGCGGGGGCAGCTGAGGGCAAGTAACAATTTCCAAACACCAAGGCGTGGGCAGGTCCGGGTGGGTGAGGAGCGGCACCCGACAATGACGGCCGAGAGCAGCCACACAGTTGTGAAGAGTGTCCTGGACCAGTGGCGGAGGCCGAGGGGGAGAAGAGGAGGAACCCGGCACCGCCACGATCCCACTGCCACCCTCAGGAAGGCTTCCCCATAAGCGATGTGCGGCGCGGGGAGGAGATGATGGTAGCGAAGGAGGCCGGTGGGGGGAACAGGAGCAAGCAGCACCACTCCTCCCCGCCACCTTATATGGCAGCCGGTCCCCAACCCACTGATGCCCCACTGGTAAGGGCCATAAGGAAGCCCCCTTCACCCCCAGAAATCCACAACCCCCAGGGGCAAGGAAGAGGTCACAACATCACCAAGGGGGGCCAGGAGGGTCCAAACCAGGCCGGACCGGGCGTCCACCAAGCAGCGAGGCGGTATCAAGGAGCTGCCAGGAGCGTGGGCCCTCTGATGAATCCAGCAGGCCCCATTGTCCCAGGGCCGAAACGCAAACCTCAGCAGGCCAGGACGACCCCCCGCCTCCAGACCCAGGAGGAGACAAGACAAACATTGGCACTCTGGCAAGAGTTGGGGGGGGCCCCCTCACACACCACCACCCGGCAACGGTCCTCCTGCACAGGGCAGGCGCTGATAAGGAGATGCCCCAGGTAAGCACAGGCACGAAGATAGGGGTAAAAAGGAAGGTGAGTCTGTGGGGTAAAAAGGAAGGTGAGTCCGTGAGGGGGAAAGGGGGGGCAGGGGCACCAACATCGCCTCCTCGCACTGCCACCCGGTCCGGTAGCTGATCCCCGGCCCCCAGCCCCCACCAAAGGTCCGCTAAAGGAGGCCGTGAGGGAGCCCTCAAGGGTCAGCATCCCCAGGGCAGAGACGGACCAGGGAAGGCAGGGGGGCCCAGGCTGAGTCAAAACAGGCCTGGGCTGGAACCGCCAGTCACCAGGCCACTTCAGGGGATAAAGGCAAAGTCTCTCCTCAGGCCCGGCGGGCCGCAACGTCCAGGGCAACCCCTGGCCGACCCGGACAGCCCCAACACCTCCAGGTCCAAGAACCGGGGGCGCCCCCGACCCCCACGCTGCCACCCAACAGCGGTGGCCGAGCCCGCAGTCCCACTCACCGGCAGTTACTGTTGGTGGAGTCCCGGGCCAGGCCCCCACGAAGGCTGCAGGCAAGCGCTGAATGTAGAATGTAGGTGCCGGCACGGCAGGGCTGTGCCCTTCCTGGCCGTCCACCGGCTCCGTCCGCATGGATGGCGCGCTCTGGCACAGCCCGGGGCTCCCGGGTGTCGCAGCCAGTCGCTGGTCCAAGGCTCAGCCCCGGGGTGAGTCACAGGCACTGGGAAACAAACAGACCAGAGCGTCCAAGGCTCAGCCCCGGGGTGAGTCACAGGCACCGGGAAACAAACAGACCAGAGCGGCAGAGGGGAGCCGGGCGACAGGCCGCCAGGCCGTAGACGTCAGGCCCTAGGCCGATGCAGCGAGGAGGTCGCCATCTTGAAGGTCTGAGGCCTCAGGAGGAAGGGGAACAAAGTGTGGCCACGGAGGCTCCAATCCGCCCCCAAAAGGAATTGGGGCAGTGCCGGTGGGTCGGGAAACCTCAGCAGGTATGTCAGGGCATCCGATGGCAGTTATAGGTGGGCGGATGCAAGGTGGATGACGGAGGGGGTCCGGAGCACTCTTAGAGTGTGACCGCCATCCTTACGCCTCAGCTGCTACTCAAATCCCAATAAACATCTTAAAGGCATAAATATGAATATAAGCATTGAGCACCTAACTTCCTGCGTGAGCAGCAAAGAAGAGGCTCATGTTATGGTTATGGTTGCTCTTATAGGGTCATACAGAAAGTGACATATAACAAAGCATCATGGGATGTGTAGGGTTTGTTTTTGCATACAAAAAAGTTATGATTGGCTACTGTGAGTGGCAATAAATTAGTAAGAGAAGCATAATCCGAAGCCTCCAGTCCTGCAATAGAATCACACTCACTGAGCTTGTAAAGATTTTTGACTGTCGGACTAGGTAAGTGTCGCAAAATTTTACTGGATTTGGAAGTTGCTTGTCTGGTAAGGCGCCACCCATTATGTCCTGTGACCTTCATAGTAGTGTCTGATTGGCACTCAAGGCGGCATGCAGCAGGTCTAGTTTTTTACAGAGCCTGCGTCCACCTGTGTCTTCCAGACTGGCGCATTCTGCGACTTACACGCGATCTCTGTGCTGCTTGATACTGCTGAGGATTCGTGCTCTGGCTCCCAGGCAACATCATATTTTCCTTGTCAGCTGGATGACAGTGAGTAAAAACAGCTCACCTGCTGTTTGGTGAAGACGAGCACTACACCACTCATGGTTTTAAAGGCACGGCTCAGTTGACCAGCTTGTGATGCAATAAGACTCTAAGCAACAGCACTAAATTCAAGTTTAGAAAATACCTCTCCATACGTCCTCCTGTCTCCGCCACACATCTTGCTGCAGCCGCTTGGCTATCTCGACGTCTCCCTAATCTCCCCCCAAAAATTGTTGTATCCTCCACACTCCTTAAATTTTCAGTTCAAGCTTGCTAATCACCATCACCTCCATCGCCCTGAAGTCTCACTTTTAGTTGTGCCAAATATTTGCTGCCTTCCCAGACCTGGGCAGTATGCTGCCTTTAAGACTACAAGCATGAGCTACAAGCATGATGCAGTCCTCCAGCCAGAATTAAGAACATTAATAGACAACATCCGTACTGTGGCTAAGTTCAGAGACTTCAAGAAATCTCTATTTTTTTTTAAACTGTGAGCATTGACCCCCGCCACTGACGTATGTTTGTGTGTGTGTGTTTGTGCAATTAGTAGGTGGATCAATGTATAAGGCCAATCACACTGCTTTTGTTCGAGTGTCATCCTGGCTCGAAGTAGCTGTCCTTAATGCCATAATGCCGCTGCTGTCAAAGAAATTCAGATTGCCACCTCACCAGTGCTTAAACTATGATTTGGAAACAGATTTTCGAGTTTTTGTAAGCTGTTCATCATAAAAGCTATGCATGCATTGTCAGATATTTTGTCCTTTAAATGAATAGTACAGAGATAACTATTTATACAGCACAAACTAAAAATGTAGTCTTACTACCCAAAAGAACAAAGTTATAATAAGGAGAGAAAATGAAAAAAAAAAATAAGTTCACTCATTTATGCACTACAGTCAGCATGCAGCTCCTTGATGTGAGTTCATAGCTCACTGAGCTATAATTCTAGAAGTGTAACTTGTGACTTGTAGGTAACAAAATGATGTCCCAAATATGAGCAGTAGCTGTCTACATGAAATACAAATCTGTGCCCTGCATTAACCATCCATGCTATGCGATGATTCATACCTGTGACTAGACTGCACAGATTTCTTTAGCAAGTGCGTTGACCATCAAGTAGTGTAGTGTCCATTTCCATTCCTTAGCAAGTGTTTTGCACCAGTTTCAAGGCTGAACTTCCCACCATTCAAAACTGGAAAAGAGGGCTGGATCTCTATATGGCGACACAGAAGGACACCTATGACAGTAGGTGTTGTGGCCCCCGGAAATTCCGCAAGGTCTGGAATTGCTGGATAAGTTATTATGGATTTAACCTGTAGGAGGATGCCATGAGCCCCCTGCTGCTGATACAGACGCCGACACATCCCTAGGGCAAGGTGGTCAACTGACATGAATATAACTCCCTGTCGATGTTGCTATGTTAATGTATTGTTTTTCCTCATTTGTACTGCCTGTTTCATATGGAATCATTGCTGTCTACATAACAATGTACTATGTGGCTGTTCTCCGTGCGACTGTTAATGCTGTTGTGATGACAGTGTTTTATTTACAATAAACCCCCAAAAAATATTTGAAAAAAGATATTTAAAAATATATATATTTTATTTAGATATTAACAATTCATAAAAATACTAGGCATAGTATCATGGTTTAGAAAATCAGAAAAACATCCTTACTCAGAAGACACAAAGAGGGGAAATACTAAACATAGCTAAGCAGATCTCGCATTAGTCAACAAAAATCTCAACAAAGGATCCACTATGCTCACCGGGCATCAGTTGGAAAAACCCTCTGCTTGACCAATTTAAAATACTAATCAGTAATTTAACAAGAATGTTAATCCATCGGTGGTGATTTTGCTAATAGCAATTTCACTATTATTTGCTAGTGTTAAGTGAGGCCTCTATCAATGTGTTTGTTGCAAAGAACGCACATCCTGTTCTACTAAAAGCTTAAATTAATAAAATATAATCATAAAATGTAACCAGTTGTTACCTAAATTGCACCAGACTTTTATAATACATGTAAAAATCAGGCTATAATGTTCTCACTCTTTGTATTTACTCTAATGTGCCACACTAATTGCACACATTTTGAGACAGAAATGACAACACAGCTTCTGTTTTGCATACTCTGAGTGCATGATGTCTGTCTCTAATTCCTTGTATCCAACAAAGAGGAATAATCCAGCGAGCAGATGCTCTTCATTCTCTACAACCTGGCACCCCAAAGGGCATGACACACTTAGGTTATTGTCTTTAGACCAAGGTAAGGTAAAAGTGGGAAAATCCCTAATCTAAATTTTATCATCAATGCTCTAGGAGACGGTGGATTAATAAAATCCATAAATTGGTCAAATTGAAAATGACACATAGCTGGTAAAAAGCAATCAGAAAGACTACCAGATTGAAAAGCACTGAGCCAATTGCTTTAAACAGTATTCTGTTTTCTTGCTTTCACAGATATAGGTGCACCTACCGGGATTGAAGTGGGGTGAAGCCAATACTCACTCAAGCCTAGCCTACCCAGCCAGGTATTTATATAAATAGTCAAGGGATCGAGTGAGACAAAGGATTAAATATATCATGAAGGCATTCTCTACATTGCTCCAGTTCCTTTGTGGTCCATAAACAAATCCAGTAAAGGAGTGGCTTTAAGTTAGCTATATTAGTAATAGATTGTATATTTAAATCAAGTCTTAGTGAAGTCAGTGGTGCACTTTTTTGACGTTTTAACAGTGATCTTATGAAAGCATTCTCTCCCTTCTCAAGTGTTTCCAGCTGCCCCACAGTTCCGCGCCGTACACTGCTGCGTCAAGAGCTTGCGGCTTCTAGACCTCCACAGTCGGACATATGGGAAAAGATGAGGCTTAGCTAGCAAACCTGATAATTATGGATGCTCTGTGTTTCAGGATTAGAGAACGTTTCTCAATGTGGGCTTTTAATTATGAGAATCAGCAAATCTCACCCCTAGTTAGTCAAATGTGCCTACCTTTTCCAAAATATTGCCTTCAAGAGCTACACTTCCCTTCACTTTTTCCTGGGAGTTTAAAACCATATATTTTGTTTTGCCACTATTTATTCAAACCCATGACCCTTGCAGAAACGATTAAACCTCTCCAAAAGGATACATAAACCCTTAGCTGATTTGGAGAGGACTATTGTCAGCAAATAACAGTCCTGGAGCCTTAAAGCCAATTTTAGTGAATGGTTTTCATAATCCATCAGATATGTTATACAACTATTAATAAACAGCCGAAAAAGGGTAGGCATCAGGAAACAGCCCCAGCGGACTCCTCTTCTGATTTGAATGTCCTCTGTATTTTCTCATTCAGGCCCCAGCTAACGTTGGTGAAGTTAACCATATATAGCTTTATGATTAAATGCAAGAGACTGGTTGGGACCCCCATTGTATCTAATACCTGCCACAAATTCCCTCTAAGGTCAAAGTCAAATCCAGCCTGCAGGTCCACAAAAGAGACATGCAGGCTGCCACAACCTACATCTACTGTTTTCCATTTTAAATTCAGAAATTGTAAAATCTGATCTAATATTCTAGTATTTGCTTTAAAGCCTGCTTGAAAATGGGTAGGCATATTAATCTCTGATATCCACTCCCAAAGCCTAGTAAGGATTTGCTTACTATAAATCTTTTTAATGTTATCGATAAGGCTTATGGGACGATAGTTGGAAGGAGTACATCTAATTCCCTTCTTGAAGATTGGTATAATTTTCTGCTTCCTTCCAAGAGTTAGGAATTTGGGCTTTGGCAGGTATGGCGTTAGATCATTTATTTAAGTATGGTCCTCATATCATTGGTTTTGAGCAATACAGATTTGATGGAATCTTGTTAAGGGCAAGTAGTTTACCAGATCTTTGGGCATATATTGTGTTGAGGGTATTTTCCAACGTAAACCTCACCCTCTCTCTGTTGTCCCCCTCATTTTCACTGGATGCTATGGGTGCGATGTCCTCATTATTACCTTCAAATGGAGATTCAAAATAACTGAAAAATATTCTAACCTGCCCGATGGTTGTATATGGATCTCTGGGCGAGAATAATCCTTACTATTGAGAGAGTCACTAAGTGGCAAAAACCCCTACTGTTGTTTTCCTTGGCTTACTCTAGCAAGTCTTCCCAGATTTTATTTCACACTTTATCTTGCAGTATTGGAAGTTGTTTTTATATTTTTGCCTAAATTATATAATGCTCTGTAATTCCCTTGTTTTTATTGACTTAATGAGTGCAGTGTTTGCTTCACTACAGTCACAATTTAACCATTCCTGAGATTTGGATTTTCAAAATTATTTATAGCCACCCATTTTACATTTCATCTGTTATTAGTTAGCACTATTGATTCAGAAGGAAATGCATCAGGACAAGTCACACAGGAGCGGGTCATGGCCACTTTCTGCCATTTCAATGACTTTTATGTTGGCCAGTTTGTGCCATATTCTAAGGTTGATCATATTATAACCAGTAATACACTCATATTTACCTCTCCTGAAAGTCTTTTTGGCAGATAGATCAGATGGAGACCAGCAATTACAGGTTCTTGCACCACAAGATAATACAAGGTCTGCTATTTGCATACAGTCAAACTCATTGTCTTTCTCCTAAGTTTAGATAAATATGTTATACCCCTTATCTGATCCTCATCTTTTATCAAATCTTACATGGGAGCGTATGGCTTGAAAATGGTGTTAAAATTTCTCATCATAATGATGTAATGCCTTTCACAATAGAGGTTAAAATGCTATTCAAAATTTTGAAAAGCAGAGATTTTTTATTTCACAGAGCACTTCCATTATAAATAGCAAAGCAGTCCTTCTGGGGTTCCTCCACAGGTTCAGGAGTGAATTGATAAGTTGGTCTGTGGGTCCAATATTTATACCTGGTGCCAGCCTTTGGAGTGAGAAAAACCTCTAGACTTCCCCCTATATCTGGTTCTTGAATGTTCCTTCCTCTACAGCCCAGGCTCCAAGAGGTTTATGGTGACAATAGAGCGGTGTTATGTCCTTTGTGATGGTGCTGAGGCAGCCCCTTTGAAATTTAAGTGGGGCAGGGAACAGCTCCACCCTCCTATCATGGCAGGATAGACCATCTTGACAAAAACTAGTTCCCCTTTGTCTCACTGGAAGGAATACAAAAATGGTAACTGACAACAATTCACAGAATATGTGATCCAGGGCACAGGCTGCAGGCACCAAAGGATTAGGGGAAGAACATGTTAGCTTTCAGAAAGTGCCATTTTCAGAACTTTTTAAAATCCAACTTACCTATT
Source organism: Triturus cristatus (assembly GCF_964204655.1). Lineage (NCBI taxonomy): Eukaryota > Metazoa > Chordata > Amphibia > Caudata > Salamandridae > Triturus > Triturus cristatus. Next base: position 981,234,828 of record NC_140579.1, on the reverse strand, counting down.
AAAGATGATTTTAAATTACAATTCTTTTGAGACCAAACATGAAAGTTCTACCTGTTCCCAAACAAACGTTATCATTTATTAAATGTAATAAGATAATCCAATGTTATCCTATGGGAGAGGTAGGCCTCATAGTAGTGAATAACAAATTTGGGAGTTTTTCACTTCCAGGACAAGTAAAACATAACAGTACATTCCCAACTTTTTAAATACATTGCACCTTGTCCTATAGGCTGTTTAAAACATTTTTTGTCAGGTCAGATTTGGCAGTTTAGAACTGTGCACATGCAGGACTGAGTCATGTTTTAAAGGGCTATTTAAGAGGGTGGCACAATAAGCAGGGCCTTAGCTGGGTATATTTGTTTGGGGGGCGTGGTTCCAAGCATTGCCAATATTTGGCCTTGTGGGTAGGGTTTTAGCATCATAATTGAATAAAAAAAATGGACTTACAGAGAATTTTTAAAGCACACAATGCATTTTCTATTGTATTTTTAAAACTATGGTAATATTTTATTCTCCGAACCAAGTATGTTTGTGGAAAATGTTCGACAATTAGTAAATTTTTAAATGATGCTAGGTGAAAACTGAATAAACTTTAAGACACTTTTATAGGGAAAGTTCCTACAAAAAGTGTTGGGAAAATATTTGTATAGATCAGTAACCTGGTCAAACTGGATGATATTTAACAATCGCTTTTTTTGTCAAAGGTTTTGGGAGATAGTACAAATACATTACAATGGTAAATACATATAAATGAAACATTATGTGGGTGTTACATTATCTAAAACAGATTATTCCCTGCCTTTGACAGGGGTACATCTGACTGTTTTAAGAGAGAAAAACTACCTAAAAAAGGTGTGCATGTACTCATAAATTGTCAGTTTGTGAATGTTCACCAAGTATTCGGTATGTCATTGTCCTGGAACAGCCATACCATGTTTCTGTGAGATTTACACCATCTACCACTCCAAAATAACATTTTGTGAATCACAAACTTGAATGTACTAGTGTAAATTATGCTATATGCCCACCTAAATGTCACTAAGGTGTCACATAGTTTTGAGAAGTCACGACCTGAGTGCCATATCGCCTTTCTCAAGGTTCACACTATGAACCACAGTATACAAGCAATTGTATGGGGGCAAATGCCACATTAGAGAAAATAGTCACTGTACATGGTGATTTATTGTTAAGTGCATTGACTGTGTGAATACATTTGATGACTGTGAGGGATACTGTAAGAAATTGGATTACTGGTAGGGGGGGTTGAAACCCTACAGACACAGCAACCACAATCTTTGTTAGGGTGAAGTCAGAAGCAACCCCTAAATTAACCTGTGCTCAACCCACTGGTAGCTTGGCACAGAGCATTGAGGCTTAACTTAGAGGCAACGTTTAACATATTTATATAACACTTCAGAGAGCAAAAAAGTGAAAACACAACACAAGAAGAATCCCACACCAAATTCGAAAAACAGAGTAAGTTTCAATAAATAAATCAAGAAAAAAAACGACAAAAATCCAATCAGTGGAACTGGAGAGACGTAAAGTTAAAGATTTTAGACAAAATAGCTCCAAAAAGCATCAAGCTCCAACTATGGCTATCTAGTCACTCTAGGCCAGGACAAAGTCACAAGATTCAGGCCCACCATGATTGTGCGTGGGCTGGCTACAGGGACACACTTAGGTACGCTGAACACCATACCTTAATCCTGGTTGCAAAGAGATGCGGAGTGCCTCGATGCATTGCGCAACAGAGGCGATGTGAATTCCGGGCGAGGAGATGCAGCAGTTCCGTTGAGCTGCGAAGTGTTTTGTGATGTCCTTGCATGGAGGGGCGTCACCCCACAGCAGTTCCGATGGGCTGCGGTGGGGGAGGTGCTGTCCTTGTGTGAAGATGCGTTGCGCAGGGGTGGTTCTGAGGGATTGCGATGGGTGATACAAAATCCTTGCATTGGGGAGAGGCACCTGTTCTGCGGGAGATACGCAGAGCCATGGAAGAGATGCGTTGGTTCTGCTGAATCCACAAGTGGGTACAGTTTCAAACTCTTTTTTAAAAGAAATATGCATTTGATGCATTACGTTGTGTAAGAATTAGGCATTTTGAAATTATGATAAATATTGGTATGTACAGAAAGATTTTTAATATAACAAAATGAGAAGAAATTCTAAATAAAGAAATAAGAGAAATACAAGTATGTTTATGTATTTGATTTGCAGGAATTAAATTCAGTTGTGGTTAGCCCATAGAGCTTTCACAAGCCAATAAAGATTCAATACAGGTCCAGTGGGAATCATCCTTGTAATACACAGTTTTTTACCCTTTGCTCCCAGACCTAAAAAGTGTTCTTATGGGGTACCTTTTCATATAGGGTTCCTCATATGGGCTGGCAGAGCATGTTCAGGCCCACTTTCAAAGATCCAAGATTGAGGTAGCACCACTTGGGAGGGCAGGACAAATGGAAGAATCCATATGCTGTGTTCCATGTTGTTAGAAGCCTGTTCTGTCCCTAAGGCTTCTGATCAGAAGGCCAGCCAACTAGCCCTTGGAGTCACTCTGGGGTTCTGAGTTTTGAGTCGCAAGTTCAGTCCTTCTCATCCAGGCAAGAGAGTGGAAGAGAGATTAGCACAGCAGGGCAGCTGTCAAGCAGAGTGGTAGTCCTTTCAGCAGCACAACAGTCCTTTTTCCTGACAGGGTCCATCGGTCCAAAAGTGTACTAAAGAGTTGGGTCTAAGGTCCAATATTTATACCTGATGCTCACTTTAATGTAGGAGAAGCTTCTAGAGGCTTCCACCCCCGGAGGTGTTAGGCATCCCCTTCCTCCCTGTCCTGGGCCCAGGATTTCAGGGTCACAAAAGACCAGAGTCAAACCCTTTGTGAGAGTGCTCAGGCAGAGCCTTTGTGATGTGTTAATGTGGTATATGACAGCTCCTCCCCCTCATCAAATCAGAGTGGCCAATCCAACTAACACCTAGATTCCTTTTATCTCACTGTCTGGAACACATAGTCCAACTCCCAGCAATACCTAGTCATGTGACCCAGTATCAGGCTGCAGGGACCGAATGGTTAGGACAAGCAAATGGCAACTTTTTTAGGGCTTTGCATGATTGTTTTTCCAAATACTGCAGTTGGACAGAGCAAGTAAGCCTATGCCACCAGTGACATGAGATTCAGTGCGGTTATGGATAATAAAAGTGGATGACAGTGAGTACAATTTTAGATCAATTTATGATCGCTGATGTCTGCCTAAGTCTTAGTGCTTGACTCAGCCAGGGTAATGAATCTGTGTTAGGTTATTTCAGGCAAAAGAGGTTATATTGACCTGGAAGGCTGTGTTGAATGATGGTGTCCCCCAAAGAAACGGAAGAGAGGTAACTAGATGATGGCTGTAATTTAAGTACAACTTCTCTACCCATTTAGCCATTTTTAGAGATATGTATATATGATTTTTTGTTATTCTTTTGTAGTGGTCTTCATTTCGGGGTCCTGATGACAACCTTGTAATAACAAGGGTTCCAAACGCGTTGACAAATCTTCAGCCAATGAGTGCATAATATGACTGAGTGCTGGGAACTATGGTAGATGGAACTGAATGAAAATATAGTCACTCCTTTGCTCTCAAGCAGTTTGGCACCGTTGTGTTGGAAAGGCCCATTAAGGAGGAACTCACACGCTATACGATAGATGGTGACAAATACCATTTCCTCTTGGGCAGCCAAATTCAGAACTGTTTAATTTGTTTTGTCATAATGTATGTGATGTTTTGTAATGTTTGGGATTCTAATTTGCTTTGTCTCTTGTGGGGTGGGAGACATGTTTTGTAATGCATATTTGTGAGATTTTCACATTTTGTTTTCTGTGTACTGCAATGGTAAATATTGAAATAATTTTGCTATGACTTGACTTAGGTATTGAAAAAAATAAATGGTGATCACTGCTATAAAGTACAGTAGCCACAAATGAAAACAAAGGTGCGTAGTAATAAAGTCAGTATTGGCAATTTGTGTGGTGTTTGTATTTCTAGTGTCGTAGCCTTACTGACTTATATGGGCCCACCCCCATTGTAGGTGATTAACTTTTGGGGGCGTGGCTTAGCCGAGTTGCGAAATGGCCGCTCTCTGGGAGGGCTCCGCTGGCTGAGTAAATAATATGCGCCCATAACCCTCATGCATCGGAGAGAATAAACAAACGGACTTGCTAAATCCTGATTGCCCAACACATCAGGCACAGTTCGAGCCCATTCCCAAGCTTGCAGGACAGACGACTCGCCAGTCGCGGGCCAGACCTGGCGTCCCAGAGTCACGTGACACAGGCCACCTGCGGGGAACGTTCGGCGTGTGGGTCAACATGCGGTGACTGGGCCAGCCTGAGGATAACCCCCATCAGCACGTCTGCGGCCCTGCATGTGCGAGTGAAGATCTGCTTCAGTAAGAGAGCGTGTTGTAGTATCCGGCTGGATACATTCTAGTGTTCCACTTTACTGTAACCCACACTGAACACCCACCCACCACAGGCGTCACGAGTCAGGTGACCCTGACAATAAAAGGGGCCGAGCGCACGTGCTCCTGGCCAGTTTTCAGTACCAGTAATCCTGTGTCTGTGTCGCTCCTTTACCTACATGCGGGCCTGAGGGCCAAATCACCACATTGGCGACGAGGGGGCTGTGCCCTGGCGTGCAGCAGCCCAGCTAATGGTACAGGGGGAGAGAGCTGCCTGTGTGAAGGCCCCCCCAGCAGGCGAAAAGCGCCTGATCGCCCGCCGGGCGTGTGAAGAGCCCCGGGCGTGTGTGGTCCGCGGGAGCCCACCCCGCACCTGATATGCCTGCCTGAAAGCCATCCCCGGTGGAGAGACGCTGGACACGCCCGAAAGCCCACGGGGCGTGGGAAGAGGCCCCGGGGTGAAAGAGCTGAGCGGGAGCCCACCCCGCGGTGGAGAGTCGGCTGCGGTCCCCTCCAGCAGGGAGTGAGCCCCCGTGGCGGCCGAGACGAGAGGCGAGCGAGGCCAGACGATCACGGGGCCGGCTGTCGCCGCAGACTGCCTCGAGGAGAGAGTGGCCTGATCGGACATCGGGTGAAGGTGAGCCCATAGCGTGAACGGAAGGGGCAGCACAGAGGACTTAAGGCAGGAGGGAGGGGAGGGGAGTAGCTACCCACTCCCCTGTCTCCGCGAGGCAGTGAAAACTGTCCCGCAGACAAGTTACGAAGCGTCCACACAGCAACTCCTGCCCCACCCCGTGCAGCGCATGAAGGGAGCGAGGCTGCTGGAGGGGGTGATAGTGTCCAGACCGGAGCTGAAGCCCGCATGTTGCGCCCTCCCTTCCTGCCGGCCTGAACGGAAGGTAAAAGGCTTACCAGGAGATGGAGAGCGGTGCCGCGGTCGGATGAGAGAGCCTCCAACGGCGTGTGGGAGCAGCTGTCAATGTTTGTGCCCCACCCTCAGAGATAGTGCGCGAGTGGCCGTCAGGCACGGAAAAGATAGGCCGTGCCAGCGTAAGGAGAGAGAACCGAGTGCAGAGGGGGCGACGCGACTGCAGGAGAGCGGCAGGAGCGGATGCGAAGAGACAGTGAAGTGTGACCCGCAGCGTGTGTGAAGCTGCTGGGGGGCCGATCGGAGCGCTGCCGGGCAAGTAAAGGATCGCAGCAAAGAAGTGCCCTGATCATGCGTGCGCACCGGCATTGAGGACTTCCCTGACGGCTCAACTGAGCCCCGTAGACAGAATTGTGGCAGCAGAGAAGGGCCCTGATTGTGCACAGGCAAGAGCAGAACGTAACCCGTCAACAGCAGAGGGAAAGCAAAAAAGTGCACTCACCACGAGTTGGACTGCCCTCCTTCCCTCTGCTCCCGGGGGGATCGTTTCCAAGGCAAAGGAAGTAGTGGAGGCTCTGGGAGAGGCCTGCAGCGTGGAGCAGTAGAGCAGCAGGACCCAAGTCGGAAAAAAAAGAAACTGCAGCGCCATCTAGTGGCAATTCAAGGTACTGCGCCCCCTGGAACAATCAAGGTGCGAGTGCAGGGAGCAGTGAGTGCAACAGCACCGAGACACAAGGACGGGCACTGAGGCATACTATTTGATCGGCATTGAGGGGCAGGATCAGGCTGCGCAAGTGGAGTACAGCGAAAGGTGGGAAAGGTGCCACGTGGAATGCACAGCAGCAAGGGGAAAGCTGCAACACAGAAGAGCAGAGTGGAGTATGCACGACCGCCCACACCGGAGTGGCAAGTGTCGACAAGTGAACACACAAGGAGTCCTCAAAAGAACCGGCTGCCAAGGTTGCATGGAGTGCGGTGACGCCTACTGGCCAGGGGTAGTTGCCGCAAGAGTGAAGACACCAGAGTGCACCAGCCTTGGGTGGCAAGGTTGAAGAGACTCGTCAAAGCTGCAAGTCAAAAGAGGATCAGAAGGAAGTGCGCAGCAAGTGCGTCCATGGAGGCATACAAAAGGGCGCAGTCAGAAGCGCGCTGAAGCACTGCAACTGCGAGAGAAGAAAAGAAATGGTCGCACGACCGCCAGAAGCCGACCGGCTGATGGTCGCAAGGAGGAAGAAGCCGACCAGCAAGATGGTCGCAAGGAGGAGGAAGCCGACCACCCAGAGGGTGGCACGGAAGACGGAAGCCGACGACCCAGATGGTCGCACGGAAGAAGCCGACCACCCAGATGGTCGCAAGGAGGAAGCCGACCACCCAGATGGTCGCACAGAAGAAGCCAACCACCCAGATGGTCGCAAGGAGGATGACGCTGACCACCAGTTGGTCGCAAGGAGGATGCTGACCTACAAGAGGTCGGAGAGCACACTGACCTGCCAAGAGGTCAGAGCCGGAGAGAAGAGGAAGTCCGAGGGGACGTCAATGAAGAGGACCCCATGAGAGGTCCGCAAAGAGGACCAGGAGAAGTAGGAAAAGAGGTCCAGCAACATCACTCGAAATCAGAAGCAACTACGAGACAGAAGGTCGCGACGACCGGTCCAGTCACAGAGTGAAAGGAAGACAGTGTCCTAGTGGTGGGAAAAGACCAGAGGGAAACGCGTAGAGTGCACGCTACGCGAAGAAGCCTGGTAAGGACGAGCAAGAAGGCAGGAAGACTGGATCACGTCGCAATGAAAGGAAAAGGAAGACAGATCCTGAGTGGCATGACGCCACGACGAAGGAGGAAGAGAAGAGGAAAGGAGAAGAGCACAGAGGTGTGTGTGACAGATCAACACACACACCAGAAGGGGAGTACCCGAAGAGGGAAGTGAGAAGGTGCATGGACAGCCGGACTCAGTACCTGGAAACAACATCAGCACCACTGGGAGTATATGTCGATGCGCAAACCCGAAGGTCACCCGAGGACGACAGAGGCGAGCAGGCCGGTCCGTTGGTAACAACCACCTCTGGGACGTCACGGAAACAGGACCATGGACATCCAAGGGGCAGAGGCCTCAGGGACACCGGTGGCAGCGGATCCCCAAGACGAGAGATGGACTGTTGAAGCTGGCTCTGGAGCTCCTGGGAGAACAAAGGCAGAGCGCGAAGGACCAAGTGCCAACAGCACCCTTTCCAGGCGGAGCTTCGGACACGGAAAGAGGACCCATGGCGACTACCCCAACGCGAGTGGAGCCCCAAGGCGGCGGTCCACCGGTCCAGTGGAAAACTGGCAACAAAGGGCCTCCGGGTCGTCCAGTGAGAGGGGACACCCACGAGAGAGGGATATCCGTGAGAGGGATATCCTGCAACGGTGAGTCCGGGAAGAAGACAACTACTCAACTACTAGTCGGAGGAAACACCTCTACCAGGGCGCACAGCGGAAAATTGAATAACAATGGTCCACCATCATTCCACCCCCCACTTCCACCGATGGCGGTACAAGAAAGAGACTGTGAGGCGCACTTCCACGATGTAAGTCCAAAAGAACACATCCGTAGAGCACTCAGACATCGTGCCAAGGAGGCAGAGTGGTCCCGGCTGTCAGAACACCCTCGCCGGCAGTTGACCATCAGCAAAAAGACTACGTGGAAGTCCTGATCACCGATTTATGGTTTATTTGTAACTTGTGTTTACTCCCACAGGTTCGGACTTTCATTTGATTGAACTTTCATTAAAGTTTGGGAGGGATGTAGTATCCGGCTGGATACATTCTAGTGTTCCACTTTACTGTAACCCACACTGAACACCCACCCACCACAGGCGTCACGAGTCAGGTGACCCTGACAATAAAAGGGGCCGAGCGCACGTGCTCCTGGCCAGTTTACAGTACCAGTAATCCTGTGTCTGTGTCGCTCCTTTACCTACATGCGGGCCTGAGGGCCCAATCACCACACGTACGGGGATCCTGTCCCTGAGGTGAGGGCGCACCTGGGCATCGGAGATACGCAGCGAGAGGTGGCTGGGCGGACCCGGCCGTGACTGCTGTGCGAAGTATCGGCGGGCCCTCGCGTGGGCCTTGGTCCTGCAAACGCGGCCTCTCCCTACTTGGAGGTTTCCCCTTACTTGGAAATTGACTGCACCGCGCCTGTTGCCGGGTGAGAGCCGCAGCTGGCGAGCGATAACGTGCAGGAATCCTGGGCCTTCCTACACCTTTGGAGGGACCGCCGCATGAGCAGTAGACTGTGATTCGGTGGGCTAGGGTGCGTGTGATTGCCCAGACTCACGGGCGGCACAGCAACAACCAGTACTCCTTATTGATCCCTGCATGCTGCAAGTGTAGGGAGATGTCCCCGTGGCCTGCTACCAGTGTGACATGGGAAAACTAGCTGGGCCATGCTCTGTGGCAGGGAAGATATTGAGATACCGGTGGAGCCTCCCTGCTGAAATCTAGTCCTTGCGTGTGCCGCCGTATAGCTGCGGGAGGGGCACTCGGATCGGGCCTAGCTCCTGGGCCCCAGCCTGCTGCTCTAAAACGCCCGATTGTAATTGCCCGGATGCATAGGGGTTGCGGTGAGCCTCCGGAGCACCCCGTTTTTGGCTGCTATCCTATAAGGTCCCCTGCAGTGGGGATAATGCAGGGAGACCGCTCGGACCTGGCCTACCCTTGAACCCTGGCATGTAGGCGCTTACCAGAACTCTGCTGAGTGTGGACCCGGGGAGCTGGCTCAGTGAGGATTCTGGTTATGGGGCGGAAACTGCTGCGCAGGTGCCGCCGATCGCACCTCCCAGGTACCCGTTTGCTGTTCCAGCGACAGGGGTGTACTGAGGCGTGGCTGCTGGGGCGGGCATTCACCCTTGGATAAGACCAGGAGGGGCCGGCGGTGCGGGACAATATCTCCAACTAACTGCCCCACAACCAGGAAGATTACGTAGGCAAACAACATCAGAACATGGGTAAAACGGACACTAAACAGACCAAGTTGCCGTTCGAAAATAAAAGATTAACCAGAAACACTGACTCCGAACAAGACCTCGAAACCGAACTCAGGGATGGGGCTGCTGAGGGAGGCGATGACCTGCGCTCCATTCTCCTGGAAGTTAAGTCTAGCCTTAAAACAATCAATAGCAAAATCGACAAGCTAACTGAAAGGCTGGACCAGGTCAGAAATCAAGTAGACAATCACAAACTGCGTATTAATAAATTGGAAAATCAAGTCTCAGATGCCCATGAGTTTCAAACTGAATCCTTGGAACAATTGCTTAAAATGGAAAATGTCCTGGAGGTTATTAAGACCAAACATGAAGACCTGGATGCTCTGTCCCGCGAAATAACATTCGTATAACGGGGCATACCAGAGTCCATGGCTATGGGCAATGTCGAGGACTTTGTCGAAACCCTACTACGTGACATTTTTGGGCCATCCCTCTCCACCATGTTCATCGTGGAGAGAGCTCACAGATCACTGGCCCCGAGGCCTCCTGTGGATGGTACTCCGAGACCTATCCTGGACCGTCTGCTCAATTATTGGGATAGAGATGGTATCCTTTGTGCTGCACAAGAGATGGGTTAGATAACACACCAGGGTAACCAGATCTCCTTTTTCCCCGATTTCCCCCCGGCGGTCCAGTCTGCGAGGAGAGAATTAATCCCAGCCAAGTGTGTCCTCCGATAGACAGGAATCACATATGCCCTTCTATACCCTGCAAAGCTCAAAGTTACACACGAGGGCAGCCATCATCTATTCACAGATGCCAAATCAGTGATGAAGTATGCCAAGCATGTTGCTGGTAGTAAACGCCCGCCGAAACCTTCAGAAAGATCAGACACTCTCAGCGATAATGACTGACATTTATGCGGGTTTACAATGATCAAACTAATCAGTGTGGTGGTAAGGAGTGTGGTGGCCTGTATATTATGTGTTAAAGTGTTGTTAGTTGTATGCTCTTTCCGCTGCTCGACCCACACAGTTTCATAAACAAGATGTTGGGTAATTCTAGGCTGTTTGCAGTTGGGGGTGGGGTGGGATGCTATTGCTCAACCTAATTGGGGGTTGGTGTGGGTGGGGTGTTTGGGGCTTGGAGTGTAGTACTGCAGAATGTTGTTAATTGGTCAAGCAGTATATATCAGTTTCTAGACAAGGTTGGACAACCTGTTCGGGACAACAGAAGATGGTCTTTTCAAACTTATACACAGAACAGATCCGCATATTTTTAAGTTGACCTGTCAGGATTTTGTCGGGTGTTTAAACAATGAAAATTGGATACATTATGTCAAACGAATATGTTCACCCTAAGATTATCAACGTGGAATATTGGAGGTCTGAATGACCCTAGAAAGGATAGGCTTACTCAGGCATATCTGATACGACACAAGATCGACTACTGCTTTCTGCATGAGACACATTTATATGATGTATCTAATACCAAGCTGAATCATAGATATTGGGGGGAGGTGTACCCCACCGGATATTCCAACCTTGCAAGGGGAGTAGCAATGATCACACGCAGAGGATTGGAATGGAAATCTACACATACACACTTCGACACTGAGGGGAGATTTGTCATCCTTAAAGGTTCATTGTGCGGAGTGGAGATAGTATTTTTGGCTATTTACGGCCCCAACACAGACGAACCAGAATGTTGCCATAATGTATGGGCACAAATAGCGGGTCTGGGCTGTGAAACTATTTTTTTAGGGAGGTGTTAGACCTGGCATCATTGGCATGAGTCTCTCCTCCATTTTTCCATTTGCCTCCTCTGTTTACGATGTTTTTGCTGGAATATTGCTTTGGGCACTGTGCCACTGCTGATCAGTGCCACAGTGCAAGTGCTCCCTATGTTAAATTGTTACATTGATTGGTGTTACCATGATTGGCTTGGTTGACTTACTGTTCAGACCCTAGTCTAGTGCACTGCGTGTGCCAAGGGCGTGTAAGTTAACTGCTGCTGGTGGCCTTGCAGCACTGGTTGTGCCACCCACAGAAGCAGCGTGTAAAATGTGTCTCAGGCCTGCCATCCCAGAGCCTGTGTGCAGTCCCTGACTGCCATGTCGACTTGGCAAGGAAACCTACTTGCCAGTCTCTAAAACCTTCACTTTGCCACATTTCAGACACCTCTATGGTAGGCCCTAGGGCTGGGTGCATTGTGGGTAAAAGGTAGGTCATGCCCTGATGTGTGTGGCATGACCTAATAGTGAATTACAGCCATTTTCGTTTTTCACTATTGAAGGGCTACCTGCCTCCAATAGGCCAGACTGGGCAGACTGATTATTAACTCCATTATAATCTATCTGACTCGGGGAGCATGGTAGCAGGTCGAGTTTAGTATCCCTGAACTCGGAATTTAATAACACACCCTTTAGGATGGATGGTTTTTAAATTCTGTGTTTGAAAATAGCCCTTTTAGAAAGTGGCTATTTTCTTGTCCAACTATCCACCGGTCTCTGCTGGTTTGGTGTGTGTGTCAGGGGCTGGGTGGCTCCAGAGGTCTGAATGAGTCAGTGTGGGGTGAATGAGGCATCTACACTTAGAGTGGGGGAAGAGTAGTCCCTGATAGCCTGCCCTGCCTGACACAATGCTGGCTCCACCTCCTGCCGGGCGACTGATAGCCCTGCTCCTGCTAGTGACAATACTGGCACCGCCTCCTGCTGGGCGGCTGAGGACCCTGCCCTGCTCAGTGAATAGGCCAGGTGCCTCTGCCTGGCAACACCCACAACAAACCCAGGATGGGGGGAATTTCCCTGCCTGGACAAAGGGAACAAAGCAGAAAAGGGGTATAAGAGAAGGACCCCTGAACCAAGAACTCAGATCACTTCTGACAAGGAAACCTCTACCAAGGACAAGAAGCCTGCTGATCTAAGGACTTGCCTTCCCCTTCTGCCAGAGTGCTGTTTGCTGGGGGGAACCTGAAGCTGCTTCTTTATTTTTTCCAAGGAACAAGGAGAGAGGAACTTGGTGTGTACTCTCAAAAGCTTGCTAGAAAATCTCCAAGGGCTGGAAGAGTGCCAGCCTCCTGTTGAAGTCACAGGGCCAAAGGACTTCACCCTCTACTGAATTGCTGGAAAGTGTTAGTTCCAGTGCACAAGGGAAATCTGCAGTCTCGACGTCGCCGCCGAATCCAGTTTGACATCGTGAGTAACGGCTCCGGTGTTCCGAGTCTTCGACGCCGGCCGCCGGGCCCGATCGACGCCAGTAGCGATGCCAGGAGTAGTGAGTATCGGCTCCAGATCCAAGCGACCCCGTCTTGACGCCGGTATCGACGACGCTGAGTAGTGAGCATCGACTCGACGCCCTTCTCGACGCCATGAGCGCTGCTCCGGCCCGACACCTCTCGACGCCGCTGCAGATCGACCCGAATCCGAGGCACGACCGACGCCGACCTCGACGCCGACATCTCGACGCCGTGGATCATCGTTTTCTTAATTTCCAAAGGTACTGTGTTTGGGGGTTCTGTTGCGACTCCAGGCTCGCAACAGAATATCGTAAACTCGACGTCGTGTGACTCCTGTGGGGGTCACATTGTTGCCAAGAACTGTGTTTCAGAAGAATACTTACTTTTGTTGCTAAAGAACTATTTCCTAAGAAGAAACTTCACCTGAACTATTATTTTTCCTTCCAAAGAGTAGTTATTTAGATTGTGGTATATTTTTGTCGTTATTTGGTCTTGTGCTAAGCCTTATATAAAAATACTATTTTTATAATAACTCCTGTGTTGTGTCCATTTGCAGTGTATTCACTTTATTACTGTATGAGGTCATAAATGCTTAACACACTGCCTCTGAGATAAGCCTGTCTGCTCTGCCAAGCTACCAAGGGGGTGAGCAGGGGTTATTTTAGGAGTGTAGCCCCTTACCCTGACTAGACGCAAGGATCCCTATTTGTCACAGGTACCTACCTATGCCAACTAGAGACCCCCAAATCTAACATCCTTGATTAAGATAAATGCACACTATAGCGCCTTTCTTTGCTACCGAATCACCCTGAGCTGCCATTTGTTAATCAGTGTAACACGTATGGACGAGTTCCCTCATTTTTTATCACAGCCAGAGTTCGCTTGATAATTATCACGACGTGCACAGACACAACTTTGAGTCATGCAGTACAGACAGTACAGCATTCAATAACCGCACAAATCACTTGGGTGCCGATTCCGATCCTGTAAAACCCGGGTACGAATGGTCGTACGGAGCGTATTCTCAGTCCGACTCGTACCCGGGAAAACCACCTTACAAACCTGCAAGTACGATTCGTACAGAAATACCATTATCTGAGTGTGTAATCCCCTTGCCCTGACTAGAGTTGGTGGGTCCCTATTTGTCAGAAGTGTATACCTCTGCCAACTAGAGACTGCCGGTTCTAACATTGGTGACAGCGGTGGGATTGAACTTTGCATTTATGACTCATGTGCAGTGACTAGTGTACGCTACGTAGTGAAAGCAGACCATAACGCAGCCACAATCTGTTTTGGTAGGATCTTCTATTTTTGTTCTCCGCTTTCCTGGAGCTTATTTTTTAAACACTGCCAGTTTTGACCATGGAGGATGCCGGAGCTGCTACCCCTTCTCTTATTGTTGTGGAGGAATTTGATAAGAAATTGATAAATACCTACAAGTTAAAGGATCTAAAACAATTTTGCAAGCAGTTTAAAGTTCCTACCACAGATCTCAAATTGAGAGGCAACTTCCTCAAAGCGATGAAGGCCTGGTTAGAGGCCAGAGATCCCTCTGATCTGGCAGCGGAACTGGAAGAGGAGGAGGAGGAGGAAGAGGAAGTGGAAGAGCACACAGAGGGGCCAGTGTCATCTCCCGGCAGTAGTGTTTCCTCTAAGGGCCTTTCTCCTGAAGAGTTGGAAGACAGGGAGAAGGAGAGGGAATACAAGTTAGAGATGGCAAAACATAAATTAGGAGGGCAGTTGGAATTAGAGAATGCAAGAAGCAAAAGGGAAGCTGAAATGGAGAGCAAAAGATTAGATTTTGAAAGAGAGAAATTAGCGTTTGAACGTGAGAAGATGGTGAGGGAGATGGAGCTTAAAACTAAGAGTTTAGAGTTGAATCCCTCTGGTGGCAGCACTCCATCTGGGCCTGCAGAAAGTAGGTTTTATTTTCCCAAAGATGTGATAAAAGATTACAGTAGAAATGAGGATATTGGTCAATGGTTTAAAGCATATGAGTTAGCATTGTTGGCCCACCGGGTCGCTGAGAAAGATTGGGGAGCGGGGTTGTGGGGTCGCTTTGTCAATGAAGGGAGAGATAACTTGTTGGACATGCCTGCTGAGGATAGGATGTCTTATACTCATATGAAAGATGCTTTAATGTTGAGGTATGGCTTAACTCCAGAAAAGTACCGACAAACCTTTAGAGAATGTAAGAAGTTGCCTGGTACTACGTGGGTTGAATATGTGTCCTTCTTTTGCAGAGCCATGGATGGTTGGGTAAAGGGTAGCAAGGTGGATAGTTATGATGCTCTTTATGATTTGTTTGCATGGGAGCACTTGTCTAATAACTGTTTTCCAGAGCTACGCCAGCACCTTATTGATAGCAAGATATCTAACCCTAGAAAACTTGCTGAGGAGGCGGACCGCTGGGTCAGTACCAGGGTCCACAAGGGTCCAGTGGGAGACTCAGCCAAGGGTGGGCAGGGTCCCCAGCAGAGGAGTGGGGGGGACAGGGGTAAACAGAGGGAGTTTCAGAAAGGGCCCCAAAGTAATCCCCTAGGGAACCAAGGGAAGGGTTCCCAGCCTCCCCCTGTAAAGAAGCCAGAGGTCCCGACAGGTAAACCTGTTCCCAGGGGCCCAATGACCTGCTACGTTTGTAAGCAGGTGGGACACCGTTATTATGATCCCCAGTGTCCCATGAAGGATTCGAATGCACCGCCGCGTGCACCCCCCGGCAGGTAGTGAATGTAGCCCTGAGAGGGAGTGAGACGGGTGCCCCCGGTGGGTGGGGTCCTGCAGAAATGTCCCTGGTCTCTTTAGGAGACGTGGAAATGGTCCCTCCAACCCCTCTGCCTAGTAACACTAAGAAATATAGGCAGTGGGTGACCATTAATGGCCATAGGGTGGAAGCTCTCAGAGACACCGGAGCGAGTGTGACAGCTGTCAAGTGTCACTTGGTGTCCAGAGAGCAGGTGGTCCCTCATGCATTCTACCCCGTTGTAGCTGCTGCCAACTCACAGAGTAAGTGTGAGGTAGCTCAAGTTCCTTTTGAGTGGGGGGGGGTCTCAGGTACTCTTCAGGTTGCTGTGAGGCCCGCCATGCCTGTTGATTGTCTCCTGGGCAATGATTTGGAGGACTCCCCTTGGGCTAAGGTGGAGCGAAAAGCGCGTCTGGAAATGTTGGGTCTGCCGGAGTGGGTGTGTGCGACCACCCGGTCCATGTCAGCTAGTAAGGGTGTTGATGGGGGCCCGGAGCCTGAAAGTATGGCCCAGGACCCAACCGTGAAGAGAAGAGGCAGGGGGCGCGGGAAACCGTCCCCCATCGTTCCCACGGTCCAGGAGGGAGCAGACCCTGAGGGGGATGCCCTGGAACCTACAGGGGAACAAGTGGCTGAACTGGGAGACCTGCCCGAGCTGACCCATTGGCAGCAGGATGGTGGTCCCTCCAGGGAGGAATTTTGTGCTGAACAGAAAGTGTGCCCTTCTCTTGTGGGTATGAGGCAGCAGGCCTCAGCCCAAATGACAGGTGATCAGTCAGGATCACATTGGATTTACTGGGAGAACGACCTCCTGTATAGCGAGCCTAAGGCTGCTGAGCCTGGGTCAGCCCGTGTGCTGGTGGTACCCCAGCGCTTCAGAGCCTTCCTACTGGGGTTGGCTCATGACGTTCCGTTAGCTGGACATCTGGGGCAGGACAAGACCTATGACAGGCTTGTCACCCATTTTTATTGGCCCCAGATGAGAAGGGATTCAGACATCCATTGTAGGACCTGCCAAACTTGCCAGGCAAGTGGGAAAAGTGGGCGGAAGCAGAAGGCTCCCCTCCAACCTTTTCCCGTAGTCAGTACCCCCTTTGAGCGAGTGGGGATTGACATTGTGGGGCCACTGGACCACAAGACAGCCATGGGCAACAGGTTCATCCTGGTCTTGGAGGACCATGCCACCCGGTACCCGGAAGCCATCCCTCTCCGCACAGTGACGTCCCCCGTGGTGGGGCGGGCACTGATGGGTGTTTTCTCCCGCATGGGGTTCCCCAGAGAGGTGGTGTCAGACCGGGCCACCAACTTCATTTCTAATTATATGAAGTCTCTGTGGAAGGAGTGTGGGGTAACTTACAAGTTTACCACTCCTTACCACCCTCAAGGTAATGGGCTGGTTGAGAGATTCAACCGGACCCTAAAAGGCATGATTATGGGTCTTGAAGAACCAATGAGGCGTAAATGGTACGTCCTCTTACCATGCCTGCTGTTTGCTTACCGTGAGGTGCCACAAAAGTCTCTGGGGTTCAGTCCCTTTGAGCTTTTGTATGGACACCCGGTAAGAGGACCTTTGAGTCTGGTCAAAGAAGGCTGGGAGCAATCTCCCAGGAAACCTCCCCAGGATGTATACAGTTACATGCAGGCCTTTAGGAACCAGACTCGGCGCTTCAGAGATCTTGCTCAGGCAAATCTGGAGGCCAGCCAGGAAGAGATGAAGCGGTGGTACGACCAGAATGCCACTCTGGTTGAGCTTCAACCTGGTCAGAAAGTTTGGGTCATGGCCCCTGTAGAACCTTGTGCGCTCAAGGACAGGTGGACTGGACCATTTGAGGTTGTGGAGAAAAAGAGCGATGTCACCTACTTGGTGGACTTGAAGTCTCCCAGGAACCCCTTGCGGGTCCTGCATGTCAACCGGTTAAAGCCCCACTTAGAAAGGTCCGAAGTGGGCATGCTCCTAGCCACAGATGCTGGAATGGAGGAGGAGAGTGAGCCTCTTCCTGACCTCCTGTGTGCAAAAGAGCAAGATGGGTCAGTGGATGGTGTTGTCCTCTCTGACACACTGACCCTTGAGCAGCAGCAAGATTGTCGCCATCTGCTGGGACAATTCCCTGATCTGTTCTCCTTAATCCCTGGCGTCACTCAGTGGTGTGTCCACGATGTGGACACCGGGGACAGCACTCCTGTGAGTCACAAGGCCTACAGGGTGACTGACAAGGTCAGAGCATATATCAAGGAGGAGGTCTCCAAGATGTTTGCCTTAGGGGTGGTTGAGTCCTCTAGCAGTCCTTGGGCCAGCCCAGTGGTCTTGGTCCCAAAGGCTGCAGCGCCTGGTGCTTCACCAGAACTTCGGTTCTGTGTGGATTACCGAGGACTCAATTCCGTCACCAAGACTGACGCGCACCCCATCCCCAGAGCTGATGAGCTCATAGATCGGTTGGGGGCTGCCCGGTACCTTAGTACGTTTGATCTAACGTCTGGGTACAGGCAGATCGCCTTAACTGATGGGGCAAAAGAGAGGTCTGCATTCTCCAAACCAGATGGGCACTACCAGTTCCGGGTTATGCCCTTTGGGGTGAAGAATGCCCCAGCCACATTCCAGAGGTTGGTCAACCAGGTATTGGCTGGGCTGGAGGATTTCAGCGCCGCCTACCTGGACGATATAGCAGTGCTCAGCGCCAGCTTGGAGGAACACTTGCGCCACCTCCAGGAAGTGTTGTTGGCCCTGCGCAGAGCAGGCCTCACAATCAAGGCCAGTAAGTGCCAGATTGGGCAGGGTTCAGTGGTGTACTTGGGGCACCAAGTAGGGAGCGGCAAGGTGGCCCCCCTGCAACCCAAGATAGATACCATCCTCGCTTGGGAACCGCCCAAAACCCATACTCAGGTGAGAGCCTTCTTGGGTCTCACGGGTTACTACAGGAGGTTTGTCAAGGGGTATGGCAACATTGTGCACCCCTTGACCTCGCTGACTTCCAGGAAGCAGCCGAGACTTGTGATCTGGACTGACGCCTGTCAGAAAGCCTTTGACACCCTGAAAACTGCAATGTGTACAGCACCGGTCCTCCAGGCGCCCGACTTTTCAAAAGAGTTCATTGTCCAGACAGACGCTTCAGAGCATGGTGTGGGGGCTGTTCTAGCACAGATGAATGAAGAGGGCCGAGACTTACCTGTAGCCTTCATCAGCCGGAGGTTACTTCCCAGGGAACAGAGGTGGAGTGCGATAGAGCGTGAGGCATTTGCTGTGGTCTGGGCGCTGAAGAAGCTAAGACCCTACCTGTTTGGGACTCACTTCCAGGTTCAGACAGACCACAGGCCCCTCAGATGGTTAATGCAGATGAGGGGTGGAAACCCAAAACTGTTGAGGTGGTCCATTTCCCTACAGGGGATGGACTTTACGGTGGAACACCGCCCTGGTACAGATCACGCCAATGCTGATGGTCTGTCCAGAATTTTCCGCCTTAGTGATGAGGACTCCCTGGGTGAAGGGTAGTTCTCCCCACATTTCAGCTGGAGGGGACACGTGTTAGACCTGGCATCATTGGCATGAGTCTCTCCTCCATTTTTTCCGTTTGCCTCCTCTGTTTACGATGTTTTTGCTGGAATATTGCTTTGGGCACTGTGCCACTGCTGATCAGTGCCACAGTGCAAGTGCTCCCTATGTTAAATTGTTACATTGATTGATGTTACCATGATTGGCTTGGTTGACTTACTGTTCAGACCCTAGTCTAGTGCACTGCGTGTGCCAAGGGTGTGTAAGTTAACTGCTGCTGGTGGGCTTACAGCACTGGTTGTGCCACCCACAGAAGCAGCGTGTAAAATGTGTCTCAGGCATGCCATCGCAGAGCCTGTGTGCAGTCCCTGACTGCCATGTCGACTTGGCAAGGAAACCTACTTGCCAGTCTCTAAAACCTTCACTTTGCCACATTTCAGACACCTCTATGGTAGGCCCTAGGGCTGGGTGCATTGTGGGTAAAAGGTAGGTCATGCCCTGATGTGTGTGGCATGACCTAATAGTGAATTACAGCCATTTTCGTTTTTCACTATTGAAGGGCTACCTGCCTCCAATAGGCCAGACTGGGCAGACTGATTATTAACTCCATTATAATCTATCTGACTCAGGGAGCATGGTAGCAGGTCGAGTTTAGTATCCCTGAACTCAGAATTTAATAACACACCCTTTAGGATGGATGGTTTTTAAATTCTATGTTTGAAAATAGCCCTTTTAGAAAGTGGTTATTTTCTTGTCCAACTATCCACCGGTTTCTGCTGGTTTGGTGTGTGTGTCAGGGGCTCGGTGGCACCAGAGGTCTGAATGAGTCAGTGTGGGGTGAATGAGGCATCTACACTTAGAGTGGGGGAAGAGTAGTCCCTGATAGCCTGCCCTGCCTGACACAATGCTGGCTCCACCTCCTGCCGGGCGACTGATAGCCCTGCTCCTGCCAGTGACAATACTGGCTCCGCCTCCTGCTGGGCGGCTGAGGACCCTGCCCTGCTCAGTGAATAGGCCAGGTGCCTCTGCCTGGCAACACCCACAACAAACCCAGGATGGGGGGAATTTCCCTGCCTGGACAAAGGGAACAAAGCAGAAAAGGGGTATAAGAGAAGGACCCCTGAACCAAGAACTCAGATCACTTCTGACAAGGAAACCTCTACCAAGGACAAGAAGCCTGCTGATCTAAGGACTTGCCTCCCCCTTCTGCCAGAGTGCTGTTTGCTGGGGGGAACCTGAAGCTGCTTCTTTATTTTTGCCAAGGAACAAGGAGAGAGGAACTTGGTGTGTACTCTCAAAAGCTTGCTAGAAAATCTCCAAGGGCTGGAAGAGTGCCAGCCTCCTGTTGAAGTCACAGGGCCACAGGACTTCACCCTCTACTGAATTGCTGGTTGCTGGAAAGTGTTAGTTCCAGTGCACAGGGGAAATCTGCAGTCTCGACGTCGCCGACGCCGCCGAATCCAGCTCGACATCATGAGTAACGGCTCCAGTGTTCCGAGTCTTCGACGCCAGCAGCCGGGCCCGATCGACGCCAGTAGCGATGCCAGGAGTAGTGAGTATCGGCTCCAGCTCCAAGCGACCCCGTCTTGACGCCGGTATCGACGCCGCTGAGTAGTGAGTATCGGCTCCAGCTCTAAGCGACCCCGTCTAGACGCCGCTGCTGATCTCATCGACTCGACGCCCTTCTCGACGCCGTGAGCGCTGCTCCGGCCCGACACCTCTCGACTCCGCTGCAGATCGACCCGAATCCGAGGCACGACCGACACCGACCTCGACGCCGACATCTCGACGCAGTGGATCATCGTTTTCTTCATTTCCAAAGGTACTGTGTTTGGGGGTTCTGTTGCGACTCCAGGCTCGACGTAGCGCTCCTCGCGGTCGACGCCGAACCTTGGGAATATCGTAAACTTGACGTCGTGTGACTCCTGCGGGGGTCACATTGTTGCCAAGAACTGTGCTTCAGAAGAATACTTACTTTTGTTGCTAAAGAACTATTTCCTAAGAAGAAACTTCACCTGAACTATTATTTTTCCTTCCAAAGAGTATTTATTTAGATTGTGCCATATTTTTGTCGTTATTTGGTCTTGTGCTAAGCCTTATATAAAAATACTATTTTTATAATAACTCCTGTGTTGTGTCCATTTGTAGTGTATTCACTTTATTACTGTATGTGGTCATAAATGCTTAACACACTGCCTCTGAGATAAGCCTGTCTGCTCTGCCAAGCTACCAAGGGGGTAGCAGGGGTTATCTGAGTGTGTAATCCCCTTGCCCTGACTAGAGTTGGTGGGTCCCTATTTGTCAGAAGTGTATACCTCTGCCAACTAGAGACTGCTGGTTCTAACAGGAGGACTGTCAATGTCATATTAAATGATTCCTTGGACGGAAGGGGGGCGGCACGGAAACTACATCCCAGCGCAAGTGAAGCTCTTAACTCTCTCATTCAAACAAATTACCTGGTAGATATTTGGAGAAACCGTAATCCAGATAGTGCAGTGGGAACCTGTATCACCTCACACCATAATGCATGGTCCAGACTGGACTACTGGGTGGTTTCCCATGACTTTGCCATGTGGACGTCGGAGGAGTGTGTTTTGCCGCGCACCCTCTTGTGGAAATCAAAAATAATTGCTGTTAGCATGAGCTCAAGCCATCTTGGTTGTGGTGTTCATTTTGTTAGCCATGTGATCCTTCCGTCTTCACTGTTGCTTGCCTTTCTATTCTGCTTAAGTCATCAGCTTTAGTTAACTCCTTCTATTCTAAGCTCAAGCAATCTATGAGCTCAGAAAGGCCTGTAGCTGCTAGAATGCACCTGTTTGAAAATGTAACTGTCCATCCTGATGTAAGCAGTCTGCTCCCCCTCCCACTTTGCTGACTAAGTGATTTCCCATTTGACCATGTTTGTCAGTAGTTATTTTTGTGTAGGCCTGTACCTTTTATTTGTAACTGGCATGCTTACCAGTACAGAAAACTCAGTATATAAGGCCCATGGTCTGTGTATTCAAGCCACTACCTCCTGGAACATTTGAGGGTGTTGAATGGATGTGGTCTCACTCATGAGTGAAAAAACCTGTTATTTTGAATTCCAGCTTCAGTGTCCATCTCTTCTTTGTTCAAGTTCAAGTTCAAATAGCTTTATTTCGATAGACAAATATCATAAAAGCAGAATTATCATAAAAACAGTAAAAAGAAAAGACAATTATATACAATAAATCCGAGAGCAGTTTACAAAAATGTGGTTATCTTGTTAGTAAACTAACAATTTTATACTAATACCCGGAGAAATGCCATTATATACTTAATACTTTTTAACAGACTATAATAAATAAATTTGATTAAAAAGAGAATAAGAAAAAAACATACTTCATATACAGCTATTTGATGTCATTTAAAAGAATAAAAATGTTGGTTTAAGGGCCCGTGGACAGAGAAGGGTGAACCCTGC
This sequence comes from Triturus cristatus, assembly GCF_964204655.1. NCBI lineage: Eukaryota > Metazoa > Chordata > Amphibia > Caudata > Salamandridae > Triturus > Triturus cristatus. The sequence continues at coordinate 981,212,648 of NC_140579.1, read as the reverse complement.
CCTGTTGGGCACCTAAAAAGGCTCATTTCCACAGTTTAGCGCGTGGGGCTCATCGGAGACGCGGCCACCCGAAGGAGTGGTCTTGACGGAGGAATGGAATATTGCTGAGGAGGTACCCTGCATGGAGACCCTTGTCTTTGCAGACCGAAGTGACTTTTCCGGTTTTCCTGATCTGACCCTCCAGGTGGTGGCCGGTCCCGACTGAGATTTCCTTTGGCGCACGTTTTTGCAGTGACCATTAGGTCAACCAAGAGATTGGCAATTGGAGGCTGGAGACTTTTGTTTGGTAAGGTCGCAGAGGCGGCACTCTTGATTTTGGATTTGCTTGGCCAAGATTCTGGTTTTGTCTGTTTGTTTATTTATTGCAAGAAATAAAGGCAGGTAATGTGGGGATTTTTCTCCTTATGATATTTGTTTGAATGGGTATACTTGGAAGAACATGCCTGCATTTAGTAAAATTCATAGGTGGTGATACGGGGCGCTCTTGAGTGTTCCGCCAGGCCAATTGGTAATTCAGTCTCTTCTTGCAAAGGCTTGGGGGTTCACCCTATCTTGTTTTGGGTGGGTCTGCGGACCCCTGTAATAGGCATGCCTTCTGGAATAAGTATGATTTGGTAAAGACACAGAGTGTTTGCGAACACTCTGCCAGACCAACTGGTAATTCGGCGTATTTTGGAAAAGGTCTGGGGCTAGAGCCTGTCTTCTTGAACATGGAACAGTCTTTGGGCTGTTTACTTGTCTTGGTGCAGTCTCTGTTTGTAAATATGATTTACAATTGGTTTGGTTTGAGTGCAGTCTATGGGCTGCCTTTTGTTTTTGTCCTGGTGTTGATTTGTGGTTTGATTGTGTGTTTGAGTGTCTATGAGGTTTGTGGACTGACACCGGTGGTGATGCTTGTGAAGTACTTGTTTGAGTGAGTAGCGACTGTGTAAGGATGGCTTGCCTCAGCAAGCTGTGTTGTGTGTTATGAGTGTATGGCCCCTTCTTGAAAATGTCTGGAATTAGCTCAATTTGGTTTGTTGTCGTCATTGTGTTCTGCAGATGCCATTGGAAGAATTACACTTTAAATTTTGAAGAATTAATAAATAATAATACATAAATAAAAATATGGTTTGATCAGAAATACTAGTAACAATGTACATTCGTTTTTACATAGGAAAAGTGCAACTTTTGAAAAATGTAAAGAAGAATGCGCGTTTAAATTAAACAGTGCTGTTTATTTCTGTGCTTAGACAAACACGTATTTTAAAAGTGCATGTAGGAATGTGCTCTCTTTCTCTATGAAAAAGAAGGGGGGGTAGGAGACTAGCTCCTGGGCAAATTAAGGGTAAGCAAAATTAAGTAACACACTGTGTTATTTTGGTTTTTGTGCTTGGTATATGTATTATTGTGTCCTTTTTTCTTGGTTTATGTGCGTATTATGTGTATGTCACGGGGTGCCCTAAGACCCTCTCGACCCGGATGCAGCACTGGTGTAACGAAAATTGAGGGGGCCTTCCTGCAAGGAACGTGAAGGGGCCCCCTCCGGGCTCAATCAAGAGCTCTTCAGCAAGAGATTTGTGCTGAGGGGGCCCCCTGGAGCTTGGGGCCCCCCGCACCATGGGGGCTGCGGGGGCCTGTGTTACGCCCCTGGGAGGCAGAATGGTGGTCAGTTCCCCCTATCACTGTGCCTTTTATTCCTCAGCAGAAGGAGTGGACTGCCGACTCGTTTTCCACACAGACAGCGGACGATTGTGAATGGGAATGCGGGCCCTTTAACTCAACCTCAGGCTGTGGACAGACCGCCTCCCTCGGCACCAACTGGCCAATAAGAAGGGAGGATGACGTGATCAGGGAAAAGCACACTTCCAGAAGGAACGAGGAAGAGGAGAGGACCGACGTGAGAGGGAGAGACCGGAGACAGGCGCTGGAGGTAGCGGGACCGGACCCACGAACCACGGCGATTAAGGAGGAACCGACGCAGCCAAGAGGCCATCGTCCCCACGCTTTGCTGGGCCACGCTTCAGGAGAAGCGTGGCTTTCCAAGGTACGGAGTCGGGTTGCGGGGTGGGATGGGGCACGGGAGAGGTCCGACTCGTAGAGGGTGTTTTTCCTCACCCTTTCTCCTACGAACGTCCAGGCAAGGACATTGATTGCTTTCTCCTCCTTTTGCATGTACCCGAGTGACGTCGGATCAAGATACAGACCAGACCCGGTGCCATATCGCAAGCAGCCAGGGAGAAGAAGACCCGGACAAGGAGTATTGTCATGTGCCTTAATACTGGCTTCCCACAGGAGGAGACGATTTTGTTTAATAAAACCCACTTTACCAAGACACGGCCTTCGGAGCATTTTGCCCCCATCCCCACAACAAGTGGAGAATGTGGGCATAACTGCCATTAGTACCCCAATAATGGAAGACCTAATCCGGCAACTCATCCTCGGCAGAAGCAGACCGCACTGTCTTTTCGGACTCGATGTCCTCCCAGATGCACAATCTACAAAGGATGATGGCCGACCGTGGCGCCAATCCCCAGGCCCTGGGACAGCAGCATGGGCCTTCGGGGGTTTCATTGCAAAAGTTTCAGCCAGGGGAGGACCCGGACGCTTTTCTCTTGAACTTCGTGAGAGCGGTCCGGGCTTGTTGCTGGCCAGTAGACAAGTGGCCCTTCTTCCTGGCGCCCCTACTGACAGGTGAGGCTCAAGCCGCCTATCAGGTGGCCAACGCTGATGGGAATACTCCATACCCGGCTATCAAAGAAATCATCCCAGATCACTTAGGGTTGGATGAGGAGGCCTTCAGGTTACGTTTCAGGAGGGAGAGAGGCGGACCCGGCGAAAATCTCAAGACCCTTTTCTTTCGGCTAAAAGCCGCAGCGGATAAATGGCTAAAGCCGAATGAAAGCTCCAAAGAGGAAATTATGAACAGGATATACTTGGAGCAATATTTAGAAGCCTTACCATATAATACCCAAAAGTGGCTATGACAACACACAAACCTGACAACGGCACAAGCCATTGAAATGGCCACTACCTATGTGCGGGCTCAACCCCAGCCAGCTGGTTGGGGGTGCGACAAACTCCACAAAGCCTCTCTGCAGAAACCCGAAAAGAAAGCCTATCGCCCTCCTCCAGTAGTCTTCCGACCCAAACCAATAAAGCTCGAAGGCCCCCCACCCTAGAGGCCCACAGTGCTTTGAATGCAGAGAGTGGGGCCATATTGCCCGAGTATGCCCCCGGAGAAAGTCAATCGAGGAACCAATGGAAGTGGAGTACCTCCCAAGGACCGTCCTTTACAGTGCCGAGTTGGGAAGCACATTCTACGTAAGTGTGATGGTGAATGGGAGAACCGTAAAAGCCCTCTTAGATTTGGGGTGCAGACAGTCAGTAATTCTGGAGACCTTAGTGAGACCCACACAGTTCCTCCCTGACGCAACAATGCACATTAGGTGCTTACATGGGGACGTCAAACAATACCCTGTAGCTGACATCAGACTCCACCCCGAGGGGGGAGAGTCCTACACTGTGAGAGTTGGGGTTTTAGAGGCCTTACCTGAAGATCTTATAATAGGTACAGATAATCCCGGGTTTTTAGACATGTTTTTCAAGTCCGTACGAGACTCATCAGGGGAGAGGGAAACAGGGAAAACGAGGTCTGCCTTGGTATCGCCTGAGCCTTGGGTTATGGATAGGAGCTTTCGGTTCGCTCAGTTAATGATCCCACTTTGTGAAATGCGTAGCAGAGCACCAAAAATAAGAACCCCACCGTACCTCAGACGTACCCCCACTTCACTGTGATCAAGGACCTATTATACAGGGTAGGTTCCCAGGGCGCTGATCCACAACTCCTGGTCCCTATGGCATTCAGGGATCAGATCCTATTCTTTTCGCACTCTCACCTCACTGCAGGGCACATCGGGGCAGAAAAGACATCACAAAATGTGCTCAGATATTTCTTTTGACCTGGGGTCTATGGGGAGGTGAGAAGATACTGCCAGGAGTGTGATAACTGTAAAAAAAGGAACACCCACCGCCCTCCTCCGGTTCCCTTACAACCTCTCCCGATCATCGGACCTCCCTTTGAAAGGGTTGGCATGGACCTTATTGGTCCCCTACTAAAAGAACAGGGAGAGTTCCCCCTGTCACTGTGCCTTTTATTCCTCAGCAGAAGGAGTGGACTGCCGACTCGTTTTCCACACAGACAGCGGACGATTGTGAATGGGAATGCTGGCCCTTTAACTCAACCCCAGGCTGTGGACAGACCGCCTTCCTCGGCACCAACTGGCCAATAAGAAGGGAGGATGACGTGATCAGGGACAAGCACACTTCCAGAAGGAACGAGGAAGAGGAGAGGACCGACACGAGAGGGAGAGACCGGAGACAGACGCTGGAGGTAGCGGGACCGGACCCACGAACCACGGCGATTAAGAAGGAAGCAAAGCAGCCAGGAGGCCACCGTCCCCTTGCTTCACCGGGCCACACTTCAGGAGAAGCGTGGCTTTCCAAGGTACGGAGCCGGGTTGCGAGGTGGGTTAGGGCACAGGAGAGGTCCGACTCGTAGAGAGCGTTTTTCCTCACTCCGACCTCCTGTTCCGTTTCCCGACTTCCTTGAGCACTTGCACCCATTTTTTTTCATAGCACCGAGCACTCACGGGTGATCCCTCACTCCACTTTCCCCCATGAACGTCCAGGCAACGACATTGATTGCTTTCTCCTCCTTTTTGCATGTACCTGAGTGAGGTCGGATCAAGATACAGACCAGACCCGGTGCCATATCGCAAGCAGCCAGGGAGAAGAAGACCCGGGCAAGGAGTATTGTCACGTGCTTAATACTGGTTACCCACAGGAGGAGACGATTTTGTTTAATAAAACCTGCTTTACCAAGACACGGCCTTCGTAGCATTTTGTCCCCACCCCCAAGGTGTATTATTGTGAGCTATTCTGCATGGAAAGTACACAGGGCAGCTTGTTGTGTACTCTCTCTCTCGCCTGTCTACACTGTCTAGGAACGGCCATGAGACAATCGGTTGGGCTCGCTTTAGTCATTTATTTCACAGGATGCTGTGAATATGTTTTTGAATAAATAGAGACAAAGCACCTCACTAGTACACGTCTAATTGGATATTAAGTAATACTGTTTGAACAAATTGTTATAATTAACAAAATGAATAAATAAATACGCCATGTTACTGCCCCTCCTGTCTGTAAACTGATGAAATTGGAATTGGATAAGGATGAAAGGATGGGTAGCATAGACTGATGTTCCCTTAGTTGACCTTTAAGGGAAACTATATGTTGGTGGTTTTTGTTCCAAATTCCCAGGTGGCAACACCATTATTGTTGATGTTATTGCAGCACTATATAAGTTGCAGAGGCATCACAAGTCCCTTATCAGTTAGTCTATGTAATCGAGCTGACAGCTCTTGCTAGAGCTGGTGAATAGGTCTCTCCCCTGAATATGATAATACATGGCCCGGATCGTGAAAAGTATGATGCATATGGTTCACAATGCTAGGAAAGATGCCCATATGCCCTTAGCACACATTTTTAAGAACAAAATGTTCTATGCTTGTTTTCTTGTCTGACACAAAGTTCTGCTGGAAAATTCATGTACCTACTAGGTTATGTTTAATTTATCAGTTATTCATGTAATATGGATCTCTGTTACATTCATAGTTTTAGAGTTCCCCGCTACACCTATATTATGAGAGCATGGTCATAAGCGCAAAACATGGTTGTTCTTATGCAAGGAAAATAATTTTAGAGGTGTCTGCAGTTTTGCACAATAGTGAAGGTTCACAAAGTAGAAGCTGTATCATGATTTCTATAACTTATAAGTACAAGTTTGTTAAAAGAATAGTTGTTTTGAAATTCCTTTTTTTTAGGTTCTTCAGAAGAATAATATAGGGGCGTTTCTAAAATTGAATATCCTCTTTTTATTGATTATTTGTATGTTGTGTCTAAAGATTTTCGTTCTGTTCACTAACAGATATCTGCTGCCCTACCACCATTGTCAGAGGGGCCAGGATATCAGATCCAACCAGGGGACTAAGTGCAAGTCTAATTTGGAGCCTAGGTGAAGGGACACAGCCCAGGTGTTTCTGGCCACTATAACAGCGGTGAAGGTGGAAAGCTGGAAGAAACATGTACCCCTACCACTGATGGATAATTCTTGGGTGAAAGACGGGGTCACAAATCAGGACGGAGAGCTGATTCCTCGCTTTGTTCCTTTTTTTTGATGCCTAGCTAAGAGAGGCACAGACCGATAACAAGAGCAAGGAGGTTTTCCCTGAGCGGACCCCCTCTCCAGTTTCTGTGCATCAGGCCTCTGAGTCCCAGTCCCCAAGTGAATGCAAGACTGCACCTTTGTTGCTGAGAAAGAGGTGCCTGGGCACACTAGGAACAATCTGCGGCCCAACGAAAGAGCAGTGCGCCAGCAGGGCAACACAGGAGTTAGGGAAGGACTAGAGTTTAGGGAACAGGTGCTGTGTCTTTGGTGCCTGTTAGATTAGAGTGAAAAATGGCCTGATGCCCTGCCCTTAGCATTGCTCTCCATTAGATCGATACCCCATACTCGATCTAGCCTTACACCTTATGAGATTGTTTTTGGCAGACCCATGAATATTTGGGGGGTCCCAAAGCCACTCCCTATACATGATGTTCCCTGGGTGTTGATGAGTGACTACTTGTCACAGTTGACTGACAGCTTGCTTTCTATACATCAACAGGTCAGAGAAGCTCTTCCTGACAGGTCGCAAGGTGATGGTCATGATCTGCGACTCGGTGACTGGGTGATGGTGAAGGTGTTCCAGAGGTCGAGTAGCCTGGAACCTCGGTGGCAGGGACCTGAGCAAGTTCTTCTGGCGACCAGAACTGTAGTCTGAGTGACCAATCAGAAGAACTGGGTCCATTCCACCCACTGTAAGAAGGTGCCATCCGCCTTGGTGGAACCTGCTGCGCTGAAAGATCACCGCGATATCCTGGACACCAAGAGAGGCCGAGCTGCGTCACCTGAAGGATCTGAGGAAGTCTTCCCGGACCACACGATTCCTGGTACATCTCGATATCAGCAGCGACCCCGGAAGAAAGACACTTTGTTGCTGAAAAATACTTTTTGAGCCAGTGTCCTGGGTTAGTGAAAGTCTAAGTAGCAAAAGGGGGGACTCTTTTAGTGATACTCGTCTCAACCTCAGTGAAGAAACCAACGGCTGGCCAGGACCTTAGGGCCCCATCTGCTTTGTTGTTCAACGTCGGGATGAACATGCCTACGGAGAAGAAATCAACTGCTGCAAGAGTCTGTGATCGAAAGACTATGCTCATTATTGGACTCACTTCGATTATTGTTCTGATCGCTATAATAACATGAGTTGTAGAGGGAGTAGCTCCTGCTCGAAATCTAATGACTGCTACTACTCCTGTCCCCATTGAACACCACTACTTCACTCTTCCTTATCATGAGAAAAAGCACCGAATGTCCTATCTCAACAATACGTTCATTCAAATGTTGAGTATCGCCGAGAATATTCCTCCACACACTATGTTTTCCCTAACACTCGAACTGCCAAGGGTAATGGACCTCCTGTTATGGCTGTTACTAGAGCTCGAGCAGACCTTTGTGTGAACAGTATTGGCAGTATTCCTGAGGGGAAAAGTGATTGTGCTCTGGTGTTGAATATTACTGGAGCGAACAATAGCAATTTTTTGTCATCACACAACATCCTTTTTTATTTGTGGAAATAAGGGATATTACCTTCTACCTATTGGTTGGTCGGGTACATGCTTTGTGTTCTTTTTACTATCACCTGTGTTTTTAGCACCTGCAGCCTACCATAAAGACTATAAACTGTTTAATGACATTTTGAAAAAACGATTCAAAAGGACAATAAATCATGATGAGGTGGATCAAACTGATACTGCATTGCAGCAGTATGTTGACTTTAATTTGGGACTGTTCTTCTTTGTTGGTGCGGCCTTAAACAGCAGAAAGATTAGGCGCTTAACACGTGTTGTAGAGGCTGTAACCAATCAGACAGCCATGGCACTTGAAAATATCACAGAAGAACTACAAATTGCAAGAATTGTGGCGCTCCAAAACAGGATGGTTCTCGACGTGGTTCTGGCCAACCGTGGTGGAGCATGCCGCATCATCGGGAGCAGTTGTTGTGTCTACATCCCTGACCACGCTCCTTCAGTTTTTGAAGCGATTTCTAAGCTGCACAAAATAGCCACTGAAATCCATCAGGATTCAGGGACATGGACTTTGACTGGATGGTTGTGGACTTTGTTCACTACCTGGGGCTGGAAAATGTTAACAGTCCTATGTATATTTTTTGCAATCCTTTTTACATGCTGCTTATGTATACAATGTAGCCCGATGCTCTGTTCCCTCTGTATTTCTACCTGTACCTCATGTATACCAGCTAAACAAAATGCTAAGAATGTAAATGCCTGACTAGTAACAGACCAAGAAATTAGTGAGTTAATGATGATTGACGTCCATGATATCTTCCATGCTCCTTCTAAATCGTAGAGATGTCTTCAGCTACTGCTAAAAGGGCGTCTGTGGAAATTGAAAATAATTACTGTTAGCATGAGCTGAAGCCATCTTGGTTGTGGCGTCCATTTTGTAAGCCATGTGATTCTTCTGTCTTCACTGTTGCTTGCCTTTCTATTCTGCTTGAGTCATCAGCTTTAGTTAACTCCTTCTACTCTAAGCTCAAGCAATGTATGAGCTGAGAAAGGCCTGTAGCTGCTAGAATGCACCTGTTTGAAAATGTAAGTGCCCATCATGTTTTACTGATGTAAGTAGTTATGTTCCCAGTCCCACTTTGCTTACTAAGTGATTTCCCATTTGACCATGTTTGTCAGTAGTTATTCTTGTGTAGGCCTGTACCTTCTATTTGTAACTACATGCTTACCAGTGCAAAAAACTCAGTATATAAGGCCCATGGTTTGTGTATTCAAGCCACTACCTCCTGGAACACTTGAGGGTGTTGTATGGATGTGGTGTCACTCATGAGTGAATAAACTTGTTATTTTGAATTCCAGCTTCAGTGCCAATCTCTTCTTTGTTGGTTTAAGGACCCGTGGACAGAGAAGGGTGAAACCCTGCACCGGTGGGCCCCTAAAAAGGCTAATTTCCACACTCTAATCACGCCGCCTGTATGTTGCACCTAGAAATCCCGGGTCCAGCCAGAACCCCTTTCGCATGGAGGCTTCCCCCTCTGGCCCTGCTTGACCCTGCCTTCCGTGAGGAAATCAGGAAGGACATCAGCGACTATTTTACTGAAAACAAGGGCTCGGTTGAATCAGCGGGTACACTGTGGGAGGCCTTTAAGGTGGTCATAAGGGGGTGTTGTATTGCTAAACAAGCGGGCGTATTGAAGTCGATTAGACAGAGACTCCAGACGCCAGACACTTGAGGCACAAATCGAAGATAGAGAAACTAATTTTTACAACACGGGCAAAGGAGACTACTTAGCATCACTTAGAGGTCTCCTTTCTGAATACACTGAGGAGGCGAATTGAGAAGTGAAGTTCTTGGGGAAATATAGTATGGCTAGAAGATATGGGGAGGGAGACTGCCCTGGCAAAACACTAGCAGCCATGCTTAGACCTCCGAGAAACTCTGCCATCATCACTGAATTTAGGGATGAAAACGGTGAACCAATTAGAGGATCGCAAAAGATACTTGATCACCTAACAGACTTCTACTCTACTTTATATTCCCCTACTATCCCAGACACGAAGGAGGAGCTGCATACATATCTAGAATCACTAGAAATACTCTGGCTAGGTAGAGCGCATAGAACATATCTAGATGAACCATACACAGTAGAAGATATAATTCAGGTCATTAGTAGCCTCCCCAATGACAAGGCCCCGTGCCTGGATGGCCTGACCACTTCCTTTTATAAAACTTATAGCGCATTACTAGCCCCACAATTATTGGAAGTATACCAGGAATCGCTCGACACTGATCGTCTCCCACTCACGTTGCGCGAAGCAGTAATATTAACTTTGTTAAAGCCTGACAAAGATCACACTAGTCGTGACTCTTATTGCCCGCTTTATCTCATCAATGTCAACAATAAAATGTACTCTAAATTAATTGCCCAAAGACTACAGCCCCTACTACCACTGATAGCAAGGCGAACCAATCTGGTTTTATTCCAGGTAGATCGACAGCTCACAACGCGAGAACCTTCTTTGCCCTACTTCATTATTTACATTCTGAAACTCCTGCAGCAGCTCTGTTGCTAGACGTAACTAAAGCCTCCGATTCACTCGAATGGCCCTATTTATTCACCATCTTGAGCAGACTAGGCTTCAGCCTGGCATTTATAGCTCAGATCGGGCTTTTATATGCTGGACTCATGGCCAGGCTGCCTGTAAACAGTCTATTATCAAAGATCTTTTCTATCACTAGAGGCACGAGGCAGGGATGTCTTTTATCCCCACTCCTCTTCACCATAGCCATGTAACCCTTGGCTGCTCGGCTCCGTCAACATCATGCTAATAGAGTGGTGGGGTTTTCCCCAAGAGGCCTGCTAATCTCGCTTTACGCGGATGACATCGTCCTCTATATTAACGTTCCAATTGAAAACACCCCCCATACTCTACGAAATAACCAGATTTGGTGGACTATCTGGGATCCAAATTAACTGGTCCAAATCCACAATGTTCCCCCTTGATGGATTGTAATACCCCATTTAAACTGGAATATCCACTCAAATGGGCGGACGTCCAGTTAAATACTTTGGGATCTGGTTAAGTCGAGACATGCAGGAACTCTGGGAGATGAATTTTGGGCGGGCGATTAGCTGGTTAGAGGGGAAAATTAAAACTTGTCACGGCTGCCCCTCTCCTTAGCGGGAAGAATCGCTATAGCCAAGATGATAGTGCTGCCACAATTTTTATCTCTTTTTGTCAACCTCCCAATACCCCTTACACAAGCATTTTATAAAACACTGAGATCCTTGAAGATTCAACTGTTATGGGCTGGGAAACAGGCGCACATCTCTTGGGAGTTTCTCACTCTACCTTTGAGTCAGGGAGGGCTGGGAGCACCGGATATTCCCCTATACGCTTACTGCGCACAAGCCTAGTTCCAAAATCATTGGATATTCCCCACCCCATTTCAGCCGCATATAACTATCGAACTGGACAGAACAGCGCCCGTTCCAGTAAACGTTGCAGTCTTCTCTAAATTTAAAAGACCCAGAAACGAAATAGATACTACCGAAACACTCCCGTGAGCCTCGGACGGTATGAGACTGAGGACAAAACAGGAGCTGTTATATGCCCCCTCTGCCCCTCTCACATTTAATCCCCAGATACTGGCAATGGCAGACCGTGGCGAGATTGTACGAGCAGACAGGCTCGTCTGGAGGACTTTTGCCAATCTGTACCCAGGGTATACTTTCATCTGCCCTTCGGAGGCGATGGGAGGCAGCACAGTGCACTTCTCCGACCTATTCCTCTATTATCAGATCGGGGCCAACTGTCGCAAGTTACATAGCTCCTTCCCTGCCCCTCTACCCACTTTCCCAGCCCTAGAACAGGTACTAAATAACACATCCCAGCGTAAGCTAATCACAAGATTGTACAACTCTATGGAATTCACCTTCCCGATTATTCGTCCTGTCTTTTGAGGGTTGGAACAAAGAGTTACCCATGCCCCTTATTGGGGAACAGTGGACGTTCTGCTGTGGCCAGCTGGAGATGCTGTCCCCGAACTACAAACTCAGCTAATTCACTTTAAATTTTTGCATAGGTATTACAGGACACCCGCACAGCTTTTTCAGATGGGGCTACGCGAAGATGCTGGGTGCTGGAGATGTGGCTCACCCCAGGCCTCCTTCCTTCACATGGCTTGGTATTGCCCTAAGATAGCACAATACTGGGTAGATATGTTTGCATCAATTAACGGGCTATTAGGGTCTAGGAACCATCACCACTCCTGGGTATTTCAGGGTACACGAAAGATACCACTGCTGAGTCTAGGCACCTCCTTGCGATGTTACTGTTGCTGGCGAAGAGACAGGTGGCCATGACCTAGGGGATAGCGAGGGCTCCAAAGACCAAATCTTGGGTTTCTGATGTGACACACTGTCAAGAGCAGCTCAATACTTTCTGGGAGCTGATGCCAATGGCCTCAAGACCCCAGGACATTTTGGGTCCCTTTCAGAATTGGATTCAATATCAAGATTCATTAGATGTTAGCACAATCGAGCCTTAGGATTCCACTAGGAACTATCTCATGTTTGGACCTGATGATCAAACCGTCCTCCCGTAGCCCACTGGTAGTATAGCGCCCCCTGCTGTGTAACAACTCACTTTATTTACAAACCTGTTCCATCTAATGTCAATTTTCTCTGATAAATGTTGTGACATAATGCTCATCTTGCAAGCACATGTAATCTTGCTGCTCTATTGATTTCTCCCTGTTTTTGGGGTTGTTATCTTTACCCCGTTTTTTTCTTTTTTCTCTTTTCTTTTCTCCATTTTTCATTTTTCCCCCTCCCTCCCTTCCCTCACCCTTCCTCTCCCTTACTTTTTTCCCTTTCCTTTGCTTCCCCCTTCCTGTTGAAAGTACGAGATCATACATTTTAAGTTGAGATTACAATATGTATGTACTAATCTGTCTTGTATTGCTTATGTTTGTTTTTAGTTTTATAAAATGTTCAATAAACAAAATAAAAAAATAAAAATAAAAAAAAATCTAAAAGTGGCATTTTCAGAATGGTGACAAAAAAAATCTAGAGGATTTTACTTACAATTGTTATACACTAAACTTGATCTGTGTTCCTGCTCCTAATTGAAAGTTATCACTTATTAAAGGTAATAAAGTAGCCCAACATTGTTATCCTATGGGAGAGGCAGGCCTTGCATTAGCGAAAAACAAATGTAAGAATTTCATAACCAGGGCATGGAAAACTTAAAAGTACATGTCCTACTTTTTAAATACACCGCACCCTGCCCTCTGGGCTGTTTAGGGCAAGTATGAAAAAGGAAGGTTTGAGCCTTGCAAAAGGTATATTTTATCAGGTCGAAATGGCAGTTTAAAACTGCATCTTTAGTGAGGGAGTAAAAGGGTTGTGTGGGTGCATAGTGACTAAAATAGGTACTGGTATCCTAGGACAAAACACTTTTAATGAGGAAGGGTACTAGGGCTAAGTAAAAACAGTGGTGCTCTCACTGGCATAGATCTTGGAAGGCGTATGGCGCCCAGATTCCGTAGACCTTCAGAAAGATTTCTCTCTCACCCTTTGTCAAATATGAGGACTAAAAACAATACAAAAAAGCGGTGCTATTGTGTGGTTTTAAGGTACCGGAATAGCTACTAGTCTCAGATGTTAACTAGTAAGATGTGGTTGGTCAACATGTTTTATGCCATGAAAGCCACAAGGTCGGGCGGCACTTCATCAGGACCTAGAAAAAAGTATTGTACCAGCCCCTGTCTGAGGCTGAGGGTCTCCTCGCTATAAGAAGATGGCCGATTAGTGTGGACCGGATACCCCGGAATGGGTGCCGGTCAGTGATTCCACCTAGAAGAGGGAGACACAAGGTAGAAAAGTACAAACGACAAACTTTAGAGAAAAGAAAACAATGCATCATACATGTACAGTGAATTATGCATGACCAGTGGTGCACATACTAGTGGAAATGTGACTTGAGCCTGCTAGCTTATTCAGTGGGGTATCATCTCATCGCCGTACCAAGATCTGCAGACATTTGATTAAAATTCTAAGTAGCAACACAAAGGAAGAGGACATTTGAAAAATGTTGTGCTAACTAATACTGGACTTGCCATGTTGACGGAGTCTAGTTAGTCATAACTTACCTCGATCGAGGCAATGTTGGGCTCTTTAGCCGAAATGGAGGGTCCCGACCAATATAAGGGACACCTTCATGAGGAAGAAAAAAGCAGTAGTGGGCATATGTATTGAGTATCAAAGTTTGATCATAATGGGTTACATCATTAATGATAGAACTCAGGTGCGTGGCGGTCTGCTTAGTGAGGGCGGACATGCAGGGGTGAAGTACCTCTGCTGTGAATAAGAGGGTGTATTTAGTGTGCTAAACCAGCATGGTCTGTCCGAAATGCTGATTTTACTTGTGCTATAATTCCCATATTGTTAGATACTGGTGTGAGGTATTGAGATAGTAGGGCTCACGCTTGTCTAAGTCATCTGGGCGCTCTAGAAGTATAAATGCAGTCACTAGACAGGTGGAGCATGCACAAGGGAAACTCTCTCATGTTATCCATCTCGTTGTATAAACAAGGAAGGTAGATTAATGGTAATGCTGCAAGCATCTTCCCTATACTTTGAGGATCTATGAACTCTAGCAGTTTCTTGCAACTTAATGGACTCATCCAATCGTGTTCCAAACAGTCATCGTAATGCCGTGAGCCTCGAGAGTATTGCGTAAGTTGATTATGCCCTGTTGGTTGTGGCCCACAATATGTGCCAATAAGCGCGGTGGTAGCCCTAAAACCTGTACACTTACTTTGTGGATGATCCGGACACTGCCGTGACACCTACTCACCTCCATTCATCCTGGAACGCGAGGACCACGTTGCGGTGCCTGTATCTAAGAGACAACGGTCACATAGGTTGAGTCCGGACGGATGGTATATGCGGTGCGTGAGTGGTAAATGTGGCGGCCATCTTGGAGAAGGGAAACCAAGCAGGTCTCTCGCTACTAATTGGTCAAAATTGGGTATGGAGTCAGGTTCCCGGATAAGGAACGGGGGCACTAATGGGGGTTTTGGATACAGCACTTGGATCTATGGGTATCCTCATACCCTGGATGTGTAGTGAGGGGTCTCACATATGGGACCATTGAATATGGAGCAGTTGATCTGCGGCAAGTTAAAACTGCACTCATAGGCTGCAATGGCAGGCCCAAGACATACTTAAAGGGCTACTTAAATGAGTGGCACAATGAGTACTGCAGACCCACTAGTAGTATTTAATTTACAGGCCCTGTGTACATGTGGTACGTACCACTTTACTTGGGACTTACAAGTAAATTAAATATGTTAAATGGGTGTGAGCCAATCCTAACATGGTTTAAGGAGCGAGCACAAGCACTTGAGCACTGGTTAGCAGTGGTAAAATGCACAGAGTCCTAAAAGCCAACCAAAATGGGTTCAGATAACAAGAGGGTGAAAGCTAAAGGTTTGGGGATGACCCTGCAGAAAGGGTAAAGTACAACAGATACTGATATGTGTGATGTGCTTTTCATGCACCATTTATGTCACAGTACAATCCAACAGTTATTAACAGCAGTTTGATGTCAAATCCACATAGCTAATGGTTATCCTCCTGTATGAACTGTGACAACTTCAAGACAATTGTTAGACCTGTCAGCCCTAGGGTGGTCTTCCCTGTATTTTTGCCCTTGCCTCATTTTTCCCCCCCCCCCCTTTTTTCGTTGGCCTTAGGTCTCCGAGCGCCTTTTCACTGCTAATCAGTGTTAAGGTGCAAGTGCTCTCTTCCCCCAAGATGGCTGCCACAGGCCCCTGCTACCGCGGAGTGGCCTTCTTAGTAGCACCCTAGTTGCCAGGAGCTGGCTGGGACCCTACAACAATGTTGCGACACCAGCCCGCCTTTTTGTCCTATAGCTAGAGTGGGGAAGCTCCTGGAACTTGCTGAAACCTTCTAGAAGAAGGGTGGGGTTTACTTTTGCCACGTTAGAGGGTGGTCACCTGACCTAGGGCTACTTAAGGAAAGGAGGGAACATTTTTCAGTCTGTTGGGGCGACGCAGACCTGGGGGAACCTACGCAGGAGTTTTAGGCGGTAAGGCCTAGTCAGGGACCTATGCCACTGAAAGTGACAGGGCTTAGGTACTGCCTTTTAAGTTGAGTGAGGGACCCTGAACTAGCCCACTGATCTGGCCCAGCGGGAGGGGAACCCTGGGACAACCTACCAAGCCTGACTGAGGACTCCCTTCAGTCACCAACTCAACCTACCCACCCCCCCCCCAAGGAACAAAACTGCGAAGGGCGCCAGATCCAACAAGCGCCAGAAGAACAACAGAATCTTACCAAAGAAACTTACAACTGAAACTTACTACAGAAACTTACTGCTGAACTGCTGGGGGATCGACCAGGTACCAGCGCTGTGCTACCCCTGCGCTCCCTGACGTCCCCCGACATCGCCCTGACGTGTGGCCTGTCCTCCCAGCTGCCCTGCTCGGCGCTGGAGTCCCATCGGATTGTCACCTTCAAGCTGCAGGCCGGGCCTTAATTTCCCCCGCCCCACTGTGGGGCCATAAAAAGCACTCACCGCTGCGGCCTGGGGCCGGAAAGATTGTCCCTGCTGTCACCCGGGGCCCGCGGAGAAGCCCGGGGCCCCCGCCGCTGCCGTCGCAGCCTGAACAGCGCGCGCCGGAATTCCACGAAGGCCTCGCTAGGCCTGAAGCCATCCCGCAAGGGCCGCGCTAGGCCTGGAAGCCAGCAACCCACATCACGTGACGGGGGCGGGCTGCCCGACACCATCCCCGCCGACTCCTGAAGCAGTAGAGGCTGCGCCTCCGCAGGCCGCGCTGTCAACGGCGGCCACGGGCGCGCCTCCGACCCCCACAACCTCGCTGGCTCATCGCTGGAGGAGGAGGCCCTCGACCCGGAGATCGCCGGGAGGCCGGAGAACCCTCGCAAGGGCCCACGTTGAGCCACAGAGTAAGGTAACCCCCAGGGGAGGAGGGCAGGAGGCCCGAGAGAGGCCCGGAGCTCGCCCCTCCCCCGGGGGAAGGCCTTCGTCAAGTCTGCTGGGAGCCCACCCCATATTTCGTACCTGGATCCCCGGACCAAGTTGGTGCTGAGACGCGCTTTGGGGAACTGTGCGGTTTAGCGCTCAGGGACAGTATGTTTAGCGCTTCCGTGACTGACCCGATAGTGCTGCCATGACCAGCCACGTGTAAGGAGCCTATGTAAGGCCATGGTTCATGCATCGAAGTATTGCCAGTTCTGAAGCGCTAGTGCTTTGATAGGTGCAGCGCTATGTTCATACGCCTGGTTTAAAAAGGGCCCTATTGGGAGCGCTATGCCAATTGCAGCGCTATGCTTGAGGGCCATAACTGACGCGCTATGTCAAATGCCATGTTTTAAAGCGTTATTGCCTTGCTAGGTGCAGCGCTATGTCAAATGCCATGTTTTAAAGTGCTATTGCCTTGCTATGTGCAGCGCTATGTTAGATGCCATGTTTTAAAAGCGCTATTGAATTGCTATGTGCAGCGCTTTGCGTAAACGCTGTGTTTGACGCTCCCCAGGATCACCAGGTGTCGCGCTTTGATTCAATGCCAGGTTTTGATGTTGGAATGAACTGCTAATCTATTCCTAATGAAATGCTTTTGATCCTAAGGTTGATCTAGATAAAACTGATTGGTTTTATTCCAACTACTGTGTGGTGTCAATTATTGCGTGCGTTTCCTGTCTCAGTGGATGTGTGTGACTCTGCTCCTGGGAAAGCTCTTCTTCCGAATGTGTCTAAAGCATGCAGTCTGCAATATTAAAAGCACTTGACTTTCAGGTATTTTGCAGCTGCGTGCGTGTTATGGCTAAATAGTGGGCCGATCAACCTGAACTCAACAACATGCACCGTCTAGCGACCCAGACTGTTTCTTTACACAATGTTCAGACCAAGGTCGCTACTCACTGTTAGCGATGCGAACAACAGACAGTTCTCATATGAAGCAAAGGCGAGCAAGCATTTCTTAATTAATAACATGTAAATACAGTGTCTTGTGCAAAAGCAGCAAAACTGGCAAGATGGCTTTCTAATATCTAACGCGGTTGTGCTAACTTAGCATTGTACGTGTATAAATAGCAGTCTTCACTACACCCCCCCTTGATCGGACCACTAACCAGTAGGGGCGCAATTTCAAGAACGCAGAGTTCAAGTTTGATATAACGGAACCAAGGGCATAAATTGTGAGTCCATATAAGGTAAGTGAAAAGTTCGAAGGGAAAAAAAGGGAGAAAAAACCCATTTAAAGGGGAAAAAAATATCATCGATGGATGTTCAACGAGGGGAAAAAAAAAAAAAGCATTCCACCGGAATTTTGGATGACCTCCAAGTTAATCCATCAAGGTATAAGCACAATAAGTTGCAACAGCTTCCAAGAGGAAATCATTAGAACGTTCTTCAAAATTATCTGCCATCCAATTCAGCAAGGGGAAGGAACACATGTTCCTCGACAACCGGAGCCTCTAGTACCAACAGAGGACAACTGGCGTGTTCTTCAAGATAACTTCTCGCCAAGAATTCAGCTGCAGCCGTTCCGATGTCCCAATTCCCTAGGACTCCATGTGCTGCTCCACAGGCCATAATCCTGACACCAGAACAGTCCAACTCATGAGCCACTAAGGGGCTCATTAGCCGATCATATTCTGGGGCAGGAGACACCGAGTTCGACAAGCACAAATCCAGAGCCCATTGGAACGGACACTCTAGGCAATGAAAGACAGGCTGCACGCAAGTAAAGTAGGGAAACCGGAATGACAATCCATAGGCTATGCTTAGAGTTGCCAGTGGTAAAGTTCCATAGTATTCAAGCATCCGGTTACGAAGATGAAGCAGCCGGGACATGCTGTCGTGTGACGCAAGTTGTGCATCCATAGCGTAGCACGCAGATCAACAAAAGTACCCCAGCTACGAGGGCTAGAATCAAAGGGAGACCTCCGAAGACGCTGGAAAAAATAGAATGAAAAAATGCCGGGATCACACCAAAAATAGTTTGAAAGGAGGTCACGAGGCCCGAGCCCACAATTTTGAAAAAATGTGCCAGGCCACTTGTTGACGAGGCATTAAAGATAATCTGAATCAGGGCCCCAAAATGAAGTGGGAGATCAGTATTCAAAAGCGCTTGCACCTCTGTGCACGTGTTTGCTACGTGAAGGACAAATGTTTCCCGGGATGAAGTCAACGCGACTTCTTTTTGAGACAATAGAGCCCTTATTCTGCTCATCTTGTTGAACTCTGCTTTAAAGGTTGGAATGGAAGGCCAGATGGATACATCGAGCCGTCCATGAGGGGGTTGGGAAAAGGACGTTATTACAGCAGACTACTCTCTGTGATACAGTCACTATGTAGGGAATTCCCACTAACATCCCACAGCAAGCTTCATTATTTAATAGCAAATAACTACCGTTAGCAAGTAGCGTAAATGACGGTGTTATGACTGGCACTGGAATCCCTTTCAGGACGCAAGCTAAATTAGGAGCGTGCACATTACATGCACCATGCAATTGAATGTGCCGACACACTACAGAGTGATCCGGAGTGGAAGTGCACTCTTCACCTTTTAAATAAACCTCTTTTCCGTCCCTCATGCATCTGTACGTGAATGGGAGTGACCAAACTTCGTGCAGGAAGGCAGTACCCAGTTTTTCATATCTGCCAAGGGCATAATGTTTCATGCACGAACTGAACTTAAACAGGGGGAACGGTAATGTGATCAACCCGTGGATAAGCCACACAGCAGAGTTTAATTCGGCAACAGAGAAAGGTAAAGGTTCTAACTTTTCAATGTGCAGCAATGAGTATGTTGCATCTTTCATGGACATGAACTGTTGTTTCGCAGTTAAATTAAAAGGAAGGAACAAAGATGAAGTATTCATGTAATCCCAAGGGACTTTCCCAGCCTTTAACGTTTGCAATGTCCATGCAAACTGCATAATAGAACGCAATTGATTTTGACCATGATACAAAACAGACAAATCATCCTGCACAATATCAATCACAGATGAAACAATATTATCTAACGTATAAATTCTAGAATACAGGGTGTTAATGCTATTATCTACAACAGCCAATACTTTCTCCATATTGGCTTGATCAATAGCTCGTAATCTGGATGCAGCTTCAATCTGTGATAGCTTCCAAACCTCGTTGTAAACTGCAGATACCCATCTTTTGGACCTGCCAGCCGCAGGACCTTTAACAAAATCATTCAAATCTATTTTGTCGTTCAATTGTGATAAATGAAGTTTAACAGATGCTAAGATGGAATGTTGCAGCCAAGATTGGCATAACTTCCCTACTGAGTAGGTAGTTACAGTGTGAGAAGATTCAAAACGGGGGTCTACACGAACTTGTGTATACCCCGGTGCCAAATCCAGAAACCGATGTTGACAGGAATCTGAGCTCATTTGCCATATTAACCAACCCTCCGGATTCAATTCGGAAATATTGAAGGATGTGTTGGAAATGTATGACTGCAACGTAGCAAGGGACAGATCCGTATGATTATCCCAATTAGGATAAGCACCCAGACCCGGAGTGGAGGGAGAATTACATTTTTTAGAAGTAGCCAATCCAAAACAGGTGGTCTGAAAAATTGACGAATTCAAAAATAACATGTGGTTCGGGATGAGGCAGGCACGATGCAAAGCTTCTGTTCCCTGTACCTGCCACGGTTTAGAACCCCAAACCGATTTAAGATCGATAGTAGCTTTCCACAGATCATAGCCTCCGATTGCCAACTCGTCCATAAAGGACTTGGAATACAACAATTTGGTGTGCATCAGTCTAACTTTAGAAGCAGACTCAGCCGCAACCTTAAAATAAAAGGAGGCCGGATTCGACACACTGAAATCAGAAAAATATGTGAATTTGTCCACTAACGTGGTGGAGCTGCCCAGCCTAGGGGATGGACAGTGTTCCCATTGTGTATAATTTACAACATTTCTAAACGTATTTGCTTTGTGTAGGAAATGCGTGCCATAATGTTGATAGCAGAATTGCTCATCATAATTAGCAGTATCTAAATACAAATCCTCAGCATCAAATGCAGCATAATATTTCAAATCAGAAAACAGTGCCTCTATGGCTTGAACATCCCAATCATCTGAGTGGATGTTTTGCTTAACCACATCACCCATAGAAACACGAAATACATTTGGCACATTGATTACTTCAGTGGGACAATGAATTTGAAATTTAACAGCATCCCACGCGATCCCATCCAGTACAGGCCAGGCAGTAATGTTCAGAAAAGTCTGGTCCCTTTTCATAATATGTGATGAGGAGTGGGGGGCCAAAGTTCCATCAATTAGTCTAATTGTAGATCTTTCTTTCAGATAGTGTCCATTTATAAGTCTAAAAAACACTACCACAAAGCCAATGGACATAAACAAAAAAAATACATATGAGCACCAGCCAAATGTAAGTCCAAGGGGGAATAAAAAAATGTCTTTTGAACCAGGCAACAAAAATTGAAACTTTTGATGGGGCAAAGGAAGTCATTGAATTAGTGTCAAAGGAGTAGCGCGACTGGGTAACTGTGGTGGATTGTAAAACAGGCAACGGGACATCCGCAGGATAAGCATACTCAACATCTTCAGGTAGACCATCAGCTGTTGGTGGCAACAAAGGAGCAGTAACTGTATGCATCTCGACGGCAACATCAGGCAAGGTGGTAGAAGCTGGAGCCAAAACAGAATTTCTCAGCATCGCAGGGCAAGAAACCGCTGGAGTCATACTAAGAAGAATCAGCCACTCGCTGTAGTTTGACATTGTCAATAGAGATGTACCAGTTATCCTTGCGACCAGGAAGTGGAGGTAAAATGACTGTACGTGTACCCTGTACTCCAAGCACTGGAACAGGTGCACGATAAGAGGGTCCAAACTCCTTCTTGTTCTCCACCTTCTCACGGACCAGATCACCAACTCGAGGTAGCCAGCCGACTACCGGAATCTGAAGCGCAGCATCAGATGTGGAGGGCACGTGTTCCTTCGCTAGACTGTCTCTGGCTTCTTGTAGATTCTGCAATACAGCACAGTGATCATCTACGTCAAAGGGTGCGGCTGATGCCGCCATGTCTAGACCATCAAGGTCCGGGACAAACATTCGTATGTCAAAGAGCATCATGTATGGGGTCCGCCCACCCAGAGACCTTCTAGGGAGATTATTAAGTGCACATTGTACGTCATACAAGTGGGCTAGCCAGTTCCGGCCAGTACCTAAAACCATAGCTGTCAAAGATTGCTTTAACTCACGGTTCATTCGCTCTACCACACTATTACCCTCAGGTCGGTATGGAGACGAAAATTTGACTTGGACCCCCAAATTTCTCATGGCTTCTTTGTACGCCTTAGAGGCGAACGCAGGGCCCTGATCAGAATGAAAGGTACCACAGCGCAAAACTTCCAACAAAGACATGCAAATCCTTGATGACAGTACGGGCATCAGCACTCCTTTGTGGCCAAACCCACAGAAAACGTGTGCACGAATCCACTGCAACCAAGATGTATTTGTACGCAGTATCAGAGGTAAATGGACCGCAATGATATAAATAAACACACCCCAGTGGTTTATTAGATATGTACAACTGAGTCTGTGATGGGCGCGCCGCAGTTGAAGGTTTTATCTGCTGGCAAATGTCACAATTAAGAACATAAGCGCAAGCTTGTTTATATAAACCGCACCACCAGTAACGTTGTTGTAACAGAGATACCGTAGCTGCAACACCGGCATGGGCAGACGCCATGCCCTCGTGAGCCGCTATATCAAAGATGGATGAGTTTAGTGTGTCCGGGCAAGAGTCTGGATTTTTTATGGTTGATTATGATAAAATATCCAATTGATGCAAGTATATCAAGCGATACTGGTGAGAAGTTTGTGCTTTTATTTGTTTATCAGAAAAGAGCAAGGATGGCACAGCCAACACGTGTTTCGCCCTCTAACCGGCCATCAGGCCTAGGGCTTCTTCAGGGCTGAGCAGAGATAGAGTAGCCATAAGAGTTCATAGCACCCAGTCAAGTGGATCATATAGTTAGTATATGAGGGTGTGTTAGGTGGGAATAGAGGTGGAGGGGTGAGGAAGTAAACAAGTTGTTAAAGGAGACCAGTGAAAACGGAAGGAAGGAGGGAAGAGAACAGAGTTAGAATATGAGAGAAGGGCAAGGGTTGTTTCCGAAAAAGAAGGTGTAGTTGCAAGGAGAAGTATATGTGTGGGTTAATACAGGATAGATATTATGTGGGGGTCAACGTTAGTGATTGGGGTGGTCGAGCAAGGAGCGGTTAGGTTGTGCGGAAAGAGGGGGAATGTGATAACGGTATTTGGATCATTTAGATGGTGAGGGAGAGAGATAGAATAGAAAGTAAGAAAAGGGGTAGGTTGGCATTAGTGGAGGAACATTACATACATTTAGGACATTTGCATGATTATTTATGTTTAGTCAAATGCAAACAGAATGACAAGTGTGATAATGGAAGGTAAATAAATTACGAGGTTTTGGATAACAACAAGTAACGGTGGCGCGCGTATGCAAAAGGACATTCAGAGCAAATAGCGATTGACAATGTACATGTTTGTAAAGATTTCATAATAACAATAATTATGACAGCGTTTGTGTCCAGGACAGGAGTGGGATAGAGATCCGTTCGTAACATGCATGTTTGTAACACCATCAAGGTCACGAAGGCATTATTTCAATTTACAGATTCAAGCGGACATTCAAGATCACAAATGAGGAGAGAGCATGTCATACAAGAAGTCGGGTATTAATAGTTAATAGTTAAGGTACAATTCGTGATGGTAAAGCAATGACATGGTCGAGAGACGTCAAAAACAGGATATGTGAAATCAGATGTAAGATGGTAGAAACACAGTATATAATTACAGAATTATTTGGAGTTCAGCGTCAAGGCGGTCCGGTCAGGTATGAAGGGAAGAGAGAGAGGTTGACTTTAGTCACATTATTAGGAGGTGGCGTCAATAAAAGTGAGGCGGTGACAAGGGCGGGCCGCGGGTCGAATGTGTCCTTCGTTTAAGAACAAGGTGATTTGAAAGATGCAGTATCATGCAGGTATTAATCATTAATGATCTTGTGATATCTTTAGAAATAATCGAGACAGTAGTCATGGGCATTGTGGCAATATTGTGGAGTGTGGCTAGTTCAAGGTGTCAAGAGGTGCTCATACGCGCTAGACTCAGGTAAAAGTGTAGGAATCGTTCGTGAATGCCAACCGTAGCGTGATACTGGTGTTTCATTTAAAAGTGTGTCGAAATTGTGAAACGTACAGATGCGCTCGGCGTATTGGGTGAGCAAGGCCATGTGAGGACTATCTTTTTGCCCCACGGCCCCATGGAATCTTACCAAAACACAGATAGATCTGTTTAAATTCATTCGCAGATTGAAACTCAAGGTGTTCTTTGCAGATCAATATACGAGGCCTGAGCCCACCATAACAACTATCACGTCTGATCTATCAATTCAAGAACTAGAACATGTGGACCTACTGACCAATCTCAGTGAGGCAGACGACGATCGTGATACATTGACCAGAACGGCACTCGAACTTGGAATTGACACGAACCTCACAATTGACAGTAGACTCACTAAAAAGTCTACCTTCCTACCGCAATTACCCGCAGGTAATAGCATTGATGCTTTTCATCTAGCAGTCACACATGATCTGGAACATGAGTACACCAAATACCGAAAAAAATCTAAATACCTCCCAAAAAACATCACACAAGAGGAGAGGAAGGCCATTACAAACCTTAAAGAAAGAAAAGATCTAATCATCAAGGAGGCAGACAAAGGTGGAAACCCGGTTACACTACATATTGATGACTACATCCATGAAGCGAACCAACAACTTGCCGACAAATCCTGCTATGAACACCTCACCAAAGATCCAACAAAAGATATACTCACATCAATCAGCACTATGCTGGACAAATGGTACACATCAGGACTCATATCACAATCGGAAAAATCTTTCCTATATATTCCGTACCCTACTATGCCCACCCTATACCTCCTCCCTAAGATTCACAAGGGAATTCACCCCCCTCCAGGAAGACCTATCATAGCAGGTATAAATTCACCATGCTCTAGACTAGGTGAATATGTTGATAGGAAACTACAAGGACTGATGAAGGAAATACCATCCTTCATCCAGGATACAAAAGACATCCTGGATAAACTTCAAGACATCGCCTGGGAACCAGACTTCATATTGGTCTGCATAGACATCGTAAGCCTGTACACATCTATCCAACATAAAGACGGACTGAATGCAGTACAATCCTCACTATGGACACAATCGGCAAACCTACTTGAAAGTAACAAAATGACCCTGGAAATGCTGAACTTCTGCCTAAATAACAATGTCTTTAGCTTCAATGGAAAGATATACCGGCAAACACGCGGTACGGCCATGGGAGCCAAATTTGCGCCGCCGTACGCCTGTATCCTAATGAGTCACGTGGAGAAATTCTGGCTATGGGACCCAGAATTTTCAGAATTCACACCCCACATCATAACGTGGCGACGGTACATAGATGACATCCTATGCATCTGGCAAGGAGATGAAACATCGCTCAACAGGTTCCTGAAACTACTAGACAAAAACCCCTGGGGAATTAAAACAACTCATACCTTCTCTAAAAAAGAGATCAACTTTCTTGATGTTACACTCTATGTCAAAAATAATACCCTACAAAGCAAACTATATCGGAAGGAAACAGCGGCCAATTCCATTCTACGCGCTGACAGCTTCCACCCACGACATAACATAAGGAACATTCCTAAAGGTGAACTGCTGAGAACACGCAGAAATTGCAGTGAGGACGACGTCTTTAAAACAAAAGGCGAGGAAGTCATATCTAGACTCACACAACGAGGATATGACCACTCAATGCTGCAGAATACACTGACCTCAGTGGCCAAAGTGGAGAGGAAACAGATGCTCAGGAAAAACACTGAAGAAAAAGCAGAAAAAAAGGAAGATTCAGCACTACGCTTCATTACTGACTATAATATTGGCCATCATCAAATCAGACAAAGCCTCAAAAAACATTGGCATCTATTAAAACAAACACCTAACATTAGTCAAGACCTCAAAACATACCCGGAAATCACATTCAGACGTGCACCAAACCTAAAGGACATGCTCTGTAAATCGGAATTTGAAGACAAACGCAACACAGTCACTACGTTCCTAGACAGACCGCCAGGATTCCACACATGCAAAAATTGCAGCATCTGCAAACTAAGCTGCAGCAAAACCAAAAGAATACCTATAACACAAGGAAGGGAATTCACCATAAAGGAATGGATTGATTGCAATAGCAAATTCTGTATATACGTGATAATCTGCCCCTGCAACCTTCCACACATTGGCAGCACAATCAGACCACTACGGATCAGGATTCAGGAACACTACCGCAACATCCACAAACATTCTACCGGTCACCCACTCACTGAACATTTTGATGGCACTCATCCCCACAAAAAGGACTTTCAATTCTTTGGATTGGAAATTATACACCAAACCAAACGAGGGGGAAATCGTGAACTGAAACTACGAAGACGCGAGAGTGAACTCATCCTGAACTACAAAACCACAACTTTGGGACTCAATAAAGATGCGGAAATGCATGTTTGGTTAGGAGATGACTAACTGCTTCTCCTTCCCTCGCTTATTGGTCCATCTGCACCTCTGAGCCCCAAGACTTCACCTCTGTGCCTTTCCTAATAAAACCCTCCACAAGATGTGCACCGTCTTTACTACCAGAGAATACGCAGCAATTCCCCACTGACAGATATTGCATCGGAAATCTCAGAGCTAATAACTCCAAGCTACCTTGTAAAACCGAATACTCGTTTGCAAGCTTTAAATCCCTTTTTTACCTCTCTTTATAATACAGAACATCCAGGAATACCTACATCTACAAAATAATTGATGTAATACTGCTGTTGTTTCATCAACGCGCTTTCATGCAAATGTTCATTCGTTATGTTTTTTTACCTATTTCCTCTCCCCAATCCAAAATGGCAACCGCCCTTCTCGTCCTACTTGCTAATTGGCCAATTGCTCCTCTCCAAACACCCCGCTCCAATATGGCGCCAATCGTTAGTTCACCGTCACTTCCAGTTCACCCGGAAGTCTTTACACACGATCACCTTATCTGCGCACAATCCTACCGGCTTCACATCGCGCCACGATCTGAGAAACCCTTCGGCACCTGGCATTAGCCAAGACAATAGGTAAGAACTACCAGACCACCCCCGTATTGTCCCAATTGACGTCGGCCTTTTTACCCGCACTTCAATTGTTCTGCTTTGTTTTGATTTCCCTCTAGAATCTTCGGGTTGACAAACCCTTACAATCATTCTGATATCCCATTACCTGACCTCCCGGTAAGGGAACCTCGATCTTTTTGAGCACCTCACATGGCCTTGCTCACCCAATACGCCGAGCGCATCTGTACGTTTCACAATTTCGACACACTTTTAAATGAAACACCAGTATCACGCTACGGTTGGCATTCACGAACGATTCCTACACTTTTACCTGAGTCTAGCGCGTATGAGCACCTCTTGACACCTTGAACTAGCCACACTCCACAATATTGCCACAATGCCCATGACTACTGTCTCGATTATTTCTAAAGATATCACAAGATCATTAATGATTAATACCTGCATGATACTGCATCTTTCAAATCACCTTGTTCTTAAACGAAGGACACATTCGACCCGCGGCCCGCCCTTGTCACCGCCTCACTTTTATTGACGCCACCTCCTAATAATGTGACTAAAGTCAACCTCTCTCTCTTCCCTTCATACCTGACCGGACCGCCTTGACGCTGAACTCCAAATAATTCTGTAATTATATACTGTGTTTCTACCATCTTACATCTGATTTCACATATCCTGTTTTTGACGTCTCTCGACCATGTCATTGCTTTACCATCACGAATTGTACCTTAACTATTAACTATTAATACCCGACTTCTTGTATGACATGCTCTCTCCTCATTTGTGATCTTGAATGTCCGCTTGAATCTGTAAATTGAAATAATGCCTTCGTGACCTTGATGGTGTTACAAACATGCATGTTACGAACGGATCTCTATCCCACTCCTGTCCTGGACACAAACGCTGTCATAATTATTGTTATTATGAAATCTTTACAAACATGTACATTGTCAATCGCTATTTGCTCTGAATGTCCTTTTGCATACGCGCGCCACCGTTACTTGTTGTTATCCAAAACCTCGTAATTTATTTACCTTCCATTATCACACTTGTCATTCTGTTTGCATTTGACTAAACATAAATAATCATGCAAATGTCCTAAATGTATGTAATGTTCCTCCACTAATGCCAACCTACCCCTTTTCTTACTTTCTATTCTATCTCTCTCCCTCACCATCTAAATGATCCAAATACCGTTATCACATTCCCCCTCTTTCCGCACAACCTAACCGCTCCTTGCTCGACCACCCCAATCACTAACGTTGACCCCCACATAATATCTATCCTGTATTAACCCACACATATACTTCTCCTTGCAACTACACCTTCTTTTTCGGAAACAACCCTTGCCCTTCTCTCATATTCTAACTCTGTTCTCTTCCCTCCTTCCTTCCGTTTTCACTGGTCTCCTTTAACAACTTGTTTACTTCCTCACCCCTCCACCTCTATTCCCACCTAACACACCCTCATATACTAACTATATGATCCACTTGACTGGGTGCTATGAACTCTTATGGCTACTCTATCTCTGCTCAGCCCTGAAGAAGCCCTAGGCCTGATGGCCGGTTAGAGGGCGAAACACGTGTTGGCTGTGCCATCCTTGCTCTTTTCTGATAAACAAATAAAAGCACAAACTTCTCACCAGTATCGCTTGATATACTTGCATCAATTGGATATTTTATCATAATCAACCATAAAAAATCCAGACTCTTGCCCGGACACACTAAACTCATCCTACTTCATTTTAGGGGGATAGGGGTTTCTCCCCCTGTCTCTGGGCCAGAAAAATAAGAAGAAAATACACGCTTATTATATGATGAGTAAGGGATGTGGATCTTTTTCCCCTCACCTAAAACGCTATATCAAAGATGGTCTGCAGTCCGCGTTGGGAATCAATCTGTCACCAACGTCGTTAATCCTCACTAACGGGACGTTATCAGGACTCAAGCGATAATGGTAACGAGAAGGGAAACCTCTCGGGTACTTTGTTCCCTTCTCTGTAGCAGCAAAAGCTGCCAAGATGTCATCATCGATCTTACTTCGTGATCTTGTAACTGCTGCTACTAAGTATGTCGCCACTGCTGTTTTTGCTGCCTCGTCAGCTAGGCTGTTGCCGACAGCATGGACACCAACTCGTTGGTGACCAAGAGTGAGAATAACATTCTCGAGAGGCAGATGTTCTTTAAGTTCTGCCACTCGAACCCAAAGCGTTTTATGCTTAATTGTGTCACCTTTGGAATCACGGTAGTCATTTTGAGACCAAAAATGTAGATTGTCGTTGTAAGATTGAACACAATAAAACGAGTCACTCACTATAAGATTACTGACTCGAGGATCAGCAAACTCCAGTGCAAGCACCAGAGCCCGAAGCTCCACCAACTGTGCGGTACAATCACCCAATGATTGCGTATGCACGACATCAGATTGGAATTCACCATTCACGAAAATACCGACCACAATTGCGCAGGCCGCTGAATAGGCATGCTTCGATCCAGTCGCCGGTTGCGCAGAACCGTCAGTGTAAATGACACAATGGTAATCCTCGAGCAGGGGCAAAGACAGAGGAGCTGGATAAACGAATTCATACAGTAAGAACTCCTGAGTCTGCAGAGCTGCGTCAAAGATATATATGGCGTCGGGCGATGTCAAGGAAGTGGCCCATTGTATCCACCGTGGATGCAAAGCCTTAGAATTTGGCACACTTGCTTTCGTCACCGCCTCAAGGGCAGGATATGGTGTGACCACCAACATGCGTTTTCCTTGCGATAGCGCTCGTTCTTTCAGAATCGCCATCTGTACTGCCGTCAAAACTTTCTCGACAGCAGAAAATCGCAGTTCAGCCAAAGTGTACAGGTGTGATTTGTAGGCAATGGGGACTGTGTCGCCCTCATTGAACGTTAAGTACGTGAAACCCACTGCGCCTGGCACAATTCTAATGACCAGGTTAGTGTGGTTATCACGTGTCAGTAAATATTTTGAAGCAAGAAGGTTAGCTTGCAAAGATTGCAATATAGCTGAATGCTCCGGCAGCCAGCATGATTTGGAAAAAGTAGGTTGTACCAAGGCATAAAGCGACTTGATACGCTGGGCATAATCAGGAATGTACGTTCGACCGAAATTCAGAAAGCCCAGTAAAGATTGTAACTTCGTCAGTGTCGTAGGAGCACGTAGGCATGCGCATTTCTCTAGGAAGTGTGGAGCCAATTCATTGTCCCCAAACAACACTGTATATTTCGCAATGTGAGACTTCGCAAAGTTGAATTTGTAACCGAAGTCTGCAAACAAAACAATATTGTGATCAACGCGGCACAGATGCGGCCACAACTCGTCATCTGTGAGATAAATATCATCCACATACAAGTACGCATCAGGGTCTATGCTCTCTAACAGAGAGACTACACGAGCGCCAAAGACACCAGGGCTGTTCTTATAGCCCATCGGTAATCTTTTGAAATGTTTTTGTTTGCCGCCCGAGGTGAACGCTGTCCATTCACTACTAAGAGAGGACAGGTTATGGCTGTAAAAGCCGTTGGAAATGTCAAGTGTGGTTTTAAACCGTTTTCTCACGAGACTATCGACGAGAGCCGAACTGTGGGTATTCTGTACTGCGCATGTCCGGCAATGGGAGTTTAAATGCCGGTAATCCAAAACCAGGCGGTACGACCCATCAGGCTTCGTCACAGTGAATAAAGGATTATTCATTGGTGACACACATGTTTCAATTACACCTTGATATTCCAATTGTTCAAGGATAGCCGCGACGTGAGGTCTTGCTTCGCGACGCATGGGATATTGGGGTTGTGGCTGGGGCGTGGACTGCAACGGAATCTCATGGCTGGGAGAAAATTTATCCCAGCCTACCTGATTACGATACAAAGTAGGCGCTAGCACAAGAGCCCACTCCTCGGCGAACTTCTTAGCTTGGTCCTTTGGCACTGTGTGCGCAAAGGACGGGAGGATCATCTCCTCCCCTCTAGGAGCATCTAAAATGAAAGCCGGGGGCCAGTCTGCCTCTGCCAATAGAATATCATACGAAGAGGTCAGATTATCCCCAAAAATCCCTTGAATCGTGCGTTGTATGTCACCTTCAATTAACAGGACTATATTATACAGTCTGTCAGGGGGAGCCACTCTAGTGTCAGCAGTTTCTACAGTTATGGACGTATCAGTTGCTGTTGCCACCAGATATGGACGCAGTGCTTGTTGCCCTACTGTAATTTCCGCCGCGCTGTCGAGCCGCGTTAGTGCCCATGTCAGGTTCTGAAGCTGCGTCCGTGTGGCATACCTCGCTGTTAGCGCAGCAACTTTCTTCTTCTGAAACGGAGGTCGTTGACATGCAGACTCGTCCTGCTTGCCTTTGCCGTCAGTCTGACGGGGTTGCTCGCGACTTTGGGCACCCCGTCCTTTCCCACGGTCTCCGCCACCGGATTGTGAAGCCGATGTTTCCTGTGAAGAACGAGGAGAACGTTGTTCAGAAACCTGAAACCTATCAGGTGACTTAATACTAGATAGATTGCGCAGATCATATGTGCGTTCACTAGACGACTGTACGTGTGAGGCAGGACGAGACCCCTGTTTCTGTTGCTGCTTCCCCTGTTTCTTTGCCCGCCAATTTTGTTTAGGAAAATTAGGGCGTTCGTCTTTACTAGACGAGCTCACCTTAGTTTGCTGTACTATATCAGGAATTATCACAGTTGGTTTAACACCTAAGGCACTGCGGCCTATGGTCCTATAGGCTTCCGCGATTATTTTAGCGAACTCCTTAGGCCTGTCGAGTTCGTCCACGCGGTCCAGCTTATTAGCTACTTGGAACTGCATGGCATCTCCTTTGACGTTGCCCATTACCATGGAAGCAACCACATCGAATACTCCGACAAGCCTCATTCCCAATTCAACAGCAGCCTCCGCCCCGTGATTCTCTTGAACACGTTTAATGACGGAGGGTAGTACAGACATAGACGGAGTGCCGAAGCACTTCGAGTAGGTCGCGGCAAAGACCTTGCCCTTGTTTGCGCAATCGGCCATATCTGGGACCAAGTCTTTCGGCAAATTAATGGTGAGAATCCTGTGTTTCTCCACAGGAGAGGTATGCGGAAAACCCGCATCCAGTTGGTAAAATTTCTCAGCAAGCCAATAAGGCAAATCATCCTTATTTTGGGGGCGCTTGCCCATCACCAAATTAACCATAACAGGACTAATAACCACCGCGTGGTGGTCCGTTGGTTGTCCCGCAACAGCAGGTGCACCCACCTGCACGTTGCGTGACACGTACTGCACTAAAGCCCTATGAACTGTAATCAGGGCTGTGTGTAGTACCCGCAACTCAGCCACTGCCACCGTGAGATAGCGGGGATGAGGCGTAAATCTGGCTAGCACCGGCCATATGTCCCCTGCAATAGACAACGGGCCCATTCTAGCCGGTGCAACACCATGGGGAAGGGCGCCATTAAACCAAATGGTATGCTGCCAGGCAGAAATAGGAATTTCTTGTGTCCTATATGGCATATAGACTGCAGGTAGCTGCGTGGGAGTAAAGGAATGAAATGTATCATCGTCTGCATCCACCGCTGGAAAAGTCACCCAAGAGTAAAACAACTCATACGAGTAGGACGCATCAGCGCTCACCACAAAAATAACAGCCATTCCATCATCCGGCACCCCATACTTCGTCAAATGACGGCGCAGAGGTGCACGACTATGTGCGGCAATGTCAACCGCCATAAGGACACACCAAAGAGTATCAACGATATCAACAGTAGCACTGGGGTTCAGAAAAAACCTTTTTAATGATCAAGCTTGAAAGAACCTATTAGTCGAGACACAGGTAGGTTAAACCCCTCACTCCCGTTAACCGGAAACAAGAGTGAGGGTGTTGTGGACTAATATAAGCACTACTAAGGCGTTTCAAATCAATCGACCAAACGTTAGGTGCGCCATGTTGCAGGGATTCTGCTTATGCACAGAACTATGCACAGGAAACCAGGACCTCAGTGAATTGTGGTGTACCAAAAACTCACCTCAGAACACAGAACCCCTTATCCGACCAGCATCAGTGTCCCATTCGTTATCCGAGTTTTATCTCGGCGGTCCCAATGTATAGACAACCCAGAACAAGCGACTTAGTGTATTCTCAGGAATGGTGGGAATCAGAAATACCTGTTCGTAATTATTCTCATATCAGTCCACAACAGAATAAACAGAGACACGGTAAAGTTTTAAGAGTTTATTTTATAAACCTTGTGTCCTAAGATGCAGTACTTTGGCTAACATAAGCAGACAATTGATTAATATCAAAACCATCAGCATAGTTACAATACCATAGACACTGAAAGGAGTAATCATAATAAAATGACAGTGAATGACAGCCACCTTCCTTTCGCTAGTAAACTAATATTATTATTATTAGACTAATAAAAGGTCTCTAGGCTTGAATGGGGAACCCCATACCGTAAAGATCAGCTTAGTGGAATCACATCACAGGATCAGCTAGACTCTGCTCCTGGGAAAGCTCTTCTTCCGAATGTGTCTAAAGCATGCAGTCTGCAATATTAAAAGCACTCGACTTTCAGGTATTTTGCAGCTGCGTGCGTGTTATGGCTAAATAGTGGGCCGATCAACCTGAACTCAACAACATGCACCGTCTAGCGACCCAGACTATTTCTTTACACAATGTTCAGACCAAGGTCGCTACTCACTGTTAGGGATGCGAACAACAGACAGTTCTCATGTGAAGCAAAGGCGAGCAAGCATTTCTTAATTAATAACATGTAACTACAGTGTCGTGTGCAAAAGCAGCAAAAGTGGCAAGATGGCTTTCTAACATCTAACGCGGTTGTGCTAACTTAGCATTGTACGTATATAAATAGCAATCTTCACTACACAGGCAAGCATATGCCAAGCACGCGGTGCCTCAAGACCTAAGATTAGTAATCTTTGCGCATGCATGAGAGTTTCCCTCTCAAACGAGTTAGTAACATGGTTATTTTTGCGGTATTGGTTTGCACATGCGCAAAGGGTTTTTCGGTTTCAAGCGGGATTTCAGTTCTGTAGCAAATTATTCTTTGTTATTCAAGCGTGCATAAAGCTCTTTTCCCCATATGTAAATGTCGTGTGCATGTTACTTTTCTCTTATTTATTATTTTCTGGTTATTAGTACCTATTAATGAGAGATTGATCCGAGCAAGTTTCTTTTCCTGGAATCCTTGCTCCGTCAATCCCCCCCTCTGATGGCACTTTAGAGCCATCATAAAATACCCATCATTACTAATTGCCAACTTTATCGTTTAATCTTGGTACCTACGTTATTTTCTACACACACTTTATTTTATCTCTTTTATGTTCATTTCTTTCATCTTACCATACAGATTGTCTCTCATTTCCTCCCATTTTCTCTTTGTTCCCATCCTTCTATTCTTTATTTCAATCATTAACCCAGTTCACATTTTTCCCTTGCAAAATGTATAGGTCATTACTATCATTAATATCACTAATGCTATTGAAATCACAGGGATTCATATTTTTCCTAATAAACTACTTCCAAAAGTGGAAAACCAGGTACCTATTTTAGAAAGACTTTTACTAAATTTTTCCCATACACCGTCAACCTCCAGTTGGGTCAACTCTTTATGAATCTTTGTAATATTCTTGATAGAATTCCTCAAAACATTTACTTTTGTCCGGGATATATGTACAGCAGTGTTGAACTTTCAACATGCCACAAACTTCTCCCTCTTTTGCCAATAGGATATCAAGGGCAAGTCTATTTTGCAAAACCATAGATCTGATCGCAACCATTTCAGTATTGATCATTAAGAATCCTCCGGCGCGGGCGCCTGATCTTTCCCTTCATGACCTCCTCCAGCGGGAACGTTTCACCCTTCCAGGTCT
This sequence comes from Triturus cristatus, assembly GCF_964204655.1. Taxonomy (NCBI): domain Eukaryota; kingdom Metazoa; phylum Chordata; class Amphibia; order Caudata; family Salamandridae; genus Triturus; species Triturus cristatus. The sequence goes on along the minus strand of NC_140579.1, from coordinate 981,177,773 downwards.
TAGCGACTCTGCAGCGGCGGAGCTGGACCTTCCGCTTACCCCTGAGGAGGTGGCGGCCGCCATTTCCCGTATGGTGTTCGGTAAGACGCCAGGCCCGGATGGACTCCCTCACGAATTCTACTTGTCCTATCGAGATACTTTGGTCCCGCCTCTTCTTGAGATGTATGCTGAGGCGGTGGAGTGTGGCTCCTTCCGCCCGGAGACGGACCTGGCTACCATCGTAGTAATTCCCAAGTCCCAACGTCCCTCGAGCAGCTGCTCGGATTACCGTCCCACCTCGCTCATAAACACCGAACTCAAGATTTTTGCCTCCGTCCTGGCCAACCGTATACGGCCCAGTCTCACCTCCCTCGTTCATCCAGACCAGTGTGGCTTCATGCCTCTCCGAGGCACTAGACACTGCCTATGACACCTCCATCTTGCTCTTGCACACCGGCATTTGTTGACCCCATATCTCTCTCTCCTACTTGTGGACTTCGAGAAGGCCTTCGATTCGGTTGACTGGGGCTACCTGGAGGCTGTTTTGGTACAGATGGGTTTCGGTGCCCCATTCCGCAAGCTGGTGGGGACGCTGTATCATCGTCCACGTGCACAGGTCCTGGTCAATGGAGCTTTATCTCGCCCCTTCCCCGTTTGCCGAGGCACGCGGCAGGGGTGCCCTCTCTCCCCGATCCTCTTCGCGCTGGCCATGGAGCCTCTGGCCTGCCTTATTCGCGGCGACCACTCCCTCATGGGATGGCGGTGGCCCGGCTTTGCAGAAGATAAAATTGCACTCTATGCAGACGACGTCCTGCTGTTTCTGGCGGACCTGGCTCAGTCAGGACCCCGATGCCTCTGAGCCCCTGGTCTCTTTGAACGTACCTCTGGCTTGCGGCTCAACCCGACTAAGTCGGTACTGGTCCCCCTACACATGTCCAGGGAATGCTTCGATTGGCAGTCGACGATTCCTCTGCGTCGGCTGTCCTTCAAGTATCTGGGGATTTGGGTGGCCCTTCTCCCTGAACTCGCGTGGTCGCTGAAAGTTACCCCGCTGGTCCACCGGGTACGTGCAGACCTCTTGAAATGGCGTGCTCTCCCCCTAAATCCCCTGGGTCAGATAGCCCTTTTCAATTTGATGGTCTTACCCCGTTTTCTTTACATGCTCCAGAACACGCACCTCCTGTTCGCCAGATCTTGAATTCGAGAGATTGACGGACTGATCACGAGGTTTCTGTGTGGGGGGAAGAGGCCCAGGCTGGCCCTGGCCCAATGTCGAGTCCCACCGTTTGACAGAGGTCTCGGTCTGACGAGCCTCTACCTGTATTATCTAGCGACCCGGCTCCTTACGTTTCACGACTGGTTTAACGGCGGTTGGTCTGACCCGACATACCGCCTGGAATTACACATTCTGGGTTTCACCTCCCTCCAGGGAATGCTCTACGGTGTGGCTGTCCCCCGAGCTCTTCCTGAGGTCACCCGTGGGGTGTTCCTGGCTTGGCGGGCCTCGTTACGCTACACCCGCTGGTGGGGCAAGCTGACCCAATACACCCCCCCGTGGCACCCGGCTTAAAGAAGTGGTTTCCTTGGCAGGGTTCTGACAGTGGGATCACCTCGGGATCTCCCTGCTGGGCGATGTCTGGAGCTCCTTCCCGGACCTGCAGGCTAGATATTCCCTCCATTCCTCCCAGTTCTTCCGCTACTTGCAGCTGCGCCATGCCCTCCGCCCCTCCTTACCGTTATATAGTCCGCCCGAAGCCAAGATCATGACTGGGGATTTGGGGAAAGGGGGGATCTCCAGGATATATCGATCACTTACCAACAACACCCCCGACTCCCTTTCTCAGCTCCGAGGTCGGTGGGAGGGTTGGCTCGGAGCTCTGGAAGACGCCGACTGGACTGACGCCTTAATGGGCCCTAGAACGATCATGGTCTCAGCACGACTCCGAATGGTTCAAGTCTACTTCCTACACACTGCCTACCTTACACCGTTGCGTCTTCATACCGCTGGGCTCCGACCGGATGCCTGTTGCCCTCGCTGCCCCCACCCCTACGCAGACTTCTACCACATGGTGTGGCTTTGCCCTGCGATACAGCGATACTGGGAGTCTTTGGTTAGGGAGTTGATGGAGGTCCTGGGTTGGGAGATACCTTTGGATCCCACGCGGGTTCTTTAGGACGTCACTGATGGCCTGGACGGCAACAGAGCCGAGAAGGTCTTTCTGAACACGACCTTGGTGGTAGCCAAAAGAGATATTGCTGCCCAGTGGTTGACTGACACCGCGCCAACATTGGCCCGCTGGCGCAGAGGCGTGGACTGGTGTGCCACACAGGAACGGCCTCCTTATGTGGCCAGAGGCTGCCCTTAGAAATTTCGATGAATGTGGGGGAAGTGATGGAGATGTAGGGTGGGCTGGGTGGACCTACGGGTTGCCTATGGATGTTTTGGTCTCTGCTCTGCACTTATGTCATTTAATGTATCGATGTGGATTGTGGCTATTTTGGTCTGACTCTATTCAATGTACTTCTGTATGGTGCTGTTTTGGAAATTTCAATAAAATTGATTATCAAAAAAAAAGAATCCTCCAGCAGTATCTGTTGATAATTGGTCAACTACAGTAGACAATTGACGTATCTTATGTGAATTCAATATGACTCCAACTGACGGTATCAGTGCACCAAATATATCACCTACTATTTCTATAAAACTTACTCTTTTATTTCTTGTTAGTCCTTTATCCTTTGTCATACATTTCATTGCTCTTAGTGATGTGGTATACCTTTGGAAATACAATGGCAATGTAACAACTGCCATATCATCGTGCAGGTAACCTATGATAGGCATTTTTACCCCACACATAATAAATTCCCGGTAATACAAGATCAGTTCCCCCTTTCAGTCCCCATCCCCCCATTATTAGGAAGGTATGTTCCTATTCGCTAGTACCAATGAAAATACTATAATATTCAGTTTTTAATCTATGTAGACGGAGTTTCCCCAATTTTGACCAGTCTAGGGTCATTGCAGCATGAGTCTCGCCTTTCTTATAATCCCCTTCTAAAGCAACCCATTGAGGTATGTGGGACTTTTGCTCAACCGCTTTCTTTTGGAAATCCTGCCTTCTTTCTTATACTAAATTTAGAAAATCTTTTTCTTCATCATGCAAAAGGCAAGTTAGATTATTTCTATGTGCATGTGTTCTATCTATGGGATTCGTTGTTAGAACTAATTCTCCCATGAACTCTGCATTTTTACCACTAAGTACTGGATTCATATTTCTTCTAATAGGGATTTCTGAAAATACTAAATCCATGTTACTATAATAATATTGCAACTTACCAGTAACATAAAAATAAACTAATTACAACACTACAAAACACACCATAAGTTAATGGAAGATGGTGATATGTCACTCCTTCTGAGAAAGAAGTAGGTAGTTTCATGCAAACATAACAGTCACTCACATCCATTGTGTTAACATATTGGTAAAGGAGTTTAGTAAATGCATTTAATGACGAATCACTATTTGATTTATCATGATAATACATGCTTTTATCCATTTGAACTAAATCTGTAGTAGCTGTTTTCTTAGTAACCACGCTCACTCTTTCACTAGTATTTGTGTTATTCTCATTATTAGTTACCATTAGGACAGGTATCACAACTGTTAATAATTACCACATAGAAATTAATATTGTAATACCACATAGACAACATTTAACACATTGTCGTTTTAAGTTAGAATTTGGAGGTTCAATCACTTTTACTTCCGCCATTTTAGTATCTAAAATTATTTCTAAAATTGAATTTTCTAAAAAAAAAATTGAATTGTAAAAAGTAAAAACTTTGTGTGATCCCACTCTTCAAAGGCTTTCAGCTTTTGGTCAGTCCTTCTTCCCTTTCGATCTTTTCTTCTTTTGATAATTTCTCAGTGAATCCACCCTTTGTACAAAAGTATTTTCTTTAGGGTGGTCTCAAATCCCTTTCATCAGATCCTTCAACAATGTTATTTTCTGATTCTCCGTTTAGATCAAAATTTTCTAAATCCTCTAATATAACATAGGTCCACTCTGGAGCCTTATATTTTCTATTTGGTACTCTCGTTCTTTTTGACAATCTTAATGATTTTCTTCTTGTTTGTTCTTTCTCATTCTGACTTGGTACCTCTTTAATTGCTCTAGTTCTTTCCCTGTTTTTCTTCTTAGAAAGTATCTCAGTCTTTTCACTCCACTCGGCCAGTGATCACACTTTTAACTCTTTTTGTCTGTACTGCCTTTTCACCATCTTTATCTATTGCAAGTGTCCTTTTATTTTCTCTTTCTTCTGGCTGGACTGGTTCTGAATTTTCAGCTTCTTTTTCTTCTGCTGTTTGTATTTGCTCTGAACCCTCTGGTCTTTCTTTTTCTTCTGACTGAGCTTGATAAGGATTTTCTAGAGAAGATCCTTCTATTCTTTGTTCACTTTGTTCTGGTCTTTCAAGCTCTAATTCTTTCTCAGTCTCTTCAGCAGTCTCTTTAGTCCCAGTAACTGATGCCCACTCTACTTGACTTGTACTTTGTTGTTCTTCGTCAATACGTTCTTCAGAGTCTGCCTCTCTGATTTCTGCAACTTCACAACTCTCAGCTTCTGGTTCTTGTCTTTTTTCTACCAGTTGCTGCTCTTGTCATTCAGGTGGACTTGGGACTCTTTGGGTATGACTGGCATGGATCCAATTTGGTAAGCCAGCACACTTCACTGCTGTTGTCGTAACCAATATGACTTGATGTGGTCCTTTCCACCTGGGTTTCAAACACGACTTCCTCGTGTGCTTCTTTATCACGACCCAGTCTCCAGGACACAAATTATGAGCTTGGTTTGGCTGTACAGCGTTTGCATCTTCTCCAACCGGGTGAGACACAGAACGTACCAGATCAGCTAGTCCTTTACATTAGTCCAACACTAAATCATCAGTTATATTCATTAATTTGTTTACAGGTACAAATGCCTGTCTCATCGCTCTTCCCATGAGAATTTAATGCAGACTTAATCCTGTTCTTCGGTCAGGAATGCTTCTATGGCTCATCAATACAATGGGCACAGCATCGGGCCATTTCAGTGAAGTGAATGCACACACCTTTCCTGACCTGGATTTTATTGTACCATTAAGCTGCTCAACCACTCCAGAGGCTTCTGGTCGGTAGGCACAATGTAAATTCTGTTCAATTTTGAAAGCTTCACAAATTAGTTTAATTATCTCATTATTAAAATGAGGTCCTCTATCTGACTCCAAAGTGACTGGAAATCCAAATCGCGGAATGAGCTCTCTCAATAGTAGTTTGGCAACTGTGAGACTGTCATTCCTGCTCGTGGGATAGGCTTCCACCCATCGAGAAAACAGACCCACAATAACAAGGACATACTTCATACCGTTGCACGGTGGCAACTCAATGAAGTCTAGATGCAATCTTGTGAATGGTCCTTCTGCCTTTCCAATTTTACCCCAACTGACCACTGTCTTTCTCCCTGGATTTTGCAGTTGGCAGGTCAAACATCTTTGGCAGAGACTTTCTGCAACAACCCTGAACTTGGGATTAAACCACATCTATCTGAAACGTCTAATCATGGTATCCCTCCCAACGTGTGTAGTTCCATGATATACCCTAGCCATTTGTGACAACAAGCTATCTGGCATTATTGGTCTAACATCTGAACACACCCACACGTCATCGTCAGCCCTTCTTGTGCAACCTGTTTTAATCCAGTGTTCCTTTTCTTTCATGTCTGCCTCATCCTGTAATTGTCTAACTTCATCCCACATTTCAAAAGCAGAGAAAAACATTTGTTGGCAATTGGTAACTTCTTTTCCCATCCCTCTGTTCAAAGACATTGTATTCCTTGCACAAACTTGTGCCACTTGGTCTTCCTACCGATTACCCAGTGTCATATATTCATTTCCTGACCTATGTGCGGCACATTTGACCACTGCAATTTCTTTTGGTAATTGCAATGCTTCCAATAGTTCTTTAACATCTTTGCCATTTCTTATGGGAGATCCTGAAGAAGTCAGAAATCCTCCCTGTAGCCACAATTGGCCAAAGTCGTGCACAACCCCGAAACTATATTGACTGTACGTAAATATGGTTACTCTCAATTTCTTTCAAATTTTACAAGCCTTCGTCAATGCGAACAATTCGGCTATTTGTGCAGACTTGACTCCTCTTAGACAGGAAGATTCTGATACCTGATACAGTACATACAGCATAACAGACATCAATTCTCCATTCTCCCTTCTCAAACATGACCCATCAACAAACAGTACAAAATCTGACTCTTCCAGTGGAACGTCAAGGAGGTCAAGTCTGGTCTTTGTACACATTTCTGTCACATCCAAGCAATCATGATCAACTTCTTCTTTCACTTCTTCACAATAGGAATCGGGGAACAAGGTTGCTGGATTCATCATGGTACATCTTGTCACACTTACATTCTCAGCACCCAAGATTACTCTTTCATACTAAGTCAGCCCACTAGGGGTCAAATGTTGAGTACAAGTTCTTGTTAAAAGGATCTCAACTGAATGCAGAACATATACCTTTACAAGATGTCCCATCACAAACAATTCACTCTGTTCCAGACTCACACAAGTAGCAGCTACTGCTTTTAAGCTACGAGGTAATGCTGCAGCCACTAGATCAAGAGTAGCAGAAAAGTATGCTACTGGACGTCAAGACAATCCATGTCTCTGGGTTAACACCGAAAGTGCACACCCTTCCCTTTCCTGGCATAACCAAGGTCTCTAAACATTTTTTCAAAATCTGATTGAATATTGACTGAGTTTCTGTGTACCCTTGAGGAACTCTGCACCATGCCAAAACACAGTTTCCGAACCGGAAAGCAAAAAGATATTGCCTCTCCGGATGCAGTGGAATTGAAAAGAATGCTTGGCATAAATCATTCACAGTATACCAATGAGCATCCCAGGGTATCTGATAAAGAATCTCTGCAGGATTTGGTTCTACAGGACAACAGGGTACTACTATTTTATTAATTTTCCTCAAATCTTGCGCTAGTCTATATTTTTCACTAGACTTTTTAAGTCCCATGATTGGTGAATTACAAGGACTGCTCAATATTTATTTTAAAATTCCCTGTTCAATCATTTGGTCAATTACCGGGGCAACTCCTGCTTTTACTTCAGTGCTCATTCTGTATTGTGGTGTATTTGGGTATATTGCACCTTCCTTCACCACAATTTTGACGGGGTCTACCTTTGCCATTAGACCAATTTCTTTTCCTGTAAAATCCCACACATCTGACTTCACTGTATTTCTTAATTCGTCAGGCAAATTACTTTCAGTAAGAAGTGAAAACATTTCATCCACTTCTGTTCCCTGTTTGGCTAGCATCATTTTGAAAGCTACATCTTCATCCGGTGTTTGGAAAGCCACACTATCAGGCGTACAAAAGATGGTGCAGTTCATTTTGCACAACAAGTCCCTACCTAATAGGTTTACTGGACTTGAGTCGCATACTATAAATCGATGCATGTCTCTGAAATTTCCAATATTCACTTCTATGGGTTTTGTGATTGGGGTCCTAATCTGCTTATTTGAGACTCCTACAACTTGGATAGTTTCTCCCGAGAGGGGTAGGTTTGGGATTTCTGCTGTTTTTACAGTAGAACGGGTAGCGCCAGTATCCACTAGGAAAGTGATGTCGTTTCCTTCAACCTTTCCATCAACAAATGGACTTGACTGATCTACCGCCAAGGATGTGCCAAGCACGCACTCCTCCTCCCCCCTCAGGCACCGTCATCGCGACATCCCCAATTCCCTTGCATCACTTTGCATACAATATTGTTGAACGGTCTGTGTATTCTTACCACTTTCTCAAAGGAATCCGGTGTTTGCACTGTACCTCTGCACCTGAGCTTTCACATTGTTGGAAAGGGGGCTTGTGACACCTGTAACTCAGGAGTAACTATCTGTTACTGTGGATTCACAACCACCTCATTCTGCATCTGCGGATTTAAAATTTGATTTACCCCATTATTCTGTTGAATATTTCTACACTCGTTCTTCTAATGTCCAAGCTTTCCACCCATGACAAGGATATTATCTTCTCGATTCTTCTCTACTCATTCGTCCCTTTCCCTTGCTTTCATTTGAGTCTTGACTATTCTGGTTCTGTCCATTCATCTGATTATCATTTTAAGAACCAGAAATTGCGTCTTGTCGTTCTGCTATCTTAACTTGTGCCCACATCATTTTCTCCTTTAACTTTTCATGCTTTGCATCAATGTCATCACTGCAGTATTTTGCATACTTCAGAATATCATAGATCGGCTTCCTTTGCCAACAAAGCATATGCTGCTGAATCATCTGACTAATTTCTGATCTTAGCCCATAGACAAACCTATATACAAAATGTCCCATATCTTTATCACCAATGGTCTCAAATCCACTATACTGTTTAAACACCTGCAGCAGCCTTAAATAATACGCATGCACTGACTCCTTAGGTTCTTCAGTTGTTCTGTCTATTTTAACCCAATCTGTTTCTTTAGGGGGAATTTTCCCTTTTAGGAAAGTAATTACTTGATTATATTTCTTCATGACTTCCTCTGAAGGCGCACCTGTTTTTGCGTCTCTAGGATACTCTTCAGTTGGCCAATCACCTGTAATTTTACATTCTGTCCACAAATCGGTTGGTACCACTATGTCAAACAGATCATCCAAATCCTTTAACAAAACCTTTGAAAGTTTGACAAACCTCTCTACCTGCTTGTACCATTCAATTGGTTTTTCTCTCAATCTAGGGAAGTCATTTGTAAAGGACAAAATATCCTGTCTGCTCCATGGAACATAAACATAACCACCACCTGGAGCTTCTCTCATTGGACACATCCTTTCAACCTTTTCTACTTCTCTCAAAGGAAAAGAAGGTACCTCTTTTGTAGCTGCTTCATCTCTTTTCTTTGTCCATCTACTTCTCCATCGATCTACATCTCCCCATTTCTTCAAAAGGTGTATCAATTCTCTTATTTGTAACCTCCTTCCTGACGTATTCAAGCTTTCTAAGTCCTTTTCAGTAAATTCAGATCTTCAGGATTTTTGTAGTACTTTTAATCTTTCTATATCTATTCCAAATTCTAATGCTACTTCCGCTATTTTCTCAGGTAAATTCTTTGTCCTCCAAGTTATACTTGTACACAGAAACAACAATTCTTCATCTCCATATGAACCTAGTCTGTCAAGACTGATTGTACCAATGACTATTTCTTCTAAATCCACCCTTAATTTGCTTACATCTATAGTTTTTGGTGGTGTTTTCTGTCTTCCTAATCCTCTTGCCCATTCCTCCAGATCTTCAGGAGAAAATCCAGCAAAACTTCCTTCCACTGGAGTGAAAGTTAACACTCTCCTCCTTGCATCTATGGGTGAAATTATTTTTGGGGTTTCAGTCACAGTCTCAATATTTGGGAGATCCAATAATGAAACATTCGAATTGCTCTCAAAAGTTTGATCTTCTAATATCACTATCTCTTTTCTCACACTATTTTGTGTAACTGTCACATTTTGTGGTTTTGATGTACCACGTTTGTCACCGTTCAATGGAATAACAGGACCAATAGTTACTGGCACTGTCAGTGCTTCCGCATTAAAGCCTAACTAATTTATCTTCTGAATTATCTCTTCTTTGGTTTTGTTCAATGCATCCCTGTCTTTTTCTTGTGATGCTCGAATGACTGTTGGATCATATAGAACTTGTGGAACCAATAGAGTTCCTATCATGGGGGCACTTGGAGTTGTATCTCTAGCACTTTCCTGATAAGGCGGAGGTCTTTTTACTAAAATATCCTCCAACAACTCATCATCAGATTCATCACACCCTATTCCTGCCACACCTAGGTGTTTCGTTTTTTCTTTACATTTGCTCCCTTCTTGATTTTCAGCCACCAATACCGGATCCAAACCCTCTGTTACTACAGCCCTTCTCCATCTTTTCATTTGATCTCCTCGAGTGTCAAATGGGTATCTGGGTAAAAATCCTCTATTAATTCTCATACCTCCTCTATATTTCTCACGCTCAAATGCCTCAACTTCCCATTCTTCCAATTCCTCATACTGTGTTAACCTAGCATTTGGTTCTAATGAATTCATCCTATTTCTAAAATTCTAAAGAATTCTTACATTAAATGTACCATGTTCAGGGAAAGCTAAAACACCATCATCTTTCGTATACTCCACCCAATTTTCCAACCATACACATGTATGATATCCACTTTCCATCATCATATAGGAAGCAGGCGTATTAGGAGGTGGCATAAGAATTCCTTCCCTAGTTACTATGTGCTTGTCCTTCATAAAGAAAATCTTGGTCTTATTAATAAACATCATTTTCTCGCTCTTTTATCTAATTCACTCGACAAAATCAAAAAAGCTCTTCTGTGTTCTCACTAAACCTATTAGTCAACATTTGTCCAATGCCTGCGCGACTCACACCAACACTCCAATCAGGGCTCACTACGTATTTCCTTCTTCACCCAATACCAGCACGCTACCTGTCTACTGACCAATCAGAGCTTACAACGCACCCACTTGTCTGACCAATGCCAGCGCGGCTCTTGTGATGTCAGTATTACTCCTTCTACTGACCCTCCCTTTACAATCTGCAGTTTTCTCACACCCACTGCTTCAACCAATACCAGCGAGGCTCTCTGTGACGTCCGTATGTCTCCTGCTATTGACCCTCCCTTCACAAGGTAATACAAAAATGTCTTTTCTAGTTTTTCTTTATAAAAAATTCTTGTTAGTGACAACATAAAAACAGCGATACTCTGTCTGAACCAAGACATGTGGTTCTTCTATGGATCTCTCAGATGTGTCGTCACTGGTCTACGCACGTTTCGGAGACTGAATACAGATTTCGTGTCTCCTTCCTCAGGACCAAAAAGTTTTTAGGAATTTCTTTATCGTCTGTGCGGCAATGAACAGGGGTTCTCTGTAATAATGTGATAATAAAAGATATGAGACTGGGGAATGTCAATGGAATGGTTTTAGTTATAACTTTTATATTTTGGTGCTCATAGTTAATTAGAGCTCCTGCAGCCAAAACAAATTCTCATATATTTAAATAGCTTCATTTTCTCCAATAAGAATATTTCAAAAGTCTGAAAATGAAAAAAAGTAGATGCCAAGGTTTGAGTAGTCCGATTGTGTTCTAAAGGAAAAAGTGCCATGTACAAAGCCAATCTTTCAATAAGGTGCTCAGTGAGAATCAGAAACAGATTTAGGAATTACCCATAGTTTCTCAGAAGAGAACATGCACAGAATCAAAAGAAGAAAAAGAATATTTAGGTAAAAATTGCCTACATGCATGATGTAACGTAGGATAATATCTGGTTCAAGAAAAACTGATCCGTATTTCGACTTGCGTCAAGCAGACAAATACTTTTTAGCTACAGTTCTGTTATCAAAAATAGAAATGAGATTTAATTTTCTATATATAGTCTTTTATTTTTACCAAACTGACTTCAGAAAAAGATAATAATATCTTACAATTGGACGTCTGATTATTCTTTTTTCTTTTCCTTTAAGAGAAAATGGCCACGCTTTCTAAGAGACTGTCATGATTCCATCTGAAACAAACAGTTTCAGAAATGTTTTTATCAAAAGTCAGAAAATGCGAAGATTATTGGACATTATTTGTTCTAAGTTCCCGCTAGGATCTTACCTAGATGGTTTGTGTACATAATTCCACAAGGAAAATGAATAAAGGCTTCTTATTTTCTCATATAAAAGATCCCAATTAAGAGGATTTCAATACATAAGAATTCATTCTGTAATAGAGAGATCAAAAACCTAATCATTTAGGCTTAATAGATTATGAATAGCAACCATATACGTGTATCCTGCAGATATTATAGGTCAATATCAATGAGTTTGATTATCAAAAGATTCTCACTATTAAAATGCACATTTTACTGATACAAGCAATGTATTAATTTCTTGTTTCTTATCATAGGTGGCGCAATACTGGTGTAAAGTTATCTGAGACATTTAAATGTTTCCAGTATACATCTGTAGATGCAAGATAAATTTCATTTCATTGGACAAAACGCCCTGATATTGAGTATAGTGATAACTCTTCAGTCTCCCTAAATACATCTTAATTCTCATAAACACGCCATTACCTTACGATAGTTGTACATAAACAAATGCTCCTATATTATTCGAAATAATAGGGGAAAGGCTATACTCTGTAAAGAAGAGCGAGATTGGAGGTCTGCCTATGCAGCTGAAGAAGTTACTAAAACTACTGGTTTCCTTACCTCGTGGTTTTCAAAACGCTAACGCTGTTTCGTTCTTGCCAGTTCGAAGCCATCTTGCTGACGTTTTTTATTTTGTGGGGTAGAATCACGTGCCTCTACGTCAGGCTTACGATACGGTGATAATGCGCGGCACAAGCGCCGTGAACGAAGGTTGTTACAATAGTCGCCATCTTTGAATGGTGCATAGGGTGATCTATGTGCCTATTTAGTACATCCAAAGATTCTATATATATATGGTTCACAAATAATTTTTGCCTAATATTCCCCAATATGGTGAGAGATAGCCAATGTAGATCGATAGAGTCTTTGAATGCACATGCGTTATAGCGTATATTGTTTTTGAGAGCATGTGTCTACATTTTATAGCCGATATACTGATTGCACTAAAAACGCAAATAGCACGCTATAAAGCACTGTACAGTTGGAAAGAAATATTTTTAAATTTAGTATGTGGGTGCTACCACGTATATATTTGTTTATATGTGCTGCATACTTACGCTTTCGGTGTATGCATAAGTGCGCAGATGGCATGCAGTAATATACTGCTATAACCGCCATCTTGAGATGGTAACACACCCAGGCCATCCTAAAATTATAACAGATGTCATAATAGTGAAGTACTACTGTCCAGATACAATAAGACCAAATCCTGCAGCAATAAAGATGTGGAAAAACCTTGTACTGGTATGCGCCACAAGATAAGCATTAGTTTTGCTTAATTATAGAGAGTATATACCAAAGCACGGTGCGGCACTCTAATAGGAATTAATAGTGCCTCAGATGTTTAATCTTAGTATTGAACTACCCTTAGGTCCAAAACATATATCCTACTGGTACACTACCTGGCTTTATGTAATGTCTGATACCATTAACCATCCTCATCTGGGAATCTTCAGATCTACAAATCTACAGATCTACAAATCTACAGATGTATACTGGAAACATTTAAATGTCTCAGATAACTTTACACCAGTATTGCGCCACCTATGATAAGAAACGAGAAATTAATACATTGCTTGTATCAGTAAAATGTGCATTTTAATAGTGAGAATCTTTTGATAATCAAACTTACTGATATTGACCTATAATATCTGCAGGATACACATATATGGTTGCTATTCATAATCTATTAAGCCTAAATGATTAGGTTTTTGATTTCTCTATTACAGAATGAATTCTTATGTATTGAAATCCTCTTAATTGGGATCCCTTATATGAGAAAATAAGAAGCCTTTATTCATTTTCCTTGTGGAATTATGTACACAAACCATCTAGGTAAGATCCTAGCGGGAACTTAGAACAAATAATGTCCAATAATCTTCGCATTTTCTGACTTTTGATAAAAACATTGCTGAAACTGTTTGTTTCAGATGGAATCATGACAGTCTCTTAGAAAGCGTGGCCATTTTCTCTTAAAGGAAAAGAAAAAAGAATAATCAGACGTCCAATTGGCCAGGACATATTGTTCCCTCTATGGGCCAACTAAAGAGAGGGTAAGATATTATTATCTTTTTCTGAAGTCAGTTTGGTAAAAATAAAAGACTATATATAGAAAATTAAATCTCATTTCTATTTTCGATAACAGAACTATAGCCAAAAAGTATTTGTCTGCTTGACGCAAGTCGAAATACGGATCAGTTTTTCTTGAACCAGATAGTATCCTACATTACATCACGAATGTAGGCAATTTTTACCTAAATATTCTTTTTCTTCTTTTGATTCTGTGCACGTTCTCTTCTGAGGAACTATGGGTAATTCCTAAATCTGTTTCTGATTCTCACTGAGCCCCTTATTAAAAGATTGGCTTTGTACATGGCACTTTTTCCTTTAGAACACAATCGGACTACTCAAACCTTGGCAACTACTTTTTTTCATTTTCAGACTTTTGAAATATTATAATTGGAGAAAATGATGCTATGTAAATATATGAGAATTCGTTTTGGCTGCAGGAGCTCTGATTAACTATGAGCACCAAAATATAAAAGTTATAACTAAAACTATTCCATTGACATTCCCCAGTCTCATATCTTTTATTATCACATTATTACAGGGAACCCCTGTTCATTGCCGCACAGACGATAAAGAAATTCCTAAAAACTGTTTGGTCCTGAAGAAGGAGACACGAAATCTGTATTCAGTCTCCGCAATGTGCATAGACCAGTGACGACACATCTGAGAGATCCATAGAAGAACCAAATGTCAATGTATTGATTGAGACGTTTTATGACCTTTCAAGACTCCTAAAAATGTATGGACTAGAATTCAAGCAGGATCTCATATCAGATGTGTTTCTCAGCTAAAAAACTCTTTTGTGGTATGATTGATGGTATGCAAGAGTAGAGTGATAGGTGAGAATGACAGTGTGATGGTTTTTTCTGTGGGGGTTTTTTCTAATGTTTCTTTAAATTGTTTTCTCAAACTTAGGAGTTGAGCAATTTTCTCTGTCTCTCAATTTTATAGATTGTTGCAATCCAATTCAATGTGTTAATATTTTTATGGAAATATATAAATGATATATAAATCATATGCAAAAAAGATTATTTGAATGTTTTGCTATAAAAAATAAAACAATAAAAAGATGAAAGAGCAAGCTGTTTTTGCAATGTAATGTTGTTCTGGGGAATGTTTACATATAAGTGACTACTATTGAAAAATTAGAAAGGTCAGATAAGAGGCTCTTCTTTTGTATGTACTCTCTCCCCTCCTCTTGGGCCTAAAAGTAATTAGGGGCATCCTTTTTTACACACACAGACTCTTGGCGGTTTTTACCGCAGGTTCATTTGTGTCTCTTAAGTTGTATTGATGTTTTGATGCAGCCCAGCATCATTCTCCATCTCTGATATTGGCTAGCGGATTTTGGTCCGTTTAGAATACTCTTCTCTATCCTCCTTTTCCCCTTTTTCTCACTACTCTCACATTATGGAGGGCTTTAAAACTTTTGGCTTTTCTGACGATGGCGTGGCAACTATGATTGGACAAATAGCAGGTAGCAATAATACAAATATAGGTACCTTTGATGGTAATAACAGTGAATGGACCAAACTACTAAACCTAAGAAAAAAAGCCAAAAGGACGGAGTCCCATGCCTTTTTTATGTCAGAATATCTTAAGGCAGGAACAATACCATCTGGCCTAAGAGTTAGAGTTAAAAATGTACCGGCATCATTTGTGGAAGTGCGTAAATTTCTGGAGCGTTGGTCACATATTGCTAACCGATGCTCCAGAGATTGGATGCTACTTTTTGTTGAAACGGTACGAGAAATGATAATGATCCTTAATCTGGAGATTGCTGATCTAGAAGACAAACTTAAGGCAAGTTCAGCCTTGGATGATGCAAAGGTAAAGTTGCTTAACAAAAATCAAGAGATTCAGGAATTTGAAGAATACCTTATACAGAAAAAAACAGACAAGCTTAGAAAATATATAAGGTGGTTCTCACAAGAAAATATATATCCTTATTTGACTAGCAACTACTATCAGGAAGGACCATCAGAAAAAGATCAATATAATCTGTGATCGGCTAGGCGAGGCAAAGTAGTAACATTCTCTGATACTAACTCATCTGACTCAGATTTAGAAGGACAAGGGACAGGAGATGGGGCTAGTTATAATGAAAGGAATCAGAGAGGACACTTCACTAATCAATACCAAAGAGCTCAGTCGCATTCCTCTTTTTTACCCAGAGGCAGAGGGAGAGCCAGAGTAAGATATTAGAGGCCAGACAGAAACTTTTTCCAACCGATAGAGCCTCCACATCCACAGCCTTATATGCGCACGAGAAACCAGCAGTATTGGAAGGCATAAGTACATCATCTAACACTGATGATCAGATACCTATTTTTAATTTATCAAAGCAAAATTATCTTCAGATGAGATCAAACTCCTCTTTAGAGGACTCTCCTTGGTCCCGAGTACCCAGCTCAACCGGTTTCGACTCAACCATGACATGTTCTCCTTTTTCCGTAAAATTAGATTGGCTAAATACTTTTCTTCAACAGTAATGAATGAACAAGATATTAATCACTCAGGCTGTAAACTCCCATCTACCTTTACGCCAACTTTAGATATGGTGGGTCCTGAAGTGAATATCTTTGAAAAGAACATCATTAAAGAACTTCAGAAAATAACTAAGTTCATTCCCAAACCAAATTCTAACTTGACTATCACTGAAAGGGATGTATTAAAAACTTTACAGAATAATCCACTGTTAGACCTGTCAGCCCTTTGGCAGTTCCCTCCTCATTTTATTATTTTTGTTCCTTTCCCCCTTCTCAATTTTTTTCTGTCTACCAAACTTTTTGGGTGCTGGTGTAGAGGTTCTGGGCGCCTCATCCTCACCACCTGAGGGAGAGGCGCAAGGTGTTCCACTGAGGAAGGTAGATGGGGGAGGTGAGATTCACAAAATGGTGGCTCCAACTGTCACCTCAGCACCTGGACCATGACTGCTATGGGAGGTTCCAGAACCTTCTGGATCTCTCTGGCAAGTCAGGTCCAAGGTGATAAATAGAGGTGACAGGAGGGTGGCCATTTTAGGTGAGAGGAGGCTGCAGGCTAGTCAGGAGTAAGGCACGTGAGTGGGGAGGTGGCTGCGCTGGACAAGGAGTGGACAGATCTCAGGATTTGCCAGGGTATCTTCGTCAGTGACACCACCCTCAACCACCTGACCGGTCCCTGAACGCAGCCGTGACTTTGGAGATCCCCGTACCAGAGAAGGTCTCAAGGTAGTTGAACCCCTGATTCACTGGACCTGGGAGTGAGTCAACGCCTGGGGCCGCCTACTCCCCGAATCCATTGTTACCTGGGATTGCAGGACTGGCCGGGTGTTGCCACCCCCCTTTGACAGATAGAAGAGGTGATCGTGCCCAAGCCCCAAGAGTCTATCTGGCCTCTGTCACTGTTCCAGTGTGGGATCCGGCACCCGTTAACCTCCCCCCCCCTTTACAGGACCCGTCTTGAAACCCTGGCCGCCACCTTTCCCCCCCCCGAGGTTGTGAAGTTTACCTAGTGCCCTACGGCAGGAGCCGCTGTCGCTGTGGAGCCTGAGGGAGGGATTGGCCCCAGAGGTGTGTCAGGCGAGGGAGCGACGCGTCCGTCCCCGTGAGGAGATCAACTCTCCGGAAGTGCGGGAAGTGAGGCGGGGAGGCTGCCGTCCTCATCACGTGCGAAGGGCCTAGCGCCGCCCCACTGTTGCCGGACGTGATCGGAGGCCACACCCTGCGAGTCGCACTGAACCTGGGACTGGTGGACGGGCCTTCCAGCAGTAGCGACGGAGAGGGGCTCGCCATCCGCGAGTGGAGAGTGCACTATAGCAATCCCTGGTGGGAAGTGTCCGGAGGGTGTGCGCTGACCCGCCCCCCCCCCCCCCTGTAGGAAGGATTCCTGCGTCCTGATCAGGCAGCAAGCTCCGTTTCCCGAAAGGAGGGAACGTACGTACTGGCAGCGGTGCATCATCCACAAGGAGGACTACAAGTGTATACAGTAAGCTGGGCCCATAACCCAAGGGAAAGGGGAGAAGACTTGGGACTGGGGAGTATGTTTGAAGGCTAAAGGGGGACCCAGTTGAACCGAGTGTTGTTCCGTGGGGAAGCCGAGGGCCGGCTGTAATTACCGGCACCTCAGCCCAACCGAGGGTGCGACTGAGGTGATTGGATAACAGGACGAGATCTTGTGCCAGCAAGAGCCTAGAGGTACTGCCAACTAGGGAGGGAATAGCACAACGTTAAAGTAACCTACAAGCAGATTACCTGAAGGAAACGAACTGGTTGCCTGCAGTTAATGAGCCTCGCTGTCAGGAGAGACCCGTTTAGATCAGGGGATAAGCTGAATTGTGTAATGGGAGAGTGCTCTTCAGAGCACCGTCTGTGAGGAGGTTAACAATTCCTTCAGAGCCAAGGCGCCGGGTGGGGCCACCTAGAGGGGCTACAGATCTGTTGTAATGGAGTTACCTCGAGGGGACTGTTACCGTGAATTATAATGAAATGTTTACCCTGACATATGTGCAAAGGGTTTATCTTGAAACGTACTGTAAATGTTTATTTTGAAAGTTAAAGAAAAGTTTATCTAGTACAGTAAAGTCCAGGTTTAGCCTTAGAATATAGAGAGAGGTTCAAATGCGAATGAAATGAAATGGTTCAGATTGTAATGTCAAACTGAAAGCCGGATTTTAATAAGAAAGAAATGATATAAAGCTTACAGTAAACCTTACACAAAATCGGTGTATTGTTCTTTTTGAGTGGTGTTGCGCAAGATTGCGAGCTGAGTAGGATGCAGGCCTGAAAAGCCAAACGGAGTGGTGAGCCTTTTGACCTGAGCCAAGCTACCCCTAGGACGTAGGTCCAACAATTGGTGCTCAGCGGTGGGATCCTTATTTAGTGCTTGCATCCGCTTAGTGGCAGTTTTGCGCGCATCACCACCTACACCTGATTGTTTTAACTGGAGTTTTCTCCAGATTGTTTTCCTGATTGGGGGTTTTCAAAATTGTCCTGTGTTATACTTCCTTTCTAGGGAAGGTCTTCCAGTGTGAAATTCTTTTTGATTGGGTTGGGGTCCCATCTGGTAGGATGGAATTCGAATTGGGTAGGCAGGAGGAATATACAGTGGCCCAATTGAAGGAATTCTGCCAGGAGCGGGAGGTATTCTTTAAGCAGGGGGCGAAGAAAATAGAGCTCCAAGCAAGCTTAAGAGCCTGGGTTATGGCCCACCCTAGCGGGAAACGGGAGGAGGAACCAGGACTAGACCTCCAGGAAGAAACGGAAGTCCTTTTTCCCCCTGGGAGCGGCAATATGGACGGCGGATCTAGGGCCCCATCAAGAGTGGGTAGTAGTGCGTCAGGGGGGAGCCTGTCCTCTGCTGATCTAGTTGACCGAAGGGAGGAGAGGCAGTTCAGAATGGATCTGGCCCGTTTGGAAAAAGAGAGGGAGGAGAGGAGGTTCCTCCATGAGCTTCATTTAAAGGAGTTAGAGCTCAAAGCCCTTCAACTTGGAACCCCCAGCAGTCCTGTGGGTGGCAGCATACCGAGAGAAATCCCGAGAGAGTCCAGGCCTTACCTGCCCAAAGATGTAGTCGCCAGCTATGGTGTCGGGAATGACATCGTAAAATGGCTGGCTGCCTATGAGGTCTCTCTAAGAGCCCATGGGGTACCCGAAGCTCAGTGGGGGGGTGGCCTATATAGGTATAGGCCTCCGGTGGGGAGGGATGCCTTGTTGGCACTAGAACAGTCAGATCAGACAAGGTACCCCATCATGAAGGTAGCCCTAGTGAGGAAATTTGGGCTGACCCCTGAAAAATTCAGGCAGAGGTTTCGGGGCAGTCAAAAGTTGGCCACCCAGAATTGGGTAGACTTCTTGGACTATGCCAAGAAGGCCTTAGAGGGCTGGGTGCAGGGCAGTGAAGTCAAGGACTATGAAGGACTGTATAATTTAATCTTAAAGGAACACCTCCTCGAGGAAAGTTTTCCGGAGCTGCGTCAGCACCTGGTAGACAGCAAGCTAACTAATCCCAGGAAGCTTGCAGAGGAGGCGGATATCTGGGCGAGTACCCGGGTATCCTCAAAAGGGACTGGAGGGAATTTCCAAGGGGCTGGACAGGGCACCCCCCAGAAGAAAGAGGGGGGAGACAAAAAGAGGGAGTTCTCTAAAGGCCCCCAAAAGAGTTCACAAGGGAAGGGAGTAGGATTCCCTCCTAAGGTTGGCCCCCACAAACCCCCTTATCCTGACCGTGGTCAGCAGCCTAGGGTTGTCCGATGTTATGAGTGTGGTGAGGTTGGGCACTATAAGGGGGATGCCAAGTGTCCCAAGAGACCACACCCTCCCATTGGAGGAAAGACCCCTGGGGTGGTGAGTGTAGTGCTCGGGGAGGAGTTGCCCCTAGATAAGGGAGGTGAGTGGGCCGGGCTAACCTTAGTGTCCTTAGGGGATTGTGAGATGGTTCCTAAGACCCAGGTGCCCTCGAATACTACTAAGTACAGGCAATGGGTCACCATCAATGCCCAGAGGGTGGAGGCTCTGAGGGACACAGGAGCCAGCATGACTATGGTAAGGAGTCAGCTGGTGTCCCCAGAGCAGGTAGTTCCCAATGTAGTCCACCCGGTTGTGATGGCTGACAACCGAGAGGGTCACTATCCGGTGGCCCAGATTCCCTTTGAGTGGGGAGGGGTTGCGGGTCCTCTACGAGTTGCGATCAGCCCTGCCATGCCGGTCGACTGCCTGTTGGGAAATGACCTTGAACACTCGGCGTGGAAGGAGGTTGAGTTCAGGGCCCACATGGGAATGTTGGGAACCCCTGAGTGGACATGTTCCAACACCCAGTCCGTGACTGCCCGAAGAGGGAGTTCACAGAGGTTGGAGCCTGGGACAAAGGCCCAACCAGCTGCCGGAAAGGGAAAACGGGGTAAGGGAAAGCCTGCCCTGGCATCTGACCCTCCAAATGTGGATGGGACACCTGAAGTGGTCCCGGAGTCTACGGAGGGGGATGTAACTTCCCTGGAGGGCTTACCTACCCCTGCAGACTGGCAGGTGGAGGGAGGACCTACTAGGGAAGAGTTTTGTCGGGCCCAGAAGGAGTGCCTTACCCTTGAGGGTTTACGGCGGCAGGCCGAAGCCCAGGCAGCGAGTAACGATTCGGGGAACTTCCACATATACTGGGAAGATGGTCTCCTTTACAGCGAACCCAAGGCTCCGGTGCATGGTTCATCCCGGGCCTTGGTGGTTCCCCAGCGTTACCGAACCTTCCTATTGGGATTGGCTCACGAAATACCCTTGGCAGGACACTTGGGACAAGACAAGACCTTTGCTCGGCTTGTCCCTCATTTCTACTGGCCTCAGATGAGGATTACGTCCGATACTTTTTGTAGGACGTGTGTAACCTGCCAAGCTAGTGGGAAAACAGGGGTGAAGCTGAAGGCTCCCCTGGAACCACTGCCTGTCGTTGGCACCCCCTTTGAAAGGGTGGGCATCGACATTTTTGGGCCATTGGATCCACCAACGTCTGCCGGTCACAGGTTTATCCTGGTTCTGGTGGATCATGCCACTCGGTACCCAGAGGCTATTCCTCTGAGGACCATTACTGCACCTGCAGTGGCACGGGCTCTTATGGGAATTTTTACCCGGATGGGATTCCCTAAGGAAGTTGTGTCAGACAGAGGTACCAACTTCATGTCGGCATATATGCGGGCTATGTGGAAGGAGTGTGGAGTCACTTACCGGTTCTCCACCCCTTATCACCCCCAGACCAATGGTCTGGTGGAAAGGTTTAACAAAACCTTAAAGGGCATGATCAGGAGTCTGCCCGAGAGCCTGCGGAGGAAATGGGACGTCCTCCTACCTTGTTTGCTGTTTTCTTACAGGGAGGTACCACAGAAGGGAGTGGGCTTCAGCCCCTTCGAGCTGTTGTACGGGCACCCTGTGCGTGGACCCCTCAGCCTGGTGAAGGATGGATGGGAAAAGACTCCCAGAAAACTTCCCCCGGATGTGGTGAGCTACATGCTGGCCTTTCGTAGCCAAATGGCTAGGTTGTGGAAGCAAGCTTCTGAAAACCTAGAAGCCAGCCAGACGGTCATGAAGGAATGGTATGACCGAAACGCTCACCCGGTGGAGCTGGAGCCTGGCCAGAAGGTGTGGGTGATGGAACCTGGAGAGCTTAGCGCCCTCCAGGACCGCTGGTCAGGCCCCTTTGAGGTGGTTGAGAAGGAGGGCAAGGTCACCTATGATGTGGATCTTAAGACCCCCAGGCAGCCCCATCGGGTGCTCCATGTCAACCGCCTCAAGCCTCACCAAGAGAGACCCGAGGTCACGTTAATGATGGTGACTGATGGGTCAGAGGAAGAGGAAAGTGAACCTCTTCCCGATCTGTTTGCGTCCCAAGAGAAGGATGGGTCGGTGGAGGGAGTGATCCTTTCACCGTCCCTAACTCCTGAACAACGGAAGGACTGTCGCCAGGTACTGGAGCAGTTTGCGACCTAGTTCTCACTTATCCCGGGAAGGACTCATCTGTGTACCCATGATGTGGACACAGGGGACAGCCCACCTGTGAAGTCCAAGTCCTACCGACTGTCGGATAAAGTGAAGGCTAGCATCCATGGAGAAGTTACCAAGATGCTAGAGCTAGGAGTGATTGAGCCTTCAAGTAGTCCCTGGTCCAGTCCGGAGGTACTGGTACCCAAAGCTGCCCCACCGGGCACTACCCCAGAACTCCGGTTCTGTGTGGATTACAGGGGACTGAATTCGGTGACTAAGACAGATGCTCATCCTATCCCGAGGGCGGATGAGCTCATTGACCGGTTGGGAGCTGCCCAATATCTTAGTACCTTTGACCTTACATCCGGGTACTGGCAGATTTCTCTGACGGATGGAGCCAAGGAAAGGTCAGCCTTCTCCACACCTGAGGGTCACTACCAGTTCTGTGTGATGCCCTTTGGGCTCAAGAACGCCCCTGCCACGTTCCAGCGGTTGGTGAACCAGGTCCTCTCTGGAATGGAAGCCTTCTCGGTTGCGTACCTGGATGACATCGCTGTCTTCATCCGCAGCTGGGAGGACCATGTGTGTCACCTTCAGGCTGTTCTTCAGGCTTTGCAGCAGGCAGGTCTGACGATCAAAGCCAGTAAGTGCCAGATCGGGCAGGGGTCGGTAGTGTACCTCGGTCACTTGGTGGGTCGGGGCAAGGTGCAACCCCTCCAGGCCAAGATCGAAACCATCATGGCCTGGGAACCCCCCAAGACACAGACAGAGGTCCGGGCCTTCTTGGGCCTCACTGGTTACTACCGACGCTTTGTCAAGGGATACGGTACGATCGTAGCCCCCTTGACTGAGCTCACTTCCAAAAAGCACCCTCGACGGGTAATCTGGACCGAGGGATGTCAACAAGCCTTTGACACCTTGAAAAAGGCCATGTGTGCGGCACCTGTTCTCAGGGCCCCTGACTTTGCTAAGGAGTTCATTGTCCAGACAGACGCGTCGGAGCACGGTATCGGGGCAGTGCTGTCGCAACTCAATGACGAGGGTCTAGATCAACCAGTGGTTTTCCTGTCCAGGAGACTACTCCCCCGGGAACAGAGGTGGAGTGCAATTGAGAGGGAGGCTTTTGCGGTGGTGTGGGCTCTGAAGAAGCTGCGGCCATACCTCGCACTTCCTGGTTCAGACCGACCACCGGCCCCTCAGGTGGCTGATGCAAATGAGGGGTGAGAATCCCAAGCTATTGAGGTGGTCCATTTCCCTACAGGGAATGGACTTTAGGGTGGAACATCGCCCAGGAGTGGACCACGCCAATGCTGACGGTCTATCCAGGTATTTCCGCCTTAGTGAAGAGGACTCCCAAGGGGTTGGGTAGCTCTCCCCACTTTCAGCTGAGGGGGACGCGTGTTAGACCTGTCAGCCCTTTGGCAGTTCCCTCCTCATTTTATTATTTTTGTTCCTTTCCCCCTTCTCAATTTTTTTCTGTCTACCAAACTTTTTGGGTGCTGGTGTAGAGGTTCTGGGCGCCTCATCCTCACCACCTGAGGGAGAGGCGCAAGGTGTTCCACTGAGGAAGGTAGATGGGGGAGGTGAGATTCACAAAATGGTGGCTCCAACTGTCACCTCAGCACCTGGACCATGACTGCTATGGGAGGTTCCAGAACCTTCTGGATCTCTCTGGCAAGTCAGGTCCAAGGTGATAAATAGAGGTGACAGGAGGGCGGCCATTTTAGGTGAGAGGAGGCTGCAGGCTAGTCAGGAGTAAGGCACGTGAGTGGGGAGGTGGCTGCGCTGGACAAGGAGTGGACAGATCTCAGGATTTGCCAGGGTATCTTCGTCAGTGACACCACCCTCAACCACCTGACCGGTCCCTGAACGCAGTCGTGACTTTGGAGATCCCCGTACCAGAGAAGGTCTCAAGGTAGTTGAACCCCTGATTCACTGGACCTGGGAGTGAGTCAACGCCTGGGGCCGCCTACTCCCCGAATCCATTGTTACCTGGGATTGCAGGACTGGCCGGGTGTTGCCACCCCCCTTTGACAGATAGAAGAGGTGATCGTGCCCAAGCCCCAAGAGTCTATCTGGCCTCTGTCACTGTTCCAGTGTGGGATCCGGCACCCGTTAACCCCCCCCATTTACAGGACCCGTCTTGAAACCCTGGCCGCCACCTTTCCCCCCCGAGGTTGTGAAGATTACCTAGTGCCCTACGGCAGGAGCCGCTGTCGCTGTGGAGCCTGAGGGAGGGATTGGCCCCAGAGGTGTGTCAGGCGAGGGAGCGACGTGTCCGTCCCCGTGAGGAGATCAACTCTCCGGAAGTGCGGGAAGTGAGGCGGGGAGGCTGCCGTCCTCATCACGTGCGAAGGGCCTAGCACCGCCCCACTGTTGCCGGACGTGATCGGAGGCCACACCCTGCGAGTCGCACTGAACATGGGACTGGTGGACGGGCCTTCCAGCAGTAGCGACGGAGAGGGGCTCGCCATCCGCGAGTGGAGAGTGCACTATAGCAATCCCTGGTGGGAGGTGTCCGGAGGTTGTGCGCTGACCCCCCTCCCTGTAGAAAGGATTCCTGCGTCCTGATCAGGCAGCAAGCTCCGTTCCCCGAAAGGAGGGAACGTACGTACTGGCAGCGGTGCATCATCCACAAGGAGGACTACAAGTGTATACAGTAAGCTGGGCCCATAACCCAAGGGAAAGGGGATAAGACTTGGGACTGGGGAGTATGTTTGAAGGCTAAAGGGGGACCCAGTTGAACCGAGTGTTGTTCCGTGGGGAAGCCGAGGGCCGGCTGTAATTACCGGCACCTCAGCCCAACCGAGGGTGCGACTGAGGTGATTGGATAACAGGACGAGATCTTGTGCCAGCAAGAGCCTAGAGGTACTGCCAACTAGGGAGGGAATAGCACAACGTTAAAGTAACCTACAAGCAGATTACCTGAAGGAAACGAACTGGTTGCCAGCAGTTAATGAGCCTCGCTGTCAGGAGAGACCCGTTTAGATCAGGGAATAAGCTGAATTGTGTAATGGGAGAGTGCTCTTCAGAGCGCCGTCTGTGAGGAGGTTAACAATTCCTTCAGAGCCAAGGCGCCGGGTGGGGCCACTTAGAGGGGCTACAGATCTGTTGTAATGGAGTTACCTCGAGGGGACTGTTACCGTGAATTATAATGAAATGTTTACCCTGACATATGTGCAAAGGGTTTATCTTGAAACGTACTGTAAATGTTTATTTTGAAAGTTAAAGAAAAGTTTATCTAGTACAGTAAAGTCCAGGTTTAGCCTTAGAATATAGAGAGAGGTTCCAATGCGAATGAAATGAAATGGTTCAGATTGTAATGTCAAACTGAAAGCCGGATTTTAATAAGAAAGAAATTATATAAAGCTTACAGTAAACCTTACACAAAATCGGTGTATTGTTCTTTTTGAGTGGTGTTGCGCAAGATTGCGAGCTGAGTAGGATGCAGGCCTGAAAAACCAAACGGAGTGGTGAGCCTTTTGACCTGAGCCAAGCTACCCCTAGGACGTAGGTCCAACATCCACATATTACAATTAACCCATGTGACAAAGCAGGTGGAATTGTAGTGATGGATACAGTTAAATATATCGATAAAATCAATTCCATGTTACAAGTACCAGAACATTACCAACAGTCCAACACGAGGGCCCTAGAACAGCTCAAAACATTAATAGACACTACAACGACTAAAGCCTTTGTTGATGGTTGTATCTGTCAGAAAGAATTAGATTTTCTTAATTGAAGTAATACAGTCACACCAGCGCTATATGGAGTTCCCAAAACTCACAAAGATACTTTGGATCCTCCACTCAGACCAATAATATCTTCTATAAACTCATGTACAGAACCGTTGTCCAAGTATGTTGACGCTTTTCTATGTCCCCTAACCACCCAATACACATCCTTTATCAAAGACACAGGCCATATGATAGCTACACTAGAACATAAACCTTTTAATCATAACACACAATTACTTGTCACCCTCGACATAGAGTCCTTATATACCAACATTCCCCAGGACCTGGCCATTGAGGCGGTGGCAGCCCTCTTGGCTAGGACCCCTGGGGATAGACCTGATAGGTTCATCTTAGATTGCCTCAAGATCATTTTGCAACATAACTATTTTGAATTTAAGCAGGATTTGTACCATCAGATCAAGGGCACAAGTATGGGGGCGTCTTGTGCCCCAAGTGTAGCCAACATCTTTATGGGTCAGTTTGAGCGCAAACACATATTCAATGAGTTCGCCCCCTTCTATGAAAACGTAGCCCAATGGCATCGTTTCATAGATTACATATTTTTTATCTGGACGGGCTCTGAGTCCGACCTTTTGGATTTTATATCATGGCTCAACTTGAATGACAAAAATCTGAAGTTCACTGGCAAGTATTCTGCGGATAAAGTGGAATTTTTGGATATATGGATTATGGGCACACAAGGGCAATTGGAAGTCAGTTTGTTCAGAAAGCCCACAGCCAAAAATACCATCTTGGAACATAGTAGCTATCACCCACTATGCCAAAAAGACTCCATCCCTTTCGGAGAATTTTTAAGAATTAGGGGAAACTGCACCAATATCGCAGATTTCATGATACATGCCAAAGAACTCCAGGAACGTCTCTTACTTAGAGGCTATCCAAGGAGACTAATACGCCAGTCACTTAAACGGGCCAAATATTACAACAGAGATGCCCTTATCAGTAACAGTTCTAAGGAAACCTTAGACAAACTTGTGTGTGTGGTGGACCATTCCAGTATTAATTATAAAATCAAACAGATACTGGACAAAAACTGGAAAATCTTGAACATTAATGAAGATACAAACCCAATACATAAACCAATAGTAGCATTCAGAAGAAACCCTAACTTAAAAGACAAATTAGTGCATAGTAGGTTTTTACCTCAGAATAAGATCAGGCAAACCACCTTGGACGGCACACCACTACCCCTAGGCAATCACAGATGTGGCAATTGCCATGCCTGTGACTCTGCTATAGTTTCCCAAACTAGGACATATGGAGAAAAATCAGGAAAACTACAACAGATGGCAAATTGTAGGAGCTCTAATGTCATCTATTTGATCCTATGTCCTTGTGGCTTGGGTTACATAGGGGAAACTTCGAGAGAATTTCGGACGAGATTCCCAGAACATAAATCGGCTATAAGAACTGGCAAACAACAGGCACCATTGGTCAGCCATTATCGAGACCATCAACATATGGAAACAGAAATGAAATGGCTGATCCTAGAAACTGTCAAAGTAATACCAGGAAAGCACCCAACAAAAACTAGGAAACAACGGGAAACATTTTGGATTTTCTGTCTTGACACTGTACACAAAGGTCTGAATGAGGAAATCATCTGGTTAGTTACAGGATGATCCACACACATTGGCTATAGGCACCTTTTGCCATACTTCTGTTTACTATTTGTAAATAACTTTTTCAGAATAAACACCTTTGCAGTGCAGTTTTCATTCTCATCTTCATCCATAATGGCGTTATCCTCCCCTCTTTTCCAATATCTTCCCAGATGAGGATGGTTAATGGTATCAGACATTACATAAAGCCAGGTAGTGTACCAGTAGGATATATGTTTTGTACCTACAGGTAGTTCAATACTAAGATTAAACATCTGAGGCACTATGAATTCCTATTAGAGTGCCACACCGTGCTTTGGTATATACTCTCTATAATTAAGCAAAACTAATGCTTATCTTGTGGCGCATACTAGTGCAAGGTTTTTCCACATCTTTATTGCTGCAGGAATTGGTCTTATTGTATCTGGACATTAGAACTTCACTATTATGACATCTGTTATAATTTTAGGATGGCCTGGGTGTGTTACCATCTCAAGATGATGGTTATAGCAGTATATTACTGCATGCCGTCTGCGCACTTATGCATACACCGAAAGCGTAAGTATGCAGCACATATAAACAAATATATACGTGGTAGCACACACATACTAAATTTTAAAATATTTCTTTCCAACTGTACAGTGCTTTATAGCATGCTATTTGCGTTTTTAGTGCAATCAATATATCGGCAATAAAATGTAGACACATGCTCTCAAAAACAATATACGCGATAACGCATGTGCATTAAAAGACTATCGATCTACATTGGCTATCTCTCACCATATTGGGGAATATTAGGCAAAAATTATCTGTGAACCATATATATAGAATCTTTGGATGTACTAAATAGGCACATAGATCACCCTATGCACCATTCAAAGATGGCGACTATTGTAACAACCTTCGTTCGCGGCGCTTGTGCCGCGCATTATCACCGTATCGTAAGCCTGATGTAGAGGCACGTGATTCTACCCCACAAAATAAAAAACGTCAGCAAGATGGCCCCCGGGCTATTTCGAACTGGCAAGAACGAAATGGCGTTAGCGTTTTGAAAACCACGAGGTAAGGAAACCAGTAGTTTTAGTAACTTCTTCAGCTGCATAGGCAGACCTCCAATCTCGCTCTCCTTACAGAGTATAGCCTTTCCCCTTTTAATTCGAATAATATTGGAGCATTTGTTTATGTACAACTATCGTAAGGTAATGACGTGTTTATGAGAATTAAGATGTATTTAGGGAGACTGAAGAGTTATCACTATACTCAATATCAGGGTGTTTTTCCAGTACCAATCTAATATGATAATCAATTAAGAAACTCTTATAATAAAAGTGCGTGTATCGCTATGTATGACATCGTGAGTACTAGCGTTACAGCAAATTATAAAGAACAAATGCGATTTACGATTCGTAAAAAAAACTGTCTTTTGATCCCTGTGTGAAATTTATCTTGCATCTACAGATGTATACTGGAAACATTTAAATTTCTCAGATAACTTTACACCAGTATTGCGCCACCTATGATAAGAAACGAGAAATTAATACATTGCTTGTATCAGTAAAATGTGCATTTTAATATTGAGAATCTTTTGATAATCAAACTCATTGATATTGACCTATAATATCTGCAGGATACACGTATATGGTTGCTATTCATAATCTAGTAAGCCTAAATGATTAGGTTTTTGACCTCTCTATTACAGAATGAATTCTTATGTATTGAAATCCTCTTAATTGGGATCCCTTATATGAGAAAATAAGAAGCCTTTATTCATTTTCCTTGTGGAATTATGTACACAAACCATCTAGGTAAGATCCTAGCGGGAACTTAGAACAAATAATGTTCAATAATCTTCGCATTTTCTGACTTTTGATAAAAACATTGCTGAAACTGTTTGTTTCAGATGGAATCATGACAGTCTCTTAGAAAGCGTGGCCATTTTCTCTTAAAGGAAAAGAAAAAAGAAAAAAGAATAATCAGATCCAATCCAATCCAATTGTCCAGGACATATTGTTCCCTCTATAGACCAACTAAATAGAGGGTAAGATATTATTATCTTTTTCTGAAGTCAGTTTGGTAAAAATAAAAGACTATATATAGAAAATTAAATCTCATTTCTATTTTCGATAACAGAACTATAGCCAAAAAGTATTTGTCTGCTTGACGCAAGTCGAAATACGGATCAGTTTTTCTTGAACCAGATAGTATCCTACGTTACATCACGCATGTAGGTAATTTTTACCTAAATATTCTTTTTCTTCTTTTGATTCTGTGCATGTTCTCTTCTGAGAAACTATGGGTAATTCCTAAATCTGTTTCTGATTCTCACTGAGCACCTTATTAAAAGATTGGTTTTGTACATGGCACTTTTTCCTTTAGATCACAATTGGACTACTCAAACCTTGGCAACTACTTTTTTTCATTTTCAGACTTTTGAAATATTCTTATTGGAGAAAATGATGCTATTTAAATATATGAGAATTCGTTTTGGCTGCAGGAGCTCTGATTAACTATGAGCACCAAAATATAAAAGTTATAACTAAAACTATTCCATTGACATTCCCCAGTCTCGTATCTTTTATTATCACATTATTACAGAGAACCCCTGTTCATTGCTGCACAGACGATAAAGAAATTCCTAAAAACTTTTTGGTCCTGAGGAAGGAGACACGAAATCTGTATTCAGTCTCCGCAATGTGCATAGACCAGTGACGACACATCTGAGAGATCCATAGAAGAACCACATGTCAATGTATTGATTAAGACCTTTTATGAACTTTCAAGACTCCTAAAAATGTATGGACTAGAATTCAAGCAGGATCTCATATCAGATGTGTTTCTCAGCTAAAAAACTCTTTTGTGGTATGATTGATGGTATGCAAGAGTAGAGTGATAGGTGAGAATGACAGTTTGATGGTTTTTTCTGTGGAGGTTTTTTCTAATGTTTCTTTAAATTGTTTCCTCAAACTTAGCAGTTGTGCAATTTTCTCTGTCTCTCAATTTTATAGATTGGTGCAATCCAATTCAATGTGTTAATATTTTTATGGAAATATTTAAATGATATATAAATCATATGCAAGAAAGATTATATGAATGTTTTGCTATAAAACAATAAAAAGATGAAAGAGCAAGCTGTTTTTGCAATGTAATGTTGTTCTGGGGAATGTTTACATATAAGTGACTACTATTGAAAAATTAGAAAGTCAGATAAGAGGTTCTTTTTTTGTATGTACTCTCTCCCCTCCTCTTGGGCCTAAAAGTAATTAGGGGAATCCTTTTTTACACACACAGACTCCTCTAGGGATACTCCTCCTTTGGGTAAGGCCAAAGTTTCACAGGTGGGCCCTCTGCTGTCATTCACACTCTACTCTTATATGATATAGTCCCTAATATAATACTGCCAACCCTGCGTAGCTTCTCAGTATTATGACAACATACGAGTAACCTTCTGCAGTGTGATTTCCATTTACCACACTCTTCTAAATTCCATTCCCGAGATTCCCAGGTATATATGTACCTGTGCTTCCAGACATAGAACAGGACACTAACACTTTGTGTTAAACATATGGTCAATTAGCGAAATCAAAAATCAATGATCAATAATCACCAAACTAATCGATAATAACCATCACTCTGCTACCAGAAAAACTAATCCAGTGACAGGCTAGGATGAACATTTCACAATTAACAAATTACTCAAAAATGGGCCCATATACACATTCAAGTTTCCTGACTGTTTTGCTGGGGGTCAAGTTTTATTTTCACCTTGATCTAAATTAGTCAATGCCAAATTAACCTTCACAGATCAACACTCTTCTTTTGGTCAATGGACCATTAGTCGAGTAGTTGATGGTGATATTAGCTCTCAATAAATAATCACAGACTCCGGGTAAGATTCAATTAATTTTATCCGATAACTCAGTCAAAATGAACGCTCCTTTGTACAGATTCACAGTTATGTTATGTTATATTATAAGGTTTATAGTGCGCGACAGCTGCCTCAGCTAATAGGCGTCCCGGCGCTAGGCAACAAAAGAGCAACACGCACAAAACGCCGAAGGCCTACAAGGAAGGGAACAAGAATGTCTTAATGGCTTTCCTAAAGTGAAGATAATTAGTAAGCCCACGAATGTGGGCCGGCAAAGAGTTCCACAAAATGGCAGCTCTATTACGAAAAGAGCGCCCACCTGCACAGACTCTTCTCACCCGGGGGAACATTACCAAACATTGTCCAATAGATCGAAGTGATCGTGTAGGAGTGTAAGGTAAAAGAAGGTCAGACAGAATTTGTGGGGATGCCAATTTCTGAATTTTAAAGGCAATGCACAATGCCTTAAAGTCAATTCACCTGGCTACAGGCAACCAATGGAGTCGACGAATAGCGCTAGTCACTGAACAAGTTCTGCGCAAGCCCAAAGGAGATCTTGCGGCCACGTTCTGGACTCTCTGTAGCCTCTGAATTTCGGATTTATTAGCTCCCAAATACAGCGAGCAAGCATAATCGAGCCTACACAAGATCAGGGCCTGAATAATGACCTGCCTGGTCGTAGCATCAAAAAAGGCCAGTGCAAACTCCATTAACTTTCATTGGAGAGAAACATGTATTTATTAAAAGTACATTCAATTTATAGACTCAGTTAACAAATTAATGCATTAGAAGTGATAGATGATAGACAAAAGACATTATAACTCAGACATTTGCAAAACATATGCAAATTTAAGATAGAATTTTTTTTACCAAATGGTGAAACCCAACCCTCTGGCCAAAGGACTGGTGGGGGTCTCCTGACGTAAGAATCAGGTGGCAAAGACTATAGAACAGGAGCAGGATAGGATAATACTTACTACACTTCTCTAGAACCCCAATGCACCTGAGCGCATCCCTCTCTTACACTCTCTCCCTCCTCGATATTCTTCTGCAAATCTTCAGTCTAATCAGGCTGTCTTTCAGGAATGAATCTTCCCAGTCTGTTCTCTTCTTTCCAGCAGCAGTTCTCGCCCACACCTCACTCAGCAACGATGTCAACCCCTTTCTTAACTTAAATCACTCTAGTTATACTCTTTAATTCTGCATGTCCCACCCTCAAAAGTTGCAAGTGATGTGTCCAGATTCAGGCTCAATTACAAGAGAAGTGATCCCAGAGGCCTCTTACTGGGGAGTGATCTCCTCCTCTCTCACCTTGCCTACAAGGAACTTTAGCGCAGAACGTTGATGACATTCTTCCCCCGTGAGCGTGCAGGGCGTGTTATAACTGGTGACCCTGTGGTGAGACACAGTACAGATAGGAAAGACCTGAAGATGAATTTTGGTCTTCAGCACACATTTAGTGCCCTACAGCACAGTGGTGGAGAGATATGCTTTGGTGGAGCATGACAAACCATATTGAATTGGGCAATTAAAAAACCCGGCTCCCAGAAGAAGGACCATGGTCCACCATAATTCCTGGTGCAGCCCATCTTTCAAGCTGCCTTGGCATTCTCAAGGTAGAGAGAGCCTGGGAGACTTTGTCCTCTGTTATTTTCATTCTGAGGCAGGCACCTTGGAGGACCTAATCAGTTGGGCTTGTTTGTGGACTAATAGTAGTATTTCTTTTCAATAAGAATAGTTCAACCAGTCCTTTTGAATATGAGCACCTGCAGAGATATTTAATAAGGATAACTAAAGCAAACTGAACATTTTAAGTTATCTCTGTGGAAAATACCTGCATTTAGATTAGTTGGTTAATGCATAATCTGCTGGGAACTTTGGGTCATATTTACGATAGAAGTGGCAGGACGGGGCGTTACAACAATATGGTGCAGCCCTGCGTTTCCCCCTGAGCTGGTGCTAAATTTTGCTGCCTAGCCCCAACCCAGGCACCCTTGCACCATAGTGCAAGGGTTTGTGCGTTGCAGGGAAAGATTGTTTATGTGCAGTAAGGTGTCCTCCTTACACATAAACAATCTTTAAACTGTGTTTTGTAACTTCTATGTGTAGAAGTTGCAACACTTTGTTTTTTTAAATGATTGTTTATGTACTGCAAGGACACCTTCCTGCACATAAACAATCAATGGTGTTTTGCTGTTTCCATGTGCCCTGCAATGGAAACAGCAAAAACGAGGAGAAACTAAATATTTCTCCTCATTGCGCTGCCCCATATTTATGCCACCCTTGTAAATATGGGGCAGCATCAAAACCAACGGGTGTTGCGGTGGAACGCCCACCACAACACCCATTGCCCTCCCCTTTCATGCTAAATATAACATGAAAGGGTGCTTTTTTTACAAGGCAGCGTTAAACCATGTTAAGTGGCTTAACGCTGCCTTGTAAATAAGGCAAAGCCCCTATCACCACCACAACGTCATGAAAAGTGGCATTGTGGTAGCGATAGGGGCTTGAAGATATGCCAGTATGTACTACTGGTGAGTTCCACTTAGCCTTACTATGGCCTGGGAAGACTGGAGGTGCACTTTATATTGAATCAATAATTCATTTTTTTTTGTGTGGTTTGAGGTTTCTGCTCCCACCTTAGCCTCGTTGATAAAGATACACCTACGATCCCAGCTTAGGCCCAATTTCTGGGTCAGGCGGAGCGAAATTACAGCATAGAATTTGACTCCACCTGATTCACAATGGATAGCTTTTTCACACACTCAGTTTTTCCGGGTGTCGGAGAGCCACACCTGATTTTTCTGACTGGTAACTGCATCCTGAAAAATCGCGTGAGGTTTTGGATTCACATTGAACTGGTAATTTTTTGTGGTTTTATGACCAGAAAATCAGTCCCACATGTTACCTCTGCCTTCCATGGGGTTTTGTTTGTAATTGCATTGTACTGGTGCGCATGGTAATGGTAAAATCACATGACATTTCAACATTAAGCTAGTACCATGTAACTTGTAATCAGGCCGGAAGAAAAATTTAAACTCGTTTTGCATTTACATTTGTTTGAAAAATAAGTGTATTAAAGAAGTCTCATCTCATATTGCATAAACTAATACCTTTACAGCATAGCTAACTTATCACTATTGGCATACATACAGTGGTGTATGCAGTGTTTCATCGACCCTAGTGCAAGTAAGGAAATGAACTCCCTGGCCACTATCTGAACTGTAAAATACAGCAATAATCAGGGTTCAGTGGGATCCTCAGACTTCTGGGCCCTGGTACCACTGTACCTGCTGCACCAATGGAAGGTACGCCCCTGCATATACAGCATCCATCTTATTGCAGACCGTGTCCATTTAAATTAATTCGCAGAGGTATTTAGCTATTCACATTGAACAATACTCCTGTGACATAACCTGTGCACATTACACGTCATTAATATAAATGAAAACCTATAATTGCATCCACAAAAATATCCTTATACACCGGGATGCACGAGCTGGTATGTGTACTCCATTTAAGAATGCTTTCCAGAGAATATATTTATAGTAGAGGTAAATTATCTCAGATTTGCATGCACACAATCATTTAAAGTGTTGGTATCCTTTTTGAAAAAGCATGCATAAAAATAACTTTACAGTAGAATTAAATAATCTCACACTACAAATGAAGGCCATCTAAGACTGCATGAATGAAAATATTTCTATATTACACAAACCAAAGTAATTCATTTTAGAAATACATAAATGTAGATAGGCCACAAGTTGTCTTGATCTCTGAATGTATTTTCGCAACCAATGGGGTAACCCAGTATCCCTCAGAACCTGGGCAATCTTATATCAAGAAAACAATGGTTCCGTTGGGTGAAACAATATCTTTCTAAATACGTAGCGTAAGTCATACGTTATTCAAAAAATCCTTTCAGTGAGTCACAGGTAACACGTAAAACAAAAGCCAAATCTCCGATAATTTCAATTTTTTATATAAATTAATTTAAGTCATTCATGTATATATCCAACCATTATTTGGAAAGGCCATCACAATACATAATAATAACAATTGGTGAAAAAGTGACAATTAGTGCTCAGTGAAAAAAGTGCATAACATGTACAGTGTAATCTAACAGATCGAAATTTGCATTGGCCAGAAAATGAGAGTTTATAGTAGAACTGCGAACTGCAATAATTCAATTTAATGCAGACTCTAATTGCTGGTCCAGGGGATAATGTCGACGTTTCAACCCATATACTGCACTACTATCAGGTCAGTGCGGGTCTTCATCAGGACAAGGACAACGTGATGATGGTCTGCAAAAGGTAAATTGACTAGAATCAGGTGTGTTACCAGGGGAGCAATGACTCACATGACAGTGCGGTGGCACGACACTCAGCTATGATGTGGGACGGGGTTTG
This sequence comes from Triturus cristatus, assembly GCF_964204655.1. NCBI lineage: Eukaryota > Metazoa > Chordata > Amphibia > Caudata > Salamandridae > Triturus > Triturus cristatus. The sequence goes on along the minus strand of NC_140579.1, from coordinate 981,141,891 downwards.
AATCCTTCCATGGTTAGCAACTCCTGAGTGCGATCGCAAGATAGAGTCAATCCAAATATATCTGTAACCGGGCAGAAAGGAGTTGAAACTAATTCCAGATGGGTCCTATAAAGACTACGTTGTTTAACATTCAATGACTCAAGTGGCAAATATAGCTCACCTTGTCAAATTCGCCGTGATTATTGCTGGATCACGGGGGCAACATTACATCCGATGTTTATCGGGAATAGGTTCAGATAGGTCCAAAACAATCCAATCTGTAAATAGTTGAATTGAATTTAAAATTGGCACTTTCAAATGTTCAAATATTATAGTTAATTAAACTCTATAAGGAGTAGTTCCTGCATGCCCAAGTTAGTTCGTGCAAGTGACTAGAGTAGCCAATCTGCTCACCTATTTAAAGTAAGTTGAGGCGGTGAACCGTCACTCACACTGGTGCTCTGAACGATCTGTTAATTATCCAAAAATTCGAGTTAGAATTCAAATTAGGGCTAATCCGCGAGCAGCGAATATTTGCAACGCCGCACAGAGTTCAACCCATACAGGAGGCTTACCTTACTCGGGGAATTTTAAGGACGGCAGGCGAAAGTCCTAGCTCGTCAGCAACCATACGCAGCAGCGCTCGAAATGAGCCTGCTCATATAACCAGTCCGCAGGCGCCTGTGCGCCAATTGCGACTCGTTACCAAGCAGCCATCGACGTCCGAAGGCGTCCTACGTAAGAAGCATTGCCCGGTAATGGGTATGCCATGTATCCCGCTTAACGCGGAAAAGCCAATGTGGTCCGACTCAATTGTTGTGTCCACTATTCAGCTACAAACTCACGACTTTGTATATTTCAAACTCATGACATTGCGTGTTTGTTAATGTGCAAAAACTCATTGGGATATAGTTTATCAAGTGTGCCGAATCTCGACACTCGCCAAGCCGTCGTTACACTTGTATCCTCTATTCAGCGAAAAAGTCATAGATTTGAACATTTTAAAATACTATATCTGCGATATCGTAGTTCATGGAAATTCCCATACATTTCTTCACACGTTTCCAAACTGGACCAAATCAAGACAATGATACATAGTTATGTGACATCAAATTTGGGCGATCCAACAGTTAGGTTCCGTCCACTGCTAAGCTACAGAATCATGGCTTAGTACATTTCAAAATAATGACGTTACATGTGTATTAATGTGCAGGTATTGATGCAAATCGTTGGGGTATAATATATCGAGTATCCATATATTTACTCCACCAGAAACCTTGGCACTCGCCAAGACTTCGTTACACTTGTATCATCCATTTGGCAGAAAAGTCATAAGGTTGAACATATGATATCGTAGTTCATGGAAATTTACATACATTTACATACTCTCATAAATTATGCCTTGTAGATCTTTCATTTATGATAACCACTCCTACCCGAATGGGTGAGACACAATGGATAACATGTAATTGGGGATTCATAGACCTAAAAAAAACCCTGTTATCATGTTATATATACAAGGAGAGACTGATGGATAATAAGCATTACGGCAGATCTAAAGCTGTCCCATTTGTCTTGTTGTTTCCTCCATCTCATTTAACCCATGCTGTACCGAGTCAAGCAGATGAATCCATCTGCATTCTTTGTAATTCATACTCTTTGTAACGGAGCCTCCTCTAACATTGGGGATAATCCTCTCTAGTACACACCATGTAAGATTGTTTGGAGCATGCTGATGTGTCATATAGTGTTCAACTAGCGGTGCCCCTTTTACCTTGCATTTTATTCTGCTCATGTGCTGCAGAATCCTCGCTTTGACTTTGAGTAGTTTGTCCAACTTATATGAAGCCACAAGGGCACTGAATGGCATATATAACGTTCGCACTATTGCAATTGGTAAAGTGTGGAAGTGCATATGTTCTGTTGGCATGTTCAAATGAAGTACCCTCCTGACATAAGTAACAGGCCTTGCAATGTCCGCACTTATGATGTCCAATGATTGGTGGGAGACCAAGATGACTTCTAAGGTCCGATGACTTGGATTCTTCGAAGTATGCACTGACAACTGTGTCTTTTATATTTGTGCCCCCCTTAAAAGCGAAGATAGGGTCCTGCGTTGTCTGTAATTCACTGGCGAACAAATTCCAGTATTTCTTCACTATTCTTTTAATTTCACTACTTCTGGTGTTAAATGTAGTCACACAGACAATCTTATCTGTCTCCTTGAGTCTCTGATTCGTTTCCAACAGTTGTTCACGTCATAATGATTTGGTCTGGAAATAATGATGAATTGAAAGAATTCTTTACTTGGCTGAACACGAGATCTAAAATATATTCAGTTTACTATGACCAGTAACAACGAGGCCATAGACTTTGTAGGATGTCACTTTCCGTGTAGAGGATGGGCTTTTATATTGTGACCTATATCGCAAACCGATGGAGAGAAATTCACGGTTGAAGTGTCAGTCGCACCATCCACGTAGCCTGAGGGACAATCTCAGACTAAGAAGGAATTGTTCGAGGAGGACTGACTATTTCAGGGAATCTGAGATACTCACTACCCGCCTCAAGGAGAGGGGATATCCCACTGGCCTGTTGAAACGGGCAAAAAAATGGGCGTGGTATTGTCCACGTGAACAACTGTTGGAAACGAATCAGAGACTCAAGGAGACAGAGAAGATTGTCTGTGTGACTACATTTAACACCAGAAGTAGTGAAATTAAAAGAATAGTGAAGAAATAATGGAATTTGGTCACCGGTGAATTACAGACAACGCAGGACCCTATCTTCGCTATTAAGAGGGGCAAAAATATAAAAGACACAGTTGTCAGTGCATACTTCGAAGAATCCAAGTCATCGGACCTTAAAAGTCATCTTGGTCTCCCACCAATCATTGGACATCATAAGTGCGGACATTGCAAGGCCTGTGACTTATGTCAGGAGGGTACTTCATTTGAACATGCCAACAGAACATATGCACTTCCACACTTTACCAATTGCAATAGTGCGAACGTTATATATGCCATTCAGTGCCCTTGTGGCTTCATATACGTTGGACAAACTACTCAGAAAGTCAAAGCGAGGATTCTGCAGCACATGAGCAGAATAAAATGCAAGGTAAAAGGGGCACCGCTAGTTGAACACTATATGACACATCAGCATGCTCCAAACAATCTTACATGGTGGGTACTAGAGAGGATTATCCCCAATGTTAGAGGAGGCTCCGTTACAAAGAGTATGAATTACAAAGAATGCAGATGGATTCATCTGCTTGACTCGGTACAGCATGGGTTAAATGAGATGGAGGAAACAACAAGACAAATGGGACAGCTTTAGATCTGCCGTAATGCTTATTATCCATCAGTCTCTCCTTGTATATATAACATGATAACAGGGTTTTTTTTAGGTCTATGAATCCTCAATTACATGTTATCCATTGTGTCTCACCCATTCGGGTAGGAGTGGTTATCATAAATGAAAGATCTACAAGGCATAATTTGTGAGAGTATGTAAATGTATGTAAATTTCCATGAACTAAGATATCATATGTTCAACCTTATGACTTTTCTGCCAAATGGATGATACAAGTGTAACGAAGTCTTGGCGAGTGCCAAGGTTTCTGGTGGAGTAAATATATGGATACTCGATATATTATACCCCAACGATTTGCATCAATACCTGCACATTAATACACATGTAATGTCATTATTTTGAAATGTACTAAGCCATGATTCTGTAGCTTAGCAGTTGACGGAACCTAACTGTTGGATCGCCCAAATTTGATGTCACATAACTATGTATCATTGTCTTGATTTGGTCCAGTTTGGAAACGTGTGAAGAAATGTATGGGAATTTCCATGAACTACGATATCGCAGATATAGTATTTTAAAATGTTCAAATCTATGACTTTTTCGCTGAATAGAGGATACAAGTGTAACGACGGCTTGGCGAGTGTCGAGATTCGGCACACTTGATAAACTTTATCCCAATGAGTTTTTGCACATTAACAAACACGCAATGTCATGAGTTTGAAATATACAAAGTCGTGAGTTTGTAGCTGAATAGTGGACACAACAATTGAGTCGGACCACATTGGCTTTTCCGCGTTAAGCGGGATACATGGCATGCCCATTACCGGGCAATGCTTCTTACGTAGGACGCCTTCAGACGTCGATGGCTGCTTGGTAACGAGTCGCAATTGGCTCACAGGCGCATGCGGACTAGGTCTATGAGCAGGCTCATTTCGAGCGCTGCTGCGTATGGTTGCTGACAAGCTAGGACTTTCGCCTGCCGTCCTTAAAACTCCCCGAGTAAGGTAAGCCTCCTGTATGGGTTGAACTCTGTGCGGCGTTGCAAATATTCGCTGCTCGCGGATTAGCCCTAATTTGAATTCTAACTCGAATTTTTGGATATTTAACAGATCATTCAGAGCACCAGTGTGAGTGACGGTACACCGCCTCAACTTACTTTAAATAGGTGAGCATATTGGCTACTCTAGTCACTTGCATGAACTAACTTGGGCATGCAGGAACTACTCCTTATAGAGTTTAATTAACTATAATATTTGAACATTCGAAAGTGCCAATTTTACATTCAATTCAACTATTTACAGATTGGATTGTTTTGGACCTATCTGAACCTATTCCCGATAACCATCGGATGTAATGATGCCCCCGTGATCCAGCAATAATCACGGCGAATTTGACAAGGTGAGCTATATTTGCCACTTGAGTCATTGAATGTTAAACAACGTAGTCTTTATAGGGCCCATCTGGAATTAGTTTCAACTCCTTTCTACCCGGTTACAGATATATTTGGATTGACTCTATCTTGTGATCGCACTCAGGAGTTGCTAACCATGGAAGGATTCCAACCCCGTCCCACATCATCGGTGAGTGTCGTACCACCTCACTGTCATGTGAGTCATTGCTCCCCTGGTAACACACCTGATTCTAGTCAATTTACCTTTTGCAGGCCATCATCACGTTGTCCTTGTCCTGATGAAGACCCGCACTGACCTGATAGTAGTGCAGTAATAAGGTTGAAACGTCGACATTATCCCCTGGACCAGCAATTAGAGTCTGCATTAAATTGAATTATTGCAGTTCGCAGTTCTACTATAAACTCTCATTTTCTGGCCAATGCAAATTTCGATCTGTTAGATTACACTGTACATGTTATGCACTTTTTTCACTGAGCACTAATTGTCACTTTTTCACCAATTGTTATTATTATGTATTGTGATGGCCTTTCCAAATAATGGCTGGATATATACATGAATGACTTAAATTAATTTATATAAAAAATTGAAATTATTGGAGATTTGGCTTTTGTTTTACGTGCTACCTGTGACTCACTGAAAGGATTTTTTGAATAACGCATGACTTACGCTACGTATTTAGAAAGATATTGTTTCACCCAACGGAACCATTGTTTTCTTGATCTCTGAATGGGCTGTCTCTACACCATGACACCCCAGGCCTGTCAGATAAATCACTGGGCACTCAAGGAACAGCCTGCAGCAGCCGGAACAGACAGTAGGGGAATGGGCTGGCAGTCACAAATTGCACAGCAGAAAGTGAGCAAACTTGAGGCCCTTACTTTTAAGGGTGGGGGGGGGGCACATACAATTGTAGGCTGCCTACATTCCATGGCTACAGCCCCATGGACACAAAAGACTTTCTCGCAAGGATTTAGGGTATCACATGGGAGAATGATTACTGGTTGATGCATTTGGATGTGACTGCCCTCTATAGGAGTACAAGACACAAGGATAGGTTACTTCTGTGAGATCATTGTGCTATCTGTCACACACAAAAATATGTTGTTGAACATGATGCAATACTGTTTGGAAAACAAAATCTTCCTTTTTAATGACTGCATAAATAAAAACAAGGAACAGCAATGTATTTATAATATGGCAGAGATGTAAGGAGATGGCAATTAAATTTGTCAAGAAATTAAAAGAGATTGAATATAATCTAAAGTTTACATAGAACATTAGAAAAGAAAATCTATTTTTGGGTTGTACAGCTAGAGATGCAAGGGCCGGATTTACATGAGTTTGTATCTGAAACCCATGGCAGGTAATAGCATCCTCCAGGGTCTTAGGAGTCATCCAGAAGCCCTAAAGTAGAGTATGCCTTCTGGGACGCTTCTGAGAGCTCAGAGGAACTGTAGTAATAATGATGCCTTCAAGAAAAAAAAAGAACACAGTATCAAGATTTAGAGAAATAGGGTACCCAGCATAAAAAAACAAGGTGTCTCTATTATAGAGTGAGAATGTTAGCACTGAAGAAATACCAAAGGATCAGATTAGATTTATCACAAAGTACAATGGGTCTTCTAGGAAGGAGATTTTACAGAAATATTGGGACTACTGCAATGTGATAACATCATGAGACATAGGTTGAGTGATACCCCCCAAATCACCCATATCAAAAGTAGACCCCTGAGGGACCAGTTAGAACATAGAGATTACAGTGAGAAACAGATGGGTTAGCTGGTGCTTGGGACCGGAGCTGGTTCCCACTGAATAAGACATAACCAGTGTCATCAATTTCCTGGCTTCCTTAGTATTAGAAGGATTATAGTACAGAACCATCAATGCTTACAAATCCGTGCCCTCCACAGACCATATCCCTATAGATAGCATGCCTGTTGGCGAACATCCTCTGCTTTCCAAGTTGTTGAGAGGCACTAGGTTCTTGGCTCCTCCTCAACCCAAGTATATTCAGTACTGTGGGATGTCTGTGTAGAGTTGAGATTCCTTAAGTCCCGGCAATTCCAATTTGTCTAGAAGACAACTGTCAGCCAAATTGGCTTTACCTTGCATGGTTGCCTGCAAATGTGTCGCTGATGTCCGAGCACTGGATTTAGCAAGTAGGTTTTTTACTCCAGGAGTTTCCTTTGTGATTTTCAAAAGGACAAAATCTGTAACTCAACAGATCTCCTTTGCAGCGCTGCTTGGAGACCAGAAATGTATTGTGGTTCCTTGTCTGAAGGAGTGTGTGAGAGTAATCTCTCCCCTCAAAGATTGTAGGTCTGGACAACTCCTATCTAATCTTGTTGGTGCACCCTCATGCCCGATTTTGGACCCTACCTCGGCCAATGGATTAAATAGATATTATCAGAAGTAGGTATTGACATTTCCATTTTTGGCACGCACGCAGTAAGGGGTGTCATGGCATCAAAGTCTTTCAACGTAGGAGCATGTCTGGAAGAAATTGTCCGAATGGCAGATGTTCAACGAGTTTTATCATTAACCAGTGAGTTCTCCTTTTTTCATTAGAAGGGAATAGGCTTTAAACTTGTATAATCCAAAGCCTCCAGTCATGGCACGGAATTTGATTCTGTGCCAGGACTGGAGGCTTCGGATAAAAAATTCTTGGTCAAGAATGTAATCAAGTTTTCGAATACAATATGCAAATAAATCAGAAGCATACAAAATCTTTCATTTGGTCCGTACTGCGTACAAATTAATGACCTTGTTTCACTCATTCTGTGTCATTATCTTGTTATTGTCACTCCAGTATAGCCCTTTTCCTTGTTTGGGTAAATAGTTTATTGTATATTTTATGTCTGAGATATTTTGTTTAAGCTGTGCTTCTCTTTTCCTCTCTTTTGGTGCTGTGTTCTTCATGATCAACTCAAAGACTTGGGAACACTTTGCTTAATTTTTGTATCTTGTTCTGGATTCACTTTCCTTATTAAAGCACGGCATCTGGAGTTGGTTGCACTTCCTTCATGCCTTAGGGGGAAAAGGTAATGGACAATATTAGGCCAACTCTTATCAAGTTCTGCTGACAAAGGTTATTAGACCACTATGGCTCAGATGCAAGAGTTTTTACTAATCATTGATAACCTTCGTGTAATAGTAGAGTCCTTAACTGATGTGAATGCAACCTTAAGACAACCAATTGCAGCCTGTCAAACAATTACAGTAGATCCTTATCAGGGGTAATCAAATTTGATGGGAAGTCTACAAAGGTGAAGGAGTTCTTAAATGCAGCAATTTACTTTCGAGGTATATCAGTTTAGGACTTATAAGGCTAAAGTAGGATTTATTATTAGCAATCAGAGTGGTAATGCATTAAAATGGGTCACTCCTTTTGTTTTTAGTGGCAGTGCCATGTTGGATGATTGTCAGGCCTTCTTGACCACCCTTAAGGCAATGTTTGATAAATCTGACCAAATGTATGCTACGGAAGATTTACTGTTGTACATACGACAAGATCCCTACGATATGTATTGTACAGAACAAAACATCATTAAATAGCCCAAGAAATACATTTTGCCTGAATGTACACAAATTATTTTGGTCAGATGTGTTTAATAAAGGATGAGTTATTCAGATGTATGATAACTATAGGTTGAGTTAGCAAGAGTAGCACTTCTTGAAGCTATACAACAATTGATTGATTTGGCCATGCAAACTGGGTTTAGATTACAGGAATGACACAACTCAGAAAGAACTCTCACTTGCTCCTCAGTATTTCAGCCAGAACCCCCTAAAACCTTTAGAAGCTTTACATGAAGAAACCAAATAACCAATACAATTGGATTTGGTTCTTTAACCTTACTCAGAAGAGAAGAGGAGAGGAATAGACATGGGGCTTATGGATTGCACATGTGCTGTGATCAGAAAGGTCACATAGTACAAGGCTGTCCTTTATGTCCAACCCAAGTCAGGAAATGAGAAAACCTACATCTAAGAAGGGAGGGAAGAGTGGGTGTAACTGTTTCTTCTGTTCCTTTGGAGGCAGCTGAGCAACGTATTTATCTTCGAAGATTATGTTACTTTCTTACAAGTTAGTTTGGATATCTAAGGAACTAATACATACTGAGGCTATGAATTATACAAACTCAACTGGGCTATTCATGGATAAGGAGTGGACAAATAGGCATGGTATAACTGTTAAGCAAACACAAGGAGATGATGGACGGAGTGCTGAAACTTTCCAGACACTCACCCCCCAGTCACAGATCTGGGTTGAATCCATCATCGTTCTTTAGCTCACTTCGCCACCCCAGTTCAAACCAGGGCCAGGTCTAGGGCGGTGTGGTCAGTGCCACTGCAACTGGTGCTGACTTTGCATGGGTGTAGGAGAGTAGGATCTGCACTTATGTTGCCCCCACTTTTTTTCTGATGTATACACTGGTTTCTGACTATAGTCTGGCTGGGTCCCTGCTAATCAGGGCCCCAGTCTCACTGATCTCTCTAAAACAACTTGGTGTGCATATTAGATGCACTAGTGATTGGATACTGTGGTACCTTATGAGCCCCTAGTATATGGTACCTTAGGTACCTAGGGCATTAGTACTTCACAGGCCTACCAGGGGCTGCAGCATGTATTATGCCACCCCTGGGAAGCATTCACAATCTGACACCACAGGCCTGCTACTGCAGCCTGTGTGAGGTAGTGTTAGCACTCCTCACTGAGGTATAGGTTCCTATATCTCACCATACACACACATATCACACACATATAAACCTATCAGTCACCCCTCTAGCAGGCCCTAACAATCCTGAGGGCTGGGTGCTTGGTTTACTATGTGAGGGGGCACTTCTGCCTGAGCAGGACCCCTCTGCAGCTAGTAGAGTCTATTCTCTACTGCTGTCTGTGGATGCGGTTAAACCATATACTCTTAAGTGCATTATAACCTCGCGGTAAATGCTAACTTTGGAATGACTGCATCAAAACATATCGTGTTTGGTGTCAAACAACTTGGAATCATACACCCACACCAGTAACTGGTGTGGGAGTATGATCCCACCCTTCTAGAGGGGACGACATGTACCCACTGTACTAAACGGTAGAAATCTTCTAGAGCCCTGGCATCACAAAATGGATGCCACCAGCACAGACACTGGGCTGCCCTCCTGCTGCTGACTGAAACTCGCAGTGGAGGAGGCCCAACAATAGGCATCCTGTCACAGGGAGGTGTCACCAGCTTCCAGACAGGATTTAGTGTATTGGAGCTGGATGGGTGCACTCTTAGAGTGCTGTGAAGTCCTGCACTGGGGGAGCAGTAGGCTCCTCTGTGCATATGCCAGCTCAAACCGGTTCAGGGGCTACCTGCCCCTGCTCTGGCGCGAAATTGGACAAAGGGAAGTGGGTGTAACCACCCACTACCCTGACCCTAGTAGAGGAGTGGTCATAGAGCTAGTCCCTCCCCTATCTTCACTATAAGATACCAAGCATTGCCAATGCAATTCAGATTACACCTGGACGACACTCTACAAAGAAGAATACTGGCCCTTCGACGTTCCACTATCTCTGGAAGACTGAAGAATCTCCCTTGGAGTCAAGGAGTGACTCCCCTGCTTGGCAGGCACCAGTAACTTGATCAACGGTTGCAAACTTCACCGCTCCCGCCGGAGTCCGAAGTCCCTGCGTCCCCTGAAGTAGATTTCCTGACCTCTCGACGGCCATTTTGAGTCCCCAGCGAAGCTGTGGCGTCTGGACCCCACGAGTGACGAGGAACAGCAATACCAGGGAACCGTGCACTGATTTCGAGTGCAAACCCTAAACAACGTTCTACGAACTTGTGCTTTGGACCATCTATAGTCCAAGTCCCTAGCAGGTCTGGTATCGAAAATCAGCAGCCTACCCCGTCCCGAGTGACCGTGGGCGCCTGTAGAACTTTTCCTGCAAAGGTGTCTTTGCGGTTGCTTGCCCGTTGGCTAGTGACTCACCCGAAGACTTTCTCATCAACTTCAAGGGCTTTTCTGATTGCTCCGGGCCTGCCCTCACTTACCCTCACTGGGTAAGTCCATCAGACCTTGCTGGTCTGCACCATCTTCAATCTTCACTCCACACAAAAATTGCAGTTGCCAAGGTTTGTTGGCTCCAATCCGGTTGCCAACACCGTCATCAGCTGCAGACGTCATGGGACCCTCTGCATCCAGCTGCTGGTCATCGTCGATCTCTCCTGGACCTCGTGGGCGAAGAGACAAATCACCATTGACGACCTGAAGCAACGCGACATCAGTGATCATCCATCCTGCTGGCCACCGGTCACTGGCAAGTGTCTTTGAACTCTGTCCCCTCAATTTTCAGGTCCTCTTCAACTTCAATCCATCTTCGGATTCCAGCGGACACCTCTCCAGTCTTCAGTGATCTCCCTTGAAAACAGCATCGCGACCCGACACCAAAAGACACCTATGCACCCGGCTTCCGTGGGTGAGGTAACTCGTGCACTCCGGTGCCCAAATTACAAACCGTGACTTGTGCCATTGAAACCAATAGGAAACCCGCTGCTGTGTTTAGACACTGCACGCGTCTCCTGTGGGCTGATTACTTACCTGCTAACACTGCAGAAGTAAAGCCCCAGCGATTCCCAAGGCCCTAGGCCTTTTCATTTTGCAAGTCGAGTTTGTTAAAACATTTTCTTAGTATATGGTCTGGTACGCCCCTAGGGCTCCAGCCATATTTGTGCTTAATTTATTGAGAAGTGTTGACATTTGAATGTGTATCTGGGTTCTAATCTCATAAAGAGATTAGTAGAGTGTATCTAAGAATAAATACATATATATTTGATATATATACCTGTGTGGTGTCCTTTTCATTTGGTAATTCAAGAGATTATAAGGTAAAACAAGCTGCTTTACATTCCTCAGAGACTTAGCCTGAAGGCTGCTCTCCACAGCTACCACTAGGATAGCTTTCTTTAAAAGGTTATCTTAAACCTATCACCATAAGAGTCGAATTGGACTGGTGCAAGGTGGCCACTATAACTAGTGACCAGCATATGCCAGGCCAACTTCTCACAATGGGGGCCCCTGTTTGCTAGTTTATATTGTGCTGAAAAGCACCAACTGCCCCGTTCCTGGCCTCCAGCAATTTTCAGGCAAAAATTAAACTGTCAAGAACACTCCGGTGATTAATGTTCTTCCAGGCGAGATCAGAGTTTTGTCTAGTGGAAGTTTTGACTCCTGGAAGTTTTGATTCTTGGTAAGGTAGCACAGAGGGTTAATATGCCTGCTGCAAAGAACATGTATTATGCAGATCACAAAGTGAATGTAATGTAAACAGGTCAGGGGGTTACTGCTTTTGTCAGTGACTTCCTTTTGTTAGTTGCAGTTTACAGTGAGCTAGTAACTGTCCAAGAACTGCGTGCAGACTTCAAAGTATAGATTAGAGCATTTGGATTTTTTCCCCAGACTTTCATTATTCCAATGTTGCAAAAAGGATTCATTTGGATACAAATCAATTCTTGTTATTAAAGAGAGCCCCAATCCATTGTGTTACATTTTAAATTCAGAGTTTGTACTTCTCCAGACCAAGTACTCTTCAACTATACTGCCTACCTGTATGGATAATATGTGAATCCACCCCTTGTTGTCCTCTGTCTTCTGTAACATTTCCTATACACTGATTTACACATCTATGATTGATAGTCTCTGTGTAATGTGTGTGTTATGTAAAGAGCTCTGTCACCCTTCACTTTTATGAGAAAAGCTATAAAATTAATTAAGTGCATCTGAGCGAAAGTGGTTATGGAGGCTGTTAAAGGGTGGTGGGGAGGGAATCCATGGTGGAGGTGGTCATTGGGGGGGCGCCAAAAAGCATTGTCGCACCGGGCACCACCAGTGCTAAAGCCGACCCTGGTTCAGACACAGCTAAGAAGAAACTGGAAAAAATTGTTGCTTTTTTGTGAAGTTCAGGAACCATTACTGAGCAGTCAGGTCCTTTACAGATTCAATGTAAGGAACTGTACTCTTTGGTGGTGGACCGCACAGATTTGGAGATGGCGGGGTGGTGGGGAGCTGGAAGGTAAGGGGATAAATAAAAAATTAAATTAAACTTACCTCCTCACCACGTCCTCTTTGCCGCATCCTCCTCATCGAATCTCTCCACTTCTCCCTCCGGCCAGAACAGGAAGCACCCAGTCTCCCCTGAGCCAATCACAACGCTGCAATGCAGCAATGTGATTGGTCTGAGCGTCCTGGTTCGGAGTTCAGAAGGGGATTGGGGGCCTGGGCATGCTCCACCCAGGCTGTAATGCAGCCTGGGTGTAGAACAAGCTAAGTGTGCACTAATGTTGGCTTGCCAGAAATGGCCGGCCAACATTCATGCACATATGGAAGTGAAAACCCCTCCATTCCTCCTCTGGCAGCAGAGCTGCCCAGCCCCACCCCACCTCGCAAAGCAGCAGCACCCGCAGCAAGAAAAAAATGAAATGATAATAACATTGAGTTATTATCATTTTATTTTTCCTTACACTGCTGAAAAGCAGTGGGGCGACTCTCCTCCGCCTTAGAGAAGGGGCCGCCACTAGTACTCTTTATCTAGTTGCCTCACCTCATCATCCTATAATTCTGTGGTTGCCACTTAAAAAACCTTTCATAAATTGATGAGCCAAATCCCTGGTGTTGGCCTCTGGTTATGGAATAACATATTGTTTAACTGCTGCTCATCACTGAAACCCTGATTTTCCTGAAAAATGACCACTTGTAGACGGGTCTTCATCTTCTTCAGTTAAAGGTTGTTTGAATGCTGTGAAATCTGCTCTTTTAAGAGTATTGAGATTTTTTCAAGAATCCAAACAAAACGCCAAAGGCCATTTCAATGGCTTAATTGATGTCATAAGAACCAAAGATCAGTGGAATTGTTGTAGCTACTCTCCAAAGGTCCACATATGGGGATAGGATAGTTTTGCCCAACATAAGAAAGTACTACCAGGCCACTCAATTAATTCCGGTAAGTGGTTGGGAATTCAATCAATCAGGGAATTTTAAGTGCGCTACTCACCCGTGAGGGTCTCAAGGCGCAGATCCGTTCAGCCAAAGAGCCAGGTCTTGAGTGTCTCCTTGAAAGTATTCAGGGAGGAGGCGCAACTGAAGTCTGTCGGTAGCTCGCTCCAGGTTTTGGCTGCAATGTGGTAGGACGATCTTCCCCCTGCTCTGTGGTTGCACAGGGTTTCAGCTAGTGCGAGGTTGGCAGATCGAAGGTTTCTTTTGGGCATGTGGAAATTTTTTCTGTCGTTGAGGTATTTGGGTTAATTGTTGTGTAGGCATTTGTAGGCGTGGGTGAGGATATTGAAGGTGACTCTGTTCTCCACGGAGAGCCAGTGGAGTCTTCGGAGGTGTTGGCTGATGTGTTTGCGCCAGGGGACGCCGAGGACGAGTCTGGCCGCGGTGTTTTGTATCGTTTGGAATTTGCGTAGTAGGGATTTGTTGATGCCGGAGTAGTGCGCGTTACCGTAGTCCAGTTTGCTAGTGAGGAGTGCGTGGGTGACTGTCTTCCTGAACTAAGGGGGGATCCATTTGTAGGTCTTTCGAAGAATGCGGAGGGTATTGAAGCAGCTGGAGGTGACGGCGTTGACCATTCGGGTCATGGCGAGTGATGAGTCGAGTAAGATGCCGAGGTTTTTGACGTGGTCTGAGGGGTAGGTGGACTTCCGAGGACAGTGGGCCACCAGGTGTTGTCCCTTGCTGAGGGGGTGGTTCCGAGGATGAGGACTTCTGTCTTTTCGGCGTTGGGTTTAAGGCAACTGTTGGTCATCCAGACTGCGACGTCTTGCATTGCTCTCTGGAAGTTGAGTTTTGCCGTGGTGGGGTCCCTAGGGAGTGAGAGAATGAGATGGGTGTCGTCTGCGTAGGATATGATGTTGAGGCCATGTTGTCGGACGATGGCTGCAAGGGGAGCCATGTAGCTGTTGAAGAGGGTCGGGCTCAGTGATGATCCCTGTGGAACTCCACAGGTGATTTTAGTAGGGGCAGAGAGGTAGGGTGGTAGTCTGATTGTTTGGCTTCTTCCAGTGAGGAAAGATCAGATCCAGTCCAGGGCAGTTCCTTGTATGCCGGTGTCATGTAGTCTGTCGGCCAGTGTGCGGTCAGGACCGGAGGCTTCGGATTATGCTTTATTCTCTCTTCGCTTTATTCCTTAATAAACTTCATAGCAGCCAAAAGAGAACATTTTTAAGACAAAACAACAACTCCCATGAAGCATAGGGAGATTCCAAATAATAGTCCTTTCACAGTGTCCAGTAACACCACCACATAGTCCTTCCATTATGCCAACTCCCCCTCTTTCTTTGCTGCTTCGCAGCCAGTTAAGTGTACTTTTCCTTTCCTCTCCCATTGGGGTTACTTGTATAATCATATTGTGCTGGTAATTGCCATAGTTTGACTTTCCCAGAGGCGCATTGTTGAAGGTGCCCTCCGGGGGGGGGGTTCTGGAAACTGTTTTATACTTGTTTTATAATTGTTTGCATCATTATTAGTTAAGTGGCTTTGACGAGCGTTAATTGCTATAGTTGTCTTTGCTAGAGGCGCGTTGTCGAAGGTGCCCTCTGGGGGTTTTTGGCAAATGTTTTATAATTGTTTGTTAATTAGCGGTTCTTTTCAGATCCCTGGCCACGGAAACGTGTCACCGTGCCTTACACGGCCGCACCCCTGAGGTTGCGGTGCTTTTGATAGCCCACTAGGCGGACTGTTCCATCTCTCTGCTCCCACAGCGCATCTCTTCAAAACGAGAAGACCGCGCTGTGGCAGTTTGCGCTGACGGAGCCTTGTTCGCCTCAGGTCCCCGAACGCCCGCTTATCGGGTCTGTATCCCCACATTGCTAATTCATTAACGCCCCAGCAGGGGTCTGTACTGCGGCGGCTGTCGCGTTGATGCCTGTGGGCGTAAAAACTTGCACATGATTGCACGCTTTCTTGGCGCCGAGCACGCATATTGAGTGGCAGTTTTTTGACCATTCTGCACACAGCGGGACAGTGGAGCCCGGTCAGTTTCCTGAGGGCTGAGGAGATATATATTTTGTATCTGCTCTCTGTACACGGGGTGGTGCAAGCCCTACTGCAGTCCTTGGGTCTGCCCAAAAGTTGCCGTTTCTGGAATTCCCAGACGCCTAATTTTAACCCTCCCAGCATGAATACGCTTGAAAGTTCAAAACCCTTTTGGTGGGGCAAAAATCTTCCTGTGAGGACCATAGTTTGCACGCTTGTATGTGTTTACAGGGTAAACACGTAAAACCGGCTCGCCTACTCCCCCTCCCCCTCCTTGCGGGCAAGGGTCTCCCCCGCCTAAGAAAAAGCACACAGATGGGGTAGACAAGGACCCCTTTGTGCATCTGAAGTCTGCTTTTCTGGTGCAGGGGCTACCCTCCCACTCCCTTGATGGCCCCAGAGCCCCCGGGACACCTGACCCTGTGTCTCCCAATTCTGATGTAGAGTCCCCGGTGACTCGGAGGATGACGCAGAACCTTCTTGGCCTTGTCTACCTGTAGTTACCTCCCCCTCAACAGCAGGGGAGGACTCTGGCATGTTGGATCCGGATGATATTGTGCATCCTCGGTCCGCTGCTTGGACCCCTGGAGAGAAGGTGACGAAGTTTGTGATGGGGCAACTCCGCAAGCCTCTTGAGAAGGAGGCCAGGGATTGCATCACAACGGAGTGCCCGAGGCCCACCTTAGAGGGCAAGGTGGCTTTTACGCCAGAGATAGACTCTAAGATGGCCATGTTTTTGGCTAAATATATAAAGGACCCACGCAAAGGCATCGATACATCGTGGTGTCCTTGGCAAGATAAACTTCTTGACGCCATTGGCCCTTTGATGAAGATTTTAGATATGGCTGAAGAGGCCAATGTGTGGCTTTCCGTTTTTTCCCCGAGGTGCTTTCTAACTGGGCCCGGCGGGCCATAATTTTCATGGGCAATGCTAATTGTGCACTGTCAACGGAGCGTCGCTGCTCCTTGTTGATCAAACTTGACCCGAAGCTCAGGGACTTGGCCTCCTCAGAGGCGGGCACAGTGGCCCAAGGCGGCCTTTTTGGAGATCCTTTTGTTAAGGAGCTCAGCAATTTTTTAGCGACCTTTACCTCGCTGGATAAGGCACAATCAAATATATATATATTTTTTTATAAACAAATTTTTATTGTTTGCATATATGAGAAACACCACTCATCACGGTACAATAAAAGAGCATAAATGTAAGTATCGGCTAAACAGTCCCAGTATGAGATCCTGGCAGAATATAAAAGTAATGAGCAGACAATTTCCTAGAGAACTAAACCAAACCCTCCCAGCCACTTCCCCCACACTCTACAGTATTTCTTGGGACAGCCACGAGTGGTGTATAGAGTCTTCTCCTGTGTGGCACACCATTCAACCCCGCTTCGCCAGCGTCTAACGCTCGGGGGTTCAGAGTGTTTCCATGAGGCAGCTATGTCCCTTTTAGCCACGGCCATTGCAGTAGTGAGAAACAACTTTTCATTCCTGGACCCATCTAGCCCGCACAATCAAATATTAAGCTAGTGTTTAACCAGCGAGTTTTCCACGGCGTCGGTCGAGGCCGGGGCCGCTCGACCGGCCGTGGCTTCCAGCAAAATCCTCCCAAAGGACAAGGCTCCGGGCATGGTCAGTTCAATACCAGCACCAACTACAACAACTTCTACCCCACCCCGGGTCAGCGTTTCAGGGTCCGAGGAGGCTTCAAGAATAACTCCTGAGGCGGAAATTCGACTAGTAAGTGTTATACCGTCTTCTTCAGCCGCATAGGGGGTCAGTTGGCAGACTTTCTGGATGCTTGGCGGGCCATTACCTCGGACGCCTGGGTTCTTCAAGCCGTGCAAGGTTTCCATATCGAGTTTTGCGACCAGCCTCGGCAAGAGGTCTACCCTCATCCTATGTGCTTCATGGCCCGCAACGCAGAACTGATCGACGAGGAGGTCGCTGCGCTTCTGCACAAAGGGTCCATCTGCCGGTCAGATTTGCATAGCGACGGGTTCCTGAGCAACATGTTTCATGTGGACAAACCCGACAGGGGTCGGCGTCCAGTCATCAATCATCAGGATTTCAATGGATGGGTGGTTTACCGCCACTTCAAAATGGAGGGGATTCATCTCCTTCGGGATTTCCTTCTACCGTCGGATTGGATAGTTCGCCTAAAGGACTCTTATCTGGTGGTCCCAATACATCCTCCCCATCAGCGGTTTCTGCAGTTCCGTTGGAGGTCTTTGGTATACGAATTCACCTCCCTTCCATTCAGTCTGTCCTTGGCACCGTGGTACTTTACCAAGGTGCTCCACCCGACAATCGAATTCCTCCGGGGACAGGGCATTCAAATGATCATTTACTTAGACGACATTCTCCTCATGGCTCAGTGTCCCAGAGTCTTGAGCTCCCAGCTCCTTCAGACAGTGAACCTTTTACAGGGACTGGGTTTTGTCATCAATGAGCCAAAGTCGGTCCTCACTCCCTCTCAGAGAGTGGTTTTTCTGGGCTTCGTGGTGGATTCAGTCCAGGCCTCGTTGAGCCTTCCGTCTCGGAAGATGGCCAAAATCCGCCACGAGTTACATCAGACTGTGGACAGGTCGCGCACGTCCCTCAGGCAGATTGCCCGGCTAGTGGGGCTCCTGCCCTCCTCCATCCAGATGGCTTTGTTGGTGTCTTCGGAGGCACTTGGATCCCGTGGCAGCAGACGTCGTTCAGGTTTTGAGTTTCTTGGCAGAGCTGGCTACTGAAGGTTTGGCGTACCGTTCAATTAATGCCATGAGATTGGCGATTTCCGCAGGCCATGCTCCGGTAGATGGGGCTCCCGTGGGGGAACACCCATTTGTTTGCAGATTGCTGTGAGGTATTCGCCTCTCTTTGCGCCCAGAGCCGCGTTATTCTGCCTTATGGGATGTCAAGCTGGTCTTAAATTTGTTTCTTTCCTGGCAACCGAATAAGTATCTTTCATTGAAAGAACTCTCAGCCAAGCTATGCTGTTGTGTCTGATCTCCTGTAGGAGAGTTTTGGATGTCAGAGCCTTAGAGACTTCTGCAAGAGTTTTTTCCCCGGATGGGGTTACCTTCATGGTAAGGCGCCGCACCAAGTGGCTTTCCTGCACGGTCTCTTATCCGGCGTTTCCAGACATTCCCAAGTTGTGTGTTGTGCGTTGCCTCAAGGCGTATGAAGACTTGACTCAAGAGTTTCATCC
Source organism: Triturus cristatus (assembly GCF_964204655.1). NCBI lineage: Eukaryota > Metazoa > Chordata > Amphibia > Caudata > Salamandridae > Triturus > Triturus cristatus. Next base: position 981,122,979 of record NC_140579.1, on the reverse strand, counting down.
TTCAGGTGAACTTCAGTTACTTATTGCCATAAGGACACCTCACAAGGCTGTCTCTTCCCCCACTATAGCCAGGTGGGTGCGTTGGGTCATGCAGGAGGCAGGCATTGACACGAAACAGTTTGGAGCCCACTCTGCGCTCGGGCCATGGCCTCGAAGGCTTCTTCTTTGGGGGCTCGTCTGAAGGACTTGAGGTGAGCAGCGGATTGGTCCTCAGACTCGACCTTCAAGAGGTTTTATTTCAAACCATTGGTGGAAGTCGCTCAGTTGGTGGTAAGTAAGTTTTAAACTAGCATAATCTGAAGCCTCCAGTCCTGACATAGAATAGAAATTTGCCTAGCTACGTAGCTGTAAGTTTCAATTCTATTAAGGACACGGATGCGAGGATTATCCCACCCGGTGCAAACCCTCTCCGCACGGTAAGTAAATTGTTCATGAGGTTTTAATGGTCATTGGTTGGAGATAAACTGTCGATTTTGGTACAGCGAGTTCTTTTCGATACCTTACATTGTTTTACCTTTTGCTAGGAAATGACGGTTCAAAGCAGGACCAGTGATGATGATCTTGGCATACTTTGCGCGAAGAAAGAGGAGGAGTTGGCATAATGGAAGGACTATGTGGTGGTGTTACTGGACACTGTGAAAGAACTATTATTTGGAATCTCCCTATGGTTCATGGGAGTTGTGGTTTTTTCTCGAAAATGTTCTCTTTTGGCTGCTATGAAGTTTGTTAAGGAATAAAGCGAAGAGAGAATAAAGCATAATCCTCGCCTCCGTGTCCTTAATAGAATTGAAACTTACTGTTACGTAGCTAGGAAAATTTCTATTCACCTCATCAAAATGAGCTGGTAATTAGACTAGATAGTATGTTTTGTGAGCAAAGGGCTACCCACACCTTTTATATAGAGTGCTGCCCTCCACTGCTACCCACCTCAAACTCAATGTTTACAAAATGGCACAATCAAAACAGAGAATGAGAACACCATACTAAATCAAAAAATGCCTCTATGGGTAGGTATAAAATTAAAAGACATGAGGAAATTGAATTTATTTATAGAGTGGGTTAAGATAACTATATTGATACTAAATGAGGTTTGGGGTGTGAATGGAGTGGTAACGCTTGCACACCTTCATAACTAACAGATAGTTAGGTTACTATAACTTAAACATGCTCTGTTAGACTGTATAGGAGTCAATAAAGACGTCACAGCAGACTTGCTTTTGGTGTGTATAATGCTGGAGAGGAATATGTGCTGTATGCTAATATCCCTGATTTAGTACCCTAAAGTATATTTAACGTGCTAACCTGATAAATTTGAGAAATAGATGCGGATGAGATGTCAGTGCATTAGTAGTTCACATCCCTCAAATTCCTCAATGAGGTTGTTAATATGGAAATCAATGCGTCCGTCAATAAAAATGAAATCTCTTCCTTATTACTAGAATCGCCCCTTGTGAAATTCACATCAACCTTGACTCACAAATATGTAGTCTAGCAGGCCCTGAGACCTAGGCCAGTGATTTCTGATTGATAGGTCACAGGTGGTGGGAGTGTAGCTGGCAGCCAAACACTCGGGCAGGACGCTTTTGATCAAACCCACAGACAGGCGTATTGACATTACAATGGTCAAGGGAGATTGCCCAAATAAATAAAGCCGGAGGGGGCATGCGCGCTCCTAAATACACCATAAAAAGTCAGATGCCATATAAGTTAGGAACACATAACCATGCAGTGATCACGTGACCCCCTGCCCGACATCCACATTGTGTCCAAGCAAGATCGCGTCCCATCTGTGGTAATCATTAGACAATTAATTTATGACTCCAAAGACAGCGGTCAACATTCCTCACCATACATATATGGTATAGCTCGAAACTTTTATAACGTATTTTGTTTTGTAACACAGTGAAAACACTACAAATTGACACCACACCAGTTTAGAAGAATAGTAAATCTTTAAACAAAACAAGACAAAAACAACAAAAATCGACTATACACATGTCAAGATATCATCAAAAATAGGTCATTCAGTTTGTAGCAACAAATAGCTCCATCTGGGGCTATTAGGTCATGACAGATCCCATGAAACATCCCAAAGTACGGCGCTAACGCGAGGTGCGCTGCATCGGGCCCGGGGTTACACGGACACCAAAGGACAGTACCTTGGCAAACAATGAAAACAAAGACGGTGCAACGCATTGGGGAGGTGATGCTTCGCTGGCGCCGGGCAGCGTTGGTTTCTTACGGTCACAGGAAAAGTGAGGCGTCGGTTCCTTACTGCCATGCAGGGGAGATGAGGCATCAGTTCATTACTGTTGCCAGGGAGGTGACGTCGCTGTCGAGTCGAGGCGTCGGTTCCTTACGACGATGCAGAACTGATGGATTCAGGAGGTCACCCACGTCAGGTATTGGCTCTGCAATGATGTTGCTGATGTCGGGGCTGCGGTGTGAGTTGGGGCAGTGCATTGTGAGCATCACAAGCAGTGCCCTCGGCTTTGGTGCAGGCAGCGGCCTTGGAAAAGCAATTCTAGGTGCAGTAGGACAGAGGAAATCAAGTCTTTGTGTCCCTGACCAAACCAGTTCTGTCCTGTTAGACCTGTCAGCCCTAGGATGGTCCCCCTACATTTGTTTTCCCTTTTTGCCTCGCTATTGACCCACATTTTTGTTGGACATAGAACTCTGGGCGCCTTACCGCTGCTAAAGACACACAATTGACAGAATGCAGAACAAATCAAACCATTCACCCCCAGTCAAGAGATCTGGGTTAAATCCATCATTCTTTTGCTCACCATGCCACCCCAGTTTAGACCTGGCCATATGCAAATCAGTCTTCACCGTGTGCCTCATGGGAACAGTCCAGCCCGAACTTCCAAGCCAGGTCCTCCCTGGACCGGAAACAGGCATCCTAGGACCGGTTTCAGGGTTTCACCCCTCTTCAGCCAGGATAGCTTGATTCCAGTGGCACAGTGATCCCAGAACCCACATCTGGGCATACCTGGCGCACTTAAGGCGAGAAAGCAAAAGACACACAATTGATGGACGGAATGCAGAACAAATCAAAACATTCACCCCCAGTCAAGAGATCTGGGTTAAATCCATCATTCATTTGCTCACCATGCCACCCCAGTTTAGACCTGGCCATATGAAAATCAGTCTTGACCCTGTGCCTCATGGGAACAGTCCAGCCCGAACTGCCAAGCCATGTCTTCCCTTCCCCTACAACTTACACCTGAAACCCACTACCAGCACTGTGACTGCGAAGCGCTGTGAACCTGAGAGCGCCGCTGCTGCCTGGGGACCTATGAGGTACTGTAAAACTCTGTGCATCCAGCATCTGTCATGAATGCCAAGCGCTGTGTCAGCGAAGCGATGTGTGCCCCAAACTCGAAATTAAGGTCAAGCGTTGTGTTAGAGGGCGCCCTGGGCCCAAGATCACTGCAGCGGGTGCGAGCGCTGAGGCTGTGGAGCGCGCTGTGAGGCGGAGCACTGTTGGGCCCCAGAACACCGCAGCCGGTGCGAGCGGCGTGGGAGAGAGAAAACGCGGTTGTGCCTGACTCACCGCCGCGGCCCCTGCACTACTGAGAAAAGAGTTGCTGCGTTCCGGATTACCGCCACGGCCCCTGAATCGTAGTGAGGGCTGCCGTGGTTACTGCTGAGGCCGGGCTGAGCTGGAGCGCGCGAAGGCGGGCGTCGCTGGGCAACCGGGGCACCTGCCGCGTCATCGGCCGCGCTCCCAGGAAGCCGCGCCCTGATTGGCTGTGGGACCCGGAACCATCCTTGAGGGCCGGGGCTCGCGGTGAACACACGGGAGAGAGGCTCCGAGAAGTGCGGGAGCCCCTGGATCCCACAGACAGGTTTCCTGGAAGCAGAGGGCCCCGGTGGTGCCAGCGAGTTGATCCGCCTCCCCCGGTCGAAGCCCCAAGTGAAGCGAGGAGCGGGCTGACCGGGGAGGGGGCGTTCTGCGCAGGCCAGAGCCGGCACTGCTTGTGGCCTAGATTCCCCCGCAGGGACAGAGCGGTGAGTCGGGGAGATCTGGGGTCTACGCCCACACGGAGGCCGCGTCCTGTGTGCCGCAGGGGTAGCCCCAGGGGCTCCTGGGGCTTAAAGACCTGGCACAAATACCCAGACACGAATAGTAACCGTTTGGGAAATGCCCCCCTGCTGAAATGTCCTCTTGGAAACTGTACCTCAGCTCTGCCTAAGAAATGTTAACTGCAATGAATATATGTTGGCCTAAGAATTATTACCTGTACTGCATATTTGAATGAGCCTTATTACCTGTACTGCATGCCTGAATTGAACATATATTTGCCTAGGGAATGTTGCCTGAATTGAACATATATTTGCATAGGAAATGTTGCCTGAATTGAAGATAGATCTACATAGGGATTGTGGCCTATATTGACCTGAGGATACAAAAACCGTTTACTCTGCATACTGCGAGAACCTGGCGTTTTCAACCCTGACAAGAAGTAGATAAAGATACTTGTTCTCATAAATGAAACTGGAGTGGTGTCTCCTTATTGTGTGTGCTTTACTGTGTCAGAGTGGGAGTGTGCTGCACAACTACTTCACACATAGCCTTGGGCGTGCCTACCTGCCTCACGCCAAGCTACCGTGTCGGAGTCAGTGGTCCCTGGGACCCCGGTTCTAACATGTCCTCTCTGGTCCAGCTTCCTGGAAGGAGGTGGAGACAGCATTGTGTAAGGCAGACCAGGCCTATTCAGGTGCAGGGAAATCTCCTCCAACTACTCTAAATGCAGCCCAGGTCTATTCAGCCCAGCCCTGTCTCATCCAGGCAGGGCACACCTCAAACCCCCCAGTCGATGTCTGGAGAGATTGCACATCCTCAGCCCCTGCCACTCCAAAACCAGACAGTCAATCCACAAACCAGCAGAGGCACACAGGATGGCTAAGCAAGAAAGTAGTCACTTTCTAAAAGTGGTATTTTCAAGCACACAATATGAAAATCACCTTTACTAAAAGATGCATTTTTATATTCTAAGTTCAGGCATACTAAACTCCATCTTTCTATCTTGTTCCTATGGGAAGTTATACAGTATTCCCTATTCTATCCTATGGGACAGACTGCACCTGGCCCATGGGTGTACCTTGAGCCTAGCTTAGGGGTGACTCACATGTAGGAAAAGGGAAGGTTAGGGCCAGGCAAGTGGGTGCACTTGCCAGGTTGACATGGCAGTAGACACTGCATGCAGACACTGCAGTGGCAGGTCTAAGACCTCTTTGAAAGGCTGCTTGTGTGGGTGGCACAATCAGTGCTGCCGGCCCACTAGCAGCATTTGATTTACAGGCCCTGGGCACACATAGTGCAATGTACTAGGGAATTACTAGTAAATCAAATAAGCCAATCATGGAAACGCCAATCCATAAACATAGATTACATAGGGAGCACTTGCACTTTGACACTGATCAGCAGTGGCAAAGTGGCCAAAGCATCTCGACCATCAAGAACTAAATCCAGCACACAGCAAAAATACATGAGGCAGAGGCAAAAAGACTGGGGAGACCATGCTAAGGATGCAAGTTCTACCACCTCAAAAGGCCAGTCTACTTGTCCTGGAGAGCACAAGGGTCTACTGGGGTAATGACCCACACTTTCTGGCCAGGTTGAAACTCAATCAGAGTGGTATTCTGATCATACCAGTGTCTCATCTCCTCCTGGCTGGCTTCCAGATTCGCCTGAGAGATCTGCATGAAGCACCTAGTCTGGTTCCTGAAGGGTAGCATGTAGCTAAATACTTCCGATGGAGGTTTACTGGGAGCTTTCTCCCAGCCTTCATTGACCAGACTCAGAGTTCCCCTTACAGCATGACCATACAGGAGCTCAAAGGGACTGAACCCTAAGGACTTCTGCGGTACCTCTCTGTAAGCAAACAGCAGGCATGGCAAGAGGACGTCCCACTTATGCCTCATGGGTTCTGCAAGACCCTTAATCATGCCCCTGGTGTCCAGTTGAATCTCTCAAACCATCCCATTACCAGGAGTGGTGAACTTATAGGTCACACCACACTCTTCCCATAAGAATGTCATATACTTAGATATGAAGTTTGTAGCCCAGTCGGATACCACCTCTCTGGGGAACCCCACACAGGAAAAGATCCCCATCAACACCCGGCTCACTACAGGGGCCGTTGTGGTCCTGAGAGGGATGAACCTGTTGCCAATGGCTGTCTTGGGATCCAGAGGCCCCACAATGTCAATACCACCCTCTCAAAGGGGGTGCTGACCACAAGAAAAGGTTGGAGAGGAGCCTTACACTTCCTCCCACATTTACCACTTGCCTGGCAATTCTGACACGACCTACAATGATTATCAGATTGCTTTCGCATTTGGGGCCAAAAGAAGTGGATGACAAGCCTTCCAAATGTCTTGTTGTGCCTCAAATGCCCTGCCAAAGGCACATCATGAGCCAGACCCAGTAGGAAGGCTCCGAAGCGCTGGGGTACCACCAGCACATGATCTGACCCAGGCTCAGCAACTTTAGGCTCGCTATACTGAAGACCATTCTCCCAGTAAAACCAATGTGACACAGACTGATCACCTGCTGCCTGGTCTGCAGTCTGTTGCCGTAAACCAACAAGAGATTGCATTCCTGCTGCTCCTTTCAGAACTCCTCCCTGGTGGGACCCCCTTCCTGCTGCCATTGGGTTAGCTCAGGCAGGTCCCCCAGTTAGGCACTTGCTCCCCTGTAGGCTCCGAGCATTCCCCTCAAGGTTTGCCTCCTCCTGGACTGTGGGAACCTCTGGCTGGTTTCTCATGCCCAAGCCTCTCTTCTTTCTGGCAGGTACCTGGGCCACTCTTACAGACTACAGGTCCTCTTGATTGCCCTTTCCGGCTGCCAATGACCGAGTGGTCACACACGCCACTCAGGCAGACCCAACTTCTCCAGATGACACCTGTGTTCTACCTTCTCCTAAGGGGAACTCTCAAGTGCGTTACCAAGCAGGCAGTCAACATGCATGTCTGGTCTCACAACTACTTTTAAGGTACCTGAGAAACCCCACCCCCACTCAAAGGGAACCTGTGCCCCTTTGCAGAGGCACTATGAGTTGTCAGCTGATGCTACTGGGTGAAGTAAATTGGGGATCACCTGCACCTCAGACACCAGCCGATAACTGACAGCTTGCACACTGGCCCCGGTGTCTCTCAGAGCCTGCACCTATGGCCATTAATGGTCACCCACTGCCCGTATTTCTTAGTGTTTGTGGGCAGGTGAGTCCTTGGGATCTTCTCACTCTCCTCTTGTAAGACAAGAGTCTTTCTGCCCGCTCTCACCCTTCCTGTGGGCCCAACTCCTCCTCCAAAGCTACACGAGTCATCCCACAGGGCAGTGCACCAGAGGGTACAGGTGTAGACTTAGGACACTTAGGATTCCCAGTGAAGTGACCCACCTGATCACAAGCAAAACATTTGCGGGGACCCTTCTCTGCAGGCTTCCCTGAAGAGACCCATGCCTTCTTACCACCAGGGGGCTGGGAACCTTTCCCATGGGAACTCGATTGGGGCTCTTTTTGGAACTCCTCCTGTTTACCCTTGTTCCCTCCACTCTTCTGCAGGGGTCCCTACTCACCCTTGGCTGAGTCTCCCACATACCCCTTGTGGACCCTGGTGCTGACCCAGTGGTCCGCCTCAACAGTAAGCTTCCTGGAGTCAGTCAGCTTACTGTCAATCAAGTGCTGGCATAGCTCTGGAAAACTATTAGCAGACAAGTGCTCCCATACCATCAAATCATAGAGCCCCTGAAAGTCACTTACCTGGCTACATACTCACACCAAGTTTGTGACACAAGTTGTTCCTTACAGGCCCTGAACTTCTGCCTATACAGTTCTGGGGTCAATCCATACCTTATGATCAAGGCCTCCTTCATGGGAGCGCAAACCGTTTTCCCTCCTCAAGAAAGGCTAGCAAGGTGTTCCTCCCTTCTGCAGCAAAGCGGCTCCTCAACCCCAATCCCCAGTCTCTCTCAGGAACTCTGTGGGACCTCATTGCTACCTCATACCCCTTGAACCACTGACTAATGTCTTCACTTATCACACAATCTGTGATCACTTCCTTAGGAATATACACCCTCCCTTTCACATGCACTGGAGACAAGCTGCTGTCATTGAAACTGGACTCCACACTCTTGGCTTTTATGTCCAGCTCCTTTAAACTTCTCTCATGCTCTAAGAGCATCTTCTTTCACTCCATGGCAAGTTTCTGCCTCTCTAATTACAATGTATTTTCCTGCATGTCACTCTCTCTCCCCAGCGTGAGTTTTGCAAGCTCAAACGCATGCACTCTGCTCCTCTGTCTGTCTTCCAGCTCCTCTGGAGACAAACCCTTCGAAGATACACTGCTGCTCTCACTGGAGAGCACCCACCCTCCATTCAGGACCAAGAGCTCATTCTGCTGCCCATCTAAATCCTCCACCTCCATCACAGGATCCTCAGTTTGCCTACTGGCATTCCTTGATTCCAACCAGGCCCTCAACGCCTTTTTGTATTCCTCCTTTCTGGTGAGGCCTCTCACTGAGATATAAAATTTCTTTTAGAGTGATTTCAATGGTGGTAGAGTGTAGGTTTCCACCCTCTCTTCTTCAAAATCAAAACCCACAGATGCCATTGATACTGGTTTTATCATGGTGAAAATTGGTAGTTCACAAGTGGTAAAAAAATCCAAAAAGAGGAGCTCACCAAATAGTATGTGGTTGAGTAATGGTCTGCACTATACTAGCAGTGTACACCAATCAATGTATGTTAGGCACAAATTCAAGTCCTAATCCTCACCGCTGACCACCATTGTTAGAAATGGGGATATCTAGTTGGCGATGCTTTGCACCTTTGTCCAAGTAGGGACCCTTGCTTCTAGTCAGGGTAAGGGAGTTATGCCCTTGGACAACCCTGCTCACCCCCTTGGAAGCTTGGCAAGAGCAGACAGGCTTATATCAGAGGCAGTGTGTAAGGCATTTGTGCAAACATACAGGAACACAGTGAAAACACTACAAATGGACACCACACCAGTTTAGAAAAATAGGAAATCTTTATCTAAACAAAACAAGACCAAAACGACAAAAATCCACCAACCATATGTCAAGAAATAATCAAAAATAGGTTAGTCACAAAAATAAAGCTTGTAGCAACAAATAGCTCCACCTAGGGCTATTACGACATTGTGACAGATGAAAATCCCAAAGTACGTCGCCGACCACGAGGAGTGCGGTGTCAAGCCTGGAGTCATACAGACCCCAAAGAGCAGTACCTTGGCAAACGCTGAAAACAAAGACAGTGCACGGTGTTGGGCAGTGTCGATTCCTTGCGATTCCTAACGACCACAGGGGGCTGAGACATCGGTTCCTTACTGCGATGCAGAGGATGTGAGGCGTTGGTTCCTTACTGTTGCCAGGGACGTGACATTGCGGTGGTGTCGAGGCATCGGTTCCTTACGATGATGCAAAGTCTATGGATTCGGGATGTCACCCACGTCAGGTATCAGCTCCACGATGATGAAGCACAGGTGTCGGTGAGGTCGGGCTGCGGTGTGAGTTGGGGCGGTGCGTTGTGCACTTCACGAACGGTGCCCACGTCTTTGTTGCTGGTCATGGTGTCGCTCGCTGGTGTCGGTGTTGCTATTTCCGTATGTGGTAACTGAAACAGCAGTTCCAGGTGCAGGAGGACAGAGGAAATGAAACCTTTGTGCCCCTTAGACTTTGGAACAGGAGGCAAGCTCTACACCAAGCCCTTGGAGATCTTCTTCAAGCAGGATACACAGCACACAGCAAAGTCTTGGTCCTCTCCTTGGCAGAAGCAGCCACTGCAGGCCAACCCCACACAGCACAAAGCAAAGGGGCAGTACTTCACCTTCAGCTTTCCCACCTGATTTCCTTGGCAGAGGTTCCTCTTAAGTCCAGAAGTAATGTAAAGTTCTGGGGTCAAGGCCCTAATATTTATTCCTTTTTACACTCTTTGTTCTCTTGTGACAGAGAGTCTCTTAGCTCAGGCAAAACCAGCTCTGTCCTCTCTGGTCCAGCTTCCAGGTAGGAGGTGGAGAAAGCATTGTGCAAGGCAGACCAGGCCTATTCAGGTGCAATGAAATCTCCTCCCACTTCTCTAAAGGCAGCCCAGGTCTATGCAGCCCAGCCCTGACTTCTCCAGGAAAGGCCAGACACACCTAAACCCCCCCAGTGGCTGTCTGGATAGAATGCCACTCCACATTCTGAGAGTTCATCCACAAACCAGCAAGGGCACAAAGGATGGCTAAGCAAAAATACAGGAGGCAGAGGCAAAAAGACAGGGGAGACCACGCCAAGGATGCCAAGTCTAACAAGAACGTAAACATTTTTTAACAAAGTAATTTTTTCTGTCAACCATTATTGAACTTTCTTTTGTATGTGATTATTTTTATTGAAAACTGTATTGTGTGAAAAAATTGAGATTTGGCACATGCTATTCTAACATATTGCATATTCGCCCTATGTTGTAATACTAAATACGCATTTCTCTATTGTTTTTATTGAAAGGTTCAGTTGAACTGTTTGATGCAAATATTGTAAGTGGTAAATTCCTAGTACGTCATCTTTAAGAGTACACCACGTGCGATTAGACACACCAAACTACAAACGTCAACTGGGTTGTTTTATCAAAATTACTCAAATTGCCAAGGATTCCACATTGAATCATATGGAAACTAGGTTGCCCGAACAAACAGTGAGAATTAATACATTTTGCCAAGAATGGCATTTACACACAAAGGCGTAAGGAAGGAACATTTCACACACATATAATTGAACATACTAAAACATATATAAAGACTAAATATGTAGGACAAAAGAGTCAGTGTTAGAATTAAACTAAACTAAGACATGGTCGTGAAACTCATCATGATCGAATGACAAGATGGCGAGATGCTAGTATGTCAGAGGGATTATATCCTGTGAGAACAGTTGAAGAGGGAGCAGAAAGGGTTCCTGAGGCAGAAGTGAGAAGATATGGAGTTAATGAATATGAGGATGAGGTTTTAAATGACATGATTTACAAAAGACCACCTCCATATAGACCGGAACCAGAAGAGAGTACACCAATTGTTTCTCCGATAAGAGATACGCATTGTATCATTGAGACAGAAAATGTGACACCTGAGTTAAGAAGTGGTAATCCTTTCAGGGAGAGGGAGAATAGAAGCAGTGGCGAAAATACGAGAGAATTAGCCAGAACTACATCGGAGTTGACTGAAAGGATCAAGGAACTGACAAAAAATCTAGACGCTGTTACGGTACCCGTAACCATAGGTCCGGTTATGCCTGTTTTTGATAAGCAGAGGAAGGGTGAGAATGGTTTGGTTATTCCATATGTTGGGAATAGATTGACAAGTTTGGCTGGTCCTTCAGGAGATTCAGGAAAAAGGGCAGGAAAATTCAGACATGACACCTGTAATGAAGGATTAGAGGAGTCTAATTCAGGACTGGATGCTGGTGAAGCTAGTTGTTCAGGGATGCCGATTTTAGAACCGCAGAAGAAAGTGGTTCCAGTGAGAAAATCTACTGAAATAACAGCTGAGGATTTGAATGAATGGATGAAAGTTCTTCAAAAGAGGGATAAAGATTCACAAGCAATTGATGTTGCTAGGTTACGTGTAGAATTAGAAGAGCTTGTTGCAGGGACAGTTCCAACAGAAATTCTAAAAAATCATCATGATGGTGAATTATTATTCATGTGCAAGAATATTACCTGGAGAGCGAGAAATACACATGACAGATTAAGAGCAATAGCAAATGACTATGGAGTTGACATTGATAAAGTGAAAGTTTTGCAGAAGTCTTACAGGATGGATTTCACAGACAAGGATATAGAAAATTTGAATGGTACTGGTAGAACAGGACAGATTAAAGAGATGATCGCTTTATTGCGAAAATGGGGTGATGTTGAAAAGTGGAAGGATAGATGGTACAAAAAGAGAGAAGAATCAGGGGATAGGACTTATTCAGCATTTCCTGTGAGAGAAAAGGAAAAACCAGTGGATACTTATCCTATGAGAGAAATACCTGGAGGAAGATATGTACATGTTCCATGGACCAGACAGGATATTTTGTCATTTACGAATGATTTCCCTCGATTGAGAGAAAAGCCCGTCGAGTGGTACAGGCAGGTAGACAGGTTTGTGAAATTGTCAAAAGTGCTGTGGATTGACCTGAATAGTCTGTTTGATATAATTGTTCCAGCAGACTTGTGGGCTGAGTGTAAAATAGTTGTGAGTTGGCCTACTGAGGAATATCCAAGAGATCAGAGAACAGGAGCACCAGATCCAGAAGTAATGAGAAAGTATGAGCAGGTGATTGTATATCTGAAAAATAAAGTACCTCCAAAAGAAACAGACTGGGTTAAAATAGATCGAACACATCAGGAAGCAAAAGAATCAGTTCATGCTTTTTACGAGAGGCTGATACTGGCATTTAAACAATTCAGTGGAGATGAACACCTGGGTGACAAGGATTTGAGTCATTTTGTATACAGATTTGTATATGGCCTGAGACCTGAGATTAATGAAAGAATTCGTGAGCATACTGTGGATTGGCAGAGTAAGAAAATAGATGAGATTCTGAGACATGCAAAATACTTCAGTGATGAGATTGAAGCAAAACAAAGAAAGCTGAAAGAGAAAGCAATGTGGGCACAGGTGAAAGTTGCGGAAAGACAGGAAGCACAGTTGGTGGAACAGGCGAATAATCCAGGAAATAATGCAGGGAATAGACCTAGGTATGCAGGGAAAGGAAAGGGGAATCTTGAGGAAGCAAAAAAGAAGTTCCCATGTCACAACTGTAGCCAACTGGGACATTGGAGATCAGAATGTACCAATCCACCATTAGTGAATAATGAGGGAAACTCCTTGAATCAACAGGTGCAGAACGAGGGGAAAAATCAACAGCAGCAACAGCAGAAAGTTGTGAGACAGCAGAGTCAAGAGCCAAAACCGCCCTTGCCGCAGAATAGAGGAGCACAAAAGTATAATCCGGATTCGGGATTCTACAATGATGAGCAGGTAAACAAACCAAGGCGTTCTAACCAGGTACAACAGTACTTGTTAAAGAATGAAGGGAGTGAGTCTGAGGGTGATTATTGACGGTGCCGAAGAGAGGAGGAAGAGTGCATACTTGGTGCAACTCTAGAAATAGACCAGGCAGGACCATTTGTGGATGGAAAAATAAATGAAGAAGGTGTTACTTTTTTAGTAGACACAGGTGCGACAAGATCAACTGTCAGGTCAACAGATATTAGAAATCTTCCTCTCTCGGATGAAGCAATCCAAGTAGTTGGTGTAGCCAATACACAAATCAGAACACGTCTTACTGAACCAGTAAGAGTACAAATAGGGAAATTTTCAGACATGCACAGATTTATCGTCTGTGACACAAGTCCAGTGAACCTGTTAGGTAGGGATCTACTCTGTAAGATGAATTGTACAATTTTTTGTACACCAGATGGAATAGCTTTTGAAACACCAGATGAGGATGTTTTGTACCGAATGACTCTAGAAAATAGAGAAAGTGAGTTAATTGGTGCATATGCTGTGTTTGATCCAGAGGATTTGCCTCAAGAGCTGAGAGACACAGTGAAAAGGACAGTTTGGGATTTTACTGGAGAGGATGTGGGATTGATGAATAATGTAGATCCTGTGAAAATTTCAGTGAAAGAGGGAATTACTTATCCTAACATTCCTCAGTACAAAATGACACCAGAAATAATTGAGGGAATAACTCCTATAATTGAGAAAATGATTCAGCAGGGAGTTCTGAGAGAACTACTGAGTAGTCCGTGTAATTCACCGATAATGGGGCTAAAGAAGCCTAATGGGAAATTCAGGATCGTACAGGATTTGAGAAAAGTTAATCAAATTGTGGTGGCATGTTGTCCTATTGTGCCAAATCCATCAGTGATTTTGTATCAGATTCCACATGATGCTGAGTGGTATACAGTGATTGATTTGTGTCATGCTTTCTTTTCAATTCCATTGCATCATGACAGCCAGCCGATTTTTGCATTTAGATTTGGCCAGCGTATTTTAGCATGGTGTCGTATCCCACAGGGGTATACAGAGAGTCCTTCAATATTCAATCAGTTATTGAAAAAGTCATTGGAGAGTTTGATCATGCCTGAAAACTCAGTATTAGTGCAGTATATCGATGACCTACTTGTGGCATCAAAGACACGTGAAGCTTGTGAAGTAGATACTATAGCTTTACTGAATCATCTGGCAGATGAAGGGTTAAAAGTATCTCCAGCTAAATTGCAGTTCTGCAAGAAAGAGGTGCATTATCTTGGACACAATATTGAGAAAGGTCTGAGAAAAGTAACTGATGTCAGGATCAAAATTATCAGGGAAATGAAAGCCCCAAAGACCCAGAGGGAAGTGAGAATGTTCCTGGGAATGGTGGGTTATTGTCGTCAGTGGATAATCAATTTTTCGCTGATAGCAAAGCCACTGATTAAGCTGACTAAAAGTGAGATGACAGACCCATTGGAACTAGATGGAGAACAAATGGCAGCATTCGAAGAGCTGAAAAGCAGAATGTGTGAAGCCCCTGCTTTGGGTATGCCTGATTATGAAAAGGAGTTTGAATTGTACTGCAGTGAGAGAAATGGATGTGCACTTTCAGTGTTAATTCAGAAGCATGGATTACTGAGAAGGCCTATTGCGTACTTCTCATTGACACTTGACCCTGTAGCTGTGGGTTTACCAGGTTGTCTGAAATCTGTGGCTGCAACATGCAGAAGCCTAGAACAGAGTGAGGGAATCATAATGGGATATCCTGTAAGGGTATTCGTACCTCATAATGTGGCAATTCTTTTGACAAGAAGCAGAACTCAGTACATGTCACATAGTCGGTTGACTAAATATGAAAAAGTCATTCTGGGAGCATCAAATGTGACTCTTGAGAGATGTGTGAATGTGAATCCAGCGACATTGTTGCCGGATATTGAAAATGTGGGTGTGAAAACAGAAGATGATCACAATTGTTTGGATGTGCTTGATTACTGTACAAAACCGAGACCAGACATAAGGGATCTTCCCTTGCATGAGAGTGATCATGTGTTGTTTGTGGATGGATCATGCCTGAGGAATGATGAGGGTGTGCTATGTGCAGCATATGCAGTGTGTAAGGTTTCAGAAGTAATGGAAGCATCATCATTGAAAGGAGTGAATCTGCGCAAGTTGCTGAATTAATTGCATTGACAAAAGCTTGTGAAATTGGGAAAGATTTGAGAACGACTGTGATGACTGATAGTCAGTATGGATTTGGAGTTGTGCATCACTTTGGCCAACTTTGGCTACAAAGAGGTTTCTTGACGTCGAGTGGGACTCCGATAAAGAATGCTGAAGTGATTGGGAAATTGCTTGAGACGATACAGCTGCCTAAAGAGTTAGCAGTTGTGAAATGTGCTGCCCATGGACAAGGAGACGATTTTGTGACAGTTGGCAACAGATACGCAAACGACATTGCACAATACTGTGCAAAGAATAATCAATCTATTAATCGGGAACGAGAGAGTGAAATGTCTTTTTGTTCTGTGATGTTTACTAATGTCTTAGAGACATGGGATGAAGTGAAACAGTTGCAGGATGAGGCAGAGGAGGAAGAAAAGAAAGATTGGATTAAGGCAGGTTGTGCCCCGAGAGAGACAGACCATGTTTGGGTCTATAGAGATGGCAGACCAGTAATGCCGAACTCCATGCTGTCAGCAATGGCAAGGATGTATCATGGCCAGGGACATTTGGGGAGGGATGCGATGATTAGGTCTTTCAAACAAACCTGGTACAATGCAAAGTTCAGGACAATTGCAGAGAGTATCTGTCAAAGATGTTTGATTTGCCAGCAATTTAACACTGGGAAGAAGACAGTGGTGAGTCTGGGAACAATAGGCAGAGAAGGAGGTCCTTTTACAAGAATGCAGATTGATTTCATTGAAATGCCCCAAGTGAACAGACTGAGATATGTACTAGTGGTAGTCTGTTTGTTTTCAAGATGGGTTGAGGCCTATCCGACTAGGAGAAATGATGGAGTAACAGTGGCAAAGTTATTGTTAAGAGAGTTGATTCCTAGGTACGGATTTCCAGTAACGATTGAGTCTGATAGAGGTGGACACTTCTATAATGAACTCATGAGTTTGATTTGTGAAGCATTAAGCATACAGCAGAAGCTACATTGTGCATACAGACCAGAGGCTTCTGGTGTTGTTGAGCAGATAAACGGCACAATTAAGAACAGGATTGGTAAGATGTGCTTAGCCACTGGCATGAAATGGCCAGATGTCTTGCCTCTAGTGCTAATGACTATTAGATCTACTCCAGATAGAACTACTGGTTTAAGTCCGCACGAGATAATCATGGGACGTGCAATGCGACATGCATATGTACCTGTCAATAAGTTGATGACAATAACTGATGACATGATTTTGGATTACTGTAAAGGCCTGGCTGACGCAGTTCATTCTGTGTTTCACCAGATTGGAGAAGAAGCTACTACACTTGAGAAGAAGCAAGCTCATGATCTGAGTCCAGGGGACTGGGTGAGGATTAAAGTGCACAGAAGAAGAAATTGCTTGGTTCCAAGGTGGGGAAGACCAAGACAAGTCATTCTAACTACGACGACTGCAGTGAAGTGTGCTGGTGTGAAAAACTGGGTGCATGCAAGTCATACTCTGAGAGTTCCAAACCCAAAGGATGGGACTGGTAGAGAGTATTTTGAAGAGTCAGATTCCAGTGATGATGAAGACCCAGAACCAGTGAGAAAGAATCAAGGTTCAGGGAAAGAAGCCTTTTCTACAAGTTCAAGAGAACCATTGAGAATTTCAGAAAGGAGATCTGATTCTGAGAGAGAGCCTGAAGTTCCAAAAAGCAGTGGAGGAAAAAGAAAAGAAAAGAGCAGTTCCACAGAAATTACTCCTGAATCAGAAGAGGAGGAGATTGAAGAACCACTTGAGATTATTTCTGAAGAAGTAGGGTCAGAAGAAGATAGAGAGGGACAGATTGCGGAAGACCCCCGAGGAGGTGTAGGGAACACTTCTAATAAGCTAGGTGAAGGGACAAGTAGACAGCAAGAAGATTGCGTGTCGGAGACCCGAGGAGGGAAAGAAGTAGGGAAGTCTCAAATAGTGGTGAAAAAGACTGTGGAGCGAAAGAAAACTGCTGAAGAACAGGAGCAAAAGAAAACTGCTGAAGAACAAGAGGCATTTGAAACAGAATCGGATGAAAGTGAAGGTGAAAAATCAAAGGGTCGAGTTCTGAGAAAGAGAACTTGGATTGGAGAAAGAAATAATACAGAGATAAGACCGAAAAAGGTCATAAGAGGAGATTTTTGGCCTAATAACAGAGTAAAGAGGCTGAGATACAGACTGATAAGAGGAAATACATCGAAAGCTGAACAAGTGAATGAAGTATCGAGTCAAAACGAAGTAAAAAGGAAGGAGCAAAAGGAGTCAAGAGAACCTGAGGAAATAAAGAGAATTAGAAGACCCAACCAAAAGTACAGATCACCGGAATGGTCTTATGTGGCACTGTCTGAAGAAGGAGAAGAAGAAACAGTGACTCGAGATAATCCGGAGGGGATCTTGAGAAAAGTGGTTGAGGAAAAGGAAGAATCTGTTGGAATCTTAAAAGTTATTCTGACTGACATTGGAGAAGAGTCAGATGCACAGGATGTTGTTGATGATCTGATACAGTTTGATGTTGCTGAAGAAGAAGGAGTGAAAAGTGATGAATATCCAAATTGAGTGAACTGAAGAAATCACTTGAAAAGGAGAAAGTCTGAAATTCAGCTGTCAGAAGTAATCCAAAGTTTGAGAAATTACAGTAGTGGAGTAGTAGAGGCTAAGTCAAAAGACAAGGTCAAAGTAGTAAAATGGCTAACATAGAGAATAATGAAAGTAGTTGTGCCTTCTTAAAAAGATGGTGTAGAATGTGCTGCTGCTGTACTGGATTATTAATGCTACTATGGGGTATTTTAGCTTTATTAGTGACATTTATAGTTTCAATAGGTACATTTGAAATACATACTGAGAATGAGACAAATGTAGAGAAGAATTCGCAAAAAGTAGTTCCAACTAGAATTAGTAATACTTACATGCATAAAGATAGGTCAATTAATGATTTTTCTAGTAATGTTTTTTCAAAGTTGTTATACGAATATGTGAAAACAATGGAAGTAAGGGATTGCTACGTTTGTATGCAATTACCTGCATCCGTTTCAGAGGGTGTTACTTATCACCATTTACCAGCTACGTATGGAATTTCTTGTAGTGTATTAAGTACTGTTTTTTATTTGTTAGGAAAAATAGATTATAAGATGTCTAATAAAGATAGTATTTTTGGGCACTTGCCAATGAATAAAGAGCTGAATCCAGCTAAAGAAGCTAACATTTTTGGTGAGATTTTTATTGAAAAAGAAGAATTAACATTAGATTACATTTTTAAGAATAATTTAACTTGTAGTTTGGAAGAAGAGGAGAAAGCTTTCCTGAACATGGTGGAGGAGAGGAGATTGAGTATGCATGAAAAGGCAGGGAAATATAAAGTGAGTGAGACAATTTGGGACATTGAGATGGGAAAAGAATTGAGAAATGGAGCTAGTCCAACTTTAGCTTTAGATGCACCACAGAAGGGTAAGCTGTGCATTACAAGAGGGAAATCCCAATATGATACATATTTTGTTGGGACTAGTGAATGTCATGATACATACTTCATTGCAACAGGATGGGGTTTCAGAGGTGGAGAAGATACAATTTTTCCAGGAGTGTATTATGTTTGTGGGAACAAGGCTTATTACAAGTTGCCTGACCATTGGTATGGCACGTGTTATGTGGGCCTGGTTTTTCCAAAGACTTTTCATATAGATAGAATAGAAGATGTAGAACATATTAATTTACTAATGCGCTTCAAGAGGGAAACTTGGTTTGAAATTGTGGGTGACATTTTTGGAGCTTTAATTCCAGCAGTGGGAATTTCTTTAAATGCTAATGGGATTCGGAAACTGTCAACAGTGGTGGATCGCTTATCGACAAATACCGCTGGAGGGTTTCTTTTGGTGAATACGGAATTAATTGCCGTGCGTGCTATGTCTATGCAAAATAGACTTGCTCTTGATATTTTATTGGCTAAGGAGGGTGGAGTTTGTGGAATGCTGAAAGTTCAACATTGTTGCACTTACATTCCAGATGAAAGCAAAGACCTGAAGGTCTATATTAAAAATATTACTGATTTGCATGAAGAATTAGTACCACTTGAAGCTGAAAGTATCTGGACTAAAATAGCTAATAAGGTGATAGCTGTTAAGAGTTTTATTGCAAAAATAGGTAGTACTATTATAGGTAAGATATTGTTTCCTTTAACTTGTATAATGGTTGCTTTATTGATATTGAGATTGGTGTGTTTGTGTTGTAAAAACAGGGGAGGGAAAAAGAAGTTAATTAAAAGAAACAATGAAAAGAGAAATAAAAGGTTGAAAAGAGAACCACAAGAAATTGAATTAGAAGAATTAAGGGAGAGTGTTTACTTAGAAACAAAGAGGGATGATGAAAGAGTGTCTGGTGTGTAGTGTTGTGTAAGGAGGAAAAAGACATTTCAAATTTCTCCTAAAATGGGGCTAAATTTCACTAAATTTTTTTTTTGTGGATTATTTGGTGATAAAAATCACCAAAGGGGGGATTGCTGGAGCAGAGTTTTCTGTTGAAAATTCATCCGGTTTTGAAGCTTCAGTTGTCTAAACGTGGTAAAAATAAAATTACTAATTTTTAATCATTAATTATTTGTTTTGTGTAAATGTTTTTTATTAATCAATATGTATGTATTAACAAGAGAAAAACCGACACGAGGGAACGCTTACGTGTTGCTATTGACAATGTGCATGTTTTATTAAATAAACGTTGCTGAGTGCTGTTTATTTTTAAGCACGAAACGCTTTTGAATTAATGCTTTTTTGTGTTGCTAAAGCTAGATAATTGCATACACATAAGGGTATTAGTGGGGTTAACACTGTTTAATCACTATGCTGTGGTAACGTTGTTTTGTCTCTTTTAATTAAGATGGTCTATTGTGGCCTATTGTGGCCTACTAAAAGATGGCTGACTTTTGAAGCCTGGTTTCCAGTGAGAATTTGTGATGGAAAAGGCCTTGCTGAATATGGACGCGAGTCATCTGTCCAAAGTCCTTGCCTGGTTAAAACTTTCCGTGAGGACAGCAGCAGATCTGGGCATGTTTCCAGATGCATTGGGACAGCAGCCTTGGCAGCCTTGGAAAACAAAGGAGCTTTAAAGAAAGACTCTAAACTCTGAGCTCACCAGAGGAAATGTGTGGAAGTTGAGAAGAAACATTTTAAGATTTAGTTCCTGTTCTGTCTTTTTATTTTTGTGACTTTTTCTGAGCGGAGATTTTTCAAAATGTAGCGATGCTACATCCTTTCCTTCTCGCTCTGCTCAGCGGTTCGGCGGATGAAGAAATATTAAATGTTTCTTTCCTTTGTCTGAATTATTATAAATATACTAGACTAGAGAGGGTTTCATTCCATTGCGTTTTGCCACTTTGCCATTTTTCTTCCCAAACCTGCGTTGGTGAGGATCGATGCTGTGAGGACGGTGACTTGGGAGATTTCTACAGAGAGACTTGTCCTGATGACCCATTCTGACATTTAGATAGAATAGGTAATTATGAGAAAATGATTTATTCTGATTAATTTCTTTTGACTAATTTTAGATAAAGAATCATAATTTTAAATATGGTGTTGGTGATTATTTCTTGTCAATTATTGAGTACTCTATTTGATTATTGATGTATAGATTGTTTAGATTATGACAATTGCAATAGCTAGGTCTTATCGACCTCGGTGTAGATGTGGGGTTTAGGAGTTTAGGAGTTTTCTTTCCATAGGTTCAGTGCTGGTGGAGTATTTGAGTGTATGTTAGTGAAATGGGCCCTAGTGTATGGTGAGTGTATGTGCGTGTAACTGTGAAATTACTCTATTCGTGGAAGTAGGGAGATTTTGTACACCCCAATCTGCATCACAGGCACCGCAATGAAGCTGACCGGTCTGCTACTCGGGTCGTCCTACAGATTTCCCAAAGCTCAGCAACACAGGTGGTGGTTCTGAAACTTCCTCAAGCTCTGACCCGTCCTCTCTGCAAAAGGTTTGAGGTCAGTATCCCTCTTCTGAACCACAGGGACCCAATCCCTGTGCACAGTGTGAACTTTCCATTGCCAAGGCTTGTTGACTCTTCATTCCAGAGATCTTTGGGCTACAAAAAGCTGCAACCTCCAGCATCTCTTCCCTCCAAGATCAGCATCCTCATCGCATCCTTTGCACCGTGGGCCTTCATCTTTGGTGAGCTGCTCAACTTCCTCTTGCGACTCCTGTGCCTTCGGCCTGTGGATCCACCTGAGGGTCTTCTACTGCTTTAGTAGGCTCCCCTGATTGCTCAGGGTCTGCTCTGACTCCCCTGCTGTTGGTGAGTCCCTTGGACGTAGCTGCTTCCAAAATTGGTCCTTCTTCATCTTCCACACCAGTTGCGGCTACCAAGGATTGTTGGTGCTCCTGCCCGGAAACCGACCACCTAGTCACTGACATCCGACATGAGACAGCTCATGCACAGCTCCTGGTCTTCCTCAGCATCACCTGATCCTCACAGCTTCAACGACTAGCTCACCGTCAACTCTTCTGAACTTCCCGATACAGGTGGGCATTGTGTCTTCGTTCCTCCTGGTCACCTCCGAGTGGCATAAATTCTCCCTCCTCTCCCTGCAGATTCTTCACTTCCAAAACCCACCATTGAATTCCACCAGACTCCTTCTTGAACATCTCTTCACCGCTATGCACCTGGCTTCCCTGGTGTAGGTAACCTGGTTCCTGGAGTATCCACGGGTGTGGTGGCTCTCCAACCTTCCGTCCTCCAAGGGAATTATTCAGGATCATCTGGGAAGGGTCCTTCTTGTTTAAAACTGTAATTGCAACATCTCCATTGAATTCCATTGGGCATGCAGCAGTGTTCTCACTCTGCGCACAGCCTCCATGGGGTCCTAGGTACTTACCTTGGGTGGTTCCTTGTGTCTAGGGGAGCTCGCGGAGTTGGAAATTCTGCAGAGTTGGATAAAAACTCCATGGAATTCTGTGGAATTCCGTGAGTGGGCGGAGTTGCTCCACTTGCGCACCCCTATTCCTAAGGAATGGTATGTGGGTGCACTTGATGAAGGAGCTCTGCGGGGACGGAGGGAGCTGCCCAGCACACTTTCTGACGGCCACACTCAGATGGGCAGCTGCCCTGGACACTCACATTGCATTAATTTAGCAAAGACGTGGCAGAGACGCTTACAGGCGGCGTCAACTCAGAGCACGGTGTGCTTCAGGGCCATGATGAGCCCCCCTGAGGCCAGCTCATAGTCCCCCGGTCCCCGCTGAGCCCTAGAAAGCCCGGGACCAACACACCGCCACAACACAATGAGCCGCAGAAAGGAAGTTAGGACTTTTTACTGAACGAAGATGGGCCCTCATCTCATTACAAGAAATGCACCACCGTTGCCCGCTGCCTTGAATGTGGCTGCCCACCTTTGGCTCTTCTCTCAGCCATCCGCCTTGGAGAACAGTCAGTGCTGCGGTCGTAGAGCTCCAGAGATTGTTGCTGGCGACATCCCACCATCCAGTATTGGAGCTGTCCCGAAACCAGTCTGAGAAGCAACTTCACCGGCACGTTGCAGCATGCTCCTGCCTGAGCTCATCCTTACTCTGCCCTACAGCCGCTCCGGCCAGCACAGTTGCTGAGTGTGTTTACTGAATTACGCCTGGACCGGTCTCCCCTCCAAGTCCTACATTGTTAATCTGTGTGCCGCTCTGCCGCCTGGGGGAGCTACAAAGGGAATGAGTGTGACTTGGGGGTTAAACCCTTATCTATATGTTTAGCATACCCCTCTCTGCAGTGGTGTGGGTGGCTTACAAGTAAACCCACCACACCTGTCAATGGATGCTTTTGGTGCAGCAGCGGTATGGTCACCTGTTTGCACTGTTGGATGTACTGTGAATATTTTGCGCCATTTATGAGCGCTGTTGCAGGGAAACCTTTTTAATGTGTCTTTCGCAAACTTCATCTCTTTAGTTTTTACTTTATTACAAAAGTTACATGTTGTGGTGTATAATTGACTCTTTCTACAAATTAAATACCTCAAAATTCACAGTATTGTTGCAAACCCAACATCCTCCTTGCGTTTAAGATTAGGGGTGGGTGCCGG
The DNA here is from genome assembly GCF_964204655.1 of Triturus cristatus. Taxonomy (NCBI): domain Eukaryota; kingdom Metazoa; phylum Chordata; class Amphibia; order Caudata; family Salamandridae; genus Triturus; species Triturus cristatus. Next base: position 981,099,723 of record NC_140579.1, on the reverse strand, counting down.
TAAACTCCGTTATGGGACATAGGCATAATTTTTGCCAAATTGTGCCTTCCAAGCAGAGTGAAGAGTGACAAAAACTCTGTGAACTCTGCTGCAGGGCAAGGATTACCACCCACCACTTCTTGTTTCCCTGGCTCACCTGGGTCTTCTCGTCCAAGTCCCATCCTCCTTTGCAGTTCGCATTCCACTTTCTTAGTATATGGTTTGGTCTCCCCCTGGAGACCACTGTATTTTGTGCTACTTATCTGACTGCAATTGAAGTACTCTTGTGTATTGTGTTGATATCTCCAGGTAGGAGATATACCAATGTGTTAGTGAGAGGTTGTAATAAATAGAAGTATTTTTATAAACATTGTGGGGTTCTTTTTCAGTTAACTCACACTATTGATTAAACTAGTAAAACAGGCTGCTTAACACTCCTTCAAGAAAAGCCTGAAGGCTGTTTTCCACAGCTACCACTTTGAGAGTTTTCCATGGTTATCAAAGAGCACTAAAACCACCATAAGTGTTGCCTGGATTAGTGCAAGCTGCATCACTTAGATAAGTGTGTACCATATACTAAACCAGCCTCCTACATTGGTTGAAGCGGTTGGGATTTAAGCCTACACTATTTTAACATTTATTCTAGGTGAGGGTTACATAAACAACCTTCACTAGCTAGGTACATGCAATACCTTTTGTTGTTAGTGTGTTCTACTGAACTTTTTGGATTGGTTGTCAAGGGTCTTAGCACAACCCTTTCTCAAATCTTTGGAAGTTTCGTTTTTACTAGGGTATGTAGGTGAAACACCACACTACACCTAGTACCATGTCTTTAGTTAAGGAGTCCAGTAGGTCTCAACCCTCTAGGTACAGTGGTCTTAAGTTCCAGCAACTCAGGACCCTGGCTGCAGCTAGAAACCTTAAGACAGGTAGCAACCATAACAAAGAGCAGCTCTTAGAGATGCTTCTGCAGGATGACCTCCAGGATCCTGATAGGTCAGATAGGCAGGATAGCTTTGGGTTGGGTAGGGCTCAAGAGGAAGGGTCAGGGGTGTCCCACCCCAGTGCCTCCAATTCTGAGCTTGACCAGGAGGAGTCTGAAGATCCCTCACTGGTAAACTCTGATCCCCCATGGAACAGTACAGAAGGTATAGAGGTATGGCACTAGAGAAAGCCCCCCCTTTTATTTCTCCTGGTGGAGTGCAAAGAGTCCAGGGAGAGATCTAGGTCCTCCTCTGTTAATTCAACCTCCTCTAACCATTGCGGAGGGACGATTCCTTAGAAAGGAAATACATCTGCTCAAGCTTGAGAGAGCCAAGCTCAGAATCAAGAAGGAAAGGCTGGCCCTTGATAAGGAGAATATAGAGTTTCAGAGGGCTGGAAAGAATGTAGGATTAGGATCCCATGTAGGCAGCACTAGCGAAACCTAAGGTCAGGGAACACTCCTTTGACACTAGGAACCTGAGCAGGATAGTCCCAACTTACTAGGAGAGGGAAGACATCCATAAATGGATCACTGTTTTGGAGAGGACCTGTAAAGTTCAGAAGGTCCCTCAAGGGCAGTGAGAAGCTGTCCCGTGGTCCTCCTTTAGATGTAGAGACACACTTCCCACTGTTGGAGGAAGATCAGGTAATTACTCAATCTTGAAGAGGGCACTTATAGATGGGCTTGGTTTATCCACTGAGCAATACAGGGTTACTTTTAGGGACACACAGAAGGCACACACCAAAGACTGAGTACAATTTTTTTTATACAGTGCTATTAAGGCTCTGGAAGGCTGGCTTTATAGAAGAAATGTACATGACTATGAGGAATTGTATAATGTATTGATGAAGGAGCACATCCTTAATAACTGTCAGTATCAACAACTGCACCAGTAACTGGTGGATTCAGATCTGACCTCTTCCCAGGAATTGGTAAAGAAGGAAGACAAGTGGGTCCGCACCAGGGTGAAGCAGAAATCTCATGGTGGTGGTGACCAGAAGAAGCAAGATTCTTATAAAACCAAAGAGAAGGGTGGAGAGAAATGTAAAGACAACAAAGAGTCTGCACAAGGTCCCGAAAAGTCTTCCTCTGGGGGTGGGTCTCAAACCTCTTCCTCCTTCAACAAGAAAGCTTGGTGTTACCTCTGTATGGAAAAAGGCCATAGAGCAGGAGATGCAAATTGCTCTAAATCTGGCACCAAGGAGACTAACACCACTGCTCCTAAAGCACCTTGCATCCTAGCACTAGAACAGGTGGCAGTAGTGCCTCCAAGGGATTAGTAGTGCTAACCTTGGGTTCTGAAGTGGTTTCTGGTCTAATCAGGACACCCACGCAGGCTGTTCTAGTCTGTGACAGTGGCATGGGACTTGCCACTTTATTTGTAAGTCTCACTAACTTGGGGAAGTACAAAAAACAGTCACTCATCAATGGTCAGGAAGCTGTGGCTTACAGGGATACAGGGGCCAGTGTCGCCATGGTGACAGAGAAACTTGTGTCTCCTGAACAGATTCTATAAGGACAGATTTACCAAGTGACCAATGCTAGCAATGTCAGGACATATAATTCTTTGGCAGTTTGGAATCTCAGCTGGGGAAGGGTAACAGGCCCTAAAAGAGTTGTAGTTTCCCCAGACCTACCTGTGGACTGTCTGTTGGGCAATGACTTAGAGACTTCAGCCTGGTCTGAAGTGGAGTTCAGGACACATGCAGAAAGAATGGGCATTTTAGCCAGTGCCTTTGCAGTCTCTAGGGCTCAGTACAAGAGACTAGGCACAGAGGGAGCCCTGGATCCTGGAAAAATGGACCAGACAGCTCCCAAGAAAAGGAGCAGGAAGGGTAAAGATGTATTCTCCTCCCAAACTCCCAGTGAGGATCAGTCTCCTGAGGGAGATGACCTCAGCCCCTGTGAAGGAACTGTCCCAGAGGAACCTGGGCCTGACAAGGCAGAGTTCTTAGGGGCAGGGAGACCTTCCAGGGCAGACAAGTCAGGAGCGGAAAACCTGCCCCTCTCTTGAACAGCTCACACAGCAAGCTGCTGAGGAGGCATGGAATGTCTGTGGGCCCCATAGGATCTATTGGAAAGAATGGCTCCTATTTTCTGAGAGTAGAGATCCCAAGCTTGGTGCCACCAGCAGGTTGGTCATACCTCAGAACTTCAGGGGTTTTCTATTGACCCTATCAAATTACATACCTCTTGCCGAAGATCTTGGACAAAGCAAGACTAGGGACAGGTTTGTTCCTCACTTTCACTGGCTCCACTTGTCTGAGGATACCAAGGAGTTTTGTCACTCTTGTGTCACCTGCCAAGCCAGTGGTAAGTCAGGTGGCAGTACAAAGGCCCCATTAATTCCAATTCCAGTGGTTGGGGTTCCCTTTGAGAGGGTAGGGGTAGACATTGTAGGTCCCTAAATCATCCAACAGCATCTGGACATAGTTACAAACTAGTGATGGTGGACCATACCGCTAGGTATCCAGAGGGAATTCCCCTTAGGACCACTACAGCTCCTGTGGTGGCTAGGGCCCTCCTGGGAGTCTTGTTAAAGGGAAATCTATTCAACAAACACCAAGAACAGCAAGTTAACAATACAATATGGGTTCATTACAATCCAGTAGTGAGGATCAGTCACTACAGGAGAGATCAGATCACCTCAAAGGAGATACAACTTGATGTCTCTCCCTTTAGCTCGTAATCAGCTGTATTTATTCTGCCAAACCACAAAGAAATAGGTCACAAGTTGACCATTGATGTAAGCAATGTTCAGAGAGGACATACATGATAGCATCAGGAGATGTAGCAATTTCTAGAAAACAGAAGCACATGTGGGTGGGCCTAGCCTCACATGATGAGTGTGGAAACCCCCCTGTGGGTCTCGATTCTCGAAATCTAAGCGAAGCTAAGATATATTTATTTAACTGCACAGCGCGTGGTTAAATCTTCCCTTAACACTTATCGGCTTAGCTCATCTAACCTTTTACGTGCGGTTTCTTCCATTATGCCATCTTGCCGGTTAGGTGTGAAGCTATGGTTTCTGCAGAGACGAGTTACCAGCTATCTGACCTTTAGGTGTGATCTCAGAAACATACACATGTGCGTCAATACGTACTAAGGCAGGATGTGTACCTGGTATTTATTCCTATGTTCGTGTTCAAGCTACAGGGTGTAAGAGACCGCAGCGCTTCTGAGTAAGCAGGCTCTCATGTGATTGGTGCATTTTGGCCCATCTCTCTAGCAGATGGAGCTTGTGGTTACCTATTTCCATAGTCTACGCCTAAACGCTACCGGTGTCCTGAGTCTGAAGGAAGATATAATCTACGCTTCATGCAGAAGCTCAACTTGCTGACCGCAAGCTATTTCCTGACCTGGCAGGTTATTTCCTGACATTTCAATGAACTGTGTGACCTGATTAATTCAGCTGAACTCGTTGTCATTATGTGGCATGGTATTCTGAACTATTTATCGCGAAGGCCTGTGTTCTTTACTGGGTCCTAAGGCTGCTTTTAACTTCGAACCATTGCATGGAAGTAATAGGCCTCAGCTCTGCGTGAATTTGGGTATAATGTACCCTATTTTTCCCTACATCAGTCTTTTCTAGAGTTGGGTTTCCTAAGTAGGTCTTGTCAGACAGAGGTACTAAATTCACGTCTAGCTACATGACTGCTATGTGAAAGTAGTGTGGTGTAAAGTACAAGTTTACCACACACTATCATCCGCAGTGCAATGGGCTTGTTGAAAGGTTCATCATGACCCTAAAGGGTATGATCATGGGATTCCCAGAAAAGCGGATGCGAAAATGGGATGTCTTATTAACCTGCCTTCTCTTTGCCTACAGAGAGTTTCCTCAGAAGGGGTGGGCTACAGCCCATTTGAATGTCTGTTTGGACATCCAGTTAGGGGTCCATTGTGTCTGGTTAAGGAGGGATGGGAGCAGCCTCTCAAACCCCCTAAACAGGGCATAATAGACTGAGTACATGCTCATCCTCGGACCCTCCCCCTCTGCATGGGACAACACCTGGTGGCCCACCGCCCTTGGCAGCCCCCCGACCCCCACGGACCATGCCCGGAACCTCGGCATCATTCTCGACTCGTCCCTCACCTTGACTCGACAGATCAAAACCGTTGCCTCCACCTGCTTCAACACCCTCCGCATCCTTCGCAAGACCTTCAAATGGATCCCCACTGAATCAAGAAAGACAGTCACCCACGCACTCATAACCAGCAGACTGCACTATGGAAACACCCTCTATGCCGGGATCAACAAATCCCTGCTCCACAAGCTCCAGACCATACAGAACACCGCAGCCAGACTCGTCCTCAGCATCCCTCGACACAAGCACATCACCCAGCACCTGTGAGACCTCCACTGGCTCCCCGTCAAGAAGAGAGAACCCTTCAAGATACTCACCCACTCCTACAAATACCTCCACAACACCGGACCCCAATATCTCAACGAAAGAATCTCCTTCCACGCACACAAGAGAAACCTCTGATCCGCCGACCTCGCCCTTGCTGAAACCCTGCGCATCTGCAGAGCCAGAAGGGGTGGAAGAGCCTTCTCCTACATCACAGCAGAGACCTGGAACGACCTCCTGATCACCATCAGACGCGCCTGTACTCTGCACATCTTCAGTAAGACCCTCAAGACCTGACTCTTCGACTGACCAATGAGTAGCGTGCTTCACAATTCTATGATTGATTGATTGATTGACATGAAGATGGCCAGCAAAAACCTTGAGGCTAGCCAGGAGCTACAGAAAGCTTGTCATGACCAAAATACTGTACTGACTGTTTACCAGCCAGGACAGTGTGGGATTTGTAGCCTGTGGCCCTAGCAGCTCTCCAGGACAGGTGGAGTGTCCCCCACATTATACTTGAGAAAAAGGGTGAGGCCACCTACTTGGTGGACCTAGGCACTCCAAGAAATCCCCACAGGGTACTTCATGTGAACCGCCTAAAACATTTTATTGACAGAGCTGACATGAGCTTGATCATGGCCACTGATGAGGTACAGGAGGAAGAGAGTGACCCTCTCCCTGATGTCTTCTCTCAGGACGCAGTTGATGGATCAGTAGAAGGAGCAGTCTTGGCAGACAGCCTCACTGGTCAACAGCAAGCTAATTGTAGATAGGTTCTCAGTCAGTTTTCTGGTCTTTTTCTCTGACCCCTAGTCAGACCACCTGGTGTACCTAGGAGGTGGACACCGGAGACACACTACCTGTGAAGAGCAGAATTTCCAGACAGCCTGTCCATGTCAGAGACTGCATTAAAACTGAGGTCCAAAAGATGCTGGATTTGGGGGTCACTGAGCCCTCAGATAGCCCGGGCTAGTCTTGTAGTCCTTGTCCCAAAACCTCACACTCAGGATGGTAAGAGCAAGATGAGGTCCTGTGTGGATTACAAGGGACTCAATGTTGTCACTAGGACTGATGCTCATCCAATTCCAAGGGCAGATGAGCTGATTGATACTCTGGCTTTGGCAAAGTATCTCAGTACATTTGACCTGACTGCTGGTTACTGGCAAATCAGAGGGTGCCAAGCAATAAACAGCATTTTAAACCCCCAGTGGGCATTATCGACTTATTGTAATGCCTTTTGGTTTGAAGAATGCACCTGCCACATTTTAGAGACTGGGGAACAAAGTATTGACAGATCTGGAAGCTTATAGTGCAGTATATCTAGATGATATTGCTGTCTTTAGCTTCACCTGGGAAGATCACCTGGTCCACCTCAGAAATATACTTGAGGCCCTGCAGAGGGCAGGCTTCACTACCAAGGCTCCAAAGTGCCATATAGGGAAGAGTAAGGCTTTGTACTTGGGTCACCTTGTAGGTGAAAGCCAAGTTCAGCCATTAGAGAGCAACCATCATTTACTACCGAGACTCAGGTAAGAGCGTTCTTGGGCCTGACTAGGTACTACAGGAGGTTTGTTAAGGGCTATGGATCCATAGTGACACCCCGTAATGGTCTCACCTCCAAAAGACTGTGTATGAAAGTTTAGTGTACAGTTAGCCGTCAGTAGGCATTTGATGACCTGAAGCAAGCCATGTGCACTGCTCCAATTCGTCAAAGTCCTGATTACTGCAAAACATTTATTGTCCAGACAGATGCTTCTGAGATAGGGGTAGGTGCAGTATTGTCACAACTTAATGCAGATGGCCAGGATCAACCAGTAGCTTTCATAAGCAGAAGGTTGACCCCCAGGGAGAAACGTTGGTCAGCTATTTAGAGGGAGGCCCTTGCTGTGGTGTGGGCCTTGAAGAAGTTGAGGCCATACCTGTTTGGCACTCACTTCATTGTTCGGACAGACCATAAGCCCCTCTTACAACTTAAACAAATTAAGGGTGAAAATCCCAAACTTTTGAGGTGGTCCATTTCTCTACAGGGGATGGACTTTTCTGTGGAACATAGACCTGGGAGTAACCATGCCAACGCAGATGGACTCTACAGATATTTCCACTTAGAAAATGAAGACTCATCTAGGCAAGGTTAGTCTCATCTTTGGGGGTGAGGGGGTTGTGTATGAAAGTAGGATCTGTTTTCATGGTAACCCCCACTTTTTGCTTGGTGTCCGTGTATTTTTGTCCTAGTCTAACTGGGATCCTGCTAATCAGGACCCCAGTCACTGTGCTTTCTCCCAACATTGACCATGGTAAATACTTTTGTACATCCACAATTGGCTAATGGTGTATGTAGGAGAGTAGGGTCTGCTATCCTATGGTCACCCCAAATTTTTGCTTTTGCTTCACTGGTTTTATGACTTAGTGTGGCTGTGGGCCTGCTAATCAGACCCACAGCCCTGCTGTTCTCTCCCTAAATTAATGCCAATGCACACTAGGTGCATTACCAATGGGAACTGGTTCACCTTATTAGACCCTGTAACAGTGTACCCTAGGTACCCAGGGCATAGGTGTATCCAAGGCCTACCAGGGGCTGCAGCATGTATTATGCCACCCCTGGCCTGGCCTCACTATTTTGACACAACTGGCTGATCTCTCAGCTGGGGTAAGTTGGTGTAATCACCTCTGACTTAGATATAGTATATCTATATCTAACATATATGGACACATGGTAACCTATAAGTCACTCCTATGGCAGGCCTTAACAATCCTGGAGGCAGAGTGCTTGGTTTCATGTGAGATGGTGCTCTGGCATGAGCTGAGCCTGTCTGCAGCGTTAGGAACAACGTCCTTTAGCTGTTTCCATGATATTGCCATACCATATACTCTTAAGTGCATTATGAACCTCGCGGTCAAATGCTAACTCTGGTTTGGCTTTATCAAATCATTTCAAGTAAGGTGTCATACGATTTGGGATACTACCCCCTCGCCAATTCTGGCGACGGGGGTAGCATTCCACCCTTCTAGAGGGACACGACATGTACCAAACCTGAAACCCGGGTAAAGTTAGAAAGAGCCTCACCATCACAAAATGGATGCTGCCACCACAGACACAAGTCTGCCCTCCTGCTGCTGGGAGTCCTTCCAGCTTGGGAGGTTTGGACAAAGGGTTTCCTGTCAGGGGAGGTGCTTGCACCACCCCAGACAGGATTTGGTGTAGTGGGTTAGGGAGGGCTGAATAGATTGAGACATGCCTGGGGCCCCAGCCCTGGCGTGAAACTGAACAAAGGAGAGGGGGTGTAACCACCCCCCCTTCCTGGTCCCACCCAGAGGAGGGACTTAGCAGGTAATCCAGCCCCTAGATTTGGAATAAGAGTAGGAGCTGTGTCCCAGGACTTTAGATCATCCTGAAACTCGACTTGAAGAAGAAGAATCACTGGACTTCGACGTTCTGCTGCACAGAAGACTGAAGAGTATCTCCCTTGTGGTCAAGGAGTGACCACCCTGTGAACACAGGCACCATCCAGCAACTCGACGACTGCTTTGCCGCCGCCTCCCGCCGGAGACAGAGCTCAGAGCCCGACAAGACCCAGACTCCCAGACATCTCAGAGCCCGATACACAGTCCCTGCAAAGAAGAGACCCGTGGAGGCACCGAGAGACGTGGGACCGGCCATCTTGAAACGTCCACGACACGCTGACTGCGCAGCACCCGAGGCATCCTCATTGCTGTGCACAGGGCCCTGAGAAGCCCCAACACCGAGCAGCTTTTGCACCAAAGACCAGCCCTCCAGCATCCACGAGATCTGCGTGGGGCCCTTTTGCTTTTTGCCACTCGACGCGTCATCCCGGTTACTGGCCCGTTGGCTAGTGGCCATCTTGGCGACGAAATCTACAAACAACACTGCTGGTCTGGTTGCTCCAGACTGGCCCTTGCTCCTGTGAAAAGGAGCAGCCCCTCTGACCTTGCTGGTTAGAGCACCAAGCTTTCATTGACTCCTGCGTGACTTGCATTAGCCAAGGCCTGTTTGCTCCAATCGAAAAGCCGACACCGCCATCAGCTAGAGCCTTCGTGGGACAGCTCGTGAGGGACTCCTGAACGTTGTCGACATCTTCACTTCCACGTGGCTGCAGAGACAAGCTTCACTTTTTCACCTGTTGGCACCCGACATCGCCTGGTTCCTTCCTGGTTCCACGCCGGTCACTGGCTAGTGACTCTGAACATTTTCCCCTCTGCTTTCAGGTCTTCTACTCTTCAGATCCACCGGAACTCTTCTCGCCTGGCCGCCTGCAGCATCTTCATCTTCAGGCTCCATAGACATGCATGACGAAACCCGACGCACTTTGACACCTGTGGGTGAGGTAACGCTGGCACTCCGGTGCGCCTGTGTAGAGAAACATCTCCAGTGTCTAGGTTTCCAGTTGTTAGGTTCTGGTCCATCCGGAAGACTCCCTTTGCTTTAACTTTGTGACTTTTACGCACCCATTGAATCCAATAGGTGCACGTGTGTAACTTTCAACACTACACACGCATCCTGTGGGCCTCCTGGTCACTAACTACTGTTAGCTCCTTGTAGTCCCAGCAATTCTCAAGGCCCTAGGCCTTCTTACTGTTCTATACGTGGTTCTTATACCACTATTTTAGTATATGGTTTAGCGGGCCACCCGGGCCCATCCATAATTGTGCAACTTTTGTATATTTAAACATTGCCTTGTTTTAACGAATGTGCTTCTGTGCTCATAAAGTGTATAGGGGATACTTTTAGTAAATAAATACATATCTATTTTGAATATATATCTGTGTAGTGTCCTTTCATTTGGTATTCAAGGAGGTTACATATGGTAAAACAGCTGGCTTCACATGCCCTCAAGAGTTTAGCCTGAAGACTGCACTGTCCACGCTACCAATAGGATAGCTGGTCTATCTAGGTTGACTTCAACCACCACCATAAGGGTTGCTTGGCATGGTACAGGGTGATCACTAGAAATAGTGAGCAGCATATACCAGGCCAACTTCTCAGCGGTTGGGATTTGAGCTTGCTGTGTTTTACCAATTGTAATCTTTAAAAATATAATTTGAAAGATCATACAGGTACCTTTAGGTACATATAAAACAAGACTAGTATACATAAGTTCTACTGAACTTAGTTGTTGTAGAGCAAAGGGAGTAGCACACCCTGACTACAACTAACTAGAGAAGGTCCAGTAGGAAAACACCAGTGTAGGCAGATTGCAACACATCCACCTCACTAAGAGAATGGCTGGAGCAGCAGGAGCCACTGGGCTTCCAGCTGTTGAGAGTGACCCTCAAAGGGCACCATCCAAATATTCTATGTTAAACTTTCAGGAGTTAAGACAACTGTGTAACACCAGAAGTCTTAAGCAGGGTCAAAACCCTACTATAGCCCAACTCCTAGAGCTATTAGATTACTCTGATGCTCTAAGGGCCCCTGACTCAGTCCCTACAGGGTCTGGAGATGGAGGTCACCCATCTAAAGATGATAATACTGATGCCCCTGTCCCTAACACTCAAGAGGAAGATGATGCAGATGAGGGGGAAGATGATTCAGATGATGATAGAAATGGCCAGGTGCCAGTCAGGAGACTTAGCCAGGCCAACTTAAGCTTACATGGGACTGGACATGGGATACCTCCCTACAGACCCCCAGGCAGGCTTAACCAGGGACAGAGGGTGAGAAGATCCAGCTCAAGTGGATCTGACCATTCCAATGGCTCTAAAGGCTCCAATGCCTCTGATCAGAAAAGGATGACGTCCTCTCAGAGAAGAGAGCATGAAGCCAAGATGAGAGAGGCTGAACTTAGGATCCAAAGGCAAGAACTAGAGGTTGCCTTGGCTAAGGAGAAACTTGCTAGAGAAGGACAGTCTAGAGAGAGTGGATTAGATTCCACTGGCGGCAGCAATATCCCTAAGGATAAAGACAGGTCCTATGACAATAGAAACCTGAGTAAGATTGTGCCCCCCTACAAAGCTGGGGATGACATCCACAAATGGATAACTGCCCTTGAGAGGGCCTGCAGAGTACAGCAGGTCCCTCAGGAGCAGTGGGCAGCAATCTTGTGGCTCTCCTTTGAAGGTAGAGGCAGAGACAAGCTCCTCACAGTTAGTGATGAGGATGCTAGAAACTACCTGGTCCTGAAGAGTGCTCTGATTGATGGGTTAGGCTTAACCACTGAACAGTACACGTTAATGCTCAGAGACACCCAGAAGACACAGACTCAGGACTGGTCTGAATTTGTTGAGTGTGCCACTAAGGCTCTGGAGGGCTGGTTGCTGGGAAGTAAGGTTGCTGATTACACAGGATTGTATAATCTAATTATTAGAGAGCAAATCTTAAATAATTGTCAGAACCAGCAGTTGCATCAACACCTGATTGACTCAGATCTGACCTCTCCCCCAGAATTGGGAAAGAAGGCAGACAAATGGGTTAGAACCAGGGTTAAGCAAAAGAACCAGAACCAGGGTGGTGACCAAAAGAAGGCAGACCAAAAGGGTGGGGAACAGAAACCTAAAGACCAGAAGTCTTCTCCAGGCCCCCAACAGAATAATGAGGGTGGGTCCCAAACTTCTAAGAAGAAGAAGAAAGAAGGTCAGAAAAAGCCATGGTGTAATGTCTGTAAAAACACCTCTCACTGGACCAGTGAGTGTAAGAAAACTGGAGCCCCCATCACTGCAGCCCCTAAGGCACCTGCACCCCCTAGTACAGTTGGCAGTGTTGGTCCTCAGGCTAAGGGGGTAGTGACGTTAACCTTGGGTACTGAGGGAGATTCTGGCCTAGTCAGAACCCCTACACAGGCTGTTCTGGTTTGTGATGTGGACATATATTTGTCCACTACTGTGAGTCCTAATAATCTAGGCAAGTACAGACAGACACCTTTAATCAACAATAAAGTGGCTCAAGCATACAGGGACACTTGTGCCAGTGTCACAATGGTGACACCAGGCTTTGTGGACCCTGGTCAGATAGTGCTAGGTGATAATTACCTAGTGACCAACGCCAGCAATGTCTCTACTACATATAGTGTGGCAATTGTTAATTTCTCCTGGGGAGGGGTAACTGGCCTCAAAAAGGTTGTGGTAAGTGCAGACCTCCCAGTTGAATGTCTGTTAGGCAATGACCTAGAATCCTCTCTATGGTCAGAAGTGGAGTACAGGACTCATGCAGAGATGTTAGGGATTTCATCACATGTCCTTGCTGTGACCAGGTCACAGGCCAAAAAGTGCCTCACTGAACCTCAGGTCTTGGAGCCTAGAACAATGGACCAAGTACCTACCAAGAAGAAGAACAGAAGGGTCAAGGCTGTGCCTTCCCTCCTGCCTGAAAGTGAAGATCAGTCTTCTCAGGAAACTGATTTTGAGACTCCTGAAGGAACTGTCCCTGAAGAGCTTGAACCTGACCAGGTTGAGTTTCTGGGGACAGGGGGGCCTTCTAGGGCTGACTTAAGGCAGGCTCAGTTAGAATGTTCTTCCCTTGAACCCCTCAGACAGCAAGCCGCTGCTGAGGCTGCTGGGAATGCTCAAGATTCCCATAAAGTATATTGGGATGATGGGCTCCTTTATTCAGAGGCTAGAGACCCCAAACCTGGTGCAACCAGGAGGTTGGTTTTACCTCTGCAATTTAGGGGCTTCCTTCTTACCTTGGCCCATGATATTCATTTAGCAGGACACTTAGGCCAGAACAAGACTTGGGACAGGCTTGTCCCTCACTTTCACTGGCCTCACATGAATGAAGATACCAAGGAGTTTTGTCGCTCCTGTGTAACCTGCCAAGCCAGTGGCAAATCAGGTGGCACAACAAAGGCCCCCCTAATACTACTACCTGTGGTGGGGGTTTCCTTTGAAAGAGTGGGGATTGATATTGTGGGTCCAATGGATCCCCCCACAGCATCTGGGCACAGATTTATACTGGTGGTAGTGGATCATGCCACCAGGTATCCAGAGGCAATTCCCATTAGGACCACAACAGCTCCTGTTGTGGCCAGGGCCTTACTTGGAGTTTTCTCCAGAGTCGGGTTTCCTAAGGATGTAGGATCTGACAGAGGTGCCAGCTTCATGTCAGGACACTTAACAGTTATGTGGAAGAAATGTGGTGTCAACTACAAGTTCACCACTCCTTACCATCCACAATGCAATGGGCTTGTTGAGAGATTCAACAAGACCCTAAAGGGTATGATCAAAGGGTTACCTGAAAAGCTAAGGCGAAGATGGGACATCCTTCTACCCTGCCTTCTGTTTGCTTACAGAGTGGTCCCACAAAAAGGAGTTGGCTACAGCCCTTTTGAATTGTTATTTGGGCACCCTGTAAGAGAACCCCTATGTCTGGTGAGGGAAGGATGTGAGTTACCTCTCAAAAAGCCTAAGCAAGACATAGTGGACTATGTACTTGGTCTCCGCTCCCAGATGGCTGAGTACATGGAGAAGGCATCTAAAAACCTGGAGGCAAGCCAAGAATTACAGAAAGCTTGGCATGACCAAAAGGCTGTTTTGACTGAGTACCAGCCAGGACAGAAGGTATGGGTGTTGGAGCCAGTGACCCCAGCAGCACTCCAAGACAAATGGTCTGGACCCCACACTATTGTTGAGGAAAAGGGAGAAGTCACCTACTTGGTAGACCTAGGAACTCCCAGGAGCCCCCACAGGGTGCTCCATGTCAATAGACTCAAGGCATATGTTGACAGGGCAGGCAAGGGCTTGCTCATGGCTACAGATGAGGGGCAGGAGGAAGAGAGTGACCCTCTCCCAGACCTGTTGTCTCAGAACCCTGAAGATGGCTCAGTTGATGGTGTGGCCTTAGGTGGCAGCCTCACTGAACATTAGCAAAATGACTGCAGACAAGTTTTACAGTCATATAGACATATGTTCTCCTTGACACCCAGTCAGACTAACTGGTGTACCCATGTGGTGGACACTGGTGACAGTCTTCCTGTGAAAAGCAAGATTTACAGGCAACCTGACCATGTCAGGGACTGTATAAAGACTGAGGTGCAGAAAACGCTAGAGTTGGGTGTCATTGAGCCTTCAGAGAGCCCCTGGGCTCGCCCAGTGGTTCTGGTCCCCAAACCTCACACCAAAGATGGCAAGAGAGAGATGAGGTTCTGTGTGGATTACAGAGGACTCAATGCTGTCACCAGGACAGATGCACACCCAATTCCAAGGGCAGATGAGCTCATAGTTAGACTGGCTTCTGCCAAGTTTTTGAGCACATTTGATTTGACAGCTGGCTATTGGCAAATCAGGTTAGCTGAGGAGTCTAAGGCCAAAACAGCATTCTCAACCCCAGGAGGTCATTAGCAATTTGTGGTGATGCCCTTTGGTCTGAAGAATGCACCTGCCACTTTTCAAAGGTTGGTGAACCAAGTCCTCACTGGGTTGGATGACTTCTGTGCAGCATATCTAGATGATATTGCTGTCTTTAGCTCCACCTGGGAGGATCACCTGATCCACCTGACAAAAGTACTAGAGGCCCTGCAAAAGGCAGGCCTCACTATCAAGGCTACTAAATGCCAGATAGGGCAGAGTAAAGTTGTATACCTGGGCCACCTTGTAGGTGGAGGCCAGGTTCAACCACTGGAGAGTAAGATCCAGACCATCAAGGACTGGTCCCCTCCAACTACCCAGACTCAGGTCCGAGCTTTCTTAGGCCTGACTGGATACTACAGGAAGTTTGTTAAGAACTATGGGTCCATAGTGACTCCTCTTAATGATCCGACATCCAAGAAGATGCCCAAAAAGGTTCAGTGGACAGTAAACTATCAAAAGGCATTTGATGACCTGAAGAAGTCCATGTGCTCTGCACCTATCCTGAAGAGTCCTGACTACTCCAAAGAGTTTCTTGTCCAAACAGATGCTTCTGAGTTGGGGGTGGGAGATGTGCTTTCACAACTTAATGTAGATGGTCAAGACCAGCCCATTACTTTTATTAGCAGAAGGCTGACCCCTAGAGAGAAACGTTGGTCAGCTATTGAGAGGGAGGCCTTTGCTGTGGTGTGGGCCCTAAAGAAGTTGAGACCATACTTATTTGGAACTCACTTCAAGATTCAGACCGACCATAAGCCCCTCTTATGGCTAAATCAGATGAAGGGTGAAAACCCCAAACTGCTCAGGTGGTCCATTTCCCTACAGGGGATGGACTTTACAGTGGAGCACCGCCCAGGGACTGACCATGGTAATGCAGATGGTCTCTCCCGGTACTTCCACTTAGAACATAAAGACACAACTGGTCAAGGTTAGTCTAATGTCCCTGCGTTTGGGGGGGGTTGTGTAGGAGAGTAGGGTCTGCTATCCTATGGTCACCCCATATTTTTTGCTTTGGCTTCACTGGTTTTATGACTTAGTGTGGCTGTGGGCCTGCTAATCAGACCCACAGCCCTGCTGTTCTCTCCCTAAATTAATGCCAATGCACACTAGGTGCATTACCAATGGGAACTGGTTCACCTTATTAGACCCTGTAACAGTGTACCCTAGGTACCCAGGGCATAGGTGTATCCAAGGCCTACCAGGGGCTGCAGCATGTATTATGCCACCCCTGGCCTGGCCTCACTATTTTGACACAACTGGCTGATCTCTCAGCTGGGGTAAGTTGGTGTAATCACCTCTTACTTAGATATAGTATATCTATATCTAACATATATGGACACATGGTAACCTATAAGTCACTCCTATGGCAGGCCTTAACAATCCTGGAGGCAGAGTGCTTGGTTTCATGTGAGATGGTGCTCTGGCATGAGCTGAGCCTGTCTGCAGCGTTCGGAACAACGTCCTTTAGCTGTTTCCATGATATTGCCATACCATATACTCTTAAGTGCATTATGAACCTCGCGGTCAAATGCTAACTCTGGTTTGGCTTTATCAAATCATTTCGAGTAAGGTGTCATACGATTTGGGATACTACCCCCTTGCCAATTCTGGCGACGGGGGTAGCATTCCACCCTTCTAGAGGGACACGACATGTACCAAACCTGAAACCCGGGTAAAGTTAGAAAGAGCCTCACCATCACAAAATGGATGCTGCCACCACAGACACAAGTCTGCCCTCCTGCTGCTCGGAGTCCTTCCAGCTTGGGAGGTTTGGATAAAGGGTTTCCTGTCAGGGGAGGTGCTTGCACCACCCCAGACAGGATTTGGTGTAGTGGGTTAGGGAGGGCTGAATAGATTGAGACATGCCTGGGGCACACAAGGTGTCCCTGTGCATATGCCAGTTCAAACCGGAGCTGGGGCTCTCCAGCCCCAGCCCTGGCGTGAAACTGAACAAAGGAGAGGGGGTGTAACCACCCCCCCTTCCTGGTCCCACCCAGAGGAGGGACTTAGCAGGTAATCCAGCCCCTAGATTTGGAAAAGGATTAGGAGCTGTGTCCCAGTACTTTAGATCATCCTGAAACTCGACTTGAAGAAGAAGAATCACTGGACTTCGACGTTCTGCTGCACAGAAGACTGAAGAGAATCTCCCTTGTGGTCAAGGAGTGACCACCCTGTGAACACAGGCACCATCCAGCAACTCGACGACTGCTTTGCCGCCGCCTCCCGCCGGAGACAGAGCTCAGAGCCCAACAAGACCCAGACTCCCAGACATCTCAGAGCCCGATCCACAGTCCCTGCAAAGAAGAGACCCGTGGAGGCACCGAGAGACGTGGGACCGGCCATCTTGAAACGTCCATGGCACGCTGACTGCGTAGCACCCGAAGCATCCTCATCGCTGTGCACAGGGCCCTGAGAAGCCCCAACGCCGAGCAGCATTTGCACCAAAGACCAGCCCTCCAGCATCCACGAGATCTGCGTGGGGCCCTTTTGCTTTTTGCCACTCGACGCGTCATCCCGGTTACTGGCCCGTTGGCTAGTGGCCATCTTGGCGACGAAATCTACAAACAACACTGCTGGTCTGGTTGCTCCAGACTGGCCCTTGCTCCTGTGAAAAGGAGCAGCCCCTCTGACCTTGCTGGTTAGAGCACCAAGCTTTCATCGACTCCTGCGTGGCTTGCATTAGCCAAGGCCTGTTTGCTCCAATCGAGAAGCTGACACTGCCATCAGCTAGAGCCTTCGTGGGACAGCTCGTGAGTGACTCCTGGACGTCGTCGACATCTTCACTTCCACGTGGCTGCAGAGACAAGCTTCACTTTTTCACCTGTTGGCACCCGACATCGCCTGGTTCCTTCCTGGTTCCACGCCGCTCACTGGCTAGTGACTCTGAACATTGTCCCCTCTGCTTTTAGGTCTTCTACTCTTCAGATCCACCCTTGGATCCACCGGAACTCTTCTCGCCTGGCCGCCTGCAGCATCTTCATCTTCAGGCTCCATAGACCTGCACGACGAAACCCAATGCACTTTGACACCTATGCACCCGCTTCCTGTGGGTGAGGTAACGCTGGCACTCTGGTGCTCCTATGTAGAGAAACATCTATAGTGTCTAGGGTACCAGTTGTTAGGTTCTGGTCCATCCGGAAGACTCCCTTTGCTTTAACTTTGTGACTTTTACGCACCCATTGAATCCAATAGGTGCACGCGTGTAACTTTCAACACTGCACACGCATCCTGTGGACCTCCTGGTCACTAACTCCTGTTAGCTCCTTGTAGTCCCAGCAATTCTCAAGGCCCTAGGCCTTCTTACTTTTCTATACGTGGTTCTTATACCACTATTTTAGTATATGGTTTAGCGGGCCACCCGGGCCCATCCATAATTGTGGAACTTTTGTATATTTAAACATTGCCTTGTTTTAACGAATGTGCTTCTGTGCTCATAAAGAGTATAGGGGATACTTTTAGTAAATAAATACATATATATTTTGAATACATATCTGTGTGGTGTCCTTTCATTTGGTATTCAAGGAGGTTACATATGGTAAAACAACTGGCTTCACATGCCCTCAAGAGTTTAGCCTGAAAACTGCACTGTCCACGCTACCACTAGGATAGCTGGTCTATCTAGGTTGACTTCAACCACCACCATAAGAGTTGCTTGGCATGGTACAGGGTGATCACTAGAAATAGTGAGCAGCATATACCAGGCCAACTTCTCACAGTGTACCCTTGTAAGACCCTAGTATATGGTACTAAGGTACCCAGGGCATAGGTACACCAGGGGTCTCCCATTGCCTGGAGCATGTATTATCCCACCCATGGGAGTCCACTTAATCTGTGACTACAGGCCTACCATTGCAGCCTGTGGGAGTTGGTGCTCGCACCTCTCACGGCAGATATAAGTCTCCTTATATCTGAGGTCACTCTACTTAAAACCTATGAGTCACCTCTATGGCAGGCTCTTCAGTCCTGAGCGTAGGGTGCTTAGTTGGAAGTGTGAGAGTGCCCCTGCATGGGCAGGACACCCCTACAAACCCTGGAGCCGATTCTCCGGGCTCTGTTAGTTTAGGAAGCCATTTTAATACATATAGTGGACTTCAGTCAATACGAGATGTCTAACTATATGGTGGCTGCACCGAACCTGGTCATGTTTGGCAGTAACATGTTGGAATCAAACCCCAACACCAATTCCAGTGTAGGAAGTATGATCCCATGTACTAGAGGCAGTGCTTGATTTGTAAATAAAAATGTGCCGGTGGCCAAAGCTCTCCTCTGACACACGTGGTTGCTGCAATTAAATGTGCGAGCACAGAATACTGAGGTAGCATGATCCTAAAGCCGTCTCGGCCTCTTCAATCCATTTACAGCCACTCCATGTCCCTTCAGCTCACTCTTGTAGCTTTCTACTTTCTCCCTTGGTGACGCGTTTATGTCTTTCTCTTCCCCCTTCTTTCCCATATGTGTCTTTTGCACGCAGTAAATTCCTGATGCAGAAAAATAAGTGCCGGCCCCCAAAAATAAGTCCCGGTGCCCCCCACCAGCAACCACTGGCTGAAATTAAGCACTGCTAAAACAGAAATCAAAAAGCGCAGAAAAAGCAATATTACACAAATACAAAAAGTCATAACACTTATGCATGGGATTCGCCTGAATAACAAGCATAAGTTCTTCTCCTAAAGGTACTAAGGCCGCAAATCCTCCTGAATGTGGAAAAACGAATAAAATGATTTTAAAAGACTTGACACAAATGGGGTGGAATCACAGAGAAGTATTAAAAACACAGCTGCACACAGTTTATTCCAGTGTTATACAAAGCAGGGAAATGGACACACTAGGACGTAGTGTAGAGTTGCCACCTGACCGGTTTTCTACTGGCACCACCACTATTTTAATGCCCTGCCAGGACAAAAAAAAGCAAAATCTCCTAAAACCGGCATTTTTAGCCTTTATGTGTATTTCAAACAGCAAATAGAAATAGAAAGCACTTTTAAATGTGTTCTAGAGTTGCGTGAACGACCGCTAATAACTAAAGATAACAAAGGCAGAAAAGTAATGTTACAATTATATATATTATCTACTGGCGGTCGCCAGTAGATAGTTATAGTTAGGACCGTGTTTCCATAGGAAATCCGCAACATTCTATTTGGAATAACTTTGGCGCCGGTTGACGAATCCTCGCAAAATTTTCAAAATAGGTGGGGCGCTCCGCTCCACTCCGCTCGTACCCTAAAAGTCTCCGGGGGATTCGACAAGCGGGGGCCGAGAAAAAAGGGGGGTCCCAAAACGCGTTTTCCCCATGCATTTTTCCATAGGGACCTTTAGTCCAAGGTACAGCCCAAACGGCTGAACAGAATTATTTGAAATTTGGCAAAGAGAAAGTCCTCAGGTCAGGGATGTGCCTTTTGCATATCTGGAGTCAATCTGTTCAGTAGTTCCTGAGAAAATTGCAGTTAAAAGTACATACATATCTATAGCCGCGCACCGTACGCGTACCGTACGCGCACCGTACGCATACCGTACGCGCACCGTACACATACCGTACGCGCACGCTGCCGTGCGCGAGCGTAATTCTGATTGGTGGTTACATGACAGTAAACATTCCAGTCGGTCGAAATCAGGAAGTGTTGGCCGCCATTTTGTGTGTCTTGCACTGAAAAACAAAGGTGAAGAACGTGAAAAGGGGGCAAGGTAGAGAGTTGTAGACCCCCTAGCCTTTGTCAGGGGGTCCAGGAAGGACCCAGAAGTGTGAAAAATACATTTTTTTTTAAATCGCGGGGTGCGCGTACTGTGCGAGTACGGTACGTGTACGGCGGTAAAAAAAAACAAATTTAAAAAATAGAATTAAAAATCTAAATTAAATGTTTAGATGTTAGGTGGCTCTAAAAAGAGCCGTTGTGTTTATGAAGTGTTTTTTTGGTACCTACAAGTAAGTACCGATGCAGAGTCTAAAGTTCAAGAGGAAGACTCTGTTCCCTTCATCATTGAAATGTACACCGTCTCCTCTATAAATGTCTTGCATGTTGTAACGCAAGTTGTTGTGGTATATAGAACCCATACCATAGTCTCTGAGGAAAGCAGAAACAGACTTATTGACGTGCTTTCTTGCTTTGTCAATCTGCGGACAAAATTGGTTGGACCAGTTCCACTTTTGCCTTTGGCATATATTAGAATATACAAAGGCAGGTTGTGGAAAAAGTGACATCAATTGCACAAAGGTGTCCTTAACAAGCATTTCCAGACCTACCCCAGTTAAAGTGCCTAGGTCATTTCCACCACAGTGCACAATAATTAGGTTAGGCTGTGGGAGATGTAGATAGGTTTTCACCAAAGGCATTAATTGGTGCCACTTTAACCCTCTCTGACCAATCCATTTAATGTCTACATTTGGCAAAGCAAGGTATTTCACAATACCTCTTTTTTCTGCAAACTTTTCACTCCAGAAGACATAGCTATGCCCTACAATCCACACTGTGAACATCTTTCAAGGAGATCTGGATGCACTCAGAAGGTGTCTTTCAGTAGAATGGCAATATGAAAAGAAAGATAGTTGTAAAATGGAGGCTAACATACTTTTCTTTTTTGAAAAAGAACTCATTGGCTGATTCAAACCATTTTACAGTTAAAACTAGGTTGTATGTTTAGATTTTTTGTATTGTTTCAGAAAAATGTGTACCCACAGAACATTACATTGGATTTGCTGTTAGGTTTGAAAAGTCAAGCACTCTTGCTCTAAGGATTAGAAACATTGTGTGCTGAACTTCTGACCTCTCTGCTCACACCAGTGTTCCATGACCTGTTGCTATGGTAGCAGGCAGAAGTCATGTTGGGGGAAGGGATCATTTGGAAAGGGTTGAAATTTCCAACCAATAGAAATGTGTGTTTCCATTTGAAAAAAATGTGGGAAGCACTGTGATTTGGAGTTAACATGTATATGTGTGAAAAAATAGAGGGAAACATTGCCATTAATTGGTTCTGGTGAGAGGAGAGAGGTGACCAGCTCAGAGATTGTTGCTCTGATAATCTGCTGTTTGAGTGCCACATTTCTTTCTCAACTAACTACTTTTAAAGGTGAGTTATGAATTTGAGAGGGGATGTGTGTGGTGTATTTTGATATAAATAATAGTAATGTGATTCTTCTTTTAAAGTTGTGTTTCACATTTTGTGTTTTGGGAGATATTTAACTGTCTTGAAGTTGTAAGATATTATGGAGTATGTCTTCACCATAAGTTAAGGTGTACTGGTATCACCCAGGAATACTGTTTTCTGCCAAGAATCACACCATGAGTCTGTGTGCACAAAGGAATTGTTGTCAGAGATGTAATTTGTGTTGGTCTGGTTCTGTAAGAATGGCATTCGTAGGAAAGGGGCAGCTTGTTTTTTAGAACTGTGATGGTTTGCATTCAGCATAAAACAGTATCTCACAAATGGGAGGCAAATGCTAACACATTTGAAATTGATATGGTAGATTTTACTTTTAATCATGCAATGGCTAAGGTTGTTCCTACATGTACAAAACTCCAATTAACCCTTACCACACATGTACTTTTATATACATCACTCCAATGTTTATGCTGTTGTGGAAGCGTACATGCACATGTCTATTGTAACTGAAAATACACAGTCTGCAGAAGCAGACTCTTAGCACACACCCAGCTGCTTATCCTGTACTATCATGCTTAGTATTCACAACTGTGTGGTGTTTCAGATAGCAGTGAGTAATGCTAATACATTCAACATCACCAAGGCTCATTTCCTTTGCTGGAGTGTAGTCAGTCACCTAGGTTACACATGTTCATGGTCTCAAAAAGCTGTTTGGACATGTGCTCTATTCTGTTTCTGAAAACTATAATGAAAATGTGTCAGACTGTTAGAGTAATTATCACTTGCTCTACCACAGTAGTAAGTGTGCTTTCAAATTGCAAATCAAATTTCGTTTTCTCCCTAGAATCACACCATGAGTCTGTGTGCACACAGGAATTGTTGTCAGAGATTTAATTTGTGTTACTCTGGTTCTTTTAGAATTGCATTCGTAGGAAAGGGGAAGCTTGTTTTCATTAACTGTGTTGGTTAGCATTCAGCCCAAATTAATATGTCACAAATGAGAGGGCAATGCTAACACATTTGAAATCAACATGGTAGATTTTCCTTCAACTCGTGCAATGGGTCATGTAGTTTGTACATGTTCAAAAGTCCTATTAACCCTTACCACACATGTAGTCTTACATACATGTCTCCAGTGTTTATGCAGTTGTGCAAGCGTCCATGCAGATCTCTCTTGCACCTGACAGTAGACAGTCTCCAGAAGCACACTCTTAGCAGAGCAAGCTGTTTCTCATGTACAGTCATGCTTACTATTCAGCACTGTGTGGTGTTTCAGATAGCAGTGAGTAACGCTAATACATTGAACATCACCAAGGCTCATTTCCTTTGCTAGAGTGTAGTACGTCATCCAGGTTACACATGTTCATGGTCTCAAAAAGCTGTTTGGACATGTGCTCTATTCTGAAAACTATAATGAAAATGTGTCAGACTGTTAGAGTAATTATCATTTGCTCTACCACAGTAGTAAGTGTGCTTTCAAATTGCAAAACAAATTTTGTTTTCTGCCTAGAATCACACCAGGAGTCTGTGCGCACACAGGAATTGTTGTCAGAGATTCAATTCGTGTTACTCTGGTTCTTTTAGAATTGCATTCGTAGGAAAGGGGAAGCTTTAATTCATGTTGGTTTTATTGTGTTTTTCACTCGTAGGAAAGGGGTAGATAGTATTATAAGATTTGAAAAGCTCAAAAAAAATATAGTAATATATTTAAATTACATATAAGTATTTTTTTTTAGTTTCTTTCAGGTATTGCTGAACAACAGTGAAATAAATTAAAGATGCCTATAAAATCAAGAAAGAGAAAAGAACAGAAAAAACATTTATATTTGAAGACAACTGGAGGACCCAAATTAGTTGAAGATCCTCATGTTGGAAAAAAGAAAAAGACTTCTGGTAAGCAGACTAAGGATTTTTTTAAAAATATCTTCAAAAAGAGAAAAAATTTGAAAAATGTCCCCACTGCAAATAGTGTTTCAAGTAGAAAACAACAGGACAAAAGTGAGAAATTACTAAATGCTAATGTACAATCAGAAGCAATAAAGATTGACTTAAAAAGAAAAACAGCATTTAAAGACATTCATAGAAAAATGTTTCAGAGAAGAGTGATGTCTAATTTGCTAAAGGATGTGAAAAAATATAAGTAGAAAGCGAAATTTTATAAGAGAAAGAAAGATATTGAATCAATTGTAGCTAAGGCTTTAGATTTAAAAAGAAAACTATTCATTTTAATTTTGAACAGGATCCGTACATTAGATAAAATGGTCAATGTAATGAAGTCACAAAGCAAAACGAAAAGAGTAGTGAAAAGAAATAATGTTTGTAAAGTGTTTTTAGGAGAATGGATGCATAGTTCAAGTACTGAACCATTTTTTAATGAAGAGAGTTATCTTCAAAGTAATAGTTTGCTGCATGCAGTTGACACCAGAGGTCGTGCTTAATGAAGTAAAAGATGGTTGTGTAATGGAAAAGGAGAAAATGGTTCCAAGAAATGAGGAAGAAGTGATAGCTGATGAGGTTATGGGGAGACGTCCTAAAGCCCCAGTGTACACTTGGAATTGTAGTAGTATTTGTACTGTACGACAAGAATCTATTGATAAATTACGTGAGTTTCTAAGAGAATATAGTAAAAAAAAGTGTTAAACAGAAGATTAAGGTGCTTCAAAGACTAGATCCATGTAGAGTGAGAGAGAATACTGGTTTGCAAGGACATTCTCTGGCTTGTCTTTCTAGGAAAATTTGCCAAAGTGTTTTTCACCATTTTAGGATGCTGGCAGTTCATCATACTGAAATGAGAAAGTTTGTGAGAAGATTGTATTTTGCTAAAAGTCCAGCACAAAAGTTAAATGAGTTGAATAGGGCTCTGTTCCGTGGATCTGTATCAGATGTACAGAAGGTTACTGATGAAATTCAGTTTTGTTACTTTGGTCCGGAACAAGAAAGTGCAGGTAATGACACAGTTACTGAAGAAAACGTGGAAGAGAATGTAGAACCCACTGTTAAAATTTTGAAGATTAAATGACAAAATTTACTATCATCTCTAATGAAAGACCAAATATTACTTGTATTTGTTGCCGGAGAAGCCATTACAAAATTCAAACAAGAAATGTTGATCTGTATAAAAAAAGTGAAAATGAAAATAATTATAAGTGGAAGGATTTTGCAACATATATATTTCTGGAAAATAGTTTTGATTTGGGTGAAGATCAGCGTATTTGTAAATACTGTTATAGCAAGTTAGAAGAAAATAGAATGCCAGCAAGAGCTGTACATAATAATTTAAAATTGGTTGATATTCCTGCAGAACTTTCTGATTTAAATACGTATGAGTCTATACTCATTCAATGTGTCCATCCGTTTCAGACCATAGTGCGTATGGAGCCAAAAACAGGTAAATTACCTCCTTCGGATTTACAAAGAGGTTTAAAAGGAAGAGTTGTCTATTTGCCATTGAATTTGAAAAAAAATATGGAAACAATTGATGCAGATAGATTGGAAACTGAACCATTAGTTATTCTGGTTAATGGAGTACCAACAAAGAATAAGAAAATTTGGCAGGAGCTGGTAGATGTATGAAAAGTACAAAGAGCAAATTTATATTTGAAAAGAAATAATAAATGGTATGAAACAATTTATATGGATGAAGATGAAGACGTTTTACTACCAGACTCAGGAATACCAGCTGGGCAAATTGAAAAGTGGATAAGTCAAAAGAAGAAGAAATTTATGAACATTTCAGCATACATCCTCTTCATTCAAAAGAAGTTATGGCAAACACTATTGATCTGTTTCAGATGAAAAAAGCACAAGGAACTCCCGTGAGGGTATGGGAAGAGAGCTTGGAAGCTCGTTGTTTTCCCCAGCTGGTTCCTACAGGAAAAGGTGGACGATATGATGAACTTCCAGTACAGATTCCTGCTTCTGAGTATCGGACTACAAGATTATATGCAGAAGATCCAAGATTTCGTCAAAGTATTCCTTAATTGATCCATCTTTTATTTGAAAGTGACTTGTCTGCACTATCTTATGCAGTAAATCACATTTTAAAAAGTGGAGTATATCTACATAATGTGTCTGCAAAGGATTTTATGAACAAAGTGCAAAAGCGAGATGATCATTTGGAATCACAATTGATGAATCTGATGGATTGTCAGCGTGGAACTAATGAATATTGGTACCGACGCCATGGAGAATTGAAATGTATGTTACGGAATTTAGGAACTCCTACATGGTTTCTCACCCTAAGCTGTGCTGAGTACGCTCTGGATGATCTTCGTAATTTTCTTCGAGAGGCAAATTCAAATATTGAAAACATCCAATACAAGACAGCAAGAGAATTGTGCTCATTGGATCCGGTTAATGTTTGCAGATATTTCAATCATAGATTTGAGGCTATGATGTCCTTCATCTGCAACAAAAAAAATCCACCTCTTGGAGAAGTTATGGATTTCTTTTGGAGAAAAGAGTACCAAGCAAGAGGTGCTCCTCATATTCATATGCTGTTGTGGATCAAGGATGCCCCAAAAATTTGGAACAGATTCTGATGATGCAGTTTTAAGTTTCATCGAAGAATATGCAACATGTGCTATACCTAAAAGCACAGAAGAAAAAAACTTAAAAGAGCAAGTTTTACGTTTCCAAAGTCATCGGTGTGGAAAATACTGTCGACGAAAGTACAAGAGTAAAGAAAAATTCTACACTAAATGTCGATTTGGATTTCCACGACCTGTTCTTTCAAAAGGAAGAGTCAACAGTTTTATGTCAGCTGTGCGACATACTATTACAAGAAAATCTCCCAAAAATACCTACAACCTAAAAAGAAAAGAAGAGTCAAAATATATAAATGACTACAACCCAGTCATTTTATCCATGTGGAATCCTAACATGGATATTCAGTATGTAGCTGACAATTCTATTGCTGTTGCTTGGTATGTCACATCTTACATCACTAAATCTGAGATAATGGAATTGAAGGAAATGTGGGAAGAGATTTCTCACGAGCAGACTGTCAGTAAGAAGCTATACAGTTTCAGTTTAAAGATGTTATCGCATCGAGAAATTGGATCCTACGAATGCTCAGATAGGTTATCATCTGCAAGTCTGTACTCCAAATCCAGTAGAATAATTTGGGTAAGTTTAGGCCTTGCAGGAATGCGAAATCGGGTACTGAAATCTGTTGGAGAAATTGAATATTTGGCAGAGAACGACCCGGAAAGTACAGATATTTTGAAATCAAGCATGTTGGACACATATTACCCAAAAAGAAGTCGTCATCTTGAGAACATGTGTCTCTATAAAGTGCTGCAGAACTAGATTTTTACACGGAAAGCCACAGAAGACATCAACAATGGAAAATATAAAGTCATTGGTGAGGAAGGATGTTTGGTGAAGCAAACAAAAGGAAGTTTGATTAATCACAGGAAGATGAGTTGCGACACTCCTGACAAAAAGGAATTTCACTACTTAGCACTTTTACAGCTGTTTAAACCATGGCGTTCAGAGGATGAATTACTTGGAGATTTTCACAGCTATGAAGATTCCTTTAATGCATGTAAAGATACGATTGAATGCAGTACTTTCACAAATTATGTACAAATGTTAAATGAAGAAATTGAACAGGAAGCTACAATTGCAGCTGAAGTAGCTAGAGACAGTTCTCAAGACAGCCAAAGTTCTGGAACGCTCAGTCAAGATCCCCTAGGACAACCAATCATAGAAAATGAAGCTGCAATAGCAATGACTGAAGTGGAAACAGCTATTAATCAAGCTCAGGAAGATTTAATAGACTTACCAAATTTGGAACAGCAACTGAATGAAGAACAACAAATAATTTATGAAGAAGTCACAAAAAAAATTGACCATGGATTACTACATGAAAAGAAAGAGTGCTCATGCACATCATTTGAACCAATCAGGATGTATGTGAGTGGTCAAGCTGGAACAGGAAAGAGTTTCTTAATTAAAGTCATCAGAAGCTACCTACAGCAAAAAACAGATTCAACTTTGTCTTGTGTTGTTACTGCTCCAACTGGGTTAGCAGCATATAACATAAAAGGAATTACCTTACATCGCTTGCTAATGTTACCAATGGAGCATGAGAACACAATAGAATATCACAAGCTAACAGGAGAAGCATGCTCCGAAGATTCAAGAGTGTTGAAGAAGATGCAAGTTCTCATTATTGATGAGGTAAGCATGGTATCAAACTTAATGCTTGCCTTTGTGCATTTAACAATGCAGCAAATTCTACAGAGAGACTATGACGTGTTATTTGGTGGAAAACATGTTATAGTTTTTGGGGATCTTCTGCAGCTCACTCCAGTTAAAGGACAACCAGTGTTTAATACTGTGACACATGAAGACACGAAGAAGTCATTAGGAAGTATTGGTAATGTGAATATTTGGTCATTCTTTGAGTACAAAGAACTCACTAACAATATGAGGCAAGCAAATGATGAAGATTATGCAAGTATTCTGAAAGATATCAGAATTGGACTACTCACAGAAGTTGGCAGAAAAGCATTACAGAGTCGGTTGCTACATAATTTATTTCCAAGTGAAGAAATAGTTGCAGAGAAAATATACCAGAACATTGCAGAAAAAAATACTGTAATCTGCGTAATGCCAACACTACGTGAATGCTCGATATTCAATGAGGAACTTTTGAAATTGGAAAAGGAAGAGATTAAGAAAATGGAAGCAGTGGACAAAATTCAGCATGAAGGAATTACTATTACATTAACAGGCAAATTGAAAAATAAATTGGATTCTCTAGAGAAGAACATTTCGAAAACAGCTGGATTAGAAAAAAATCTTTATGTTTGTATGAACTGTCGAATATTTTTAAGAAGAAATTTGGATGTAGAAAAAGGTTTAGTGAATGGAGCTATGGGTAAAGTTGTGGGTTTTGTGAAATACCAGAAAAAAGATGGGATTGAATTTTTAAAAATAAAATTTGATCAGATTGAAGAGGTTAAAGACATTAGTCGTTGTTCAGTCCGTTTTTTGCTTGTAAAAGACTTATATGTACGTAGGAAGCAGTTTCCGTTTTCTCTAGCATATGCTGTAACTATTCACAAATCTCAAGGATTAACTGTAGATAGTGCTTTTGTAAACATTGGTTCTACTGTTGTCAAAGAAGGTATGGCATATGTTGCTTTGTCGCGAGTGAAAACATTATCTGGTTTATTCATGATAGACTTTGATGACTCAAAAGTTAGTGCTGATGCAAATTGTGTAAAGGAGTATAATAGATTAAGAAGAACCTATGCTCCTCGTTTAGGTCAGTATCCTGTGTTTGAAAAACGTGTTGTTTCTCGGAAAAGGAGAATTGAGAATATCTGTAACGAGGATGTACAGAAGAGAAAACAAAAGGAGAGTGATGTGATTGCAAGCAAAAAGATAAAGGACAATGTTCAAGAGGTTGTTGGTTGTCATTTTGAAAATAGCTCTGGTGTCAACTGCTACGCTAATGTAGTGCTGAATGTTGTATTTTATCTTGAAAGTTTGCAAGAGCAGATAATAGTAAATCATGAAAAAAGATTTTGTTCTCTGATGAGTTTTCTTTTTGAGAAGCTGAGTATTGATAAAACTAAAATAGAAAGTGCTTCCGATGTTAGAAAACTTTTAGATGTATGTTCAGGATGTACACAGTTTACTCAAAATGTCCAGCAAGATGCACAGGAATTCTTGATGTATATCCTTATGGTACTGGAAGAAGAAGGGGTAGAAATAGAAAATATGTTTGGTCTCTCTTATAAATGGGAACATAGTTGTGAAAACTGTTTCAACACATGCAGCTCTAATGTTGATTCAGAAAGGTTTATATATTTAACATTACCAGAGACTAAATCAGTGACTTTTAGTAAATTAGTTAAAGATGCCAATCACGACATGGAATGTTCTAAATGTAAATCAGACATGTTTTCAACATTATTTTTAAAGAAATATGGACAGTATGTAATTTTAATGATGCAACGTTGTAGAGCTGATGGTTCAAAATTGGACACTGTAATAAAGAAGTTTACAGGACATCAATTATCAATATCTGGAAAAACTTTTGTTGCAGTTGCAATAATTTTCCATGATGGACCATCTATAACTTCTGGTCATTACACAGTTTATCTTAAATGTGAAAAAGGCTGGACACTGTGTAATGATTCTCAATTGATTTTCAAGCAACGTTTGTCTGCAGAATTACCAAATTTCTATTTAATTTTTCTGAAACCAAAATTTTAGATACAAATTGCAACATCTGAACAAATCATTTTTGCGATTTTATTGGATTACCATTGGATATTTCATCAAAAAATAATTTAAAAATTACCATTTGGCCTCATGGAAAGGTAAAAATTTCTCTTGTGGACTTCTTTGACAGATATTATTTTGGTGTATGTGCTTAAGCAACAAGATTTACAGACGATATTTATTGCAAATAGTTATAGTTTTAAGATGATGTTTTTATTAAATATGTTACATTTCTATAAAGGTATGTTTTACTGAGAAGAGATTCAGGGCTTTTTTTAAACAATCTTCCAGATTGTTAATTTTTTTGCCCGCTGTTAAGTGATGAATGCAATTGGTTTCACGATTTACAGTGAAATTCAATATATTCTGAAAACAGCAAAAAAAGGGCAAAAGATTGTTTTTTTAAATAAGAAAATATGTGTACTGTATTCTAAAATGTATTGTTAAATATTAATACTTTTTTTCTTTTTTTACAGATTGAGAAAGAAAATTTAAGAAAATTAATCCTTCTTTCTAGCAATTAAAAAAAACCATTTATTGATAATTAAGTTATTTTGTTGGTCAGGTAAGTTTGAAATATCTGTATTTATCACACATTTACTTTCATACTCCCTTTTTTTCACTTCTCCTCACTCTGCTTTTCTCATTTCCCTTGTGGTCCCTCAAGTACCTTGAAGGGTGAAATAAAGATTATTTTTTTTTTTTTTTAAATGGGTGCGCGTACCGTGCACGCACGGTAGAAAAAAAGAAAAAGAAAGTGATTACAAAAATAAAAAAAAATTGTGAGGTAAGGTGGCTCTTAAAAGAGCCGTTGTGTTAATACAGGGACAGAGGAAGGAAAGAATGGCAATATTATAAGGTACCGCACTTGTGCTGCTCAATCTTATTGTCAATTAGAGGAATACTAGACTCCCCAAAAGCAATAAGAGAGTAGCAAGTATTGCACCTTATATGTACACTCTGAAACCGAGAGTAAATGTCCAGAGGAGCAGAAGAGGGTGACGCTCCCACCGCAGAGGAAGTGCTCGGCTGAGCAGCTGCGGATGTGCTCGGCTGAGCTGCTGAAGGGGTTGCTGCAGTAGCACGAGCAAAAGTCTTGGGATGTACATCCCTAATGTGTCTGAACATAGTGAAGATTCCAAAAGAGTACTTCTTCTTTGGATCTCCTCTAGACAAGACACGCTCACAAAGTTTGCAGGTGACTAATGGAGCATTGACTTTCTTCTGCCCCTCTGGAAATGTAAAATATTGCCAGACAAAAGAATCCTTCTGTTTCCTCTTTCTCTGTCTGATAATGCTGTCCTGCTCACTCCCAGAAGAGGACTGCTGCTCTGCCATTGTATCCCAAAGAGACTTCAGCTCCTTCTCCTAGGGAATCACAAGCAATAATGAGGGGAATGGGTGTGGTGTTGGAAGTTTCTGGAAATGAAAGAAGTTTAAACCAATGAAAAGTGTTGTTTCTGGATCACATGACCTACCGTGCGCGCTCCGTACGCTTACCGTACACGCACGGTAAAAGTACGCATGCACGTACGTAAGACACGCGCACGCGCGCATACGCATGAGAGGCACGCGCGCACGCGCATTAGAGGCACGCGTGCGTGCGCGTACGGCGGTTCCGCGTAAGGTGAACGCGTGCATGCGCAAAAAATAAAACGCGCGCATGCGCGTAGGAAGCAAGCGCATACGCGTCGCAGACGAAGTACGGATGCATACGTAAATCGCGTACGCATGCGCACACGGAGTATAGATATTACGTACGCGCACCGTACTTATAGCGTACCGTGCGCGTACTGTAAGCTTACTGTACGCGCACAGTAAAAAATCCTAAAAAAAAATTATAAATGTTTGTAGAAGATATTAAATATGTTGTTCAACTATATCTAAAAAGTTAATTAAAAAAGGTGAACAATTCCATATTGCAGGATACAGTAAATCTATGATTATATACATAGGTAGCATATTGTTTTAAAAAAAAATCTCAAAAGAAATAATAAAAAAAAAAAATTGGATTTAAAAAACCTTGCAAATTCATTAAAAAAACATAGGTTTCACACACGTTATAGTTAGGAATTAGCATTTAAAAAACCTTGCAAATTCACTGAAAAAACCATAAGTTTCACATACGTTATAGTTAAGAATTAGCATTTAAAAAACCTTGCAAATTCACTGAAAAAACCATAGGTTTCACACACGTTATAGTTAGGAATTAGCATTTAAAAAACCTTGCAAATTCACTGAAAAAACCATAGGTTTCACACATGTTATAGTTAGCTGGACATTTCGCTCGTAAAAAACCCTGGAAATTCCCCCGTTATAGTTAGTTCAGCTAACTATAACTCGCGCGCCCGCAATCCACTGCTGATGACGTCACATATTACATCACTCATGACATGGTCAGTGACATCACTCATGACATCACTGATGACATCTCAAATGACATCACTGATGACGTCATCCATGTGATAAATTACCACATCTTCTCACATCCTAATATAACCTTTGATACACCGACTAAAAATTTCACAGTTCCATTCTCAAAACCATACATACTGCAATACCAATAACTACATACCCACTTATTAACTCTTAGGTCTACATACACCTCCACTCATTCACTTGTACCGTCACTCATACTTACAGTCACTCCATACAAGACTATCATATGCATTTATACACCTATATAGGCACTCACAAACCACCAATCATCCATAGAGCTACTCTCACACCTAGTCAGTCATGCAAATAATCACACTCCCATTTACTCACCTATGCGGTTATACACACTCAAGTTCACTTACTCAAAAATAGTACCACATTCTTGCGCTCTTATAGAATCACTGATACAAGCACACACTCATCCATACAGTCACTCTCACAATCACACACTCTCACATCTACCCACTTATATACTCTTACACGCATATATACTGCCTTTCAAATATGTAGTTAGTCACAAATGTACCACTGAGGTATACATTCAATCACTAACATACCCATACATACACTCACTCAACCATACAGTCCATCACAGATGCACTCTTAAAACCATGCACCCATAGAATCAGCCACTCACACATCTAGTCACAGATTAACACACACCCTACCCACACAAACACTCAAGAACCCATACAGATACTGAGACAAACAATCAATAACTCAAATAGACACTCATATAGCTATTCACAAAACCATGCAGCCACTTATACACCAACATACAGACACATAGAAACATTTACACAGTTTAGTCACTAGTCTGCAGTAAGATACATTTAATGATTCACATAGAGTCAGTTACACACCACAGAAAATCATCCATTTACAAACTTGTACACCCACTTATTCTTCAACTGGCCTTTCCCTATATATATTAAACATATTAAAATTGTTCAGAAACACATACTCAAT
The DNA here is from genome assembly GCF_964204655.1 of Triturus cristatus. NCBI lineage: Eukaryota > Metazoa > Chordata > Amphibia > Caudata > Salamandridae > Triturus > Triturus cristatus. The sequence goes on along the minus strand of NC_140579.1, from coordinate 981,066,363 downwards.
CGATGATGTCATCAGTATTCACTAAGATACTGTTAATAAGTCAGTTATACAATTAATTTTACAAAAAAAAACATCCATTTAGACACTTATTTACCCATTTATTCTTCCATTAACCTTTAGATATACATATATAATATATATTTATTTTTCAGAAAGACACATATTCACTGGATGACGTCATCAGTGATGTCATTTGAGATGTCATGAGTGATGTCATGAGTGATGTCACTGACCATGTCATGAGTGATGTAATATGTGACGTCATCAGCAGTGGATTGCGGGCGCGCGAGTTGTAGTTAGCTGAACTAACTATAACGGGGAAATTTCCAGGGTTTTTTACGAGCGAAATGTCCAGCTAACTATAACATGTGTGAAACCTATGGTTTTTTCAGTGAATATATATATATATATATATATATATATATATATATATATATATATGTATATTATCTACTGGCGGTCGCCAGTAGGTAGTTATAGTTAGGACCACGTTTCCATAGGAAATCCGCAACATTCTATTTGGAATAACTTTTGCGCCGGCCGACGAATCCTCGCGAATTTTTCAAAATAGGTGGGGCGCTACGCTCCGCTCCTACCCTGGAAGTCTCGGGGGTATTTGTCAAGCGGGGGCTGAGATAAAAGGGGGTCCCAAAACGCGTTTTTCCCATGCATTTTTCCATAGGACCTTTAGACACAGCTACAGCCCGAACGGCTGAACAGAATTACTTGAAATTTGGCAGAGAGGTAGTCCTCAGTTCAAGGAAGTGCCTTTTGTAGGTTTGGTGTAAATCTGTTCAGTAGATTCTGAGAAAATATCCTTTAAATCAATATATATATCTGAGCCAGCTTACGGTGCGCTTACGGTACGCTTACCGTACGCGTACGGTGGCGTGCGCGAGCGCGATTCTGATTGGCTCTTAGATCTTAGTAAACATTCGAATCGGTCGAAACCAGGAAGCGGCGGCCGCCATTTCGTGTGTTTCACTCAGAAAAAAAAAGAGTGATATCTTGAAAAGGGGGCAAGGAGGAGAGTTACAGACCCCCTAACATTTGTAAGGGGGTCAAAGAACGACAGAAAAGTACAAAGACAACATTTATTGATTGTAAAAAAAAACGCAGGGTACGCGTACGGTAAGCTTACCGTAAGCGTACGGTAGAAAAAAAAAATAAAAAAAGAAATGAAATTCAGATTTAAGTGTTTAGATATTAGGGGGCTCTAAAAAGAGCCGTTGTGTTTATGAAATGATTTTTTAGTGGTACCTACAAGTAAGTACCGATGCAGAGTCTAAGGTTCAAGAGGAAGACTCTGTTCCCTTCATCATTGAAGTGCACACCATCTCCTCTATAAATGTCTTGCATGTCGTAACGCAAGTTGTTGTGGTAAATGGAACCCATACCATAGTCACGGAGGAAAGCAGAAACAGATTTGTTGACGTGCTTTCTTGCTTTGTCAATCTGCGGACAGAAATGATTGGACCAGTTCCATTTTTGCCTTTGGCATATGTTAGAAAACACAAAGGCAGTTTTAGGGAAAAGTGAAAACAGTTGTACAAAGGTGCCCTTCATAAGCATTTCCAGACCTACCCCAGTCAAAGTGCCTAGGTCATTGCCACCACAGTGCACTATTATGAGGTCAGGGTGTTGGATGTGCATGAAGGATTTCACCAATGGCATCAATTGGTGCCACTTTAACCCTCTCTGACCAATCCATTTAATGTCTACATTTGGCAAAGCAAGGTCTCTCACCATATCTGTTTTCTCTGCATACTTTTCACTCCAGAAGACATAGCTGTGCCCTACAATCCACACCGTGAACATCTTCAAAGGAGAACTGGATGCACTCAGGAGGTGTCTTTCAGTAGAATGGCAATATGAAAAGAAAGACAGTTTGGAAATGGAGGCATACATATTTTTTTCATAAAAAAAGAACTGATTGGCTGTTTCATACCATTCTAGAATAAAAACTAGGCTGTATGTGTAAATTAATAGAAGCATGTTTTGTATTGGTACAGAAAAATGTATTACCAAAGAACAGTACTATGGATTTGCTGTTAGGTTTGAAAAGTCAAGCACTCTTGCTCTGTGGAATTGAAACATTGTTTGGTGAACTTCTGACCTAACTCCACACAGCAGTGTTCCATGAGCTGTTGCTATGGTAGCAGGCAGAAGTCAAGTTGGGGGAAGGGTACTAGGCAGAAGTCAAGTTGGGGGAAGGGTACCTTTGGAAAAGGGTTGGTTTTCAACCAATAGAAATGTGTGATTACATTTGAAAAAAAGGGGGAAGCACTGAGATTTGAAACTAACATGTATATGTGTGGAAAACGAGAGGGAAAGTTTGCCATTATCTGGTTCTGCTGAGAGGAGAGAGGTGTAAAGAACAGAGATCCTGGCTCTGATAATCTGCTGTTTGAGTGCCACATTTCTTTCACAACTAACTAATTTTAAAGGTGAGTTTAGAGTTTGAGAGGGGATGTATATGGTAAATTAAGAAATGAATAATAGAAATGGGATTCCTTTTGTTGAAGTTGTGTTTATTATTTTCTGTTTTGGGAGAAATTTAAATGTGCAGAACATGTAAAATAATATGGACTATGTTTTCACCATAAATTAAGGTGTACTGGTAAAAATAAAGAATACTTTAAGGGTTTGAGGTTTCAGTCAGTACTGCAAATACATTCAGCATCACTAAGGCTGGTTGCCCTTGCTGGAGTGTAGGCAGACAACCAGGTTACACATGGTGCTGGTCTGAAAAAGCAGTTTGGACATGTGCTTTTTTAAGAATCTGAAAAGTGGATTCATAATGTGTCAGTCTGTAAAAGTGTTTATCACTTGCCAAAAAAAAGAGTAGTAAGTGTGCTTTCAAATTGGCAAAGAAATTTCGTTTTGTGACTAATGTGAAAACATGACTCTGTGTGCATATAGGAATGACAGGCAGAGATTTATTGCGTATTGCTCTGGTGATTTCACAGTTGCATTAGCTGGAAAGGGGGAGCCATTTTTTGGTGCAGAAGCAGACTCTTAGCACACACCCAGCTGCTTACCCTGTGGAATCATGCACAGTATTCACAAGCGAGTGGGGTTTGAGGTTTCAGTCAGTAATGCAAATACATTCAGCATCACTAAGGCTGGTTGCCCTTGCTGGAGTGTAGGCAGTCAACCAGGTTACACATGGTGCTGGTCTGAAAAAGCAGTTTGGACATGTGCTTTTTTAAGAATCTGAAAAGTGGATTCATAATGTGTCAGTCTGTAAAAGTGTTTATCACTTGCCAAAAAAAAGAGTAGTAAGTGTGCTTTCAAAATGGCAAATAAATTTCGTTTTGTGACTAATGTGAAAACATGACTCTGTGTGCATATAGGAATTACAGGCAGAGATTTATTGCGTATTGCTCTGGTGATTTCACAGTTGCATTAGATGGAAAGGGGGAGCCATTTTTTGGTGGAGAAGCAGACTCTTAGCACACACCTAGCTGCTTACCCTGTGGAATCATGCACAGTATTCACAAGCGAGTGGGGTTTGAGGTTTCAGTCAGTAATGCAAATACATTCAGCATCACTAAGGCTGGTTGCCCTTGCTGGAGTGTAGGCAGTCAACCAGGTTACACATGGTGCTGGTATGAAAAAGCAGTTTGGACATGTGCTTTTTTAAGAATCTGAAAAGTGGATTCATAATGTGTCAGTCTGTAAAAGTGTTTATCACTTGCCAAAAAAAAGAGTAGTAAGTGTGCTTTCAAATTGGCAAAGAAATTTCGTTTTGTGACTAATGTGAAAACATGACTCTGTGTGCATATAGGAATTACAGGCAGAGATTTATTGCGTATTGCTCTGGTGATTTCACAGTTGCATTAGATGGAAAGGGGGAGCCATTTTTTGGTGCAGAAGCAGACTCTTAGCACACACCCAGCTGCTTACCCTGTGGAATCATGCACAGTATTCACAAGCGAGTGGGGTTTGAGGTTTCAGTCAGTAATGCAAATACATTCAGCATCACTAAGGCTGGTTGCCCTTGCTGGAGTGTAGGCAGTTAACCAGGTTACACATGGTGCTGGTCTGAAAAAGCAGTTTGGACATGTGCTTTTTTAAGAATCTGAAAAGTGGATTCATAATGTGTCAGTCTGTAAAAGTGTTTATCACTTGCCAAAAAAAAGAGTAGTAAGTGTGCTTTCAAATTGGCAAAGAAATTTCGTTTTGTGACTAATGTGAAAACATGACTCTGTGTGCATAGAGGAATTACAGGCAGAGATTTATTGCGTATTGCTCTGGTGATTTCACAGTTGCATTAGATGGAAAGGGGGAGCCATTTTTTGGTGCAGAAGCAGACTCTTAGCACACACCCAGCTGCTTACCCTGTGGAATCATGCACAGTATTCACAAGCGAGTGGGGTTTGAGGTTTCAGTCAGTAATGCAAATACATTCAGCATCACTGAGGCTGGTTGCCCTTGCTGGAGTGTAGGCAGTCAACCAGGTTACACATGGTGCTGGTCTGAAAAAGCAGTTTGGACATGTGCTTTTTTAAGAATCTGAAAAGTGGATTCATAATGTGTCAGTCTGTAAAAGTGTTTATCACTTGCCAAAAAAAAGAGTAGTAAGTGTGCTTTCAAAATGGCAAAGAAATTTCGTTTTGTGACTAATGTGAAAACATGACTCTGTGTGCATATAGGAATTACAGGCAGAGATTTATTGCGTATTGCTCTGGTGATTTCACAGTTGCATTAGATGGAAAGGGGGAGCCATTTTTTGGTGGAGAAGCAGACTCTTAGCACACACCTAGCTGCTTACCCTGTGGAATCATGCACAGTATTCACAAGCGAGTGGGGTTTGAGGTTTCAGTCAGTAATGCAAATACATTCAGCATCACTAAGGCTGGTTGCCCTTGCTGGAGTGTAGGCAGTCAACCAGGTTACACATGGTGCTGGTCTGAAAAAGCAGTTTGGACATGTGCTTTTTTAAGAATCTGAAAAGTGGATTCATAATGTGTCAGTCTGTAAAAGTGTTTATCACTTGCCAAAAAAAAGAGTAGTAAGTGTGCTTTCAAATTGGCAAAGAAATTTCGTTTTGTGACTAATGTGAAAACATGACTCTGTGTGCATATAGGAATTACAGGCAGAGATTTATTGCGTATTGCTCTGGTGATTTCACAGTTGCATTAGATGGAAAGGGGGAGCCATTTTTTGGTGCAGAAGCAGACTCTTAGCACACACCCAGCTGCTTACCCTGTGGAATCATGCACAGTATTCACAAGCGAGTGGGGTTTGAGGTTTCAGTCAGTAATGCAAATACATTCAGCATCACTAAGGCTGGTTGCCCTTGCTGGAGTGTAGGCAGTCAACCAGGTTACACATGGTGCTGGTCTGAAAAAGCAGTTTTCTGCCTAATTTCAAAGCATGACTTTGTGTGCACACAGGAATTATTTTTAGAAATTTAATTTGTGAAGGTGTTATTGTGATTTTCATTTATAGGAAAGGGGTTTATAGTATTTTAAGATTTCTAAAGAACATAAAAAATGTAGTAATATATTTAAATAAAATAAAGGAATTTTTTTTAATTTTTTTTCAGGTATTGCTGAAGAGCAGTGAACAAAATTTAAGATGCCTACAAAATCCAGAGTAAAGAAAGACAACAACAAAAAACCTATATTTGAAGACAACTGGAGGACCTAAGTTAGTTGGAGATGCTCATGTTGGGAAAAAGAAAAAATCTTCTGGTAAGCAAACAAAAGATTTTTTAAAGAACATATTCAAAAAAAGGAAAAATGTACAAAATGTCTGTACTGGAAAAAATGTTTTCAATAGAAAAGGAGAGGAAAAAATTGAGCATTTAGTTAATGCAAATATACCTTCTGCAACTAAAAAGATAAATTTAAACAGAAAAACAGCGTTTAAAGAGATACGTAGAAAAATGTTTCAGAGAAGAGTTATGTCCAATTTGATAAAGGATGTGAAGAAATATAAGCAAAAGGCTAAGTTTTATAAGAGAAAAAAAGAAATTGAAGCCATTGCAGCAAAGGCATTAGAATTAAAAAGGAAACTATTCATTTTAATTTTGAATGGGATGCGTACATTAGATAAAATGGTTAATGTACTGAAATCACAAAGCAAAAGGAAAAGAGTAGTGAACAGAACAAACTTTTGTAAAGTGTTTTTAGGAAAATGGATGCATAGTTCAAGTAGTGAACCTTTTTTTAATGAAGAGAGCTATTTTCAAAGTAATAGTTTGCTGCATGCAGTTGACACCAGAGGTCGTGCTTACGAAGTGAAAAATGGTTGCATAATGGAGAAGGAGATAATGGTTCCAAGAGATGAGGTACAAGTGATGGCGGATGAGGCTATGGGGAGACGTCCTAAAGCCCCAGTGTACACTTGGAATTGTAGTAGTATTTGCACTGTGTGTCAGGAATCTATTGATAAATTTCGTGAGTTTCTAAGAGAATATACTAAAAAAAGTGTAAAACAGAAGATTAAGGTGCTTCAAAGTCTGGATCCATGCAGAGTGAGAGAGAATACTATTTTGCAGGGTCATTCTCTGGCTTGTCTATCTAGAAAAGTGTGTAATAGTGTTTTCCATCATTTTAGGATGCTGGCTGTTCATCATACTGAAATGAGAAAGTTTGTGAGACGGTTGTATTTTGCTAAAAGTCCAGCAATAAAGTTAGATGAATTGAATAGGGCTCTGTTCCGTGGATCGGTATCAGATGTAGAGAAGGTTGTTGATGAAATTCAGTTTTGTTACTTTGGTCCTGAACAAAACAGTGCAGAAAAGGACACAGTAAATGAGGAAGAAGTGGAAGAGAATGTAGAACCCTCTGTAAGTAAGACATTTAATGATCACATAACAAAATTTGCAATAATCTCTAATGAAAGACCAAATATTACTTGTATTTGTTGCCGCAGAACTCATTATAGAAAACAAACCAGGTATGTTGATCTCTATAGAAAAAGTGAAAATGAAGATAATTATAAGTGGAAGGATTTTGCCACATATATATTTCTTGAAAATTGTTTTGAATTGGGTGAAGTTCAGCGTATTTGTAAATACTGTTATAATAAGTTAGAAGAAAATAGAATGCCGACCAGAGCTGTACATAATAATTTAGAATTGGATGCAATTCCTGCTGAACTTTCTGAATTAAATACATATGAGTCTATACTCATTCAATGTGTTCATCCGTTCCAGACCATAGTACGTATGGAGCCCAAAACTGGTAAATTACCTCCTTCAGATTTACTGAGAGGTTTAAAAGGTAGAGTGGTGTATTTGCCCTTGGATTTGAAAAAAAATATGGAAACTATTGATGCGGATACTTTGGAAACTGAACCATTAATTATTCTGGTTAATGGTGTACCTACAAAGAATAAGAAGATTTGGCAGGAGCTGGTAGATGTACGGAAAGTACAAAGAGCAAATTTGTATTTGAAAAGGAATAACAAATGGTATGAATCAATTTATATAGAAGAAGAAGAAGAAGAAGATTTACAAGAAGACACAGAAACACCAACTGGACAAATTGAAAAAGTGGACAAGTCAAAGGAAGAAGAAATTTATGAACATTTTAGCATACATCCTCTTCATTCAAAAGAAGTTATGGGAGACAATATTGATCTGTTTCAGATGAAGAAAGCAAAAGGAACTCCCATGAGTGTATGGGAGGAGAGCTTGGAAGCTCGATGTTTTCCCCAGCTGTTTCCTACAGGAAAAGGAGGACGATACGATGAACGTCCAGAACAGATTCCAGCTTCTGAGTATCGGACTACAAGACTATATGCAGAAGATCCAAGATTTCGACAAAGTATTCCTTATTTGTTCCATCTTTTATTTGAAAGCGACTTGTCTGCACTGTCTTATGCAGTAAATCACATTTTAAAAAGTGGAGTACATTTACAAAATGTGTCTGCTAAGGATTTTATGGAGAAAGTGCAGCACCGAGATGATCATTTGGAAACACAACTGATCAATCTGATGGCTTGTCAGCGTGGGACAAATGAATATTGGTACCGACGTCATGGTGAATTAAAATGCATGTTACGGAATTTAGGAACACCAACATGGTTCGTTACTCTAAGCTGTGCTGAGTACGCTTGGGATGATTTACTGGATTTTCTACGAGAGGCAAATTCAAACATTAAAAACATCGAATACAAGACAGTAGGAGAACTGTGCTCATTGGATCCGGTTAATGTTTGCAGATATTTCAATCATGGATTTGAGGCTATGATGTCGTTCATCTGCAATAAAAAAAATCCACCTCTAGGAGAAGTAGTGGATTTCTTTTGGAGAAAAGAGTACCAGGCAAGAGGTGCTCCTCATATTCATATGCTGTTGTGGATCAAGGATGCCCCAAAGTTTGGAACAGATGCTGATGAAGCAGTGTTATCTTACATTGAAGAATATGCAACATGTGCTATACCAAAAAGCACAGAAGATAAAAAGTTAAAGGAGCAAGTTTTACGTTTCCAAAGTCATCGGTGTGGAAAATACTGTCGATGGAAATACAAGAGCAAAGATAAATACTACACTAAATGTCGATTTGGATTTCCTAGACCTGTTCTTTCAAATGGAAGAGTAAACAGTTTTATGTCATCTGTGAGACATACTATCACAAGAAAATCACCTAAGAATACCTACAACCTTAAAAGAAAAGAAGAATCAAAAAATATAAATGACTACAACCCAGTCATTTTATCCATGTGGAATGCTAACATGGATATACAGTATGTAGCTGACAATTCCATTGCTGTTGCTCGATATGTAACGTCTTACATTACGAAATCAGAAAAAACAGAATTGAAGGAAATGTGGGAAGAGATTTCTCACGAGAAGACTGTCAGTAAGAAGCTGTACAGTTTCAGTTTGAAGATGTTATCGCATCGAGAAATTGGATCCTACGAATGTTCAGATAGGTTATCTTCTGCAAGTCTCTACTCGAAATCAAGAAGAATAATTTGGGCAAGTTTAGGCCTTGCAGCAATGAGAAATCGGGTACTGAAATCTGTTGGAGAAATTGAATATTTGGCCGAGAATGACCCAGAAAGTACAGATATTTTGAAATCAAACATGTTGGACACATATTACCCAAAGAGAAGTCATCATCTGGAGAACATGTGTCTCTATGAAGTGCTGCAGAACTACATTTATTCACGGAAAGCCGCAGAAGACATCAACAATGGAAAATATAAAGTCATTGGTGAGGAAGGATGTTTGGTGAAGCAAACAAAAGGAAGTTTGATAAATCACAGGAAGCTGAGTTGCGACACTACTGACAAAAAGGAATTTTACTACTTGGCTCTTTTACAGCTGTTTAAACCATGGCGTACAGAGGATGAACTACTGGGAGAATTTCAAAGCTATGAAGATTCTTTTAATGCTTACAAAGACAGCATACAATGCAGTACATTCTCAACTTATCTGCAAATGTTAAATGAAGAAATTGAACAGGAAACTACAATTGCAGCAGAAATAGCTAGAGACAGTTCTCAGGACAGCCAAAGTTCAGGAACACTCAGTCAAGATCCCCTAGGACAACCAATCGTTGAAAATGAAGCATCAATAGCCATGAATGAAGTGGAAACAGCTATGAATCAAGCTCAAGAAGAATTTATAGACTTACAAAATTTGGAAAGACAACTGAACGAAGAGCAGCAACAAATTTATGAAGAGATCAGAAACAAAATTGATCACGGATTTCTACATGAACAAAAAGAGTGCTCATGCACATCATTTCATCCAATCAGGATGTATGTAAGCGGACAAGCTGGAACTGGAAAAAGTTTCCTTATAAAAGTCATCAGAAGCTACCTACAGCAAAAAACGGATTCTACTTTGTCTTGTGTGGTTACTGCTCCAAATGGGTTAGCAGCATATAACATAAAACGAATCACTTTACATCGTTTGCTAATGTTACCAGTGGAGCATGAGAACAAAATACAATACAACAAGCTAACTGGAGAAGCATGCTTGGAAGTTTCAAGAGTATTGAAGAAGATGCAAGTTCTCATTATTGATGAGGTGAGCATGGTATCAAACTTAATGCTTGCCTTTGTGCATTTAAGAATGCAGCAAATTCTGAAGACAGACTATGACGTGTTATTTGGAGGAAAACACGTCATAGTTTTTGGAGATCTTTTGCAACTTACTCCAGTTAAAGGACAACCAGTGTTTAATACTGTGACACATGAAGACACAAAGAAGTCATTGGAAAGCATCGGTAATGCAAATATTTGGTCCTTCTTTGAGTACAAGAAACTAACTACTAATATGAGGCAAGCAAACGATGAAGAATATGGAAGTATTCTGAAAGATATCAGAATTGGACTACTCACTGAAGCTGGCAAAAAAGCATTACAGAGTCGGCTGCTACATAATTTATTTCCAAAGGAAGAAATAGTTGCAGAGAAGATATACAAGAACATTGCAGAAAAGAAAAGTGTCATCTGCTTAATGCCAACTCTACGTGAATGCTCAATATTCAATGAGGAGCTTTTGAAATTGGAAAAGGAAGATATCAGGAAATTGGAAGCAGTGGACAAAATTGAGGATGGAAGAATTACTGTCACATTAACAGGCACACTGAAAAATAAATTGGATTCACTAGAGAAGAACATTTCCAAAACAGCTGGATTAGAAAATAATCTATATGTTTGCATGAACTGTAGAGTATTTTTAAGGAGAAATTTGGATGTTGAAAAAGGTTTAGTTAATGGAGCTATGGGAAGAGTTGTGGGCTTTATTAATTATCAGAAAAAAGATGGAATTGAATGTTTAAAAATAAAATTTGATCAGATAGAAGAAGTTAAAGACATTTGTCGTTGTTCAGTTCGTTTCATGCTTGTGAAAGATTTATATGTACGTAGGAAGCAGTTTCCGTTTTCTCTAGCATATGCTGTAACTATTCACAAGTCTCAAGGATTGACTGTAGATTGTGCATTTGTGAACATTGGTTCAACTGTGTTCAAAGAAGGTATGGCATATGTTGCTTTGTCACGAGTGAAAACATTATCAGGTTTATTCATGATAGACTTTGATGACTCAAAAGTTAGTGCTGATGCAAATTGTGTAAAGGAGTATAATAGATTAAGAAGAAGCTATGCTCCTCATTTAGGTCAGTATCCTGTGTTGGAGAAACGTGTAGTTTCTCGTAAAAGGAGAAATGAGAATATCTGTAATGAAGATGTAGAGAGGAGGAAAAAAAAGAGGAGTGATGTAATTGCAAGCAAAAAGAAAAAGGAAAATGAAGAACAGGTTGTAGGATGTCATTTTGAAAATAGCTCTGGTGTTAACTGCTACGCTAATGTAGTGCTGAATGTTGCATTTTATCTGGAAAGTGTGCAAGAGCAGATAATAGTAAATCAGGGAAAAAGATTCTGTTCTGAGTTGAGTCTCCTTTTTCAAAAGCTGAGTAATGATATAACTCAAATAGAAAGTGCCTCTGAAATTAGAAAACTTTTAGATGTATGTTCAGGACGAACACAGTTTTCTCAAAATGTACAGCAAGACGCACAGGAATTCTTGATGTTTTTTCTTCAGGTACTGGAAGAAGAAGGGGTTCCCATTAAAAATGTATTTGGTCTCTCTTATAAATGGGAACATAGTTGTGAAAACTGTTATAATATATGTGGCTCTAATGTTGATTCTGAAAGGTTTATTTATTTAACATTGCCAGAAAGTAAAACAGTCACTTTTGCTAAATTAGTTAAAGATGTTAATCATAGCATGGAATGCAGTGAGTGTCAATCTGACATGTTTTCAACGTTAATTTTAAAGGAATACGGACAGTATGTAATTTTAATGATGCAACGCTGTAAAGCTGATGGTTCAAAATTAGATACTTTAATAAAGAAGTTTACAGGACAGCAATTATCAATTTCAGGAAAAACTTTTGTAACAGTTGCAATAATTTTCCATGATGGACCTACTGTAACTTCTGGACATTACACAGTTTATCTTAAATGTGAAAAAGGCTGGACACTGTGTAATGATTCCCAATTGATTTTTAAGCAACATTTGCCTTTTGATTTAGCAAATTCCTATCTAATCTTCCTGAAACCTAAATTTTAGAGAGATGTGGCAACATCTGGACGAAACAATTTTACAATTTTATTGGATTACCAGTGGAATTTTCAAAAAAAATGATTTTACAAATTACCATTTGGCCTAATGGAAAGGTAACCAATTGTAATGTGGACTTTTTTAATTTTTAATGAAACTTTGGAAAAACAAAAATTTAGACAAAATCGGTAACATCTGCACAATTTAAATTTTGGAATGTTATTGGATTGCCATTGGAAATTTATTCAAAAAAGATTTTTAAAATTACTATTTGGCCATGCGGAAAGGTAAACAATTCTATTGTGGACTTATTTAATTATTAATAAATCTTTCGGAAACCAAAATGTTACAGAGAATCGGTGAGATCTGTACAATTTAAACTTTAGTTTTTTATTGGATTAACATTGGAAATGTAATCAAAAAAGAATTTTAAAATTACTATTTGGCCTAAAGGAAATGGAACCAGATGTATTGTGGAGTTATTTGAGATATATTTTTGGGATTATACTTCTGAAACAAAAATATCAGACGGTATTTTAAAGAAATAAGTATTGATATTAGTTGATATTTTTTTAGAATATTATGCATTTCTATAATGTTATGTTTAAGTTAAAAGAGATTCTGGGCTTTTTTTATACAATCTTTGAGATTGTTATTTTTTTTTTGCCCGCTGTTAAATGATGAATGCAATTGCTTTCTCAATTTATAGTGAAATGCAATATATTCTGAAAACAGCAAAAAAAAGGCAAATTTTTTTTTTGAAAAATATGTAAATATGTGTACTGTATTATAAAATGTTTTATTAAATATTAATACTTTTTTCTTTTTTTCAGATTGAGATAGATAATTTTCGAAAACTAGAACCATTTTTAAAGCAATTAAAAAATTTTTTAAATGAATAAATATTTTTTTGAGTGGGTATGGTAAGTCAAAAATATCATGGTCCCTTTTTTCCACTTCTCCACAATCACATTTTCAGTTTTTCATTGTAGTCTCTCAAGGACCTTGTAATGTGATAATTGATTTTTAGTGTTTTTTTTTAAAAAAAATAATAATTACGCGTACCGTACGCGTACGGTAAAAAAAAAAAAAAAAAAAGTTTTAAAAACATATATAAAAAATAGATGAAAGGTAAGGTTGGCTCTTAAAAGAGCCGTTGTGTTCATGCAGGGACAGAGGAAAGAAAGAATGGGAATATTAGACGGTACGACAAGTGTGCTGATCTATTTTATTGTTCACTAGGGAAACACAGGTCTCCCTATAACAAATTAGATCATGACAAGTGGCGCACCGTATTTCAACCCTCAGAAACCAAGGGTTAATTTCCTGAGGAGAAGAAAAAAGGAGATGCTCCCCCCACAGATGAAGGGCTCACCTGACCTGCAGAAGAAGGACTCGGCACTGCAGATGATGGTCCAGGCTGAGCTGCTGTGGATGTGCTTGGTTGATTTACTGAAGGGTTACCTTCAGTAAGTCGAGCATGTGTCCTTCTGTGTACATCCTTAAGGTGTCTCATCATGGTGTGATTCCCGAAGGAATACTTCCTGTCGGGATTCCCTCTTGAAAGTACACGGCCACACAGCTTACAAGTCACTAAGGGTGCATTTACCTTTTGCTGGCCCTCTGGAAAAGAAAAATACTCCCATATGAAAGAGGTCTTTTGTTTCCTCGCTCTCTGCCTCAAGGTAGTGCTGCTAGCCTCACTCTCAGAAGGGCTCTGCTGTTCTGCCATCGTATCACAAAGACAACCCAGCTCCTTCTCCTAAGGGATCACAAGCAGAAATGAGGGGAATGGGTGTGGTGTAGGAGAGTTCTAGAACTGAAAGTAGTTTCAACCAATCAAAAGTTGTGTTTCATGATCACATGACCAACCGTACGCTTACGGTGTGCTTACGGTGCGCTTATGGCAAAAGTACGCATGCGCGTAAAAAAGACACGCGCTCGCGCGCATGCGCACAACAGTCACTCCCCAACACTTCCGCGTAACGTGCGCGTGTAGCGTACACGCGTACGCGCCCCACGCGCAGTACGCGCGGCTACGCAAATTGCGTAACTATACGCAAACAGCGTAGATAAATTACGGACATTGCGTAAACCGTACGCTTACCGTAAGCTTACCGTACGCGCACTAAAAAAAAAAGAAAAAAAAAATATTTTCAAAGTTATACTAATATATCTTACCTGTTTGGTAAAAAAAAAAAAAAAAATCTTGAAATATTGCAGATTTTAAAGAAAAAAAACAGTGTTTTAAGAGAATAAAAAGTAAAAAAAAAAACTTGTTTTTTTTTTAAAAAAAACACATTTAATATAAGAATTTATAAAAAAAAAAAAATGACCATGGGTTTCACACACGTTATAGTTAGAAATTAGCATTTAAAAAACCTTGCAAATTCACTGAAAAAACCATAGGTTTCACACCTGTTATAGTTAGGAATTAGCGTTTAAAAAACCTTGCAAATTCAGTGAAAAAACGAAAGGTTTCACACATGTTATGGTTAGCTGGACATTTCACTCGTAAAAAACCAATGAAATTCCCCCGTTATAGTTAGTTCAGCTAACTATAACTCGCGCGCCCGCAATGCACTGCTGATGACGTCACATATTACATCACTCATGACATGGTCACTGACATCACTCATGACATCACTGATGACATCTCAAATGACATCACTGATGACATCACTGATGACATCATCCTTGTGATAGAGTGGCAGACCTCCTCTTCCCCTAATATAACCTTTGATACACACATTCAAAAATAGAGACTGAAATTTTCAAAACAATGGACATACCAATACCAGTTACAAGAACCTCTTAAGTAATTCTAAGAACCACATACACATCCACTCATTCACCAACAGTCCTATACAGTCACTCATACATGCACTCACTCATCATATGTACTCATACACCTATACATCCTGTTACACAATGCCACTCATCCATAGAGTTACTCACACATACTCACTCATGCTAATAAAGAAACAAACATACATTTATTAGCTTATACAGTTATACACACACCACCACACTTACTTCTACGGAAACTTACACATACTTAGTCTTATAAACAATCACTTATAGAAACACATACTTATTCATACAGGAACTCTTTCAATCTCTCACTCTCACATATACTCACTTATATACACCAATAGTCACATATACTAGTTTAAAACATATGTAGTTACTCATAAAGACACTATTGAGACAGTCATTCACTCACTAACACAACCATTCACACACTCATCCACCCATACAGTCCTGCACACATGCTGTCTTCAACACATACAAAGAGTGAATCACTCATTCATGCACCTATGCACTACATAATATCCCCCACCGAACCATACAGACACTCAGACTGATACTCAAAAAAACAACTAATAACCTATATAGACACCCATGAAGCTACTCACCAACCCATGCAGCCACTTATACACAAAGTGAGAGACTGATACAGATATTTTCATATTTAAACATTACTCAGTAAGCCATGTATTCACTATGATACACTTAATCAGTCAGTAACACAATACATTTTTCAAAAACAAAGCATCCATTTAGACACTTATATACCCATTTATTCTTCCATTGACCTTGAGATATACATATATAAAACATATTTAATTTTCAGAAAAACACACATTCACTGGATGATGTCATCAGTGATGTCATTTGAGATGTCATCAGTGATGTCATGAGTGATGTCAGTGACCATGTCATGAGTGATGTAACATGTGACGTCATCAGCAGTGCATTGCGGACGCGCGAGTTATAGTTAGCTGAACTAACTATAACGGGGGAATTTCATTGGTTTTTTACGAGTGAAATGTCCAGCTAACTATAACATGTGTGAAACCTTTGGTTTTTTCACTGAATATATATATATATATATATATGTATATTATCTACTGGCGGTCGCCAGTAGATAGTTATAGTTCGGACCGAGTTCCCATAGGAAATCTGAAAATTCTATTTTCAATAACTTTGGCGCCGGTTGACTTATGTTCGTGAAATTTTCAAAACTAATGGGGCGCTCCACTCAGCTCCTACCCTGAAAGTCTCGGGGTGATTCGTCAAGCGGGGGCTGAGAAAAAAGGGGGGTCACAAAATGCGTTTTCCCCATGCATTTTCCCATAGGACCTTTAGTCGAAGGTACAGCCCGAACGGCTGAACAGAATTACTTGAAATTTGGCAAAGAGGTAGTCCTCAGGTCAGGCATGTGCCTTTTGCATATATGGTGTAAATCCGTTCAGTAGTTCCTGAGAAAATCAAAAGTAAAATCATATACATATCTGGGCGGAGCCTAACCACACATCTCATTGTGAGATCTGATTGGCTGTCAGCACTTCATCCAAGAAGTGTTGGCAGCCATCTTGGGACCAATATACATGATAGCACCTCATTAAAAAGCATTGCAGTTAATAGAAGGTTTTAAGACTTTAGTTACATTATAAATCATTTGTTGATGGTACCATACTCATTTTAGGAATTGTGGTATGTTCTAAGGCGATTTTACCATGTGAAAAAGCCTTCTGCTGGGATATCATGAATCATCTTTGAGAAAAAACTATTTTCACATGCTTTTCCCACAGAGGTTTGGAAGGTGATCTATAAGCTAAACTGAGAGCATATTTTCTGTAAATTCACATTATCTTTCTCAGTCATGTGAGAATGAAGTCGGACATTCTCAGTAAAACATGTACATCCAACAAGGGCAGAGACATCCAACAAGGGCAGAGACTGTCAGTTGATTCCTTTGTGTTCTACTGCAGCTTCCTAGAGTGTTCCAAAGAACAGCTAGAGCGCTAACAGTCTTACTTATGACACTGGTATGGCACACCTGAAGCCATCTTGATTGGAATAAAGTGGTAACATCTAAAACATTTAATTTAAAAAGGAGCAAAATGAGAGGGTTCATTTTGCCATAGAATGTATGATTAGTGCTGCAGAAAGAAAAATTAGGGCACATTTTGAGTGACTTCTCAAATCCTCTTCTATTTCATTAAAGAATTCTGACATGCAGACTGAAACATGCACTTTCAATACCAGCAGCAGACTTCCCTGGTGAGCAGTAGCTTTACTACAGTGATCTACTGAGCAACTAGAGTGCTAACATTCTGAATTTATGGCAAATGTGTGACACATCTGAATGCCTTCTTCATTGAATCAAAGTACAAAACTGACAGTGTGCCTACTGAGGAGACTGTAGTAAATGAGGAAATTAGGAAACTTCATAACAAGTCTCCCAAGATGGCCACCAGAGACAAAAGAGCCCAAATGTAGCACAAATATCACCGAGATGTAGCCCAAGTATAGCCCAATGACAGAAATCCCAGAGTGTTTTAAAGAACAACTAGAGCGCTAACAGTCTTACTTATGACAAAGGTATGGCACACCTGAAGCCATCTTGATTGGAATAAAGTGGTAACATTTAAAACATTTAATTTGCAAAGGAACAAAATGAGGGGGTTCATTTTGCCATAGAAATTATGATTAGTGCTGCAGAAAGAAAACTTAGGGCACATTTTGAGTGACTTCTCAAATCCTCTTCTATTTCATTAAAAAGTTCTGACATGCAGACTGAAACATGCACTTTGAATACCAGCAGCAGACTTCCCTGGTGAGCAGTAGCTTTGCTACAGTGATCTAATGAGGAACTAGAGTGCTACCATCCAGAATTTATGGCAAATGTGTCACATCTGAATGCCTTCTTGATGGAACCAAAGTAAACAAGCATTGAAAATGCAATAGGTCTCACCCTCGTTTAAGTTAAAGCAATTCTGTTTGTAATTAGGTGGCTTTTTAGCTTTGCTTTTATTAGTGTTTTTCAAAATTTCATGTACATAACATGCATATATGTATATGTATGCATGCATTTATATTTGTATTTATATAGATATGCAGATTATATATATGTTTATATATATATATATATATATATATATATATATATATATATATATATATTACCTCCTGGCGGTCGCCAGTAGGTAGTTATAGTTAGGACCCTGTTTCCATAGGAAATCCGCAACATTCTATTTGGAATAACTTTGGCGCCGGTCGACGAATCCTCGCGAAATTTTCAAAATAGGTGGGGCGCTACGCTCCGCTCCTACCCTGACAGTCTCGGGGGGATTCGTCAAGCGGGGGCTGAGATAAAAGGGGGGTCCCAAAACGCGTTTTTCCCATGCATTTTTCCATAGGACCTTTAGACACAGCTACAGCCCGAACGGCTGAACAGAATTACTTGAAATTTGGCAGAGAGGTAGTCCTCAGGTCAAGGAAGTGCCTTTTGTAGGTTTGGTTTAAATCTGTTCAGTAGATTCTGAGAAAATAGCCTTTAAATCAATATATATATCTGAGCCAGCTTACGGTGCGCTTACCGTGCGCTTACCGTACGCGTACGGTGACGTGCGCGAGCGCGATTCTGATTGGCTCTTAGATCTTAGTAAACATTCGAATCGGTCGAAACCAGGAAGCGGCGGCCGCCATTTTGTGTATTTCACTCAGAAAAAAAAGGGTGATAACTTGAAAAGGGGGCAAGGAAGAGAGTTACAGACCCCCTAACATTTGTAAGGGGGTCAAAGAAGGACAGAAAAGTACAAAGAAAACATTTATTGATTTTAAAAAAAATCGCGGGGTACGCGTACGGTAAGCTCACCGTACGCGTAAGGTAAAAAAAAAAAAAAAAAAAAAAAAATGAAATGCAGATTTAAGTGTTTAGATATTAGGGGGCTCTAAAAAGAGCCGTTGTGTTTATGAAGTGATTTTTTATTGGTACCTACAAGTAAGTACCGATGCAGAGTCTAAGGTTCAAGAGGAAGACTCTGTTCCCTTCATCAGTGAAGTGTACACCATCTCCTCTATAAATGTCTTGCATGTCGTAACGCAAGTTGTTGTGGTAAATGGAACCCATACCATAGTCACGGAGGAAAGCAGAAACAGATTTGTTGACGTGCTTTCTTGCTTTGTCAATCTGTGGACAAAAATGATTGGACCAGTTCCATTTTTGCCTTTGGCATATGTTAGAAAACACAAAGGCAGTTTTAGGGAAAAGTGAAAACAGTTGTGCAAATGTCTCCTTCATAAGCATTTCCAGACCTACCCCAGTCAAAGTGCCTAGGTCATTGCCACCACAGTGCACTATTATGAGGTCAGGGTGTTGGATTTGCATGAAGGATTTCACCAATGGCATCAATTGGTGCCACTTTAACCCTCTCTGACCAATCCATTTAATGTCTACATTTGGCAAAGCAAGGTCTCTCACCATGTCTGTTTTCTCTGCATACTTTTCACTCCAGAAGACATAGCTGTGCCCTACAATCCACACTGTGAACATCTTCAAAGGAGAACTGGATGCACTCAGGAGGTGTAATTCAGTAGAATGGTAAAAAGAAATGAAAGACAGTTTGGAAATGGAGGCATACATATTTTTTTTATAAAAAAAAGAACTGATTGGCTGTTTCATACCATTCTAGAATAAAAACTAGGCTGTATGTGTAAATTTATAGAAGCATGTTTTGTATTGGTACAGAAAAATGTGTTACCAAAGAACAGTACTATGGATTTGCTGTTAGGTTTGAAAAGTCAAGCACTCCTGCTCTTTGGAAATGAAACATTGTGTGGCGAACTTCTGACCTAACTCCACACAGCAGTGTTCCATGAGCTGTTGCTATGGTAGCAGGCAGAAGTCAAGTTGGGGGAAGGGTACTAGGCAGAAGTCAAGTTGGGGGAAGGGTACTTTTGGAAAAGGGTTGGTTTTCAACCAATAGAAATGTGTGATTACATTTGAAAAAAAGGGGGAAGCACTGAGATTTGAAATTAACATGTATATGTGTGGAAAAAGAGAGGGAAAGTTTGCCATTATCTGGTTCTGCTGAGAGGAGAGAGGTGTACAGAACAGAGATCCTGGCTCTGATAATCTGCTGTTTGAGTGCCACATTTCTTTTACAATTAACTAATTTTAAAGGTGAGTTTAGAGTTTGAGAGGGGATGTATATGGTAAATTAAGAAATGAATAATATAATTGGAATTCCTTTTGTTGAAGTTGTGTTTATTATTTTCTGTTTTGGGAGAAATTTAAATGTGAGGAACATGTAAAATAATATGGACTATGTTTTCACGAAAAATTAAGGTGTACTGGTAAAAATAAGGAATACTTTAAGGGTTTGAGGTTGCACTCAGTAATGCAAATACATTCAGCATCAGTGAGGCTGGTTGCCCTTGCTGGAGTGTAGTGAGTCACCCAGGTTACACATGTTGCTGGTCTCAGAAAGCTGTTTGGTATTGCTCTGGTGATTTTACATTTGCATTAGATGGAAAGGGGGAGGTATTTTTTTATGCAGAAGCAGACTCTTAGCACACAGCCAGCTGGTTATCCTGTGGAATCATGGATAGTATTCACAACCGAGTGGGGTTTGAGGTTTCAGTTAGTAATGCAAATACATTCAGCATCACTAAGGCTGGTTGCCCTTGCTGGAGTGTAGTCAGTCACCCAGGTTACACATGGTGCTGGTTTCAAAAAGCAGTTTGGACATGTGCTGTTTTCAGAATCTGAAAAGTGGATTCAAAATGTGTCAGTCTGTAAAAGTACTTATCATTTGCCAAAAAAAAGAGTAGTAAGTGTGCTTTCAAATTGGCAAAGAAATTTCGTTTTGTGACTAATATGAAAACATGACTCTGTGTGCAAATAGGAATTACAGGCAGAGATTTATTGCGTATTGCTCTGGTGATTTTACATTTGTATTAGATGGAAAGGGGGAGGTATTTTTTTATGCAGAAGCAGACTCTTAGTACACAGCCAGCTGCTTATCCTGTGGAATCATGCATAGTATTCACAACCGAGTGGGGTTTGAGGTTTCAGTCAGTAATGCAAATACATTCAGCATCACTAAGGCTGGTTGCCCTTGCTGGAGTGTAGTCAGTCACCCAGGTTACACATGGTACTGGTCTGAAAAAGCAGTTTGGACATGTGCTTTTATCAGAATCTGAAAAGTGGATTCATAATGTGTCAGTCTGTAAAAGTGTTTATCACTTGCCAAAAAAAAGAGTAGTAAGTGTGCTTTCAAATTGGCAAAGAAATTTCGTTTTGTGACTAATGTGAAAACATGACTCTGTGTGTAAATAGGAATTACAGGCAGAGATTTATTGCGTATTGCTCTGGTGATTTTACATTTGCATTAGATGGAAAGGGGGGGCCATTTTTTTGTGCAGAAGCAGACTCTTAGCACACACCCAGCTGCTTATCCTGTGGAATCATGCACAGTATTCACAACCGAGTGGGGTTTGAGGTTTCAGTCAGTAATGCAAATACATTCAGCATCACTAAGGCTGGTTGCCCTTGCTGGAGTGTAGTCAGTCACCCAGGTTACACATGGTGCTGGTCTTAAAAAGCAGTTTGGACATGAGCTTTTATCAGAATCTGAAAAGTGGATTCATAATGTGTCAGTCTGTAAAAGTACTTATCACTTGCCAAAAAAAAGAGTAGTAAGTGTGCTTTCAAATTGGCAAAGAAATTTGGTTTTGTGACTATTGTGAAAACATGACTCTGTGTGCAAATAGGAATTACAGGCAGAGATTTATTGCGTATTGCTCTGGTGATTTTACATTTGCATTAGATGGAAAGGGGGAGGTATTTTTTTATGCAGAAGCAGACTCTTAGCACACACCCAGCTGCTTATCCTGTGGAATCATGCACAGTATTCACAACCGAGTGGGGTTTGAGGTTTCAGTCAGTAATGCAAATACATTCAGCATCACTAAGGCTGGTTGCCCTTGCTGGAGTGTAGTCAGTCACCCAGGTTACACATGGTGCTGGTCTTAAAAAGCAGTTTGGACATGAGCTTTTATCAGAATCTGAAAAGTGGATTCAAAATGTGTCAGTCTGTAAAAGTACTTATCACTTGCCAAAAAAAAGAGTAGTAAGTGTGCTTTCAAATTGGCAAAGAAATTTCGTTTTGTGACTAATATGAAAACATGACTCTGTGTGCAAATTGGAATTACAGGCAGAGATTTATTGCGTATTGCTCTGGTGATTTTACATTTGTATTAGATGGAAAGGGGGAGGTATTTTTTTATGCAGAAGCAGACTCTTAGTACACAGCCAGCTGCTTATCCTGTGGAATCATGCATAGTATTCACAACCGAGTGGGGTTTGAGGTTTCAGTCAGTAATGCAAATACATTCAGCATCACTAAGGCTGGTTGCCCTTGCTGGAGTGTAGTCAGTCACCCAGGTTACACATGGTGCTGGTCTTAAAAAGCAGTTTGGACATGAGCTTTTATCAGAATCTGAAAAGTGGATTCAAAATGTGTCAGTCTGTAAAAGTACTTATCACTTGCCAAAAAAAAGAGTAGTAAGTGTGCTTTCAAATTGGCAAAGAAATTTCGTTTTGTGACTAATATGAAAACATGACTCTGTGTGCAAATAGGAATTACAGGCAGAGATTTATTGCGTATTGCTCTGGTGATTTTACATTTGTATTAGATGGAAAGGGGGAGGTATTTTTTTATGCAGAAGCAGACTCTTAGTACACAGCCAGCTGCTTATCCTGTGGAATCATGCATAGTATTCACAACCGAGTGGGGTTTGAGGTTTCAGTCAGTAATGCAAATACATTCAGCATCACTAAGGCTGGTTGCCCTTGCTGGAGTGTAGTCAGTCACCCAGGTTACACATGGTACTGGTCTGAAAAAGCAGTTTGGACATGTGCTTTCATCAGAATCTGAAAAGTGGATTCATAATGTGTCAGTCTGTAAAAGTGTTTATCACTTGCCAAAAAAAAGAGTAGTAAGTGTGCTTTCAAATTGGCAAAGAAATTTTGTTTTGTGACTATCGTGAAAACATGACTCTGTGTGCAAATAGGAATTACAGGCAGAGATTTATTGCGTATTGCTCTGGTGATTTTACATTTGCATTAGATGGAAAGGGGGAGGTATTTTTTTATGCAGAAGCAGACTCTTAGCACACACCCAGCTGCTTATCCTGTGGAATCATGCACAGTATTCACAACCGAGTGGGGTTTGAGGTTTCAGTCAGTAATGCAAATACATTCAGCATCACTAAGGCTGGTTGCCCTTGCTGGAGTGTAGTCAGTCACCCAGGTTACACATGGTGCTGGTCTTAAAAAGCAGTTTGGACATGAGCTTTTATCAGAATCTGAAAAGTGGATTCAAAATGTGTCAGTCTGTAAAAGTACTTATCACTTGCCAAAAAAAAGAGTAGTAAGTGTGCTTTCAAATTGGCAAAGAAATTTCGTTTTGTGACTAATATGAAAACATGACTCTGTGTGCAAATTGGAATTACAGGCAGAGATTTATTGCGTATTGCTCTGGTGATTTTACATTTGTATTAGATGGAAAGGGGGAGGTATTTTTTTATGCAGAAGCAGACTCTTAGTACACAGCCAGCTGCTTATCCTGTGGAATCATGCATAGTATTCACAACCGAGTGGGGTTTGAGGTTTCAGTCAGTAATGCAAATACATTCAGCATCACTAAGGCTGGTTGCCCTTGCTGGAGTGTAGTCAGTCACCCAGGTTACACATGGTGCTGGTCTGAAAAAGCAGTTTGGACATGTGCTTTTATCAGAATCTGAAAAGTGGATTCATAAAGTGTCAGTCTGTAAAAGTGTTTATCACTTGCCAAAAAAAAGAGTAGTAAGTGGGCTTTCAAATTGGCAAAGAAATTTCGTTTTGTGACTAATGTGAAAACATGACTCTGTGTGTAAATAGGAATTACAGGCAGAGATTTATTGCGTATTGCTCTGGTGATTTTACATTTGCATTAGATGGAAAGGGGGAGCCATTTTTTTGTGCAGAAGCAGACTCTTAGCACACACCCAGCTGCTTATCCTGTGGAATCATGCACAGTATTCACAACCGAGTGGGGTTTGAGGTTTCAGTCAGTAATGCAAATACATTCAGCATCACTAAGGCTGGTTGCCCTTGCTGGAGTGTAGTCAGTCACCCAGGTTACACATGGTGCTGGTCTTAAAAAGCAGTTTGGACATGAGCTTTTATCAGAATCTGAAAAGTGGATTCATAATGTGTCAGTCTGTAAAAGTACTTATCACTTGCCAAAAAAAAGAGTAGTAAGTGTGCCTTCAAATTGGCAAAGAAATTTCGTTTTGTGACTATTGTGAAAACATGACTCTGTGTGTAAATAGGAATTACAGACAGAGATTTATTGCGTATTGCTCTGGTGATTTTACATTTGTATTAGATGGAAAGGGGGAGGTATTTTTGTATGCAGAAGCAGACTCTTAGTACACAGCCAGCTGCTTATCCTGTGGAATCATGCATAGCATTCACAACCGAGTGGGGTTTGAGGTTTCAGTCAGTAATGCAAATACATTCAGCATCACTAAGGCTGGTTGCCCTTGCTGGAGTGTAGTCAGTCACCCAGGTGACACATGGTGCTGGTCTGAAAAAGCAGTTTGGACATGTGCTTTTATCAGAATCTGAAAAGTGGATTCATAATGTGTCAGTCTGTAAAAGTGTTTATCACTTGCCAAAAAAAAGAGTAGTAAGTGTGCTTTCAAATTGGCAAAGAAATTTCGTTTTCTGCCTAATATCTAACCATGACTCTGTGTGCAAATTGGAATTACAGGCATAGATTTATTGCGTATTGCTTTGGTGAATTTACATTTGCATTAGATGTAAAGGGGGAGCCATTTTTTTGTGCAGAAGCAGACTCTTAGCACACACCCAGCTGCTTATCCTGTGGAATCATGCACAGTATTCACAACCGAGTGGGGTTTGAGGTTTCAGTCAGTAATGCAAATACATTCAGCATCACTAAGGATGGTTGCCCTTGCTGGAGTGTAGTCAGTCACCCAGTTTACACATGGTGCTGGTCTGAAAAAGCAGTTTGGACATGTGCTTTTTTAAGAATCTGAAAAGTGGATTCAAAATGTGTCAGTCTGTAAAAGTACTTATCACTTGCCAAAAAAAAGAG
Source organism: Triturus cristatus (assembly GCF_964204655.1). Lineage (NCBI taxonomy): Eukaryota > Metazoa > Chordata > Amphibia > Caudata > Salamandridae > Triturus > Triturus cristatus. The sequence goes on along the minus strand of NC_140579.1, from coordinate 981,041,361 downwards.
TAGTAAGTGTGCTTTTAAATTGGCAAAGAAATTTCGTTTTGTGACTAATATGAAAACATGACTCTGTGTGCAAATAGGAATTACAGGCAGAGATTTATTGCGTATTGCTCTGGTGATTTTACATTTGCAATAGATGGAAAGGGGGAGCTATTTTTTTATGCAGAAGCAGACTCTTAGCACACACCCAGCTGCTTATCCTGTGGAATCATGCACAGTATTCACATCCGAGTGGGGTTTGAGGTTGCACTTAGTAATGCAAATATATTCAGCATCACTAACGCTGGTTGCCCTTGCTGGAGTGTAGTCAGTCACCCAGGTTACACATGTTGCTGGTCAGAGAAAGCTGTTTGGTATTGCTCTGGTGATTTTACATTTGCATTAGATGGAAAGGGGGTGTTATTTTTTTATGCAGACTCTTAGCACACAACCAGCTGCTTATCCTGTGGAATCAAGCACAGTATTCACAACCGAGTGGGGTTTGAGGTTGCAGTCAGTAATGCAAATACATTCAGCATCACTAAGGCTGGTTGCCCTTGCTGGAGTGTAGTCAGTCACCCAGGTTACACATGTTGCTGGTCTGAAAATGTTGTTTGGACATGTGCTTTTATCAGAATCTAAAAAGTGGATTCAAAATGTGTCAGACTGTAAAAGTGTTTATCACTTGCCAAAAAAAAGAGTAGTAAGTGTGCTTTCAAATTGGCAAAGAAATTGCGAATTCTGACTAATATGTAAACATGACTCTGTGTACAAAGAGGAATTACAGGCAGAGATTTATTGCGTATTGCTCTGGTGATTTTACATTTGCATTAGATGGAAAGGGGGACCTATTTTTTTTGTGCAGAAGCAAACTCTTAGCACACACCAGCTGTTTATCCTGTGGAAACATGCACAGTATTCACAACCGAGTGGGGTTTGAGGTTTTAATCAGTAATGCAAATACATTCAGCATCACTAAGGCTGGTTGCCCTTGCTGGAGTGTAGTCAGTCACCCAGGTTACACATGTTGCTGGTCTGAAAAAGCTGTTTGGACATGTGCTGTTTTCAGAATCTGAAAAGTGGATTCATAATGTGTCAGTCTGTAAAAGTACTTATCACTTGCCAAAAAAAAGAGTAGTAAGTGTGCTTTCAAATTGGCAAAGAAATTTGGTTTTGTGACTATCGTGAAAACATGACTCTGTGTGCAAATAGGAATTACAGGCAGAGATTTATTGCGTATTGCTCTGGTGATTTTACATTTGCATTAGATGGAAAGGGGGAGCCATTTTTTTGTGCAGAAGCAGACTCTTAGCACACACCCAGCTGCTTATCCTGTGGAATCATGCACAGTATTCACAACCGAGTGGGGTTTGAGGTTTCAGTCAGTAATGCAAATACATTCAGCATCACTAAGGCTGGTTGCCCTTGCTGGAGTGTAGTCAGTCACCCAGGTTACACATGGTGCTGGTCTTAAAAAGCAGTTTGGACATGAGCTTTTATCAGAATCTGAAAAGTGGATTCATAATGTGTCAGTCTGTAAAAGTACTTATCACTTGCCAAAAAAAAGAGTAGTAAGTGTGCCTTCAAATTGGCAAAGAAATTTCGTTTTGTGACTATTGTGAAAACATGACTCTGTGTGTAAATAGGAATTACAGACAGAGATTTATTGCGTATTGCTCTGGTGATTTTACATTTGTATTAGATGGAAAGGGGGAGGTATTTTTGTATGCAGAAGCAGACTCTTAGTACACAGCCAGCTGCTTATCCTGTGGAATCATGCATAGCATTCACAACCGAGTGGGGTTTGAGGTTTCAGTCAGTAATGCAAATACATTCAGCATCACTAAGGCTGGTTGCCCTTGCTGGAGTGTAGTCAGTCACCCAGGTGACACATGGTGCTGGTCTGAAAAAGCAGTTTGGACATGTGCTTTTATCAGAATCTGAAAAGTGGATTCATAATGTGTCAGTCTGTAAAAGTGTTTATCACTTGCCAAAAAAAAGAGTAGTAAGTGTGCTTTCAAATTGGCAAAGAAATTTCGTTTTCTGCCTAATATCTAACCATGACTCTGTGTGCAAATTGGAATTACAGGCATAGATTTATTGCGTATTGCTTTGGTGAATTTACATTTGCATTAGATGTAAAGGGGGAGCCATTTTTTTGTGCAGAAGCAGACTCTTAGCACACACCCAGCTGCTTATCCTGTGGAATCATGCACAGTATTCACAACCGAGTGGGGTTTGAGGTTTCAGTCAGTAATGCAAATACATTCAGCATCACTAAGGATGGTTGCCCTTGCTGGAGTGTAGTCAGTCACCCAGTTTACACATGGTGCTGGTCTGAAAAAGCAGTTTGGACATGTGCTTTTTTAAGAATCTGAAAAGTGGATTCAAAATGTGTCAGTCTGTAAAAGTACTTATCACTTGCCAAAAAAAAGAGTAGTAAGTGTGCTTTTAAATTGGCAAAGAAATTTCGTTTTGTGACTAATATGAAAACATGACTCTGTGTGCAAATAGGAATTACAGGCAGAGATTTATTGCGTATTGCTCTGGTGATTTTACATTTGCAATAGATGGAAAGGGGGAGCTATTTTTTTATGCAGAAGCAGACTCTTAGCACACACCCAGCTGCTTATCCTGTGGAATCATGCACAGTATTCACATCCGAGTGGGGTTTGAGGTTGCACTTAGTAATGCAAATATATTCAGCATCACTAACGCTGGTTGCCCTTGCTGGAGTGTAGTCAGTCACCCAGGTTACACATGTTGCTGGTCAGAGAAAGCTGTTTGGTATTGCTCTGGTGATTTTACATTTGCATTAGATGGAAAGGGGGTGTTATTTTTTTATGCAGACTCTTAGCACACAACCAGCTGCTTATCCTGTGGAATCAAGCACAGTATTCACAACCGAGTGGGGTTTGAGGTTGCAGTCAGTAATGCAAATACATTCAGCATCACTAAGGCTGGTTGCCCTTGCTGGAGTGTAGTCAGTCACCCAGGTTACACATGTTGCTGGTCTGAAAATGTTGTTTGGACATGTGCTTTTATCAGAATCTAAAAAGTGGATTCAAAATGTGTCAGACTGTAAAAGTGTTTATCACTTGCCAAAAAAAAGAGTAGTAAGTGTGCTTTCAAATTGGCAAAGAAATTGCGAATTCTGACTAATATGTAAACATGACTCTGTGTACAAAGAGGAATTACAGGCAGAGATTTATTGCGTATTGCTCTGGTGATTTTACATTTGCATTAGATGGAAAGGGGGACCTATTTTTTTTGTGCAGAAGCAAACTCTTAGCACACACCAGCTGTTTATCCTGTGGAAACATGCACAGTATTCACAACCGAGTGGGGTTTGAGGTTTTAATCAGTAATGCAAATACATTCAGCATCACTAAGGCTGGTTGCCCTTGCTGGAGTGTAGTCAGTCACCCAGGTTACACATGTTGCTGGTCTGAAAAAGCTGTTTGGACATGTGCTGTTTTCAGATTCTGAAAAGTGGATTCATAATGTGTCAGTCTGTAAAAGTACTTATCACTTGCCAAAAAAAAGAGTAGTAAGTGTGCTTTCAAATTGGCAAAGAAATTTGGTTTTGTGACTATCGTGAAAACATGACTCTGTGTGCAAATAGGAATTACAGGCAGAGATTTATTGCGTATTGCTCTGGTGATTTTACATTTGCATTAGATGGAAAGGGGGAGGTATTTTTTTATGCAGAAGCAGACTCTTAGCACACACCCAGCTGCTTATCCTGTGGAATCATGCACAGTATTCACAACCGAGTGGGGTTTGAGGTTTCAGTCAGTAATGCAAATACATTCAGCATCACTAAGGCTGGTTGCCCTTGCTGGAGTGTAGTCAGTCACCCAGGTTACACATGGTACTGGTCTGAAAAAGCAGTTTGGACATGTGCTTTCATCAGAATCTGAAAAGTGGATTCATAATGTGTCAGTCTGTAAAAGTGTTTATCACTTGCCAAAAAAAAGAGTAGTAAGTGTGCTTTCAAATTGGCAAAGAAATTTTGTTTTGTGACTAATGTGAAAACATGACTCTGTGTGTAAATAGGAATTACAGGCAGAGATTTATTGCGTATTGCTCTGGTGATTTTACATTTGCATTAGATGGAAAGGGGGAGCCATTTTTTTGTGCAGAAGCAGACTCTTAGCACACACCCAGCTGCTTATCCTGTGGAATCATGCACAGTATTCACAACCGAGTGGGGTTTGAGGTTTCAGTTAGTAATGCAAATACATTCAGCATCACTAAGGCTGGTTGCCCTTGCTGGAGTGTAGTCAGTCACCCAGGTTACACATGGTGCTGGTTTCAAAAAGCAGTTTGGGCATGTGCTGTTTTCAGAATCTGAAAAGTGGATTCAAAATGTGTCAGTCTGTAAAAGTACTTATCACTTGCCAAAAAAAAGAGTAATAAGTGTGCTTTCAAATTGGCAAAGAAATTTCGTTTTGTGACTAATATGAAAACATGACTCTGTGTGCAAATAGGAATTACAGGCAGAGATTTATTGCGTATTGCTCTGGTGATTTTACATTTGTATTAGATGGAAAGGGGGAGGTATTTTTTTATGCAGAAGCAGACTCTTAGTACACAGCCAGCTGCTTATCCTGTGGAATCATGCATAGTATTCACAACCGAGTGGGGTTTGAGGTTTCAGTCAGTAATGCAAATACATTCAGCATCACTAAGGCTGGTTGCCCTTGCTGGAGTGTAGTCAGTCACCCAGGTTACACATGGTGCTGGTCTGAAAAAGCAGTTTGGACATGTGCTTTTATCAGAATCTGAAAAGTGGATTCATAATGTGTCAGTCTGTAAAAGTGTTTATCACTTGCCAAAAAAAAGAGTAGTAAGTGTGCTTTCAAATTGGCAAAGAAATTTCGTTTTGTGACTAATGTGAAAACATGACTCTGTGTGTAAATAGGAATTACAGGCAAAGATTTATTGCGTATTGCTCTGGTGATTTTACATTTGCATTAGATGGAAAGGGGGAGCCATTTTTTTGTGCAGAAGCAGACTCTTAGCACACACCCAGCTGCTTATCCTGTGGAATCATGCACAGTATTCACAACCGAGTGGGGTTTGAGGTTTCAGTCAGTAATGCAAATACATTCAGCATCACTAAGGCTGGTTGCCCTTGCTGGAGTGTAGTCAGTCACCCAGGTTACACATGGTGCTGGTCTTAAAAAGCAGTTTGGACATGTGCTTTTATCAGAATCTGAAAAGTGGATTCATAAAGTGTCAGTCTGTAAAAGTGTTTATCACTTGCCAAAAAAAAGAGTAGTAAGTGGGCTTTCAAATTGGCAAAGAAATTTCGTTTTGTGACTAATGTGAAAACATGACTCTGTGTGTAAATAGGAATTACAGGCAGAGATTTATTGCGTATTGCTCTGGTGATTTTACATTTGCATTAGATGGAAAGGGGGAGCCATTTTTTTGTGCAGAAGCAGACTCTTAGCACACACCCAGCTGCTTATCCTGTGGAATCATGCACAGTATTCACAACCGAGTGGGGTTTGAGGTTTCAGTCAGTAATGCAAATACATTCAGCATCACTAAGGCTGGTTGCCCTTGCTGGAGTGTAGTCAGTCACCCAGGTTACACATGGTGCTGGTCTTAAAAAGCAGTTTGGACATGAGCTTTTATCAGAATCTGAAAAGTGGATTCATAATGTGTCAGTCTGTAAAAGTACTTATCACTTGCCAAAAAAAAGAGTAGTAAGTGTGCCTTCAAATTGGCAAAGAAATTTCGTTTTGTGACTATTGTGAAAACATGACTCTGTGTGTAAATAGGAATTACAGACAGAGATTTATTGCGTATTGCTCTGGTGATTTTACATTTGTATTAGATGGAAAGGGGGAGGTATTTTTGTATGCAGAAGCAGACTCTTAGTACACAGCCAGCTGCTTATCCTGTGGAATCATGCATAGCATTCACAACCGAGTGGGGTTTGAGGTTTCAGTCAGTAATGCAAATACATTCAGCATCACTAAGGCTGGTTGCCCTTGCTGGAGTGTAGTCAGTCACCCAGGTGACACATGGTGCTGGTCTGAAAAAGCAGTTTGGACATGTGCTTTTATCAGAATCTGAAAAGTGGATTCATAATGTGTCAGTCTGTAAAAGTGTTTATCACTTGCCAAAAAAAAGAGTAGTAAGTGTGCTTTCAAATTGGCAAAGAAATTTCGTTTTCTGCCTAATATCTAACCATGACTCTGTGTGCAAATTGGAATTACAGGCATAGATTTATTGCGTATTGCTTTGGTGAATTTACATTTGCATTAGATGTAAAGGGGGAGCCATTTTTTTGTGCAGAAGCAGACTCTTAGCACACACCCAGCTGCTTATCCTGTGGAATCATGCACAGTATTCACAACCGAGTGGGGTTTGAGGTTTCAGTCAGTAATGCAAATACATTCAGCATCACTAAGGATGGTTGCCCTTGCTGGAGTGTAGTCAGTCACCCAGTTTACACATGGTGCTGGTCTGAAAAAGCAGTTTGGACATGTGCTTTTTTAAGAATCTGAAAAGTGGATTCAAAATGTGTCAGTCTGTAAAAGTACTTATCACTTGCCAAAAAAAAGAGTAGTAAGTGTGCTTTTAAATTGGCAAAGAAATTTCGTTTTGTGACTAATATGAAAACATGACTCTGTGTGCAAATAGGAATTACAGGCAGAGATTTATTGCGTATTGCTCTGGTGATTTTACATTTGCAATAGATGGAAAGGGGGAGCTATTTTTTTATGCAGAAGCAGACTCTTAGCACACACCCAGCTGCTTATCCTGTGGAATCATGCACAGTATTCACATCCGAGTGGGGTTTGAGGTTGCACTTAGTAATGCAAATATATTCAGCATCACTAACGCTGGTTGCCCTTGCTGGAGTGTAGTCAGTCACCCAGGTTACACATGTTGCTGGTCAGAGAAAGCTGTTTGGTATTGCTCTGGTGATTTTACATTTGCATTAGATGGAAAGGGGGTGTTATTTTTTTATGCAGACTCTTAGCACACAACCAGCTGCTTATCCTGTGGAATCAAGCACAGTATTCACAACCGAGTGGGGTTTGAGGTTGCAGTCAGTAATGCAAATACATTCAGCATCACTAAGGCTGGTTGCCCTTGCTGGAGTGTAGTCAGTCACCCAGGTTACACATGTTGCTGGTCTGAAAATGTTGTTTGGACATGTGCTTTTATCAGAATCTAAAAAGTGGATTCAAAATGTGTCAGACTGTAAAAGTGTTTATCACTTGCCAAAAAAAAGAGTAGTAAGTGTGCTTTCAAATTGGCAAAGAAATTGCGAATTCTGACTAATATGTAAACATGACTCTGTGTACAAAGAGGAATTACAGGCAGAGATTTATTGCGTATTGCTCTGGTGATTTTACATTTGCATTAGATGGAAAGGGGGACCTATTTTTTTTGTGCAGAAGCAAACTCTTAGCACACACCAGCTGTTTATCCTGTGGAAACATGCACAGTATTCACAACCGAGTGGGGTTTGAGGTTTTAATCAGTAATGCAAATACATTCAGCATCACTAAGGCTGGTTGCCCTTGCTGGAGTGTAGTCAGTCACCCAGGTTACACATGTTGCTGGTCTGAAAAAGCTGTTTGGACATGTGCTGTTTTCAGAATCTGAAAAGTGGATTCATAATGTGTCAGTCTGTAAAAGTACTTATCACTTGCCAAAAAAAAGAGTAGTAAGTGTGCTTTCAAATTGGCAAAGAAATTTGGTTTTGTGACTATCGTGAAAACATGACTCTGTGTGCAAATAGGAATTACAGGCAGAGATTTATTGCGTATTGCTCTGGTGATTTTACATTTGCATTAGATGGAAAGGGGGAGCCATTTTTTTGTGCAGAAGCAGACTCTTAGCACACACCCAGCTGCTTATCCTGTGGAATCATGCACAGTATTCACAACCGAGTGGGGTTTGAGGTTTCAGTCAGTAATGCAAATACATTCAGCATCACTAAGGCTGGTTGCCCTTGCTGGAGTGTAGTCAGTCACCCAGGTTACACATGGTGCTGGTCTTAAAAAGCAGTTTGGACATGAGCTTTTATCAGAATCTGAAAAGTGGATTCATAATGTGTCAGTCTGTAAAAGTACTTATCACTTGCCAAAAAAAAGAGTAGTAAGTGTGCCTTCAAATTGGCAAAGAAATTTCGTTTTGTGACTATTGTGAAAACATGACTCTGTGTGTAAATAGGAATTACAGACAGAGATTTATTGCGTATTGCTCTGGTGATTTTACATTTGTATTAGATGGAAAGGGGGAGGTATTTTTGTATGCAGAAGCAGACTCTTAGTACACAGCCAGCTGCTTATCCTGTGGAATCATGCATAGCATTCACAACCGAGTGGGGTTTGAGGTTTCAGTCAGTAATGCAAATACATTCAGCATCACTAAGGCTGGTTGCCCTTGCTGGAGTGTAGTCAGTCACCCAGGTGACACATGGTGCTGGTCTGAAAAAGCAGTTTGGACATGTGCTTTTATCAGAATCTGAAAAGTGGATTCATAATGTGTCAGTCTGTAAAAGTGTTTATCACTTGCCAAAAAAAAGAGTAGTAAGTGTGCTTTCAAATTGGCAAAGAAATTTCGTTTTCTGCCTAATATCTAACCATGACTCTGTGTGCAAATTGGAATTACAGGCATAGATTTATTGCGTATTGCTTTGGTGAATTTACATTTGCATTAGATGTAAAGGGGGAGCCATTTTTTTGTGCAGAAGCAGACTCTTAGCACACACCCAGCTGCTTATCCTGTGGAATCATGCACAGTATTCACAACCGAGTGGGGTTTGAGGTTTCAGTCAGTAATGCAAATACATTCAGCATCACTAAGGATGGTTGCCCTTGCTGGAGTGTAGTCAGTCACCCAGTTTACACATGGTGCTGGTCTGAAAAAGCAGTTTGGACATGTGCTTTTTTAAGAATCTGAAAAGTGGATTCAAAATGTGTCAGTCTGTAAAAGTACTTATCACTTGCCAAAAAAAAGAGTAGTAAGTGTGCTTTTAAATTGGCAAAGAAATTTCGTTTTGTGACTAATATGAAAACATGACTCTGTGTGCAAATAGGAATTACAGGCAGAGATTTATTGCGTATTGCTCTGGTGATTTTACATTTGCAATAGATGGAAAGGGGGAGCTATTTTTTTATGCAGAAGCAGACTCTTAGCACACACCCAGCTGCTTATCCTGTGGAATCATGCACAGTATTCACATCCGAGTGGGGTTTGAGGTTGCACTTAGTAATGCAAATATATTCAGCATCACTAACGCTGGTTGCCCTTGCTGGAGTGTAGTCAGTCACCCAGGTTACACATGTTGCTGGTCAGAGAAAGCTGTTTGGTATTGCTCTGGTGATTTTACATTTGCATTAGATGGAAAGGGGGTGTTATTTTTTTATGCAGACTCTTAGCACACAACCAGCTGCTTATACTGTGGAATCAAGCACAGTATTCACAACCGAGTGGGGTTTGAGGTTGCAGTCAGTAATGCAAATACATTCAGCATCACTAAGGCTGGTTGCCCTTGCTGGAGTGTAGTCAGTCACCCAGGTTACACATGTTGCTGGTCTGAAAATGTTGTTTGGACATGTGCTTTTATCAGAATCTAAAAAGTGGATTCAAAATGTGTCAGACTGTAAAAGTGTTTATCACTTGCCAAAAAAAAGAGTAGTAAGTGTGCTTTCAAATTGGCAAAGAAATTGCGAATTCTGACTAATATGTAAACATGACTCTGTGTACAAAGAGGAATTACAGGCAGAGATTTATTGCGTATTGCTCTGGTGATTTTACATTTGCATTAGATGGAAAGGGGGACCTATTTTTTTTGTGCAGAAGCAAACTCTTAGCACACACCAGCTGTTTATCCTGTGGAAACATGCACAGTATTCACAACCGAGTGGGGTTTGAGGTTTTAATCAGTAATGCAAATACATTCAGCATCACTAAGGCTGGTTGCCCTTGCTGGAGTGTAGTCAGTCACCCAGGTTACACATGTTGCTGGTCTGAAAAAGCTGTTTGGACATGTGCTGTTTTCAGATTCTGAAAAGTGGATTCATAATGTGTCAGTCTGTAAAAGTACTTATCACTTGCCAAAAAAAAGAGTAGTAAGTGTGCTTTCAAATTGGCAAAGAAATTTGGTTTTGTGACTATCGTGAAAACATGACTCTGTGTGCAAATAGGAATTACAGGCAGAGATTTATTGCGTATTGCTCTGGTGATTTTACATTTGCATTAGATGGAAAGGGGGAGGTATTTTTTTATGCAGAAGCAGACTCTTAGCACACACCCAGCTGCTTATCCTGTGGAATCATGCACAGTATTCACAACCGAGTGGGGTTTGAGGTTTCAGTCAGTAATGCAAATACATTCAGCATCACTAAGGCTGGTTGCCCTTGCTGGAGTGTAGTCAGTCACCCAGGTTACACATGGTACTGGTCTGAAAAAGCAGTTTGGACATGTGCTTTCATCAGAATCTGAAAAGTGGATTCATAATGTGTCAGTCTGTAAAAGTGTTTATCACTTGCCAAAAAAAAGAGTAGTAAGTGTGCTTTCAAATTGGCAAAGAAATTTTGTTTTGTGACTAATGTGAAAACATGACTCTGTGTGTAAATAGGAATTACAGGCAGAGATTTATTGCGTATTGCTCTGGTGATTTTACATTTGCATTAGATGGAAAGGGGGAGCCATTTTTTTGTGCAGAAGCAGACTCTTAGCACACACCCAGCTGCTTATCCTGTGGAATCATGCACAGTATTCACAACCGAGTGGGGTTTGAGGTTTCAGTTAGTAATGCAAATACATTCAGCATCACTAAGGCTGGTTGCCCTTGCTGGAGTGTAGTCAGTCACCCAGGTTACACATGGTGCTGGTTTCAAAAAGCAGTTTGGGCATGTGCTGTTTTCAGAATCTGAAAAGTGGATTCAAAATGTGTCAGTCTGTAAAAGTACTTATCACTTGCCAAAAAAAAGAGTAATAAGTGTGCTTTCAAATTGGCAAAGAAATTTCGTTTTGTGACTAATATGAAAACATGACTCTGTGTGCAAATAGGAATTACAGGCAGAGATTTATTGCGTATTGCTCTGGTGATTTTACATTTGTATTAGATGGAAAGGGGGAGGTATTTTTTTATGCAGAAGCAGACTCTTAGTACACAGCCAGCTGCTTATCCTGTGGAATCATGCATAGTATTCACAACCGAGTGGGGTTTGAGGTTTCAGTCAGTAATGCAAATACATTCAGCATCACTAAGGCTGGTTGCCCTTGCTGGAGTGTAGTCAGTCACCCAGGTTACACATGGTGCTGGTCTGAAAAAGCAGTTTGGACATGTGCTTTTATCAGAATCTGAAAAGTGGATTCATAATGTGTCAGTCTGTAAAAGTGTTTATCACTTGCCAAAAAAAAGAGTAGTAAGTGTGCTTTCAAATTGGCAAAGAAATTTCGTTTTGTGACTAATGTGAAAACATGACTCTGTGTGTAAATAGGAATTACAGGCAAAGATTTATTGCGTATTGCTCTGGTGATTTTACATTTGCATTAGATGGAAAGGGGGAGCCATTTTTTTGTGCAGAAGCAGACTCTTAGCACACACCCAGCTGCTTATCCTGTGGAATCATGCACAGTATTCACAACCGAGTGGGGTTTGAGGTTTCAGTCAGTAATGCAAATACATTCAGCATCACTAAGGCTGGTTGCCCTTGCTGGAGTGTAGTCAGTCACCCAGGTTACACATGGTGCTGGTCTTAAAAAGCAGTTTGGACATGAGCTTTTATCAGAATCTGAAAAGTGGATTCATAATGTGTCAGTCTGTAAAAGTACTTATCACTTGCCAAAAAAAAGAGTAGTAAGTGTGCTTTCAAATTGGCAAAGAAATTTGGTTTTGTGACTATCGTGAAAACATGACTCTGTGTGCAAATAGGAATTACAGGCAGAGATTTATTGCGTATTGCTCTGGTGATTTTACATTTGCATTAGATGGAAAGGGGGAGGTATTTTTTTATGCAGAAGCAGACTCTTAGCACACACCCAGCTGCTTATCCTGTGGAATCATGCACAGTATTCACAACCGAGTGGGGTTTGAGGTTTCAGTCAGTAATGCAAATACATTCAGCATCACTAAGGCTGGTTGCCCTTGCTGGAGTGTAGTCAGTCACCCAGGTTACACATGGTGCTGGTCTTAAAAAGCAGTTTGGACATGAGCTTTTATCAGAATCTGAAAAGTGGATTCAAAATGTGTCAGTCTGTAAAAGTACTTATCACTTGCCAAAAAAAAGAGTAGTAAGTGTGCTTTCAAATTGGCAAAGAAATTTCGTTTTGTGACTAATATGAAAACATGACTCTGTGTGTAAATAGGAATTACAGGCAGAGATTTATTGCGTATTGCTCTGGTGATTTTACATTTGCATTAGATGGAAAGGGGGAGCCATTTTTTTGTGCAGAAGCAGACTCTTAGCACACACCCAGCTGCTTATCCTGTGGAATCATGCACAGTATTCACAACCGAGTGGGGTTTGAGGTTTCAGTCAGTAATGCAAATACATTCAGCATCACTAAGGCTGGTTGCCCTTGCTGGAGTGTAGTCAGTCACCCAGGTTACACATGGTGCTGGTCTTAAAAAGCAGTTTGGACATGAGCTTTTATCAGAATCTGAAAAGTGGATTCATAATGTGTCAGTCTGTAAAAGTACTTATCACTTGCCAAAAAAAAGAGTAGTAAGTGTGCTTTCAAATTGGCAAAGAAATTTGGTTTTGTGACTATTGTGAAAACATGACTCTGTGTGCAAATAGGAATTACAGGCAGAGATTTATTGCGTATTGCTCTGGTGATTTTACATTTGCATTAGATGGAAAGGGGGAGGTATTTTTTTATGCAGAAGCAGACTCTTAGCACACACCCAGCTGCTTATCCTGTGGAATCATGCACAGTATTCACAACCGAGTGGGGTTTGAGGTTTCAGTCAGTAATGCAAATACATTCAGCATCACTAAGGCTGGTTGCCCTTGCTGGAGTGTAGTCAGTCACCCAGGTTACACATGGTGCTGGTCTTAAAAAGCAGTTTGGACATGAGCTTTTATCAGAATCTGAAAAGTGGATTCAAAATGTGTCAGTCTGTAAAAGTACTTATCACTTGCCAAAAAAAAGAGTAGTAAGTGTGCTTTCAAATTGGCAAAGAAATTTCGTTTTGTGACTAATATGAAAACATGACTCTGTGTGCAAATTGGAATTACAGGCAGAGATTTATTGCGTATTGCTCTGGTGATTTTACATTTGTATTAGATGGAAAGGGGGAGGTATTTTTTTATGCAGAAGCAGACTCTTAGTACACAGCCAGCTGCTTATCCTGTGGAATCATGCATAGTATTCACAACCGAGTGGGGTTTGAGGTTTCAGTCAGTAATGCAAATACATTCAGCATCACTAAGGCTGGTTGCCCTTGCTGGAGTGTAGTCAGTCACCCAGGTTACACATGGTGCTGGTCTTAAAAAGCAGTTTGGACATGAGCTTTTATCAGAATCTGAAAAGTGGATTCAAAATGTGTCAGTCTGTAAAAGTACTTATCACTTGCCAAAAAAAAGAGTAGTAAGTGTGCTTTCAAATTGGCAAAGAAATTTCGTTTTGTGACTAATATGAAAACATGACTCTGTGTGCAAATAGGAATTACAGGCAGAGATTTATTGCGTATTGCTCTGGTGATTTTACATTTGTATTAGATGGAAAGGGGGAGGTATTTTTTTATGCAGAAGCAGACTCTTAGTACACAGCCAGCTGCTTATCCTGTGGAATCATGCATAGTATTCACAACCGAGTGGGGTTTGAGGTTTCAGTCAGTAATGCAAATACATTCAGCATCACTAAGGCTGGTTGCCCTTGCTGGAGTGTAGTCAGTCACCCAGGTTACACATGGTACTGGTCTGAAAAAGCAGTTTGGACATGTGCTTTCATCAGAATCTGAAAAGTGGATTCATAATGTGTCAGTCTGTAAAAGTGTTTATCACTTGCCAAAAAAAAGAGTAGTAAGTGTGCTTTCAAATTGGCAAAGAAATTTTGTTTTGTGACTATCGTGAAAACATGACTCTGTGTGCAAATAGGAATTACAGGCAGAGATTTATTGCGTATTGCTCTGGTGATTTTACATTTGCATTAGATGGAAAGGGGGAGGTATTTTTTTATGCAGAAGCAGACTCTTAGCACACACCCAGCTGCTTATCCTGTGGAATCATGCACAGTATTCACAACCGAGTGGGGTTTGAGGTTTCAGTCAGTAATGCAAATACATTCAGCATCACTAAGGCTGGTTGCCCTTGCTGGAGTGTAGTCAGTCACCCAGGTTACACATGGTGCTGGTCTTAAAAAGCAGTTTGGACATGAGCTTTTATCAGAATCTGAAAAGTGGATTCAAAATGTGTCAGTCTGTAAAAGTACTTATCACTTGCCAAAAAAAAGAGTAGTAAGTGTGCTTTCAAATTGGCAAAGAAATTTCGTTTTGTGACTAATATGAAAACATGACTCTGTGTGCAAATTGGAATTACAGGCAGAGATTTATTGCGTATTGCTCTGGTGATTTTACATTTGTATTAGATGGAAAGGGGGAGGTATTTTTTTATGCAGAAGCAGACTCTTAGTACACAGCCAGCTGCTTATCCTGTGGAATCATGCATAGTATTCACAACCGAGTGGGGTTTGAGGTTTCAGTCAGTAATGCAAATACATTCAGCATCACTAAGGCTGGTTGCCCTTGCTGGAGTGTAGTCAGTCACCCAGGTTACACATGGTGCTGGTCTGAAAAAGCAGTTTGGACATGTGCTTTTATCAGAATCTGAAAAGTGGATTCATAAAGTGTCAGTCTGTAAAAGTGTTTATCACTTGCCAAAAAAAAGAGTAGTAAGTGGGCTTTCAAATTGGCAAAGAAATTTCGTTTTGTGACTAATGTGAAAACATGACTCTGTGTGTAAATAGGAATTACAGGCAGAGATTTATTGCGTATTGCTCTGGTGATTTTACATTTGCATTAGATGGAAAGGGGGAGCCATTTTTTTGTGCAGAAGCAGACTCTTAGCACACACCCAGCTGCTTATCCTGTGGAATCATGCACAGTATTCACAACCGAGTGGGGTTTGAGGTTTCAGTCAGTAATGCAAATACATTCAGCATCACTAAGGCTGGTTGCCCTTGCTGGAGTGTAGTCAGTCACCCAGGTTACACATGGTGCTGGTCTTAAAAAGCAGTTTGGACATGAGCTTTTATCAGAATCTGAAAAGTGGATTCATAATGTGTCAGTCTGTAAAAGTACTTATCACTTGCCAAAAAAAAGAGTAGTAAGTGTGCCTTCAAATTGGCAAAGAAATTTCGTTTTGTGACTATTGTGAAAACATGACTCTGTGTGTAAATAGGAATTACAGACAGAGATTTATTGCGTATTGCTCTGGTGATTTTACATTTGTATTAGATGGAAAGGGGGAGGTATTTTTGTATGCAGAAGCAGACTCTTAGTACACAGCCAGCTGCTTATCCTGTGGAATCATGCATAGCATTCACAACCGAGTGGGGTTTGAGGTTTCAGTCAGTAATGCAAATACATTCAGCATCACTAAGGCTGGTTGCCCTTGCTGGAGTGTAGTCAGTCACCCAGGTGACACATGGTGCTGGTCTGAAAAAGCAGTTTGGACATGTGCTTTTATCAGAATCTGAAAAGTGGATTCATAATGTGTCAGTCTGTAAAAGTGTTTATCACTTGCCAAAAAAAAGAGTAGTAAGTGTGCTTTCAAATTGGCAAAGAAATTTCGTTTTCTGCCTAATATCTAACCATGACTCTGTGTGCAAATTGGAATTACAGGCATAGATTTATTGCGTATTGCTTTGGTGAATTTACATTTGCATTAGATGTAAAGGGGGAGCCATTTTTTTGTGCAGAAGCAGACTCTTAGCACACACCCAGCTGCTTATCCTGTGGAATCATGCACAGTATTCACAACCGAGTGGGGTTTGAGGTTTCAGTCAGTAATGCAAATACATTCAGCATCACTAAGGATGGTTGCCCTTGCTGGAGTGTAGTCAGTCACCCAGTTTACACATGGTGCTGGTCTGAAAAAGCAGTTTGGACATGTGCTTTTTTAAGAATCTGAAAAGTGGATTCAAAATGTGTCAGTCTGTAAAAGTACTTATCACTTGCCAAAAAAAAGAGTAGTAAGTGTGCTTTTAAATTGGCAAAGAAATTTCGTTTTGTGACTAATATGAAAACATGACTCTGTGTGCAAATAGGAATTACAGGCAGAGATTTATTGCGTATTGCTCTGGTGATTTTACATTTGCAATAGATGGAAAGGGGGAGCTATTTTTTTATGCAGAAGCAGACTCTTAGCACACACCCAGCTGCTTATCCTGTGGAATCATGCACAGTATTCACATCCGAGTGGGGTTTGAGGTTGCACTTAGTAATGCAAATATATTCAGCATCACTAACGCTGGTTGCCCTTGCTGGAGTGTAGTCAGTCACCCAGGTTACACATGTTGCTGGTCAGAGAAAGCTGTTTGGTATTGCTCTGGTGATTTTACATTTGCATTAGATGGAAAGGGGGTGTTATTTTTTTATGCAGACTCTTAGCACACAACCAGCTGCTTATCCTGTGGAATCAAGCACAGTATTCACAACCGAGTGGGGTTTGAGGTTGCAGTCAGTAATGCAAATACATTCAGCATCACTAAGGCTGGTTGCCCTTGCTGGAGTGTAGTCAGTCACCCAGGTTACACATGTTGCTGGTCTGAAAATGTTGTTTGGACATGTGCTTTTATCAGAATCTAAAAAGTGGATTCAAAATGTGTCAGACTGTAAAAGTGTTTATCACTTGCCAAAAAAAAGAGTAGTAAGTGTGCTTTCAAATTGGCAAAGAAATTGCGAATTCTGACTAATATGTAAACATGACTCTGTGTACAAAGAGGAATTACAGGCAGAGATTTATTGCGTATTGCTCTGGTGATTTTACATTTGCATTAGATGGAAAGGGGGACCTATTTTTTTTGTGCAGAAGCAAACTCTTAGCACACACCAGCTGTTTATCCTGTGGAAACATGCACAGTATTCACAACCGAGTGGGGTTTGAGGTTTTAATCAGTAATGCAAATACATTCAGCATCACTAAGGCTGGTTGCCCTTGCTGGAGTGTAGTCAGTCACCCAGGTTACACATGTTGCTGGTCTGAAAAAGCTGTTTGGACATGTGCTGTTTTCAGATTCTGAAAAGTGGATTCATAATGTGTCAGTCTGTAAAAGTACTTATCACTTGCCAAAAAAAAGAGTAGTAAGTGTGCTTTCAAATTGGCAAAGAAATTTGGTTTTGTGACTATCGTGAAAACATGACTCTGTGTGCAAATAGGAATTACAGGCAGAGATTTATTGCGTATTGCTCTGGTGATTTTACATTTGCATTAGATGGAAAGGGGGAGGTATTTTTTTATGCAGAAGCAGACTCTTAGCACACACCCAGCTGCTTATCCTGTGGAATCATGCACAGTATTCACAACCGAGTGGGGTTTGAGGTTTCAGTCAGTAATGCAAATACATTCAGCATCACTAAGGCTGGTTGCCCTTGCTGGAGTGTAGTCAGTCACCCAGGTTACACATGGTACTGGTCTGAAAAAGCAGTTTGGACATGTGCTTTCATCAGAATCTGAAAAGTGGATTCATAATGTGTCAGTCTGTAAAAGTGTTTATCACTTGCCAAAAAAAAGAGTAGTAAGTGTGCTTTCAAATTGGCAAAGAAATTTTGTTTTGTGACTAATGTGAAAACATGACTCTGTGTGTAAATAGGAATTACAGGCAGAGATTTATTGCGTATTGCTCTGGTGATTTTACATTTGCATTAGATGGAAAGGGGGAGCCATTTTTTTGTGCAGAAGCAGACTCTTAGCACACACCCAGCTGCTTATCCTGTGTAATCATGCACAGTATTCACAACCGAGTGGGGTTTGAGGTTTCAGTTAGTAATGCAAATACATTCAGCATCACTAAGGCTGGTTGCCCTTGCTGGAGTGTAGTCAGTCACCCAGGTTACACATGGTGCTGGTTTCAAAAAGCAGTTTGGGCATGTGCTGTTTTCAGAATCTGAAAAGTGGATTCAAAATGTGTCAGTCTGTAAAAGTACTTATCACTTGCCAAAAAAAAGAGTAGTAAGTGTGCTTTCAAATTGGCAAAGAAATTTCGTTTTGTGACTAATATGAAAACATGACTCTGTGTGCAAATAGGAATTACAGGCAGAGATTTATTGCGTATTGCTCTGGTGATTTTACATTTGTATTAGATGGAAAGGGGGAGGTATTTTTTTATGCAGAAGCAGACTCTTAGTACACAGCCAGCTGCTTATCCTGTGGAATCATGCATAGTATTCACAACCGAGTGGGGTTTGAGGTTTCAGTCAGTAATGCAAATACATTCAGCATCACTAAGGCTGGTTGCCCTTGCTGGAGTGTAGTCAGTCACCCAGGTTACACATGGTGCTGGTCTGAAAAAGCAGTTTGGACATGTGCTTTTATCAGAATCTGAAAAGTGGATTCATAATGTGTCAGTCTGTAAAAGTGTTTATCACTTGCCAAAAAAAAGAGTAGTAAGTGTGCTTTCAAATTGGCAAAGAAATTTCGTTTTGTGACTAATGTGAAAACATGACTCTGTGTGTAAATAGGAATTACAGGCAAAGATTTATTGCGTATTGCTCTGGTGATTTTACATTTGCATTAGATGGAAAGGGGGAGCCATTTTTTTGTGCAGAAGCAGACTCTTAGCACACACCCAGCTGCTTATCCTGTGGAATCATGCACAGTATTCACAACCGAGTGGGGTTTGAGGTTTCAGTCAGTAATGCAAATACATTCAGCATCACTAAGGCTGGTTGCCCTTGCTGGAGTGTAGTCAGTCACCCAGGTTACACATGGTGCTGGTCTTAAAAAGCAGTTTGGACATGAGCTTTTATCAGAATCTGAAAAGTGGATTCATAATGTGTCAGTCTGTAAAAGTACTTATCACTTGCCAAAAAAAAGAGTAGTAAGTGTGCTTTCAAATTGGCAAAGAAATTTGGTTTTGTGACTATCGTGAAAACATGACTCTGTGTGCAAATAGGAATTACAGGCAGAGATTTATTGCGTATTGCTCTGGTGATTTTACATTTGCATTAGATGGAAAGGGGGAGGTATTTTTTTATGCAGAAGCAGACTCTTAGCACACACCCAGCTGCTTATCCTGTGGAATCATGCACAGTATTCACAACCGAGTGGGGTTTGAGGTTTCAGTCAGTAATGCAAATACATTCAGCATCACTAAGGCTGGTTGCCCTTGCTGGAGTGTAGTCAGTCACCCAGGTTACACATGGTGCTGGTCTTAAAAAGCAGTTTGGACATGAGCTTTTATCAGAATCCGAAAAGTGGATTCAAAATGTGTCAGTCTGTAAAAGTACTTATCACTTGCCAAAAAAAAGAGTAGTAAGTGTGCTTTCAAATTGGCAAAGAAATTTCGTTTTGTGACTAATATGAAAACATGACTCTGTGTGCAAATTGGAATTACAGGCAGAGATTTATTGCGTATTGCTCTGGTGATTTTACATTTGTATTAGATGGAAAGGGGGAGGTATTTTTTTATGCAGAAGCAGACTCTTAGTACACAGCCAGCTGCTTATCCTGTGGAATCATGCATAGTATTCACAACCGAGTGGGGTTTGAGGTTTCAGTCAGTAATGCAAATACATTCAGCATCACTAAGGCTGGTTGCCCTTGCTGGAGTGTAGTCAGTCACCCAGGTTACACATGGTGCTGGTCTGAAAAAGCAGTTTGGACATGTGCTTTTATCAGAATCTGAAAAGTGGATTCATAATGTGTCAGTCTGTAAAAGTGTTTATCACTTGCCAAAAAAAAGAGTAGTAAGTGTGCTTTCAAATTGGCAAAGAAATTTCGTTTTGTGACTAATGTGAAAACATGACTCTGTGTGTAAATAGGAATTACAGGCAGAGATTTATTGCGTATTGCTCTGGTGATTTTACATTTGCATTAGATGGAAAGGGGGAGCCATTTTTTTGTGCAGAAGCAGACTCTTAGCACACACCCAGCTGCTTATCCTGTGGAATCATGCACAGTATTCACAACCGAGTGGGGTTTGAGGTTTCAGTCAGTAATGCAAATACATTCAGCATCACTAAGGCTGGTTGCCCTTGCTGGAGTGTAGTCAGTCACCCAGGTTACACATGTTGCTGGTCTGAAAAAGCTGTTTGGACATGTGCTGTTTTCAGAATCTGAAAAGTGGATTCAAAATGTGTCAGACTGTAAAAGTACTTATCACTTGCCAAAAAAGTAGTAGAAAGTATGCTTTGCAATTGGCAAAGAAATTTCGTTTTCTGCCTAATTTCAAAGCATGACTCTGTGTGCATACAGGAATTGTTTTTAGATATTTAATTTGTGAAGGTCTTATTGTGATTTTCATTTATAGGAAAGGGGTTTATAGTATTTTAAGATTTCAAAAGATCATAAAAAATGTAGTAATATATTTAAATAAAATAAAGGAATTTTTTTTTGTTTTTTTCAGGTATTGCTGAAGAGCAGTGAACAAAATTTAAGATGCCTACAAAATCCAGACTAAAGAAAGACCACAAAAAAAACCTATATTTGAAGACAACTGGAGGACCTAAGTTAGTTGGAGATGCTCATGTTGGGAAAAAGAACAAATCTTCTGGTAAGCAGACAAAAGATTTTTTAAACAACATCTTCAAAAAATGGAAAAATGTACAAAATGTCTGTACTGGAAAGAATGTTTTCAATAGAAAATTGAGAATTTAGTTAATGCAAATATACCTTCTGCAACAGTAAAGATTAACTTAAACAGAAAAACAGCGTTTAAAGAGATACGTAGAAAAATGTTTCAGAGAAGAGTTATGTCCAATTTGATAAAGGATGTGAAGAAATATAAGCAAAAGGCAAAATATTACAAGAGAAAAAAAGAAATTGAAGCCATTGCAGCAAAGGCATTAGAATTAAAAAGGAAACTATTCATTTTAATTTTGAATAGGATGCGTACATTAGATAAAATGGTTAATGTACTGAAATCACAAAGCAAAAGGAAAAGAGTAGTGAACAGAACAAACTTTTGTAAAGTGTTTTTAGGAAAATGGATGCATAGTTCAAGTAGTGAAGCTTTTTTTAATGAAGAGAGTTATTTTCAAAGTAATAGTTTGCTGCATGCAGTTGACACCAGAGGTCGTGCTTATGAAGTGAAAAATGGTTGCATAATGGAGAAGGAGATAATGGTTCCAAGAGATGAGGTACAAGTGATGGCGGATGAGGCTATGGGGAGACGTCCTAAAGCCCCAGTGTACACTTGGAATTGTAGTAGTATTTGCACTGTGCGTCAGGAATCTATTGATAAATTTCGTGAGTTTCTAAGAGAATATAGTAAAAAAAAGTGTAAAACAGAAGATTAAGGTGCTTCAAAGTCTAGATCCATGCAGAGTGAGAGAGAATACTGGTTTGCAGGGTCATTCTCTGGCTTGTCTATCTAGAAAAGTGTGTAATAGTGTTTTCCATCATTTTAGGATGCTGGCTGTTCATCATACTGAAATGAGAAAGTTTGTGAGACGGTTGTATTTTGCTAAAAGTCCAGCAATAAAGTTAGATGAATTGAATAGGGCTCTATTCCGTGGATCGGTATCAGATGTAGAGAAGGTTGTTGATGAAATTCAGTTTTGTTACTTTGGTCCTGAACAAAACAGTGCAGAAAAGGACACAGTAAATGAGGAAGAAGTGGAAGACAATGTAGAACCCTCTGTAAGTAAGACATTTAATGATCACATAACAAAATTTGAAAAAATCTCTAATGAAAGACCAAATATTACTTGTATTTGTTGCCGCAGAACTCATTATAGAAAACAAACTAGGAATGTTGATCTCTACAGAAGGAGTGAAAATGAAGATAATTATAAGTGGAAAGATTTTGCCACATATATATTTCTAGAAAATTGTTTTGAATTGGGTGAAGATCAGCGTATTTGTAAATACTGTTACAACAAGTTAGAGGAAAATAGAATGCCGACCAGAGCTGTACATAATAATTTAGAATTGGATGCTATTCCTGCTGAACTTTCTGAATTAAATACATATGAGTCTATACTTATTCAATGTGTTCATCCGTTCCAGACCATAGTACGTATGGAGCCCAAAACTGGTAAATTACCTCCTTCAGATTTACTGAGAGGTTTAAAAGGTAGAGTGGTGTATTTGCCCTTGGATTTGAAAAAAAATATGGAAACTATTGATGCGGATACTTTGGAAACTGAACCATTAGTTATTCTGGTTAATGGTGTACCTACAAAGAATAAGAAGATTTGGCAGGAGCTGGAAGATGTACGGAAAGTACAAAGAGCAAATTTGTATTTGAAAAGGAATAACAAATGGTATGAATCAATTTATATAGAAGAAGAAGAAGAAGATTTACAAGAAGACACAGAAACACCAACTGGACAAATTGAAAAAGTGGACAAGTCAAAGGAAGAAGAAATTTATGAACATTTTAGCATACATCCTCTTCATTCAAAAGAAGTTATGGGAGACAATATTGATCTGTTTCAGATGAAGAAAGCAAAAGGAACTCCCGTGAGTGTATGGGAGGAGAGCTTGGAAGCTCGATGTTTTCCCCAGCTGTTTCCTAAAGGAAAAGGAGGACGATACGATGAACGTCCAGAACAGATTCCAGCTTCTGAGTATCGGACTACAAGACTATATGCTGAAGATCCCAGATTTCGACAAAGTATTCCTTATTTGTTCCATCTTTTATTTGAAAGCGACTTGTCTGCACTATCTTATGCAGTAAATCACATTTTAAAAAGTGGAGTACATTTACAAAATGTGTCTGCTAAGGATTTTATGGAGAAAGTGCAGCACCGAGATGATCATTTGGAAACACAACTGATCAATCTGATGGCTTGTCAGCGTGGGTCAAATGAGTATTGGTACCGACGCCATGGTGAATTAAAATGCATGTTACAGAATTTAGGAACACCAACATGGTTCCTTACCCTAAGCTGTGCTGAGTACGCTTGGGATGATTTACTGGATTTTCTACGAGAGGCAAATTCAAACATTAAAAACATCGAATACAAGACAGCAGGAGAACTGTGCTCATTGGATCCGGTTAATGTTTGCAGATATTTCAATCATAGATTTGAGGCTATGATGTCCTTCATCTGCAATAAAAAAAATCCACCTCTAGGAGAAGTAGTGGATTTCTTTTGGAGAAAAGAGTACCAGGCAAGAGGTGCTCCTCATATTCATATGCTGTTGTGGATCAAGGATGCCCCAAAGTTTGGAACAGATACTGATGAAGCAGTGTTATCTTACATTGAAGAATATGCAACATGTGCTATACCAAAAAGCACAGAAGAGAAAAAGTTAAAGGAGCAAGTTTTACGTTTCCAAAGTCATCGGTGTGGAAAATACTGTCGACGGAAATACAAGAGCAAAGATAAATACTACACTAAATGTCGATTTGGATTTCCTAGACCTGTTCTTTCAAATGGAAGAGTAAACAGTTTTATGTCATCTGTGAGACATACTATCACAAGAAAATCACCTAAGAATACCTACAACCTAAAAAGAAAAGAAGAATCAAAAAATATAAATGACTACAACCCAGTCATTTTATCCATGTGGAATGCTAACATGGATATACAGTATGTAGCTGACAATTCCATTGCTGTTGCTCGATATGTAACGTCTTACATTACTAAATCTGAAAAAACTGAATTGAAAGAAATGTGGGAAGAGATTTCTCACGAGAAGACTGTCAGTAAGAAGCTGTACAGTTTCAGTTTAAAGATGTTATCGCATCGAGAAATTGGATCCTACGAATGTTCAGATAGGTTATCATCTGCAAGTCTCTACTCGAAATCAAGAAGAATAATTTGGGCAAGTTTAGGCCTTGCAGCAATGAGAAATCGGGTACTGAAATCTGTTGGAGAAATTGAATATTTGGCCGAGAATGACCCAGAAAGTACAGATATTTTGAAATCAAACATGTTGGACACATATTATCCCAAGAGAAGTCAACATCTGGAGAACATGTGTCTCTATGAAGTGCTGCAGAACTACATTTATTCAAGGAAAGCCGCAGAAGACATCAAAAATGGAAAATATAAAGTCATTGGTGAGGAAGGATGTTTGGTGAAGCAAACAAAAGGAAGTTTGATAAATCACCGGAAGCTGAGTTGCGACACTACTGACAAAAAGGAATTTTACTACTTGGCTCTTTTACAGCTGTTTAAACCATGGCGTTCAGAGGATGAACTACTGGGAGAATTTCAAAGCTATGAAGATTCATTTAATGCTTGCAAAGACAGCATACAATGCAATACATTCACAACTTATCTGCAAATGTTAAATGAAGAAATTGAACAGGAAACTACAATTGCAGCAGAAGTAGCTAGAGACAGTTCTCAGGACAGCCAAAGTTCAGGAGCACTCAGTCAAGATCCCCTAGGACAACCAATCGTTGAAAATGAAGCATCAATAGCCATGAATGAAGTGGAAACGGCTATGAATCAAGCTCAAGAAGAATTTATAGACTTACAAAATTTGGAAAGACAACTGAACGAAGAGCAGCAACAAATTTATGAAGAGATCAGAAACAAAATTGATCACGGATTTCTACATGAAAAAAAAGAGTGCTCATGCACATCATTTCATCCAATCAGGATGTATGTAAGCGGACAAGCTGGAACTGGAAAAAGTTTCCTAATAAAAGTCATCAGAAGCTACCTACAGCAAAAAACGGATTCTACTTTGTCTTGTGTGGTTACTGCTCCAACTGGGTTAGCAGCATATAACATAAAAGGAATTACCTTACATCGTTTGCTAATGTTACCAGTGGAGCATGAGAACAAAATACAATACAACAAGCTAACTGGAGAAGCATGCTTGGAAGTTTCAAGAGTATTGAAGAAGATGCAAGTTCTCATTATTGATGAGGTGAGCATGGTATCAAACTTAATGCTTGCCTTTATGCATTTAAGAATGCAGCAAATTCTAAGGACAGACTATGACATGTTATTTGGTGGAAAACATGTCATAGTTTTTGGGGATCTTCTACAGCTTACTCCAGTTAAAGGACAACCAGTGTTTAATACTGTGACACATGAAGACACAAAGAAGTCATTGGGAAGCATCGGTAATGCAAATATTTGGTCCTTCTTTGAGTACAAAGAACTTACTACTAATATGAGGCAAGCAAACGATGAAGAATATGGAAGTATTCTGAAAGATATCAGGATTGGACTACTCACAGAAGTTGGCAAAAAAGCATTACAGAGTCGGCTGCTACATAATTTATTTCCAAAGGAAGAAATAGTTGCAGAGAAGATATACAAGAACATTGCAGAAAAGAAAAGTGTCATCTGCTTAATGCCAACTCTACGTGAATGCTCAATATTCAATGAGGAGCTTTTAAAATTGGAAAAGGAAGATATCAGGAAATTGGAAGCAGTGGACAAAATTGAGGATGGAAGAATTACTATCACATTAACAGGCACACTGAAAAATAAATTGGATTCACTAGAGAAGAACATTTCCAAAACAGCTGGATTAGAAAAAAATCTATATGTTTGCATGAACTGTAGAGTATTTTTAAGGAGAAATTTGGATGTTGAAAAAGGTTTAGTTAATGGAGCTATGGGAAGAGTTGTGGGTTTTATTAATTATCAGAAAAAAGATGGAATTGAATGTTTAAAAATAAAATTTGATCAGATAGAAGAAGTTAAAGATATTTGTCGTTGTTCAGTTCGTTTCATGCTTGTGAAAGCCTTATATGTACGTAGGAAGCAGTTTCCGTTTTCTCTAGCATATGCTGTAACTATTCACAAGTCTCAAGGATTGACTGTAGATTGTGCTTTTGTGAACATTGGTTCAACTGTGTTCAAAGAAGGTATGGCATATGTTGCTTTGTCACGAGTGAAAAAATTATCTGGTTTATTCATGATAGACTTTGATGACTCAAAAGTTAGTGCTGATACAAATTGTGTAAAGGAGTATAATAGATTAAGAAGAACCTATGCTCCTCATTTAGGTCAGTATCCTGTGTTGGAGAAACGTGTAGTTTCTCGTAAAAGGAGAAATGAGAATATCTGTAATGAAGATGTAGAGAGGAGGAAAAAAAAGAGAAGTGATGTAATTGCAAGCAAAAAGAAAAAGGAAAATGAAGAAGAGGTTGTAGGATGTCATTTTGAAAATAGCTCTGGTGTCAACTGCTACGCTAATGTAGTGCTGAATGTTGCATTTTATCTGGAAAGTGTGCAAGAGCAGATAATAGTAAATCAGGGAAAAAGATTCTGTTCTGAGTTGAGTCTCCTTTTTCAAAAGCTGAGTAATGATAAAACTCAAATAGAAAGTGCTACTGAAATTAGAAAACTTTTAGATGTATGTTCAGGACGAACACAGTTTTCTCAAAATGTACAGCAAGACGCACAGGAATTCTTGATGTTTTTTCTTCAGGTACTGGAAGAAGAAGGGGTTCCCATTGAAAATGTGTTTGGTCTCTCTTATAAATGGGAACATAGTTGTGAAAACTGTTATAATATATGTGGCTCTAATGTTGATTCTGAAAGGTTTATTTATTTAACATTGCCAGAAAGTAAAACAGTCACTTTTGCTAAATTAGTTAAAGATGCTAATCATAGCATGGAATGCAGTGAGTGTAAATCTGAAATGTTTTCAACGTTAATTTTAAAGGAATACGGACAATATGTAATTTTAATGATGCAACGATGTAAAGCTGATGGGTCAAAATTAGATACTTTAATAAAGAAGTTTACAGGACAGCAATTATCAATTTCAGGAAAAACTTCTGTAACAGTTGCAATAATTTTCCATGAAGGACCTACTGTTACTTCTGGACATTACACAGTTTATCTTAAATGTGAAAAAGGCTGGACACTGTGTAATGATTCAAAATTGATTTTCAAGCAACGTTTGCCTTTTGATTTAGCAAATTCCTATCTAATCTTCCTGACACCAAAATTTTAGAGAGACTTGGCAAGATCTGTACAAAACAATTTTACCATTTTATTGGATTACCATTGGAATTTTCAAAAAAAATGATTTTACAAATTATCATTTGGCCTAATGGAAAGGTAACCAATTGCAATGTGGACTTTTTAAATTTTTAATGAAACTTTGGAAAACCAAAAATTTAGACAAAATCGGTAACATCTGCACAATTTAAATTTTGGAATGTTATTGGATTGCCATTGGAAATTTATTCAAAAAAGATTTTTAAAATTACTATTTGGCCATGAGGAAAGGTAAACAATTGTATTGTGGACTTATTTAATTATTAATTAATCTTTCGGAAACCAAAATGTTACAGAGAATCGGTGAGATCTGTACAATTTAAACTTTGGAATTTTATTGGATTAACATTGGAAATTTAATCAAAAAAGAATTTTAAAATTACTATTTGGCCTAAAGGAAATGGAACCACATGTATTGTGGAGTTATTTGAGATATAATATTTTTGGGATTATACTTCTGAAACAAAAATGTCAGACGGTATTTTAAAGAAATAAGTATTGATATTAGATGATATTTTTTAAGAATATTATGCATTTCTATAATGTTATGTTTAAGTTAAAAGAGATTCTGGGCTTTTTTAAAACAATCTTTGAGATTGTTATTTTTTTTTGCCCGCTGTTAAATGATGAATGCAATTGCTTTCACAATTTATAGTGAAATGCAATATATTCTGAAAACAGCAAAAAAAAGGCAAAGATTTGTTGGGGAAAATATGTAAATATGTGTACTGTATTATAAAATGTTTTATTAAATATTAATACTTTTTTCTTTTTTTTCAGATTGAGATAGAAAATTTTCAAAAACTTGAACCATTTTTAAAGCAATTAAAATTAAATTTAAATTAAAAAATAATTTTTTGAGTGGGTATGGTAAGTCAAAAATTTCATGGTCCCTTTTCTCCACTTCTCCACAATCACATTTTCAGTTTTTCATTGTAGTCTCTCAAGGACCTTGTAATGTGATAATTGATTTTTAGTTTTTTTTTTTTTTTTTTTTTAAATTACGCGTACGGTAAAAAAAAAATAAAAAAAAGTTTTAAAAAAAATATAAAAAAAAGTTAAAAGGTAAGGTTGGCTCTTAAAAGAGCCATTGTGTTCATGCAGGGATAGAGGAAAGAAAGAATGGGAATATTAGTCGGTACGACAAATGTGCTGAGCTATTAAATTGTTCACTAGGGCAACACTGGTCTCCCTATGACAAATTAGATCATGACAAGTGGCGCACCGAATTAAAACCCTCGCAAACCGATGGTTGGTTTCCAGAGGACGAGAAAAAGGAGATGCTCCCCCCACAGATGAAGGGCTCAGCTGACCTACCGAAGATGGACTCGGCCCTGCAGATGATGGACCAGGCTGAGCTGCTGTGGATGTGCTTGGTTGACTTACTGAAGGGTTACCTTCAGTATGTCGAGCATGTGTCCTACCGTGTACATCTTGAAGGTGTCTCAACATGGTGTGATTCCCGAAGGAATACTTCTTGTTGGGATTCCCTCTTGAAAGTACACGGCCACAAAGCTTACAAGTCACTAAGGGTGCATTTACCTTTTTCTTGTCCTCTGGAAAAGAAAAATACTCCCATATGAAAGAGCTCTTTTGTTTCCTCCTTCTCTGCCTCAAGGTAGTGCTGCTAGCCTCACTCTCAGAAGAGTTCTGCTGTTCTGCCATCGTATCACAAAGACAACTCAGCTCCTTCTCCTAAGGGATCACAAGCAGAAATGAGGGGAATGGGTGTGGTGTAGGAGAGTTCTAGAACTGAAAGTAGTTTCAACCAATCAAAAGTTGTGTTTCATGATCACATGACCCACCGTGCGCGTACGTTACGCTTACGGAGCGCTTACGGTAAAAGTACGCATGCGCGTAAAAAAGACACGCGCACGCGAGCATGCGCAAAACAGGCACGCCCCTTCACTTCCGCGTAACATGCGCGTGCAGCGTACGCGTTACGCGCTGCGCGCGCGTGACGTACGTCTACGCAAATTGCGTAAATGAACGCAAACAGCGTAGAAATCTAACGTAATGAAAGCAAAACGTGCGCTTACCGTACGCGCACGTTAAAAAAATAATAAAAAAAAAAAAAGGGGAAAAAAAACCACTATGTTATACTAATAAATCTTACCTGTTTAGTTTAAAAAAATGGTAAAAAAAAAATATATTGTAGAATTTTTAAAATTTAACCATAGTCTTTAAAAAAGGATAGAAAATTAAAATAAAAATATGTTAAAAAAATTGAAAAAAAAAAAAAAAAAAAGAATTAGCATTTAAAAAACCTTGCAAATTCACTGACAAAACCATGGGTTTCACACACGTTATAGTTAGGAATTAGCATTTAAAAAACCTTGCAAATTCACTGAAAAAACCATGGGTTTCACACACGTTATAGTTAGGAATTAGCATTTAAAAAACCTTGCAAATTCAATGAAAAAAACAAAGGTTTCACACATGTTATAGTTAGCTGGACATTTCACTCGTAAAAAACCAATGAAATTCCCCCGTTATAGTTAGTTCAGCTAACTATAACTCGCGCGCCCGCAATGCACTACTGATGACGTCACATATTACATCACTCATGACATGGTCACTGACATCACTCATGACATCACTGATGACATCTCAAATGACATCACTGATGACATCACTGATGACATCATCCAGTGAATGTGTGTATTTCTGAAAATTAAATATGTTTAATATATGTATATCTCAAGGTCAATGAAAGAATAAATGGGTATATAAGTGTCTAAATGGATGCTTTGTTTTTGAAAAATGTATTGTGTATCTGACTGATTAAGTGTATCATACTGAATACATGGCTTACTGAGTAATGTTTAAATATGAAAATATCTGTATCAGTCTCTCACTTTGTGTATAAGTGGCTGCATGGGTTGGTGAGTAGCTTCTTGGGTGTCTATATAGGTTATTAGTTGTTTTTTTGAGTATCAGTCTGAGAGTCTGTATGGTTCGGTGGGGGGTATTATGTAGTGCATAGGTGCATGAATGAGTGATTCACTCTTTGTATGTGTTGAACACAGCATGTGTGCAGGACTGTATGGGTGGATGAGTGTGTGTATGGGTGTGTTAGTGAGTGAATGACTGTCTCAATAGTGTCTTTATGAGTAACTACATATCTATTAAACTAGTATACGTGACTATTGGTGTATATAAGTGAGTATATGTGAGAGTGAGAGATTGAAAGAGTTCCTGTATGAATAAGTATGTGTTTCTATAAGTGATTGTTTATAAGACTAAGTATGTGTAATTTTCCGTAGAAGTAAGTGTGGTGGTGTGTGTATAACTGTATAAGCTAATAAATGTATGTTTGTTTCTTTATTAGCATGAGTGAGTATGTGTGAGTAACTCTATGGATGAGTGGCATTGTGTAACAGGATGTATAGGTGTATGAGTACATATGATGAGTGAGTGCATGTATGAGTGACTGTATAGGACTGTTGGTGAATGAGTGGATGTGTATGTGGTTCTTAGAATTACTTAAGAGGTTCTTGTAACTGGTATTGGTATGTCCATTGTTTTAAAAATTTTAGTCTCTATTTTTGAATGTGTGTATCAAAGGATATATTAGGGGAAGAGGAGGTCTGCCACTCTATCACAAGGAAGATGTCATCAGTGATGTCATTTGAGATGTCATCAGTGATGTCATCAGTGATGTCGGTGACCATGTCATGAGTGATGTAATATGTGACGTCATCAGTAGTGCATTGCGGGCGCGCGAGTTATAGTTAGCTGAACTAACTATAACGGGGGAATTTCATTGGTTTTTTACGAGTGAAATGTCCAGCTAACTATAACATGTGTGAAACCTTTGGTTTTTTCATTGAATATATATATACACACATACATATATATAAATGCATATGCATATATGTGCATATGTGTGCGTGTAGAGAGAGGTAGAGAGGTAGAGGTGTAGAGGTAGAGACGTAGAGGTAGAGAGGTAGAGGTAGAGAGGTAGAGAGAGAGGTAGAGAAAGGTAGAGAGGTAGAGAGTAGAGGATGAGTAATAGAGAGTAGAGAGAGAGTAGTAGATAGTAGAGAGAGTAGCAGAGAGTGAGTAGGAAAGAGTAGTAGAGTGAGTAGTAGAGAGTGAGTAGTAGAAAGTAGTAGAGAGTGAGAAGTAGAGAGTAGTAGAGAGTAGTAGAGAGTGATTAGTAGAGGGAGTAGTAGAGAGTAGTAGAGAGGGAGTAGTAGAGAGTAGTAGAGAGTGAGTAGTGGAGACTGAGTAGCAGAGAGAGAGTAGTAGAGAATGTGTAGTAGAGAATGAGTAGAGTGAGTAGTAGAGAGTAGTAGGGAGAGTAGTAGAGAGTGAGTAATAGAGAGTAGTAGAGAGTGAGCAGTATAGAGTAGTAGAGAGTAGTAGAGAGAGCGTAGTAGAGAGTGAGTAGTAGAGAGTGAGTAGTAGAGAGAGAGTAGTAGAGTGAGTAGTAGAGAGTAGTAGAGAGTGAGTAGTAGAGAGTAGTACAGAGTGAGTAGTAGAGAGTGATTAGTAGAGAGTAGTGGAGTAGTAGAGAGTGAGTAGTAGAGAGTAGTAGAGAGTGAGTATTAGAGTGAGTAGTAGGGAGTAGTAGAGAGTGAGTAGTAGAGTGAGTAGTAGAGTGAGTAGTAGAGAGCAAGTAGTAGAGAGTGTGTAGTAGAGAGAGAGTAGTAGAGAGCAGTAGAGAGTGAGTAGTAGAGAGTGAGTAGTAGAGAGTAGTAGAGAGTGAGTAGCAGAGAGAGTAGTAGAGAGTAGTAGAGTGAGTAGTAGAGAGTGAGTAGTAGAGAGAAAGAGTAGTAGAGAGTGAGTGGTAGAGAGTAGTAGAGCGAGTAGTGGACAGTAGTAGAGAGTGAGTAGTAGAGAGAGTAGTAGAGTGAGTAGTTGAGAGTGAGTAGTAGAGAGTGAGTAGTAGAGTAGTAGAGAGTGAGTGGTAGAGAGTGAGTAGTAGAGAGTAGTAGTAGAGAGTAGTAGAGTACTAGAGAGTAGTAGAAAGTGAGTAGTAGAGAGTGAGTAGTAGAAAGTAGTAGCGAGTGAGTAGTAGAGAGTGAGTAGTTTAATTTAAAAGGAGCACAATGAGGAGGTTCATTTTGCCATAGAAATTATGATTAGTGAGGAAAAAAGAAAAATTAGGGCACATTTTGAGTGACTTCTCAAATCCTCTTCTATTTCATTAAAAAATTCTGCCATGCAGACTGAAACATGCACTTTCAATACCAGCAGCAGACTTCCCTGGTGAGCAGTAGCTTTACTACAGTGATCTAATGAGCAACTAGAGTGCTACCATTCAGAATTTATGGAAAATGTGTGACACATCTGAATGCCTTCTTGATGGAATCAAAGTAAACAAGCATTCAAAATGCAATAGGTCTCGCCCTCGTTTAAGTTAAAGCAATTCTGTTTGTAATTAGGTGGCTTTTTAGCTTTGCTTGTATTAGAGTTTTTCAAACTTTCATATACATACCATGCATATGTATGCATATATGTATATGTTTGCATGAATTTATATTTATATAGATATGCAGATTATATTTATATGTATATATATATATATATATATATATATATATATATATATATATATATATATATATATATATATATATATATATATATATATATATATATATATATATATACACACATACATATTATCTACTGGCGGTCGCCAGTAGATAGTTATAGTTACAACCTAGTTTCCATAGGAAATCTCAAAATTCTATTTTGAATAACTTTGGCGCCGGTTGACGAATTCTCGCGAAATTTTCAAAACAAATGGGGCGCTCCGTTCAGCTCCTACCCTGAAAGTCTTGGGGTGATTCGTCAAGCGGGGGCCGAGAAAAAGGGGGGTCCCAAAACGCGTTTTCCCCATGCATTTTTTGATAGGACCTTTAGTCGAAGATACAGCCCGAACGGCTGAACAGAATTACGTGAAATTTGGCAGAGAGGTAGCCATAAGGTCAAGGAAGTGCCTTTTGAAGGTCTCATGTAAATCTGTTCAGTATTTCCTGAGAAAATAGCATTTAAAAGCATATAAATATCTATACACGCGCACCGTGCGCAAACGCAATTCTGATTGGTTGTTAGATGTCGGTAAACATTCGAATCGGTCGAAACCAGGAAGTGTCGGCCGCCATTTTGCCTCTCGCAGTCTGAGGGGGTGAAAAACAAAGGTGGAGAACGTGAAAAGGGGGCAGGGCGGACAGTTCCTGACCCCCTAGCCTTTGTCAGGGGGTCCCAGAAGGACCCCAAAGGGCAAAAAAAAGATTTGTTTTTCTTTTCGAAAAATCAATGCGCGCACGCTGAAAAAACACACGTAAAAAATGTTTTTTTAATTTTTAACGGAAAATTAAGCGAGGTTCGTGCACCGTGCGCGCATGCTAAAAATCCCATAAAAAAAATAAAAAATACATACATAAATTAGCATTTAAAAAACCTTTGAAATTCACTGAAAAAACCATAGGTTTCACACACGTTATAGTTACGAATTAGCATTTAAAAAACCTTGCAAATTCACTTAAACAACCATAGGTTTCACACATTTTATAGTTAGCTGGACATTTCACTCGTAAAAAACCAATGAAATTCCCCTGTTATAGTTAGTGCAGGCAACTATAACTCACGCGACCGCAATCCTCTGCTGATGACGTCAGATATTACATCACTGATGACATATGTGTCTTTCTGAAAAATAAATATTTGTAATATATGTATAGCTAAAGATTAATGGAAGAAGACATGGGTAAATAAGTGTCTAAATACAGTGATGTGTGATTTTCTTAAAAGTTTAAATATGTTTTATATATATAGGGAAAGGCCTGTTGAAGAATGAGTGGGTGTACAAGTGTGTAAATGGATGATTTTCTGTGGTGCGTAACTGACTCTATAAATGACTCGTTTAACTGTATCTTACTGCAGACTAGTGACTAAACTGTATAAATGTTTGTATGTGTCTGTGTGTTGGTGTATAAGTGGCGGCATGGTTTTGTGAATACCTATATAAGTGTCTATATAAGTTATTGATTGGTTGTCTGAGTATCTGTATGGGTGTCTGAGTGTTTGTGTGGGTAGGGTGTGTGTGACTCTATGCATAGATGTGTGAGTGGGTGATTCAGTGGGTGCATGGTTGTAAGAGTGCATCTGTGATGACTGTATGGTTGAGTGAGTGTATGTATGGGTGTGTTAGGGATTGAATGTGTATCTCAGTAGTACATTTGTGACTAACTACATATGTAAAAGGCAGTATATGTGCGTGTAACAGTATATAAATGAGTAGATATGAGAGTGTGTGATTGTGAAAGTGACTGTATGGATGGGTGTGTGCTTGTATGAATGATTCTATAAGAGGGTAAGAATGTGGTACTTTTTTTATGACTAAGTGAACTTGAGTGTGTATAACCACATAGGTGAGTAAATGGGAGTGTGATTATTTGCATGATTGAGTACCTCTATGCATGATTGGTAGTGTGTGAGTGTCTATATAGGTGTATAAATGCATATGATAGTCTTGTATGAGTGACTGTACAGGTGAATGAGTGGAGGTGTATGTAGACCTAAGAGTTAATAAGTGGGTATGTAGCTATTGGTATTGCAGTATGTATGGTTTTGAGAATGGAACTCTTAAATTTTGAGTCGGTGTATCAAAGGTTATATTAGGGTGTGAGAAGATGTGGTAACTTATCACATGGATGACGTCATCAGTGATGTCATCAGTGATGTCATTTGAGATGTCATCAGTGATGTCATGAGTGATGTCACTGACCATGTCATGAGTGATGTAATATGTGACGTCATCAGCAGTGGATTGCGGGCGCGCGAGTTATAGTTAGCTGAACTAACTTTAACGGGGGAATTTCATTGGTTTTT
This sequence comes from Triturus cristatus, assembly GCF_964204655.1. Taxonomy (NCBI): domain Eukaryota; kingdom Metazoa; phylum Chordata; class Amphibia; order Caudata; family Salamandridae; genus Triturus; species Triturus cristatus. Next base: position 981,006,449 of record NC_140579.1, on the reverse strand, counting down.
TACGAGTGAAATGTCCAGATAACTATAACATGTGTGAAACCTATGGTTTTGCAGTGAATTTGCAAGGTTTTTTAAATGCTAATTCCTAACTATAACGTGTGTGAAACCTATGGTTTTTTCAGTGAATATATATATAGATATATATATATTACACCAAACAAACTCCACTTTACCGGGGGCCCCCAATCCTGCAGGGCGGGCTCTTGAGCCAGGAATGGAGATTCTGGAAATTGCAGTTCAGCTACCAAAAGGAAAGAGCCCAACATCGACTTACTGGCAAGTTGACTTTATTCGTCATGAAATGCGAAGAGAAATGCACTCTTTATATCCTAACGCGTTTCAGCTTCTTGCCTTGCTCACAGGTGAGTGGTATAATGTTATGTAGTCCAAGTGGTCACGTGGTTCACTCCTCAAACCACAAACACCAGCATGCATCAGTGTTACAAATGCGCTGCAAGACATGGCACGTAACTCAATTCTGCCAAATAGCATTTCTGCAGCCAATGTCCAGCATATTTTCTTCCTATTTTCAGATGCTCACTGGTGAAATGTTCTGTTATGGCACAGTGCCGGTACCTCCGCACCTCTGTAAATAATTACTTGTCATTTGCTGTTGCGCGCACGGTGAAAAACCTGAAAAAAAATAAAATAAATACATAACTTAGCATTTAAAAAAACGTACAAATTCACTGAAAAAACCATAGGTTTCACACACGTTATAGTTACGAATTAGCATTTAAAAAACCTTGCAAATTCACTTAAAAAAACATAGGTTTCACACATGTTATAGTTAGCTGGACATTTCACTCGTAAAAAACCAATGAAATTCCCCCGTTATAGTTAGTGCAGGCAACTATAACTCACGCGACCGCAATCCTCTGCTGATGACGTCAGATATTACATCACTGATGACATATGTGTCTTTATGAAAAATAAATATTTGTAATATATGTATAGCTAAAGATTAATGGAAGAAGACATGGGTAAATAAGTGTCTAAATACAGTGATGTAATATCTGACGTCATCAGCAGAGGATTGCGGTCGCGTGAGTTATAGTTGCCTGCGCTAACTATAACGGGGGAATTTCATTGTTTTTTTACGAGTGAAATGTCCAGCTAACTATAACATGTGTGAAACCTATGGTTTTTTAAGTGAATATATATATATATATATAATTCACTGAAAAAACCATAGGTTTCAGGGGTGTTATAGTTAGCTGGACTTTTCACTTGTACAAAACCATTGAAATTCCCCCGTTATAGTTAGTTCAGCTAACTATAACTCGCGCACCCGCAATGCACTGCTGATGACGTCACATATTACATCACTCATGACATGGTCAGTGACATCACTCATGACATCACTGATGACATCTCAAATGACATCATTGATGACATTACTGATGACATCATCCAGTGAATGTGTGTTTTTCTGAAAATTAAATATGTTTTATATATGTATATCTCAAGGTCGATGGAAGAATAAATGAGTATATAAGTGTCTAAATGGATGATTTGTTTTTAAAAAATTGATTGTATAACGGACTGATTAAGTGTACCTTAGTGAATACATGGCTTAGTGAGTAATGTTTAAATATGTAAATATCTGTATCAGTCTCTCACTTTGTGTATAAGTGGCTGCATGGGTTGGTGAGTAGCTACATGAGTGTCTATATAGGTTATTAGTTGGTTTTTTGAGTATCAGTCTGAGTGTCTGCATGGTTCGGTGGGGGGTATTACGTAGTGCATAGGTGCATGAATGAGTGACTCACTGTTTGTATGTGTTGAAGACAGCATGTGTGCAGGACTGTATGGGTGGATGAGTGTGTGTATGGGTGTGTTAGTGAGTGAATGACTGTCTCAATAGTGTCTTTATGAGTAACTACATATGTTTTAAACTAGTATATGTGACTATTGGTGTATATAAGTGATTATATGTGAGAGTGAGAGATTGAAAGAGTTCCTGTATGAATAAGTATGTGTTTCTATAAGTGATTGTTTAAAAGACTAAGTATGTGTAAGTTTCCGTAGAAGTAAGTGTGGTGGTGTGTGTATAACGTATATGCAAGTAAATGTATGTTTGATTCTTTATTAGCATGAGTGACTATGTGTGTGAGTAACTCTATGGATGAGTGGCATTGTGTAACAGGATGTATAGGTGTTTGAGTACATATGATGAGTGAGTACATGTATGAGTGACTGTATAGGACTGTTGGTGAATGAGTGGATGTCTATGTGGATCTTAGAATTACTGAAGAGGTTGTTGTAACTGGTATTGGTATGTCCATTGTTTTGAAAATTTTAGTCTCTATTTTTGAATGTGTGTATCAAAGGTTATATTAGGGTGAGAGGAGGTCTGCCACTCTATCACAAGGATGATGTCATCAGTGATGTCATCAGTGATGTCATTTGAGATGTCATCAGTGATGTCATGAGTGATGTCACTGACCATGTCATGAGTGATGTAATATGTGACGTCATCAGCAGTGCATTGCGGGCGCGCGAGTTATAGTTAGCTGAACTAACTATAACGGGGGAATTTCAATGGTTTTGTACAAGTGAAAAGTCCAGCTAACTATAACACCCCTGAAACCTATGGTTTTTTCAGTGAATTTCTGAGGTTTTTTAAATGCTAATTCCTAACTATAACGTGCCTGAAACCTATGGTTTTTTCTGTGAATTTCAAAGGTTTTTTAAATGCTAATTTCTAACTATGCCTACAGAGATAGGACATGTGAAGAAAGAAGAAAAAATGCACAGAAAGAAAAAAAAGAAGTGCAGAAAGAAGCAACAGAAATCCTCAAAGACGAAGAAAAGTGCAGGAAGAAGGATAACGTGCAGAAAGAACAAAAAGAAGAGCAGAAAGAAGCCTTGTTGCAAAATCATCCTGTACCCTCAACTTTTTCAGACGGATACTGGTGGTAACTGAGTCTGACTAACCAGTCCTAGAGCCAGTGCTATGTTAAAAGACACTTAGAATACAGTGAAAACACCTACATACACTAGGGAACATTATGCGTTGGGGTCCCCCTGTGATTAGCATGACCTCCTCTGTAAGCCCCTAGTATATAATAGGGCAGGGGGATTAAAACTACCTCTTAAAACAGGCCACAGGGCGTTTTTGCACACGTTAACTCAGGCCCCGTCCCCTCCCTTCACCACTGTGTAAACACGCCCTGTGTCCGTTTTTAGTTGGGAGATTAAGTTCATTTGAATCCTGAGGGTCCCTAGGGTCCAACTAGCCCACTAGGTACCTCCAGTAAGTGCCACAGAGCTGCGTTGCAGAGAGGTGTAAAAAGTGGCACGGCCTGGACCACCTCTCTGCAATACAGCTCAGTGGCGCTTACTGGAAGCACTTGGTGGGCTAGTTAGCCCCCAGGGGCCCTCAGTATTGAAGGGAAATTATATCCCCAATTTAAAACGTGCCATAGTGCGTGTTTGCACACGTCACCTCAGGCCCCGTCCCCTCCCTTCATCACTGTGTAAACGCGCCCTGTGGCTGTTCTAAGTTGAGAGATTAAGTCCCCTTGAATCCTAAGGGTCCCTAGGGTCAAACTAGACCACTAGGTACCTCCAGTAAGCGCCACAGAGCTGCGTTGCAGAGAGGTGTAAAAAGGGGCTTGGCCTCAAAACACCTGTCTGCAGCGCAGCTCCCTGGCGCATACTGGAGATGCCTGTTGGGCTGGTTGGCCCTCAGGGACCCTCAGTATTGAAGAGGAATTAATTCCCCAACTTACAATTCGCCAGTGGGCGCATTTGCAGAGTGCTGCAAGGAGGGGGCGTGGCCTCCGGCACGATGCCAGTCTTTTATTTATTTTAATTTTTTAAGAAGGGGGGCTGTGTGGTTCCCCTTCTTATTCTAATGTATTGGCCCTGATGACCCCATCCCCCAGGGCCTGTCTCCTAATTATATTTTTTTGACCCCAATCCCCAGGGCCGGCCACTGTTTTTTATTATTTTAAAAATATATATATTTATAGACACACCTAGGACATGCTGGACAAACCGTACGTACCTATCACCATGACGATTTGCGTGATATTCATTAAAAGGCGACTATGCATACAATGAATCCACGTGGAATGTTTTTACACCACTAGTGAAGCTCTGACATGTCTGATGCCCCACCATGCCTAATCCCGGTAGACACCCTTGTCGTTTATTTATACAAACATGGGTAGCTATTGACGGGCACATTTAATACACATACACACCAAGCCATTCAAAGGGGATTCGACAAAAATTCGACCAAAACTATGCAAGAAACCCCCCTCACGGTTAATAAAACACACATCCACTGCCAGATGTGTAATACTTTTTATTTTACTCTCTGGAAAGGGGAAGAACATCACTTGAGAGTCACAGCGTGCTCCTGGCAGAGCCCAATGCTGTGTTACACCCACCATTGCCTGCTGAGTGCCACACACCTCTGTGTTGTATTCCACTAGCTAGTGCATATGCTATGACACTCTCTAGCCCATGTGCACTGTAACACCACCGCGTGAATATGTCATGCTACACTTGCCTTCGCACGGGTTATATTGCCCCATCTAACGTGCCTTCCTCGATGCCTATGTTATAACGCACAGTGCTATGCCATACATATTACAATCTGGGATCCATATCTTTGTCACAGTGCATATGCAACGTTACACTCCCCAGCACATATTTTATATTGCAACTTTAGAGACTAGTTAGGTTACACAACACTGCCCTGTGCATATTACACTCCAAGGCGCATATCGCATAGCACACGCTAGTGCCTGTGCTATCTCGCGCTCTCCAATGAATCTGTAATTGCGCACATTGTATTGCATATTATATTTCACGCCGGTTCATCTTATATCACACTTTTTGGTGCATAGTTTATACCATACACTATATCTAGTTTTCATTTTCAATCGTGCTCTCAGGACTATGTTCTATATAACACTGTGTTCACCTACCCTTTTCACGGGCATTACATAGGGGGTGGAGGGTCAGGGGGTGTTTCTGCCAAGTGAGCCCGGAGTCACAGTCCCAAACGTCCTCTTCTTCCTGAATAAAAGTGAGATTATGCTGCATACTTGTTCATATTTTAAGTAGTTTGCACAGACACACATTTTAAAAACAATAAAGTTCCTAATACCCACCTTCTCTGAACAGTTAGCTTGCTGCCCCATCCCCCTCATCCTCTGTTGTGTGAATCCATGGACTAGCCTCCTCCCTCCTGCCATGCATGGTCTGATGTGCTGCCACTGCCCTCAATTTAGTATGATGTACCAGTCCACTCCTCCTGCCCTCCATTGCCCAATTCTATGCCCCATCATTGACCTCCTGCTTAAACTCTGTGCTTAGCTTGCTGCCCTTATTCTCCTTCCCCCTGCCCTCCGATGTCTTTGTGCATGCCCCTGCTCCATCCTTTTTGCCCACCATGTTCCATGGTCCTGCCACTCCTATCTACTCTGAGTGTTCTGTTGAGCTGCCACTCCCCTCCCACCTGCCTAGCATTGTCAGATGACTGTAACCTGTCCCTGCCACCTTCACCCTGCCTGTCCACATGCCATGCCCCTATCCTCTTCCTCCTGTCCTACATGGTCCATTGTACTGCCACACCCTTCTGCCCTCCCTGGTCTGTTGTGCTGCAACTGCTCCTCCTGCCTGCCCCGTGCGGTCTGTTGTGAGGCCCCTTCCCCTGAACTTTCTTGTCTGTGCACAGGTCCTGACCCTCCCTTCTATCCTCCATCGTCCTTTGTGCATGCCCCTGCACCCTCCTTCTTGCCCATCATAGACATTGTGCTGCCACTAACCCTCCCACTTGCCATGCATGGTCTTCTGTGCTGCCATGGCCCCTCCCACCTTCCCTGTGTGGTCAGTTAGCTGCCCCTGACCCCCTCCCACCTTCCCTCCATGGTCTGTGTGAAGTGTTGCTCTTCATGGTGTGTATTGCTTCTAGTGCCCATCCTGCCTGACCTCCATGGCTATCTTGCTGCTCCTGCCCTGCCCCCTTGCCCCCAGCCCTCTGTTTACATGTGCAGACCCCTACTCCCTCCCTCCTGGCTTGTCGGTTCCATTGAAAGGCCCCTGATCCGTCCCTCCTGCTCTTTATCGTCTGTTATGCTGCAGCTTTCTCTCATGTCTGTCCATTATGGTCAGCTAGCTACCATTGCCTCTTGCCCCTCTGTTCTCTGTTGTCCATGTGCATGGTCCTGTCCCCTCCCTCTTGCTTTCTATGGATTGTTGTGCTGCACTCCCGTCCCGCATGCCCTGTGTGGTGTATTGTGCTGCTGCAAACACTGATGCCTGCCCTGCAGGGTCAGTTTGGTGCACCTATCCATGTCCCTCCTGTCCTCTGTTATCCAAGTCCATGTCCCTACCCCATTTCCTTCCATGATCCAATGTACCATACTTGCGAACATTTTGAACTTGGTAAGAGGGAGATTTTGAAAAAAAACTGGGGTATTGATTTTCCCCTTTGAGTTACATTGAAAAAGAGGAGATTGTAGACAGGAGACAGATCAAATAAAGCCCATTTGAGCTTAAAAACATTGGACGTTTCCTGGCTGAATCGGGTCTGTTGGCATGTATGGTTGCACTACCATTGCCTCTTCCTTCTGCCCACAATGGTCTATTACATTGCCACAGCCTCTCCTGCAAGTCCTGTATTGTTGGTTTGTTGCCCCTGCCCCCCTTTCCACTGCCCTCCATAGTCTGTTGTGCTGCCACGGCCCTTCCTGCCTGCTCAGTGTGGTTAAATTGTTGCCTTTGCACCCTCCTACCTGCCTTCAATTTTCAGAGTCCGTGCCCCTGGCCTCTGCCTCTCAACAGTATCCTAATGAACAACTAGATTGCTAACATTCTATATTTATTACAAAAGTGTGGAACGCCTGACGTCATCTTGATGTAATCAAAACTGTAATACCTAGAGCATTTCCTTTAGAAATTACATATATGAGAGGGTCTTATTGGCATCAAAATTATGGTTAGTGCTCTAAAAGACTAAAATAAGGACATATTTTCTGAGTTTTCAAATAGCGACAAAGCACTTTTAAATTATTTGTTATCTTTATGTTTTTTTATCCAGTTGACCACTTGATTAAATGTTGCACTTAGGGGAGAGGATGTGGTGTTACTTCCAGAACTGCAGACTTTGCAACTGGGGAACCAGGTTGGAGTTTCTGCTTCAGCTCGACATTCTGTGATTGTGGTCAAATCACTTAGGGGCATATCAACAACAACCGGCGATAATTATCGCTAAGCGCACTTAGCGCTAGGATAATTATCGCCGGCTAGCGTTGATTTGTATCGCTGAGATAGCGTGCTATTAGCAACGCTTATCTCAATAGCGATAAAAATCCTCACGCTAAGTGGCTAATGTGAGATTATCGCTGGAAACCCAGCGATAATCTCACGTTAGCTTGTTGATAGGGACAGACAAACTTAGCCATGATATCCTCCTTCCATAGGATATCATGGCTAAGTCAGAAAAATACCAGACGTAAAAAAGCAGCGTTTACCGCGGTTAGCGCAGCTTTTTTTGTCTCTAACAGGGTTATTGACATTCTTGATAATAGGAGAAATGTCGCTTAGCGACATATCTTTTATTATTTTACTCTGGAACGGTCCCTTTGCATCTCATTAGAGATGCAAGGGGAAGCGTAGAGTAAAAGGGTGCTAACATGCGAATTTTCATGTTAGCACCCTGTTGTTGATAGGGTGCTAGTTTTATCTCTGCTTTTTTGGCTTTTAAAGCCAAAAAAGCAGAGATAAAGCCCTTGTTGATATGCCCCCTAGTCTCCTCATGTCTACAACCAAAATGAATTTGTTCTTGTGTGATGTAACCAATGCTCATGTAAAGCACTCCAATACCTGACAAGTCTGCATTATATAACACTGCAAAAACACAAAATAATAAGTGTTTTGCACACTTCTGTCATTGGGCTATATTTGGGCTACATCTGGGTGATTTTGGGCTACATTTGGGCTCTTTTGTCTCCGGTGGCCATCTTGGGAGATTTATTTGTTTTGAAGTTTCCTAATTTCATCATGTACTGCAGTCTCCTCAGTAGGAAATGCTTTCAGTTTTTTACTTTGATTCCATCATGAAGGTATTCAGATATGTCACACATTTGCCATAAATTCTGAATGTTAGCACTCTAGTTGCTCATTAGATCACTGTAGTAAAACTACTGTTCACCATGGAAGTCTGCTCCTGGTATTAAAAGTGCATGTTTCAGTCTGCATGTCAGAATTTTTTAATGAAATAGAAGAGGATTTGAGAAGTCACTCAAAATGTGCCCTCATTTTGTTTCTTCAGCATTAATCATAATTTCTATGGCAAAATGAACCCCCTCATGGTGTTCCTTTTTAAATTAAATGTTTTAAGTGTTACCAGTTTATTCCAATCAAGATGGCTTCAGGTGTGCCATACTTTTGTCATAATGAAGACAGTAAGCGCTCTAGTTGTTTTTAAGAACACTCTGGGACATTGTCATTGGGCTATACTTGGGCTACATCTGGGTGATATTTGGGCTACATTTGGGCTCTTTTGTCTCTGGTGGCCATCTTGGGAGACTTATTTGTTATGAAGTTTCCTAATTTCCTCATTTACTGCAGTCTCCTCAGTAGGAAATACTTTCAGTTTTTTACTTTGATTCCATCAAGAAGGCATTCAGATGTGTCACACATTTGCCATGAATTCAGAATGTTAGCACCATTTTTGCTCATTAGATCACTGTAGTAAAGCTACTGCTCACCAGGGAAAACTGCTGCTGGTATTGAAAGTGCATGTTTCAGTCTGCATGTCAGAATTTTTTTATGAAATAGAAGAGGATTTGAGAAGTCACTCAAAATGTGCCCTAATTTTTCTTTCTGCAGCACTAATCATACTTTTTATGGAAAAATGAACCCCCTCATTTTGTTCCTTTTTAAATTAAATGTTTTAAGAGTTACCACTTTCATCCAAGCAAGATGGCTTCAGGTGTGCCATATGTTTATCATAAGTAGGACTGTTCTTTGGAACACTCTGGGAAGCTGCAGTAGAACACAAAGGAATCAACTGACAGTCTCTGCCCTTGTTGGATGTACATGTTTTACTGAGAATGTCAGACTTCATTCTCACATGACTGAGAAAGATAATGTGAATTTACAGAAAATAAGCTCTCAGTTTAGCTTATGGATCACCTTCCAAACCTCTGTGGGAAAAGCATGAGAAAATATTTTTCTCTCAATCATGACATCCCAGCAGAAGGCTTTTTCACATGGTGAAATCACCTTAGAACATACCACAATTCCTAAAATGAGTATGGTACCATCAACAAATGATTTATAATGTAACTAAAGTCTTAAAACCTTCTATTAACTGCAATGCTTTTTAATGAGGTGCTATCATGTATATTGGTCCCAAGATGGCTGCCAACACTTCTTGGATGAAGTGCTGACAGCCAATCAGATCTCAGGATGAGATGTGTGGTTAGGCTCCGCCCACATATATATATGATTTTACTTTTGATTTTCTCAGGAACTACTGAACAGATTGACACCAGACCTGCAAAAGGCACTTCCCTGACCTGAGGACTACCTCTCTGCCAAATTTCAAGTAATTCTGTTCAGCCGTTCGGGCTGTACCTTGGACTAAAGAAAGGTCCCTATGGAAAATTGCATGGGGATAATGCGTTTTGGGACCCCCTTTTTTCTCAGCCCCCGCTTGAAGAATCCCCCCGAGACTTTCAGGGTAGGAGCGGAGCGGAGCGCCCCACCTATTTTGAAAATTTCGCGAGGATTCGTCAACCGGCGCCAAATTTATTCCAAATAGAATGTTGCGGATTTCCTATGGAAACACGGTCCTAACTATAACTATCTACTGGCGACCGCCAGTAGATAATATATATATATATATATATATATATATATATATATATATATATATATATATATGCCACTAGGAATCGCCTCACAGGATGCGCTGCATGAATACGCCAGAGACGAACACGGACCCAGAAGTAGGTGCTCTTAATTCTTTATTTTAATCCATAACCTGCACCTCCGCCATGACGCGTTTCGACCTACTGGAGGCCTTGGTCACATGACGCTAACGAAAAAAGCCTGAGTTTTTAAAGTGCAAGTGCATGATAACGTGACATCGTAGCCATGAACATAGACAACAGATTTTAGCGTCGTTATTTTGAAAACAAATGTCAACAGTATTCTTGCCATACAAGAATTTGTTATAATACATTTTAAATACATTTTGATCCCTAAAAAACAACGAAAAAAGGTCACAGAAAATCATACACAAAGAAATAGATAAAAATATATAAATCAATTGGCAAGTACTTGGGGGACACCATGCAATCAAGGAGCACATATGGCTGAGAAATAATTACATGAATATTATTTCATTGATTTTGAACAGCTTATATGAGAACCCCGTCTGGTTGCAAATCAAGGTTGTAAACATTTATCGCATGAAAACCACGCCATTCCTCATTATTTGGTTTGCGCGTGAACCCAACCTGAATGGATAACTAGGTTCGTGTCAGATTGATTGAGTTACTACCTGTAACTGGTTTAATCCATTTCAACTCACATTAAACATTACCCCACGAATAAAGGAGTTAACCACTTCAATTCCTGAGACCTTCTAAGTATAACTACGTTCAAGAAAGTATTGTTAGTGCTGCCAGTTAAAAAACAACATCTGGATTGTTGGTAGGGCAAAAAGGAGGAGACAGAAAAAAAGAAGTGATAACTAATGTTCAAAATAAAAGAAAATACCAAAGGGAAAGGACAATGATGCTCAACAGTCGCATTGAATCCGAACTCTAGCGCGGAACAAGTGCTATAAGATGCTATACAGAATACACCTGCAGGGCAGATATTGTGGAGAAAAGAGTTAAAGCCATGTGAAGAAGTCCTCACTGGCGTTTAACCCGTTGGGTACCTTGGAGTCTAGCTCCAAAATGTACCGCGTCTCTAGTTTTCTGAGGATGGCTTCCCGATCCCCCCCTTGTCTAAGTGGAGGCACCGAATCGATGACAAAGTAGCTAAGATGTTCAAGGTTGCTGTTATGTTTGTCACCGAAATGTCTCGCTACGGGATACGATATGTCATGATTCATGATCGCCCTCATGTGCCTGCAATTTGGTACTACCAATATATTGCAGGCCACACGTACACTCCAGCACATAAACTACAAAATCTGTCCTGCATGTGAGTTTTTTAGTGATCTTACAGGGTGTATTGGCAAATGGAGAAGAATAAGTAGTAGTACTTCTGCCCAACGTGCAGGCCTTGCAAGAGGAACATTTGATGAATCCCTTACTGGCTTGTAACCAATTACTTGTGTTACTACTTAATTCGGGACTGCTCTTTGCCAGCATATTGCTCATGGACCAAGCCTTCCGAAAAGTTACAGCAGGGGCATTAGGCACATTGCTACCTATTACCGGGTCAAGGCGAATGAGCGACCAATTTTTCTTGAAAATCTTACGCAAACTATGATGTTGGCGACTGTAGGTTAAAATCAATCTGGGGGCATCATCTTGGGTAGGTGTCACGCTAGAGGCATTCTTAGAATTGGAATTGATGTTTCTAGTAGTCAGGGTAAGGTCTCTGGATAAAGACCTGGTACGAGCCATTGCCTTGTCAATCACTGCGGGGAGTAACCCCTTGCTAGGAACCTCAGCTTGCTCTGTTCCTGGGCTGATATACAGTGTTCATCCGTGCTGCAAATGCGTCTAATACGCAGCATCTCCCCGTAGGGGATGCTGCGTATGAGATGTTCAGGATGGTGGCTAAGAGCATGCAGCACGGTGTTGCCCGCAGTTGCTTTACGGAACAGCTTAGTGTGTAGATTGCCCTCAAGAACAAAAACCTCCACATCTAGAAAGCTGACTTGAGTTTGGCTAATCTGAGCCGTAAATTGTAGGTTAAGTCGGTTGACATTAATGGCCTGAATAAACTCCAAGGCAGAAGTTCTTGGCCCCTTCCAAACCACAAAAAGGTCATCTATATAGCGAAGCCAAGTAATGATGTTGTTAGACATGACCTCACTAAAGTCGACTTTGAGGACTTGCTCTTCCCACATGCCCATGTGTAAACACGCGTAGCTCGGGGAAAAGCAAGCCCCCATTGCCACGCCTCTTAGTTGTTGGAACACTGTATTCTGAAATAGAAAAAAGTTGTTATTGAGACAGATGTTAATCATGTCCAGAATCATTTTACAGTGGTCCATCATATACATTGGCTCAGTCCTCAAAAAGTATTCAACCGCTTTAATCCCATCATGATGATGAATACTGGTGTATAAAGCAGTGACATCCAGAGTGATTAACCAGTATTCATCCTGCCACTCAATATCATTGATCTTCCTCAAAAAATCGTTAGTGTCTTGTATATAGGATGGTAATCCCTTCACGTGCTTTTGTAGGAAGAAATCGACGTAGAGCGATGTATTCTCCAAGATACTACCCCTGGCCGAGATGATAGGCCTTCCAGGGGGTTTAGCTGTGTTCTTTTGTATCTTGGGAATAAGATAGAAGACCGGCATGATGGGATGGTTGACTTTCAGGAATTTGAATTCCTCAGTGCTGAGAAGACCAGTGCTCTTCCACGCCAAAAGTTTGCTGTAGAAATCGCCCCATGCAGCTTTAACCACCTTCCATTCGCTTCTCTTGTAGCACGACCTGTCATTTAGATGCAACAGGGCCTCATCAACATACAACTTTCTTGGCCACAAGACGACGTTTCCTCCCTTGTCCGATTGACGGACAATAACATTGTCATCACTTTGAATTTTCTTCATCAATTGTCCATAACCATGGTTCCAATGTTGTTGAGTATGCCGAGCACCTTTAACGGATTTGTGTAAAGATTTCAATTGGCAGGTAACCATTTCATTGTATGTTTCTATATTGTCATGGACCATGATGGGGTTGAAAGTGGACTTTGGTTTAAATGGTGTTAAGCCAGGTTTGTTAGTAATGGGAGCAACATCGACTTGTGAAAGATTGTCAACATGGCCTTCTTCTTGTAGCAATTGAAGGTCACAAAGAAGATTGTAGTCACCCACAGTACCTACTGGAGGGCTGGAGGGAATAACGGGTGCTGCACTTTGCGTTTTAGTGGCTTTATCTTTGTTCAGTTCAAAAAACTTGCGAAGTTTCAACTTACGTATGAATTTGTAAACGTCTATGCGGGTTTGCGCATAGTTGAAATTGTCTGCTGGACAAAAAGAAAGGCCGAGGGCAAGAATCTTCTCTTCATTGGTGCTGAGTTGCATGTTGGTGAGGTTAATGACAGCGAGGGGTTTGGAAGCATCGTTCAATGTTTGCGAGTCCATCGCTTCTGACCTCTCTTGTTGTTCTGCGGTCTTTGACCGCTGTTGGATCTTGTGGTGTTTCCTACGTTCCCTTCGCTTGATGTTGTTTCTCCTGCCATTCTTGTGTTCTGCACACGGGGCCTTAAGGTCTGGCGTCTGTCGTGCCGAAGGCAGTCCACCTCTTGCGCCAGGGTAAGCCTTGTAAACCCCAAATCTTTGCTCGTAGAGGCTTGTTCATTTTCTGATTCACTGCCTGGAATGGAGCTAAGATCAGAAACAGAGGATGATGAATACGCCCCGGTTTTATTGCCCGCCAATTGCGATGTTGTGGCAGACTGGCAAACCTTCTGTTTCAGAGTGACAAACTTCCTGGCAAATGTAAATATTTGACCATTTTGATAGTCAATTTTGTCCCTCTGAAATTTAAAGGCCTTTCGTTTCTTGATAGCCTCTTCCTCTTTGGCTAATCGGGTATGCATTTCTTCACGGTGTTTTTTCTCCAAATCGGAGGGACCCAGTTTTTTTATTTGTTCATTCAACTCCTCGATGGTTATTTGGAATTTTAAACGATCGCTTTCAGCATACCTGACCAGAATTCTCAACAAGTTAGCAGAAGATTGTAAGTTGCATTCCGCCCAGTCTACTAGCATCTGAGGATTCGGATTCTCATAGCTAGGTGCCAGCATGATACGCAAACCACGCGGTATGCGTCCAACTTCCATTTCCATTTGTAAACTTTATTTCGATCAGAAGATCATAAAAGTTGCATAAAATACATTTAAGAAACACATTTAGACACTGATAGAAACATTAAAAAATTGGTTTTAAAATAGACCGGGGCAAAATATACATAGCAGCGTAAGATTATTTAAAACTAAGACGCTTAATCCACATTGCATGTAAAAAACGTGAAACAGCAAACACTACAACAGTACTTGTATCACTGGCTAAGATGCGATAGGCTTCAGTACATCTTGTAAATCCTAAACTCCTACATAGAGGGATGAGCCAATATTTCCTGGGGGCCCTATATGCAACGCAGAGGAACAATACGTGGATTAATGTCTCAGTCGACCTTCCACAGGCTGGGTAAATTGTTTCTACTCGTTTGGACCAGTTCTTAGTAAAGTCCCTAAGTGGTAAAGTGCCCAACCTAAATTGAATGTATAGTTTCCTTGCCAGAGGTGGGTGCAATTCATTCAGGAATGGCTCAAAGGTATACTGATCTTTATTTGATAAAAACTGTCTTGAAAGACTGCCAAGAGTTTCATTTCGTTGTAATACACTTAGCCTATACTGCCTATATGCCTGGACCAGTTTTGCACGAGGAAGCATCAAAGAAAATGCCCCAGGATTAGTCCAAAGTTCAGGCAAACCAATCCTGAAGCACGTTTCCTTGATGTAATCAAGCCAGGGAAACTTCTTAGAAGTGCTAAGTGCAATTATTGAGCTAAGGTCACGAGAGTAAGATCCTAGCTCGTCTGTAAGCCAAACTCTTCGCCAATATGTTAAGGGACGTAGGCCTGCTTCTTCATCTATTGGTCGAATTGCCAGATCAAGACGTAGTGGTATTAAAGGAGTGCTTTGTGGTAGGCCCAATAAAAGTCTAATAAACTTATTCTCTGTTAGAGAAAGACTTTTCAGCTGGGAATGGCCCCACAACTCTGCCCCATATAGAGCTGCATTTCTTACTTGCACTTTATAAATTTCTGCCGCAGGGCCAGGGGCCCTATGTGTGGTGTGTTTAGAAATTCTTAATATCGCACCAGATAATTGGGCAAGCCGCATAGCTGCTTTGTCTAGTTGGGGAGCCCAGGAAAAAGACTCTGAGAGTGTAATTCCTAGGTATTCAAATAATGTGACCTTTTCTAGAGTTATTCCATTGAGTGTGGGATTAGGTCGGGTAGTATTAGCTGGATTAAAAACCATGTATTTAGTTTTCGAAATGTTTATTTCGAGCCCGTGGTCAATACAAAATACTAAAAAACTATCTAAAACACGTTGAACGCCCATCGGGGATTTAGATAGCAGAAGGGTGTCATCTGCAAAAAGCATGACTGGAACCTTTCTACCATTGAGTCTAGGGGAGTCACCACGGTCCGTCTTGTTAATATGGGTTACCAGAGCATTAACATAAAGACAGAACAGGGTAGGGGCTAGTACGCATCCCTGCCTGACTCCTCTGTCGACTGGAAAGCGCGCAGTTAGTTGGCCTGCCTTCCCATATCTGACCTGCGCATAATTGCCAGTATGCAGTCTAATGATCATGGCTAATAGGTCCAAGGGGACTCCCATCTCATGTAATACTGCCCAGAGTTTAGCCCTTGGAACCATATCAAATGCTGCTTTCAGGTCGACAAATATCAGATAGAGGCTGCCACCCTCCACTGATACTGTCTTCCAGAATAGTAATTGCAGCCTTAGAAGTTGATCAACAGTTGACACCCTTTTCCTAAATCCTGCCTGTAAATCACTCAGGATATTCATCTCTTCCATCCATAAATGCAGACGATTGAGTAGTATTCTGGCAAACAACTTTTGTGCAACATCTATTAGGCTAATTGGCCTATAATTTACAGGAAGCAATGGTGATCCTTTTTTAAATATGGGAAATATTTCGGCTCCTAGCCATGTGTCTGGGATACTCATACCTTTCATGATGGCATTAAATAGGGTCCATAAATATGGGACCCATATTGAGGGTTCTTCTTTATATAGGTCCCCAGGGATTTTATCAAGGCCAGGTGCTTTAGACGTGGAAAGAGTTTTGATAGCACCCTCCACTTCTGAGACCGTTATTTCGTTAATAGATTCAAATTGGACTAACGGAAGGGGGCCCTCCACAGCAATCAAGTCATCTCCAGTAGAGTACAGAGACTTAAAATGAGCTTCCCAAGCAGATGCTGCAATGTTCGGGAGAATCGGGGATCGTTCGTCCTTGTTACCTGTATTGGAGATAATTTTCCAAAATCCCCTCATATCCTTATTGGAAAGAGCAGTTTTAAGGGCCTCCCATTTTTCAAATTCCCATTTTTTTTTTGCCTTTTTAATAGTCTCATTATAGAGCTTCCTAGAGGACTTCAATATAGCCTTGTTTTTTGTTTTAATTGCATTAATGAGAACAGTTTTAGTTTGCCTACATGCTTTGGTATACCACGAATTAGAAAAATGTTTTGGCCTGGATTTACTTGTGGAAGGATTAAAAAAGGTTTTGAGAGCCAAAGTAAGGTGCAAGTAAGTAGATTCTACCGCTTGTAGGTCCCAAACGCTTGGAAGTGGGGTGAATAACCTTTCAGTTTCAAGAAGCGCTGGGAGGATCAACCCATAAAGTTCTAGCATTTTATCCGGAGTGCGTTTAACTGAGTCCCATCTAATTCTTCTTTTATTGTTGTCCAGAAGAAGGTTCTGGTCAGCCGTAGGGCCAGTAGTAGAAGATACTTGAGGGACAGGAATTAATAACTCAAGCAACAGCGCATCGTGGTCGCTGTCAAATCGAGAGATGACAGAAAAATCAACAATGCTGTTCCAAAAAGATACCTCCACCAAAATATAATCTATTAGGGAAGAATAATTATCCCTTTTAAAGGTAGGTTTCCCCGGCTGGTCTGATTTTAAACGGCCATTACAGGCCCTCAATGAATGCATAAAGACAAATGCATTAATTTGCATAACTAATGGAGTCCATGCCTTTACCTTCTGGATTTGGGGATCTGGTATAAGATTACAGTTATCTTCCTCGTTATCTAATATATATGGGAGATCAACAAGCGGTTTGTATTGACAATTAAAATCACCCGCAATTATTAATCTGTCATGTTTAGGTAAATCTAGTATACAAGTAGATAGTAAATCAAAAATCGGAGAATCTTGAGATAGGCTTGTTGGACGTGAGTAAACGTTTATAAGAATTAATTTAAAATTAGGTTTAAAAAAAAGGACCAGACCTTGAAGATCCAATGAGAAGAAATCCAATTCAGAAATAGTGCAATCTAGATAAGTCGCGACCCATATGGAGAGCCCACCGTAAGGTCTACCCCTTTTCCCCTTAGTTGCTACTACATTATAGACCAAGAACCCTGGGAACAATGTAGGCACAAGCGACCAGGTCTCCTGGAATAATACAACATCATGTTCTGATATAAACTTGGACCACTCTGGAATGTCTATCTTTGAATTTATACCAGCAATATTCCAAGATAAAATCCTGATTTTAAGGTCTGAGCAGGGGGCTATGGTGATTTGAGATTCAGTATGAGGCGTCTCCACATTGGCTGCGTTTATGGTTTCCTCCCTTAAGTCTGGTTCATTAAAATTTGGCAATGCACAATAAGTTGACAAATGGGTTGAACTAAATAAGTTAAAACAAGATCCACTGGCATTAGCATTTTCTTTCATGTGTTTGATCGGGATTTGTGTTAAGGGTAAAAGATTATTCCCTAGTCAGTCGCACTCTTCTAGATTGGAAAGTGCTTCGAATCTATTGGAAAGTGGTAACGTATTAGCACAAGATGAGTTGGCAGTGGTTGGGACACTAGACTGTACTATGGAACCGTTTACCCTGGCTAAGCTTGTGTTTTTAAATTGACGTTTATTATAAAAATAATCAGATGTTAAAGGCACTATTTCATATGATCTCCTTTGTGGGGGAAAAAAGTTTCTAAGGAGAAGAGGCAAAACATTAGTGTTCGAAAAGTGTACAATGACACAGTCCCCTTTTAACTTCTTCTCCTGGGTGCCCACCCAATGAACTCTTCTCGCCATAATGATCTTGCTTACAAGTGATTGGCATACCCAGTCAGGGGCATTAAGATTTGACGAACTCCAATATGCACATTTGTCCAACTTCCAGATAGCGTGATAGAGAACGATGCTCCCACCATTTCGCGGTCTCAACTCGCATGGCCTTTTCTAACTTTTTAAATAGTTCTTTCAGATCCGTGTTGCCCACCCTGGGAACCTCCGCGGAACTAGTCGGTTCAGATTCAATGACCGGAGAATCGTCGAACATTTCCATTGCCGCCTCCTCACGGCTTCTCGCAGCGCTGGCGGCCATGGTGCCCAGGTTACGGAAAATTAATAATATTGTAAATTCACTTTGACGGCACCGCCCCAAATGACGATGCTCGCGAATGTGAATACGCACACTTCTTAACCGGTCAAAAATGCCAATCCGCCTACCTTTGCAGTCTTCACGGCCGCCTGCAACTCAGGCCGGCTGGCCTCTGGCTCACGGTAGGGGTCGTAGCTGCTGACCGGGGGCTAGCGCAACCGCTCTGACTAGGAGCTTGTAGAACTTCCGGGTGACCAGAAGGATGCTTCCTGTTGCTGAGCCCAGGCAAAGAAGGGGTCCGTGACACTCCGTAGAAGCTGAACGGAGAAACGATAAACGCCACTAGGAATCGCCTCACAGGATGCGCTGCATGAATACGCCAGAGACGAACACGGACCCAGAAGTAGGTGCTCTTAATTCTTTATTTTAATCCATAGCCTGCACCTCCGCCATGACGCGTTTCGACCTACTGGAGGCCTTGGTCACATGACGCTAACGAAAAAAGCCTGAATTTTTAAAGTGCAAGTGCGTGACAACGTGACATCGTAGCCATGAACATAGACAACAGATTTTAGCGTCGTTATTTTGAAAACAAATGTCAACAGTATTCTTGCCATACAAGAATTTGTTATAATACATGTTAAATACATTTTGATCCCTAAAAAACAACGAAAAAAGGTCACAGAAAAAATACACAAAGAAATAGATAAAAATATCTAAATCAATTGGCACGTACTTGGGGGACACCATGCAATCAAGGAGCACATATGGCTGAGAAATAATTACATGAATATTATTTCATTGATTTTGAACAGCTTATATGAGAACCCCGTCTGGTTGCAAATCAAGGTTGTAAACATTTATCGCCTGAAAACCACGCCATTCCTCATTATTTGGTTTGCGCGTGAACCCAACCTGAATGGATAACTAGGTTCGTGTCAGATTGATTGAGTTGTTACCTGTAATATATATATATAATTGTAACATTTTGTTTACAGTTATATTTAGTATCGTATTGAGGCTTTGCAGATTCTTAAAACAATAACAAATGGCCGGTATTTGTCTCTTGGAAAGGTGGCGACCCTAACTTGTAGTCCTTATTTTTCATCAATGTATGCATCAATCTTTTTACTTCGAGACGTTTTGGGGGCGCCGCTTGTATGCAGGAGGGTTGCAGATGTCCCTTAACATGTCTTGGGGCCTTGAAGGCTCAGGCAGGGCTGAAAAGCATACAAGCTCCCATGGCCCTGTTTACATCAGTAGGTCTGCAGCTAGGGGAGGCTTGTGCGGGGTCATATCAATAGGAAAAGCTGGGGTGAAGTGTTACTAAGGGAATGGCACCATTTGTTCATGATATTCAAGGAGAATCTGTGCTTTGTCCTAACTGGCAGCCCGGTGCCTTTAAACATGTCCCGAAACAAACCCCGTCCTGAGCACCAACTATGCTTTTAGTACTTCAGGCTGCGCGCCCATTTCTTTTGACTCACAGTAGTAGATTCAGGCAGCTGTCATAAAATAGTATTGTATCCTGTCTAGCTTATAACGTTTTAATCAAATCTTAAGTTTTCTATAAATCTGGCAACATATTATGTGAAAAACCCATGCTTTAACTTCCATGAACCTGGAAGACTGCAATAGGCCCCGGTCCCCTGCCCAGCAGGGGAGGTGGCTCTCTGCAGCTCTGTGTCGAATCCCAAGCGGTGGGGACTAGATTGCCAGATGGAAACCGAATTTGGGTGTGGCCAGGAGGTGGGCAATGGGATACTGCTAAATAGTGTTTGCATATTAAAAGTTACGTGTAGTTAATAAGCTGCCTTATGGTCGCCTTGGAACACTCCAAGGCATTTTCAGCAGTCAAGAGTGCAGCACAAAGCCTCGTGCATCAAAGGATAAGCACGGGGAGGTGATAAACTCATCCTGGTGGCTCCTATCATGTGCGCATGTCTTACGATGTCCCGTTACACATGGCACCCACCAGTTTTATCTGTAGAACCTTTGGGTACTGCTCCGCCTTCAAATCACTTAGAAATATGCCACTGGTGTGGATCCTTATACCATAGACATTTAATTATACAGGTCTTCAAATGAAAAATATTCCGCTATTTAATTCACCCAGTTTTTAGGTCTCGCCTAGCGTTGCAGCGTGCAAGCGCTGTCACGGTGCAAGATGTATTGGGGTAAAGGTATTTTCTGTAGAGGGACTTCTGTTACCGCCCATGCTTTCAATTGGGCAACGTGGATATTTATTTAAAACGTTGTGTTCTGATTTGTTTGCAGCGTTTTTTGTTACCGCCCTGTGGCTTTTTTTGACACGCCCATGAGACAGCTCTACGGAGTGTCTTGCTCACGCTGTCTGCACGGGCCAGTCGGCTCTCTGATTGGTTGGCAACTGCCAAATAAGCTTTGTGATTGGTGGACCTTGTCAACCAATTGGAGAGCCAACTGGCGCGTGCAGGCAGCGTGAGCAAGACACGCTGTAGACTCTTTGTCCCAAGGGCGTGTCTTGCTTGTCTAAGCCGTGTGTTTGAATGCATGTGAGGCCGGCTGTATTAGCAGCCTCCGACCCCCCTTTCAGTGTTCATGCGCTAACATCTCTCCCGCTTTGCTTCATAAGCCACTGCTAATGTGTGCAGAATGCCTAATTACACAAAACAAAGCAGCCACCCCGGCCCCGCCAGGCTCTCCCTCCCAGCGTCTGCCGGGAGGAGGGGGCAAGGAGAAGGAGGAGGGTTGGAGATGAAAGGAAGCCACCGCCCATGCTCCAGATTCCATGTTCTTCGCACTTTTCCTCGGACCTTTCTGGCGCCCTGTGGCATTTGCCAATGGGAAGCCTGCTGCAAAAGGACTGCATGGCGGGTGCCCCGTTCGCCTAGATACTCCAGCTTGGAGAGAAGAAATGCCTCCCGGCTCTTCTTGTTTATTCTTGTTATCACCTGCACACCGGCATTTGTAAAGGCAAAAGCAAGCCTTCATGCCCCAGACTGCGCTTACTCACAACAGACGTGGGGCACCTTAACCTACGTGGGGGAGTGAAAGTACCTCTCCTCTTACAAGCGGGTGCCACCCGCAACCCCAGAAGCATGCGGTGTGGTGTGGTAGAACACAGCCCCTTTGTAAAGCACGCTGTTTGCTTACTCTGCATCGCAGGGCATTCTGGGACGCCTGATGTTGGTCCTTGGGAGCGTGGGGTCTGCAAGAACTCCACCACTAAGACGGGTCCCTGACTGTGATTTTTGAACTTACGTTATTTATTTTTTAATTAAAAAAATATATAAATATCTTGTGTTCTTCCTTGGTGGCAAAAATGAAAAGGCTGTCTCTTACAGCCCAGGCTGCTGCAGCCATTTACGAAAGAGCTACCTCCTTCTAAGTTGTTTTTCTTCAAATCAAACACTGAATTGTTTTCCTAGAATAGCAGCAACATGTGTTCACAGGCGGGTAGGAGTCTGGCTGGGACCCGATACTTCATAAGTACATGGAAGAGGTGTCCTGGGATAAACATGACAGGGACAACAGAGGACCCTCGAAAACATTTCCCTGTCCCTATTGCCCCCCCACACAACCCCATCTTCATTGCCGCCCCTGGGTACTGGGGGCTTCCAGGTACCACTTTGCAGAGTGACACTACTCCGAGCTCCACAAACCTTGGGTTCGAACCAACTACCTGTCAACAGAGCGTGTGGGGTGGCGGAAGCGCACATGTAGACTCTGGAGGTACAGGTCATGGCGTTGGTATGTCGGTGCAAGGAATAGGGTGAGGAGTAGCGACACTCATGAGATGTGGGGGGCCACAGTCATAGTACTTGGGGTTCGAGGTGCGCATTTTACCAACCTCGGAAGACGGTGGTACTCATTTTATCGACCCCAGGAGACAGAAAATCTGTCTGGGGACTTCGGGTGTGGGCGAGGGTTGAGTAGTGTTCAAATTTAGATAAGCTCAATATATATCTGTCTCAGAATAACAAACCTGTGAGGGGGCATGAATGTCTCATTGGGGGTGTAGTTGCAACATTTAAGGGTTCTCATTTGATTGGTGGTGCAGTTTCCGGCAGCGGCTCTTTCAGTACTGTCTTCTAACCGAGCCTCTCTCTGGATCCCAGCTGTCTCACAATGCGCCGTGACTGTCCTTCCCCCTCACCCATTCTTCAGATACATTCCCCGCCAGACCTCCCTTCCCTATCTGTTTGCTTCTGCCCCCCTCCCGCCCCTGCCATTGCACAAGCTGGGACCTTCCAGGCTCTAACTGCTATTGTGCTTTTCACGCCACGCACTGGGTAAGAGTGAACTTTGGTTTAGTGTTAGCTGCGCAACACCGTCTCCATTTCTCTTAACATATGTGGCCAGAAAAAAGCGGCGTGGGTTACCAGCAGTTTCTCAAGGTTGCTTTGCACAAACTATTCACAGGTCGAAGAAGAGAGCGTGAGCGCTGTGAAATCGGACACTCTCAGCCTGCGAGGCCACTGACAACTAAGGCTCATCTTTATTAGTTGGCCACTCGGGGTGCCTCTCTTCCCTTAAGCCCCCCACCCCCTCCCGTGCCCCCCCCCTCGCAACGCCCCCCCCCCCCCCAGCACTTGTGTACGGCAAGCAGCACAAGACCAATTGTAGGTCCAAGCTTTTTTTTTTCTTCATTCTGGTAGATAGAAATGTTATTGTCTTGTTGACTGCATTTTGTAAATGACTGCTGCTGGCTTGCTTCCCGTTCAGAGGGCAACAAGGTGACATTGCGCCGTTTACACTTTGCCATGCATGTTAAAAACACAGTACCATATGTGGCTTCCCAATACCAGGTGAGCGTGGGGCTTCCTGTTCTTAAACACAGCCTGACTTACTCACGATGGCAAAATCTGCCATCTTAAACCTTGCTGCAGAATGATCATTTTATTATTTTACAGAGTGCTGTCGCATTCGGCTCAATGTGGTGTTTATTGGGAGCAGGCTTTGATTAGAAACATGGTGGAGGTGTAAAACGCTGCATTTGTGAACTCCCCCGCCCCTTCTCCATGCTACTTTCCTAGAAACTGTTATGTGGGGCAGCGCACACGGGGAGTATGTAATACTTACCCACAAAGCAGCGTCCTTTCCTTTTTAGGTCTCGCCTGAGGCAGCGCTTTAGCGCTGCTCTCACAAGAGCTTTTGTTAAAGGGGGATCTGGAAGTGCAAACGAGTGCTTTTCAGGCCTCCAAATACAGTGCATGGGCGCCGGGCGCGCGCACCATTTGGCAGCCTGAAAAGCACTGCCTGATCACTTTCACGGCCGCTTTGATGTCCTCAGTGAGCCGTGCGGCCACTGAGGGCATCAAAGCGGCCGTGAAAGTGCACACCATTTGCCACCCCCTTCCTGCTTGTTGCCTTTGCTTCCTGTCACGCTACACTCCCTTACTCTCCCACCCGGACCTCTTACATAAACTAACGGGGTGTCTTACACTTTTTTTTGTCATTTCTCATCGTGATGCCCTTTTCCCCCCACTTTTCATCTGGCATAACTCAACCCCCCCCCTCCTCTCTCTGATATAGCTTTCAATAGTAGCGATTTTTTTTTCCTTCAACCGCAT
Organism: Triturus cristatus; assembly: GCF_964204655.1. Lineage (NCBI taxonomy): Eukaryota > Metazoa > Chordata > Amphibia > Caudata > Salamandridae > Triturus > Triturus cristatus. The sequence goes on along the minus strand of NC_140579.1, from coordinate 980,982,544 downwards.
TTCAAAGGTAGTTCCAAGGGGCCCATTTGAGGCCGAAAAGCGATCTATAAATGACTCACTTTTCTCTGGGGTTTGTTCAAATTCTGTAGGATTTCTTTCACCTCCTTCGTCCACGTCCCGTCTCTATGTCCCATACCTCCTTCATTCATTTACACCTCACACCCTCTACTCCCTGACTCGTCTTCACTCCCTCACATTTTCTGTCTCCCTCTTTCTCCCTTCATTTCTACACTTTCTTCTCTATTTATCAGAAAGTCTTTTTGTGTGTGGCTTTTTTGCAGTTTTATTTACTGCTGACTCGACCCGAAGGTATTGGAGTGCTTTACAACTCCCCCACTTCTTTCCTCTTTAATGATCTTTCGCCTGCCACTGCCTCCTCTATGATGTGCCTCCCAACTTCTCTGCTACCACCCTTGCGCCTTCTCCTGACTAGACACCCTTACTGTCATTTCCTATGTTTCTCTCTCCATCCTTTCATCTCCTGTACCCAGCACTTCTACTTCCTTTCCCCCTTCCCTTCTCGTGAACTCCACCAGGTCAGTTCCCTCTCCCCGCACTCCTCTTTCTTTTTAACTTTTTCCTACCTCACTTACCATCCCGCCTTATTCTCCTCCACTACTCTCCCCCTGCATTAGTCCATCCCCTCGCTACCCATCAACGCTCCCTCCTTCCCCTGCTGTCCCCTTTTCGGAGAGTTCCAATGTTTTCATCTCTCCTTTTATCACCTCTACCCTCAGCCCCCTTCTTCATCTCTTGCCTCTTCATCTCCTTCCCCCCATAAGCCTCACTGACCTGCACTCTCCCTCGTCAGCATACTTCCCTCCTTTACTCTGATTTTATTTATGCTTTTTGCATTGTCTTTATTGCGATTAAAGTCTAAACTCTTTAAATCTGGGGTGATGAACGACGGCTTGTCGGCCTACTTCAAAGCGGCGAACTCCCTGCACGCATGAGCGGCTTCACAAAGGAAACAGGCAGCCTCCCCGGTAGATAATGGGGGGGGGGGCTCTTGTACTGTTGATGAGGACTTTGTTGAGGGAGGGAGCAGATCACCGACATTACGTTTTACCAACGCAGGTCCTTAATACACATTTTTTTGCCCAGCCTTATTTCAATATAGCCTTTCCCCTGCGCCTGCTATGGCACTCTTCTGAAGGGCACAGTACTACCCCAGCAGTCCATAGGGAATACATTCGACACTTGTATGCACCTCGAATCGCTTTTAGGCGCTTCTCCTCGGGACAAGCTCTTTTTTTTTTCTTTTTACGTACATTGCATACTTACTAATTTTACATTCTAAATCCTCCGATGTTGGCAAGTTGTATAACTGGGGCAGAGGGAGTCAAAAACACACGCTTCTCGGCGCTATTCGGGGGTATGTAGCGCTATATCATTTAAATCTCGCAGCGCTTCGAACAAGCATTTGCAATGCAATAGGTCTCGCAGTTATATGAGTTTGAGCTATTGGCATTATAAATGACAGTGCCTTTTATTTATGTTTTAAAAAAACCAAACTTAAATAAAAAGCATTGTCATTTACAATGCAAATAGCTCAAACTCCTATAAATGCGAGACCTATTGCATTGCAAATGCTTGTTTATCTTGTCCTACCAGATGCCCATCCTGCTCCCAGGCTGTTTTCAATTTTCAGTTCACCTCATACTTCGCATTGCAACGCAACAGGACTCGGATTTACGCGAGTTTGAGCTATTGGGACTGTAAATAACAATGCCTTTTATTTATGCTTTGGTTTTTGAAACATAAATAAAATGCATTGTTATTTGCAATGTCAATAGCTCAAACTCGCGTAAATACGAGACCTATTGCATTGCAAATGCAATAGGTCCAGTGCCGGACTGGGAACCAAAACCGGCCCTGGCAAAGTGCTCGGCGGCACACCCCCTCGGAGGGGTTGGGGGTGCCGCCGAGTTCTTTGCCAGGGCCGGTTTTCTGCTGATTTTGCAGCTATGCTGCAAAAACGGCCCTGTAACAAAAACGGCCCCCAGGGCCCCAAAACTGGGCCCCACCAGTGCGGCCCACCGGGGGATTGCCTGGTGCCCGCTACGGCCAGTCCGGCCCTGAATAGGTCTCGCATTTGCGAGAGATTAAGCTATTGGCATTGTAAATGACAATGGCATTTATTTATCTATTTTCAAAACCATCACATAAATAAAAGGTTCGTCATTTACAAGGCCAATAGCTCTAAATTTTGCAAATGCGAGACCTATTGCATTGTAAATGCTTGTTAATTCGGAGGCTGAGGTTTCTAACTCTGTCTTTGGTATGGTGACTACAGAATGCCATTTAGTGGTGAAATGCTGCCACCTTGTGGCAAGTAAACTAAATTTCACGCGGATCTGATTTAGGCTGTTTCTTTTATTTATTTATTTTTTGCATATTTATATAGCGCGAACTCGACCCAAAGGTATTGGAGCGCTTTACATGAGCACTGTATTTACATTACACATTCAGGCACGGGGAGATTAAGTGATTTGCCCAGAATCACAGGATGTGGACGCGACCTCGAGGCGCGAACTCTGGTTTCCAGCACCAAAGTCGGCAGCGTAGCCGACGGACCACATCCTCTCAACTCAATGTTATGTACTAGACCTTCGGAAGTCTGAAGCTGCCTATATTTTAAATTTAAATTTGATATTTCCCCCATGCCCCATCTGCCATACCCTCCTTGACACCCATGTACCACTGCATCATACTCATCCAAGGAACGGGCGGAGGGGGAAGGGTTGGCTGTCAATGCATTTAATTAATTAGTCCATTGTAATGTCATTCACATTTTACTTCCGCCGACCACATCTTCAAGGATGGGACAATGGGCCAGAAACTTCAGCCATTGGTTCTCTTCTGTAATGATTGTCCTGACTGGTCTCAGACCTGGCAGTAATTAACAAGCATTGAAAATGCAACAGGTCTCGCCTTTGGTTAAGTTAAAGCCATTTGATTTGCTAATGGTATTGTACAGCAAAGCAAATGGCTTTAACTTAATAAAAGGCGAGACCTATTGCATTTTTAATGCTTGTTGATTAAAATAATTTATTGTAATCCGTATTTGTAAAAGGTGTTTGTTGAACAAATAACCAATGCTGCTTTAGGTATGGCTAAAAGCACTTGCGCAGTCTTCTTACATTGGCATATTATTTTTAATATTTCTGTGGCTCTGAAGGATGACCGCCTTCGATGTCGTGGGCTGCTAATATCCCCAACCTTTTCTTTTTAGGCTGGTGCCCATGTTTGGGAGGGCACAGGGTGAGAACCCAATGACTGCTGTGCCATATAAGCTTATCACTGCATTCAGAGCAGTCATGAGATGCAAAGAAAGCTCCCGAGTTAAAACAAAAGGAGTCCGCGTGAGGGCTATAAACTGCAGAATCATAGAAATATAATGCCGCTTGTAGAGAATGTGAGAGAGACTTCTTGACATAGAGTAGGGTGTCCCCCACGCTTTGAAAGGTTGCAAACCCAAGACTGCTGACACTTCAAACGTAGGGTGAATTAATTATCAGCGGAACAGGACTGACTCCTGAGTTGAGACACTGCAGCACCCAGGCCCTCTGATCTGTCTCGTTTACAAAATGTTTGTGAAATGTATTTTCGCCTGATGCCCCCTGAAGGCACACCCCGTACACTCTTATGTTGGGTGACTCCGGGTCGCAACTCGCAAGTAATGGCTGCAAGCTAATTGATAGAGAAAGGCTTGTCTGACTAGGCCCCTTGGAGTCCTCCCTTTGCATTCCTAAATTCTGTGAAGGAGGCAGCTTTTGCTCGCACAGGGGTGGAGGGTGGGGGGTGGGGGGGATGCCTCTCCGAGTGCAGATGATACGCAGTTTCCTTGTGGCAAGCTTTGCTTCTCTCGCCTCCCATTCTCACTAAACACGCCTTAACCAGGACACTTGCAAAAAGAACTGTTGATGGACAGAATGCAGAACAATGTCATACATTCACCCCAGTACAGAGATCTGGGCCTAAATCCATCGTTTTTTTGCTCACCATGCCAATCCAGTTTGGACCCAGCCATATGCAAATCAGTCTTGACCCTGTGCCCCATGGGAACAGTCCAGCCCAAACTGCCAGGCCAGGTCCTCCCTGGACTGGAAACAAGCATCCTAGGACCGGTTTCGGGGTTTCACCCCTCTTCAGCCAGGATAGCTTGATTCCAGTGGCATGGAGAGCACGGGACTCACGTCTGAGCCTACCAGTCCCACTCGGGGTGACAAATGCAAAAAGAACTGTTGATGGACAGAATGCAGAACAATGTCATACATTCACCCCAGTACAGAGATCTGGGCCTAAATCCATCGTTTTGTTGCTCACCATGCCATTCCAGTTTGGATCCAGCCATATGCAAATTAGTCTTGACCCTGTGCCCCATGGGAACAATCTAGCCCGAACTGCCAGGCCAGGTCCTCCCTGGACTGGAAACAAGCATCCTAGGACTGGTTTCGGGATTTCACCCCTCTTCAGCCAGGATAGCTTGATTCCAGTGGCATGGAGAGCACGGGACACACATCTGAGCATACCCATCCCACTCGGGGTGACAAATGCAAAAAGAACTGTTGATGGACAGAATGCAGAACAATGTCATACATTCACCCCAGTACAGAGATCTGGGCTTAAATCCATCGTTTTTTTGCTCACCATGCCATTCCAGTTTGGACCCAGCCATATGCAAATCAGTCTTGACCATGTGCCCCATGAGAACAGTCCAGCCCGAACTGCCAGGCCAGGTCCTCCCTGGACTGGAAACAAGCATCCTAAACTGGGGTGGCATGGTGAGCTAAAGAATGATGGATTTAACCCACATCTCTTGACTGGGGGTGAATGTTTTGATTTGTTTTGCATTCCGTCCATCAATTGTGTGTCTTTTGCTTTCTTGCCCTAAGTGCGCCAGGTATGCTCAGACGTGAGTCCTGGGCTCACTGTGCCACTGGAATCAAGCTGTCCTGGCTGAAGAGGGGTGAAACCCCAAAACCGGTCGTAGGATGCTTGTTGAATGTCTTTTTCTTAACCAGGACACTGACAGCTCAAAAGCATGGGTGAAAGCTGTCTCCCATCGTGCTTGCCTAAGAGGGCACATAGGCGGCTGTTCTCAGTGGCCGGGCGCCCGATGTATGCGCCTGTGTGCTCATCAACATTTCATGTAGGGTTTTTCAGAGCTAAAGACAGCCCCGCTTCCGCCCTGCATGACTGAAGCATGCAGCAGGCAGCCGGCGCGCTTCACTTTCTCTTAATTATTACAGCGAGCAGCAGGTGAAGGGAGTCCTGGGATGCGGGGAAGCTCTGAGGGGCCCAGCGGCTTGTTGGATACAGCGCACTGGCAAGAGAGGGTTGGCGTCGTTCTCGCGCTCTGTGTGTTTTTTGCCAGATCTGTGCCTCCGATGTTTTGAAGAAAGGGTCCCCGGCAGCAGAGAATAAAGAACAAGTCAATGGAGCATAATCACGTCTACAACACCTCGCTTCTTTCTCACAGCAAGTATGGATGTGGCTTGGCGTCTGCACCTGTGATCTATTACAGCATACTGCTCTGCCTGGGGATGGCAGGTGAGTCTTCGTTTTGTGTACATTGTCATTGGGTTGGTTTGGTTATGTGTACGCAGACAGCAGACAAAACGATCTTCCCACAGAGTCTTTGACCATTGTGTTAGGAAGCAGGTTAGAATATGTTGTTTCAGCGCCACGAAGCCCCTTGAGGTGAATATGTGCTTTGTAAATCAATGTCATGTTATGTTAAATTACTGTACTTTGTGTCATTTTATGTTATCCTGTGTTAACTTATGTTTTGCTGTGCTGTGTTGTGTTATGTTGAGTTGTGCTATGTTATCAATTTATGTGCATTAAATTGAGAGTCGCCTCTGTTGGGACTGGCGTTAGCTTGGCAGGGAAAGGCATATGTTCTGCTAAAATCATTGAGCCATCTAAGGAAGGGTATCCAAGAGTTTAGAGTGACATACCTGCATGTCGGTCTGATAGAGGACGTAATATTCAGGGTTGTGTGTCTACAGAGCTGGCAGCTGTCTGTTTATAGAACTGACGTGAAAATTGAAAGCAAGTTATTGAGGTTCTGAGAAAGACCTCTTCATTGTGTTGGAAAATAAAAATACAGCTTTGGACTTTTTCCCTCAGTCAGTTAGAGAAGTACTGAGCCCTGTGCCAGCGTTCTTCTCGTGAATATGAGGGTAAAAATAATTGAACATGAGCGGCGCCCGAACGTGCGCAGTGAAGTTCGCGCTATAAGGTATGAGCTGGACTTCAGGAATGGGCACCGTCTTGCTCTCTGCAACCTGTTAACAAGTGGATGTCTGCATGTTTTTGCTGTCAGTTCTCCCGGGGCACAAGCAGGCATACACTTCTGTCAGGACAGCTGATCGCAGCAAAAAGAAAAGCACACGCGAACCGGCATTTTCGTTGCTATGACAACGAAAGCTTCGCAAGATGGCGTTGGACTGTCCACAGTCCGACGGACATGCGCATGCTGTCTGCTTTAGACAAATGGCAAGAGCAGCCATGTTTGTCCATGCAGACGCGTGCACGCAAGCCCTTCGCAGAATCGATTCCAAAAGGTACTCGCAATAGCGAGGGCAGCGCATGTGCTGCTTTCGCTAGGCTAGACCTAAAAACTCACTTTGATACGGGACCCGATAGTCATATCCTTAACACTGTAGGGAAAACACTGATCGATTCCTCAACTATTACTTTAAAAACCCTTAAGGTAATCTATGTCAGCTCTGCAGTCTCTGTTTATATTTCATGTTTTACTTCTTCTTGCACCCCTTAAGATTATTTGCATATTCCAGATTATGTGTTTCTCAAGTTTTTTTCAAGCAGCATATGACTGCTTTGTAGTGCATACTGTGAACCGAGTCGCCTCCAGGTGTCTGGGTGAGTTCAGGTTGTAGGTGAGTGCTTATGACTGGGCGCAATCTGGAACTGAGGCTGAAGGCAGGGCGAGTTTCTCATAATTGACCCCCATACTATACATTTATGAGTAGCGCCCAGTGTGGCTGGATTCTTACATGTGAAGGGACAGCTGCATTGGGACTGTGTCTGCACTTGTCGGGTCTTGGTATTGTGGCATTTTGGAGATGGAAGTCAGCACGTGAGCCTTTCAGTCACTGCAATGGTTTGTTGTCTTCAATGGGAGGGTGGTCAGATTCTGGTATGCAGGCACAGGGACTTCACTGGGATGCCATCACTTTGATGATCACAGACTTTATGAGTGGGTGCTGGAGCTGTTCACGAGTGGCTCCTCCAGAATGGCAGAGAAGCATCACCCCACAGCCAGCAGCAGCAGATGATAAATAAAATAACAGAGTTATTGCAATTTTATTTATACGCTGTCTGTCTGAACCCCGCAATAACTATAGGGCGGGGCTGGGCATGTCAGGGAGGAGGGGTAGAGTGCACTCATAAGTGCGCATGTGTGCTTGGCTGGCCATCCTAGGCCAGCTAAACACTCATTCCCACTTATGTTTCTCCAACCCAGCTGTGTTACACAGCAGGGTTGGAGAAAAGGCACAGGCTCCAATGCACCATCAGAGCAGCAAACAAGGCCGCTCAGACCAATCCTGGCGCTGCTCTCATGTGAGAGCAGCGTCTGGATTGGGTGTGGAGCCTGTGCCCTTAAGCCCCATCCGCGTCTGGCCCAACGGAAACGATAAGACCAGTGAGGAAGCCGTCAGTGAGAGCGGAGTAGCAGGTACGTCTTTTTCTTTCCTTTCTATTATTTCAAACCCTCCCCCCCCGCCCCAAGCCCCTGCCCTCCTCCCGCGACCGCCCTACCACATAAGATAGGTGGCGGCCACCACTGGTGCATTTGGGGAAGCATGCATGGCCTAATAGTGTCTTTACAGCAACAGCTCACTCCAGGTAGACTGCACACTTCTATACAGTAAGAAGGTATAAGATAAGGGCTTCAGGGGGCCAGATCTCTCCTAGTCTCAGAGCCGACAATAATTAAAAACAAGATTGAGACGTTCCCTATCGGGCTGTATATTCATATCCTTAACTCAGGTGATGAAAACACTGATCGATTTTAAATGTAAAAACGTTATGGCAATCCAATACACAGCTTTACCTTTGCTTACATTTCAAATTTACATGATTTAATCTTGCATTCCCTAAGAGTGTTAGGTATTTCCAGGATATTGTGTTTCTGTATTTGTTTGTGTAGCATATTACTTTTGTACAGTGTGTACTTTGAATAAGTCGCATCCAGACCACGAATGAGAGCTTTTAAGCTGAGGCTGAAGGCAGTGTGAGTTTCTCTCACACTGCTTGTCAGTGGGTCAGAAAGTTGTTCAAAATACATCGGCATCCAACCCTAGGCCTCTCTGCAGAACACACAGAGCAATGGTCACATTTTCCAGTTGCAATTGTGATTCTGTACAAATTTGTGTGACGGAGGTACACAGTTGTCAAATTATTGACCAGGCAAAACTAAAGGAAAATGTAGTGCTTACAGGTGAGTGGGTGCTGATGTAACAGAGATGTGATGAGGTGCATTCAGGAGAGTTAAAAGAATGTGCTGAAGAGGAAAGAGATGAAGTGTAAGACATGCAGATGGAGGGATGTGGAGTGAAAAGGCACATACATGTCCAACATAACAAGAATGATTGAGGCACTCCGAAGACCATTTTTCCATCCACATGCCTCAGTAATGTTTAATTCAGTCTCAATTTCAAAATCAAAACATTTTTAATATTAATTATTAACAACAAAATAGTCTAATTGTTGTTGTTGATCATTTATCTTAAACAGCTTACACCTATTGAAAAAGCCAATAGTACTGACTGGTTTAAAGTGAATGTCAGTTGTGGCACATATCTGTATGCAATACCAGAAAGCTCAGAGAAGACCCAAAATACCAGCACGAGAATCACAGAAATTTACTTTATATGTTCAAGCCACATTCTTAATTACGTTGGGCAGCCCCTTTTAGAGACTCCCCACTTTTTTCATCCAACTTAAAGCCCTAGGACTCGGGAAGTCCATGCTTCATTTCCATCCCAAGCCTCATTGTTGCACTTGCAGGACGATTTTGGGTCGAGCTACGCAGCAGTCGTAGGTCTCCAGCTTTGGCGGTCTCTGATGCACACAGCTCCCCACTGCATTGCGCGCACCTGAGTCTGCACAAGCAGGTTCTCTACTGCCTCTCTAGGGGCCTTTTTACACAGAAAATTCTCTATTTCTCCTGTGGAAAAATAACACTTTCTGTCTTTGGTATCGGCCAGTTTGACTACTGTGTATAGAGCTCTTCCAAATCAAAAAGTAAGCTCTAAATAAGCTAAGGGTATTCACTTACATTCAGAAGTAGTGGTAGTTACTCCCAGCCATCTCGGGTGTAAAGTTGTCCCAAAGGTCTGGAGGAAACCAATCATTTAAAAGTGGATCTTCTTTGTGTTTACAGTTCAGTGGTAAATAGGTACCAAAGGTGTAGCGACACCCCGGTTTCCTTGGAAGGAGACATTCCATACATTCCCCTGTCTTTTGCAGATTGGATCCAAACAACCTTCTGGAAAACCATGGACTTTTGTTGGGCTCGTGCTTCTCCTGCAACTTAGTACACAGGATGAGTGCAGTGCTTAATTTGTGAAAGAAATGAAGTGCTCGGAAGGCTACTGCAGTCTGCACCATGCGTTTCCCCTGCCAGTGCTGCCAATGACACAACCAACATAGCACCTAGCCATCACACTCCTATAAGTGTGACAATTCAGACAATTTTGGGGCACACAAAGCTAAAATAATGTCATGAGAGGCTGGTTTTATTCATTTTCAATGTCGTTTGTCTCAATAAACATGGTTGTTGTGCTCATCTCAGACAACGCCACCATGTGGTGGTCTGTCACTAGAGCCGGTGCTGAAAGATAAATGTTGGTGCCAAGCACCGGAAACCATCAGCTTAAATTAGGTACTGGCTGGAGGGCTCCCTTGGGGTACCCCCCATACTCCGGTAACAGCCTTTAAAAGTCTGCCAGCAAGTTAGTGCTGCTGCCGAACACAGACACAATTCTGCCCTCCTTCTGCTGAGCAATGCTCGAGCAGGGGAAAGTAGAGCAATAGGTTTCCTGTCACAGGGAGGTGTGACCACCTCCCAGACAGGACTTAGTAGATTAGGCTGGGGTGGGGCACTTACCAGTGCCACCAGACTGCTTTGAATGGCACATTTGGTGCCCTTCCTGCATACTCCAGTTTGAGTCAGAAAAGGGAGCCCTTGGCTCTGAATCTGGTGCGAAACGAGGAACAAGACTCAAGCCTAAAACTAGGTTGCTCTTCGACCGTCTGGACACTTGGACTTCGACTGGTCTAGTTGCTCTTCTGTTCTTCTTCGTTGTCTGTGTCTGTGCTTCTTCCAGTTCCTTCAACAGACCTGTGGGCATCAAGGACACCCAAAGTAATCCCCCTTGGAGTGATGGAGCTAATCCCCTACATCTGCAGGCACCGCAACAAAGCTGAATGGTTTCCTGCTCCCTTCGACCCACAAACTTCCTGAGGCTCAGCAACACAGGTAGTGGTCCTGCAACTCCCTCAAGGCCTGACCTGTCCTAGCTGTAATTTTGAAGCCAGAATCCCTTGATGGAGCCCCTGAGACTAAACCCTGTGCACTGCGTTTACTTGCCATTGCCAAGGCTTGCTGGCTCTGCACTCCAGAGATCTTCGGGCTACAAGAAGCTTCAGCCTTCAGCATCTCTTCCCTCCAAGATGAGCATCCTCACCACATCCTCTGCCCCTGGCCCTTCATCTTTGGTGAGCTGCTCGAGGTCCTCTTGCGACTTCCGTACCTTCCGTCTGTGCGTCTTCCTGAGGGACTACTACTGCTTCAGTGGGCTCCCCTGCTTGCTCAGGGCCTGTTCTGACTCCCTTAGTCCTTTAGACCTTGCTGCTCCCAACGTTGATCCTTCTTTGTCTTCCACACCAGTTGCGGATACCAAGGCTTATTGGTGCTCTCGCCGGACACCGACCACCTAGTCACTGACATCCGACATGGGACAACTTGTGCATGGCTCCTGGTCTTCCTCAGCATCGCCTGGTCTTCACAGCTGCAGCGACAAGATCGACTCTTTTGAACCTCCTTACATCAGATGGCATTGTATCCCCATGCCTTCTGGTCACGTCCGAGAAGCATAGACTCTGTGCCCTCTGCTTGCAGCATCTTCACTACCAGAATCCACTCTTGGATTTCACCAGGCTCCTTCTTGAACTTCTCCAGAGGCCCTTTCTTCAAAGTCTTCCATTGTCATCTACAGAGGTTTCCGAAGTCTCTTCAGCCCTATGCACTTGGCTTGCCTGGTTAGGTAACCTGGTTCCCAGGGCATCCACGGTTGGGGTGGCTCTCCAACCTTCTGTCCTCCAAGTGAATTCTTCAAGGTCCTAAGGGAAGGGTTCTTCTTCTTTAAAACTGCAACCGCAACTTCTCCATTGACCGCCATTGGGCATGTGGCTGTGTTTCCACTCTGCACACAGCCTCCAAGGGGTTCCTAGGTACTTGTCGAAAACAATGGGAGAGCTAGGTACTTACCTTGGGTGATTCCTTGTGTCCCTGGCTCCTCTGAGTCTTCTGGTCCAAGTTCCGTCCTCCTTTGAGGTTTGCATCCCACTTTCTTAGTATATGGTTTGTTCTCCCCACTGGAGACCGCTGTATTTTGTGCTTCTTGCCTGACTGCAATTGAAGTACTCTTGTGTATTGTGTTGATAGCTCCAGGTAGGAGATATACTAATGTGTTAGTGAGTGTTGTGTAATAAATAGAAGTATTTTTATAAACACTGTGTGTTTCTTTTTCATTTAGCTCACACTATTGATTAAATTGGTAAAACAAGCTGCTTAACACTCTTTCAAGATCAACCTGAAGGCTGCTCTCCACAGCTACCACTTTAAGAGTGTTCTATGGTTATTAAAGATCCCTAAAATCACCATTAGGGTTGCCTGTACTAGTGCAAGGTGCATCACTTAAATAAGTGTGCACCGTATAGTAAGCCATCCTTCTGCAACTACCATAAGAAAAAACAAGAAAAGGATAGAGAGAAGCAGGAGCAAACCCAAACAGACCCAGCGAAATGAGTGCAGCTTAAGTTGAAAAAGACTGCCCTCAAGGGAGCAGCATTGGCTGCAGCCATGTAAATGGCACAAGTCAAATAGGGGCTCCACCGCAAACCTTTAGAGGGTTCCAAACAGGTAGTCCAAGAACACAAACAGGTTATGGTTAGTGGAGGCTAGGGAGACTGGCCGCAACTAGACATTAGGGAGTGCTACTATTGCTGCAAGAGGGATCACCTGTACAGGCATGTGGGACAAAGGCACACCACGGCAGCAAAAGCAGTAAACGTTAGAGAATAAGTGCCAGCTGCCAGAAAACCTCAAGCGATAGGATATGGGTAAGTTCCCTCAACAGTACCAACCACAGGGTAATCAGAACATATCAAACACTCAGTTGCAAGGAGGTCCGCTGTTTGCCACACAACTGCAGAAGGGATCAAGTAATGGGGAAAGCATGTGGCAGCAGCAACCACAGATAAGGAACACAGCACAAAAGGGACCAGCCACAATGCCTGCCTTCACGCAACTACAGAGCCAAAATTCATAGTAAAATCTGGCCCACCCAGTAGATGAAGACAGGTAGTAATAATCCCAGTAACTTATACCCCAGTAGCTCACCTCCAATGATAAAGACAACCAGCATCACCCTGCTCTCTTTCCCTAAAAATTGTATCACGTCAGAAAGGAGTAATGGACAGCATTTGGGCTCCAAAAACTTCCAGTAATTCAGGGCTGTTGTGGGCTGTGTCAATCAAGTGTTCACACTAAGTTCGGCATCAAAGGTTATTCCGCGGGAGCACAGAATAATCAGGTTGACAAAAGGGTCAACAGAAACTAGGCCCCATTCTACTGCTGATCTCCCGGGGTAGTGCTCAATGGCCACACTCCAGGGGCAGTGCGGTCTAACAAATGAGAGGTACAACATCTAGAAAACTGTTTAAAAACCTGACACCAAGGTCCTGCAGCCAAAATTTAATGGGACACTTTCTAATCACCAAGCTGAAAGGTCCCCATTTTCGGGCATCATGCCCACGCCTAACAATTCCTTCATGGCGTGTAGTCCCAACAGTGCCCCAAAACGCTCTAAAAGCCTCCGAGTCAATGGAGGCCTCCATTTCAGTTATAAACTAAGCCATCCTCGGTGACGGGACAAATGTTCCTCTTGCGCCAGGGATGACAAGCCCCTAAAATCCCACAGCCCCCACATGTGATAGTCAGTAAGCTGAGTGGCCTCAGCATAGGGTGATCAGACCTTCCGGATTTGTTTTGGTTATCAGTCCCTGCGAAGTTTAGTAAATCAAGGACTTATCCCAGGTTTTTGAAGAGGCCCCAATGAACAAGCTTTTATGAGTTTTGGTGCAGGAATAGGTGCCAGTCTCTTATGGTCTGAGTAATAGCCATACTTAGTTTTTGCCCCTTAGTGCCCAGGAGTCTGTGTTTGCTCCATTGATGGTTGCTGTCTCTCAAGGCATTCTGCGCCCCTCTGTGATGTGAAATCGTAGTCCTACTTCTATTTTTGTGAAATGTCCCGTTTTTTGGCTTTAAAAATCTGGTCACGCTACCTCAGTGTGATGCCGAATTTGAGACTCCGGTTGGGGGTTCACTCAACCTTTTTCACCATTCCAGAGATCAACATGATGAGCACCAATTTTCTTAGGCAATCAACAGCTGTATTTAATCTGAGGAGCTCAAGAGACGCCAGCCAAAATCTAGGGACAGCAGAACCACCAGAAACGCTGATTGAAAGCTGAGTGTGGTCCAAGGTAGAGGCGGGTACCAAGGACAGAGGCTTTCAAGCCTCTATCCCTGCTCCAGATGCAACTCAGTGTACCGGGTATACCCCTTGCAGGTTTACCTCCATTCCAAGCACCGTCCACTCACATTGCTCCAATCTTGCAGGCACAATCCTGGAAAACAGTCAGCCATGATATCCAAATCCATGGGGTGGTATAGGGGGTGGAAGGGACCACGGAGCAACCTCTGACCCCCTACCCGTGGGGCAAGTGAAACAATGAATTACGCAACTCAAGAAAGTGCCTAAAATTAGCCCAAAAAGCAGATTCCAGATAAAAAGGCGGGGTCAAGATCAGCCAAAGCCAGGTATCTGAGGCCACAAGGGAGGGCCACGTTGCACACCAGGAACAGGGAGGTGCACAAACATAAAAACGTGTTCCCGGCGCACGTGGCAAGAACCAGCAGCACGCCCCCTCTTCCCAGAGGCGCACATGTAGCGAACATGTAGATTGAATACCACAACTCACAGTAATCGCAACTGGGGGAATTATCAAAGATAGGTAGCTACCAGCAGGAAAATAGTCTTGGGAGGGGACCGCGCAGCAACCATGCTCTTATGCACACATCGGGTGTGGCACTTTTGGTAAAACTAGTGACACCCATAGAACTATGCTAAAAGCCACAATATTATCCCTCTCTGAACTCATGAGACTGCTTCACAAACATACCTAACACTGATCCGACCGCCCAGAACAAAATATCGGAGAAGGTCCGAAAACACCCTAGTAGGGCACAGAGGCGGGGCTCAACAGCTTACCTAAATAAGATTTGTCTCGTAAATACTGTTATAGTAATCACCCTTACTCTCCTAATCACCGAAAGACTTATCCAACATAGGTCGCCTTCCGATAACTCACTAGGGGGCATATTATCAAGCAGGGCGTTAAAATTATCGCCGCTTTAGCGGCAGAAAACTGCCGCTAAAGTGGAAATAATGGGCTTGATAATATGCCGTAGAGAATTCCAATAGAAGCCCATGTTGACACCAGAACATGGGCTTCTATGGGAATTCTCAAGGGCATATTATAAAGCCCATTATCGCCGCTTTAGCGGCAGTTTTCTGCTGCTAAAGCAGCGATAATTTTAACGCCGTTTCTTGATAATATGCCCCCAGATTGGGAAAAGTAGTTTGATGGGATCACAACTATGGGGTAAAGTTATCCAAAACCATTGAGAAAGGACCATATGTAACAAGCAGAATTAACAGATTTCGGTGCATTTGGGCCTTCCAAATGTAAGCCAGAAGACATTTTGAAAAATGCCGCCTGAATCACATGCTAGTATGGGTACCCACAATTACAGAATGTACAAAAAACACTGCGCCTAAACTCCATATCTTATGCCCATTTCAGATATACATTGATTTCCTTAATACCCAGATTTCACTATATGATTTGGTCTTTACATGGTACACAATGAAAAACCATTGTATGGTGCAGCTCAGTTGCTGGACTTGGGTACCTC
Source organism: Triturus cristatus (assembly GCF_964204655.1). Taxonomy (NCBI): domain Eukaryota; kingdom Metazoa; phylum Chordata; class Amphibia; order Caudata; family Salamandridae; genus Triturus; species Triturus cristatus. The sequence continues at coordinate 980,967,240 of NC_140579.1, read as the reverse complement.
AGGTTCTTGGAGAACCTCCAAACCCTATATATCCCTGCAAACAGATGGGTCTAGCGGACGTAATGGTATATTTCTTTTATAAATCGGCCATCCTGACAAAAAATTACAGATGAAAAAGTTGCACAAATGGCCGTTCTTTTCCTACTTATTTTCAGTATTTCTTTATTTCAACAGTTTAGTTTCTTTGGGAAAACCTTGTGGGATCTGCACATATATCCCCTTGCTGATTTCCAAATTGTTTGTTCTTTTCAGAAGTCTACAGCTTTCCTGAATCACCCACGGGTTTCACACAAGTTTCCACCACAAACTGGAAATAGGTTGAAAGCACCAAAAATAGAAAAAATGGTCCACCTTTTTTTCAAAATGCCAAAACTGTGTTCAAAGATTTGTCTTTTTGATTCTCTTCTGTATGATCTTGAAAGCTGGAATGATGGTAACTTTAGCATAGCAAACTTTTAATTGATATCATTTGTAGGGGAAAATAATATTTTTTTGCTAAGCACTTTTACACTATTTTTCCCAAACAACTGAAAATTTTGCTATATATTGCCTATTTTCTCAGTCCCCTCCAGGGGGATCCACAACCCTGGGAACCTTCAGAAACCCCAGGATGTTGGAACAAAGGCCACATATTTGGTGTGGATACTGTATGTGGTCAAAAGGTTATGGCGGCCTAAGCAAAAACTACTCCAAATAGCCTAAAAAGGGCTCAGCACTGGGGAGGGGGGGGGATAGCCCCCACCAGTTAAGTGGTTCATTTTAAACAAAATAAAATGAAAACACTCTACCTAGCAAATGTTATGCTTAATTGTTATATAGTACATTTAATTGAAAGTTTTGTTTAGTTAATGGTAATTACATTTTAATGTTTAATAAGTTTAAAAGTGTATTTCTCTATTCATTTGTAAACGAATAAAATATTTAGAATGTTTGCAATATTTTTAAGACAAAAATACACACATAACTTTTTTTTTTTTAAATAAATTTTATTGATTTAAAGAACAAACGCATTAACAGCACAGGACAGTTTTCAATGACACAAGTCCTTACCTCAGAAGTTAATTTGGAATACAGACAGATTATTGGTTGAGCGAGCCACCATGACATATGTGTACAGAAGTGCGCTTTGATACATTTATTCCAGTTGATTTAGCCATTTGCCCCAGACCCTGTTGTACTTGGTGAGGCATCCATGAGCCTCAAATAAGGGCTCTTCCTGAGCGGCACACCAGGCCACTCCTCTGCACCATTTTGCTATGCTTGGGGGTTTAGCCTGCGCCCAGGTAGCTGCAATATCCCATTTGGCAACCGCAACTGCGGTCCCAAGGAATAGTCTGTCCGATCTAGAGCCATCTAGGTCGTCCATTACCCCAAGGATGAGACGATTGGGATCGTGGGGGACCTGCCAGCACAAGACCTGTGTGAGTTCCAACTCTATTGCTGACCAGTATGGGCAAGGTTTGGGCTTTTCCAAATCATGTGATAAAAATCTGCCGGTGCTTGGCCGCAGCGCATACAATTGAGGGAGGGACGCAATTCTGCCTTATGTAGGCGTGCTTGGGTGAGGTAGGCTGCGTGCAGATAGTATAACTGACTGAGGCGAAGCTTGGCTGAGGTTGTGATGGTTTTGGGAGCCATAAGGGCGTCACACCAATCCTCCTCCTCCAGGGGACCCAGCCATCCCTCCCTGCGGGCACCAAGCGGATCAAGGGTTGCTTGGCCATTATTGACCAGGGTACGGTATATTTGAAATACCCCTCCCCTCCCTGATTTCCCCTTCATGACCTGAGCTTCTAGCAGGCTGAATTCGGGGAGTGATGTGCCTGTTGAGATGTGTGCACTGAGGGCATGACGAAGTTGCAGATATTTATAAAATTGTGAGGTGTGGAGGGTGTAGCATTTCTGCAGGTCTTGGAACGCCCTAATGTGGTCGCCTACCCAAACGTACCCTAATAGTGATATCCCTATGTGATCCCATTGTCTGAATCCCGTGAGGTTCATCACCTCCCTTAACCACAAGCCTTGCCAGAGAAGCGTATGTTGGCTCAGTCGTTTGTCCCATTGTGTGTGCCGCAGGACCGCTCTGGTTATCGGTGGTATCGCTTTAAGTATTGGGTTCTCGTATAAATATGCTTGTATTTGGAGGAAGTCTATGTCCTTGAGCTCAGTTTTGTAGGCCGCGTCAGACCAGCCCCTGGTGAACCAGTCATGAATAACAAGAGCCTGGCGGCTATGTAGTATAGGTGGAGATCGGTCATACCCATGCCTCCGTCAAAGGGTGGGATCCTGCATCAGGCGAGGGCAACACGTGGTCTCCCCTCTCCCCACAGAAACCTCATGGTCCCCCCATCGATCTCCTTAAACCAGCTGCGCGGGAAGTGGAAGGTGGTGTTCTGAATGATGTATAAGAAGCCTGGAAGGATCATCATTTTGAACAATGCCACTCTTCCGATTGGGTTGAGTAGTAAAGTTTGCCAGCGCTTGAGATCGTCCTTGGCTTTTTTGACCAATGGGGTAATGTTTAATTCCCATTCCAGCCCGGGAAGCAGAGCAACCCATATCCCTAAATATTTGAAGGACTGTCTCCTTATGGGGATGGTTGATTGCCAATCAAAGCATTCCCAAGAGAGATGAAGGGGAACAAGGGTAGATTTAGCTGGGTTGAGACGGAGGACTGAGATGTTTTCGAAGGCTTGGGGTATCCCGAGGCATCTAGGACCAGAGCTGGCTGGGTCTGCCAGGAAAAGGAGGACATCGTCCGCATATATAGTGCAATTTAATCGACATGATGGTTTCCCCACGCCCATCCCTGGACCAGGTGGTCGGCCCGAATGAGGCAGGCTAAGGGTTCCATTGCCAGTGCGTATAGAAGAGGCGAGAGGGGGCACCCTTGTCTTGTGCCTCTCTGAATTGGGAATGCCTTCGAGAGGGCTCCATTGGTAAGTACTCTGGCTCCGGGACTGGAATAGAGGACTTGGACAAGGAGTTGGAATTGGTGTCCGAGGCCCATCGTCTGAAGGGCATCGTCCAAGTATCGCCAGTCTACCGTATCAAAAGCTTTTTCAAAATCGACAAGAAGGAGCGTTGGGCAGGGAGTAAGGAGCTGGCGGTGGGCTAGGGCGAGGTGAAGGCGTCTTAGGTAATGTCTGATACCGCGTGCTGGCATGAAGCCCCATTGGTCCGGGTGGACCGGCTTGTGTAGAAGGGGATGGAGCCACTGGGCTAGGATTGTGGCATATATTTTTATTTCCGTGTTGATTAATGAAATCGGGCGGTAGTCCGCACAAACGGGAGAGGGCAGCTTGGTCTTGGGAATCACAACAATAGTTGCCACAACGGTCTCGGGGGGGGGGGGAAGGAGCCCACCTCGGCGACGAGTTGGTAGAGGTCTACGAGACGGGGAACCAGCACGTCCCGGTAAGCCGCGTAATATTCTTGCAGGAAGCCGTCTGGTCCTGGTGTTTTACCGGCCTTCAACAGGGAAATTGCACCATGTATCTCTTCTGGGGTAAAGGGGAGGTCTAGTTCTTCCGCTTCTGCCTCGGTGAGGCGAGGGAGTTGAGTCTCCGCCTGGCATAGCATGTCTGGGAGGGTAGCTTCTGGTTCACGAGCGGAGTATAACTGGACGTAATAGTCTGCAAACGCCTGCGGGCGATGTGTGTTGGCTGTTACCCGAGGCGTCTTGGACTTTGGGGATTATCCTGTTAGCTAGGGGGTAGGAAATTAGACTGTGCAACAGCTTCCTGTTTTTATCACCCCATCCATACACTCGGGCATGGAAGAACGCCACAGCATCATGGCCAAGTCCAGGGAGATCTGTTTGATCTCATTTCGAATGGCCGCGAGTTGCCTGTCTTGACGAACATCAGAGGTCCCAGTGAGGGCTGTTTCCAGCCGTGTTGCTTGTGCCTCAAAAAGGGTTAGGCGATCATTCCGTGCCACACGCTTCGCATGCACCTGACCCCTAGCTACTCCCCGGATAGTGGCTTTACTTGCCTTCCAGAGGGTGCTCGGGGAGGGGACCGGACCCTGATTTGCAAGGAAATAGTGGCGTAGTTCCACCTCTATCGCTTTCTTGACCTCTTTGTCCTGTAGGAACCATGCGTTCATCCTCCACACCGTCCGAGGCGTGTCTGAGGTTCCACCCAGGTGCAGAGAGGGCTGAGTGATCCGAGATTCCCCGGGGGAGGATAGCAATAGTTGATATGCTGTGGCAGTCGGGGGCAGGCAGAAGGATCAGGTCAATGGGGGAGTGGGTGTGGTGGGCCGCTGAGGTATGGGTGTATTGAGAACCTCAGGGATTCCAGACCCTCCAGACATCGCACAAACCAGTCGGCTAGTTTCTTTGCATGGGCCAGTCTCGTGGGGGTGATATACCAGTCGCGTCAAGTGTTGGTTGCATAACTGCATTGAATTCCCCTCCTACCACTGTCTGTCCCAGGGGAAGGGAGGAGATTACATCAGTAAGGCGTTGGAGGGTAGAGGTGAGTGTTGCAGGTGGGACATATATGAATGCCAGGTTCAGGGTGTTCCCTTCTAGCTTCCCGGACACGGTCACAAACCGACCTTGAGTGTCTGCCACGATTTGGCCAGGGGTGAAGGGGAGCCCTCGCCACAATAGGATTGCAACCCCTCGTGAGCCCAGTTCAAAACCAGAATGCCATTCCCTGTCGAAACCATATCATGCGAGGAAGGGACAGTGGGCTCCCAGGAGATGGGTCTCCTGAAGCAGGGGTATGTCAGGCGCTTGGCACTGGGCGTACTTGAGGACTGCCGTTCGCTTGATGTGGTCTAGAAGTCCGTTCACATTCCAGGATAGAACGTGAAGGGACTTACCTTTGGTGGTCTGTGTTGTGATTGGTATGTAGAATGAATGGGCCTAAGGGCACTGGGCCCCAAAGGGGTCGATACACTTCAGTATAAGTGTGTAGGTGTGGCTCGCGCTGTATGTTGTACATTCTTGTGGAGTCAGTGCAGTAAGCAAATGTCAAAGTGCTGTAAACATTAGAGAAAGGTAACCATGGCAGATTCAGACCTAAAAATACCCAGAGGACAACGGTCCCCTCCCTTCTGCCCTCAAACCTCCCCCACCATATACTTACGGAACCAAAGCATCTGTCGCCCTGAAAAAGAAAGAAAGTAAGTTAACAACAACAAGCTAAACTGAAACGCTTAGCTGGGAACTGCGTGGTGGTGGTGGACCCCTCCACAATATCGGATATGATAGTGTCATTATCATGCCTCTGAGTTTTGCATTGTCCATGTGATATATCTTCCCTCATTGTCCAGTCAGGACCTCCGTGATCCATGCACCCACATCTCTGAGTGATTCCCTGGAGCGCAGTACTTCTGAAGAGATCATAGTCTGAAGCCATGGGGTTTGGGGCCCTGGAGGGGTCCGGGACACGATGCAGTTCATCCGCGGAGCTCTCTTGGCTTTGATCTCGTGAGACTGGAGGGACAGCAGTGGTTTAAGGCCCATGAGCACCTGGGCCAGGCGACGCAGACGACCCCCCACTCAGCTCATCGGCCCCTGCGGGATTGCATGCGCCTCCCTTGTTGCTTAGGGGAGAGTGGGTCAGTCATCTGTGTTCCAGACGGCCCGGTCAAGGATGTAGAGCGGACCCGGCGGGATCATTCCTCAGTCAGCCAGGTCCATGCAGACTGTGGGGTCTCAAAAAAGGGCGTCTTGCTTTGAAAGACAACCCGAAGGCGGGCCGGGAAGAGGAGTCCGTACCGCAGGCCCAAGTTACGGAGTTTCTGCTTGACCTCTGCGATGCTGGGCCTGAACCCCTCTTGTATGGTCCGGAAACAGCATTATTGTTTGGTTCTGGAACTTCAAGGTACCCTGGGCCCGGGCTGCGTTCAGGATGGCATCCCTGTCCTTAAAGTTTAAGATCCTAGCGATGATTGGACGGTGCGGGGCACTAGGAGGCGGTTTAGGAGCCAGGGTGCGATGGGTACGCTCAATCGCGAACCATGTTGAGAGTGCATCTTTGGGCATCCAAGAGTTTAGCCAGGTTTCCACATAGGCAGCTGTGTGACCCTGCTCGGCCCCCTCCGGGAACCTCACCAGGCAGAGGTTGTTACGGCGTGAACGGTTCTCCGCATCCTCGGCCCTGTGGTGGAGCTCTGTAGTGTGTGTTTGCAGGTGGGATACCTGCTCCTTCAGCTGACTTAGCTCATCCTCAACTGTGGAAATGTGGGATTCTGCTTCTGAAATGCGGGCTGTGGCATTGCACAGGTCCTGGCGAATGAGGGCCATATCCACACGGACCTCGTGGATCTTGTTCTCTACTGAAGCCTGAGAGGCACCAATGGCCTGCAGGATGGTCGATAGATCATTCCCAGGGAGGGACCCCCAAGCGCTCCCTCCACCGGACTCCGATCATTTGTAGTATATTGGTCTATTTTGGTTTGAGTTTGTGTATTGGATGACTTAGGGACGCGGTCTTTTCCCATTGCGGGTGTTAGGAGAGGGGGCTGCGTCTGCCCGGGTGGTGGTGTGTCAAAGCGCAGAGGTCAAGGCAGGGGGGGGGCCTCCTACTCCCATCCCAAGAGACAAAGTGGTTGTAGTGATGTTCCAGGGGGCCTCCCCGGGTCCCGGGCACAGATGGCAGCCCAGCTGCTGGGCAAAGTGCGACAGCACAGGGATACGTCGTGGGTAGGTGATGTCCTCACCTGACCTGGTCGAATGCCAAAGCTGCTGAAGTGTAGGAAACCCAACGTGGGAGCGGAGGGAGGGGAATGGTGGGGGAGCCCCTCTTCTGGAGCTCCTTGCTGCTCGGTCGGTACAGTCAGATCCACCACCACAGTCCCGCTGTGGTGCTGCCTCAGGATTACAGCATTTGGGGGAAACTGTGCAGGACACGCCCTCACCCCTCTGTGCCACCATCTCCAACACCTACTGGGGTCCCTTAGGAGCCACTCAGAGCCCGCCCGGACCACCGGGGATGCGGCCGCCAGCCCAAGAGGCTCCGCAGCCAGACGGGGAGAAGACTGCAGCCCTCTCCAGAGGTGATGCGGGTAGAATGGTGCCTCGGGGGGTCGTCGCGGGATCCCGTCCTCCAATAGTCCCGCAGTTGTTGGTCGGAGTGCAGCAGGGCAGGGGTTCACCATGAGCGGGTGTGTTTCCTCATCAGGCCCGGCCAAGAGTCAAGTCCGCCCAAGTCTGGAGAGGCCAGCAGGTAGCTGATGAGGGGGAATGGTGGGTGGGCTCCTTCCCTGAGCTCCTTGCCGCTCGATCAGCGCAGCCGAGCCCACCACCCCAGGCCCGCTGCTATACTGCTTCAGGACCACAGTGCTCGGGGGGAATTGGGCATACCAGGCCCCTCGTCCCATTGCAGCCGTTGCCGACTCTCACTGGGATCTTCAAGAAGCCGCCTGAAGCCTGCCTGGGCTGCTGGGGTGTCGCCCGTCGATCTGAAGGGCACCACAGGCAGGCACCACCGCACCGGGCCCGGGAGGCCAAGCCGAGAACCGGGCCATTCCGAGCTCGCAGGATGGCTGCAGTCAGGGGGGGAGGCACGGGACAGCACAGCTGAGGAGTGTATCTCTGCCGCCCGAAGTGGCGGCCGAATTTGCGGTTGTGCCGCGGTGTGGCCATCGGCCACGGCCTTCATGGGGCCGGGCCCACAACAATCCCGGGGACCCAGCCGAGGAAGTGAGGCCTTGCCTCGGGCCACACTCCTCTCTCCCGATCATCAGGGAGCCAGGGCAGGCCTCGGGCCTCGCAGCTCCTCCCCCTCCGCCGTCCGGCAAGCCACCGGACCCGCTGGTCCACACACTGTGCCCCCAGGCCACAGGTAGGTCGGGTCTGTCACCGTTCTCATGAGGTGAATGTGGGGGCAGTCGCCGCCGATCAGTTCAGCCCGCCGCCTGAGGTGCGGCCGAAGCCTCAGTCATGTTAGAGGGCAGCCGCCGACCACAGCTGACACTACTAACCAAAACTGGGTCCTGGCTCAAGAAAAGCTCAGTTGGACTGAGCCCAATTAACCGAAAAAACAAAACATATTGTCCAAGCTGAGAATCACTGTGACCTTCACTTTGTAACTCCTATCATGAAAAATAAAACAAGAAAGGAGGGTTTTATGAATTTCCTATTGCTCAGGAGAATATTTATTATTTATTTCTCATTTCTCTCATATTGTGCGCTACACGAAAATTCATTGCGCGCTGAAATTTTATAAAGAAACACCATAATACAAATCCAAATACATTAAACAACAATACATAATACTCTTAATCCCCTATACAGAGAATACATACTACATTCACTCCTCAAACATTCGACGCGTTTCGAACCACTATCTTTTGGGTTCTCTTCAGGACCAACCAATTTCTGTAATATAAAGACAAAAAAGTCCTTTTTAGATATTTACAACAACTCAGGATTATCAAACAACCACCAGCGACTGTGCATACCCACCTTAAAAAGTGCGTCAAAAAATGGAATCTTAACTGTCTGTAGCCAAACCAGCTTGCTCTGGGGCTGTGAAACACAAATAAAACCACTTCTATCATCATTTTTTCTCCACCAAATGAGCGAGACCCGGCAGCATTTAGCTGTTACTCGCCCCAGACTCCCTTGAGTTTTACCAACGGACTGATACAGCCACGAGTCGCAGGAGGAATAATCTCGGTAAGCAGCCCCTCCTAGAGACAGTTTCCGTTTAGAGCGTTCCATTAAGTTAGGGCTAGTTGAGCAGCACTAACTGCGATTTTCACGCCTTTTGGTTTTTAGGTGCCGGCACGGGACTCCGACTTGAGGCAAGTAACCAAACCCACATAGGTAAGCAGCTTTCCCCGGGTTCTAATAATCGTTCATTGTAGCTCATTGAGATCGCTAAGGGATCACCGATCAGTTTTTCCTTTCGCCTTTAGAATAATCAACCATCTGACTGGTGAAGCCGGCGAAGGAGGCAGCCTTCCGCTAATTTGGTAAGCCATTATGGGAGTCATTTTAAATTCCAAACCTTTTCCATTACAGTTTTTGGGCTGTCCCATACAGTTAACAAATTCATTATGGATGGTGAGTTAAATGGACGCTCATGACAGCCCCCTTGTTTGTATGTCTCGCTCATTTGGTGGAGAAAAAATGATGACAGAAGTGGTTTTATTTGTGTTTCACAGCCCCAGAGCAAGCTGGTTTGGCTACAGATAGTTAAGATTCCATTTTTTGACGCACTTTTTAAGGTGGGTATGCACAGTCGCTGGTGGTTGTTTGATAATCCTGAGTTGTTGTAAATATCTAAAAAGGACTTTTTTGTCTTTATATTACAGAAATTGGTTGGTCCTGAAGAGAACCCAAAAGATAGTGGTTCGAAACGCGTCGCCCAGTTTGGTCCTTTTCGCACCTATTCGATTGTTTTCCTATTAACAACGCTCTTCTGTACCTTTATTGGATATAAAAAAGAGAGAAAGCATTTTGACTCATATAAAGGCTGGAAATCAATCTAACAATAAAAAGAAAGGTGTCATTAGGACCACTTTGTTCAGTGCATGTAGATTGTATGTAAGAATGTATTGGCCACGAATGTTTGAGGAGTGAATGTAGTATGTATTCTCTGTATAGGGGATTAAGAGTATTATGTATTGTTGTTTAATGTATTTGGATTTGTATTATGGTGTTTCTTTATAAAATTTCAGCGCGCAATGAATTTTCGTGTAGCGCACAATATGAGAGAAATGAGAAATAAATAATAAATATTCTCCTGAGCAATAGGAAATTCATAAAACCCTCCTTTCTTGTTTTATTTTTCATGATAGGAGTTACAAAGTGAAGGTCACAGTGATTCTCAGCTTGGACAATATGTTTTGTTTTTTCGACCACAGCTGACACGGCACAGGGCCTCGCAGCAGCTCCGGAGGCCGTGCTGAGGAGAGGAGGCCCCACCTTGGACCACGGGGCCAGGCCCCCCCGGTCACCGTGCAATAGGAGCGGTTCTGGCCTGCGCAGCTCTTCCCCCTCTGACGTCAAGCAGGTCGCTGGGCTCACCCGTTATCGCACTGGGCCTCCAAGCCTCAGGTGGATCGGAGCCATCGTCGGGCCTGCGGTAGCAGGGCTGGTAAGGGCTCTGGGGCTCAAGGAGCGAGCGCCGCCATATTGAAGTCTGCAGCGGATCTTGCCCCAAATGGGTGGCAATAGGTGTATAGAAGTGCCTGCTGCACAATTCGGGGTTGGATGGCAGCCGATGTCTGTGGATCTTGGCGCGGATGACGGAGGGGTCCGGAGCACTCTTTGAGTGCGACCGCCATCTTGACGCTCCAGGCCACGCCCCATCCCATATACACATAATTTAAAAGTCAAAATAAATTATTTTGAAATTATTTCCTTTAGGGTGTTGTATTAAGTCTCTGCTTCCACTAGTTTTATGGGACTACTTTGTGGTGCCGTGAATGGCATTAGGTGGTGGTAGACATACTCCAAGGCTGGACTGGAGTACTTTTAGTACTATTTTGAACACCTTTAGAGCAGTAGTAACTTTAGACGTGTAGTTTGCGAATAGCAATGGTCATACTGTTTTGTAGGTGGGTGTTTGTAATAGCATGCCCCTTCCTAAATTCCTCCTTAGCCCCCTAAACTCCTTATACCTCCCTAAAACCTCCGTTTTCCTACTAAGTAATAAAGGAGAAGTGCAGGTGGAAGTTTCCACCCATAGGTTAATGAATTTCATTTTGTAGTAAGTAGTACTACTGCAGTACTAATTTCCATACAACAAATGCAGTTTGTGAATTGGGCCCCTAGTATTTTCACCCTTACTAGACCACCAATATGTGTGTCAAAATCTATCTTGTTTAAATTTCCACCAAATACCCTGCAAACTTAAGAAGTGTGTTTTTGAGGCTGGCCAGGTCGAACATTCGGGTTATGCGACTACTGCTCAAGGTTTATCTATAGACCTAAGGAAAATAGCCGCGGTTACAGTTTACTGAATTCTTAGGTATCGAAAGGATGTTCAGTGCTTCCTTCTGTTTTCTAACTTGTATAGTACGTTTTTACCCAATGTTTCTTACTATTCACTTGACATTGCCTTGTTGTTAAAGTACAATTTTCATATGGGATGAACAAGTCAACAAATCATTTGAATATTTTAAAAAGGCTTTTATATGGTACACATTTCACAACATCCTGATCCATCCTTCAACAGATCAGTAGGTTACTGTGTGTTACAGAGAGACAATAACATGGAACATTCAGTCCGATTCTTGACCTGGTGCAAGTGAAAATGAGCTACTCACTATGGGCCATATGTAAGTAGCTAAATACCGGTCGGTAACGTCCGAAAATCTGTAAATATCCCGTTACCGACCGGTATTTAGGCATTTGAGATGTAGGAGGCATGATTTAAGGATTCGGTAATTTACCGAATCGGTAAGGGATCGGTAAAATACCGAATCGGTAAAATACAGATTCGGTAAATTACCGAATCCTTAAATCATATGTAGGGAGCACTCAAGTGAGTGAATTTCAGTAGTAAGAATTCGGTATTTACCACCGACTACAGGTTGATAAATAACGAATACCTTTCAAAAAGCTATATTTGGCTGATTTAAAAGTGCCATGTGGCAGACAAACATGCCCTTAGGGCATGTATGTGCGCCACATGTGCACACATGCACGAATCAGGGGTGCTACAGGGTGTCAATGTGACACCCTGCCACCCATGAATATGCTTCCCCTATTACTGATTCGGTATTTACCGAATCAGTAATAGTAAATGGCTTCCCAATCATTCCTATGGGCCTCCAGGCCCATAGGAATGAATGGGAAGGGATGCATTATTACTGATTCGGTAAATACCTATTCATAAATACCGATCTTTACCGAATCGGTAATAATTACCGATTGTTTACCTACATACTATTTACCGATTCATAAATACCGAATCTGTAAAATTCTGTATTTATGAATCGGTAAATATAATTTATCTACATATGGCCCTATAAATGAAGCCTTTTTTAAATGGCGTCATCGTTTACTTACATCTATACACAGAGCGGACATCTGCACTGACCATCAGAACTCACACATTGTACAGCATATGCAATACAGCAACAGTTTGCATGCTAGATGGTCTTGATTTTTTCCCAGTTTGACTTTCAAATAACCTATATTGCAGGTTCGAAGAATATTTTAGCTGCTGCCTTGTCCAGAAAATACCAGAGACACAGAATCCTCGAAGGCAGTGTATAATTCCATGTTTTCTCTACATGGTTGGTTGTTTTGAACAGTTTTTTCCATCCAGGTGAAAGGAGGCCTCTCCGTCATCTCAAAGACAGGTACATATACAGTTTGTTTGAGCTCAAAATTTTTGTATGCATTTGGTAAAGAACAAGCTTTAGATTCAGTTCATTCCTTTTCACTGACAGATTTTGAAATGGTACTATGATTTGCCAATGACTGGACATTGTGGTATTCAGACTACAACTGAATTAATCATCCGGTAAATTGGTTGCCATACTTCAGGAAAACAAAGAGAATATTCAGCTTTTTCTTTCATCATCTATGCTCAAACCACGTTTTCCCAAATCCAATATAATTATTTTTTTCTGGAAGGTGGCGTGTAAGGATCTTGGTATTGAAAGACAGCTCTTTTCAGGTTTCACCCACAAACTAATAGACAAACTCTGTGAGTGAATCCGGTCCTGTAGCAATACTTGAGATGCTTAACGGATGCTCAACAATCCAACTGGAAGACACTCTTATCTACTGCACAATTTTCTTACAACAATGCCATTCATTCTGTTTCGGGTTATTCCTGTTCTGTACCTTATGTGGCATGCGCCCTGGGATATTTGCTACATAGATTACTACTGGAGTATAGGCGATCACATACAAGCCATGGAAGATCTTTTCTGTTCAACAGAAGACATGTTTTGATTAAGCAGAGGATTTAGCAGATGCTAACATCTGTATGCCGGTTTGTGTACACACTTGTCATCAACTTCGAACAGTTACCCACAAGGAAATATCCATCTCATTTAATACATTTCTTCATTAGGTCCTCCATGAGTGGGCTGAACACCTTTCTCTTTGCTACGATAAACTATGCAAGATCTAGTTGACGTGAAGTCCCTACGGTCCAACTCCATCTTATGTAGGCCTTGATTCCATTTTGACTAATGGAAGCCGCAGTTTCCCTCTCTCCAACAATAGAAGTTGCCATATTCCACTATTTATGCATAATCATATCTTGTCTGCTATTAGACACAGCTGTTCCCTGACCTTATCTTTCTATGAACTGTGCAAGTGTGAAACCCTTTGGCCGATGACACAGATAAAACCAACAAGAAAAATTTGTCTGGGTCAAATGTCTATTTTCCACCATGTCAAAGATGATTAAGAACACATACCGACATATAACCAATTAATGCGAAGACGTTTTTTGACCACAAGACAACAACGTTGTAACTTTCCAAGGACATTTGTTAGAAAGACAATTATGTTCTGATGAGAAATCGGGGAGTTTGCTTATTTCCAGGAGCTATTGATATTCAATTGGTGGATAAAAAGGATGAAAGAACATAATGTTGCAACATAGAATTTTGTGTGTTTATATTAGTGCATGTTCCTAGAGTAGTGGAGAGAGGCAGATCCTGAGATTTCCTACTACGACCCTCTGACTGGAGACTCGATTCTGATGTTTTCTCTTTATGAGAGGTTGCCTTATTTAGATTTTACTGTGCAGCCTGCAGATATCTTCGAGCTGAGAAACTTTCCAGCTTGTAATGCAAGAGCTTCATTCTTGTGTTTTCTCTCTCATCAGAACTCTTCATTGGGTTTCTGAACTGACACCTTTTCTCTCCTTATCCCAAATTAATTTAGAATAACAAGTTTTCTTATCGACGGTGATTTTAACAAATATTTTGTTCTATTTTATAATCAAATATCGATTGCTGGATTATATTAACATTAACTTTTAATGCTGAAATTTGAATGAATGAAAAGATGAAGAGCTAAAAGATTTGAAAATAAAACCCATGAACTCACACTAACTCTCTTTATTGACTGAATTTAAAGCCTTTAATGATTCATTGATTATGTAGATGATTGCTTCTCATTTCTCTTCATCGACGAACAGAAGTCAATACAACAATTGACGGGGTTATTTAATGAATATATTTGTAGGTCGAGATATACAAAACCCTGCTCCTTCACATGGAGATGGATGGTTTTGTTGGCTGCTTTATCCTTTGATTGTTGTATACATAGGTTCTTGTGTACCTCTCAATAGAATTGAGGCCAGCCACAACAAATAAAACAGTCATGCGGTCAGCAGGTCTGAATGGAAATTAATTTATTGTGAACAACTCAGGAAACAATAAAGAATGCTAACCCACTCACTTTTGATAAGGTCAAACCTCTTGAACACATCATTAGAAGTTCATGGTTAAAGTGTATACATACATTTACAAGCTGAGGTCGCAAAAGGGGATAATTTTACCATTGAGGAATGCACTTCAGCCACTACACTGGAGTGTGGGAGAAAGTACCATACCTGTTGATGAATGAGTCCTGCAAGTTACAACCAATTCAACATGCAGAAGGCACAAGGGCCAATTTAGTCACTTGGTATTTTATTGTTTCTGTAACTTTCGTTGCATTAAATATGGTGTATGTATCGCTGGTAACATTGCACTACAAGTAGTGCAATCATTTGAAAGAATGAGTAGGATACTTGATATTCTTGATGAGTCAGTTGGAATCATTGCCGTGGTTCACACTGTTCACTCCAAGACTGATGCTAAGGGTAATGAGTCAATTCTTGCATCAATTTTAAGTAAAACAATCATATTAGGGCCAGATGATGTTTTGGAGAAACGTTTCACTTAAAGTGGCTGTAAAGTGACGGACAATGCACTGTTAAGAGACAACCTCAATAAAGACCAAATCCCTGCTGCACTAAGTTAAGCAATAAAATCAATCAAGAGCGCAGCATGCAATATCCATGGCACCCTAATTTAGCAATTGGGAGGCCCTCAAAAAGTAACTAATTTCCTTCAGGCGTACTACCTATAAAGAAACTTATAATGGGAGGAAATTTAAGAGGATATAGCCAAAAAAAGGTCTTTGTACACTACTTCTATCATCAACGTACAAGAGCTCAAGTTATGGCTTTGGGTGATACTAAACAGACAACAATAGCAGCAAGTGAATAGTGATAAGAGAATGAAATGAGACAGTAATGAGACCACTGTGGACACGAGGAATTTGGCCTCCGAAGCAATGGAATGCAGCCATCATGCTACAAAGGCGTGCTTTGTTCTGAGCTACTCTCCTCTTAATACTCTAAAAACATAGGGGAAAACTGTCAGAACCTTCACCACATGTGGGCAGCAAATGGTCATTTGATACTCCTACTTATCAACCCACTGCTCTAAAGAGAATATGCTTGCAGCAAGTGTGCAGTTTGGTCCTAACCCTATTAACAACTTCAGGAACATGTATGTCAAAGATCACCAAATTCATTCTCCACTACAACAGATCCATATTATTGCAGATTTATAATCATGTCCCATAATTAAGGGTGGCCCATTCAGCCAACACCTTAAGAGTATGTTTTGTCCCGTGTCCCACAAACTCCAGAGTTGAGATTACCAAAGTCAATTTGGCTTGCTCTACAATTGTGATGTTAATAGGTCGTTACATTCATGACAGGATGAAAAAGGGTGTGAAATATTGCAAACTGGGCCGAAATTAAAGGACAACTTTAAATCCCACTGAAAATCCGACGAGTGATTTATGTGGTGCTGATGGTAAGCAGAGCTACAAACGGCTCACTGTGAACGGCAATGCAACCAGTTTTGCAAGACCTCCTACTGTTCTACGTGGTTGCTCACTGTTGTCCTACAAATAACAATTTGAATGCTTTCGATCGGAATCATAACCTGACAGTTTGGGGTGTGATACAGAGCATTACTGTGAGTCCTTCATAGATTAAGTCAAAGATTATGGGAGACTACGAGAGAACAAACATTGCAACTGATTGGTCCTGGTTGGAGGGTGCCAACAATAGAAATTATGACTGTTAGAACCTAAGGGACCTGAGGAAATAGATTTGCAAGAGTATATGTAGCTGCCATTTCTTTCACAGAGATCAACTGGTTATAAACATTGTCTTAACAGTTCTAATATATTGCTATTACCTTTGTCTTTTCGTGTTATCCCCCTGCAAAAGGCTTGGTCTACTGAATCGATTTCCCTGCATCCTTTACAATTTTGTAGGTAAAGGACCTTGTTTACAAAAAGCGGATGGTTCGGCTTCACAAGAAGTATCTTAGTCACTCATATACATAACGTCACCAAAATGATACTCGCTTTTATTTTTAAATTAATGAATCAAATTAAGGGAGCAAGGGACTTTCTTTAATGTCAGCTAGAAAAATATTTATAGCAATTTCATTATACAGGCATCCATATGACTTCATTCAAAGATTACAAAAAAATGTGTAAAGTGATTACAATGAGATAACATTACACATCTAAAATGTCATACCTTAATGAGACTCATACCTAACCACACTAGTTTTACCTAATCACGCACACTTAATCATTCATCTGGCGAACGGAGGTTTGAATATAACAACAATGTAATATATCTGTGTATTTATTGCATTATAGGTATTGGGCATGTCATAGTTCTTGTGTCACAGTGATGGTCTGTCATTTGGCGGTGCACGCTCAGGAGCTCATTACACTGTTATATGCTGCTCGCTTTTTCCCTGGCACGGAGGATATGATAGTGCCTGACATAGCACTGCAGAGTAGGTCCCGTTTGCAACTATTAGGTTAAACAAAGCTTGGCCCCAAAGTATGAAGAGCTCCGATTGTGGTTGGAGCAGTGACCAGAGCCTGCATCTACAGTGGACCTAGTGGGTGGGGACTTCATGAAGGCAATGCAGTCTGGCCAGTTGAGTCAGCCAGTCCACCACTTCGTTCAACATTCCTTGGAGGTGTTCTATTGTCACAGACATTTGCTGTTCTAACCATAAGTGGCAAAGGCTTTTTGCCAGCTCCACCAGGAGCCTGTAGCTGGTGCACCCAGGTTGTGTATGTATCTCACTGCAGACATATGTACAGAACAAACATTTGCAATGCAATAGGTCTCGCATTTGCGACACTTTGAGCTACTGGCATTGTAAATGTCAAACCTTTTCTCTATATGTTGGTTTTGAAAACATATAAATAAAAGGCATTGTCATGTACAATGGCAATAGCTTAAAATTTCGCAAATGCAAGACCTATTGCAAGGGTGAAAGCTAGTCAGCCTTGATATTGGGCGATCACGCAATTTGGCAGCGACTTCGGCAAACTTCAAAGAAAATATTTGGGTCCATGGACTTATTTTTTTAATTATTATTCTTATTTTAACAAATTAAGCTTGGGGAGCAGGTGGTAGTCAAGGGCATTAACCAGGGGATAGGTACCGCTCATGAGTTAGTCAACAAAAGGCCGCTTACAGCCCACGGCACTCAAACAATGAGCAGCATTTACACCAACCCAGTTAAAGGCACAACTGTGAAAGCACCCGACACTTTATGCTTCCATAGACGCAGCCCTGAATACGTCCGGCTCTCGGGCCCTGCCACCAGACGAGGAGCACCAACTTCACTTGGCATACAAGACTTTCATACCCAGAGGCATCAGATTTAATTGAACTCATTTGTCCACAGCCCAACTACTTTAAAGTCACAGCCCCAACAGGTGACTGACGCTGCCCAGCCCAACAGACCTATTCATGTGCCCGACTCATGCCCATGAGCCTTAGTATTTTAAAAGCAAAGGCCTGGCACGTGACCCGTACCAAAGTCTAGGCATGTTCCGAGCCATGTAAGAACAGTGCAAATATATCACTTTTAAATAAGGAGGAGGTAAAAACGTACTTTGACTACAGGCTGGCTTGTACATCGTCTAAATGGACGGTTGGGGGAATCCCTTCCTCTGTAACCACGCCCCCTTACAACTACCCAGAAATAACCCTTTACTTCTAGGATCTCCAACCTTAGGTTAACTTTGAAAAATAATTGCTTCTCTCTCTTGAAAGTGTATTTCGCTTTTATGTCCTTCTTCCACCACTCTTGTGAAAATTGTGAGGTTTGGTGCTCCTTCCCGACCTGTCCACCAATCAATCAACCAATCAATCAACCAGGATTTATTAAGCGCGGCTACTTACCCGATAGGGTATCCAGGCGCTAATCAGCCGAGGGCTTTCAGTCACAGCTATTATTGTACCTTTCAGTTGTAAGTTAAGTTAATTGTGCGGATAAGCACGAGAAATGCATTTATAAAGCTTGATAAATAGCCAGAAAGATACACCTGAGAGTGTATGAACGACATCTGAATGGAATTTTCCCAACTTCTTCTCTGATGCACCACTCTGAACGCCCACCCTCATGGGACTAGTAAGAGAAAACTTAATCTCTCCGATCGCATGGCCACTGAAAAGTGGCGCAACCCTAGGCCAAGCGTGTTATTGAGGGGGCCTCTGACCTGCGAGATGCCGATGCGCCATTAACGCATTCCAGACAGAAAGTACGCAGGACGTGGATGTTATTTACACCGCTTTGAGACAGCAGAAGGGAGAGTGTGAAGCACCACATAGGCATTAGCATAGCATGGAGAAGCTCCATTAAATGCAGAGTAATATTGTGACTTAACACCAGGGTACCAGATATCTACCCTCCGGGTTTCAGCCCCTCCTAGACACTGGTGAGCTCTGCAGAGGCGCACACAGAATGCCCGGAAGGTGCCGGCATTGTGTACATTTGGGTGTGGAGTGCATGCAGGTGAAAGCAAACATTGTGGCTTTCATGCACGCAGTGGGAGGGCATGCAAATACGGAACACTGGGGGCAAGGGAGGAGTCTAGGGGCTCCCGGAGACCATGAATCAGCGATTGGTGTGCTTGAGGCCTGCTCAGTGCCTGACTGACTGCAGCCGCAAGGCAGCTGACTGTGTTAACACTTTTCATTTTAGTGCTGTCGCTTATTTATATATGCATCACGCTTTCACCTTAAGTGAAAGCGCAATGCAAAAATAAACACGCGTGTCTGGAAGAGACGCCATGTGCGAGCGTGCACGAGCTAAACCTCCAGTCCGGGTGGGAGGGGCCTAAGGGAGAAAGGGCGGACACAAACCCCGGTTCCAAAGAAGCAGGACACAAAACCAATGAGTATAAATCTCACCAAGGCGAGCACCGCATGCACTGCAACGCGGGCGAGACCTAAAAATGGTGTAGCTCAATCAGCATGCTTTGTCTACAATACAATAATCCTTTCCATTGGTGATCTGAGAACAATATATAAATACCAATCCCTACAAAGAACACATTCTAGCGAGATATCCTCACACTCAGGCATGGCTTGGAATCTTAACTATGCACCTTTATTCAGTGGCTCAACAATCTGAGATCTGACTTGAACTTTACCTCGCATCACAGTAAGGTTGAGTTGAATTATCTAGCTCTGCTAAAGCACCAAGGCCGGTGCTAGGCATGGGCAGTGTGGACAACTGCTCAGGGCCTCGCGCTCAGCTGAAAAACAGGGGGCCCTGCTTCACTGTGAAAGGCCACACTTTCACAGTTAGCCCAAGCGTGGTGGCATTCCTGGGGGTGCAGGGGTGGGGGAAGGAGGAAACAGAATGGGGCTGGTACAGCAGCTGGGCCAGCAATTATGTTGGCTTAGTGTCAGGGACGAAGCAGCGCCTCTGTTAAGTACCCGCCATTCTAGGCGCCCTTTCGGCATTTTGTTGCTAGGTGGCAGAAGGCCCCTTTGTTTCCATGACCAGCCGGACACAGGTAAGGAGAGGTGGGTGAGGGGTGAAGGGAGCAGTCATATCAACTGGGTTTTGTAACCTTTGCATCACCCATAGCAAAGATTGCTTTGATGTGAATGCGCATTTAAAATGTATGTAGAGCTGCCCCTGTCAGGGCAGTGATTTGCAGAATGTCTTGTTACTGCTTCAAGGCCCAGAGGAGCTTGTTTCCGGTCCAGGGAAGACATGGCTTGGCAGTTCGGTCTGGACTGTTCCCATGAGGTAGTATAGAAAGTCCTTCACCACGGGAAGGACAAACTCATGTAAGCACTCCTGAGCGAAGAGTTCGCTTATACAAAGTCAACTTTTGAAAGTTGTCTTTATAAAAGCGAACACTTCGCTCAGGAGTGCTTACATGAGTTCGTCTTTCCTTGGTGAAGTACTTTCTATACTATATCACGTCAATACACCTCATGATCAGGAGGTGACACTCTATAGCACCCATACACCTGGATATGTTTCTTTATACAACAAACTGTTTTTTTTTTTTTAAAAGGAGTGCGACCGCTCCCAAACTCCTATTGACTGTTCCCATGAGGCACAGGGTCAAGACTGTTTTGCATATAGCTGTGTCTGAACTGGGGTGGCAAAGTGAGCTAAAGAACAATGATGGATTCAACCCAGATCTGTGACTGGGGGTGAGTGTTTCAATGTCCAGCACTCTGTTCATCATCTCCTTGTGTTTGCTTTGTTCGCCCTAAGTTGGCAGGGTATGCCCAGACGTGGGTCCCTTGCTCACTTTGCCACTGGATTCAAGCTAGCCTGGCTGATGAGGGCTGTTAGCCCGAAACTGGTCCCAGGATGATTGTTTCCTGTCCAGGGAAGACATGGCTTGGCAGTTCGGTCTGGACTGTTCCCATGAGGCACAGGGTCAAGACTGATTTGCATATAGCTGTGTCAGAACTGGGGTGGCAAAGTGAGCTAAAGAACGTTGATGGATTCAACCCAGATCTGTGACTGGGGGTGAGTGTTTGCAATGTTCAGCACTCCGTCCATCATCTCCTTGTGTTTGCCTCGAAGCACTGGAGCCATCTGTAAAGTCTAGGTGTGGGCCCCCCTTCCCTGGGCCTTGTAGCAATCACTCCCCAATTCCTCTCCTTTCATTTATTTGTTCCTCCATGAAATTGACCAAAAAAGAAAAACACTGCTTGAAATGTCTTTTTGGGACATTTTTCTATTGCAAAGTGCAGCCTTCGGACGGAGAGAAATAAAAGTTTCAAAATGTGAAAAATATTGAAATAAAGCAAGACAGAGTGGGTCGCAAAGTGGCCAGATTGATTTTATTCAAACCCAAAACACATTAGCCCCACTTTACAGAGTTTGCCAGTGAAGCGCTACTTTTATTTTCTCTTCTTTCTTTGAACAACATTGTTTTCCCAGGGTGGGGAAGTGCACCAATCCTGGATGTACTGCAATACCTGGTTGATGGGTGGATGGGAAAATAGAATGTGCACCGCTGCTCTGTGTACACGGATGTGGTATTTTTAAACCATACTGCTTATGTTTTGTAAGGATATAAGTAATGGACATTGAAATGGGTCCCTTCTGGGCCCTGTAGTCATGTCCTTAACTTATCAGGCAAAAGCACTCACTGATTTCTGAATAATAAGTGCAAAGGTGTTAAGGTAACCATGTTGTTCCTCCCTACATTTCACATGTGTTGCTTAATCTTGCATTCCCTATGAGTGTTTGCTTATTCCAGGATTTTGTTACTTTTTTTTTTTAGGCAGCATATTACTCTTAATTAATCGTAATTTTGAATTGTGTTACATCCAGGTGTTTATAGCGAGGCACAATTAGGTTGTAGTTGAAGGCAGTATGGTGTTCGGGGGGAGAGGTTGTGGCACTATCGTCAGAGCTGACGAATATGTTATGTTATGTTATGTTATGCACTTTTGTATTGCGCACAGCTGCCCCAGCTAAGGGGCGTCCTGGCGCATGGCAGGCAATGTGCAAAGATAGCAGAAACACAACACAGATAAAAGATCTATTTAAAAAAGAAACGTTTTCAAAGCTTTGCGAAAGGCCAAGAGGTCAGTCAGTAGCCGCAAGTCCACTGGGAGGGAATTCCAGAGTTCAGCCGCCCTCACCCGAAAAGAGCGACCACCAGCCCGACACAACCTGTATCGGGGGACCACCGCGAGCGCTTGGCTTCCCGATCTCAAAGCGCGGGAAGGAACATACCACGACAGGAGGTCAGCAAGAATTGGCGGACCTACTCCCCTCAAGATCTTATACGCCAAGCACAACACCTTGAACTGGATGCGTGATTTAATGGGGAGCCAATGCAAGGATCTCGAGACACCTGAGACAGAGCTCCTTCGGGGTAAGCCTACAATGGCTCTAGCCGCGGCATTCTGCACTCGTTGAAGGCGGGTAATCTCCGCCACGTTGGTCCCTACCAAAAGCGAGCTGGCATAGTCCAGGCGAGATAATACCGTGGCCTGGACTATCAGCTGCCTGGTACCACGGTCAAAGAACTTAAGAATGGGCCTCAGCGACCGCAAGATGCCAAAACAGCCGGCCGCGATTTTCTTCGAGTGGCCCTCGTAACTGAGAGCGGGATCCATCCACACTCCCAGATTCCTAAGTTCAGTGACCGGGAGAGGGACCGGCCCCAGTTCAATGGGCCACCACTTGTCCCCCCACAGTTCCGCCTTCCTGCCAACGATCATGATCTCGGTTTTCTTCGCGTTGAGCTGGAGACAGTTGTTCTTCATCCAGCTTGCCACCGCCCTAAGTCCACTCTGAAACCTGGGGGCATCCCGATCCGCATCCCCGCTGATAGTCACCGCTAGCTGAGTATCGTCAGCATACGAGACCATAGTCATGTCCCATTGCTTGACGATCTCAGCCAGCGGTCTCACATACAGATTGAAAAGCGTGGGACTCAGCGAGGAGCCTTGCGGGACCCCCTGTCTCAGAGGAAGGAATTGGGACTGGTACGGTGGCAGCGCAACGCTAAAGAAACGATCGTTCAGGAAAGAGCGAAACCACTGGAGGGCAGAGCCACCCAGCCCGACCTCCTCCAGGCGATGCAACAGGATGGGATGGGACACGGTGTCGAACGCGGCGCTCAGATCTAATAAAACGAGCGCCGCTGTCTGCCCCGCATCCATCACTGTGCGTAGGTGTTCAGCCATGGAGAGAAGGGCAGACTCCGTGCTGTGACCAGCACGGAAGCCATTTTGGGTGGGATCCAAGATGTTAAACTGGATGAGGTGGGCCGAGAGAACTTTGTTGACATGGGCCTCCATTACTTTGGTAGGCCAGGGAAGCAAAGAGATAGGCCGATAGTTTTCAGGCTTGTCTGGGTCCAGTGAGGGCTTCTTTAGGATGGGGGAAACCATCGCCCGCTTCCAGCTACGGGGGACCGTGCCCGACTCCAACGAGATGTTGATCAGGGAGTGTACCACGGTCCGACCCACGAACGACTCATCTCTAAAGAGAGCCGAACTGAGAGGGTCGGCGGGGGACCCAGATTTCACCTGCTTTGCCAAGATGTGAAACCCTTCCAATGTCAACAGGGGAAGCGAGTGCAGGGCTGTGTCTCCACAGATGGAAATCGGAGACTCAACTGGGGGTCCTGTGGATGGAAAGGTCATATAGATGTTTTGGACCTTTTCCTGAAAGAACACCGCAAGAGCCTCACAATGAGCAGTAGAGCCCGTCGTCGGAGCATCGGGGCGCTTAGCTAGAAGATCCTTCATCAATTTGAAAATAGTTTTCGAGGGGTTAGAGCTGTTGCCGACTTCGGCAGTATAATACAATGCCCGAGCACGGCACACAGCCCGATGGTATACTTTGACGGAGGCGAGATAGATAGCTTTTTTCCCCGAATCGTACGCCTTCCGCCAAGCCCTCTCTGCGCGCCTGCAACTGCCCTTGAGCGCACGTAGGGCGCCATCGTACCATGGGCTAGATTCTCTGGCACTGGTCTTACAGGCGGTGAGTGGAATGAGCGCATCTAGCGCTTTGGAGATCCACGCGCAGAACCCATCGTAACCTGAATCAACAGTTACAAACGGATCTAATGGCTCTGCAGCGAGGACACGGTGCAGATCTTCCAACCGTAATTTGCCCCAATGCCGCCTTACGATCAGCTTAGCAGGAGGGATGACAGTCCTACCTGATAAAGGGGTACTAATGGCGACCAAAGAGTGATCAGTCCAACCCAGGGGCGAGACGGCAGTGACAGAAGCATCTGTCAAATTAGTGAAGAAGGGATCTAGCGTGTGGCCACCGATGTGGGTGGGCTGCTGAACAAGCTGCAGCAACTGTAAGGCCTCCAAATCCGTGAGAATGCCACTGACCGCAGGTAGGTTGGGTCTATCGAGATGGAGATTAAGGTCCCCCAGAATCGAAAAGTTGGGACACCCCACCACCAAGGAGCTGACCACATCCGGGAAAGCGGCGCGAAACGCCGCCTCGCTCCCTGGGGGACGATAGACCACCATCCCCGAGAGTGAGAAGTGAGGAGTAACCAGAATCTTAAACAACGCACTTTCACATCCCGCAATGGTCAGTGCGGTCCAGGAGCAAGTAAGACTAGAACGAATAGCCAGGGCAATATGGACTGGGGAACCAGGTTCAGCCATCATGACCAGTCTCCCAGACCACTCTCTTGAAGGAGCACATTCCTGTGCTGGACCTTAGAAGGCCCTGCTAGACCATAGAAGCCCTGGTCTCTTAGCACCAGCAGGTGGACCTTAGCGGTGGCAAGTATGGGTTAACCTTGAAGGCCTGTCCACCACAATCCATACTGAAGTTCACCTCCTGTCTTCCTGGCAGGCCTATGAAACAGCACACCCTAAAGCAGCAGTGACCCTGCCATTGAGGTCACAGGATCCTTGAGAAGGGCTGGCTCTAGGGCAGGGCGACCTGTGCAATCGCACCGGCCGCTGACATCGGGTAGGGGCGTCATGTTTGCAAGTATATTATGTTTTTAAAAGCACCTGGCCTCCAGCAATTTTCGTCAACAAGAAAAATGTCATGATAACTCCATTGATTAATGTTCTTCTTAGAGAGAGATGAAGTTTTGTCAAGTGGAAGTTTTGACTCCTAAAAACTAAGCGCACAGGGTTAATGTGCTTGCTGCAAAGAACATGTACCATGCAGATCACAAAGTGCACATAATGTAAATAGGTCAGTGGGTTACTGCTTTTGTCAGTGAGATCATTTTGTTACTTGCAGTTTATAAGTCAAAAATCTTAACATAGAAGAGTGAGCTATTAACTGTCGTCTTAGAGCTGCATGCAAACTGCAAGGTATAAATTAGAGCATTATGGTTATTTCCCAAGTCTTTGATTATCCTAATGTTGCAAAAAGGGTTCATTTGGATAGAAATCAATTCTGGTTATTAAAGAGAACCCCCAACCATGATATTACGTTCTAAATTCATAGTTTGTGTTTCTCCAGACCAATCACTATTAAAGTATGATTGTCATGTGACTCCTACACTTTGTAGTCCTTTGTCTTATCTAACATTTCCTATGCATTGTTTTACAAACGTATGATTGTCTCTGTGTAATGTGTGTGATGTAAAGTGGTCTAACACCCTACACTGGTATCAGAGGCGCTGTAGATCAAATTAAATGCATCTGAGCGAATGTGGTTGCGGAGGCTTGAAGGGCACTGAATCTGTGGCAGAGTGAGTCATTGGGGGGGCAGCAACAAACACTGTCGCACAAGGCTCCACCAGCACTAGAGTTGGCCTCTACAACTTCCTACAGTTCCAACACCAAATCAAAAAGATTGATTTGAAAACTCCTTGAATCTGCAGCATACCTTCAACTCAATGTATGATTTAGTAGCAGTCTCGGTGGTTCTAAGACTTTTATTAAATTTATGTACAATCTTTATTTGTTTGCAATGGTGTCTTGTATTTTTGTAATATATGTGTTGTGCTTTTGCACTTAACATAATTCTGGCGAGTAAAGAGCCCACACACAAAAAAGATTGTCCTACAAGTCTTAGAATGTGCGTATGGGATACTGGTGAGAGGATTTATGTTAAAACAACTTACTAAGTATTAATGTCATCCTAAGGTGGCACAATAATGGCACAGAAAGATAACTGAGCCTTTTGAAATTTGCGATTATATCCATGGTGTGAGGGTTGTTCTTTAATTTTATATTTTGAATGATCCCACCCCTCATTACCTCAACAGGATCTCTTCCCTTTATGAGACAGAACTGGAATTTTAATCATGCACTCATCTGGAAACAATCATGGAATCTGGAAACATGGAGTAAAAAATATCCATCTTTTTGAGACCTGCACCTAGCTTTTCCATCCAAAGTGACAAATGTAATCCATTTAATACCGTTTTCAAATATATGGACTTATTTTACTTGTATATTTATCTTTTTGTCCATGTTACTGATATCCACATAGGTCTCTTCAGTGATGCCAAATAAGATCAATAATCCTGCGATGTCACTTTCTGTGATGTCACTTCTTGTGATGTTACATGCAAATAAGAGGGGCCTCACATCTTACCTCTTGACCGGGGCCCCAGAAGTTCTAGGACCGGCCCTGTAAAGCACCAAAGGGGGCAACAAGCAATACACAACCTTATATGGGAAACCATGAGAAAGAAAATCAGCCCATTCCCTTAAGAATAACCTCTGATATGTCTGATTCCTCCGAATTTGGCATAAGTACAAATGATTTGTAGCTGCAAGATTAGAGATGTCTATTTACAAAAAAGTAAAATGAACTTGTGCAGAAACATATTAGCATTGGGTATCATAACACACTAGTGAAAATAGCCTGAAAAAGAATTTGGTATTGTACCTGTGAAACATTATCACATTCCGATGATTTAATGTCACTGATAACATAGGTTTTCGGTACGTATTGATCTCTTTATTGGAACAAGCCAGCTTTGGTAC
The DNA here is from genome assembly GCF_964204655.1 of Triturus cristatus. NCBI lineage: Eukaryota > Metazoa > Chordata > Amphibia > Caudata > Salamandridae > Triturus > Triturus cristatus. The sequence goes on along the minus strand of NC_140579.1, from coordinate 980,940,529 downwards.
AGCATGATGAAATCTCCCAATACTCAAAAATCCCTGCGTTTGAGAGCTTATTTTCCTACAAGTTCTCCTTTATTCCTTCATAAAGGATTTTGACAGTCTATACTAGACCAACAATACTTTACTTAAGTAAGTGGCCAATAGCACTGCCTGTTGTCCAATCCTTTGCTTAATCCAGATGAGAGAGGTACTTGGAGACAAATCTCTGTATGGTGGTTTGTTGAAATAAGGAGAGCAGTTCACGGCTTTATGAAGTCTAGGGTAAAGGGCAATGACACCTGCAAGGAAGCTTGAGGAGACTTATTTGCATATGGCTGGGTCCAAACCGAGGTGGATTGGTGGGAAATAGTGAGGGACTCGGATGAGTACTGAGTAATAACCAGTGGCTGAGATTCATTCAAGCAATTCATCCTTCCATTTTTTATACTTTAGTTTGTCGATCTAAGTGGAACAGAAATGCCAAGACGTGGGTCCTGTGCATACTGTCTCACTAGAACCAAGCTATACCTGGCTGATGAGCCCTAACCAGGGCAAATCCGGTCTTAGGTTGTTTGTATTCCAGTTTAGGGAAGACCTGCCCAGGCAGCTGAGGCTTGACTGTTCCCAATGGAGAAGGGTCAACACTGATTTGCGTATGGCTCGGTCCAAACTAAGGGGTAATGGTGTGCAAAATATCAATGGACTGGAATGTGGCCCGAGTAATTACCAGTAGCTGAGATTAATTCAAGCATTCCATCCATCACTTTTTGTATACTTCAATGTACATATGCCCTGTGACATCAGTTTTGGGATGACAGCCAACCCAATTATATTTACAAACATTTTTATTGACATATGTTACACATATAAATATCTTTTTACTTTCTAAGTGTGTAACTGGAGGCTGTATCCGGTGGTGTTTCAGATCCTGGAGGCTAGATGGGGGGGAGGGGGGAGAGTAATTTGGATTTGTTTATGTACCACATCAGTTTGTCATGTTCTACAGCTGGCCACCGGATCTGGCGTCAGTGGCAATGTATGCCGTTCTTCAGGACTGAGTCAGCTGGTGGACTTCACTGTCCTGCCATTTGTGATAGTCAAAAGAAAGGCCACAAAGTCAAGGAGACAGTTGGCAACTCCGATTTGGGTAACGCTGAAGTGAAGATTGCCATCTTGGTTTCCAGTTCTAATGACTCTTTCCTGTTATTCTCTGAACCATCTACACCAGACTCCTGATAGACTTCGAGCGGAGCTTGCATCTATTGATAGAAGATGGTTCTCTGTCACTAATAATTGTGAGGAGGATTTCAGGGAATATTGGCAAGTCCCACAAGTGTTGAGCTGGGCTAAGGAATTCATAGAGGAATATTGGGTGCTTGGAACTCACACAAAAGATACTGTTGAGCTTTGTCAAGATGGTTCTGTGGATACAATGGGAGGAGATTTGGGTCCACTGGGGACAACTGACACATGGTACATTTCCTTGCAGACCTAGCAGTGAGCAATAGAGTACAGGACAATGAATTATTTCAGACCAGCGAAACCAGCAAGACGCCTAGTGGTTGGGGGTGCCCCCGTTGCGGCACATCCTTTGGTTTGTAGGTTTACTTAAAGTTACTAGAAACTTTTTGCCCATAACCCTTATATACTGTGAATAAAGACTTTAGTTTCTTTTGTAGGTGACAGAGAAATAAGGGCCTAATTAATAGTTTGTACCAGGTAAAGGGAAAGCCCAATGTACCCTTGAGGGCTTAGGCGGATAAATTGATACAGTAAGGTTGCCGACAAGGGATTTTGTTTGTGATAACTTAGTTCTATTTCTTAGTGATTCATTTCAGGGGTGTATTTTAAACAAATTATACACCAACAATAAATGTTATCAATAAGCAATTTTTAGATAAAAAGTACACACACGGGAATTCTTTTTGTGAATGAAACACAAATCTTTTTATATGAATCAGAGTAAAAAAGGAGTACAAAAGAACCATTGGTTTCAAGCAATAGAACATGAAAGGCGGGTTAAATCAGATCCACATTTCATCAAACGACATCTATTTCCAAATAGTTATAACAGAGACTAATCTCATTGATGAGAAAAAATCAACTGCATTTATCTAATGTTGTGGAATTAGATGATGGAGTCGACGTTTCGGTCTTGGGTGGCAGAAGTCCGTCAGACCATCTTCAGGACAGTTAATTATTGCATAATTAGACCCCTATGTAAACATAATACAAACAGTTACAATAATGGCAACATGATTTTTATAGATTGTATCTGATACACATTAATTATAGACAACCCGTGTGTGAAGAGTAGTCTCTCTATTAAAATTTATCAAACATATCTTAATACTGCATTGCAGGAAATTAACAATTCAACATTGGTCGTTGCCACATTCAGAAAAAAAGAAAGAAAAGAAGAAGACCCATAAAAAAACAAACGTTCTGACAATAGAGCAGTTATAATCATGATTTAAGGGTCTCACAGAACTCATTTTTGCTTCATCTTCTATATATTGTGAAATCTAAAACAAACATTTGTCTTGTAAAGATGAGAGAAAGTTGCTTACTTCGTGAGTTCAAGGAATCCCACGTAACTTGTTTTTTGTTTGTTTTGTTGTTGTCAGGGCGTATTAGTTGATATTGTAGCCTAGATTTAAAGTGCACTGCATTTAGTATACATTATAAGAAATTCTTAATTGAAGAAGAGGTACTTGAAAAAAATCCTACCTATCAATTTACGAACTTTCTCATACCAGGAGATTAAACGGGAGAAGTCCTTGCTCGTTCTTTTTTCAAGAGCTTTGTTCTAAAAGTAGAGAGTGTGAGCACCATTAGTTCATGGTTTGTTTCAAGGTTAACTTGCTAAACAAGACATCAGATGTTACTAGAGATAAATCTCATACTTAGATGAAGGATATAACGCTCAATGATTGATAGATTTAATTACATAGTCAATCATGTAGCTACTTCGCTAAGTTCTTTTTAAATGTAACCACAGCGCTAATCCTAATCTAGGTATCACGTTCTTAAACAAAGCATTCTGCCACTGCAGCACCCTGTTTATCATAAAGATCTGAACTGGTACATCCAAAGCATCACAAGGATCTCTTCTATATGTCTATTTTGCGCTATGAAAAGCCAGAGTGTCAAAGAGAAATCATATACAATGAGGTAAATCGACCTGCGTTTCTGATTATCATTCAAAAGCGCTAAGGTAAGCCGAAATTAGGAACGCCTGATTTAACTAGCAGTGATTAGATGTTGTTCCATCCTATCGGTTGCGGCACAGACCTCGTACTAAATGAAACCGAAGGCATGTCAGCTTCGTAAAGATGGCAGCCATCTTTGAATACCAAAATCCTATGAGCACAGACTGCCATATGAAAATGATCATGCTGGTAGTGGGTGGCTTAAAACCAGACTGCGCAAATGTAGCCCCTTGCTTGTCATTGTTATTCTAAGTGGTGTAACCATTAATGTTAGACCAATGAAAACCTCTTGGATGAAGAATCCAATACTTTATAAAAGTCTCGTCTATAGGTCTGTTTAAGTCTACTAAGTGCAAAAGAACTCGAAGTTAAAGAGAAATCATATGCATTGGAAATGGTCTACTTACATTTCTGATTATCGTTCAAGCGCGAAAAAATCGGCCGAGGTCAGGAACGCCTAATTTAACTGGCAGTGGTTGGATGTTTTTAAAGCCTGTCAATTAGGGGGAGGACCTCATTCTAATTGAAACCGGAAGTGGCATAGGTTCGTAAAGACGGTGGCCATCTTTAACTGTCAAAATCCTACGGACACATACTAGTTCAGGACCTTGTTCCCGTTTATGTTAACCTGAAGGCTTCACACAACTATGGGATTGTTGTTTGTTAAAGTAGCGGATACGGTCCCAAATAAAGAAAAAATAGACATAGGCAGTATAATGGATCGTGGTGTGACTGCTTGATCAATGAAGCAGCAGATCGGCCATTTTGAAATAACTTGGTCACAAAAACTTGTACCCTAACTGCAACAAGTATTTATTATGGTCAGACAATGTTGCGAATGTCTGTTTTATTGGAAATACGTAATTTACCAGTAGCTATTTGAAAACCGGCATTATTAGGTGGACAGTCCAGGAAAATCGTATTCAAACAGCTATTCAGTATTTGTAGACCATAGTTAAAAGACACCTTATGAGTCAGTATTGCTAGTTATACAAAATGATGTTAGTAGATCCAGGGCATGGTGTAAAATAACCTAGCCATCTTGAAGGAGAATGATCAATTGCGTTACTCATTTGATGCCTATACATGTGTCTATCAGATAACATTTCAGTGTTATACACAAATATAGTTATATTAGACATAAATTGTACATGCCTACAAAATTCAAGATCAGAATATAGTTGACAATATGCGACAGCTTTCACCGGTCATTGGTCACTATAAATGTAGTAATTGTACAGCTTGTGCAAGCACAGTTAATCTAAAATCCTTTCAACTGAATGGTGAAAACTTCAAAGTGAAATGCTTTTCAAATTGCAACACAAGTAATGTGGTCTATTGTATTCAATGCCCATGTGGCTTGAAATACATAGGCAAAACTACACAAATGGTTAAAAAGCGAATCTTGCAACATCAGTCAAGAATTAGATGCAAGGTCGAAAATGCACCATTGGTGGACCACTATATCAGAATGAAACACACTGAAAAAGATATGCTCTGGTGGGTCATTGAGGTAGTGAAACCCACAATTAGACAATCAAATGTTGACTGTACACTCACAATGAGAGAGAATCGCTGGATTTGTCGTACTGACAATATCAAACAGGGTCTGAACTCAGCCACAGAATGACATACATTAGCATGTCTGGTATAACACACAGGTCTTATGTCCATGTATGTTTTCTTGACTGGAACCACTCTGTGAATGTTGACATAAATTATATCCATGATCAGTTTGTTGACTTAAATGTGTATCTTATAGTCCATCTGTCGATATGGTTGGTCATTTTACCTGTCTTTTCGGTTATTAATAATAATATTCAATCATATACAAGACATGAAAATATGAACTGTGTCAATTTGTGTTCAATATAAATGTGTTTCTCTTCCAATCCATTTGTCGACATAGATACCCAGTGTACATGTCGTTTTGGCGATTAGCACTTGATCATACACAAAACATGAAAATGTAAATAGATATAATTTGTGTTCGATATAAATACATCTTTGTACAATACCTAATTGATACAATTTATGTCTAATATAACTATATTTGTGTATAACACTGAAATGTTATCTGATAGACACATGTATAGGCATCAAATGAGTAACGCAATTGATCATTCTCCTTCAAGATGGCTAGGTTATTTTACACCATGCCCTGGATCTACTAACATCATTTTGTATAACTAGCAATACTGACTCATAAGGTGTCTTTTAACTATGGTCTACAAATATTGAATAGCTGTTTGAATACGATTTTCCTGGACTGTCCACCTAATAATGCCGGTTTTCAAATAGCTACTGGTAAATTACGTATTTCCAATAAAACAGACATTCGCAACATTGTCTGACCATAATAAATACTTGTTGCAGTTAGGGTACAAGTTTTTGTGACCAAGTTATTTCAAAATGGCCGATCTGCTGCTTCATTGATCAAGCAGTCACACCACGATCCATTATACTGCCTATGTCTATTTTTTCTTTATTTGGGACCGTATCCGCTACTTTAACAAACAACAATCCCATAGTTATGTGAAGCCTTCAGGTTAACATAAACGGGAACAAGGTCCTGAACTAGTATGTGTCCGTAGGATTTTGACAGTTAAAGATGGCCGCCGTCTTTACGAACCTATGCCACTTCCGGTTTCAATTAGAATGAGGTCCGCCCCCTAATTGACAGGCTTTAAAAACATCCAACCACTGCCAGTTAAATTAGGCGTTCCTGACCTCGGCAGATTTTTTCGCGCTTGAACGATAATCAGAAATGTAAGTAGACCATTTCCAATGCATATGATTTCTCTTTAACTTCGAGTTCTTTTGCACTTAGTAGACTTAAACAGACCTATAGACGAGACTTTTATAAAGTATTGGATTCTTCATCCAAGAGGTTTTCATTGGTCTAACATTAATGGTTACACCACTTAGAATAACAATGACAAGCAAGGGGCTACATTTGCGCAGTCTGGTTTTAAGCCACCCACTACCAGCATGATCATTTTCATATGGCAGTCTGTGCTCATAGGATTTTGGTATTCAAAGATGGCTGCCATCTTTACGAAGCTGACATGCCTTCGGTTTCATTTAGTACGAGGTCTGTGCCGCAACCGATAGGATGGAACAACATCTAATCACTGCTAGTTAAATCAGGCGTTCCTAATTTCGGCTTACCTTAGCGCTTTTGAATGATAATCAGAAACGCAGGTCGATTTACCTCATTGTATATGATTTCTCTTTGACACTCTGGCTTTTCATAGCGCAAAATAGACATATAGAAGAGATCCTTGTGATGCTTTGGATGTACCAGTTCAGATCTTTATGATAAACAGGGTGCTGCAGTGGCAGAATGCTTTGTTTAAGAACGTGATACCTAGATTAGGATTAGCGCTGTGGTTACATTTAAAAAGAACTTAGCGAAGTAGCTACATGATTGACTATGTAATTAAATCTATCAAGCATTGAGCGTTATATCCTTCATCTAAGTATGAGATTTATCTCTAGTAACATCTGATGTCTTGTTTAGCAAGTTAACCTTGAAACAAACCATGAACTAATGGTGCTCACACTCTCTACTTTTAGAACAAAGCTCTTGAAAAAAGAACGAGCAAGGACTTCTCCCGTTTAATCTCCTGGTATGAGAAAGTTCCTAAATTGATAGGTAGGATTTTTTTCAAGTACCTCTTCTTCAATTAAGAATTTCTTATAATGTATACTAAATGCAGTGCACTTTAAATCTAGGCTACAATATCAACTAATACGCCCTGACAACAACAAAACAAACAAAAAACAAGTTACGTGGGATTCCTTGAACTCACGAAGTAAGCAACTTTCTCTCATCTTTACAAGACAAATGTTTGTTTTAGATTTCACAATATATAGAAGATGAAGCAAAAATTAGTTCTGTGAGACCCTTAAATCATGATTATAACTGCTCTATTGTCAGAACGTTTGTTTTTTTATGGGTCTTCTTCTTTTCTTTCTTTTTTTCTGAATGTGGCAACGACCAATGTTGAATTGTTAATTTCCTGCAATGCAGTATTAAGATATGTTTGATACATTTTAATAGAGAGACTACTCTTCACACACGGGTTGTCTATAATTAATGTGTATCAGATACAATCTATAAAAATCATGTTGCCATTATTGTAACTGTTTGTATTATGTTTACATAGGGGTCTAATTATGCAATAATTAACTGTCCTGAAGATGGTCTGACGGACTTCTGCCACCCAAGACCGAAACGTCGACTCCGTCATCTAATTCCACAACATTAGATAAATGCAGTTGATTTTTTCTCATCAATGAGATTAGTCTCTGTTATAACTATTTGGAAATAGATGTCGTTTGATGAAATGTGGATCTGATTTAACCCGCCTTTCATGTTCTATTGCTTGAAACCAATGGTTCTTTTGTACTCCTTTTTTACTCTGATTTATATAAAAAGATTTGTGTTTCATTCACAAAAAGAATTCCCGTGTGTGTACTTTTTATCTAAAAATTGCTTATTGATAACATTTATTGTTGGTGTATAATTTGTTTAAAATACACCCCTGAAATGAATCACTAAGAAATAGAACTAAGTTATCACAAACAAAATCCCTTGTCGGCAACCTTACTGTATCAATTTATCCGCCTAAGCCCTCAAGGGTACATTGGGCTTTCCCTTTACCTGGTACTGTTTATGTGCAGATAGATATCTGCTTTGGGTCACTTCTTTAAGTGGTTTTCTCTGGAATAGAATTCAAAATTCTATCTTTATTTATTCTGCTAAACATCTAACTTTGAGTCTATTCATGTATGAGATAGAGACCCTGTCCTATACAGATGAATATGTTTTGAAGATAGCTGCAGGTCCCTCATTGCTTGGCACAAGAGGTCCGGTAGCACATCTACCATACGAATCGGAGCTCAATCAGTTAGAAAGATTGAAAAAGAAATTGGTTAGAACAGAGCTCCATGCCAAATTTCTAACTGATTGTCTGAATGCGAATATCATACCCACTGGACTACAAGTCAAAAATATACCTATTATTTTTATTGACGACGAAGATTTCAAAACTGGGTTTAGCTTTGCATCAAACAAGTGCTCACGCACCTGGATGGTGCTAAGCATAGAAACAGCCATTAAACACATCAAATTGCTGTCTAAAGAAATTGAAAACCTAGAGAATAAGATCAACACTGATTCTAGCATTACTAACGCGAAAGCACTGCTAGACAAAATCTCACTGACTATAAAAGAATTCGAAGAATTTAATTCTCATAAAAAAACGGACAAATTGCATAAAGACATAAGGAAATACAGCAAAGAAAAAACTTATCCTTATCTCCTAAAAGATTTTTACCAACCACAAGGACCCAATCAAGGTCCAAGACAAGAACAGCGTAAAAAGGTGACCTTCTCTGATACCAACTCTGACACTGACAGTGATCAGGCGTCTGACAACAGCTATCGACAAATTTATGATCAGCCTTCAACATCGAGGCAATCTTTTTTAGGACAGGACCGGAGAGGGTCGGGCCCATCACGGCGACAACGAGCACCAAGGAGAGGTTGGTCTCGGAATCAATATACCCCGGGCTTTCGACAAACCCGGAATCAATATTATGAATGGTAAATCCAACTGAAACCATTCCAATTTTCAATCTATCGAAACATAAACTCTCAGAAGCTGAAATATCAGTTCTCTCAGCTGGGCTGTCTTTTATACCTACCAACAGAAATGATCACTTCCAAACTAAACTTGAGTTATATAAATTCTTTCGCTCTGTGAGACTTAAAAACTATTTTGCAAACAAGATCTCAGTACGTGAAACTGACATTACAGGTCTACACCAACAATCGACCTTTTTTCAGACAAACACAATGATAGCGAAAGAGGTCATCACTTTTGAAAATGCCATTCTGACAGAGATAGACAACTTCTTTATGACCTCTACTCATGTGAGATATAATCTCACTCACGATGAACATCAAGCCCTAAGAAATCTCCAATCCCTATCGGACACAATTATAAAACCAGCCGATAAAGGCGGAGGGATTGTGTTGTGGGATCTCAATACATACAACACCGAAATGACTAAGCAGTTATCTGTTGAATCACACTATAAGAAACTGCCAAGTAATCCAACTCCACGCATAGAAAAATCTATCAGTGAACTCAGCAAAAAAGGCTTTGAAGGTGGTTGGCTCAGTGCCAAAGAAGCAGCGTTCTTAATTAACAAATCTCCAACAGTGCCGGTAATATACATCTTACCGAAGATACATAAGGACGCTAATACACCTCCCGGGAGACCGATTGTCTCTGGGTGTAATTCAATCCTGAAACCGCTAGCGCAGTACGCTGACTTCTTCATCCGGCCCTATGCCACTGAAACCTCCACCTATATAAGGGACACAACAGCAGTCATTAATGTGGTCGAAAACCATCCTTTTGATCCACTCTGTGAATTCCTAGTCTCAATGGACATAGAAAGTTTATATACCAACATCCCACAACCAGAAGTGCTTGAGATTATAGAGAATCTATTAAACAACAGACCCAGACCACATGCGGTCCCAACAGAATTTATCATTGAATGTATCAGAATCTCTCTATGTGAAAACTTTTTTCTTTTCGAAAAAACGTGTTATCAACAACTAAAGGGAGTCGCAATGGGGGCAGTTTATGCCCCAGATATTGCGAATATCTACGTGTCTGACTTTGAAATGCAATACGTCCATAATATATCCAATCCATTCACAGCCAACATTTCGTGCTGGCTCAGATATATTGACGATGTTTTCCTTATATGGAAAGGATCCAAAGAACTATTAACTGAGTTTCATGACTGGATAAATTCAAGGAACTCCAATCTGAAATTTACATTAGACTGTAACAACCAACAAATGAATTTCTTAGACATCTCGATCAGAGTAGACATGGAAAATAAACTATATACCACTCTTTTCACAAAACCGACTGCGCGAAACACCCTCTTAAAATATGAGAGTCATCATCCGCAGTCATTAAAGCATGGACACCCCTTTGGACAGTTCCTCCGTCTTCGGAGGAACTGTTCCAGAAGGGTTGACTATTTCTTGGAAGCTAAGAGACTTAAAGAAAAACTACATTCACGTGGCTATCCCAACAAGCTACTCAAAAAGTCACTTAAAAGGGCTTGGTACAACGATCGAAATGCCTTATTGGAGGTGAAAGAAAAAAACGATCAACCTCAATTGGTCTGTGTTACCACCTTTGGAACAGCCACAAATAAGATCAAAAAAAATTGTCAAGAAACATTGGACACTTCGAGCTTCATTACCTGAACTAGCTAAGAAACCATTGTTTTCTTTCAAAAGAGGTTCCAATCTCAAGGACCGGCTAGTACATGCCTACAAAATTCAAGATCAGAATATAGTTGACAATATGCGACAGCTTTCACCGGTCATTGGTCACTATAAATGTAGTAATTGTACAGCTTGTGCAAGCACAGTTAATCTAAAATCCTTTCAACTGAATGGTGAAAACTTCAAAGTGAAATGCTTTTCAAATTGCAACACAAGTAATGTGGTCTATTGTATTCAATGCCCATGTGGCTTGAAATACACAGGCAAAACTACACAAATGGTTAAAAAGCGAATCTTGCACCATCAGTCAAGAATTAGATGCAAGGTCGAAAATGCACCATTGGTGGACCACTATATCAGAATGAAACACACTGAAAAAGATATCCTCTGGTGGGTTATTGAGGTAGTCTCTGTTATAACTATTTGGAAATAGATGTTGTTTGATGAAATGTGGATCTGATTTAACCCGCCTTTCATGTTCTATTGCTTGAAACCAATGGTTCTTTTGTACTCCTTTTTTACTCTGATTTATATAAAAAGATTTGTGTTTCATTCACAAAAAGAATTCCCGTGTGTGTACTTTTTATCTAAAAATAGCTTATTGATAACATTTATTGTAGGTGTATAATTTGTTTAAAATACACCCCTGAAATGAATCACTAAGAAATAGAACTAAGATATCACAAACAAAATCCCTTGTCGGCAACCTTACTGTATTAATTAATAGTTTGGCACCATATTAAAATTGCATTATATCCTATGGAACTTGTAATATGGGGGACAGGATATTCGTCACATTAGTGACAGAGTATCCCATCCCTCAAACTCATAATCAGGCCGTAAAATCATTCCAGAAATGGGTTATTGGCAAAACTGTGTTGCTATACTTTATTTAAATAAAGCAGATTCAAATGTACGAGCCCTAGACCTTTTGAGTAGGATGTTTACACCGGAGGGGATTGCATTCGTTTTTACTAGACTACTAAGTCGAACACCACAGTAGTTTCTTGTCAGTTTCCCTGAGGAAACAAGGTTGTGTGTGGTGAGGTGACTGAGGGCATACAAGGTTTTGACCAGGAATGTAAAACCTATGGGAGTGAAGCATCTACTGATTTCCATCAAGAAAAACTTCTCTCCAGTGTTTTACCCCATTCCATTTTGACCTGAAGGGTGAGGAGGCTAATGCAGGAGGCTGGCATTAATGCAGGAGTGTTCAGTGCACACTGTCATAGAATCCAATGATTTCAAAGCTTTTGTGTTGGTTTGTTGACCAGAAGACATTTTAAAGTCTGCAGACTGGTCCTCAAATTCTACATTTAAGAAGCTCTACATATGAAGATTAGGCATCATTGGTGGTAAGATTTGAAATCGCATAATTCTCACTTCTGGTCCTGACACAGAATAATATCATGGAGGAAAGTAAAAATTCCTTTAAGGACTCTGACAAAGATTATCCCATACTTTGCACTGGCTATGCTCTGCTGCATCTCGACTTACTTCGAGTGCAGGTTGAAATTTGATAAGGAGTTCCAACAGTTTGAGATGTGATATTATGGGCCAGTAGCTTGATATGTTTGGTTAACAGGTTAGAGTTGGTTTATAACATTGTCAGTGTGTTCCGTGTATCATGGTATGCTGCAGCCTTGGGATTACTTGTGCCTTGAGATTATGAATGTTTTTGGTAAAGAGGCCTTTTCGTTTCACAGAAATGGCTGTGAAGCAAGAGTAAGCAAGATTTTTAAGGTCTCTGTACGGATACTTTACTGAGATATATATGTAAAGAAAAGGGGAGGTCCAAGGAAGCATAACGGCTTTACATGGATTGACTTGTATGGATTGGTGGCTCAGATCACATGTTGATGATTTTTCTGTCCAATTATCTTGTTTGGTATAGGTGCTCATGGTAGTTGTTGCTGTTTGAAGTTATACTGGCTGATGAGAAATAAAGCAAGGAAGAAAAGCATAATCCTCGCTTCCTTATCCTTACCAGCAATGGTACTTTCCTTTATGATAACTAATGTAAGAAATTTGAAATTCTCTTGGTTGGAGGTGATTGTATTTGGGGATCACTTTAAAGTGTACTTAAACTGTATTGGTCTAGTTCACCCCTTTAGCTCAATTGAGATCTGATTTGGCTCTAATCTGTTTAACTAATTTTCAGTGAAATACTATCCTTGCGCAATATGCTTGACCTTATTTATACAACAATCCTAAGTAACAGTTTTAATGCCTGCTGCTCCACTATGTGTGAACATTATGTTGTTGTTCAGGACTATGATTTTGGCTGGTCAATTGCCACTTCATACTTTTTTGCAGCTACATACAATGTGAGGTGAACCAGCATCATAGAACGTCTATCATTTATGGTATTTAGATTGCTTAATAGCTGATTACCAGGTGACATCCCTGGAAACATAAAAAAGTCCCATTGCACAGTGGCTGCTGCCATTGATTAAACATTTATGGCTGGTCCACTGTTTTCCATCTTTAAAAAAAAAATAAAAGTGTTTTGTTGCCATGTTTTGAAACATTTGTTTATTGGCATTTCTATTGCATACACATACATAGACAGGATATTGACAGTTCTGAAATTACAGAGCATGTCAATTTTGCATACTCTTTGTCTTCATCATGGTAGCTTATATTTTCCCAGAATTTGACCCCCTGCAGTATACGATCTTACTGTCTGTTTGGTGTCTAATGTGCGACTATGTCGTGGTGGGGGAAGTCGTATCTTGCGTCTTCCTGGGAGCGTATGTCACGTCCAATGTATTTTGTGCTTCAACATGTGTAATAAAAGTACAAGAAGAAGAAAGGGAAAATTAAAAGAAGATAGTAAACTCTGAACCGTAAAACTTGTCTCTGCATGGGGGCATTGTGGTGAGGTGACAGCGTACAGAATATCTAAATGGCAGAGATTAGAGATCCATGGTAAGTAATGGAATCTGTATGGAGGCCAGGACAATAGCACTGAAGCGTTATGTAGTTCTATTATGGGAGGGCTTTATTTTCTATTCACCTATGTAAATGTGGGTACTTTTTCGGGTGTTCCCGCTTCCCCAGCATGCTCATCCTCACTGCTTGCCTGTATTGGGAACTCCCAGGCACGTACCAATTCGTTCCATTGATCAGCTATTGTACAATGTCTCAGACCCCTTGCCTCCTCTCAGCCTCAGCCCAAATGGTGACATCACGTTTCCAGGTGTCTATCTGTGGGCTGTATTAGATTTCCAGGCCATTGCTATGTGTCATTAGCCAGGGCCATGGCAAATCTATGAATTTGTTCCCTACTTTCCGCTTTGGTTGCAAGGGAATAATCCAAGCAAGCACACTTTGATGGAGCTATCTACTGCTCTCTCCAGTGTGTCCCCTATCTGCATATTTATCTCATTCTAGAAAGGGTGCAGTACCGTGCAGTTCCAGACCATGTGTATGAAATCTGCATTCTGATGGTCGCACCTCGGGCAATTGCGCATCTATTCCCCATGTATAATCTGAAGTCTATGTGTGGTCATGTGGATATAGATGAACTGCATGTATTTTAGTCTGGTGTTGCGGGATATCTTCTTGGGCGATGCCATTACCTTGCTTCAATCCTGATCAGTGAGTACCCTGTTTAAGGCTTGTTCCCAACGTCCTTTAATCTTAGGCAATGGTATCAAAGTTGCCTTTGTCAAATGCTATGTAAAACCATTTTACCTGCTGTGCCCAGGGTGAGTAATGTGTGCAGTAAAGTATGTGTCGCTGGCTCCTGACCTTTGCCCCACAGCATTTCGAAAGTACGTGCCAGGGCTTCATACTGTATAAACTGGCCCACTGGGAGACCATAGTTTTCTACAAGATCCTCAAAATGAACCAGGACATTCTCCTGGTAACAGTCTCCTACTGTCTCCAAACCCACCGCCATCCAGGCTAGCAGTTGTTCGGGCATAAATGTCAAGCGTGAGACTTTGTGGGGCAGGCCAACCAGAGGTAGAACCAGTGTATATCGTAGGTCTCTGCCATTTTGGGCATACATCATTTCTAGCATTGCAAAGCTGTAGTCTGCAGCAGCGACCGGAAGATGTCACCACCGTGTGGTCGATCACCTTAGCCAGTAAATGTGTGGGGCGTACATTAGGCTCAGATAGAAATGTCAAGAAAGTGATGGAGGGTAGTGCCTTCTTAATTGGTCCACGTCAGTGGATAATCAACATCAAAAACATTCCTCGAATGAAAATCATTTGTGATGTTTTTATTTGTATTTTTCTCAAAGGAGCGCAAAATTATAAATTGTGAAGAGAAAAACAAAAGCCGACACGTGTTTCGCCCTAGTGGCCCATTGGCCGTGGGCTTTTTCAAGGCTAGAATGGAGTAAAATAAGTTAATTGTAAAGGTTGCAGGGTTACCAGTAAAGTGAATTAAGGGAAGAGCAAGATAATGGCCAAAGAGAAACAAATGGTGATAAGGGAAGAGGGAAACCAAAGAGAGGAAAGAAAAAGGACGAAAGGGAGAAGGAAAGTACAAAAGAGGAAGAAAAAGATGGTAGGGAAGATATAATGATCCGAAAGGAAAAGTAAAAATGAAAAAGAAAGAGAAAAGTGTAAATCATCATAGCTTTTTAACAACGGCATTCAATTATTAAATACAGGACATACATTGAAAAAAGGTGTAGATAGACAAAATATAAGTGTAAGTGACATGTTAAATGCAATTGTGACATAGGTGATAACGTGATCACATGGTATTATAGAAGCACATAATAGGCGCAAAATTAATAAAGCACATATCTGGGCGCACCAATGTATACAGGTCAGAACAAAAGTGAGCATCAGGCTATACAGCGGGTGTGGTTATAATAAATGATGTCAACAAAAAGAAAAAAAGAAAAAAAGGAGAAAAAAAAAAGCGGATTTGTGCAACATAGTTGTATAGGCAGGAAGTAAATTAAAGATGAAATGGGTAGAATCATGACCAGTGGATTTGTATGCCAAAACGAAATACAAATTCTAACTTGGACACCAGGAAAAAGTCAGGAAGGAAGGAAAGAAAAGAAAGAAAGAAGCACAGTGAGGCAAACGCAATCGACATGTGAACATTGAGGCCTCATATGAAATGAGCGTAGCTAGAAAACTGCTTACCAGTGTAAGTTAATTATCTGAGTCTTCCTGCAAGGGAAAACAATAAATCACTATTTGTACGGTAGTAAAAGGAGGCGGCAAAAAGGGGCATAATTAGGGGCTTCATAAGAAAGAAAATGCTGAAAGCCTGTTTTAAAATGAGGAAACTGGCGTGCTTCGCAACGAATTATGAGCGTTAGCCTGGGAATTATTTAAGAAAAAATGCCTGATTAGAGGCTGCGTGGAGCAATAAGGTACACATGAAATTACAAAGGAAAGGTATAGGATTAGTATTGGAAAAAGGGAAGCGTATTGAAAGGCTACGCGAAGCATTGATATCCCGGTTAAGGGAAAAAGAAACTGACGCTCTAGGCGGGAGGTTAATTTAAGCGATTGAGGAAAGTATCAAGGAGCACGAGAGAAATAATTAGGCAATTGCGGGTATGAAGGTTACATGCTTATAAGCCGAAAACGAAAAAAAAGGGTCCCACAGGGAAAAGAAAGGGCTGTAAGCCTATTTTACCTGTAAAGCTAGACAAATACGTCTCTGCGGTCTTCGGGGAAGGCAACTTGTGAAAGGAGCTGTCAGATGTAATCTGACTCGGGTTGCATGACGTCAGCCTTATAGAGAGTGCTGACGTACGAGGAATGTGGAAGCCACTGAAAAGTTACTGTGTGGCCAGTGATTATGACTGCAAGAAATGCAAGTCACGAAACAGGTATAAACTCAAAATGAGTAAACAATAATACTGAGTTTCAGAAAAAAGTCTTTGTCGAAAATAAGGAAATAGATAGAAATGTCCCCTCTTTGTTTACTCCTTCCAGCTACTGTGCTAGCCATTGCAACTGGGAGGCTAGTTGGTAAAATTCAAAGTTCGGTACCCCCTTCGCTCATAAGGTACTGCAACATTTTCAGCTATACTCTCCCCCATCCATTTCCCCAGATGAGGTCACTCACTAGGAAGTCTAATTGGCCAAACCATCCCCTCGGCATCACAAATGTGAGATTAACAAAGAAATATAATAGGCGGAGTAACATGAACATTTTAGTCAGCAAGATTCATGCCATGACTGGCAAACTCAGGGAGCTCAAAAGTATACAGAAAATTTAAGGAATCTGAGTTATCTAGGGAGTGGTAAATATGAATACCGAGGTATTTGACTGTGGTCTGGGCCCTGTTGAGGTCATCTGGAAACGCTGGGGGTCTTGACATAGGAAACAAGTAGGTTTTAGTCTTATTGGCCCACAACCCTGACAGGAGAGCAAATCTTCCCAAGAGTCCCATGGCTGTGTCAGAACCAACCACAGCCTCATTCAGATAGATCCGGAGGTCATCAGCATACAGGTAGATAGTATAAATTCGCTTATTCATGGTCAATGCCATCCTATTCCCGCCCTGGTGAAACAATGCAGCTAGCGGCTCCATTGCCAGGGCAAAGAGTAAGGGTGACAGGGGTCATCCCTGTCGGGTGCCACGGGGGATTCCGTACTGGGCTGACACTGTCCTGCCCATTTTTACTTTCGCCATGGGTCACATGTACAGCATGCTGACCCACTTGATCCAGCGTTCTCCAAGATCCATTTGTTCCATGATCCCAAATCGATAATCCCAGCTCACTGTATCAAAGGCCTTCTCTAGGTCTATTGATAAAATTGCCGCTTGTGTGAGTGCTCTCGCATCAGAATGATAAATCACGAAATAGAGTCTCCTCAAGTTAAATGAGGTGTTCTGGGACGGAATGAACCTGTTCTGGTCAGTGGGGATAAGTCCATGCATATGGGGAGCAGCCTGAGCACCAAGACCATGCTTAGAATCCTAAAATCCATATTAAGCATGGCTAAGGGTCTATAATCAGCTACGCGGGCTCCCCAGACTATCGTCTTGGGGAGTGGGATCAATATAGCATTTTGCACCGATTCAGGAAGTCATCCTGGTCTCAGGGACTCATCATAGAGGGTCACCAGGCGAGGAGCCAACTTAGAGGCAAAAGCCGAATAAAATTCGGCAGGGAGCCCGTACGTCCCCGGTGTTTTTCCCGTGGCCATGGAAGCCATGGCCTGGCGGACCTCCAATAGTGTCACTGGGCCACCCAATAGCTCTCGGGCCTATCTATCAAATGTTATTAGCTGCAGGGGTGCTAGGAAGTCCCTGATTGTCTCCTTTTTAACTGGAGGTGGGGCTTTATATAGCACGTCATAGTATTCACGGAACAGGGCGTTTATTGCTCCGTGCTTATTTATGGACATGCCTGCCTCAGTACTAACATGCATAATCTGAGTTCCTTAAAGCTCTGGTTTGATCAGCCACACAAGTAGGTGGCCAGCTTTCCCCTCTTCTTCCTGGACCTTAGTGGGATAACTTTTGTAGTCATATCTGCGTAGGCATCGCAGCGGCTCGTTATATAGGGTCTTTGAGCCTAGTAGGTTTGCCAATGCTGCGGCATCTGTGCCCTGGGTGTTACTTAATTTATGCAATTGTTCCTCAATTGTTTCTAGCTATCTGCAGAGCACTCACCATACTCTGACTGACTGACCCAGACAGTGTCCCCCGACCAATACCATTCCACTAACAATTTGGAAGCTGAATGAGTGTTGGTGATGAAAAATGTCCCGATGCAAGAGTCTAGGGATTCTCCGAAGGGGAGTCCTCCAGCCTCACAGGATTAAACCTCCATAGGGGGATCGGAGGTCTCATCCCCAGAGGTTGGTGGGTCATTAATAACAGGCTATGATCCGAAAAGGTGTGTCCCAGATACTCAGTGTGTGTAATGGTCCCGCTAAAGTCCGAAGAGCAGAGAAAGGCATCAAGTCTTGTGTGTAATTGGTGTGGAGGAAAAAAAGGAATATCCTTGGTGTGTTGCATGCTGCACCCTCCAAGCATCCACTGGCCCCCAGTGTCCCTTCCACTCTTGGTAACCAGTTATCGTGTGGTGGGTTTGGGCCCCAGGAAGAGGGGAATGTGAGGGGTCTAGTGTTATGTCTGCAAAACAGTTGTAGTCCCCACCCAGTACCAAGGCCCCAGGTGCAAGCGCAGCCAGTTGGGCCAAGGGATCCCACAGGAAGGACAATTGATCATGATTTGGGGCGTATACGCTACCAATTGTGATGTCTCGACCACTCAATTTCTGGGTAAGTATCACATATCTCCCTTCCTTGTCGCTCTGGGTGTTTGTAACTTCCAAGGGGATCCTGGCCATATCCAGATTAATGCCCCCCTAGCATAGGGTGAGTAACAGGTCACATAGATCTGCCCCCTCTATCTTCTACGTATTTTCTCTACTTCACCCTGCAAAGGATGTGTTTCTTGGAGCAGGGCGACCTGGACTCCCCTCCTCTTCAGGTACCTATGTATATTGTGCCTCTTTCTCATCGAGCCTGTTCCCCCAATGTTCCTTGTTATTAACTTAATTGTATGTGGCGCTAATGTCATAGTTGGTGGTAGGATTCATCCTCTCTCAGCCTTCCATCACCCCACAAGGTCCACCCCCAGACACTGTCTATGTCTGTTATCCTGCAGAGAAAACAACAATAAACTGCAGAACAAATTCCCATAAAGTCCAACTCCCAGAGCGACTCGGCAACGGCCGACCGCCCAAACCTTAGCCAGGTCAACGAGTTCCAATGTGGACCAGAATCCACCAGGGGACCGGTCCACCCAAGGGGTGTGGCCATTGAAAAGGGAGCAGTTTCTTGCCATGAATGCATCATCCAAAGTCCTATACCGGCCCGGGCAGGTTCCCAGGCGGCGTGCGGAGTACAATTCTTCACAATTGGGCCATAGGAGCGAAGTCACCACATATTCCACATCAGATTATGTCATCGGCAGTCCCCGGGGTAACCTCTGGCAAGACCACACTGCTGTCTTGGGACACATCTGAGTCAGATACCTCTGTTCCCTTTACTGAGCGTGAACCTGTCTCCGATGCCCTGCATGATCGCAGCCACTGCCTGGAGCGCCACAGCCCTTTCTCTCTCTGTCTGAGAAGGGCTTGGCTTTTTCAGTAGGCCCCGTCTGGGTCGTCTCCTGGGTCTCTTCCTAGTCCCCTCTTTGCGTTGCTTCAAAGAGCGCCCGCCTCATCGCAGGCCTCCCAGCTTTATACGGTTCAATCCAGTCCCATGGCATTTTGGGGTCTTCGCAGAAGTGGATTTGCCCATCAAGTAGGATTCAGAGGGGTGCAGGGAACATTAGAGAATACTGACGGCCTTCACTTCGCAGAGCTTTTTCACATCGAGATATGAAGCCCTCTTTCTTTGGAACTCCAGAGTATTGTCGGGTAATATGAAGACCTTGCAATTGTTCACTGTGAATGGGCCGTCTGATCCTGGTTTCTGCAATAGCAGGTCTCTATCCTTATAGTGCAAGAGCTTAGCCACCACTGAGCGTGGGGGGCGATCCAGAGCCGGGGACCTGGCCGGAACCCGGTGGACCCTCTCTAGTGTGTAGAAAGGTGACAAACCCTCTTGCGTGACCACTGTGTGAAGCCATGGTTTAAGATAGCCAATCATGTCTCTGCCTTCCACTTTTTCAGGCAGACGCATCACTCGGATGTTGGTTGTTCTGTTGTGGCCTGCCGCATCTTTGACTCTGTGCTCAAGAGTTCCCACCCTACCTGAGAGGTCCGCCCCTTGTAGTGTCAGGGCTGTTTGCACGGGCGTGAGCTCTGTTATGGAAGACTAAGCTGTTTTAACTCTTTCGGACAACTTGTGGTGTTCAGTTCTAAGGTGTCCCAATCCCACCAATACAGTGCTAATATCTTTGTGTCCGCTATGGGTTCTAGGATCTTAGCGAGCTGTTGCTGCACTGGGTATTCTGGTGTCGCAGATTTTGGATTCACTTGTTGTGGATCCAGGGAGTCAACTTCATACTCTTGGGGTACCCCAGCTGATTTTGTTCTGAGCTTGCCCATTTCCACTTGTGATGCTGTGCCGGGGTTTGTCGTCCCCCGGACAAACCCCGGCTCAGGTTAAGGCATTTCAGCGGGGGTTCTCAGTGGCACTCCGGAGGTGCCCACCCACCTCTGCAATCCTTCTGCGCAGTAAGTGTGCCCAAGGATCACACTCCCAATAGTTTCAGATCAAGAACACTCAGCCTCTGTCCAGTCACCCATAGGGGCCACCACTCTCTACCACCAGCTCTTCAGAGTCTCCAAGACTCTCCCTGCCACCAAAATAGAAAGGAAAAAATGGGGCGGGTCCCTGTCAGCTCCCATAGACCTCTCTGCTGGTTATGTATGCCAGCTATCGTTGCAAAGGGGGACTCTCATCCATGGCACCAGTTCCATTCCCTCAGTCCAACCATCGCCCCTGGTCTCGTCTGGGAGGAGGGGTCAATCCGTCACTGGTACCAGGGTTGGTTGCCAGCAGATTCCTGGCTCACACCCCAATCACTCGTCCGTTTGCGACAGGGGGGCACCCCCACTCACTGCATACTGCTGTAGTCCAGGTCTTCACTTCCCAGTCAGCCCAGGGACCGCCCTCTCGTGTCTCTAACAGCTCCTCTTCCCCGTGTGCTTCCCGGAGGGGAAGAGTGTGTGAAGTGTATGAGAGTTAACTCCAGGCCACACACTGTCCGCATATGGCCCCGACTCAGGCCCCGAGCACCCCCGTGCGGGCCACAATTTCAGCCTGGAAGCAAGGGACCATGCGTGGCAGGGGTCAAAGGATGGATGTGCCAACAGCACAGGGGTCAGGGGTCAAAGGATGGATGTGCCAACAGCAGTGCTTCAGGGGTCTCCTGTCCTGCCACGGGCCTCGACCCGAGCCCGTTTATCCATCCGTTGTCAGCAGAAGGGGGCCTCTCTCATTTAGCTCAAATCTTCTGGAGGTTATTTTTCCATAGCGCCTCTAAACAAGGTAATGGAGGTGCCTTCCGCAGGTAGAGTCAGATGAGGGATCACTCCGGCAAATCCACAATGTTCAGTGGGCTGTGGGGGCTCATCACTATGGTCAAGGGCCCCTGGATCTCTCCAACCCCCCAGCCGACCGCTCCTGGCACCCATACTCCTCTGCAGCCGCCACTGCCAGTCTTCGGGGAAGGGGGGGGTCCTGCCCTCCGCCTGTGCTTCCAGGCCCAGACTCGGCCCTCTGTGAACGTGGCGGATGCGCAGGAGCTCGCCGGTGCTGCGTCAGGTCCCATCTCCCTGCCCGCCTCCTCAGCACCGTTCGGACCAGCCTACTCCATCACGGCAGCCTGCAAGCTCAGTCCCGGGCCGGGTCGGGGTGCGGCAACAGCCCTCAGGGCAGGCCAATTCAGCGGTGCACCGCAGCTGTGGCCTCCTCCGGCCTCTGCACTCAGGGGCACGGCGTCATTTCCAGGCAGCAGACCCGATCTCCAGCTAGCCAGCCACTATATCCAATCAACAAGCATTGGCATAGCCAATAGGTCTCACCTTTGGGACCTTATAAGTGTTTAGCCAGAGATATTGACTTTGCCTATGTGTTTAATTTGTGCTGTATAGAAGTGTGCAGCATGCTGAAAAGTTATAATAAAGAAATGTTAGAAGCATTTTTGTTACTTTATATATGATTAAGAAAGCATTAAGAACAACTGAACGTTTATATTAAAAAAGTATTTACAATTAATAATGTGTTGATTTTTCTGTTGTTCTTTTAATGCCTGCAACTTGTATATGACTGTCCCAATGGTTGCTGGTTATGTTTTTTTTGTTATGGGGGGGCATAAATAACAGGAGGGTGAAGGTTGTGAAATAGTACCTGTATAAAAGTTAGTGAGAGAGTTAGTTAGTTAGTGAGATAGTTAGTTAGTTAGTAATTTAGTGAGAGAGTGAGTTAGTTATAGAGTCAGTGAGAGAGTTAGTTAGTTAGTGAGAGAGTCCCTAAGCCAGTTGCAATTAAATAGCTTTTATACGCGCTTTGCCTTCTTTACCAAACAGTCCCCAATCAAAATATACACATATTAAAAGGCAAACATATGCTAAGGAGGGATATAACAAGATAGTGCATAAACACTTAGGAAATATAAGTAAACGTGTGCAGAAACGCTAATTATAAACTCCAGAAATATGTTCTACTGGGTTAAAACAAAGCAAAGCTGACTGGAACGTTCATGCTTCATAGGGAGAACAATTGTTTTGCACAAAATAACAGTATAGTGAGCAGACGCAGTGACTGGAACATGGTTCACCAGCTTCCCACTCAACAGATCAGTTCATTACGCCACACCCTTGTTTTTTTTGTTATGGGCCTATGCTCTGTTTTTGTACGGTTCGGTTGCAGAGAGGGATTATGTACCCCTAATTTTATGTGCAGTGCGCCACAATGATGCAATGCATCATGTGTTAGTGTGGAAAGATGGGGTCTGGGGGCACATAAAGGAGCAGCGTGTTATACAGTTTACAGAACTGTTCAGAAGTGAAGCTCTCTTCGTATCTCACGGGACTGGGTGCTAAGATCCGTAAACCGTTAAACAAGGAAAGGCGTGCAGCCATAACAAGCATAATAATTAAATGCGAGCCATAGTGACAATTATTTTTAAAGAAAATAAAAACGTTCAAAAGGGAAAGCGAGTGCTAGAAAAACAAAGTGAAAAATTAAAAAGAGCACACAAGAAATCGATGGCAATACAAGCAGTTGGGAAGGGAAACTTAAAAAAAGAGCACACAAGAAAGCGACAGCAAAACAAGCATTTGGGAAGGTGAAAAAAAAGCAACAGCAGCCAAAACACAAGAACACATTCACTTTTAAAACACACAGGAAGAATAAGTGTTTTGCACAGAATGACAGTATAATGAGCAGACAACGTGACGTGAGGGACGAATTCATTTTTAATTCATAATTAATTTTATTTTGTGCGCGTCTCATTAGGAGCCTGAAGTGAAGGTTAATTATTTGATGAAACCTGCGATGAATGCATTAGGGACTGCCCGCAGGCGGGAGGGGGCTCTCATCTGTGGGGGCTCTGGTGTGCAGCTTGGGTGGTGCTCACAAGTGGTGTATGCAAGGTGGGGCTAA
Organism: Triturus cristatus; assembly: GCF_964204655.1. Lineage (NCBI taxonomy): Eukaryota > Metazoa > Chordata > Amphibia > Caudata > Salamandridae > Triturus > Triturus cristatus. The sequence continues at coordinate 980,916,940 of NC_140579.1, read as the reverse complement.
ATAAGGGTGGAAAGCATCTGTAGGCGGTATCCACCCTTACGCTAGTGGCCGTAGGCTTTTGCGTTAGAAAGAAATGTGGGAACGTTGTAGGTTTCGGTAGCACAATAAGTGTGTTCCAATGCAGGCTTTCCCGCTTAAACATCACTGTGTAACCCTGGGCACTGCATCATCCTGGACTGCTGTTTCCCAATTTAACAAACACTGAAGGCGCTTAGAAGTATGATAACCCCCAATGAAAAATGCTATATCAGTTGGAGACTGACATTTTTGGCGCCCTCGGCCAAGGAGGACACATCGTGAGTTTGTGCTACATCGAGGTGCTATAAACCTTCTGAGGAGGGTTTCTAATAAAGGCATGGAAAAAAAAACAAATAGAAAAAGCAATTTTTAAGCACTCGTGCTAAACACTCGAGAGTGGGGAAAAAAACCAAATTGAATAAGCAAGTTTTAAGCACTTGTGCTAAACACTCGTGCTTGTGCTAGCATGCCTCTTGCGAGAGCGAGCAGCGGCGCGCAGACCATATGTTTTCAATTAGAGCGTGCGCCGCTGCTCGCTCCCGCAAGGTGGATGCCAGCACAAGCACGAGTGCTGAAAAAGAGCTGACCAATTTCTAAAGGTCATCTCCTAGAGCTACGCATGCGCGCTGCCTAGGCGAGACCTAAAAAGGTGGCTACACTGATCTTATAGTCGCTCCAACTCCGCCGGTCACTCTTATCGTCCGCCTCGGGCAGTTGTATCCCCAGTAACAACAGGATCAGTAGCGGGCTAAATCGGAGCTTCAGGCTCACGAGTCCCCCATTATCGTCTGCCAACCATTTTTTTATTGTTTATATTAATTTTAACTCCGGTACCTCGTACAGCTGACTTTATGACCGAGCATAAGATTGTGATATTTATTCTACATGTCATTAACAACCTAGCATATTAGTTGATGTCCTACAGTAAACAACTTAACATGGCAAACTCATCCAGCTAACCAGTCTGAACTCAACTCTACCTTTACATTATCTAGTCATCTTCTCGTCTTACTCCATTCTTTATTTGCAAGTGGTTCGTCCAGTGGCTCTTGCCATCAATCACATACTTTTAATAGCCATGTAGGTTTATCTGAGCGGATCGCTCTATACAAGTGGATTATCAGTTTTCCACACCCGGACAGCAACAACAACGTCACTTTGATCTGCGTGGGGGCCTGCACATGCAGACAGGTTGGTCCTATTTCTAATTCCATTGGTCTCACATGCATCCTTTATTGTCACGAATCTACATTTCGGATAAAGATCCACTAGTGCCTTGCAGCCACCCTCCTGCCATTTATCTACAGCACTGCGTGGGCCATTTGTGCAATGGGATGTATAGTCCAGATATGTTAATCAGGTGCATAGGGCCCACTACTTAAGATTTGTTTCACTGCTTGATCCCAAATATTGCACACTTGTATCAGTATGAATGGCATGTGTGTGGTATCTCACTACCCTTCATTTATACTGTCAAGCGGAATGTTCAAATACATTCCCTTAAGCAGCCTCTTTTCCCAATTTACACCTTCATCTAGCCAATGCACTGCCATATAGTAGAGCTCCATATCAGGGATTTACAGTCCTCCCCTTTCCCACTTCTGTTTATCATGGCTAAGTTGACCCTACTCCTTTTTCCCACCCACAATAATTACAGCAATTTATCTAATTCAGCAAAGGTTTTTTTTTAGGAATTTCAAATAGAGCCTTATAAGATATTCAGGACGCAGCAAGAAGGCCATTTTTTGTTAAGGCCACTTTCACCATCATGGACAATCTAAGTGTGTTCTAGAATGTAATAGACTTTCTTAAGCCATCCACCAATTCAATATTCAATACTCAATTTACAGACTTCTACTTCCAGCAACACCACAGCAGATTTGTCATCTACCAATTGTGGTGCATGAAGCACATGTGGCAGGCGCCGTATTTTGCATAATGTGTTTCTGCGAGAAATAGAGCCACACTTGTCCTCGTGCATCAACTCTAGTATATAATCCAACAATCTGGAAGCCAGCATTTTGCTTAGGATTTTAACATCCACATTAAGCATTGACACGGACGCCATGCAGAAACCTCCACTGGATCTGGATAAGGTTTTGGTATTAGTACTATAATCGCTTCTCTCATTGATTCCTGCCGTTTTCTATTCGCATAAGTAAACCTCCATGACTTTTTCAGCCATTAATTGTGCATTCATCTGGTATAACTCTGCTGGCAGCCAACCTCCCGCTGGTGCCTTAGCCTTCTGCATCGATGGCTGCAGTAACTTCTTACTTAATTATTAGAGCATCAAGAAGAACATGTTGCTCTACTGTAATTCTTTTTATGGAAAGTCCCACCAGATAATTAACCATATGTTGTTGACTCTCCTGCAGTGGTTGTTCCTACACTTTATGAGGATTTGAGACAAAGGTGTAATTTATGCCAGCCTGAGTATACACTTCCGTATCTTCATCGTCCTTTAGTGATAGTATGGGTTTGTGCTGTGATTAATTTTTTATGAACCTTGCCAGCTACCATATTTATTCCCTTCTCTTTGGAGCTTTCACCCATTTGTTACTGGTATGTGCTGGCCAAGTCTATCCCAATTAATTTAAGTTAATTAACAACTATTTTAACTTACTTCAGTCAGCTATTTGATCGTGGTTGCTCTAGGAGGTTTTCCTGGGACAGAAGGTTTTCCTGGGAGAGGAGGGTTTTCTCAAATTGCATTCTTATGCCATACGTTTTGGCCAAACACTGCCACCTAACCACCACTTTCACAGCATTCCACTCTAATGCTCTACTCCGAATGCTCCCCCAGTTAGTGTCAAGGTATTGTGTGAGTATCTCAGACCGTCATTAAGCAAAAATGACTTCTGAAAGTGCTTCTACTTTAAGACACCACAGTAAGAAGGCAGGTATGTACCCTTGATTATCATATGTGATCAGTAATGGTGAGTGATCTGAGGGGTATAGTGTAAAGTAGATTGACTCAGCAATCTTGTGCCCATAATTTATCTGGAACAAGAAATAATCCAATCTACTACGGGTCCCTGGTGCAGGTGTATAGCATGATTATGTCCTTTCCTGGGGATTTTGAGTCCGCCAGATATCTGGGAGCCCCAGATTAGACAGTGCCTCCTAAAAGGCCCTTGTCATGCTTAGCTTCGTGCCAGCTCTGGAGGGATGCCTACCCATTACTCCATTCAGGACACAATCATGGTCCCCAGCCTATATTAATTCAGACAGTAAATATTTATATGCATCTCCCAAGACTGATCCAAAGAAGTCCCCACTGTTCACTGTTTAGAAGCATCTACATTAATAAGACATATGTCCAGAGCATCCAAAGCACCAAATAAAACTATATATCTGCCCTTCTGGTCTATTTTGTCCTCCTTTGATTTAAAGTTAACCCTAGGCCCTATCCATACCAATACTCTCCCGCAATTCCAGAGGACCATGTAGCAAATATTCACCTTTCCATTTTTTACATACTTGCATAATGCAGTCACCCAACATGTCTATAGCAACACCGTATCTTTTAAGCTAGGTATACTTTTGATGGGCATATTGAGACTTCATACTTGCAGGTTTGTAGCTTACATTTCGATCACATATGTTATTGTTCATAATTAAGACCCATCCTTGCAGGGGACGGTGCAGGTGGGGGGGGGGGGGGGTCGAGATCCCATGTGGATTTCCTTTCCAGGGTGCATCGCCCCATCTCTATATGTAAGAAGGTTGGCTCTTAGTATACTGGGAGCAGATATCATAACTTTTAATAAGCCTAAAATAACATAATCCTACAACTGAACCCACCCTCAAGTAGTGCATACATGTGCCTAGAAAGTCGCAATTGTATGGTTAACTATAACCGCCTAACACCCTTCAAAATTCTCCAAACGTCTCCAACACTCCCTTTGAGTATACTCTGCAGAGGTCTCTGTCCCTGGGCCATATTCTACTACCCAGTCAAGGGTGTATGAATGTCCTCCTAAGAACAGGGGACCTCAGGCACTCCTTGCACATATCTATGTGTACCCCCATCGAAAATAATAGGTCAAATCAGGCTAGCAACAGTTGTCATCAAATTAGACAAACATACTGTGGACAATTCTCATTGTGCATGCACTTAATCAATGTGACGAACTCTATGATAACACCAAACTTACGAGAGCATTAAAGAGTGTAGTGGTCTCTGTATCTTTCTCACCGGACTACTGATAGTATACTCTTATCACATGCGTTTTATTTGTATGACTTCCGCATATCATAACCTAACCTTGTTTTTATCCATATAGATACACATTGTGCAAAAGATTGGTATGGAGGAAAAGATCTATCTACTTATTTACTCATGGGGAACATCAAATTACCCTATACTTGGTCAATATACCATTCCAATTTTTAAATGATTCAAAAGATACACATACCACAATGACTTCCTTTGGAAAAAATCAATAATTATTTTTTAGAGTTACACATATATAAACATTTACGTGACAAACATTTATGAGCCGTAACAAATATTTATGGACATAAACATATACCAGTTTTTCATATATAAACATTTACATAAACATTTGTAAGAATAAACATAAATCAATTTTTTGTTGCATATACCCATACATTTTTACAATCAGTCAGTGCTCGTGCGCTCAGTCTAGGCGATACACTGAGAGGTAATCCTCTTTGCACATGAGGTTTTTAGACCTCTACAAACATTTACTAAATGTGCCTTGAAATACAATTATGAATCTTGTTTTCAAGTGGATTCCTCCAAACAAAACTGTTGATGCGTTTCAGCCCCCATTCCTTCCGGGCTTCATCAGGACAAGGGTAAAGAAACCAACGTGGCCTAACAATTTCAGGTTCTCGTGTGTGCTCCAGGGTAGTGGTTTCCCTCAGGGGGCAGAAATGAAATAATATCACTTCTGTTTCAAGAGGTTCAAGCACCTCTCGATTATAGAGTATACTGCGCACTATGGCGTCCAGTCCTGGAGTTCACTCTCTCCTTCTGTCACAATTTCCCGTCTGTTGAACTTAAGTCTCTGCTCCGGATTTAATCAAGTGTGTGAGCGCCGACGTGCTCTCCATATAGCATCACAGGGGGAGGAACCAGAGAATCCCAACAAACTGCTTCAACATCACCCCTGTTAAGGATAATAAGGATAAAACTCAACATAAAGTAACAACTGCAATAAACATCTACTAGTTGTAGCGATGAAGAGGATGTCCTTCGAAAAGAATATGAATAAGTATATAGATCCAACGTGAGGACCTCTTGAGGTTTGCGTACTTTGTCTATCCAAACAGACTACAAAATTCTTCAGGAAATGCTTCACTGTTCAACCACCGAAAAGGATACCAGTTCACCTTAAGCCGGTAAGTACTTGGTTCAGAGCCGGCACACTTGTCCTTACAGAACATGAAAACAAGTGGTTAAGGTTTTCTCTCCCCACATGAATCCACCAGGGGGTGGACCCACCAACGGAGGAGAAACTCGAAATACAAGACGAATAGAGTCAAAACAGCAGAGCTATCCGGAAGTGTCTCACCGCATGAGCTGTCTTGCAAGGAGCTCGCCAACTAAGAGAACCAAGTACAAGACGGAGACAGAGGAATTTAGCGTGGGCCAATTTGAAGACTCTAGAAGGAAAGATCCTGAATAAACGAGTGGTGTGCAGGAACCCTTACCAAACCAGGAACAAAGCATAGCAGGCGTTTTGGAACTCGAGCAGGAATACAAAATGTCCGACATTGAGCAGTGGGGAATCGTACATTAAATACATTGCTCCCCCCCTACATCGCGCGTTGGATCATAGTAGGCTCATGGGATTTGTAGTCCCCCTATCTCCCTGATGACCGTATTCAGGTCCGGAAGTGTGCTGTGCGCTCCGAAGAAGACAGATTCTTAGAGGTATTGCTGTTTTTCTTTTCCCATGCTAGATCTCTCAGCGCTCAAATGTATGCGCTCGTGACAGTACATCCCCTCCCTAACGAGAGCGCGGGCAAGGACCTGGTTTGCTGGGCTAACTCGTGATAAATGGTCACCAAACGTGGTGCATATACTGCTGAAGCTGGTTCCCAAGAGTTCTCTTCTGGCCCATACCCCTGTCATGCTACCAGATGCTACAGTTTATCTCTCTTATGTTTCAAATACAGGATTCCCTTTACATCGTATTCCACATCATCATCGGTCCAGATAGGCGCAGGTACCTTTTTTTACAGGCATAAAGGAAGGTTTCAGGAGAGAGATATTGAAAACAGGGTGAATTCTCAATGTGTAGGTAATGCCAGTTTCATGTTCACAGGGCTAATATATTTGGCAATCTCGTTCGGCCCGATGTATTTAGGGTTGAACGTGCTAGGCTTCTTGAATTGTATGTTTCTGGTGAATGGATAACCATTCTGTGTCCCCTTTTTAGGTCTCGCCTAGCTATTGCGTTTACGCAATCGCGATGCGAGACTCTAGTAAGAGGGGCATTTCAAAGTGCTCCCAAAAGTGGATTGCATGGCGAGCACGCGCACAATCACGTGCATCGTGCCGCCATGCAATCCGTTTATGGAAGCGCTTCAGCCCACTGGCGCGTGCACGTGTAGCCACAGCCTCGGCATCATACTTCAAAGGGTCCGCTCCCCCGCCTGGAATGCTCTCCCCCGCCCCGCCAAGCGCGCGCGCCACGCTCCACCGCGTCTCGCCGTAATTGTAAACATATGACAAATTTGCTTTCACTGTCGCGCGACAGGCGCTCGCGTCCGGACCACTTTAGAAGCCGGTCTTGTCTTGTGTCTATGATCGCGATCGGTTTCACTTTCACGGCGGCCGCGCGGCATTACTACCCTGCTTTTTCCCCTGTATGAATCAGGCCAGAAAACACATTCCACCAAAGCCCTAAAAGATACCTTGTCCCAGGAGCACTATTGTTTCCGCTGTACATTTCAAAAGCTTCCTTATCCAATTTGCTAACACCGCCATCTGCCTTCCTCTTGCCTGCTCTTTGAACGCTCCTCCCCCGCCGCGTCTTGCCGTAACTGTAAACATAGGACATATTTGCTTTCACTTTCGCGCTGCGGGCACTCGCGCCCTCACCACTTTAGAAGCCGGGCTTGTCTTGTGTCTATGATCACGATCAGTTTAACTTTCACGGGCGGCCGCACGGCTTTCCATCTTTGATGAGAGCCATAATTCCTCAAAGGGGTATTGATGTCCTCTGTGCTCAATGTGACAGCAATTTTATGTATAACAATGACATGAAAATCTAACCTATATTACAATGTTGTCTACCGTACGCTCGGAACCCTCCTTGCAATAAAAAAAATAGCTCGATGTTATCGAAAGTTATAGAGATAAAGGTCAGAATTCGTCACGACGCATACATCCATCCAATCCCTGAAGAGAGAAGCTGCAAACATCTGTGATGCCACTAGTATTCTTCCACCCTTACGCACATTTTCGCTTCACCCACCTACTCAGTCAATGATATAGGAAAGCTGAAAGGAGTGACACTTTCATCACTCATCCTCCCTTCTGCTTACTGCGTGATACTGATTTGGAGTGGACGCTCACCGTGGACCATTCTTCATGAGACAACCAGGATCATAAATCCTTCTCTCATTATGCCTGTGCTTTGGCTATAACTTCAGCACAATATCCTTGGTGCAACAACATCAACTGTTGCATGGCTAAACACTTATAAGGTACAAGGTTTCGCCATGCAACAGGTTATGTTGTTGCACCAGGGATATTGTGCTGCAAAACTAAATACTTATAAGGTCCCAAAAGCGAGTCCTATTGGCTATGCCAATGCTTGTTTATATAGAGGTCCTGGCCATCTATGTTTGGCCGCATGCGTCTTGTATTTCCCTTTGGCCTCCTGTAATTGTCTTTGTGTCTCAAGTAACACTTTTTAAATATGGGTAACTCTGTCCGATACGTCTGGTAATTTGGTTATTTCTTGTGGAAGAATAAATGGCATGAATCTGGGATGAAATCCGTAAGAACTGTAACAAGCATTTACAATGCAACGGTCTCGGCATTGTTAAAGTTAGAGCTATTGGCATTGCTCATGACAATGCCGTTTCTTTAAATGTTTTAAAAACAAAAACATAAACAAAAATAATGTCATGAGCAATGCCAATAGCTCTAACTTTAACAATGCCGAGACCGTTGCATTGTAAATGCTTGTTATAACTGACGGAGCCGGTATTCCTTCAAACTTGGAATGCCTCGAAGCTGCTTGAAAAAACAACAACACAATATTAGTGCTGCACCGATCGTCCCTTACACGTCTTCACCTCCCAGCACCGGCGTGTGCATGCTAGCTAGAGGATGCTGGGGGAAGCCAGGGGCCCGAGAGTGCCACGAGAAGGGCTTTTAGTCGCTAAAGGGTGCTGGGGGAAACCAGGGGCCCGAGAGTGCCACGAGAAGGGCTTTTAGTCGCTAAAGGGTGCTGGTGGAAACCAGGGGCCCGAGAGTGCCACGAGAAGGGCTTTTAGTCGCTAAAGGGTGCTGGTGGAAAACAGGGGCCCGAGAGTGCCACGAGAAGGGCTTTTAGTCGCTAAAGGGTGCTGGGGGAAACCAGGGGTCCGAGAGTGCCACGAGAAGGGCTTTTAGTCGCTAAAGGGTGCTGGGGGAAACCAGGGGCCCGAGAGTGCCACGAGAAGGGCTTTTAGTCGCTAAAGGGTGCTGGGGGAATCCAGGGGCCCGAGAGTGCCACGAGAAGGGCTTTTAGTCGCTAAAGGGTGCTGGGGGAAACCAGGGGCCCGACAGTGCCACGAGAAGTGCTTTTATTCGCTAGAGATGTTGCATGCAGTACTTGAGTGCCGCGAGAGGAGCTTTTAGTCGGTGGAGATTTCTGGAGTAAAGCGCTTCACCGCCTCATCCGGAGTAGTAAGCGCTATACAAATAAAATTACAGTCCCTTCAGCCGGAAAGATTTCACCCCGCAGACCCCGATGCAGGGGCATTAACTTGCTTCATTAAATGTAACGAGGATATTTTATTCCCCAGAACAGTACCTGTGGGTTGAAAACAACCCGGTACCGCCTCAGTGGAGTGTCCCCCGCCCTCCGGTGATGTCTGACCTGTAAGACCAGAGCCTTTCTGCAGACGTTTACATGGATGTGGCCAGAGCAGGCTGAGGCTGGGAGTCCCCCGAGCGGCCATCGTGGCACCATGCCAACACATCTCTCAGTCACCCCTCCACTCTCAAGAACGGACTAACGCCAGGGTAAAAACCAGAATGAACACAAAGGGAGGCGTGCATCTGCTCACTGGGCCCACAGTCACACCTCCCCACTGCCCCCGGTTTTCACTGGATTCTAAATGTTTTAGTCTCAAAGAGCCCCACGGACGTCCGCGTGTCACGTAAAGCGATGCCTCTGTGCAGAATTTGATGAGGGGGTCGCGTGGAACTACCACAGGCATATACAAAGAGACTGGCCAGGCAGACCCCTTAGTGTTAGTGAGAGGGGGTGGGGAGTTCTCCAGAGGCCTCCAACGTTATCGGACTAGGTTCCCAGGGGCCTAGCTATCAGTAGTACATCAGGTGCTGTGGCACCATTAGGCTAGCCCCATGGGTCTGAGGGGTGTGCACTGCATCCCAATTCTAGCTGTTGTCACGGACTAAATTAGAGTATGGTAATTTTTCTCGCATGTATTAAGGCCCTTGACACAGCTGCTAGCTTCCCTACCTGATCTGCCCCTTTTCCACTCAGCTGCCACTGTTGATTTCTGAGGCAGCATGGGCAGGGGGCATGGGGCACGTGTAAGCCTTCCTTCCGACTCCACTTAGCACAGATCCCCCTCTCCCCGGAGAGCGCCACGGCTCGGGTCACGTGACCGCAGCGCTGACATCATGCCAGAAAGTCTGGAGCGCATTTGCACTCGGCAGGGAAATATGCTCCGGAGCAGATGCCGTCACCGAAGGAAGTTTTTCTAAGGGGTCGAAACCCAAAAAAAGGCATCCGGCGGAGAGACTCGTTTTTCTGTGTGGCTTTTCTACTGAAAGGAAGATGGGATGAAGGGTACACTAAGTAAACAAGACAAGCGAGCGTGGCTGGATGGGGTGGAGGAGAGAGGGCAGAGAGCCCAGGCTCTGATTACAGTAGATCGATGTTTGCCTTCGTTGAGCTGCAGAGGAGAAACTGCTCCTCGTCCCAGCAGAGGTTCCTGAGGCCCAGCTGATGCCTACAAGCCGAGGGCACCGGAAGACACCACCGCCTTTCTCCGAGGCAGAGCAGAAATGCCTCGGAGAAACGCAGCGTCCTTTTCGGATTCGGGGGCGTGTTTTACTGTTATCTCCTCCAGCCATTGGCTGGAGGAGATAACTGAGACTTTCTGCAAAAAACACGCCCCCCGATCCGAAAAGGACGGGTCCTGATCGGAGTGACGGGACCTCTTCTCCAATGGCTGGCCAGCATTGAAGAGGCCAGCCAATGGAGAACAGGGGAGAAGAGGGGCGGGTTCAAGCCCCTCTTCTCCCGAGACCTAAAAAGGGGATACCTTTGTGGAGCTATGAGTAGCGCTGTTGTAGGCAATTTCAGCCAACCAGAGATAATCCACCCATCTCTCTGTACTCTTGTCAACGTAACACCTTAAATACTGTTTCAATGTTTGATTAAGGCACTCTGTTTGTCTGTCGGTTTGCGGATAGAGAGGGCTGTGGTGATGTGTAGAGATGAGCACCATACCTTCCAGAACTGTGTTGTGAATTGTGTGCTTCTGTCTGATACTATCATTTTCGGGAGTCCATGTAAGCGAACAACATGTGTCATAAGTAGTTGGGCTACTTGGCCTGCTGAAGGCATCTGTCTGCAGGCAATAAAGTGTCCCATCTTGATGAGATAGTCTACTACAAAATATTACAGTATACCCATTGTCTTTAGGGAGGCCCACAATAAAGTCCAATGAAATATTTTCCCAAGGAGCATCAGGCTTTGGAAGGGGCTGTAATAACACTTGTTGTGGCAGATGGTCCGCTTTCATCTGGGCACAGATCTCACATTCCTGTATCCATTGACAAATGTCCATCCTCATTGAAGGCCACCAAAATGGTTGTGTGATTCTCTCCACTATCTTTCCAACTCCATTATGTCCAGCACTAGGTAATTCATGACACCATTGCAAAACCATTTTTCGTAATGGTTTTGTGAGTACCAAAATTTAATTTCCTTTCATCGTAATCCCTTGTTTTATTTGTCACTCCGAATGCCTTTTAAGTCATTTTTCCATGTGAATGTTTGAATACCCTGCATTACTCTTATTAAGAAGGTATCTGGTTGTATAGCACATACCACCTCGCTGGGATTGATGATGGAATATTGCTGCAAACTAGTAGGGTCTTTGAGAGATGTTTGTCTCGTTAATGCATCTACCTTTTTTTCCACTTGTGGGTCTATACGTTATGATGAAATGATATTCAGAGAAGAAAAGCATCCATTGAAGTTGGCGGGGTGTCAAATGCCGGGCGGCCTTCATAAATTGTAAATTTCTATGGTCTGTATACACAGTGATTACATTTTGCGCTCCCAACAGGAAGTGCCTCCATTCCAAGAACGCATCTCTGATTGCCAATAGTTCTTTCACGGAAATGGTGTAATTCTTTTCTGCATGGTTTAGTTTTCCCAATATATACGCAATAGGATGCAACTGTCCAGGAGATGATTGTCGCTGTGATGAAACAGCTCCTAATGCTACGTCATAAGCATCCACTTCCACTATGTAGAGCTGCTCTGAGTTAGGGTGCGTTAAAATCGGAGCCGACACAAATGCTTTTTTTAGTTCGGTGTATGCCTTCTGGGCCTCTGTGTCCCATTCAAATGTAGTTTTCTTTCTTAATAATCTGGTTATCGGGGTAACCATCTTGGAAAACTGGTTAATAAATATTTGGTAGAAGTTCGCAAATCAAAGAAAGCATTGGACATCCCGAAGATTCTGTGGGGTTGGCCAATCCTTACAGCCATCACTTTTCTTTCGGCCATCTCCTGTCCCGAGGGAGTAAGCATGACACCTAAGAATTCTACAGTGCGTACACAAAACTCACATTTACTGAGTTTACTGAAGAGGAGGTTTTCCTGCAAAATGCGTAGTACTGTTCGTACACGTTGTGTATGTGTTTTTTCATCTTCTGAATAGATGAGGATATCATCTATATATACCACAACAAAGCAGTCCAGAATTTCTCGCAGGACATCGTTCAGAAAATATTGGAAAGCAGCCGGAGCATTACATAATCCAAATGGCATCACCAAATATTCATACAACCCATAACGTGTCTTAAAGGCGGTCTTCCATTCATCCCCTTCCCTCATGCAGACTGGATGATAAGCCCCCTTGAGGTCTAACTTGGTGTAAATCATTGCCTTCTTTACCTGGTCCAGAAACACCGAGATGAGTAGAACGGGATATCGGTTTTTGACAGTGATGTTATTTAAGGCACGAAAGTCTATGCAAGATCGAAGTTTGCCATTAGCCTTTGGTATGAAGAAAAGAGGAGATGCGGCTGGAGACTTTGAGGGGCGTATAAACCCCAATTTCAGATATTTGTCCAGATATTCTCTTAGATGTATGTTTTCCGGTTCTGCAAGGTGTAAATTCTCCCACACTAAACCACAGCTCCCGGGATCAAATCTATCTGACAATTATATTGTTGATGTGGTGGTAAGACGTCTGCTTTGATGTTATTAAACACATCAATGTATTCCTGATATTGTTCGGGTAACCTAACATATTTTTCAGCTGCGGCAGCTATGCTTAGACCGGTTGCCAACGCCTTTGAGGGTCCTTTGTTACTTGTCGGACAATGCTCCAGGCAATACAAGCAATTCATATGAATGCTTTTTGCGATCCAGTTTATGCTTCTGCAGCCATGGTAATCCAAGAATGATGCTATACTGTGGAGCGTGAATGATGTTAAAGATTACTGTCTCCACATGTGAAGATCCATATAGAGCAACCACCTCCTCTGAAGCATAACATATAGGACCGGATTCAAGCGTTCTTCCATCTACGGCAAATACTACTTCAGGAATTTCTTTGGATACTAGTGACACCCCTATTCGCTGTGCTTCGGTCTTGTCCATCAAGATTCCAGTCGCCTCAGAATCTATCATGGCTGGTAGTGTTATCCATTCTAGGTTAATCCTTATGCTGAGGTCAAAACATAGATGACCCTTGAGGCGGAATTTTCTCAAAGTTTAGCTAAGGGATTTACCCCTTGCTCGAAGGATCCCCTTAACAATTCCTCGAGCATGTTAATTTTCCGTCTGCCTTTTGTTAGATGTTACCACCACTCGACTTGTCCGAAATCTGTTCATTTAAGGTTTCACCAGACAATCCTTCATGTAATGTTTTTTCGGACCACAATACATGCACAATTCTTGCTTTCGTCAAGAGTGTCTCTCTGCCGTTGTTAGTGCCGCTCTCACCGTACTTATCTCGATAGGTTCCTGTGTTGATGTAGTGCCATGATCTATTGTCTTCGGTGCGCATAACGAGGTACAGGACGATCTCGTCTTTTATGTTCCCCTTTACGTTCGTTAATTCTTTGATCCAATCTTATGTCTAAACTGATTAGAACTTCACAAGAGGTGGGTTTGGGTTCGTTTTGGGCTAATATATCCTTTAGGCCTTCTCTTAAGCCTTGATGAAATATTTCTGCTTGTTTAGACTCTGGCAAAATCGTTTCAGCTACTAGTCTACGAAAAGCATTAAGATAGGTCGAAAGGTCCCTATTCCCTTGTTTTATTTCTAATAACTCCCTATCTGCTGTATATGAAGTGGAGCACCTATCAAATACTTTTACAAACTCGTTTTTAAAAGCCTCCCAATCATAAAGCAGTGGATCATCCCTACTCACCAGAGGAACCGCCCACTGGGCTGCATCACCTTCCAGGTATGAGATCAGAAAAGCTACTCTAGCCTGATTGGTGGAAAAGGCTTTCTGTCTAAATGAAAGGTGTAACATAATTTGTGTAAGGAATACCTGGACCTTGTCAGCCTCTCCATGATATCTCTTGGGTGTGGCTCAATGAACCGTTATAGAAACTTTCTCTACCACCGTACTGGAAGGTGTCACCATGGAGGACCCAACATCAAAAGGGTTTCTTTGAATACGATCAACTCTGCGGTCTCCATGCGAGATGCTGCTACTAGTCCTAGGATGCTTGGTTCCAGTCCAGGGAGGACCTGGCTGGGCAGTTCGGGCTGGACTGTTCCCATGAGGCACAGGGTCAAGACTGATTTGCATATGGCTGGGTTCAAACTGGAATGGCATGGTGAGCAAAAAAACGATGGATTTAGGCCCAGATCTCTGTACTGGGGTGAATGTATGACATTTTTCTGCATTCTGTCCATCAACTGTTGTTTTTGCATTTGTCACCCTGAGTGGGACGGGTATGCTCAGATGTGAGTCCCGTGCTCTCCATGCCACTGGAATAAAGCTATCCTGACTGAAGAGGGGTGAAACCCTAAAACCGGTCCTAGGATGCTTGGTTCCAGTCCAGGGAGGACCTGGCTTGGTAGTTCGGGCTGGACTGTTCCCATGAGGCACAGGGTCAAGACTGATTTGCATATGGCTGGGTTCAAACTGGAATGGCATGGTGAGCAAAAAAACGATGGATTTAGGCCCAGATCTCTGTACTGGGGTGAATGTATGACATTGTTCTGCATTCTGTCCATCAACTGTTGTTTTTGCATTTGTCACCCTGAGTGGGACGGGTATGCTCAGACGTGAGTCCCGTGCTCTCCATGCCACTGGAATAAAGCTATCCTGGCTGAAGAGGGGTGAAACCCCGAAATCGGTCCTAGAATGCTTGGTTCCAGTCCAGAGAGGATCTGGCTTGGCAGTTCAGGCTGGACTGTTCCCATGAGGCACAGGGTCAAGACTGATTTGCATATGGCTGGGTTCAAACTGGAATGGCATGGTGAGCAAAAAAACGATGTATTTAGGCCCAGATCTCTGTACTGGGGTGAATGTATGACATTGTTCTGCATTCTGTCCATCAACTGTTGTTTTTGCTTTTGTCACCCTGAGTGGGACGGGTATGCTCAGACATGAGTCCTGTGCTCTCCATGCCACTGGAATAAAGCTATCCTGGCTGAAGAGGGGTGAAACCCCGAAACCGGTCCTAGGATGCTTGGTTCCAGTCCAGGGAGGACCTGGCTTGGCAGTTTGGGCTGGACTGTTCCCATGAGGCACAGGGTCAAGACTGATTTGCATATGGCTGGGTTCAAACTGGAATGGCATGGTGAGCAAAAAAACGATGGATTTAGGCCGAGATCTTTGTACTGGGGTGAATGTATGACATTGTTCTGCATTCTGTCCATCAACTGTTGTTTTTGCTACTTCCGTCTGAACATCGGCTAGCACTGCTAACACATCCTCTAAAGTAGCCATCCTGCCTCAAACCGATCTGGAGGATAGTAATCCATTGGTCGGAAATTCTGTCTAGCTGTTGTATCCTCAGAATCGGTTTGATGCTCAGAAGGGTCCATCCCTTGAAAACCCCAAGTCTGATAGTACATATCAGTGGGATGATCAAGTGAGGGAAGGAGAGGAAGGGAACTGCGAGGAGGGAGATCTGTGAAGACACGGGTGACAAGGTATTACTGATACTACTCTTTCTCGGCACTTGATAGCCTTCTGTTGAATTACATATCATAAAACATTTCTCACCATGCCTAACTGTAAAGGAAAAGAACAGAAACGTGATGTATGTCCCACATACAATCTGTGGAGATACTATCTATAATAATTCTGATCATCTATCTGTATTGGAAACAAACAAATAATGCATACAGGTATTATAAATCCTCCATACAGCTGCGCGTTTTATTTGTATGACTTTACCACAAACCATAACCTCCCCTTTTTTTATCCATATAGCATCACAGGGGAGGAACTAGAGAATCTCAACAAACTGCTTCAACATCACCCCCTGTTAAGGATAATAAGGATAGAACTCATCAGAGAGGAACAACTGCAATAAACATCTACTAGTTATAACGATGAAGAGGATGTACTTCGAAAAAAATATGAATAAGTATATAGATCCAACGTGAGGACCTCTTGAGGTTTGCGTACTTTGTCTATCCAAACAGACTCAAAAATTAATCAAGAAATGCTTCACTGTTCAACCACAAAAATGATACCAGTTCACCTTAATGCAGTAAGTACTTGGTTCAGAGCTGGCACACTTGTCCTTACAGAACATGAAAACAAGTGGTTAAGGTTTTCTCTCTCCGTATGGATCCACCAGGGGTTGTACCTGCCAACGGAGGAGAAACTCGAAATACAAGATGAATAGAGTCAAAACAGCAGAGTTATCCGGAAGTGTCTCTCCGTGTCAAGATCTGGGTCCCAGCAATCGCGCTCGCTGCTGTGTCAGGAAATAACGAGGCGCGAGACACCAGAACTACAACCCCCATCATGCAATGCGCGTTACTTAGCGCGTGAGGCAACAGCGGTTCCGGAAGCAGGAAATAAAGACCCTGCGCTCCAGACCGCGTTGCCGATTATTCAATCACAGCCACAGAAGAGGCAGGAAGCTTCGTTTCTCCGCTCCCAGTGCGTAAGAGTGTCGGATGACACAAAGTGCAATTCCTGTCAAAAAACAAGCGGGAGACTTATCCCGGTCCACAGTTGACTTCCCTGTTGGAGGTGACCACGCAAGGCGAGTTACATTGCAGGGGAGTGAAGGCGCACTTCGAGGCGCTTGGGCTGCTCTTGACCCCGTTGGCAAAACCCGACACGGTTTCATGCGGGGTGAGAATAAGCGCCCGCGATTTTCTCATTGGTGGCGCACATAGATGCGCTGGGGCTGCTCTTGACCCCGTTGGCGAAACCCGACACGGTTTCATGCGGGGTGAGAATAAACGCCCGCGATTTTCTAATTGAACGCAACGAGAGTGTGCATGCGCGAGTGAGACCTTAACTCAGCATTACAAGACTATATTAAAATCGTTGTGTGTGATAACGGAGGCATTAGACCAAGACAACTTTCTGGGCAGCACATGGGTATGGATGTTCATTAGCGTGTAGCATTCAAATATAGCTGAGTGAAGGGAACAACTTGGCATTGTAGGATCTGAGGTGTGCGTTACCAGAAGGATCACGATACCGCACAAATTCCTTCTCTGGGCCCGCATCAGCCATACTCCCACAGGGCGCAATTATCTGTTCTTGTGTCTGCAGAGTCTGCTTTGCCTTCTTTTGTTGTTGGTGGTGTGGTGTTTCTTTCTTGGTATTCACACAGGAGAAAAGGAGAAAAAGAGGAGAATGAAGCCTCAAAAGACAATCAAGGGCTAATTCATCGGAGCCAAGCTCTGTAAGCGATTTACCTCTCCGCTCCTCAGAAGTGTGAAGAAACAACGTTCTTTTTCTTTACAGGTAGGAAAGGGAGGTGGAGGGGGCAAAGAGAATAGAGTAAGGGAAGAAAGGGTTATAGTTCAATTCTCATGGTCTTTCCTTGTTTTCTACACAGGTCTCCCTCCCCGCAGTCCCCACCCTTTCCTTCCCCCGCTCAATTGCCCCAAAAGTCTGCGTATGTTTACATAGTCCAGACTTGGGTCGATTCAGAGGTGGGCCCCAATTGAGCATCAACACAGCCCCGAGGATACGGAACCAGCGAGTACGACACTCTGCATGAGCTGTCCCGCAAGGAGCTCACCAACGAAGAGAACCAAGTACAAGAAGGAGACAGAGGAATTTAGCGTGGGTCAAATCGAAGACTCAAGGAGCAAAGATCCTGAATAAACAAGTGGTGTACAGGCACCATTCCGAAAACCAGGAACGAAACAGAGCAGGCTATCTGGAACTCGAGCAGGAATAAAACATTTCCGACATTGAGCAGCGGAGAATCGTACATTAAATACATGGCTCCGCCCCTTACGTCGTGCATCGGATCACGGTAGACTCATGGGAGTTGTAGTCCCCTAGCTCCCTGATGACCGTGTACGGGTCCGGAAGTGTGCTGTGCCAACTCCGAAGACGACGAACTCTTAGAGGTATTGTTGTTTTTCTTTTCCCATGCTAGATCTCTCAGCACTCAAATGTATGTGCTCCTGACACTTTGAATCCTTTATCAGTACTGTCGCTGAAGGAGCCCCTTGTTCCTCGCTGTTATATGGAGTTCTCTCTTTGACCAGAATCAAGCACCTTATTCCATAGAGTCCCATCTATGTACACCTCAATCCGATTTGTGCCTCCACCCATCAATCTAGTTGATTTAAATTGCCCTCCAGCAGTCCATCTCCTGTCTTTGAAATTCCCATTAGATGGAACTCTAAATAGCATATCCTCCCAGTTACCGGCATCTTCAGGTGAGGAGAAGACGATTCTTAGTTTCCCCAGCAATCAGACAATATTTTACATTCAAGTCTCTCAATTTCTTTTTCATCACCAGAAAAGTTTTTCACAGGTCCTAAACTTTCCTGGTATAGTCTGGAAAGAGGAGCATGAGTCTGTTCTCATATTGCGGAGGGCAGGTTGTACAAACGTGCTGTAGGACAGCATCATGGTAGTCAAGAATGAACAATCTTGCAATCACCACTCAGGATGGCAACTCTGGAGGACAGGGTTGCCACCAATGCCCTGAGGGTTTGTTCAATTGAAAATAATTTCGATAGCTTTGGTTTCATGGTGTCTGTTATCTATTCCGTCGGGGAACCCAAAGAATTGAAGATTATTCAATCAATAACATCCCTCGGCATCTTCAAGTCTGTCTTTTATCTTGACCAACTGCAAGGTCCTGAGGGTCGCTACTGCGTTCTTGAGTTCTCTATCTTCATGTTGTAGAATGTGAACTTGCTCTACTGCCTCCATAACACGATCTGCAACATTGCGTAGGTCCATCCAAATTAGGTTGACTTGTTTGGTTACCATACCTATCTTTCCTTCCAGGGCCCGTCTAGAGGCTGAAAAGTTGCCATAATGTCTGCAGCGGTAGGTTCATTTTCTTGGCCTGGAGGTCTCTGATTCAATAAACCTGATCTCGTTTCCCCCTCTCCACACCCTCTTTAGGCGTCTTATAATTCATAATTGTATTACTCTGAGAGTGTTTGTTTTTGCACATGAGTTGACACTCCTATTGTCCAACTTCAGTAGAGAGGTGCAAGGACTCCCGCCAGCGTTCACAATACCTCACTTATCGAAAGCAGAGTTCAGGGACCTGCAGCATTTCGCATCCATTTATTGGCAGACAGAGGTACCACAGTGCTCGTTGTAGTCCAACCCTGCCAGGTCAATGAGGGAGGCCGGCCACATCAAAATTTCTAATCTCTCTCAGAGTCCCAGTCCGAACTGCGTGTTTGGAGTACAAATGTTTAGGACATAGTGCTTAATCATGTTGGGCAATCAAGTTTATGGTGTGCTCACAGTCTCACCATCTGTAGGAGCTGTGACCCCACCCAAGTACACACTCCAGTTCTAGTTAGGGATTAGTCATGGCCCAACTGAGCAATCCGGAGGACTCTGAAAATCTCTCCCCACCTTTCCTAATCTCAGTCTGGCTTTTACTGAATTCATCTATTCAGGGTCCATAGCCGCCCAAATCTCACACTCAATGATTATAGAGTCCTAGATTCCCACAGCACAACCAAACAATTGGGATCTGGGCCCTTCAAAGTCCAGCCATCTTGGCCGCAGATGTCCCTTCACACCTTCGTCAGCGCTTTTTTTTTTTCCGGACTCGTCACCTACATGAGCCCCTCAGGTGAGGTGGTTCACCCAGAGTCCCGTGGAGTACCCCCAGCAGGGACCAAATCCTATACCCCAGCAGTACCGGATTTACCAGGTTTGAGCCATCACCACAGGTAGCCCACACAGGAGTTACACTGGGACTAACACCACTTCTTTGCCACCCCAGATCTTTGGATCAGGCGGGTTGGCCTGACTCGTTCTGCGATCATGAACTACAATCACACCTCTGCAGTCCATTGCTCTTCGTGGACCTGGTACTCAACTCTTTTCCACTCATGGGGTGCCTGGGAGCAGCAGTCCGATCCTCATTCACTGCAACAACATATCTTCACGCTCATACTCAGGAGTGCGACCTGTGAGGACCCTTCCATTTTTCTCGGCAGCACAGCTACATCCATAAGCAGGCCATTTGGTGCCGCTGGAGTTCAAATCGGTTGAGGGGTCACTGGGTGTCCCAGTACTTCAGCAAGCAGTACAGCATGCAGATAGAGGCTTTATGGGTGGTGGAAAGAGGGATATTTGGCAGACTTTTTACAAAGTGCATGGGAATACCCAAGAAAAACTTCAAGGCAGCCATTTTGCTTGGCCACACCCCTCATTGTTTTTCATCTTTAAGGCTGCAATATTTGCCTCGTTTTCTGTGCGGCCATTACACATACTGTATTTATGTGGATATCAAACTCTTTTCTATTGTGGAATCTGCTTAATAATACTGGCAGCAGTATAAAAATCGTATTAAACATAAGAAATGTGAGATGTGCAAGAAGAATTGGATCAACATGGAAAATAGCAGTTATTTTGGATTGTGGTTGATTAAGGGTACAGGTCATAAATCCAAGTAATCGTTCAGATACAGGAATCGCTAAGCTTGGTTCTGTTAAATGTATTTAAACGTATTTAAACGCTATGATCTATTTTTTTTTAAATCTTTATTTTAAGAGGAGAAAAACAAGAGTAACTCTCATTGTTATTGCCTATCACATGACATCAGTGGTATAGAAATTAGTGTACACACAAGGTATGTCCACAACATTCGGTGGTTCAGCAAGCTGGAGAAAGGCAATATTAACATCCTCATGTAGGAGCCACTTAAAAGCAGACCCATTACGCAAGTATATGTTCTTTAACACCCTCTCATTGACCATTCCCACTTTCTCAGCACATCCAGACCATCCACAGCTGCAACACACAGTGCCTCCCGGGTGCACTTCATTGTTTAACAAGGCCCTTTCCTCTTGATGTTCATTATTTCTGTATCTGCGGTGAGCAGGTTAATCGTTTCCGCCCAAAATCTGATCTTATCTACAGCTTGATCATCATTCCTAACTTCTCTCAGGCACCTGTCCGCTGCCAACACCCACTTAGCCATGTCTTTTAGCTAAGCTTCATGCCAGCGCATCCTCGCCGAGATCCAATAAATCCTATGCATCTTTTTTCCAACACCAGCCCTAAGGCAGCAAAGTTGAATGACATTTTTCACTTCTTGGGCTTCGGCTGAAATCCAAAAACACACAGTTTCTCAGTAGGGACAAGGTTCATACTTGCCGCTCGCCTAAGGGTCACAACAATCTTTTTCTAGCAGTCTCACCCACTCTGCATTCCCAAAATATGTGTAAAAATGTAGCAATATCTGTCCCGCATTGTGGACAGGCTGAGAACCTTTGCTGGAATATTTTATGTAGCCTCATCGGGGTCAGGTAAGTACGATGAAGTACATGAAAGTGTGATAATTTGAACCTCGAATTGCTGAAACTCTGTGATCCATAACCCATCGTGATACATCTGTGGCAGAAACAGTAATGTGTGTCCACCCGTTAATACAAGTCTGTAGGAAAGTGCCTCCTTTTGACATGGCAACCCCCCACTTTGTGCCCTAATACTGATGCTTTACGACTGAAATTGCACTGGTTCTCTACTAATTGGCCCCGTTACCTGTGCTCTTTCCCTAAAACAAGGTACATGTTCAATTAGTAAACCAATTGGCAAGGACTTTGTCATCCCTGCGAGTCCCTAGTTAAGTGTAGCCCTGGTACCTAGGGCATAGGTACTAAAGAGGGTCCCTAGGGGCAGCAGCATATATTATGCCACTCTAAGGGACCCACATACAAATTGCATGCAGACTGCCATTGCCGGCTTTGTGAAATAATACAACATGGCACACTCCTAGTGTGCCATGCCCGTGCACACTGCATATACTATATGTAAGTCACCCCTACAGCATGCCTTAAAAGCCCTAAGGCAGGGTGCATTATATTATATGTGAGGACATATCTACATGAGCAGGTATGCCCTAGTGATGTCTGGTTCCATTGCCACAACATTCCAAGTTTTCAGGAAGCCATCTTAAGTATATGTACTGGTCATTACGAGTTACCCAGCTACATAATAGCTTCACTGAAAATAATGGTATTTGGTATCAAACACCACGCCTTGACAAATCCATACTGATGCCAGTATCGGATTCGTCCTGGCATGCACCCAGAGGGCACTTTAGAGGTGCCCCCTGAATCCTACTAGTCTCTTAGTGTGCTGGCTGACTGGTATCGTCCAGCCTGCCACCACAGACAAGTTTCTGACCCCCTGCAGGTGAAAGCCTGCGCTCTCTGAGTTCAGAAACAATGCCTGCTCTCGAGGAAGGTGTTCACACCTCCTCCAGCAGCAAGGCTAGTGTTTTAGCACACCAAGGAGAGGCTTCAAAGCCTCTACCACCTTTGATATGCGACCCCGGCTTCCCCAGACTTGGGAGATACCACCCCCTGACCTGAGGCCTATTTGGCACAAGGACAGGTGGAAAAATTAGTTAGGCAGAAAGCGTGTTCACCCTCAGGATAGTCACACCCCTAAGGTGGGCTACCTGAAGAGAACAACGAAAGAAGGGTTCCACCATCTTGTTTTAGTGGAACTAGGAACTCTGGGTCAGGTTTATGCCCTCACTCCACGGGAGGTAGCCATATACGGAGTGTAGACACCCCAGGGGTAGGTAGCCCATTGGCAACTACCTTACACTCCCTTTAATGCCCCCTAAATTCAGTATTTCGGTGGTGCCTTGACATCAGGAACTCAAAATCGTTTACTGGGAACAGAAGGAGGACAGAGAAAAGCCGATAACGCAAGAACTGTGGACAAGTCCCAGATTTGGCGCAAAACCCTGCCTGCCTGCAGCTGTCCCGACACTTGCAAAGACTTGTCCAGCAGCTGTACATCCTCCTAAATCCTTGGAGGGCTGCAAGCACTTTGCCAACCATTCAGCATGGTCATTGAAGTGGAGAAGCCACTTATCTGCAGTCTGCAGGCACTGACCACATCTGCCCAGTACATAATTCTGCTGACCACCGGGTCCATGGAGGAAGCAGAAACTCAGGAGAAGGACTTTGTGGCTCCCAGAGGTCAGCCCCATCTCCCCAGCGTGTTCCAAGCCACTAGACCCTCCAGGAGCCCCTAGCACCAATGCCGTGAGTACTGGAGCCCTTGGAGCAGCCAAGGCTTGTGAACTGTCCAGTCCAAACATCAACCCTACCTAGACTGACCTACCCACAAGGGACATCAGCATCACCAAGAGTGGCTCTGCTATTCTGTTTGCCCCCATCATCAGGATGACCCCAAGAAATGAGAGCCTTCAACGCAAGTGATCCACCAGATAAAACACCTCTGCACCGAGGACCCACAGCCTTGTCCTGATGATGACAATGTAATTATACAAAGGTTGAAACGCCATCGATGCATATGTGGCTTTAACTAATGAAGAACGCATCGTCTTGCTTAATGTTGTTTCAGTTTTTTCCTGAACCTCTTTTGCTATGTAATCCCTTCAATTTGCCACTTGTCTGGTTTTGTATTGTATAGCACATTTTGTATGTACCAGTGTATTGCTCTGAGCGTTTGTCTTAATTGTTTTATTATTTACAAATCGAATAAAATTGATATATTTTTCTAATTCTTTTTTATATGGGTTCTTCTATATAGTTTCTTTTTTCTCCTTTTTTAACAATTTAATCTGTTGGTATCACTGACTGTTTGCAAAAATTGTATGTCTACGTAAATAGTATCTTGAACTGTTGTTAGGACTAAATATTGATTGCCCCTGGTTCAGGTGTGCAGGGCTGCCCCTGTGGTTGATAATGATAAAGTAATTATCTGACTCCGATGTCTAAAACTGTGTACAAATATGTGTTATTTTTCTAAATTGATCTCGAGTTTCTTCTTGACTGTGTGTCTCATTTACTGACTCTGTGTGTACAACAAATGCTTAACATTACCCTCTAATAAGTCTAAACTGCTCACCCACACTACCACAAAAAGAGCATTTGAGTTTATTAATTTGAGCCCTGTAAACCAATAAGGGTCTTCTGCATAGTGTACCTCATATGGTGCACTACACAGAAAGCTAGTTTTCTACAATGTCGATATAAAACTATTAGCAACAGCATTTTCCAGATGAAGAACTCTAAAGCGTCCAGGCTGTTTTTTAATGACGGAACCTCTATAATGATCAGTGGAGCTGCACTCACAATGTTGGCTGGGCGTTCAAATTATTGGACTGATGGGTTGCTGTATTGTGGATTTCTTCACAGCCTTCAACATCATTAATAGAAGGATCTTGTGGAAGAGGCTTAACAGTGTGTCACGAGTCCAGCGTCCCCCAGGATGGTGGTGAGCACACAGAGGAATGGTGGAATGTGCCTCTTGACCCCGATCCCCTTCTCTCATTGCAGCCGGAGGACTGGACTGTAGCACCAAACACCATGCATGTAGCGGACTCCTATTTTTCAAGGCATGGTCCCTTTAAGCGGGAAGCCTCCTTAGCTGATGCCACCCCCGAGACTGACGTCATCCTACCCGGTCCAATAAGGGAAGACAGACGTTGAGACGAAGTGAGCCCGAACCCCGGAAGACGCGGAGGAGAAGAGTTCGCGGAAGCGGGGGAAAAGAAAACCGAGTTGCCAGCCGAAGAAGGACTGCTCCTGACTGCAACTCCAGAGGAACCTAGAAGAACAGGAAAGCCAGGAGGCCAATGTTACCGCTCTGCGCCCAGCCACGCTCCTGGAGGACCGTGGCTCACACAGGTACGGGAACGCTTTGCGGGGTGGGTAGGGACTCAGGAGGAGATAGAAGACCGGCGAGTAGGGCGTCTCTCCCTCTTATCTGTGTGACCCAGTCCCCAAACACCGTTCCACGTCCCTAGATGCACGTCCTGTCACTGGTGGTCCCTCACTCCCTTTCCCTATTGCTGAGCACAAATAGAGACACTTACGATACTTTTCCTTCTCTTCTTTTTCCCAAGCGACCCGAGTCCTCTGTCAACGCCAGGACGGATAAGACAAATTATCCATAACCCTGAGCTCTGGCTTCACATAAAAGACGTGTTTATAAGAAAATAAAACCAAGCTTAACAAGACATTGTGTAGACCTCGATCCTTACAGCCCGTCACCAGGGGCCTTTGGTTAGCTTGTGCACATATCCGGCAAAATGTAGAGATACCTGGGCCATTTTCAAGTTTGGTGCTGGCCACAACCTTTTCTCTGTAACAATGGCCTGCATTTCTGGAGTGAGACTGGGCTGCCTGCTCTCTCTCACTCTTTTTAACATATATTTTGGTGATTTGGTAGGGGAGAAAAGTGGTTTGAGATTCCCAAGTTAGGGGAGAAGCCTCAAGCCTCATTGTTATAAACTGATGACGTGGTGCTTGTGGACAGAACTCTGCTGGGCCTGGAGTGTGGTATTGATTTTTCACGGGGCCCAGAGCGAGGGTAGGACATCGGCAAGTTGCTCGTCTACTTCTATACCGGAGCAACTAATGTGCTCTGGACTTATCCCCGTCAGCCGGGACTAGGTCACGAGGGGTCTCTCTATACCCCAGTACCAGTTCCTAATTAATACCCCCTACCGTTTGTAGCAACTAGTGCTAAATGGTAGTGCACTCACCTTACACTTTCAAATTGGTCCTGACAAAGTGCCATTGACCCCTTCTGGGGAAGCAGGGGCACGAAACATGTTGACCACATCCACGCTTGATTAGCCCTTATGGAACATTACTCCTACACAGGGCTTCCACATATTTTTAATTAGGCTGGAGCTACCTCAATAATTAAAACTTGAATTAAGTAGGACGGCTCTATACCTTTTTTTACTTACCTCACACCTTGTGCACTACCCAGCCCTCACACCCACACGCACCCTTACGGCTTCTTCAAAAGATCCCCGATAAAGAGCCCCGGTTTCGGGAGCCCGTCAGGCATTGCAGCGCAGGCCTGACGAGGGGCAAATGCCCAAATGATGAAGCATGACATCCTTTGGGGTGTGTGAGGGCATTTTGAAGAAAGACCTGTTCTTCCCCGTCCCCCCTTCTTAGTCAACTATCCCTAGGAACTGCTCATTTCCTCATACAGTACTTCCTTGGTGCCTACGAGCAGGACCTCATTAACTTGGCTCCTTGTCCCTCCTTGGTTAAAAAATTGATTTTCTAGAAGCATACTCAACAGCTAAATGCCTCATGGTCAACTTTGGAAAGACTATGGTTCATTGTTTAGGAACAAGCAACAGTCGATGACAGTGGTCATTAGCAAGAGAGAATTTGCAGACAGTTAAATCTTAGAAATATTTGGGCATCAATTTTGCAAAAAACGTAATCTGCGATAATAGGTTTTAATGCTAATATTCGATCTGCTGGGGCTTTGACATGTATTCTAGCTGGATTTGATTGTAAGTGGGGGTGGGGTATTCAGTTCTGGCATACGTGCAGACTTATTTAGTCAAGGTATTGCTGATCCTGACGTATGATTCAGATATCCGGTTCCCTCGTTGTAAGTATGCCGACCTTGCTCTTCTACAGAGTTGACACAGCTATATTATACATTCCTGTTCTTTTCATACAAAAACTATCCAGTTACATATTATGTTTACCATATCTCTATAATGCTCTATCTCTCACAGATATTCAACTCCCTCAAAACTACTCCATGTGAAGATGATGTATTATCCTCGGCCTTTATCTAAGCTCTCTCTGGGGTGCACTTTCACTCCTAAAAACCATTATCTATGGCTTCTTCACTTAAGGTATCTTCTCGGAAGCTTCAAAATAGGCCAGATCCTATCCTCCTAAAGAAACCTACACTAGACTCTGATGACCTTACCAACTACCGGCCCATCACTCAACTGCAATTTATCAGCAAGATCATTAAAAAGCTGATCACATCAATAATACTCATCTCCTGCATGACTACCTCTCTGGCTTCGGATTGCGCAGCAGCACAGAGACTGCTAACTTACACATTGGATATTACACCCTCCTGACCACAGATGAAGATAACCCCTACCTGCTAATATTGTTCGTCCTCTCAGATGCGTTCGACACAGTTGACCACCCCACCCTTACACACACACACACACCCCGGTGTCTAGAATGAGATTCACCAGCAACGTTCTTCACTGGTTCTTCTCCTACCTTTCCAAATGACATCAGTTTGATCACATGGCACCTCTGGGTCTCAAAAGATTCCTATCACTTGCAGAGTCCCCAGGCTTCCAAAATGTGTCCTGTCATCTTCAACCTCTTCATGGAGTCGATTGGTGCTCTACTCACAGATAACAGCATCAAGATTCACCAATATTGTAAATATATATATATATATATATATATATATATATATATATATATATATATATATATATATATATATATTCACTTAAAAAACCATAGGTTTCACACATGTTATAGTTAGGTGGATATTTCACTCGAAAAAACCAATGAAATTCCCCCGTTATAGTTAGTTCAGATAACTATAACTCGCACGCCCGCAATCCACTGCTCATGACGTCACATATTACATCACTCATGACATGGTCAGTGGCATCACTGATGACATCATCCTTGTGATAGAGTGGCGGTCGCGCGAGTTCTCGTTATCTGAACTAACTATAACGGGGGAATTTCATTGGTTTTTTACGAGTGAAATATCCACCTAACTATAACATGTGTGAAACCTATGGTTTTTTAAGTGAATTTACAAGGTTTTTATAAATGCTAATTCCTAACTATAACGTGTGTGAAACCTATGGTTTTTTCAGTGAATTTGTACGTTTTTTTAAATGCTAATTTATTTATGTATTATTATTTTTTTTAATATATTTATTTTACAATAAACTACGTATTAAATATTTTTTTTTTTTTGGGGGGTGGGTTCTCACCGTGCGCGCACGGTGCATGCACCCCCGTGATTTAAAAAAAAAAAAAAAAAATCTGCCTTCGGGGTCCTTCAGGGACCCCCTGAAAAAGGCTAGGGGGTCAGGAACTCTCTACCCTGCCCCCTTTTCACGTTCGCCACCTTCCTTTTTCACTCTCGCTCTGAAAACAAACAAAATGGTGGCCGACACTTCCTGATTTCGACCGATTCGAACGTTGACTAACATGTAACCACCAATCAGAATTACGCTCACGCACGTTAGGGTGCTCGCACGGTGCGCGCACGCTTATAGATATTTATATGCTTTTAAATGCTATTTTCTCAGGAACTACTGAACAGATTGACACCAGACCTGCAAAAGGCACTTCCCTGACCTGAGGACTACCTCTCTGCCAAATTTCAAGTAATTCTGTTCAGCCGTTCGGGCTGTACCTTCGACTAAAGGTCCTATGGAAAAATGCATGGGGAAAATGGAATGGAGCGCCCCATTAGTTTTGAAAATTTCGCGAGGATTCGTCAACCGGCGCCAAAGTTATTCAAAATAGAATTTCGAGATTTCCTATGGAAACTCGGTCCTAACTATAACTATCTACTGGCGACCGCCAGTAGATTATATATATATATATATTCATTCAAACCTCGGTTCGCGTTGATCTCTGCCTCTTAAAAGGTGGCGGGCTACCGGCAGGGTCGTGACCCCTCCATATCCAACAAGCAATCAATCTTCCTTAGTTCAAAGACTGCACCGAGCCCCAATTCTTTTTCAAATAGCGTGCTTTATTTCAAGCAAAGACAAACACTGTCCCGACGCGTTTCAGAACCGTAGTTCCTTGGTAACGGGTCATTCAGACGTTTACGTGCATCATGTGATATAGTGCAACCAATAAACACAATACAAACGAAGGACTATGGTTTTACCCTGATGTAGAGATTGTATATACCGCCATATTGGAATGGTTTCATGGTATCACATTGAATACAACGATTTTCATTTTCAAAACATTGTATTACAATTGTACATTTTTGTAAAAGATAGTCAGCATATAATCAAAATATGAAATATAATTCCAACATAATCTGATCAAATGGTATTTTTACCACTTTAGACATGATACGTCTGTAATTCATATGTCTTAATACCCGAGTGGGTGTTTTCACAAAATTTAATCTGCGATGATAACTTCCTTATCGCAAACACAGGATCAGAATGTTGTAAACATAATTAGTCACAATATTAACTATAATAATGCTCAAATGCCCCAGTGGGCTAATATCAACTTGAATCTGATATATATAGTGATACCACTTCATGGGGTTTAATACTGCAATTCTTCACAATCAGGTATACACTCCGTCTCCTATAAAAATAAACCAAATGCACCTATCATTATAATGGTTACTTTTTTAACTATTAAAAACTACACAAACATCTTACATACAAGGCAACATTTAGAGTTTCATAGTATTAAAAACATTAATATTAGACGGTCAGATAATATTTACAATCTCACTGTAATTTAACCAAGGTGGACTGATAATTCTTCATCTTTATTTATTCCCCCTGGGAACATAGTTTCATATTTGATTATCAGCCGGGATTCTAATCTGCGCAATTCTTGCATTCTGTTTCCCCCTCTTTCAGATTTAACAATTCTGTCAAGGGCACAAAATCTTAGTAAACTGATATCCTTATTGTGACATTCCTTGAAGTGTCGAGCAATAGGATATTGCCTGTCTTCATTGGTTATAGCACGCATGTGTTCTAGAATGCGCAATTTCACCTGGTTAATGGTACTGCCAATATAAACCAACTGGCAAGGGCATATTAGTGCGTACACACAGAAATCCGATTTGCAATTCAAATGTTTTCTTATAATAAATGGTTTCATAGTTTTAGATAGAACTATCTGTTTACAATTGAAACTATTTCTGCATGCTTTACAAGAGGTACATGTAAAAAATCCCTGAATAGTAGATCTAATTTCATTCTCCGGTAGACTATTTTTACAAAGTACATCTTTCAAGGCAGGACATCTGCGACATGTAATTTTAGGAAACTCATTAATGCATTTTATGAAGGTTTCATCAATCCGTAACACATTCCAAAATTTGTTAAAGCACTTTCTTACATCATTTGCTTGATTGCTAAAAGTGGTAATGAATCTTATTGTTTCGTCCTCCACTTCTGTATTTGTCTTAGTTTTGAACATTTCATCCCTTTTTATTTTTGTAACTTTCTCGCAGGCCTTTCTGATAACTTTACGAGAATAGCCTCTTTCTTCAAATCTTTCTCTCATCGTATTCATCTCTTGTGCAAAAGTAATATCTGAGCTACAATTTCTTCTAGCCCTTAATAGTTCCCCGTAGGGGATACTATTGATCAGATTAATCGGATGGCAGCTTGCAGCATGGAGCATGCTATTTCCAGCAGTAATTTTGCGAAACAATTTGCTCTCCAGACGATTTCCAATAGACTTTACTTCTACATCTAAGAACTCAATTGCGTTCTTATTAACTGTACAAGTGAACGTGAGATTAAGATTATTTTCATTCAGGGAATTTACAAATTCTGCTGCCTCTATCTCATCCCCTTTCCAAATGCAGAATATATCGTCAATGTATCTTGCCCAGAGGACGACACGATGATTGAAGGCGCTGATGTTTTTCGCCACCTGCTCCTCCCACCAGCCCAGGTACAATCCTGCATAACTGGGGGCGAAGCAGGTACCCATCGCCGTCCCCTGGGCTTGACGATATATCACATGATCAAAAATAAAAAAGTTATTTTTTAAACAGGTTGTCATCATGTTTAATAGCATCTCTGTGTGCATGAGATAGCAAATGGGTCGATCTTTAAGATAATACCTGCATGCTTCTAACCCCAAATCATGAGGTATGCAGGTATATAGACTGTTTACATCTAATGTTAGTAATAGATAATCAGGTTCCCAAATTACATCATCAATCATTCCTAAAAAATGCCCCGTATCTTTAACATACGAGGGTAAAGTTTCTACATATGGCCTTAAGAAGTGATCGCTGTATTTCGAGGTGTTCTCTAACATGCTTCCAATAGAAGAAACAATAGGACGTCCTGGTGGAACATCTTTGTTTTTGTGTACTTTCGGTAATAAGTACATAGCTGATAGTTTAGGGAATTTACAACATAGAAAATTGTACTCGTCATCGGAAATCAAGTTTTCATTCTTCCATTTCACCAATTCACTGACATAAATTTCATTACTTTTCTCATAACAATTTCTGTCACTTTTTATGTAACTGTCCTCATCATTTAATTGACGTCTCCCTTCTTCTAGATACATATCTAGGGGCCATACCACAACGTTTCCGCCTTTATCTGCCTTTTTAATAACTATCTGCTTGTTGTTCTGCAGTTCCATGATGGCTACCTGTTGTTGTTTAGTAAGATTATTATTAAACCTAGGTTTATATTTGGCCAATTTCTTAAATTCTTTAAGTACACCTTTTTCAAATACCTCTATTGACTCATTATATAGTTGTGGTAAAAACACAGATTTTGGTTTAAACCCACTTTTACATGAATCATCAATCATCAATTCCTCCTATGCCAAGCTAATCAAAGGATCATCAACCCAATTGTCATCTACTAATTCTCTTAGTGTATGCAAGGTTTCTATATCACCAATAGATAATGTGGGTTCTTTAGCATAGGTTGTGTATGTCAGAGGCTTTACCTTATTCTCATGGCATTTTTTCAATTTCAATTTGCGTGTAGAAAAAAAGAATAAGTCAATCCTACTTTCAGTATAATTAAAACTTCTAGTTGGACAAAAAGTCAGTCCAAGTGAAAGTACATCAGTTTGTTCTTTAGTTAATAGGAAATTAGAAAGGTTCAGTACTTCATGGTATGGCTGTTTTGCCCCTTGTAACCATTCCCATAAGGCTTTGTATATTTCCTTGTTGCTTTGCGCCCCGCTTGCCTCCTCTGGCGCCTCGACCTCGACTAAATACGGAGCAAAGACAAGGAATTATCAATACCGAGGAAGTGATCAATGAAATCCCAATGGAAGCCGCAACGACAACACGACCACAAGAGGCAGAACCCTTGGAGAAGGGGAAAAGCAAAACTCCAGAAGGAGTAAAATCCAGTATTTTAAAGGAGTACGACATAATTGCCAAGGGAAGACAGGAATCAGCAAGTCCCCAAGTGGCAAGAGGTCGAGGTCGAGGTCGAGGCGCCAGAGGAGGCAAGCGGGGCGCAAAGCAACAAGGAAATATACAAAGCCTTATGGGAATGGTTACAAGGGGCAAAACAGCCATACCATGAAGAACACCCTTACGGTACAGAACCTTTCTAATTTCCTATTAACTACAGAACAAACTGATGTACTTTCACTTGGACTGACTTTTTGTCCAACTAGAAGTTTTAATTATACTGAAAGTAGGATTGACTTATTCTTTTTTACACGCAAATTGAAATTGAAAAAATGGCATGAGAATAAGGTAAAGCCTCTGACATACACAACCTATGCTAAAGAACCCACATTATCTATTGGTGATATAGAAACCTTGCATACACTAAGAGAATTAGTAGATGACAATTGGGTTGATGATCCTTTGATTAGGTTGGCACAGGAGGAATTGATGATTCATGTAAAAGTGGGTTTAAACCAAAATCTGTGTTTTTACTACAACTATATAATGAGTCAATAGAGATATTTGAAAAAGGTGTACTTAAAGAATTTAAGAAATTGGCCAAATATAAACCTAGGTTTAATAATAATCTTACTAAACAACAACAGGTAGCCATCAACAGAACAACAAGCAGATAGTTATTAAAAAGGCAGATAAAGGCGGAAACGTTGTGGTATGGCCCCTAGATATGTATCTAGAAGAAGGGAGACGTCAATTAAATGATGAGGACAGTTACATAAAAAGTGACAGAAATTGTTATGAGAAAAGTAATGAAATTTATGTCAGTGAATTGGTGAAATGGAAGAATGAAAACTTGATTTCCGATGACGAGTACAAATTTCTATGTTGTAAATTCCCTAAACTATCAGCTATGTACTTATTACCGAAAGTACACAAAAACAAAGATGTTCCACCAGGACGTCCTATTGTTTCTTCTATTGGAAGCATGTTAGAGAACACCTCGAAATACAGCGATCACTTCTTAAGGCCATATGTAGAAACTTTACCCTCGTATGTTAAAGATACGGGGCATTTTTTAGGAATGATTGATGATGTAATTTGGGAACCTGATTATCTATTACTAACATTAGATGTAAACAGTCTATATACCTGCATACCTCATGATTTGGGGTTAGAAGCATGCAGGTATTATCTTAAAGATCGACCCATTTGCTATCTCATGCACACAGAGATGCTATTAAACATGATGTCAACCTGTTTAAAAAATAACTTTTTTATTTTTGATCATGTGATATATCGTCAAGCCCAGGGGACGGCGATGGGTACCTGCTTCGCCCCCAGTTATGCAGGATTGTACCTGGGCTGGTGGGAGGAGCAGGTGGCAAAAAACATCAGCGCCTTCAATCATCGTGTCGTCCTCTGGGCAAGATACATTGACGATATATTCTGCATTTGGAAAGGGGATGAGATAGAGGCAGCAGAATTTGTAAATTCCCTGAATGAAAATAATCTTAATCTCACGTTCACTTTTACAGTTAATAAGAACGCAATTGAGTTCTTAGATGTAGAAGTAAAGTCTATTGGAAATCGTCTGGAGAGCAAATTGTTTCGCAAAATTACTGCTGGAAATAGCATGCTCCATGCTGCAAGCTGCCACCCGATTAATCTGATCAATAGTATCCCCTACGGGGAACTATTAAGGGCTAGAAGAAATTGTAGCTCAGACATTACTTTTGCACAAGAGATGAATACGATGAGAGAAAGATTTGAAGAAAGAGGCTATTCTCGTAAAGTTATCAGAAAGGCCTGCGAGAAAGTTACAAAAATAAAAAGAGATGAAATGTTCAAAACTAAGACAAATACAGAAGTGGAGGACGAAACGATAAGATTCATTACCACTTTTAGCAATCAAGCAAATGATGTAAGAAAGTGCTTAAACAAATTTTGGAAGGTGTTACGGATTGATGAAACCTTCATAAAATGCCTTGATGAGTTTCCTAAAATTACATTTCGCAGATGTCCTGCCTTGAAAGATGTACTTTGTAAAAATAGTCTACCGGAGAATGAAATTAGATCTACTATTCAGGGATTTTTTACATGTACCTCTTGTAAAGCATGCAGAAATAGTTTCAATTGTAAACAGATAGTTCTATCTAAAACTATGAAACCATTTATTATAAGAAAACACTTGAATTGTAAATCGGATTTCTGTGCGTACGCACTAATATGCCCTTGCCAGTTGGTTTATATTGGCAGTACCATTAACCAGGTGAAATTGCGCATTCTAGAACACATGCGTGCTATAACCAATGAAGACAGGCAATATCCTATTGCTCGACACTTCAAGGAATGTCACAATAAGGATATCAGTTTACTAAGATTTTGTGCCCTTGACAGAATTATTAAATCTGAAAGACGGGGAAACAGAACGCAAGAATTGCGCAGATTAGAATCCCGGCTGATAATCAAATATGAAACTATGTTCCCAGGGGGCATAAATAAAGATGAAGAATTATCAGTCCACCTTGGTTAAATTACAGTGAGATTGTAAATATTATCTGACCGTCTAATATTAATGTTTTTAATACTATGAAACTCAAAATGTTGCCTTGTATGTAAGATGTTTGTGCAGTTTTTAATAGTTAAAAAAGTAACCATTATAATGATAGGTGCATTTGGTTTATTTTTATAGGAGACGGAGTGTATACCTGATTGTGAAGAATTGCAGTATTAAACCCCATGAAGTGGTATCACTATATATATCAGATTCAAGTTGAGATTAGCCCACTGGGGCATTTGAGCATTATTATAGTTAATATTGTGACTAATTATGTTTACAACATTCTGATCATGTGTTTGCGATAAGGAAGTTATCATCGCAGATTAAATTTTGTGAAAACACCCACTCGGGTATTAAGACATATGAATTACAGACGTATCATGTCTAAAGTGGTAAAAATACCATTTGATCAGATTATGTTGGAATTATATTTCATATTTTGATTATATGCTGACTATCTTTTACAAAAATGTACAATTGTAATACAATGTTTTGAAAATGAAAATCGGTGTATTCAATGTGATACCATGAAACCATTCCAATATGGCGGTATATACAATCTCTACATCAGGGTAAAACCGTAGTCCTTCGTTTGTATTGTGTTTATTGGTTGCACTATATCACATGATGCATGTAAACGTCTGATGACCCGTGACCAAGGAACAACGGTTCTGAAACGCGTCGGGACAGTGTTTGTCTTTGCTTGAAATAAAGCACGCTATTTGAAAAAGAATTGGGGCTCGGCGCAGTCTTTGAACTAAGGAAGATTGATTGCTTGTTGGATATATATATATATATATAGGCCTTTCGTAGGCTGAAACGCGTCATGCAGGCATTGCTGTTTAAATGAAAATAAATTAATTCTCTCACCCGCACCCTGGGTCAGCCTTCGTCTGTTCCTGGTTTCCTTTGGATCTTTGGTGCACAGGAGCGCTTTGACGAAATACTCCGTAATATATATATATATATATATATATATTCAGTGAAAAAACCATAGGTTTCACACATGTTATAGTTAGCTGGACATTTTACTCGTAAAAAACCAATGAAATTGCCCCGTTATAGTTAGTTCAGCTAACTATAACTCGCGCGCCCGCAATGCACTGCTGATGACGTCACATATTACATCACTCATGACATGGTCAGTGACATCACTCATGACATCACTGATGACATCTCAAATGACATCACTGATGACATCATCCAGTGAATGTGTGTTTTTCTGAAAATTAAATATGTTTTATATATGTATATCTCAAGGTCGATGGAAGAATAAATGGGTATATAAGTGTCTAAATGGATGATTTGTTTTTGAAAAATTGATTGTGTAACTGACTGATTAAGTGTATCTCTCACTTTGTGTATAAGTGGCTGCATGGGTTGGTGAGTAGCTACATGGGTGTCTATATAGGTTATTAGTTGTTTTTTTGAGTATCAGTCTGAGTGTCTGTATGGTTCGGTGGGGGGTATTACGTAGTGCATAGGTGCATGAATGAGTGACTCACTGTTTGTATGTGTTGAAGACAGCATGTGTGCAGGACTGTATGGGTGGATGAGTGTGTGTATGGGTGTGTTAGTGAGTGAAAGACTGTCTCAATAGTGTCTTCAGGAGTAACTACATATGTTTTAAACTAGTATATGTGACTATTGGTGTATATATGTGAGTATATGTGAGAGGGAGAGATTGAAAGAGTTCCTGTATGAATAAGTATGTGTTTCTATAAGTGATTGTTTAAAAGACTAAGTATGTGTAAGTTTCCGTAGAAGTAAGTGTGGTGGTGTGTGTATAACTGTATATGCAGGTGAATGTATGTTTGATGCTTTATTAGCATGAGTGACTATGTGTGTGAGTAACTCTATGGATGAGTGGCATTATGTAACAGGATGTATAGGTGTATGAGTACATATGATGAGTGAGTACATGTATGAGTGACTGTATAGGACTGTTGGTGAATGAGTGGATGTGTATGTGGATCTTAGAATTACTGAAGAGGTTGTTGTAACTGGTATTGGTATGTCCATTGTTTTGAAATTTTTAGTCTCTATTTTTGAATGTGTGTATCAAAGCTTATATTAAGGTGAGAGGAGGTCTGCCACTCTATCACAAGGATGATGTCATCAGTGATGTCATCAGTGATGTCATTTGAGATGTCATCAGTGATGTCATGAGTGATGTCACTGACCATGTCATGAGTGATGTAATATGTGACGTCATCAGCAGTGCATTGCGGGCGCGCGAGTTATAGTTAGCTGAACTAACTATAACGGGGCAATTTCATTGGTTTTTTACGAGTAAAATGTCCAGCTAACTATAACATGTGTGAAACCTATGGTTTTTTCACTGAATTTCTAAGGTTTTTTAAATGCTAATTCCTAACTATAACGTGTGTGAAACCTATGGTTTTTTCAGTGAATTTCTAAGGTTTTTTAAATGCTAATTCCTAACTATAACGTGTGTGAAACCCATGGTTTTTTCAGTGAATTTGCAAGGTTTTTTAAATGCTAATTCCTAACTATAACGTGTGTGAAACCCATGGTTTTTTCAGTGAATTTGCAAGGTTTTTTAAATGCTATTTTTTTTTTTTATTCTTCATTTTTTTCAAACATATTTTTAATTTTATTTTCTTACCTTTTATAAAGACTATGCTTAAATTTTTAAAATCCTTAAATATTTTTTTTATATATATTTTTTAAAATAAACATGTAAAAAATTTATTCCAGATTTTTTTTTTTTTTTTTTTTTTTTTATAGTACGCGTACCGTAAGCTCACGGTAAGCGTACGGTTTACGCAACGTCCGTAATCTATCTACGCTGCTTGCGTATAGTTACGTACTTTGCGTAGCCGCGCGTACTGCGCGTGGGACGCGTGCGCGCTTACGCCACACGCGCACGTTACGCGGAAGTGCCGGGGAGTGACTGTTATGCGCATGCGCGGAAGCGCGTGTCTTTTTTACGCGCATGCGTACTTTTTGACGTAAGCGTACCGTAAGCGCACCGTAAGCGTACGGTAGGTCATGTGATCATGAAACACAACTTTTGATTGGTTGAAAGTACTTTCAGTTCTAGAACTCTCCTACACCACACCCATTCCCCTCATTTCTGCTTGTGATCCCTTAGGAGAAGGAGCTGGTTTGTCTTTGGGATACGATGGCAGAACAGCAGAGCCCTTCTGAGAGTGAGGCTAGCACCAGCAGCACTGTCTTGAGGCAGAGAGCGAGGAAAGTAAAGCCTTCTTATGTTTGGGATTATTTTACTTTTCCAGAAGGCCAGCAAAAGGTGAATGCACCCTTAGTTACTTGCAGGCTGTGTCAGCGTGTACTTTCTAGAGGTAATCCTGACAGGAAGTATTCCTTTGGGAATCACACCATGAAGAGACACCTCAAGGATGTACACAGAAGGACACATGGTCATCTTTTTGGAGGTAACTCTTCAGAAAGACGAGCCAGTACATCCACAGCAGCTCAGCCTGGACCATCATCTGCAGAGCTTACTCCTTCTTCTGCAGGTCAGGTGAGCCCTTCATCTGTGGGGGGAGAATCTCCTTTTGCTGGCCCTCTGGAAATGAACCTTCGATTTCGGAAGGTTGATATTCATTGCACATTTTGTAAAGGTCTAATTTGTCATAGGGAGACCAGTGTTTCCCTAGTGAACAACAAAATAGATCAGCACATTTGTAGCTTTGAATGATTTTCCCATGCTTCCTTTCCTCTGTCCCTGCATGAACACAACGGTTCTTTTAAGAGCCAACCTTATCTTTCATCTTTTTTTTACATGTTTTTAAAAACTTTTTTTTTTTTTTTTTTACCGTACGCGTACGGTAAGCGTACCTTTTTTTTTATTTTTTAAAAAAAACACTAAAAATCATTTATCACATTACAAGGTCCTTGAGAGACTACAATTATTATTATTGACTTACCATACTCACTCAAAAAAATATTTATTCATTTGTTTTTTTTAAAAATAGTTTTTAAAATGGTTGTAGTTTCCGAAAATTTTCTATATCAATCTGAAAATAAAGAAAAAAGTATTAATATTTTTAAACCATTTTATAATACAGTACACATATTTACATTTTTTACCAAAAAATATTTTTGCCTTATTTTTGCTGTTTTCAGAATATATTGCATTTCACTATAAATTGTGAAAGCAATTGCATTCATCATTTTACAGCGGGCAAAAAAAATTAACAATCTCAAAGATTGTATTAAAAAAGCCCAGAATCTCTTCTCACTTAAACTTATCATTACAGAAATGCATATTATTCTAAAAGAATATCATCTAAAAACAATACTTTTTTCTTTAAAATACCGTCTGATATGTTTGTTTGAGAAGTATAATCACAATATTATATCTCAAATAACTCCAAAATACATCTGATTTTATTTCCTTTAGGCCAAATAGTATTTTTTTTTTTTTCCTGGAATAAATTTCCAAGGGAAATCCATTAAAATTCTAAAGTTTAATCTGTCCAGATCTCACCGATTCTCTGTAACATTTTGGTTCACGAAAATTTTTTGAATAATTTATTTAGTCCACAATAGAATTGCTTACTTTTCCACATGGCCAAATAGTAATTTTTTAAATCATTTTTGAAAAAAATTCCAATGGCAGTCCAATAGCATTCCAAAATTTAAAATGTGCAGAAGTTACCGATTATCTCTAAATTATTGGTTTTTCAAAATTGCATTAAAAATTAAAAAAGTCCACATTACAATTGGTTATCTTTCCTTTAGGCCAAATGATAATTTTAAAAATATTTTTTCTACAAAATTGCAATGGTAATCCAGTAAAATGGTAAAATTATTTTGTCCAGATCTTGCCAAGTCTCTCTAAAATTTAGGTTTCAGGAAGATTAGATAGGAATTTGCTAAATCAAAAGGCAAACGTTGTTTGAAAATCAATTGGGAATCATTACACAGTGTCCAGCCTTTTTCACATTTTAGATAAACTGTGTAATGTCCAGAAGTAACAGTAGGTCCATCATGGAAAATTATTGCAACAGTTACAAAAGTTTTTCCTGAAATTGATAATTGCTGTCCTGTAAACTTCTTTATTAAAGTATCCAATTTTGATCCATCAGCTCTACATCGTTGCATCATTAAAATTACATACTGTCCGTATTCCCTTAAAATTAATGTTGATAACATGTCAGAATTACACTCACCACATTTCATGCTATGATTAGCATCTTTAACTAATTTTGCAAAAGTGACTGTTTTACTCTCTGGCAATGTCAAATAAATAAACCTTTCATTATCAACAATAGAGCCACATATATTATAACAATTATCACAACTATGTTCCCATTTATAAGAGAGACCAAAAAAAATGTCAATGGGAACTCCTTCTTCTTCCACTACCTGAAGAAAATACATCAAAAATTCGTGTGCATCTTGCTGTTCATTTTGAGAAAACTGTGTTCGTCCTGAACATACATCTAAAAGTTTTCTAATGTCAGTAGCACTTTCTATTTGAGTTTTATCTTTACTCAGCTTTTGAAAAAGGAGACTCAGCTCTGAACAGAATCTTTTTCCCTGATTTACTATTATCTGCTCTTGCAAACTTTCCAGATAAAATGCAACATTCAGCACTACATTTGCGTAGCAGTTGACACCAGAGCTATTTTCAAAATGACATCCTACAACCTGTTCTTCATTTTCCTTTTTCTTTTTGCTTGCAATTACATCACTCCTCTTTTTTTTCCTCTTCTCTATATCTTCATTACAGATATTCTCATTTCTCCTTTTACGAGAAACTACACGTTTCTCCAACACAGGATACTGACCTAAATGAGGAGCATAGCTTCTTCTTAATCTATTATACTCCTTTACACAGTTTGTATCAGCACTAACTTTTGAGTCATCAAAGTCTATCATGAATAAACCTGATAATGTTTTGACTCGTGACAAAGCTACATATGCCATACCTTCTTTGAACACAGTTGAACCAATGTTCACAAATGCACAATCTACAGTCAATCCTTGAGACTTGTGGATAGTTACAGCATATGCTAGTGAAAACGGAAACTGCTTCCTACGTACATATAAGTCTTTCACAAGCATAAAACGAACTGTACAACGACAAATATCTTTAACTTCTTCTATCTGATCAAATTTTATTTTTAAACATTCAATTCCTTCTTTTTTCTGATAATTAATAAAACCCACAACTCTTCCCATCGCTCCATTCACTAAGCCTTTCTCAACATCCAAATTTCTCCTTAAAAACACTCTACAGTTCATGCAAACATATAGATTTTTTTCTAATCCTGCTGTTTTGGAGATGTTCTTCTCTAGTGAGTCCAATTTATTTTTCAGTTTGTACTTCACCCAATTCAAAACAATTTTCAAGAAATATATATGTGGCAAAATCCTTCCACTTATAATTATCTTCATTTTCACTCTTTCTGTAGAGATCAACATACCTGGTTTGTTTTCTATAATGAGTTCTGCGGCAACAAATACAAGTAATATTTGGTCTTTCATTAGAGATTATTGCAAATTTTGTTATGTGATCATTAAATGTCTTACTTACAGAAGGTTCTACATTCTCTTCCACTTCTTCCTCATTTACTGTGTCCTTCTCTGCACTGTTTTGTTCAGGACCAAAGTAACAAAACTGAATTTCATCAACAACCTTCTCTACATCTGATACCGTTCCTCGGAACAGAGCCCTATTCAATTCATCTAACTTTATTGCTGGACTTTTAGCAAAATACAACCGTCTCACAAACTTTCTCATTCCAGTATGATGAACAGCCAGCATCCTAAAA
This sequence comes from Triturus cristatus, assembly GCF_964204655.1. NCBI lineage: Eukaryota > Metazoa > Chordata > Amphibia > Caudata > Salamandridae > Triturus > Triturus cristatus. The sequence continues at coordinate 980,875,581 of NC_140579.1, read as the reverse complement.
TGATGGAAAACACTATTGCACACTTTTCTAGATAGACAAGCAAGAGAATGACCCTGCAAACCAGTATTCTCTCTCACTCTGCATGGATCCAGACTTTGAAGCACCTTAATCTTTTGTTTTACACTTTTTTTACTATATTCTCTTAGAAACTGTCGAAATCTGTCAATAGATTCCTGACGCACAGTGCAAATACTACTACAATTCCAAGTGTACACTGGGGCTTTAGGACGTCTCCCCATTGCCTCATCTGCCATCACTTGTACCTCATCTCTTGGAACCATTATCTCCTTCTCCATTATGCAACCATTTTTTACTTCGTATGAACGACCTCTGGTGTCAACTGCATGCAGCAAACTATTACTTTGAAAATAGCTCTCTTCATTAAAAAAAGGTTCACTACTTGAACTATGCATCCACTTTCCTAAAAACACTTTACAAAAGTTTGTTCTGTTCACTACTCTTTTGCTTTTGCTTTGTGATTTCAGTACATTAACCATTTTATCTAATGTACGCATCCTATTCAAAATTAATATGAATAGTTTCCTTTTTAATTCTAATGCTTTTGCTGCAATGGCTTCAATTTCTTTTTTTCTCTTGTAATATTTAGCCTTTTGCTTATATTTCTTTATATCCTTTATCAAATTGGACATAACTCTTCTCTGAAACATTTTTCTACGTATCTCTTTAAATGCTGTTTTTCTGTTTATGTTAAACTTTTCAATTGCAGAAGGTATATTTGCATTAACAAAATTCTCAATTTTTTGCTGTTCTCTATGTTTTGTTACATTTTTCCGAGAACAGACATTTTGTACATTTTTCTTTGTTTTGAATATTTTGTTTAGAAATTGTTTTTTTTGCTTACCAGAAGATTTTTTCTTTTTCCCAACATCAGCATCTTCTACTAACTTTGGTCCTCCAGTTGTCTTCAAATATAGTTTTTTTTTTAGCGTTTTTTGAACTCGAGATTTTGTAGGCATCTTAAATTTTGTTCACTGTTCTTCAGCAATACCTGAAAAAAACTAAAAAAAAAATCTGTTATTGTATTTAAATATATTACTACATTTCTTTTCACAATAGTCACAAAACGAAATTTCTTTGCCAATTTGAATGCACACAAACTGCTCTTTTTTTTGGGCAAGTGAAAATCTCTTTTACAAACTGTCACATTATGAAACCACTTTTCAGATTTTATAAAAAGCCCATGTCCACAGTGCTACACTCCACCAAGGGCAACCAGCCTTAGTGATGCTGAATGTATTTGCATTACAGACTTAAACCAGAAAACCCCACTGGCTTGTAAATACTGTGCATGACTATACACGGCAAGGACATGGGTGTGTGCTAAGCCTCTGCTTCTTCCCCCAATAATTCGCTCCCCCTTTCCATCTAATGCAACTGTGAAATCACCAGAGCAAGACGCAATAAATCTCTGCCTATAATTCTTCTATGCACACAGAGTCATGTTTTCACATTAGTGCCAAAACGAAATTTCTTTGCCAATTTCAAAGCACACTTACTGCTCTTTTTTTTTTCGGGCCAAGTGAAAATCTCTTTTTACAATTTGAAATCACTTTTACAGACTGACACATTATGAAACCACTATTTTTGATTTATTTAATTGCACGTGTCCAAGCTGTTTTTTTTTCAGACCACCACCATGTGCATTCTCTGTGACTGCCTACACTCCAGCAAGGGCAACCAGCCTTAGTGATGCTGAATGTATTTGCATTACAGACTTAAACCTGAAAACCCCACTGGCATGTAAATACTGTGCATGACTATACACGGCAAGGACATGGGTGTGTGCTAAGCCTCTGCTTCTTCCCCCAAAAATTTGCTCCCCCTTTCCATCTAATGCAACTGTGAAATCACCAGAGCAAGACGCAATAAATCTCTGCCTATAATTCTTCTATGCACACAGAGTCATGTTTTCACATTAGTGCCAAAACGAAATTTCTTTGCCAATTTCAAAGCACACTTACTGCTCTTTTTTTTTCGGGCCAAGTGAAAATCTCTTTTTACAATTTGAAATCACTTTTACAGACTGACACATTATGAAACCACTATTTTTGATTTATTTAATTGCACGTGTCCAAGCTGTTTTTTTTTCAGACCACCACCATGTGCATTCTCTGTGACTGCCTACACTCCACCAAGGGCAACCAGCCTTAGTGATGCTGAATGTATTTGCATTACAGACTTAAACCTGAAAACCCCACTGGCTTGTAAATACTGTGCATGACTATACACGGCAAGGACATGGGTGTGTGCTAAGCCTCTGCTTCTTCCCCCAATAATTCGCTCCCCCTTTCCATCTAATGCAACTGTGAAATCACCAGAGCAAGACGCAATAAATCTCTGCCTATAATTCTTCTATGCACACAGAGTCATGTTTTCACATTAGTGCCAAAACGAAATTTCTTTGCCAATTTCAAAGCACACTTACTGCTCTTTTTTTTTCGGGCCAAGTGAAAATCTCTTTTTACAATTTGAAATCACTTTTACAGACTGACACATTATGAAACCACTATTTTTGATTTATTTAATTGCACGTGTCCAAGCTGTTTTTTTTTCAGACCACCACCATGTGCATTCTCTGTGACTGCCTACACTCCAGCAAGGGCAACCAGCCTTAGTGATGCTGAATGTATTTGCATTACAGACTTAAACCTGAAAACCCCACTGGCTTGTAAATACTGTGCATGACTATACACGGCAAGGACATGGGTGTGTGCTAAGCCTCTGCTTCTTCCCCCAAAAATTCGCTCCCCCTTTCCATCTAATGCAACTGTGAAATCACCAGAGCAAGACGCAATAAATCTCTGCCTATAATTCTTCTATGCACACAGAGTCATGTTTTCACATTAGTGCCAAAACGAAATTTCTTTGCCAATTTCAAAGCACACTTACTGCTCTTTTTTTTTCGGGCCAAGTGAAAATCTCTTTTTACAATTTGAAATCACTTTTACAGACTGACACATTATGAAACCACTATTTTTGATTTATTTAATTGCACGTGTCCAAGCTGTTTTTTTTTCAGACCACCACCATGTGCATTCTCTGTGACTGCCTACACTCCACCAAGGGCAACCAGCCTTAGTGATGCTGAATGTATTTGCATTACAGACTTAAACCTGAAAACCCCACTGGCTTGTAAATACTGTGCATGACTATACACGGCAAGGACATGGGTGTGTGCTAAGCCTCTGCTTCTTCCCCCAAAAATTCGCTCCCCCTTTCCATCTAATGCAACTGTGAAATCACCAGAGCAAGACGCAATAAATCTCTGCCTATAATTCTTCTATGCACACAGAGTCATGTTTTCACATTAGTGCCAAAACGAAATTTCTTTGCCAATTTGAATGCACACTTACTGCTCTTTTTTTTTCGGGCCAAGTGAAAATCTCTTTTTACAATTTGAAATCACTTTTACAGACTGACACATTATGAAACCACTATTTTTGATTTATTTAATTGCACGTGTCCAAGCTGTTTTTTTTTCAGACCACCACCATGTGCATTCTCTGTGACTGCCTACACTCCACCAAGGGCAACCAGCCATAGTGATGCTGAATGTATTTGCATTACAGACTTAAACCTGAAAACCCCACTGGCTTGTAAATACTGTGCATGACTATACACGGCAAGGACATGGGTGTGTGCTAAGCCTCTGCTTCTTCCCCCAATAATTCGCTCCCCCTTTCCATCTAATGCAACTGTGAAATCACCAGAGCAAGACGCAATAAATCTCTGCCTATAATTCTTCTATGCACACAGAGTCATGTTTTCACATTAGTCCCAAAACGAAATTTCTTTGCCAATTTGAAAGCACACTTACTGCTCTTTTTTTTTTCGGGCCAAGTGAAAATCTCTTTTTACAATTTGAAATCACTTTTACAGACTGACACATTATGAAACCACTATTTTTGATTTATTTAATTGCACGTGTCCAAGCTGTTTTTTTTTCAGACCACCACCATGTGCATTCTCTGTGACTGCCTACACTCCACCAAGGGCAACCAGCCTTAGTGATGCTGAATGTATTTGCATTACAGACTTAAACCTGAAAACCCCACTGGCTTGTAAATACTGTGCATGACTATACACGGCAAGGACATGGGTGTGTGCTAAGCCTCTGCTTCTTCCCCCAATAATTCGCTCCCCCTTTCCATCTAATGCAACTGTGAAATCACCAGAGCAAGACGCAATAAATCTCTGCCTATAATTCTTCTATGCACACAGAGTCATGTTTTCACATTAGTCCCAAAACGAAATTTCTTTGCCAATTTGAAAGCACACTTACTGCTCTTTTTTTTTTCGGGCCAAGTGAAAATCTCTTTTTACAATTTGAAATCACTTTTACAGACTGACACATTATGAAACCACTATTTTTGATTTATTTAATTGCACGTGTCCAAGCTGTTTTTTTTTCAGACCACCACCATGTGCATTCTCTGTGACTGCCTACACTCCACCAAGGGCAACCAGCCTTAGTGATGCTGAATGTATTTGCATTACAGACTTAAACCTGAAAACCCCACTGGCTTGTAAATACTGTGCATGACTATACACGGCAAGGACATGGGTGTGTGCTAAGCCTCTGCTTCTTCCCCCAATAATTCGCTCCCCCTTTCCATCTAATGCAACTGTGAAATCACCAGAGCAAGACGCAATAAATCTCTGCCTATAATTCTTCTATGCACACAGAGTCATGTTTTCACATTAGTGCCAAAACGAAATTTCTTTGCCAATTTGAATGCACACTTACTGCTCTTTTTTTTTCGGGCCAAGTGAAAATCTCTTTTTACAATTTGAAATCACTTTTACAGACTGACACATTATGAAACCACTATTTTTGATTTATTTAATTGCACGTGTCCAAGCTGTTTTTTTTTCAGACCACCACCATGTGCATTCTCTGTGACTGCCTACACTCCAGCAAGGGCAACCAGCCTTAGTGATGCTGAATGTATTTGCATTACAGACTTAAACCTGAAAACCCCACTGGCTTGTAAATACTGTGCATGACTATACACGGCAAGGACATGGGTGTGTGCTAAGCCTCTGCTTCTTCCCCCAATAATTCGCTCCCCCTTTCCATCTAATCCAACTGTGAAATCACCAGAGCAAGACGCAATAAATCTCTGCCTATAATTCTTCTATGCACACAGAGTCATGTTTTCACATTAGTCCCAAAACGAAATTTCTTTGCCAATTTGAAAGCACACTTACTGCTCTTTTTTTTTTTCGGGGCAAGTGTAAATCACTTTTACACACTGACACATTATGAAACCACCATGTGTAACTACAACAAAAACAATTCCCATTTCTATTATTCATTTCTTAAGTTACCACATACATCCCCTCTCAAACTGTAAACTCACCTTTAAAATTAGTTAGTTGTGAAAGAAATGTGACACTCAAACAGCAGATTATCAGAGCCAGGATCTCTGTTGTGTTCACCTCTCTCCTCTCAGCAGAACCAGATAATGGCAAACTTTCCCTCTATTTTTCCACACATATACATGTAAGTTTCAAATCTCAGTGCTTCCCCCTTTTTTTCACATGTATTCACACATTTCTATTGGTTGAAAACGAACCCTTTTCCAAAAGTACCCTTCCCCCAACTTGACTTCTGCCTAGTACCCTTCCCCCAACTTGACTTCTGCCTGCTACCATAGCAACAGCTCATGGAACACTGCTGTGTTCAGTTAGGTCAGAAGTTCGACACACAATGTTTCAATTCCACAGAGCAAGAGTGCTTGACTTTTCAAACCTAACAGCAAATCCATAGTACTGTTCTTTGGTTACACATTTTTTTGTACCAATACAAAACATGCTTCTATTAATTTTCACATACAGCCTAGTTTTTATTCTGGAATGGTATGAAACAGCCAATCAGTTCTTTTTGTTTTAAAAAAATATGTATGCCTCCATTTCCAAACTGTCTTTCTTTTCATATTGCCATTCTACTGAAAGACACCTCCTGAGTGCATCCAGTTCTCCTTTGAAGATGTTCACAGTGTGGATTGTAGGGCACAGCTATGTCTTCTGGAGTGAAAAGTTTGCAGAGAAAACAGATATGGTGAGAGACCTTGCTTTGCCAAATGTAGACATTAAATGGATTGGTCAGAGAGGGTTAAAGTGGCACCAATTGATGCCATTGGTGAAATCCTTCATTCAAATCCAACACCCTGACCTCATAATAGTGCACTGTGGTGGCAATGACCTAGGCACTTTGACTGGGGTAGGTCTGGAAATGCTTGTGAAGGACACCTTTGCACAACTGTTTACACTTTTCCCTAAAACTGCCTTTGTGTTTGCCAACATATGCCAAAGGCAAAAATGGAACTGGTCCAATCATTTCTGTCCACAGATTGACAAAGCAAGAAAGCACGTCAACAAATCTGTTTCTGCTTTCCTCCGTGACTATGGTATGGGTGCCATTTACCACAACAACTTGCGTTATGACATGCAAGACATTTATAGAGGAGATGGTGTGCACTTCAATGATGAAGGGAACAGAGTCTTCCTCTTGAACCTTAGACTCTGCATCGGTACTTACTTGTAGGTACCACTAAAAAAATGACTTCATAAACACAACAGCTCTTTTTAGAGCTCCCTAATTTCTAAACTCTTAAATCTGCTTTTCATTTATTTATTTTTATTTTTTTTACCGTACGCTTACCGTAAGCTTACCGTACGCGTACCCCGTGATTTTTTTTAAAATCAATAAATGTTTTTTTTGTACTTTTCTGTCCTTCTTTGACCCCCTTACAATTGTTAGGGGGTCTGTAACTCTCCTCATTGCCCCCTTTCCTTGTTTTCACTCTTTTTTTTCAGAGTGAAATACACAAAATGGCGGCCGCCGCTTCCTGGTTTCGGCCGATTCGAATGTTTACTAAGATCTAAGAGCCAATCAGAATCGCGCTCGCGCACGCCACCGTACGCTTACCGTAAGCGTACGGTAAGCGTACCGTAAGCGGGCTCAGATATATATATTGATTTAAAGGCTATTTTCTCAGAATCTACTGAACAGATTTACACCAAACCTACAAAAGGCACTTCCTTGACCTAGGGACTACCTCTCTGCAAAATTTTGAGTAATTCTGTTCAGCCGTTCGGGCTGTAGCTCGTTCTAAAGGTCCTATGGAAAAATGCATGGGAAAAACGCGTTTTGGGACCCCCCTTTTATCTCAGCCCCCGCTTGACGGATCCCCCCGAGACTTTCAGGGTAGGAGCGGAGCGTAGCGCCCCACCTATTTTGAGAAATTCGCGAGGATTCGTCGACCGGCGCCAAAGTTATTCAAAATAGAATGTTGAGGTTTTCCTATGGAAACGTGGTCCTAACTATAACTACCTACTGGCGACCGCCAGTAGGTAATATATATATATATATATATATATATATATATATATATATATATATATATATATATATAGATATAGATATAGATATAGATATAGATATAGATATAAGCATTGACACACTTTATGCTGGGCAGCATGCTGCTCTGGAACCCGAGGTTAGTAGTTAATTCAGTGGATATTGTTGGCTATGGGGATGAGTTGTGTACCATTCCATGCAATGCCTTAGTGGTCAATGAAGTTAGTAGTAATTAGATGTGATCATTACTGGGGGCAGTATAGGAGTTCTTGCAGATGGTTAATGGAATTAGTTGATGAGCTAGAGGTGATCAGAGTGTCAGGTTGCAGGGTATGACTTTCAAAGAAAAACAGGTTGTGATCTTTGATATGAGTGGTGTGCAATCTGCAGAAATACAAATATATAGATGTATGCAAACATGCACATGACTCAGAGTAGGCTGTACTCAGAGAGAGAAGGCATGCCGTGGGCTTAAAGTAAAGTGAAGGTTGTTCAAAGAAATGGTTCGGCAACAATCCAAAAATTTATGTCAAGGTCATTTTTAAAAAGGTTGTATTTTTTTTATTGAAATAAAGTAAAGACAAATAGCATAATGGAACCCCGCCATTGGGGTGTTATGTCATGAAGGGTCAACATTTTTATGCAGGGATTAGGAACTAAGGGCCAGATGTACAGAGCTTTTCTACGTTCGCAAATGGCCCGATTCATAGAATTGGGCTGTATGAGAATGCAAAAAGGAATTTTTAAATGTACAGAGGCCCAATTGCAATTTGGTAACCTGTTACCAAATTGTAATTTGGGTTTACTATTCGGTATTGGGAAGGAGATTCACAGTGGCACATATGAATGTTTTGTGACCAAAATGCGGTTGCAAAACATTCACAAATTACCACCAACTTCATGTTGGTGTAACCCACTAACCCATTCGCAAATGGGAAGAGGCCCCCAAGCGATCCCTTCCCTTTTGGGAATATTAGTATAAACAAATTTGGGGAGTAGGCAGTGGTCCCATGGAGCTTTTAGATCCACATTTACAAAATTTACAAATTAATAATTCATATTGAAGGTCACCGCTCTGGAGAATAGACCCAGAGTGTTTGATTCCTCTTTCGATAAGAAGTGACATAACCATATCTCATTAGTCATGCAATCCCTTACTGGCTCCCGAAGGTTAAAGATTTCCAAACAAAAGAGTGCCCACCACACAAAATCTTACAAACATTGTACATCAATCAAAACTACATGGTTGGAACCAGGGTCAGTCCTAGGATTTGGGGGGCCCCGGGCAGGATAGGAACATGTAAGACCCCTCTAATTTGCATAAGAAATAGTATCACAGCAAGTGACATCATAGGAAGTGTCAACTGACTAATTATTTTCTGGCACTGTTTTTTTTTTTTTTTTGTTGTCCTCATCTCACCTGATCAAGCGGCAGCGGATTTTATAGCCAACACGTATAGATGGATCGGGGGAGCCCAGTGGCTTACCGCGCTTGCTTGGGATCGCCAGACCCATCCCTTCTGATGTTTCTCAGGGATATGGTGTAATCATAGGACAGATGGTAACAAGCTCAACGAGTGACCCCAACGCATTAACGGGTGCCAGATATTTAAAACCTTATCCACAGAGCGCTCATACTCCAACCTAGCCATAATGAATGCCGCATTCAACCAATCCTCTCTTTTCGGGGGGAGTGGATCCTTCCATCTCTTGCATATCTCTCTCCGGGCCAATAATATCAAGTACAATAGTAACCCTTTATCCTGCTCGGTGGCGGAGCTAGAGAAATAAATGCCTGTCGGCTCCAAAGAACACCAATGATAAATTTACTTCCACCTTGGATTTAAAAATGTCCCGGAGGGATATCCCCACTTCGTTCCAGAATGCCTCCAGATAGTCACATTGAAAAAAAATATGCTCATCATTGGCTAACGGAGTATGGCACCTTGGACATTTAGGAGGGGGGCAAATTTAGCAATCTTGTAGGGAGTGTAATAGAGTCGATTTATAACAAAAAAGTGATTTTTCTTTAAGCAGGCTGGCTTTATGAATTTATAAAGAGTTTTTAAAGAAGACTCAAAGAGGGCATCGACTTGAGGGCCCATGTTGGAGAATTTCCATACTTCAATCGCCTTAGGTATTTTGATATCATCTGCCGCTAGAAGAAGATTATACCAGACCGAACTCTCCTTCTTTAGAGGCCCTTGCTAACACAGTCTCTCAATTTCCCCATTGCCTTTTATCTCGTCCTTCTCCTTTTCCACCCCAAACCAAGAAGTTATCTGAAGGTATTTGAATCTGGACAGACCTGGACCTATCTTAATTCTTAGGTATTCCCAGGAGAAAACACCTTCCTCATCCAACAGATCTGACCAAACAGAGATACCAGCACGTTTTATTGGGATGGCCAGGGAATCCTTAAGCCAGAGAGGTGTGCCAGGAGAATCCCAAATAGGAGCCAGGTCTGAGTAATAACCAATCCCCCAACTCGATCTCACCTTATGCCATAACTCTAGGGCAGCCCTCAATATCTTTAGTCTAACCTGCTTGAAAAATCTAGGGGAACCAAATTTGTAGAGAAAAGCCTCTCCTATATCCCCTCCCTCAGTTCTCACCATATCAGCTAAAAGTTTGCCCCAGCTTGAATCATCCAACTTCCCCAACAACATTCGTATGCTCTTAAATTGAAAAGCTGCTGCGTAAAGGCTTATGTCTGGGAACGCCAACCCACCTTTGAGGAGTCTACGCCTGAGCTTTTTCCAAGATAGCCTAACTCCTTTATCGCCCCATATAAAACTCCCTAACCTGCTCTGTATTTTATTAATACCCTTCATTGGAAATGACAACGGGATGGTGGAAAATAGGAAAGAGTTTGGGGAGGATGACCATCTTCACAAGGTTAACCTTACCAAAAATCGTCAAAGGAAGATTACCCCATTTGTTTAGCAGACGGACTATTTCCTTGGCAACTCTATCTAGATTAATTTGCGGAATTCTATCCAAATCTGCAACCACTATAATTCCCAGGTATCTAAACTCAGTGGACACCTTCCCACTCCAATTGTCTATGTTCCAACACATGACCTCCGTTTTGGAGCTATTTACTTCATAACCAGACAAAACACCAAAAGAGGCCACTAAGTCTTCTATAACCGGGATCGTAATTTCCGGATTGCCAGTATATACTATTAGGTCGTCTGGCACTGTTGAAGTAGCTTTGCAAGAAGCTACTTCTCTAATGTGTACATCACTGAGATGTCTACAAATACAAATAATAGCCCTAATAAAATAAGTGCAAATATTTTAAAGTTCTTTTATGTGGAAATGCAACACGTCAAACTAGGATGAAAAGCTAAGCCTATATCTCTTCAAAACCAATGTTTCCAGATTAGTGCATGATTAAAATTGTAAGACAGATTGCCCTATAGCTATACAGTGGGTCTTCAGGTGACTCCCTGATACTCCTGTTGCATCAGTGAAGTTCAGGATTGAGACATTTGGTTTTAGCAGGCATGGGCATCAACACAAAGGGATCCATGCTGGTTTGGGAAAGCGACCTGCAAATGCACCAGTAAACAACAGAAAGCACTGATTAGAGAAAATAGGAGGATGAGATGGCAGAGAACATATATATAGGCACGGTGGCAGGAGCATCAACAATTGAACCATTCCCACAAATTGTATGCCTAAACCCAGCAACTACTCTCAAAATTCATTTTTAAGAGATGAAAACAGCTGAACTAACTTAAAGATATAAAAATGAGATGGCTATAAAGGGACAAGAATGTGTATCCACGGGGAAAAACTGCCAAAAGCTACAATGAGAGCCAGTCAATCAACAGACAAGTAGTAAAGTAAAGCAACAAAACACGAAGGATTTATTATAGTAGACTCGGCGGAGTTTCCCCTTACAAGGAAATGAAATCTAGTAATGTGGAATATGTTGGGGGAGGGGGTGTTTGACTTTCAAAATAAATCTCCCAAAATCCCAGAGATTTGCATTTTTAAAGATTTTAAGTCACACGTCCTTCATAGCTGAGAAGACACTTGCCAAATTGTGATGGGTCCAGAAACAGGTCGTTTGACTCAAATTTAGCCTAAGAAGTAGCAACCAAATTGCACCTACCCTGAGATAGATGTACTGGATCTTGGTTAAAGAGACAATTAATACAAGACCCTTGAACGACCATGTCCATCATCCATAAATGACTCCAGTCATGCCCCAGGCTACCAAATCAAACACTTTTGGTCCTTCCAATCGCCAATTCAAGATTTGCCTTCCTAAAACTACTGGCCACCCACTCACCTAGGCTCAGTGACTGGCTAATCACTCCATGTGTGATGATGAACGCTTTGGAATGAGGCAATCACTCCTCAGTCAGCTACACTCTTCAGCACCCTTTTCCTGTACACTGTCCCTTCTTCTTACCTCCAAAGCAAGGCTAATTCAAAGTGTACTGCTGAAAAGCAGAAATTTCCCCATGCCTCGTGTCACTCCTTTAGGTTTGGGATAATTTGTTGTGGGAAGAGGGGCACATCATCTTGTGCTGCCCAGGCCTTCCCATTGTCATTCTGCACTTGACAGTGATCAGGCTATCTTTGGGAGCATGACCAGACTGACCCTGTGCAGCAGCGTGGTAAATGTATTTCAATACTCTTTGGGTCAGGATAACTAGTGTTCTAGTGGCTCTAGTTTCTTGAACAGTTATTGACAAATGATGAACTTTAAAACACAGATACCTAATAGACCTTCAAATTACTTTTACAAGATATTTGGGCTTCTTCTCCTTCCCCTTTCCTCAGGGTGTTTTGTTAAATTACACCAAATTGTGCAGACAATGCAAATTTCTTTAGGTATTGTTCTATTGAAAGCCATGAATGAAAATACCACATCAAGAGGGTATCCTGGCGCTAAGGGGTTTCCAAGGAAAAGGTAGAAGCAATACTAATGTATGGAAAGGGCAGTTTTACATTTTTTCCCCAGAAGATTTAAGATGCACCGTAGCTCAAGACTGAGACATTTCTAGTCCTGTGCAGCCAGAAAGGAGAAGGATCTACTTCCACTATGTTTCCTCCTAATTTTAGGATGACACAGGAGCATGGCTGTTAAGGAGCGTAGGATTCTGGAATAAACGGAAGGAATAATACAGTGCTGAAGAAGGAACGGGCCCTTTTATGCACTTCACAATGGGAATGGATAGATTGTTTGGTAGCGGGAATCAGCGGAAAGAGCATCTAGAGCAGCCTCAGATTAGAATCCCGTCACTGTTCTCAATGATCTGAAGGGTACCAAATGCATAAGGTGGGAAGCTCAAGACAGGGAACACCTGCATATTTCTGGTTGTGAGGAGATAATTGACTGTACAACAGTCTTGCTTAATGACAGGTGAAAATGCAGGCAATTCTGTTGCATATGGATGTGGTAGAAGTAGATAACACACCGTTTGTCCAGACACAGAGAGAAGACGTTGGAAAATAAATCAAAGATTTTGTTGTTGACGCAACCATGGTGGTTGATTGACCCAGCCCCACAGGCCACTAAAGAGCAGTGTATATGGTACCAGGCCCCTCAAAGATGCGGGTGCCTGATGTTTTGCTATATAGTTTTAATGAATTTGTCTTTATCCAAAAAGCCACTTATTGCATGCAAGTCCAAAACATTATCTTGGTTAGAGACCAGGCCTCTTAGAAAGGATAAAGCTAAAGCCACGCCAGGGGAATACCTTGAATTCCAGGTTGTTCCTGTTGACTCAAAAGCACCGGATGGGAAACTGATAAATGTGACACTACTAATTCAGTAATATCCATGCAGCTCTGCCTTTCTGATCAAGAATCAGGCCCAAACTGCCCGACACAGCAAGAAATGCTACTTGCAACCCATGGAGAGGAAAGAATACAACTGGCAAGCGATCATAAATCCACGTCTCCCTTCCATGCTCTATACTTCACTTTATCTTGACTACTGTCTCTACCTTTCGCACAAATTCTGCCTCTATTTCACCCACCTCCTACCTACCTGCTGAGCCCTTCACCTCTCATCTCTCTGCAGTCTCTAGCCTTCTCTCACTGGTTCTACCTCTCTGAAATCTACCTCTCACCTGCATCTTACCTGCTCTTGGTTGTCTTGCGCTCTTACATCGAAAACTCACCATCTCTCCGTGACACACAAGTTCTCCTGATGGTTCCGCTTCTCTTATACCTAGCTCTCCTATCCAAGCACTGCCTTTCATCTTTCTCTTCAGCCTCAAATGTGTTCACTGGTTCTGCCTCCCTCAGGTCTACCTCTCTTCTCCATGCTCAACTCTTCGGGGAAGATTTTCTTTAAAGTCACACGACTCAGTGCAGCCCCCCGGGAGGCTGCGCTGCATTGCGCGACAGGGAGGGAGTAGGAAAGCACCATATCTTTAGATATATGGCTCTCTTCCCCTTTCCCTTGCTGTTGGACCCGGCCTCGTAGAATGGCCCTCCGTGCCCCCGCACCACCGAAACCTAGTGCCTGCAGCCCCAGCCCGCGGCCCAGCCGACCTTTCCCACCAGGACCCCTGCACCAACCCCGGACATCCCCGTCCATGGCCTCTCTCCTTTCGGCCACCCCGGGCCCGCGTGCCCACTCCCTGCAACAAGATGGCCGCCCGGCTCCAGCGCGACCCGGGCCTCGAGGCGCCACTCCGGCTGGAGGACATCCCGCTTCCAGGGGATGAGAGAGGGAGGAGCAGTTTCTATCGCACCTCTGAACTCCCCTGGGACGATGGGTTTCGATCGGCCCTCCGGCCTCCCTGCGAGCTGGCTCCGTGCCTGCTGGGTGTCTGGGACTCCTCCCGACCCGGCCCTGAAAGGATCAAAAGACAATAGCAGGAAACCCCGACAAGCGGCCCCCAGGTGACAAGACCCCTGCCTGCGCAGACTCCGGACATCAAAGCGGGGTCGACCTATAACAAGGGGTGCTCTGAGACTGTCCGGCAGATTCGACGCTGGAACAACGAGAGCCTGCTGACGTGGTCGCGGCTCCTGGAACTGGAACCCACCTGAGCCCTGCTGAGTGACTCGCGGCTCCCTGAAGATCGTAAGACCTCCGAACTTGTACCTGAGCCCTGCTGAGTGACTCGCGGCTCCCTGAAGATCGTAAGACCTCCGAACTTGTACCTGAGCCCTGCTGAGTGACTCGCGGCTCCCTGAAGATCGTAAGACCTCCGAACTTGTACCTGAGCCCTGCTGAGTGACTCGCGGCTCCCTGAAGATCGTAAGACCTCCGAACTTGTACCTGAGCCCTGCTGAGTGACTCGCGGCTCCCCCAGACTCTCACGGTCCCGCCGGACCCCGACTCCGACCACGTATCTCCCAGCTCGAGGATTGTGGGCTGTGCGCCGGATACGTCCCTGCTTTGAACCGTTACCAGAGACAGTCCCGCTACCCCCTACCTTTCCGAGACTCTTGAGCCCGTGCTCATCTTGTACATATTTGCAGTGATACCTATTGTGATAAAGCTTGTTTGTGAGAATACCCAGTGTGGTCTCTCTGTGTCGTGTGGTGCCAGAAGTACGATCCTAGCTGCGAGATTCCTCCCCCTGGGGAATCTCTCGCCAGTGCCCGGCTACAATACAATACGGGTGGGACTCAGGGAAATCAGGACCCCTTTCCGGGCCCCTCTGAGGTCGCCGTCTAACATTGGTGGCAAGCGACGGGATTCGGGCCCATCACCTAGAGATCGTACAGTGAACAACGGACGCACGACCAACAAAGATGGCAGAAGGAAGCACCATGAGCTCCGCAGAAACCAACGCTAACAGAGTGTTCCAGGTGGAGCATCTGGAAGAATACACACACAAAGAGCTAAAACAATTTTGCAAAGAACTTAAAATAGCTACCACTGGCCTCAACACTAAGGAAGACTTGCAGAAAGCACTGAAAACTTGGGTGGAGACCGGGGCATCCCGCCCGGAAGGCACGGGGGAGCGCCCCGACGAAGCCGAACCCCCTCCAAGTGAAAGCAGCGACAATCAGGTGCAAGGCATTGTACCAGACGGGGGCCTATCCCCGGGAGAACTCGCGGACAGAGAGAGAAGCCGCAGTCATGAACTCGAGTTAGCCAAACTCAAAATCGAGGGCGAATTGAAGTTAGCGGAGAAAAAGCTAGCGGTAGAGCAAATGCGCGTACAAGGCGAACTGGAAGAAAAGAAGCTCCAACGGGAGCACGAAGGAAGGAAGCTCCAACTAGAGCACGAACGCAGCTTAAAAGAACTCGAGCTCAAGGCCCGAAATGAGGACGGGAGGCCCTCGGGGAACCGAGAGACGGCCCCCCCAGCGGAACAGAAGGTCCACATCCCCAAGGATGTGGTCAAAGAATATTATAAAAACGATGACATTCAGCAATGGTTTCGGGCCTACGAGGTCGCCATGACCTCCCATCGGATCCCACAGAAGGACTGGGGGGCGGGGTTGTGGGGGCGGTTTCTGAGCGAAGGAAGGGACACCCTGCTCGACCTACCCCTCTCCCTGCAGACCTCCTACAGCCACATGAAAGAGGCTCTCCTCACAAGATACGGCCTCACCCCAGAAATGTACCGCCAACGGTTCCGGGACTGCAGGAAGATCCCGGGCACCACCTGGGTGGAGTATGTAAACTTTTTTAGTCGGGCCTTCGATGGGTGGGTCAAGGGCAGCAAGGTCACCACCCTTGCCGAACTCACTGACCTCATGTTATGGGAACATCTGGCTGCGAACTGCTTCGTAGAACTACGTCAACATCTGCTGGATAGCAAGCTCACAGATCCCCGGAAGCTGGCTGTGGAGGCCGACCGCTGGACCAACACCCGGGTCTCCCGGGGGATGGTAGGAGAGTACCCCCGAACCAGTCAGGGACCACCCCGCCAGAGAGGGGGAGGGAACCAGGGAGGGCCGAGAGAGTCCCAGCCTAGCCCCCCGAAGACACCACCTCCACCTTTCCCGGCGCCCCCCCCACCAGTAACAGGGCCCCCTGGGAGACGAGGACACCGGGTGACCGTCACCTGTTTTCGTTGCCAGAAACCCGGGCACTACGCCAATGACCCCGAGTGCCCCATGGCCACCCAAGTCACCCCTGCGAGACAGATAGCCAACGTAGCCCTAGGGGAGGAGGTTGAGGAAGCCGAGGAGTGGGAACCCGCCGCTATGGCCCTAGTATCCCTGGGAGATAGGGAAATGATCCCTGGTAGCCTCCTACCGTCCAACACACAGAAATATGGGCAGCTCGTCAAGATCAATGGCCACCAGGTAGAAGCCCTGCGGGACACCGGGGCTAGTATCACCGGTGTCCTCAGGCACCTAGTTCCCGAGGAGCAGATCCTCCCCAATGTCTTTTGCCCCGTAATCTCTGCAGACAATAGGGAAAGTTTGTGTCAGGTAGCCCTGGTCCCATTTGAGTGGGGAGGGGTGATAGGTAAACTCAAGGTGGCCGTAAGAACATCCCAGCCGGTCGACTGCCTCTTAGGGAACGACCTGGAGAGTTCTCCCTGGAAGCACGTAGAGCGCAAGGCCCACCTAGGAATGATGGGACTCCCCGAGTGGGTGTGTGCCACCACCCGATCTATGACAGCTCGACTCGCTCCCCGGAGAGAAGTCGAGAGCACCCCGGTCGAAGAAGCCCGTACCGTCCCCGCCGAGGGTCCTCCCGTTCCCCCATCGGAAGGGTCCGTCGCCAGCGACGAACCCGCACCATCCGACCCCGCCCCGGTCCCCGAGTTGGGGGATCTACCCGAGTTGGCCCATTGGCGCCACGAGGGCGGGCCCACCCGGGATGAATTTTGCCGGGAGCAAGCCACCTGTCCTTCCCTGGTCGGGCTGCGGCGCCAGGCCGAGGGCCAAGCCGCAGGTGACCAGACCGGAACGCACCGAATCTATTGGGAAAATAACATCCTGTATAGTGAGCAGAAATCAGTGGAGCTGGGATCCGGACGGGTACTGGTGGTACCCCTCCGCTTCCGGGATTTCCTCCTGGGCTTAGCCCACGATGTCCCCCTCGCCGGCCACCTGGGTCAGGACAAGACCTACAGCCGTCTCGTGACCCATTTTTATTGGCCTAAGATGAAAGCAGCGGTAGAGGCACACTGCAAGTCCTGCCCCACGTGCCAAGCCAGTGGGAAGAGTGGGGGGAAGCGCAAGGCTCCCCTCCAACCCTTCCCGGTCGTCAGTACCCCCTTCGAACGAGTCGGAATCGACATCGTGGGGCCACTGGACCCCCCCACCTCCCAAGGTCACCGTTTCATCTTGGTCCTAGTAGACCACGCCACCCGCTATCCAGAGGCTATTCCCCTGCGCACCATTACAGCCCCCGTGGTGGGCCGGGCCCTGATGGGGATCTTTTCCAGGGTGGGTTTCCCCCGCGAGGTCGTGAGCGATCGCGGCACTAATTTTATATCAAGGTATATGACGTCCCTGTGGCAACAATGTGGGGTGTCCTATAAGTTCACCACCCCGTACCATCCCCAAGGGAACGGCCTAGTAGAGAGGTTTAATAGGACTTTGAAAGGGATGATCGCTGGCCTAGAAGAGCCCCTCCGGCGTAAGTGGGACGTCCTGCTCCCCTGCCTCTTGTTCGCTTACCGGGAGGTCCCCCAGAAGTCCTTAGGGTTCAGCCCGTTTGAATTACTCTATGGGCACCCCGTCCGAGGTCCCCTCAGTTTGGTTAAGGAAGGGTGGGAGGCAGCACCCCAGACCACCCCCCGAGATGTGTTCCAATATGTCCTGGCCCTCCGGAACCAGACCAGGAGGTTCCGAGAACTGGCCGAGGCCAACTTGGAGGCGAGTCAAGAAGAAATGAAGCGCTGGTACGACCAGAATGCTACTCTGGTCGAGTTCCAGCCGGGCCAGCAGGTGTGGGTCATGGCCCCTGTGAAGCCTGGCGCTCTCCAGGACCGATGGACTGGGCCCTACAAAGTGGTTGAGAGGAAGAGCCAAGTCACCTACTTGGTGGACGTCCAGTCGCCTCGGGATCCCCTCCGGGTCCTGCACGTGAACCGCCTCAAGCCTCACTTCGTGCGGACAGAACTGAGCCTCCTGCTGGCCACCGATGACGGGGCCGAAGATGAGTCGGATCCCCTCCCGGACCTCCTGTGTGTCAAGGAGCAGGATGGCTCCGTGGAGGGAGTGAACCTCTCCCCAGCCCTCACTGCCCAGCAACAAGCGGACTGCCGCCAGCTCCTCAGACAATTTTCTGACCTCTTCTCCCTGACCCCCCGGGTCACCAACTGGTGTGTTCACGATGTGGACACCGGGGACAGCCCGCCGGTGAGACACCGAGCCTACCGGGTTCCTGACCGGGTCCGGTCCTGTATTCAAGCCGAAGTCTCGAAAATGTTGACCCTGGGGGTGATCGAGCCCTCTGACAGTCCCTGGGCCAGCCCCGTGGTCCTGGTTCCGAAGGCAGCAGCCCCCGGTGTCGCCCCCGAGCTCCGGTTCTGCGTGGATTACCGGGGGCTCAATGACGTTACCCGAGCCGATGCCCACCCTATTCCACGAGCCGACGAGCTCATTGACCGACTAGGGGCCGCCCGGTTCCTCAGCACTTTCGACCTCACCTGCGGCTACTGGCAGATTGCGCTCACCGAAGGGGCCAAGGAGAGGTCTGCTTTCTCCACCCCCGACGGGCACTACCGCTTCCGCGTGATGCCCTTCGGGATGAAAAATGCCCCGGCCACTTTCCAGAGACTGGTAAATAGGGTCCTGGCCGGGCTAGAACAGTTCAGCGCGGCCTATCTGGACGACATCGCTGTCTTCAGTTCAGAGTGGAGTGAGCACCTCCAGCACCTCCGGAGGGTGCTAACCGCCCTGCGCCAGGCAGGCCTCACCATAAAAGCCAGCAAGTGCCAGATCGGGCAAGGATCCGTAGCCTACCTGGGGCACCAAGTCAGGAGTGGCCAGGTCGCTCCTCTACAGCCAAAAATCGACGCTATCCTGGCCTGGGACCCACCCATCACCCAAACGGAAGTCCGAGCCTTTCTGGGACTCACGGGCTACTACCGCCGATTCATTCAGGGGTATGGCAGCCTGGTCGGCCCTCTCACGGAACTCACGTCTAAAAAACAGCCAAAGAAGGTGCAATGGACGGCTGCCTGCCAGGAAGCTTTCGATGCTCTAAAAAAGGCCATGTGCACGGCCCCCGTCCTCCAGGCTCCCGACTACACCAAGGAGTTCATAGTCCAGACCGATGCCTCCGAGCATGGCATTGGGGCCGTCCTGTCCCAAGTGAATGATCAAGGCCTCAACCAGCCCGTCGCCTTCCTCAGTCGGCGGCTGCTACCCCGAGAACAGAAGTGGAGCACCATAGAGCGCGAAGCCTTTGCCGTGGTCTGGGCACTCAAAAAACTACGACCCTACCTGTTCGGCACTCATTTCAGGGTCCAAACTGACCATCGGCCCTTGCGATGGCTCATGCAGATGCGAGGAGAAAACCCCAAGCTACTGCGGTGGTCAATCTCCCTCCAGGGAATGGACTTCACCGTAGAACACCGCCCTGGTACGGACCACGCCAACGCTGACGGCCTCTCCCGGTTCTTCCGCCTCAGCGAAGAGAACCCCCCAAGGTGATGGGCAGTTCTCTCCGGCTTTCAGCTGGGGGGGACGCGTGTTGGACCCGGCCTCGTAGAATGGCCCTCCGTGCCCCCGCACCACTGAAACCTAGTGCCTGCAGCCCCAGCCCGCGGCCCAGCCGACCTTTCCCACCAGGACCCCTGCACCAACCCCGGACATCCCCGTCCATGGCCTCTCTCCTTTCGGCCACCCCGGGCCCGCGTGCCCACTCCCTGCAACAAGATGGCCCCCGGCTCCAGCGCGACCCGGGCCTCGAGGCGCCACTCCGGCTGGAGGACATCCCGCTTCCAGGGGATGAGAGAGGGAGGAGCAGTTTCTATCGCACCTCTGAACTCCCCTGGGACGATGGGTTTCGATCGGCCCTCCGGCCTCCCTGCGAGCTGGCTCCGTGCCTGCTGGGTGTCTGGGACTCCTCCCGACCCGGCCCTGAAAGGATCAAAAGACAATAGCAGTAAACCCCGACAAGCGGCCCCCAGGTGACAAGACCCCTGCCTGCGCAGACTCCGGACATCAAAGCGGGGTCGACCTATAACAAGGGGTGCTCTGAGACTGTCCGGCAGATTCGACGCTGGAACAACGAGAGCCTGCTGACGTGGTCGCGGCTCCTGGAACTGGAACCCACCTGAGCCCTGCTGAGTGACTCGCGGCTCCCTGAAGATCGTAAGACCTCCGAACTTGTACCTGAGCCCTGCTGAGTGACTCGCGGCTCCCTGAAGATCGTAAGACCTCCGAACTTGTACCTGAGCCCTGCTGAGTGACTCGCGGCTCCCTGAAGATCGTAAGACCTCCGAACTTGTACCTGAGCCCTGCTGAGTGACTCGCGGCTCCCTGAAGATCGTAAGACCTCCGAACTTGTACCTGAGCCCTGCTGAGTGACTCGCGGCTCCCCCAGACTCTCACGGTCCCGCCGGACCCCGACTCCGACCACGTATCTCCCAGCTCGAGGATTGTGGGCTGTGCGCCGGATACGTCCCTGCTTTGAACCGTTACCAGAGACAGTCCCGCTACCCCCTACCTTTCCGAGACTCTTGAGCCCGTGCTCATCTTGTACATATTTGCAGTGATACCTATTGTGATAAAGCTTGTTTCTGAGAATACCCAGTGTGGTCTCTCTGTGTCGTGTGGTGCCAGAAGTACGATCCTAGCTGCGAGATTCCTCCCCCTGGGGAATCTCTCGCCAGTGCCCGGCTACAATACAATACGGGTGGGACTCAGGGAAATCAGGACCCCTTTCCGGGCCCCTCTGAGGTCGCCGTCTAACACTTGCACCGGCGCTCATTTCAGCTCTGTGCGCCATGCACACACCTTAGCGCCGTAGCGCTAGGGTGTGTGCATGAGTATAGCATAGGTTTTGTAAAGGAAGGATACCCTTCCTGTACAAAATACTATGCTAGGTATGATACTTTGCATACGTGCTGCACAGTGCAGCACGCATGATAAGTCGGAAAAGCATGGAGAAATGAAAGCATTTCTCCTGTTAGCGCCTCCTTTGAAGGGGCGTTAACTCTTGCCGCAAAACCATGTTCACAAATCTTTGTAAATATGGTTTTGCGTCAAAAGGCATGGGTGGTAACATGGGAACTCCCATGTACCACCCAAGTAACGTCCCCTCGTCACAAAGGCTACTTAAAGGGTGCTTTCCAGCGCAAAACCAGTTTTGCGTTGGAAAGAAAATAGCAACAACAAAAAAATAGCGCTGGTTAGCGTCACTTTTGTGATGCAAAACCAGCTTTGAACGTTTGAAAATCTTCCCCTTCATGTTTTATCTCTCTCACCTCTACCCTCCATTCGCTGTTTCTGCCTCTCCAGCTTCCACCTCTCCCCTACATGCGCTGCTATTCACCACTCTTCTCCCCGGCCTCTTACCTTGCTTCACGACTTGTGCCAGGGCGCAATACAGGCCCCTGCAGCTCAGATGGGCCCACAACACTTCAGGGGGCCCCAACCCACCAGGGGCTCCCATTCAGCCCAGGGCCAATGCATATCTATGAGATGTAGGAGACTCTGGGGCCCATTATCACATTCTGCAGAGGGACCCCATCATTTTATGTTACACCACTGCTCTCGTGTTACTTTTCAGATGCATAAAACAAGGAATGGTGAGTGGCTTGAGGGATTATATAACCTGGGTGTATCTGGGAGGGTTCATTGCACTCCCCTTGGGGTGATAAGGATAGATGCGGGGCCACCCCCCATCCCTCCCCCAACTGAATGCTATCATCTCCACTAATCTTTTAAAGACCCAATTCATCATTCTTCCTTCGTTTCATGTAAATTACATGAAAATAAAAAACACCAAGCGCTTATAACTGGAGTTACTATTTATGTTTAACTCCTTTTTGCTTCTTTTCGATGAACATGCTTGTTTGGAGAAAAAAAACAGAGTTGCAAAAATAGAAAAGAATAATAACTCCTCTATTCATTTTCTGCTCATCGCCCTTTCCCTTCAATGGAAGGAGCAGCGCCTATTGTGACGTGAGGTCACTATGTTTTTGTTGTGAGCCCTGCAGGATGATCTGGGTTTCGTTCATGCAGGGGCAGGGCTCACTTCACACCTCACTCCAGTTCAAGCATCTGCCTAACTGCTGTTATCATGCAGATGCAGCGATTAGGTGGATCACGGCCACAAACCCAGCCCTGCCCAGTCTGCAGCATCTGAAAGGGATGCGGTGTCATATTGCACTTTCAGTCCATGGCAGCCAGGCTCAGGAGAGGGGGGGCCCCGCCTTGGGCCTCGCACACTGCACCACGGCTGCAAATCCCAAGGGAGGGGGCTTCCCTCCTGTAACTCCTGTAACTCTTACAATGGCACCATTTGAAAAGGTTGATGGACTCGTAGAGGGCCCCATCGCAGTTAGACAGCCGCAGGGCCCTGGGCAGCTGCCCACACTGCCCATGCCTAGTGGCCCTGATTGGAACTAAATCTGTGTAGTGTCGCGGTCTAGTTGACGCGCACTACGTCAGGGTAGGAATGCGCGTAGCGGCCATCTTGGACGCTACTGCGCATGCGCGTTAGAAAGCGCGGCGCGAGAGAAGCGAACGGAGCTCACAGCCCGGCGCTCTCTCGGTATAGAGATCTGTAAAGATAATAAAGGCAGTTTAATCAGTTAAACTCTGTCTCCTGCATATCCTTGAAGAGTGCTTGCACCACGTATAAAGTAGCAACATTACAGTGGCAACGAGAGTGGGACGGAGCGGACCCGGTGACCCACAGTGAGGAAGGTGCCCCCAATCTGCTCATCGGAGGACGGCCTACGCAGGGGGGGACAGCTCAACATGCGGAGAACAGATCCAGGAGGTCGGGGGTCACACCGACGCACCGAGAGAGCGCGGCAGATGCAGACGGACGCCAGAGGGAGGCACGAGAGCAGTAAGTGGGCCGCCCACGTGGAAGAAGAAAGTCAGGGGCGAACCGAGGTGCGGCAGTAGAGACCCTGGCGGAATCGGGTGGAGACGGCGCAGGCAGCTCCGACGAGATCCCAGTAACCCGAAGAAGGGGGGAGAGGACAGAAGCGCCAGGGAGCCCGAGGAAACAGGCGGACTTCAAGATGAGTGTGCAGGCATCAGCATTAACGACGCCGGTTCCGTTCCTCCCGCGGCCAGGAGAACCCCAAATGAAATGGGAAGACTGGAGGGAGTACTTAAAAAATTACCTAGAAGCTCTGGAAGATGAGAATGAGGAGGCGTTCTCCAGTGCCAGGAGGAAGAGGATACTATTGCACAACCTGGGACCAGAAGGCATACGGGTATTCCAAAACCTCACACCGGTCGCCAGACAGGCAGCGGACACCGACGTGTTCAAACATGCCCTCGAAGATTTGGACAACCACTATCGTCCCGCAGTATGCACCTCCATCGACCGCTACTACTTCCAGCAGAGGAAGCAAGAAGCGGGGGAAACGATAGACGATTATGTGGCGCACTGAGGAAGCTTGCGATAACATGCAAATATGGAGGATTACAAGACGAATTCATCAAAGACCAAATCGTGATGCACACGACGAGCAAATCGGTGCAAGATAAACTGTGGGCGAGCGGAGATGCGACGCTGAAAGACGTGATCGCCATAGTGAAGAGGGCAGAGCTGACCAAGCGCTGCGCAGAAGCAGCTAAGAGAGATCAGGCCCCGAGACTCACGATAAACAAGGTAGATGACGCAGACCAGCATGGAAGAGGAAAACCGGCGCCTGGAGAATACAGAGGATCATACAAGGCGAAAGGGAAACCTGGACAGGCGTGGAAGCAAGACAAGGGAGAAACGGCGAGGTGCTACAGAGGTGGAAGCCTGAGCCACGCGGCACATGACAAACGGTGCTCCGCCTTCAGAGCCAAATGTGCGTTTTGCGGCCTGGTCGGCCACTACGAGAAGGTGTGCAGAAGGAAAGGGAAACAACGCGTGGTGAAATTCGTGGCACAGGACATAGGTGAAGAAGAAGAAGGCCAGGAGGAAGACGACGAAGTCCTGTGCGTGGAAGACCAGGTACTGGGCATCGAGGGGAGAAGAGCGCGCAAGCCCCAGTGCGACATGCTCATCGGAGGAGTAGGAATCACCATAGTGGCGGATTCGGGGTCCCCTTACACTATCGTCCAAAGATCGGTGTGGAACGAGAGGTTCGAACCGATACTGGGCTCACGCCTAGAACCACCTGACATACGACCGGTCACCTACACAGGGGAACCCATTCCGATGGTCGGATTCAGGAGACTGCTGTTCCAATTCAAAGAACGCAGCGCCCAATGTAAATTATATGTCGCGGAGAAGGGACCATCAGTCCTAGGGTGGATGGACCAAGGAGAGTTGGGCGTACAGCTGAATCCAGGAGGGGACATCCAAGTGCTGGTGACCTTGGACGGAGATGAGTTGACAGCAGCGAAATGGCGGGGCGGACACCCGAAAGTGTTCGGCGGCAAGATCGGTAAGCTCGAGAAGTTTACCCACAAGATCGTCCTCAAGGAAAACGTCAGCCCAGTGGCGCACAGAGTAAGGAACATACCGATCGCAGTGAGAGAGGCGGTGCAACAGGAACTACACCGACTGGAGGACGGGGGAATCATCGAACCGATCGACAGCGCGGAGTGGTTGGCGCCACTGGTAGTGGCCATGAAACCGTCAGGCAAGGTGCGCTTATGCGTGGATCTCCGAGAATTGAACAAGAGCATCGTGGTAGAGAAATTCCCCTTACCACGCATAGAAGAAATGTTGGCCCGCACGAAAGGCGTGAAATGGTTCTACACCATCGACCTGCAATCGGCATACCACCAGGTGGTGCTGCACCCCACGAGCAAGAAATTGACGTCGTTTATAACGCCGTTTGGATGCTATCAGTTCTGCCGCATGCCCTTCGGACTTGCATCCGCAGCTGCAGTGTTCCAAAAGCTGATGGCCCGCCTATTTAAGGGTATAGAGGGAGTGCAATACTTCCAGGATGATATCCTAATAATGGGGAAGGATCTAGAAGACCACGACGAGAAGTTGGAAGCGGTGCTGAAGATCTTGGAGGAGAACGGGCTGACGGCGGAGTGGGAGAAGTGTCATTTCGGAATGACATCAGTCACATACCTGGGGCACGAGATAGGAGAACAAGGGATAACACCGAAGAAAGGGAACGTGAAGGCCATCTGTGACGCACCCCCGCCCACCTCCAAAGAAGAAGTAAGGTCATTCCTAGGGATGGCGGAATACTACAGCAAGTTTGTCCACCACTTCGCCACAAAAACACACAACATGAGACAGCTCACGAGGGACAAGACGGTGTTTGCATGGACGGAAGAAGCGCAAGAAGAGTTTGACACGGTGAAACGTGAAATCAGCCAGGCGATCCCGCTGCATGGGTACGACCCCCAGGGGAGATCCATCTTGATGACGGACGCAAGTGAAAAAGGGTTAGGAGCGGTGCTCATGCAAGAGAGACCAGAAGGCGGGACGGAGACGATCAGCTTCGCGTCCAGAACATTGACGTCTCCTGAACAAAAGTTCAGCGTAATAAAAAAAGAGATGCTAGCCGTGGTCTGGGCCATGGGGAAGTACCGCCAGTTCCTTTGGGGCACACGTTTTCAGGTGAAGACGGACCACAAACCCCTAGTGAAGGTGTTGACGTCCTGCGGCCATGCTAGCGCCACACCCCGGATTGCAAAAATGACGCTGAAACTCCTAGAGTACAGGTACGACGTGGAGTACGTACCGGGCTCGAGAAACAAGATAGCAGATTACCTCAGCAGGGCGTCTGCAATGGAAAGCGCCACCAGCAGCACAGAGGAAGAAGACGAGATGGTAGCCTTGACGGATGATCCGGAAAAGACCATCAGTAGACAGGAGTGGAAAGACGCGTACGCAGCAGATGGAGACCTGGGCGACATCAAGGAATACATCACACGAGGGTGGCCGGAGAGGAGACGACAGAGGCCCAAGGTCCGGCAGTTCTACGAGGTTCGAGAGGAGCTGTCGGTGGGGAACGACGGAGTGTTCGTATGCAGAGGAAACATAGTACCGGCCCTGCTATCCATATTACACGAAGGTCATCTTGGAATCGTGAAGACGAAGGCCAGGACCAAACAAACGTATTGGTGGCCGGGGATGGATATGCAAGTAGAAAGGCACGTGAGAGACTGCGAGCAGTGCCAAGGAGCGGATAAAATACTAAAGCCAATGAGGCCGGCACTAGGGAAATTCACGAATCCCAGCAACCCATGGGAAGAGGTGGCAGTGGACATCGTAGGACCTATACTGGATGATCAGGGGATACCCAAATACCTTTGCATATTAGTGGACAAGTACTCAAAGTGGCCGGAGGTACACATCAAAGAGGTCATGGACACAGACGCAATTTTGCGCTTCCTCAAGGAGGTATTCCTCAGGGAAGGTATCCCCAGAACCATAATCAGTGACAATGGTCCCCAATTCACCTCGGACAAGTGGTCCAAATTTGCAGAAAGGAACGGCATTCTCCTCAGACACACGTCGATATACCATCCGGCCAGTAACGGACAGGTGGAAAGGTTTAATAGGGTGCTCATGGGTTCCATACAGGCCGCCATCACGAGGGGCAAAGACTGGGAAAAGGAAGTACAGAGCACCATCTGGGCATATCGCATCACCCCCACCGGTACGGGGTACAGCCCCTTCCAAATCCTGCGAGGAAGGCAACCATTCACCAGAGACAATGTTGCTTGGCAAGAGAAGACAATCACCAGCAAGTGGTCTCCAGCGGTGGTGCAACACAACCTGGAGAAGGCACAACGCATTTACACGGAACACTACAACCGCAACAGAAGGGTGAAGGAGACAGTGTTGGAAAAAGGGGAGTGGGGCAGAGTGAAGCTGGCAACTCTAAAACGAAAGGGAGAAAGCAAGTACTCCCCACCCCTAAGAGTGGAAGAAGTGTATGACCGAGCAGCGTTGCTCAGTGATGGCAACGTGTGGTCCCATGACCGCATGGCCAAGTGCAACAAAATATTACAATGGCCCCGGGAGGACGCAGAAGAGGCGACACCACCAGAAGGGGCGACAAGGGAAGCAGGAGGTCCAAAGAGAGAATGCGGAGAAAACAGGAGTGAAGAACAAGGCGGTGAGAGAGACATACAGGAAGGATGGGCCCCAGGGGAAAGAGCACGGGAAGACGAGGAGGATGGAGTGAGAGAGAGCCAGGATACTCCGGAAGGCAGGAGAGGGGGCCCGGTTGCAGAAGGAGGGCAAGAAGCACACACCACCCCGGTAAGACACACCCGGGTTGGGCGAGCAGTGGTGAGACCAGCCAAGTTCAGAGACTATGAAATGGACTGACCCCCTGGTCAAGTACTTTGTGTTGCATGGTATAAAAGGGGGAGATATGTAGTGTCGCGGTCTAGTTGACGCTCACTACGTCAGGGTAGGAATGCGCGTAGCGGCCATCTTGGACGCTACTGCGCATGCACGTTAGAAAGCGCGGCGCGAGAGAAGCGAACGGAGCTCACAGCCCGGCGCTCTCTCGGTGTAGAGATCTGTAAAGATAATAAAGGCAGTTTAATCAGTTAAACTCTGTCTCCTGCATATCCTTGAAGAGTGCTTGCACCACGTATAAAGTAGCATCATTACAATCTGGTCTCTGTCTCCTTTGGAAATAACTTGCACCAGAGATAAACATGCATGCCAGAAGGACCCAAGAAGTGAGGCGGCTTAGGATCATTCGTATTTCCGCCACCTCTCTCATGAGTTGAAATCTCCAGCCACAGACTGCAAAAACTGCCTCCACTCTGCTTGTGAGAGGTTACCTGTAATGGTAGCAATACTGCAATGTTGATAACACACTGTAATGTTGATAACTCTGTTCATTGTGCGCTGATGGTGTTATTCACGTGGTCAGCGCGTGATGCTTATTTATGATGTTGTATTCATTTGAATGGGGTTCTATGCGCTCAGGCATGGAGTGTCCGTTAGAATGAGGTTCGAATGGCACCAGGCAGTTGCAATTCAATTATCTGACCGAGAGGACGCTCCGTGTGTTGGGTTGAGTATTTAATTGAAATAAACTCTGCTACTTTAAGAAGACGCTACCGCAACTTATTTCATCTGGCGACGACTGGGAACCGCTCCACCCACACACCCACGCCTTATCCGTACCTGTGTTCATCTCCGGTAACTGCTGGGTCTCATCTGCCTTCGGCTGGTCTTCACTTTCTTGTCCACCTGTGTACACCAGCTCAGTTTGGAGTCGTGAGAACACCTTAAAGGTAAGTGTGTTTTATTGGATTTCTACACGGAGCGAGGTTTGTCTTTGAGTCCTCTCGCACTGCTTTCCTCGAGAGCTTATTCAAGCTGCATGCGCACGAGTCGAACTTTAAGAGAATTTTCTGTGATGTCAGCACGTTACAAGATGCAGCGCCATCTTTGATTGGGCCCGTCCGTACATGCAATGCTAACGTCTACTTTGCTGATCAGCTGTTACATTTGAAGTATCACGGCGTGTTGTCTTCTGCTTTCCGACGACACGCACGTAATTTCCAAAATATCTCCAGCTGTTCTCTGCCTCTTTACGGCGTTCATTCATTAATTCTACAATTCTATTAAGAATTTTCCAGCGTGTCCTAACTGCTTTTCGGCGACACGCACACCATTAAACTTACATCTCTTCAACTGTTATTACTTATCAGCGTGTTCTACTGTATTTCAGTGATACGCACGCTATTTATTTATTTAATCTTTTTATAACCTGCGTATTGGCCATTAATACTTCAGCGAAGCACGCTTTTCTTCATTTTAAGTGCAGAGTGGTTTCAGGTTAAGCGACACACACACCATTTATGTTACTATTCAAGAATTTAAAAAATAGAGTTTCCTATTAAAGATTAAATTCAGACTATTCGTCATGGCAACAAACGTTAATCAAATTATACAACCTCCTCCTTTTCTCAGCAAACCAGGGAGTCCACCAGTTATCTGGACAGAGTGGTATAGACTTTTCGAAAATCATTTAGTAGCTATCGATGCTGTTGGCTATTCACCTGCACGTAAATTTGCTTTGTTATTTGGTTGTCTTGGGCAAGCTGCGCAAATAATTTTTGATAGTGTGGTTCCCATTCCACCTCCTGCTTCCCATTCTGGTGACAGTCAGTGGAACATTTACTTGGAAGCAGTGGCACGCCTTAAAAAACAGTTTTCTGATGAGCACAATATCATGTTAGAGTGTCATACCTTCTACAAAAGGAAACAAAAAGAGGATGAGAAAGTTGAAGAATATATCTCAGCTTTCAGAGTGTTGGCGACAACATGTGGATTTGGCCCCTTAGCAGATAACTATATTAGAGACCAAAACGTATTTAACTGTGCATCTAGAAAGATCAAAGAAAGAATCTTGAGTTGCAAAAACCCACCTTTGACTGAGGTGATTAAATTGGCCTTGAGTACTGAACGCTTAGCAATATCTAGCAAAGCTATGCAAGAAGACATCAAGCCCGGGGTGAATTCAGTCACTTCTTCTGATTACAAACACGAGAACTCATTATCTGCTGTGAACGTTAAAAGTAAACCTTTTAAGTTTCCTCAAAAGAAACAACCTTTTTTCTGTTTCAGGTGCGGATCTAAGAACCATATTGGGAATTTTCCTGGTTGTCCTGCTATTAACAAACGTTGTGTTATATGTAAAAAAATAGGTCACTTTCAAGGTGTGTGCAGGAATGCTAGGAAGTCAGTCAATGTACGCTGCATTGAAACGGATGCAGGTTCATGTACCGATTCACTTAATAATGTGATTGTAACTTTGGACTGTGAAGGAGATGCTATTTCGATAAAGGGTCCTTTATGTTTTGCATCAATCGATAACGTTAATCTCCTAGTTATGGCGGACTCCGGTTCGCCAATTACCAACTTAAGAGACGCTACATTCTACGAATTCTGGAAAAGTAAAAAATTGCTTCAATCCGATGTTTACCCAAAAGCCTTCGGGGAAAAGGACATTAATATGATTGGGTATTTTCTAGGAGTGGTACAGTGTCTTGGTAGAGAAACTGTAACAAAAATTTACGTAGCTGAAAAAGGAAAAAACATTATTGGGTGGAAAGATTTAGCTCGCATGGGATTGTATTTGGTTCCAGGCGATGAGAACCCAATTAAGGTGGGGAGCTACCTGTATGTAATGTTGATTGTTCTGAACCTGATGTGGGTATGGAAATGCTAAATGACATAATCTCAGAATTTAAACCTGTGTTTGATGAACAGGTCGGTTGAGTCAAAGGTGTGGAGCACCGTATTAGATTAGTGCCGGGTGCTCATCCAGTAGCACATAAAGTGCGTTCAGTTCCTATGAGTGTCAGGGAGGAACTCAAGTTTACGTTGAAAAATTTGAGAGATCAAGGCATCATTAAGACTATTGATTCTTCACAGTGGGTGGCTCCCATCGTAGTCGCACGCAAAAAGTCTGGTGAGGTCAGACTTTGTGCTGACTTGCGCTCGCTTAATAAGAACATAATAGTGGATTGCCACCCACTGCCTAGAATTCATGAACTATTGGAAAATTTGGGAGGCGCAAAGTGGTTCTCTTTGATAGACTTGAGATCAGCATACCACCAAGTGTCATTGTCAAAAGATTCCCAGGATTTGACTACATTTGTCACTCCTTTCGGAGTGTATAAATTTCTTCGTCTTCCATTTGGGCCAGCATCAGCCGGTAGTGTGTTTCAGAAATTGATGGACACACTATTCCATGACATCAAGGGTGTCCAAGCGTACTTAGAGAACACAATGACATCCTTAAATGTGTACTAATGATTTTGAAATCTAAAGAAATGACAGTGAGATCTGACAAATGTAAATTTGCAGTACAGGAATTAGAATATTTAGGTCATACTGTGTCTTGTCAAGGGATCAAACCGAAATTTTCTGTGATTAGAACAATTGAAGATGCGAAAGCACCAAATGATAAAGATGCCTTACGCTCATTTCTCGGCCTTGCCGAATATTATGCAAGATTTGTACCCAGTTACGCACAACCCGTGGAACCCTTACGGGTATTACTTAGGAAGGGTCAGAGTTTTAAAAGGACTGATGATTTAGAAGCAGCATTTAAAAATGTCAAAAAATTGATTGTTTCTGCTCAAGCGTTACATGCTTTTAGAGACGATTGTGTTTCTCTTATAACTGTAGATGCAAGTGTTTCTGGCCTTGGTGCAGTACTTAGTCAGAGAGTGAAGGGACGTAAACACACTGTAGCGTTCGCATTCAGATCTCTTAAACATTTTGAACAGCAGTACAGCACGATAGAGCGTGAAGCTTTGGCGTGCGCGTGGGATGTTCATAAGTTTAAGATGTACATCTGGGGGCGCAAGTTTGAGTTAATAACAGATCAGAAACCTTTGGTTTATATATTTAACAAGGTCAACACCTCTAACATGTCCACTAGACTGCTGAGACTGGTATCCAAGCTCCAAGAATATAACTTTGTGGTAAACACATACAAGGTGGGAAAAACTTCCACGCAGACTGTTTGTCCAGGCTACTTATGGACAATGATGATGAACAGTATTTTCTAATGGAGGATATTGAATGTGCAGAGTGATTGGAAAAAAGCTTGTGAGAATGATTCAGTATTAAAAAAGTGGTAGATTACTCAACACACGTATGGCCTGAACCTAGATGTTTGTGTGGTGATTTGTGTGTTTTTGCACAAGTGTCAGACGAACTGTCCGTTGAAAATGGTGTCGTTCGTCGAAGTGACAAGTTTGTTCCTCCCACAGGAGTACGCCCTTCGATCATTAGTAAAGCACTGCTTGGGCATCTAGGATCCACTAAGACTGTAATGAAAATCAAACAACATTACTGGTGGCCTTCTTTAGATTCCCAAGTGAAGAATACTATTGATAGTTGTCCTGAATGTCTTATGTCCGATAAACATTGGCGAACTTTGAAGACACCGTTTCACCCTACTGAGTTTCCTAATATTCCATGGGAATAGATTGGTTTAGATTTTTCAGGCCCCTATTCCATACTTAATCATGATAAGAAATATGTCATATTAGCTGTCAATTATTTTTCCAAATGGATGTACCACAGTTTTGTTGAGTCTCCTGATACCGAGTCAACCATATCATTTTTTAACAGAATATTTTCCTTGTAAGGTGCTCCTAAAATTATCGTGACAGATAATGGCACACATTTCGTTTCTGAAAAGATGTGCAAATTTATGAACAAGTTAGACATAAAGCACTTTAAAGTAGCTTTATACTCTCCCACGTCTAACAGCTTAGTTGAGAGGGGTAACAAAGTGGTGAAGGAAGGTATTCAGACAGCATTAGCATCTGGACTGGACGTAGGCAAATTTGGTGACCAAAAGATCTGGAATTATAACACATCTCCACACTGTACCACTCAGAGTGATGCCAGTAGTTCGTCCAGGGGTCGTGGAATTAATGTTCCAAAAAGGTTTGAGGATTTCATTAGGTATTAAGACTGTTTATTCTAGCTTATTCTTTGTTATGTAATTTGACTATTTTTTTTTGTTTTCTTGTAAGGGGGGAGGTGATGTAATGGTAGCAGTACTGCAATGTTGATAACGCACAGTAATGTTGATAACTGTTCATCGCGCGCTGATGGTGATATTCACGTGGTCAGCGCGCGATGCTTATTTATGATGTATTCATTTGAATGGGGTTCTATGCGCTCAGGCATGGAGCGTCCGTCGGAATGAGGTTCGAATGGCACCAGGCAGTTGCAATTCGATCGTCTGACCGAGAGGACGCTCAGTGTGTTGGGTGGAGTATTTAATTGAAATAAACTCTACTACTTTGAGAAGACGCTCCCGCAACTTATTTCATCACCACCCAGGTGTGATAAAGTACTACATCGCAGACACAAAACATACCCTGCCTCAGGTCAAAGAAATTCCTCTCCCAGGATCCAAACGTCTCTCTAGTCGCTTTGCGCTGCTGCAGCCCCAAATACATGCCAGCTTCCAACCTAACAAGGAGACTGAATCGCCGCTGGCCCTTTCAAACACCTGGCATCCGAACACTCATTCTGACTGCACTTGGCAGCCCCCAACCTGCATCTCCGATACAGGCCTCATCAAACAAGTGCGAATTTCCCAGCCCTGCTTACCTTGTGGCTCTTGATCAACAAATAGAGCTTTTCTCTGCGGCTGGGTCGGCTTACGGGTGCTGCTTGGAAGGAGGAACGGTCGAAGAGATGAGCCATTCATAGTTATGAAGCCCAAAATTTGATGAAATTTTAGAGAGCAGGGTGGTCTCTTATACCAGCCAACTCACACGGTGCAGCCGTGGGGCACACGCTATTGGCTCCAATCACCTAGTAGGAGCCGATATCACACTGTGGCAGGGAAAATGAGCAGAAACCACTGTAAATAGTGGTTTTCCAGCTTGTTTTCGAGAGGCTTTAAAATTACCAACGTCCATTAAGGGGTGTGAAAACACCCTAGGACATCGGCACCAGCCTCAGCAAGTTTTTTTTTGGGGGGGAGGAGGGGGCTTGGAGGCGGGGTGGGGTTCCAAAGAGCCCCCTAGGTAATTCTCAGCACGAGGCCCTGTGGTGTTGCTATAGCCTGTTTTAGAATGCGCCAAGAATCATTGTGAGGTATGTGGAATGTTGGGTTCAGAGGGTTCTTTGGGAGGCAGTTGGGATTGAAGCCTGGATTTGAAGGACGGTGCTTGCTTGCTTGTGTAAGCAGAGTTGAAAATAAAGGAAGATACTTGACTACTTGGTGTGGTCATTACATTACAGGCCCCACCCCCTTCAAGGCCCCACCCCTTCAAGGCTCTGCCTCTTCCTCACACTGTGAAATTGTTAAAGTTGGCAGGTATGGTCTCTAATTCTCTGCATTGCTCTCTGCAGCCACGAGTGTCAAAGTCAAAATATCCATTGCGCCACAACTTCCTTTGTCCATGCCCCCTCGATATCTTCTGATCCTGTCTTCTACCAGGATCCTACAGGATCAAGTCACGCCAGTCGGGGATCACCATCCTCCTGGGCAAGCGAAGCAGGTGTAGATCTCATCCCTCCTGGGTCCCTCAGTGTCCTCTATGGAGGTTTATGACCTCAACAGACTGTTTTTTTTTTTAAAGCTTTATTTATTCAATGTAACAGAGAAAAGAAAAAAAACACGTATGCAGCGGGATTAAACTTGGGCGCAGCAAATATTGTACACAATACTCATTATACAGTGCCAACCATTACAATTCACTTCAATCACATCATATTACATAGGAGACAGAAGCTATTAAAAAATGGTTAGTGATACAGGAAAACAGTCACAAAGCAAGTAACAAATTGAATTGTTCCGGGAAGGATATGCAGCATCTTCATGGGTCAGAATCTACATCTTCCTCACTAAGTTCCCCAACAGGCAGAACTGGAGCGTAAGGTTACCCTGCAGTGCCGTGATGAGTAAACGTCTATCTGCACCGAGTGTCCAAATAAGCATGCACCAGAGGGCAACCCCAAGCCAAGTGCATATAGTCAGCCCACACAAGGTTACAGTGTGAACATGCAGTTGCTCGATCTGGGTATTTACGGCTCAGTGCCAATGGCGTCATGTAGATGCAGTAAAGCAAGATAGAATGAATCAGCTTAAAACGTGCATAACTAGAGACTTTTCTCGTCAGGGGCACACTTGTGCCCAGCCCTCATCTGCCAAAGTGGCAATTAGGTCCATCTCCTCAGATTCCTGAACCTGCAAGGGTCTATGGGCTACATCCGCTACCATAGCTTTATATAGCAGTGACACCAAGTGCATCCCCATCCCACAGGACAACATGACCCCCCAGGGTGCCGGACACAGGAGGAGCCGCTGGTTTCGTCCCCCAGATCTGACAGGCAAACGCAGTTAGGCCTGCATAATCTAAAAAGTGTTCTGGGACCACCCCATATTCAATCCATGCATCCTCGAAGAAGATAAAGGTCTAATTTGGGTATACGTTGCCCCAAATCTCGAAGTCCCCTTCCTGCCACGCTTGGAAGCACATGTTGGCCGCCACATGCGGAACTGGAGTAAGGATCCATATCGGCAGCTCCCGATGTAAGTGTGCCCTTGCTGGAGCAGAGTTTTCAGTTTGAAAATTCTGGGGCTTTTGAAGCTCTGGCATGTCTATTCGTTGTACTAATTTATTAATAATTAATAATTAATTATTTGTCTTGTGCAAGTGCGTTTATATTAATCAATCCGTTTGTCCTAACAAGAAAGGGTTACACGTGAATGTGCTTAAATGTGCTGACTGATAATAACACGCGAGTTAAATGTGTTTTCATGTTTAAACGTTGCTATGTGCTGTTTATTTTTGAGCACAAAACGCTTTTGAATTAATGCTTTTCCATGTTGCAAGTGCTAGATAAATGCATACACATAAGGGTATTAGTGGGGTTAACACTGTTTAATCACTATGCTGTAGTAACGTTGTTTTTGTCTCTTTTAATTAAGATGGTCTATTAAGGCCTATGTTGGCCTGAGAAAGAAGGCTGAATAGTGAGCCTGACTGTGATTATAATTTGAAAACTGAGACGAGGGAGACCCCTGCTGGAAATGGTCCTGAAGCTAACTGACCATGGTCTTTGTCGAAAACTTTCCATGAGGACGGCAGCAGTTTTTGGGAGGTCTCCAAGAGAAGTGAAAGTGTCCTTGGCAGCCTTGGGAAACAAAGGAGCCTTAGAGAGAAGCTCTGAACTGTGGCTCGATGGCCGAGGAGAAGCAGGATAATTGTGATACATGTTTTCTTTTCTTGGTTCCTGTTCCGTAGTTTTCGCTATGTGTATTTTTCCTGTGCGGAGAGTCTCAAATGTAGCAATGTAACATCCTTTCCTTCTCGCTCTGCTCAGCAAGTCCGGCGGACATTATGGTTTTTTCTATGTTCCCAATGTATCTTTCTATTGTTTAGAGCATTACAAGATGTTAGCCTAGAGAGGGTCTTTTGCCACTTGCCATTTTGCCTTTGCCGCGTATCGAATCTGCGTTGCTGAGGATTGATGCTGAAGGGACTTCGTCTTGAGAGACATTTACCGAGAGACTTGTCCTGACCCGTTCTGACATTTAGCTAGAATAGGTAACTATGAGAAATGATTTACTCTGATTGATTTCCTTTGACTAATTTTAGATAAAGCAATCTAATTTTTAACATGGTGTTGGATATTCTTTCTTGTCAATTATTGGGTTTGCATTATTGATTATTGTTGTATATATATTGTATAGGTTATGCTTAGGGACA
The DNA here is from genome assembly GCF_964204655.1 of Triturus cristatus. NCBI lineage: Eukaryota > Metazoa > Chordata > Amphibia > Caudata > Salamandridae > Triturus > Triturus cristatus. The sequence continues at coordinate 980,838,953 of NC_140579.1, read as the reverse complement.
GTCACAAAAACCAGGTCTTATCGACCTCGATATAGATGCAGGGTGTTCAGGAGTGTTTCCTTCCACAGGTTTATTGCTGGTAGAGTATTTGAGCGTATGTTAGTGAAATGGGCCCTAGCGTATGATGTATGCATGTGCGTGTAACTGTGAGATTACTTTATCCGTGGTAGTGGGAATATTGTACACACCCTGATCTCTATCAATTTCCTGGTAGCAGAGGATGGTTTTTGATGATTGTCTTGATTAGATAAGATTGTTTTTATTGATTATTGATTATTGGTTCATGTTGGTATATGTACTAATACTATATGTTGGAGTCGTAATGTTGAGTTATATGTAGTGCTTCTGGAACTTGGAAGCTGTAGCAGTTCCGTAGTAGGGCAGAGGGAAGTAAATGCTGCTCTCGGGAAAGACGGAATTGTAAGGAATAACGTGTGACAATTGAAGTTGCGCGTCACATTGTCTGGGTTCGGAATCAGTGACATCGTTGTATGTTACTATTAGATATTTCTGGTATATAAGGAGTGTGAATGATAGTGAAGGTTATCTGTGAAACTCTGGTCTTAAGTCCCAGGGATCTGTAAGGATTTCCGTTAAAGCTTATCGCGGGAGGAGTAATAGGTATTCTCTGAGCTTATTTGAAGAACTGGGCAAAGAAAGCTTGCTTAGTTAATGTGTGTTATAATTCTGTAGTGGAGCAGATTGTCTGTTCTCGGGAAGCAGGATTCTGTGCGTATGTACTATATTTCCTTTGTATAAATGTGCGTGAATGTTTGTACATTTAGTTGATTGTAAGACTCTTTGGACAAGTCCTAGAGGAAACAGTTAATGAATGTATGTTAGTAGGGCAGAGTAGAAGAAGTACTACTGTGTCAATGAAAGGTTTCTTTTGAAATAGACTCTTTTTTACTATTCTGTGGTTAGCGAAGCAGACAATGGAGATGTTTTTATGTTGTAACTAATAGATTTTGTAGAAATTTTGACACAAAGTCTACTGAAAAGATTTTGTAAAGGAGGGGTAGACGAGTGACAGAAGACAGAGACAAACTGCAGCGACTGTTGACGTCAGAAGACCGCGCTCTGATTGGGTGGTAGATCAGAATAGTGCTCGCGCTAGGATTGGTGCGTTAGTGTGAGCCGCGCAAGGATTGGAAGAGCTATCTAGTGACGTAGACGTTCCAGGATTGGTGCGTTAGTGTGAGTCGCGCTGCAATTGGTTGAAAATTCGTATTGTATACATATAATACGGAAAGAGTAGAGAGTACTTTGTAAACGTTAAAATGTATTATCAAGAAGAGAAGAAGAAGAAAACATTTTTTGGTAAAGTTAAAAAGTGGTTTAGCAAGGATAAAGATGTTAAAACAAGAGAGGGCGAGTTGTTACCTCCACCGAAAACACCTGCATCCTTCATGGCTGCGAGACATGGGTTTCATACCTGTATATGGTTGGAGAATTGGGTTAGGTATACTAAAGAAGATGGTGTTCTAGCATTTCCAGAACATGGTTCATTTAATCTGGCCGTGTTGAGAAATTTACGGGAAAAGATGTTATGTCTTGACCCGAAACCGAGACCTACACAGTTCGAAGCTTTAGTGGAATGGGAAGAAGAAGTACATGAGAGAGAGAAACAAAGATCTGGAGGGTATTATAGGTACATGTTTGGGAGGAGACATGATCGTGAGACTCATCATGATCGAATGAAAAGGTGGCGAGATGTTAGTATGTCAGAGGGATTATATCCGATGAGAACAGTTGAAGGAGGAGCAGAAAGGGTTCCTGAGTCAGAAATAAGAAAATATGGAGTTAATGAGTATGAGGATGAGGTCTTAAATGACATGATTTACAAAAGACCACCTCCATATAGATCAGAACCGGACAAAAGTACACCAGTTGTTTCTCCGATAAGAGATACAGTTTGTGTTAGTGAGACGGAAAATGAGACACCTGAGGTGAGAAGTGATCATTACCTTGATAAGAATGCCAGACAATTAGCCAGAACTACAACAGAGTTGACTGAGAAGATTAGGGAGTTAACGAAAAATCTAGAAGCTGTTACGGTGCCTGTAACAATAGGTCCAGTTATGCCTGTGTTTGACAAACAGAGAGCAGGTGAGAATGGACTGGTGATTCCATATGTTGGGAATAATCTGACAAATTCAGTTGGTCCTTCAGGAGATTCAGGCAAAAGAGCAGAAAGAAATGACCTGAGACAATCAAGACATGACACATGTAGTGAAATATTGGATGCTAGTGAAGCTAGTTGTTCAGGGATGCCGATTTTAGAACCGCAAAAGAGAGTGGTTCCAGTGAGAAAAACTGCTGAAATAACAGTTGATGATTTGAATGATTGGATGAAGGTTCTACAGAAAAAAGATAAAGATTCACAAGTAATTGATGTAGCTAAGTTACGTGTAGAACTAGAAGAGCTTGTCACAGGGACAGTTCCAACAGAGATTCTGAAGAGTCATCATGATGGTGAACTAATGTTTATGTGTAAGAGTGTTACCTGGAGAGCAAGGAATACACATGACAGGCTAAGAGCAATAGCAAATGAACAGGGAGTCGACATTGATAAAGTGAAAGCTTTACAGAGAACTTACAGGATGGATTTTACAGAGAAGGACATTGAAAATTTGAATGCTACTGGTAGAACAGGACAGATTAAGGAGATGGTAGCATTATTGCGAAGATGGGGTGATGTTGAAAAGTGGAAGGATAGGTGGTACAAGAAAAGAGATGAGACTGAAGATAGAACAACTTATTCAGCATTTCCAGTGAGAGAAAAGGAGAAACCAGTGGATAATTATCCTATGAGAGAAATACCTGGAGGAGGATATGTACATGTTCCATGGACCAGACAGGATATTTTATCATTTACGAATGATTTCCCTCGATTGAGAGAAAAGCCCGTCGAGTGGTATAGGCAGGTAGATAGGTTTGTGAAATTGTCAAAAGTGCTGTGGGTTGACCTGAATAGTCTGTTTGATATAATTGTTCCAGCAGACTTGTGGACTGAGTGTAAAATAGTTGTGAGTTGGCCTACTGAGGAATATCCAAGAGACCCAAGAACAGGGGCACCAGATCCAGAGGTAATGAGGAAGTATGATCAGGTGATGGTATACCTGAAGAGTAAAGTACCTGCAAAAGAGACAGACTGGGTAAAGATAGATCGAACACAACAGGAAGCGAAAGAATCAGTTCATGCTTTTTACGAGAGGCTGATACTGGCATTTAAACAATTCAGTGGAGATGAACACCTGGGTGACAAAGATTTGAGTCACTTTGTATACAGATTTGTATATGGCCTTAGACCTGAAATTGGTGAGAGAATTCGTGAGCACACAGTGGATTGGCAGAGTAAGAAAGTAGATGAGATCCTGAGACATGCAAAATACTTCAGTGATGAAATTGAAGCAAAACAAAGAAAGCTGAAAGAGAAAGCAATGTGGGCACAAGTGAAAGTTGCGGAGAGACAAGAAGCACAGTTAGTGGAACAAGCGAATAATCCAGGAAATAATGCAGGGAATAGACCAAGATATGCAGGAAAAGGAAAAGGAAGTCTTGAGGAAGCGAAGAAAAAGTTCCCTTGTCACAACTGTGGCCAATTGGGGCATTGGAGATCGGAGTGTCCTAATCCACCATTAGTGAGTAATGAGAGTAAACCTTTAAATCAACAGGTGCAGAACCAGAACGAAGGAAATAATCAACAGCAGCAACAACAGAAAGTTGTGAGACAGCAGAGTCAAGAGCCAAAACCGCCCTTGCCGCAGAATAGAGGGTTACAAAAGTATAATCAGGATTCAGGATTCTACAATGATGAGCAGGTAAACAAACCAAGACGTTCTAACAAAGTACAGCAGTACTTGTTAAAGAGTGAAGGGAGTGAGTCTGAGGGTGATTATTGACGGTGCCGAGGAGAGGAAGAAGAGTGCATACTTAGTGCAACTCTAGAAATAGACCAGGCAGGACCATTTGTGGATGGGAAAATAAATGAGGAGAGTGTTACTTTTTTGGTAGACACAGGTGCGACAAGATCAACTGTCAGGTCAACAGATGTTAAAAATCTTCCTCTCTCGGATGAAGCAATCCAAGTAGTTGGTGTAGCCAATACACAAATCAAAACACGTCTTACTGAACCGGTAAGAGTACAGATAGGGAAATTTTCAGACATGCACAGATTCATTGTCTGTGACACGAGTCCAGTGAACCTATTGGGTAGGGACTTGTTGTGCAAGATGAACTGCACAATTTTTTGTACACCGGATGGAATAGCCTTTGAGACACCAGATGAAGATGCTTTGTACCGAGTGACTCTAGAAAATAGAGAAAGTGAGTTAATTGGTGCATTTGCTGTGTTTAATCCGGAGGATTTGCCTCAAGAGCTGAGAGACACAGTGAAAAGGACAGTTTGGGATTTTACTGGAGAGGATGTGGGATTGATGAATAATGTAGATCCAGTGAAAATTGCAGTAAAAGAGGGAATCACATATCCTAACATTCCTCAATACAAAATGACACCAGAAATAATTGAAGGGATAACTCCTATAATTGAGAAAATGATTCAGCAAGGAGTCCTGAGAGAACTACTGAGTAGTCCGTGTAATTCACCGATAATGGGACTAAAAAAGCCCAATGGGAAATTTAGGATCGTACAGGATTTGAGAAAAGTTAATCAAATTGTGGTGGCATGTTGTCCTATTGTGCCAAATCCATCAGTGATCCTGTATCAAATTCCACATGATGCTGAGTGGTATACAGTGATTGATTTGTGTCATGCGTTCTTTTCAATTCCATTGCATCATGATAGCCAGCCGATTTTTGCATTTAGGTTTGGCCAGCGTATCTTAGCATGGTGTCGAATCCCACAGGGGTATACGGAGAGTCCTTCGAAATTCAATCAGTTATTGAAAAAATCATTGGAGAGTTTGATCATGCCCGAAAGTTCAGCGTTAGTGCAGTACATTGATGACCTATTGGTGGCATCGAAGACACGTGAAGCTTGTGAAGTAGATACTATAGCTTTACTGAATCATCTGGCAGATGGAGGGTTAAAGGTATCTCCAGCCAAATTACAGTTTTGCAAGAAAGAGGTGCATTATCTTGGACACAATATTGAAAAGGGTCTGAGAAAAGTGACTACTGACAGGATCAGAATAATCAGAGAAATGAAAGCTCCAAAGACCCAGAGAGAAGTGAGAATGTTCCTGGGTATGGTGGGTTATTGTCGTCAGTGGATAATTAATTTTTCCCTAATAGCAAAGCCACTGATTAAACTGACAAAAAGTGAAATGACGGATCCATTGGATCTAGATGCAGAACAAATGGCAGCATTTGAAGAGCTCAAAAGTAAAATGTGTGAGGCTCCAGCTTTGGGTATGCCTGACTATGAGAAAGAATTTGAGCTGTACTGCAGTGAAAGAAATGGATGTGCACTTTCAGTGTTAATTCAGAAACATGGATTACTGAGAAGGCCTATTGCGTACTTCTCATCGACACTTGACCCTGTAGCTGTGGGTTTACCAGGTTGTCTGAAATCTGTGGCTGCAACATGCAGGAGTCTGGAACAGAGTGAAGGAATCATAATGGGATATCCTGTAAGGGTATTCGTACCTCACAATGTGGCAATTCTTTTGACAAGAAGCAGAACTCAGTACATGTCACATAGTCGATTGACCAAATATGAAAAGGTGATTCTGGGAGCATCAAATGTGACTCTCGAGAGATGTGTGAATGTGAATCCAGCGACGCTTTTGCCAGACATTGAAAATGTGGGTGTGAAAATGGAAGATGATCATGACTGTTTGGATGTGCTTGAGTACTGTACAAAACCAAGACCAGACATAAGAGATTTACCATTGAATGAGAGTGATCATGTGTTGTTTGTGGATGGATCATGCCTGAGAAATGATGATGGTGTGCTATGTGCAGCATATGCGGTATGCAAAGTTTCAGAGGTCATGGAAGCATCACCATTGAAAGGGGTGAAATCTGCGCAAGTTGCTGAATTAATAGCATTAACAAAAGCTTGCGAAATTGGGAAAGATTTGAGGACGACTGTGTTGACTGATAGTCAGTATGGATTTGGAGTGGTGCATGATTTTGGCCAACTTTGGCTACAAAGAGGTTTCTTGACATCGAGTGGAACTCCAATAAAGAATGCTGAAATGATTGGTAAATTGCTTGAGGCGATACAGCTGCCTAAGGAGTTAGCAGTTGTAAAATGTGCTGCCCATGGACTAGGGGAGGATTTTATAACGGTCGGAAACAGATATGCCAACGATGTTGCGCAATACTGTGCCAAGACGAATCAGTCCATCAACAGGGACAGAGAAGGGGAAATGTCTTTTCTCTCTGTGATGTTTACTAATGCCCTAGAGACCTGGGATGAAGTGAAACAGTTGCAAGATGAGGCAGGAGAGGAAGAGAAAAAGGATTGGATTAAGGCAGGATGTGCTCCAAGAGAAACAGACCATGTTTGGGTCTACAGAGATGGCAGACCAGTGATGCCCAACTCCATCTTGTCGTCAATGGCAAGGATGTATCATGGCCAGGGACATTTGGGGAGGGACGCGATGGTTAGGTCGTTCAAGCAGACCTGGTACAATGCAAAGTTCAGGACAATTGCAGAAAGCATCTGTCAGAGGTGTTTAGTTTGTCAGCAATTTAACACTGGGAAAAAGACAGTGGTGAGTCTGGGAACAATAGGCAGAGAAGGAGGTCCTTTTACAAGAATGCAGATTGATTTCATTGAAATGCCCCAAGTAAACAGACTGAGGTATGTTCTAGTGGTAGTCTGTTTGTTTTCAAGGTGGGTGGAAGCTTACCCAACTAGAAGAAATGATGGATTAACAGTGGCAAAGTTACTGTTAAGGGAGTTGATTCCTAGGTACGGGTTTCCAGTAACAGTTGAGTCTGATAGAGGTGGACATTTTCAAAATGAGCTTATGGGTTTGATTTGTGAAGCATTGAAAATACAGCAGAAGCTACATTGTGCATACCGACCAGAGGCTTCTGGTGTGGTTGAACAGATTAATGGCACAATCAAGAATAGGATTGGAAAAATGTGCTTAGCCACTGGCATGAAATGGCCAGATGTTTTGCCTCTAGTTCTGATGACAATGAGATCTACTCCAGATAGAACTACTGGTTTGAGTCCGCACGAGATAATCATGGGACGTGCTATGCGCCATGCATTCGTGCCTGTCAATAAGTTGGTGACAATAACTGATGACATGATTTTGGATTACTGTAAAGGCCTGGCTGACGCAGTTCATTCTGTGTTTCACCAGGTTGGAGAAGAAGCTACCACACTTGAGAAGAAGCAAGCCCATGATCTGAGTCCAGGAGACTGGGTGAGGATAAAAGTTCACAGAAGAAGAAATTGCTTGATTCCAAGGTGGGGAAGGCCAAGACAAGTTATTCTGACTACGACGACTGCAGTAAAGTGTGCTGGAGTGAAGCACTGGGTACATGCAAGTCATACTCTGAGAGTTCCAAACCCGAAAGAAGGGACTGGTAAAGAGTATTTTGAAGAGTCAGATTCCAGTGATGACGAAGATACAGAATCAGTGGGGAAAGAAGTAGGAAGAGCTTCGAATGAACCACTGCGAGTATCAGAGAAGAGATCAAATTCTGTAAGAGAGCCTGAGGTTTCAAACAGCAGCGAAGGAAAAAGAAAAGAAAAGAGAAATCACACAGAGACTACTCCTGAATCAGAAGAGGAGGAGATTGAAGAACCACTTGAGATTATACTTGAAGAAGTAGGGTCAGAAAAAGATAAAGAGGGACAGATTGCGGAAGACCCCCGAGGAGGTGTAGGGAACATTCTTGATGAGTCAGGTGAAGGGACAAGTAGACAGCAAGAAGATTGCGTGTCGGAGACCCGAGGAGGGACAGGAGTAGGGAAGTCTCAAACAGTGGTGAAAAAATCTGTGGAAAAGAAGAAAGCTGCTGGAAAACGGAAACAAGAGGCACTTGAAACAGATGATGAGGATGAACAAACAGAGGGTCGAGTTCTGAGAAAGAGAACTTGGATTGGAGAAAGAAGTAATAAAGAAATAAAGCCGAAAAAGGTGTTAAGAGGAGATCGTTGGCCTAACAACAGAGTTAAGAGGTTGAGATACAAAATAATAAGAGCAAATACATCGAAAGCTGAACAAGTGAATGAAGTTTCGAGTCAAAGTTCAAAAGCTGAAGGAGAAGAATCAAAGGAGTCAAACGAACCAGTGGAAATAAAAAGAGTAAGAAAACCCAACCAAAAGTACAGATCACCGGAATGGTCTTATGTGGCACTGTCTGAAGGAGGAAAAGAAGAAGCAGTGACTCGAGATAATCCGGAAGAGATCTTGAGAGAAGTGGTTGAGGAAGATACTGGTGAAATTCTGAAAGTACTCTTGACTGACATTGGAGAAGAGTCGAGTACTGAGGATTTTGATGTTGGAGATCTGATACAATTTGATATTGAAGAAATTGAAGTAAAGAATGACAAGTATCCAAACTGAGTGAAAGAAGGATTCACTTGGATCAAGTGAACGGAGAGATCATTTGGATAAACTGAAAGCTGAAGAATTGCTGGAGGATTGAAATTGAAAAGTTCAAACAGTAGTGGAGTAGTAGAGGCTAAACTAAAATGGCTAACATAGAGGATAATAGAAATAGATGTGCCTTCTTTAAGAGGTGGTGTAGGATGTGCTGCTGCTGTACTGGATTATTAATGCTTCTATGGGGTGTTTTAGTTTTATTAGTTACTTTTAAAGTAGAGTTTGAGATGCATACAGAGAATGTGACAAATGTAGAGAAGAATTCACAAAAAGTAGTTCCAATTAGAATTAGTAATGCTTACACACACAAAGATAGATCAATTAATAACTTTTCTAGTAATGTTTTTTCGAAACTGTTATATGAATATGTGAAGACAATGGAAGTAAAGGATTGCTACGTCTGTATGCAATTACCTGCATCCGTCTCAGAGGGTGTTACTTATCATCATTTACCAGCTACATATGGTATTTCCTGTAGTATTTTAAGTAGTGTTTTTTATTTGTTAGGGAAAGTAGATTATAAGATGTCTAACAGAGATAGTATTTTTGGGCACTTGCCAATGAACAAAGAGCTGAATCCAGCTAAAGAAGCTAACACTTTTGGCGAGATTTTTATTGAAGAAAAAGGATTAACATTAGATTACATTTTTAAGAATAATTTAACTTGCAGTTTGAAAGGAGAGGAGAAAGCTTTCCTGGATATGGTAGAAGAAAGGAGATTGAACATGCATGAAAAAGCAGGAAAATATAAAGTGAGTGAGACAATTTGGGACATTGAGATGGGAAAAGAGTTGAAGAATGGGGCTAGTCCAACTTTAGCTCTAGATGCACCACAGAAGGGTAAACTTTGTATTACAAGAAGGAAATCCCAATATGATACATATTTTGTCGGGACTAGTGAGTGCCATGATACATACTTCATTGCAACAGGTTGGGGTTTCAGAGGTGGAGAAGATACGATTTTTCCAGGAGTATATTATGTTTGTGGGAATAAGGCTTATTACAAGTTGCCTGACCATTGGTATGGCACGTGTTATGTGGGCCTAGTTTTTCCAAAGATTTTTCATATAGATAAAGTAACAGATGTAGAAAATGTTAACTTACTAATGCGTTTTAAGAGAGAAACTTGGTCTGAAATAGTGGGTGATATTTTTGGGGTTTTGATTCCAGCAGTGGGAATTTCTTTGAATGCTTATGGAATTCGGAAACTGTCTACAGTGGTTGATCGCTTATCGACAAATACCGCTGGAGGGTTTCTTTTGGTGAATACGGAATTAAGTGCCGTACGTGCCATGTCTATGCAAAATCGACTTGCCCTTGATATTCTATTGGCCAAGGAGGGTGGAGTTTGTGGAATGCTGAAAGTTCAACATTGTTGCACTTACATTCCAGACGAAAGCAGAGACCTAAAGGTCTATATCAAAAATATTACTGATTTGCATGAAGAATTGGTACCACTTGAAGCTGAGAGTTTGTGGACTAAAATAGCTAATAAAATGATAGCTGTTTAGGATTTTATTGTAAAGATAGGTAGTACTATTATAGGTAGAATATTGTTTCCCTTGTCTTGTATAATTGTGGCTTTATTAATAATAAGATTGGTGTGTGTGTGTTGTAAAAACAGGGGAGGGAGGAAGAAATTGAATAAAGAAAAGAAAAACAAGAGGTTGAAGAGAGAACCTCAAGAAATTGAACTAGAAGAATTGAGGGAGAGTGTTTATTTAGAGACAAAAAGGGATAATGAAAGAGTGACTGGTGTTTAATGTTGTGTATAGGGGAAAAGACATTTCCGATTTCTCCTAAAATGGGACTAAATTTTCACTAATTTTTTTTTGGGGTTTATTTGGTGATAAAATCACCAAAGGGGGGATTGCTGGAGCAGAGTTTTCAGTTTGAAAATTCTGGGGCTTTTGAAGCTCTGGCATGTCTATTCGTTGTACTAATTTATTAATAATTAATAATTAATTATTTGTCTTGTGCAAGTGCGTTTATATTAATCAATCCGTTTGTCCTAACAAGAAAGGGTTACACGTGAATGTGCTTAAATGTGCTGACTGATAATAACACGCGAGTTAAATGTGTTTTCATGTTTAAACGTTGCTATGTGCTGTTTATGTTTGAGCACAAAACGCTTTTGAATTAATGCTTTTCCATGTTGCAAGTGCTAGATAAATGCATACACATAAGGGTATTAGTGGGGTTAACACTGTTTAATCACTATGCTGTAGTAACGTTGTTTTTGTCTCTTTTAATTAAGATGGTCTATTAAGGCCTATGTTGGCCTGAGAAAGAAGGCTGAATAGTGAGCCTGACTGTGATTATAATTTGAAAACTGAGACGAGGGAGACCCCTGCTGGAAATGGTCCTGAAGCTAACTGACCATGGTCTTTGTCGAAAACTTTCCATGAGGACGGCAGCAGTTTTTGGGAGGTCTCCAAGAGAAGTGAAAGTGTCCTTGGCAGCCTTGGGAAACAAAGGAGCCTTAGAGAGAAGCTCTGAACTGTGGCTCGATGGCCGAGGAGAAGCAGGATAATTGTGATACATGTTTTATTTTCTTGGTTCCTGTTCCGTAGTTTTCGCTATGTGTATTTTTCCTGTGCGGAGATTCTCAAATGTAGCAATGTTACATCCCTTCCTTCTCGCTCTGCTCAGCAAGTCCGGCGGACATTATGGTTTTTTCTATGTTCCCAATGTATCTTTCTATTGTTTAGAGTATTATAAGATGTTAGCCTAGAGAGGGTCTTTTGCCACTTGCCATTTTGCCTTTGCCGCGTATCGAATCTGCGTTGCTGAGGATTGATGCTGAAGGGACTTCGTCTTGAGAGACATTTACCGAGAGACTTGTCCTGACCCGTTCTGACATTTAGCTGGAATAGGTAACTATGAGAAATGATTTACTCTGATTGATTTCCTTTGACTAATTTTAGATAAAGCAATATAATTTTAAACATGGTGTTGGATATTCTTTCTTGTCAATTATTGGGTTTGCATTATTGATTATTGTTGTATATATATTGTATAGGTTATGCTTAGGGACAGTCACAAAAACCAGGTCTTATCGACCTCGATATAGATGCAGGGTGTTCAGGAGTGTTTCCTTCCACAGGTTTATTGCTGGTAGAGTATTTGAGCGTATGTTAGTGAAATGGGCCCTAGCGTATGATGTATGCATGTGCGTGTAACTGTGAGATTACTTTATCCGTGGTAGTGGGAATATTGTACACACCCTGATCTCTATCACCCTCTGAAGCACACTGTTACTAGCCTCTGCCACACTCGGGTTGTCTGCCTGACCACATAAGGGTGGGCCGTCGATACCCCCATCCCCTCTATCAATAGTGCATGAATGTCCTCCTCTCCCACTGTTCCCGCCAGCAGTTATTTTTCCCGAGTTTCTTCCTTCTGCCAGCCATCTGGCCGCAGGCTGTATTATGGCTGCAAAATAGAACTACTTCAACTGCAGTACTTCTAGCCCACCCTCCTCATAACACCCGTCATTGTGCCCCTGACTACCCTGTTACACTTACACACCCATAGAAGTGAAGTAAGGAATCCAGCTGCCCAAAACCTCTGGAGGGCAGGGAGCAGAGGAAGTTCTGTTCAATAGATCTGTACCTACATATGTGTATTGCTTTGTATAAACATGAATAATAATTATATTTTAAAAGCTATAGATATTCATTAGTTCAGCTTAACAAATGTACATATTACTTATAGTTACATTATTCTATGCAGGATAAGTAAAAGGAGATAGAACATACACATTTACTTGTGGTATTTGAATGCCATGTGATCACTGTTCTGGCAATACGTCAATATAAAACCAATAAAGCAAATGTTTTAAAACATAATCATACGTAACTCTTATGAATTTAATCAGGGCACAAGTTGGGGGTATGCACGGGTACACGTCGTCCACCCACTCTTTTCACAGGGTGGATGCCAAGAAGTTGGGCCCCACTGAAAAATATGCTGAATTCGTCCCGGTATAATTAGCAAACACCGGGACACATTCAGCAGTACCTGCATGTTGTTGTCTGCTTTCGATCCGCAACACCGTGCAGGCGGGAGGGGACTCTCTTATTTCAGATTCCTGCTGGGCCCATAACAAAGGCCGAATCTGAGGGGTCATCAGGCCTCCTTTTGTTGGAGTCTCCTGGCTGGGAGGAGTCAGGAGCCTCACACCTAGAAGCAGATGCAGCAGAGGGGAAACAAAGGCTCACACCTTTTAGCACTTCGCACATACTTAAGAGAGGCAGCTTTTCACTTTGGCTTGCTCTGTTTAGGAGATACCCATGCACTGTAAGAATGCCAGATGTGTAGCTCTTTCCCTGTATTAACACAAGAGAAATAGCATTTATATAAAGCTTACTACCCCTGAGGAGGTGTTCTAATAATTTTAATATCACAATTTTTTCTTGTAAAGCACTATGGGTAGAGGAAGTTTACGCTGACAAACGGCAACATTGTTTTATGTGTAGCTTACAAAAGTGTGAATCTTCAGGAGGGTTTCATTGTATACTGGAAATGAGCTCCAATGTACTCATATGTTAAACATATATGTGAGGGCTGAAGATCTGATGTCACTTCTTATGATGCCACTTCCTGTGATGTCACGCGCTGTGATGTCACGCGCCGTGATGTCACTTGCATACTGATTAACTAGGTTAGTCCCCCCCACTTCTTTTTTTAGGACTTGTGCCCTGAATTGATCCTACCTTCTAAATACTAGAATAAATGCATGGAATAGTATCCCTAGGCGCACAATACTAGTCCTATTAACCAAAGAAAAAACACTAACCTCGGGATCCGACTGATCAAGTTGCCAAGTGTAAAGCGATTCAATGACTTATGAAGTGTAGTAAGCGCTACATAAATGTAATAACAATACAATATATAACCCTCCTGGTCCTCACTAATACTCCCCAGCAATAAATCACCCATCACCAACTAAAAAGGCATGGAATACCTGAATAATCAGCTACATTCTGCTGGCCAATGGAAGACTTTCATTTAGTCCCCCTCTGCAGGTCTCAACTAGCTACATACTATTACTGCTATTTTTTGTGCAGATTTATATAGCGCAAACTCGATCCAAAAGGTATTGGAGCGCTTTACATGAGCACCAGTTACGTTACACCAGGACATATTCATTTTTGGTAGGCACGGGGAGATTAAGTGATTTGCCCAAAATCACAGGAAGCTGAGTCGACATCGAGGCTCGAAACTGGTTCCCCAGCTCCAAACTCGGAAGCTGTGGCCGTAAGGCCTGACATCTCGCAATGACAATCACATAATGGATTGCATTAACAGACATGCCAACCCTCCCGATTCAGGCGGGAGACTACAGATTTCAAGGCAAGTCTCCCGCCTCCCGATTCCTGCAAGCAAAAACCGATTCCTCGAGGTTTTAGCTGACAGATGCAGGGGCTCTAGAAGGGGTGAAAAACCAACAAAGCCCCATTAACAAGCGAATGGTCTTTTAAAGACCTGTGAAGTACTCGGTGGCGGCTGTGTGTGTGCCTGGGCTGCCACCGGTTGGGGGGGGGGTGTTGGTATATGCATTGCCAGCAACCTGCCAGGCCAGTGAGTGCAGAACACTTGCATCACCCTCTCTCTGCCTGCCATTGCGCTCCATGCTTCTGAAAGGTAAGAAAAAACTGTGCATTTGCGTTTCAAATGTCCGATCCTGCAGCAGCACACTTCCAAGGCCCATACATGACAGTAACCTGATTCAAGGCCCCATTCTCCCGATTTTTTTTAAAGAATCTCCTACTTTGCTCTTCTGAAATGTTGGCATGTATGCATTAACAAAGTCCATTTCAGCATATCACCCCACCATCTCTCCCTCCAACCTATGCCGCCTCAGGGCGAAATATCACTGAGCGGACAACCCAGTAAAGTAACCAGCTTAGCGGACTATAATTATAAGTAATAACATAAAGGGACCTGCAGAGCTGATCAAATCTGCCCGTTTAGAGGAAACCATATACTGTGTCCCATAACCTGATAACCGCGCTTCGGTAATCTTTAAGAACGAGATGGAAACACTTCCCACGTAGAAACAAAACAAAGATAACACACTTTCAACCACACGTATACCTAGGTGTGTGTAAGATACTCACGAAAGCTGGAATGAAGTATGTAAGTATTTTATTGAGTATTACACCAACACGGACTCCAGGGAGGTCTGGAGCAAAACGTACGTCCAACGGCTGCGTGATCAGCTGTCAACTGTCAACGGACAGTTGTCAGCTGATGACCTCACAGCAGGTACGGAGTCCCAGCAGGGACAACAGGTGGCGTAACAACAGAGGGTGTCTGCGCAGGGACACACTAACATAATCACAACACATCTTCCCCCTTGTGTGAAGAAGAGGGGAAAGGAGGGGAGAAACATGGGAGTAGGGAAACAACTTAATTGCATATGTAATCTTTATACTTTGTAGGTGGGACTAACAGTCTTCCAGACCTACTAGTAGCTACAGGTTCAACATAGTCATGGACAGGTGGCGTTGGTAACATCCGTCTGACTCTTTCCTTAGTTGTAAAGATGGGTGGTCTTTCACTATGCTCGGAGAGTGCGTCTGCACCTTGACTACAGATTTGATTGTTCTCTGTGGGGAGTTCATATTCCGAATCCTCTTCGTATGCGCTGGATCGTGCATGTTTGTTCCTTTCTTCATGAACCTTATCCTTTGCTTGATCCGGGGGCGTGTCCTCCTTGGTGTCACAGAGAGGGTGTCTATATGATGAAAGGTTTGAGAAATGCCACACCTTTCCATCGCTAAGGCGTGCGGAATTGCAGAAAACTTCACGAACTGTCAATGGGGGTGTGAACTTGTCTTGCCCTTTGGCAATGTGGCCACTTCTCTTGACCTTGACTACATCCCCTTCCTTGAGTATCACAGGTTTACTTCCGTGTTTTTTGTCAAAATTATCTTTTGCTACTGTCTGGGCTTTTTGAAGATTCCTCATTACGAGCTGACTTGACCAATCAACTCTCTTTGCAGCTTTGATCCAACCCACATTGTCCTTTGATAAAGGAGTTCTTCCTCACATCAGTTCAAAAGGACTGTGTCCGGTAGATTCACATGGTGTCACTCTGTATGCCCATACAGTCTTTAATGTTTCTTGTTTCCAATTTAATTTGTTGCTTATTGCTATCTGAATAATTCCTTTTATGACTCTGTTAAATCTTTCCACAGCTCCGTTCCCTGCAGGGTGATAAACAGACGTCGTTTTGCGAACAATACTATTTTTTTATGTCGTTTTTTAATATTTCTGACATGAATTGAGTTCCGTTATCACTTACTATTTGTTTTGGTAAACCTTCACGTGTGAATGTTTCGTCCATAAACTTAACGATGTTTACTGTGTCAGGGTTGATAGTGAATTTTACCTCAGGCCACTTGGTTAAGTGGTCAATTATAACAATCACATACCATTTTTCTAGTCCTTCGGATACGGGTCCCATTATGTCTATTCCAATTCTCTCCCACGGCATACCTGGGCTGGATAAGGGTTGAAGAGGTGGTCTGAATGTTACCTGTGCTTTATCTGAGTTCATGCACAGGGCACATTCCCTTACAGTCCTTTCAATTTCTAGGTTAATTCTTGGCCACCAGTACAAGTTCTTAACTCTCCCTTTTGTTTTTACAATACCCAAATGTCCTTCGTGACAAAGTTTGAGTATTTTGTTACGGATATTGCTCGGTGGGACAAATTTTCCACTTCTTAGGAGTCCATCCTCATATGATAAATCATTCCTTACTTCCCAGTAAGCTTTAATTTCTCCATCTAACTCATTTTTGTTGATCCAGCCTTTTTTTAACATGCGTATCACGTCCTGCATGGTGCTGTCATTTTCCTGTTCCTTATGCCACTCTTCCTTTGTTATTCCACAAGTTTGTTCTAACACACTTGCGACAGCATTCTCCTCCATAAGAATGTCTTCTCCTTCGCTTGCTTTTCCTACTGGCATTCTACTAAGGAAATCAGCCATGACGTTCTTTTTTCCTGGTACGTATTCAATATTGTACATGAAGTCAAATAGATGTACAGAGAGTCTGGCCAATCTGGGGGATGCTGTGTATAATCCCTTGGTTGTGAATACTTTTGTCAAGGGTTTGCGGTCTGTGCATATGGTTACTTTTCTTCCCCATACGAAGTGCCTAAAATGTTACAGAGCCCATACGCAAGCTAGGGCTTCACGCTCAATCACTGAAAAATTCTCCTCTGCTGGTGTGAGTGAGCATGACGCAAAGGCTACAGTGTACTTCACCCCCTTCACATCCTTTTGACTCAGAACAGCCCCTAACCCCTTATTACTGGCGTCCGTTGTCACAAAATTGTTTAAGGAAGTGTCAAACCCCTGTAGGGGAAGTGCTGTGCACAAATCCTTTTTAATACTTTCAAATTTTAAAACGCACTCATCAGTCCATTCAAACTTATTTCTCATTTTTAGGAGTTGTCTTAATTCAAATGTTTTTTGAGAGAAATGTTTGATGAATTTCGCAAAGAACTCCACCATTCCCAAGAATGACCGCAGTTCATCCTTGTTGGTGGGGTCAGGTGCATCCTTTATAGCTTGTAGCTGCTCTTTCTTTGGGCTTATTCCGTCACCTGTTATTTGGTGTCCCAGATAATTGACAGAGTTACTTGCAAATTTGCATTTTGAATACTCCGCTGTTAATCCTTTTTCTTGCTGGATTCCAAGTACCTGTTTGACTCTCCTGTCATGCTCCTCTCGGGTTTTACCCATTACGAGGATGTCGTCCTGAAAGATTAGTATGTCAGAAACTTCGTCAAATATATTGTGCATCAGTCTTTGGAACATGGCTGATGCTGATGCGAGACCAAAAGGTACACGTGTGAATCTGAAACAACCATAGGGCGTTATGAATGTTGTAAGGATTTTGCTTTCACGATGAAGAGGTAACTGGTGATAAGCCGACTTCAAATCAATCGTAGAGAACCACCTAATACCCTTAGTCGTGGCCAACATTTCGTTTATTCTTGGGAGTGGGTACTGCTCAACAACTATATTCTTGTTCAGATCGCGGAGGTCTACACAGAGTCTCAGTTTGCCATTGGGCCGTTTTACAACAACTAATGGTGCGACCCACTCTGATGCTTCTACTCTTTCGATTATGCCTCCTTCGAGGAGTTTGTCTAGTTGTTCCTTGACCTCTTTTTTAACTGCAAAAGGAATATTTCTTACTTTGTGCACCACTGGGGTTGTGATGGGCTTGAGTTTTATTTTGTGTTGGTACCCTTTCAAAGCGCCCACCCTACCACTGAAAACTTTTGGAAATTTTTCAAGCATGTCATTTGCAAAATTTTTTTGTTCTGTCACGCTTAATACCGGTTCTGCTTTTCTTGGATCTAATATTATTCCCAGGTTCCCTTGGTCCATCCATCCCAGAACCGATGGACCAACCTTGGACACATACAATTTCACTGTTGAATCCCTGCCTTTGTACGTGAACTTTAACTCTCTGTAACCACAAACATCTATAGGCTCACCTGTGAATGATTTTATAGTAATGTCTGGTTTTTTTAAATGTTCACCAATACAATCTCTGAATTTTGTTGACCAAACCTTTTCGTTTACTATGGTATAAGGTGAACCAGAGTCTGCTACGATGCTTATATTCACTCCCCCTATTGTCATGTTACAAATTGGTTTTTTTGTTTTTGTGAAATTTTCCCCTGTGGATTCATCAATGCGTTCTTCATCTATATTTAGGACGAACATGTTAATATTTTCTTCATCTGACATGTCTAGATTGTGTTCATCCGATTCATCTACTATTTTAACTTGTTTAGTCTTTCATTTATTGCACGCCTTATAAAAATGTCCTTTGATGCCACAATTTGCACATTTAACTTCGCGTGCAGGACATTTTAAATCGTTCGCAAGATGTGAAGAACTTCCGCATCTGTAGCATCGTCCCCAACTTTTTGTTTCATACTTTTTGTATTGAGGTTTTATTCCTTTTGGTTTCCAATTTTGTTTATAAATTGGTTTCTGGTCACTTACTTTGCTTATATTTTCACTTTCCTTCTTTTCTTTGTGTTCAGTAAGCACAGCTTTTGCACAGCGTCCAGTAAGTTCTGCTTTGCGTGCAATATCAATTATGTTCTGCAGGGGGTACTCTCCTTTGGCCCATAAGTTGTCCTGAATATTTTCATTTGAACCCTGCATTACTATCTGATCTCTAATTAATTTGTCATGAAGTGCGCCGAATCGACAATTGATTGCGAGATCTTTCAAAGCAGAGACATAGTCATCTATTGATTCTTCTTTCCCTTGTTTGCGATGAAAAAATTTGAATCGATCTACTCCCACGCAAACTCTTGGTTTATAATAAGTGTTTAAATCATCAATAGCGTTTAAAAATATGTTGCCTTCATTTTCAGCTCTTATTTTTTTATTAATTGAATTGTACACTTTTATACCTCCTGCCCCTAAACTGTGCATAAGCATTTTGTATTTTTTCTCAGGTTTTACTTCATCATCCTCCTCTAACGTTGAGATGTAGTTTAAAAAATATTCCCTCCACTCTTCCCATTTAAGGGTTGGTACGCCTCCACCCCGTAAAAACGTTTCCGGGGGAGACAGGTTCCATATGCACCCTGATGCCATATTGTATTTGTTTTAATATAAGCAAGAGGAGGGGTCTCACCAAAATTGCTTTTAAACTGTGTGGAGAGTGGATGATAATGAATAAAACACGACAAGCAAACTTCCAGCCTAGTACTTAAGCAAAAACTGTAGAGTATTAGATGGAGACTATTTCTAATTATTTCATGTTAAGAGGCATTATTTATAACAATGGAACCGCTAATTCCATTTTTTCCTTGAAAATCCTGTAAATTCCCTTTAGTGTACCTGCGTTTATTAGGGTGCAAGCTCAGTGGGTGGCGATGTTGATTTTTATAGTAATGTCTTTTTATATTCCTTATTTTTACCTTGTTCCCCAGTGAGTCGATCTTAAATGCGTTCACTCGTCTGGAAAAGGAAGGCTCAGTTGAATTGATCGTGATGATAAGTCCATGCTGCGATCGTGTATCTGACAGTTGCGTCAGAATCACAAAATGGCGCTTACGTAGGTTGGAAAAAGCTAGACCGCTAACTTGTGTTAAAGAAGATTTTTGTGATACGTTGTACGTCAGCGAACGTCGCAACGTCAGCAGAAGGATTGCGGATAACGATAACACCAGCTGTTATTACAGTTGACAGGTCGAAGTGACGGTTGCTTCACCAACAATTTCTTCTGGCATTCTCTCGTCATGTACACACAAAGTTCTTTGGCATTGTATAATAACGCTGGTAGCGTCATCAGTAAAAGTTCAGCATTCTACATTTTCTTCACCAAAGTTCAATGCGCCAAAACAAATTTCTGTAGCGGTTCGTTGTATTTTTACACGTGGAACTTTCCTTAACAATTTGAATTATTTTCCTTTCTGTACGCTACCCTTGAATTTCACGTGCGAGTCGCAGAAAGCATAGCTCTGAAGGTAATTCTTCAGTTCCGCTGCGTCTTCCTTTTCTCACACGAGGTAGTCTCTGACAATCTTTTCTTCAGGTTAGTCATATAATTTAATTAATACAGCTGTTCATTCCTTTACACGCATCAAATATGGATTTAAGTACATACTTTTCCGGTGATCTTTGACTTCCAATTATATTCTTATCATTTTCTTAAAATTTGAAAGTTCTTGTTAATTTCTCTTGTATTCGACGTGGGTTCCCGTGTTGGCGCTCGTCGACACTTTGTAAGATAGTCACGAAAGCTGGAATGAAGTATGTAAGTATTTTATTGAGTATTACACCAACACGGACTCCAGGGAGGTCTGGAGCTAAACGTACGTCCAACGGCTGCGTGATCAGGTGGCAACGAACAGTTTTTATTTAAACATATTTTTATTGCCATTTTCATATTTCACACATTGTACATCATACACAGTTTTCGAATAGTTAAGTCAGACTGTACGTCCAGTGGTGGTACATAACATCTGTATATACTGGTGATACATCAAGTGGGAGCATAAACATCTTACAGATATATCGTGATGTGTATACCCTGTTGTCTCCGGTTCCGGAGCTGTCAACGGACAGTTGTTAGCTGATGACCTCACAACAGGTACGGAGTCCCAGCAGGGACAACAGGTGGCGTAACAACAGAGGGTGTCCGCGCAGGGACACACTAACGTAATCACAACAGTGTGCCACCCATAGCGAGGCAAGCGCGTTATCGCCCAATATAAGTGCAATAATTCCCTCCATAACTGTTGCAATACAGTGAAAGAAATAGAATGCCTCATAGTTCTAGCACCTCTGAGCCTCACCTACCATATTCACCCATAACCGCTTTAGAAAGTTATTTTGCGCAGTAGCACCAGCGAACATTTAACGCTGTCACTTGTTTGCTGAACGTCTATTATTTCATTACAGCTTGAATGAAACCTGGTTACAACCTCAAATACATTCGCAGTCTGTCTTCTCTTTTAATGCTGATAGCCTTGTTTTCCTACGCACGGCTGTTTTCGGGTGTGAGCGGAAGTGATGTCTAAGGGCTGCTCTCGCGGGAATGCGCTGCAACTCAGGACGGTGAGAGTGACGGAACCTGTCAGTTGGGGTGGCTCGGGAGTGATTGATTGACAAGTGTCAGGGACTGGTTGCCAGTTAACCCCGTTTGCAGAGAGGCGGTGGAGGCGATCCCGGTGCCTCCCGCGGAGATCCTCCACCATGACCCACCCTCGCCCCACCTTCTACCATCAGGAGCTAAACAAGACCATCTGGGAGGTGCCTGAGCGATACCAAAACTTGTCCCCGGTGGGCTCCGGGGCCTATGGCTCCGTCTGGTGAGTGACCCTTTATTTATTTTTTTTTTGCATATTTATATAGCGCGGGCACGGGGAGATTAAGTGATTTGCCCAGTGGGATGTGGACGCGACCTCGAGGCTCGAACCCTGGTTTCCTGCACCAGAGGCGGCAGCGCAGCCGACGGACCATTCTGGAGGTAGCATTTAGGCCATTGCAATCGTGCAGAGTTGGTGGAGGTTGCAACATGGGCGTTCTCGCTGCGTGAGCGGCAGTGGCACGGTGCGTGTGCTACATTGGAATTTGCAGTGCTTGCCCAGTATAGGTGTATGCGTGGTGCACGTGCAGAACTACGTGCATTTATCCTTTGCGAGTATATGTGCGCAGCACTGGATCTAGCAGTCGTGCACGTATAGTGGCTGGTGAATGCTTGCTTTATGCGCATCAAATGGTTTGTCGAATGAACATGCACTGGTACAACTGTGGTGCGTTACCAGCCAAGAGGGCATGAACAGTTGCGCATGCAGCCTTGACTGCATGAGTGGTGCATGTGGCGCGCATCCCCAATGTATGCATATGTGTCCCATGTTCAGCGCTTGCTGCAGTTCTGGGTGTACAGATGATTGAATGCATATGTACCACGGAGTGCATGCGAAGTACATGCGCGATAGTTGTCATTGAATACATAAATTGTGCATTTGTAGTTCTTGGATTATATTACTATAGTGTACATCATGGGTATGTGTAGTGCATGGAATGTCAAGGTGTCACTTGTTTAGGACTCAGTATCATGTATAGAGTGCGTGTCTGTTACGGAGTGCATGAGAAGTATACGTGCAGCATAGGCACATTACATTTGTGAGTTTGGATTGTGTAGTGTTGGGCCACAGGCCTAGAAATAATGGGGGCCACAACACACGTGTCTCCAACTGGTGGCTAGAACACTGCTTGCCACGCCCGGTGTCCCGGGCTCTTTATTTGCTTATACCACGTGTCCTCTCCCTGGACGTCAGGCACGTCCACAGGAGGCACGCTCGCAGGGGGAACATGCTTTCACTTTTGCCAGGGACCCCCACGACAGTGGAAGGGTACACCTGGCAACACTACATTCCTCCTTTACCCACGAATAGAAAAACTTGAGAAACAACAATAAACATAGCGACCATGGCCACACATTTCCTTTGAGTCTCTAAACACAGTCTCTGCCGGTTTCTAGACACAACATCAACACAGAACAGTCTTACTTGGTCTAGGCGCAGCTCACTTCGGCTTCAGGAGATGACAGCGGGCCACAAAGTCTCGGTACCTCTGGGATGGCTGCGGGCATGGGCGTAGGTGGTACCTGCTTTGGCTGCGCCCATCGGGAGGGGTGAGACGCATATCCTCCGAACAGTCTGCGCCTGCTCTGTGGGGGCGGTTCTGTGTCTCTTGCGACTCCTGACCTCCTTGGGCTGAGGCGGTCGGGGCGCTCACCTCTTCTTCGGCGCTGCGGGGAGTCCTTCCTGCTGCCGCTGGTTCTTGTTCCGTGGCCTTCCTGGGGCTCGTGTGTGCCCTTGGCCCGTCATCTTCCTGCTCAGGACCCTCTTCCTCTCCACCGTCCGGGACCTTCTTGAAGAACGATACGTTTCTCGTGACTTCTTCACCATTCCTGGCCGCCGTGACCAGAGTTCCACAGACTCGCGTGACAGTCCAAGGGTCCAACTCGAAAGGCAGTCGGAACTTTCCCCCGGGGTGGCGGTCTTTCACTAGCACCCGGTCCCCCACTTGGATGGGGCTGTCAGCCGCTCTCCTTCTCCGTGATGCTTCGCAATTAGTTTTTGTCCTTTGTTCCATGGACCGGTTGGGTGGGGTTGGTGCTGACGCCCACCGGGGATGGTGTGGAATAGTGTCGGTGACTGTTCGGCCAAAACAGAGGCGGCTCGGAGAAACCCCCGTGGTGCAGTGGGGCGTCACTCGGTACTCCCGTAGAAATTGATAGAGGGCTAGTTCTATGCACTGGCCATCTGCCAGTGCGATTTGAATTGTCTTGTTTAAAGTCCTCATTAGTCTCTCGACTTCTCCATTGGCTTGCGGCCACCTTGGGGTTATGCGTCGGTGTTTGATGCTGTGTGACTGCAGGTACTCTGCCAGCTCGGTGCCATTGAACGGGGGCCCATTGTCCGTGCGCAGCTCCCCGATGAGGCCGTGGGTGGCAAGTATCTTTTCCAACTTGGGGACCACTTCCGCAGCGGCTGTTGAGGACAGGAGCTCCACCTCGGGGTATCGCGAGAAATCGTCCACTACTACCAGCATGTACTTCCCTCCGGGGAGGCTGCCGAAGTCTGCGCTGGCTCGCTCCCATGGAGCTGCTGGGCCTTCCTCAGTGATTACAGGTGCTGGAGGGTTGGGTAGGCTGGTCGCTAGGCACACGGGACACCGCTGGACGATTGTTTCCACCACCCTGTCGAGGCCGGGGAACCAGAGCTTGCTCCGGAGGCGGTTCTTCGATTTCACGATGCCTTGGTGCGCACCGTGCGCCAGAAGGGCTGCCTGTTGGGTGAGGCAGCTAGGTAGTACCAGACGGGGCCCTCTCAGGAGGCATCCTTCCGGGGATACGGACAGTTCGTTCCGGACTTGATATAGGGCTTTAAGGGTTGCTTGGGCATCCGACGTGCGGAACAACGCTGGGCTTTGGAGGTCCTTCCAGTTGCCAGACATGACGGCTTGGATGGCAATCTGGAGACAGTCATCATCTTTGGTGGCTCGCGCCACTTCCTCTAGAGAGATCGGTAGTGGCCGTGACCTTTCGACGATCATCCTGACAAACTCCTCCGTGGCTGCGGCTTCAGCTGCCTCTGAGTCCGTGACAGGACGTGCGTGCCTCGACAGAAAGTCAGCAGGGTTCCGGGTGCCTGGTCGATACTCCACCGTGAACTGGAATTCCTGGAGTTGGAGCACCCATTTCTCGATGCGTGGCGGGGGGCGAGTGGAGGATCCCTGGAACAGTGGGACTAGAGGTTTGTGGTCCGTGATGACCACAAAAGGGTGCCCATACAGGTAGATGTGGAAATGCCGGCATCCCCATAGGATGGCGATGGCCTCGCGTTCAATTTGCGAGTACCGCTGCTCCGTTGGTGTGAGGGTCCTGCTCGCGTATGCAATGGGGGCCCACTCCCCGCATGCTTGTCGTTGGGTCAGCACGGCCCCTAGGCCTGTCGGGCTGGCGTCCACCACGAGTTGTGACTCATTACGGGGGTCAAAGTAGGCCACGGTGGTGTCGGCCGAGAGCGCCGCCTTGGTCTTCTGAAACGCCTCTTGCTGTGCCGGGCCCCACTCCCAGGTGGCAGCCGCCTTGGTGAGGTCCCGGAGGGGGCCGGTGAGGTCGGACAGGTCCTTGATGAACCTCCCGCAGTAGGTGACCATCCCCAGGAAACTGCGGACCGCGGTCACCGACGTGGGGGCTGGAGCAGCGTGAATGTCCTTGACCTTTTCTGGATCCGGCCCAATTCCGTGGTCTGAGAACCGGTAGCCGAAGAAACTGATGTCCTTGCGTAGGAAGTCGCATTTTTCTCGGTGGGGGGTCAGCCCTTGCTCTTGGAGTCGGGTGAACATGGCTTGGAGGCGTTGGATGTGCTCGTCCAAAGTCGGTGCGTGGACCAAAATGTCGTCACTGACATTCAGAACTCCCTCGAGTCCCTGTAGTACGTTCTGGATGATGTTTTGGAACACCTCCGCGGCACTCGAGATTCCAAAGTTGAGCCGGGTGTAGCGCCAGAAGCCTGCATGCGTTGAGAAGGTGGTGATTGAACGCGAATCCGGGTGCAGGGGAATCTGGTGGTATCCTGACCTCAAGTCCATCTTGGAGAACCACTTTGAGCCGGACAGCTCTCCGACTATCTCATCAATAGTTGGCGTCAGGTGGCGTTCGCGCTTGATGGCGAGGTTGGGGATGCGCATGTCCACGCATATTCGCACCGCGTCCGGCTGCTTCGGTTTCTTTGCCACCACGATTGGTGACACCCACGGGGTGGGCCCGCTTACCCTCTCAATGATGCCAGCCCGCTCAAGTACTCTCAGTTCTGCTTCCACCTTGGGTCGCAGGTGGAATGCAATGCGTCGGTGCCGGAGGGCCACCGGGGCGACCGACTTGTCTATGTGGAGGTGAATAGCAGGTCCTTTCAGGCAGCCTATCCCTTCGAATAGAGATGTGTGGTTCCGAACTAGGTGGTCGAGGCTGCTGGCTTGGACAGTGAGTGCGAAGTGGATCAACCCGAGGTCTTGGGCTGTTCGACAACCAAGCAGGAATCCTGATCCCTCTTGCGACACATAGATCTTGGTTTGTAGTCGAGTGGCATCATGGGACAGGTCCGTCCGGAACATCCCGCACAGGCGGAGTGGGCGGCTGGTGCCGTAGGCGTACACCTGTACCCTCGTGGGATGGAGCGCCGGGGCATTCTCTAGCGTCCGGTATACGCTGGCAGCCATCAGGTTGATTGATGCGCCTGTGTCGATCAGGGCCGCCACAGCTTGGTCCCGTACGTTGACTGTGCACATGGGTTCTGTGGATGGAGAGGTCGCCAGGGTGTGTAGAACTCTCACGACATGGACAGAGGCCACGTCCGCTTCATCGTCATCCATGTCGCTGCTGGTGGATGTGCTCGGTAGCGGCTCTACCTGCCTAACCCTCCTGGGCGGGCCACTCTGTTTCTTCCGGGGTGCCGACAGACACACGCTCGCAAAGTGGTTGGCCTTTCCGCATGCGCTGCATACTTTGCCGTGTGCTGGGCATGCTCCTCTGTGGGGCGTCGCTCCTCCGCACCACGCGCACGCGCGGCCGGGGGGTGCTTGCGCCGGTCTTGGGTTCCTCCGCCGAGGCTGCTTTGAGTTGTTCTCGCCAGCGTCAGTCTTGAGGGCGCACACTGGCTCTGTCTTGATCGCGACTGTCGGCTTTGGCTCCATGTGGGCGGCACGTGCTTTAGCCAACTCCTTTGACCGCCCGAGCGCAAGGATGTCCCGCATGGGCATGTTGTCCGTTTCTAACACCCTCTCGCGCAACTTTGATGACGCGCAACCTTGTATGAATTGGGCGCGGATCTCGTCGTCCACGTCGGGGAGTGTGCATGTGCTGGCTAGCTTCTTTAGTCTGGCGTGAAAAACATCCACCGACTCCTCCGGGAGTTGGCGGGCTTGGCGCAGTAAGAATCGCTCCTAGTCGGCACTCGCAAATGGCTCAAAGTATCCAGTGATAGCGTCGCGCAGCGTGGCATACGTCCTGGGCGGGCCAGCCTCCGTCACGTCCTTCGATATGTCGTGGATCGCCTCACCTCCTAAGTGTAACAGCATGGCGCGCTGTCGCTCTGCCGCGATTTCCGCCGCCACAAAGTAGTTCTCGAGTCGTTCCACCCACTTCCTCCACCGTGCCGCCTGCGACGGGGGTGTGCCAGTGACTGCAAACGGCTCCAGGGGGGTCACGGTGGCCATGGTTGTCGTGGGCGGGCGCAGCAGCGGGGGTAGGCTCACCTTCACCCTTTCGGGGCCGGCTCACTCGTCTTCCGGGCGTCGTGTACTGACCCTCTGGGGCCTTCCCGGCATCCAGGGGCGTCCTGGGAGGCAGGAGGGGCAAGTCCAGGCAGCAGAACTGCCAAAAACGGGTCTCACGCGAGATGCATGAGAAACGGCAAGGCTGGATCACCCGGTGCACGCGAGATGCGTGGGAAACGGCAGGCGGGTCCGATGTTCCGCGCGTGCAGGCTCCGCGGGCTCAGAAGCTTCTCGGGCAGCCCGGAGGCAGGCGCTGGAGGCCGAGGGGGCAGCGGAGGGCCCTGCTAGGCGGAGGATGGGCGCAGCACGGCTGGGCACAAGGTAGGTGTTGCGAGGGCAGCTGGGGGCCACGCTGGGGGCACCACTCCTCACGAGGTGAGGAAAGCAAAGTCGCTCCTTGGGCAAGAGCGCAGCGAGGCGGTGCACGCGATGGGGTGGCGAGACCACCTCGTCGCCAGTGTAGTGTTGGGCCACAGGCCTAGAAATAATGGGGGCCACAACACTCGTGTCTCCAACTGGTGGCTAGAACACTGCTTGCCACGCCCAGTGTCCCGGGCTCTTTATTTGCTTATACCACGTGTCCTCTCCCTGGACGTCAGGCACGTCCACAGGAGGCACGCTCGCAGGGGGAACATGCTTTCACTTTGGCCAGGGACCCCCACGACAGTGGAAGGGTCCACCTGGCAACACTACAGATTGGACCTCTAGTGCTGGCTGTGAGCGGTGCATGCAGTGTCTGATGTATGGGCAGTAGTACCCGTCGCATGAGTTGCAAGAGACTGATTTATGTGCTGCACTGTGGCCCGCACACTGAGGATGAGTGGTATGCAGCGCACAATTATGCGATGTGTGGGTTTGTCGGCAGCACGGGGAGCATGAGTGTTGCCGATACATGAAATGCATTTGGAGCTTGTGAGCAGCATTGGTATATACGCAGTGCCAGGTACAACATTCGTTCATGTTCAGTGCTTCTTGGAAGAATGCTGCATGGATATTGGTAGGTTAACCAATGAACCAGTTGTACCAGCAACTACTTTACGATTTATGTTCCTAGGAGGGTGTGTGTTTGTGTAACGTGTGCATGAGTTACTGGTGCGGAGCATCTCGAATTGCATGCGAAAAAATTGGACCATAGGTAGTATGTGCAGAACAGAACACTGTGTATGAACTGTACATTTGTAGTGTATTGTGTTTTGGTATATGTGTGTGCACCAGTGGGTACGTACGTGGTCCATATTCGGCCATGTACAACAGGAACATGTACAATAGGAAGTAAGTACAGGATAGTGTTGTACAGGACAGGGTTTATAAGAAGTGCAGGAGTAATATGAATATGTGTTCACAATTGTGTGTTTAGGTTCTTCATGCACAGCTCAAGCACTGGGAGTGTGTAATACATGTGCTGTCTGCTGCACGTGCACTACTGGGTATGTGTGATGCGTGTTCCGCACTGAGATATGCATGAGCTTGTAACTCAAGGTGTGCATGAATGATGCCCGTGCGAAATATAGGTACATGAATGGTGACCGCAGCACTGTGGTGTGAGTGATATTGATGCAGTGCCTCTTGCAGAAGTACTTCCTATGTACGCATGTGCAACTTCATGTGCATTGTTTGTGCAGCCTCGGGTACATGAGCTGCACTGGAAGTTTGAATGCTGTGGGTGTATTAGTGGAGCATGTACAGAGTCCAGTGCTGAATAAAACTTTAGCATCTGGTGTCTGAGTGGTACATGTGCAGCCCTGGTGCTTGTGCAGCTGCACGGGGTACGAGGTGTGCGTGTGTATAGCAAAGGAAGGAGAATTGGTCCATGTTCAGCGCTTGGTGCATTCCTCGGATATGTAAACTAAACAGTATGTGAGTAGTGTCATACAGAACTGGTACATTGCTACAGACCGTTGCAATGGCAAGTGCATGATTATTGCGAGTGTAGTGCTTTATCACGAGTGGTCCATATCTGGTTCTGCCCATGAGTGGTGTTTTAGCTGCATACGTTATGCATCTGTAGCACTGGTTACACCAGTGGTGTATTTGCTGCACATGGGACATTTGCAGGAAGATCCAACTTGTGCTCGTGCGGTTTGTTGCTTTTCTGATGATTGTGCAGTACTAGTTGATTCTGTTATTCTCGTTTAGTGCCATGTGTTTCTTTTGTGTTTCTTTTGTGCTCCTGCATCTCTGGGTGTGCATGGTCCAGGTGATGTCCCATGCGTGTCTCTGGTAATTGTACAGGGCTAGGTTTGTTTGTAATGTTGTACAATGCTTGGCATGTTTATAGTGCAGATGCAAAGCCAAATACATCCAGTGCATGTACTATGGCAAGTGTTCCGTTGTGCATATAACTTGGCACGGACCCTCGGACAACGGAGGATGTGTATGATACATCAAGGTCATTCGAAGTACAGAGTGCAATAGGAAGCCGTTGTGTGGCATATATATTATGTTCGCTGAAAAGACCCCAGAGGTTAAAACAACATTATAGTTAGGTCTTGTAATGTTTTAAAGACGACATTCACCAGTTATGCTCACTGAGCTAAGTATATCTTGCGGCCCAACAATGCAGTGCTTATGAACTCCTATCACATCACTCGTGACATGTAAATGACATCACTGATGCAAAACAAAAACTGTTCTTTCTCTGGAAACTGTAACCTAATGTACAACCACACAGTGGCGACTGCCAGAGTGTTTTAAACAAACAAAAAATATATATATATAGTGAGTGTTGGCATTTTGCTTTTGCACGTGTGCCTAAAAAATGCTCTACTTCAGTGCCTTTGCCGGTCAGGCTAATCTCTGCTCTCATTTCACTTTTTTTCTTTTTACTCTTGCAGTGGTTTATTTCTAAATTTTTCTTTTTGAAAAACTGTATACCACATTTAGATGGTGGTATTTTTAATTTTATTACTTCTACTCTTTTAATGTCAATTGCATATGCTTGCAAAAAAAGAATTCCTAATGCCAGACATATTGCCTTTGCCAATGCTTGCTTTTTTTCTAAATCTTACTCTAAACAGCATCTCCAATTAATTCGATCAGTGGTCCTTTTATATCAATAATGTTGTCCTCCATCGGTGAGTATAATTCTCCTGTAGGACACGATATTGGTAAATCATTTACTCCTGGAGGAATGACATCGGAGAAGAACCACTGTAGTTTGCACAACAGAGCTTAAATCGACAACACAAGTTATGCCTTTTCCCTAATGACGACTGTGGCACAGAAAAGAAAGACTGCCAGTTTCTTTGGTGACTAAAGATGAAGAGCAAGTGATGTTGCTAAATTATTACCCTGTGTAATGTTTATAATAATATGAATTAGTTATTTATATAATGCTGAGTGCAGTCTTGTTCTGGTAGTTAGAAATATGTTGTGTTGCAGTATAACGTTTATATTAATAGTTACAAATGTCCCAGAATATGTTTGAGATTCTCACTGTGAGTATTCTTAGTTAAAGTGGTGGATGATTTGAAATAAGGTATAGCCACCTTAAATAGCGAGTTTGAAAATCTTGTGAGCAAGATTTTTCAGTAAGTTGTTCAGTCTGTGGGTGCACAGCGTTAATAACTGGTGCATGTGCATTGAGTGCCTGGGGTGTGTAGCCTTTGATTCGCTTGGGAAGATGCAGCTAGAGTGCACAGTAAATATGATGTGCACAGGTCGTGTCAAATAAGTGTATTGTGTAGGTACATTCGAGACACATGCACAGTTTTCATCTAGTGCTTGGTCCTTCCTGTGGTGGGTGTACAGCATGAATCTGTGCACTGCACGGCAGATTATAGTACAAATGGGGAGCATTGAATATACTTTTGTGGTGTTGTGTTTGTGCAACAGTAAAGTACTAGTAGCAGGGCAGAAATTGGTTAGTGGTCCATGCGTGTTTATGGATTTCGCAGAGCATGCATGGTCGCTTGCACGACATTTTGTTTACATATGAGGGCACAGAGCTAATTGATCCTCTGCTTACCATTCATTGGCTTGATTGTCAGCCTTATGTGCTGGTCCTGTTTGTTAGCGTCTGCTCGCTTCACTTTCTGTTTCTGCTACCCTGGTTTTGCTCTGCACTGTTGCTTTCACCTCTAGTTTCCCGTGTTCATTCCCTTTTACTTTTCATCCTCTCTCCTTCTACTCTTTGGTGCAGTTTAACAACACCAGCAGGCCACAGGCTAGCATCACTTTTAATAATAATTTCAAAATACATGAATGACTTTAGACTATTACAATTATGTAATAACTTGCTTGTCTTGAAACAGAGTGCTTTTTTGGTACATGTTTCGCAATTTATAGGATGTCTGGGGCATGATTAAAATGTTTGCATTGTAACAATGTTTACCTACGATACTATACAATGACAAGCCATGTCATGCTATACTATACAATGACATACTGTACTATAACATGAAAGATCATACCATACCATTCTATAGTATACAATGACAGACCATATCATACAGTGGCAGGCCATACTATACCATACTTTACAATGATAGGGCATATCATTCCATTCCATACAATATACAGTGACATACTATAGGTTGACTGGCCATGCCATCCCATATAACACAATACCATACAATGACAGGCCATAGTTTACCATACTAAACAATAGCATCCCATATTCCATGACAGACCAGACCATACCATACTATATAATGGCCGGCCACATCACACCATACTATACAATGACAAATCATACTATACAATGACAGGCCATACCACCATACCTTACCATACTATACAATGGCAGGCCATAGCAAACAATCCTATAAAATGACAGATCATACCATACGATATACAATGATATACCATACCATGCTATAGAATGAAAGACCATACATACCATACAATACTATACAATGACAGGTCATACTATACCATACTAAACCATGGTATACCATACCATGACAGGCCACACCATACTATACAATGACAGGCCATGCCAT
This sequence comes from Triturus cristatus, assembly GCF_964204655.1. Lineage (NCBI taxonomy): Eukaryota > Metazoa > Chordata > Amphibia > Caudata > Salamandridae > Triturus > Triturus cristatus. Next base: position 980,807,118 of record NC_140579.1, on the reverse strand, counting down.
ACCATACAATGATAGGCCAAACCATACTACACTATGCAATGATAGGCTGTACCATACCATAAAATGACAGACCATACCATACCATATACAATGACATACCAGACCATAACATACTTTAAAATGACTTGCCATGCCATACTATATGATACCTTACAATTACAGTTCATACTACCATACATTCCAAATGACAGACTATTCGATACTAAACAGTGGCAGGTCATACCATACTTGACTATGATTGGCTATACCATGACATACTATACAATGACAGGCTATATCACAACATACTATTAAATGACATACCATACTATTCAATAACAGGCCATACCATACTATACATACCATACATTGACAGGCCCTACCATACCATACAATGACAGGCCATGCCATACTATAATAATATACAATTATAAGCCATGCTATACAGCACCATATATTGACAGGCCTTACCATATAATGCCAATATACACTTTACCATACGACAGACCATACTATACTCTGATAGGCCATACCATACAGTGAAAGGCCATACTATACAGTGACAGGCCGTGCCATACCATACTATACCATACCATACTATACCATACTATACAATGAGAGCCCATATTATACTATTTAATAACAGGCCATAGCAAATACTATTATATGATGACAGGCCATACCATGATATACAATGACTGGTCACACTATATAATGACAGGCCATATCATACATACCACACCATTCACTGACAGGGCAAACTATACTATCCAATAACAAGCCATAGTATATCATACTATATAATGCCATGCCATACCATACCATATAATATTATGACATACCTTATCACACAATAACATCTCTTACTCTACAATAACCAGCCATATTATACTACACTATGCTTCTTCAGCAAGTGGTTTGTGAGCTACCGGTAGTTCTCTAGCTACCTATAAGTAGCTCACTGTATGCAGCCAACCCTATTAAAAAAAGATGCTTTTGCTTGGTGGAATTTATGTGTATATACTAAATTTGACAAGCATACATTCGACATGAAAATGTTTGTATTTTCAGAACTCATAATCTGATGCTTGTAGAAAAATGCTTTACTTTGTAAAATACATTTAAAGCCAATAGTTCAGTGATAAATGGGGCAGTGTTGGGAAGACTTATTACAAATATTATTTTGGTACCAGTTTTATTTACAGCTGTGGTTAATTATTACCTACGTAGTGGCAATAGAAATTGATAAATACTTTTTTTTAAAATTATTATTATCCCCGCGCATATGAGGAATAAGACGTGGCAAGCCGCACCCCTGCCCATCTGGTAGCTACAGTGGAAGCAGCATGTTTGTTGAGATGAGTTTCCTGCAATAGGGCGACCTGTATATGATGATTGTCAAGGTATGTCAGTACCTGTCGCACCTTTTGAGGGTTATTAAGCCCTCTAACACTCCAACTTAACCACGATAATGTAGATGGTTTGGGATTAGTCATGTCATTCTATGATGTGTAGAGAAACGTACCATTGCCTAAAGAAAAGAGGATAGTGTAAACCCTGCTCTGCCAATGTGAAGGGTCCAAAGCTCTAAGAATGCAATAGTTATCCCCAACAAACCCTCCCACCCACAGCAGCATGAGAACCTTGCTGCGACTACCCTGCACCCCAACAAAACAGCATAGACACGATTGCATTTGTAGATCCTAAAAAAAAAACATGTGAAAATGCAGAAAACAGCATTACTAAGGCAACAAAGGGCGCCAGAACAAAAGGAAGAACAATGTGGGGAATACCCATACTGTGGGTCACTAGTAGCCATCAGCCCCCCGAATTAACAGGGTCGGTCAAGACCAAAGAGATAGGCTAACCAGCCAGCAGCGCATGAACAACAAACATGCCTTCATGCACGATCCCATCAAAGAGTCAGCGGTGAAGAGCAAGCAACCTGCAATCCCCAGAATATGTAACATTGGGTAGACGACCTAGAAACCAGCAGAACATAGTAAGTAATACAATAAAAGCCTAGGTAAAAGCCGAGAGCCACGTATTACCCTGTCAACAATTGGTTATCGTATACAAAAAGCCAGCAGGAGCCAGCGGGGACAGTGGAACTAAGCACAACTAACAATATGGATCTCACTTGTTCAGCCGTCTGTGTCCGAGTCAGCGCCCCTCTCACGCAGAGACTCCTGCCGCTCAATCCGCCGAATATATTGTAGGGCTTCTTTGGGCACTGTGAAGATGCGTGCCTTTCCCGCATGTTGGATCCGCAGACGTGCAGGATACAGCATCGCATACATGATATGTAGAGATTGCAATTTATTTTTGACAGTCTGGAATTCTCGCCGGGCCTGCTGTACGGCGACAGTGAAATCTTGGAAGAGTTCCACCTTCATGCCCTGATAGTCCAGGTTGCCCTTTTCCCTGGCCAAGTGAAGTGCTGTGTCGCGATCCTGGTAATTTAACAGTCTGGCTATAATAGGTCGAGGTGGTGCCCCAGGCACAGGGCGGGCAGCCAGGGAACGGTGCGCTCTCTCAACTATGAACACCTTGGAAAAACTATCAGCACCGAGGAGCGACACCAGCAGTGTCTCAACAAAGGATTCCATGGGCCAGTGTTGGTGGATTCTGAAATACCCATGATTCGAAGGTTGTTTCTATGGGACCGAGCCTCGATGTCCTCGTTCTTCGCACTGATCACCTCCAAAAGCTGCTTCATGGTGGTGCAGGAGGAGCTGACGGTCTCCACGCGATCTTCCGTAGTCGATATACGTTGCTCAGCCTCCGCTATCTGTGTGCCATGTTTATCTATTTTCGCCGCCATGGTGTCCATACGCAGGTTGAGGTGATCAATCTTTGCGTCAATAGAGTGCAAGCTCTGTTGCATGTTTAACATCAGGCGCTCTAATTTTGTAATCGATCCCGCCTCAGGATCTGGTTCCGTGTCTGAGGCATTAGGAGTCGGGGCTTTTGAAGATTTTTTGGCCTTGACTGGCAGCTTGCTTTGTTGTTTGTCCGTTCTCCCCATTATGGCTATGGGCCAGTGAAGTCAATGAGCAACCAGTGGAACGACAGTTTAGGTAGGGACTGACCGTCGCAGACCCAAGGCCCAGCCACAGGATGGTCGTGAGCGTGGACCCCTCCTCGTACGTGAACAATGCTATTCTCCCCACCAGACTGGGCAGCAGATGTCCGATAGCCACCCGGCTTAGCTGTAGCCTTCTAGCACAGACGAGTTGAATGTCAGCAAAGATGCAGCAGACCGGCACAGAGTAGGGAAGGGATTCAGATCAGAGAGCGAGAAATCATCCTACCACACAAGAACCAGGAGAACACAGTGCAGCAAATCCAGAGAGTGCACTCCAGAACGCAGCCAGCAGCACCCGTGAGCCAAATGAGCGCAGATACTGCAGCGTGGGCTGTAGGCCAGAGTGAGAACAAAAGCAGGCAGGCAGGTGTCCAAAAAGCAGAGGCCCAGCGCAGTCCAGCAATAGTGGCAGAGTGTATGTGATTACTCAGGCCTGCAGGATGAGAATCTAGAGTTCAAGAGTGAAAAGCCTCAGCAGTCAACCAGGTTAAACGGCACACTCCCAGGGCGCACAGCAACAGCGGGCATAAATATGAGCGCCACAGCGTTAAAAGCGGAATCAAATGCACACAGATGAGCAGCTAAATGTCAAGTGCAGCATACGTCACCCCAAACCTGATGTCCGGCGCCGGGCGTTGAACTTCAGCCATGCGGAGCAGAGTTGCAGTTGGAGCGGTGCCCGGTGCCGCTACAGGCCGCCTTCAGTGGGGGAAAGCGCGCCAAGAACGGAGATCACACCCAGCCGCCGCCGCACAAGCAGGGACGCCAGGTGAGCCCCACACGCAAGAGCGTTCCGGGCCGGTCGTAATAGCAGATATAGGCCCAGCAGCGCGGTAGGGATCCGGGCAGGCAGTCAAGGCACAACAAGGCCGCAGCTCCGGTAATGGTGGGCGCGGGAACAGATGAGCGAATTAAGAAGGCAGGCACAGCAGAAAGCCCCAGACGACGTACCTGCTCCGCCGAGCACAATATCCAAAGACAGGCGTTTCCAGTAGGCAACACAGCAGCAGGGCAAAGGAGAGGCCCGGCAGGGTAGCTCAGCAGAACACACCGGGGCCGCCATCTTGTACCACTCGGGGAAATGTTGCCGAAAGTGTGTCGCGGGTCGCTGAAAAGTGGCGGCAGCAGCCTCGGAGCACTCCGCTGTGTCCCAGAAGGCAGGATATATTGCTCACAGCCGCGGATGGCGCCAGTTAAGCAGGATATTAGTTGTATTGTTGTCTTGACCAGCAGAGCAGCACTAAAATGTGGCCATCTTGCTCTGGGCTCTCTAGCGCCTCCCAGAAATTGATAAATACTTTTTATATTATTGATGGTATTGAGGTGATCACTGCTGGCAATCTTGCATGGAATGGCCACTTATCTAATCCTGTCAAATATGCTCTTTATTACAACACTAATAACAGTAGCTCAGGATAATGTGAATTGAACATGAGTAGCTTGTGTTACAGAAAAGGTTAGAGACTACTGTACTATTTAAATGATGGGCCATAGCATACTATACATCCAATGACAGCTTATGCCATTCTATACTATACAATGACTGGCCAAACCATATCATACCATACAATGCAATATGCGACCATACCATACTGTGCAATAACAGGCAATAGCACACAATGCCTTACCATATATAGTGATAGGCCATGCCATACCATACAATCACAGACCGTACCAAACTATGCAATACCATATAATGACTGGCTATACCAAACTACATAATGACAGACCATGCCATACCATAGTTAACAATGAAATGCTATACCATACAATGCATAGTATACGATGACAGGCTATAACATACATACCATACCATGCCGTATTATAATACAGGCTGCGCCATACCATACTATACAATGATATGCCATACATTACAATATAATGACAGGCATACCATACTGTGCAAATATATTGTACAATCATAATATTCTATTTGATAATAGTTATCCTATAATCTTTTTGTTCAAAAGTTGTACAACATGACTAGAAAAATATTGACAAAGCCAATAGCTTGCATGTAGGCGAGACCTATCGGCTTTGCCAGTGTTTATTGTACATAGTGGTGATGTGAGTATTGAAAACAGCGAGTCAGGCTAGATAATGTGGCACACCGACCCCCACCCCACTTCAAAAAGACAGAAACATGCTTACCTGGTTGATGTGTGATTTGGAAAGGGAGTATATAAATCCACAGGGCTGCTGTCTTGGAGTGGTCTGACCTACCTCTGCTGCCCAGCATTGGGTGTGCATGTCTGACCCAGCACATTCATCTGCCGGTAGCGTCTACACTACAGATCTTTGCTGGCTCAGGCTGCTATTTTCTGCCTCTCAGGCCGAGGTTGCTATTTGCTGGACTTCATGCAGGACATTGTCCTGCGCACAAGAATGCCAAATTGAAGGTTTCATAGTAGAAACTTTACGTCAACATGTCAAGGTGCTGTTCTAAAACTTGTAGAACAGCAAGAAGAAGCAGTGTGTCAAGAAGGCTAAACCTACCAGGGCCTAGTCACAAAGTCATTCTGGACTATGGAATGTATCACTCTAGGAGTACTGTTACATAGTCTTATATCCTTTTTGAGTTGAACCCAAGTAATCTAAATGGGAATAAAATGGAAACATTCTGGGAATAGTAGTACACTTAATAAAATTGAAAGGAATACGCTTTCTATGCGCTTATATCAATACGGAGTTGGACGTTTCGGGGCTGGTTTACAAAGGCAGGTAAGTTTGTAAAAGAATACACATATGGCACTACTTTCAATCCCTTACTCATAAATACGTTTGTGAATCTGTCCCACAGAATGCACAATGGTCTGTGTTTTCGTGCTAGGGCACACAGCTATCGAGCTCAGCAGAATGTCACGCCATGTTTCACTATATTGTGTATTTTACTTTGCTGTTTATCTTTAATGCAAGATCACAAGATGCTTATGCTTGGCTTTGCGCTGTTCAGTTCTGAGACCTGCCCTCTAACGGGCAATCCTTGCCAGTCAAGTCATGTGGCGCCTCCCAACTTCTGTGGCGGGAGAGCACGCTCGAAGGCTTCTTTCACTGTCTCCGAATACTCAAGGGCTCTTTACTGCCTTTAAATTCTCCAGAGCCCAGGACCTGATACCTTGTCATGCTTGGGTCATGTCTCGAGCACGTTGCACATAATTGATGACGGGGGACCGGAGCGGTACATGAGAAGCTCGTACCTCAGTCCGCTCTTCACACTCTGCTTTCATCCAGTGGATAAACAGCCACGGTCTCCTCCTCCTCCCTCGTGCGTGCTCACATTTAACCAACGTCTCCTGAGCGGTGAGTCATAGGAGACCATGCGGGCAACACCCATTGGACTCAAAGGGCTTCTGCCCCACCCGTCGAGTGTGGCAGCCCGGGATGAGACAGCTTCCCGGGCGCACACACACAGCCGCACCCGAGCACTTCACAGGTCTTTAAAAGACCATTTGCATGTTAATGAGGCCTTGCTGTTGTTTCACCCCTTCTAAGAGCCCCTGCAGCTCCACTCTGCCTATTGCTTAAAGATTCAGCCCCCCCCCCCCGAAATTTTTTCTTAGCCCCACCCCGAAATTTGGCTCTAGTTGCGCCTCTGTAGGAGACACATTTTCACTGGAGATATGAGGGAACGAGGGTCTTAAGAATGCGGGGGCTTTGGTGCTCAGTGGCGTCAGGGCGTTGCCCCCCTATATTTGGCCCCCCAAGCCCTGAATTTAATGTAAATAATTGCAGTCAATTAAATGTTTTCGTTTCGGCCGCGGACGCTGAGTATTCATTTTTTTTTTTTTAATCAGCTGCGGGCCGGGTTGCTTGCATCGTGATGAGTGGGTGTGGCTTTAAGATAATTGACATGCAATCTGGAATACAGGCTCACTTAATCAACACACGTTCACTTCGAAGTGTGCAAGCCAGGTTGGCCGACTGCCTTTCCGTGGCCAACCCGACATGCTCATTAGACTGGCCTCTCATTACTTGTGCATAGTGAGGGGGGGGGGGGTGGGGGTGGATCCCAGCCGCAGGCCCCTGCACTCGGAATGAGCGCTGGGTTCACCTGCTCGATCCAATCCTGGTCTGCTCTCATCAAGAGGGCAGTGTCTGGATTGGCCAGGGCTCGCAGTTAGGCCCGGTCCTCCTGCACACGAGTCAACGCGGGGTGGGGAGTTTAGGTCCATGAAGCACATGGCCAATCACTGCACGGCTCAAATGTGAAACCGTGCAGTGATTGGCCATACTGTCCCCTGCTGTTCCCTCCCTCTCTCTGCGTGCAGCGTCACTAACGGCATTGCAGGAGAAGGAGTGGTGGAGAAGTGTAGTGGTTCCAGGCAAGTGTCTTCCTGGCAAGAAGACCGCTCTCCGAGATGGCGTGAGACTCTCACCATGGTGTAAAAAATGTAGGAGGGAATTTGTAAGATGTACTTTTCTGAGGCTGTTTGTGAATTTTTTTAACGAAAGATGAAAATGTCTTTTTGAGTATAAGTAATATGTTACTATTGTAAAGATGAGGAAGCCCGATTTTCTAAAAGCTAGCGCAGGTGCTATTTAGAGTTCTTGGACTCAGATCTCGGTCTGACATGCTGTCATTGATAATATTTTCAGGCTTTGCTGCCTTTAACTAACTCACATGGGTCATTTTGATTAGACAATCTGTGCGTGGCATAATGGCTTTTTGTGGGCAGTGCAGTCCTGATTGTGGGGATGTAATATGTTTATTGTGTGACATGACATCCCTGAAGTTTAAATGTTCGTTTTTTAAAAAGGGCATTGAAAGATCTCCCCTGCTGTTTTATGAATTACAATTACTTACTGCGTCACACAGTCCACTACGAGTTACCAAATGGCGGTAAAGCCGGGCGGGCTTTCTGCACACTGCCGTCTCACAAAGTAATCAGACTGCAAACTCAAGGTCAAAGCGGGCCTCAGCTACTCGCCATTGCAAAGTTAAGGAGCATCATAGTAAAAAATCAATTGTGGTATTTCAAATACCAAGAATAAGGATGTTTCTATTTTCCTCTACTGCACTCACTTCATCAAGTGTTCTGTCTGTGTTTGTCCAAAAAAGTAAGTAAGGATCGGGAGCCGGATGGATCTGTAAAAATAAATGCAGTGAAATAGCGTTTCACAACTAGTATGATGCTATGTGATGTGTGTAAGTCTTGCATTATGTGACCCTCTGCTCAGGCCTGTCACGATAAATTACAGGTTAACTTAAGCTCGGAGCGGGCATCCGAGACCTCGCCTTTGTAAAGGCCATCATTGTAAAAAATCAAATATCGTGATGCAGCGCGGAGTGCAAAATCCCTCCCTACTGTCACGGACCAAATGATCTCACACACACACACACACTATCCATACATTCGCTGGCGGGGCCCATAACACCAACAGACACTCACCATTAGTCCGTGCGAGAGGCGATTATCCTTCCAAGCGCTGAATAATGAGGGAGGAAGATACCACTTTACCCTAATGAACAATAAACCTACAAACCCTTCTTGTACTCATTAGGCCCTAGATTCCACATTTGGTACTCCCCTCATAACCGGGACGGATCTGTTAGTTGTAGATTTAGTGAACTTCTATCACTCTAATTAACCTTTTCATTAACACATTTCAATGAATAAACAACCCAACTCATTTCTGTAGATGTTCAAATTCAATTTTATATTAATATTGCAGATTAAAATCATTCATTTGATCAAGTTGCCATTCATATTCACCTATTCTGGCTAAAGTCGTCCTCTATGTCAAATTTTGTAGTCTCGCAAATCTATGCCCATCAATTTTAGCAAATTCAGTTCATCAGGAGTTTGGGCATTAATTCAGTCCGTCAAAAATTCAGGCTAACAGCTGTCCTGCAGTGTCACCGTCCTCTCCGTCAGCATATCATCAGGAAATCGAAGGAGCGACAACGTAATTACCTCTCTATTCTACCATAATTTATAGTAAAATTGATGTTAACAAGTATCAAAATTTGGGCATCCGAGTTCGCTGATTGGACAATCAGGGATCATCCTTTTGGGTTCTTACAAAAGTGTCTTTTGGGTTATGACCCTTGCCAGTTCCGGTTCACACAACAGTCTTTGTTCAAAATATTTGGCTGATGTCCCAGGCTGTCCTTGGAAGGTACATGTTCATCTGGGGTCAGGTCCAGGCCACAGTTGCTAGCGGTGACGCATGCGCACTTCACCCAGAACCTTGAGCAATGGAGCCGGTTTCATCGGATACAGGAGTCAGCCATTTTGTGGCCACTCGAAATGGTCAACTTAAGCAAAGAAACACAAAAACGTAATTAATACATAGAAATGACTAATTAAATGTTATTCCCTCGCTAATACCCATATGTGTGTGTATTTATCTAGCCAAAAGCAACACTCAATGCGGTTTATACTTACTAAATAAAGCACAAATCATAATTACATCACAAAAGCGACATATATCATGCAATGTTCTAATTATCTATCATTAGTATGCATACGAAATTTAGTTCACGTCATTAATTAGGCCATGCAGATGCAAATCCCACGTGTATTTCGGTCATTAATAAGGCTGATTAGTTATTTCCACATCACTCCAAACCATTAGTACGATTTATAATTAATTAATTAATCGAATTAATAAAACGACATGCAAAATGGGGTGGGTTTACAAATTTAAGTATTACCCGCTCCAGCAATCGCAGGTCACGAAATTTGTGTTTTCTTCACATAGTCATACTTTTACTACTGGACTGCAGTGCCCCGAGTGTTTTTTGCGTGTGTTGGTCCTGGCCGAAAGGCAGCAGTTTAAAATGATTATGTATAGGGATTCTGATCTGGTGTTTCATAGCAACTGGTTTGTGCTGTGCTGCCTGTGTGCAGTGTTGTTGAATTATCTGACCCAGAGGTCAGGCCTGCCCCTAAATGAAAAGCCATAGTCACAGGGAAGGCAAGCAATGCAATCATAAGAGCAGTGCATGTGGCGCTACTGCAGCATGGCACATGTTTAAAAAAAATCAGCAATGTTGTGCACACTACCGTCTCACCAAGGATATCTATCTTTCTGTTTAACCTTGCACACTACCACTAAACTGCCTTGCAGTGCACAATGTGTTCTTTCTGTTTTGTTCTGGCCGAAAGGCAGCAGTGTGATTTGATTAAGTATCGGGATTCAGATCGGCGTGCTTAACTGCAGTGAAATAGTATTTAGTAACTAGCCTGTGGTGGTATACCTGCGTGTAGTGTTGGATTATGCGACTCTCAGTTTAGGCCTGCCCCTGAATGAAAGGCCATAAGCACAGCAGGCAAGGCAAGCAATGAAGGCAATACATAGCAGCTCATGGAGCGCTGCCTGTGCACGTATTAAAAAAATCAGCAATGTTGTTGATATTGTGGCAATGTATGTAGATTGTCTGTGTGATGTGGCATCAAAGGAAAGGTGCCTGGGCTAATTCCTTCACCAAAGTAGTTTAAAGGTCTGTGTTTAAGTCTTAACAAATGAATTAAGTCTGAATAAAACTACCGAAAGCAGGCACTTAGGTCCAAATTCAAGCAATAAATACAAACCATTTGTCAGCACATAAATACCGGGCCTGGTAACAGATGGAAGGACATATGGATTTGGGCTGTAGTCTGCACTGTGTAAACACTGAGAAAGAAAATCCATTATATGAAATGAATCTCTTTATTGGTGCCATCATAACTAAAGTTTGTTATAAAGAGAAGCAAGGCTTCTAACATTCAGTTTAATACATATCTAATTACAACATGTTAACATGTTGCTCGAACCATAATGTACATTTTAATTTTGCAATACCCACGTGTTCGCTTGTTATTACATAATCATTATTGTAGGAAGATTTTCAGCTTTAAGTGCCAATCAGATGCAGTGCAGAAAGTGACAACTGTGTCCAGGTAGGATAATTGCAGACCTTGCTTGTTGCAATGTACAATTAGAATTTATAAACTACACTAACCTTTGAACAAATGTAATTCACTAATATATGGAGTATCTTTATGTATTTCAAAATTTTAAGTTTCATTTTCACAATTGCTTTATACACATTCTTAGTTTCTCAAATTTGCTTGAAAATGCACCATTTGTGCTAAAAAAAAAAAATTCTACAGGACGACCCCCCCCCTTCCCCCCCGAACCCATTTTATGACAGTCTGTCGAGCTCACTAGCTTGCCAAGTGGCACTCCATACAAACTTTTACGCCCTACCACTTTCAAATGTCACCAGCCGCCACTGGACGGAAGGGAGGTAGGCGTCGTTGCTCCTCTGTTCCGAAGAAGGTCGATCCTGCCCTAGCCCCCGTACAACAATTTAAAGCACGCCTCTGCTCTGTTTTAAAGCCGAACCCACTGTCGCGTCCTCACTCCGATGGAAGACCGCATTTAACACGCTCTTTCCTACAAGCAAGTCGGCATCTCCCATCAGTTCCCGATTTTGCACCACCGGTGTCCTACCGAGGGCAGCTGTTAACCAGTTGTCCGTGTGTTTATCAGCAGGAGGCAAAACGCAAGTTGATCGTTCTTAAGGAAATGACTCTCTGCCTTCCCCAACTTTTAAAATAGTCTTGAAAGCAGTCTTCGTGCTCTCCGAACGCAGTTGTCAGCAAGCATGCATGCTGTGTTGTGTAGGGCAGTTGAATCATTGGGCCTCCTACTTTTTTTTTTCTTTTCTTTTTTTTTTTTCTTTTCTTTTTTAACTCGTGGCACCCGGCCGTTCTAAGCATTTCTAGTTTTACATCTGTGCCCTGAGTTTCTCGGTGGTGTGAAGTAGGGTCTCTGCACCTTTCAGTTGGTACTGCTGGAGCCCTGACACATGCAAATTGTTTCCTATGGGTAGTTGGGTATGCCTGTTCTCCGATGTTGCTATCGCAATTTGTGTCCCTCTCCATAGGTAAAGGAATACTGCAATGAAGGATGCTGGATCATTAATAGTGAAGATAGCCTTTATTGCAGTCGAAGAGCTGAACCAGCATGCAAACAGCTCCAATCACAGAAAGTAACTGAACATACATAACAAAAGATACATTCCATAATGACCTAAAACATTCTAACATGAAACTCCTAACTTACATCATAAAGAATCTTGATCGAGCGAAAGCACTAAGAATGAAAACATAACACATCCCCCTTTCTCCTAAATAATAAATACAAGAGAACTACAAAAAAATAAAGAAAATTAAAATTAAAAAAAAATAATTCTAAAAGTTTATACTTTAATACAATACATAAGTACTATTCATCACTATATTGTTGCTACTTGTTGCTAACAATGTAATCTTTCAACCAAGAAGGCACCATCTTCCTCCTTAACGAATGACAAAGAGAATTCGGTTCATCATTCGAAGAGGAGGAGGAAGAAGAAGAAGTAGGAAATGAGGTTTCCAAGGTAAATCCTAGCTAACCTTGCTGAAGCCGTGATTGCACCTTCAGTAGTCAGAATTTTTACTAATGGCTTGTGATCGCAACGAGGGATGCATGGTTTTCCCCAAATAAAGGACTTGAAATGTTCCAATGCCCATGCACAGGCTAGTGCTTCCCTTTCTATAATTGGGTACTTCTCCTCACATGGAGACAAAGACCTGGATGCGTAAGCTATAATATTTTCTCTGCCCTGACCGTTAACTTGTGACAACACCGCACCAAGGCCCTTGTTGCTAGCATCAGTAGTATTTACACTATTTAGCAGGGGATCAAAACTGTGGAGACATGTTGCTTTTGCAATAGCTTCTTTGATGACTTTAAAGTCCATGTCAAAAGCCTGTGACCACACAAATGCACATTTTTTTTAAAGAAGTTGACGAATATTGTACGTTTTAGTAGCAAAATTTGGTACATATTTGAACAAAATTCCGCCATGCCTAAAAAAGATCTAACATCCTTACTAGAAGGTACGGGAGCCTCAGACATAGCCGAAACCAAAGAAGGTTTCGGTTTCACCTCCTGTTCGTCAATAACGTGACCTAAATAAGTTACACTTTTTTGTGCAAATTTGCATTTAGAATGTTCTACCGTAAGGCCTTTACTCTCTAAAATGCTTATAACTTTTTAAAGTCTAGATAGATGTTCTTTCTCATCACAGCCAAAAACAAGAATGTCATCCTGAAAAAACATGACGCCTTGCTCTTCTTTAAAAAGATGGAACATCAAGCGTTGAAAAACAGCCGCGGCTGAAGCTAATCCGAAGGGCATGCGTTTATATAGAAAACACCCAAAGGGAGTGATGAAGGATGTGAATTTCATTGATTCAGAGGACAAGGAGATCTGATGATACGCAGATGACAGATCTATGGTGGAAAACCATTTAGCATTGTTTAAATTTGAGACCATCTCGTTAATTTTTGGTAACGGACACTTATCAACAACAATATTGTCGTTCAGATATCTCAAAACTACACAGAGCCGAATTTTGCCATTACTGCGTCTTGCTACGACGATCGGGGAAACCCAATCCGAAGCTTCAATAGGTTCAACAATGTTATTTGATACCAATTTATCCAATTCTTTGCTAACCTCATCCCTTACCAAAATAGGAATATTCCTGCATTTATGTATTTTGGGAGATGCATCTTGTTTAAGAATGATTTTGTGTTCAAAGCCTTTAAGGTTACCTAGCACGTTGCTGAAAACATTAGGAAATTCCTTTAAAATTCCTTTGCTGACTATGTTACTATCATCAACAACCAACACTTGTTCTTTACTGTTGGGGTCTAAAATTATATGTAACTGTTTTTGGACAAACCAGCCGAGAACTGGTGGTTCTTTTCTTTGAATATACAATTTCCCCCTACACTCTCTTCCTTTGAACTTAACAACAGGTTCACAGCAATTCCTCATTAATTAAAGTCGAAAGTTATTGTGGGTTCATCCGCTCTTCGACATCCCGTCACCAGTGTAATGAAGGATGCTGGATCATTAATAGTGAAGATATCCTTTATTGTAGTCAAAGAGCTGAACCAGCACGTAAACAGCTCCAATCACAGAAAGTAACTGAACACACATACAAAAGATACATTCCATAATGACCTAACACATTCTAACATGAAACTCCTAACTTATATCATAAAGAATCTTGAGCGAGCGAAAGCACTAAGAATGAAAACATAACAAATACTCACCCTGCGGCGTGGGACAAAACATCCAGGACCAAATCGATCGACACAAGTGCCTGGAGGTGATTCGGCTTGTTTTGGCGGTGTTGAAGTGCATTCACTAAGTACCTGCAGGTTGCAGTTAGCTAGGCCTTAACTTTGAAGCACTTTGCTCCTGGCAAGTCCCTGCAGAGTACATCAAAGGGCTAGGATACTAGGGATAAGTTCCCCTATCCTTGGAGGGAGACCACTCCGACTACCAATGCTCCAGCAGGATACACGTCTGCCCCACCGTTGGGAAGGAAAGCGCCCACTTACCAATCGCAGGCCGGTGCAGGGGCTCCACCCACACCCCCAAGCAGATGAATGGGAGAGGTGATGAATTTAAACTCCTGCCACCTGCCGGAACCCTCTCTTTGGTTCTGGAGTGCGAGTGTGAAAGGTGTCCTGCAAGGCGATATATTACATACAGTACCCAGGGGCGCAACAGCTGTGTGCCTGTTTTTTGTGCCCTTGGGGATCTGTAGTCTATAGAAGGGGCCACAGATGCTTGTGTAGTCCGTTCTGTAACACTGAGAGTGCTTGCGTAGAGGTAGCAGAAGCGCTCCCTTGAGAGTCTTCCCTCATTTGCCTGGGGGCCTGCCCCTGTGTAAATGAGGGAATAACTTTGCCTCTTCATATACACCTCATGCAGTGCTCTATGGCCAAGTTTGTTCTCAAATCTAATTTTTGCCTTCCAAAGACTGGTACAGGGAAAGGGAAGCAGGTATGCTAGAGATCTTGCCACAATAAGTTATTCTGAAGTTTGCAAAGTAGTTGGGCGGACACCAGCTTTATTCCTAATTGTACATATATTCATTTTTTGCTCATGGTTAATTTCATGTGAAAATCTTAGTCCGTTCCGTTCTTTTAGATATAGCCTTATTGGTATGTTTGGCCTGCATGCTAACATCCACACAGGCTAAGCATGACATATACTTAATTTACTTTTCCATTGATTTAAGTTGCTTAACAATATAGATTGCGTACCTTCGATGTTTCTAGGCATATCTTATTTTCCCTGGTTAAGGTCCAGGTGTAAACCTCCTGATAATATAAACTGGTACAATTCTAATTGTTCAAAAAAATTGTTTCAAAATTAGCACTTATTTAAGGATATTGCTTTCCTTCTTTACCTTCACAAAGTGGCCATCCTACACACACTCTGGACAAGCTGTCTTGAAGCACTGCAGGAACAAGCGCTCCAGTCCTAACGTTTGATTCAATCTGTTAAGCAACATTATGATTTACAATGTCCGACTCCGTTCTGGAGGCTGCGGGCAGACAGGTGTTACTGGGCCACAACCGTGGAGGTTGAGGCCTTTACCATTGCTATCCTGGGGTGTGCCCTACTAGGGCTCTGCAAACTTGTCCAAGTACAACCCCTGCTGCACTTGACTCTCAGTAGTAGCGAGGATGAGCAGACACCGGTTTATCAGGGAGGTTAGTGTAGTAGGGATTACCGAGGATCAAGAATCAATAATACCCCGTTCCTCCAGGATGTATGTCATTACATCGCATACCAATACCACGCGTGCCATTACAACGCGGGTATTACTACGCAATGTCAATGACGACATGGCATTACATCGCAAAATTTTACCACGACTATGCTTTTACCACGCATGCCATTACAATGCAAAGGCTTTTACCTCGCATGCCATTACAATGCAAAGGCATGTGTGGTAAAGCTATACTCGTGGTTAAAGTTTGCAAGGTAAGTGACTCTACCCTACCCCTGCACAACCCTCCCCCAACCCTCTCCCTACAATAACACTACACTACCCTGCACGACCCCCCGACACTACCCTAAAACACTACACTACAACACTACCCTAAAACACTACACTACACTACCCTAAAACACTACACTACAACACTATTCTAAACCACTACACTAACACTACCCTAAACCACTACCCACACTACACCCACCCCTACACTACCCTAAAACACTACGACACTACTCTAAACCACTACCCACACTACTCCCACCCCTACACTACCACTAACCCTAAAACACTACCCCTAGCACGACCCCCTACACTACCCAAACACCACTACACTACCCTAAACCCTAAAACACTACGACACTACCCTAAACCATTACACACACTACTCCCACCCCAAGCACAATCACCCTTACCTCTCTTTCCTCGTGGTTACTCTCCAGCATCAACGCCTCTGCTCACGGTTCCTGCTTCCTGCTTCACGTCGAGGGGCAGTGCACGTCGTTGTGAGGAAACGGAAGAGCCTCTGATTCCTTACAATGAGGTGGATCGGCATTACATCGCATGCGTTGTAACAGCGCATGCGATGTAAAAACACACGTAGTGATGGCTACGCGTTGTTACATTGCATGCGTTGTTAGACATGCGATAATGGCATTGCGGGGAAACAGCCGCGTTGTAATGGCTGTTTCCCGTTCCTCCAGCAGCGCAATAAGATCAATGTCCAACCCAGTTCTTCTCTTCATAGAAAAGACAAGTACTTTATTACGCAGAAGACATGGAATTTCACCACACAATCAATAATGCACGAAAAGCTGGTTCACAGGTGTACGTCTTTGTGCTCCAGTGTCCTTTGCAGACTAGGCCACCTGCTTTTGGCATTCCCCTCTCAGGTTTAGCATTTGGAGCACTCAGTGTCACGGGTCTATTTCTATTCAGTCTCTCACCAAGTTCACAGTAGCAGCACAGGGTTCCATTCGGCCCTCCCATGGCAGTGTGATGTTACCAGCAACAGGAGCCTCCAGATGGCATTTAGCAATCTTCTCAGGAGATGTGTGGCAGCTGGCCGCCCCACCCATTACTCAGAGGGCCGCTGCTGGACTGGAGGCTTTTGACTGGGCCCCTCTTTCAAGTGGGAGCTGCAGATTGTGGTTCACTTTGGTGCACATGGTGCCATTCACTTCAACGCTCCTGTGCTGTGTTTCCCAAACTGTGGGTCGCAACGCACTGGTAGGTCAATAAATAAAGATGCCTTAAAATAGTGTCACAATTGCAGCGCTTCAAAGACAAATCTCAAATGTCAGGCTATGTCTTCTGGCCAATTGCTGCTTATTTTTTTCAACTTTGGATTGGTGTTTGCAAACTTCTCATTTTGCAATAAGAGAAAGAAAAATAAAGTGAATTATGTGGCAATCTTGTTGTTGCGTTACAGAGAGTCTGAAACTAAAGGCTGTAGGATGTTATTTTTTGTAACATACAACAAAATGTAAATACCTGTAAATGAAGTGTACACATTCAGCAGTCAGGAAAGCAAAAATGAAGCACATGATGGAAGCTAAAATTATACTAGGACCAAAACAAATTAAGATACTTTACATGGTGATGCACAAGTGATAAATATTCCCTAAAACCTAATTGGTGATGACCTTGGTTCTTCATGTGGCACCCCATGTGCATCTCTGCGGTCATGTAATCTTATGGATGACTGTGACCCAACAACACCCTTGGCAGTGCTGTGGTCATACAGTTCACTTGTGAGACACATGGGCCACCAAGAGGTTATTATCCTGTGTCCAGTTTGGCTTCCCTCACAGGCACACTGCTCCTAGCAGCTACAATGGGCATAACTGATGAATGTCTCACTGCCTGACCTGTCAGTACCACAAGTCTGTCGCCACACTTGCTTAGTGTGTCTGTATCAAACAGACTGTACACTTGGGTCAATTACAGCAGTCCTTTCCCATATCCATTTCGCCTGCATGGTTGGCACTTCATCCCTTGTTCACTGGTAGGATATCTTGACACGCAAGTCCGTCCTGTAAATTCTCCTTCAAGTTGGAGTGCAGGAGATGTTCCCTTGTGTATGTGAAGTTATCTGTCCGTGTAATACAAACTGTTGGCTGTGTAGTAGTTCCTGAGAACTCTGCTTGAGAACTGCCTCTTTGGTAGAAGAGACCACAACAATTAACTACCATGGGTCTTTACCGCGCATCTTTATACTGGTCTCGCAGACGGTGGATGTGTGTACCTGGTCTACTTCCTTGTGATCGGTTTGGGCTAGTTCCTCTTTCATGTGTCATGACCAGGCCACCTTCCAGGGTTGGCCTCTCTGCAAGGATGCTCTGCCCAGCAGGATAGTCTCCAGGTGGAGGGCCCACCACAGAAATCAAAAGAGGGGAGACAAGACTGCACCCAGCTATTTCTGACCCCTTCTGTTAGAGATCAGGAAGAGATAAATGATCTGTGCCCCTTCAAAGGGCTTCTTTCCCTAACAACAGATATTGAAGGCCTCCCCCCATATTCCCTACCAGCTATCGAAAGGCAGCTTCACATAGCCATTAACAGCCTCATGTATCGGGAAGAGCTGTGGCACTTAAACAAAAGCCTGTTTCCTCTTTCTTCACCATAACGTCTGGTGCTATCCTCTTCTCCATGGAGGAGATGTCAGTAATACACATGTGCTATCTGGAGAAAGTAACCTTTCCTAAATCTTTAACTCTGGTCAAGTCTGTGGGCTTCCAAAATGGAACCTGCAGATCTGTATCACTTGTGCACAGCACGCTATCACACAGAGTGTACACACACAGCATATGGCATGTCACATTCAGGATTCCGTGTTCGTTGTGAGTAGTGGAACTTTATATGACTAGGCCTGTAAGCATGCATTTGTGTCTCGCAGATAAAGGCATTTCACTACAGTTCACCAACCATGGTATGCTGCCGAAACTATGCTCCTTGCATGTAACCCGCATAAGTGACAGTAAGTGAAGTGACCGTCGCCAGATGGATGAAAAACAGCTGCCTACAACTAAACACCAACAAAAAAGAAGTACTCATCATGGGCCCAAACCCCGATGCCTGGAGCGACACTTGGTGGCCCCCCACCCTCGGAAACCCGCCAACCCCCACGGACCACGCACGCAACCTGGGAATCATCCTGGACTCCGAGCTCAAAATGGACCGCCAAATCAACTCCGTCTCGTCTTCCTGCTTCCACACCCTCTGCCTCATTCCTAAGACCTTCAAATGGATCCCCCTCAAACACCGAAAGACCGTCACTCACGCCCTGGTCACCAGCAGACTCGACTACAGCAATGCCGGAATAAACAAAAACCTCATCCGCAAGCTACAGAACATGCAGAACGCTGCCGCAAGACTAGTCCTCAACCTGCCAAAACACTGCCACATCTCTTAGCACCTGCGCACACTCCACTGGCTCCCCGTTGAGGCAAGAATCACTTTCAAGATACTCACCCAACACATACAAGGCCCTCCACAGCACCGGACCAGCATACCTGAACAGCCGACTCAAATTCTACGCACCCCAAAGGACCCTACGATCAGCCCAGATCTCCTACGCTTTGGTCCCCTGCACCAGAAAGACCAGATCGGGAGGCCGCTCCCTCTCCTTCCTCGCGGCCAAAGCATGGAACGCCCTTCCGCTCCACCTCAGACCGACAACATCGCCTCCCATCTTTGCAAGAAACCTCAAAACCTGGCTCTTCGACAGACCCCCTCCTTGATGGAATGGAACCTGCAAAACCCCCGCTCACCCCTAGTGCCTTGAGACCCTTACGGGTGAGTAGTCGCGCTTTAACAAACCCCTGATTGATTGATTGATTGATTGATTGACAGTGATCCCCTCACTATGAGAATGCCCTTGGTGTGCCCTTCCTGGTTCAGGACTAGGTCCCGAACCTGTTGTCAAAAGACCGGGTTGATGTCGATGCACGCACTCCGGGTTAGCGTGTGGCATGGCCAGAAATAAAACAAGCATTTGCAGTGCAATATGTCTCTCATTTACGCAACTTTAAGCTATTGGCATTGTAAATGACAATGCCTTTTTATTTCTGTTTTAAAAATGAAAACATAAAAGGTATTGTCATTTACAATGCCAATAGCTGAAATGTGTGTAAATGCGAGACCTATTGCATTGTACAACAAGCATTTCTACTTACCCATAGAAGTGAAATCTGAGTCCGTGGCAACCAGCAGCTGCGATCAGATGCCTTCTTCCAGTTTCGAGGGCTATGGGGATTGAGGGGTGGGGGTGAGGGGGTGGGGTTGTGGTAAAAAAAAAAAAAGGCGTAGGGCCGCTATTGGCTGCTTCTCCAGGGGTAAATAAAGTGTGCGGCTGCTATAATGAAAGCGTGCCATGCTTGCAAAATAAACAAGTAAATAATACAGACTAAAAGGAGCTGCCACTAGGCTCGACCTAAAAATCTAGGGGTTAAGGAGAGCTCAAAAGCTGCCTGGCCAGTTGTACCAGCCCTTCAGTCAAAAAGTTGTGCGGTCTAGTTTTAGCTCCCAAATGACCTTGTCCTTGTGACCTTGTGCAAACTGAGGGCCTGGGACATACAATCTGTGGGTTGGTGACAGAAAAGTGGGACACATTGGTCTGAAGTTCAGAGTCCGCTGTGGTAATTGGGGAGTATTGATTGGGGCGCAGAAAGAAGGATAGACATTATAACGGAAACTGTAATTTGACCGACTGCTCGCTTGAATGCAAATAAACGTGCGAACATTCAAATGGCTTAACTATGAGAGTCTCTTAGCACTTCAACCTTGACCAACCATTTCAAAAGAGCGGCTTTATGTACATATACACAGAGACTAAACAACCATATTGTGGAAATGTGCCTTTCAATGAGCACACCGGTGCAGGGGTCACCCTTCTCTCTCCAAGGGTCCTTAGACCAACAAAATAGATATTGGCACTGAAGCTGGAATTCTAATAACATGTTTATTACTCACGCATGAGTGAGACTACATCCAAACAGCACTCTAAAGTGCTGCCTGAGGTAGTACATTAAAGTCACAGAACACAGGCCTTATATACAGCTTTTTCTGCACTGGTAAGCATGTGGATACACATAGAAAGTACAGGCCTACAGAGGAATAGTTACCGACAAACATGGGCAGATGGGAGATCACTTAGTCGGGGAGGGGGAGCAGGAGTGCTTATGGCAGCAGTAAGAGATTGACAGTTGAGTCTGAGACCAGGTGTTCTGGCAGCTACAAACTCTTAGCATGTATATTGCTTTTAGCTGAGTCAGGAAGTCAACTAAAATAGACAGCACAGACAGGGAAAAAGGCGAGCATCAGAGGATGGGAGAATTACAAAGCCAACAAAATTGATGCCACAACCAAGATGTCTTCAGCTTATGCTAACGGAAATTATTCCAGATTTCCACTGATGACCCTTTTAGCATATGCTGAAGACTTCTTCTTATGCTTCTGAAGGAATACGAAAAATATCACTGACATCGATCTGCATCATTTCATTAATTTCTTGATCACTTGCTAGTCAGGCATTTACATTCTTAACATTCTGTTTAGTCGGTATTCTCGAGGTGCAAGTAGAAACACAAAGGGAACAAAGCATCGGGCCGCATTGAATACATACAATATATAACTGGTTGTGGTAGCAATTACTTGGAAAGAACAACCAAAAATTAGAATAGCACAATCCACACTGTATGATTGTTAAATGCCTTAATCAAATTTAATAGTATCTCCAAGGAGGCATTTAGAATGCGATTCAAAGCATTTCATATTTTGGCAACACAGTTGCTCCAGTATGTTGCGATGCAAAAATACAGTGCTCTTAGTGATTAAAGAGGGAGGAGAAGTGGGTAGAAAGTGGTGGATGAGTGAGAAAAGGACAAGGAAAGGATGTCGTGACATATATACATCATTTGTACATAGTACAGGACCTTTCTGATGGATACATCTGCCAGTGGATTTCTCACCTTGTGAATATCCCCTGCGCCAGCAACATTCGGAAACTTTTGTAGCAGTCCACGCCGATGGGGTCGAAGATGACGTCACAGAGACACGGCTCCGCTCGCGACTCCGCTGACGTCACCGGCTCCATAAGAAGACCTCGTCGGCGTGATGACGTCAGTTCCCTTTTTTCCGCGCCGTCGACGCCAACGGATTTCGGGAATCGTTGCTAGTAGCTTCACTTGTTACTTTGTGTTTATTCTGATTTTCTCTGTTTTTCATTGAAAAATGTCGACGAGAAAGTCTGGGTTCAAGCCTTGTCGTGAATGTGGCAAGCATATGTCTATCAGCGACCCGCACGACGATTGTGTTTGGTGTTTGTCTTCAGACCACGATGTGGAAGGCTGCTCGAGTTGTAGGAAGATGAGCTCGAAGGCGCTTAAAGAAAGAGAGGCGAAACTCTTCATCGCCAGAATGAAGAAGAAGGAGAAAAGAGGAAGAAGGAGGTCTGGATCCAGATCGAGGTCGAGGTCGAGGTCGGCGTCCAAGTCGACTTCGGGGCATGCTTCAAAGAGTAAGAAGCATAAGATGAAGAGGAGGCATTCCTCGCATCATCATTCAGATAAAGGTTCGGCTCCGAAATCGAAGTCGCCTGCTCGACGTCGGAGAGAGTCGGTGTCTCCTTCTCCGGTCCCGGCTTCACCTCCAGCTCCATCTCCAGTGGCTTCGCCGGCTCCGGCTGAATCTCCGGTGCCGGTGTCATCTCCGACGCCGGTTCCATCTCCGGCTCCAGCAAGTCCTCCGGCTCCGACTCCAGTCCCGGATGATGATCGTCAGGCTCCGGGTGAGACAGTGACGCCGCTTGTTCCACCGTCGGCGCCGGCAGGCCCGAGTCCGGTGTTACCTGACCAGTATCCTGCTTTTCCTGATCCAGGTCAAGACCCTACGCATTATCTGAATGCAATGTACGGGGTATTTTCAAGGGCCATGTATGCCCCTGGTGCACCTATGGGTCCGATGGGTCCAATGGCTTACAATTTGGGAGTGCCGCAGGTTTACCCTCAAGCTCCGTTTATGCCCTTCTATCCAGCGACGCCGTCTTGGCAGCTACCGGCGCCGAGGACATCGACGCCGCTTCCCTCTTCACCGGCGCCGGCTCGACTTCGTTCGACGCCGGCTGCTCCGGCTGATCCGCGTTCGACGCCGCTTCCGGCGCCGTCGGATTCGAACACGGCGCCGCCGACGCTGCTGGTGCGGATTCGTTCAAGAAGGGAAGCGCAGAGAGTGGTGGATGAAAGACGCTTTCTGGTGGAAGAGGCTGAAGAGGGTGTTTTGGCTGACTCTGACGATGTGTTTGATGAATTAAAGGAGGCAAGTGCACTGGAATTGTCTCCAGAGTGGGAGATCACTCCACCATCGGATGAGCCCTCTAAAGAAGCCGCGCCATATCATGCGGTGATTAGAAAAGCTGCGGAATTGTTGGATCTCCAATTGCCGACAACGGAATTTAAATCTAATATTCTAACTGAGGTGTTGCATTCACCTGCTGCTGTCTCAGAGCCTTTGTTGCCTTTTAACGAAGCTATTATGGAACCTGTGCTAGAGGTATGGCGCAAACCTTTTTCAGCCCCTGCAGTCTCCAGGGCAGTCGCAAGGAGATATAGAGTGGCTCCAGGGGATCCTGAATTTTTATCTTCGCACCCTTCGCCTGAGAGCTTGATGGTTCAGGCGGCTTGTTCGGGGCGATCAAAAGGGGCATTTCCTCAGTTTCCAGGAGACAGGGAGGCCAAGAAGGTGGACCAATCGGCCAAAAAGGTCTTTTCATCGGCCAGTATGGCTCTGAAGTCATCAAACGCAACGTGTTTGTTGGGACGTTATATACACGCTCTTATGGACTCGGCAAAGAAGTTGGCACCGAAGCTGTCAGAAGAGGATAGGGCCGGCTTCAATGAGGTATTATCTGATGCCCAGGCGGCTGCTCGCCAAGTTATCCAAAGTGGCCTGGACACAGCTGACTCAGTTGCCAGAGTCATGGGTTCTTCGGTTGCCACCAGGAGGGGTGCGTGGCTGAAGTCTTCGGAATTCTCTTCTGATGTGCAGTCGACTTTATTGGACTTACCTTTTGATGGGTCAGGTTTGTTCGGGAAGAAGGCAGATGCTGCTCTCGAACGCTTTAAAGAAAGTAAGGCTATGGCTAGGTCGTTGGGCCTTCAATCCCAGCCGAGAGGAACTTTCAAAAGGTATAGAGGTTTTGGAAGGGCGACTTTTCGCACTTATAGACCAACCCAGCAGCAGCAACAGCAAGGTTCTTCGTCCAGGGGATACAGAGGAAGGATCAGGGGTCGCTCACGTGGCCGTCAACTCTCCTCCTCCTCTTCCTCCTCCTCAGCCCCTCCCACCACCGCAAAGCAGCCCTAGATCCGACATTCCGGATCATGCTGGTCCTGTGGGGGGCTGGCTTACCCATTTTCTACAAGATTGGGAGTCTGTAACTACGGATCTCTGGGTTCTAGATCTTGTAGAAAATGGATACGCCCTTCCCTTTCGGGAGTTCCCTCCAAATTACCCTCCTTGCCAGGGAGCTTGCTCGGAGGACCACCATCTTCTCCTGCAGGAGGAAGTCCTGAAGTCGTTTCAAAAAGGTGCGATAGAGGTGGTTCCGGAGCAGGAGAGGGGTCAGGGATGCTACTCCCGGTATTTTCTGATTCCGAAAAAGGACGGCAGATTGCGTCCGATATTGGACCTCAGAATCTTGAACTTTTACCTGAAACAGGAGAAGTTCAAGATGCTCACTCTTGCGCAGGTTCTGCAGGCGCTGAATCAGGAGGATTGGATGGTGTCGCTCGATTTGCAGGATGCGTATTTCCACATCCCCATCCTGAAGTCGCACAGGAAGTATCTCCGGTTTACGGTAGGGTCGCAACATTATCAGTTTGCGGTCCTCCCGTTTGGTCTTACTTCGGCACCTCGAGTCTTCACAAAGGTGATGGCAGTGGTAGCAGCTCATCTCAGAAGGTCGGGGATTTCAGTTTTCCCTTATTTGGACGACTGGCTGATCAAGGCGGAGTCGTCGGAGAAGGTGCTGTGTCATCTGCAGGATACAACTCAGCTGTTGTACAGATTGGGTTTGTCGATCAATGTGCCCAAATCTCACCTGGTGCCCTCTCAGCGCAACCTGTTCATAGGTGCGGTACTGGACACTACTGTGTGTCGAGCATTCCCTCCTCCTCAAAGGATTCTCGACATACAGGAAATGATTCCTTTATTTTACAACGGAGCGGTTGTTCCAGTTCTGAAGGTCCTTCGCCTGCTCGGTCTGTTCGCTTCCTGCATTCTGTTGGTCAGCCATGCACGCTGGCGCATAAGGGCGCTCCAGTGGTGCCTCCGCAAGCAGTGGTATCAGCACAAGGGAGATCTCAGGGAGTCTGTAAGGATCTCTGGAGAAGCTGCGGCGGATCTATCATGGTGGAGCGTGGAGGGCAATCTGTCCCAGGGAAAGCCCTTTCATTTACCTCCATCGGTGGCCACAGTGATAACGGATGCATCCACCTTAGGGTGGGGTGCTCATCTGGGGGATCTGGAGATCAAGGGTCTTTGGTCTCCAGAGGAAAGGTTGCTTCACATCAACCTTCTGGAATTGCGGGCGATACGCTTGGCGCTCAAGGCCTTCCTCCCTTCCCTTCGCGGTCAGTCTGTTCAAGTCCTGACGGACAACACTACCGCGATGTGGTATATAAACAAACAGGGAGGAGTGGGGTCTCTTTGTCTTTGCAGAGAGGCCCTGCGTCTATGGTCCTGGGCTCAGGACCACCAGATTTGTCTAATGGCAAATTATCTGGCCGGAGTTCTGAACGTGCGTGCGGACAGTCTCAGTCGGCAGTTCTCCGCCGACCACGAGTGGAGGCTTCATCCAGAGGTAGTTCGTCGCGTCTTTCGGACGTGGGGGACTCCTCGGGTGGACCTATTCGCCACTCAAGAGAATGCTCACTGCCCGTCTTTCTGCAGTCTCCAGTATCCGATGCAGGGAGCGTTGGGGGACGCGTTTCAGTTGAGTTGGGGTTCACGACTCCTTTACGCGTTTCCTCCCATACCCTTGATTCCTCGGGTTCTGAGGAAGATTCGCCAAGACCGGGCCCAAGTTATATTGGTCGCCCCGGATGGTGGATTCTCACTCATCCACCACTTTCTACCCACTTCTTCTCCCTCTTTAATCACTAAGACTACTGTATTTTTGCATCGCAACATACTGGAGCAACTGTGTTGCCAAAATATGAAATGCTTTGAATTTGAATCGCATTCTAAATGCCTCCTTGGA
The DNA here is from genome assembly GCF_964204655.1 of Triturus cristatus. Taxonomy (NCBI): domain Eukaryota; kingdom Metazoa; phylum Chordata; class Amphibia; order Caudata; family Salamandridae; genus Triturus; species Triturus cristatus. Next base: position 980,780,946 of record NC_140579.1, on the reverse strand, counting down.
GATACTATTAAATTTGATTAAGGCATTTAACAATCATACAGTGTGGATTGCGCTATTCTAATTTTTGGTTGTTCTTTCCAAGTAATTGCTACCACGGCCACTTATATATTGTACTGCATTATTGATCCAGGTCGTGTAGTTTTTGTGGGTTACCCCATTGAAACTCAACACGCATTGAATACATAGGCAACAAGTGAAAAGAATAGCAAAAATTATACATAGGGCTGACAATAATTTCCAGCCCCATACAGTAAACATGTTCCATAGCCATCTAGTCAAAGTCCATGTCCCTGAATCCTGGTGGATTTCAGTGGCTATTTCATGCATCTTGGAAATTGCATCAAAAACAGAAGGGGCGTGGTCAGGGATATAAATGCAGCAGCTACTCCCGATGATGCGACATGCTCCACCACGGTCAGCCAGAATGACATCAAGGACAATCCTATTTTGGAGCGTCACAATTCTCGCAATTTGTAGTTCGTCTGTGATATTTCCAAGCGCCATTGCTGTCTGATTGGTTACAGCCTCTACAACTCGTGTCAAACGTCTGATCTTTCGACTGTTTAAGGCCGCTCCAACAAAGAAAAATAGTCCTAAATGAAAGTCGATATACTGCTGTAGTGCAGTATCAGTTTGATCCACCTCATCATTGTTTATTGTCCTCTTGAATCGACTCTTAGAAATGTCTTTATACAGTTTATAGTCTTTATGGTAGGATGCAGGTGCCAAAACACAGGTGGAAGCAAAAAGGACACATAGCAGAAGCCCACAATAGTGCAAATCAGGCTCTGCAGGAGCCATTATGTGAAAACGGCAAAGGATGAGCTGGCATCATTCCACATACCCAGCAGTTGGTAACGTTCGTAGCACTGTGTGTATGGTGTAACATCTGAATTAAAGTATTATCGAGGTAGGACATTCTGTGCTTCTGCTCATGATAAGGAAGAGTAGAGTAATGATGTTCAATGGGGACAGGAGTAGTAGCAGTTAATAGATTTTGGAAAGGAGCTACTTCCTCTACAATCCATGTTATTATAGCAACAGTAACAATAGTCAAGGTAAGTCCAGTAGCAATCATTGTTCTTTTTCTACAAACTCTTGCAGCAGTTGGTTTCTTCTCCTTAGGCATATTAATTTCGTCGACAAACAACAAAACAGATGGTGCCCTAAGGTCCTGGGCAGGCGTTGATTTCTTCACTAACATTGAGACGAATAGTCACTAAAAGACTACCCCCTTTGAAGTTAGTCTTTAACCACCCAGGACAATGGCTCAAACAGTCTTTTTCAGCAACTAAGTGTCTTTCTTCCTGGGTCGCAGCTGATATGGGGATGTACCAGGAATCGTGTGGTCCGGGAAGACTTCCACAGATCCTTCAGGTGACACAGCTTGTCCTTTCTCTGTGACCAGGATATCGCGGTGATCTGCAAACGCAGCTGGGCTCACTAGGTCTTGCAACACTTTTCGACAGTGTATCGCATGGACCCAGTTCTTCCGGCTCGTCACTTGAACTGCAGTCCTGGTAGCCAATAGTACCTGCTCCGGTCCTCGCCACCTTTGTGCTAGGGAGCTGGCTCTCTGGAAGGACTTTACGACCACAGAGTCACTAGGCTCAAGCAGTGGCCCTCACCTTGCGACCTGTCTGGAAGAGTCTCCCGAACCTGTTGATAAATAGAAGACAAACTGTCAGTCAACTGAGACAAATAGTCATTTATCAATACATAGGGTACATCATGTATAGGGCATGGCTTAGGAATCCCCCAAATATTCATTGGCCTTCCAAAAACCACCTCATATGGTATGAGGCCAGATCGTGTATGTGGTATCGATCTAATGGATAGCAATGCTAAGGGCAATGCATCAGGCCATTTAAAAGATGTGGAAGCCTGTATCTTGGCAACATTTTAATTTTAGGATAGAGTTGTAATGTTTCACTAGCCCTGCTGATTGTGGGTAAAAAGCAGCATGAAAGTTCTCCTTAATTTCCAACCCTTTCATGAGATACTCAACAATTTGCCCAATAAAATGGGGTCCGTTGTCACTCCAAACAACTCGGCAAATGCCGAATCGGGCTAAAGAACTCCTTTAGAGCACCTTTGCTGTAGTAAGAGCTGTATTATCTTTCGTAGCGTATACCTCCACCCATTTACTAAAGGCACAAACCACTACCAAGACATACTTCAGGTTGTTACAGCGCTCAAGCTGGATGTAATCCATTTGCATGACCTCAAAAGGTGCAGTAGGTATTGCAAACCCTCCTGTTGGAGTTCGTGTGCCCATTCCAGGATTATACTGGAGACAAATCAGACGGGACTATTTTCTTCGCCGTACCGACAATCTCTGGATGATCCCAAACTTGCATAAGTTGCTTTGCTGTTGAGGATGCTCGCCCATGTGCCATATGAATCATAGGGTGTAAATAGGCTGTGGGTAACTTTCATTTTGTCACTTCTTTATTCCTCCAACAGCCCTCATCATCCAATGCGCCCTCCTTGGGCCATTGGTCTAATTCATCAACAGAGGCAGATTGTTGCATGTCCAGGACCTCTTGCCTGGCATCATGCCAACGTTCAGCCTGTGATTTAACTACTTACATAGATGTGGTACTTCGCTGCATTGCGGTCTCCCGAGCTGTGTAATCCGCAAAGGCATTGCCTGCTCCTATTTTACCGGTCATTTTCTTGTGTGCGCTACATTTAACAATCACCACTTTCTTAGGATAGATCAAGGCAGTAAGGAGATTATGTTCTAATTCCCCATGCACTATTTGTGTCCCATGTGAAGTGAGAAAGCCTCTTTCTTTCCGAAGTTATGAGCCACGCCGAAGGCGTATTGGCTATCAGTGTAAATGTTAACAAGCAAATCTGTACTAAGCTCACATGCTCTTGTCAGTGCTATCAACTCAGCTGCTTGAGCTGACTTCTGTGGGATACGAGCTGTCTCACCTACTGTCAGAACTGTTGTAACTGCATAAGCAGCAGTTGTAGTGCCATCAGGCAACTTCAAGCAGGATCCATCAACCCACAATTCCCCATCAGTACTAGAAAGAGGTGTATCTTGTAGGTCAACACGACCCTTTGTGTGTTCTTCAGTAAGGGATATACAGTCATGTAGCTCTTGTGGCTGAGTCTGGTTAGCTGGAAGTGGCAATAATGCAGCAGGATTCAGAGTCAAACATCTTTTCAACGTAACAAAAGTGTTAATTCATATCCTGTCAAGTGAGCACTAGTCAGATGCTGTGTCTTTGTTGGATTTAGCAAGGCATTGACTGAATGAGGTATTAACACAAACAATATATGTGACAAGTCTATTCCCTCACTCTGACGTATGGGCACAGCCACTGCTGCTACCACTCGGAAACAACCAGGCAGATCGTGAGCAACTGGATAAAGGACAGCCGAAAAATATGCAAAAGGACGTTGTTTATCACCGTGTGTCTGTGTTAAAACTGAGAGAGCACAACCTTCCCTCTCGTGTACATAGAGTGTGAAAGTCTTAGTGTAGTCTGGAGTTCCTAATACTGATGCAGACCAAAGAGCTTGATGTAGCTGTTGGAAGGCATTCTGGCATTCAGTAGTCCATGGGAGAGGCATTGGAGTGTCTTTAGTCAAAAGGGCCAACAAGGGTTTAATAATGTACGAAAAGCTAGGGATTCACTGCCTACAGAAAGAAGTGAGGCCAAACAATGCACGGACGTCCGGGGCACAGGTGTTTCTAAAATGGTCTGAATGCGATCTTGTGTGAGTGGACGTCCCTCCTTAGACAGGAGGTGACCTAGATAGGTAACCTGCTGTCCACAAAATTGCAATTTCTTCCGAGAGACTTTGTGATGATGAGAGGCAAGGAATGATAATAATGAGTGTTCCTTCTTTACACTGTTCTGGGGTATCGGCAGCCAACAAGATGTCATCGACATATTGAATAAGAGCCTCCCCTTTCGGCACAGGAAAATAATCAAGCTGCCTTTTCAATGCCTGACTATAAATGCTAAGACTCTCTGTATACCCTTGTGGAGCTCTACAGAATCTGTATGATCTATTATTCAAAGTGAAGCTGAACAAATTACGGCTATCAGGGTGAATAGGTATTGAAAAAAATGCATTTTTCAAATCAATTACACTAAATGTAGTGGCAGTAGGTGGAACCATAGTAAGAAGTTTTGTGATGTCAGAGAATAACGGGTATTGGGGCACCACAATTTTGTTAACCTCTCGTAAATCAATAATGAATCTGTAAATTTTAGTATCGGTGTCTCATTTCAAAATAGGAAGGATAGGACTATTACAAATGTTATAAGGGACTTCTTCCACAACCCCTACCTTGATCAAATACTGAACAATATGCGTCAATGCTTCCTCTCCTTTCCGAGATATTTTATATTGGGGCAGTCGAGGCAATGAAGCACCTACCTTCACTTGAATATGCACTGGTGGAATAACCATTTGTCCCACATCAGTATCTGATGCAGCCCATAAAGTACTAGGTAACGATGCCAGAGCAATATTTTCTGTAATGAGACAAGACCTGTCAACCATTGGATAGTTATCATTTAAAATAACACACACACCTTCTGGGAAACAACGTATTGTAGCACGGAAATGTTTAAGCATATCGATACCCACAATATTATCCGGCATGGTAGGGGAAAGCAAAAATGGACATGCCGCTGTGAATTTATCAAGACTAAATGCAGATGGCTGTGACAGAGGGCTAGATGTAGGTGTCCCCTCGAATCCTATCGATGTTATCATTGCGCCAGACAGGGGAGCCTTAGAAACCAATTTTTTAGACAGAGCACTACGAGTAGCTCCTGTATCAACCAGAAACCGTTCAGTAGAGCCCAAAACATTTGCATCAACATATGGACTTTTCTGATCTACTGGGACCTCAACCGGTTCCTTACCCCATCCTAGGCATTCCTATGCATAATCAGAATCCCCAAGACCATCCGCCGAATAATCTGACATTTGATATTGATTTAGTCTATCAAAAGTATTAGAATAATTTGGCCCATGTTCAACTGCCTCAAACCTGGGGCGAGTTCCTATTCCTCCCCTATTTCCTGAATTCCCTGGGCGTCCTCTCATACTTCCTCTACCCTGTTGAAACTGCTGACCTCGCAAAAGGGGGCACTCAGAGCACCAATGTCCAATCTCATTACAATAAGCGCACTGATCAGAAGACAAAGTTGATCAAGAGAAAGTGGGTACACCAGGATTATATACTTCACGTCCGCTTCTACAACCACCTCTGAATGGTGGACCATATACTTGAGCCAACATAACTTTCGTTTGTAACTCCTTTACCCTCTTATCCCCTTTACCTTTTGCTTCCAATTCCTCATTGTCAGACCTCCAAAAGGTGCCTTGACAATAATGGGCACATTACAAGACGAAAGTCATGGCCCAAGAGAAAGAATAATGACAAGGAACAATGGTTGGACTAAGCTGAACCGAAAACGGTACTCAAAGATGGCCGCCACCTTCTAATCAGCTGCGGTCTAGTTAATTTTCCCACAGGTGTTCTGAGGCTGTTTGAAGCGCGCGCGCTGAGTCAAACGCGCACTTCACTGAAGTTTTCACCCGAGTATACACGTTCAGGAAAGGCTCCACAGAATTCTAGTACCAGAGAAATATTTTGTCGGGTATTCGTCCGGATATCGACCGATAGTCCCGTCGGGAGTAGTTTAGGTCAGCGCATAGATTTTCCAGCTTCGTACCTGTTGCTTCTCCCTCAGCAGTCCTCGTCAAAGGGAGAAGGTGACCTGGTGGCTTGCAGTTCAATCGAAGTTATCCTGAGGAAGGAAAGAAGAGAACAAATAAGCTAAGTGAAAATACAGTTGAATAAAGAATGAATATTTCTTAGAGCATGACACAAGTAGAAAGACTTGTACTAAGTTAAAGGCTTAGACGGATACTTACCCACAAGGCGTATACGACCATTGTCCCTGCAAAAATAAAGAGAAGGGTTAATAGAACTTGAGACAAATTAATTGGCGTTGTATAACGTTAAAGATTAAGAAACAGATACTTACCAGTAATAGAGTTACACGGCAATAAACCCTACAAAGAAAGTAAGAGAAGAGTTACATTAAAACCTGACGGCTAGAAAAGGACATAGACCTATATAGTCAATAATTAAAAGAGAAATAGGGAAAGGTTACTTAGAAGAATAGAAGCACCACTCAAGAAGTAAGTGAAGTAAAAACCATAAAAATAAATACTTACCAAAGGTGAGATAGGAGGTTGAAAGGGCTAAAAGTATTATCTTGTTTGATAGGTGAATTTGCCTGGTGTTGTTTAACAAAGAACAAGAGAAAACAACACAACGAAGCTAGAAGAGAGGCACAGTACTTGGAACTTTGGGTAGGCATAGAATATAGGAGAGAAGGGAATGTGTGAATAGTGTAGGACAGGTGATTAACCAATCTTGTTTAATATTTAGATTCTCTCAGATAATATACAGTCTGCAGCTCGGAAGAAGAAGCAGGCGAAGGAGAGAAGACAAGTTTCAAGACCAGTCTCTTCTTGGTTTATTATTTTATCCACTCCCCCTTCCCCCAGAGGGTAGTCTTGGAGTCTAGATAGTTCACTGGACCTCCGGAGTATCTTTGAGGGGGAGTTGGGAACCAGCATCTCTGTTCCTGTGTAAGACTCTTGGTAAGATTTTTCTCTGCACCTTGACAGAGTGAAGTGCCCACGTTTTAAAAACTTGCACCCGGACAGATGGCTGAAGGAATAAACTTGCAGACCTTAGGAACGGTTTTAGAGACTATACAGAAGGAGTTGGTGGCAGTAAGAGAGGAAAATCAGAGTCTTAGAGAAGAGGTAGTAAACTCAAGGAAAGAAACGGCGGAATTAGCTCAGAGACTAAGGCAACCATTTAGTACAAGACAAGAAACATTAGATCCCCCTATTGAAGGCCCGAGCAGAATAACACCACAAGTAATCCATTCCTTGTCCCCAGTCATACCGTTAGCCCCCCCAGAGTGATTTAGTGGAGACCCACAAAAGGCGCAGATATTCATCACTCAGTGCTCTTTACACTTCATGTGTCGCCCTTCAATTTTCCCAGATGCGCAGTCAAGGGTGGCCTTTGTGTTGTCATATTTTAGTGGTGATGCGGCGTCTTGGTCCATGCCTCTGGTTTCCCGTGATGACCCACTACTGCATAATTACGAAGCATTCAAGCAAGAATTTCTTCGGATTTTTGACAGGCGAAGAATCTCTCAAGCGGTTGATAATGAATTACTTGATTTAAGGCAAGGAAACCGAGACCGTGTGGCATATTTAGCACAGTTTAACAAACTGGTAGTGGAAACTGAGTGGCCCGAGAGTAAAAGAGCTGCAGTTTTTTACAGAGGGCTGAGAGACGAACTCAAAGACGTGCTGGCGCAGATACCAAATCGACCCACGGAAAACTCAGAGCTGGTAGATCTGGTCTTAGAAATAGACTTCCGTCAAGGTGAGAGAAAAGGAGAAAAAAGAAGAGATTTTAAACCAATAATTCCCAGATTTGATAGGGTTCGGTCAGAAAGCACCAGAATTGCAGATGGACAGATGGGTTCGGAACCCATGCAAATAGGAACGATAAGAGGTCCTTTGACAAAAGAGGAAAAGGAGAAGAGGAGAACGGGCAATTTATGCATGTACTGTGGCTCCAGTGGACATTTCGTTAGAGGATGTCCAAAGAAACCAAAGACTTCCTTTAAGCCGAAGGAAAACTTGCAGCACCACCTGTAGCAGGAGCTGGACCGGTGGATGCTAATCAAAAATCAACTCCACAGGAACATCAAGTAGCGAATACCCTGCAGTCATCTGCCCCGCACTTGGTTTTATCTATGGTAATTAAGTTTCGACAAATAACATTGACAGAGGTTTCGGTAATGATGGATTCTGGAGCCACCGGGAACTTTTGTGATTTAAAATTTGCAGCCAAGGTGGGTTTACGAGCAATACTGAAACCTAAGAGTGAACCAGTCCGGGCGGTGGACGGAACAAATCTCTCCTCTGGACCCATAGTGAGCCATACAGAGCAGGTGCAACTCGTGTCTAGTGACGGACACAAAGAAGTAATTCAATTCAACTTAATTGACGCACCCCAGTTTCAGCTCATCTTAGGTCTGCCTTGGCTTACAGAACACAACCCAACCATCAATTGGAGCTCCAGGACAATAGTAATGGATTCGGAGTATTGCAAGAAGAACTGTTTTGAAGCGAAGAAAAAAACCAATGGATGTAATCCTGCTCATTCGTTGTGTATGACTGGCGTATCTGTGTGCGTCATCAATTCCCAAGAAATTCCGCAAGAATATCAAGATTTTGAAGATGTTTTCAATGAAACAGAGGCAGAACAATTGCCACCCCATCGGGTGTATGATTGTAAGATGGATCTTGAACCGGGCTCTAATCTACCTTGCAGTCGAGTTTATGCTCTAACAGAAAAAGAACATCATCATTTAAAGGAATACTTAGACAAATACCTAGCAAATGGTTTTATCCGGCCATCACAATCTCCAGTATCTTCGCCTCTATTTTTCGTGCCGATGAAGGAAGGCGATTTGAGGATCTGTATTGATTATCGTGCGATCAATAAGATCACCAAGAAAAATCGTTACCCACTTCCACTCATTTCTGTTCTATTGGAGCAGGTGAAAGGAGCACAGATATATACCAAACTCGATCTTAGAGGAGCCTACCACCTTGTGCGAATGCGCGAAGGACATGAGTGGAAGACAGCTTTCAGAACGAGATTTGGGCTATTCGAATACCAAGTCATGCCGTATGGTCTGTGCAATGCTCCGGCTGCCTTCCAACATTTTATTAATGACATACTCCATGAATATATAGATCAATGCGCGATTGTGTACATTGATGATATTCTGATTTATTCCTCCGACAAAGATAGGCATCGAGGGGAAGTCAGAGGAGTCTTACAGAAGCTTAGAGAAAACAAGCTGTTTGTGAATTTAGAAAAATGTGCATTCAATGTCTCTCAGGTGGAGTTCTTAGGTTTTGTCCTTTCTCCAACTGGTATAAATATGGATGAACGAAAAATCAAGGCTGTGGTTTATTGGAAGTCCCCTGAAAGTGTTAAGGAGTTCCAGAGTTTTATAGGGTTCGCAAATTTCTACAGAAGGTTTATCAGCGAATTCTCGCGGAAAATACTTCCCCTTACACTATTACTCAGGAAAGGAGTCCACTTTCAATGGACAGAAGAAACTGAAGAAGCCTTTAAATCTCTGAAGAAAGACTTTACCACTGCTCCAATACTCTTACATGCAGATCCTTCGGAACCATTTTACGTTGAAACTGATGCTTCTGATCTAGCAGTCGCAGGAGTGTTATCCCAGCGACACAAGGTAAGTGGTCAGTTGCATCCAGTCGCCTACAGGTCAAGAAAACTGACACCCGCTGAAGTGAATTACACTGTTACGTAGAAGGAGTTATTGGCCATTAAAGATGCCTTTAAAGAATGGCGACACTATCTCATGGGAGCTCAACATCTAGTAACAGTTTTCACTGATCACCGAAACTTAAAATTCCTGAAATCAGCTAGAACACTAACTCCAAGACAACTTCGATGGTCGTTGTACTTTGCTGATTATGACTTTGTAATCACTTACAGACCTGGGGCTCAAAATGGGAAGGCTGACGCCTTATCCAGATTAGGAACTAGTAATCAGAAGAGTCAAACAGAAAATCAAACTATAATTCCAAGTACGAAAATCATCCGCGCCACCACCTCAATTGACCTGAAGGAACAAATAACCAAAATCATGAGTCCAGAAGAAATGCAAGATTGGGTCAAAGGAGAAGCAGGGAGAGAAATTCAACATCAGCTACCTTACTATAAGGGGGCCTTGTACTTGCCCACCGAAGAGTTACAAAATCAAGCTCTGTACGAGTGTCACGATACTCTTTTAGCAGGCCACAAGGGAGAAGCTAAGACAGAAGAATTGATTAAAAGACATTATTGGTGGCCTCACATGACCAGAGACATTGAAAAGTATGTTAAGACCTGTGAAATCTGCGCTCAGGGAAAATCAGAACGGCAGGCTCCTAAGGGATTGTTACAACCTTTGCCTACACCACCCTTTCCATGGCACACGGTCACGCTAGACCTAATAGTAGATTTAACTCTTAGTCAAGGTTTCAACACAATTCTAGTGGTAGTAGACACATTTTCTAAAATGGCACATTTCATGGCTCTAAAAGGGGTTCCCACTGCTAAACAGCTAGCTAGACACTTCACAAATAGTGAAGATTCACGGAATCCCAAAGGTTGTTATTTCAGACAGGGGAACACAATTCGTGTCTCATTTTTGGAAGGCCTTCCTGGAAGGTCTGGGAATCGAAGCCAAATATTCAACCAGCTACCACCCCGAGACAGATGGACAGACAGAGAGGGTGACCCAAGAGTTAGAGCAGTATCTAAGGTTATTCCTTTTGAAAAAAGATGGCGAGTGGTCAGATTATTTATGGGCAGCCGAGTTTGCACACAATAACGCCAAAAATGTCTCCACAGGCTATTCCCCATTTTACCTGAACTATGGCCGACACCCAAATTCTACAATAAGACAAACTGATATTTCGGTCCCAGCAGTAAAAGATTTAGTATCTTATCTAAAACTAGTCCACCAAACTGCTATTCAAAACTTAGAACAGGCCAAAAGGAAATATAAGACTTATGCAGATAAAAAGACGAGAGGGCCCTCTCTCAGAGATAGGAGATAGTGTTTGCTTAAGTACAAAGAACCTTAGGTTAAAAGGTAACAGAACATTTCAACCCAGATTTATAGGACCTTATCTGATTGAAGAAAAGATGTCTCAAGTTACTTATCGGTTAAGGCTACCACCCAAGTTGAAAATTCATCCAGTCTTTCATGTGTCCTTGTTGAAAAAAGCACCACCTGAACTACGGAAAAACCTGGCTCCAAAACCCAACCACTTAGAATCTGGAGTTGAGTTTGAAGTAAAAGAAATTTTCGATTCCAAGGTGACTAAAGGAAAGTTGTACTACTTGGTGGATTGGAAGGGCTATGGGCCAGAGGAGCGATCTTGGGAATTGGAGTCAGATGTTCATGCTCAAAGATTGGTGAAATCTTTTCATCAAAAATTCCCTATGAAGCCAAGATTGAGAGGACCTCCTTTGTTGGGGGGTACTGTCAGACCTCCAAAAGGTGCCTTGACTATAATGGGCACATTACAAGACGAAAGTCATGGCCCAAGAGGAAGAATAATGACAAGGAACAATGGTTGGACTAAGCTGAACCGAAAACGGTACTCAAAAATGGCCGCCGCCTTCTAATCAGCGGCGGTCTAGTTTATTTTCCCACAGGTGTTCTGAGGCTGTTTGAAGCGCGCACACTGAGTCAAACGCACACTTCACTGAAGTTTTCAACCGAGTATACACGTTCAGGAAAGGCTCCACAGAATTCTAGTACCAGAGAAATATTTTGTCGGATATTCGTCCGGATATCGACCGCTAGTCCCGTCGGGAGTAGTTTAGGTCAGCGCATAGATTTTCCAGCTTCGTACCTGGTGCTTCTCCCTCAGCAGTCCTCGTCAAAGGGAGAAGGTGACCTGGCGGCTTGCAGTTCACTCGAAGTTATCCTGAGGAAAGAAAGAAGAGAACAAATAAGCTAAGTGAAAATACCGTTGAATAAAGAATGAATATTTCTTAGAGCATGACGCAAATAGAAAGACTTGTACTAAGTTAAAGGCTTAGACGGATACTTACCCACAAGGCGTATACGACCATTGTCCCTGCAAAAATAAAGAGAAGGGTTAATAGAACTTGAGACAAATTAATAGACGTTGTATAAGGTTAAAGATTAAGAAACAGATACTTACCAGTAATAGAGTTACACGGCAATAAACCTTACAAAGAAAGTAAGAGAAGAGTTACATTAAAACCTGACAGCTAGAAAAGGACATAGACCTATATAGTCAATAATTAAAAGAGAAATAGGGAAAGGTTACTTAGAAGAATAGAAGCACCACTCAAGAAGTAAGTGAAGTAAAAACCATAAAAATAAATACTTACCAAAGGTGAGGTAGGAGGTTGAAAGGGCTAAAAGTATTATCTTGTTTGATAGGTGAATTTGTCTGGTGTTTTTAAACAAAGAACAAGAGAAAACAACACAACGAAGCTAGAAGAGAGGCACAGTACTTGCAACTTTGGGTAGGCATAGAATATAGGAGAGAAGGGAATGTGTGAATAGTGTAGAACAGGTGATTAACCAATCTTGTTTAATATTTAGATTCTCTCAGATAATATACAGTCTGCAGCTCGGAAGAAGAAGCAGGCGAAGGAGAGAAGACGATTTTCAGGACCAGTCTCTTCTTGGTTTATTATTTTATCCACTCCCCCTTGCCCCCAGAGGGTAGTCTTGGAGTCTAGATAGTTCACTGGACCTCCGGAGTATCTTTGAGGCGGAGTTGGGAACCAGCATCTCTGTTCCTGTGTAAGACTCTTGGTAAGATTTTTCTCTGCACCTTGACACTGATAATACTGGGCCATAGTCAAAAGGGAGACTGGGGAAGACGTCCATGAACTCTCGCTGGCCTTTAGGCGACTAGCTATTTCTGGCAACATGTTAGCGACAAATTTGTTGATGAACAGATGCTTACCCGTGTCATCTGTCAATGACTGTCCACTAAAGTCATGGAATGTCTCTTCAAATCGTGATAAGAAATCAGAAACTGATCATCCGCTTTCTGTTTACAAGACGCTAACGTTGTCCAATCTGTTTTCTTAGGGGGCATGAGAGTTTATAACTTAGTTACAATAGCTTTGGGAAGACCTAATATCTCCTGTTGTGGTTTCTGCGCAGGCTCTCTAGCCGCATCTATTTCTTCTAAATGCACCCAAGTATCACCATATGCTACGTTATCATTTATTTTCTGAATCGTTCTCCACATATCAGGGGGCAAAAGAAGTCCAAAAACATATCAATATCTGGCAAGGTCATAGTGCAGGAGCTAATGGCGCCTTCGACTTCTTCATAGAAAGCGGCCGGATTTTTCCGCGGATCATGCAAAGCAGCTTTGGAGACATAACATCTGCTCTACTCCAAGGAGTATAGACCCAATTATAGACAAAATATCCCTTTGCATCATCTGAATCTTTATCAGCACTTGTTCCCGTACCCTTCGGAGGAACATACAAAGGCGCAGCTTTACGCATCGGTTTTACAGTATCTACAGTATTACAAGGGTCATTGTCTGTCCAAAAAAACTTCTTCTTTCTGCACTGGGGCCTGAACAGTTTGTGCAGTTTTAACTTTACCAGCTGATTTTTGCTCCACTTTTAAACGTAGTGTATCATGTCTTAATTTAACTACTCACCTAATTAAATCAGGTATATTTGAAAAAAGAAAAGTTCCATCATTTACTAGTGTATAATCAGAATTGATATCAGTGGGCTCTACGTTTTTAGAAATGTTTCTAATACCAAGTATTACCTCCCAGGTGAACTTCTCTGCAAAATGTAACTGCTCTAAATCCTTTCAATGTTGAACCAGCGATACATGGTCTGAAGCAGAAGTAGTCCCATGAGCTTCTTTGCGAGCAGTGGATCTGATAGTGGCTTTTTCATCAACAGTCAAAGTAGAGCGAGTCTGCCGCCCATCTTGCTTATCTAAGACTTTATCATCTGAAGAAAGATGTTCTTCAGAAAGATCATCCTCCGGGGCAGAGGGAAATTTATACGGGGCAGAGGTCGATCGAACAAGATGGAATCGTCATGAGGTTTATTAAGTATAGGATAATTGGGGCGCCTAACAGGGTACTGGCCAGTTACCTCTAAACAACGCTCCCTTTCCTCTTTTTCTTTTATTGCCTTCATCTCTTTATTTTTTAATTCCAATGCTTTTTGATATATCGTTTTTCGCTGTTCTTTTTCTGCTATAGCTTCTTTCCTCACTCTCTCTTGCACTTCTTTCTCCCACATTCGTACACAATCAAACATATCTTGTCGACTTTTTCTCATGAATAAACACTGCTCTACATATTGATTTTTTTTAAAAGTGAAATGACCCATTCACAGGCCATCGTAAATCAGGATCCTTTTTCGTATATTTGTTCCAAAGTGTACTATACATTATAGAAGAAATACCGTATTTGACATACATATGTGTATTAGGTGTCCCCTCTGGGGGAGCCGGCTGACTTCTTTCTAAATCCGTTTTGATACCACCAAGACAGCAACACAGCCTACGGAGTGTGCTGGAAACAGGCATGCTACCAAGTTTTTGTAAAATATTACTTTTCCAAAATATTCAAAAGTAGAGAAAAATCTCCACATTACCAGCCTTTATTTTTTTGCAAAAAATAATCAAACAAACAATAACCAGAATCTTTGCCAAGCAAACGAGTGCCGCTTCAGCGACCTTACCAAACGAGAGTCTCCAACCTCCAACTGCCAATCTCTTGGTCGACCTAATGGTCACTGCAAAAATAACGCTAAAGGATACCTCAGTCGGGACCGGCCAACACCTGGAGGGTCAAATCAAGAAAACCGGAAATATCACTTTGGCTGCAAAGACAAGGGTCTCTTCATGCAGGACGTCTCCTCAGCAATATTCCACTATTCCGACCACTCCTTCGGACGGCTGTGTCTCCGATGAGGACCCACGTGTCGGGCGCCAACTGTGGAAATGTGCCTATCTATGAGCACACCGGTGCAGGGGTCACCCTTCTCTGTCCACGGGTCCTTAAACCAACAAAATAGAGATTGGCACTGAAGCTGGAATTCAAATAACAAGTTTATTAATCACTCATGAGTGGGACTACATCCACACAGCACTCTCAAGTGCTGCCTGAGGTAGTACTTTGAAGTCACAGAACACAGGCCTTACAGCTTTTTCTGCACTGGTAAGCATGTGAATACACATAGAAGTTACAGGCCTACACAGGAATAGTTACCGACAAACCTGGGCAGATGGGAGATCACTTAGTCAGCAAAGTGGGAGGGGGAGCAGGAGTGCTTATGGCAGCAGTAAGAGATTGACAGTTGAGTCTGAGACCAGGTGTTCTGGCAGCTACAAACTCTTAGCATGCATATTGCTTTTAGCTGAGTCAGGAAGTCAACTAAAATAGACAGCACAGGCAGGGAAAAAGAAGAGCAGCAGAGGATGGGAGAATTACGAAGCCTACAAAATGGATGCCACAACCAAGATGGCTTCAGCTTATGCTAACGGAAATTATTCTAGATTTCCACAATGTCACCACAGAGGCCAGGCACTGTATGGGGATGGAAAATTGAGTTTCAGGTGAGCAGTATGGTGCCCGGGTGGGCATGGTTACTGATCTCCAAGATCTCTCGGTAGGCTGGCAGTCTTTAAGGACACGGAGAGTTAACTCCCGGCTCTCTCAATATGCCAATCGCTGCATGTGAACAGTGACTGAACTTCCAGCTTACCACAAATGCCCTTTATTGCCTTGTGTAGACACAGAAACTGTTCGCCCACCTCACTGGATATGCCGGACACGGGTGTCTATGGACACTGATCTCTCAAGCCACTGGATTTGCGTGTCACTGAGTGTCTATATGGAGACCGGTCACTGCGTGTCTATATGGAGACTGATCTCTCAGCTCACCACAAATGCCCGTCATTGACTTGTGTAGACACAGAGACTGATCTTCCAGCTCACTGGATATGCCGGTCACTGCGTGTCTATATGGAGACTGATCGATATGGAGACTGATCGCTCAGCTCACTAAATGTCATCACTGCTTGTCTGTGGAGACTGATATCTCCGGTTACTTCGATATGATGGTCACCTCGTGTCTATAGTGACTGATCTCACAGCTCGCTAGAAATACTGGTCACCTCGTGTCTATGGAGGCTGATTTCTCAGCTCACTTAGCTATGTCAGTTATTGCGTTTCTATGGAGGAGACTGATCGCTCATCTGACTAGTTATGCCGGCCACTGGGTGTCTATGGAGACTGATCTCTCAGCTCACTTGATATGCCTGGTACTGGGGAGAGGTGTGGCACCGCGGCTAGGGCGACTGACGCTGGATGCTGGGGATCACGGTTCGATCCCTGGCTCCGGCAGCAGGGGTCTGCCCAGCACCATGCGACTCTGGGCAATAGCTTGCTTAATCTTCCCAACGGCCCCCAGCGTCGAGATACCCCTTCGGGGGTGATTTGTGCGCTATACAAGTAGTGGATTTACATTTACATTTTACTGTGTGTCTATGATGCGCGATCTCTCAGGTCACTTAGATATGCTGATCACTGCACGTCTATATTGATTGATCTCACAGCTCGATAGAAATACTGGTCACTTCGTATCTATGGAGACTGATTTTTCAGCTTTCTTAGATATGCCAGTCCCTGCGTGTCTATGGAGACTGATCGCTCATCTGACTAGATATGCCGGTCACTGCATGTCTATGGAGAATAATAAACTTTCAGCTCCCTCGTTTTGTCAGTCACTGCGTGTCTATAGACCCTGATCTCTCTGTTCACTCCGTGTCTATGGAGATTGAACTCCCATCTCAGTAGATATGCTGGTCAACTTGTGTATGTAGTGACTGATCTCTCAGGTCACTTAGATATGCTGTCACTACATGTCTATAGTGACTGATCTCACAGCTCACTAGTTAGATATACCGTTCACCTGGTGTCTGTGGAGACTGATTTCTCAGCTCCCTTAAATATGCCAATCCCTGCGTGTCTATGGAGACTGATCGCTCATCTCACAAGGTATGCCGGTCACTGCAGGACTATGTGGAATGAACTCTCAGCTCACTAATTATATCAGTCACTGCGTGTCTATGAAGACAGATCTCTCTGTGTCTATGGAGACTGTACTCCCAGCTCACTAGATATGCCGATCACTGCTTGTCTGTATGGAATGAACTTGCTGGTCACTGTGTGTCTATGGAGAATGAACCCTCACCTCACTAATTATGCCAGTCACTGCGTGTCTACGAAGACTGATCACTCATCTCACTAGATATGCCGTTCACTGTGTGTATATGGAGACTGAACTCTCCACCCACTAGTTATGCTAGCCACTGCGTGTCTACGCAAACTGATCTCTATATTCACTAGTTCTGTCGGTCAGTATATGCCTACGGAGACTGAACTCCCAGCTCACTAAATGTATTGGTCACTTCAGGGGCATAGTAAATAAACTTCCATAGTGACATGACATGAGGGGGGTGGAGGAGGGGGGGGGTCCCTCACAATTACGCCAAGCACTGAATGGTCATGGACTCTTCATTTCCCCACATCCCATATAGGTGACATCGGAGGGTGTCCGATGACTAATATGGCATGGTGTCATAATCACTCATCACGCACTGCAAGCCCATGGTCAAATGTGCCGATGAACCTAGAGAGAGGCCAATAATAGAAAGGTCACAGCAATCTAAATTACCCTTGAGGGGCCCTGATTGCAAGATGCCTGAGGCCAAGGTTTCAGTTGGCATTATGAAGTGAAGATGAAAGAAGGAAAGGTGCGCGAATGGGGAAGAGAAAGGGAAGAAGAAAGAAAGACATGAAAACGAGGGAGAGAACACCAGTTAAGTGACTGAAAAGAGAATGGAAGCTGAACGGACAGAAAAAAAGATTTTTAACCAAGATGAGCGGCAAGGAAAAAGAAAGCAAGAGAAGAAGGAAGGGGGAGGAAGAAATGAGCAGACGAAAAGTTGTTTAAACAAGCATTTACAATGCAATGGTCTCGGCCTTGGTAAAGTTAGAGCTATTGGCATTGCTCATGACATTATTTTTGTTTATGTGTTTGTTTTTAAAACATTTAAAGAAACGGCATTGTCATGAGCAATGAGCCAATAGCTCTAACTTTAACAATGCCGAGACCGTTGCATTAAAAGAAACGGCATTGTTATTTACAATGTCAATAGCTTAATCACTCTCAAAAGCGAGATTTATTATGCGAGCATTATTTGGGAAGTTTGGCAAACCCATAATTATGAGGAAAACGCTGCAGCATCGCAAAATGCCCGTGGCCCAGACTAATATGCATGATGAGTATTTGGATCCCATGCCCATTCCTTCTTTGTCCTCTCTGCTGAAACTGCTCTCTGAAGTGTCAAATTTTATTAATACTAAACAAAAATCGCACTACCGTGCCAGGGCCAGACTTGGCGTTGATAATGATTGTTTGAAAAGGGAACTTTGAAAGGATACGAACTTGAGCAATTCTGGTTTCAAAATACAATGGAACACTGTAGAGGCATGCGTCTACCGACTGTTATATATAATTTGGGATATATTTCTTAATCTGTCGAGTTCAGCCACTGCATGATTATATTGTTGTCTCTTTTTGAAACTCAGGAGCAGTAACATTTTCGTGGTGTCACTAGGGCTTCAAGTGGATGCTTTCTCAATATTATATACAAGCCACAGTTACTGCTAATTTATCTTATGCAACTAACAACGATTGACAAAGCCAATAGTCCTAACTTGTTGTAGGTAGCATGTTAATTGCTGTATCATTATGCCTGGATGCAATGACAAAAGAGACAGCAAAATACAATTCGTATCGAACCGGCGCAACACCGTCCCCCACCCCCACCCATGTTTTTTTATCCCACTTAAAGCCCTGGGTAGGATACACAACAACAGGGCCGAACTGGAACCCCAAAGTAGGCCTGGCAATTATGTCGGACCAGCTGGAGGGTCATGGGGGAACATTAACTAGCAAGTCGTCAAATAGCAAAGGAAGCCAGCGCCGGGCATTTTACCACTTTGTACTATCTTACCAGCTAGGAGGTGACTCGCTGGTCTCAGGCCCCCTCAATACATCGTGCCACATCTGTTACAAAAGCGAAGAGTTACGATAACGTGAGGATATCACTGCCGCTGTCCCACCACATCTGCAGAAAATCGGCCCCTTCTAGGCTCCTCCCTGCATTGTTTACAAGATGCGACGGGTGCAAGCGCCAGCCCCCTTTCGAAAGAATCGGAGGTCAGTAAACAAGAGCTCTGCAGTGAACGGAAAGGAAATGTGTTTATGCCTAACCCTTCCACCCAGCCCGTGGGAGAACCCTTTTAAATTGTGGTAGGAGTCACCTCAACCACAGCTGCCAATTGACTCCACGTCATAAGTGAAACGTTTCGTAAGGTTTGGATTTTTAGCCAAAAACCAATGAAATTCTTAGATCGAATTCTTTTAGCCTTTACTCAAAGATACTACGAGCTTCAGAATGCCCCCCCCCTCCAAACCTGGGTGGCTTAAGGTGTCAACATTTGTAAAATGCGGGGCCGCACATCTGCACGTTGGATTTCAAAGTATGTAATCCTCCGAAATGGGAAGAATTAGCACTAATTATATTGCATGAATAATAAACCTGCATTTACATCGCTTTTATTCTGAAAGGCTTAGGTGCTATATAAAGGCATGCGTGAGAGCCAGTCAGCTGTATTTAGAGAACACGCGTGCCAGGTCAGAGGACATGCCTGAAAACGTGTGATCGTAGGCAGAGTTTCGTTTCCCTGCAGTGCCTCTGCCCAACACTGGTGTGAAATGGGGAGAGGATGTGGCGTGACGATCAGCGCTGTTGACTTTGGTGCTGGGGGGTCGGTTTCCATTCTCGGCGTCGGCTCAGCATTCTGGGCAAATCACTTAATCTCCTCCCTGTGCCTACCAAAAATGTATTCGTTTTTGTGTGACATAACTGGTGCTCATGTAAAGGGCTCCAAAACCTTCGGGTCGAGCTAGCGCGATATAAATCTTCAACAAAAAAAGTGATATTTCAGTGTTCAGTAAATGGATAAAACCATCAAATTTAACGTAAAACCAATACAATGACAGTAAGGGCTCACTAAAGTAAACTCCTGGGTTTCAAAAAGGGATATGTATAATGTAGAATCTTTAAAAAAAAAAAGGACAGAACACTACAGGCTTTCAGTGACACGGAGTCTGTTTACAAGCTAGGGCACCGGAAGACACCACCGCCTTTCTACGAGGCAGAGAATGCCTCGGAGAAAGGCAGCGTCCTTTTCGGATTCGGGGGCGTGTTTTGCTGTTGTCTCCTCCTTGAGACTTCTCGCAAAAAACACGCCCCCCGATCCGAAAAGGACGGGGCCTAAATGGAGTGACTGACCTCTTCTCCAGTGGCTGGCCAGCATTTACGATGCCAGCCAATGGAGAACAGGGGAGAAGAGGGGCTGGTTCAAGCCCCTCTTCTCCAAGTCATTAAATCTCCGACTTCCGGTTCTGCCTTTCGGCAGACCGGTAGTCCTCGACCTAAAAACGGCATGGGGGCGGCCATTGGCTGCCTTTCCAGGGGCATCCAGTGCATACCCTAATACAGCATGCCTCGCAGAGCGAGCAGCGCATGTGGGCTAGGCTCGACCTAAAAACAGAATCACAGGTATCCAGTTAAGGCTCCCAGGCCAGAGGACATAATTGTACATTATGCACGGGACATTCCTGTCTCAACAAAAGTTTGCATAGACATTTATTTGTCTTAACACATCCCCATTGTCAACGAAGTTTGTCCAAATGGAATGGGAAGGCGAGCAAAATACTTTGAGGTACACACAATGAATTGTTTGTAGGGAGGAAATGGATTGTCCAGTGGCCAGCCCAGGTACCATAGTATCCTCATTGGGTAGACCAAGGGCACCCCATGCAGTCCCAATACACTTCCAACTCCGGCCTTCGCATCCCAGCCACTCAGTGTCAGACATTTCTGTTTGCATTCTAAATACTGTTACAGCTGGCAGACACAGCAGCAGTCCGATGTGGCACAATTGAAGGCTACTCCTAACAGACACCAGGTCTCAAGCACAAACCTTTAATTTGCAGAGGCTGGCTCTCAAGAATGTCACACCAACTGGAACACTCAATTAATCTCCAGGTATTGCTATTTATTTTCACTTGGCCTTCCCTGCATTGATTAAAATAGAGCTTGAAAAATTGCTTATGAACCGCATGTGCCATTTTGTGGCAGACCCTTCTGTCCCCTTTGGTGCGGGCTTACTCTGCACCCCGTTCTTGCTGATATTGGTACTAATTAGGTGAAACGCTTGCCCGTACTATATTAATATTTTTAGGTAATAGGACATCCGAATGAAGTAATACTACTACACGGCTGCATAATTTGCATAATTTGCCTTTTGTGCATCAGGGTTTATTCCCTCATTGCGACATTAGCAGTTTGGGCCATACTTTGTTGTCAACCAGTTCCCCACCTGCTTGGTGAGTTCTGGTGGCTCACTAGACTAATCCACTGCGGGGATATGTGTTTGACCTCATTGTCACAGGTTTGAATCTCACCCCCTCATGTTTTTCTATATCAGCTTAGGGAACATGCTAAACTACTCACATCTCATAATTAAGTTATACAGGCTGGGGCAGTGCGTCCATTAGGGCGCTGTGGTGTTGCCCCACAAGCCGCCTGCGCCCGCAGCTCCCTCGGCGTCTCTGAACTTAAGTAAACTCTCAGTTTACTTAAGTTCAGAGACGCAGAGGGAGAACTGACAATCTGAAGGGGGTGGGCGGTCCGGCGTCATGTTGACTGACATGATTGTCAGACCAGGGGCAGCAGGCAGCAGCACTAGTGCGCATAAGTGTGGAAGGTCGGCAAATTTTTCCGCCGTGCCCAGTCATGTGCACTAGTGTCTGCTGTGGCTGGTGCATGCCCATTAGGTAAATGAGGGTTGAGCAAAGGCTCAAACCTCGGTCTCCTAATGGGTAGGCGGGTGGAGAGTAACCGTGCCCTAAGTCAATCCTGGCACTGCTGGAGCGCCAGGATTGGAACTTGCCAGCAGTGATGCAGCTGTTGTCCTGTAGGCGCCAACGGACCGGAGGCGGCACGGACCTGGTCAGGTAGGGATTTTTATTTTATTTTAAAACTCCCCGTGCGACCCCCCTGCTGCGACCCCCCCCCCCCCCCGCTGCGACCGCCCCCGCGAGCTCCACCCCCCGCGACCCCCCTCCCCCCAGCGACCCCCCCCCCCGCGATTCCCCCCAACACCCTCCCCACCCACCCCGGCAACATCCCACCCCCCCCACCCCCCCCTCCCCCCGCCGCGAGCCGTGACTGACTTGCAGGTGTGTCGCATTCACTATCACAGACGATCCAAAGCACATAGACATGATTGTAAGCTGAAGAAATGCACAGATTATTTGAAGTGTTTCCATGCACCCCTCTCTGGTTGCCACGACAGTGGAGAGATCCAAGTGGAGCTATCCAATCAGACAAAGAGCCATCACGGGCCATTTTCCAATATGTTGAGAGTTCATCTGACTAGATCAGGGCAGTGCATGGTTCCAGAAAGCTGGATCAAGGTCAGATTTTAAGGATAGCCAAAGAAGGTCATGTGTGTATTTTAAATCTGAAAGCAGGACATTTACAAAGACAATTGTTATCCTAAAAAGCAGGCATGATTCGACCCGTCTGGAATTATGTTGGGACACCGCTTGACTAGAAGAGGTTTGGATATTTTTTGTGCTGATGCAGTATCAGATATCAAACTGAAACTTCGTTGGAAAGTTTTTTATGTTTTTTGGGCATTTGGGAGTTACATTTTTTCGAAGGATTTCTCCATAAAACCCCAAAAGGCACTTGTCCAGAATGCTAAATTCTGTAATGTGAATGAGAGGAGCTGTGATAAGCTGGCAAGACTGTACATCCTGACTCGTGTTCTGCTATTGAGTAACAATCAGTTGTAACAGCGACACTAGTTTTGCTCGCGACCCACAAGTTATTGCCCCTGTGACGCAGAGCGCTTAATTATGTCCAGAGTCACTAGAAGCAAAAAAACAGACAAAACCACCGATATAACGGGTCCACTTGACCTATTCCTACACAAGGCCAATGCAGCCATTGACAATACTATCCAATTGATAGATCGACGGGTGTCTCACGAATTGGAGATGGCCAGAAAAAGATCGTCTATGGGCCCGCTGGCCTCAGCACAAACCCCTATACAAAAGGGGTCGATCATACCCCTGCTGAATCCAACAAGTGCACTAGTTCACACAGTTTCAAACACTGTGGATTTGTCAGCAACACAGTTGTCACTAGGTTCCGATTCTGATTCTAGGGAGGATCTGGAAAAAACACCAGATTTACAACCCCTACATAATCATGAAATGGCCACAGAATCAAACACCACGGGGGCCAGGGAGGGCGCCATACCTAAGAGGTTAAATAAGGGGTCGAACCCACATGTGCATTTATTAGCTCTACCAAATGGTGGGATTCCCAGCAACCTGAACATAAACAGTAACAACACCGTAGTGTTGCAAACACCATCACTAACCAATAGTGTGATCCTAAACACGCCCCCACGGAACATCACGCCACTGGGGAACCTAGATACACTAGGCGCAGTAGGGGGCATACAAAAACCCTGTACCTCATGTGTGACACTACACGATTTTCTCACAAACAGCATGGGGGAACTGTTAAAATACCATCTGAAACCCCTGGAGAAAAGCATAAGGGTAATTGAAAAACAACTTGCCAAACTAAATACTCCTGCATTTATGCAGAAGTCACTTAGCACCCTAGACATGGGGGAGGGGAAGACCAAACAACCAAGTAAACCGGCCAAATCGGCTAAACCAACTCGACCATCTACAACACCAGCTGTTTGCCCAAAGTCCTGTGGACCAGATAAAGAAGGGAACATCCAGACCACTAAAAATGTCAAACAGAATCCACAAAATACTCCCAAACCCCAAACTGCAGAGGGAAAGGGCCAACTCGTCACCACTAGTGATAACGCACAACCCACCCCAGCCCTAGTAGCCCTAAATACTCAGCTAGCAAACCTAAAGGAGAATACACAAAAACTCCAAAAATCTCAGCCCTCTCAAGCCCAGGGGAAACAGAGGACGGGATCTAGACCTAGACGGCCATTCCATCTTCCACCTGAGGCCACCCCGTTCACTGTTGTCCTAACAGGGGTCTCAGAACTAACAGAGGGCGCGGATGAGCCCCAGTGGTCACTGAGAAACAAAGTTCTGCAATGGCTTAGCCAAAATAGACCTATACAGCCATCGCATCATAGCAGAATCAACTCAGTTAGAAGAGTGTTTTGGATTGGGGAAACTAAAAAAAGCTTACAGGGTGACTGCGTTATAGTCAACTGTGACGATCCTGCTATGGCTGACTATATCTCTTCCTGGCCAGTACTTGAAAAAAGGGGGGGGGGTGGATGTACAGCGCCTTTCCTTTTTTTATCCTCCGTTAAATACCCCGAATTATGAAAACAGAACTGGATGGGAGGATGCTCAGGATTGGCCCTGGACACAGGTGGGGTACACTAATAGAAACAGAAATCGGAATAACAATAATAATGGATGGAATAGAGGCTGGAATTCCCGCCCCTGGTACCATAGTAGAGGCAACCCAAATTTCGATTACTGGGAGGGGGTTCCCATGAGGAACAGATTCGACTGTCTAGACATGGTCGATTGACCAATAAAGGTCACCACAGGGGTTTTAGAAGTCACTGCTCCCCTACATAAGATCCATGATGTCCCTTCCCTAGTAGAAAATACTAACCCCGTGATGTCAGAGATTATACTAGTGCAAGACACGTGTGGAGGAAACCGGCTAAGCCAGCAGTTAACAGAAAAATCCAGCAGGTCACGGACTGAGAACGGAACTGGGCCAATAACTGAAATTATCAACATAAAACCATATCTGAGTACAGTAGATAGGACTAAGACCCAACTCGATAATGAGATCGAAGCCTTGCAAGAGGGCATGGTCTCACAACTTAGGCAGGAAGAACCCTGCCCCATCACTGAGGGGTTTTGTCTGCTTAAGATATCTTCCTGGAATATTGCTGGGCTTGCGAAAAAAGCGCGTGACCAGCTATTCCTAACTTTTATGGAAAAGCAGGATATAGTCTGCCTACAGGAGTGTTGGGACCCATATGAGACATCAGTAGAGGGTTTTAGCACTTTCTACGTTCCCTCGATCCAGGGTAACCGAGGCAGGGGCTTGGGGGGACTTTGTATTTTTACCTCTAACTTTTGTAACATAGAACAGAACATGTATGAGGCAAATGGGCCAAAAGCAGGTGTAGGGAGTTCACTACAAGGATTGTCTTTTAAATTAAATGGGCGCTCCTTTTTTCTGATAAACCTTTATAATAATATGCCAAAAGTAGAGGTAAAAATTCTAATAGCGGAACTGGATTCACTGCTAAACAAAGGCGGCCAGGCGGCAGACTGCTTACTTATAGCAGGGGATTTTAATTGTCACCTATGTCCCTATAGCCAAACAAAAAACTGTGGCATTTTTGACTCACAAGGGGATCCCACCACACATTTTGAACATTCCCTAGCGGGAAATCTGCTAAATCAATTCATGCATGAATGGGATTTGGCTTTTGCAAATGAACTTTGCCAGCCACCCGTAGTGTTTCAAACAACCTTTTTTGGTCATGGGGCAGGTACTGTAATAGACTTCATCCTGGTTTCAAATAGGAACCAAGGTTGGGTGGGCGGGTTTGAAACGGAGGGCCTAGCAATAAGTGACCACTTTCCCATTAGTACTTCCCTTAAATTAGGGAAACGGGGCACGCAAAAAATAAGCACCATGGATATATTGCATGGCCGTTCAGTGGCACTGGCCAGGAAAAATGGCTATGCCATTAAATGGGCAAAAATTGAACCCATGAACTTTCTGAAAGATCTATTACAGAAAGAAACTAGCCAATTTAACACCTGCCTGGAACTAAGCATTAACCCAGAACAAATAATACAGGCATTCGATGAGATTAAAACAGAAATAAACGCTAAGCTAACCAAAAAATTAAAGGCAAGGGAGGAAACGAGAATATATGGCTGGTTTAACCGAGCCTGCACAAGTGCCCATAAAGCACTTTTACAGGCCTTAAAGACTATACCCAGGGATAGCAGACAAGTCAAGGAGGCTAGACAAGCTTACAAGCTGACTCTCCTGACAAGGAAGAAAGAACTCAAAAATGCAGCTTGGGAAGCCTTGATAAAGGCAAGCGCACTAAGGGATAATACGTCCTTCTGGAAAGAGGTAAATGCCCCCTTTTTTCTAGATAGGAAGGTAGACTCCATGGAAATTGGCATAGCTGAAGATGTCTGGGTCAAGCATTTTATTGCGCTTTACAAGAAAGACTCACTTATGTTGACCTCACAAGAGGAGTTGGCTGAGGGGAGTGAGATCCTTTTACAACCACAGGGAAATTTCCCATTAAAAGTAATGTTCACCCCTGCAGACCTGGAACAAGCGATTTCTCAGAGTGCAAGCCTAAAAGCTCCAGGGCCTGACGGTGTACCCATTGATCTATTTAAAGGGAATGTAGATCTCTGGGCACCCTTACTGGCAAATGTCCTAAATGCTTACACCAAATTAGGTTTCCCCAACACATGGAAGGAAGCGATAGTCATTCCAATATTTAAAAAAGGAGATAGACAAGACCCAAAATGTTATCGCCCCATTTCTCTGTTAGATAATTTAATGAAGGTTGCTGGCAGGGTGCTACTAACCAAACTACAAACCTGGTCCAAGACTAATGGGATACTCTCAAAATTTCAATGTGGTTTTAAGTCGGGGGTGGGAACCATAGAGCAGGGTTTAAACCTGTCCCTTATAATAAACAAATATATTGGATCAAAAAAAGGGAACTTGTTCCTGACATTTGTCGATTTAACTTCGGCTTTCGATTGTCTGGATCATGGAACCCTGTGGAAAACCCTGACTAATATGGGGATAGATAAAAACATCCTAACTTTTATCCAGGAACTTTACAGAGATGCAGGAGCTACGGTGAGATATGGCAAAAACGGCGAGCAAACCAGAAAATTCCCAATTGCAAAGGGCGTTCGCCAGGGTTGCATCCTTGCACCGTTTTTATTTAATTTGTATATAAACGAGGTAGCAGACTCGATGAATGACCTGGAGGTGGATTACCCCAAGATAAACGGACTTGCAGTCCCGTTATTGTTATACGCTGATGATGCGGCGATTATGGCCCGCACTCAGCGGGGACTCCAAAAGGCACTAACAGGCTTTGCAACCTTCATGAGCTCTAGAGGCCTTATAATAAATGTGGGGAAAACTTTCACGATGTCATGCACAACGAGAAAAAAAGTACCAGACTGCAAAACCTTTGTTAATAATTCAAAGATAGCGATGTCGAAAACTTTTTCCTACTTGGGTATCATTTTTAATAATAGGGGGACATGGTCTGCAGCGGTTACCTCCCGAAACCTGGCTTTTGCCCGCGCAATAGGGGCGGTTAAGCAATTTGCTAAAAAACTGGGCGGGAAACCGGTAGACACACTACTTAAGATCTATGCAGCTAAATGTGTGTCCACAGCTGTTTATGGGGCGGGGATTTGGGGACTTGCAGATAGTTCCGAAATTCAAAGGGTGGAGAATGCTTTCCTGAGGTACCTCTTAGGAGTCCCGCGTTCCACATCTACTACTATCTGCCACAACGAACTGGATAGATCGCACATTAGTGACATTATAAAGATAGCACCAGTTATGTTGTGGCATAAGATCTGGACATGCGAGGACACAACCTTCAATAGGGAGGTAATTCAGGATTGCTTGCAGCAAGGAAATGGCGCTAAACAACCTTGGCTAGCCTACGTTAAAAAATTCCTGAACTCCATCGGCAATCCAGAATTCTTTTCGGACCCAATATCATGCGCCCAAATCCCCAAAAAAGCACTAAAAGAGACGTGTCTTGGCCTATTGGAGGAGAGGAGATATTATTTAGATGGGAATAAGTCCACCATTATAGCCCACCGCCAGATTTTGCATGAACATGGTTTACATCCTTATCTGGCGCCAAATATCTCCCCTTACCATAGAATGCTGTTGGCTCGTCTGAGGACAGACTGTTTCTTCAGGTTAATAACGTTCCCTACACCGAATGATTGGTCAGTGAAAATGATTAATTGCCCGTGTGACGGAATAGCCACTCAGTCTAACATACATTGCATACTGTTCTGCAAGTACTATCAATGGGGTAGGAAAAAACATCTATTGCCTCTGTTAAAACTGTGGGGCCTGAGAAGCTGTAAAGCAGCCCTCCACAGATTGTATCTGCTTCAAGACGAATGTACTATTGGAGTGATGATAAAATTCCTGTCGTTTATTATAAAATGTAGAGGGTCTATGAGAAGCGATTAGTAGGTTGAGGGTTTGTAGAAGTATTATTCTGTGCCTAATAACACCATATAATACATAAATATGTCATATTTACCTCGACCCTTCTATCATGCAAATGTAACGATACATATATCAATCGCTTTCTAGAAAATAAATTTTTAAAGGGTTTTTAATATTAGATTAATTGAATGACTAGGGTAATGAATATGTATTTCTTCTTAGTAATCACCTTTTAGTATGTAAATGTTTAAATAACGTTGTTTTAATCGTATTTTTGTAATATTTGCTTATATGGTGTTTGTCAAATACCGAATAAAGCTATCTTTGATTTGATTTGATTTGATTTGAGTAACAATCAATCTTGGTTGCGCCATGTTTGTGTGCATCAACATTTTAAACCTAAGTTTAATGCACACAATTCGTTGGTATATTAACTCTGCTTCGTAGTAGGCGGCGAATTCCGTAAACAAACAGGTGTCTGCATAGGGACGTGCAGAATTAAAAACATATATAAATACATGACTTAAATGTAAATTACAGTGGCTCGGCTGACTCGGACACTCTTTAAATGCTTCAGCTGCTCTGTTTGGCCTTGACAAGATTTGCATTTCCCCACGTTTATTTACACACCATCACCCCAACTAGACATCACATCAGAGTGGCGTGGTCGCAGCTGACCCCAGGGTAGGCCCTGTCTATGTTAATCCGGTGTTATCGTGTTCTGCAATTGAACTGCGGACATGCTGGAAAGCATGTATGCATGCTGCTGCATGGCGCGGTGAAATTAGCAGAAGCTTGTCAGGCTGCATTCAGTGCTTAGGCTGTGACAGGCTGGCAACACATTAGCCCGTGTTTGCTCATCCTTGGAGATTGTCCTGATATGAGATGAATGTTTGGCCGGTGTATTTTTAAGTATAGCGGTTAGAGACAGTAATCTTCCGCTATAAACAATATCATAAAATCTATTTGTCAAATCAAACCGTGGAAACTATACCAAAGTTGTCAGGTCTCGGCTGGCTGGAAGGGAGTGAGGAGGTTCCCCTCGGTGGCCTGACTCTTGGGTCGGAATGTGAGAACAGAGCCGCTTAAATAGGACATTAAAACATAATTGTGCAACGTGACATATTAAAATCACGTTGCAACCGCGCTCACCTCCAAGAAACTGGATTTGAAAAAGTAATAAGAGCGATGGGGCCTAAAGTCAGTATTTTCCCTGGCCAGCCAGAAAAGCCTAACAACCGCCGGTGCATGACAACCTCTGCCTTTAATAACCCTGTGCGCGCGAGGCGCAGGTAGTGCGGTTTCCCTCTGCTGATAGCTGATGAGAGTAATTAGTGCCAGCCAGTGTACCCAATATACGGTATGCATTATATAGCATGGCGGTTATTACATCACTATATCATATACCTCTCAGCCAAGAGCCAGAATTATCCAATTCGAAGACACCAGGCTACCAGTAGTTGCCAGAGGCGGTAGTCCCCTTTTGTCTTTGCGCTTTAAAGCTACCAGTATATAGTGCTTGTATATACTAAGAAAACAAAAGCAAATTATCTGATGAAAAGCAAAGTAGGTTCCTTTAGAGAGCATGGCAGGCTGGAGCCACCTTAAGGATGTGAGGTTTAGGTCATAGGAAAGAAAACAGAGC
Source organism: Triturus cristatus (assembly GCF_964204655.1). NCBI lineage: Eukaryota > Metazoa > Chordata > Amphibia > Caudata > Salamandridae > Triturus > Triturus cristatus. Next base: position 980,751,189 of record NC_140579.1, on the reverse strand, counting down.
AGCCCCCCCCACACACACACAACTCACGGCACTCCAAGATTCTTCAATGTAAAGCACATACAATTAGTTGCAGCGAATTTTTAAGGGGTATTCTTGAAATACGCATAAACTCGAGGGTGCTAACCATTTTTTTTTTATCTACCGTAATCAACCCCAACATCACTGCCTGAAAATGTGCACATTCCAGTAATGTCAGGCGTATCTATGATTTGATTTCTTATATGAGACGAAAGCATTAATACTGGGCTAGGAAAATGAATTGATGCCAAATGACCACCATCAATTTCTGTGCAAGGGGGAGTGAGTTGCTGGCTACTCTACTTTCTATTACCTTCTGTGTGGGGACAAAGCTTGACTTCCTGATCACAATGGCTTTGCTTTTCCTTTGTCACTTTATTTTGCACTTTTTACAAAGAGAGAAACCGAGAGAGATGGAGCTAAGCAGAGCCAGAATGAGAGAGTGTGGCAGAAAGAGAGAGGGGTTAACGAGTATGTTGAGCTAGAGAGAGAAAAAGAGGGACATAGGAAGTAAGACAGATATAGGTATGAGCATACTCACACATTTATCTCTACTATACTCAGACACTGGAACAGACCATTGAATGTTGGAATGTAAAATCTTGTCCCGCTGCGGGGTAACTTTAAATTTTGTTTGCTACAGGAATTTTTTTATATGAGAGAATGTTAATTTGCTTTGGCAAGTCATGCATTGTAGACTGCACTTAGCCCACATGAAATGACACATGGGAGGCCTGCTTTGGCAGTGAATTGGATCTGGAATTTCTGAGTTTGAGTTGCATGGTTAATATTTATGTGTCACTTTCATAGTTATTTAGACTGTGTTTCTGTTTCATACTGTTTCTGCCAATATGTAACCTTGAGCCACAGTTTGTTGATTTTGATTGCAGTAGCTCAGTTTATTTGGTGATTCACAATTCCAATCATGGGTAAAACATGGCTTGTTGAACATAGATGAGATGTACTTGCAAATTGTTGGATTACGTATTGCATTTAAGGTTTTCAAATTGACCAATCTTTTGACTTCTTACCAATGAAATATGAGTGTCTTCCTAGTCGAGGACCACACTGCTTTTTCTCTTATCTGTCTTGTATCAAGACCCTGCTGGACAATGGGGTGAAACAAAGCTTGAATAAGCAGCTACCTATGTTATATGACATCTCTTTATTAATGTAATAACTGCACTTTCACAACTACTTTATTAACCTTCCTGCTTTCTTAAATTTGCTTGAAAATGCACCATTTGTCCACTTTTTTTTCAAAATGTTCTCGGGGGAGAACCCCCTGAACACCCCTAAGGTTGTTCGGGCACGCTTGCTCGCTGCGGTGCTGTATGACCATCATTTTACGCCCACCACTTTTAATTGTCACCAACCGCCCCTGTATACACAGCCTTACAAATGGGCATTAAAAATAAAAAATACAGAACACACCTTGCTCTATGTGAGTGAGATTGTCTGTGCTTGATTTTGACAGTCTTTGTTTGCCAGTCATTCTGTAGGACATTTCATGGTAGATGCAGATAAGGCAGCATTGTCATTGAACTGCCATTTCGTTAGCATTAGGAGTACCTACTGAAGATGCACAGGCTTTCATCTTTCTGTATGTTGTTTTTGTTTATCCGTATGTTTAAATGCCCCATCTTCATTTACTTTATTGCATTTTCTTACCACAACTACAGTGCTTACACCAGGGCATAACTAGTACCAGAAGAGAGCAACGCTTGACTTCAAGTCTAACTGATACGAATGGGATCCTTTACTACAGTAGCTTCCTAACAAACTAAATTGCCATAAAGATGACTAAACAGTCATGCATTGCTGGCGTTCAAAACAGGAGTCTGATTGAGTTAGGGCATGACTGTCAAGGTGTTTAACCAACATATGACAATGTAATGTCTTATGGTTTTGTAAAGTGAGGTGGCAGTGACCGGGAAAAACAGAGGCGATGTTTTCCTGAGAGCGGAGAAACACGTTCATAGCACAGTGGTCAGTTAGGTTAACAGGGCTTGAAGTGGACAACCACCTGGCATTTCTGATTGGCTGAAATTGAATTAAACATGGCTGCTGTAAGACTGTTGCAGTACGGCGACCCAGAGTAGAGAGTCCCAGGTGTGCCTTACTGACTTGGGCACAGCTGTCATAAGTGGGCAGCCATCCAGCATGGCTCATTGATTGGTGGAAATAAAGCATGGCTTGTAAGAGTGTGAACTTTGAACCATGGTCACTGGCAAGCGGAGTTTCACGTGATGTGCCTGACTGACTGAGGCACGGCTACCAGAAGTGGATGGCAAAATGGCATACCTGATTGACTGAAGATGATACCAGTGAACGTTCAGGGGGTGAGGAAATAAAATGGACACTTTGAATGTAGAGCACAAAGTGAAACTATGATGGATCGTTTGTAACTGAAAGCAGTCTATTAACTGTGGCTTTTACTCGTCAAAACAAACAAGTATGGGCTCTATTACTGATGTTTGGGGTGGGTGACCGGGTAGGGGTATCCCTGCTGTGATTGTGTCACTCGTACCTCTTCTCTACAGAGACCATGCTATCCAAAGAACTTGATAGCACCGTCGGGTACTAAAACCACAGCCACTACGTGTGTGCTTAGTTGTGCACCTTGCTCTCTCTTGGTCCAAACATGACTGTTAAGAGGCACTGGCATGCAAACTGGGGTATCATGCACAAGTCCTGGTTCAATTGCCTGCGATTCAGAACCTGCATTCCTTGTACAATACACTACCACACTGATAAATCAGTGGGAAACTCCACAACTCCCCCCCCCCCCCCCCATCAAAATATGCTGCATCCTGATAACATAAAAGCGGTGCTCCCTCTGGTATTCAGCTGGATTCTTAACTTGGCGCCTCTTGTGTAACAGAATAACACTTACCTACTTTAAGTAGTCCTTTGCCCCCCCCCCCCCCGCTTGTTTTTTTTGCAAAGCAACCAAACTCTTTTTACTCATTATTGTTTGTTTCTATCTTTGTTTGCATAACCAAGATTACATCCATTTAAAAAATATATATTTTTTTTATTGGTTTGACAAAACATGTAAATCACAAAGCTTTTGATTGCATATATCACAACACCGTTATACCATTTATATATTTCAAGGAATCAGTCATCAGTTAACTCGGCCATTAACCCTTGCATCATTTCCGGTGTTCGTTCTCATTTCCATGTCTGTGGTAGGTGAGGTACACAGTTCCCCTCGGTACATGTTCCATTTGCCCAATTTCTTGTCCCATTTCTTAGGACATCCTCTGGACTTGTACACTTCTTTTTCTACTATCATACATTTGTCTAATTCCTGTGTCCAGTGTTTCGACGATGGCTCCTCTCCCACGCCCGCTTCATTGCAATTGCTCTTTTCACTGGTGTATAACCCAGTGTGGTCATTTGTTGTTCCACCTCCGTAAGGTCTGTAGCCCCCCCATATATTAAGGAGCCCTAATTGTGGTGTTGGGGGCACTCTCCTTCCCTAGTGCCCTCTGTATGTGGCTCGTGGCTTTCTCCCAAAGGATTTGTATACGTGGACATACCCTTATAATATGGTAGAAGGTTGCCTCTTGCTGGCATTGGCGGAGACACACCGTATCTGGTCTATTCCCTATTTTTGGTAGTGTGACCCCGGTGAGATAGGTTCTATGTAGGGCTTTTAACTGAATCAAGCGGAGCTTGAGAGGAATAGCCGCTTCTCTTGGGGACATTAGCGCTGTCTGCCAATCATCATCTTCAATTTGCCCGATATCAGCTTGCCACCTTTCTCGAAGAGTCAAACTGATCCGGCATGTTGTTACATAATTTCTTGTATGTTAGCGATACGGCTTTACTTGACAGTGGTTCAGAGAGCAATCGATCCTCTAAGGGAGAGGATTCCGGTATATCCGCTAGATCTGGGAGTGCTGCTTTTAGGGCGTGACGGATCTGTAAGTATCGGAAAATCTCACCCTGAGCTAGGTCATAGTGTTCCCCTAATAACGCAAATGTTAATATTTTCCCGCTTTTTCACTAAGTGGCCTATGTTTGAGATACCTATAGTGTCCCATCTATTAAAACCAGGTTGGTGACATAGGGATCCTAGTTGCTGGGTGGACCATAGTGGAGGGGCTTGGGTCAGTTTATTCAACCATCCTAGGCGTCAATTAGCTTGGCGCCAGATCTCCACTGTATGGGCTGTAGGGCCCAGATAACGATCTTTCCGAACTTTCGAGTAGAGGGCTCAAAGGTAGCCCTCTCTGCCCATTTGATACTTATTCAGGAAGTACGCCGGGTCCATCGGGTAATGATATATCCAATGATTAACCACTATTAGTTGTGAGGCCCAATAATATAATCGCATATCGGGAAGTGCGATACCTCCATCGTACCAACCCTTAGTTAATTTATGTAAAACTATACGGGGCGCTCTCCCATCCCATAGCAGCGTTCTGACCTCACTACCAAAATAGGAATCGGGGACCTTATGTCGACAATTTTAAGCATATATTAAAACCGGGGAAGCGCCAACATCTTAAAGAGGGAGTCCCAGTAAGACGAGGGGAAGCAACCTCCAATGTGCAACGTCACAACGCGGTCTCACCAGGGGGACGGCCAGGTTGTGGTCGTAGAAATTCTGGGGATCGGAAGTTATATAAATTCCGAGGTACCCGAATCCCACGGTCGCTATTTCCACCTCACACCCTGTGGGGAGTTGCGGAATCGGTCCCTGAATCACGAAAATCACCGATTTGGTCCAGTTAATTGAGTAGCCAGAATATTTACCGAAATTCGTGAAGATATACAAGATTCTGTGCACCGATTTATGGGGGGGGACGCTATATACAGGAGGATATCGTCCGCATAGAGAGATATCCTATCTTCCTGTCCTTCTGGCCATTTCCACCCCCTAAGCAGTGGATCTCCTCGCACCCACGAGGCTAGTGGTTCTAGTATTAGCGAAAAAATCAGGGGAGACAGGGTGCAACCCGGACGGGTGCCTCGCTTTAGGGAGCATGTTCTGGACAAGCGATTATTGACTCTGACCTAGCCTTTTAGGTCAGTATAGAGCAAATGAATCCAGTTCATAAATTTCAGGCCGAAGTCTAGACGTTGAAGCACCTGAAAAAGATATGGCCATTCTATGGAGTCAAATGCCACCCTGGCATCCAGCGACAGTACCACAGCATCCTCGTCGATTAAATTGTTGCCGGCCAACAAAATTGTGAAGTCAACGGATATTTAATGCCATGTTCCGGCCTGGCACAAAGCCCGACTGGTCCGCATGCAAAATTACATCTATTAAAGTTAAATATGAGTGCATTTAAAAAATTTGAAGATATTTTCTCCTTTTTTAGATGTATGTTAATTTAAGAGGTAAAGTTCAGTGGGTTAGTCAATCAATTGTAAAGCTTTTATTTTTATTTTGAAGGTCACACATTGGACTCCTGTTGATTCCTTCCGAGATTCTTCATATGTGTACTGTTAATCTTAGACATGGTAACACCTGTTAGTTCAGCTTCTTGATGAAGCACTGCAGAAATTCTCAGTTTTTCACGTGTTTCGGTACCTTGTAAATGAGTATTATTGTTACTTTTATAGCAGAGTGTACAAAGTGAACAGTAGGAGTGACCTGTTATTTACAGTATTTCAATGTTTTTTTTAGCAAGTTTTACATGCAAGTATAATGTGTGTATTTGTGCTAGCATCACTTGAAATTTGAAGCCTGGCTCTGTCAGCATATATTGTATCTGAAACCTTGGATTGAAACTGGCCGAGTACTGTGTCTCTAATGCACTCCCAACACATCAGTCGGCCTTATCAGACTTGCCCCAAACGTGCTGGACAGGTAGACTTGGGCTGAGTCTAGAATCCTCGCAGCTTATGACATTCTGCCCTGGGATCAGAGAGTGCCAAGTCTTGTTGTTTGACGCCGGACAAGAACGCTGACATTGCTGTGCTACCCTAATCTCTCCTTATTCAGGTGGGTTGGAGGTAAATCGCAAGTCTAGCCCCCGCCAGATGGAGACATCCAGATAATAACTCACAGCTAGAAAATAGTATTCAGGATGAAAGTGAACTCATACTGAAGGAGAACAGGCATGCTTTTATGAAGTTCATGCATAGAAGGTAACTCAAGACCAAGAGGAACAAATGCTCACTGTATCAGATCACACACAGACAGATTGTGCTTGAGGGTTGCAAGATCTCTTGCCCTTGTCCCTCTGTTATGGGCCAAACCCATTACCTTGTGTTAAACTCTAGATTGCATGCACAGTGGAACCACTGGGCCTTGTGAGCTTGCCCCATACAATAACTTTAACATAAAATACTGCCTTTAACAGCAGTTATTCTAATTATATATTTTGTGTTTGAGCTATGTAAGGATAAACTCTGGACTTCTTATCACAGCTGTCCCATCCTGCAAAGATTAGATTTTTTTACTCTTTTAGGCTTCTCACCTTCTGTGCTCTGAACACTAGATTTCTCAAGTGCAGTTCCGAAATACAAAAGGCAGAGCTTACCTTGTGGTTGAGAAGCTCCCAGAGTGTAACTTCATTTTTCCCCCAGAGCGTATTCTGTGGTACTGGTATGGCAGCCTGATTGGTGGCAGTGTAACAAGAAGCATTTATAATGAAACGTTTATCTGCACACATATCGTTGCTTGATACAATACTTCCACCTCACCCCCGTGTAAAATCTCTATTTTTAATTTGTTTTCTGAAGCACCCCAGTTTAAGTAGCCATGGTCACCTGTCCACCGTTCAGAGTGGGAATCCTGTCCTAGTAATTGTCAGGGTGATGGAAGAAGTGGATCCTGTTGTCTCAGGAGAATAGTAATATTGCGCAACTAAAATGAAACACTTTTGTACCTACCTCTGTGGTGATTAAATAATATTGAGCCTGATGTTCAAGGCATTTTTAGGTATCGCTGAGCCAGCGCATGCGCTGCGAGACATTTAGTATCTGGGTTTTCAAAGTGCTGCCACAGGCTTTTGGTGGCCTAGCGCTTGTGTTCACGCGAGCGTGCACGCGCGCAGCCGCCATCTGCCTCCCTTCCAGCGCGATCACTTTCACTTTTTCGTGCTGCTGCGAGCGCATCACTAGCTTGTTTTTTTTTTTACATTACTACAAGCTTCCCGCGGCCAATGCTTGTTTCACTGTCTGTCTCGCCCGCTGCCTCCTCCATGGCACCGTTGTTTTCCGCCACCTTTCTCTTGCTCTCTGTCGCCTCTCCCCAACTCTTTGCTCCTGTTTCTTTTCTCTGTTTCTGATTCATCTTTTGGCTTTCAAACTACTGCTCACTTTAGCTCATATCTGGCTCGTGTCGCATGTTTCCTCTGATCCTTCCTATCACTCCATCTCCTCTCGTGTTAGGAGAGGAGGTGTGGCCAAGTGGCTCGAGCTAGCACCCGTGTGACCTGGAGACCCAGGTTCGAAACTCTCCCTCAGTGCTAGACTTCCCATAATTAATTATGGACAAATCACTTCCTCTCCCTGCGCCTAAATATGCGTAAAATGTGTTTGCGTTATCTCCACTTAATATACTCTACCACTTAGATCACTCTCCCGACTACTCACAGATAGGTTTGTAAATATCAATACTAACATGCCTCTCATACACTTCATTTCAGGGGTCTGTCCCTGCTTTCTTTCCCATTTATCATTTTTGTTGGGTCGTTCAAGTTTCCACACCCGTGGTTCATGCTTTTTTAATACATCTCCACAACCAAAGTGTGTCTCTGAAGAATCATCTAGAAAACTCCATAGAAGTTGCAGCAAGAACACACACAGCCTTCACGTACCTTGAGTCTAAGTTCCTCATTGATTTATTTTATCACAGCCTTGTTACACCTCTGTCTAGAGCTGCTGAGAGTACACAGGACCCCTCTTTTAAAGACTACATGACCCTAATCCTGACCTCCAGGCTAGCTTGTGCTTTCACAAATGACATCACACATTCTGTTATCAATGGCTTAATCGGTCACGCTACGGATGACTCCACCTACTGCAGGGAAGGCCATTGCTGGTACTTGAAGATGTTGGAAGTGTTCACTGTGAACTGAGTAATTTTTAGGAGAGTTCAGCATCTTCACAACCCAGCACGCCGAGAAGCAAGGCAGATCAGCATAAGGAACTCACTGGAGAAATATATGCCACAGTGAAGGTTACACACTGAATTCACCTAAAACCTTAACAATTCTCCATAGTAAAACCTAGGAGAGAGGTCAGGCCTGGACTTTGTGTTGCTGTTCTTTCAATGTGAAATTCAGTTGAGGGCGTTCTTAGGAAAACAAGCTGCTTCACTGCACAGTACCTACACAAAACAAGCATTGGCATAGCCAATAGGTCTCGCTTTTGGGACCTTATAAGTATTTAGTTATGCAGCACAATATCCTTGGTGCAACAACATTAACTGTTGCATGGTTAAACACTTATAAGGCCCCAAAGGCGAGACCTATTGGCTATGCCAATGCTTGTTGAGGTTGCAAAGGCTGCGATTTTGAAAATGACAGGGCTTATGGAAAGTCTTTCTGACTTCAAAGGTGCATGTAGTGACCCATAATGAATTAGAAAGGCAAGGGGCCAGTTATGTAAGTTCCCCTCTCCTTCGAGAGTCGCTATGCAGTGTATTATGTGCACCTGCACAGTTAGAGACTTCTGAAAGTGGGTGGTGAAGTACTTGCAAACTAAAAGCCACCTCAGGACTGCCAGCATTAGAGAAAGCAGACCGGAGCACTGTGTGCTCCTCTCAAACGCCATACAGTGGAAGCCAACTTTAATGTTTTTAAGCAGTCCATATTATTTTACGGTGCAGGGGTTGCTTTAAATAATGTCTTAATTCACAAATAACAAATAAATGATATTGTTTGCTAAACCCATATATAAAATATGGTGAGTGAACAATCTTTTCCATATCGGCAATCATTGAGAAGCCTCACTACTTTCCTAATCAAACGGTAATGACAACATTATGGTGCCGATTACGATCCTGTAAAAACCGGGTACGAACTGTCGGACGGAGCATATTCCCCGTCCGACGCGTACCCGGTCGTAACAAGATACAAACATGGAAGTACGATTCGCACGGAATTACTATTTCCGTACGAATCGTACAAAACACCAACCGACGAAAATATACGTACAAATGTGATCCGGGAAAGCGCCGACGTGACGTCGGGACGCACGCAGCCTGCCATTCACGAACCAGGAAGTACGATTCGCACCGACGTCATCCCGCACGGAGAATATTTTCCGGCAGCCAAAAACTGCCGGGAAATCAGGACGACGCGAACAAGGAGTACCTACGTGTCATCCCGGCCCTCATAGCAGTCGACCTCCTCTACAGGTTACGACGCAGATGCCGCAGAAGGTCAGAACAACAAAGGGAGGGGGGAAAGGGGGGGGGGGCAGGAGCAGGGGCAGGCCACAAAACCCCCACCAAAGTCACACAGCACACATGCCCTGGACATACCTGACCCCCAGGCCCTGGTCACTACAAGGGGGTGACGACACAACAACACAGGTACGTCCCGTACCCATGCCTTAAGAGCGTGGGTACGAGTCGTACCACGCCCACACCTACGTCACCCCAACAATGGCGGGACGGCTGTACCCACGTGGCAAAGGCCTGGGTACGGCCTGCACAAGCATTCCACAGCGTGGGTACGGATATGTACGGACCGTACCCCCACCCCCGTATGCATGGAGCGTACCCCCCATGCCAACAGTGTACGTACGGACCGTACCCCCACCCCGTATGCATGGAGCGTACCCCCACCCCAACAGTGTATCTACGACCCGTACCCTCACCCGCGTATGCATGGAGCGTACCCCCACCCCAACAGTGTATGTACGACCCGTACCCTCACCCGCGTTTGCATGGAGCGTACCCCCACCCCAACAGTGTATGTACGACCCGTACCCTCACCCGCGTATGCATGGAGCGTACCCCCACCCCAACAGTGTATGTACGACCCGTACCCTCACCCGCGTATGCATGGAGCGTACCCCCACCCCAACCGTGTATGTACGACCCGTACCCTCACCCGCGTATGCATGGAGCGTACCCCCACCCCAACAGTGTATGTACGACCCGTACCCTCACCCGCGTACGTATGGAGCGTACCCCCATGCCAACAGTGTACGTACGGACCGTACTCCCACCCCGTATGCATGGAGCGTACCCCCACCCCAACCGTGTATGTACGACCCGTACCCTCACCAGCGTATGCATGGAGCGTACCCCCACCGTGTATGTACGACCCGTACCCTCACCCGCGTATGCATGGAGCGTACCCCCACCCCAACAGTGTATGTACGACCCGTACCCTCACCCGCGTACGTATGGAGCGTACCCCCCATGCCAAGTGTACGTACGGACCGTACCCCCACCCCGTATGCATGGAGCGTACCCCCACCGTGTATGTACGACCCGTACCCTCACCCGCGTATGTATGGAGCGTACCCCCACCCCAAACGTGTATGTACGGACCGTACCCCCATCCGCGTATGCATGGAGCGAACCCACACCCGTGTATGTTCTAAGCGTACATATCCTGAAATAGGAGGGGTGTGTGCAGAGTCCTCCCAGCAGTGCCCAGACACAGGAGGGGTGGGTGCCTGACACTCCCAGCAGTGCCCAGACACAGGAGGGGTGTGTGCAGAGTCCTCCCAGCAGTGCCCAGCCACACAGGAGGGGTGGGTGCCTAACACTCCCAGCAGTGCCCAGACACAGGAGGGGTGTGTGCAGAGTCCTCCCAGCAGTGCCCAGACACAGGAGGGGTGTGTGCAGAGTCCTCCCAGCAGTGCCAAGACACAGGAGGGGTGGGTGACTAACAGTTCCAGCAGTGCCCAAACACAGGACGGGTGGGTGCAGAGTCCACCCAGCAGTGCCCAGACACAGGAGGGGTGTGTGCAGAGTCCACCCAGCAGTGCCCAGACACAGGAGGGATGTGTGCAGAGTCCTCCCAGCAGTGCCCAGACACAGGAGGGGTGGGTGCCTAACACTCCCAGCAGTGCCCAGACACAGGAGGGGTGTGTGCAGAGTCCTCCCAGCAGTGCCCAGACACAGGAGGGGTGGATGCAGAGTCCTCCCAGCAGTGCCCAGACACAGGAGGGGTGGGTGCCTAACACTCCCAGCAGTGCCCAGACACAGGAGGGGTGGGTGCCTAACACTCCCAGCAGTCCCCAGACACAGGAGGGGTGTGTGCAGAGTCCACCCAGCAGTGCCCAGACACAGGAGGGGTGTGTGCAGAGTCCTCCTAGCAGTGGCCAGACACAGGAGGGGTGGGTGCCTAACACTCCCAGCAGTGCCCAGACACAGGAGGGGTGGGTGCCTAACACTCCCAGCAGTGCCCAGACACAGGAGGGGTGGGTGCCTAACACTCCCAGCAGTGCACAGACACAGGAGGGGTGTGTGCAGAGTCCTCCCAGCAGTGCCCAGACACAGGAGGGGTGGGTGCCTAACACTCCTAGCAGTGCCCAGTCATAAGAGGGGTGTGTGCAGAGTCCTCCCAGCAGTGCCCAGACACAGGAGGGGTGGGTGCCTAACACTCCCAGCAGTGCACAGACACAGGAGGGGTGTGTGCAGAGTCCTCCCAGCAGTGCCCAGACACAGGACGACGCGAACAAGGAGTACCTGCACGCGACTGACAGACATGGACCCGAACCTACCTGTCATCCCGGCCCTCATAGCAGTCGACCTCCTCTACAGGTTACGACGCAGACGCCGCAGAAGGTCAGAACAACAAAGGGAGGGGGGAAAGGGGGGGGGCAGGGGAAGGGGCAGGCCACAAAACCCCCACCAAAGTCACACAGCACACATGCCCTGGACATACCTGACCCCCAGGCCCTGGTCACTACGAGGGGGTGGGGGCGTGTCCAGCAAAGCCAGCGTCCGCCACAACGGAAGTGGTTGACGACGCGAACCGGTAACACAACAACACAGGTACGTCCCGTACCCACGGCTTAAGAGCGTGGGTACGAGTCGTACCACGCCCACACCTACGTCACCCCAACAATGGCGGGACGGCTGTACCCACGTGGCAAAGGCCTGGGTACGGCCCGCACAAGCATTCCACAGCGTGGGTACGGATATGTACGGACTGTACCCCCACCCCCGTATGCATGGAGCGTACCCCCCATGCCAACAGTGTACGTACGGACCGTACCCCCACCCCGTATTCATGGAGCGTACCCCCACCCCAACAGTGTATGTACGACCCGTACCCTCACCCGCGTATGTATGGAGCGTACCCCCACCCCAACAGTGTATGTACGACCCGTACCCTCACCCGCGTATGCATGGAGCGTACCCCCACCCCAACAGTGTATGTACGACCCGTACCCTCACCCGCGTATGCATGGAGCGTACCCCCACCCCAACAGTGTATGTACGACCCGTACCCTCACCCGCGTATGCATGGAGCGTACCCCCACCCCAACAGTGTATGTACGACCCGTACCCTCACCCGCGTACGTATGGAGCGTACCCCCATGCCAACAGTGTACGTACGGACCGTACCCCCACCCCGTATGCATGGAGCGTACCCCCACCCCAACCGTGTATGTACGACCCGTACCCTCACCCGCGTATGCATGGAGCGTACCCCCACCCCAACCGTGTATGTACGACCCGTACCCTCACCCGCGTATGCATGGAGCGTACCCCCACCCCAACAGTGTATGTACGACCCGTACCCTTACCCGCGTACGTATGGAGCGTACCCCCCATGCCAACAGTGTACGTACGGACCGTACCCCCACCCCGTATGCATGGAGCGTACCCACACCCCAACCGTGTATGTACGACCCGTACCCACACCCGCGTACGTATGGAGCGTACCCCCCATGCCAACAGTGTACGTACGGACCGTACCCCCACCCCGTATGCATGGAGCGTACCCCCACCCCAACCGTGTATGTACGACCCGTACCCTCACCCGCGTATGTATGGAGCGTACCCCCACCCCAAACGTGTATGTACGGACCGTACCCCCATCCGCGTATGCATGGAGCGAACCCACACCCGTGTATGTTCTAAGCGTACATATCCTGAAATAGGAGGGGTGTGTGCAGAGTCCTCCCAGCAGTGCCCAGACACAGGAGGGGTGGGTGCCTAACACTCCCAGCAGTGCCCAGACACAGGAGGGGTGGGTGCCTAACACTCCCAGCAGTCCCCAGACACCGGAGGGGTGTGTGCAGAGTCCACCCAGCAGTGCCCAGACACAGGAGGGGTGTGTGCAGAGTCCTCCCAGCAGTGGCCAGACACAGGAGGGGTGGGTGCCTAACACTCCCAGCAGTGCCCAGACACAGGAGGGGTGTGTGCAGAGTCCTCCCAGCAGTGCCCAGACACAGGAGGTGTGGGTGCCTAACACTCCCAGCAGTGCCCAGACACAGGAGGGGTGTGTGCAGAGTCCTCCCAGCAGTGCCCAGACACAGGAGGGGTGTGTGCAGAGTCCTCCCAGCAGTGCCAAGACACAGGAGGGGTGGGTGACTAACACTCCCAGCAGTGCCCAGACACAGGAGGGGTGGGTGCCTAACACTCCCAGCAGTGCACAGACACAGGAGGGGTGTGTGCAGAGTCCTCCCAGCAGTGCCCAGACACAGGAGGGGTGGGTGCCTAACACTCCCAGCAGTGCCCAGTCATAAGAGGGGTGTGTGCAGAGTCCTCCCAGCAGTGCCCAGACACAGGAGGGGTGTGTGCAGAGTCCTCCCAGCAGTGCCCAGACACAGGAGGGGTGTGTGCAGAGTCCTCCCAGCAGTGCCAAGACACAGGAGGGGTGGGTGCCTAACACTCCCAGCAGTGCCCAGACACAGGAGGGGTGGGTGCCTAACACTCCCAGCAGTGCACAGACACAGGAGGGGTGTGTGCAGAGTCCTCCCAGCAGTGCCCAGACACAGGAGGGGTGGGTGCCTAACACTCCCAGCAGTGCACAGGCACAGGAGGGGTGTGTGCAGAGTCCTCCCAGCAGTGCCCAGACACAGGACGACGCGAACAAGGAGTACCTGCACGCGACGGACAGACATGGACCCGAACCTACGTGTCATCCCGGCCCTCATAGCAGTCGACCTCCTCTACAGGTTACGACGCAGACGCCGCAGAAGGTCAGAACAACAAAGGGAGGGGGGAAAGGGGGGGGGGGCAGGAGCAGGGGCAGGCCACAAAACCCCCACCAAAGTCACACAGCACACATGCCCTGGACATACCTGACCCCCAGGCCCTGGTCACTACGAGGGGGTGGGGGCGTGTCCAGCAAAGCCAGCGTCCGCCACAACGGAAGTGGTTGACGACGCGAACCGGTAACACAACAACACAGGTACGTCCCGTACCCACGCCTTAAGAGCGTGGGTACGAGTCGTACCACGCCCACACCTACGTCACCCCAACAATGGCGGGACGGCTGTACCCACGTGGCAAAGGCCTGGGTACGGCCCGCACAAGCATTCCACAGCGTGGGTACGGATATGTACGGACCGTACCCCCACCCCCGTATGCACGGAGCGTACCCCCCCATGCCAACAGTGTACGTACGGACCGTACCTCCACCCCGTATTCATGGAGCGTACCCCCACCCCAACAGTGTATGTACGACCCGTACCCTCACCCGCGTATGCATGGAGCGTACCCCCACCCCAACAGTGTATGTACGACCCGTACCCTCACCCGCGTATGCATGGAGCGTACCCCCACCCCAACAGTGTATGTACGACCCGTACCCTCACCCGCGTATGCATGGAGCGTACCCCCACCGTGTATGTACGACCCGTACCCTCACCCGCGTATGCATGGAGCGTACCCCCACCCCAACCGTGTATGTACGACCCGTACCCTCACCCGCGTATGCATGGAGCGTACCCCCACCCCAACAGTGTATGTACGACCCCTACCCTCACCCGCGTACATATGGAGCGTACCCCCATGCCAACAGTGTACGTACGGACCGTACCCCCACCCCGTATGCATGGAGCGTACCCCCACCCCAACCGTGTATGTACGACCCGTACCCTCACCGGCGTATTCATGGAGCGTACCCCCACCCCAACCGTGTATGTACGACCCGTACCCTCACCCGCATATGCATGGAGCGTACCCCCACCCCAACAGTGTATGTATGACCCGTACCCTTACCCGCATGGAGCGTACCCCCCATGCCAACAGTGTACGTACGGACCGTACCCCCACCCCGTATGCATGGAGCGTACCCCTACCCCAACCGTGTATGTACGACCCGTACCCACACCCGCGTACGTATGGAGCGTACCCCCCATGCCAACAGTGTACGTACGGACCGTACCCCCACCCCGTATGCATGGAGCGTACCCCCACCCCAACCGTGTATGTACGACCCGTACCCTCACCCGCGTATGTATGGAGCGTACCCCCACCCCAAACGTGTATGTACGGACCGTACCCCCATCCGCGTATGCATGGAGCGAACCCACACCCGTGTATGTTCTAAGCGTACATATCCTGAAATAGGAGGGGTGTGTGCAGAGTCCTCCCAGCAGTGCCCAGACACAGGAGGGGTGGGTGCCTGACACTCCCAGCAGTGCCCAGACACAGGAGGGGTGTGTGCAGAGTCCTCCCAGCAGTGCCCAGACACAGGAGGGGTGGGTGCCTAACACTCCCAGCAGTGCCCAGACACAGGAGGGGTGTGTGCAGAGTCCTCCCAGCAGTGCCCAGACACAGGAGAGGTGTGTGCAGAGTCCTCCCAGCAGTGCCAAGACACAGGAGGGGTGGGTGACTAACACTCCCAGCAGTGCCCAGACACAGGAGGGGTGGGTGCCTAACACTCCCAGCAGTGCCCAGACACAGGAGGGGTGTGTGCAGAGTCCACCCAGCAGTGCCCAGACACAGGAGGGGTGTGTGCAGAGTCCTCCCAGCAGTGCCCAGACACAGGAGGGGTGGGTGCCTAACTCTCCCAGCAGTGCCCAGACACAGGAGGGGTTGGTGCCTAACACTCCCAGCAGTGCACAGACACAGGAGGGGTGTGTGCAGAGTCCTCCCAGCAGTGCCAAGACACAGGAGGGGTGGGTGACTAACACTCCCAGCAGTGCCCAGACACAGGAGGGGTGGGTGCCTAACACTCCCAGCAGTGCCCAGACACAGGAGGGGTGTGTGCAGAGTCCACCCAGCAGTGCCCAGACACAGGAGGGGTGTGTGCAGAGTCCTCCCAGCAGTGCCCAGACACCGGAGGGGTGGGTGCCTAACACTCCCAGCAGTGCCCAGACACAGGAGGGGTGGGTGCCTAACACTCCCAGCAGTGCACAGACACAGGAGGGGTGTGTGCAGAGTCCTCCCAGCAGTGCCCTGACACAGGAGGGGTGGGTGCCTAACACTCCCAGCAGTGCCCAGTCATAAGAGGGGTGTGTGCAGAGTCCTCCCAGCAGTGCCCAGACACAGGAGGGGTGGGTGCCTAACACTCCCAGCAGTGCACAGACACAGGAGGGGTGTGTGCAGAGTCCTCCCAGCAGTGCCCAGACACAGGAGGGGTGGGTGCCTAACACTCCCAGCAGTGCCCAGTCATAAGAGGGGTGTGTGCAGAGTCCTCCCAGCAGTGCCCAGTCATAAGAGGGGTGTGTGCAGAGTCCTCCCAGCAGTGGCCAGACAGAGGAGGGGTGGGTGCCTAACACTCACAGCAGTGCCCCTGCAAAGAAAAGGGTGGAGTACTCACAGATCCAATGGCCACAAATGTCAGTCAGGTGCACAAAGATCCTGCAGTACATGTACCACATGTGTGCGAGGCTGGGAGTATACACATGCATAGCGCCGAAAAGAAAACATGTCCACATGAAGTCATGACAACAGTCTACATACACAAGTACAGTGACCACCAAGGACGCCACGAATGATGCAGGTGGAGACATCGCTCAGCATGCATGGCCCAAGTCTAACGAGTCCGTCACACACCCAGCCAATGTAGACACAGCTCAGCACCACATATTGGAATGACCGTGCAGGGAAGATATCAGGTTACACAGAGGAAGGAACACACCTTGGGACGATGTCACCATGCAGTAACTGCTCACATGAACAAAGCGATGTAGCCAACAGCTTGTGATGGCACACAGATACTAGGATCCACCCTATGACCAGCACAAGACTACAATTCCCACACACCCAACACATTATCACCACCCAAAATAATGGAGCAGGTCCACCAACAGCAATACCAGACAGACAGTAGTGTACTAAGGAAAATGAAATTGCTTTATTCAGCATCCAAAAATCTGTTTGTCCCTTGAAAGTTCAAAATGTACAATGCCCATAGGGCAATCCAAAGTTCAAATCCAGGTGGGGGACACAGTGGGACGCGTGTCCCCTAGCTTGCCTGCACAGTCAGACTCCTTCGTCTTCCAGAGGGGGGGGGCATCATGTTGGGGGGAAGGACCAGGCACCGCAGTGACATGAGGGCAAAGGGTAGGCGTCGTGGGTGCAGGGATGGAGGACTCCACCACAGGGGGTGGGGCAGCGCCAAAGGCGGAGGCCAGGATGTCGCTGCACACCTTAGCAAGGTCCTCCAGCGACTCCCCTGCACCCGAAGGAACCACAGGCCCCAAGGAGGGGGGGGGGTCAGAGGGATGGGTCGCAGCACCACTGGGGGAGGGTGTGGACAGGGGGGGGCTCAACCACCCTGACCGGGGACTCCCTTGACCGCTTGCGGGGTGGTGTCACTGTGGGGCTCAGGGACAGAGCGGCCATGAAGGACTCTTTGCTGGATATGTGGCCAGGAGAGCTGAGGGGAGGGGATTTGGAGGGAGTGGATTTAGTGGAATGCGGACTCCCACTCTGGCTGCGTGTCTTAAGTTTGCCCCCCGACCCAGTGGGTGTGCCTACTTCACCCTGTGTGTGCGTGCCAGGAGGTGTGCGTTTGACCTTCCCTGCTGGTGTGGTGCCTGTGTCTGTTGTGGTGGGTGCATGCTGACGTCTGGGTGTACGTGGGACAGGCATGGGAGTGGGAAGTGTGGATGGGTCAGGGGTAGGGGGTTGGACGAAGCGCTGCAGGAGACCCACTGCTGCAGTCAGTGTCGAGTCAATGGACCTCAGCAAGTTGCGTTGGTCAGCCTGCGATGAGAAAATGCCCTCCAAGTATGCCTCCATGTTGTTCAGCACTTGGCTGTGGCCATGGAGGACATTAAGCATCGCAGCCTGACCAACCTGCAACTGCCGCTGGATGTCCACAGACTCGGCATTGGCGGCAGCAGTGGAGACAGGGGCAGGGGTTGCGGTGCCTGGCAGGAAGGAGACATGTGGTGACCGGGCATGCTGGGAAGGGACACAAGCAAGTGGGAGGCGGCTGATGGCAATGGAGGGGGCGGGGAGAGATGTTGTGCCGCTGTCAGCTGCTGGTGCAGCCTCCGCCCACTCGGAGAGCTCATCCTCGGACCCGTCAGCTTCATATTCTGTGGTGGCACTGGACAGGTCCTCGGCCTCACTCTCCTCCGCCTCAGTTCCACTCGATGTGCCAGCCAAGATGTCACCGCTGGCACTGGTGCTCGGTCCCTCCGCTCCGTCTGTGCTGATGTCTCCCTCCGTGTCCCCCGACGATGCTGTGGGCAAGGTGAAGAGACAGCAATTAATCATACACCTGTATACATATGTCACATGAGTCCAATCTACATAGGTTACAGTGCATAGCCTGAAAAGAAAGATGAGTAACATCTACAAAACAAGGTACATATGTAGGGCATGCTACACACAGTTGGTTGACCCACCATGCCACTGAAAAACTATGGAGAGCATGACACAATTGCAAATGACATGAAATGGATTTTGACAGAGGAGCCAGGCTCTGGGGACAATCCAGCACTGCATCTGCACCACACAGCGTTGCCGAAAATAGGGATGAGCAGGGACCATATCCATGAACTTGAGGCACATGCTGCATAGGTAATACTGAAAACATGCCCACCATGACTGGCTCACTGCACCTTGAGGCTATGTCCAGACAAACATCACACACTGGCCAGACCTAGCAAGGAGATATCAGGTTTTGACATGTAGGCTTTGCCCGCACCAACCACCCCCTACATGAGACAATTTGTTGAGACACAGGAAGCACTTACATCTCTTCGTCTGGGTGAAATACACATGGGCTGGATAAATGCAAGATTGGACACAAAATACCCAAGGTGCGCCTGTCCAAATAATCATGTACAAATGGTCATCATCAGATGATTGTAACAAGACACACAGGCACTGGCCACCGTGAGTATGAACAAGGAAAATCAGGTCAGGCTGTACAGTGGACACTTGTACTACATTTTACGTCAATATACATGGTGCCAGGGGACAATGGCACAGAGCACAACCTATGCTGTGGACACTGAGAGTGTCCACATTTTGTGATGACACACATGACACCTAGGAAAATCTGCCCCAGGGGACAGTAGTGGCCACACAACTCCATGGTCCTGAATGGGAATGACTGCAACACACGCCACCATCCCTGCACCATGCGTATCGCACACCCATGCACATCATGTCACAGGCCACAACATAGGACATGCGTGCTGTAAGGCATGACACTTGAGAGACTAACTCCCATGTCTGGACTCAGCATCAGTGCCAACTGACATGGAACCCACAAGTACTGAACTGGACAGGGCACAGGCAAGGCCCCAAAACCTGTAACACACCACCCCCACACATGATGCTACAGGCATTGTTCACGTGGATAAAGTGCCAGCCTAGATAACCTTGTGAGGGAGTGACTACACACAGACCAGGGAACACATTGCAAGGAGGGGAAGGGAGGCAAGAGAGCACCGCTATACTGTGGGTAACCGGATCTGCACAGCACCTTTAAACCCTGGCAGTGTATCCATGCAACTGTGCACTTAGAAATGCTGGTGACACACAACAAACACACATTTACCTACCCCCTTCCTGCTGCTGCTTCTCCTGTAAGCGCCTGTCCAAGTCTGGAAAGACCACCGCCAGCACACGCTTGTGGATGTGGGTCAGACGGCGGCGCCCGCGGTTCTTATGGGTCTCAGGTGAGTCCCCCAGCAGGACCCGTGCGATCCTCCGCGTCCAGCACCGGATATCCTGCCAGCGTTTTCTCACCTGAGCCAGGCGCCGCTTGCGACCCTCCGTCCTCCTCACGGCACTGACGGCGTTCATCCAGATCTGCTTCTTGGCAGAGGCGCCTACCTGTGAGGATGAACAAGTGACACTACATCAATACACCTGGCACATGTCACAGAGACACATATTAGAACAAATTTGCTGTTTACAACAAGGCTTAGTATGCATCCAACGCATTGCACCTTTGTCATAGGGACATGATCCTCTGGGGAAGGGCAAAAGCAGTACGTGCCATTGAAAGTACACAGGTGGAATGAGGGCAACGACACAATCAATGATCCAGGCTCACACTGTGCATCACAAGCTACACCAGGATTATGTGCAGCACCTCTAAGCAGTCACATGCCACAGGCCACTGACGCTACCTCAGCAGAGTACACAGACACACACAGGCACAGGACATTCACCTGCCATTTCCAAATGCAGCGACAAACCTCACTCTGCACATGTGCCACTAGACGGGGGGGCTCACAGGTGTGGGGCTGGCTCTGCACGTCAGACACACAGCACTGCTCCCTGCTCACATCAGATGGGCAGGGTATATCCATCCCTCATGCAGCCCGGGTGCTACACTCCACATATGCACCCACCCACATGACAGGGGACTTACACACACACCGATGTCCAGGGTACGAACACATCATGTGGACACTCTCAGCACAGGTACACAGAACTAACACACATCTGTGGGTACAGTCACCTGTCACACTTGGCTGACCACATAATAACATGAGGACTGTAGAGGCTACATTCCCAGGAGGATGAGACAGGCAGAATGTGGCATGCACCATGCAGTGATTGTCACAGTAAACACAATGCAAGTGAGGACGGCAGACATGCACCACAGCATGCTCTGGCTGGGGGACATCAGGCATTCCCCCCCCCCCCGGGACCCCTCTACAGTACATTGCATGTGTGTCACACCTGGACACAATGCCAGAAGTCACAGTCACAAAAAAGGGACACAGTCTGTGCTAGTAGACTCTGCACTCACCTGATACCCTGGTCGCCCATACAGCAGGGGGTACTGTGGGAGGATCACATCCAGCAATGACAGGTTCTCCTCCAGGGTGAAAGGCTGTGCCCTCTCCACAGACCTTGACATGGTTCCAGGGAATCAGGAGCAGCAGCTGGGTCGTAGAATCCAAAGATGTGCAGGCAAGTGCTCCCTCATGGGACCTGGCTGCCTTATATCTGCCTTGCTGGCCTGTTTCATGCACAGGAGTACAGAGTGATTGGTCACTCACATTTGCATCCTATGTTTCCTCCAATCCCTTCAAACCTAGCCCAGTCAGTGGGTTTTTATTGTTTTTTTTCTTGAGCATGATGTCAACTCCAGAACCACATTGCAACAAAGTAGATTCATTCAAACTGACTTCTGCTGTGCACCTGCAGAAAAAAATTAAAACTTTAAACTTGGTCTCCATGACAACCAGAATGCATGTAGGCCTTTATACTTGTCCCTCATGTGTCCCCTATGTAATTTGGAGTTTCACACACAGGTACTGTGCGTTCCGGGGCTCTAGGGCACCCCAAATGCATAGGAACGGCCCGTACAGGCGTGTGTACGGTCCGTATCACTATGGGTACGCATACGCGAGCACACCCATAGTGATAGTGAGCGTACAGGCGTGTGTACGCTCACTATCACTATGGGTGTGCTCGCGTATGCGTACCCATAGTGGTACGGACCGTACACACGCCTGTACGCTCACTATCACTAAGGGTGTGCTCGCGTATGCGTACCCATAGTGATACGGACCGTACACGCGTGCGTACGCTCACTATCACTATGGGTACGCATACGGCAGCACTCCCATAGTGATAGGGAACGTACACAGGCCCTCTGAGCGAATGTATGGTGCCTTTCACACATCACAGTGGTGACAGGCAGCACACAGGAAGGAATAGAGCTGACATACTTGTCCATGGATGGACATCAAGGCATTGTCTGGGCAGTACTACATGTGTGGGGCACAGGTGTGAAAGGCTGTGATGTGGCACATTACTCCTGAGTCGAGAAGGCAATAGATGTATGATGAGATGTGTACAGATGTTATGTGTGACGGTGCAATATGTGCCAGGCATGCCCTTAACTCCTTTGACATGTGTGCATGTCGTACTGCACACTTGGGATGAGCGTCACTGGCATGGCACAGTCAACAACACACGCAAGTGTCCCCTGATGCCCGCTACAGGGGTTACCACACCAGACATGTGACTACCCACGGTGCACAATGTGTCCATGTCATGTATGTGTGGTGTGTTCCCATTAGCTTGATGTTGGTGCTCCCTCAAAAGCATCAGCTGTTGCAGCAACCAACATGTGTCTGTGTGTAGATGGACATGGCACACTGTTACGCACACCAGGCCACATGTGGTATCGGATGTGAGGTGCGTATGTATGCATGGGACACGGAGTTGCGTAACAAGGACATGTCTGCATCCTCTCAATGTATGTGTGGTGAGTCATTACATGTACACCTTATTGGCAAGGTGTGTGGGCTGTCCTAGTGTAATGTCATGTGACCTGTGGCTCTAGTGTTCCGCTACCTGTCTCTGAAATCGACATCCTACTTCTGCTGATGTGTGGATGTATGTCACTCCTGTGTTGCGTCTGGCTGTTCACTTACACTGGGACACAGCTAATCCCATGCCATGGCATGTGGAGGTTCACAATCTCAGTGTGTAGCTGGGTCTTGGTAGGAGTGTCACCTGGCAGCCATACGTGTCCAGGTCATGTGGCACATACCTGAATCCGTATGTAGCATATGTGTATTGACAGATTAACATGTGCTCAGTACAAATAAATTGTTGTTGTAGTGCACTCACTCTTCCTTGTCACTTCCAAATTACTGCAGAGTGCCGCCTCTTCCCCGACCAATTCCGGACTTGGCTGACATGCGGGAGAATGACTGTATACGGTGCTACCGCTTCCCCCAACCGTTGATTGAGGAGTTGACGGCAAGGCTGGCACCACACCTGCAACCGCTGCACAGGTATCCTACGGCACTGACACCCAAGCTGAAGGTAATGGCAGCCCTACATTTTCTTGCCACGGGTACCTTTCAATATACCATAGCTCATGTTGGTGGCATGTCCCAGAGCATGTTCAGCCGTGTGCTGCATGATTTCTTAGAGGCCATGTTGCTTCACCTGGATGAGTTCATCCATTTCCAACTCCTGAACTGTTGACTGGGGTCAAGCGTGGATTCTATGCCCTGGGAGGGATGCCCCATGTCATTGGGTCCATAGATGGGACACATGTGGCTTTGGTACCACCACAGGCACAGGAGGTAGCGTACAGGAATCGCAAACACTACCACTCCATCAATGCCCTTGTGGTGTGTCTGTCCAACATGGTGATTTCACATGTCTGTGCTCTTTTTCCAGGATCAGCACACGATGCCTACATCATGAGGCGTAGCAGGGTGCCTGAAATGATGACGCAGCTGCGCAACGAACGAGCATGTATTGTTGGTGGGTACACTCTGTCTGTCCTGTATTTTGCGTAGACTTCCAGCACGACCGCTTCTCCTGTCCTACTTATGTCCATGTGGTTTCCATGTAGGGGACGCTGGCTATCCCAACATGCCATGGCTGATCACACCTCTCCGCAACCCCATCACGCCGGCCCAGCTCCGCTACAACACCGCCCATGGCCGGACAAGGCGAGTGATAGAGAGGACATTTGGCCTCCTGAAGAGCCGATTCAGATGCCTCCACAAGACCGGCGGCGCCCTCCCATATGCCCCGGCGAAGGTCTGCAAAATCTTCATGGTCTGCTGCATGCTGCACAACATGGCAGTTGAGAAAGCTGTGCCACTCATCCTGGATCAAGATGATCAGGACCATCCACCCGTGGAGGACAAAGGGCTTGTTAATGGGGCTAGTGATGTGGAGGATGTGGTTCCGCAAGAGGACATCCGGAGTCGGCTCATACGCGACTTCTTTGCTTAGTGGTGAGTACCAGTGTCTGAGTGTGCACGCATTGGTCCCCGTGTGGCATGTGTTGCGATGTGTGTGTCCATCTGCATGTATGCCACGTGAGTCAGAGGTGTGTGTGGATGTGTCACTGGAGTGATGGTGCCAGTGATGAGTGTATTTCCCCAGTCATAATTGTGACCTAGCATGTTGTCATCCTTACATGTGTCGAGTACATGCACATGCAAGTGGCTGTGCTTTTTGTGGCTGACTTCTTGTGTGTCTCTCATCCCCAGGTACTTGCGCATGCCGTCTGCTGGTTGCATTGTTGTGGCACTGCTATTCCTCATGGACACGTCATCGTGTGCTGACTCAGCGTTACACGCACGGACAAGTTTGGCAGTCTCCTTAGGGTAAGGGATGCATCAGGGGTGTATTGGGTGTGGCAGTTGTTTACGATGTGTGCACACTGCCCCTGTCGATGTTTTGTTCCTCTGCAGACATGTCGCATCACCATGGGACACATGACATGTAGCTGGGTACACCTGAATAGATGGTCAGACTTGTTGACAGTCATCTGTGATGGGATAGTGGATTGTGATGATGGCATCAATGTGTGTAACACTGCCCTCGGACACATACGGTTTGCATTGGCTTGACATGGTGTGGGACTTCCACATCAGAGGATCAATGGTGTATGGCAGCCTCTCCGTGAGCAGCAGGGGGTGTTTAGCTGTTACCCGACACTTGTGTGGCAGTTCCATGGCTATCACGCATTTGTGCTGCAGAAGGGGGGTTCCAGTGTTGGACCCACATGTTACTCCACATGACCTGTTTATGTGTACTCCGAATTGCCTCTGCATTCCCGAATACATGAATAGTAAAGGTGTCCCTATGCCTCCAAGGTGCCTATTCTCAGTCAATGCTGGTGTGTTGCCACGGTGCATACGGCATGTCTGGCATGGTTTTCCGTGATAGTGGCTATGTGTCGAGTAGCAAGATGCAAGCTGTTTGTGTGGGATTAGACTGTGTATTGTGCATGATGTCCATGACTGTGTGGGTATTGTGACATGTGCCATCCCCATGCATCCAACGTTGGCCTGGCCACCATTCTCTGCATCCACCTGACTCAAGCTTGCAGGACATGGTTCTGCCACCTGTCCACACATACCTGGGTGCCCCCCAGGACACTCCACATGATCCCTGACCTCTGCGCATGGCTGTCGCTGTGCTCAATATGTCTGTCGGCATGGTTGTGCGGCCACCCCCTCAGCTGGTTGGGCCCATCACGGGTGTGTATGGTGCTCCATGTTTGTGTTGCCTAATACATTGGGACCCATGTGTGTCCTTTGCCAGACTCAGGCCCCAGGGTGTGGATGGTTGAAGTCATATGAGAACTCAGGCATGGTTAGACTTAACAAGACACATGTAAGGTAATAATGCAAAATGTCATCTCTTTATCGTGTAACTTTTTTTATTTTTGTTGGGGTCCGTGGGGAAGGGGGGGGGGGGTATGACATGAGGGGCTTTCCGGGTGTGTGGAATCCAAAGTTCACTAGGGGAGTTGGTGTCCTTGCCATTGGAAATCCTCAGAGTCCATGCCACAGTCTTTGTTGTCAACATTGGTCAGACAGTGACCAGCAAGTCCATGTGGCAGAGAATGTCTTTTGCTGATGTGCTGCTGTTGGTCCAGTGGGCCAGGTGCCAGGCCAGGTGTCCTGGGAGATGGTGCTGTTGCGCCGACCCTCACGGTCTTTTCCGTGGACGACCCGCCCTCCTGCGGGAACCCTCAGAAGCAGGCCGTGACGATGTTTGGGATGCTCCGTCGGATGTCTCCTCCTCCTCCTGATCCCTCCCTGTGGGTGGTGATGTTCTTGGCCTGGTGGCACAGGGAGGGTTGCCCATGTTGTCGGCCATCCGACGGAGTGTACGATGAATTCCCGTGAACACCGTCACGAGCTCAGCCTGTCTGTCCTCCATCCGCCCTTGGTGTCGCAGTAGACAGGCATGTTGCTCCGCATGTTGCTGGGCCTGCTGGGTCTTGATCTCCTCGAGGATGGACACAACCTGGGCCATGCCCGTGGTGTCCTGCCGGTATGTGTCCAGGATATTTCTGACATGGGAATATACCGGTTCCGCAGCCAACTGGTCAGGCTCGCGCCTCCGCCGTCCTCCACTCCCACCACCCCTGCCCACTTGCACCTGGCCTGCCCTTGTGGGCACATCGGGTCTCCGGGACCCCTGAGGGGTGGCATTAGCGTTGTCGCCTGCCTCCTCCTGGGTGCCCGGTACACTGTGTTCCTCCTGGTCAGCCTGGCTGCATTGTGGTGGTGGGGCAGGGATCCTGGGTGTCTCCTGGGATGTGGCAGGAGTGGGGGTGGTGGTTGGCCCAGTTGTACCTGACTCAGGTGCTGCAGGTGGTTGGACACCAGAGGGGCCAGGTTGGTCGGGGTCGTCCACAGAGTGGTGAGAGTCGTCGCTGCCGGTGGGTCCGTCATCCCGCAGAGCCGGGTCCTCTGAGTCTTCCCCCCCAGTGTTGGGGGGTGATCCACGACGTTGACCTGTGTGTGAGAGAGACAATGTTAATTTTGTTCCATGCAACATCCATGTTTCATTCGTTTCTAAGTTGGCACATTTCCTCTGGGAATTTGGATATGTCTTGCATTTCACTCACAGTGCACTTGTGCATGGGTATGTCCCTTGGCCACAGCTTTTGCGACTTTACCTATGTGTGGCACAGTCTTACTTGCTGCGTCAATTGTGACTGCAGTCAGCAGTGGAGTCAGCAGGTGTGGCGAGCCATGCATTGGCGCCTTCCGTGTTGCACTGTACGTGGGCACATGGAGTTGTTCCACACACTTATATAATGCAGGTAGCTGTCGTTGTGCTCGTGCACAGGTTGAGACATGGCCCAGTGTTTTGCCATGGAGAAGAGAGGGGGATTCAGGCACAGGCCACCCTTGTCTACATGCACGCAGTCCACCTGCTGACGAGCAGACATTCCCACACCCCACAAGGCTGAATTGGCTCCCTGTGTGTCCCTTTCTCACTCCCTCTCTGTCCCCCTCTCCCTCCCTCCCTGGGTCAGCCTCCTCCCTCTGTCCGTCTCCCTGTGTCTCCCTCCCTCTCTCTCCCCCTCTCCCTCCCTCTGTGTGTCACCCTCTGTCACCTCAGCCCAGCTTTCTAGGCACACACTTTTAGCAGATCTTTGAATGGCCCTAGGCTTGTTGATGTGAGTTTGTTTCTGATCTCCAGGCACCCATTGGGTGTAGTGTCTGCACTGCTGCTGTGGTGGTGTGTGCTGCCACTCTTTCACAGTGTTGGCTGTTCATTAGCTGCTGTCATGTGCAAAAAGTGCCTTCACCCCCATGTCTTCATGCAAGGCGTCCGCCATTTGCTGGCAAGTCTTTCCTGTGTGGGGACACACTGTTTGTCTGGCTGTGACCTAGGCCATATGGGCAGAGGGCATTGTTGTCTGCTTCTGAGTTGCACTATGTGATTTTTGGGGCCCACACTCCCGCCATCCGGGTTACCGTGTCTTGTGTTGGTGTTTTGTGTGGCCTGTGACTTGGCATTGTCCAGCTGGGTGCATGGGGCATGGTGGCGCTAGTGGCATGTGCGTGTTCATGGAGTGTGGTTGAGTCATGCGATAGCTTGGGGTGGTTGCGTGCCTGATTGTGAGTTTGGTTGTGGATGACGTTCCCCCCATGTGAGGTGAGTTGTTTGTGTACTCACCCGGCTCTCGGAGTCCTTCTACTCCGTCCACTGTCACCACCGGCAGTATGGCTATCACCCTCTCCTCCCAGGGATGGTATTGTACGGGTCTGCGGGGCGGCCCTCCTCCAGTGATGTTGGCCTGGTTGTGTTCGTCGGTCATTTTGTCTCGGACCCTCCTCCGCAGATCGTACCACCTGGCTTGGCATTCATGCCTGGTCCTTCTGGTGGACGCAACAGCATTCACAGCATCGACAATCCTCTGCCACAAGGCTGTTTTTCGGAAATGCTGGTCTGTCTGACCAATGTTCCAAAGAGGTGTGGCTCGACTCTGAGGATTTCGTCGACAAGGACCTCCAACTCTTGGCTAGTGAACTTTGGATTCTTGTTAGTGGGCATGGTGAGGGGTGTGGGTGTGGATGGTTGTGGGGGGTGTGGGTGTGGATGGTTGTGGGTGTGTGGGTGTGGTTGTGCAGGTGTGTGTGTGAATGTGATGAGGGGGTGTTTGTGAAGGTGGGTGTGTGAAGGTGTGCAAGTGTAAGGTGTAGTAAAGGTTCAAGTATGGTGCTGTAGGTTGTCTGTGGGGTCTGGCAGCAGTGAGTCTGTTGCAAAGGCTCATGGTTTGTGTCTGTGGGCCCTTTTTATTGGTCCATTGGTGGGTGTGGCTGTGTTTGAACTTTGGGTGGGTGTGTTATAAGGAGTGGTTGTGTTTTGGGCCTCTGTTTGGGATTTTGGCAGTTGCAGGTCAGTGAATGTGTTGTATTTGTGCTTGTTGGACATGTTTTGTGGCTTTGTGCCATTCGAATAGTGTATTCTTGTGTTGTTTTGCTTTGTCCTGGTTGTGTACGTGCGTTTTTAGCGTGTGTACGGTGTGTACTTCGGCAATTTTGTTGTACAGTGCTGTCCTTGTGTCTGGCTTGGTACGACTCGTACATGCGCAATGTTGGGTGAAGGTGCTGGTGTTGGGGCCTGGGGTGCGCTCCGTACTTAGAATGTTGGGGTGGGGGTATGCTCCATACGTACGCAGGTGAGGGTACGGGTCGTACATACACTGTTGGGGTGGGGGTACGCTCCATACATACGCGGGTGTGGGTATGGGCCGTACATACACTGTTGGGGTGGGGGTACGCTCCATACATACGCGGGTGTGGGTACGGGCCGTACATACACGGTTGGGGTGGGGGTACGGTCCGTACATACACTGTTGGGGTGGGGGTACGCTCCATACATACGCGGGTGTGGGTACGGGCCGTACATACATGGTTGGGGTGGGGGTACGGTCCGTACATACACTGTTGGGGTGGGGGTACGCTCCATACATACGCGGGTGTCGGTACGGGCCGTACATACACGGTTGGGGTGGGGGTACGGTCCGTACATACACTGTTGGGGTGGGGGTACGCTCCATACATACGCGGGTCTGGGTACGGGTCGTACATACACGGTTGGGGTGGGGGTACGCTCCATACATACGCGGGTGTGTTGGTTCGGGTCGTACATACACGGTTGGGGTGGGGGTACGCTCCATACATACGCGGGTGGGGGTACGGGCCGTACGTACAGGGGTGTACATACACGGGTGGGGGTACGTCTCGTACATACACGGGTGTACATACACGAGTGTACATTCACGGGTGGGGGTACGTCTCGTACATACACGGGTGTACATACACGGGTGTACATACACGGGTGGAGGTACGTCTCGTACATACACGGGTGTACATACACGGGTGGGGATTCTCCTCGTACATAGGAGGGCTGGGGGGAGCGTTGGGCGCGTATGCGGGCACATGTCTTAATGGTTGCTATGGGAGTTCAGTGCGGACGGTGTTTTTTCCATCCGGTTGTAACATCGGACGCACGGGATGGATCGTACTAGCGCGGTCGGACTTCACTTTTCACATTTGTACGGTAAATCGTCCGAGGATGTGTCGGACACATTTTCCGACCCGAGGACGTGTGGGGAAATTTTCCCAATGCGATTCGTATGGACTTTTTCCCATGCGAATCGTACTTGGCAGTTTGTACGGCACTTGTACGATTCGTACGGTAAAAAGACCGGATTCGAGTCGTACGGGGAATTTTGTTGCAGGATCGTAATCGGCACCCAAGTCTCATATGATGAGCATCTCCGGGAGAGTTGGCATAAGAGCATAGAGCCTTAGAAAGCTGAATAGCATCATCAGCGTGGGCATAATATATGGGCTTTAGCAAGGTACTCTACCCAGACAGATCAAATATAACACAAACAGCATCAATATTGTGACTATAATATTCACATTAGTACTATTAGTATAATGCCACTATATAAAGAAGAAAAGCAGGGTAAGAGCTTAGCCTCTGCAGGTCCACAAAGTCCTTGTTGCGTATTCTCCTACAACCTCCATAAAAATGCAATATATACATTGGCATATCACAAACTGAGCGAACTGTGATGCAGCATTAGGAACACAATGTGTATCCCCTACTCTACGTTTAGGCTTTCCCACAAGTCAGACTAAACAAATTGTAAAAGTGTACAAAATTTGAGTTGACAAACCAACATTCAATCACACCTCAGAGTTTAACGAGGATTGTCAAAATTACATATCTTCTAACCCCAGAAAGCCTTCCCTACTACAGTAATCTTTGAGATTCCATCTAACACAGTACACAAGTAACACAGTCTACTAACCTTAACGCAGTGTTACAGCAATACACCCTTAAATGCCTACTAAATTTAAATATATGCTTTCTTAATAAATATGTCAATGCTACTATCCTTGCAAACACAAGATTATTGACGGAGTGCTGAAACTTTTCAACCACTCACCCCCAGTCAAGAGATTTGGTTGAATCCATTTGGTTGAATCCACTGTTCTTTTGCTCACTATGCCAACCCAGATTGGACCCAGCCGTAAGCAAATCAGTCTTGATCCTGCTCCTTATGGGAACAGTCCAACCTGAACTGCTAAGCCAGGTCCTCCCTGAACTGGAAACAAGCATCCCTGGACCGATTTCAGGGTATCACCCCTCATTAGCCAGTCTAGCTTAAATCCAGTGGCAAAGCAAGCAAGTCTTACTATCTTTGTCATAACGTTTTATAGCAAACAAATCGCGCCGATTACCTTGATCACTACCTTGTGATGAGCATACGTTTTCTAAAAGACAAAGATTGCATTGCAAGTACTTTTTTTCTGCGTACAAACACGTTTGCCCAGTCAAATGCTGTACTTAAGGTAATCAGTATGTGTGCTAAGTCAAATACGCTCTCACTAATGCTTTTTAGGTCGAGCCTAGGCAGCGCATGCGAGGCATGCTGTGTTCGGTATGTAGGCTTCTCCAGTATTGGGGTGTCTTTCATAGATTCACATGCTTGAATATTCCCCGTCGTCGAAGTGGGAATCCCACGGTACATAAAAAGCAATAAGTCTCATGTATCTAGATACATACATAAACCATATAAGAATAAAATACATATCTAAATAAACTTTATATAGTTCAAAATAACATATCAAGTCAAAAGTACCATAGGATAACATTGACACATAGGAAAGCATTGAGAACAAAGAATCACTTTACTGACATATCCATGTCGTTTTTATAGTCCAAACTGTAGCCAATCAGGCGCAAGCACCCTCTAGAACCTTCTCCTCAGAGGCTCAGGCCCTCAGATTTTCTACCGCACGTCATGTGAAGGGAGTCTCCCTGAGCTCTGCTCAGTTTATTTCTCTGGTTTGGATTTTTTCCTCAACTTATCATCATGTCTTCAAGTAAGAAGTCTTTTTCGTCCCTGTGCTTCTTGTGGGAAGTTAAGACTTTTTTCTGAGGATCCTCATGAAAAAATGTATCTACTGCCTTCACCCCGACCATAAGGTGGCCAACTGTAAAATCTGTAGAACTTTTTCACAGAAGACTCTAAAGGACAGGGAGGGTCGCCTCCTGTTGTGGCTCCAAAAATTGAAGGACGCAGATAATCCTCTCTCGGAGGTCGAAAGTGTGGCTTCTGCTCGCACCGGAGTCTCCTCCAAGCGTAGTAGTGTACAGGATTTGCCCTCTCCCTTTCTAAAAAAGAGAAAGCTTCACCTTTTGGGAGTTTCTAAAGTGCCAGTACATTCTGCTACTACGTCAACGCCCCCGAGATCTCACTCTCAGGCATCTGTGACTCCTTCAGCGCATGTTTCTGCTCAAAAACGTGCCAAACCGTCGACGGGCTCATCGACGGTCCCTCCGTCGACGAAATCTGCTGCTTCTTCAACCTAGTCGACGACGGTTTCAAGCAGATTCCCTATGTCGTCGACGACGGCTACGTCGACGCACTCTCCGTCGACGGTGGTATGTGTTTCATTGAAGGCTGTCTCGTCGACGATTCCTATATCCTCCTCGTCGACGACGAAGAAGCTGATTATCCCGTCGACGTCCAAATCTTCATTGACGATGAAAAAGAAGAAGTCGCCGTCGACGATTAAATCTTCGTCGACGACAACTTTGTCGGCGTTGGCCTCGTCGACGGTGGCTTCGTCGACGGCGGCCTCGTCGACGGCAGCCTCGTCGACGGTGTTGTCAACTTTTGCATCTCTGCCTCTGGTGCCAATGTCTGCGCCAACATTTGCTCCTGTTGACGAATCCTTGCTTCAGCGTCGTCGCGCTGTTTTGGGCTCCATTCCTATGCCACCGGCCACTCAGCCACCGCAACAGTTGTTTCCCTCTGGCAACGAGGATGACTCTGCTTCTGATGAGGACATTCATTCCACTTTCCGGGCTGCTCGCAGTCCATCTGAACTCTTCATCAAATGTCAGGATTTCGAAGATGACGATCTGGGCGATCATTACTATCAGGAAGAGGAACAGGATCCTCCTGCACAGGTTCCCATGGCAGCTTCCTTTGTCCCTCATCTCCAACCTCCAATTTATGTTGGAGGATTACAACCGTCGTTTTCCACCTTCATCTCATAGTTCTCCACGTGACGCACCATCAAACTTTCCGACTCCGACTCCTCCTCCAGTGCCGGTGGAGCCAACGCCATACGCCCCTTCACTAGTGCCCACTGCAGAGGGCGACGGTGATGTTCTTCAGGATACGGAAGATGGAGAGCTCCAGGGCGATGACGGCGATACCATGGCCGACTGGGACGATTATCAAATAAATTCTCCTTCGTCGCCTCCAAAGTCGCCAGTGAACTGTCCACCTGTTGACATTACAGGTTTCCATCAGCTAATGGAAAGAGCGGCGCAGTGATTTCATCTCCCCATGGTCGTGAGAGAGGAGGATTGCTTTCTGTATGACTTCAAATCACAACCACAGAAACAAGTCCGGGCCGTGCCCATCATTGACTTTATTTGGAATGAAGGGATTAAGCTAATGAAAACACCAAATTCAATCCCGGTGGTTCTTCCACGGTTGGAGAAAAAGTACAAGGCCCCGGACTCTTCTCCTGCTTGCTTGGTGTCCCAGCCTAAGCCGGATTCAGTCATCACCCAGGCGGCACAACGTCGCTCGAAGAATCCATCGTCTCCACTTTCCTCTCCACCTGACCGTGACGTCCGTCGCCTGGACGCCATCGGGATGAAGTTCTCTACCATGGCTTCCACAACAGTAAGGGCGGCGAATTCTTTGGCCATCTTGGGCCGTTACGATCGCCAAATGTGGTCGGACATGGAGGCTTTTGTTAAGCTCATTCCAGAGCCCTCTAGAGCGGACGCCCTAAAGATCTTGCACGAAGGTGAAAGAGCTTCTTCTGAGATTATTGATTGCTCTGTTGACATTGCCTCCACTGGTTTTCGACAGCTGGCTGGAGGAGCTGTTTTAAGGAGGCAAGGCTGGCTTTGTTCCACTTCTTTTCGTCAAGAAGTCCAGGCAAAGATTCTCGATATGCCCTTTGATGGGGAGTCCTTGTTTGGACAACATGTGGATGCCGCCCTCCAAACAATCAAGAAGGACACGGAGACGGCTCGTTCCCTCAGCACGCTCCAGTTTAGAACGCAGCCTTTTCGGGGGGCTCGCGGACGCAGCACCACCTCTTCCTTTCGTGGCAATTCCACTCAGTACCGCTCCTACAACCAAGGACACCAACGTTTTTCATCCCAAACCCAACAGTTTTACAGACAACAGACTGGTAAATCCTACAGAGGCAAGTCCAACTATAGGGGGAACTCCTCCAAGAAACAATGACACTCTTTGTTTATGTCCCCCCTCATCCCGAGTTGGAGGACGGATCTCCCAATTCTTTTCAAATTGGTCATTGATCACTTCAGACCGTTGGGTGTTAGATATCGTTTCAAAGGGCCATGCCCTCGAATTCGTCGAGTTCCCTCGCAACACTCCTCCATCCGGACCTCCTCCTGCTCATCTCAAAGAGCTTTTCCATCAGATCAGCATTATGCTCAAGAAAGGGGCCATCGAAGTGGTTCCGAAAACACAGAAGGGGCTAGGCTTCTATTCCCGTTTTTTCCTCGTATTAAAGAAATCTGGGGAGTGGTGCCCTATCCTCGACCTGAGGTCCCTCAACAAGTTTCTGAAAGACCAATCATTCCGCATGCTCACGCTGAAGGACATTCTTCGGTTCCTTTCTCAGGACGACTTCATGACAGCAATCGATCTTCAGGACGCTTATTTCCACGTACCAATCTTACCACGCCACAGGAAATACCTATGCTTCCGTGTAGGCCACAAGGATTTTCAATTCAAAGTTCTGCCCTTCGGGCTTCGCTCAGCTCCTCGAGTCTTCGCGAAAGTCCTTGCCCCGGTGGTGGCCCATTTGCGGTTGCGAGGCATCCAAATATTGTCTCAGCAAGTCTCAGTCCTCCCACCAAGCATCCCTCGATACTCAGTATTGTCGGACTCTGTTCCACTCTCTGGGCCTGTTGGTCAACATACAGAAGTCTCAGCTCACGCCAGCTCTGCACAGAACGTTCCTCGGCGCTACCATCAATACCTCCATGGCCATGGCTTTTGCCTCCGCCGATCGGCAAACACGGATCCTGCAACTCGCAGCTTCCATCAGATCAAAGCGGTCCGTTTCAGTCCACATATTGAAGTCCTTTCTGGGGTTGGCGTCCTCCTGCATTTCTTTGATCCCACATTGCAGACTGAAGAGTCGTCCCATTCAAGAGGAACTAGACAAGCAATGGCATCAGGTCTCCGGTTCTTTCAGCGACCGGATCTTCGTAACCGCTCGCATGGCTCAAGCTCTGCACTGGTGGACACATCCTCGCAACATCGCAGCTGGAACTTCTTTTCTGGCGACAGCCCCGGAACTCGTTCTGATCACGGATGCCTCCCTGGAAGGGTGGGGCGGGCACCTTCAAGATCTGTCCATCAAGGGCAAATGGACTGTCTCAACGTTCCTGGCACATTAACAGACTGGAACTGATGGCAATTTTCCTTGCGCTCAAATCCTTCCGGCTCCAGCTTCAAGGGGAATCAGTGCTCATTCAGACGGACAACACCACCAGCATGCACTACCTGAACAAGCAGGGTGGGACAAAATCTCCGCTGCTTTCCCAGCTGGCTCAGAAGATCTGGGATTGGGCCATACTCCATCGGATCATGATCACTGCAGTCCACCTGCCCGGCATTTCCAACATTCTCGCTGACGCACTCAGTCGGTCAACTTCATCGACCCACGAGTGGGAATTGCTCCAGCCGACTCTAGACTTTGTCTTCAGCCTTTGGGGTCGCCCGAACCTCGATCTCTTTGCAACTCCACAGAACAGCAAATGCCAGTCTTACGCAAGTTGGCTTCCCCACAGAGAGGGTCGCGCGGAAATGCCCTTTCGATGGACTGGTGCAAGATATTTGCCTACGCTTTTCCGCCGATCCCTCTGATTCCTCGAGTGTTGTGGAAAATGCGGAGACAACCGTGCCACATTCTCCTGATTGCTCCACGGTGGCCTCGGCAGGCATGGTTTTCGGAGTTGCTGCTCCTCTCTCAGTGCGAGCCTATCCTTCTTCGCCCTCGGCCGGACCTTCTAACAATGAACAACGGTCGGATCTGCCATCCGAATCCCAGTTCACTCAAATTGTCTGCTTGGAACCTGAGCACCTTGAATTTGCTCACTTGAACATTCCACCTGCCTGCAGGGAAGTTCTGGCCAGGGCTCGGGGCGCCTTCCACGGTGAAGACCTACAAGCTAAAGTGGAAGCGCTTCTGTCACTGGTGTTCGTCTGTTCACATCCACCCAGTGCACGCCTCCCCGGCACAGATTCTGCCTTTCTTTCAGCAGTTGGCACAGTCAGGATTGTCTCACTCCACCTTAAAAGTCTTTCTAGCGGCAATCCCTCGCTTTTGTCAGGACGGCTCTTCCTCTCTCTATTCATCTAGAGTAATTCAGCAATTCTTTAAGGGTCTGTTCCGGATGTTCCCGCCCATTCGGCGTCCTCCGCCCACGTGGAGTCTTAACATCGTATTGGCTCAGCTCATGAAGGCGCCCTTTGAGCCAATCCATTCAGCGGATTTCAAATTTGTGACATGGAAAGTCGCTCTCCTGCTTGCACTGACTTCCTCTCGCAGAGTAAGTGACATTCACGCCTTTACAATCCAACCTCCTTCTCTTCAGTTTAAATCGGACGGTGTTTTCCTCCGCACTAACCCAGCTTTCATGCCAAAGGTGACGTCCGATTTTCATCTTCAAGAACCCAGAATTTTAAAAACATTTTTTCCTCATCCGCAATCTCTAGCGGAACAGAGTCTACACTCTTTGGACTTAAAGAGGTGTCTCAAGTTTTACATCAGCAGAACGGCACCCTTTCGCAAGTCTGATCAACTGTTCGTTGCCTACAGGCGCACCTGTAAGGGACATTCTGTTACCAAACCAACAATTGCACGTGGGATTTCTTCAGCGATATCTTTCTGCCATCAGAAGGCTGGCAAGCCTCTTTCTTCTGGAGTGAGGGCGCATTCTACGAGAGCAATGTCCTCCTCCACTGCTTTATTCGCTGGTGTGCCCATCCATCAGATCTGCCGGGCAGCTACATGGTCCAGCAGGCACACGTTCACGAAGCACTACTGCCTGGATGCAGTCACACTTCAGTCAGTCAGTAGTTCTTTATTCGGTTGTTAAAAACACCATAAAAAGATATACACAATTCATTATTAAAAAGACAATTAAATCATAAGAACTCTGTTAAAAAGAGAAATACATATTCACAAAGGAGGTGCATAAGTTCATGATAATCACAATTTACACCTGACCTCTAGTTGCTCTTAATCTCCGTGCAACTTTAATAAAATTCAATATGCAACACAAAGTCATTGGATCAGCCGCCTGTTGTAAAAAAAAGTAGTGCAGGTTTAAGTTGAGTCAGTTTCGCCCTTTTTAGGATATCAATTAAGAATCTCCGCCTCGGCATTGAATAAAAAGAACAAAAAAATCCAAAATGAAGGGTGCCCTGCGGAGACATATTGTCGCAGCCGCAGGCACCCTTCTGCTCAATCGAAACAGTATAGCCTAATGGCTCAGCTAATAAGTGTGGTAAAAGATTGTGCCTAAAACGAGATATTAAAAATCTGTCCTGGGCATTGTACATGAGGTAAAGATAAGGTTCCATTCCCTCGGTGGTCTTGACGGCACTATGCGCATTCACTGACCCCTTAATTCCTTCTACTAACATTCTACTAGTGTTTATTTGGGCCAGAAACAGTCTTTTAATCTTGGGTTTATCCTGAGCTCTAATTGCTGATGGATTGACAAAAAGATCTAAATGGCCCAGGTTCTCCAGATTAATCTTGACATACTTGAGCCAGGGTATATTCATACACCTTTCTCTCCCTAAACAATCTGTCAGTATTTGCCTGCTCATCGCAGCTTCTGGGTTTGTCCACACAGTGAGCCACGATAACATAGGTCTAAACTTGGCCATGTCTGTGATGTATGGCCTCCCTAGTTCACTGTGGGCGATAACAGCTGGAGTACTCTGCGGGATTTTTAACACTGATCGCATAATTTTATTTTCCTCCCGCTGCAGTTGTTCCATGTCCACAAAGCCCCAGACTTCGGCCCCATACAGAGCTTTAGAGCAACAAATAGAACTGTATAGGATCATTTCTTGTTCTGGGGACCATCGCCCTAACCTCCGCCCATAACTGGCTATTGCACCATTTGATGAGGTTAGTTTCCCACATCTCTCTTCTACCAGGGAGGTGAATTTTAGCGACTCATCAAACAGTATGCCCAAATATGAAAAGGTGTTCACCCTCTCCAATGTGTGAGTCCCAATTCTATGTATATACTTGGTTCGGGGTTTATTACCTACCAACATGACAAATGATTTGACAAGATTAACGGAGAGATCTAAAGTTCCCATAAACTTCACAAAGCCGTTAATTAGGATCTGTAACCTTTTCGGAGTACGGGCTAACAGCACTGCATCATCTGCGTAAAGCAGAACTGGAATGTGACGCGTGCCAACTTTTGGGCAGTCGGTGTTTAAATTAATCAAGGTCTGCTCTAGATTATTGATGTATAGTGAGAAGAGAAAGGGCGCAAGAATGCACCCCTGTCTCACCCCACTAGTGCACACGAAGGGATCAGTGAGTCCCCCCTCAGTGTTATAGCGTAGCCTAGCTGTGGTATCCCTGTGCAATTCCCTGAGTATGGTAATCGGGACCCTGGTCAATGCCAAGCTGGCTCATCATTAGCTACAGCTTGTCCGTATTTACGTGATCAAAGGCAGCCGCCAAGTCCATGAACCCTAGATGGATCGTTTTATTGGTTGTTTTAGTGTACTTGGCGACTAACAAATAAAGATTCAAACATTGATCACTAGTTGACCTCCCTGATCTAAAACCATATTGAATGTCCGATATGATGTTTTTTTCCTCGGTCCATTCGATTAGTCTATTGAGGATTACTCTTCCCAGGATCTTCGCAGAGACATCAATCAGCGAAATGCGCCGGTAACACTGAGGGTTGTCCCTGTTGCCCTTCTTAAAGATGGTAACAATGATGGCAGTTGACCAGGATCGTGGCAAACCAAACATAATGGCAGCATTTATCACCCTAGTCATGATCGGGGCCCATAACTCCACATTACTGATGAACAGATCAGGTGGAGACCCGTCTGGGCCGGGTGCCTTGTTTTTAGATAGTCCCTCAATGCCCTCAGTTAT
The DNA here is from genome assembly GCF_964204655.1 of Triturus cristatus. NCBI lineage: Eukaryota > Metazoa > Chordata > Amphibia > Caudata > Salamandridae > Triturus > Triturus cristatus. The sequence goes on along the minus strand of NC_140579.1, from coordinate 980,712,363 downwards.
TTCCGTTAGGGTGAACTCAACCAACTGCTCCTGAGAAACAGCACCTTCCTCCGGAGCGGTAGGCTCATTACCGTGGTTATACAGACTCTTAAAGTGGGAGACCCACTGCTCCGCTAGGATGTTTGTGCCAACCTCCGGGGTGCGACTATCGTGGGAACAGGGTTTATTAATTATACTCCAGAATTTGGTAAGATCCCTTCTTTCTGCTGCCTCCCTTAAATCTGCCCACAATTCCCCCTGTAATGCTAGTTTCCTCCTTTTAACCTCAGCCTTATATTTTACTCTACACCGGGTTACCCTCTTTTGGTCCCTAGGCTTATGTTTAAGGCAACTTTTTAGCTCCCTAAGGGCCCGTGAGCAGTCTTTATCAAACCATCTTGTATGGTTAGGGTTTTTTTTTTGGGGTACGTATTGTCAAAAGTCCCTCAACCAAACTAGTAATCCTCCCGAATGCATCTAATAATTGTGGCCCATCAGTTCCAAGGTTTAGACATTCTTCGACGGGCTGCTTCCCTTGCTCCATCAGGGCTCTATAAAATGCGGCACTCTCAATTTTAGCGCATTTGAGTCGCCTACCTTGGTCGGTCGCCCTCTCAGCGATGCTCCCCGCTACACATATCCTTGGTGAGACCAAATACTGAATTTGCATTATTAGAGGATTATTATCTCTAAATGGGCTCCACTCAATCCCCACTGTTGCAATTCTATGCTTAAGGGGTCTGGAGACCAAGATGTAGTCAATAATTGACGAACACCCTCTACCTTTAAAGGTCGGGGGGAGGGTGCCATCGCTCTCCAAGACCATCATATCTATTGTGTGTTCCATGTCATGGTTAATCAAAATCTTGCTCAGTTCCCTTCCTTCTAATGTGTGGACGAAATGAGGGCCTTTTTTAGTAGGGCAGTGTGACCAGTCTGAGTTAATTGGTAACAGAAAAGGGCATAAATGAGTATTTAAAATCGCCCATAATTATATTAAATGGATATTTTGCTCCATTTGTATTGGGATATTCCTTGCTCAGTCTGGAATCTAGTGCCCCCAGAGTGTAATTTCCCTCTCTGCCATCTCCCGGGTTGTAGACATTATATAGGACCAGTCCGAGTCCCTTCCCCTCAAATCTTACAGCCTGTACATTATGGGATGGGCTTACTATATTGGACCATTTGCCTTGCACCCTTAAATCCACATACAAGGACAAACCTCCCATGGCTCTACCTGACTTAGATTTTAGAGCTGGGATAAAAAAACATTTATATCCCTGTATGTGGAAGGGGCTATTATCAGTCACCCAGGTCTCCTGGAGGCTGATAACCTCAAATTGTTCAATCTTCTCCCTCCATTCCTGGTTGTTAAATTTGCTTGCTAAGCCAGCCGTGTTCCAGGAAATAAAATTTAAACCTCCCTCTGGCTTATTAGCCTGACCCACACTGGATGCAGTCAATGAAGCAGATACGGCTGTGGGCCAAGCAGTTCTTCGGAATCTCTTCAAATAAGGTGAGCCTCTGTTACTTCCCTCCTCCTTGGGTTGTTATCAGTTGCGTATTTTTATCATGCAATGTTATTGTATTTCATGCAACGTTGATACGGCCTCTTCAGGCTGCAGAGTACTGCTCACTATTCTATTCAAGCATGTGAATCTATGAAAGACACCCCAATACTGGAGAAGAACAAATGTTACTTACCTGTAAACTGTGGTTCTCCAGTATTGGTGTCTTTCATAGATTCACATGCGACCCACCCTCCTCCCCTCAGAGGCTCTCTTCTCCTCATTAGACTCTTTTGTCACTCCTGTGCTACGAAAATCTGAGGGCCTGAGCCTCTGAGGAGAAGGTTCTAGAGGGTGCTTGCGCCTGATTGGCTAGAGTTTGGACTATAAAAACGACTTGGATATGTCAGTTAAGTGATTCTTTGGTCTCAATGCTTTCCTATGTGTCAATGTTATCCTATGGTACTTTTGACTTGATATGTTAATTTGAACTATATAAAGTTTATTTAGATATGTATTTTATTCTTATATGGTTTATGTATGTATCTAGATACATGAGACTTATTGCTTTTTATGTACCGTGGGACTCCCACTTCGACGACGGGGAATATTCAAGCATGTGAATCTATGAAAGACACCAATACTGGAGAACCACAGTTTACAGTTAAGTAACATTTGTTCTTTAATTCTGCCCCACGCTGGCGATTTGTTCAAATGTGTGTAATTTGTAGAAGCTTGCTTTTGTTTGGTTTATGGCCTTTATTTTTCTCACATTTTCAGGTCTCGCTCTTCCCCTAGAGTTTTGGCCTATTACGTATATCCTTTTTTAAAGGCTTTTTACTTTTGTGTTTGAGCACTATTTTATTTCTGTGCAGCATTTTGTAAAGAATGTTCCTTTTTGGTCTCTTTAGTTACATAACCCTGTGTGCGATGTATTGTACGCTAATTGACTTTGACTAAGCGTACCTTTTTGTAGATAAAAACCTTTTTCCGTTTTATTTAAAACAACTTATACATGCTAACTCAAAGACTATTAGCCAATGACAAACATTGTTAACTCTTCACATTTTGTAAATGTGGCCACTCTTTGGGTCATGTTTCTTTTTGTTGTAGATTTCATTTGTATTCTCGTAATGTTCCTTTATTTTTGGGTTTGTTTAACATTTATGCAATACCCTTATTCCAGATGCAAGATTTTACTTAGTTTAATTAGGAGCGGGGTGAATTTATTTTTTTTGCTTTCTGTTTGTGCACCCTTATTTATGTTCAGGCTTGATAAATTTAGCATAGGACTCAGAATGAGCTCCATTTTACATTCCTTCTGTATAATAATTTCCCCAAAACACTGGTATTTGCACCTATTGGGGTAGGAATGGTCTCCTACATGGATAGGGACATTCTAATTCCGCTAGGAAGTGCTGATAGCTGCTACTCTGATCCGGTCGGTAATTCCACATTCTAAGTCCTCTAGGCAGTGCTGCAGCTGTGTCTCTGGTCACAGTGGTAATTTCTCATTCTTAGTCCTCCAGACAGTGCTGCAGCTGCATCACTGATACCAGTGGTAATTCCTCATTCTAAGTCCTCTAGAAAGTGCTGCAGCTGCTTCTCTGGTCCCAGTGGTAATTCTTTATTCTAGGTCCTCTAAACAGTGCTGCTGGCTGCTACTCTGGTTCCGTTGGTAATTCCTCATTCTAAGTCTTCCAGACCTTGCTGCTAGCTTCTACACTGGTCCCGTCAGTAATTCTATGGCAGGACCGGAGGCTTCGGATTATGCCATTTCTCTCTTCGCTTTATTACAACAAAAACATCCAGCAGCCAGAGATAACACATTGTCATGAACCAGAAAAAACTACAACTCCCTACAACCTGGGAGATACACAAGTCCATAGTCCTTCCACCATTTCAGTAACAGGTCATCATAGTCCCCTGTCTGTCTCCTCTCCTCCTTCGCTGCTTCGCAGCCAGTTAAGTGCTCCTATGTATTCTCTTTGATTATCAGTGGTTTTGGTATTCTGTGTGGGTTTTCTTCACATGTGTTTGCTATTCTTTGGTGAGATTTGCATTTTTCTTTTCAGATTCCTTTGATTCACCGCGGGAGCGCATTCCTTCGCTCCTTACGCGGTTTCGGTCCCTTGCGGTGCTTGTATTGCCCGCTAGAGGGACTCGGCCCTCTCGTTGCTCTCGCAGCGGCACTCTTCACGGAGGAGTCGCGCTGCGAGAGCTACGAGCGGTTGCATTGTCTCGGCTGCTTCACCTTGACGCCCGTCCTGGGTTGTATTTTCCCGCATTCCATACCAAACGCCCCGGCGGGGGTCCATATTGCCTTCCTTGGCCTTGGAAACTGACGCGCTCCTCTGAGCGTTGTACTTGCACGAAGACCTGCTTTGATTTCGGCGCGCGAACGTGCCCTCCTAAAGCTCGCGCATCTCGCGGTACGCGCGAGGGAGGCAGCAGGCCCGGTCAGCTTGAGGGCCACGCGCGTAGGGTGTTTTCTGCTGCCCCTATTGCCACCATCTGGTTGCCCACAATCTTTACAGGTAACAGCCTGCCTCTATAACTATTTGGGGGTTCTTCCCTCTATTTTGTAACTTCCTTAGTGATGAGGAGAGATGACCACTTTGGGTTGTTTGTTCTTTGTGGTGTATGTCCCCGTCGCTGGAGGTTTGCCAGTGTCATGGCTGATCAGGCGGACTACTATGAAGAGGAGGTCCAGGGTTTTTCCCCTTGGGATGATGATTTTTTTGAGGCGGTGGACACCTCCATTTATAGAGTAGTTAATGATGTAGTGGGTCCCATGGAACAACGCCTATCCCAAAAGATTGTTCAGGAGTGTGTGAAATTGGCGGCACAGCGCTCTGAACCCCCGGCCGAGCCTCTCAAACAGTCCGGGGAGAAACCTCCACCTCCTAAGAGACAGTGCATTGAGGGTGTAGATGTGGCCGCTTTTGAGCGCCTCAAGTCCGCTTTTGGGGATTCGGCGGGACCTTCAGTTCTCCTGACTTTACCGGTGGATGTCCCGCAGGAACCTATAGAGCCCCCCTCGCCTGCGACGGACGACGATGGTACTTTAGGGAATACTGATGACGAGGCGGGGTCTTCACGGCCTTGGCTCCCGTCAGCAACCCCTTCCACCTCCACGTCTGCGAACCCAGAGGATGCAGACATGCTTAACCCGGATGAGATTATGCACCCCCGTTCGGCGGCTTGGGTTCCCGGGGATAAGGTGGCCAGGTTTGTGGCCAGTAGGCTCCGGAAGCCCCTGAAAAAGGAGGCTCGGGGTTGTCTTCGGGCGGAATGCCCCAGACCCTCGTTAGAAAATAAAATCGCATTTACGCTGGAGCTTGATTCTAAGATGGCTACGTTTTTGGCTAAATTTGTCAAGGACCCGCAAAAAGGCATCGACCGGTCTTGGCGTTTCTGCCAAGATAAGTTGTTGGACGCCATTGGCCCCATGACCAAAATACTGGACATGGCTGAGGAGGCGAAGGTCTCAGGATCGGTCATTTCCCCGGAAGCTCTTTCGAATTGGGCCCAGCGTGCCATCGTTTTCCTAGGCAATGCTAATTGTGCTCTATCTAACGAGTGCCGCCGGTCGCTTCTGATAAAATTAGACCCAAAACTTGGGGACCTGGCATCCTCGGAGGCTGGTGCTGTGGAGACCCCTTTGTTAAAGAACTGGGGAAGTTTGTGGCAGCCTTCACGTCACTGGATAAGGCAAAGAACAGTATTAAGCGGGTCTTCAACCAGCGGGTTTTCCGCGGGGCTGGGAGAGGTAGGGGCCGCTCTCCCGGCCGAGGCAACCAACAGAACTCCGGTAGGGGGCAAGGCTCCGTTCGTGGTCAGTATAACACCTCAGCAAACTTCAATAACTTCTACCCGACAAGAGGGCAACGCTTCCGAGGCCGTGGAAACTTCAGGTCCAACTCTGGGGCCACTCCCTCCGGTAAGTGTGCTTCCAGCGGATCAGATCCGCATTGGGGGTAGTCGGCATGGTTTCGGGATGCTTGGACGGAAATAACTTCAGATGCTTGGGTTCTTCAAACCATTCAAGGGTTTCACATAGACTTTCAGGGGGAACCCCTGCAGGAGGCTCCGCCTCACCGGATCTGTTTCAGCGCCCAAGATGCTCAGTTGATTGACGAAGAGCTCTCTGCGTTGCTTGTCAAAGGGACTGTTTGTCGGTCAAGACTCCATCCCCGTGGTTTTCTCAGCAATATTTTTTTGGTCGACAAGACCGATGGCGGGCTGCAGCCGGTGATCAACCTCGGAGAATTCAACGGCTGGTTGGTTTACCAGCATTTCAAGATGGAGGATATCCATCTTCTACTGGACGTCCTCCTGCCGTCCGATTGGATGGTACGCCTCGATGCCTATTTGGTAATTCTTATCCATCCTCCACATCGTCGGTTCCTGCAATTCTGTTGGGAGAGGGCAGGTGTACGAATTCACCGCCCTTCCGTTCGGTCTGTCTTCCGCACCATGGTGTTTCACCAAGGTCCTCCATCCGGCAGTGGAAGTTCTCCGGGCTCAAGGGGTTCGCATGATCGTTTACTTGGACGATATGCTGTTGATGGCACAATGTCCGCGAACCCTCGTTTCGCAGCTCCAATTGGCGGTGTGTCTTTTGCAGAACTTGGGCTTTGTAATAAACGAAAACAAGTCCGTTCTCCAGCCTTCCCAGAAGATGTTGTTTCTGGGTTTCGTGATAGATTCTGTGCAAGCAACTTTGAGCCTTCCGTCGCGGAAAATGGCGAACATTCGTCACGAGTTGCGTCAGACGATCTCCAAGCCTCACATCTCCTTGCGGAAGTTGGCACGGCTTGTGGACCTTCTTTCGTCGTCAATTCAGGCAATCTTTCCGGGGCCCCTACACTATCTAGCATTGCAACGCCTCAAAGCTTTCCATTTAAGGAAAGGAAAATCTTACGATCATCTCATTCCCCTCTCGGAGGAGGCCAAGGAGGAAATTGCGTGGTGGTTGTCCTACATGGAGGCCTGGAACGGTCGGGCAATCTTCGGGTCAGTCCCGGACCTGATCATAGAATCCGATGCCAGCAGAACAGGCTGGGGCGCCAGGTGCGGCGGGTTTTCCACCGGCGGGTTGTGGTCTGTCGACAAACCGAGTCTCCACATCAACTGTCTGGAACTTTTGGCAGGGTCCTTCGCAGTTCGGCGTTGGACCAAGGACAGAGTGCAGTCCTGTGTTCTTCTGAAAATGGACAACGTCTCGGCTGTCCGTTACGTCAATCGCTTAGGGGGCCCCCGGTCCCGGGCTTTAGCGAATTTGGCAAAAGATTTTTGGAGTTTCGGTCTCGATCACCATATTTCGGTCACGGCAGAATATCTCCCGGGCCGGTCAAATCAGGTAACGGATTGGCATTCTCTGTACCTGTTCGATTCCAGTCTATGGAAATTGGATCCACCGATCTTCCAGTGGCTCCAGTCGTTGTGGGGTCCCTTCTCAGTGGATCTCTTTGCCACCCGGTTGGACAATCAGATTCCTCGTTACTTCAGCTGGAGGCCGGATCCGATGGCGGCAGCCACGGACGCTTTCCTTCAGACTTGGTCGGAGGAGAACGGTTACGCGTTTCCCCGTTTTCGATGATCACTCGGTCGGCGGCCCAAGTTCGCCATCAAGGGGCAGAAGTAACCATGGTGACGCCATGCTGGAGGTCTCAAGTCTGATTTCCGGTTCTTCTGGAACTTTCTTGGGATTTTCCAATCCTACTCCCCCTGTATCCTCATCTGCTTCGGAATCCGGACGGGATGTCGCACCATCTGGTCACTCAGGGGCGACTCCGTCTCATGGCATGGCGCCTTTCCGGCAACGCTGGTCGCTGCCAGGCCTTTCGAGATCAGCTGCGACGCTCTTGTCTAAGGCCTGGGCTGACAGTACCACGAAACGTTACAGGTCCGCCTGGTTTCGATGGGTTCGTTGGTGTGTTCGAAGGGACCTGGATCCCGTGGTCGCAGATGTTCACATCTTAAATTTTCTGGCCAATCTGGCAACCGAGGGCCTGGCTTACCGCACAGTGAACGCGATTCGATCAGCAGTTTCTGCAGGTCATATTCCGGTGGATGGCAAACCGCTCGGTGAACATCCTTTGGTTTGCTGGCTGTTGCGAGAAATCCGTCTGTCCTTGCCGCCGGAGCCTCGGTATTCGGCCCTTTGAGATGTTAATTTGGTGCTGAACCTCTTTCTGTCTTGGCAGTCCAATAAATATCTCTCCTTGAAGGAGTTAGCTTCTAAATTGGCTACACTGTTGTGTTTGATCTCATGTAGGACAGTGTCGGATGTCCGGGCTCTGGATATCTCGGCGCGCACCTTTTCGCCTGAAGGCGTAGTTTCTACTGTTGGACGTCGGACCAAATCCCATACCCGAACGGTGTTACCCTGCGTTTCGGGATTCCCCGAAGTTATGTTTAGTGGATTGCCTCCAGACTTATGAAAACCTGACCCTGGAACTTCGCCCTCCGGGCGAGCGTCAACTTTTGATTGCACTCCGGAAGCCACACAAAGCTGTGTCTTCGCCTACAATTGTCAGATGGGTGCGTTGGGTCATGCAAGAAGCGGGCATTGATACGAAACAGTTTAGTGCGCATTCGGCCAGGGGAGCCATGGCCTCTAAGACATTTATTTTGGGAGCTCGTTTGGAGGACCTGATGCGAGCAGCAGATTGGTCCTCGGATTCGACTTTTAAGAGGTTTTATTTTAAACCGGTTTTGGAGGTTGCCCAGTTGGTGGTAAGTATGCTTTGAACTAGCATAATCCGAAGCATCCGGTCCTGCCATAGAATCGGAATTTGCCTAACAGAGGTGTGGGTAAGTTCCAATTCTATTAAGGACACGGAGGCGAGGATTATCCCACCCGGTGCACGATGGTGCGAACCCACCCGTGCTGTGGTACGTAAAATATTTTGAGTTCTTTAAGGTGCTTCGATGCTGTCGTCTCTTATGCAGTTTATTTTGAGTTGTCTTCAACTTTGAATTGCCGTTTTCCTGATATTGAGTTTTTGTCCTTCCAGGAACTGAGGGGTCAAAACAGGACCAGTGATAATTGGCGTGATTCGCGCGAAGAAAGAGGGAGGAGAGGAGACAGACATGGACTATGATGACCTGTTACTGAAATGGTGGAAGGAATATGGACTTGTGTATCTCCCTCCCGGGTTGTAGGGAGTTGTATTTTTTTCTGGTTCATGACAATGTGTTATCTCTGGCTGCTGGATGTTTTTGTTGTAATAAAGCGAAGAGAGAAATAGCATAATCCTCGCCTCCGTGTCCTTAATAGAATTGGAACTTACCCACACCTCTGTTAGGCAAATTCCGATTCCTCATTCTAAGTCTTCTAGGTAGTGCTGTAGCTGCTTCTTTGGTCTTGTCAGTAATTCCTCATTCTAAATCCTCTAGATAGTACTGTTAGCCTGTTTTCTTGTTCAAGTGATAATTCCTCATTCCTAGTCCTCTAGACAGTGCTACAGCTGCTTCTCTGGTCCCAGTGGTAATTCCTCATTCCTAGTCCTCTACACAGTGCTGCTGCTGCTTCTTCTCTGGTCCCAGTGGTAATTCCTCATTCTTAGTCCTGTAGGCAGTGCTGCTAGCTGCTTCTCTGCTCCGAGTGTTAATTCCTACATTTTAAGACCTATAGGCAGTGCTGCAGCTGCTTCTTTGGTCCGGTCAGTAATTCCTTATTCTAATTCCTCCAGACAATGCTGCTAGCTGCTTCTCTGGTCCAGTCGGTAATTCCTCATTCTAAATCCTATAGACAGTGCTGCTACCTGCTTCTCTGGTCTCATCCGTAATTCCTTATTCTAAGTCCTCTATACAATGCTGCTTCTGTAGTCCCAGTGGTAATTCCTCATTCTAAGTCTTCCAGACAGTGCTGCATGCTGCTACACTGGTCTTGTCGGTAATTCCACATTCTAAGTCCTCTAGGCAGTGCGGCAGCTGCTTCTCTGGTCCTGTCAGTAATTCCTCATTTTAAGTCCTGTAGACAGTGCTGTTATCTGCTTCTCTGGTCTCCTCTGTAATTCCTCATTTTAAGTATGTGCTGCAGCTGCTTCTGTATTCCCAGTGGTAATTCCTCCTTCTTAGTCCTCTAGACTTCTCTAGTAAAAAAAAAAAAAAAACATTTACAGCATCAATGGCTTTAACTTTTACTCATGCAGGACCGATTGCACTGGAAATGCTTGTTAAATAACTTTTTCTGTTTATTCACATTAGGTCTGGCAAACATGCCAGACCTAAAAAAATTAAAATAAAAAAAACTTGGCCAAAGGGTGGAAACACGCACACTTGAAGTTAAAAAATAAAGTAAAAAAATCTTATGGCAAGATATTCCTTTTTATACTTTGAACTTTTTTATGGCCCCTGGAATTAATCAAATTATGATGCAGGGTTGACTACATTATGTAGCATCAAAAGCCAAATTATGCAGCACAATTCTGCTAATTTTTCTGATAGTATTACTTCATTATTTTGTAATTTTTACTCATCAACACTGGGCAAAGGTTTAATTTAATTAGTGCCAATTTCATGCACAAACGCAGCAATAAGCATCAGAAAAGTGACCAGCCAACTACCTTCTTCTGTGTGGCAACATTTGTTGCCAAGCTTTTAGTCACTTTTGGGGTGTTAGAGCTAGAAATCTGCAGATTATGCAGCAGATGACCGATTATGTAGCAAATCCATAAAACGCCACCGTCTCAAAATCTCATTCTTCCACTTGTGCTAGCTATATAGTATCTAGTATTTGTAGCTCTATGGTACTTCAGCCCAAACCCTATCCCACTTCATAGGAAACGGTAACTGCTTGACTAATGCTATCACTGGACATTGAAGGATTTTTTTTAAAGAATATTTTTTCATTAATTTTCACAGGACAAATATGGCATCCAGGTCCATTTTTTTTTTTTTTTTGCGGAGTTTTATATAGCGCAAACTTGACCCGGTATCGGCTATCGGAGCGCTTTACATAAAATCAGTTGCGTTACATGTGGACACATTAATTTTTGTTAGGCACGGGGAGATTAAGTGATATGCCCAGAATCACATGATGTTCAGCGTCATTGCCGAGACTCGAGCCCGGTTCCCCAGATTCGAGGTCGAGCGCTCTAGCCGTTAGGCCAACTCCTACAAGAAAACAGGATCAGCCCCCCCTCCCCTTTCCACTGCTTTCGATTGCATATAATAAATTATCGACTACTACCCAGTAAAATGGCAACGAGATATGGGTAGTCCAGTCCTAACTGGCTCTAGCCAGGCACCACATACAGTACATGTAGCTCCTGCGTTGGGCAGTCTGGGATCGCACATCAATCATATAAAGGCTGCCATGTTAACAGTCGGTGCTATAGAGAACTCCATTCAGTCTGCCGAGTGGACATCACTCTCCAGTTATCTAGATGCCAACTCAGTCGGAGTTAAGGGACCAGTTCCACACGGGTCAGTCCGTCCATACTCTCCCCAGGATCAGGGATACTTTGTAACTCCGCTAGCATTGCTGCCCACACAGACAAATCAAATGTGAAAAACAAGGACCCCCTGAACAATGGATAGTTCAATTCCTAGGAAAAACTCCTAGACAATGTCAATAAAGTAAACAAATTACACAATATCTATGACAATAAGAAGACCAAGGAAGACGGAAAAAATACGTTCAAAGTTGTTACTATTTTAATAATTTCTTCTCATATTATTTAAACAAATGATATTTATAGAAAACATTTAAAAAATGAAACACAATATTTAACACATTACATTTAATCAATATGTATAAATAAAAGGTTAAAAAGTGGCAATATCTTTATTAACTCGGCGCGCGTTTCGGCGTATACAACGCCTTTTTCAGGAAAGCCACACAATTATCTAAAAAAGAAAAAACATACTCAGATTTCATCAGTGGTTGTCCATATCTTGTCATGTATTCTCATGAAAAACATCTATTTAAACAATACATATCTTTTTTTTAAATATATCATAAAAAGCACAATATGTATCAATAGCAACAATCTATATACATAATCTGACGGTCTTCCTATATAATCACACATTACGATTTTGTATTTATTTACGGTGCTATATCTGAGTGCTCAAAAATGAAGTTTTAATGAAAGAGGTCTATTAAATAGTAAAAGCCTGTAACATTATACAATCCAGAAACAATAAGATAGAAAATAAGTAGCCAATCACTTACAGATCCTGTTTCAATGTGATGAGTTCCTAGTGATTAAAACCTGCAACTCCATAGTTGGTGGATGTCTTTAATTCTAATAAATGGCTGAAAAAAATGTATGTATCACCATTGTTATAGACCTGTATGATAGGGTCTAATCATCATTAATGTACATGGTAGCTGCTGTTTGTATAAGCTATCTATATGGTTTCATTTTGGAAAAGAAATTTGACGAGATTTATGCTCGTAAGGTATGCAATTAAAACTAATAAATCAATGTTAATAATTCAATAAGAAATAAGGACTGTACTCTATTCGGTAACAGTGTGAGCAATCATCATGCTCCAAATTTCGGACTGATATTAGCGGACCGGAAAACTGAAATTGGTTATGAAAATCAAAGTATCTAGCATTAATCTATCACAATTGGTGTTAATTCACTGATATTATGTATGTTCATTAAGAACAGATAAACCACAATGACGAAAGGGATTACCTGATTAAAATGTAATGCACCGGATGTACAACGATGTCTTATTAATTTTAAAATCAACGGTTTCATGAAATGGTCTGTCTACGAAAGAGAAGAATAAAAAACGACTATTTTTAATAGTAATTAGATTACAAAGAGATGGAGATAACCTTAACATTAAATACTGTAGGTTTCGATTATCTTTTGATCTAAAGAGAATTTTAAAGGTCAATGCCTGGTTGTCGAACAAGCTTCGTATGGGGATATCAGAAAAGCGGCCTTGTCCTATTAAATGTTAAATTCGGTAAAATGATACTCTGGAAAGCCTCTGAAAAAACAATACATAGTCTATTGTCAAAAATGAGACCTTATAAAAGAAAAAAGGATACATTATAAATCGGAGTAACAATGAACCCCGTAATTACCTTGCAATAGCAGAAATTCAACGAAGAAACTAGAACAAGCACTTGATATGTGATAGTGTTCCAGATATTTAGCTCAATAAGCATACACAGTAAAGGACTTATCTAAGAAGGAATGTAACAATATATATCTATGAGCGTGTAAAACTACAGCTTCAGAGTAAATCAAAGTCCCTATAGCTACAAACTAGTAAGTACCTGATAAAAGGAGGCTTCAGGTAGGACCAGGCTAAGGATGGCTGCCGGTGACGCCTTCGGAAAAGAGTATCAAATGTGTTGGTGCCATTCTACACATTATATACTCTATGGCTAGTCACATGATAATCATGTGATTCTAAAAAGTGTCATGTGACAGAGTTGGTGGTGGTCAGAGAAGACAGACTGGAGTGAAGATGGTCAGAGAAAACAGACTATATTAAAAACCATGGAAACTTTATTGTTCTGTATGACAACATTTCAAAGACATATCAAACTGTTTGGTATTATAGATATCAATTACTATAATAACCTTGTATTATTTCAAAAACCTACTGGCCTGATATATATTATGTAACAATGAGTGATATATGATAAGTTGAGAATTATGAAGATAGTAACCAAAACTTTGTCCGAGTTGTAAAATCAACACAACTAAACAAAAGTTAGATTAAAAAATAATATCAAATGTCGGACGATGTTTTGAAGGTATCAACCTATCAGATTTGACTGGTATTTCCATAAATGTTTATATTGATTAAAAACGCAGTGGCCTAAACAACTTGAATTAGATTCAGTATATCCAACATCCTATTATCAGATGCGATCCCCACTCAGGTCATGGCATTCTCCCAGGGTATTTCACTATTCAGGCCATTCCTAAAAGTGTTAAGAGTAAAAATCCCCAAAACTTCTAGTTTTTTACGTATTTTGAGACCCCCTTTATTGTCAGGGGTCCTGATTCTTTCCAAGATTCTCCAATGGATGTCTTCTGGTTTATGGTTCATGTCAATGAAATGTTTAACTAAGGGCGCTGTAATTTTGGCTGTTCTGACTGCAGAGCGGTGTTCAGTAATGCAAGTTTGAATTGCTCTTGAAGTCTCGCCTACATAGCCCAGGTTACAGGGACCGAATGAAATATACAGTATTGTTTGTTTTACAGTTCCACATCTCAGTGGCTTCAATAGAAACCCCATTGTGGACCAGAATTTCACCTTCAATAATGGACTCACAAGATTTACAAGAGGAACATTTCATAGTACCTTTAATGGGTAAATTACCATTAATGGATTTTTGAATGAACATAGGTCTATTGGTCTTACTGGTGAACCGTGAGCGAACAATGAAATCTTTGATATTTCTGTTTCGCCGATGTGCGAATAAAGGTTTGGTCAATTTACAACTATCTGGATTGCTGTTAAGAATGTGCCAATTACTATTGATAATTTGTTTGACTATAGTATCCATCGTGGAGTGTCTGGTGACACATACCAGCGAAATATCCATTAGTTTTGCATCTTGTCTCACGTGTTTCATTCACACTTCTTCTGACACTGTCCATTCAGACATATCCCGTAACCAATCTGAATAGCCTGGAGGGATAGAACCCTAGCCATTTTATGGTGATACTTCATTTTGTAAATAAGAGGCCCAATATCAGGAACTTCCTGCTTAGTTTCTTGTTAGTCGGAGTGGGGATCAGGCTTAGCAAAACGGCATGGGGTGAATGTCCCAACTGGTGGCTCTATTAAGGCTCATGACTATATCCTCCCAGTATTTCTTCAATGAGGGGCAGTGTCACATCGCTTGTAGAAAATTTGCCATGGGGCGTCTACAGCAGGTACAGTTGGCCAATTGGGTGTTGTAAATGTTATGTTAGAGTTTTGGGGAGTGGTATGCATGGTGTGTGTGTGTGTGTGTAATTAAATTGGATCAACTTAAATCATGCGTTTGAGCTGACTGTAGGTACCTTTTTCCACGTCCGCTCGGGCAAGGCCTCCCCTCGGGTTGCCTCCCATCTGACATGGGCTTTTGGTATGATCTTTGGAAAATCTATCTGAAGAGCTCAATAAAAGCAGTGAAATCTGTATGCGGCTACCTGCCAGTGTTAAGATTGATACTACCGCCTGTGAGGGTTCTAGCTCCTCTGGGAAGCAAGGTCATATCTCTCTTGCGAAGATCTTTGTGTATTGTAAGTACTATCCCGCATCAAGCGCAAAGGAATCGATTGCATCTTCTCTGGTTATGAATTGGCCCCCTAAGTATAGGTCTCCGAGTATGTAAGAGCCCCAATCCTTCCATGTTTGCACAGACATTACATCCACAATTTGTGCAAACGGTTTTAGAACCCATATCGGCATGTGCCTCGCATATGGGGCACGACGCACTATTTTCCTGACTGTTAGTTCCCATATTCGGCATGCCTGTCTAACAATAAAGGGCATATCTGGTGGGACTTGCGTCCCAATCATGAGCAGAGAGGAACGCGGTCCCCCTCCCCGCCCCCCCAAATGGGAAAACCATAGCTGTCTTTTTTCCTAGTTATCTGCTGGTCTCAGCCAGTGGATGACATTTCATAAGTGTGCTGCCAAGTAATACATTTCTATATTGGTCTGGACAGTAAAGAACAATAGGGACTTTTTGCTAACAACACTGCAAGCCATATTGTCTAGGGCAGGGGTACTCATAGTACGGCCCGTGGGCCGCCAGCGGCCCGGCAAGCCTTTCTTGGCGGCCCGCGGACCTTGCAGACATCGTACCGGTGTTTTTTGTTTTTTTTAACAGAGTCAGCAAACACAGACTCTGCTCTGTAGGGGCCCGGGGATTCAAGCAATAGTCCGAGTGGAGCTGCTGGGGCGCTAAGAGGTGAAATACAACAAAGCCTCGTTATCATGCAAATGGTCTCTTAAAGACCTGTGAAGTACTCGGGTGGGGCTGTGTGTGTGCCCTGGAAGGGAAGCTGCCTCAGCTGCCACACAAGCGGAGGGGGGGTGGGGCGGGGGGAGGGGGGAGAGGTGAAAAAGAATGACAAGAGAACAGCAGGGTGTGATAGTCGGGTAAGGGGACAGAGGGTGACAGAGGGCAGTAGGGAGAGACACAAACAGAGACAGGTAGAGATAGAGACTAACAGAGACAGGGACAGACAGAGACAGATAGGCAGAGACAGGGACAGACAGACAGATAGAGGCAGAGACAGACAGAGAGGCAAAGAGACAGACGGAGAGGGAGACGGAGACGGAGATGGAGGGCGACAGAGAGGGAGGGAGACGGAGAGAGAGGGAGACGGAGGGAGAGAGAGGGAGACGGAGGGAGAGAGAGGGAGACGGAGAGAGAGGGAGGGAGACGGAGAGAGAGGGAGGGAGACGGAGAGAGAGAGAGGGAGACGGGGAGGGAGGGAGACGGGGAGGGAGGGAGACGGGGAGAGGGAGGGAGACAGAGGGAGGGAGACTGAGAGGGAGGGAGACGGGGAGAGGGAGGGAGACGGGGAGAGGGAGGGAGAGAGGGGGAGAGGGGGGGAAGAGAGGGAGAGGGGGAGGGAGGGAGGGAGACGGAGAGGGAGGGAGACAGAGAGAGGGAGGGAGAGAGAGGGAGGGAGGGAGAGAGGGAGGGAGAGAGGGAGGGAGACAGAGAGGGGGAGACAGAGGGAGACGGAGAGGGAGGGAGAGGGAGGGAGGGAGACGGAGGAGGGAGGAAGACGGAGGACGGAGGGAGACGGAAGAGGGAGGGAGACGGAGGAGGGAGGGAGATAGAGAGAGAGATATGTGTATGTCGGGTCCGGTGGCTCAGTGGACGAAGGCGTCTGCTGCAGGGACCTGTGTTCCACCTCATGGTCACAGTTTTTTTTGTTGCTCTAACCCCGCCCCCTCCCCCAATGACCCCACCCCCAAGGTGCGGCCCTCGGCCACAAACCACACTGTAAATTTGGCACCCAAGAGAAAGTTTGTGAGTACCCCTGGTCTAGGGCTTAGTAGTGAGGGGCAACAACTGTATCTACCACTGACACTGCCCAGTACTTTCCACTTGAAAAAGGAAGGTTAAGAAAAAAAGTACTTGCTTTTTTTGGCTTTGTCAAAAGAAAAAGAAACCAGAGTTATCCAGTCTTGCTTCATGTGTCGATCACAGACAACACTGGTTACAACACTACACATTGTACACTTTGGGTCAGCCCTTTGCTCATGATTGGATGCAGTGCTGGATTTTGAAAAACTCTACTCTGGAAACCCATAAATTAGGGTTAAGGTGTGGCAGAGGAAAGGGGATGAAGTCACGAGGGGCTGAGTGATGATAAACAGAGTCTGACAGACAATTTATACATTTATTTGAAAACAAATATGCCAAAGACATTAGCAACAAGTACAAAGGTGACAGTAAATCAGTGGCAGCTGGTGAAATTTCGAAGTGGTGTGGCGTAAACGTTGTGGATGAGTTTTAAGTAGTGAGCCAGCAAAGGAGGAAGCCCAACTGACTTTAGGGTGTGTTCGGTGGTTGTCCACCTGCGAAAAGTCTGAAAAAAGACGGGTAAATGGCATACCTTAAAGCTAATTTTAATACATATTGTACTGAATTAAATCTGTTCGACAGTTCCCACTTGCTTCAACAAGTCTATATGGGTGAGCTCAGTTTGTTGAGGGTGTTTATGATGCGGCAATATTGAGAACTCTGGAGCTGAGCGCCTATCAGTGATTCTTAAAGGTATTCACACAACAGGCACATTCAATCCTTGGCATCTCCACAGAGCACCTTGAAAATGGTAATGTCCAGTTGTGAGATCGCACATTAAGCGGGTCATAGAGCTGCCAAAATATGTACTGCAAGAAAGGAAAATCGAATGTGGTGCTCACAGGTGAGTGGAGTGGGCATGTTCTGTGCTCATGGGAAATAGTAAATTTGAGGAGATAAAAGGCGGTGTGCATAAAAGAGAATGAAAACTAGAAGAGAAAACGACTATTTGAGAGGTGTGCAGATGCAAGATTTCAGAAGTATGTGGTGGAGGAAAATGGGTGGATACTTCAAACAGAAAAAGACTGTAGAGGAAAATAGTGTGAAAAAGAGAGCGATTGAGACACTCTGAAGACCATTACCACTTACACAGAGCTTATTAATATTTAATTCAATTTTAGAGAACCCCCAGCTTTCATGCCACTAAAAACATTTTAATTTTCACCAGTTTTTTTTCTTAACATGCATTGATTCGCCAAGGAATTTGGTAACTTTTTTAGGTCTTGCCTAGGCAGCGCTTGCGCTGTCTCTTCGAGACATGCGGTATTCAGTGATGGACTGTAGCTCAGCCCACTCGCCACCCATCTTTTTAATTGGCTCCTGTCACTGTCCTTTGTAAAGGTTGGTTTTTGATTTGTTAATAGGCTTGTTATCCCCTTCCCAGTAACTCCTTCTCTTTTGTTACCCTCCATCTGGACACCCCCTGTTACATGTGGTGCTACTCTGTAGATTTCAATTACAGCTCCGAGCACTCTTTTGTTAATGTTCTTTCTCCTGCCTACTTTTGCAGGCATGACACACTCTCCAGCAATGTTTTGTATATTTTATTGAACTTGCGCAGCCAGCACTAATAATGGCGGCCTGTTCCTTGGGATCGCCGAAAGAGGCCGGATGCTTTTAAAAATGTATTTACTTTTTTAGGTCTCGCCTAGCGTCGCTGCGCACTTTTAGAAAAGGGCTTGAAGCCCCGCCCCTCATTTCCATTGGGTAGCGTTAGCGTTTATGGTAAACGCTGGCTTCCCATTGGAAAGGAGGGATTTTCGTTGCCTCCTTTTGGCTTTTTGGTCCGGCCCATCCGGACTGGCTCGTCTGCTTTGCGGCTGTTGCAAAGCAATTTCTTATCTTTAGGAGGCGTGTTGGATAAACACGCCATGAGAGCCAGTCCAGATGGGCCGTCTCAAAAGCAAACAGGGCGCCGCATGTTTATTTTTGCATCGCGCTTTCACTTTAAAGTAAGAATAAACAGCGGCTGCCTGGCGAGCGCTTGTTGCCATGGCCACCAAGGGCAGGTAAGCAATTCGGGCTTGGTGCATGGCTTATCTCAAGCAAAAGCTGTCCGTGCAGAAGCTAATCATGTCCCGGTTAGTAACCTATGAAGATAGCGCGGTAGCAGTAAGCAGTTCTGGCACTTGTAGTTTTCTTTCTCGTTATAGCTACAGGACTGCATGTACTACTGGGAACGAGAAATAAAATCACAGGATGCGCTACGCTTACGCCTGGCCTGGGTCAGCATGAGACCTATGTCCCTGTTTAGGGAAAACAATTAGACCGCGAAATTAGTGTTTTTTCAAGACACGTGTTGCTGTGCCCTGTGACTTTAACCGGCCGCTCCTGGGGGTATAAAGAAAACGACTATTTGAGAGGTGTGCAGATGCAAGATTTCAGAAGTATGTGGTGGAGGAAAATGGGTGGATACTTCAAACAGAAAAAGACTGTAGAGGAAAATAGTGTGAAAAAGAGAGTGATTGAGACACTCTGAAGACCATTACCACTTACACAGAGCTTATTAATATTTAATTCAATTTTAGAGAACCCCCAGCTTTCATGCCACTAAAAACATTTTAATTTTCACCAGTTTTTTTTCTTAACATGCATTGATTCGCCAAGGAATTTGGTAACTTTTTTAGGTCTTGCCTAGGCAGCGCTTGCGCTGTCTCTTCGAGACATGCGGTATTCAGTGATGGACTGTAGCTCAGCCCACTCTCCACCCATCTTTTTAATTGGCTCCTGTCACTGTCCTTTGTAAAGGTTGTTTTTTGATTTGTTAATAGGCTTGTTATCCCCTTCCCAGTAACTCCTTCTCTTTTGTTACCCTCCATCTGGACACCCCCTGTTACATGTGGTGCTACTCTGTAGATTTCAATTACAGCTCAGAGCACTCTTTTGTTAATGTTCTTTCTCCTGCCTACTTTTGCAGGCATGACACACTCTCCAGCAATGTTTTGTATATTTTATTGAACTTGCGCAGCCAGCACTAATAATGGCGGCCTGTTCCTTGGGATCGCCGAAAGAGGCCGTATGCTTTTAAAAATGTATTTACTTTTTTAGGTCTCGCCTAGCGTCGCTGCGCACTTTTAGAAAAGGGCTTGAAGCCCCGCCCCTCATTTCCATTGGGTAGCGTTAGCGTTTATGGTAAACGCTGGCTTCCCATTGGAAAGGAGGGATTTTCGTTGCCTCCTTTTGGCTTTTTGGTCCGGCCCATCCGGACTGGCTCGTCTGCTTTGCGGCTGTTGCAAAGCAATTTCTTATCTTTAGGAGGCGTGTTGGATAAACACGCCATGAGAGCCAGTCCGGATGGGCAGTCTCAAAAGCAAACAGGGCGCCGCATGTTTATTTTTGCATCGCGCTTTCACTTTAAAGTAAAAATAAACAGCGGCTGCCTGGCGAGCGCTTGTTGCCATGGCCACCAAGGGCAGGTAAGCAATTCGGGCTTGGTGCATGGCTTATCTCAAGCAAAAGCTGTCCGTGCAGAAGCTAATCATGTCCCGGTTAGTAACCTATGAAGATAGCGCGGTAGCAGTAAGCAGTTCTGGCACTTGTAGTTTTCTTTCTCGTTATAGCTACAGGACTGCATGTACTACTGGGAACGAGAAATAAAATCACAGGATGCGCTACGCTTACGCCTGGCCTGGGTCAGCATGAGACCTATGTCCCTGTTTAGGGAAAACAATTAGACCGCAAAATTAGTGTTTTTTCAAGACACGTGTTGCTGTGCCCTGTGACTTTAACCGGCCGCTCCTGGGGGTATAAAAGAGGCAGTCGACCCTTAAAGGGATACAAGCAGAGTCGTTTTCAGGCGGACCAGCAGACGTGGTGTTAGCAGTCATGGTAGGTGTATTAGTAGTGGAAGTGTTTATACTGACGCCTGTTAGCTTGTAGCGCTTTCTGTTCAAGAGAAGGGCACTTTGTAACAGGGATAAGGATCTGCGGGACAGCACGGTCTGTAACATAGTGAATGGTGCGGGCCGTGGCCCTTTAAAACCCCAAATCATTTTCCGAAGCGCTCCATGTTGTTTGTTGTAACATTTTTCATCTGGTATACGGTCTCTCGCTCGCAGTGTAATCTACTGCAGAATTGTAAAACAACGCTCTTTCTGGACTCGGTCCATTTTTTACTGCCTCTTCCATCCACTTCATGTTAGTCAGTAGGCTCGTGGCGTAACATATGCCTGCGTGGTGCTGGGGGATGCCGGCCCGACCCTAAGCACCGTTGCAGTCCCCAAACCCGAGATCTCCTGATTAAATCAGGAGGGGGCCTTCCATGTACCTTGCAGGGAGTATGTGGGAGGAGGGGGCAGAAGGGATTCAAGTTTCGTTACGCCATTGAATGGGCTAGCGTAAAAGGGAGGGTTTCCCTTCTCCTCTCCTTCCCGCCTTAATTTTACTAATGTTATGCGTAAGAGTAATCCCTTTTATTTGGCTGTATTGTAATTGGGTTTATATAGCGTAAAGAATACTACCCCTTACCGAGGCGCGATGTACGCGTTTCCAATTGTTTCACCTGCATGACAGTACTTTTAATGTTGTTTTGTTTAAAACTTCAGGGGGTGGGAGGGGTCAATGTGGCGGGCGTTTTTTCTTAGTCTCTTTATTGCATTTAGAAGTGAGAGACGCTTAGTTACGGCAATTAAATGGGACCCTGTCAGGCCGAGCCCATGCAACAGCTGTACCCTACCTTTAGCGCCTGTTTGATTAAATCAGAGATTACCCTGCCTTTACTTATCAGAGCTTGAGTGGAAGACTTAAATCCAGTGCTTTAAATGGGCAAGCACTCGCTGGTACTAAGTACCTGCTCTTCTTTACTTTTAAAGGGAGAGTACCTGCACTACTCCTCAGCAGGGGTTCAATACTTTTAATGGGAGAGTACTGGAACTTCTCAGTAGCAGACAGGTACTCTGTCACAAGGAGTACCTGCACTATTTTGATTCTATTTCAACCGCTGCTTAAATCTCAGGCCTATTCCCTGCCCCAGTTTTAGGGAATGCTGCTGCTGTTTTAGCCCCCTGCTTCGAAGGGCCCTATGTCAACGCAACACAATTAGTAACTTTTTAAGTGTATATAAAGGAACCAAAACCACATTAATTTGGGCTCAAACCAGCGGCATTGCATTGCCCACGAACTGTCCCCCCCCCTTCATGAGGGGTGTGATGTTCATCCAATATATTTTAATAGACGCATTAATTTGACCTCTAGTTCGCTTATTTTCCTCGTTTCTTAGTTGTGTTGGGGTCGAGTAAATAGAACTACATTGTAGGGTGCGAAACCCTAGTATCAAAACGGCCAGAGGTGATTAAATGCCCCACGTGTCCCATGGTACATCTTGTGCTGGCTCATTAACTTGGCTGCACTGACCCTGTTCTGGGACTTGGATCGCTGTGCTCTTCTTGGCCGCTTGCGGTGTGGGTGGGGCCTTCTGAGAAATGCCGGCAGCGCTTGTCTTTTCAAAGCACTAAACGAGTGTCACAAATCAAGAACTTTCTGGAGTGGGTCTGTTCACTTGCAACGGATTAAAGCCAATGAAAACTCGGCCATTCTCCCAAAATCCTGCGTCAGGTTCCATGAATGGTCTGTAGAGAATCGGCTGCAGGAACGGGTTTCGACTTTTAACGAGGATTCCGTCCAAGTCAGTAGAAATGAACAGGCAGTAATGTAAAACCAATGATCGTGCATGGTTTACTCACATTTCCGTTTTCTCCTACTTCAGCACAGAAACTGGGATGAAGGGAGTGATCAGCAAAATGTTCCCATGGTCTTTATTTTCTGTGTAGAGAGATATATTGGTAAAGAGCTTCTGCCTGAGTTACTGAGAAGTAAACATGGGGTTCCCTGTAGTGGAATTAGGAAGCACGTCTGTAGAATCAGTCTTATGGCAAATTAAAAGGTGCTTTCCTTAGAACTTTCCATATACGAGCATGGTGCTGAAGTTATGTTGAGAGAATGTGAGGACCCTGATAAAATCTCCTCATTGAGATTTGTCTAATTTATACCAAAGAAGATATTAAACAGCAATAGTGTTAGCAGGTGTTGGTGTGTAGTAAAATGATTCATTTTTATCTAATCAGCAGAATACCCATACATCAAAGTTTAGCCCATAAGGTATGTCTGGGGACCAAACCAAATGGTACCTTAGTTGATAGAGCATAGCTCTTGTCCTCCCCACTCTCCATCCATATGCCTCATGCTGCTCTTCTCCTCACTCACCAACCTTGTGCCTCACACTGCGCTTCAGCTTCTCACTCTCCACTTTTGTGCCTCGCACTGTTCTTCTCCTCCTCACTCTCCATCCTTCTGTCTCGCGCTGCTCTTCCCTTTTTACTCTCCTTCCATCAACATCGCACTGCTCTTCTCCACCTCTCCTTCCTTGTGCCTCATGCTACTCTTCTACTCACTCACCTTTCATATCCCTCATGCTACTCTTCTCCTCCTCTCTCCATCCTTCTGCCTCATGCTGCTATCCTCACTCTCCTTCTTTCTACCTCAGGCTGCTATCCTCCTCACTCTCTTCATTCTCCCTCATACAGCTCTCCTCACTCGCCTTTATCCTGCCTCATGCTACTCTCCTCCTCACTTTCCTTCCTTCTTCCTCATGCTGTTCTTCTAATCCTCACTCTCCTTCCCAATTCATCACACTGCTCTTCGCCTCCTAACCCTATGCTTCATACTGCTCCACAGCTAACAATTACAATTCAACCCACATAATTACACTCACATCACATACATACACTCAATAACACATGGCTAAAATACTATACCATTAGCCAAGCCAAAAGCTCAAACTTAAACAAATGCGAGACCTATTGCATTTCCAATGCTTGTTTTACAATGCCATCACCCGTGCTTTCGCTTTAAACAGCTTAAGCTAAAACATTGGTGCCGCGATTACTTCAGTGAGTATTTCTTTAATTTTGCAGCAACCGCACTTTAGCTTAAGATGTTTAAAGCCTAAGCGAGGGTGCCTCCATTGTAACAAAAGTAAACAAATAGAGAGAAAAAAAGCACGCAGCTGCCATTATTGTTTTCTATTTTCTTTTGTTGCAATTGCGGCATTCGCAATCTAGCTGTAAACATCAAAAGCTAAAGCTCGGCTGCACTTTAGCTTACGATGTTTACAGCTAACACAATAGTGCCACAAAGGTCTTGCATTTGCGAGACTTTGAGGTATTGGCATTGTAAATGACAATGGCTTTTATTTACGTGTTTTATAAACCTGCAAGTGGTACGCACTGCTTGCAGGTTTTCAAAACACATAAATGAAAGGCATTGTTATTTACAATGCCAGTACTTCAAAGTCTTGCAAATGCGAGACCTATTGCATTGCAAATGCTTGTTTGTTTTTATAATGAGGGTGCCAAAAAGCCACTGTGTGTTTCAAGTAATGCTACGTGAATGTAATAAAACAATTGTGTTTAAATATATTGCTAGGAAATCTTATCTCAAAATGAGAATAAATACCCTGTAGCCGATGAGTTTAAAATCATTTAATGCATCTTCCAAGGATCATTAAAGGATCATTGAGAAAATAACTTGTCTTTGAAACAAATAACTGAATCGGAGCTATTGCTGACCGGCCAAAATCTGCAAAACTGAATTAACCATACTTCTCAAGCAACAGCATTTCCCCTACACGTGGCCATAAACAAGAGAAATTAAGAGCGTGTCACTCCACACATGTACCGATACAGAAATGGAGAAAAATAAATAAAAGGAAGCGTGAATAATTGGAAGAATGAGGGAGTCTGACACAGACCATATACATATATCCATGAACACATCAGCATGGAGATGCACAAACACATGCATGCTTCCATACACCAATATGCACTAACACACAAATGCTTGTACACACAATGTGAACTCAGACACACAGGCACACATTAAACACACACAAATGTAGACACACCAACTTATCATAATCTTGAAAAGCAAGAGATCCAGTCTGTAGACTGAGTAGAGCAGAGGTCTTAAAACTATTTCGGTCTGAGCCCCCTTAAGCAAAATGTTTAGAAGTTGGGCCCCCCCTCCAAAACTATATGGCAAGGATTTGGGGAGTGGGAGGGATGATCACAGGGGGCAGGGATCATGAGACCATTTCAGGTATGCTTTTCTGTAGCTAGTAATCCACACTACATGTGCAGCACCAAGCAAGAACAGAATTGACCACAAACACTACTGCCCATAATTGGGGTGCCGTGGGCCCCAATGCACTCCACCTGCTGCACTAATGATGGCTGTAGCCCTGAGAAACAAGCTATTTCCTCTTCTTTCAGTCCTTCTCCACCATGTCTGACTATCACTTCAATCTCAAAACAAGTCCAGGCTCTGTCTGAAAGAAAATAATCTACTACATGCTTCCCCAGTTGTTTTGCGCCAATGGCGTCATATGTCCTAATGCTAGCAAGGAAAATGAGCCCCCATGCCCAAATTCTATTGTTAAACATTCATAATTGTGATGCAGTGGGCCCCTTGGCAAAAGTGTCACTGTACTTGCTTCACTAATATTAGTTGCTGCCTTGCTGTTGCTTTGACCGTTCCCAACATGGGATCCCATCTCACACCAACCCTCTCCCATCCCACCCCTCTTCACCCTCTCATCTCTGATGCCCAAATCAAGGTGTCGCCTCTGTTTAATTTCCCCCCTCCCATGGGTCAGTGCTCCAAGGCTCAAAGAAACACTGGCACAGGAAGTGTGCCCTAAAGCTCTTATGCAGCTGCAGCATCAAAGATGGCTACAGCTCTGCAAAGCAGGCTGTCTACTCAGCTGGGCTAATACTTATAGGTCAGATGCCCAAAGCAGGCTTTCTAAAAAACATAACCATACGAATAGCACATTTAGCCCCCCTCCTTCCGCTGCTTGGGCACTGTTCCGTGCGGAACAATTGTGTCCTGGGCCCTAACGCTAGCAAGAAAAATGCACCCCATGTTCTTTTTCATTGCAAGACTGTCATAACGGAGATCTAGTGCCCACTCACAGAGTGTGTGTGGAGTGGGAGGGCTCCTGTGCTGCAAAACAGATTGAGAACTAAAGAAGGAACATGGCTTCTCACCAAGGTGCCCCCTACCTGAAAGAAATGCAAATGTGTGCAATGGTTGGAGCCAGTGTAGGCTTTAATTAATAGTCACTCAGTTTCATGGTGACAAATATTTATTCTTTCTGAGAGGTAATATATGTGTCCATTAAAAGGAGTGCACCCTTTTAATGGGCATATATAAAAAATATTTACGTTGGGTATAGTCTGGATTCTTATCACTAAAATGTATATTTTTAAAGCACTTGTTTTTATCTTAAACCGTATTTTGCTGCAGTCTGTTCTATACATTGTAATACAATTTTAAAACAATGATATTCACAGTGCTTTCTGTCACAGACTGGGACATTGTAGCACTATTCCTCACTACACCAAGCAGGATTTAATTCTGTGACTCAGCCGTCACACACAAAGACCTCTGCAGTGATCACTTTAGCTAACTGAGGTTCCATAAGGTAAAAGAGTATATTTCCTTTTGGTTAGTTTAATTTGCATTTATTTTTCAACTAAGGTGTGTTTTTATTACAAATATAATTACATTTTCAAAAATAGAACATAAATTAGATATTGCATTTTACAAAATGTAATGTGGTCTCGCAGATACTGGGATGTAGTTTCTATGACAAACCAGATGTCCAACTGTAAAACCACAAAGTCCTTTTACAATCGTCACGGTGGTGCAGTAATTGAGTGCAGGACAAGTCACCATCATGTTTGTCAATGCCCCAACGAGAATGTTAGGTTGTAAATGCCGTCCATTTATCACTCTCCTGCCCGCAATCTCCACACTTGAAAACAAAATCGGAAACATTTTGAGCACTTTATTCTCACCAGCTCCAAAATACAACAAGCATTTGCAATGCAATAGGTCTCGCATTTACGCAAGTTTGAGCTATTGGCATTGTAAATGACAATACCTTTTATTTATGTTTTGGTTTTTAAAATTGCATTGCAAATGCTTGTTTTATAGATTTTAGATTAACGCAATTAATCAATAATTTGTTGGTGAATTTTTCAGGACTGGAGACAGTGGTCGGAGGGGGTCACCCTACACATTAGACACATTAGACTCCAAATAGAACCCTACATCTAGCCATCTTGTAGCTGATTCACCAACAAACATCCAGTCAGCAGTAACCTGAAGGAAGATTATTAGGCATTAAGATCCCCAGACTCTAGATCTCTTTAACACCACCTTGCCAACAGAATTCAACCATAGTCTTCAAGAATTGCTGGCAAAAACACAACTATTTGGGCTGGCTGTTTTTGAGACGTTGATTTTTCCAAGGCAGCATACAGTGTATACAGCATAGGTGTGTATGCTTCGAATTCCATTGGATCCTTAACACAAATATCCTCAGCTGATAGTTCCCAGACTCTCTGGCACTCTCCAGTGGTGATAAGGCAGCGTGTGGCTATTTATAAAAGCTGCAAATAAATAAAAAATGCTTCGGCGTGGGCCCTGCTTGAAACGGGTGCCCCACAAATAACACTATGGTGTCTCCAGATGTAAAAAAATAATTTGTAAACCAATTTAAGCTTAAAATAAGAGCATACACTTTGGGCAGGCGTCTCATTGGGCGTTAATCACACAAAGCAGAAACAAGTGGTAGCGTTAGGTTGCATTCTCACTAATGCCGTACTGGTGTATTGCTGTCTCCTCTCATTGTATCACTGCAACCCCCTATGGAGAGAGCAGCGTGAGGCTTCATAGGCACAGCGTAGATAAGTGCCGGCATATATAGAGAGTTGGTTATCTTTAAGTAGCATGCACACAATGCGTGCGCTCAGACCCCGATTTCAAGCTCCGCGGGCCCTGCCTCCCTGCACTGGGTTGGTTAACGATGGTTGCGGAGACTGGCCCCTCCCGTGCGCACAATACACGCGCAATGTCCAGTGTGCGCAACTGCCAAAGGAGGAAGGTCGTGCAGAGCTCTGAGAATCCGATTAAATGAAGCACCTTCAAATAAATGTAACAGATAGTGGGAATGAAAACTCGCGGGTATGCGTACACTCACACCACTTAATACACATTCTTGCAACCCGCACACCACATGTACTCCACACATCAATCACACACAGTGCAACTATCGGCAATATATGAAACGCACCAATCACACATTAATAGCACACTCAGTGCCAGACAATTAGTCGTATAATGTACATACAACAAACTTGACGAATACACACTACACCCGCTAGGCATGTACCCAGCAAACGCACACCAACCAGCACAGATCACGCAAACACATAAACAACTCACACGCAATGCCTACCACGCATACCCACCAGTCACACCTCGCGAAAACACATCATGAACATATAACAGGCTCGATGCACACACACTACACCCACCAGGCATGTATTGCACACACACACCAACCACACACATCACGCACGCACATAAACTATACCACACATACACATCAGTCAAGCGGCAAACACACCATTGTCATTAAGATGCGTGTCTACTGCCTGGTGACGTACACTTCTCTGCTGTTTATGGCACTTGGAGTTGTTACTGCACCCCACACCTCTTGACAGCGGTGCAGCTGGGCACCTGCCTTGGGAAAACCTGGGCTGTCACTCATGTAAATATAATAAAATATAAAATAAAGACAAAAGATAAAAGCACAATCTATTGTATTTGCCGCGGTGTTGCTCCAGACCTATACCAAACTTTGAAGAAGGTTTGTTTAATTTGCATATTTAATAGTGTTAACTGGTGCTTTGCTTCCACAGTGTGTTCGAGTTCGGAAAATAGACCCCTGGCACCTGCAGGAAGACAAGCGGATGTGCCTTGAAGATGCGAGTCTGTAATTGACACGAAAGCAGCTTGAATTATCCACTTTCACACAGTGGACACGGGTGTAAACCCACGGCGTCGGGCGGAGGCATTATTTCGCAATGTGTAAGAGTTGCTTTTAGCCAAAGATGCTCAGGCCAGCAGCCAGACTTTATCACCCCTACCCGACGACAACAACGATCTCCCAGTCTAATCTGGTTCCTAGTTTGTAGTTTTAGGAGGGGAAGCTGAGCCTCCTACACGACGCTTTGGCACCAATGCATCACAAGACACGCATGCGATGTAAACATATTTATTCTATTTTAGTTGGCAGCTAAAGAACCCGCAGCTTGAAACTTGGTGAATACACACACAATATCAAAAGAACAAGGTGAGCGTGTAGTTTGATTATATATTGCAGTTTGCTAACGCAGCTTAACTTTCAAGATGAACCACATAGTTCATAGGATGATATAGTTAATCCGCATGCACTGCAGGTTTTGAAATCATTGCTAAGCGGGCAGTGAAACACCCACATTATGTCACGTAGCGGAACAGATCCAGCAGCCCCGCAGAAACATGAAATGGAGGAATGACATAGCTCACGCACCAGGAGGAGTGTGCAGGACGGGGGTGGGGAACCGGGGATTATCGGAGCTCATTTTTTTTTCGTTGCTTCCAAACAAGCCGCCAGACAGCAGCGGAGACTTTGCACCGCTGTGAAACCGAGCTCTGCCTAGAAGGTCTCTCCGTCTCCATGGACCAACAGCTGGTCCAGCACCTCCCAAAGAACTGGGAATCCACCCGATTGTGCCTGGCGCAGAAGCTGCAAAGCCCAGTAACCTAAGCAACTGCCATTGCTGCAGACCGGCTTTGAGCCGGACGCGCGAGGCAGATGTCTTTACATGGCAGCGGCCACAATGCAGCATAGCCCGGCACCATGAAGGGCAAGGCGGGGGACTGTGGCTCTAGGCTGGCCTGGTAGCACTTTTTGGAGCCCTCTCAAACAGTCTCATGCGCTGGGTCAGGCGAGACCTAAAAATGTGCAAAATTCCAGACCAGCACTTCGCGTGATAACCTATAATTACTTGCAATTTTTAGGCATTCCGAGTAATCTCCATAAAGGAAATAACAAAAGTTTCACTCGTCTAGTCTTTCAGCCAACAACAGCAGCACCACACTCACCCTCATAAGCTCTTACTTGTGATTGCAAATGTAAAACTACACAATCCAGAAAGCCGCTAAAAAAATACACTTTACTGTTTAAAGGTGCTGATGACATCCAGGGCCGGACTGGGAACCAAAACCGGCCCTGGCAAAGTGCTCGGCGGGCCCCCCAGGGGCTTGGGGGAGCCGCTGAGCTCTTTGCCAGGGCCGGTTTTTGGCCGATTTTGTTACAGGGCTGCAAAAACGGCCCTGTAACAAAAACAGCCCCCAGGGGCCCAAATCCGGCTCCCACCCGTGCGGCGCACCGGGGGATTGCCCGGTGCCCGCTACGGCCAGTCCGGCCCTGATGACGTCACGGGGTTAGCTGGCAACCATGGATTTCGCCTCACATCAATATTAGTTGACGGGTTGGCTCACTCGTGAAATGGGCGTGATGGCGTCATAAAAATAGGGTGGAGCATGGCAGAAAGAGTGGCCCTCCTCGTGCTCAGTGCAATACAACAGGAGAGAGCCGCCTGCATGTTTGCCATGGTGCCGCGGCAGCAGCGTTCATCTTTGCAAGCAATGATCCAAAAGGCCGGCCACTTCAGATTTATTTTTAGGCCCAGCTCAAGAGCCTTCCAGCGAAAAACACAACCTGCACCCATATAAGGCCGGGGAGTAATCAGACGCGCGTGGGTAACATTCTGTGTAAAAGGAATAAAGCCTTCGAGGGCGACAGGAGGGAAACCACTTCCTGTGCACCCTTGGACGAATACACCCAGGAGCTCTTAATCAAACAATAAATCTATGTACCATTCGGGCAACAGGGGGCTGTCTCTCTGCGTGCCCCAGGGCGAGTGCTGCACGCAGGCCGGTGTGGCATGGAGCCGACGCAGCGTGTGGAATCTGCGAACTGCTGTTTACATGGCGACTGCGCACAACACACTATTTTAAGAGGGGCCCGTGGATTCGGAATGAGCTGCGGCCTCCACCTGGCCCGCCTTATGCAACCCGTGTCCTAAAATGCTCTTAGGAGCCCACGAGGGAGCCTCGAGGCTCTAGCCGCAAGTGCACGGCGGTATCTTTCAATAGAAGCACCGGCATATTTTTGTTACAAAAAATTACATTAAAAAAGGCCTCAACTCCTTTGGCAAACATTTTGTATGGGCAAATGCTATCCGCCCAGAGGGCACCGGGCAGGCCTTCCTGGCACTGGCCTCTTCCCAGACTTAAGTGTGAAAAAGTCCTGTGGAAGTGCCGCGTGTGGCAAGCACTCTCGCTGCATTCAAGGTCTCGACCCACCGAGCTGACTTACGACAAGCCATGACTGAGCAAAACAGACGCATGGCAAGCAAGGACAGAGGAGTACGTTAAAAGGTAAAACCCCAAAAATAATCAAACATATGAAAAGTCATTCAAGACAAGCGCTCGCCATGACGTTTCCGTTTGGCTTTTTCTGCCGTGACCTTGCCTGCTAAAAGGTTTCTTTTCTTTATGGGGCCATGTGTTTAGCTCCATAAAGATAAAAAACCTTTTGCAGCAGAAGGAAGGCAGGCGAGGCCGTCCAAATGGGATGGCTCGAAAAGCCAAGCGAAAACGTCACGGCACCTCTTTCCCAATGGCTGGCCGCCGTTTACCATAAACGGTGACGCCGGACAATGGGAAAGAGGGGCGGGGCTTAATGCCCCTTGCTGAAAATACCCTGTCAACACTAAATCTCGCCAGCGAGACTGCGCATGCGCGCAGCCTTACGCTAGCGAGACCTAACAATGCAGCAGTACGTCCTGTAAGGTTGTACTTGTGCAAAGTTTATTTTTCACAAAAAAGAAAAATCTGTTTGTTGTGCCTCCCAACAAGTAGTTCTTAAGTACTTTTCTCTTTGACACCTTTCAATGACCACCGGTAGTTTGGATGGAAATTCTGTTTATTACCCACCGCACCTTTCCGAGTTGCTAAACACTTTCACAGTTTAAACGGGATTAGGGTTTAGTTTCTCGGCAGACATTCCATTCTATTCCCCCACAGATTTACGCTGTTGTCTGATGACCCGGCACTACACCACACCCTATACGCCTAATTGACCGTTAATTGATTATTTGTCCTCAAGTTGTGTGCGTGTTTCTATATGTACTTATTCCAAGGTGAACAGAAAACAATGGAATGCATTTTTTTTCCTTCTTTTTAGCCTGGTCTTTGACCCGAACTTCACACTCGCCAGCCTCCCCAGTGCCACTTACTAATGCGTCCTTTAACTTTTTTTGTTGCGTTTAACTGCTGCATGTAAATGAAGGCAGCCTAGAATGGTGTCTTTCGTGCTTCCAGGGTATCTTCATTTACATGTAATTGCAGACCTATTTGCGCCCCCCCTGGCAGCACATCCAAGCCCCCCCCAGGGTACGCGCCCCACAGTTTGAAGACCTCTTGAGTAGAGGATACAACTGTTCATAGTTAGCGCTCCTCTCCAGAGCGTCTACATCTTCCGTATCAGCATTTCTACCTTTATCTGGAGGCCTGTTGAGAGTCAGGCTAGGGTGACTGCAGGACACCATTTCCCTCTCCTTCACTTACAATGTCATCTTTGGCCATGCATGTGAAAAGAAGAGATCATTGAATCCAACGGAAGGGGTGAACATGGCCAATCACTGCATGGGTTCACTAGAAGGCTATAAAGTGATTAGGCATTGTCTGCGAACATCCCACCCCCGCACTGACTCGTGCGAGCAGCATACACCTGACTCCTAAGCCAATACAAATACTGCTTTCATGCTGTTTATATTAGTAAACCGCATGTGAACAGTGCCAGTATTAGCTTGAGCTGCGTTTCTCCCGACTTCCTAATATTGCATGGATAGGAGAGGGGTAAAGAGCGCATGTGGGGCTGGGCATGGGAAGCCACCAACCCAAACTTGACATGCACACTTCACTTTAGGATTGCTTCCCTGTAGTCACTGCTTTATTAATCAAGCTCCACTCTTGCCGCCCTCTCTCTGAGGCAGAAAAGTGCCCGGTCCGTGACTCAAATAAAAGAGTACCGCAGCCGGTAAAAATAAAAACACAAAATAAAACACAGGAAAAGCACACTATAATGTATGTTTTAGCTCCCAATGGGCGGTGTCAGCGCACTTCTTCCCCAATGGAGCAGCCGCACCTGCAGTGAATCTGCACTGCTTAATTTATTGGTCATAAAGAGTCTCTTTTTAAAATATCCTATTGGTTAAGGCATCTGCTTCAGAGGTCTCTTTGTGTCTAGCAAATTTCAGGAGATACAAATAATTGTTATAAAACTTTGGTGGTTCATGCCGTTGCTGGAGGGACCTGTGTTTTGGCTAGTCACCGTTTTAACTCTTAAAAGCAGCATAAAGGGTTTAATGTTCATGCTGCAAGCACATCGTATAACATGCTGATCATAAATTTGTATTTTATGTAGATAGGTAAGTGTATTACTGCTTTTGATATAGAGATATTTTTGTTACTTCCAGTTCATAAGTTGCTGTCCTTGTAATAACAGTGTGCTATTAACCAACATCAGTGAACTGCATGCAAACTGCAAGTCATGGGTTTAGATCTATATTGCTTTTCTGTGTCACTTGTTGTTATTCTATTTTGAGTTTGCAAATACCGGCTCCTTTGGGTAGTAATAAAGAATTGTTAGAACAGACAATCCCAACTACTGCATGAAATTTTAAATTCTGACTTTGTTTCTCCTGAACATACAATCAACAAGTATGGACGATATGTGACTCCTACACGTTCTAACCCTCATTATTGTATGTAACATTTCCTGTACATTGATTTACGCAGTAGTATGATTTTATTGTCTGTGTGTGTGATGTAAAACACTCGTGACAACCTACGCTGGGATGGGTAACTCTATAAAAGAATTAAAACACTAATTAGTGCCTTTAAAATTTTTATTTGAGTAATTACTCAACACACATAGATCTGGCATTCTTACAGTACAAGTACATTTCTTACAAAAGAATGGTTGAACAAAGTTAAAGGGCAGCCTCCAAATTGAAATTTTTCTTAAGTGGTATAACCATAACAAGCTGTGTGCCCAGTTTTACGCAGTAGGGTCCGTGAATAAATCTTCCTATGCAGGATCTTAGGTTAGACCAAGCTAAACCTGGCTCGAATAGCTATTTCCCGGGGTCCCTGAAGAGCCTCCAACCAACCGTCATCAATGTCACCCAAGTCATCAGTCCAGGCGAGTCTTAGGGCACCAAGTAGTTCAGGGGTGTTGTTGACTAACTTCCGGTAAATAGTGTAAATTCCTTTTTAGGTCTCGCGAGACTTAATGAGAGGGCTCCAAAAAGTGCTACCAGGCCAGCCTAGAGCTACAGTGCATGTGCGCGGGCGCCGCTTTTACCGCGATTACTTTCACTTTTTTTGCGGCCGCACGGCTGCTTGTTTTTTAGGTCTCGACCTTGCTATCGCGTAAGCGATCGCAAAGCGAGACTATAGAAAGCGGGTTTGAAAAGTGCTCCCAAAAAGCGGATTTCATTGCTAGCACGCGCACAATCACGCGCATCGTGCCGCCATGCAATCCGCCTTTTGGGAGCACTTCAAAGGGTCCGCTCCCCCGCCTGGAATGCGCTCCCCCGCCCCCAAGCGCGTGCGCGTCACGCTCCGCCAGGCTTGTTGAAATGTGCTCTTGTCGAAGAGCTCCGTGCTGATCAAAGCACCGCTTTGATATTCTTATTTAGTTAAGCAGTCCGCAGGCAGCGTGCACCCCGAAGTGGCTTTAAAAACACAGCTACATTAAAGTGTCGTCGTTAACGGATGTCATGTCTTTAAAAAATGTCTGTAAAATAACTGAGTTTTCAGGTTCAGGTTTACGGCTTTAGCTCTAGGTCACAGAGCCTACAGTAAGACATCTGTCTGAGAAAAATTCGGTAAACTGAAATAGAAATTCTTCAATCTTGAACGACCTTTGAGAAGCCGAGATATTCTTAGAGTCACTGCACCGCAACTGCAATTAGGTGTGCGTCGTGTGCATTGAAAGCTCATATAGCCCAGTGCTAGCCTATTGCAGCCAAGCTCGTGCCTGAAGCGCGCTGGGAGCAGCGTCTGTAGGCCTCAGAGGCTCAGTGGGCGTCTGCCTTGTTTTTATTTACAGTAGAGAATGTTGTACAAACACTCTTTTTTAAAAAATATATTTAGGAAAAAAGTGTCACTGTTTAGGTGTTGCCGTTATGTGCTTTGCATTAATATGTGTTTTGCGAAATGTGGTAGCTTTTAGAAAGTTATCGTACACCTTTACGGGTATTCTTACATATATAGTTATTGTTTACGATATTTCGGTGCAGTTTGTGGGTCTACACTACCTGGGTTACTAACTGGCGGGGGCTTACCGAAAATTAGGGTACACTTACGGGCGCATAATCATTATTTTTATTTTATATTCCTCAAAGCGCGATTACTGTTTCTTTCGTGCAACACTGTACAACATCTGTGTAACTTTTAAAATACATAAACAAAAGGTAGGCTCTTTCTAGAGATGTTTGATGCAGTCATTTGTACCTGCACTTAAAGTGGTTGACGTTACTTGCCTAACATACAACATACATGGGAACATTTTTCAAACCTTTTAAGGGAAAACTATAGCAATGCGCTTTAGATTTAGGAAATTGGATTAATTTCTTGCAACATTAATTTTTTATAGCAATTCCGCTGTTGTCTGTAGCGCTGCGTTACACACTTGTTAGCTGTCCCTTTTGCAAGTCTTTACATAATATGTGTCCACCAGCTTGTCTCCCTCTAAATTCACCACCGAAAGCAAGACGCCCTGTACTTTCGCCACATGCTGCGCGATTTTTACAACTTCTTTACACGGCAGGAAAGCACCTTCTTATCAATGGCGCCATCGATTTACCTCTTGCTTTGTTCGTTCCCACACAAGTGAAACATTCCGTCTAATGACTTTTTGCCACCTTCATACAGTTCCAGGTAGAGTCCTTCTTATCAACCGCGCCATCGATTTGCCACTCACTCAATATGCGCTTTCAAGCCACAATTAGGCAGACCCTTTCACCATTGCTATGCGTATTCTTACAGCCCCCTTCTATTTCCTAACACTATGTTGGCTTTTGTTTCACTTACATTTAAAACAAGCATTGGCATAGCCAATAGGTCTCGCCTTTGGGACCTTATAAGTGTTTAGCCATGCAACAGTTGATGTTGTTGAACCAAGGATATTGTGCTGCATAACTAAATACTTATAAGGTCCCAAAAGCGAGACCTATTGGCTATGCAGCAGGTTTCCGTGCCTTTAGTTTTAAAAAGATTAGGATGTTATCTGAATTTCTGAACAATAAAACGGAGGGGGCGACTAGACGTTAGGACATGCCTCTCCTCTCCCTGTCCGTCTCACTTTCGTTTTCGGTCTAATTTTCAGCTTTTTCCTACGCTTGTATTGTACTTCTCTTTTTTTAGCCCTTGTCTCGTTTTTGTCTATTTCTAAATATTTATTGCTTGACTTTTCTTCAGTATTGCCAATTTTTCTTTTTTTTTGTCTTCTTCGTCCCTGGTTTCTTTTGTCAGTTCCTTCCTCCTTGTTTCAGATTTTCTGCTCTTCCTGTCTTAATGCAACTCTTCCAGTCTGCCCGTTTCTCCTTAGTTTTCCCAGACTTTTAATGTGCTTCTGCGTTTCCCGCGACTTGCACTCTTGCTCTGCTTCTAGGAGTGCTTCAGGTGGAGGCATATATCTGCTCTGTTACTTATAATCACGGAGTGTCTCTGCCTCAGCCCAGGAGGATACAGCATATACTGCGAAATCTCGTCTGTCACCCGATCAGGGGCTACCCTCCCAGCTGATCTCTGCCACCCCCCTTCCTTCTTACTAGGAACCGGGAGGGGGGCTGGGGGTTCAGGAGTTCCAGGCCCTCTGCCTAATTCTTCTGAGTGGCGGGACCACTTACAGAAAAGAAAACAAACCCCCCTCCACGCTGCGCCTGGAGTCCGTGTAATGAGTCCAGACTAAACAAGCATTAAAAATGCAATAGGTCTCGCATTTACAAGAGTTTGAGCTATTAACATTGCAAATGGCAATGCCTTTCATTTTTGTTTTTAAAGGATAAATAAAAGGCATTGTCATTTGCAATGTCAATAGCTCAAACTCGCGTAAACGCGAGACCTATTGCATTGCAAATGCTTATTCTTTCTAATCGCGGCACCGGTGCTTTACTTTTAGCATTAAAAGTAAAGCGCGGGTGCCGCGATTATAGCAACAGTAAAGAAATAGATGTTTGTTTCTATTTCTTTACTTTTGCTGTAATCGCGGCACCGGCGCTTTACTTGTTAATGTTAAAAGTAAAGCACCGGTGCCGCGATTAGAAAGAAAAAAATGCTACCGCCGGCCACAGCTTTAACAGGTTTCCTGTAAGTGTGACATGACTGTACCCATGTATAATGGCCCCTTATTGTTGTGGGATAACTGTGCTTGTATATTTGCTATATAGTAACCACTTTGTTGTAAAAACAAACTCATTGCACAGACACCAAATAATAGCTTACCTTCCATTGCATTAACATATTTAGAGCTGCATTGACTACAGTCAGTGCTTCACTGTCCATGCATGTCTTTGTCTCGCTGAAACGCACGTGTGAACAATGTCTTAGGCAGGTTAGTGCGAAAATGGAAAAGCAGTCTGCAGCGTTTGAAAATGTTTTCAAGTACATGCCATGCCAGGTGTAATCATGAGTCTGGGATTTAGTGCATTCGGCTGCCTTTCTTTAACACCTGCGACCATATGATGCATTGCAGCAATCGCACCAAAACTAATGTTTGTTTCATAGTGCAATATGAAAACCAAATGTCCTCTAGGTTCTTTTGTTTTCTTGCTTGTGAATGAATTGCTTGTTGAGTTGGTTTGAGAGCACGTTAAGTTGCAGCCCTTCACTCCAGTGCAGTATCCCTCACAATCCCCTCCAGTGTAAAACCAGTACTTTTGCCTTTCGACTCCTTGCACATTCAGTCCTTGGCCTCTCTACTGAGGCACTCAATATGGGGACAATTTTTGTCCATTGTGGTGGAGTTTAGGTTTGAAATATGCATAGTGCCAAGGTTACGAGCCCATCTGACTTTGGATACTACAAACCTGGTTCTCCTAGCTCTCGGGTTTGTAGATCTTAATAAAAGCTTACCGGCCTCTCTAGCCACAAATACTGTGTATACATTCTATAGAACAGTTATAGATGGCTGCATGAATGTCCCATGACGTACTGTTTCACAGCATGACACATTTATAATAACTGTTCAGCGTTTTTAACCCTCACTGATGAGTGAGAGCAGAATAACTCGGGTTGTGAATACTTCATACCTCTGAGGTGGCACCCCCAGTTTTGGCTGCCTGAAGCCACCAGTGCTATAATATGAGCTCTCTGATGTAACAACTTCTCCTCCTGGCAGTGCAAATTGCATATGTCCGTTCCACTGAGGTAGATGGTAGAGACGAATGTTCCCGAAATGAGGAAAGGGAGGCCTATAAATTCATCATATGTGACCTACTATGCTGGGTGGTAACGGTCCATGCTTGTACTCTTAATTTGATCTATGTTTTGTGATACAATGAATTGTATTGCACTGTATTGTGTATCTTGTATGTCACAATGTTTATGCATCCTTTATCTATCATATGGTAATTCAAATGCCGGTAACCTTTTAGAACAGAAAAGGAGGCCTATACTGAGTATGCAGTGGACTTTTCATGCAAGGATACCCAATCCGGGCACTTATTTGTAACAAAGGCCTCCTTTCCAACAACTCTGTAGCTTATGATATCCTAATGCTTCAGCAGCCAATGACAGACAATGTGTTACTCTCTGCTTTTTTTGGCAGATGCTGCTTAAAACTATTTAAATTCTGATTACACTATGAAATTGTAAACATATCTGAAACTATCTGGTGTAAACATTACGAATTATCCAAATTGTGTCACAGTTAAACAAAAATAGCATTTCCTTGCCCTTCCCCCAATTTTCTCATTCTCCCTGCCCCGCAGCAGTTCATATTTTTACCATCAAGTAAACCACAAAAATTTGGCCCACCTGAATCTCTAGCTGCAGACTTTAAGATTCCTTTGCTGCTGCTGTGCCTTGGCTGATACCTTACACTTGATAGCCAGGTTAAATGGGATGCAGTTTCATATTGCAATAACCTTTGCTATGGAATGGTTGTGGAATTAGACTGAACCAGTCCAATTATCTTCCCAAAATTATTTAACCTGAAAAATCGTATGACACTGAAGAGTACACTTGGCTTTACCATGCCCTCTAGGTAGGTCTGAGCTTTTAAAAGCACTTTTCTAGTCTTATAAAGTCTTTTAGGTACATCTAGGCTAAACATGTATGTCACCATTTGGGGTGCATCTGCGGTTAAAATCTACTGTGACACCTCACCTATTGATTATTTTTGCTATTAACTATGGAAAAAGATCATGCAGCACTTTAAATACTCTTGAAATATCACCAGTCCCAAAAATCTGCATAAGTGACAAGCCAAATAGGCATAATTTCTTATTACGCCCTTTTGGCTGGTGCTATCATCTCACCACGCCAAGTTTCCAGTCCTGTTTACTTTCCATTCCGCAGAGGTCTGGTAAAAATAGTGCAATTTGTTAAGTATTACATCCCGTAATGTTTGTGTAAGTCACCAGATCTTTAGCTGCCACGAAACACTTAACCATAGTATGGTCCTCCAGAATAATGTCAAGACACACAACCAACCACAACCAACCACACACACACACAACCACACACACAACCACACACACAACCACACACACACCCACACCCAACCACACACACACCCAACCACACACACACACCCAACCACACACAAAACCACAATCACACACACAACCAAACACACACACACACAACCACACACAAACAGCACACAAACAACCACACAACGCACACACAACCACACAACAACGTACAAACAACAACACACACACAACCATGCACACAACCACACACACACTCAACCACACACATGCACGCGCACACACACTCACACAACCACACACACACAACCACACACACAACCATACAACCAAGCACAACCAACCACACAACCACACACAACCACACAACCACACACACAACCAACCACACAACTACACACACACAACCACCCACAACCACACCCCCAACCACACCCCCAACCACGCCCACACACAACCCCACACACACACAACCCCACACACACACACACCCCACACACACACACAACCCCACACACACACACAACCACACACGCACACAACCACACACG
This sequence comes from Triturus cristatus, assembly GCF_964204655.1. Lineage (NCBI taxonomy): Eukaryota > Metazoa > Chordata > Amphibia > Caudata > Salamandridae > Triturus > Triturus cristatus. Next base: position 980,672,597 of record NC_140579.1, on the reverse strand, counting down.
CACACAACCACACACGCACACAACCACACACACAACCGCACACGCACACAACCACACACACACACCCACACACACAACCACAACCCCACAAACAACCACACAACCAAACGCACAACCACAACCACCACACAAACAACCACAACAACAACCACGCACACACAACCACACACACACACAACCACACACACACACACACAACCACACACACACACACACAAAATCACACAACAAAACCACACAACCACAAACAGTTTTTTGGGCTGTCAGCATAAATACGCTGTCACCAAACACGATGAACACTTCGGGAAAGTTTGGGAAGTCACCCCCAACTTTGAAACCACTTGCTGTTGCAGAGTGTGTTCTGTACACATGGCAATGCCTTGACACAGCGGACTGTTGCAAGGAATGCTCTGAGCCTCGGAGACTGACAGGCCTGTGCATTAGTTCACCCCGACTTGGCGCTGCATGTAAACAGGGTGCCCACTGTCCAGCATGAAGTGAGACATTGTGATCGGGGCTGGAGATGCTATTTTGCAATCTGCTTAGAACATTGTATTTCATTTATGGCATTAAACATAAAGGAGCACTGGCAACGCTGATAAAATGGATGAATTATCTTACCAAAATTATTTACCATGAAAAATCGTATGACACTGAAGAGTACACTTGGCTTTACCACGCCCTCTAGGTAGGTCTGAACTTTTAAAAGCTCTTTTCTAGTCTTCTAAAGTCTTTTAGGTACATCTAGGCTAAACATGTATGTCACCATTTGGGGTGCATCTGCGGTTACAATCTACTGTGACACCTCACCTATTGATCATTTTTGCTATTAACTATGGAAAAATGATCATGCAGCACTTTAAATACTCTTGAAATATCACCAGTCCCAAAAATCTGCATAAGTGACAAGTCAAATAGGCATAATTTCTAATTACGCCCTTTTGGCTGGTGCTATCATCTCACCACGCCAAGTTTCCAGTCCTGTTTACTTTCCATTCTGCAGAGGTCTGGTAAAAATAGTGCAATTTGTTAGGTATTACATCCCATAATGTTTGTGTAAGTTACCAGATCTTTAGCTGCCACGAAACACTTAACCATAGTATGTTCCTCCATAATAATGTCAAGACACACAACCAACCACACACACAATCACACACACAACCACACACACACCCACACACTCACACCCAACCACACACACACACACACAAACACAACCACAATCACACACACAACCACAATCACACACACACACAACCACACACACAACCACCACACACACAACCACCACACACACAATCTCAAACACAACCTCAAACACACACACAACCACACACACACACACACACACATACACACAACCACACACACAACCACACACACACACACACACACAAACAACCACACAACACACACAAACAACCACACAACACACACACAACCACACAAACACACACAACCACGCACACAACCACGCACACAACCACACACACACACACACACTCACACAACCACACACACACAACACATACACACAACACATACACACACAACCACACAAACAACCACACACACAACCAACCACACACAACCAACCACACACACAACCAACCACACAACCAACCCCACAACCACACGCACAACCACAACCACCACACAAACAACCACAACAACAACCACACACACACACAACCACACACGCACACAACCACACACACACACACAACCACACACACACACACACACACACACACACAACCACACACACACACACACAACCACACACACACACACAAAACCACACAACCACAAACAGTTTTTTGGGCTGTCAGCATAAATACGCTGTCACCAAACACGATGAACACTTCGGGAATGTTTGGGAAGTCACCCCCAACTTTGAAACCACTTGCTGTTGCAGAGTGTGTGCTGTACACATGGCAATACCTTGACACAGCGGACTGTTGCAAGGAATGCTCTGAGCCTCGGAGGCTGACCGGCCTGTGCATTAGTTCACCCCGACTTGGCGCTGCATGTAAACAGGATGCCCACTGTCCAGCATGAAGTGAGACATTGTGATCGGGGCTGGAGATGCTATTTAGCAATCTACTTAGAACATTGTATTTCATTTATGGCATTAAACATAAAGGAGCACTGGCAACGCTGATAAAATGGATGAATTATCTTCCCAAAATTATTTACCCTGAAAAATCGTATGACACTGAAGAGTACACTTGGCTTTACCACGCCCTCTAGGTAGGGCTGAACTTTTAAAAGCTCTTTTCTAGTCTTCTAAAGTCTTTTAGGTACATCTAGGCTAAACATGTATGTCACCATTTGGGGTGCATCTGCGGTTAAAATCTACTGTGACACCTCACCTATTGATCATTTTTGCTATTAACTATGGAAAAATGATCATGCAGCACTTTAAATACTCTTGAAATATCACCAGTCCCAAAAATCTGCATAAGTGACAAGTCAAATAGGCATAATTTCTAATTACGCCCTTTTGGCTGGTGCTATCATCTCACCACGCCAAGTTTCCAGTCCTGTTTACTTTCCATTCTGCAGAGGTCTGGTAAAAATAGTGCAATTTGTTAGGTATTACATCCCATAATGTTTGTGTAAGTTACCAGATCTTTAGCTGCCACGAAACACTTAACCATAGTATGGTCCTCCATAATAATGTCAAGACACACAACCAACCACACAACCACACACACAACCACCCACACACTCACACCCAACCACACCCAACCACACACACACACAAACACACACACAAACACAACCACAATCACACACAACCACACACACACACAACCACACACACACAACCACACACACACAACCACCACACACACAACCACACACACACAATCTCAAACACACACACAACCACACCCAACCACACACAACCACACACACAACCACACATGCACACAACCACACACGCACACAACCACACACACAACCACAACTACACAAACAACCACAACCACACAAACAACCACAACCATACACACACAACCACAACCACACACACAACCACACACGCACACAACCACACACACACACAACCACACACACACACAACCACAAACAGTTTTTTGGGCTGTCAGCATAAATACGCTGTCACCAAACACGATGAACACCTCGGGAAAGTTTGGGAAGTCACCCCCAACTTTGAAACCACTTGCTGTTGTAGAGTGTGTGCTGTACACATGGCAATACCTTGACACAGCGGACTGTTGCATGGAATGCTTTGAGCCTCGGAGGCTGACAGACCTCAGCCTGTGCATTAGTTTACCCCGACTTGGCGCTGCATGTAAACAGGGTGCCCACTGTCCAGCATGAAGTGAGACATTGTGATCGGGGCTGGAGATGCTATTTAGCAATCTGCTTAGAACATTGTGTTTCATTTATGGCATTAAACATAAAGGAGCACTGGCAACGCTGATAAAATGGATTTAATTTTGAGTAGTGACTAAAACTTTAAAAAACCCTTCAGTACTGAAACAAGTGCAATAGGTCTTGCATTTGCAAAAGTTTAAGCTATTAGCATTGTCCATGACAATGCCTTTTTATCTATTTTATAAAACAAACACATAAATAAATGTCATTATCATTTACAATGCCAATAGACAGTGTTGCATTATTATTAGCAATGCCAACTGCTCACACTTTTATAATGCGAGACCCATTGCATTGCAAATGCTTGTTCAAGTATAGGTTCAGTGAGCAAACAGTCTTCTAAAAGGTGACGCGTCTGGCAAATCGTTGCCTTTGAGGACATGAACTTGCAATGCATGTCCCAGTTGGCGGTATTGATAATGCTTAGCCTCTGCCCTCTCATACCCCCTTCGGATGATCTCAAACCTTATCAGAAACCTATCTCTCCACACATTGCCCAGATGTTTTATGCCTATTGTCACCCACCGAGAAAAGCCTGTCAGGGTGCCCACCTCACGTAGCAGATCACTATGCCATAGAGGAGTCAGGGGTGTGAGCTTGCCCTCTTAACCCAGGCAGTCCAGGGTCTCCCTCCAGACAGTCGTCGACAATCGCTTTTCCAGTAGTTTACAATAGAGGGTTACTTCATGTCCACAACTCCCCATTGCTTCTCTGTCTACTCGATAGGCCGGTTCCTGTCTATTAGAGAAAACCCATTCATTTACCACCAGTAGCTGTGATGCTCAGTAGTAATTTCTAACATCTGGAATTGAGAGCCCTCCATCATATTTCCCTCTTTGTAGATTGTTGTTTGTATTTTATGGAAGAACTCTACTGGAATAGAGTAGGATGTATTTTGTAACACGTACAGAAAGCGTGGGAGTGTCATCATTTTATAGAGCGTGGCCCAAGCCCATTAGAGACAATGGCAAGGTGCGCCAATTTGCCACTTCATTGTTGAGTCGCACCAGTTAGGGGAACAAGTTCCTCCGAACAAATATGTGGGGATCACGGGTTACATAGATCTCGAGTTACTGGAAGCCCTTGGTCTCCACCGTGGTTGTGCATTCAGGAGGGATCTGTGGCACAGCCCCGAAAGGGGAAATATTATGGCTTTGGACCAGTTTATACAGTAATCAGAGTAACTACAAAAGAGATCAAAGATATTCAATATCCTGGCTCCGAGAAATAGGGTCTTGTAACATACAGGAGGACATTGTTGGTATATAGTGAGATGTGTTCTTGCCAGCCTCTGGTGGCTCTGATCCCCCATAACAGTGGGTCCAGTTGAATCCAGGCTGTAAGGAGCTCAAGTGCCTGGGCAAAGATCATGGGCATCATGTCAGGTTCTCTTCTGCACCTCAAAGCTGCGGGACGTTGGTCCTTTGACCCTTACCCTGGCCTTAGGGGCCTGGTAGAGGAGTTTCACCCACCCACAGAATTTTGGAACCAAGCCAAACCTGGCAAGACAATGAATTAATAAGACCATTCAATACTGTCGATCCTAGTGTTTTATAGTAGTAACTTTACTTAACGCGTTGCCACAGTCTTAGCCAACACCTTGGCCTCCACATTTGATAAGGATATGGGCCTGTTGGAACTGCATTCGGCTGAGGGTTTCTCTTTTTTTGGTGTATGACCACATTCGTGGCCATACGTTGGTCATCTGGCAGTGGGCTGTGGGTCAATGCCGTCTGAAACATGGCCAGCAGTAGTAGCACTACTTAATCCGTGATCCCTTTGAATAGAATAGTAAATGGGCAGGCCATTTGGCTCAACAGCCTTGCCAGACTGTAAGCCCCTAATGGCGGTTGCTAATTCGTCCTCCTTCAGGTCTGCCTCCAAGGCCTCCACTGCGTCACTCACAAATGTGGGCAAAGAAATATTGTGTAGCAATTCCTCACATTCTGTTCCCATCCTAGTATTCGAGCAGACGTAGAGTTCTTGCAGTAAGTTGCAAAAGTATCCGCTATCACCTCACCTGTAGAACTCCCTCTCCATCTAGGACTCCCAGCACCCACAAGCAGTCTGTCTCTCCTTTCAAGTCAAGCAAGGAGTTTTTTTGGCCTTGTCGCCTACAACGTACTAACGGCATTGCGTTGCCAGTGCATTGCAGCATGCTGCGTTGTCTGCCAGGATGTGCATGTCTTGTTGACGAAAACGCAACTGGTGGCACAGGTCAGCCGTTATGTGCCCTCCACAGACCTGCCAGACCCCCTGCTGTTGCAAAGGCCTGCAGTTGCCCCGCATCAGTCTGCGTGGTGCACTACTCATTCTATCTATTTCTGGATTCACGATGGCATTGAAATCTCCCCCAAGTAGAAGGGTGTCTCTGGGCATTTCCGTAAGTAATGTACTAATTCTAGGGAGGGCTCAGGAGTGGAGTCACAGCAGTACATAGAGGGCACACAGGTTTAAGGTAAGCCCCTCCCAGGTTCCTGAAATAGCCACATAACAACCCTGGGTATCCCATTATGTGTGTTGTGGGGTGAAGGGCAATGTTTTCTTAATGAGTATGGGAATGTAGTTTGTAATCAAATTGATCTAAGGCCATGTAATGACTTCCACAGAGGTAAGTCTCCTGTAGTAGTACGAGGTCAGGGCAATATCTTCAGACATATAGGAACACTACTGTGAACTTTTTTGTTCCAAAGGCCATTGCCATTTCACATCCAAGCATTCTGGTCTTTTTGTGTTTCCCTGCCATTGATATAGCTGTATTGTGCGTGTAAGGTCCTGAGCAACAAGAGCCAGGAGAGTGCGTCCAGGCCGTGAGCCCAGTGTATGTTGGAACCTCTCGTCCCGCAACCCCCCTGACCAGCAACAATCTGTATAGATGAGCAAGTAAAATGAAGAACAAGCGAGGGGCATGGCTTGATAATCCATCATGACAGATGCAATTTAGACGAGCTCCGTCTCGCCAAGCCCTAAATCTGAAGGTATCCGCATCATATCTCCATCGGGTGGACTAGATAACAGCAGCCCTGGTGGCGGAACCTCCGGACGATGACTTGATGCCGGGGGGGGGGGGGGGGGGGGGGGGGATACGCGGGAGTAGCCCCGGCCCAGTTTCTGCAGCCCGTGATGCCCCATGGTCGCCTGGAGACCGAGGAGCGAGGCCCGATGGGACCCATGCAGGGAGTGAAGAATTTGACCTGGAACCCCGAGGCGCAGTGAAGCAGCCGGAGCAGTGGTGTCGTGCGGCTGATTCCTGCGGACTTGCCCTTCGAGGCCTAGACAAGGTGGGACGGGCAGGCCTCTGTCGGAGGAGTCGGCCCAGCAGCGATCCCAGGCAATCTTTACGGACGAGTCTGGCACCCCGCCAGTAGCTACAACTGCAGTGATCACGCAGCCCACAAAGCCAGACAGAGATCTCCGCCTCCCCGGAGCCAAGGCAGAGGCCTTGTGCCTCCATCCAACAAAGGCCTGGCCTAGGCAAAGTAGGCCTGCGGTGCAGGACCAGCTCTTGAGACGTCTGGGGTGGAGGGAGACCCTGTGCTTATTCTCCGTCCCGGGGTGTGGTGGAGGCCCAGGCCCCGAATGGGAGCCCCTGTCGTTTGGACACCCGGTGTGGGACTGTGATGGGCGGTGCAGACCACCTCCCCCCCCAATACACCATAGAGAGTCTAATAATCCCGGTGCCTGCTTAGGAGAGTGGGTGAGAGTTGGGGGTTCGGCGAGTGCAGTCCTCCTAGGGGGTCCACTTGACTCTCTGTCCCCAGGTTGCAGAGGCGGACGAGCTAGGCCCAGTGCGGCTTGTGGCCTGGGGCGCCCTGTTTCCTTGAGACCCGGCCCACAGTGACTCACCCCGACCCACACCCAAGAGGCAGCGGACTTGCAGGGAGGTTGCTCCTGTGAGGGTACGGTGGGAAAGGCGACGTTCGGCCTTCGTGCCCCTCCCCCGGTCATCATGACAAAGGAAAAGTCCTCAGGCCCCATCACAAAGCAGAGTACGCTGGACCAGTATAGCACTGCCCCCGGAGGGGCAAGTAATGTCGATGGTGGGGACCCCATCCCAGATAATGCTGCCCTGCTCGCTGCGATAACCCAGGCCCGCGACACGTTGGATGCTAAGATCGGCTCAGAAGTCTCCTTCCTAAGACAAGACCTCAGAAAGGCTGTCAACTGCAATACTGAGGCCGAAACTAGAGTATCGTCTGTCGAGAAGACAGTCACATCACTACAACAAAAAGTCAGTAAACTCAGTGGTAACGCAAAAACTGGCCTCATGGGTAGAGGGCGCAGAGGGCCTCTCTAGGGCAAACAACCTGTACCTTAGGCTTCCTAATGCAATGCTGAAGTCCCACGTGCCAAAGGCCTCCCTAGCCTCCTGCTTTGTCGTGGAGCGGGCCCACTGGGCGCTCGTAAGGAGCCCCTGCTCCCCCGGGAGAACACCCCCGACCTGTCATTGCCAAACTCTTTAACTATATGGATCGGGACACTGTTCTTCAATAAAATAAGCCAGGGGCCTTAGAGATCAATTAATATGACTCTCATACCATCATGATCTTCCCCGACTATACCCGACTTGTTCAGCAACAGCGTCCGTCATTTGCCGCGGCCAAACGCAGGCTGCGAGAACTAAACATTCAATACATGCTTTTATACCTGGCACGGATCGGAGTTATCTACAACTCAAAATCCTTATTCTTCGACTCCTCGGAGGCAATTTTCGCGTGCACTGAGGAGGCTGTTCAACCAGACACTCCCCCTCCACTGGAATCAGACTCCTCACAAGGTACTCCAAGGAATCGCCCCAAAGAAATCCACCTCAAAAAGACGACACCGGTCGAGGTCTAACTGGCGGCCCCAAAAACAGGGGGAAGACCCATGACGATAACGTGAACGTCACCTAGCACTCTGCCACAGGCTCCTGATTTGGAGGTTCAATATCCCAGTCTGCATGGTCCGTCCTTGGAGAACTACCAGGCTTGGGGGAACCTAATAGGTGCTTCCTGCATGCCCTGAGCAACCATGGTTAATGACATTGGGAAGTTGGGGAACCATTGGCGGGAGTTTCCCGGGGTCTTCTTTTGGGGCCCTGTGAGCTCCCCGGCCACGACAGATACTTCATGTAGGTGGAAGTATTGGGGTGGGCGGAGGGGGAAAGGGTATTGTATGCAGTTATACAATGGTTAACGCACTTTATGCAGAGGCATGAAGGAACAGTAGTCTTTCAACCTGCACACCACACCTGGCAACCCCCCTGAACCACAGATGGCGGTGAGCACCACCAATACTCTGCCTGGAGAGCTTAACATCACGACATGGAATGTCCGTGGGGTCCTCGACAAAATCAAGCGGGGTGCGGTCTTAAGACAAGCCAAATGACTGGAGGTTGACATCCTCCTATTGCAAGAAACTCATGGTAACTGATGGGTAATAAAGCACCATGCCTAGCTCACTATGGATACGACCAGGTCTTTCATTCCGACACAACATCAGGCGAGTCCATAATGCCATTGCGAAGGCCCCAGAACTTGGTCGCCCAGCAGCCCTTTTGCCAGCTGACATTTGACTCCCTAAGTTGGGACTACTTTTTCTTCTCCTCCACACCCTCAATTTTTGACTGCGTTTTCTCTCATATAAACAACTCCTTTACACGATCTCTCTGCCTCTGTATGGGTGACGGAAGCGCGATCAGGGCAATTCCCAATCTACCGGGGCTGCCCACTTTCCCCGCTGTTATTTGCACTGGCGATAGAACTGTTAGCAACGTGAGTGAGGCGGGACCCCTTGGTGTGGGGATACGAATGGTCCGCAGAGGCATCAAACTGGATTGCATTATACGCGGACGATGTGCTGTTTTGTCTAACAGACCCTGGGTTTTCTGACCCACAAATCGTGCAGATGTTTTTGGGGAGAGTTCGGGACTCGGAACCAACCCGGCAAAATAGGTACTGTTCCCAGTCTGCGGAGACCAGGGGAGAGGCAACTGTCCCACGCCACAGAGGGTTTCCAATACTTGGGCGTGTTTAACTCGCCATGCCCGATTGTATCTTGGTCACATAATATTCACCCACTATTATCTCCTCTCCAAGAAGAAACAAAGGGGTGGTCACCTTTACCCCTATCCCTGTTCGGGCTGTTTGCCATCTTCAAAATGGTTTCCCTAGCGCGAATATTATACCAACTCCAAAATTACCCTTATACTATCCCGCAATCGTGGTTTCAACAGTTCAATGCACTTCTTAATAATTTTCTGTGGGGTGGTGTTGCCATTAGGGTGGCCTTGTGGACCTGCATGCAGTGTACCTACTGTGGAGGAATCGCCGCAGCCAATATATATGCTTATATTCCACCTCCTACTTACTAAACATTAATGAGTGATAGTATTGTGCGCAAACAGACCTGGCTTTCACATTGGAGAGATGTGCGATGAGTTCCCAATCTCTTCTGGACCTTTGCTATAGCCAGACAAACCTAGATCATCTACCCCCAGCGTGTAAAGTAGTAATACAGATATCTCGCCGCACAGTGAGGAGGATGGGCTGGGGAGGGCGCTTGATGCAGACGACCCCACTTTGGCACAGAACTTACCTCAACCAGTCGGCACGTTACCAGGTTTTCGTGCATGAGATCTTATCGGGATCTCAACACTGGGAGACATAATGCAGGGGACAGTGCTTGAGTCCTTTCAGGAATTACAAACAGAATATCCTCTTCACCGCAACCAATTCTAAAGATATTTACAGTTTAGGCATGCTTTGACACGCATATCCGTTCGCTGGGGGTATTTCCAGAGTTTCGCCTCTTAGAGGGGCGTTTGTTAATGGGAGACCTGGGTGCCTACAAAATCCGACAAATATACCAAACACACATAACCATACTACACAAAGCACACTACGTACGGCGTGGGAAAGCACACTACGTACGGCGTGGGAGGCAGATGTGCTAGAGCTCACAGACGATGACTGGACAGAGGCCCTGGCTAGCCCCTGCAGCGCCACTATCGCAACTCTATACCACCTGATTCGATTTAAGTAGGTGCACAGAGCATACTATACACGGTCTCGCCTTTGGTGTCTGGGTGTTATTCCGTCCCCCACCTGCCTCAGATGTGGGGGTGAGGAGGGGACCTTTTTACACACAGCATGGAACTATAGGGCACTTCAGCCCTTCTGGCGTAAAGTATCCTCCGTTTGGAACGGGTTCTATCCTGGCATCTCGCCCTAGAGCCCAAGTTGTTTCTATTACACAGTACAGAAGGGATTGGCGGAAAGAGATACAAGCAGCACTTCCTGTTACTGGGACTTACACTAGCCAAGTGGGACATTGGCCAACTCTGGAAAGGATCCTTTCCGCCGTCGATAGGTGGGTGGAAACGTGCCATGGACAGGTGCATGGGGACGAAAATAGCATTGTTCGAGGTGCAAGGCTGTCCACAGAAACTTAAAAAGATTTGGTTCTGCTGGACGACATACAGGGGTATAGACTTGCCCCTCTCACAATCCATAGTCCCTCCATAGAACAGGTATTACACTCATTTGACCACGGACACCTTCATGACTAACAGACTCTGCCATATGATCGAACTTGATGGATATTCTCCACGGGGGGAGGGAAGTGTACAGCTTGTGCCAAGGTTGTTTTATTAGTTTGTTTTTTTCAGGCCCCTGTTGATGTTCTGATATACCGGTACTAATCTGTAATACATTCTAACTTGACTATATGTAATCAGCATTTTCGGCTGCGATGTACCACAAAAATATCAATAAACTCTGTTTAACCCCTTCGCTGCCAGGGCTTTTCCCCCTCCTGTGCCAAGCCTTTTTTTGGCTATTTGGGGTAGTGCGCGATGAGGCCCCTGTAACTTTTTGACCACATAAGGTATTCACGCCAAATTTGTGTCCTTTTCTTCCAACATCATGGGGATTCTAAAGGTACTCAGGGTTTGTGGATTCCCCTGGAGGGGTCACAGAAATGAGCCAAAATACAGCAAATTGTTTTTTGGGGGGGGAAAACGGGCTGCAAATGAAAGCATCTGGGTTTTTCCCTGCAAATATTATCATAAAAGGGTTTGTGGGACTGAAATCACAATTTTCTCAGCTTTTAGGGGATACCAGACTTTAGTCGGAAACCCCACAATCTTTACACAGTTTTGGCATTTTTCTGGGACATAGCCTATTTTTGCTATTTTTTGTGCTTTCGACCTTCCAGTTAATGGTAGAAATGGGTACAAAAGCAATAATGGATCCTGGAAAGCTATACATTTTGGAGAAGTAGACAAAATTCTGAATTCAGCAAGGGGTCATTTGTGTAGATCCATCAAGGTTTCTTTATAGAAACTAACAGTTAAAAATAGGATAAATTGAAAATTAGTTGACAAAAACAGCCTTTTGTGTCAACGTTTTCACCTGTAACTTCTTCTACTTATGACAGCTCTTTGAAAGCAATATACCGTTACATCCGCTGGACATTACTGGTTGTGGGGATATATAGGACTTGTAGGTTTACCAAGAACCCGACGAACCCAGAGCCAAAAACTGAGCAGCAACTTGCAATGGTTTTTTATTATGTACCGGGTATATAGTAATTATTCTGTAAAAATGTGTACATGGAAAAATCGGTATGAAAGACACCTATGTATTTATGAAATGGGAACATAATATAGAGTTTAGAAACAGTAGATATTTGCACATTTCCGAAATTGGGAATACTCATACTAGCATGAGAATTATCAGTCATTTTTTAGAATGACTTCTTTTTTACACAAGGTCTTTCATTTGGAAGGCAGAAATGCATCGAAAGTCAATAGGTAATAACAGTTCCTTTACAAATCTGAATTACCCTAAGTCTCCCGATAAAAATGGTACCTCACTTGTGTGGGTAGGCATAGTGCCCACGACAGGAAATGGCTCAAAACCCAACGTGAACACACCACATTTTCACAATGAAAATTTACCCTTTTTTTGCGAAGTGTCTAGCTGTAGTTTTTTAACACTAGCTCTGCCGGCACCTAGTGAAATGTTGCAAACCTATACATTTTTGAAAACTAGACACCCAGGGGAATCCAGGATGGGGTGACTTGACTGCCTCCCACCAGGGTCTGTTACCCAGAATCCCTTGCAAACATAAAAAATAGTTTTAAAAAACACATTTTCCCCCACATTTCTGTGGTGGAAAGTTCCGGAATCTGCGTGGATCCACACATTTCCACCCACCGCGCATTCCCCAAGGTCTTACGAGATAAACGGTACCTCACTTGTGCGGGTCGGCCTAGTGCCCACGACAGGAAACGGCGCAAAAGGCAACGTGGTAACACCTCAATTTTGCAGTGAAAAATGACCCTTTTTTGGCAAAGTGCCTAGCTGTAGTTTATGAACCCTAGCTCTGTGGGCACCGTGGGAAACCTAGCAAACTTATACATTTCTGACAACTAGACACCCGTGTGCTTCCAGGGAGGTATCGCTTGCGTGGATCCCCCAACGTTTCCTAACCCAGAATCCCCTGCAAACCTCAATTTTGACTGAAAAAATCACGTTTTCACACTTTTTTGTGTGGGAAAGTTGTGGCATCACCGGGCTCACTCAAATTTCCCACCACCCAGCGTTCCCCCGGGTCTCCCGGTAAAAATGGTGCCTCACTTGTGTGGGAGGCCCAAGTACCCGCGACAGGCAAGGGCCCAAAACGTAGTGAGGCAACATCAAAATTGCTTATCTCAAAACCACCTGGTTTTGCAAGGGGGGTCACTTGGGTTTTTGGCCCAGTGCTCGGCGGCCATCTAGGGAAACCTACCAAACCCATACATTTCTGAAACCTAGACACCCGGGGGCTTCCAGGGAGGTATGGCTTGCGTGGATCCCCCAACGTTTCCTTACCCAGAATCCCCTGCAAAACCTCAATTTTAGCTGAAAAAATCACATTTTTCACACATTTTTGTGTGGGAAAGTTGTGGCATCACCGGGCTCACTGAAATTTCCCACCACCCAGCGTTCCCCCGGGTCTCCCGGTAAAAACGTAGTGATGCGACATCAACATTGCCTATCAAAAAATGTTTTGGGCCCTTGCCTGTCGCGGGTACTTGGGCCTCCCACACAAGTGAGGCACCATTTTTATCAGGAGACCCGGGGGAACGCTGGGTGGTGGGAAATTTGAGTGAGCCCGGTGATGCCACAACTTTCCCACACAAAAATGTGTGAAAAAAGTGATTGTTTTTCAGCTAAAATTGAGGTTTGCAGGAGATTCTGGGTATGGAAACGTAGGGGGGTCCACGCAAACCTTACCTCCCTGGAAGCCCCCGGGTGTCTAGTTTTCAGAAATTTATGGGTTTGGTAGGTTTCCCTAGATGGCCGCCAAGCACGGGCCAAAAAGACAGTTGACCCCCGTGCAAAACCAAATCGTTTTGACATAATTAGTTGTTTGTTTCTACAGCCTGAGAATTTCGGCACAATATCGCAAGGAAAATGTGACAGACATTTTGAGGTTTGCAGGACATTGTGGATAAAATAACTTTTTGGAATTCACAAGAGAGACATCACCATGAACTCCCATGGGTTTACGACAATATCTACAGTTGGTGGGTTATTCTTACATGGAACATACACCTTGGCAGAGAAACGAAAAAGACAAATATTCCTACACAGCCATCTATTCCTCAAACACACACACATACTGGTTGGATTTGGCACGAGGGCAAGTGATGGTTCAGTATATAAAATTGTATTAGCAAGTGATTTCACAAAAATGAAATGCACTATTAATAATTGAAAGGACGAGAAACTGAACCATTGACTCACAGCTTGTGAGCTGTAAATCCACGACAAGGCACCAACCTCTTTACAGGCCATTCATACACCTTTCATACGTGTGACACATACAAAACATTCACGCTGCCAGCTGCGGGCCCATCACATTACAACACTCACACCAGCAGACAGCGCCATTCAAGGGCCCATCACTTCCACACGCCCACATTCCTGACACAGCAACTACACAAACTGATGGATTGCGTGGAGTGGCGCTCAGCTAGCAGTGTGTGTAGTGACCAGTAGCAAGTCACTACTCACACACCGCCAGCCGAGAACCAGTCCACACTCACTGCCAACCAAGCGCCAGGGCACGCACACCGCCAGCCAAGCGCCAGTCCACGCACACCTCCATCCAAGCGCCAGTCCACGCACACCTCCAGCCAAGCGCCAGTCCACACACACCGCCAGCCAAGCGCCAGTCCACGCACACCGCCAGCCAAGCGCCAGTCCACGCACACCGCCAGCCAAGCGCCAGTCCACGCACACCGCCAGCCAAGCGCCAGAACACACACACCGCCAGCCAAGCGCCAGTCCACGCACACCTCCAGACAAGCGCCAACCTACACACACCGCCATCACGTTTAGGATTTTATATACAAAAAAACACAAACAAATTGCAAATGGATACAAATCTTCTAACACAAAATCTGAAACTAAATGCATTGCACTAATGCCAACCTTGAAACAGAATCATTTTTTTAAACAATACAGACCAGGCAGTTCACTTTACCACTCATGGAAGCTCCCAAAATTTCTTTTGCATGTGGTACGCTCTAAAACAAGCAGGCATACACAGCCCATGGTTAGAAGGACACCTGGGACAGAAATAACGAGACTCCTTCCGCGTACCTCTTCGCCAACAGACTCTACATCTCCTAGTGGGAAAATCTTTTGAAGATGTGGGAGGAATGTAATCAGGAAAGTGGCGATCTTTCAATCGAGCCACATCCTCCACCACTCCAACTCTAGGAACACTTGCCTGTTCCACAACAACCAGGCTAGCTATCACAGAGTGCTGAAACTGAAGAAATGTCAACTTTGATGCAGGAGAACACTCCTTGAACACAATAAAAGCATTGAAACTTGCTAATTCGAAGAAATGGATGGCCAACTTCTTATACCAAACATAAGCCTTCCAAATAGCAGAGTACGGTTCCAACCTCTGATCTACTCTGTCAACACCACCCATGTGCTTATTGTAGTCTAGAATGCACACAGGTTTGCGCACCTCAGCAACCTGACCCCAAACAGCCACAGGTGAAGTACTCTCATCATGGATGGTAGTCAGCATGTACACATCCCTCCTGTCCACAAATATTACAGCTAGTAGTTCATCACTACGCAAGGAACTGCACTGCCCCCTCTGAAGTTTTTTTGCAAACAAGCTCTTTCGGATAACCTTTACGGTTTGTCATGATTCGGGGGCCGACGGCGCTGCTCCGAGGATAAGGACTCCAAATCCCAGCAGCCCCCGCGGCCACCCGCCGGAAGAAACGTCATCGCACCCCGGTCAAGTATAAGAGGCGCGGCAACCTGGTAGGCGGGGCCAATGATTCTCGTTCGAACTAGCGAATCCTAACGGCTACGACCAAATCCCCCGCATTGTCCCGCAAATCCCTGTCTTCCATCCAGCCGGTGACCCGACGTGGATATCTCGACAATTGATCTCTCGACGACCCTGAGGAGGTAAACAGGCTGCGGTTTTCCCGGCGCGCCTCTGCAGATCCTGAGGCACTATCTGCTCCTCCAGACTTCCCGGCGCTCCTCCGCCCCTGGATTTCCCGGGCGTGAGTGGCAGCGCCACCTACTTCTGCGGACCTCCCGGCGCTCCTCCGCCCCAGGACCTCGGGGCGTGAGTGGCAGCGCCACCCGCTCCCACTGACCTCCAGGCGCTCCTCCGCCTCCCGGATTCCCAGGCGTGAGTGGCAGCGCCCCCGACACTTTCGACGCTAACCTAACAGCAGCGGCTCCTGCGCTCCTCCGCCCCCGGAGTTCCTGGGCGTGAGTGGCAGCGCCTGAGTCCGCTGGTTGTCCTTCCTTGCGCCTCCCCGTGAAGGAACGAGGAGCGCGAGCGAGACCTTTACTCTCCCTTAGTCCCATCCGTGAAGTAACGGAGAGGGACTCACATAGAGCTGCCAAAGGGAAGGCAGAAACCCCAGGTAGGGGGAAGAACGAGTTGGGGGTGTGGGGGAGGTAGAGAGGAGCCTGTGGCTTAACCCGTCTTCTTGTTTCTTCCAGGTCTCTCCCCTGCTGTCCCTTCCCGACCTTCCCTCGCCCACCTGTCTCCTCGTCCGAGGGTATTTTCACGTGCACCGGACAGGGGTCGGATGGGCGGGGGGCCCACACATAGCATCAACGTGATCCTGAGGAGAAGAAGCACTGGGACCACGACAGAATCATTGGCCCACGAATATTTCTCCTCCCGATCTCGTTGACGCAAAAACATGGCATCACTAGACCATGTAATGGCCTTGTTGACCCAGATCCAGCTAGAACTAACGGCATCCAGAGCGGACTCAGTCGCCTTGCACGGCCGTTTGGATCGCCTGCAACGCAATCCCTTCGACGCAGGGATGCCCTCTCCTGTGACCACTCCGCAGGTAGTAGTGGAGATGCCCGCTCACGTCCATTTGGCCCCTCTGGAGAGGTTCCACGGGGATATCCAGAAGGTACAGGTTTTCCTCACCCAAATACAACTCCATTTTCACTGCAAACCTAAACTGTTTGCCACGAACCAGGCCCGAGTAGCATTTCTAATCTCTTACTTAACCGGGGAAGCAGCACAATGGGCGGTCCCCTTAGTAAGGCGAGACGATGCCCTTCTCTACGATTGGGACTCCTTTCGGCAGGAATTTGAGCGAACTTTCGACCGTAGAGCGGGCACCTTTTCAGCCGATCATGATCTTCTCGACCTACGGCAGATCCCCTCCGATTTCCTAGGGTACATCAACAGCTTTCGCCGTTTGGTGGCAGAAACCGATTGGCCAGAGACGAAGCAGACAGCGATCTTTTATAGAGGGCTCACGGAGGAGCTGAAGGACGTGATCGCCCAGATCGACCCCCAGCCACTCACCTGCTCGGCCATGATAGAATTGGCGTCCAGGCTCGAATATCGCCTCCGGGTACGAAAAGGCGATCATAAACGAAAGGACAAGCCATCCTCACCATACGAGCCACCCCGCTTGTCGGACGCTACAGCATCCGGGCCCGTCCCCATGGAGGTAGGGACGGTGAGAGCTTCTCTGACCCTTTCGGAGCGGGACCACCGACGAAAGCAGGGCCTCTGCCTATACTGCGGGAAGAAGGGCCATTTCCTGCGCGAATGCCCGGTGCGCCTGAAGACCGGTAGGCCCCGAACGGGTCAAACAACGGCCAGTCTCGTTGAGGGACCGGCGGAAAACCCCCGTGCTTGAAGGAAAGAGGAGGGACGCCTTCAAGCTGTCAGTTCATCCCTTCGCTGGAAGCCAACGTCACCCAGGAACCGGACCATGTGTTTATCGCCGCTCAAGTGACGGTTGACAACTGCTCGCTGGAGGTTAGAGCCATGATCGACTCCGGGGCCACAGGATGTTTCATGGATATCGAGGAAGCAGAGAGGCTGCGAATCCCCCTCCGTTCCAAAGACGTCCCCGAAACAGTGTATGCTGTCGACGGCAAGGAGTTGGAATCCGGTCCCATTCGACAGGTCACTCCACCCCTGTGGGTTACAATAGGTAAAGAACACGGAGAGTGGCTCACCCTGAATATAATACAAGCCCCTCGATGCAGGATCATCCTAGGGTTGCCTTGGTTACGGCTGCATGAACCGCATATACATTGGGCGACGAACACGGTTACGTTCGTTTCTCCGTTCTGTCAAACCCGTTGCCGTCTCATGAAGGAACCTCTGGGGAAGGGCGACGGAACCACGCACCATGTGGCCACGGCAGCGGAGAAGGAGGTGGTCCTCCCCGACTGCTATGCACCCTTTATCGGGGTCTTCGATAAGCAGCAAGCCGAAGAACTACCACCCCATCGGGAATTCGATTGCCGCATTGACCTGGTCCCAGGAGCCAGCGTTCCGTGCAGCCGGGTGTATGCTCTTACCGGTCCAGAAACCTGTCATCTCAAAGAGTACATAGACAAGTACTTGAGGCTGGGATTTATACGCCCCTCCAGCTCCCCGGCGGCGTCCCCCCTGTTTTTTATTCCGAAGGCTAACGGGGAGTTACGTTGCTGCATCGACTACCGTTCCCTCAATGCCATAACCATCAGGAATCAGTATCCCCTACCACTCATTCCCGTCCTCTTGGAACAAGTCCGGGGAGCACGGATTTACACAAAGCTGGACCTTCGAGGGGCGTACCATCTGGTTCGGGTACGCGCGGGGGATGAGTGGAAAACAGCGTTCAAGACCCGATTCGGCCTATTCGAGTACTTAGTGATGCCGTTCGGCCTCTGCAACGCCCCGGCCGCTTTCCAATACTTCCTCAACGAAGTATTGAGGGACTATCTGGACAAATACGTCGTGGTCTATATCGACGATATTTTGATCTTTTCGTCGGATCCCAAGGACCACGAAGAGCATGTACGATCCGTGCTAGGAGCCCTGGAACGACACCGACTATTCTGCAAACTCACAAAATGTGAGTTCCACGTAACCACCGTGGAGTTCCTTGGCGTCCTGCTCACCCCCGAAGGGCAGATCATGACCGACCAGAAGGTCAAAGCCGTGGCCGAGTGGCCGCAACCGACCTCAGTGAAAGACGTGCAGAGCTTCCTCGGCTTCGCGAACTTTTACCGGAGGTTTATCCAACATTTTTCCCAAACGGTAACCCCGTTAACCAAGCTGACCCGTAAGGGAACGCCCTTCCTGTGGTCACCAGAAGCCCAGACGGCATTCGAGCAGCTCAAGACAGCGTTTACCTCCGCGCCCGTCCTTCGCCATGCCCAACCGGAGCTACCGTTCCTGGTGGAAGCCGACGCGTCAGACGAAGCAGTGGGAGCTGTTCTTTCCCAGCGCCAGCAGGATACAGGGCTGCTCCATCCAGTGGCCTTCATGTCCCGGAAACTGAGCCCGGCCGAGCTCAACTACACCATCGCGGAGAAAGAACTGCTCGCCATACGCGAAGCCTTCTTGGAGTGGCGGCATTGGTTGATGGGGGCTCGTCATCATGTGACCGTCTACACGGACCATCGTAATCTGCAATTCTTACGGTCAGCCCGCCACCTGTCACCAAGGCAAAAGAGATGGACGCTCTTTTTTGCTGAGTACCATTTCGTGGTGACTTATCGTCCCGGGGCATTGAACAGAAAAGCAGACGCTCTCTCACGCCAAAATCCTCCATGTCTCCCTACGGTGTCTCCCGAGCAATCTATTCTCGCTCCGGATCAGGTCATAGGTAGTCTGAAGACCGAATCCTTTCTGCAGGGGGTAAAGAAAGGTATCCAAACCTTCACCTGGTCATCGTGGTTACGAAGCCACAAGGAATGGCGTCTTTTCCAGGGTATCCCCTTGTGGGGGTCCCGGGTATTAGTCCCCACATTACGACTCCGAAAGCTCGTCTTCTCATGGTGCCATGAAGTACCCAGCGCGGGGCACATGGGAGGGACAAAAACCCTGGAGAGGGTGTTGAGACAGTTTTGGTGGCCTACTGTCCGACCTGATGTGTTGCTATGGGTGAAGAGATGTGCGGTTTGTGCCTAGATGAAACCCGACCATCAGCGACAACAAGGACTGCTGATGCCACTTCCTACCCCGATGAATCCCTGGGAACGGATTTCCATAGACTTCGTGGTGGGGCTGCCGAAGGACCAGGGATGTACCGCCATTATTGTTGTCATTGACTATGTCACAAAGATGGGCCACTTCATCGCCTGTAAACAAGTCCCCTCGGCAGGGGTATTGGCGTCCCTCCTGTTGAGACACGTGGTGCGACTTCATGGACTCCCGGTGGGGATCGTCTCGGATAGGGGATCGCAGTTTACTGCCCGGTTCTGGAGGGTGTGGTGTGAGCAGCTCGGCATCCATTCCTCCCTGTCCACGAGCTTCCACCCCCAGACGGATGGGCAGACAGAGCGACTCAACCAAACCCTGAAACAATACCTGCGTTGCTACGCCGCTAAAGCGGCGGACTCTTGGGTTGATTTGCTCTGGGTGGCCGAGGTGGCGTATAATAATGCACAACATTCCTCAACACACCACACTCCCTTCTTTCTTGCTTACGGGTTCCACCCCCGATTTGTTCCCTTCATTCTCCCCAGGGAGGCGGTGTCCCTTCCTGATTTGCAGGCAAGACTCAGCACCATACACACTGCTCTCAAACAGGCCAGGGCCAGCTTGAGGATAGCGAAGACTCGCTATAAAGCCCAAGCCGACAAACGGCGGAGACCCGCACCGGTGTATCGCAAGGGAGAGAAGGTATGGTTGTCCACAAAAAACATTCGCTTCCGCTATCCCAGTGTTTTTCACCCAAAGTACATTGGACCATACCCGGTGGTGCGACATGTGAACCCGGTGGCGGTGCTACTGCGGTTGCCCCCGCATCTGCGCATCCATCCTGTGTTCCACGTGTCGTTGCTGAAACCCTCTCTGTGCCCGGTGAAGAAGCCCCCTGCGCCTGTCTGGGTACACCACGAGCAGGAGTACGTCGTTCGCCGTGTTCTGGATTCCAAACTGGTGAGGGGCAAGCTCTGGTATCTTCTGGCCTGGAAGGGATACGGCCCCGAGGAGAACTCATGGGAACCGGCGACGGCGGTACACGCGGCCCGACTGGTGGCGGCTTTCCACCGCCGTTCGCCCTCCAAGCCCGGAGGCTCCGGCGGTCCGGTGGCCGGGGTGAAGAGGGGTGTGCTGTCATGATTCGGGGGCCGACGGCGCTGCTCCGAGGATAAGGACTCCAAATCCCAGCAGCCCCCGCGGCCACCCGCCGGAAGAAACGTCATCGCACCCCGGTCAAGTATAAGAGGCGCGGCAACCTGGTAGGCGGGGCCAATGATTCTCGTTCGAACTAGCGAATCCTAACGGCTACGACCAAATCCCCCGCATTGTCCCGCAAATCCCTGTCTTCCATCCAGCCGGTGACCCGACGTGGATATCTCGACAATTGATCTCTCGACGACCCTGAGGAGGTAAACAGGCTGCGGTTTTCCCGGCGCGCCTCTGCAGATCCTGAGGCACTATCTGCTCCTCCAGACTTCCCGGCGCTCCTCCGCCCCTGGATTTCCCGGGCGTGAGTGGCAGCGCCACCTACTTCTGCGGACCTCCCGGCGCTCCTCCGCCCTAGGACCTCGGGGCGTGAGTGGCAGCGCCACCCGCTCCCACTGACCTCCAGGCGCTCCTCCGCCTCCCGGATTCCCAGGCGTGAGTGGCAGCGCCCCCGACACTTTCGACGCTAACCTAACAGCAGCGGCTCCTGCGCTCCTCCGCCCCCGGAGTTCCTGGGCGTGAGTGGCAGCGCCTGAGTCCGCTGGTTGTCCTTCCTTGCGCCTCCCCGTGAAGGAACGAGGAGCGCGAGCGAGACCTTTACTCTCCCTTAGTCCCATCCGTGAAGTAACGGAGAGGGACTCACAGAGAGCTGCCAAAGGGAAGGCAGAAACCCCAGGTAGGGGGAAGAACGAGTTGGGGGTGTGGGGGAGGTAGAGAGGAGCCTGTGGCTTAACCCGTCTTCTTGTTTCTTCCAGGTCTCTCCCCTGCTGTCCCTTCCCGACCTTCCCTCGCCCACCTGTCTCCTCGTCCGAGGGTATTTTCACGTGCACCGGACAGGGGTCGGATGGGCGGGGGGCCCACACATAGCATCAACGTGATCCTGAGGAGAAGAAGCACTGGGACCACGACACGGTTAGAGCGGATTGTGCCACATGCAAAAGTGTCCACTTTATACAATTCCATAAATAATTGCACAGCAGTATAGAAGTTATCAAGGTACAAATGGTGGCCTCTGTTAAACAGTCTTCTAGCAAGATCCCACACAATTTTCTCTGAAACTCCAAAAGTGGACGGACAACCTGGGGGTCAATAGTAGAATCTCTACCAGTGTGCACACGAAAATTAAAAACATATCCAGTCCTACTCTCAGACAACATATACAGCTTAATTCCATAGCGTGCCCTCTTGCTAGGGATTTACTGCCTAAAAACCAAACAGCCCTTAAACAAGACCAAAGACTCATCAATAGATATTTCTTTCCCTGGAGTATAGATCTCAGAAAATCGATCTACAAAGTGATCAAGAACGGGCCGAATCTTAAAAAGACGGTCACAGTCAGGGTGATCTTGTGGCAACGCCATAGAATTATCAACAAAATGCAGCATACGTAGCAAAAGTAAATACCGGTTCGAGGCATGTGGGCTGCTGAATTCATATCTGTGCATAGATCGCCGCCTAGTGTTGGGTCCGGATGATTGCACATTGTTGTCCTGGAAGAGTCTTCGAAGTATCACGAGATAGGTGGCTCCTCCCCTGGACTACAGTGCGCATGGGCATCCTCTCCATCCTTAGATTGTTTTTTTGCGCCATTGGGTTCGGATGTGCTTATCTTAGCTCAAGTTAGGAAAATTTAGTTTAAGGCCAAAAGGCCTTTAGTTATCGTCGGTACTGTTCCCGTTCGGTATCGACCAGTTTCTTAGTGCTTTAGCACCTTCTTCCAGCTTTTCGGATCCGCTTGGTCCGAACATCGAACTTCGATCGACGATGGAATTGAGGACTCCCTTCAAGAGATGTCCTTTATGCCACGCGAAATACCCACACATCGACGTCCACCCGGTATGCAACAAATGTCTCTCACCGGATCACGATACGAAGACGCCGAGAGAGTAGAAGACGTAGACTCCAGCCCCGCTTCCGAACACGACTCACGATCGGAAGACGACGATGAGGTGATCTTTCAGGGAGAAGACGTCGTCGAAGAGGTAGGAGACTACGATGAGGCCCTTGGGGCCGAGGAAGATAGCTCCAGCGAAGAGCTAGGCCAACCCGTCGATACGGAGGCCGAAAAAATAAGTCGTCATAAGGCTCAGGTCGAGGGATCGCCTACGGGCCTTACCCAAGATCAATCTCACGGTTCTTCGGCCCCACCTCCAGGCCCGGCCTCGAACATTTCACAGGAGCCCTTATTATCGAAGACGACGACTGGATTCCCTTCAACGAAACCGAAACCGTCCATCGCACCGGTTCCATCGAAACCGAAAGTGAAAATGGTTGCGATCGGCTCGAAGGCCTCGAAGCCCTCCACTCCTTCGACGCCGGCAAAGGTCATCGGCTCCGAACGCGCCGAAAGAGATTTCGGTGCCGAGCTCACCGCAGCGGATACGGGTGCCGAGCCGAAGAAGAAGGCCCTCGGTCCCCACAAGGCGCCTCGGCCTCTGGCACCGAAGATTACGGCCCAAACCACCAAAGTCAAGGTGGCCAACCCGTCTGCGTCGACGTCGAAGACGGCGGCGCCTGCCAAGTCATCGACTCTGACGAGCGTCGATACCTCCCTTCGGATCGATGACCCAATGACTGCAAAGAAGTCGGATGCCGCTTCGACGCCTACCTCCAAGGTGCCGATCGGTTCCAAGGCGCCATCTGCGTTCACCGTGCAACAGGTCTCAGCATCGTTGCAACGCATCAGAGAACGGGCAACCCTCCACTCTACGTCGGGTCCCGACACGCACAAGGCCGCAAAATCACACTCGGCGCCGGCGAACATCACGTTTGGGTTGCCGCCACCCACGGCGCCGAAACTGTTCGAGATTCGGACACGTGTCCGCCAAACACAGTCCCCATCCACTGGACAAACGGATATCGAGCCTTCACAGGCACAATTTATCGACGCCGACACTGGTAGGTTGATGCTCCGCAAGCGGAAAATCACGCCAGAGAGGGGATTGGACTCCTACAAAATTCCTCTCAACACAAATTGCCGGCAAGATCAGAGCCAGTGCTTCATGAACACTTTCAACCCTTCCATCAGGATCCACCGTCCTTTTCTCCTACGCATTCAGAGGCAGACGCAGGAGAGGACTATGTAGGGGGTGATACCACCTACCCTGGGGATATCGATCCTGATGATCACCTGCAAGACCCAGATCAGGCATGGGATGACCCCACCGACCAGGGTACCGCACCAGATGCTCATGACACGCAGCTTTATAACATAAAGACATCTCCCACAGAGGACACTGCTGCCTTTAATGCCCTCATAGAACGGGCTGCTGCCAATCATGGAGTAGAACTCCATTCTGACACTGTAGAAGAAGACTTCTTGGTGGACACTTTCGCCTCCTCTGAAAAAACTGTCAAAACTCTGCCAATGTTAAAAGTTCTAAAACCTGCAAAAGACATTTTTAAAGAAACAACCAGGGCACGGGTGCTGAACCCCAGAATCGAAAAGAAATACAAGCCTGCACCCGGAGACCCTATGTACATTAGGGGTCAGTTACCTTTAGACTCCATGGTTGTTGCTAATGCTCGCAAAAGAGCCCACTCACAAACAACGGGTGATGCTCCTCCCCCAGACAAGGAGTCCAAAGTGCTGGAGACATCAGGCAAACGGATAGCAGCGCAAGCAGCAAACATCTGGCGCATTGCCAACACACAGGCACTCCTGGCCCGTTATGATAGGTCCCACTATGACACACTAGAATCACTGCTACAACATTTGCCAGATGAATATAAAGAGGCAGCGGAGCTCCTTATCAGAGAGGGACAACTCCTTACCAATGCATCCATCAAATGCGCACTGGATGCAGCCGACACTGCGGCGAGGGCAATCAACACAAGCGTCATGTTGAGGAGGCACGCATGGTTGAGAATCTCAAGCTTCAAGCCTGAGATTCAGAACAATATCTTAAATCAACCGGTCAACCCAGACTATTTATTTGGCCCTGAAGTTGACACTACCCTCGAAAAAATTAAGAAAGACACTGACACTGCAAAATCAATGGGGGCTCTGCAGATGCAGCAGTTTCGTAGTGGCTCCTTTCGTCAACCCGGGAATAGAGGAGCAGCTAGAGGTCAGGGGTCACAGCAGCAGTACAATAAAGGGGGCACACAAAGTAACTATGATAAAACCACCAGAGGTGGATATCGTGGATCCAGCACCAAAGGCAGAGGACGTGGGTACGGCAACACCAGGTCCTCCCCCAAAAACAAACAGTGACGCCCTCTCCCTGCCCCCCCGACCACATAACACCTGTCGGGGGGAGACTCCAACAGTTCCTGTCAGTCTGGAAAACCATCACCACAGACAGGTGGGTCAGGGACATTATCCAGCACGGTTATTGTCTCGAATTAACGTCCACTCCACCCAACATACCGCCAAAGCTCCGTCCTATGTCCGTAGAGCACTTGGCATTATTGCAGCAGGAAGTGTTAAGTATGCTGCAAAAAGGTGCAATAGAGGTCGTGCCCGTCAACCAACAGGGGACAGGGGTGTACTCTCTGTACTTCTTAATCCCAAAAAAGGACGGTTCGCTCAGACCTATACTAGACCTGAGACCCCTCAACCACTACATTCTCTCAGAGCATTTCCATATGCTCACCCTACAGCAAGTTCTACCACTCCTCAGTCAGGGAGACTTCCTAGCCACACTGGACTTGAAAGATGCGTATTTCCACATACCCATACACCCATCACACAGGAAATATCTCAGGTTCACTATTCAGGGGCATCACTATCAGTTCAAAGTTCTCCCCTTCGGAGTAACAACAGCACCCAGGGTCATTACCAAGTGCCTAGCAACAGTGGCTGCACATCTACGGAGACAACACATTCACGTCTTCCCATACCTGGACGACTGGCTTGTTCAGGCAAAGTCAGCCCAGCAATGTGCCAGCCACATGTCCCTCACCATTCACCTTCTTCACAGTCTGGGATTCTCACTAAATTACCCAAAATCACATCTCCAACCCGCACACGTACGACAGTACCTGGGCGCGACCATAAACACTCTGGCAGCCACAGCTCAGCCAAATTTAGTGAGGATCAACAGCATGCAACTGCTGATCTCAAAGTTCAAACCTCAACACTCCCTTCCTGCGCGAGTGTTCATGCAGTTGATAGGCATGATGGCCTCCTGCATTTTCATAGTCCCGCACGCGAGACTACATATGCGCCCGCTTCAGGAGTGCTTAGCACGTCAATGGAATCAGGCTCACGGACAATTAAAAGACCTAGTGTTGGTGAGCGGTCGGGCATACAACTCTCTGCATTGGTGGAATCCACAAAACCTTTGCAAGGGCCGACCGTTCCAAGAGCCTGTTCCACAAATAATACTGACAGCGGACGCCTCTCTCCAGGGTTGGGGAGCTCATGTACTCACTTACACAGTGCAGGGACAATGGACGACGCAACAAAAGAAGATGCACATCAACGTTCTGGAACTGATGGCAATCTTCCTAGCCATGAAGGCATTCAAAGTACACTTGTGCAACAAAGTCATGTTGATCCGGACGGACAACATGACTGCCATGTACTACATACAGAAGCAGGGAGGAACACACTCTCCACAGTTGTCTCATCTGGCTCAGAGCATGTGGAAGTGGGCCATTCAGAGGAACATATTCCTCATGGCGGAACACCTCCCCGGCAAGGACAACCAGATGGCGGATCTGCTCAGCAGACACAGCCACCAGATGCACGAGTGGGAGCTACACCCGTCAGTACTCCAACCGTAGTTCCAACAGTGGGGTCATCCAGAGATAGACCTATTCGCCACAAACGAAAACGCAAAATGCCAAAGCTTTGCCGCCAGGTTCCCACATCCGCAGTCACAGGGCAATGCGATATGGATGAACTGGTCCGGCAGATTTGCGTACGCTTTTCCCCCAGCGCCATTAATACCGCTAGTGGCACGCAAACTGCGACAACACTCACTGACACTCGTCCTAGTTGCTCCCACATGGGCGCGCCAACCATGGTACACCACCTTTCTAGAACTTTCCGTGGTGCCGCATCAAAGGCTGCGGATCAAACCCGCACTTTTAACGCAGAACCATGGCGAAAATCAGCACCCAGATCCGCAACAGGTGAACCTGGCAATCTGGCTCCTGAGGTCTTAGAGTTTGGCTACCTAAATCTGCCACCTGACTGTATGGATATCATCAAGGAGGCCAGAAGACCCACGACCAGAGCTTGCTTTGCAGCTAAATGGAAGAGGTTTGTCATTTACTGCAACAACAATGACATTAACCCGCTGGACGCATCCATTCAAAACATCATCTGTTACCTCTTACACCTATACCGATGCAATCTGGCATACAACTCAATTTGTATCCATTTAACCGCGATAGCAGCCTATCTTCAAAACAGGCAGCACCTCTCTTTATTCAGAGTGCCTGCCATCAAAGCCTTCTTGGAGAGACTCAAACGAGTAATTCCCCCAAGACACCCACCGGCACCGGTGTGGAACCTCAATTTGGTCCTCACCAGATTAATGGGTCCACCCTTTGAACCTCTCCATTCATGTGAGATTCAATTCCTCACCTGGAAAGTAGCTTTCTTAGTGGCAATCACTTCGTTAAGAAGAGTTAGTGAACTCCAGGCACTAACCATTCAAGAGCCATTCATACAGGTTCACGCAAACAGGGTTGTACTACGTACCAACCCCAAATTCATGCCCAAAGTGATATCGCAGTTCCACATGAATCAAACTATTGAACTGCCTGTTTTCTTTCCAAATCCACAAAATGTTGCAGAGAGAATGCTCCATACACTAGATGTAAAGAGGGCCCTCATGTACTATATAGACAGAACTAAGGACTTTAGGAAAACAAAACAACTTTTCGTTGCCTTTTCTCCACAACACAAGGGCAACTCCATTTCCAAAGCAGGGATAGCCAGATGGATCGTTAAATGTATTCAAATTTGCTATCAAAAAGCTAAACGCACATTAACGATTCCCCCACGAGCCCACTCAACACGAAAGTTAGGGGCGTCCATGGCTTTCCTAGGAAACATTCCTTTACAGGAAATATGTAGAGCAGCCACATGGTCCACTATACATACATTTACCAAACACTACTGTGTAGATGTACACTCAAAACAGCAGGCAGCTGTAGGACAGGCTGTTCTCAAAACTCTTTTTCAGACTGCTGCAGCTGGCACGGGCAGCCGCCGCTAATGGAGGGACTGCTATGTAATCTATGCACAGATATGAATTCAGCAGCCCACATGCCTCGAACTGAATATGCTACTTACCAGTATGCATCTGTTCTTGGCATGTAGGGCTGCTGACATTCATATCGCCCACCCTCCTCCCCGGCGCCTGTAGCGGCTGCAGCACTCATAATTACTGTATAGCATGGTCATCACTTACTGTATCGACTCCATCACTGCCACAATGGCGAAAAACAATCTAAGGATGGAGAGGATGCCCATGCGCACTGTAGTCCAGGGGAGGAGCCACCTATCTCGTGATACTTCGAAGACTCTTCCAGGACAACAATGTGTAATCATCCGGACCCAACACTAGGCGGCGATCTATGCACAGATATGAATGTCAGCAGCCCTACATGCCAAGAACAGATGCATACTGGTAAGTAGCATATTCAATTACGAGTCATAACTGCAGGAAATATGGCAGTTGCCAACAAGGGGCTAGTAGACCAATATGAAGCCAAGTTTGGCTTCCTTACCACATCCACCGGGTAGCTCTAGACTGGGGCCTACGTTTGTCACTGTTGTCCCTCAAAAACTGTTCAGCATACAAATTCGTCTGCTCAACAATCTCACCCATTAATACATCATCCATAAACAACTGAAAAAACTGTATAGGCAAAAAAATTTCACAATCCACTCTACACCCTGCATCACCGGTAGGAAGCCTCGCAGCCTCAGACTGCAATCCAGATGCCTCTTGCACCATCGGCACAGCAGTTTTCTCCTCTAAAACAGGCACTTCATCCGTACTGAGAGTTGCTTCATCCACACCAAGAGTACCTTCATCTGCACTGAGAGTACCTTCATCATCCGATGATTCCATGTGGAGAGAAAACTCACTGCCAGAATCTTCCCCTCCCTCCTCTCCCTCAGACGCACTGTCAGTCTCATAATCATGCTCAGAGGAAGATTCAAGATGCATACCAACCACCTGTTGAGCAGTCATTCTACGGCTAGCCATAATGCTTACTAATAAAGGTAACTTGTCAAACAAGTCAACAACAACAAACACTTTGTAAAATAAGTAATAAACAGAAAGCACCTTTATGAAAAACACATCTATACTCCAAAACAATACCACTCACTTGCCAGAGGCAGCTAAACTACTCACCACCACCTACTCTGCACAGACACAGTATGGATCAACAATATCCCACTAAAAAGAAAGAGAAAAGAAATTACACATAAGACCATGCAAAACACATCGCAAGGAATTTCATGCTCAAACCACTAACTAAATATGCTGCCATTATGACATCACTTACAAAAAAATTAAACATTACAATATTACTCATTTGGAGTAAATACAACAAAAAAAAAAATTCTTACCAAAAAAATGCAACTACACAAAACTGCAGAACAACCACTGTCGAAACCGGAAACAGGAATCAAAAGCTTTAGACTAGAATAAAAAGGAGAAAAAAACATTAATGTCACATATGCATATAATGCTCTAGACCATCACGTACTGCGCAAAATGTATTGCTTGAACCTCCCACTTTCAAGAAGGAAAGATCGATGGCCTAATCCTTTACAGGCAACGCGGCGAGAATCTGGAACTCCGCCTCAGCTCCGGACCACCCCCTCTTCCCAGTCCTTCAAAACGGACTGCATGTTCTATCTGGGGACTCAGAAAAACCGCATGTGACATCCGTCAGAGAGCTGCGTGAATAATTACCTGGTAATCCCCTCCGCACAATGCAAACATGCACATACATGACACTGTTCAGGGATCCATCATCTACTGCTGGCATTAAATGACCATTCATCATGGTCCCCCCATTAAAGCAGTGCACTTTGTGATCTGCATGGTACATGTTCTTTGCAGCAGGCACATTAACCCTCTGTGCTACCTTTCCAGGAGTCAACCCTTCCACTAGATAAAACTCCATCTCTCTCTAGGAAGAACATTAATCAACAAAGTAATCATGACATTTTTATTGTTTCTGAAAATTGCCGGAGGCCAGGAAGGAGGCAGCAAGTTTTTTTCAAACCATAATATACTTGCAAACACTACGCACCCACCCGAAATAGGTACCCAGTGAGGTCACACCGTTCGCATCGCCCTAACCTGCTCAAGGTTCATGTGACCTCAGTGACAGAGTCACAGCGACTGGATCACTGTTGCTTCAGCGTGTGCTGCTTCGTAGGCCTGCCCGTAAAACTGGAGATGAACTTCAGTATGGATTGTGGTGGACAGGCCTTCAAGGTTAACCCACAATTGACACCACTAGGGTACACCTGCTTGTGCTAAGACATCAAGCCTTCTAAGGTCTAGTGGGGCCTTCTAAGGTCTGAATCAACAAAGAAGGGGGGGGGGCAAATGGGCTTTTGAGAAGGTCCAGCTACGTATGCCTGAAGTATACAATATGAAAGTGACAAAGCTGTTCCTAAAAGAAAGGGGGAAGACGTACCATGTAAAGGGAGATATATTATGGATATTGGAACCCTCACACAGCCATCAGGATATTGTGAATCACATACCCTTCAGGATGTAATGTAACATCATCGGGCTGCTCCTACGTCGAGTCGGCTGGTGCAATACCCGACGGGCTCTTGTTTAGAGAGCACTCTTGTGGAGATCTTTATATCCAAGATAGCCGGTAGTTGAAGTGGAAGTATGGGGCTCTTTGATAATGTAGATGAATATTAAAATAGGGGAGGGAGTGCTATCTCAACAGTTTTAGTATGATGCCTCCTCACCTAATTAAAATTATGAGGTAAAGTGTTAGTAACTCAGGTCAATGTTCTGGGTTGTCTACACTGCCTCGTCGTGGTCAACATGTTTCTCGCTACAACTGAGGTGTACTCAAGCGATTCATCAGGACCTAAAAAAATTCTATCTACAAATATATACAGTCCTGCGATCACCAGTATGTGTCATTGGGCCAGGCACAGTGTAGATGTCTGACGGATATTTGGGGTTTAATCACTGACTGTTACTGGAGCCCGTTCAGTGTGCGGCCATCGGTGTTGGGGGCTAGCCATGCCTCCCAGGTATCTATTTTTGATGTGTTACGTTAAAGAGTGGGAACACATTAGTTGTTGGTCTCTCCCTCTCTGTGCCCAGTGGGAAATTAGACTGGTGAAGGATTCTGATGGGGTGATCCCATGAATATTAGGTGGGTGGGTGTGTCTGTGTGTGTCTGTGTATGTCAGTTGTTTGAGTGCTGTTGGTGACTGCAACCTGCCCTGAGGTCACGTGTGCACCCCTTTAGTTCCTGTCATGCTGCATGCACCATGACCCTCCCTCATGGATAGACCCCTGAGGAAGGGTCATTTTGTTGACCCGAAATGCATTGGGTTGTTGTGAAAATGTAATGTAAAAATACTTCAGCAAAGAGGGAATTTGTGATAAACAAAAAACGGAAGTATAAATGAAATAAAATACAACGGATTTCAAACCAGATTGAAACTTTGAAAGAATTGTTTTATTGAAAGCATTGAACCGGAAGTAGACCTCCATTGGTCTTAGTATATTTGTGCGCGCCTCCAACCTGGAAGCGGAAAACCCCACTTTCTTCTAATTCACCTCCCTCATGGCGTCACATGTCTTTATTACGCCCTATGTCTTTACTACGCCCTTTTTCTAGAAATTTCTTATTGTTTGTATGTTGGGCGATTCCCTAGGTCTCACTTGATCTGCTATCTCATTTATCATGAAAAGAATGGAAGTGGTCGGAAAGATGTTCTTTGGCCTCTGTGTACCTCTGCTTATGTCGTTTTGCAGGGTCCATGGTTGGGCTTACTGCTTTTTCCAGATAATGTATGTAAAACCTGGTGTGCTAGCTGATTGTTAGGCCTGATAGGCTGGTGAGCACGTTCTGATGGATTTTGTGGACCCCCACTTTTCGGCCAACCACCTCTCCCTCAGACCACTTCTCTTCCTGGGTAACTGAACCTGCGGTTCCTAGATGTGGCTAGGGGCTTCTAACCGGCTGCATGCTTCTATCATTAATTTGGATGATTGGAACATTTTGAGGAAAAGAATGAAAGACAATGCTCTATGGAGAATTCTGAGTTTTTAAGATCAGGAACTCATCGAAATTTGCTAAGTGAAGGTGATGGACTGGGGCAGTTGGTTATTCAGGCGGGCCTCTCAACTGACTCGATGCCATGCAGTTCTTTGCACCCTATCTCATCTTGTGCCGGGGAGGTTATTGGGTCTCCACTGCAGGACAGCTTAGTTTGGGAACTAAAACCGGGCCTCCATTTGGTTGGAGGCTTCTGGTGTTTAGGGGCGCTGTTGGGGCTACAAGCCACTAAGGAACTTTGGTCCCAGGCTGGATGCCCAAGAATGGGGACCTTTTGACCTGGTTATTGGAACTGCCCCTATTGTACTTGGCTATGGGGACTTGGGTGCCTGCTTTTAAGGACTTGTCGAGGAGCCGCCCTGTCCCCCTCGTTAGACTGCCGTCCCCCTGGGGTTTGGCCAGCCAGCCCCTCCCTGGGGGACCAGCAGCGTAGTGGGGCTTAGGCTCCTGCAGGCGCCCTAAATAGCAAATTCTTGTGCAGATAGCTGATAGACAAAGTACATACAGCAGCATTGAATTCCCAAACGCAAGTAAGGGCTTGAAATCCTAATACTGTCTCATTGTTTTTTCTTTTTTACTTTTAGTACAGCTGACTTTGAGGTGTGAATGAAATGGGCGGTATGCATTAGGGGTTTTTAACTTATTGCACATTTGGGTTCTGCGTTTGTTCAAAGGCATTACCTCGTCAGACTGTTACTCCACCCTGCTGCGGTTGTGGCCCCAATCCCTTTTGGGCTGGGTTCCCTGCCTGTTGTTGCTATTGCCACGCGTTTCTCCAACTACCTGATGCCTGGTGCGGTGGCTGATTGACCTCCCTGTGGCTGAGTGTGGGGTGTATTTGAGTTCCCCTGGGCTTGGTTTTGTGAATGGAGATTTTCTGGAAACTGGCCCTGGCACATCAACCTCTGTTTGAAGTATGCTTTTAGTCGGCATCTGTCTACCGTGAGGCCTATTCTCTGACAATAGTGACATTCACGAAGGTCTGCTTTTATAGTTATGTTTTAAACCACTGTGCTTTAGTGGTAGAGCCACCTTCAAGACTGGACCCATTCCAATGTTTGCGGCCAAAGCAACCCACTCGAGGGCGGTCTTCTGCAACTTGTGTTGGGCCAACGTTGCTGTCTCTCTCTGGGCTGGCTCCTGTTTGCTAGCCTTTCTAGTGGGGGGTGTGTGAGACTGCCTCCCCATCTCACGCTCAGCTTCCCTTCTCGAGTGGTCGACGGGACCATTTTGTGTGGTGTTTTTTTATAGCTACTGTACATGCAGTACACGTTTGGGTCCCATATACTGCAGCAGAAAGTGGTCTTATGGTAAGGAGAATGCATCACAAAGTGCCGGACAGCCTCACCTGCACCAGTTCTTTGTGAGCGGATGTGCTAAGGCGGTGGCAGAGGCTGAGTTCAGCGGTCCTAAAGGCATTTGTGCTCTGATTGTTACCACCATTGCTCGTATGTGCCTTAACCCTGCTTCCCGCATCGCTTCGGGGGACCCAGGGGCGTGTGCTTGGTGCAGTCCCGACTCTTTCTCCTTGCGTATCGTATTGGCTATCAAGGTCCTCGACTTTTTAGCTATCTGGACCATGAGGTGGTGTGCCCGATTTGCCCAATGCCTAGCAAGTTCGCCCAACTCAAAGAAATTATCTGTATATTCTAAGACTGCCTCAGCAAAGGGGATCTTATTGTGGAGATTACCCTTGCCTGTGTACATATGATGTTGGTGTGCTTCAATGGCACATGCTCTAGGGAAGGAGATCCTGGGGAGGAGCAAATTACAGTTCCGTCATCAGCAAACTGGGTCGACATTTTGAGTTCAGTCCTCAAGTTTCTCCCTAGTATATTAGTCGGGGATGAGGGAAAATATAAAAATTGCTCCCTCGCTCTATTTCCCCCTGCTTCTAGCTCGAGAGGTTCAGTGAGGGAGAGCTCTGTCACTGTACCCAAGAACCCTTGTACAACTGCAGTATTTTTGAGAAGAGGACTATCCCTTCCCTCTTGCATGACCTTGTGTCTATTAGGAAACTGTATGGTGTATTGTTCACTAGTACCGTGACTTGGATATTTCTCTGACCGGCATAAGGTAGACATTATGCTGTGTGTGCTTTTGGGTGCATCTTCTGCTTTGGGTATCGATTCCCACTTTTTCCCCTTTGTTGGCTGGGCGAACCCCATATTTTCTTTCTGTCCATCGGATCCCTGTGGACTGGGACCCCTTTCCTCACCCCCGCTGATTGTATCACTGTCCAGAACTGCTATGAACCTCCCCGTCACTCGAGTGTGACGTGTGAGCAGGAGTGTGTGTTCTTTGCGCCGCTGGGGTTTGATGGGCTTAATGCAATGGACATGGAGCGTCGAACTTCAGAGAGCCAACGTACTGGACTGGGGTGGTGCTGGGATTGCCTGGGCCTGTGTGCCTGTTGAGCTCTTGTGCCTGGACCTAACAGTTCATTGTTCAGTAGGGCACACTTTGGTTCCCTCAACTGGTGGGTTGGTGTATCCTAATGCGGGAAGAGCAGACATCTGGGAGAGCACCTCGGTGGGGTGGGGGGGGGGGGGCTGGGGTTTGTGTGTGTGTCTGTGTCTGTGCCTGTGTCTGTGTCTGCCATTGGTGGCAAACCTGTTAAGATTCTTAGCCTGTGTTCTGATTCTGATTTGCATGTCTAGTTGGGTACTTTTTTAGAGGACAGATGCGTCCTAGTTTCTCTTTTATTAGGGAATCCTTTAATTTTGCTCTAACCCTGAGGAAAATACATACACAGATTTACTTGTTCTAACTATTTAATATGAGCTCAATGCTATCAACATATGTATCAACATGAATATTTACATAAACACAAATATCAATGCATATGAACCTAGAAGAAAGAGTAATTGTTAAGTATGCAATATGAAATTTGGCATAAAATAATTAATCTTAGCTTTGGCTTTAAATAACTATTGTGAGAAATAGCTGCACCTTCAAATACCACATTGAAGCATCATCAACAACATACAACACTTAGGGCAAAACACAGTTGCATTAATTACCAGCTTCACAACGTCAAATGTACCTTGCATCAACTTCAATATTCATAGTTTAAAAAAAAGTGACAGAGCCCCCTCCTAGTGCATGCTATCCTATGACCAGGGAAAACCCTGCACGCAAAGAAAAGGAATAACTCGAAGAATAACAGGCCGTTCTTCGCCAAACATAAGCTACACCTGATCTCCCAGATCCAAATCTTTTTCCATACAGTCTGAATCGCACTCTGTATCACATCCAGAGGCCAATCATACCATCTGTGTCACACCCTGCGGTTCAAGCGGTGAGGCCTCAGCCCTGTATCACACCCAGGGACAAGTGTACCATTGTGTGTCATGCCCAACGGACAACCAATATTCACCTTTCCTAGCGTGCTGACTATTAAAAAAAAAAGAAAAAAAAAAAAAGTTGACTTCTGTGGTAGCGCCTCCAGTTCAGACACATAAAATAGGTAACATGCCAGATTTCTCTCAGTGGCAGGGTGCTCAGGTTACATTTGTGTGCTTCTTCCCAGTTTGGCATATGCCAAATGTGGGGGACTAAGGATCAGATGTGGTCTCTTACCCGCTGACGGCGGCATCTGGACAGACCTCTGCCCTCGGATTAAGAAGAACTTCCAATCAATTGCAGTGTCTGCACACCATCCATGATGTGCAAATGTGAATCCGTCCAGGCGGGGTCCCCTTTCTTCGGTTGCAGTCTGGTCCGAGGTACCAATCTCTCCTGGCTGGCATGCCAAAATGTTGCTCGAATATGAATTTACCTTGAAAAAAGCAAAAGATAAAAGGCATTTTGCAAAACAGGAACAGTTGGTTTAATCAAACACTTTGGCCGGCAGCACACTTACAGAAGCGGGTCGAGGGCTGTTTCAAAGTGCAATCAATCTGAACAAGGTTTTATACATTTCTTTGGGTATCGTAAAGTGCTTCCATTGATCTTTTTTTGGTAAAAGAATGCGGACCTTTTCTTTGGAGTCCTAAACAATGCCCCTAATAAATGATAGTGGGCCTCGAACTTGCATGGACACAATTAGGGCCAGTGGGTAACGTTTCCAGATGTCTGGCATGACGGAGTGCCTGATTACTATGTGTCCTAACTGGCGGTGTATTCCTAACTTCATATGGCATCTGACTTTTATGATTTTTTGGGAGAATGAGCACACCCTTCCGGCCATATGTGCTTTATTTGGCCCAATCTCCCTAGACTATTGTGGTGTAGCTGCTCTTATCTGAGAGATTGACCTGAGTTTCCTGTTCACACCTTTGTCTGCTGGCTACATGCCACCCCACCTGTGACCTGTCAATCAGTAGCCTCAGGCCTAGGTCTCAGCGCCTGCCTGACCAGTATTTCTGAGTTGGAGTTGATGGAAAGTTCATGATGGGCGAATTTGATAATAGGGATACGATTTTGCTCTTACATATGAATGTATCATTATAAACATTGGCATTGATTTTATCAATATTCACATAACTTTACATTCTAGGAACCTATTTTTCCATGGCACTGTATATTGGTGTTTGAGCTTATTCAGAGCAGCTCTCAGTTTTGTCATTGGAGCTAACTAAGCACAGACATAGAGCAATTTGCCAAGGACTGTGCTGACTTTTTGGGGTATTGCCCACATCTCCTCCAAAAGAAAAACTTAAGACCTCGGAAGAAGGACCCAGTCCTCTTAGGCAGGGCACAAGTCCTAAACAAGCATTGGCATAGCCAATAGGTCTCGCCTTTGGGACCTTATAAGTGTTTAGCTATGCACCTCCCGTCCAACCATCAAAGACCCTGAGCATCACTACGTCTAGAAATAAGTTAATTCCTCCAACCTCTACTCGCTACATCTGAGTTATATTGACCATCTATCTATTCCACCCTCTTGTATATTACTATGTATGCCTACTATCTTTCTTGTGTATTCCTTGTAAATTATGTTTGTGCAAGCTTTGTAAAGCGCTCTGGTACCCTCGGGTTAAGTTAGCACTATATCAAATTTGAAAAATAAATACAAATGGATAACTCCTTATAACAAACATTCTGGATGTTACAGGGTGCAAGAGGAGGAAGGTTGAGTTTAAGGTTTTAAGCATAGACCAAACAGAAGTACCTTTCATTTTGAGAAAACAGCTCCATAGGTCATGGAAAGAAGCCTACGAAGCTCTCTTGCATCTGGTGACCACCAGGTTGAATATAGCAATTTTTTTTGTTTAAGTAATGGCGGTGGTGGTCACAATCTTAAGCAAGGTTTAACGTTTTTACAGGCCACGGGCTAACATGCCCAAACTGGTTTGATCCAGCGGGGTTAACAACATGCTGCCTTCCATATTGCACTAAGACTTGTTTTGGGGTGTTATTTGTGTGAAGTGTGAGAAAGTTGAGTACAAGGGCAACCTAGGAAAAAAAGACACACCACACAGACCAATTACAAAACTGCACAAGTGATGTGGGGGTAAAGTGTATATTTCCCAGGGGGCAATGAAAATTAATAAGTTGATGCATTCATATCTCTTGAATGCAGTGAGTCACAGGTACTGAATAAAATAAAGCACAGGAGTGCACTGAAGGAGATGAGTCCGAGCGAACACGGAATAAATTTTAGGTTATTTAAGACAAAAAAACACATTTACCAATTGATGGGCGGGGGGGGGGTGACCTAAGGAATTAAAATGAATCCAGCATTTTTAATTATGCTATAAAGATGACCGTTTGAAGGAATGCTCCATGGACCCGTACGGTTTCCCAATTAAGTGACACGGAGTGCGGGCAATGGCCATTTAACCAGAAAACAGACGATATACATATACCCCCTACCCTTTTATTGGTCATTTTAAAACCTATAAATGAAATGTGTGGATGTTTAAGTCAAATAAGTGTATCCACTCATGTTTGTAGAAAGCACCTTGCTAAGTTTGTACAGATTCTTTGAGGATAACGTTGCACTAAGGGACGTTTATGTTAATGTGCAAGGAAGCCCTGGGAAAATGAAGCCGACGAAGAGGGAGAGGGAGAAGGGAGGGGCAGAGAGAGGCGCTTGGGGAAGCGCTGTAAGGCTTTATGAGCCATGACGGCCAGACGGAGGAAAGACACATGGCGGATGCGTGCGTGCACGCGCTTGTGAACGCAAGCTTGAGGCCAGGAAAAGCCTCTGGTAGCACTTTAAAAATCCAGTAACTAAATGTCTCGCAGCGCATGCGCTGGCTCAGGCAAGACCTAAAAAAGTGGGGGGACTAACCTAGTTAGGCAGCATGCAAGTGACATCACAGCGCGTGACATCACAGCGCATGACATCACAGTGCATGACATCACGGCACGTGACATCAAAGTGCATGACATTACATGTGGCATCACAGGAATTTACATCATAGGAAGTGGCATCAACAAGCCATGACTTTAAAAGTACATGTGATGTAAAGCGCTCTGACACTGAGTAGTGCTATACAAGAAAAAATAGTGGGATTTAAAAAAATTTCAATGCCTCCTCGGGTAGTAAGCGCTATATAAATTACATTTATTTGTGTAAATACTGGGAGAGACCAACACATCTGACATTCTTACAATGCATTCATATCTAGTAAACAGAGCCTGAACAAAGTGAAAAGCTGCCTCTCAAGTATGTGTGAAGTGCTAACCTTTCTGTTCGAGGCATATGAGCTGCAGATTACACACTGTGCATAGATCGCCATCTGGTGTTGGGCCCGGATGTTTGCAGTTGTTTTTCCTCTTGGAAGTCACGAGGTATGTGACTCCTCCTTTGGATCGTATTGCGCATGTGCTTCGGCTCCATCCTCAGATTGTTTTTTTCCGCCATCGGGCTCGGATGTGATCTTCGCGCTCCGGTTCTGAACAGTTTCCAGTTGTTCCATCGACGCGCAATCCTCACCCCAATTCGCGGTATTGTTTTCGATCGCGATCTCCACACTCGGCGCGGCTCTGATCGATTAAGACCTTCGATTCCAGTCGTCGACGACTGCCTTCGGGCCTACCCAAGCTCCGGTCCTGGCTAATGGAAAGGACTCCCTTCAAGAAATGCCCTCGATGTGGGTCCAGATTCCCTCACACCGCCCTTCACAAAGTATGTAACCTCTGCCTCTCTCCTGACCACGAGGCTCGAGACTGTCCGACGTGCAAGTCCTTCAGGTCCAAGAAAACCATTCAAGACCGATGGGCACGAAGAACTATGGCACACTCGTCGACGACGATTCCGGACGATATCTTCGGGGAAGGCGTCGACGCACCAGAAGGACAACACACCGACGAGGGCCGACGATTCAGATGTGGAGGAAATCACCACGGCACAGAGGGTCGTGAGTACCGAAGTCCCTCCCCCCCACACCCTCCACGGCACCGAAAAAGGCTACGGTCACGCCTTCGCCTCCAGGCCTAGGCAAGACCAAAGACAATGCTTCCCACACCGCACCTTCGGGACCAGTAAAGAAGCCTATTATGCCTTCCGGCGGCTCGAGCCAACCCACCGTCGGTGCCGAGAAACACTCCTCCGCACCCACACCCAAAAAGAAAATGGCCTCCGCCTCGGCACCGAGCTCCATACCGAAACATCCTGCGCCGAAAACCAGCTCCGGCTCCTCGGTACCGACACCATCCCCGGAACCGAGCAAAAAACACAAGGCCACCAACACCGATATCTCGAAGCCAAAAACCATCTCGGCACCGAGTAAACAGACAGCCCTTTCCAGGCCGCATAGTTCCAAACAGTGGACTAGCGCAGACTCTAAAACAAGAAAACCCACGGCCCAATGCATTTGACACAGACGGACAAACTACCCTCAGAAGAACCTTTTAACACCTGATCCATTGCAAAAGACATTGATCAAGGACCCCAAAACCGGACATTTGATGCTCAGGATCAAAAAGAGACAGCTGGGAAGGCCTGCCCCAGCTCCACCTCCAAAGAGGAAGGACTCTGCTACCTCCTCTTTCAGAATGCCTTCACCACCTCCTCCACCCCCTCCAACTTCCCCTCCTCCACCTCCTCCTTCTCCCCCCCACCTCATCATTCCCCCACACCCTCTCCGGATGATGATAATGATGATGTCTATGATGACACAGGGAACGTACCCCATGACCTACCTACAGGGGACCCAACGCCCACAGGCTCCCCAGACCCATGGCAAGACTATAACATCCCTGACATTCCTAAAGTCTCGCAAGATGATCTCTACCCTTCGAGACCATCCCCACCAGAAGACTCATTAGAGTTCAACCCCTTACTCCAAAGGGCTGCACACTATCACGGGGTGGATCTCCATACCGACCCCGTGGAGGAGGACTGCCTTCTCGATACTTTTGACACCACGCATAGGGCCACCTCCATATTGCCCATGCTCAAAGGAGTTATAAAACACGCGCCGGAGGTCTTTAAAGACCCAGTCAGAGCCAGGGTCATTAACCCGCGCATAGACAAGAAATATAAAGCCGCCCCTACAGATCCCGCCTACATCAGAGGTGGACAGCACCACTAGATTCCCTAGTAGTGTCTACAGCACAAAAGAGGGCAAACTCCCAAGCGTCAGGCGAAGCACCACCACCTGACAAAGAGTCAAAACTCTTGGACGCATCGGGCAAGCGCACTGCATCCCAAGCTGCCAACATATGGTGCATCACTAATACACATGCGCTACTGGCAAGATACGACAGGGCCCATTATGACGAACTAGAAGCCATAATGCAAAACCTCCCTGACAAATATAAAAATAGGGCTAACGAGTTAATTCAGGAGGGCAAAAACATTACCAATACCTCCATCCGCTGTGCCCGAGATGCAGCTGACACCGCCTCCATAGCCATTAATACCAGCATCCTCCTCCGTCGCCATGCCTGGCTAAGGATCTCAGGTTTTAAACCAGAAGTGCAAGCTTCCATCCTGAACCACCCCTTTGACCAGGAACATCTATTCGGCCCAAAAGTGGATGAGGCCCTAGAAAAAATGAAAAAGACACAGAAAGGGCGAAATCTATGGCAGCCTTACAATCACACCCTCCCAGGCACTCCTTTCACCGCTCTTACTTTCGGAGCACATCCAGAGGCTACTCCTCTGTCACCGCTTCCAATTCATATAAGGCCCCTACCCAATCCACCTACCGCACCTACCCAATGACTCCCCTCCACTCCCCCCAGACCATCCCACTCCGGTCGGGGGCAGACTCCAAAATTTCCTTCCTGCCTGGACTACCATCACCTCAGACAAATGGGTAACACAAATAATTTGGTCAGGCTACTGCCTAGAACTAATATCTACCCCCCCCCCCCCCCCCCAAACATTCCACCCAGACAACGCCCAATGTCGCAGGAACATCTAACACTACTAAAGCAGGAGGTAATCTCCCTCCTACAAAAGGTGGCGATAGAAAGGGTTCCTGCCAACCAACAAAATATGGGGGTCTACTCCCTATATTTTCTCATCTCAAAAAGGGACGACACTCTACGGCCCATCCTAGACCTCAGGCCCCTAAACCGATACATACACTCAGACCATTTCCACATGGTAACACTTCAGCAGGTACTTCCACTGCTCTCCCACAACGATTTCCTGACCACTTTAGACCTCAAAGACGCCTATTTCCACATTCCTGTTCACAACGCTCA
Organism: Triturus cristatus; assembly: GCF_964204655.1. Taxonomy (NCBI): domain Eukaryota; kingdom Metazoa; phylum Chordata; class Amphibia; order Caudata; family Salamandridae; genus Triturus; species Triturus cristatus. The sequence continues at coordinate 980,630,627 of NC_140579.1, read as the reverse complement.
CAGGAAGTTCCTCAGATTTGTAGTGGACGGCCAACACTACCAATTCAAAGTACTCCCATTTGGAGTCACCACAGCACCACAAGTATTCACCAAGTGCCTAGCAGTAGTGGCAGCACACCTGCGGAGACAACACATCCATGTCTTCCCATACCTAGACGACTGGCTGATAAAGGCCGGTTCATACAACCAGTGTGTACAACACACGCACGCCACTATCCAGCTACTTCACCAACTGGGCTTCACAGTAAACCGCGCAAAGTCCCACCTCCAACCGTCGCACGTAAAACAATATCTGGGTGCCACTATAGACACCTCAAGAGCGCTAGCCTACCCCAGTCCTGCCAGGATAGCAAGCATTCAAGCTCTACGCGCAAAATTTCAGCCACAACACTCTCTTCCAGCTCGAGTGTTCATGCAACTAATAGGAATGATGGCCTCTTGCATATTCATAGTACCTCACGCAAGACTCCAGATGCGTCCTCTCCAAGAGTGCTTAACACGCCAATGGAACCAGGCCCAGGGTCAATTAACAGATCTGGTGTTGGTAGACTGTCGTACCCATCGCTCTCTGCAGTGGTGGACCACCAAAAACCTTTCCAAAGGGCGACCGTTCCTGGACCCGGTTCCTCAGATAGTACTGACAACCGGCGCATCGCTCTCCGGCTGGGGAGCTCACCTATTACATCACACCATGCAGGGCAGATGGACACCTCAACAAAAGTTACTCCACATCAACCATCTGGAGTTACTAGCCATATTTTTAGCCCTTAAATCTTTTCAAACACAGATTTCAGGCAAGGCAGTCCTAGTCCGCACAGACAACATGACAGCCATGTACTATATACAAAAACAAGGGGGCACACACTCTCCACAGCTCTCTCAGCTAGCACAGAGCATATGGAGATGGGCCATACCCCAGAAAATCTTTCTCCTAGCCCAACATGTCCCAGGAGTACAAAACACTATGGCAGATCTGCTCAGCAGACAAACACAACTCCACGAGTGGGAACTCCACCCGCAAGTTCTTCACCCGTACTTTCAAATGTGGGGGCATCCACAGATAGACCTCTTTGCCACCCACGAAAACGCCAAATGCCCAAGCTTCGCCGCCAGATGATACACACCCATTGTCCAAAGGCAATGCGATATGGATGAACTGGTCAGGCAGATTTGCATACGCTTTTCCGCCTCTCCCACTCATTCCATTAGTGGTGCGCAAACTACAACAACACTCCCTCACACTAGTCCTAGTAGCTCCAACTTGGGCCAGACAACCGTGGTACACCACACTGCTGGAACTATCTGTAGTACCGCACCAAAAGTTACACCTCTCCCTGCCTCTTAACCCAGAACCATGGAGAGATCAGGCACCCGGACCCAGCTCAGCTCAACCTTGCGATCTGGCTCCTGAAATCCTAGAATTCGGTTATCTAAATCTTCCCCCTGACTGCATGAACGTCATTAAAGAAGCTAGGCGACCCACCACTAGAGCATGCTACGCAGCCAAGTGGAAACGTTTTGTTGTCTATTGCCACAACAATACCATCAATCCCCTAGATGTGTCCATTCAACACATCATAGACTATTTACTACACCTACAAAGATGCAATCTAGCCTATACGTCCATTAGACTGCACCTTGCAGCCATAGCAGCTTATCTCCAAAACAGGCAACATCTATCACTTTTTAGAGTACCTACCATTAAAGCCATCATGGAAGGCCTCAAAAGAATAATTCATGCCCCCCCACCTCCCCCCCCCCCCCCCCCCCCCCCCCCCCCGAGTCCCACCCTCACCTGTGTGGAACCTAAATATCGTTCTCACCAGACTAATGGGACCTCCCTTTGAACCTCTACACAAATGTGAACTTCAATTCCTAACATGGAAAACCGCCTTTCTTGTTGCCATCACTTCCCTCAGAAGGGTCAGTGAGATACAAGCACTTACCATTCAAGAACCTTTTCTCCAAATGCACCATAACAAGGTTGTTCTCCGTACTAACCCAAAATTCCTCCCTAAAGTCATTTCTCCTTTTCACCTAAACCAATCTGTAGAACTACCAGTATTCTTCTCGCAACCACAGACCATTGCAGAAAGAGCTCTTCACACATTAGATGTCAAACGAGCCTTACTCTACTACATCGAGAGAACACAACCTTTTCGTAAGACCAAACAACTGTTTGTCTCTTTCTCACCACCACACAAAGGCAACCCCATCTCCAAGTCGGGGATAGCTAGGTGGATTGTCAAATGCATTCAGATTTGCTACCACAAAGCAAAACGAACACTATCCGTTCCCCCTAAAGCCCACTCTACATGTAAAATAGGGGCTTCAATGGCATTTCTAGGGAACATCCCATTAGATGATATCTGCAGGGCAGCTACATGGTCAACACCGCACACTTTCACTAAATATTATTGTGTAGATGTGCAAACTAAGCAACAGGCTAGTGTGGGCCAGGCTGTACTCAAAACATTATTTCAAACCACTGCAACAGATACGGGTAGTCGCCGCTAAGGATTGGTACTGCTATATAATCTATGCACAGTGTGTAATCTGCAGATCTACACATGCCCACCTGCCTCCCCGGCTGCCTTTATCTGTTCCAGTTTATCTTATTTAGATACAACACACATGGGCATCTTCACTGTTATTACTACGCTCCATCTTTCCCTGCTGGCGAAAAACAATCTGAAGATGGAGCCGAAGCCCATGCGCAATACGATCCAAAGGAGGAGTCACATACCTCGTGACTTTCAAAGACTTTCCAAGAGGAAAAACAACTGCCAACATCCGGGCCCAACACCAGATGGCGATCTATGCACAGTGTGTAGATCTGCAGCTCTACATGCCAAGAACAGATGCATACTGGTAAGTAGCATTTGCCTTCCCCTCCTCTGCATTTGCTTCTAGGTATGAGGCTCCTGACTGCTTCCAGCCAGGAGACATGAACAAAAGAAGGCCCGATGACCCCTCAAATTCGGCCTTTGTTATGGGCCCAGCAGGAGTCTAAAATAAGAAAGCCCCGTCCCCGCCTGCATGTTGTTGCCTGTTGCAGATGGAAAGCAGACAACATGCAGACGCTGCTGAAAGTCTCCCGGTGTTTGGAAACTACACCGGGACGAGATCAGCACATTATTTCATGGGGCCCAACTTATTGGCAGGGTGGACGGCGTTCACCCTGTTAAAATAGTGGGTGGACGGCGTCCACCCTTGTGTACCCTCCCCCCCCCTCCTTCCCCCCGCCCTGCTCTTAGGTTAAACAGTTATAACACAGTACTCCTATTAAGTCTTCATTATTTCTGTTCGACGTGATGTAGCAGCACCATATTCACTGCACCCCAGCGACGATAGTGGCAGAAAAGGCCTGCCGAGATTGGTCTCGGGTACACCAGCCAGTACCTCGCCCCTGCTCCTTCACCTTCCTTATTCTGGGCCTTCTGCAACTCTGCCAGCCGTCATATATCTACAGGCAATGCACCTGGAATGCGGGTCTGCAGACTTTCCACGTGCCGGAGGCAGGCGGGGAAACTGTATCGAGAATGTGTTTGGCAACCGAACTTTCTTTAACAGCTTGGGAAATGGACTATGACGTTTAAGGCTGCTGTGCCCTTAATTCCGATTTTTTTAGGTCTTGCCTGACCCAGCGCTTGCGCTGGTCTGGCGAGGCTTTGAGTAAGGGCTCCAAAAAATGCTACCGCCGGCAGTGCTTGTGAACGGGCGTGCGCTTCAGCAGAGGCGCCATATGGCATTCCTCATGCTCATTAAGCGCGATCACTTTTACTTTCGCGTCACGCACCACTCGAGAGACTACCACTGCTACCCCGTGGCCTTAAATAGCCAACGGCATCTCCTGTATTTAAAGGCTTGCAGGTACCGGTTGTGTAATTCAGTGATAATATGCAATAATAAACATTTTACAATAACTATGTGCAGATCGGATTCTTCTCGGAAACCAATCCCTTTGTCAAGCCATGAGAACCCCCAATGTGCTAAACAGTTTAATATTACTAAAGTTAAGATTGTAATTAACTAGTGTGCATATGTACATCTCATAATTAAATCATGCGTAACAAGACAGCTTCATAAAAGTTCAATACATCAAGCCAGTACAGGAATCCAAGTCTAATAACCTATGATACAGAGCCACCCGATTCATCTAATCAAAACCAACGTAGACCTTCATCCGATTCGAAACCTCCGTGCTTCAATGTGTGCATTGTATTAATTGTGTTTGTAATTAGCAGAGTTAACACCCAGTCTACTGTTCTGGGATGGCAGGGTGCCCTACACACACCAACAAACCTCGAGTTGGAGTCATATTCATGTATTCCACGAAACACATGCCTGCAGGGGTTCGAGGGTTGCTGTGGGATTCCCAGCATGCTCTGCCATGCAGCATCAACTCTCTCTCTTTCACGCACACAAGTTCTCTCTCTCGCTCTCTCTCTCGCTCTCTCTCACGCACACGCACATTCTCACACTCACACACACACACACATGCACTCTCTCACACACGCACGGACACATGCGCGCTCTCGCACACGCATGCACGCACACATGCACGCTCTCTCTCCCTCTCTCACACACACACGCTCTTTCTCTCTCTCTCCCGCACACACACAGGCACTCACGCACACATGCATTCTCTCTCTTTCTTTGGTGTGTAGTGCCGAAGCACCATTGATTTCTGCTACGCACGGTAAGTCATTCATTGGTGCTTTTATTATGATACAAGGACCCCTTGCTCCCTGCCAGGCCTTCAGCACTGATGTCGTGGTAGGGGTAGTGCGTGGTGTGCAGTGCCGAAGCACCATTGACTCCTGCTGTTTATAGTCAGACCTTCACTGGTGCTTTTAGCTTGACTGTGGTATGATACAAGGACCCCTTTGCTCCCTTTCAGGCCTCCAGCACTGGTGGCGTGGTGATGACAGTGTGCAGTGCCGAAGCACTTTTGACTTCTGCTATGCACGGTAAGGAATTCGCGAGCGTGGCAGTGCCTAATCTGAACACCTAGACTGCTGTCTCTTGGAGTACCGAAACACTGCTGTTAATAGTCACAATATGTTCGTGAGTAAGTCCTGCATGTTCGCTCTGCTTGGCATGCCAGTTTAGGACCTAGCACTACTGTAGTAGTACTGTACTGTAGTTTTTTTCCATGTGTGCTTCTACCCGTTCCACGTTGCTCTCTTTATCCCGTGTGCTTCTGTTCTCACGTGCTCCACGTTGCTCTCTCTCGCCCAGCTTGTCCAGCCGCCATCCGTGTTGCTTCTGACCCCATCCTCTGTAATCTTTCCCGCACCAGTACTCTCCGTGTTGCTTCTGAGCCCTGCTTTCGTGATTTCTCTCCACCCGCCTTTAAAAAAAAAAATTAAAAAAAAGCTTTGGCACAGCTTTCTTTTTCTTTATTTACCAGTACAACTTGGATCAGTAAATAAAAAATAAAAAAAATAAAACTTCACACGCACGCTGTAGGTGCGTTCATGTGTTGTGCTTTTACCTACAAAATGACACAACTGCTGCGACTGTATAATAGCATTTTTTTTTAATGGGGGGTTCCTCTTTATCCATGCTGCACAACATTGCTAAACAAGCAATGGCATAGCCAATAGGTCTTGCCTTTGGGACACTAAGTTTTTAGCTATCCAGCACAATATCCTTGGTGCAACAACATCAACTGTTGCATGGCTAAACACTTATAAGGTACAAGGTTTAGCCATGCAACAGCTGATGTTGTTGCACCAAGGATATTGTGCTGCAAAACTAAATACTTATAAGGTCCCAAAAGCGAGACCTATTGGCTATGCCAATGCTTGTTTTAGGTCTCGCCTGATTCAGCGCATGGGCTAGTCTGGCTGAGACATTTAGTGTACGGCTTTTCAAAGTGCTGCATGTGGCCTAAAGCTTGCTCACGTTAACGCGCGCAGCGCCATGTGTCTTTCCTCCGCCGCGCTTGAATTAAGACGTACTGGGTAACGATCTGCCTTGAGAATGGGAAAGCATCGCAGCCTTCTAACCTCGATGCGGCTTGTGTCGTTTTCAGCCTCTGCTCTTTTGTAACGTTGGTCTTTTTCTCCGACGTCTGTTGTGGGACCAGCAGCTTACGATAGACTAGAACTGGAGTAGAGGCGGAGCTGGTTTGTTTCTGCAGACGTCGGCGCTTTTGAAACTGGCTCATGCCAGCCGCTGGGCCAGATTTCAATTGTGTCTTTTTACGCCTGACCCAGCGTGAGCTTTATTTGTCTTACCAGCCTCATGTAATTAAAAAAAACTAAATAAAGAATAAATGCCTGTCTAGAGGGCCTTAATGTCATTTTTGTTTATCCATTGTTCTGTTTGTGTCATTCACATTTTGCTCCTGCCTTCTGCCGCATACTGCTTTGGGGCAGTAGATCAGGCTATTTCAGCCATTGTCATTCCAGCACTTCGAGTAACTGCATTTTTTCCTGATCACATGTGCAAGCCGCCTAAAAAAGACGTCCACTTCAGTGCTGTAGCTGCTGGGCCAATATTTAGTCAATTCCTTTTTTTTCTCTTTAGATTCTGTATTCTTTTTTATTAGTCTTCCTTTCGTGTTTGGTGGTTAATTTTCTTTTGCAAGCATATGACTACCATGTTTAGTCAGTGGCAAGTTTTTTTTTAAATTCTTTTTTTATATTTATGCCATATGCTTGCAATAAAAATTAAAAACACCCTTTGCACCAGCTTGCCAGCCACATCTATTGACTTTGCCAGTGCTTGCTTAAAGTGAATGTTGTGAGCTGGGGTCTAAACTTCACTATCAGTGGTGTAGTTTTTGGAGTCTCTGCATATGAAAGCAGCCAGTTTAGACTTAAGAGCAGATGCCACCGTCCACGCTTTGCACCTTTCAAGCTCCTTTTTTGTGCTGGCTTGTTTTGCCAGGGTCATGTTTCCAACAAAAAAATCATAATACAATGCACAGGTTAGGCAGCACTGACTTTGTCAGAGTTTTAACCAAAACTTTTTAAGGGATTTTAAATGTAAAACTGTCTATACTGTTACTTGCTGCCTACTTGTATCTTCGGTGTCCCCCTGGTCCGTCGCGGCTTGTGTCGATTGTACAAAAATACTCACTTCCTTGCGTGGAACGCAAGGTCAGCGCTCCACACACTGCTGATGCGGTCCCGCCCATTCCAGGCTTAAAAGCAAGTGCGCAGAGCTGACGCGCGCATTGGCGCGCCGGTGGCAAGCCCGTCCGCGCCTGACCGTCGCCAGACGCCAGGCACCCTGCCAATTTTCACCTGGAATCCTCTCCTCACCAACCGCTAATGGCTATTCTCAAAAACTCAAGCCAGGAGCTCCACTCCATAAACTCAGCTCACACAGCCCACCAGATAACACCCCTGCCCTCACCACCGAAAGCCTTGCAGCACATCCCCCCTCACCTAGCCGGCAACAAACGAAATCCCACAGCAGCATTACATGCTCCCAAATAGATTCCACACCTCTAACATCTAAGCACTTAACATTACTATACTGCAATGCTCGGTCCCTCCCTAAGCACGCATTAGAAATTTGGTCACTACTAGATACAGATAAACCAGACCTATTTTTTATTACAGAAACTTGGCTCCTAGACTCATCATTACCTGACATTGCAGTGTCCCTCCCCCTGGACTATAAAATGACTAGATTAGATAGGACAGACAGAAGAGGAGGGGGAATTGCAATTGCCCATAGGTCAAACATTAAATCACATTTCATAGATACCCATCTAGCAGATTGGGGTGAAATCTGCATCTTTACAATAGAGTTGGGGAGTAAGGAGTCATGGAAAGGCGCCCTCCTTTATAGGCCCTCCGGAAACCAAGCAAATTTTGTCAACAAGCTTACAGAAACAATAGCACCACATGCTCTGGCCTCTGGAAACTTTCTTCTATTGGGGGACTTCAACTATCATGCTGAATTATTACAAGACCCCCACACTAGTGACCTTATCACCAGCATGAACACGCTAGGCCTAAAGCAATTGGTGACCGGCCCCACCCATATCGCTGGTCACTCTCTAGATCTCCTATTCCCAAATTCACCTAAAGTGGAGATCGACCAGCTATTTCCAGTCCTTTGGTCAGACCACTATATAATCAGGATTCACATCCACGTAAACTCAACTCAACTCAATCCCAATCCAGGAAGGAATTGAATCTAAGCAGACCCTGGAATAAGATCAGCGTAGATTCCTTTTCCACACATTTTCCCCCCTCCCCCATCACTGAGCTCACCGACCCAAACCAGGCAGCAATTGATCTAGATCTCGCTATTATCGTAACCTTAGACACCATTGCCCCTAGAAAATTGACCAGATGTCCAAACAAACTCTCTCCATGGTTTACCCAGATTTAAAAACCACTAAACTTGCTGTCAGGGCAGACGAACGCAAATGGCGACGCACCAAAAATATAACTGACAGACAACAATATAAAAAATCTCACCGGCAATATATGAATGATATAGCCTTAGCCAAAAAAGTTTATCTGGGGAACAGGATAAACCAGGCAGCAAATTCTCACAGAGAACTATACAAAATAGTTAAGGAATTCACAAACCCCCCATCATGCCAGCCTTCACCAACCAAGACCCAAGAATGGGTCAACACTCTCTCATCCTTTTTTTATAATAAAATCAACGACATCCACAAATTATTCCCCCAACCCACTGACACGACCTCAACTGACTCGCTACCCGAGCAAACAAACAATGAGTCTCTTTCCATCCATACCACTGTTCTTAAGGAATTCCACACATTTACAGAGGAAGAAGTAACCCTCACAATAAATAGAATTAAATCGGGTTCCCCAGCCGATCCAGCTTCCTCTCAAATTCTATCTAAAATTGCACCAGCTTTTCTCCCTTGCCTGACTAAAATCCTTAATCTCTCATTATCCCACTCTACTGTACCTTCTCACTGGAAAGAGGCCATAATCAGACCAATTTTTTTTTTTTAAACTGCTGACCCTAAAACACCTCTAAACTACGTCCAATCTCTCTCCTGCCACTGTTTGGAAAGGTCATGGAATCCCTGATAAATAACCAACTATACAAACATCTAGAAGATAACAAGCTGTTGGATCCTTCCCAATCAGGATTCAGAGCTTTTCACAGCACCGAAACAACCTTACTTGAAATCGTGGAAAATATAAGGCTGGCCCTTGATTCAAGACAATCCGCCATCCTGATTTTACTTGATCTGTCTGCTGCCTTCGACACCATCTTACATAAAATTCTCCTAAAACGCCTAGCTGAGGTTGGTGTCGAGGGCTCAGCCCTACTTTGGCTCAAGAGCTACCTGACTGGATGGCTTTCAAAGGTCCAAATAGGAACATTCTCCTCAAAAATCAGGAAATAGACAAGGGTGTCCCCCAAGGATCCATGCTAAGTCCAACTCTCTTCAATTTAAGTGTGGCTCCACTAGCAAAGGTAATCAAAGCACACGGTTTTGAAACCGGGTCTTATGCAGACAATACACAGCTGCTAATTACCCTAGGACCAGACTCCACCAACACCAAACTTAGGTTCCAACAATGTATGCTTGCAATAAAATATTGGATGACTAACAACTATCAGTCACTCAACGCAGGCAAAACGGAGATACTGTTTTTTGGAAATGCACACAAACATTGGACAGACGAATGGTGGCCGCCGGCCTTAGGCCCCTGCCCCCCACCTAAGCCTACAGCCCGGAACCTGGGGATAATGTTAGACAACAGACTTTCCATGGCCGACCATATTAACAATGTGGTACGCACCATTTTCGGGATCATGCGCAATCTCAATAAAATCTTCAAATGGATTCCCCTCCCATCCCGCATGCCCCTAGTGCAGGGACTAATCATAAGCCGCCTGGACTACGGCAATGCACTTTTCGCCTCCATAAATGAAGACCTCCTGACTAAACTTCATGTCCTGTAAAACACTGTGGTCAGGATGGCTCTCATCCCCCCCCCCCTCCCCCCCCCCCTCTGCCCTAGGACATTACACTGGCTCCCCATAAAAAAACGAATTAAGTTTGAACTGTGCTGTCTAGTCCATAAGACTCTCCGGTCAGTTTTTCCCGCTCGGCTAGAACACTCAGATCCACCAGCAGGCACCTCCTAACTGTTCCCAAAGTCCGCACAGTTAGGAACGGTGAGAGATCCCTCTCTAAAATAGCCCCAGAGACCTGGAACACTATGCCTATTCACAGCAGGCTAGAACCTAATCACCAGAAGTTCCGAAGAAACCTAAAAACCTGGCTATTCTAGCACTGCCTGGCCTCATGTCTTGTCTATCCATCTGAGTATCTGCTGGCACTATGAAACCTATGGGTGATATATGCGCCTTACAAATACCAAAAGCATACATACATACATACAGGTGCATACATAGAGGGGCTTTCAAACCACTTTCTTCATTTGTTGGTTTGTTGAGGTGTTATTCGCATTTTGCTTCCTTCCCCCACAGACTAAAGCCTAGGGCATTGCCAGCCCACTACAGCCTTCCCCTTCCCTGTGAGTGACAGTGTTTTGCTCTTGCACGCGTGCACATGCACCTAAATTGTATTCGTTTCAGTGTCAAGGCTGGTAGGCCAATCGGCTTTTATTTATTTGTGCAGTGGTTTAATTATATTATTTTTGTAAAACATTCATGCCACCTTTTATTGGTAGCTTTATTTATTTTATTTTTTTTACTTTTACATTGTATTAGTTTTACAGTTTTAATGTCTATTGCAAATGTTTGTTTAAAAACTGCAGGTTTGCCGAGAGCAGACTTACTGGATTTACCAATGTTTACCTTCGTCTTGGTATCTCCATAAACATTTGTTGTTTTGTCGAATGTCACGAGTGCTTGTTTTCTATGGTGACAACATGGGGAATCAGTTATTTAAAATAAGGAATCTGCAGTTTTCTGCTGTAAATATTTAAAACAATCTTTTGATACACAAACAACATGCAGGCCTCCCAGGCTGTGTAATGAATGTGTACGCATTTTCCTGTATTAGTAAGTTGGGTTTCTTTTGCTGGCTGCTCATCACAGGATTATGACACAGGGCCCATCTGTGGAAAAACTGACCCGGAAGGCTTTTCTCTAGGTCCTGGCACTGGTTCCCAGCTTGTCCCGAGATAGAATGACGTGTCATATCTGCAGCATTCTGGGCCGTCTCCATTCTGGACTTTGAAGTGACGTTTATCGGAGCTGCCTGTCTGCCAACGCCCGTTGTTGCCGATAAACCATGAACATGTTCTGCTTGCAGCCTGCGAGAAGCTGCACACAGGCTCTGCTTTGTGCACACCTGCAGCTGCACGCCCTTTCATTCTTACAGAAAGAACATTTTGATATTTTCTCCCTCTACATTTGAACAGCCTCGTCCCACCTTTTCCTTTAAAGAATACACATTTTTAAACCTGGCTCCAAATGACTTTAGTTTGTGTCACACCTTTTACTGTCAATTATTTCAGATATACAGAGAGCGGCTGTTGGCTATGCAGAGAGGAGTATTTTTCTTTGACTTCATGCTATTGGCTGTTTGGTACATCATCCCACCACCAATGGAATGTGTGCACAAGGGACTATTTTAGATCTAAATTGTCCACTCAACCACCAGACTTTTTGTCACATTTTTTTTTATCGGAAACATGAAATAACACTATCACTGGCAATACTGCCTCCACCAGTACAGATACCATCAATACTACAACCAGTACTAAAACCAATACAAATACACCAATATGACTGCCACCAATATCTCCACTGCCTCGATGAACTACACCATCACTGTTACCACACATCACCTATACACCATCACCAATACCACCATCAACAATATTTACACCCTACCACCAGTATCACTACCAAAATGTTACCAGCTCCACCACGACCAATAATAATACGGCCACCACCAATGTCACACCAGCACCAATAACACCATACCAGTTAAATCACAACACCCCACAACCATCATCAACACTACCAATATCACACCACCACCTGCCATGACAGATGCCACCACCACAAATACCACTAACTCTGACAGCTGTGTTACCACTAACACCAGGTTGGTGGATCAGTGGACTAAGACATCCAGCTCCGGGATTTGTGTTTGACCTAATGGTCACAGGTTCGAATCCCAGCAGGTCCACTCAGCCTTTCATCCTTCCGACATCAATAAAATGAGTAACATTGAGTTGGATAACAATAAGCATCTGTTATTTCAGAGCCAGAAGGCCCAAGACTTGGGCGAATGTTTACTTTACACACTCACGTTATGTGAATTCCATCACAATAAGTATCAACGCTACCACTACCCTAAAACAAAACCCACCACCAGCCCATTCTTCCATTGTCACACCACCACCAGTACCACTCATGATGCAGCCAACACTACTGGTGTAACCACCACCAATATCTCCACTACCACCACTACCATGTCAATAGGTCTGGCTTTAATGTTTTATCGCATGAAAATGCATTCCTGTGTTTGCAGTGCATGCGCTGTCACTTTAAATCCAGACCAGACCTATTGGCTTGGCTCATGCTTGTTTTTTGTAATTTCCTCCATCCAATCCAGTATCATGGCTGCAACTCTAAAAGTAGTTCACCAATACGTTGTGGTTTCTCGTGAATCCCTCCATCACACGAAGAGATTGTGCTGCCAGCCGAGAAGTAAAGAGTGCTGCCCAAGGGTATTCACTCACACTCTCTCTCTCACTCTCTCACTCACTCACTCACTCACTCACTCACTCACTCACTCACTCACTCACTCACTCACTCACTCACAGTAAAAGCAGCGCAGCTCCCCTAAAGTCCTGAACAGCGTGCTGCACTAATTTCTGGGGGCCAGCACATTTTTGTTTCATCAGACATTTACTGAGTACAAGAGAGAACAAGCATTGGCATAGTCAATAGGTCTCGCCTTTGGGACCATATAAGTCTTTAGTCATGCAACAGTTGCTGTTGTTGCAACAAGGATATTGTGCTGCATAACTAAATACTTATAAGGTCCCAAAAGCGAGACCTATTGGCTATGCCAATGCTTGTTTTCAAATGGGTCAACACAAGAAAGAGCCTGTGCGCCAGTGCAGTCGCTCACCGTTAAGTTCCGTCGTCCACATTCTTCAGTTGGTAGCGGCGCAAGGTGGCATCTCACATACGGCCGCTGCAACTCTCCAGCCGCTCGTACTGTGAGCTCGCTTCTCCTGCCCGTCGAAGACCTACTGCTGTACACACCCCTTTCTCGTGTCTGTGCGTGTGCGTGTACGGCTGAACAACGACTCAACTCCGTGCATTTTTGCTGCCGCTCTCTGCAAGTGGCACGATACCATACCTGATGCTTTCACCCTGTTAACCAACCCCTCTGCATTCTAGTTTTGTTTACATTCTTAAAGTGCGCTTACATGCTCGTGCTTTCGGTTAAAAAGAATGACAGATTCAAGTTTGCACATGACCTGTTGCCACTTGAGAGCTATGACGTCCTATGTACGCATTGGGCTAGACGGTAATAGGACATCTCTTCAGAGGGTCAGTTCATGCTGTGTACATCGCTCCAACAGGCATATACACACACAGTATTTCTTACACACTGCACGTCCATCTTCAGCCTCGGGTGTTAACTAAAGATGTATTGGCGGGACTGGTCAATTTATGCTTTGCGTGAGGCATGTAGAACATTTAATTCATTAACAGTTTTTCAATAGATAGCTACTCATTTATAGAACATTGCTATTTTTTCTTCGAATTTAAAGAACAGCTGAATGACCAGGGAAGACCATGCACCCATTATGGAAGTACTCAAAATGCGGGCACAACTTCACATAGACTTTCTATCGTACTGCTTTTCAACTATACTGGTAAGAGGCAACACATCTAAGTGGGCTAATGCTCCTGCTGCAGAGCTTGAACTGAGACTACATAAAAAAAAAATCTGTTTAAGTTTTACCTAACAGACAGATATTTACTTAAATTACTAATTGTAGTGCTGAGGCCCAAGATCATATTACAGCACCCATTCGCATACATGTCAAATACAGCACAAATCCACCCGTCCAGTGTCTCTCCCATTGTCCATCCAAATCTGGCTTTCTGCCTTGCCTCAGCCCCCCTCCTTGACCCATACATGGCTCTGGGGACTTCCACCCCAAGGGCTGGCTCCTGCGATGTCCCGGGGTACCCATGCTCGGAACATTGCGGTTTGCTGTAGCTTGGGAGCTTCATGCCAAGCCACAGCAGACGCTACGCTTTCAGCAAGTGAGAGCTCACAAATGCTCTCTTGCTGAAAGCGTAACATTTGTCTGTTTCCCTGTCTGCAGTCAAGCAGGAAGGGAAACCGACAAATTGCTTTGGGATCCAGTGAGCTGCAGATTTATCAGCTCCCTGGGTCTTATACAATGACGGCTCACGCAGGAGGTGGGGACCCGGCAGGGACCGCAGAGACCGTGAGGCTCCCCCCACAGTACCCAACGGCGAAATCAGGCCCCGGAGGATGGGGTCCCCGGGCTGAAATCAGCTGGGGAGGGGGGGTCTTGCGGCCGTCCTCTCCATTCAAAAAAAGGATGGCCCTGGGGGATGTGATCCCTAGGGCCGAAATTGTCCGAGGGAGGGGGGGCGACACACGGCCCCCCTCTCTGGAAAAAAAAGGCATGTCTCTAGAGGCTCTGCCATCTTTTACCACCACTCTGCAGATGTATGTCCTGGTGCATTACTAGTTGGGGAAGGAACACTCCTTTCTTGATTCCAGAGGGTCCTTTGGGGACCAACTACCCTTGCTGTTACCTCCAGTAAGTCCCACTCAGTGGGATTGCTGAGAGGTTGTTGAAGGCCCTTCACTAAATGCGCCTCTTGGCACACTACTAGTTGGTGGGTGACATTCCACTTGGCTCTTAAGGGTCCTTGGGGACTAACATTACTGATGATATCATCCACAGAACCACTCACACCCCAATACACCCTCTCAATACACCCACTCATTCACACAACCACTCGCCCATTCACAGACCCATGCTAGTACTCACACACCAGTCACTCCTCCATAGAGGCATTCACACTCCTACTCACACACCCATAAAGCTACTCACACACCCATACAGCTAATCATAAACCCTTGAATTTATCTACAGTCACTCACATACTCACCCCTACAGCCTCTCAACACAGCCATACAACCACTTATATACCCATGTACACATCCATACAAGCACTCACACATCTGCTCACTCACCCATACAGCCATTCACACAGACACTCGCAATACAGTGCAATACTTGCTTAACCACACACAACACACACACACACACACACATTTTAACAGAACTTTCTGGAAGCAAGGCGGCTAACTTGCAATGGATTTTGTTATCATTTATAATTAAAATAAATTCAAGATGTGGGTGGAATGTTTCAATGCGACTGGAACTGGCAGAATTTGGCGACTCCGCGTTACTCTTGTAATGCAGAGTTTCGGCCATTTGCTGCGTAGCAGAACTTTTTACTGCATAGCTCTAAAATGCGAACGAGATTTGGTGTTCCCTAGTGCCATTTTCTAACGTGGGCGTTCATGCTCAGAGGGTTGCTTCTCGAGTAGATTTGCTGGCCCTCCAGTATTTATTCTACTCAAGCACCAGGAAAATCAACTCGAATGGCCGCATGCTCTTGCATGATGCTGTTGTTACTAATTTTATGTAACTCAGTTGAGTGAAACTCCACGAGTTCCACTCACCCCTAGTGCATACATGGGCAGTCATTTTAGATTTGTGTGTTTTGTGTGTACGGAGGGTGATGGTGTGCCTTCCTGAAATGCGGGGAGGCATTGGAGGTAAAACAAATTTTAAAAAAATACAACTCTGGACAGTGGCGAGAGCACTTAACTCTTCTGCCAGGTATCTGTGAAGTAAGAGTGCCGATGTTACAGATGGGCTGGGAGGGGCAGGGGTTGAAGTAAAAATGATTACGTTTCACCCCAACCCATTTTTTTCTGAAAGGAAGCCACCAGAGGTTTCCTTTATGCCCTCTCAGCATAGGCTAGTAGCCGACAGACTCACTGGGGAGGGTGTGCGGGCGTCGGCTAACGACTTAAATAGTAAAAATCCATTTCCCTTTACTATTGGGAGCATTTTCAAGTAGACTAGCATCATTCTTAAGTTATAGGTAATCTTTTTCTTGCAATCAACACTTCCTTTTAGCTGAATATTTCAAGTAAATGAAGTTGCGTTTTTAATACTTGGTCATTTTTTTTCAGATCAGGTGGTAATTATGGCAAGGCAGATTTTTGATGCGTTACTGCTGATGTCACTTGTCTGGGCATATCAGTTAGGGCCTTGCAGAGCGAGACCTCCGTATATCTTGTTTGGTCGCTGAGAAGTAAGGAAAGTAATTGAGGAACCAACATATGATAGTACTAGTATGAGAGTGGACTACTGTGCTTTCCCCCCATACAAATCTATTGAAGTCTCCCACAAACTCGTCCTCCTTCACTACTCTGTTTGCATGAGAAACTGTATTTTCCTCCTATACAGGGCTAGAGGGAAACAATGGTGTGGCAATGTTGTCATAATTCTTACCTGAAAAGGCCATTATGGGCATGACCTTCCTGACATCGTGAGGGACGACCCCTTTGAGCTTTTATGTCTCTGTGCCTTTTCCCCACAATTAATATCCAGCCCTATAAATACAGTTCTGGTGTTCCTGTCTGAGTAAAAGGCAGGGAGATGGAGCTTTGCCATCTGATAAGCTGCTGTGTGAATTTTCAAATCTACCACAATTACTGACCGGGTTTGGCTTGCTACCTGTCCCAAACATTTCCTGGACCTCTTCACCTAGTTCATCTAGAAGGTGGCGACCACATCATATTTACTGTGCACAGTCTGCACACCTTCCACAAAAGTAGTCGCTTTTAGTACCATGAACTGCTTTATATTTTCCTTTTGTGAGTTCCCTACAGCTGCCCAGGCACGGTTGCTATGCTCTTGCTGCTGCTTGCAGTGCGCCAGATTTTACGCAGGTATTGCAAGCTGAGACCATCATTAAATATACTTTAATACCATTCCAAATTTGTGGCCGGTGTGGGCAATGCAGGGCCGCTAAAGTGGAGAGGATTTTGTTATAATTTAAAAAAAAAACAACATGAACTATGTGCTTACACGGACAGTCATATTAGATGTGTTTTTTTTTTTTATGAACATTTTTTTCCTCACACAACAGGTTGGAACCTGCATGTTCGAGGCATGTGGGCTGCTGAATTCATATCTGTGCATAGCTCGCCGCCTAGTGTTGGGTCCGGATGTTTGCACGTTGTTGTCCTGGAAGAGTCTTCGAAGTATCACGAGATAGGTGACTCCTCCACTGGACCACAGTGCGCATGGGCATCCTCTCCATCCTTAGATTGTTTTTTTCCGCCATTGGGTTCGGATGTGCTTATCTTAGCTCAAGTTAGGAAAATTTAGTTTAAGGCCAAAAGGCATTTAGTTTTCGTCTGTACTGTTCCGGCTCGGTATCGACTGCTTTCTTAGTTTAGAAACTTCTTCCAGTTCTTCGGATCCGTTTAATCCGAACATCGACCTTACATCGACGATGGGATCGAGGACCCCATTCAAACGGTGTCCTGTATGCCACGCCAAATACCCACACATCGACGTCCACCCGGTATGCAACAAATGTCTCTCGCCGGATCACGACGAATCGAAATGTATGGCCTGTGCCCGATTCCGATCCAAGAAGACTCTCCGGAATCGATGGGCAGCGAGATTAGAAGCGCAGCAATCGGCACCGGCCCCGGCCAACATCTTCAGCACCGAGGACGAAGATGTTGAGAGCGTGAAAGAAGTAAACTCCAGCCCCGCTTCCGAACACGATCCCCGATCGGAAGACGCCGATGGAGCGCTTTTTCACAGGGAAGAAGCCGTCGACGAGGTAGGAGACTACGAGGAGGCCTTTGGGGCCGAAGAAGATAGCTCTGGTGAAGAGCCAGGCCTACCCGTCGAAACGGAGGCCATCAAAGTGCGTCATTCTACGGCTCCGGTCAAGGGATCGCCTCCGGGCCTTACTCGAGATCAATCCCAAAGTTCTTCGGCCCCGCCTTCGGGCCCGGCCTCGAACATCCAGCACGAGCCATTATTACCAAAAAAGACTGGTTTCCCTTCAATGAAACCGAAACCAATCGTCGCACCAGTTCCACCGAAACCAAAAGTGAAACTGGCAGTGGTCGGCTCGAAGCCCTCGAAGACCTCCACTCCTTCGACGCCAGCACAGACCATCGGCTCCGAACGCACTAAGAGGGATTTCGGCGCCGAACTCGCTGCAGCAGATATCGGTACCGACCCGAAAAGGAAGGCCATCGGTCCCACAAAAGCGCCTCGGCCCCTGGCACCGAAGCAGTCGGCCCCGACCACCAAAGTCAAAATGGCCGCTTCATCTGAGTCCACTTCGAAGACAGCGACACGCGTCAAGTCATCGGCTCCGACGACCGCTGATACCTCTCCTCGGATCGATGACCCTGTGGCTCCGAAGCAGTCCACACCTACCTCTACGGAACCACTCGGCACCAAAGAACCTTCGGCGTTCTCGGTGCGACAAGTCGCGGCGTCGTTGCAACGCATTAGGGAACGGGCAGCCCTCCGGTCCACGTCGGGCCCCGACCCGAACAAGGCTCCAAAGGCACCCTCGGCACCAACCAACATCACTTTTGGTTTGCCGCCATCCACGGCGCCGAAGATGTTCGAGATCCGAACACGTGTCCGCCAGACAAAGTCCCCTTCTACTGGACACTCTCCTACTGAGCCTTCACAGTCACAATTCATCGACGCCGACACTGGCAGACTCATACTCCGAAAACGGAAGGTCATGCCAGAGCAGGCCTTGGACTCCTACAGAATCCCTCTGAAGCAGAAACTGCCAGCAGAGTCGGAACCAGTTCTGTACGAACGCTTGCACACCTCCTATCAGGATCCCCAGTCCTTTTCTCCTACGCCCTCCGACACGGACGCAATGGAGGATTACATAGGTGATGATACCACCTACCCTAGGGATATCGATCCTGAAGAGCAGCAGGACCCAGATCAAGCTTGGGATGACCCTACAGACCAGGGTGCCGCAACAGATACCCAGGACACGCAGCTTTACGGTGCAAAAACATCTCCCACAGAGGACACTGCTGCCTTCAATGCCCTCATAGAACGGGCTGCAGCCAATCATGGAGTACAACTCCACTCTGACACAGTTGAGGAAGACTTCTTAGTGGACACTTTCGCCTCCTCCGAGAGAACTGTAAAAACTTTGCCCATGGTGAAAGGTGTTCTCAAACCTGCAAAGGACATTTTCAAGGAAACAACCAGGGCACGGGTGCTAAACCCCAGAATTGAAAAAAAATACAAACCTGCGCCCGGGGACCCTATGTACATTGGAGGTCAGTTACCTCTGGACTCCATGGTGGTTGCTAACGCTCGCAAACGAGCCCACTCGCAAACAACAGGTGATGCTCCTCCCCCAGACAAGGAGTCCAAGGTGCTAGAGACCTCAGGCAAAAGAATTGCAGCTCAAGCAGCAAACCTCTGGCGCATTGCCAATACACAGGCCCTCCTGGCTCGCTATGATCGTTCACACTACGACACGCTAGAGTCACTACTCCAGCATCTGCCAGACGAATACAAAGAGGCAGCGGAGCTCCTCATCAGAGAGGGACCACTTCTTACCAACGCATCCATTAAGTGCGCACTAGATGCTGCCGACACAGCTGCAAGGGCAATTAACACCAGCGTCATGTTACGACGACACGCTTGGTTAAGAATCTCCGGATTCAAACCAGAGATTCAAAACAACGTCCTGAATCAGCCAGTCAACCCCGACTACTTATTCGGCCCAGAAGTTGACACCACCTTAGAAAAAATAAAGAAGGACACTGACACTGCGAAGTCAATGGGGGCTCTGCAAACGCAGACTTTTCGTAGTGGCTCCTTTCGTCGCCCCGGGAATAGGGGAGCAGCTAGAGGCCAGGGGTCACAGCAGCAATACACTAAAGGGGGCACACAGAGTACCTACAACCAACAAAGGTGGATATCGTGGCTCCAGCACCAAGGGCAGAGGACGCGGTTACGGCAACACCAGGTCCTCACCCAAGAACAAACAGTGACGCCCTCTCCCTTCCCCCCCGACCACATAACACCTGTCGGGGGGAGACTCCAGCGGTTCCTGTCCACGTGGAAAACCATCACCACGGACAGGTAGGTCAGGGATATTATCCAGCACGGTGACTGTCTCTAATTAACCTCCACTCCACCCACAATACCGCCAAAGCACCGTCCTATGTCCGCAGAGCACTTAGCATTATTGCAGCAGGAAGTGCTAAGTATGCTGCAAAAAGGTGCAATAGAGGTCGTGCCCGTCAACCAGCAGGGGACAGGGGTGTACTCTCTGTACTTCCTAATCCCAAAAAAGGACGGGTCGCTCAGACCTATACTAGACCTGAGACCCCTCAACCACTACATTCTGTCAGAGCATTTCCATATGCTCACCCTACAGCAGGTTCTCCCGCTGCTCAGCCAGGGAGACTTCCTAGCCACACTAGACCTCAAAGATGCGTACTTCCACATACCCATACACCCGTCACACAGGAAATATCTCAGGTTCACTATTCAGGGACAGCACTATCAATTCAAAGTCCTCCCCTTCGGCGTGACAACAGCACCCAGGGTTTTTACCAAGTGCCTAGCTACAGTGGCTGCACATCTACGGAGACAACACATTCATGTCTACCCTTACCTGGACGACTGGCTTGTTCAGGCAAAGTCAGCCCAGCAATGTGCCAGCCACATGTCCCTCACCATTCACCTTCTTCACAGTCTGGGATTCTCACTAAATTACCCAAAATCACATCTACAACCCGCACACGTACAGCAGTACCTGGGCGCGACCATAGACACTCTGGCAGCCACAGCTCAGCCAAATTTAGTGAGGATCAACAGCATGCAACTGCTGATCTCAAAGTTCAAACCTCAACACTCCCTTCCTGCGCGAGTGTTCATGCAGTTGATAGGCATGATGGCCTCCTGCATTTTCATAGTCCCGCACGCGAGACTACATATGCGCCCGCTTCAGGAGTGCTTGGCACGTCAATGGAATCAGGCTCACGGGCAATTAAAAGACCTAGTGTTGGTGAGCGGTCGGGCATACAACTCTCTGCATTGGTGGAATCCACAAAACCTTTGCAAGGGCCGACCATTCAAAGAGCCTATTCCACAAATAATACTGACAGCGGACGCCTCTCTCCAGGGATGGGGAGCTCATGTACTCAGTTACACAGTGCAGGGACTATGGACGACACAACAAAAGAAGATGCACATCAACGTTCTGGAA
Organism: Triturus cristatus; assembly: GCF_964204655.1. NCBI lineage: Eukaryota > Metazoa > Chordata > Amphibia > Caudata > Salamandridae > Triturus > Triturus cristatus. The sequence continues at coordinate 980,609,294 of NC_140579.1, read as the reverse complement.
CTGATGGCAATCTTCCTCGCCATGAAGGCATTCAAAGTACACTTGTGCAACAAAGTCGTGTTGATCCGGACGGACAACATGACTGCCATGTACTACATACAAAAGCAGGGAGGAACACACACTCCACAGTTGTCTCACCTGGCTCAGAGCATGTGGAAGTGGGCCATTCAGAGGAACATATTCCTCATGGCGGAACACCTCCCTGGCAAGGACAACCAGATGGCGGATCTGCTCAGCAGACACAGTCACCAGATGCACGAGTGGGAGCTACACCCATCAGTACTCCAACTGTAGTTCCAACAGTGGGGTCATCCAGAGATAGACCTATTCGCCACAAACGAAAACGCAAAATGCCAAAGCTTTGCCGTCAGGTTCCCACATCCGCAATCGCAGGGCAATGCGATATGGATGAACTGGTCCGGCAGATTAGCGTACGCTTTTCCCCCAGCGCCATTAATACCGCTGGTGGCACGCAAACTGCGACAGCACTCACTGACACTCATCCTAGTTGCTCCAACGTTGGTGCGCCAGCCATGGTACACCACCTTTCTGGAACTTTCCGTGGTGCTGCATCAAAGGCTGCGGATAAAACCTGCACTCTTAACGCAGAGCCATGGCAAAATTCAGCACCCAGATCCGCAACAGCTGAACCTGGCAATCTGGCTCCTGAAGTCTTAGAGTTTGGCTACCTAAACCTGCCACCTGACTGTATGGAGATCATCAAGGAGGCCAGGAGACCCACTACCAGAGCTTGCTATGCAGCTAAATGGAAGAGGTTTGTCATTTACTGCACCAACAATGACATTAACCCGCTCGACGCATCCATTCAAAACATAATCTGTTACCTCTTACACCTATACCGATGCAATCTAGCATACACCTCAATCCGTATCCATTTAACCGCAATAGCAGCCTATCTCCAAAACAGGCAGCACCTCTCTTTATTCAGAGTGCCTGCCATCAAAGCCTTCTTGGAAGGACTTAAACGAGTGATTCCCCCAAGGCACCCACCAGCACCGGTGTGGAACCTCAACTTGGTCCTCACCAGACTAATGTGTCCACCCTTCGAACCTCTCCACTCATGTGAGATTCAATTCCTCACCTGGAAAGTAGCTTTCCTAGTAGCAATCACTTCGTTAAGAAGAGTTAGTGAACTCCAGGCACTAACCATTCAAGAGCCATTCATACAGGTTCACGCAAACAGGGTCGTACTACGTACCAACCCCAAATTCATGCCTAAAGTAATATCGCAGTTCCACATGAATCAAACTATTGAACTGCCTGTTTTCTTTCAAAATCCACAAAATGTCGCTGAGAGAATGCTCCATACACTAGATGTAAAGAGGGCCCTCATGTACTATATAGACAGAACTAAGGACTTTAGGAAGACAAAACAACTTCTCGTTGCCTTTTCTCCACAACACAAGGGTAACGCCATTTCCAAAGCAGGTATAGCCAGATGGATCGTTAAATGTATTCAAATTTGCTATCAAAAAGCTAAACGCACACTAACGATTCCCCCACGAGCCCACTCAACACGAAAGTTAGGGGCGTCCATGGCTTTCCTGGGAAACATTCCTTTACAGGAAATATGAAGAGCAGCCACATGGTCCACTATACATACATTTACCAAACACTACTGTGTAGATGTACACTCAAAACAGCAGGCAGCTGTAGGACAGGCTGTTCTCAAAACTCTTTTTCAGACTGCTGCAGCTGGCACTGGTAGCCGCCGCTAATAGGGGGTACTGCTATGTATTCTATGCACAGATATGAATTCAGCAGCCCACATGCGTCGAACTGAATATGCTACTTACCAGTATGCATCTGTTCTTGGCATGTAGGGCTGCTGACATTCATATCGCCCGCCCTCCTCCCCGGCGCCTGTAGCAGCTGCAGCTCTCAGAATTACTGTATAGCATGGTCATCACTTACTGGATCTACTCCATCACTGCCACAATGGCGAAAAACAATCTTAAGGATGGAGAGGATGCCCATGCGCACTGTGGTCCAGGGGAGGAGTCACCTATCTCGTGATACTTCGAAGACTCTTCCAGGACAACAACGTGCAAACATCCGGACCCAACACTAGGCGGCGATCTATGCACAGATATGAATGTCAGCAGCCCTACATGCCAAGAACAGATGCATACTGGTAAGTAGCATATTCAATATCCTGTATCATGAGTGTTACAGAAAAACAGTGAAGCGTTTCCTTTTTTCACTTACCTCCAGTGAGATACTAGTGTACCGAGATTACATGCAAAGAGGCAGTCAGCGTGGCAAAATATTGAGGTAAAGCTGTCATGCGCCCACATTTCATTATGCTTTTGTGGATAAATGTGAGAAATTGGGTTATTGGTTGAGGGAAGTGACCCCTTTTTTAAGCAATAACCCCAATCCTCGTCAGGGTGACCCACAAAAAGTCACCTAATTATCTTGTGCTTAGTTAGCTCTCTGGTAATTTTCCACAAAAGCAGCCAGACCTAACTTACAGACAATATTTAAAGTATTTATGCGACACTCAAACAGTAATGAAGTCAAAAAATAACACCAGAATAATCCCAAACCAATCTAGAAAAATAGTGTACATTTTAAATAATAAAATGCTACGAGAATGACAAATCTAATCAGTACAACTGAAGATACAGAAAACAAGAAGCCGAAAGCTCCAACCTGGGCTGTGTGGTTTGCCAAAGTCAAAGGTTCAAGCTGACTGCAAAAGGAGCTACAGAGGAACTGAAAGAACCAAGGGCACCATCCATACGAAGAACCAATACCACTAGAAAGGCCCTTAGTGCTCATATCACCCAGAAAAAAAAAAACATTCAAATATATATACCCTCAGGTAAGCGTCAACAGAAGGGTTAGGACATGCTCCAATGAAAACTCAGTCAGACCATATGTCAAGGTGTGATACTTTTCAAAACTGGTGTCTAGGTACCTACACAAACTGCACATCAAAATGTATAGAAAATTTATCGGAAGTGATTCACGTAAGTGACCACCATGAGCTGGTTAGCTGTTGCTCACCAATTGACAGGAGAACCATGCACCATATACAACACAAATGTTGCTCAATGTGTATATCTGCTAATTTTTCATCAAACAAAAAGCCATCAGCCTCCTGTAGGTCCTCATAACAAAGAACATAAAATAATATCTTCATCAAGGAAACAATAAAAATGAATCACATATGGCATATCGCATATCTTTACTCTATGCCTGTGCTCATCTTTAAAATCAAAATAACATGCTTAGACCATTCTGCTGTGAACGTCCAACATGGTTCACTGTCACACAAACACAGGCAAATTCATTGGGGCATGAGGACCAATATTCACCCAATTGTGAACTGGACCTGCAAAAAGAAGTGGACCAACAACAAGAAGTGTACCGAAACACATGCAAAAACATTAAAATGGGGCCAAATTCATCTGAACCCCCTTCATTTTCTTAAAAAATTAATTTACTATATTACCATCCGGTAGGCCATACACCCAACCTCCCGATATTGTGTAGGTCTTCCAAGCATACATATCAAGGTTTAAATTTGCAAAACCACCTCCATTTTTAAGTATGGTGTAAGTGTCCGCCTCACACAACAGCTCAGGACATAAGTCAAATTCCTTGTAATTCCTTTTATTTACACACTCACACTGGTGCGCAGGTCGAGCCCCCCCAGGGGAGAAGCATCAGAACTCTAAATCATTCACCCTCGTAATAACTTGCGTCTATTCAAGTCTTACCTCCGGTGCTGGCAGACTGCATCAATAACCGCATAACCCCATCCGGCTCCAGGAGGCAAATAAAAAAGGTTCTGACAATGTACTACGTCATTTTGGCATGGCCAATAGACCGTCAGTTGTCTAAGCGCCATCTTTGGAGTAGGTCAAAACTACATAAAATAATGCTGTAACCTTACTTAGTGTAAGTCCAATGCACTGCAAACTACAGCTACATGCGAGTTTGTATATAACAAAGCTTGTGTTACAGTTACTAAACTTATTTTGAAACCATGTATGGCCATTGCTCAGAGTGACACTCTTGGATGCTACAGTGACTTTACACACATTACACCCCCCACATGGAAAATGACCAGATGGCAAATTAGAGACGTTCTCTTTTCCACTTCTCGAGCAGGTATGGACCAGTCTATTTTTTTAATTAGGGGCCCGTCGAAACGCAAAACAAGGTTGTGGCATCTTTATGTGACCCACTGGGCAATCTACCTGGTTGGACTGAGATGCAAAAGCTCTTGCCTCGCGCTGCGTCAAGTGGTGGTAGTTCCACTGATCAGGATCTGTATGGTGCTGCGTCATGTTGTGCTGTGCTGCATCTGTTCCAATGAAGCCACCGATCAGGAGCTGTGAAGTGCTGCAATACGAGTTCCTGAGTTGCATCACAATGTGTGGGTTCTAAGGAAACCCCTTACTGGGCCAGGAGGAGTATGCTCTGATGCCAGACAAGGGTATAGGACCTGGGGAACACCTCTTGGGGATTAGGACTCACTCTAGCAGAGGGCAGCAGCAAAGTGCAGGCAGGTTCAGTTGAGTCTGGGTAGCTGGGCAGATGCAGGACAGGTCATTCAAGCTTGTTATCTCCCTGTTGCTCAGAATAGGAGTCCAGTCAGCTAGCACTTGGAGTCGCTCTCGTGGTTCTGGGTTCAAGGAGCAGGTTCAGTCTTCCTTCCCCAGACAGAAGGGCAGTCCTTCATGCAGTAGGGTAGCAGAACAGTCCTCCTTCTGAGTCTTCAGTGGGTCCAGAAGTAATCTGAACATTTGGTCTGAGGGTCCAATATATATATATACCTTGTAGGAAGATCTTCTAGCCCCCTCCCACCACCCCCCCCCCCCCCCTAAATCTGGTTCTGTAATTTTTTTTCTCCTTGCCTTGGTTCCAGGACATCTGGAGTCACAAAAGGTTAGTGTGAAGTTTTTTTGTGTGTTCTGAGGCAGCTCCTTACAAGTGCAAGCGTGGTATGTGACCGCTCCCTCCCACACATCCTGCCAGCACCAGTCCCTCTTTGTAATACTGTCTTAAAGGGATGCACAAAGGCCAGCTGCCAAGTACACCTAGTCATGTGACCCAGGATACAGGCATCAAATGTCTAGGGCAAGAAAATGCTAACTTTCTAAAAGTTATTAGAGACCAAAGAGGACATTTCTACCTATTCCCAAACAAAAGTTATCACTTGTTAAATGTAATGTGGTAACCCAATGTTATTCTATGGAAAAGTAGTGAAAAACAAATGTACTAGTAGTGTTTAATTTACTGGCCCTAGATATATGGTATACCACTTTGCTGGGGACTTATAACTATATTAAATGTGCCAATGGGGTGTAAGACAATTTTACCATGTTTTATGGAGTGTGCCCAGAGCCCTAAAAGGCAACAAAAACGGGTTCAGAAAACTGGAGGGGTGAAGGCAAAAAGTTTAAGGGTGACTGTGCAGAGAGGGCCAAATACAACAGTAATCTCTTCCATGGCTGATTGGCTTCTCAATTTGGAGCAGCTGCATATATACCTCATCCAGTTATTCACCGGAGGAGCTTTGCCACACTTCTTTTACCTTCTCTTTCTTCTTGGGAAAGGGATGATGAGCTCTACCTACCTTAGTAATCTCTCCCCTGTCCTCCAGATTCACTGAGAAGAAGGTTAAGAGATGCTATGTAAGGCACCAACGGCCGTTGCGCAAGATGACCAATGGCATCGTATAAATACCTAAGAGATGAAAAAACAAACGGGTTTTAGAAAAAAACTCTAAAGAAAAGGCTAGCAAAATGTCTTAATAAAAAAGCATCTAACTAGAATACGGATGGCTGCAATAAGGGAATGAGTTGCAGCGGGCAAGGAACATGACTAAGACAGATCCTTAAATGCTGAGAAGCACGGAGGATCAGACTTTAAGAACAGGAACACAGAACTGATACTGCTTTCATGACCCAAGAAACATCTTCTATCTTGTATTTGCAAAACACATACAATCACATCCTACTTCCTGTTATTGAGGATCATGTTTTGCCCTTCAGCTGTTAGATGTCCCAAAACATTGTAGCTTCTTACCCATTTTTTTTTTATTGTTCAAAGAAATGTGGTCTCAAGAAATAGGAGTCTTGTCTACAGATAAATATACCTATTTTCCCAAAATGTAGTTGTCTTGTGTACTCTTAAGTTTGCAACCTTATGGTCTGTGTCTTTGGAAGTGTTTCTAAGAGGCACTTGGGATAAGCAGATCCTGCTGCCAAGCACTACTGATGCAAAAACAACAGTTGATGGACAGAATGCAAAACAATGTCAAACATTCACCCCAGTACAGATATCTGGGCCTAAATCCATTGTGTTTTTGCTCACCATGCCATTCCAGTTTGAATCCAGCCATATGCACATCAGTCTTGACCCTGTGCCCAATGGGAACAGTCCAGCCCGAACTGCCTGGCCTGGTCCTCCCTGGACTGCAACAAGCATCCTAGGACTGGTTTCGGGGTTTTACTTCTCATCAGCCAGGATAGCTTGACTCCAGTGGCATGGAGAGCATGTGAACCACGTCTTGGCATATCCGCCCCACTAAGGGTGACAAATGCAAAAACAGCAATTGACGGACAGAATGCACAACAATGTCATACATTCAACCCAGTACAGAGATCTGGGCCTAAATCCATTGTATTTTTGCTCACCATGCCATTCCAGTACGGTCTGGACTGTTCCCATGAGGCACAGGGTTAAGACTGATTTGCATATGGCTGGGTCCAAACTGGGGTGGCGTAGTGGGCAAAAGAACAATGGATTTAACCCAGATCTCTTGACTGGGGATGAATTTCTGAATCATTCAGCATTCCGTCCATCATTTGCTGCAGTTACACTTTTCACCCTAAAAAGTGGGATGGGTATGCCCAGACGTGGGTCACTTGCTCACTGTGCCACTCGATTTAAGCTTGCCTGGCTGATGATGGGTGACCTACCCTGAAACTGGTCCCAGGATGCTTGTTTCCGCTCCAGGCAAGACCTGGCTTGGCAGTTCGGTCCGGACTGTTCCCATGAGGCACAGGGTCAAGACTGATTTGCATATGGCTGGGTCCAAACTGCAGTGGCGTAGTGCGCAAAAGAATGATGGATTTAACCCAGATCTCTTGACTGGGGGTGAATGTCTGAATCAGTCAGCATTCCGTCCATCATTTGTTGCAGTTATCCCAAGAACGACTGGGCGGTGTCTGTGAAAACTCAAGGTATCCATCCTCGTACCAAAACTCAGATGCCCAAGGCCACCACGTGCCCCACCACCATTACAAGAAGAGGTAACGCCTTGTTGGATCACCAATATTAAGCAATGTCTTGCTTAGCTAACAAGTCCCAGCCTCACCCACCACTGTGTCCCTTGACTAATTCCTCGATGAGCGCCAGCAATCTTAGTTTGGGTGTTAAATATACGGGCCTCCACAGCAACTTAGTGGGAATGCATGAACCCCCTGTTAGCAGTATTGAATACTGCAAGACTGTAAAACGAAGTCCTCTGCCATCCAGTGGCTCTCAAGACAGTTAAGAGACTGAATCTTACTCCTTTTTAAGAGATACTCCTGTTTGTATCATAAGGGGGGCATCTTTACCTCCCTCCGCTGCTCTTCTTCCTGGTGACGTTTTTCCCTATTTGGTTGCAACTCCGGGAATAGGTAGGGGCATTTATCATCAGTTATCAGTAATTTCAGGAGATCCCCCTCTTCCTCAGCTGGCCTAACACTGTTTTGCCTCGAGTGAGCTGAATTTGGGAAGATTGACTAAATTTGCACTGTAAACCTCAATGGTGTGTCTCAACTGAAGGTCTTTCTTGAAATTAGGTTTATAGAGTTTGAATAACACACAGCACGATACAAAGGAATCCATGGTCCTTTCTCCCACACATCCCCCACCTTTATGAGCCCTTTGTGGTACCACGATCCAAAGCCAGGCAGACTAACTGACAGCCTTAACCACTTTCCTTGCAGAGAGGCGTTTCTTATGTTAATTTGCCCTCCCATCCAAATTAGCGAAAGACCTTAGACCAGCAGTCTAAAGCCGCTTTGGTACTAGATGAAAGTGATAAGGTTATCAACAAGCTATAAAGGAACAGTTAGCTGAGATGACCATTATTAAAATTGCATATCTGCCATACCCAGGCCACCATCATACTCGTACAGGGTGTGTGTGCGTGTGCGTGTGCGTGTGTGTGTGTGTGTGTGTGTGGGTTTGTGTTACTATCTTTGTGGGGACTTGAGTATGATAACACACTCACGCTGTGGGGACTTGATTGCACTGTGGGGACCTGAACCCAAGTCCCCACAAGGTAAAGTCTTCTAAATGATTGGAAATGACTTCAGAAACATCTGTGTCAATTTTTACAACTTTTTTAAAAAGTGCCTTGTGGGGACCTGTGTTTCACCATGTGTGTTTATTTTTTTGCTCAGCTCTGCCCCCATAGACAGGAGGTGGTACTGCAGCCTTAAACACACTTAACATATTAAACACACTTCAGTAATTGAATCCAATCTAGCACTAGAAGATAGGGCTTTTGAAGGAGCTTATCCATCACAAAACGGAATAACTGATTAGAATGGCTTTTTTAATTGTATGTAACTTTTGTTTCGAAGCAAAACGTTAATCAAATGAAGCGATTGACGTTGCACTTTTATTTTATTTGCTGGTTGTTTTCTTTGAAAAGCTAAGAAATGCACAATAGATTGAATGTTATTATTTTACATTTCCTACACATGACCGATTCCCTATTAAAGATCTCACATTACCTTATAGTTCAATTATTGATCATGACTAATGCATATCAACTAGGCCTTTACTTTTGTGCGCAATATAACTTGGTTTCTTATGGGTGCTCACAGTTAAGCTGAAAGTATATATGAGTACCTTTTCATTTGGATGTTATTTTGGTAAAAGTGGATACTCTATCGTGTAGAATTAAGGAGAACATTTCCTGCTAGAAATGTTCAATTTGTTATATGCAAAATGAAAATTTCACACATTTTATGCATTGTGAGTAGGGGTGGGCGAAATTTGCGAAAGTGACTTTCGCAAATTATCGCGAAAATCTTCAATTTCTCCACAAACACGCGGAAATATCGTGAAGATGCGAAAGTTTTTTTCCCGCCCGTTCGCGGTATTTTCTGCGTGGTCGCGGCTCGCCAACTTACCCATGCGGTTGCTCGCGGGCGCGGCCATCTTGTTTTCACTCTTCTCGCGGTGCATGATCGCGAGAATAAAGACATGGTCGCGCGACCAATGACATTACTGCGGGCGCGAACTGTCGCGAGACAGCGCAAATGGCTACCAACTATCCAACATCTCGTGGAGAACGCGACCGGATCGGGAAAACTTGTTGGCGAACGCGGGGATTCAGGTAAGGCGATCTCGCTCGCGAGAATGTATTATTTTACAGCGCGAGCAAGAAACAAATTATCGCTAAGCTGCGGAATGCGGAAATTTTGACATTTTCGCGCTCTCCGCAGAACGCGAAAATGTCAAATTATCGCAATTTCCGCGAGCGGAACGGAAATTTAGCCCAGGCCTAATTGTGAGTTTCACTAACTGAATTTCGCATGAGCCTAACAGGCCTAACATTTACGCAATGAATACAAAACTTTAAAAATAAACAATAAAACACTCTTTCTGAGTTTAAAATTGACACAATCTCAGGCAAATTGTGTTTGTGCACACTCTATTACAGCGCTACTGCGTTAAACACATATTGCAGAGATTTACTGACCAGCTGTAACAGTTTCTTTTCCTGGCATAGTGAAATTTGCCCAGGTCAGTAAAACGAGTAGCCGGTTAGATATGCAAAACCAACTGCAGGCACCATGCCTTCTACTTAAAATGCAACACTTTTTCCACAGTAAAAAACATAGCATTTCTTCAATCTATGAATGAGTGTTAGATATTTTTTCTAGCCGTTTATTTGTAATGGGATGAAAAACAGGTATGTATTACTCTGACACTGAAGGCACATCCGCCCGTCTTTAGAGGCCTGAATAAGATGATCAAAGATTAAATGGTGAGCGCATTCATGTCAATACAATTGAACAGGTTAAAGCTAACCCCCCTGCCCTCCTCCTGAGCCATTCTAAACAAAGTGGGCTCTGCCTTTTGTGGTAAAAGTTCTGAGTCAGACGGTTATAAGCCAAAACAAATCAACTGTATTGACGGGAATGAAGTTAAGGCCTTATTAAATAGTTGTTTCTTAAACCAGGAATGTCTGCAAAATCGAGTTGCTCTGTAATTGCACTTTAGTATTGTGTTGACATTAAGAGCTATGTGTTCCAAAAAGATTAATGCTATAGTGTTGTTTATATGCTGTGATTGCAAACTCTTCATGTCACGTATACTGGATGCAGCATATTTATTTAAGTCTCCATGAGGCACTTACGCCGAGAAGTTATGCCTAACCTTCTTTTCCAAAATTGTGTGATCCTTGGCAAGCAATTTTAACCCAATGTACCAAATTTGTTGCTACCTACACTTGATTAATTTCATTGCACACTGTGCAAAACCATATATATATATATATATTGCTTATTAGGGTATAACTGTGCTGCATAAAAAACATACCCATTTTTAACCATTATTGCAAGGGGCGCAAACTTGTATGAGTGCTAACAAGGCCGTCAGGGCATTGTTTTTAAAATGTTTTTAATTTCATATTTACAAAGTATAGTGTTTTTTGACTATCACTTGTAATGTGTTATGTGTAACTCAAATGAAAATCAGCACTGACAAAGCCAATATGTCTATTTTTTAATCTGGATTTTTGAATCCGGAGACCTCTCTGTAATGGCAATAAATCGGAAGGTAACATATTGAGTTGCATTGTGCCTTTCACAACCTACTGTGTGGTAGTACTATGTTTGGAAGAGTGTGAGTTTGTCAAGGGGGGTACATGGGTAGTGCTTTGATGTCATGCCTGAGAACAGTAGATGACCTATACTCATATTCCGTCATTAATCCTATGTGACAATTCATAGTGAAAAGGTATGGTCCCAGGATGTCTTGGCATTACATGCTGGTAAATGGATGGACTGAAAGTGTGTGAATCTGTATGGCCTATCAGTGGAGCGTTATGGCATTAGGAGAGAATGAAAGAGGATGCTCAAATTGTCACAGCAAGTGCAAAGTTGCGCAACCACAATGTGATGCAGAAAAGTGTGAGAAAAGACACCATTGTTCATGCGAACATGTGCAAACCAGCCTAACATCTGATGCAGAAGCCTGCACTAGAGACTTTTAGGAGATAGGTGAGCTCACAGAAACAGCAACACATTACAACCAGATGTGGTCTTGATCACTGTGATTAAGACCAGACCTGGACAAAACACAGAGTTTTCTTTTTGATTTGTCATAAAATATTTTTTAGGACTCCATATAGTGCAGCCGGTTTCTCCTTCTAGTGGGATTTCTATATATATTGTGCTGACCTTCAGCATTGGTTAGTGTTCCCAACCTTTCAGTTGTTGCCATGACTGTGGCTCTTGCAGTGTTCCCTAGATGTGCCCAAGCTTGTCCACGCTTCTGAAGAAGAACATTGGGTGCCCTGAATGGACTACACATAGGCCTACCTCCAGCATTTGCAAAGTTTCTGCCATGTGGACAATGCAGGCAAAGAGGAGAAACTGCTGAGTTAAGGCACTTTGTCCCTGTCTGTCAAAGCACTCATTGGCTGCCCGTGGGGCATTCAGCATGCTCAATTAGAACCACCTGTTGCTGCAAAAGTGCATAGAAGCTACCAACTCACCAGATCGGTATCTGAAGGAAGAGTCCATCACTTCATTGTCCAGGGAGACCCAGTAACTATCACCAAGACTCACCAGTCCAGATTAAGTGGACCTGCTGCAACCTCGGGGTCCTTTTCCTGTTGACGCTGTCTCTGTCTGAAGATAGCTGCCGCCATTGCCTCCAGGACACTGTCATGGAGACTGCACCAGCCCAACTTGAGCAGGGCAGCAGCATAACTTCACTACAACCATCAAGTCTCCAGTGAAAAAGGACTCTGTGCTGGATACCAATCTGAGGCCTACCACAGCCCAGAGAACAGGTGAGAGAAGGAACACTGCTATAGATTCAAAAAGACTGATATCTAAAGTAGGGAAGCACTACACCTGTACTGTTTTCTGTACATGAAGCACCCTAGTACATGAGAAGGGGAGAAAGGAGAAGAGTGGAGAAGCAGCTTCCTAGCTGCATAAAACTTACACCCAGATATTCCAACTTGGTCTGGAGTGCTGCCAGCACATCACCAAATAAGCTAATCCTATGTCCCATGCCTGAAAGAAATATTCATGTTTTCTGGATCTTGTTTTAAAGTGGTCACTAGTGGTTCTATTGGTAAGGCAAATAAAAGTGGAGACATAAGGTATCCTTGTGGAGTTCATGTATGAATCCCTTTCAGATTTCCACAGGGCAGGCATGGGTTACTGGGCCCAACTGTGGTGGTTGAGGCCTGCTAATCCTGGTGTCGGGGGACCCGACCTACTATGTGGATTCTGAGTAACTGGGACAAGCACTCTTTCTGCACCTGGCTCTCAGTGGTAGCTCTTGTCAAGCAGTCAAGTTTCCCTTGAGGGGGGGGGGGGGGGTTGCTACTGGTCAGTGAACAAAACTCACAACTCAAAGTGAAAACAGTGTGAACAATAAATCAATGTCCTGCCAAATACTTGAATTTATAGGAAAAAGTAGTATTTTATTTCTAACTATACACATGCAAAGGAATATGACATTCAGAGGCAACAACACAATTCCTCTTGGGGTCGTGGCTGTGATAGTTGTGAGGCAAATCCCTGTCCCACCTTCCTGTGTGTAACCAGTTCAGAGTTATTTCCCATTCATTGGTGGCTGAATCAGGTAATGCAAAGTATTAGTTCATAGTCAAGAGTTCTCCCTTCTGATTCCTCAGGATCTCAGTCAAAAGTATCTATGGCGCTGCAGCACCTTTAGCAGCAAGTCCCAAGGTGCCCAACAGGCCATTTCTTGTCTTAATTGCTCTTGCAGCACTGCAGAGTTCAGTGATGCAGCGAGTACCTCCGACTCGCACACATTGGTCCTTAACTACCCAGAGAAGTTGGGCTGATTTTGCCCTTCACTGCAGCACTCGGCAGCACAGGCACTCTGAGCAGAGTGGCCTGGCCAGAGGTCATCCCGATATCAGAGCGGCCCCTTGCTGTTGAGGGAGCACTAAGATGACTTGGTACAACAGGGATGAGGAATCCTTCCTTAGAGCTCTCGACTGGAGCCAGCAAGGATGCAACGTCCTCCATGGCATCTCCAGGAGTCCTCCAAGGTTCGCCGGGGGCAGCACCCTTGCAGCATGGATCAACCCACAAGTCGTAGCCTCAGTCTCTCCTTCGATGAAGTTGGTACCGGCAGCCCCTCCTGGTAAATTAGATTGCACTCTCTTCCAGCCTCAGCACCGGGGCCCAGACAGTCACAAGCCTTGGCACTCATGTAAATACTTTTTCCGGTGTCGCTCTCTGGCATATGGGGTCATCGCTGGGTGGCGGTGGAGATGTAACAAGAAACGCAAATTGCTCAACACAAGGCTCACTCTACGGTCGCCCTCTTCTGGCATACGAGGGTCACTGAAAACTGTCCCCCACTTGGACTATGGCCCGATTTGTGCACAGCTAAATCCTCACACCTCCACGGGAAGTCCTCATGGTAGGTCTCCCCACTGGACCTATCTCCCTCCAATGCTCTCCTCACAGAGCACAATAGTCTTTGCAAGCAGGCAGGCACTGGTGCTTCACACTCCAAGGCAGGTAGTCTTGGTTTCCCTTAGTGATGTTCTCTCACTCAGCATGGAGAATAGCAAGCCTTGGCCCCCAGTCCTGGTCACAGGCAGAAGTCTTGCATTGTTTCTCCTTCTCACAGAGCCCATGTGGCTGCTTGGCAGTTTTTGGGAACTCATCTTCCACGTCTTATAGTTTTTCCTGAGACCAAATGTAATTTAGGGTCTTTGACTTTGAAGTATTATACTGGAGTTCTGCTTCTTTTGAAATGGGCACTCCTCCATTTCATCTTCTTTCATAAAAGAGATCTGCCACAGCAGGCACAACTCTGAAGCTGAATGTCCATAACATTATTCATGTGAGTGACCAGAGTTTATACCTGGATGTCAGTCACAGTGATATGTGCATCAAGGGTTAATGCCAGACCACCCAGTTCCACTCTTTGTGATTCTCATCTCCTGAGTAACATTTAGTGCTATTTTCACAGTGCAAAATGCATCCTATGGACCATTTTAGACGCAAGAGTGCATATTGAGCTAAGAAAATAGCACTAAATGCTGGATTACGCCTCTCACATAATTATGACTAATTATGAGTAATTTTGTGGTAATTAGGCTGGGTTATGCCAGTTATGCTCACCCCTGTTTTAAATCAAGATGTATGTCATATTTTACTTTAATGGATGGCAGAAAAAAATATTTTTGCTTTTAAATTATTAATGCTTTTTTGTATATTTTTCATTATCGATGACTGATGGTGATCATTAATCTTTTTCATTTCTGTAATCAAAGCCTATCAGAGTGTCATGTAAACAACTGCTTTTATTTCTTTTTGGGTTGAAATTTATTTTATAAAGAATATATGTTGTTGCTAGGCTTGGGCTGCAACCCAAAATGAATAAAGGTAAATCTGATCTGAAAGAACAGTTGAGGCAGTATGACGGTACTCAAGATGCCGAATCCACTCTTACGCGCAGATTTATCAATATTTTACTGTGCCCTTGCATGGTCATGCTGGGCGATGCAAAATTCAAATTTACCAAGCCATGCAAGGCCACCCTGCGTGGCCCTGCATGGCTTGGTAAATCTAGTGTAACGCAAAGCAGCACAAGTTGTAAATTTGAAAAAAAAATGTAAATTTGATACTTGTATAGCGCACTACTCACCCGCAAGGGTCTCAAGGCGCTTGTACGAATACCGCTGTGGAACCCATCCTGGCTTTCCCTGTGAGGCGTCCACTCCTGGGCACCCCCAAGGTGGAGGCCAGGCATCCTTAGCGTTATGGGGGCCATTGTGGAGATTAAGCAAGCTATTGCCCAGAGTTGCAGAGTGGGACTCCATGATTGGAATAGGCACCGAGGCGAGAAATATCAGGTCCATGGAATTTTCTTTTCTTTTTTTTTTTTTGAGCCCAAGACCCGCCGAAGCAGGGAATTGAACCCTGGTCCCGGGCTAGACCTCTGCATCAGGGTCTGCCGCTCTAATCATTGAGCCACACTTCTCCAGTTGCTGCCTTGTGTTACACTGTGTGGTGGCAGCATTACATTAGTGGAGTGTGGATGTTCCCAAGCATCCACCAATGCATGCTGATGAATTCCCAGATTTTCCAAAACTGGTAGACCTAGGAATGCATCAGAATTGTACACCTTTCCACCAGAAGTGTAACAAGGAGAAATATCATTCTTGCTCCTCATTGTTTCCTCTTTCCAAATGTTCTGCAGCACAAGAAGGAACTGCATTTTAGGATTGTTTTTCGTGCAAGAAGGTGTCCTTTCCAGGTCAAAAACAATCCTGCCTGTAAAGTAGGAACCATGGTACAAGGGTGCCTACATTGGTAGTATGCGCCACTGAGTATGACAGTGCAAGAAGAGGACAGGAATGCACGATATCTTGAAAGATATGGCACATTCCTGCCCTCTCCCTTTCACGCAGTGCAGCACAACAAGGTGTCTTGCTCCGTTGTGTTGAATGAAAAAATGATAAATCTGCCCCCTACTGCAGATCCATAAATAGAGAGCGCTGGCACAGGCCTTGAACTCCAACGACATTGAAATGGATATGTCCCCAAATTTGAAGTAAATGCATAAAAAATAGGACTGGAGCAATATCGGTTGCTTTGGAACCTTAGTCAATGGAGAAATGGAAAAAAGGTCTTATGTCACCAACGGCTGAGTTTCCTTTATACCTAATGTATGTCACTTTCCACTGAGTCACAAGACTTTTTTTAGAGTGTCAAGTGCCCCAACTGATATTGGTGTCTCTGAACCGCTACAAAAATATTTTGAAATCCACTCTGGTGTCTGAGGAAGTACACTAAAGGAATCTACAGAGCAGTATCCATTAGAAACCTACTTTAGCTGGAGATGTTGATGCCAAATTTGTTTTTATGAAAGCCCTCTCATGGGGGATAATGATTCCCAAGATAAATATGTATCTACAACTCTTTTGGTGGAAATATTCACCTTTTTCCCAAAGCTGTTGAAATCCGAAAACTTTGCAAAGTCGTTATATTGTTATCTATGTATTTCCCCACCAACAGAAAAATGAATGTGCGCCACTAAATAATAGGCCGAGAAGAAACCCATAACCAATGCATACTTCAATTACAATTTTCTTTCAATAGTTGGGCTGAGGCAAGAGGAAAATACTATTAAAGGAGTGTGATTGAAGTCCTTATTGTAATGGTGTTAGAACTGTAAAAATGAATGGGACCTTCTGTTCAATCTGAAATCCGGGAGAACAGGGCTTCAGATGCCAAACCAGTGCATCAGACTGTTTCAGACTTTCAGCGCTCTTCTGGGTTATCGTCAGTCCCCCTAAGCTCAGGTTCTCCAATCCCTGGCGCAGCTTCTCACAAGCTCAGTAGCTCTTATCAAGAAGTCCCTTGTTACCTCAGATTCTTAAGAGACAGAACGTCTGCTTATTTGTCCAGCTTGTCAGCCTCTCTCTTAAGCGTTGGCATTTCCTTACTGTAAACATTGACATACTTCTGAGCTACACACCCATCTTATCACTGGGAGAACTCTTGGGACACTTCGACAGTATTTTACAGCCAGAAGTTTTAATGTACCCAATATTGGTCAGGGCATCAAGTAACATAAAAACATTTTCTGTTGCTTATCACATAAATAATTGCAGGATCTTTGCCGGATTAGTTGTAGCCTTCGCTTGTGCTACTCAGATCCTCCTCTTCAAATGCCTAGCCATAACATTTTTGTTGAAATGAAAAACAACATTTAGGGGCAGATTTGCAAGAAACTGACGCATCTCTGCGTTATAGCAGGGATGCGTCAGTTTACTTGCGTCACTCAAAAAAACCCTTGTGCCACCCTGGATGCGTCACATTTACAATGCAGCGCACCATGGCGCAAGGATTGAAAGGTGTGTCAATCATCTGTTGGCGTAAAGGTAACACATTGCTGGAGTTGTGTCGCAAGCTTGACACAACTGCAGCAATGCTCAGGAATGCCTATTCCTACTGTGCTGCGTCACTCCTTACGGCTGCTTCAAGCAAGAGTAAGGTTTTGATGCACTGGCGTCATAGAAGTTGCGCCGTGAAATCTTGTAGATTTCACTACATCACTTTTACGAGGCTTTCTTGCGTCTGAACGCCCACCCTGCATACACTATACCTGACGCAGGTATAGTGTGGTGCAGGGCTTTACAATGTGACGCATCTCCCTAGATGCGTCACATTGTAAATGTGGTGCAATGTATACGTCCCGTCACAACAGTGATGCAACAGCGAGGTAAAAATGTCGCAAGGGGCTTGTAAATCTGCCCCATAGTTTGTACTGTGTGCTTTACAGTACAGCCGTTTAATATTAGCTAGTGACTAAACGTGATTCCAGGGGACAGTAAGAATGTGTTATATTTTCTGCTTGGAGAAGGCCTGAAGTGATGCTCAACATGTCCAATAAGGAGCTCATCTGTCAGAGCAGCATTAGACAGAACTCCATGCTGAATTAATGAGCACAGTGTAAAGAGCATTGATCAGGGCCACCGAAGGAAAAGTACTGTGGAGGAAAGATTGATGCCAGGGTTCACCAAAATATGTGCCATAAAAAAGCAAAATAATGAAGCAACAACAAGGCATATTATGCAATTTAAGGCAAACTATGCAAATCGTTCTATGGCCTTATTATTTAACAATTTTTACACTTTAATTCACAATACAGTGTATATAGAAAATCCACTGTATACTCAGCAAATTCTTTTAAAAATAATGGGTTTTCCTGTATGTGTTACACGAACACCGTTTTATACATGCACACCATTTTATTAATGCTGGTCTTTCTACCTCTAAGATTAAAATAATCTTCGTAAAACATTTATGTTGCACACGGAAAACATACCTGCGAGAATATACATACCTGTGAAAAAATGTGCGCTTATTTTATTCTGAACATCCTGTTTGTGTTTAAAAATGTATCTTGAGTTTATCCTGTGCTCACGCCATACAGCCGCTGGATATACCTGTTTCCTATTTTCACCTGTTTCCTATTTATCTATAACATATTTAGGTCTTTTATTAGGAGGCACCATGACACTGAAGCCGTAAATCCTTTCACAGAGATGTGATAAAATAGATCGTATTTTAAAATCTGAGTACCCGTTTTTCTGTGTCATAATTTTTTATCGTAATCGGAGTGCACTCTTGAAATAACTAACAGATTCAAAAGTGCCTGTAAACTAATCACCGCTTTGAGAATAGTGCATGTGATATAATCTTGAATGCACTTCAGTAAAAAACCGAACTATTTCAAGTGTAAGAAGGAAAAAAAAATCACATTGCATTTGAGGAGCAATTTAAACTAACTCTACTATCCTCAGCCTGTAAATAAAGCCTCGCCCTCAGTCCACCAGCAAGGATGTTGAATGTATCTGGCTTGAGACAAGACACCAGCCACGTCATGCAGACACATCTATGCATAACAAAGGGCCCATTAGCACGTCAAAAGGCCCGAGTGCTGGAAGCCGGTGAAGTCACTTTACTTCCCAGATTGGGGGATGGGCCCTGCTTCCAAGAGCACACCTTTAAAGGAAGAAGGAGCTTCTGATGCCGCGGATCTGACACCCGGACAGCAGCAAGCGTGGGGCTCGGGCATCTAAAAAGAGGCTGTCTCTAATCTCAGACTCGAAATTTTAGCTACTTTACCAACAACAGTTGTAATCTTAAAGTGCATTGGACATTTAAATGTGCTGGTGTTTTTATTGTAATTCACAGAGAATTCCTTCTGTCCAGAGGTTTGTACTCAGTGAAAGTGAAAAACATCTCGATCTCTTCACAAGCTATATTACAGTGTTTTGGGGCTTTTTCTTAACATCCTCACATTGAAAGGTAATGCGCATTACAAATGGAGAGATGAGAAGAAGGGCAAAATGGCAGGACCGGGGCAAGAGAGGGAGAACGTCGAACTTTGAAGGATCTAAGAAATGAGTGTTTGGAATTTTGGGGAAGTTTAATATGAGGAATGAAAAAACATAGGACGTCGATCTCACAAGGAAGACGAGGGAGAAAATTAACAGATCTGAGGAAGGAAATTATGAAAGAGCTCAGGTGGAAATGGGATGAGGGAGAGAAATAGACAGGGGTCTGATATATGGAATGTGTGCAAAGGAAGAAATAACGAGAGTTAGTGTGATGAGAGAGGGGAGAGGGATGCCTTAAATCAACATTAGTAAACACTCAAGAAGTATAATGATTGAAGAGATTGAAGTGTCTACTGTTCACGCAGATGTGAGGAGAAAGTGCACTCAAGTAAGACTCATGCTCCCACAAATCCTGCCTACACTGGTCACATGGGGAATTATTAAGAAGAGCCATCACCAATCAATGAATTTCAGAGCTTTTCAGTTTGCATAAGATACAAATGTAATGCGTTGGGCACTTTATTGTTTATAATTTGTACAAGATAATAAGACAGCACTAGGACAGATAAGAGATGGGGAGCAGGGGCGTAGCTTACATTGGTACAGCAGGTGTAGTGCACCAGTGCCCAGAGGACTGAGGGGCACACTGAACCATGATTCGTTCTGAATTTCATAATTCAGACAGCAGTCAGTAGGTATATTTCCTCCTTTGCACCAGGGCCCATGACACAGTAGCTACTGTACTGATGGGGAGAAAGACAAAAAAAGGAGATGGGGACAGAGAAACAAAAAGAGAAAGAAAGTCAAAGATAAAGAGCGACTGACAAAGTCAGAGAAAGGAAGAGATGTGGAGCAGGAGAAAGAAAGACACAGGGAGAAAGTGAGAGACTATAGAGATAGAAAGACAGGAAGAGACAGACAGAAACAGTGATTGGGAGAGATAGAGGAGAGAAATGGTAAACAGCCATTACAACGAGGCTGTTACCACACAAGTTGTTACATCTCATGCGTAAAAACGCATGCGAAGTAATAACGACTAACATTACAACGCAAACCATTATATCGCATGCGCTTTTAAAACGCATGCAATGTAATGGTTATCCACATCGTTGTGAGAAAATTGGGTTGTTCCGTTTCCTCACGACGTGCACCGCCCCTCTGTCGACGCTGGAACCAGGAGAGAGGAACCACGAGGAGAGAGAGGTAAGGGGGATTGTGCTTGGGGTGGGGGTTAACATTTTAAGGGTTTAGGGTAGTGTCAAAGTAGTTTAGTAATGTTTGTGTAGTGTAGGGTTGGACGTAGGGGAGGGTCATGCTAGGGATAGTGTTTTAGGGTTTAGGGTAGTGGTGTGGTGTTTGTGTAGTGTAGAGTAGTGTTTTAGGGTTAAGGGTACTGTAGGGGGGGCATGCAGGATAGTGTTAAAGTGTAGGGACAGGACTGGGGGAAGGTGGAGGGTCGTGCTGGGGGTAGCGTGTTAGGGTTTAGGGTAGAGTTGTGGTGTTTGTGTAGTGTAGGGTAGTGTAGGGTAGTGTTTTAGGAATTAGTATAGTGTCGGGGGTTGTGCAGGGTAGTGTAGTGTTATTGTAGGGAGAGGACTGGGGGTCTGGGGAGGCTGGTACAGTGGAACTACATTAGGGATTAGGGTAGGGTAGGTTGGAGTCACTTACCTTGCAAACGTTTACCATGAGTATACCTTTACCACACATGCCTTGGCGTAGAAATGGCATGCGTGGTAAAGGTATGGTTGTGGTAAAATGTTGCATTGTAATGGTACTCGTTGTAATTGACATCGAGTAGTAATACCCGCTTTGTAAAGGCATGCATGGTATTTCTATGCGATGTAACGAGTGCTATTCGAGAGAAATGTTTGCGAAGAGAGAGAGAAAGATCTGGACAGACCTAGAAATACAGAAAACCCCTGGAGGAGAGTCCACAAAAATACAAGGATGCACTGAGAGAGACAGAGAAAAAAATAAAGGCGGACAGAGAAAGTCAGAACAAAAAAATAGAGAGAGGGTGTAGAAATCGAAATAAATATGTAGAGAAAAAACATTTGAGCTAGAGAAAAGCCATGAGATATGCTGGGAAAGGGAGGATGGATAAAGACAGCAAAAAGATAGGCAGAGATAATGACATGGAGAAACTAGGGAAGAGAAAAACTGAGAGAAAAAGAGCAAGAGAGACACAGAGCGAAGCAGCAAGGGAAGATAAAGACTGAGGAGTATAGGCAAATGCAGAGGGAGAATGGAAGTGAGATACAGGAAAAGGCAGAGTGGTGGAGTCAAGGAGAGAAAGAGCAGGAGAGACAGAAACACATGCAGACACACAGAGAAACAGGGGTGATAAAGTTATAAGGAAATATACAAAAATGACAGGAGGAAAGAGATATAAGAGGAGAGGGAAGACATGCACACTCTGAACTCAATCTGCATCACTTCAAATCCTATCTATCTATCTATCTATCTATCTATCTATCTATCTATCTATCTATACTTATGGCTATCCACTTTTTACCTCTGTCTCTGCCTCGCTATCTTTCTCACTGTTTGTGTCTTTCTCTGTGCCCCTGTCCCTCTGTAAGTTTCTCTTTTTAAATTCCCTCCTGCTGCCCCCAATCCTGTCTCCCTTAATCTAAGTCTGTTTGAATCACAATCCCTTCCAGCATCTGAGAGGACCCAAGTGAAACCTGGGCACAATCTGACCCCACATATTGTGGAAAGAATTGCATCCTAGGCACAATTGGAACCTCACATCTGCATGGACAGAAGTCTTACCACCAAGAGTGAGAAGTAAAGGTGAATTGAATCTCATAGTGTGCATTATTATTTAAAGAGAGAACACCCGGAACAATATCACATTTTACCACAATCAATATAGAGAGCTGTCATCTATGAATTTGGTAGATCTGTGGATGAAGTAATAAAGTTTCTCTTTTGGCGAAAACTGAAGGCTGGGTTGAAAACAGATAGGGTAATCTCAGGGAGGGGAAAATGGATGACCCAATCTCAGCTGGGGCATGATTTTCAAATTCAGCTTTTCTTTCAATAAACCATTGTAATCTAGATTTCTGGTTCACAACATTGAATTGAAGTTGATATGCACTGCAACTCTGTGAAAGTATTAAGAAGACGTTGAATGAGAGCTCAGGAATGGAAGAAGATGCCCCAGATAACAAAGCCATCTGGAAGCTTTATGATCAAACTGAATCACATCTGAATAGTGAAAACCTGTAGATATCGGTGAGAGACAAAATAATGAAATCTGAAGCAAAAGGAAAAATCTGCAGAGAAGAAAATGATGAAATTGAAGAATTACCACATGACTCCATGTTACCAGGAAACAACTACTTGAGTCAATGCCATTACATTATATCAAGTGATGAGAAGCAGGACTACAATTACTAACCCTGGGCGTAGCTCGCGAAGTAGCACTTCGCGAAGCTACGCAAAGTGCACTTCGCACTACGCGAGCTACGCGTAGCACTTTGCGAACTGCGTAGTACCTTGTTCGCACTGTGCCAGATGTCGTTTTCAATGATTGCACAGTGCGGACAAGCAACCGGCACTGTGCAATCATTGAAAATGGCATCTTGCACAGTGCGAGCTGTAGTTTTCTGCTGCTCGAGTAGATTTTTACTCGAGAGGCAGCTTTCTCAACGCGAACTGGTAATTTCTCATCGCGAGCGGTCGCGAGCATACGTGACCACTCGCATTGAGAAGCCTGACCTCCTCGCGTTGGGAATCTCGCCGGGAGGTTTATTTTCCATGCTCGCGATCACCAACTAGATGTTGCTGATCGCGAACAAGGAAAAAGTCTCGCCGGGATGTCATTTTGCTTGCTCGCGGTCACCAACTTGACGCTGAGGACCGGAAGCAAGCAAAAAATGACCGCAGCACTACGCAACACTACGCTACGTGTGTTCGCACTCTGCTACGTGCAGTTCGCGTAGTGCAAAGTAGCGCGAACTTCGCAAACTACGCGAGCGTAGCGTAGTGCTGTGCCCAGGCTTAACAATTACCAGAATACAGTGATTTTGTTTTTTCATTAGAAGGTACAGGACTGGAAAATAGATTTCTTGGTGGCATGACAATGTTAATTAAATCTAGTAACCATATGAGGAATGAGGACGAGTAAGAGAAATTAAGGGGATGAAATGGAGAGATATCTGGGAGAAAGGTATAGGCACTGTAAAGAAGTTATTACGCTGGGGTAACTCAATGGTCTCTCTTTGCCAGGACTCAAGTTTTTAGGTCTGAGCCTCACGTTCAAAAATCATTGTAATCAGATGCATTAATCCAGTTTGGTAAATTGAATAAAGATTAAACTTTAAAAAATGCAATGATTTGCTAACCTAAACTGTGAACTGGATGGGTGTCTCAGCATAAAGTCATCCGGTAAGCAAAGCTTATTCACCTCAGTGACTGCTGCACTTTATTGAAAGGCATGCACATTAAAAACAATGTCCCCTTAAAGAAGGGCAACATTTTGCATCTTCCCCATCCTCTTTATTGCAACCACAGATACAGGAGACTGCAGGATATTACTTTGCCATTGACCAGTCCTAGGCGACAGTCGAGAAACACAATGGCCACTTTCTGGCAAGTTGCTTGGTTGGTATTTTCCCCTGCCAGGATGCCCACCTTGGGACTTTTTCTTTTGGAGAATCTTTGTTGCATTCCCCGTCTAAAACCATTTACCACAGACATAAGTAGCATGAAGAACATTTCCATTTAATGCTGCTTTCGTAAAATAAAATAAAAACCATGCCAACTGGTGAGATTTAAAAAATGTTAAGTTGCCCAAAAAAGGGTTTGTTGCTTCCAATTTGACACCTGCAGCATAAGCTATGGACCCATCCATACAATTACTTTGGTTTTCAGAGATGATGAATGCAGATTTCACAAAGGTCTAGTAGATGAACAAGGAGTTTAGATATAGAAATAAGAATCACTTATATCAGTACCATACATCCACTCCTATACCCCAATGACCTCCATCTCCATGCAGATATGATTCCCATGCATTCCAAATCCCAAAGGGAGTCATGTGACTGTCAAGGAAGGGTCTAAAAGTTTACCAAACAAAATGTCAAACATGGCCCAACTATCGTTATCATTAGCTCTAAACAACCACAGTGTTCATAAAATCTAAACACAATGTTTATAAAAATGAATTGAGAGTAGCACATGTACCTGCTTTGTGTATTACTTTCAGAAGCGCATGCTGCTAATCACTGGCTAAGCATTGGCACACCCTTTTATCTTGTTGCCGGTTATGTGAATACGATCCCAAGGAAGCAGAACCCAACTTGTGAAAGATTTCAAATGAAGTCCAAGCAGGCAATATAGGAGGGCCTGTCTGACAGAATTATAGTTTTGTCTGGAACAGAAGCTTATTTCATGCTTTCACACTTGATCTGAGCATAATCTAAGGGCACCATAAGCATGGCCCTGGGAAATGGGACCGCCTGCAATGCATGCAGCGGTCCCGCAGATACAATTAGGATGCGCCCGCCACACTGGCAGGCGCATCCCACATTTTTAACATTGCGGTGGGCGGTGCAGAAAGCACCCCCCGCCGCAATGCCAAAAATGCAAGTTGTGCATTTGCATGAACAACGTGACAGGCACAGCGCTGTGCCTGCCACGTTGTACATGCAAATGCAGGGGGCGGGGGTACCATAGGAACCCCCATGTGCACCCCCCACCCCACAAAATTACCTGGGGGCCCACTACGGGCCCCCAATGTGAAAGACTGCATGCCTTTCCATGGCGGCAACGGCAAATCCCCGCATGCATCCTGATATGGATGGCGGTGTCTAACAGACACCGCCACCATATCAACAGCTTTTCCGCCCGGTAGGCAATCGGGCGGATTGCCTACCGGCGGAAAACCGGCGGACGGTCTTTCCGTTTGCCGGGGTCCCCCCCGCCATAGTAATATGGCGGGGGGAATTGGCCGGCGGGCGGGAGAAAATGTCGGGCGGATCGCCACCGCCATGCGGGCGGTGGCGATCCGCCCGACATACTAATGGGCCTCTAAGTGAGGTGTTGATACCAAGATGGTGAAGGAATCGCTCCTTAGACAAAGATTTGAGAAGAAGCTTGAAAGATTTCCAGATTCTTATGAAAGTCTGACAGTTTTGTTTATTAAAACTGGTTGAAAATGGGGAGATCCTTCAGAGCTAATTTAATCCAGAATAAAGAGTAGTATTTTACCTTTAAATATGAGAGATTGTGTCTTGTTTGCCAAGATAGTGAGGTTGACGATGAAGGATGTCACCTGGTGAGGGGAACCAGAGGCATGCTAAGGTGTTGACACTTCCAAAGCCAATATTTTTAACAGCTGTATATTTGCAAACCTAGGCCCTCTCAAGTACTGCAAGACAGCTGACATTACCTTGGTGAATCCCTGCAGATCTGATCTCAGGTTGAGGGTTGTGTTGAGTGCTAATAGCAGACCCTCTCCTGTGAAAAAGTAATGGCACTTCTTGTGGTACAGGTATTGCAGCACACTCCCATAAAAATATTAAAGGTAGTGATTTAAAATAAAAAACCCAAGGCCTAATGTTAAAATAAAGAACAGTATTTAATTATGTAAAGAGTTTAAAAATATAGTTATATTTAATTTATTATTTAAAAAAATCTAAAACAAATAGATAATTATTAATGTTTTATTGCATTGATCTTTTTGTAAATATAAAAATTATTCTAGCATTAGTATTTATTACAAAAATAATCAAATTACTGTTAATTCTATACGCCACTTCTAATACTTTTAAATACTTAATACAAATATATATTTTTACTTTAGATGAGAATTTCTTTCCAGTTAACCGTCAGCTAAATTATTTTATTTTAAATGGTATACAGTCAAAATAACCATTTTAAAAAAAAATTCATTTAGTAATGCAGTATTTTTTTTGTCACTCTACATTTACAATAAAGTTATTTCAAAGTTTAATAAAGTTTTAAATCTTTCCATACGCTTTACCATTGAGAGTTTTCTGCCCTTGTAGTGGAGATCCTTGACAAGGTGTGGAAAGTAACATGTTTTAACTTCAAGCTCATAAATTAGGCTCCTGCCCCTAAATTCAGGGGGTGGGGACATGTAAGGATAAACTTTTCAGTAACTTTACACTTGTAAATGGTGAGCAGTCTGAAGTGGTAAAGTTGCTCAAAAGTGTAACTTACACTTGTAGATATACTTATATGTAGGTTTACATTTGTGAGTACAACTCATATGTTTGTGAACTGTAGTCCTACTTTATGTTCTACGAATGCAGTTTGTGAATCAACCCCTGTATCTTTGGGAACTTGAACATGACTATTGTAACAAAAAGAGTCTGCAGGGACTTCTTTTGTATAAGTAAAACTACACACTAACTCTGGGGAGACCTGAGCAGCATTGTAATCACATACTATCTTTAGACTTCATAATCTTTACACACCATCTTTGTTTGAGTTGAATATCCATATAATTCACACATTATCTCCGTGACCACTTAAACCCCAGTCGGTCGATTTTTCCTCTTTTTATGTGTGCTGCATTCTTTAGCACACATAGGATGAGGAAAATGACTCAAAGTATTGTTTTTGTGCAGGAAGGTGCCCCTTCCTCCACAAAAACAATCCAGATTACAACACAGGTACCTTTGCACCATGGGTCAAGAGTGCCTGCATTGGTGCTAGGCAGCACATTGTGAGCCAGCACTGGGAAAAGGCAGGAATGCGCCATATTATGTCAAATGCAACGCTTTCCTGCTCTTTCCCTTTCATCCGGCGCAGCACGATGACTTGCTACACTGCATAACTTTTTGATAAATAGGCCCCTATGTTGGTAGGACTGGAATATCACTATAATCACATGTTATGCAGATTCTTGAACATGCCCATGGTCACACAGTATTTCTGTGGAGACTTCATTATCGTCACACACTAACTATGCAGGGACTTGAAAATGTTTATCTTCACACCATCTCTGAGAGGTCTTGCACATTCCAATAACCATACACTATTGTTGTGAAGATTAGAACACCTCAGATACTACACATTTTTCTTGTGGGGAATTGAACATCCCAATACCCACACTCTATCGCTGTGGAGAATTGACCATCACTATAATCACACACTATCTCTGTGGGACTAGCATATAATTCTCATTTCACACTGTGTTAAGTTATGCAGATATGTAAAGTGCACTATCACCAGAGAGGGTATACTGGCTGTCACTTTATGGACTTGATCATGATAGTCTCCACAAAGTATGTTGGTAGAGACTTGATCACAACTTTAATCACATACTACGTGAAGGCCTAAGCATGCCTATATTCACATACCAACTCTGTGGGACTTGAATATCAGTATTTTTATGCATTTCCACTGTAAGGACGTGACCATGATAATCTTCACACACTGAATCGGTAGTAACTGGAACATCACAATTATCACACAGAAAGAGAGTTATTGAACATGCCCATTATCACACGCTATCTTTGTGGGGACTTGACCATCATCATCTGCATACACTAGCAGTCTAGAGACTTGAACATTATCTCCATACACTATCTTTGTGAGTACTTGAACAGGCTTACCTTCACACACTATCTCTGCGAGATCTTGAATATCATTTTATTTTCATATTAAGTTGTGCTATTTATGCAAATTTGAAGAGCACACTATCACCTGGGAGGGTATCATGTCTATCACTGTATGGACTTGACCATGAGACTTTTTACACACAATGTCAGTAGAAACCTGAGGCCACCTATAATAACACACTATGCTCCAGCTTAAATGCCTATGATCACACAATATATTTGTGGGGACTTGAATATCATTATCTTTTAAACACCACGTTATGTTGTGCAGATTTGTAGGGTGCCCTATCATCCAGAGGGTATTCTCGCTACCACTATATGGACTTGACCATAATAGTTTCAACACAGCATATCAGTAGAGACTTGAAACCTTGCTGACAGGTTCTATTTGTTTTCCTCAGCGTGTTTTTTTATTGAAACTAATGAAATTGCACATGACTGTACTGTATTACTCTGCCTCACTTCTGAGAACTTATGCTGCTTTTATCAAATTGAACATTGCCACTTTGCACAAATATTTTAAACTTTGATTGTTGATATGCTATTTTTCGTGCGGTGGCCATTTTCAGGGTGCCACACGCTTTTCCTGGTCAGCGCACTAGTCTTTGCACGCCGCACTGTCTCATTCTCTATTTAAATGAGCAGTAAGCGGACGAACCGGCGGCGCGCCAAAGGCGCGCCAAAGGCAAGCCCATCTGCGCCCGTCCGCGCCCTTCCGCGCCCTTCCGGGACCAGAGGCCATGAACCCTGGCCAATTATTACCTAATTTGGCTGCTTCATTGAGGTATTCACCCGAACAGCTACTGAAATATAGCCCATGCATAGATTTAAATTGTAACATTAGCTCTGTTTTAAACAATGTTTTCTGCTGTCCTTGTTGCAATTTCTCGTTTTGCTCGGCACTCCCCAAAGATAAGAGCTACGAAACTTTGACTAGTTCCCCCTCCCCCCTTCTTTAAGAAAGACTGTTTTGTTGTCAGGTAAGAATGCTGTTAGTAAAGTTTTTACATTCTGGAACGTGAATTGTCGTTCACTGCCCAAACATAAGATGGATATATTTGACCTCTTAAATAGTGAACATCCTGATGCAATCTTTCTTACTGAAACCTGGTTACATTCCAGTTCAGGTCCTGATGTTGTCTTGGCTTTACCATCTAATTATACCATAGCCAGAAGGGACAGGGTCAGCGGAAAGGGTGGAGGAATTGCTATAATTTATGATAAATCTTATCAATGTAAATTGGAAGATGTAGCTATTTCAAATTCTGAGGCAGCTTTATTTAAAATTACATTGACACCGCAAATTACTTTTTCAGGTACTCTTGTTTATCGCCCCCCTGGACCCTCTAACTTCTGGGCTTTGTTACTGCCAGAGCTAGTTGCGCCATACCTTCTCAAAGCGTCAAATTTCACCGTACTGGGGGATTTCAACTTGCATCTTGAAAACTTGGATTGTATGATTAGCAGTACACTGAATGCGGACCTTGTAGCTTTAAATCTTTTACTTGGTAATAGCGTCCCCATGCATGTGGCCGGGCATTTGTTGGATCCTAATTTGACTTGCCTTCACTGTGATCCTGCTCTCCCTTTATGCTGGTCTGATCATTTTGCTACCAAATTTCAGTGCACTTTTTCACTGACTCCAATCACAGCTTCTGCAAGTAGTCCTCAAAGTATTCGGAATTGGAGTAAATTGGACCTTGAATTCTTTAATAGGACTCTTACTGATAACGTCCCTACTATTGAACAAACATCAACTGACTCATCTAGTATGATACATGAATGGATTTCGGATACAGTTGAATGTTGTCTTCCATTAAATACAAAAAAGAAATATAACCATCGTCCCCCTGCTCCCTGGTTTATGGAACAATTAAGAGTTGAGAAAACCAAATTTAAAACTCTGGAAAGGATCTGGAGGAGGAATTACTCACAGGACTCTAAATCCAACCATAAGTTAGTCTTAAAACAGTATCAAGCCCTTTGTAAATTAGCCAGAAAGTAATATGTATCCTCCACTATCTCCAATGCCCAGAACTGTTCACGTATTCTGTTTAGCATGGTAAAAAAACTTGCTGGTTTGGACACACAGTCAATGCCACCTATCCTTAATGAACAACAGTGCGATAACCTCGCAATTTATTTTGTGAACACAGTTGAACAAATATACTCTGCATTACAAACTACTCAGACAGTGGCATCTGGTATGTCATCTCCCATGATTGAGTCTGACCATGGAGCGAGTTATTCCATGAAACTTGAAACCTGGACATTATTTGATTTTAATTCTTTAAAAGAAATCCTAAATAGTATTAAATCTGGCTCTCCTCGTGATCTCATCCCTGCTTCTGTGCTGCAGCAGTTGGATTCATCCTCTTTGATGCTCATTATGCAGTTACTAAATGCCTCTATCCAAGAAGCCGTTGTCCCCTCAGATTGGAAGCATGTGATGGTCCTTCCTCTCTTGAAAAAGGCCAATGCGGATCCTTCCCAGCTGTCTAATTTTAGGCCTATTTCCTTGCTTCCCACTTATTCCAAAATTTTGGAAAAACATATTAATCAGCAACTTATTTGTTTTGTGGATTCAACTAGCCTTTTACATCCCTCTCAGTCCGGTTTCAGGGCAGGTTTTTCTACTGAGACAACTCTGCTTGGAGTATCAGAGGTGCTACGACAGCGACTGGATGCTGGCTATACTGTAGCTCTTATATTGCTCGATTTGAGCACTGCATTTGATACGGTGTCCCACACCGTGTTATTAAACTCCTTTCAATCCTTTGGTATTACTGGCACAGCACTTGGCTGGCTCGCGTCTCTTCTTGTCAAGCGGACATTTCAAGTTTTTTCATCCAGAGCCACCTCTAAAATGTACCCCTCTTCCTATGGGGTGCCTCAGAGCTCTATTTTGAGTCCCCTTTTATTTAATTTGTACATCAAACCCCTGGCAATGATGATAGAGGAATCAGGGTTGTGCCTGTTCTCTTATGCTGACGACACCCAGATCATCTTTTCCCTTTCCACAGGACAGTTGTGCGGACCTTCAGTGCTTCAGACTGGTCTAAGAAACATTGCATCATGGATGCAAGGTAATCTTCTTAAGCTTAACGGCGAAAAGACCGAGGTCCTCATCTTGGGGAAAAATAAAAATCTCTGGGGCCCTCAGCATTGGCCATGTGAAATGGGCGCTTTCCCTCAGCCCTCTGCCTATGTCCGCAATTTGGGAGTCTTGATTGACGATAATCTATCTATGAAGCAGCAGGCTGTAAATGTAGCTGCCACTTGTTTTACCATCTTAAAATGGTTGGAAAAAATCATTTGGATGCTTACGGTTTCCGCCCAGAAAACCGTAGTCCAGGCGCTTGTGACCTCGAGAATGGACTATGGAAACATCCTCTATCTGGGTTCTAATAAGGATGTTATACGGAAACTACAAGTGGTCCAAAACTCTGCTGCTAGGTTGTTATGCCGGCTTCCCAAACACTCTTCAACTTCCAGTGCTCTGCATAAACTTCATTGGCTTAAGGTTGAAAACCGTGTGAAGTTTAAAGCCATGAGTTATATGCACAAAATTAAAATTGGTTCTTCTCCAAAATACTTACAAACTTTGGTTCACCCTTACCTGCCTACTCGTGTGCTTCGCTCAGCCACTCAGGGTAAATTTGTGGTGCCTAGTGTCAAACTTAAAAGAATGGGTGGTCGTTCCTTTGCCTATCTAGGTCCAGTGCTCTGGAACTCTCTCCCCACTGTCATTCGCAATGAAACCTCATTTCCGAGCTTTCGTAAACTTTTAAAACCATGGCTATTTAATCAATAATTTTAATTCTTTGATTCTATCTTACTGCTTTTGGTCCTCTGCCAGGTTTAGCGCTGGGAAACCCTAGTTTGGGTAGCTGTGCGCTCTACAAAATTTACCTAACATAACATCACATACTATGCGAAGGTTTAAACATGCCTATAATCATATTCTATCCCTGTGGGGACTTGAATATCATTATCTTTACACATTAACATTATATAGACTTAACTTTGATAATCTCTAAGCTCTCTGTTGGTGGGGACTGGACCATGTTATGCAGATTTTTAACATGCCTATGGTCACACACTATCTCTTTGAAGACTTCAACATCATTATCTTCACTCACTATCTGTGTGCTGACTTGAACATTATCGTCACACAGGGAAGAGGTGTTGCGCAGCGGCCAGGGCAACTGACGCCAGACGCTGGGGATCATGGTTCGATTCTCGGCACCAGCGGCAGGTTAGCCCAGCACCATGTGACTCTGGGCAATAGCTCGCTTAATCTTCCCGACGGCCTCCAGCGCCAGGATGCCTATGGGTAGCTGTGCGCTTCACAAATACTAGATTTACATTTTACACTATCTATGTAGGGATTTGAACATGTTTATTTTTACGCACCATCTCTGTGAGAGTGGTGAGTTATAGTCCATTCAATGTGGCAAGTGAGTTGACAAGGCTGTGTAGGTAGGTGCATGAATTCTAGAAATGTGAAGGTGTTGCATAAGTATAAATGTGAGTTATAACTATGACATAGTAATTTGAAAGTGGTGCGCAAATTATAAATTGAAGTTATAACTCTAACTTTAGAATTTCTAATGTTTGTGTAGTTTGTTTGGTTTGTGTACAAAGAAGAAATAAAGTTTTCCTAACTATATCTTATCCTTAACCTTAGTTTATTTCATGTGATTTCAATGGTTTTTAAAATTGTAATAAAATGTTGTTTAAAAATGCATAGTTTACTGTTGTCAAGTGGAGTTTTATTAAATGGAGTGTGGTACAAAACAGTGGAGGATAGTGTTGTAATGTATACTGTCATACAGCATAGTGTCCTAGATTGGAGTTGAGTAGAGTGGCATGAGGTTCACTCGAGTGGCGTAGAGCGGAGTGGCGTAGAGCGGAGTGGCGTAGAGCGGAGTGGCATAGAGCGGAGTGGCATAGAGCGGAGTGACGTAGAGTGGAGTGGCAAACAGTGAACTGGGATAGGACAGAGTGGC
Source organism: Triturus cristatus (assembly GCF_964204655.1). Lineage (NCBI taxonomy): Eukaryota > Metazoa > Chordata > Amphibia > Caudata > Salamandridae > Triturus > Triturus cristatus. The sequence continues at coordinate 980,576,550 of NC_140579.1, read as the reverse complement.
ATAGAGCGGAGTGGCAAACAGTGAAGTGGGATAGAGTAGAGTGGTGTACAGCAGAGTGGCATACAGTGGAGTGATGTACAAAGCAACAGCATATGGTAGAGTGGCATACAGTGGAGTGGTGTATGATGGAGTGGTATAGGGTGGGATAGCATACAGTGGAGAGTGGTACAGTGGAGTTGCATACAGTGGAATAGTGTAGAGTGGGTTTGTGTACAGTGTAATGGCACACAGTGGGGTGCTATAGATTGGAGTGTTGTACAGTGTAATGGCATACATTGGAATAGCGTAAACTGGAATTCCATACAGTGCAGTAGCATGCAGTGAAGTATGGTTGAGTAGACCTGCATACAGTGCAGTGGCATAGACTGGAATAGCGTAGAGTAGAGTGGCATAGAGTGGCAGGGCGTACAGTGAAGTAGTGTAGATTGGACTTGCATGGAGGGTGGTGAGGTACGGTGTAGTGGCATAAAGTTGAGTAGCATAAAGTGGCGAGCAGCAGAGTGGCGTACAGCGGAATAGCATACACTGGAGTGGGGAAGAGCGGAATAGCGTAGAGTACAGTTGAGTACAGTGGAGTAGCATAGAGTGGAGTGCCGTACAATGGAGTAGTGTTGAGTTTAGTGGCATTAAGTCCAGTGATGTACAGTGGAGTGGCATGTAGTGGAGTAGCATAGCTTACAGGGTCATACATTGGAATAGCTTAGACTGTAAAAGCGTAGAGTGTAGTGACATACAATGAGGTGGCATACAATGTAGTGTTGTACAGTGTAGCAGGGTACAATGGATTGTAACAGAGTGAAGTGTGGTATACTGCTGTTGATTATAGTAGAGTGCTGTTGAGTGGAGTGGCATCTAGTGGATTAGCGTAGAGTGTAGTGATGTACCATGAAGTAGCACAGAGTGTAGTGGCACAGAGTAGCATAGAGTGTAATGTCAGAGTGGAGTAGCATACAAGGGAATATCATACAGTGGGGAGTTGTACAGTGGAGGGATATACAGTAAAGTGACATAGACTGGAGTATAATAAAATAGAGTGGTGTATAGTATAATATCATAAAGTAGAGTGGTGTAGCATAGAGTGGCCTAAAGTGGAGTGAGGTGGAGTACAGAGGAGTGGCATCCAGTAGATTAGCGTACAGTGCAGTGGTGTATAACGGACTGACGTAAAGTGGAATGGTGGAGAGAGGAATAGCATAGAGTGGAGTGGTGTAAAGTGAGATGTCAGAGTGGAGTGTGTTAATTGAAACAGACGTAGCATGAATGTGTGTGAATGAATGTAAATGTCATTTGGCAGGAATATACATTATGATGTTCATTTTTGGTTGTGGCCTAGAGTGGAGTGAGATGGAGTACAGGAGTGGTGTATAGTGGAATAGCTTACAGTGTAGTTGTGTATAATGGACTGACAAAGTGGAATGGTGTAGTATTTGTAAATAGTGTAAGTAATGCTAAACTTATAACTTTAAAAAAATATACTTATATATTGTGCCTCGTTATACCATGGTATGTTCATGGTATACATGGGGCTTTGAAGTGAATATGTGATTTGCTAATTGCTCTGCTTACCAAAGGTAAAAGGCAGTCATGTAGCTTTTATCATAATTTTGCTGGTTTCTGGTCTATGTTTCGCTGCATTTTGGTTTAGGGTGTTACTTATAGGTTAGTATTAGGTTTAATGGTTGTTCACTATCTATTACTACTTTATTTAAGTGGCAATAGGTGGAGATTTTTACTTATAAATTTCTATATATTTTATAGGAGTTTAGGGTGAACTGCACTTTTTTTAAGTAACAATAATTTGTAGCTACATGAATAATATTAACATTAATGAAAATAATTGTAGAAAAAATAATAAAGACATAACACAATTGGGTAAATAAAGACAACTAATATAAAAATATACATTTAAAATAAATATAGATTTTTTTAAAACAATAATAAACATAAAAAGATATATAATTTAAACATTTATATGAGCAAGTAAAAGAAACAGCAAAAAAATTAGCGAACTCGAATTAAAATAAAAGTATGAAAAGTGTTACACTTGAAAGGTGTCGCATTTACTATTCCTACTCAACATAAACAAACTCATTGAAAATATTGGACTTCAGACTCCGATCTAAGCAACAGTAGAGTAAGGTTTGGATTTTGGAGAGGTTAGATTCACTATTCCCACTCTTATTTAAGCAACCCAAGAAAAAACTTTTGACTTCAGGGAGGCTACATTTACTATTCAACTCCAATCTAAGCAAAAGTACGGAAAGTATTGGACTTCAGAAGGGTTGGAATTACTATTCCCACTCTGACCTATGCAACAGTAGGGAAGGTTTTGGATTTAGGAGGGATTAGAGTTACCATTTTCACCCCAGTCTACGCAACAGTAAGGAAAGTGTTGGACTATGACAGGTTACATTTGCTACTCTCACTCCGATCTAAGTAACAGTAGGGAAAGTGCTGGGCATCAGAGGGGTTCAATTTCTATTTTCACTCCAGTCTAAGCAACAGTAGGGAAGGTTTTGGAATTCTGAGCGGTCAAATATACTGTTCCCTTTCCACCCTAAGAAAAAGCAAGAAAACTGCTGAATTTTAGAGAGGTTAGATTTACTATTCTCACTGCAATGTACGCAAAGCTTGGAAAGTGTTGGACTTCCGAGGGATTAGATTTTCTATTTCCACCCCAATATATACAATAGAAGGAAAAGCATTGGACTTCAAAGGGGTTAGATTTACTACTCTCACTCCATCCTAAGCAACAGTAGGGAAAGCGTTGGACTTTGAAATTGTTAGATTTACTATCCCCACTCCAATTAAGCAACAATAAGGAATGCATTGGATTTGCATCGGCTAGATTTACTATTTCCAATCTAAGCAACAGCAGTGAAAGGGTTGGACTACAGAAAGGTTCCATATACCATTCCAACACAGGCATTCAAATAAATATTTAAATATCTAAAAACATAACATGATTAACCATATTCAAACTAAAAACTTTATCTTGTATAAATTTAAATAGGATGCAAAATGTATTATAAATCTGCCTGTTTTCCGTTTTTACTGATTTTTACACATAAATACAGACAGAAAACATTTATTTCTTGTCTGGATTTATTTTTAAATGTGGATAAAAATGGAAATTGGGTTGCTTTTGGAGTAATTCTAAATACTGTCTGCCATGAATGCCAGGCCAATAGCTGCATGGATTGATAGGTAAGGGATTAAAAAAGAAAGGAATTTTAGTAAAGAGGATTTAACAGCAGTAGATATGCACAAGGTTGATACTGAAATTGATCATATTTTCATATAAGTGCATTGATTTATCTTCTGTGGATGCTCGCAGCATTGAAACCTGACAGGCATTCAAGCATGTGTGCATATTTATCGGTTATATAAATTGGGAAATATACTAATTTCAGCTTAATTTCTCCACAAACACAAAAGAAATATGGATAAATACAGATAAAATTAGCAAAAAATAAATATGGATAAATAGAGATGGAAATGTAAAAAAAAAAATACCAAAAAACCGGGAGCCCTATTTATAAATATACAAAATAAATGTATAAATAAATTAAATATTGAACTAAACATACATGGAATTCATTTCACTCGCTACTACTGAACAAAAACCACAAAACCAAAAAGATAAATTGAAATATAAATAAAATTAAAATAAAATTAAAATAAAAGAAACATAAAAATAATAAATGGTAATATAATATGCACTTGTTTATAAATATTATCAATTATTTCTTACACAGTCCAAGTAAAAGAACAATTGTACAATATTAAATAATCAAGGAAATAATTATATAATAATTTATAAATTAAATATTTAAATAGCTTAAAACATAAAGAAAACAATTTTAATTAAAATATTATCTCACCCTACTCCCCTACAAACCATACAACATGCTACTAAATTATAGATGACTAATTATACTATACAAAATATCAATTAAAAATGCAAAATGAAACCCCAATAAATGAAAGAACAATTAAAACATTTAAACATTTACATAAGAAAAAAATTAATATTTACTTTACCTTATATCACTTAATATTAAAAACTACTATTTAAAATGTATTTAACTTGCCACCATATTCCCCTACAAACAAAATGACCGCTACTAAATTATAAACTACTAATTACATAATAAAAATTAAATTACTCAATGAAAATTACAAACTATATTTAAAAAAAGATGATTATACTAATATTCTTAGTATGTATATATATATATTTAATTAAAATCAATGTTTAATACAACTATATTAAAGTACAGAATATTAATGACAACAATTTTCTTCATGTAGATATTGCATAATAGAACCTATATTCTTACTTTTGATATTTAGTTCCACAATATTTTTGCAGAGGTGATATTCTTGACAACATGCTTATATCACATTTTGGAATCAATGTGTGTTTCATTGCCATATTTAACATGTGCCATTTTGGAAAATGTCCCTTTCCACATGAAAAGTGTTGTTACACAACTGTAAGTGAATTTTTGTACTCCGGCACAAAGGAACCACAAACCTAATTGAAAAATTAGTGTTTGAGACTCTATGTACAAAATGTCCCCTGCTGAAAACATGTATTTCAACTTTGACATGGGCACATTTTAAGGATTCTTTTAACACAAAAACAGCTAGCGCATGACCATCAAATTATGTTTCTATATTCCTGAACAAAGAATTCACCGGCCCATTTTAGTAAGTCTAGTTGTATACCTGTTGGAAGGCGGACCCCGAGGAGTCGGCGAGACCACCAAGGGGGGGCCCTCACACTGTACGAAGTAGCCGAGCACTGCCGAGAAGTCTCCTGAGAGATCCTTCTCCTATCACGTACTAGCACAGTAACACCACCACACAGGACTCAAGGAGGTTGTCTCAAGACAAGCAATTCTTTATCAGCAATAAAAAGGTTACGAGGTCAATATTTACACGAAGGGATCGAGGGATCCACCAAAAGTCTCAGTGTCTCTTTGGAAGGGTAGGGGTAGCGGGACAGTCTTTGGCAGGAGTGCGGTACGAGGGTACCTGGGGCCCAGTTCTTATCCTCAAGCTGGAGGACCTCCGGATCTCGGAGGGGTCGAGCCGCGGCGGCATCAGCAGGGCTCCGGCGTACAGTTCGTGGAGAGCCGCGATCCAATCAGCAGGGCTCTCAAGATGGTTTCTGCTCAGCTCGAGCCGCGACGTCGTCAGCAGGGCTCCGAGGGAGGTTTCAGCGAGGTTGGGCCGCAACAGCGTCAGCAGGGCTCCGATGTTCCAGGTGGCTTCAAAGTGTTCACAAGAAGGAGCCGCGACGCAGGGCTCGTGATGGTTCCGACAAGAGTTCTTCTCCATAGGGTCATCCGCGATTCAATCAGCAGGGCTCTCGACTCCGGGATACAACTGCCGATCTGTGGCGGGGTCGCCCCAGATATAGGTTTGGAGCCCTTTGATGTCCGGACCCAGGCGCCCGGGGGGGCGGAGAGGCCGGGTGGAGGTGGCCAGACGCCCAGCAGGAGAGGCGCCAGGCCCAAGGGAGTTGCAGGGCGATCACACCTCGAGAGGGGAGGACAGTTGGGGGTCCCATCGATACTGTCCGCCGGGGGCGATGAATGGTTCCTGCGGCACCCCCTGGCCAGTTCGTGGTGCCCCGATGTCGGGGCTTCGCTGGGGTCGAGGCCGGGTTGAGTGGGGTCGCGCTGGCTGGCGCACAGAGTCACGTGGATGCCAACAAGATGGCGGAGCCACGAGAGGTATGCGACCTCGTGCAGCTCAGGATGAAGGGCCTCGGTGCAGTTCAGAAGGGTGGCCCGTGAAGGGCGGGGCGGGGAACGGGCACAATCCCCGGGGGTAAGGACCACGCCACGAGGCCGGGTCCAACAGGCGTCCCCCCCAGCCGAAGGCATGGAGAGTCACCCATCTCCTTGGGGATTCTCCTCGTCAAGGCGGAAGAAGCGGGACAGGCCGTCGGCGTTGGCGTGGTCATTGCCGGGCCGGTGTTCAACGTCAAAGTCCATCCCTTGTAGCGAGATGGACCATCGCAGCAGCTTGGGGTTCTCGCCCCGCATTTGCATTAACCACCGCAGGGGCCGGTGGACGGTCTGGACCCGGAAGTGGGTACCGAAGAGGTAGGGCCGGAGCTTCTTGAGGGCCCACACTACAGCGAAGGCCTCACGCTCGATGGTGCTCCATCGTTGCTCCCGGGGCAGTAGCCGTCGGCTGATGAAGGCCACTGGTCGGTCGAGCCCCTTTTCATCGGCCTGGGACAGGACGGCCCCGATCCCATACTCGGAGGCGTCCGTCTGCACCACGAACTCCTTATTGTAGTCAGGGGCCTGCAGCACCGGGGCAGTACACATGGCTGTCTTTAGGGTGTCGAAGGCTGCTTGGCAGCGGGGTGTCCAGTGCACCTTCTTGGGCTGCTTTTTGGACGTTAGCTCTGTGAGGGGGCCAACAATGCTCCCATAGTCCCGGATAAACCGCCGGTAGTATCCGGTGAGACCCAGGAAGGCCCGGACAGCGGTCTGGGTAGTGGGGGGTTCCCAGGCCTGGATGGCATCTATTTTCGGTTGGAGAGGGGCCACCTGCCCGCTCCCTACTTGATGGCCCAGGTAGGTCACGGATCCGTGGCCGATCTGGCATTTGCTGGCCTTGATTGTGAACCCGGCCCGCTGGAGGGCGGCCAGGACGGCTTTAATGCGAAGGAGGTGCTCTGCCCAGTTGTTGCTGTACACGGCAATGTCATCTAGGTAGGCCGCGCTGAAGGCCTCAAGCCCGGCCAAAACCTTGTTCACCAGTCTTTGGAAAGTGGCCGGGGCGTTCTTCATTCCGAAGGGCATCACCCGAAAGTGGTAATGCCCATCCGGGGTCGAAAAGGCGGATCTTTCTTGGGCGCCGGGGGTGAGCTGGATCTGCCAGTACCCGGCGGTGAGGTCCAGTGTGCTCAAGTAGCGAGCGGCCCCTAAGCGGTCGATGAGTTCGTCGGCCCGGGGTATAGGGTGGGCGTCCGTCTTGGTCACTGCATTCAGGGCTCGGTAGTCCACGCAGAATCGTAACTCCGGGGGGTGGCCGGGAGCTGCGGCCTTTGGCACCAGGACGACAGGGCTGGCCCACGGGCTGTCGGAGGGTTCGATGACCCCCAGGGCCAGCATCTTCGTTACTTCGGCCTGGATGCATGCCCGCACTTGGTCGGGTACCCGGTAGGCTCTGTGTCGCACGGGGGGGCTCTCCCCGGTGTCGACGTCGTGGACGCACCAGTGGGTCACCCCCGGGGTGAGGGAGAAGAGGGCTGCGTAGTCCTGCAGCAGTTGCTGCCAGTCGTTGCGCTGTTCCGGAGTCAGGGAAGAGGCGAGTTGGACACCTTTGATTGATCCATCATGGACGTTGGATTGCAAGAGGTCGGGCAGGGGCTCGGAGTCGTCCTCGCCCCCCTCGTCGGTCGCCAGTAGCAGGCTCAGTTCGGTCCGGGCAAAGTGGGGTTTTAGCCTGTTAGCATGTAGGACCCGGAGGAGGTTCCGGGGGGACTCCAGGTCGACCAGGTAGGTGACGGGACTTTTCCTCTCCACCACCTTGAAGGGCCCGGTCCACTTGTCCTGGAGGGCGCCGGGTTCAACCGGGGCCATGACCCATACTTTCTGACCTGGCTCGAATTCTATGGTAGAGGAGTTCCGATCGTACCACCGCTTCATGTCCTCCTGGCTGGCCTCGAGGTTGGCTTCGGCCATGGCTCGGAACCTGCGGGTCTGGTTTCGGAGGGTCAGGAGGTATCGGTAGACGTCAGGAGGGGCGCCTTGGGGCTTCGTCTCCCAGCCCTCCATGACCAGGCTGAGCGGTCCGCGGACCGGGTGTCCGTACAATAGTTCAAACGGGCTGAACCCCAGGGACTTCTGCGGGACCTCCCGATAGGCAAACAGGAGGCACGGCAGCAGGACATCCCATCTCCGCCTGAGGGGCTCTTCCAGGCCCTGGATCATTCCCTTTAGTGTTCTGTTGAACCGCTCAACCAGTCCGTTCCCCTGAGGGTGATAGGGGGTCGTGAACTTGTATGTGACCCCGCACTGCTGCCACAGGGACCGCATGTACCTGGAAATAAAGTTTGTGCCTCTGTCGCTCACCACTTCGCGGGGAAATCCCACTCGGGAGAAGATCCCCATTAAGGCCCGGCCTACCACGGGGGCCGTTATAGTTCTTAGCGGGACCGCCTCCGGGTACCAGGTGGCGTGGTCCACGAGGACCAGGATGAAGCGGTGGCCCAGGGCGGTCTGGGGGTCCAGGGGCCCCACGATATCGATTCCGACCCGTTCGAACGGGGTGCTGACGGCTGGAAAGGGTTGGAGGGGGGCCTTGACCCGACCCCCCGTCTTCCCGCTGGCTTGGCAAGTCTGGCAGGACCGGCAGTGGTTGTCCACGTCTCTCCGCATCCGGGGCCAGTAGAAGTGGGTCACCAGACGGCTGTACGTTTTGTCTTGCCCCAAGTGTCCGGCGAGGGGCACATCATGTGCCAGGTTGAGCAGGAACTCCCGGAAGCGGAGGGGAACCACCAACACTCGTCTGGCCCCGAGTTCTGCCACTTTTTGCTCACTGTATAGCAGGCCCTCGGCCCAGTAGACCCAGTGGGTGCCGGTCTGGTCCCCGTTGGTTTGGGCGGACGCTTGCTGGCGGACCCCTTCGAGAGTGGGGCAGGACTGCTGCTCTTGTTGGAACTGCTCCCGGGTGGGGCCCCCTTCGTGTCGCCATTGTGTCAGCTCTGGTAGGGCGCACGGGGAAACCATCTCTTCGGGGGAGGATTCACTAGGTCCAGGGTCGGTGTCCGCCTCCCCCTCGCTGCTGGCGGGAGGGGGTGCGAGCCCCTCGGGCTGGGCGGCCCCGGAGGCCGAGGATGAGCGGGGGGCCCGGGCGGTCATGGACCGGGTGATGGCGCAGGCCCAGTCAGATAGTCCCAGCATTCGGAGGTGCTCTCGTCGCTCTACTTGAGCCCAGGGGGAACTCTCCAAGTCGTTCCCCAGGAGGCAGTCGACGGGGGCGTCGTCGCGTACCGTCACCTTCAGCAGGCCCGTCACCCCTCCCCACTCGAAGGGGACCAGGGCCATCTGGCACAGGCTTTCGCTGTTGTCGGCCGTCCGGACGGGGCACAGCACATTCGGTAGGATCTGTTCGGGGGTCACCAGGTGGCAGCGGACAGCGGTGACACTGGCGCCGGTGTCACGAAGGGCTTCGGCCCGTTGTCCATTGACCGTGACCTGCTGCCGGTACTTCTGGGTGTTGCTTGGGATGGGGGTGCAGGGCACCATTTCTCGGCTACCCAGGCAGACCAGGGACATGGCTGCCGGCTCCCATTCAGTGGTCCCTCGGTCGAGGGTCTCCTCTTCCTCTTCTTCTCCTCCCAGGGCGGCGGCCGCCAGCTGTCGGGGCGGGGGCCCGCCGGCCCCGTTTCTTCGGTTCAGGGGGCAGACCGGATCGCTGGCATAGTGTCCGGTTTGTTGGCAGCCGTAGCACGTTACTGGTGGCCGTGGTCCGGATCTGGCCGGGGGCGCCCCCCTTCGGGCTAGGCTCGGGGAGAGTTGTAGCTGCGGTGGCCCTCGAGGGGGACTCCTGGGGGCCCCGGCGGGAGGGTCTCGGTTCCTGTTCGGCCCTCCCCCTCCACCGCGTTGGCGGGGGGGCCCGGTGGGGTTCCTCTGGTACTCCCCCATTGAGTTCCGGGGGACCCGGGAGTTGACCCATCGATCGGCCTCGACGGCGAGTTTTCGCGGGTCGGTCATTTTGCTGTCGAGGAGGTGCTGTCTCAGTTCCACGAAGCAATTGTTGGAGAGATGTTCCCACACGATGAGGTCGACCAGCTGCCCGTAGGTGGTTACTTTGCTACCTTTGATCCACCCTTCTAGGGCCCGACTGAAAAAGTCCACATACTCCACCCAGGTGGTACCCGGGATTTTCTTGCAGTCTCTGAACCGCTGGCGGTACATTTCTGCGGTTAGCCCGTAGCGGGTGAGCAGGGCCTCCTTCATGTGATCGTAGGAGGTCATCACTTCCTCCGGCAGCTGGAGCAGTGTGTCTCGACCCTCACTCAGGAACCGCCCCCACAGGCCCGCGCCCCAGTCTTTTCGGGGCACCCGATGAGAGGTCATGGCCACCTCGTAGGCCTTGAACCATTGTTGGATGTCGTCATTCTTGTAGTACTCCTTGACGACCTCTTTCGGGATATGTACCTTGGTCTCGGAAGGCGGTAGAGGGTCTCTAGTACTGGGGGCGTTGGTCCCTCCGTTCTTGGCCTTGATTTCGAGCTCCTTGAGACTGCGCTCGTGCTCAAGGGTCAGTTTCTTTTCCTCCAACTCCCGGTGTCGTCTCTTCTCCTCTATCTCCTCTTGAAGCCGTAGCTGCTCTAGGGCCAGTTTCTTTTCCGCCAGCTGGAGTTCGCCGTCCAGCCGCAGTCGTGCGAGCTCTAGCTCGTGGTTCCGGACCTTCTCCCGCTCTCGTATTTCTTCTTCGGAGAGGCCGGTTTCTAGGCTCTTTCTTCCTCCGGTTGCCGGAGTCAGTGCGGTTGATGTGGTCTCAGTCAGGGGCAAGGGCCCCTCTTCCTGGGAGGGGCACGCCCCGGCCTCCAGCCATGTCCTCAGAGCTTTCTGCATGTCTTCTTTGGTACCTAGGCCGGTGGTTGCAATGCCTTTGTCTTTGCAGAACTGTTTTAACTCTTTGTGCGTATATTCTTCCAGCCGTTCGGGCTGGAACTCCATTGTCGCGTTGTTTTCCTGGCTGCTCATGATTACTGTACGTTTGGATGGGTAGCTAGTGGGTACTGGCTGGTACGTACTGCGTTCGGCTCGGATCCCGTCGCTGGCCACCAAATGTTGGAAGGCGGACCCCGAGGAGTCGGCGAGACCACCAAGGAGGGGCCCTCACACTGTACGAAGTAGCCGAGCGCTGCCGAGAAGTCTCCTGAGAGATCCTTCTCCTATCACGTACTAGCACAGTAACACCACCACACAGGACTCAAGGAGGTTGTCTCAAGACAAGCAATTCTTTATCAGCAATAAAAAGGTTACGAGGTCAATATTTACACGAAGGGATCGAGGGATCCACCAAAAGTCTCAGTGTCTCTTTGGAAGGGTAGGGGTAGCGGGACAGTCTTTGGCAGGAGTGCGGTACGAGGGTACCTGGGGCCCAGTTCTTATCCTCAAGCTGGAGGACCTCCGGATCTCGGAGGGGTCGAGCCGCGACGGCGTCAGCAGGGCTCCGGCGTACAGTTCGTGGAGAGCCGCGATCCAATCAGCAGGGCTCTCAAGATGGTTTCTGCTCAGCTCGAGCCGCGACGTCGTCAGCAGGGCTCCGAGGGAGGTTTCAGCGAGGTTGGGCCGCGACAGCGTCAGCAGGGCTCCGATGTTCCAGGTGGCTTCAAAGTGTTCACAAGAAGGAGCCGCGACGCAGTCAGCAGGGCTCGTGATGGTTCCGACAAGAGTTCTTCTCCGTAGGGTCAGCCGCGATTCAATCAGCAGGGCTCTCGACTCCGGGATACAACTGCCGATCTGTGGCGGGGTCGCCCCAGATATAGGTCTGGAGCCCTTTGATGTCCGGACCCAGGCGCCCGGGGGGGGCGGAGAGGCCGGGTGGAGGTGGCCAGATGCCCAGCAGGAGAGGCGCCAGGCCCAAGGGAGTTGCAGGGCGATCACACCTCGAGAGGGGAGGACAGTTGGGGGTCCCATCGATACTGTCCTCCGCCGGGGGCGATGAATGGTTCCTGCGGCACCCCCTGGCCAGTTCGTGGTGCCCCGATGTCGGGGCTTCGCTGGGGTCGAGGCCGGGTTGAGTGGAGTCGCGCTGGCTGGCGCACAGAGTCACGTGGATGCCAACAAGATGGCGGAGCCACGAGAGGTATGCGACCTCGTGCAGCTCAGGATGAAGGGCCTCGGTGCAGTTCAGAAGGGTGGCCCGTGAATGCCGGGGCGGGGAACGGGCACAATCCCCGGGGGTAAGGACCACGCCACGAGGCCGGGTCCAACAATACCCCACACACACCAATGTACAACATTTGGCCTCACACCTCAAAAATGTTTTTGTTAACATTGCAAAAGACTTCTTTAATTACAGTAGGAGCATTCTGAGGTTTTTATTCCCATGAAAAAGACCACTGTACATCAGCCAAAGTAACTTTCTCTACTCTTACACAATGAGCATACCAGTTCAGTTCAGGAATACAATTGGTAAGACTCTTGCATATGGTTTGACCTTTAAATAAGACCTTAAACACTGAGAAAGTCTATTGTAGTTGACGTTGGCACTTCTGAGAAGGTACCTTTTTCCATGTAGAAGGCTGTTGCACCGCGTGGCCAAACTATCCTTATCTACTCTTGTACAAAAAAACACAAGCCTGGCTTAAGAATTTCTATCCTATGCTCCAAACATAAAATGTTGGTTCTAAAATGGATGTTTCAACTTTGTGAAAGTTTCCCATGTTTCACCTGGGCACATTTTGAGAATGTATCTTATCCAATAAAAAGGCGGATGTAACACTGCCAACTTGACTTTTTTCTACTCTTGCACAAAGGACAACTAGCCCCATTGTGGAAACCCAATTACAGAATTTGTGCTTCAAACACAATAAATGTTTTAAGTTTGTTAAACAAGGTTTATGTACATTTATACATATTTGAGTATGAATGAGCCTGGGTAGCTAGAAAAAGCCCCAGGTAGAAGAAATACTTTGAGAGAAATAAGAGCTTTATGAGGCGAGGACAATTACATTCTTGAATTATAGAGACAAAAATTATAAAGATGTGCCAGTTCTTAAATGTTATGTTATGTTATGTTATGTTAGTGCTATTTGTATTGCGCACGGCTGCTCCAGCGAAGGAGCGTCCCGGCGCACCGACAAGGTGGCGAACACAACACAACTGGGGAACAGAAATAATTATTAAGAAATTGGGGAGTGCAGGATTTAACAAAGCTCAGAAAATAAATGAGTTTTAGCGGCCTTGCGGAAGGAGAGCAGGTCACCAAAGGTCCGGAGTTTCAAAGGGAGAGCGTTCCAGAGTGCGGCTGCCCGCACCTTAAAAGAGCGACCCCCCACCCGACTGAGTTTGAACCGAGGGGCTACCGCTAATTCTTGGTCTAGCGAGCGCAGAGTGCGGCCCGGGATGTAAGGGCGCAAGAGTTGGTGCAGTAAGGGAAGTGATAGGCCCTTCAGAATTTTGAAGGAAAGGCACAAAACTTTAAAGTGGATCCGCTGCCTAACGGGTAACCAATGCAATGCAAATCTATTTCTCTATTGTAAGAATCCTAAAGGGTCAGGAAGAATCAGCATGGGGAGTTTGTTGCATTCAAAAAAAAAGTTTTATTTTCCTGATGGAGACTAGATTTCTTAAGACGGTGGCTAGAAAAGAGAATGAGAACTCAGATACTTGGATTTTTAAGGAAGTGTGGAACTTCCTGGAGGGACACAGTTTAAATCAGTTAATGCTGCATTTGAAGTGGGATTAATAGATATGTCATAATTCCAGTCTATCTCTGGTGGTAGTTTAAGTACCACTATTATCATATCACATCACATCATCTCATGTGCATATATAAAGTACACATTCACACCTAGGGGTGTCTTGGAGCCGACTTCCATATTTTTATTGTTATCCAAGTAAATGGTACTTATTGTATGAATCTTGGAAGTATGAAAGGCTGAGTGAAAAAACACGGATTCAAACATGTGAGAGAGAGGTGAAACACATATCCCTCAAGTGGATTAATTAGTTTAATAAGCAACTAGACTAATATGATATATATGGGTTCTTCAACATCCCTATAATTACACACATCACTCTGGAGACTTGAGCATAACTATAATCGCACACTAACTCTGTGCAATCTCCCTGTGCATACCTATAATCGCACGCTATCTCTGTGGGGACCTGGGGATGTCTATAATAACACATTATCTCTACGGGGACATTGGCATGTCTATAATCACACACTATCTCTGTGAGGGCTTGTACATCCCTATAATCACACGCTATCTCTGTGGAAACCTGGGCATGTGTATAATCACACACTATCTCTGTGGGGACCGGGGCAGGCCTATAATCACACACTATCTCTGTGAGGACCTATAATCACACACTATCTCTGTGAGGACCTGGTCATATCTTCAATCACACACTATCTCCGTTGGGACCTGGGCATGTCTTTAATCACACACTATCTATGTGGGAACCTGGGCATGTGTATAATCACACACTATCTCTGTGGGGACCAGGGCATGTGTATAATCCCACACTATCTCTGTAGGGACCTGGACATCCATATTATCACACACTATCTCTGTGAGGACCTGAGTATGTATTTAATCACACACTCGCTCCGTGGGGACCTGAGCATGTCTTTTTTCACACAATATCTCTGCGAGAACCTCGGCATGTCTCTAATCACCCACATTCTCTTTGACAACCATGGTAATACTATAGTCACACACCATCTCTGTGGGGACCTGGGAATGTGTATAATCACACACTATCTCTGTGGGGACTGGGCATGTCTATAATCACACACTATCTCTGTGGGGACCTGGACATCCCTATAATCACACACTATCTCTGTGGTGAACTGGGTACATCTTTAATCATACACTATCTCCATAGGGACGTGTCTTTCATCACACACTATCTCTGCTGGAACCTGGGCATGTCTATAATCACACACATTCTCTTTGACAACCATGGTAACACTATAATCACACACCATCTCTGTGGGGACCTGGGCCTGTGTATATTCACACACTATCTCTGTGGGGACCGGGGCTTGTCTCTAATCACACACTATCTCTGTGGGGACCTGGACATCCCTATAATCACACACTATCTATGTGAGGACCTGGGCATATCTTTAATCATACACTATATCCATGGGGACCTGGGCATGTCTATAATCGCACACATTCTCTTTGATGACCATGGTAATATTATAGTCACACACCATCTCCATGGGGACCTGGACATCTCTATATTCACACACTATCTCTGTGGGGACTGGGGCATGTCTATTATCACGCAGTATAGTATCTCTGTGGGGAAATGGGCATGTCTATAATCACATACTATCTCTTTAGGGACAGTGGTAATGCTATAATAACACACTATCTCTGTGGGGATCAGGACAAATCTTATAATCCATCGCACACTATCTTTGTGGGGGATTAAACATGAGTGCTATCACACACTATCTCTGTGGGGACATGTGCTTCACTATAATCCCACAATACCTCTGCAGGGCTTGAGCATGACTATAATCACACACTACCTGTGACCCCACCTAAACATCACTATAATCAAAGATCATTTTTGCAGGAATCTAAGCATGACTAATATAATACACCATTTCTCCAGGAACCTGAATATTTCTATCCTAATCCTATTTATATAGTGAGTTGAACATGACTATCATAACACTTTTTATATGGGGACTTGAATATGAGTGTAACCATGCATTTACTCTGTGAGGACTTAAACATAGCTATAAATATACCCTACACCTGAGGGTAACTTGAATATGAATATACGCACACTCTTTCGGAACTTGAGAGTGATTATAATTAAATGCTATATCTGTGGAGACCTGGGCACAACTGTTATGACAGATTGCTTATGCATGAACATCAGCATAAATATCATCGCATACTTTGTAGGACTTGAACATGACTATCACACTACTCTCTATGTGGGGACTTGAACATGACTATAATCACACACTATCTATGCAGGGACTTGAACATAACTAATCCTACACTATCTCTGTGGGGACTTGGGAATTATTGTAATAACACACTGTTTCTGCATTAACTGCAGCATCACAATCCTCATACACTATCTCTAGGGGTACTTAAACATGATTATGACCAAACGCTATATCTCTAGGGACCTGGGCACGACTATAATAATCATACCCTATCGTTTGGAGGATTTGAGCATGACTATAATGACATGCTATCTGTGAAGCAACCTGGGCATCACTCTGACACACCATCTCATGTGACTTCAACACAACTATCATCACACCCTATCGCTACAGAGAATTGAGTATTATTATAATCACACACCATCTCTGCGGGGGCTTTAACATAAATATAATCACACCCGGTCTATGGGTACTTGAGAGTGACTATAATTAAACACTATATCTTTGGGAACCAGGGCATCAATATAATCATGCACTGTCTCTGAGGGGGCTTGAAAATTACTATCACAGCACACTATCTCTGATAGCTATATAACATAACACATGCTATATCTTTGGGGACTATTATTGTACATCCATACCTAGACAATGGTGGAGTTCATGCAAAAACAAAGTAACCTCAACTTGGCTTTCCCATCTTACCACAGTGTATGCTCTTTGGCATTTACAGGAATTTAACTAATCACTATGTCCTTATCCCTCAGTTTTTGTGAGAAGTCAGCAATAGACTAGATATCTGAAAATCCCTTTCCATTTACTTTATATACTATATTTCTCCACTGAGAAATGCATTATCTTCAAACTATATCTGCTGGATGGTCCTAGGACACAAATAGATATTCATATATGTCTAAACTATCATGTAATATAGGTAAAGCAGAGAAAAACAACATTTAGTCATTTGTTTGTGAATGTATTCAATCAGAAATTATAATTATTGAGTAAGTCCCCGCAAGGATAGTAACACACGTTCAAGTCCCCACAAAGATGGTTCTGTGCGCGTGATTAAATAACAATATATTTGCAGATTTGAAGCAGGATCCTGTATAATGAATTTTTTCTTAACATTTTTCTGTTATTGGTATGTTTTTAAAACATTGGGAAAGGTTAGTCCCCACAAGGCAGGTGTTCACACATAGTCCCCACAAGGATGGTAACACGTGTATGTGTGTGTGTGTGTGTGTGTGTGTGTTTCTACAGACTACGACGAGGGAAAATTATTTATTTAATGTTCCCTCGTCATCTGTTGTGAGCACTCTGAGCTCCTCTCGGCCAGGCCCAATCTGGTGCCATCTTGACCACATACAGACAATCCAAGGGCTCCAAAGCTAACTGTGCACTGGCCTAACAACACTGCCTTATCACATGATGCCTTTGTAACTGCGTAGCCCCGAAATCCCAGCAAAATCGGAGCGATGCTGCTGCCGATCAAGATGGCGGCACTCGATATCGTAGCGACGTTATGGAAGAGAAACTGTCGACTGCTCGGCTGTCCTCTATGGGAGCCTCATGCGGGAGACTGCTCTGCAGATACCGTGGCCCTGCTTGAACCCTCGAGGTGGGTGTTCTGCGACCTGCAAAGGATTGCCTACACCCAGAACTGAGGACGACTAGGAAACAAACGCACAGGCTTGACAGAGTGCCAAGAGGACTAGACACCGGGGAGGGAGGAGAGCTCACCCCCAACAGCCTGCTGGCCCAAGCTCCATACACCCAGCCTTCCTGGATCACACCAACAGACACTGGTAGTACTATTGACGTAACCCCGGAGACAGTAGCACGCAGAGCTCTGCAACCCCTGATGAAGGCTGAAGACCGTGCGAACCAGGGCCTGCACTGCTCGACAAGCGTATACCCTTCCATTGCTGGAACCCCAGGAAACCTGGGTAAATTCTCCCGGAGAAAGGAACAGACCAAGAGGAGCTGAATTTAACTCCAACTGTGGAGCCAGCTGCGCCATCAACAGCAAGACCTACAGGCGACCCCACCTAACAGGATATATTAGCGATAACCGACCTAGCAGGATATATTACAAGCGATAACCGTCTCTTGAGAAGCCTTAGAACTTAAGATCGACACCATTGGCACTGACCTTAATCTGCTGCAGGATAACCGTAGGAAACTAAGGAGTGCCTGCTGTCTTAAATTTTCCCTTTCAATGGTCACGATACAAAAACGCCTACAAATAATGTAAACTAAAGTGCGGACACTAGAGAATAGAGCAGAAGTCGCAGAGAATGGCTCATGCCGCAATAACATCGAGTGGTGGGCCTGCCGGAGAGAATTGAGTGCCCAAATGCAGTGCACTATATGGAACATTTGGTTGCGCACAGAAGTAGCCCCTGAAGGTCTGTCTGCATTTTCTGCTCTGGAAAGAACACATCGAGTTCCGAGTAGACCTCCACATCCTGGTGCCGCTTTGCGACAGATGATGGCAAGACTGCTTTACTGCAAGGACCACGACTGCATATTAACGCAGGCACGTACGAAAGGAGATTAGAATGAACAATGTTATTTTGTGCATCTTCCCTGACTTGTCTAGAGAAGTCCAGAGACAAAGAGCATCCTTCCAGGAAGTCAAAAAGACGGTACGACAGTTGGACCTCAAATACGCAATGCTCTTCCCAGCAAAGCTGAGGGTGGTGATTCCAAATGGAGCGAAGTTCTTTCAAATCCTTTGGGGGAGAGGATGTGGTCTGATGGCCAGACTGCCGACTTTGGAGCTGGGAAACCAAGGTTCGAGCCTTGGGGTGGACTCCACATCCAGTGATTCTGGGCAAATCACTTAATCTCCCTGTGCATACCAAAAATCAAATGAATGTGTCCTTGTTTAACGTAACTGGTGCTCATGTAAAGCGCTCCAATACCTTCGGGTCGAGTTTGCGCTATATAAATCTGCAAAACAAAAATAAAATCTCCACAGGAAGTATGAGACTGGCTGGTGGCCCAAAGCAGACCGAAGTCTGACACAGTAGGTGTAGAATGGCAACAGTCACGCAAGAGCTCCATAATCAAACGAAGGCGGCAGAGTCTGGCTATGCCCTCTCGGGCTGAGGCTCAGTTGAGACGTTGGAGGGTGATGGAAGTGGTGGCCCAGCTAAGCGGCAGTCAAGCGAATCAGTAGACCCAGGAACTGAGGTCTCTCCCTCCGAACTCTGAGTCGGACCCTGAATCCAACGTATCTGAGACCTCAAGCCTGGAGAGGCCTAAGATCGCGCCGGGAACAGCAGACCTTCTCTAACACACCTTGTGCTCTGGTAACGGGCAGGGGGGGGGCATGGTGTTGCATGCCGATCTACTGCTCCTCTACAGGCCTGAACAATTCTATCATGCGGTGCCTCACGCTCCTACTTAAGTAAGCCAGATGGGATCCTGGCCACTCGAAGGTTCCATGAGGTACCTCCTTCATGCTACTGAACATCGTGGAAGCACTTCCACGAACGTTGTTGAACACTAATGCGGTTTGGACGGGTGGCACTTCGCCACTTGTCCTTGGGAGTGGGAGTTGGGGCTGTTGCATGTTGTTTTTGATGTTGCGGTTTGGAGAGTACCACATGCTGAAAGTATGGTCTTTTTCTGAATACACTCAGAGGGATGCACAAGAACACATGCTGAGAGACAAGGGAAGTCTCTCACCACACTGAGCACTGCTATGGCTGGACATCCAGCGTATAAGTACTTGACATGGGATGTCAAGGAAATGCACTCCATGGCGAAGCTCTATAAGGTGTTCTCATATCTACACAGGAGGGGATTACACATAGCGCTACTACAGGAAAAACACCGCGCTGCAGCAACGATGGAGAGGCCAGACATATTACACTACTTACTCTGCATATGCCAGGGGAGTCCTTGTGTGGATTTGAGCGGGAGTCCCATTTCAACTCAGACACAACACTTGACACTTAGGGCAGATATGTATAAGTGTGGTGACGACTAGAGGGCAAAGAGTTAACAATAATAAATATTTATGCCCCAAATATAGATCAGGGTGGATTCTTTGTGAACTTGTCACGACGATTGGCCCTATTGCAAACACAGATAGACGAGTTGGCATATTCCGACGAGGAACTCAGCAGAACAGAAAAGAAGGCATTTATCCTTTTATCGTGTGAATAAAAGGACGCTATGGGGATTCTTAGCATCTAATAATATTGGAGTAGAGGAAGGAAACGCCAGTTCCTTTGAAGATTTTACCCCACCCTGAGGAAGTCCTGTTGGACGAAAAGCGTTGGCTGGGATGATGTACGCATGTTGTTTATACTACAAATAGAGTGAAATTGGAAACGGATACACCAAGACTCCCGGTTCAATATTTTTGGATCTTATGGACTTGTATTATTTTTTTTTTATTTTTTTATTTTTATAATAAACTTTTTATTGTATATAAAGTTTGGCACAAGCTTAGCATACAGTACATAAAAACAGTATATCCAGACATCTGTGTTTTTTCAGTCAACGGCACGGTGACTTTACAGGTATCACAACTGTGGACAACTTCCCATCCTTCAAATTCCAGCCTCTCCATCACTTCAGAATCCCGCTCCGCCCGCATCTCAGGAGGCTATATCCCCTGAATTTGTTCCACGCCCTCCATACTCTGCTCCATTTCTTCGGACATCCTCGATGGATGAAAACTGCCGTCTCGGCCATCATAGCAGTGTCTAGATCTCCACACCATGCAGCGAGCGTTGGTGATTCTATCGCGCCCCATTTCTGTGCGATGTTGCGCTTCGCTACCAGTATCCCTAGCGTGGCCCATTCCTGCAGTGGGCGCGTGAGGTCGTTTGGTTCCCACACATTTAGCAAGTATCTCCTGGGTTCCGGCGTCAACGACACCTCCACCGCCTGCGATATGGTCCTCATTACTTTTACCCAGTATTCCCTGATCTTAGCACACTCCCACACCGTATGAAAGAATGTGCCTACCTCCCCACAACGTCTCAAGCAGTATGGGTGCGGCGCCGACCCTATTGTGTGAAGAGTTTGTCTCGTGTAGTAGGTTCTGTGTTTTTAACCTGTACTAATTTAAGTTTGGAGGGTATTCCCACCTCCCGCGGTGATGCCAACGCCTCCCGCCATTCAAATTCATCGAAGTCGCCCAAATCCCGGGACCACCTCTCCCTGAGCGCTACATGTGGGTCGGGTAAATTGTTTACTAATTTACGGTAGGTAAAGGAGGTCGCCTGCTTCGGCATGTAGTCTGTCAGCAGCCTATCCTCCAGGGGGGTCCAATCACCGCCGGTGATCGCCTTCTATGGACTTGTATTATTGATTGTATTGTACAATTGGATTGAATATAATTGTATGCTCCTCTTCATCTTGTATCTTTGAACAATTGTATTATTGCTGTGACTTCTGAGCAGTGGAGACACAAAGTTAGAGCATAACAGATCGAGGCAATACTTGAGAATTACTATACCGGTGCAGCTGCTTACGGCCTGCACTGCTGATACTATAATTTTATCCTGGGCTCACAACAGCAACATTAGTTGGAGAAGTATTTGTGTGTCGGATGTCCCTCCTTTGCGGGATTCCCAAACTGTCCGTACAGCTAAAATGTTCAACAGCAATAGGGCCGAGTGGACTCCTGGAGACGCCAGAACCCACAGGGACAGGACTATTCCTTTTTCTCAGGTCTCCACGAAGTTCATACCCGACTAGATCTTTTCCTTTTCACCACGACATACATAGCCTAATTACCAGGATAGAATACCTTTCCCGCACCATCTCAGACCATAATCTGGTGCTGTTACAGCTGGGATAGGGGCAACCTTCCATACCTACATGGAGGCTTAAATCCGAATTGCTGGAGGATCAGGTCTTTCGTGAATCGAATCGGATCAAAATTACCCAATATTTTACTGATAACTCTGGCACAGCATCTACCCCCCAAATAGAACGGGACGCCTTCAAGACAGCACTGTGGGGTTATTGCATAGCAGAATACAAAGGAGTTAGGCAGACACTACTGAGAGATGTAGAATTGGCTGAAAACCACCTAAGAGACATGGACACGAAGACCGGGCCGCCCTGAGCTCCAACCTGACCTCTTAGCAGCCAAAGAGGTAACGACACAGATGGAGAGACTGACCTGCTTTGACTACAAGAATTACACAGACCAGACATGCTGAGAGGGACAAATCTGGTTACCTATTAGCATAGCTGGCATACCCAGATAAGAGGGTTCACCCATTCTGTAAATAAATAAATAAAATTATGGAAATAGAGGACGAAGAAGGCTCCAGAGTGCACACACAGGAAGGGATCAATGAAATATTCGCTAGCTATTACTCAGCACTATACACTAGCTCTCCCACGCAAGACCCTCAGGAGACACAGGTGTACCTAGTCGACCTCCTGATCCCACGTATCGAGGAGGAAGAAGCGAGAGCACTGGGATGGGACATCACAACACACGAGATAGCAACCACCATTATGCACATGGGCATGCAGCAAAACCTCAGGCACGGACGGCTCCCCAGTGGAGTTCTGTGCTACCTATTCCGCTGAGTTAATGCCCCAACTTACAAAGCTTTACAAGACTGATAGAGACGCGGGCTCCCTTCTAGACACTACAAGAGAAGCGGTAATATTCCCCATTCTGAAACCAAACAAAGTGGTCCATGACAGATCAGTGTACCGCCCGCTGTTGCTGCTAAACATCGACTACAAAATCCTAAGCCGGATCCTGGCTACCCGATTATTGCCCTTTATGACCAAACTAATACACGAGGACCTAGCTGGGTTTATCCTGACCTGTATGACAGTGGGGAACATCAGACGACTGTTGGCTATCATGAAGATGAATAAAGAGGACCGTGGAAACGCAGGGATTTTTGCGGTAGACATAGAAAAAGAATTTGACAGCCTGCAGTGGGGTTACTTATATGAAGTGATGACCTGTTTGGGATTAGGAGAGGGCTTCATTAACTGGACCCGACTGCTATAAAACAGCCCTACTGGCATAGTGCGCACAGGGAGAACCATATCGCGGAGGTGGTCAGTAGAACGTGGCACCCGACAGGGATCCCCACTTTCCCTCCTACTTTTTGCGCTCGCTATGGAGCCGATTGCGATCGCGGCCAGGACAGGGCAATTCTACAGGGGCCTTAGTGTGGGGCATACCAGGTATCAAATAGCACTTTATGCTGATGACCTGTTAATCTTCCTAAAAGAGGGATGAATATTTGCTGGGGGCCCGAGCACTATTGGAGAAATTTGGTACCTTCTCTGGCCTAAAAGTAAGCTGCCAGAAATCTAGACTCTTTCAAGTGGCGCAGACAGAGCGACCCCCGAGAGACCTCTTGCAGCTACAATGGGAAACAAGCTGCTTGCCCTATTTGGTAGTCTGTATTTACCATACCTGGCCGTACCTCTAAGAGGGCAATATAGAGCGGGCTGTGGTCATCCAAGGATTTCTGGTGGACCATGCCGCTCTCAGTGGCTGGCAGGATCGCACTTCTTAAAATGGTGGCCCTCCCCCATCTGCTATACTAATTCAATACACTTCCACTCTGGATCACCACAGCATTTTTCAAGGAACTGGACTGGTTGATTTGGGCTTTTATATGAGGTACTGGACAACGCAGAGTAGCTCTGACAACAGTACAACTACTGACAACTAGGGGCGGACTAGTGGCCCATGACTTTGAGAACTATTACATAGCAGTACAACTACAATGGCTGGTAAGGGATATAGCACAGAGACTAAAACCTACTGGGGCTCCATGAGTAGCTGCACCACCACTGCTTGACCTTCTACGAGTGTTCGTTAGAGTGGATAGACCGACAGGTGGAAACCCCCAAGAACATCAAGTACAAGCTAAATGCTTGTGTCGGGGGTTGCAGAGAATGAGGGCTAGGGTTCCGTGTTCCCTGGATATACCACTAGACATGTTGAAAGCCCACACACGGGGCAACTAGCTGGACTTTGAGACCTGGATAGAGGCTGGGGCGAAACAGATGGGGGATCTCTATAGAAATGCGGAGCTGCTCCCATTTGAGGAGTTCCACGCAGAGTTCGATCTACCTCTTGACCATTTTTTTACTGCACAGGGCGCTCACTGCAGCGATCCGCAAGCACTGGCAGGTCGGAACTATGGAGCCCCCACCGCAACAGAGCTGTTATTAAATGGCCATGTCAGCATGCACAATAAAAGTGGTGTTCTGTCTGTATAGAGCACTGCACGCGGATCTTCATTGTCCACTGGAGAAGGTACGCCTCCATTGGGAAATGGATCTGGCCATCCTGATCCCGGAGAAGGACTGGGACAGCATACTAGCCAGGGTGCCTAAAGTATCAAGAAATGTGCACTTCAAACAAATAAATTATGTTCTGCACAGATCCTACCTGACCCCAGAATGCACAGTTAGATATTTCCAGCCTGCCCACGCTGTGGAGAAGAAAGGGCACATATCCTAAACATGTTCTGGACCTGTCCGAGACTGCGCAACTATTTGGAGGGGGCTCTGCAACTGGTGGGAAAGGCAATTGACAAAGAGCTCCCTCTTAACACAGCCCACTGCCTATTAGGATAGTTCCCCCACACATCCAAGACCAATGTCACCAGTAAATTTCAGGACCTAGCGTACGTCCTTGCCAAGCACGAAATAGCTAAGAACTGGAAAGCCGCAGGGGGCCCCAGACTGGCTACCTGGAAAAATGAATTCCTAAAATGGGCGGGATGCGAGGGACGAATACTGCGAAGAGAAGCTAAGAGAGGGTTGAGAGATATGGAGGTGGCCAGGTCCTGGGGATCTCTACTGAACCACTTAACACACCCAGACCTAGAGACCCCGGAAGGAATGCCTGCGAGGCCTGAGTGAGTGTCCTCTAGAACAATCACCCCAGCACTAACCAGTCCTACCATGCGGAGCTTCATGAATCACACCTAGCAGAATGCGGACCGGACCTAGTAATGCGCTGTCCACTAAAAGCACCTGACACTGAAGATTACCATACTCCTCAAGCACACACTACAGGCATTATACTACAACGCTGGGGGAGCAGGGATTATAGTTAAAAGTTCGAAATACACTTTAACGCTGCAATAATAATAATAATGCACAGTCCATGTCCTTTATAGACGAGTTTGCAATGTACAAATAAGAATATAACTGCTGGAATATATATTATTATTAATAAACTTATAAAGCGCATGGTTACACTAGAACAGTGTGTCCCCGCGCTGGTGAAGAGGTAGCAGAGCAGGTACTGACGTCTATACGAGAGGAAATAGGTGGGTCTTCAATTTCTTCCTAAAGGAGCCTTCTACGGGTTCCATACGAAGGCAAACTGGGAGTTTGTTCCAGAGCTGGGCCGCCAAGAACCTAAAGGAGCGGCCCCCCATCCTGGCCCTCTTCACCCTCGGGATACAAACCAAACACAAACCTTCAGACCTGAGGCGGCGGGTGGGAGTGTAAGGTGTGAGGAGGTTCCGCAAATAGGCTGGAGAGGTCCCATGCATAATGGGGTGACACAGACATAGGGCCTTAAAACGAGCACGTTCACGGATAGGGAGCCAGTGCAAGGAGGAGAGAGCCGGTTTAGAAGGGGCTCTCCTCGAACGCTTCAGAACAAGTCGGGCCGCTGCGTTCTGCACACATTGGAGTCTTTGTATACATCTTTCAGTAGCACCCAGATAGAGGACATTCCCATAATCAAGACGGGAGGTCACGAGTGCATGAACCAGGGTCTTCCTGGCAGCAGCGGGCAGTATGTCCAGAGTCTTCCTTAGTCCTTTAAGAATTCCGAAACAAGTGCCCGCAACCCGTCTAGTGTGATAATCAAATGAGAGGTGGGAATCCATCCAGACCCCAAGGTTTTTAGCCTGGGCACAGGGAACAGGAGTAGGACCCAGAGTCTGCGGCCACCACGCGGACGACCAGACAGAAGGCGATTTACCCACCACCAGTACCTCAGTCTTATTGCCGTTAAGTTTTAAACAATTTGTGTCCATCCAGGCAGCAAGTTCTTGGAGGCACGCCACCAAGTTGGGGGCCGCTGATTGTTGATCCTGAGTCAGGGACACCACCAACTGGGTGTCATCGACGTAGGATACCACTCCAATCCCAAAGCCTTCAGCAATCTCAGCCAAGGGAGCCACATAAAGATTAAAAAGGGTGGGGCTCAGACTTGAGCCCTGGGGGACCCCCTGCTGCAATGCCATCACCTTCGAGTAGAACTTACCCTGCCTCACCTGAAAGCTACGATTATCCAAAAAAGAGGTGAGCCAGCCTAAGGCCCTTCCAGACATACCTCCCTTCTTCAAACGGTCAACCAATATCTGATGGGCCACCGTATCAAAGGCCGCACTGAGATCCAACAAAATCAGGGCCGCAGTTTGACCTGCGTCCACGAATTGACGGATGGTCTCAGTGGCCAGAAGAAGGGCCGACTCTGTCGAATGACATGCACGGAAGCCTGATTGGGTCGGGTGAAGAAGATGATATTTCCCAATGTGAGTCGTAAGCTGCTGGTTGACCACTTTCTCAGCGATCTTGGCAAAATACGGAAGAAGAGAGATGGGTCGCAGATTATCAAGGCGTTCCAGGCCAAGGTGCGGTTTTTTTGGGATGGGGAGAACAACTGCCTCCTTCCAGCCGCTAGGGACTGTACTGGTCTTAAATGAGACCTCCAGGAGGTGCCTAATAAAAGGTTCCAGAGTTTCTAAACACCCTTCAAGTCTTCTCGGGGAGGCCTGATCTTTGGGAGACCCTGATTTTACGCTCCGACAGATATTAATCAAAATTTCAGAGGGGGGAGTGAAAAAGTTCTCGAGCCTAGAGTAACACAGCGTACCCTAGCCCCCACATCTTGGTCAGTAAGGACCACATCAGGGAAAGAGGAGTAGATCGTCCTCACCTTCTCAGAGAAGAATTCCGCAATTTCATTACAGCGTTCAGCTGAACCTTCAGCGGGCGCAGCTAAAGAGTCTAGAGAGGAGATCTCTTTATAGACCCTAAATAGTTCTCTGGTAGAATTTTCTGCCAGCCCAATTCGAACACAATAATGTTCAGCCTTGGATTTTCTAATAAGCCTATGGTAGGCTTTCAGCGCTGCTTTATATTCATTTTTCCCTTGCATAGAGAAGTCCTTCCTCCATTGTCTAGCTTTATTCCAATGATGTTAAAACTTAATAAAATCTTGTTGCATGAAAAAAACTACCTGCTTTGCTCAGTGCATCGATTCTGGTGAATAGCAATAGTGCAGTGAGTGTTAACACATTCGGACAACATGGCAACAATGTATTACATCCCGACACTGAGGCACACACGCTCTGCAGTTGTCCAGGATGTCGCATTATATTGACGTTTGACTCGTAGTCAACAGATTCACTTTCTGGTGGAGTATCTGCAAGGGGTGGACAATGGTTTTGGAGACCTGCTGAACTGAAATCAAAGTAATCTACCACCGCAGGTGTTCGCAGCTAATTCTTTATTTTGTAGAGACCACATACAGAACTTTTAGCACAAAAGTCAACAGAATACGCCTACTTAATGCATTCCATGTTTTCACACCACCAGCTTCGTGGTGCAGTTTATGTGCTGTACCACTTTATCCTGCTATCTCATTTGCTGTCTCGTTTGCATGAGGCATCAAGCTCCTTTTACAGTGGATGTCATTGCTGCAACATAGGACTCCTTTCTGCGTGAAATAGAAGTACAACTATTCTACAACTTACCAAACCAGACAGATGTGCTAAGCCAGCAGGGATAAAAATTCTTACATTCATTCATCGTACAATATGGTTATTTGAAGATTCCTAGAGAGAGAAGCATTATTAAGGGAGTGCTATGTCCAATCACAAGAGCATGTTTTCTGTAGCAAAGTAGGAATTTTTTAAAACTACTTTTACAATCCATGTTGATTGATTGTTTTTAGGTATTAGTCCAGGGTCCCATCAGATTTTTTTCTGATGTTACAAAAGTCGGACTTGGTTTATGTTACAAGACTAATGAACAAATTCATTTGATAACCATTATTGCCTGTTTACGAACCAGAAAACATCTACTTATTTCAGGAAAGTTGTTGGACATGTCTTTGTGGGTGATCTTAAAAGAATCATCCTATGAAGAGGAGCAGTACTGATTTAGGACTTAAACTATGTTGTTACATCCATCATATCCCTTGGACTCATGAATATTACAAGCGTTGAGTGGAATGTGGTATTTTTAGCTATAACATACTCACGTGGAACGAGTGAGTTACAAGAATCTTCAGTAGAAGGATTATAAGTATACAATGACAAAGTTGGTTTCCATTCATCTCTTAGTCTGACAAACTGATTACATTTTATTTTACTAATCCACAAAAATGGGGCAGACACTTGATGTTAGAGGTGCACTCTTGTGCTATATTGACTGTACTAAAATCACATATAACTCCATTTGTACGTGACAGTGTACAGCATGACCGCTCAACAAACCGCGCACACTAACAAAAAACACAAACCTTGCATCCAAGACTCACCACGCACAGAAATTCTTATGCTTCACACTGTGCATTCATAATACTTTACAGACAAACATTGGCAATGTCAACAGCTTGACACTCGCATTGTAAAGTCGAGACCTATTGGCTTTGCCAATGCTTGTTCCCTTTGGGTGACACTAAACCAGACCAAGCAATGCCTTTTGTTATGGGCTATGTAGTAATGTACATGTTATATTTATGGATTCACTGTGTATATATCTGTAGTACCACTTTAAGGGAAATGTATGGTGAAGTTGTTATTGTTGGAAGAAGCTCCATGGTGATGGAACACACTGGTGTGGTTATGAGTCAGTTGTGCCTGACAGATTGGACATGATGGATGGGATCTCATTTCCTCTGCAATAAACGTCATTCCTCTTCATTTGAAACCTGCATCTGGAGTTTATTCTTAATATTTTACACTGGCGACGGACTTGGGATGCTGAGATGTGAAGTTTCTACTCAACTTTTCTTCTTCAATTCATGAGGAACTTTGACTTTAAAGGAGATCCCAACATCTAATTATTTCTTATGGAACAGACTACTTACTTGTAAGTGCTCCTTCCCTCTACAATTTTTTTTTTCCAACTCTTGATTGAACCTTTTACATTTGTTTTTTTTTTAATCTGAGGATTGGAAAATAATTAATTAAAAGTTGGTGTAAACTCAAGTTAATCCTGGAAATGTTGATAATCTTTGCTATCAAAGTAAGGATTGGCTTATATACGTTACATCGTTTCTCAACAAAACTCTACTTGGGAAGGAGTTTAGATTCACACGGATCTGAGATATCTTGGCGCTATCATGTTTTCACATTTTTACATGCAGTTTGGAGTCTGTGCCATGCTACGGTGAAAGCGGTGCCATTTGTGAGAAGTTGTGCTGCTTAAAAGTTGTGCTGCTAAGTTGTGAAGCTGGCTGGTCATCGTTAGCCTGAAGTGCAGCGCTTTGTTTTTTTTTCCTGCCCAAGCCTAAGATACTTCACTGCTTGTTTTTGCTGTGGAGTACTTTCCCTCATAACCTCTGTCGATCGGGAGGTTTTGTTTGCGCAGTTAGAGGCAACAAGGAGATAAAAAAAAAAGAAAAGGGAAAAACGAAACAACATCTTGATTTCATCTCGCAGCATTTTTAAAACAGCGTTTTTACTTAAAAGGTTTAACTCGCGTGCAGGCTAACGACCGTGAAGTCTTTGTTCTTACCTGGTGACGCCAGGAATCCTCTCCGCTCATTCATCTTCGTTCCTTTGGAATCTTCCTTGGATTGTTCATCGTTTGCTCCCGTAGCCGGATTTTACGTCTTCACGTGGTTGTCACGTTGCTACACGGCCTTTGTACTGAATCTGAGGAAAGACTCTTGGCTCCGGATATAAAAAAAAATAATAAAGGGAAATAAATAACAAAGCCCTTAAGACAACTTTCAAGTGCTTGTCAGCGTCTTTACAAACGAACGCATATTAACAGAGGTACTGTCATTTTATTTCAACTTCTTCACGGAAAAGACTACATGCAACAGTGCCATCTTGTGGCCTCTCATGAAACACGCATTTGTTTGGTTTTTCTTCTAGAAAATAACTCATTGTTTAACATTTCATTTGAGGCAATTCTTTTCTTAATGTTATTACATTGTATGCTTGTTATTTTTTTTTTTTTCCCCTCTACTTCACAGGTCCGTACTCAACCTATGCCTTTTGTTTATCTATGATAAATGTTATGGTAGTACTACTATAACAATTGATCTTATTTAGGAATACAACAAGGAGTTTATTTGTTTTTTTTTGCTCTATATATATGCACCTTACATAGGTTTACATTTTCCTGATTTAAATTGAGTAACTGTCTTATTATATTTAAACTCGATTTGGTTGACTCATCATGCAGAACGTTGCTACCCCTCCTTTCTTCCTTTCTAATCCTGGTGATCCGCCAATTAAGTGGCAGAAATGAAAGAAAGTCTTCGAGAGGTATGCCAAAGTTTGCGGTACTAATTTAAGTGCAGAAAGAAGAACGGCTTTACTTCTTCACTGCCTAGGGTCAGAAGGTCAGGAGGTTTTTGATCATTTGTCGGAAATAAATGACACTAGCCTGAATGAATACCAGATCTGTATACTCAAGTTAGATCGTCATTTCCTACCTAAGGTCAGCACCATTCTTGAGCGTTATCATTTTGGTAGACGTACACAAAATGAGGGAGAATCAGTTGAGAATTATGTCACTGCCCTTAGTATTGTCTTGCAAATTCTGAGGTCTTTTAGAAGAGAGGATAAGAGATCAGTTCATGCTAGGGTGCAATGTACAAAAGGTGAGAGACGATATATGGCAGAAAGATGATCCTACCCTTGATGAAGTTCTAGTCATTGCTAAGCAGATTGAACATTCTGTTAAATGCGTAGAAGTCCTAGCAAAAAATGAGTGTAAAGGTGATAAAGTTCAAGTGGTTAAGGTACAAGGGAAGGAAAAAATGAGTAATAAAGATAAGAACGACAAGAGATCTAAATATTTCAGTTCTGAAAAGAAGTCCTTGTTTGCATCTAAGGAACATGATGGGAATTTTAAATGCTATAGATTTGGGAGTCCCAATCACCTAGCCAATGATAAGAGGTGTCCGGCTTTCAAGGCCAAGTGCAATAAATGTCAAAAGATGGGACACTTTTCATCCTCTTGTAAATTCAAAAAAAATAGATCAAAGGTTAATATGAATATGCAAGAATGATGGAAGCGACAGTGATTCTAACTCAGAGTTCGCTTGTGGACAAGTTGTGTCTCAAGTGTCTGATGATAAAAAAAAAAAGGTCCCATAGATGAAATTTTTGTGGAGCATTGTAAGACAGGTGTCCTCTTTGATTCTGGTGCGAAGATTACGATAGTGTCCAAAACGTTTTATGAGCACCATTTAATTGGCAAGACAAAATTATTGAAAGCGGACATAAATCCATATTCGTATGGGGGAGAGCCAATAAAATTAATGGGCTACTTTAATGGTCTTATCGAATACAAAGGGAGGTACATATCTGGGAAGGTGTATGTTTCACATAAAGGAGATAGCTTATTGAGTTGGCTACATCAAAAAGACCTGGGGGTGATGTTGGACCCTAATAGTGATCCGCCCATTTTACTAAAAGACAACTTCAATATAAACAAAGTTGATTTACAATTGGGTGGGGATGA
The DNA here is from genome assembly GCF_964204655.1 of Triturus cristatus. Lineage (NCBI taxonomy): Eukaryota > Metazoa > Chordata > Amphibia > Caudata > Salamandridae > Triturus > Triturus cristatus. Next base: position 980,545,203 of record NC_140579.1, on the reverse strand, counting down.
ATACGAATTGAAGTTGAAAAATTCTTTTCCGAATGTTTTCAAGAATGAATTAGGTTGTCTGAATGATTACATACATAAAATCAAATTAAAACCTGGTGCTGTTCCTTTTACAAGCAAGGTTCCTTTCTCTGTCAGAGAAGAGATGAAAACTCAACTAGAGAAATTAAAGTCGGAAGGTATAATAGAGGAGGTAGAAGGAACACAGTGGTTGGCTCCGGTCGTGGCTGCCCGAAAGTCGGACGGAAGTCTCCGCCTATGCATTGACCTCAGAGAACTTAATAAACAGGTCGTCGTTGACAGGTATCCTCTTCCAAAGATTTTTGACATGCTCATGTTACTTAAAGGAGCAAAAGTATTTTCCACAGTCGATCTTAAATCGGCTTACCACCAAATTAAATTTGAGGAGAGGTCCAAGGACTACACCTCTTTTATCACTCCTTTTGGGACTTTCAGATTCAGGCGCCTACCCTTCGGGCTTGTCTCTACAGCTTCAGTTTTTCAGAGGGCTCTGGAGCGGGTTTTAAAGGATCATAAAGGTGTCAAAATCTACCAAGATGATGTTTTAATATTTGGAAAAGATGAGGTGGAGCATGATTTGAGAGTTAAGGAGGTGTTGCAGAGATTTCGTTTACACAATCTCACAGTCAGGATTGACAAATGCAAGTTTAGGAGGTCATCTATCGATTACTTGGGGCACACTATATCTGGTAAGGGTATACAACCCAAGAGTGACTTAGTGAAATCTATAGAGAATTTGGCTTCACCTAAAAATAAAGAAGATCTCATGAAATTTTGGGGGATGGCTGAATATTACAGCAAGTTTGTTAAAGGATTTGCTGAAAAATGTGTCCACATGCGTACTCTTCTTTGCAAAGGCGTAGAATTTGTTTGGAGTAAGGATTGTGAAGCAGAATTTACCAGGATTAAGGGGTATTTAAAAGAGACTCCCAGATTAGGAAGCTTTGACCCTGCAGCCAAATCAGTGTTAGTTACAGATGCTAGTATGAAAGGTTTGGGTGCTGTGCTACAACAAGAAAGTGGGGGAAAAACTGAAGTCATTCTATTCCTGTCAAGGAGTCTCAGGGGTACTGAATCTCGGTACTCAGTAATAGAGAAGGAAGCGCTAGCTGTTCATTAGGCTATGAAGAAACTAAAGACCTTTTTGTGGGGCATTGAGTGTGTAGTCTGCACCGACCACAAACCGTTGGTTGAGGTCTTCAATAAAAAAGGAACTGATGCTATTTCTAGCAGAATTTCAAGATGGATTGTTGACTTACAGGGATACAATTTTAAAGTAGAATACTTACCGGGAGTACGTAATTATACTGCTGATGCTTTGTCCAGGTTGGCTAAACAAGATCATGTTGGTGACGACCTAGAAGAAGAGGAGGTGTTGGAATGGGTGTGTGCCATTGAGTGTAGTTACAACAAACAAATGATGGACGGAATGCTGACAATGCATACATTCTCCCCCAGTCAAGAGATCTGGGTTAAATCCATCGTTCTTTTGCCCACTACACCACCCCAGTTCAGACATGGCCATATGCAAATCAGTCTTGACCCTGTGCCTCATGGGAACAGTCCAGCCCGAACTGCCAAGCCATGTCTTCCCTGGACAGGAATCAAGCATCCTAGGACCGGTTTCTGGCTATCAGCCGTCATCAGCCAGGATAGCTTGACTCCAGTGGCGTAGTGAGCACGGGTCCCACGTCTGGGAATACCCATCCCACTTAGGGCGAAAAGCGTTACAACAAACAAATGATGGACGGAATGCTGACAATGCATACATTCTCCCCCAGTCAAGAGATCTGGGTTAAATCCATCGTTCTTTTGCCCACTACACCACCCCAGTTCAGACATGGCCATATGCAAATCAGTCTTGACCCTGTGCCTCATGGGAACAGTCCAGCCCGAACTGCCAAGCCATGTCTTCCCTGGACAGGAATCAAGCATCCTAGGACCGGTTTCTGGCTATCAGCCGTCATCAGCCAGGATAGCTTGACTCCAGTGGCGTAGTGAGCACGGGTCCCACGTCTGGGAATACCCATCCCACTTAGGGCGAAAAGCGTTACAACAAACAAATGATGGACGGAATGCTGACAATGCATACATTCTCCCCCAGTCAAGAGATCTGGGTTAAATCCATCGTTCTTTTGCCCACTACACCACCCCAGTTCAGACATGGCCATATGCAAATCAGTCTTGACCCTGTGCCTCATGGGAACAGTCCAGCCCGAACTGCCAAGCCATGTCTTCCCTGGACAGGAATCAAGCATCCTAGGACCGGTTTCTGGCTATCAGCCGTCATCAGCCAGGATAGCTTGACTCCAGTGGCGTAGTGAGCACGGGTCCCACGTCTGGGAATACCCATCCCACTTAGGGCGAAAAGCGTTACAACAAACAAATGAGTGTAGTAGCATAAAAGAGGATAAGTGGAGAGAAGAAAGTAGTGTGGACAACGAACGAATAGAGTTGTCTTCCTTTATTAGAAATGGATGGGTTAAGAAAAGTCAAGGTGTCTCTGAGAAGTTCTGGAATTTGAGGGATGAGTTATCCTTGTCTGACGGATTTGTATTCCGTGCCACAAGATTGATTCCCCCTAAGTGCCTGCGGGAAGAGTTGATCACCTTAGCTCATCAAGGGCACCAAGGCATTTCTAAAACTAAAGAGAGCGTTAGTCTCAATTATTGGTGGGCTGGGATGGACCTAGACATTGAGAGACTGGTGCGGGAATGCATTCCCTGCACGTTAAGCGAGAAATGTTTCAAACCAAGAGTGCAACCTATGGTTATAAGGGATAGACCGAATGCACCTTGGGACGAATTAGCTCTTGATATATTGGGTCCTGTCAAAAGGAAAGATGGAGAGGTCTATTTATTTGTCCTGATTGATTTATTTTCACGGTGGCCCGAAATAAAAATTACGAAGAGTATTGACTCCAAACACGTCATAACTTTCCTCGAAGAGGTGTTCACTAGAGAGGGTCTCCCGGGTTATCCCCTTACGGATAATGGAGTGCAATTTGTTTCCAAAGAAATGGGTGATTTTCTAGAGAAGTGTGCTATCAAACATAAACGTTGTTCTCTATACCACCCCGAGAGTAATGGAATGGTAGAAAGGTTTGTGCGAGTCCTTAAAGAGTCAATCTCCTTATCTAAACAGAATGATCTAGATTGGAAGGAGGGGGTGCATAAAGTTGTAGAAATGTATAGAGTTACACCTCATGCAACCACTGGATATACACCTTTCCTACTTCTAAAAAACAGACATCCCAAATCCCTTTGTCACGCCTTTCTGGGTGAATGAAAAGGTAGGAAAGAGTGACACTGTTGGATTTTGTTCTGATTCATGGAGAAAGCGAGAATCAGACACAATCATTGATCGCAAGAAGTGGTATGACAATAGGAAAGCTGTAAAGAGAACTTTTGTTAATGTAGGTGACTTAGTAATGATTAGGGCACCTCCAGGACGACAGTCTTCTGAATTGTTTAAAATTGTTCACAAAGTTAAAAAAGTTGTTTCCAATGCAATCAAGACCGAAGATTCTAGGATCTGGAATCTGAATAGGGTAGTGGTTGTAAAGAAAATTGGAGAAAACAAGAACATAAACAAATCCAATGTTGCGTCAGGTGATGACCCTCTTTCTAGTCATTTGAGAGAAAAGAGTAAAAGGATTGTAAAACTTCCATCTAAATTCAATGATTACGTTCGAGATTAACTTTTGTTTTCTTATGTATCATTATATTAAGAAGGAGGGAGATGTGTTGTAATGTACATGTTATATTTATGGATTCACTGTGTATATATCTGTAGTACCACTTTAAGGGAAATGTATGGTGAAGTTGTTATTGTTGGAAGAAGCTCCATGGTGATGGAACACACTGGTGTGGTTATGAGTCAGTTGTGACTGACAGATTGGACATGGTGGATGGGATCTCATTTCCTCTGCAATAAACTTCATTCCTTTTCATTTGAAACCTGCATCTGGAGTTTATTCTTAATATTTTACACTTCACACTGTGCAGTCATAATACTTTACAGACAAACATTGGCAATGTCAACAGCTTGACACTCGCATTGTAAAGTCGAGACCTATTGGCTTTGCCAATGCTTGTTCCCTTTGGGTGACACTAAACCAGACCAAGCAATGCCTTTTGTTATGGGCTATCTTTATTATAGAGAAAGGCAACACAGCATTCTGAACTTGACTGCCCTGAGATATCCTGTGGCTGGTGAAAATTGAATCGATTACAGAGTTTATGAGAAAAGCATACATTTTTGGTGAAATTTGAGAAAACACTTTACACTACACAGAAGACCCAACTTTATTGGTTAAGAGGAAAGACGCTGTCATATGTATTGATTATTTTTTTACTGAAATTTCAAGGAAGTGCGTCAGTAATATTCCTTGTATTTGAGAGTATATACGCAGTTTATTTTGGAAGCTATACAGATTTATTTTGGGTGCCCGAATGGTTGGCGACTGAACTGCTGCAGGGTATTTGGAGAGTAACACGTCTGAGATATTGAAAGTAATGAATGTGACATTAGCTGGGAATCTGTTGTGAAATTACTTGTGCATGTTCTGTGAAGGTCAAGGCTAGTTTGTGTAGTGTGTGAGCTGCCTCTGGGGCTGGGCCCTCGAAAGGAGCTTGAGCTCCAGGTTTCTACTATTGCACATTTTCTATCAGGAGTGCCCTCCCATAAGTTAGTCTGCCGTTATCGGTATTGTTCTGCCCATGGTCAGAGCAGGAACGCGAGCAAGAATGGGGTAGCATAGCTGGTCTGTGGGAGACAACTGCTGTGATGAAAGAGCATTTTGCATCTACCTTGCAGCCCGGGGCCACGCAATAGAGCGCAGTTTAAGGCGGAGGTTGGAAGTGCACGGCAACCTTCAACCCCCTAGGCGTAGGCGCCTTTAATTCTCCTGAGCGAAGCCGCGAGGCGCGTGAGTACGTGAAGCGTTTGCGTCTCTGCGGAAGGCCTCTGCTTTGTCAGTTGTCACAGCTCACAGTGAATAGGTCAGAGGTCCGGTGAACACGTATCTTTTTGTGGGCACAACATCTGCATTTTGAGAACATACTCTGAAAGTGGATAGTACAAGTGTCAAAACAGTCGCGGTACTGTGAGCTGTTAAGCTCCGCTTAAGTGAGATGTGTTTGTTTTAGTTTAGTAATCTTTCCATCTTGGTGATCGTAATTCCGGTGGTGATTGCGTGTGCTCTGTCCCGGTCCAAAGTTTCCTGTAAAGCTGCGGCGCCACGTGCTGCCCTGAACGCCGTCCAGCATGTCCCCGTTTCCTGGCAAAGGCTCCAGTGAGCACCGTGCAGTTTGTTTCAGTTTCCTGAAGGTTGTGCCTGTCGCTTAAACTGAAGAGCTGTGTTTTGGCGAGCAGAACCTATGCTCTTCGGAACCATAGCTCCTGATTGGCTGGCTGAGATCTGGAGCTGGGCCAGAGCCATCCTAGGACTCTCCTCGCGGAGTCATGGTGGTTACCTCGCTCTGGAACACGATGTGCTGCTGCTGCTCAAGTTTAGTAGGCGACTCCCTCTGCGCCCACACCGCTAGGATGTGAGCCTTTCTTGGAGTCCTGCAGCTTCTCCTTTCTGCAGGGGCAGAGTCCTGCACGTGTTATTTCTTTTATGAAGGTTATTACCGGGACCTTGAAAGGTTCCTGGTTAAAGCAAAAAAAACAGGAAGGAGCAAGAGTTACGCAAAGCTGCGGCTTCCCGTAAAAGGGGAGGGAGTCTGTGTAGGCTTCATTCTTCCTGCAAAGACATGTAGTCTCGTCTGCTGCACCGCTGGAAGGGAGAGTATGCCTGGAGTCGCTGTCTGTATGCTTCCTAGAAGATATGGTTTCAGATCATACCTTTGTGGATGAAAATGGGCTTCGGGTTTTATTTAAAAACCAGTAAAACCAGTAAAAGGCCTCGTACTGTTCTTACATGTGCACTTTTCAGATCCATTTGACACATTCCAACATAGGTTATAAGACCGGGTATAGCCTCCGTGACACTAATTACTTCTGTGTCAAATGTTTACTTTTTGGGCCAAAGTATCTACTTTTAGGGTTTTCGGTTGATTTCCTGTTAAGGTTTTGGTCCCATATCCCAGGTTGGGCACGGTCAACGTCCTATTGTCCTTGGCAGGGGCATTCTTGGGCCTGCAGACTTCCCATACACTGCTGGGTGGGTTCCCTCACCCTTGAGTCCCCAGCCCGCTTGTTTACCGTCTTGATACTTGCAACTTTCAAGCGTAAAGTTTCTGAGGTGGCCAATGTTTGTTTTCTTCTTCCTAATGTATCCCAGATCCTTGACCATTTCTGCCACAGTCCCTCCAAACGAGATGCTTTGCAGTAGCCTGATTGAGCGCAGTCAAGGCTAGATCAAAACATTTCCAAAATGATATTGCTGGTGTATTTTCACTGAGATTTTACGGGGACATCGACCTTTTGTCCTATCAGTAACTTATCCAGTATTAGGGTGTTATACTCTATTTACTTAAGTACCTCTATATTACAGTATCTTACTATTCCAGGTTATTGTATTTTCCCATAGAATGTTAATGTGTTGCCTAGCTGCCTTATTGTAGAATTCTGTGATTCAAACGGTAATGAGAGCTGTTGGAGTTGGATGTCTCTAGCGCTGGCTCTCTTGTCTGCTGTGTAGCTTTTCTACAGTAAATTTCAGTTCAACTCTCCGCTGACTACGAGTTTATCACTACAATTTCTGGCGACGATCCTGTCCTGCTACACACTCAACCCTGCGTGCAACACTACTCACCTTTTGTGGATTTCGAGGTGAATTCAGCTTCAATCTTGTGGTAAGACTGTTCCCTCTCTTCATTTGTCACGCCGATACCCTCGAGTTGCAAAAGATCGAGACCGGCACTTCTCTTAAACTGTCATGGATCCCTCGACAATCGGTGCGGAGCGAGCATCTTTTATTTAAAGGAACAATAACTTTCGGTGAAGTCGCTCGATTTTTGTCACCCGGTATCCGTATCTTTTATTTTCAATTTTGGGACTCTGGTTAACATTACTTTTTGGGAATAAACTTGTGTTGCGCTTCCTGAGACGTTTAATCTTTCTTCCACATGCGCATTACGAACCAGTTTGGTAACCTAGCAACGCTCTCTTTCCACTGCTATGCAACAGTAGGCCAAACTCTGCCTGACTGTACGTGCATGCCAGCAACGCGCACAAGTGTATCCAAGCAACGGTGTTTCTACATTCCAGCGCAACAGTAGGCCCAACTCTACCCGACGTGACTGACTGTGCGTACGATGTATCAAAGCATTCTAAGCTTGGAATCAATGCGCTCTAAGTTGTTAACCCAGGAATTGATTTGGTGTTCCGTCAGCTGACTTTGATAATCGTCTCGTCTCTCTACTTTGCCCGTAACAATTGTTATTTGCAACTTGCCTCAGATCTAGTCAGCCAATTTCGACGATTGGCACGTCTTTATTTTTTTTCATGATGTGACCCACTCTACGGTGATTCACACATCTTCATGTTTGTTAAAAAAAAAATATATTCACAGGCTGAATTCATTGGCTACAGTGAATTACGGTGATTCACACACCATTTCAGAAACTCTGCCTGATACAGAAATCCATACCTGATACAGCGAACTACGGTGATTCGCACACCTTTCTTCTGAAATAATGGTTTTATTGTTTCATAGTGTGATCCACTCTGCGGTGATTCACACACCTTCATAAAAAAATATATAGATATATTCTCAAGCTGAATCCATTTGTTATCGTGAATGACGGTGAATCACACACCATTTCAGAAACTCAGCAGTAATCTATACCTGATATAGCGTACCACGGTGATTCACACACCTTTCGTCAATTTATTTTTTTGTTGTGTCACTTACCTGTACATACCCAACAGTGATTCACACACCAACATCTTTAATGTTAAATTACTTCTGGTAAAGTGTTGGAATCACACTTTGACTTTATTTTATGTTTTATCTTGAAACATAACTTTTCACTGTCCTATTTTTTTTTCTTCACAGCATTGCATCCTGTATTTCTTGTCATCTAGATTAATTTTTTTGTTCTTTAATTATATCTTTTCACAATTATGCAATCTGTAACTCCTCCCCCTTCTTTCTTAGAATCTCCAGGCCGCCTGTTAGATGGGAAATCTGGTTTGATGCTTTCCAAACATATTTGGGAGCAATTGGTGCCTCAAGGTTCAGCAATGAACGCAAAAAATGGTTGCTCCTCCATTCGCTGGGATTTGAAGGTCGCTCTATCTATAAACATCTTCCTGAAATTGTTCATTTACCAGACGATGTTGTTGATGATTATCCAGATACTATCTTAAAACTAAAAAACAGATTTGACAAACAACCCAGTTTAATGGTTCTCCGTCATAAATTTTTCAAAAGACATCAGTCCGAAAACGAAGATGTTGACTCTTAAATTTCTGTATTACGTAGGCTTGCTGTTGTTTGCCAATTTGAGGTCTTCACAGACCAATTGATCCGTGACCAATTTGTTTGCCATTGTAGAGATAAACAGATTCGTCAGAAGCTTCTTTCTCTTGCAAATCCTTCTCTAGATGAAGCTGTTAAAATTGCCAAGAGCATTGAAACTTCGCAAGTGTCTTTAAAGGAGTTGAAAGAGAAATCTACGGATCCTGTTAATGTAGTTCTTTCTAATGTGAAAGGGAAAACGAACGACAATAAATCATCTTCCTCAAGAGGCAATACACCTAAGTATTCTAACCCTGGGGAAAATACATCAGATTCTCAACACATTAAACAAATGTGTTATCGTTGTGGGAACCCCCCCCCCCCCCCCCGCACCTTAAAGGTGCAAAGTGTCCTGGAGCTAATGTAACATGTAATTACTGCAAAAAGATTGGACACTTTGCGAAAGTTTGCATGAAACGTAAAAATCCCTGAAGATCTATTGCTTGTGTTATAGAATCGGATGAAGAATCTGATCCTGAAGTTGTATCTATTGTTTCTTTAACACATGAATCGGTGTCCAGTGTTGATGAATCGAGTGAATGTGTAGATCCCATTGCTGAAATTATTGTGGGAGGGAAATCACTCAATCTTCTCGTCGATTCAGGGGCAAAAATTACGATGATAACTCATGATCTTTTTTATAGAACCTGGGGAGAAAGACCACTTGAACCTCCAGATCGTTCGCCAGTTTCATATGAGAGATGGAAGATTGATTTCCTCGGTTATTAGGTCTCGCTTTGCTATCGTGTAAGCGATCGCAAAGCGAGACTATTGTAAGGGGGTTTTAAAAGTGCTCCCAAAAAGCGGATTGCATGGCTAGCACGCGCACAATCACGCGCATCGTGCCGCCATGCAATCCGTTTGGCATCGCACTTCAAAGGGTCCACTTCCCCGCCTGGAATGCGCTCCCCTGCCCCCGACAAGCGCGCGTGCCACGCTCTGCCGGGCTTGTCTTGTTTTTTTATTAGTATTTGCAGCGCGCTTTATGCTGGAAAAATAATTGTTGTTTTTTCACTCTTTCTCGCGCTCTTTTTCTCTCTCCATCTCCTTCTTTTAAAAAATACCTGGTTCGCTGCAGAAACCCCTTCAGCACTAGCAGATTCAATCTATATTACACTTTGTTTCATATATTTCCTGACAATTGAGCCACAGTTCGTGAACTCTTGAAGAATGAATTTTCAGTGACCCCCGAACTCTAAATTTTATGTTGGTTGGAAACAATATAACGTATCCATTTGTTTGTAGCAATTTAAAAATCTAAAGACACTTCTAGAATAATTGGATACTGTCGAATTTAGGATTAACCATACGTTTTTTCCACACTCAAACAGTATATGCTCGTTGAAAATATTTTATTTCAGTGAAGTTAAACCGGTTGTATGTAGTGTTTTCTAAGCATCACTGTTTGCGCATAATTGGGATCAGTACTTTAAAAGACTGTCCGATTCACGTCCTATATATGTAATAACGTTTACTGTGAAACGTACTGATAAGCAGTTTAGTGCTTTTAGTCTATGGAGAAAAAGAGTTGTGCCGCTCATAGTTATACTGCACCGTATGGGGATGCTATCTGTGCGTGTGAGTTTACATCTATGCACGCGTGTATGTGTAGACACAACCACCACACTCGTGGCATTCATGTGTGTGAGAGAGAGAGAGAGAGAGAGAGAGAGAGAGAGCTAGCTCGGTGGTGTTTTGATTACCCAGGAAATTGAACACACCAATAACATTTCTGTTATTGCCAATATTGTTAAGGACGCCAACAATCATGCGCCTTATTTACGAATTATTTTCGAACTGTCTTGTTTATCAGAGCAAAACACATCTAACTTGAATCGTTACATGTTTTCAGAGTCAATGGATATCCGGATATGTTTTGGGGAAAGCCCGGCAAGTTTTGTCCATTCCCCTGTTCTACGCTCGTCAGACTGGTCCTGGCCCAGGGACACATCAGTAGTGCGGTTTTTAGACAAATTGGCCTTAGATCTGTTAAGAGACTGACTTCTCTACTAACTCTGTGGAAAACATCACGGATGCTTGAGGATGCCATATAGACGGAGCCCGGTATGCTGATCTTAAATGAGAATCCTCTTTCTGGTCCATCATCGCGATGACTGCGCTGAGCAGCCAGTGAACTCCACGCTAGAGCCACCATCACACTGACAGCGGACCAGGGACAGTGTTGCTGCTGGCGCATGTTAAGACCCGTGCGAGTGCTGTGGCCAACACCTACCAGATCTGAGCAAAAAAGAGCCTGCCGCAGACTTTACCTTCCCATTTAGGTGCCTGTGACTTTACAGCTCGAAAGAAGGCAAGCACACTTGCAAATAACTGCAGGGCTTTTTAGAAATTACCAATGGCAGCCATGTTCCTAGGAAGATTGGAAAGCACGCGCATTCTAGGCCGTTACTCGGTATTGACGTACCGGACAATTAAAAATCTATTGGGAGCTCGCTCTCTCGGGGGGGAGGTAAAGTAAAAAACAACGCAGATAAGGCTATGCTACTACGTTCTCCGAGCAGTGCGTCCCATGGGTTAAACTCCAGTGCCTTTGGTAATGATACCTCTGCAGTATATATGTTTATACTGATAAGTGGTGAAATTGATAGCTGAATGTTACTGAAACGGCGCATAAATCAATTTCGCTGATCGCGTGTAAAGCCTCTTTTGATCTTGCAAGTGGCCCAGGAGTGTTGTCTGTTTATGAGCAACGCCATCTCTACTCTGAAGGGCTCAGATTCCCATAAACAGGGTTTCATCAAGCTGGCAGATCAAGAGGAGAGATGACTCCCATGAGCTGTGAAACCCAGTGGCCTCGTTTTTCCCGCTCAACTGGAGGCGGAGAAGCATGTTGTCCCCATTCATACAATAGGGCTGCCGTCTCCCTTTCACCATTTTCAAGGTTTCCACGTTTTATTGCATGTGGTGATTTCCAAACCAGTTTCCAGCTCTTAAGCAGTGCTTGTTCGAAGCTGGCGTTCATGAAAAGGAGTGATTATAATCTAATATGTATTGGTATTGCTTTTCATAAAAACGGATCTTTTAATAGAGTTTTTAGATATATTTGTAATTCATGTGTTATGTGTTCCTAAAGCATCAATGCAGGGCGTGCAAGCTGCAACGCACCGAGACCAAGTAATCATAGACTGGACATTAAGGAAACGGCATAATATAGGAATTTCATATAGTGCTAGCATTGTTTGCTACAAAATACATCTCTCTCTGATTAAATGTAAATAAGGGAAACTTTGTGTTGCACGTTGTTGTGCCCGTGTTCTTTGGGTATTTGAGTGTTTGACCCTCATTTTATTTGTCTTTCTTCCCACCCCCACTAGTGCTTGAGAACTTTTCTGGTGCACTATCACTATGGTATGGATCCCTTAAGTAGTCAGCCAAGTAATGTTTGCCATCTTCATCGAGACAAAATAGTATGTACAGGTAGTTATATAACATAATTGCAAATACTGCTGTACCCCCAACGAGTCAGGGATGAGGATCCCATGCAGTGGTTTTAGTTCCCCAAAATACGATTTCATTGTCTGATTTTGAAAGCAAAACGTAACCTGGACGACTTCTAGTTTTCTGCAGGAGAAAGTGGCCTCTTTCAGAGGGAACTGAAGAAAAGTAAGTCTTCTCGCGCATGGCATTCCAAATCCAGAAGACGGTACAGAGGCCTTTATGAACGTTGCAGTGTCTGCCTCAACAGTACTTCGCAGTACTTTGGCATACAATAACACTAGGGTAGCGATGTTGAGTACAGAAATCATCTTAATCTGAAATAAAGGATATATTTGGTGACCTGTCCTAATATGTCATTTTTCTTCCCCGTTTTCTTCCAAATTATGCAAAGAAACTAACTTGTTGTCAACAGCAAAACGATCATGTTGTTCAATCTTAAATTTGTCAGCGCAAGGGGCTTCCTTATCCATCTTTTAAGAAACAGTAGCACTGTGTGAATGGGTGAGGCTGGCTTTGTGAGATGCATAACATATTCTCAATGGTACGGAAATTTGAGATAAATATTCATTGTAGTACTCACAAAAACATATAGACGTTGAAGAATCTTAAGCACAAGAATGTATTTTGCAATTAAAAAAATTTGATTGGTCCGTTCATTTTAGCTTCAGCGTTCCATTGAGGATTTACACTGGGAAATGTACAGACCGATGTTTAGTATGGAGTTAGGTACTGGATTATCCAAATTAATACATTTTTTCTTGTCCTCTTGAGGTGCCCTTCGGAAATTCACAGCCATTGAGAAAGCTCATTTCTGAAATTTACAACATTTGAGCAAACAGACAAGCGCTTCCTGTGATTACAGGAGATCAAACCAGACTCCAAGCTGCGTTTATGGCCTCCACACCCCGCTCGGGCAGGAAGGGCAGCCTGCCATAAAACTGCAGCCAGCCTTCATCTCTGGGGTGGGGGTGAAGGGAATGCGGAGCTATCAGCTGCTCCATGTGACTGTAACTAAAAACAAGGGCAGAAGTCAACATAAGAAGATGGCTTACTGATAGCACTCGGAATCCTGCCTGTGCAAAAATCCCCACTGCAAAGAAGACAACGCGTGTCTAAAGGAGCAGGATGCTATTATAAAGAGAATATTTTGCACAGCATTCTCTATTTAAGCATCAGTTCTCAGTTGTGCTAAACGTGTCATTCAGTTGCGTAGGCTTTACTACCTATTTAACTAATGTCCTCTGGATAATTTATAGGTAGGAGAAGGGGTGGGGCGAGGCTATCTTACCTACACTTTATTTTGATGGCATTCTATCAAGTAAGTAAATTTAAAGGTGCTGTCGCTTTTTCAAAATAACCGTCATGTAGCTTCTTCCAAGGGCTGGCCGCATAGATCATACTACCTATGTATTTAGATTGTACTAACTTCGAGGGATTTATGTTATGGACTTTCTTGTTTGATTGCATTCTAAGATAGTAATGCGTTGTGTCCATTAAGTCTGCATCTGTATATGTTATGTGCATATATCGGAAAAGTATTAGAGGGAGGACTTCCATTCTTTTCTTGATTACATCGAAGGATCACATGGCTTGATTACATTTCTGATTCCAACTCCAAGAAGAATTAGTTTACAAAGGAAATTCATACGCTGACAGCAGGCGTTTGCGTTTTTTGTTGCTTTTCGTTTTTTTTTATGACCTAAGAGCCAAGTCCAATACTCATTTTGAAATAAACCCAGGCCCAATCGACAACAACGCCCTTACTGTTTATCAGGGGCAGCTAAATGAAATCCAAATGGCTATTGCACAAAAACACTGAGCTTTGGCGTTTATTATAGAGATGTTTTCACATTTCCGAAAACTGATTGAATACTCGTTACAATGATTGTATTTGAAGCGAATTTCTTGGTTCATTGGCAAATAACTGAGTGGCTATAACACGAACGTGCCAGCTGGATGTGCACTTACCATCAAGAGGTGAGGTACTGTAGAAGGATAAAAGACGCATGCCCCAGCTCACCCTTTGAAGGGCTCAGATAACCTCCCTTGGAACGTTTCCCTAAGACCCCCCAAACCCGCCCCCCCCCCCCCCCATGAAGTGTTGGGCGTGTGCTCCGCTGCATGCCTTCCAGATAGCAACACAGCCAAGGATAAGCTGCAGTCACACCTGGCATGGCCTGCTTTTCTCTCCCGCCTGTGTCCGCTGGCCAAGGCCCCCTCGCAGGCCTTCCAATAGCAGTAGCAGGGGTGCCGAATGATCTTTTGAAACAATAAAATATAAACGAACTATTGGGAACTGCTAGGCTGCGTTTGTTACAGCGCATCTTAGTTCTAAATTCTGTGACTGTGTATCTTTACAGGCTACTGCATGGCCAGTATGGGGGGTGTACTTTACTGCGAGTTATTTTGTTAGAATATGTAGCCCTTTGCCGCTGACTTTTTAACTGCACACGCATATCGTCATCTCTGGATTGCCTTTCGTACAGAACGCTTAACACATGCATGTACATTTCCTCCTTTGAATGTGAACCGATACCACAGTGGGCCGTCATTTTATCTCCTGCCATTTTCTATGATTCTTTAATGCGACATGAGAAGACAAGTCTTTTAACCGGCAGTTGGTAGTTTACGACACGAAACTTGACGCCAGACTGGGCAAGTGGATTCGGGTCCCATATCGAAAAAAATCAATGTCGGGTTTTGTAGACATTACCCCCAAGACAGCAAAACACAGCAATGTCTCCTAAAGAGTACAGTGACTACAAACTAATATGAACGTCGCTCCCCTTTCCTAACGGTGTATATGTTGGAACTCTCACCAACAGATTCTTTCCTTCAAGTTAGGGGAAATGAAGTATTCCCCACAAAGCCTCGATCGGCAATTGTTTTATTAGTATTTGCAGCGCGCTATGGGCACCTTCACTTTCGCTTAATAGGCGACAGCTTAACTTTTACATATCACCCCCCACACACACACACACACACACACACGGACGCCGCAAGAAGCGCACCCTGTGTTAATTACAGAAATCTCTGGATTCTTCCTCCATTGTTTCCCCTTCCTCCCCCATTCATGCCCTTCGTGTAGCTTGTGTTTTTTTTTGTTGCTGTTTTATATACATGTGCGGTGTCCACTTCATGGTGTTTGTATTTTCTTTTTAACGATACTGGGGCAGCCCTCACACTCCGTAGCACACATACAGCGCTGCCTCTCCTCTGGTTTCAGCCAGTGCTCCTGCAGCTGCCCAGCAGCCCAACACCCACCTTCACCACTTTCATATCGAGGGGGAGGAGGAAGAGGAAGGATCAGTGAACCTCCCCGAGGGGCGGTCACAACGTGATTAAACTAGAACGTACACACAGAACACTTTTGCATGCATAGCAGGTATTTTTTATTTATATTGAGTAAACTTTGTTGAAAAATATCTCGTTACTTTGAGCCTTTTTCACATGGTAAATATGCCCCCCTTGCACGGACTCTGCGGGAAGCAGGTGCTGTAGTGATCAGGGATATCTCCTTGGATGCTTCCTCCATTGTCATCCCCCCCCTACATGCCCTTCGTTTTTTAACAGACACAGTGTCAGCTTCATGGTTCCTTAATATATCAGATCTGGAAGATACACTATTCACTACTGAATGTTGGTCATAACTAAAACAAAGCGTGTATGTTGCACACACTTAGGAGCTTGCCAGTTGTGCCGGCTTCCGCCCAGAATCCCGCAGCCTCAATATTTGGGCAAAGCGACCCCCTCTCAGGGCTGTGATTTATAACTGCGTTCCACTTAATGGTTTTCTACTTGTTAAAGCATTGCACGCCGAGCTTGTAATGCTTGAGCCTGAGCCCTCCATATGACGTGCAGATTTTCAATCCTCCGATGCGGCTGCCCACCGAATACAAGCATTTTCAATGCAGTAGGTCTAGCATTTGCAAGAGTTTGAGCTAATGGCATTGTTAATGACAATGCCTTTTATTTAACCGATAAATAAAAGGCATTGTCATTTGCAATACCAGTGGCTTAAACTCTCGCAAATGCGAGACCTATTGCATTGCAAATGCTTGTTTGAAGATGTTTTGGTTTTTAAAAATAGGAAAATTACTGGGAAAGTGTACGTTGCAGTAAAGGGGCTTAATATTTTAGGATGGTACCATCAGGGTCTTTTCAAGATGATCCTTAGACCTGGTACTTCTGAACAAATTCTCGTTGTATCTGACGATCAACATTTGTGCCAATGGAGTAAACGCTTTCCATCTGTTTTTGCAGGGGGATTAGGAACCATTAAAGGGTTCAAACACAAACTTTTAGTGAAAGAGGGAGCACTCCCAGTCAAGCATAAGATGAGAGGTGTACCGTTCAGTGTGAGAGACGATCTAGACGGAGAACTCATGTCCTTATGCGACCAAGGGATCATGGAACCCACTGAATCCTCTCTCTGGCTTTCACCCTTCGTTGTCGCACGCAAGAAATGTAGGAAACTTCGCGTTTGTGTGGAGTTGAGATCTCTCAATAAGGAAATCTGGATCGACTCTCACCCGTTACCTAAAATTTGTGACCTATTTGCAAGCGTCAGAGGGTTTAGATTCTTTTCAAAGCTGGATCTAGCAAGCGCATACCATCAGATCGAACTTGAACCTCGTCCCCTCACAGCATTTGTGTCACCTTTAGGGACTTTTCAGTATAAACGCATGCCCTTTGGCCTTGCCTCTGCGGCTTCAGTCTTTCAGCGTGTCATGCAGAATATGTTAGGAGGCATTAAGGGTGTGCTTGTCTTCCAAGACGATGTGTTGATACATTCAAAAGATATTTCAACTCATAATTATTTGCTCGAATGGTACTAGTAATCTTCAAGGATCATAGTGTTGTTGTTAAACCCGAAAAATGCATGTTTCTCACTGAAGAAATGGAGTACTTAGGTCACTTAATTTCGGGTGAAGGGATCAAACCAAGACAGGGGCTGCTCGAAGCCATTACTCAAGCTCCAGCTCCGTTCTGACAAGAGCGGTGTTAAGTCTCTACTTGGTCTATTGGAATTTTATTCGAAGTTTGTCCCTAACTACGCCACTATTGTAAGGCCCATCAGTTCCTTACTCTGCAAAGGCTTAATTTTTGAGTGGTCGCGTCAATGCGAGTCTGCTTTGCAGTGTGTAAAGAATTCTCTTGCTTACAACAGTGCACTAAAACCTTATGACCCGGATTTGGGCTCTTGCATTACAGTTGACGCCAGTCAAGTAGGATTGGGAGCTGTTCTTACCCAAGACAGTTCTAAGGGAGACAACACGATTGCATTTGCCTCCAGAGTATTGAGAAATGGTGAGCTTCAGTACTCAGTAATCGAAAAAGAGTTGTTGTCTTGCTTGTGAGCCATCGAAAAGTTTCGACCTTATATTTGGGGCAGGCGCTTCTTATTGAGGACTGATCATAAACCGCTCATTTCCATTCTTGGGGCTGGAAATAGCAAATGCTGCTCGCCTAGGATCCTTCGTATGGTGTCTCGCCTCATGCAGTACCAGTTTGATGTTGTCCATATTTCTGGGGGGAGGAATCTCAGAGCAGATTATCTTTCACGTTTTCCTATTGAGAATAACAAGGTTAGAAATTTTGCAGAGGATGTTGGGGAGGAAAATTCTGACGATTGTTTGGTAGCCTCACTTGACTTACCTGAGCATGGCATTGATACTGTTGAGAGTTGGGTTAAAGCTCTTACTGATGATGAGACTCTATAAAGAGTTTGTGGGTTTGTTAGTTCAGGGTGGCCCAGAGAACGTGCGCTTCCTCAATGTATACAGCACTTTTGGAAGGTTGAATCAGAAATTTCATTGGAAGATGGTGTGTTATTAAGAGGCGACAAACTCATTGCTCCTCAAAGTCTTAGGAAAAACATTATTGTCAAAGCCCACGAGGGTCATTTAGGATCCATGCTCACAAAGCGACGTGTCCGTGAATTATTTTTGTGGCCCGCGATGGACAGTGATATCAATGATCTAGTTGACTCCTGTTATATCTCTAAATCCGCTGACAAAGATTTGAAAACTTCCACTCCTCCTCTTCTGCCCATTGAGTGCCCCTCTGGACCATGGTCCAAAGTAGGTTTAGACGTTATGGGACCTTTGGAGATCCTACCTGGAGGATGTCGTTTTATCTTAGTTTTAATTGATTATGCCTCAAAATGGCCTGAAATGAAACTTGTTAAGGAAGCCTCTACCAATAACATCATTTTGTTTTTGAAAGAGGTATTCCTAAGGGAGGGGTTTCCTGAAACCATGGTGACTGATAATGGTTCTCAATTTACAAGTGGTGAATTTGATTTCTTCCTTAAATCATGCAATATTCAACATGTTAAAAGTTCACTTTATCATCCCCAGTCAAATGGACTTGTCGAACGCCTGAACAGGGTTGTGGGGGATTGCATTAAGTGGGCCAGGTCTTGTAACTGTGATATCATTAACTCTCTTAACAGTATGCTGTGGTTCTACAGGACCACTCCACACTCCACAACCAAAGTCTCTCCCTTCGATTTATTAAGGGGAAGGAAGCCCAACATTAGTTTTAAGCCTGCATGGATGAACAAGTGGGTCAAGTCAGTCCCTGATATTGACAGTCTTATGCTTCTAGTCAGAGAAAATGTTTCTAATTCCCAGTCTAAACAGAAGTCTTGGTTTGACAAAAAGAAGAGTGTAAAAACTGTACCTTTAGCTGTTGGAGATCTTGTTCGTGTAAAGTCACCTTTGCATGTAAAGAAAGGTGAAAGCAAGTTTGGTTCTCCCATTTCTGTCACTGGGTTGGGTAGGAACTCTGTGCAGGTTGAAGGGGGAAAGTAGTGGAATGTTAGTAAAATTGTAAAGGTTAAGAATGTTCTTTCAGCTCCTTCCCATGTGCCTCTCAGTCGTGAGAATGTTGTTCCTTCCGGAACATCTCTTAGGAGGAGTACAAGATCTAAAATTACTCCTAAGAAATACCAAATTTGAAATGATTTGTTTTTCTTCTTAGTTTTAAATTTCCTGTTCTTTGCATCTTTCATTCTTTTTTTTCTCTTTCTTTTATATTTCATCTTCTTTTCTACTGTTGTACTTTTCTTTTAGAGCATTTTATGTTTTCATATTATTAATGAGAAAGGAGGATATGTTATACTCTATTTACTTAAGTACCTCTATATTACAGTATCTTACTATTCCAGGTTATTGTATTTTCGCATAGAATGTTAATGTGTTGCCTAGCTGCCTTGTTGTATAATTCTGTGATTCAAACGGTAATGAGAGCTGTTGGAGTTGGATGTCTCTATCGCTGGCTCTCTTGTCTGCTGTGTAGCTTTTCTACAATAAATTTCAGTTCAACTCTCCGCTGACTACGAGTTTATCACTACATAGGGTATCTTTCATAGATTCACATGCCTGAATCATTCCCCGTCGTCGGGATGGGAGTCCCCAGTACATAAATAAAGTAATGTCCCATTAGACATATATAGTAATAGGTCAAGGGCCTCACATTAGTAACATCTCCATGTCCTTTTGTAGAAAGGACCAAACTCTAGAAAAGAGCCAATCAGCTATCACCACCCTCTGGAACCCACCTGGAAGGAGCTCTAGTCCCTCAGATTTTCTACTGCACGTCGTGCTAAGGGAGTCTCCCCTGAGCTCTGCTCAGTTTTCCTTGTTTTCTGGATTTCCAGTGAATTTTTCTTCAGGATTCCTTCTTCTGTGTGAAGTTCTCAATATCTTCATGGCAGATACTCCTAAGAAAGGCCTTTTTAGGCCCTGTGCTTCCTATGGTAAAAAGAGGTTTCATGTTGATGACCAACACAAAGACTGCCTCTACTGTCTTTACCCGGACCACTCCTCGAAGGACTGCAAAGTATGTCGTACCTTTTCTTCAAAGACCCTTAAAGATCGGGAGGGACGCCTTCTAATTTGGCTGCAGAGGCTTAAGGATAAAGACCAAGTCCTGTCTTCTGAGGAGAGTGAAGGCTGCTCTACATCTTCAAAATCCTCTCAAAAAAGGCCCAGAGTTGCTTCTCCAGGACCTTCGTCGCAGCCCCCTCAAAAGAAGACGCACAGAAAGTCTTCAGAGGCTTCCATTACGGCTTTACCAACAAAGGTTTCTCCACATGAGGTTCTACACACCTTTAAAAAGCCTGGATCCACCTCGTCGACGACTGCTTCGTCGACGGTGCGTTGATGGTGAGAAAATCCCCGTCTACAGCTGTGGGGATAACTTCGTCGACGACGACCGTCTCCACCTCTTTGGTATCTTCTGCCTCGTCGACGACTGCTAAACCTGTATCGTCGACGATTAAAATAAAAAAATCATCATCGACAACCAAGCCAGCGTCGACGCTACGATCGCCGATGAGCGCGTCGACGCCTACGTCGACGAAGAGTGTTTCGTCGGTCTACCCTGATGACGGAGACGACACCGTCGACGAGGGCTCCGTCGACGACGACACCGTCGACTGCTCCGTCGACGGGAGCTTTGTCGACGTTTCCTTCAATTTTTCCAGTCGGTGCTTCACCGTTGACGACTACACCGACGACAGGCTCGTTGACGACACCAGAGTCCAAAGTGGAGAGTGCGTATGTCCATCTCAAAAACACAAAACGCACATTTACACCTGCCCTGATTCTCCTAGCAGGGTCCAGCAGTTACCTCCGACTCACCTTTTCGAAGAGGAGGAAGATTCAGACGATGGTGGTATGTTCGGATTTGCAACAAGTCCTTCGGAACTCCATGTCAAATACCAATAGACTATGACGAACAAGAACCAGAAGACCAGCCATATTATCCTGACGACAGCCATCCTCCCCAACCTCCCATGGTCTTGTTACCCGCGTCTTTGGTTTCTGACCTCCAATTTCTGATTACTGACTACAAGCAGAGATTTCCTACTAATGCTACGTCTCCTGCTCCGGTTGTTTCTCCGCCGCCAAGGCTGCAGCCTCCACCTCTTCCTCCACAGTCTGTGCCTGTCATGCTACCGCCTCCAACTTCCACAGATGATGAGGATGACGAGCAACAAGTGGAGGGAGAACTCCATGATTCTCAATCGACTCATGATGAGTGGGATGATTATGTTATCCCTTGTCCAGCGTCCCCGGTGCCTACTCAAGCTGATTCGCCTCCTGAGGATATCGGGGGTTTTCATAATGTATTGGAAAGAGCCGCACAGCTCCCTAGATCCCTATGCCTTCTCACCAACAGGATTGTTTCCTTTATGACTTTAAAGAACCTTTCAAAAAGTCTGTAAGATCAGTACCTATTATAGACTACACTTGGGATCAGGGTGTAAAAATAATGCACAATCCATCTTCGATTCCCCCAGTGTTACCTCGGCTAGACTAAAAGTACAGAGCTCCGGACACTGCTCCTGCCTGCCTTACCGGACATCCAAAGCCTGATTCCGTCATCACTCAGGCTGCTCAGAGGAAGTCTAGAAACCCTTCTGCCCCACTGTCCGCTCCTCCTGACAAAGAAGGCAGACGACTTGACAATTTTGGAAAACGTTTTTCTTCCATGTCTGCATTGACAGTGCGGGCGTCAAATTCCTTAGCGTTATTAGGGTGCTATAACAGGCAGATGTGGGCGGACATTGCTCCATACTTGGGAGCCTTGCCGGATGACTCGAGGGAAGAAGCCAAGAAGTTCTTGCTGGAGGGTGAACGTTGGGCTTCCGAGATCATCGATTGTGCGATGGATATCGCCTCTACTGGTTTCCGTCAACTAGCTGGCGCTGCTGTATTACGACGCCAAGGTTGGCTGAAGGCAACTTCATTCCGTCCGGAAGTCCAGACAAAAATTTTGGACATGCCCTACGATGGTCAGCTTCTCTTTGGCCCTCATATTGATGAGGCTCTTCAGGGTATAAAAAAGGATACCGACACGACTAGGGCTTTGGGTACCCTTCAATTTAACCCCCTCCCCCCTTTTCGTGGCTCAAAATGTAGAGGTCAATCTTCCACCAGAGGAGGCTACCAACACTATCGGTCTTCCTATTCCTCCTCCAACCAACAATATCGGCCACAGTACCAACAACGTCAACAACAGCAATCCTCTTACACTAAAACCTCCTTTCGAGGAAAAGGAGGACGACAGGCGGACGCTGCTCGGCGGCAATGACTTTTCTCTACCACCGGTCTCCATCTCCTCTCCACCCTTCAAAATCGGAGGAAGGATTTCCCACTTCTTATGCAATTGGAAACAAATAACAACGGACCGTTGGTTTCTTCAAATGATACAGTTTGGACATTCGCTGGAGTTCACTCACAAACCTCTCCAGACCCCTCCACGACCTATGCTTCACAAAAATCTACCCCTGTTATTGTTGGAACTTTCACTCATGCTCCAGAAGGGAGCTATAGAAAGGGTTCCTCTTTGTCAACGGGGGAAAGGGTTTTACTCCCGTTTTTTCCTGTTGCGCAAAAAGGAGAAGAAATGGAGACCAATCCTGGACTTGAGAAGTCTCAACAAATTTTTTAAGAAACAGTCGTTTCGCATGGTTACCATCCAAGAAGTGCTGCAACTTCTTAACGCAAACAACTACATGGTGTCTTTGGATCTTCAGGATGCCTATTTCCATATCCCTATCCACAGAAACCACAAGAAATTCCTGAGGTTCGCCGTGGCAGGCAGACATTACCAATTCAGAGTCCTGCCCTTCGGACTCAAGTCAGCTCCACACATTTTTACGAAATGCCTCTCTCCAGTGGCTGCATATCTCAGGCAGCAACACCATCAGATCTTTCCCTATCTCGACGACTGGCTCGTCAAGGCACCTTCCTGGACGGCGCGACCAGGTCTTCCGAAGCCAGTCTACAGCTTTTCAGTCTCTTAGGACTCACTCTGAATCAGGACAAGTTCGTCCTCCAGCCTTCTCAGCGGATAACCTTTCTGGGTGCTACTCTCGGCACAACCCAGAAAAAGGCTTTCCCATCACAAGAGCGACGGAACAAACTTCTTCATTTGGCAAATCACATAAAATCCAAGAAGTCTCTCTCAGTACGTCTCTTCAAATCCCTTCTCGGAATGATGTCATCCTGTATTCTGCTTGTTCCTTACTGTCGCCTCCACATGCGCCCTCTCCAAGAAGAACTGTCGGCTCAATGGATTCAATCTGAAGGATCCTTCGACGATGTCATTCAAGTGACCCCTCAGATGGTCATTGCTCTGCAGTGGTGGACTCGTCCACGGAATCTTTCTCAAGGCCTGCCTTTCTTGCTCCAAGCTTCTCCACAAGTCATCACAACAGATGCGACCCTGGAGGGTTGGGGAGCTTTCCTCCAAGGGAAGTGGTCTCCTGCCGAAAGCAAGCTTCACATAAACCTCCTCGAGCTACGAGCTGTCTATCTGGCTCTCCTGGTGTTCCATCCCAGGATCAAAGGTTCTCTAGTGCTCGTCCGGACGGACAATACTACGACGATGCACTACCTGAACAAGCAGGGAGGGACTCGTTCACTGACACTATCTCACGAATCTCAAAAAATCTGGAACTGGTTACTTCATCATAACATTTCCCTTCGAGCTGAATATGTTCCAGGAACAGGCAACGTACTGTCCGATTCTCTAAGCAGGCAACAAACAACATGCCACGAATGGGAGTTGAACTAGCGGACTCTCGACCGCATATTCTCCCAATGGGGCACTTCTCTCTTGGACCTATTTGCTACCAAGCAGAACGCCAAATGCCAAAACTTCGCAAGCTGACGTCCCCAACGGGGATCTCTAGGGAATGCATTTTCGATCGCATGGTTCAACGTCTTTGCATACGCTTTTCCACCGATTCCCCCGATTCCCAGGATCCTCAGGAAAATGAAGACAGAACCCTGCACGCTAATCCTAATAGCTCCGGCGTGGCCGCGTCAGCATTGGTTACGGAGCTCCATCTTCTCTCTCTGGAACCGCCGATCTCTTTGAAACCGTTTCCCTCTCTCCTCACAATGAACCGGGAACAAGTCCTGCATCCGGATCCAGCATCTCTGAAGTTATCGGCTTGGCTCCTGAGTTCCGAGAGTTTCATGGCCTAGACATTCCTCCAGACTGCAGGGTGGTTCTGGCTCGGGCTCTAGCCGACAGTACTAACAAGACATATTCCTTAAAATGGAAGAGCTTCTGCATCTGGTGTAAGTCAGCGAAAATACACCCACTTTCGTCTTCCCCAGAACAAATACTGCCTTACCTTCTCCATCTGGCAACTTCAGGTCTTGCTCACGCCTCTATTAAAGTTCATCTGGCAGCAATATCCCGTTTCAGAAGATCTTCTGCAGGCCCTTCTCTTTGGTCTAGTAGGTTGATTAAACAATTTCTCAAAGGCCTATTCAGGACTTTTCCTCCAGTGAAGTCTCTGCCACCCACTTGGCAGCTCAACACAGTTCTTGCTCAGCTTATAAAACATCCTTTTTAGCCGATAGGCAGAGCTGATCTTAAATATCTTTCTTGGAAGACGGCACTCCTTCTAGCCCTTATCTCTGCCAGGCGAGTAAATGAGCTCCATGCATTCTCCGGTCAAGACCCTTTTCTTCAGTTCAAACATGACAGGGTCATACTGCGGACTAATCCTAAGTTTGTGCCCACAGTCCTGTCAGACTTTCACCTCAATGAATCTATGGTCTTATGGACCTTTTTTCCAAATCCTCAAAGGGCGGCAGAACGAGCTCTATACTCTCTAGACCTTAAACGCTGCCTTAAATTCTACCTTGACAGGACAAAATCATTCCGCAAATCCAACCAACTCTTGTGGCTTGCAGTCGACCTAGGAAAGGTCTTCCACTTACTAAATAAAGTATCTCTCGTTGGGTCTTTGGAGCTATTACTTTCTGTCACCATCAAGCGGACCACCCCTTGCGTTCCATGGTTCGAGCCCATTCCACTAGGGCAATGTCTACTTCCATGGCACTCTTTGCGGTTGTCCCTATCACAGACATTTGCAGAGCGGCAACATGGAAGACGCCGCATACATTTACCAAGCCTTACTGCTTACTGCTTGGATACGGAACTCATGAAGGATGCTGCAGATGGTGTTGCGTCATCTATTTCGATAGAGGTGAGCCCTTTTTTCATCCCACCATCCTTTCTTTTATACGCACATTTCTCTCTATTGTGTTCCATAATGGTTTCTTTGATTGACTTTTGGTACTTTCTATGTTTTACATTGATATGTTATTATCTGGTGAATTTTTATATGCTGTACCATCCGAAATGTGCTTATCATTGCTTACTACTCTGATTCAGACATGTGAATCTATGAAAGATACCCTAATACTGGATAAGGAATGCGTTACTTACCTGTAAATGCAGTTATCCAGTATTGGTATCTTTCATAGATTCACATGCAACCCACCCGCCTCCCCAGGAAGGGCTCACCTAGTTCTCTCAGTCATACTCCTTCTTAGCACTGTGCTTATGAAAATCTGAGGGACTAGAGCTCCTTCCAGGTGGGTTCCAGAGGGTGGTGATAGCTGATTGGCTCTTTTCTAGAGTTTGGTCCTTTTTACAAAAGGACATGGAGATGTTACTAATGTGAGGCCCTTGGCCTATTACTATGTGTCTAATGGGACATTACTTTATTTAAGTACCGGGGACTCCCATCCCGACGACGGGGAATGATTCAGGCATGTGAATCTATGAAAGATACCAATACTGGATTACTGCAGTTACAGGTAACGCATTCCTTCCCAGCTAGTGCTGTTAGGGAGAGGGCCAAATTATGGTGCAAGAAATGGCAAATTATGCGGCATAATGTGGCACATTTTGTAATAGTATTTCTTCATTATTTTGAAATTTTTAGGTCGAACCTATAGCGGCAGCGCATGTGCTGCTCGCTTTGCGAGGTATGCTGTATTCAGTATGGAGTGGAAGCTCTGTGGAAGCGCCGCCCACTGTCCGCCCATCTTTTTCATTGGCTTGTGTCTTTGTCCTTTCTAAATGCTGCTTTCCGATTGTTTTATAGGCTGTTAGTCCCTCCTTAGGACGGCCATGTCGTCCTGTGTATCCTTCCATGGCAACTGGCCCCTTTACTTAGAGTGTTGCATGGTATGTGTTATTTACAATTGTGAGCACTATTTTCGCCGCCGCATCCAAAGCTGAGGGATACAAAAGGGCTCCTCAAGTCACCTCGAGTGACTGGTCAGCTTGTTGGCGGTCTCTTGCACTCTCTGTCCACGCCCCTACGGTAGGCTAGGCGCACGCAAAGTGTGTGCCGCGATGGGCAATTAGGAAACAGTGTGTGTCCGGAAACGAGGCTTAGAAGAGACTGTCTCCGAGGCTGATGACGACACCTTCGAGTGACTTGTCAGGGCGTTGCTGGCCATACCGGCATGCTGCACTCCTCTCTCTCTCCGTTGCACACGGACTATGCACAACACATAGTGTGTGTCCAGAATGGAGTGCGGAATAGGAAACGGCTGACACCGAGACTGGTCACTTTCACTCAGTATAACCCACCGCTCACCGTGGCGCACACACTGCGCAGTGATGGTGGGTGCGTAGGGAATGGGGGGGCTAGGAAAGGACTGTCACAGAGGCTGACAAAGACACGTCTTGAGTACCTTGTCAGATCGATGTGGTCACTTGCACTCTCTGTACACGTGTGTGCCCGGAACGGGGGGTTAGAAAGGGCTGTCACCGAGGTTAGTGAAGCCATATCTCCAGTCGCTTGCAGTTCGTTGTGTGAGTTCCTTTCTTTCTCAATCTGCGTGCGCCAGTCTCCAGGCGCAGCGCGCAGTAATGAAGAAGCAGAACAGCCAGTGTTCGGGAGGTGGGAGCAAAGGTGGTGCTGTCTGCGAGGCTGGTGAAGACACCTCTTCAGTCCCACGTTAGTTAGCCCGTTGGAGGTCTCTTGCTCTCGAAGTACACGTCTCTCTCTCTAGGCGTGGCCCACACTGCGCAGTGATGGAGAAGCAGGAAACTGTGTGCGTTGGGTGGAGGGGTGAGTGGCGCATCCCGAGGCTGGCAAGACTTGTCTTTGAGTTACTTTGAGGGAGGGACACAGCATCCTTTGTGTTGGACTGGGACACCGGCACAAAGTGAAGGAATCCAGTGCCACGGAATCCTCCATTGCCGCTGCGATCTAGCTGCATCAGTACCGGCGAGCCGAGGGGTCTAGACCGCACCTTTCCCAAAGATGTGCAGAACACGAACCGTAAATGGCATTACACGTCACTGCACACGCATCTCACTTTTTCATTGCATTTTACGATGGGCAAATACAAGTTCTTAAAGCTCTTGTGCATGTGTAAGGAAGATCAGATCGTGTTACTAAGATATAACAAGCATTTGCAATGCAATAGGTCTCGCATTTACTCAAGTTTGAGCAATTGACATTGCAAATAACAATGCCTTTTATTTTTGTTTTCATTTTTAAAACCTAAATAAAACGCATCGTCATTTACAATGCCAATAGCTTGAACTCGCGTAAATGCGAGACCTATTGCATTGCAAATGCTTGTTAAACTTGGTAGCACTCTCTGGGGCATTGGTTGCACCTCTGTAACAATTTAGCACCCAAATATAATAATACACAATTTTTTGTTAAAATCTGCAGTTGATGGATTATGTGGCAAATGCGGCAAATCTATAATTATGCGAAAATCGCCGTGCTATTGCATAGTTCCAGTGGCTCTGCCTATAGCCTACACCCAGTTAGATGATCCTTCTGGGAGATCCTAGCTAAACGGGTTGCCCTACCTTAGACCCTTCTCTTGGACAGGGCATGCACCTATGGCAGGGGGCAAGAGACAGAGAGGCTTCACATCTCTGCACAAGCTCATTGAGAAGCATGCATAAGTTCTGCTGCCAAGGAGACAGGGTGATCGTGCAAAACTCATACAAAGGGAAAAGTGGTCTGAAGGCTTGCGTTGTATTGCAACATTTATTCAGCTTCCTTCTTCTGCGAAGAGGAAAGGTTGAGTTTTGTAATCCTCTGGACTCTGCACGAGGAAAGCAAAGAGCTATATAAACCATCTGTCCCTGCACAGAAGCAGGCGAGCTCGTCAAGGTAAGCCTTGACTCCGGCAAGGAAAGATATACGCAAACTGACTTCTCTGCTCACCAGAAAGGACTCCTCACTGCACTACCTGAGTGCCTTGTAGTATCCTGCTCACTCAGCTTGGAGAGGCAAAGGCCAAGCAAGCTTACCATTCTGCAGAGAAAGCCTTATAAGGGTCTTTCTCTTTGCACGTGTGGGAGAGCCATATATTTTACTTTTTTGGAAGATGCAAGCGGTGCAGCCTCTGCGCTGCACAGTGAGTGTCATTCACCCCACCCCCTTTCAGGTGTTGACAACACACTGTCACGCCTACTGAGTCGCCGCTGCTGTACTATGGATTAGGCCTGTGCGGAAGTGACCAAAAAACTCCGCTAAGCGGAGTTCCGCAAGCGGCGGAGTGCGTTTGGCCACCCCGTTCGTGTTGCTTTTCAGCGCTGGGTGTTTGTCCTGCGCTGTAAAAGCAGCACGAGTGGCACCACCAAGGCGATGCTTCTTCCTGCTGCTCGAGTACATTTTCTACTGGAGCCGCAGCTTTCTCAACACAAAAAAAAGATTTCTTAACATGAGCGGTTGCGAACAAACGCGTTGAGAAATCCGACTGCCCGTGTTAAAATCTCGCTGAGAAGTGGATTTTCCTCGCTCGTGCTTGCCAGATTGACGTTGGCGAGCACGAGCCAGGAAAAACTCCGCTCTGCGAGTTTTTTGGGAACTCTGCGTCCTGCGCAGAGTGCAGAAAAAACTCAGCGAACGGGGTTGAATTCACCTCCTAAATCTACTAAAGGGCTTATCACAGTTTATGTTAATGTTTTAATGATTTTGAGAGGAGTAGGTTCCACGGGTGTGTGGTTCATATATATTTTTATAATTATGTGTTCGGCCCAGCCGTTTGTGATTATTAGATATTCCTAAGTTCTCACTAAACACCCACCTTTGCTATTCGTTTAGTTTTAGACAATTTATTGTTTGCCTTTTTGTACATATCTCGAATATGTTAATAGCTTTTGGCTCTCAACTGGCTGTGAATATGTGAATTAACATGTGACACTACATCAGATTGCTAATAAATTCAATACAAATACATTCCTGCCTTGCTCCTCAGGGCAATCAAACTGTGGGGATGGCAGATTTGTACTGTGATAATCTTTACTAAGCCCTCTTAGAAGGGATTTCATATTGTTTTGACAACTGTAATAGTGAACATACTTGTTATTGTAGCATGGTAAACCTAATGGGTGTCTTGTGGGACTGGTTGGGCTCAAAACAATAGATTTGAGTTGGTTAAGGTGAGAAGGCAGTGATAAAGGCTACAGTTCTGATTGCCTTTATGGCAAATTTCGTTATAGATGCATAGGCCTAATCTGTGTATTATGAAGAGTTATAATAAAGCAGTAGACCTGATTTCTTTCTTTATGAAATGCCTATGTTTTAAAGCCTCCAGACAAGAATTTTGTTAGATGAAATGAGTATTTTTGCAGAGAATATTTTGGTTCCACAATTACCCTATATCTCAGACTTGGAGAGCCACACGCCATGTGTCATATTTATTTCCTGCCAGGCAGGCCCACTGACAACCAACGCAAGTTCAGAGATTCCTTTCTGCCAGCATATCCCGACTCGTTTTGGGCGTCCCCGCGCCCTTGGTCACAGGTGTTGGCCAATGAGTGGAAGCAGCATTACGCACCTCAGTTCCCATTTTAATAGTCCCGCCCACCTGGGCGTGTCGGCATAATGCAAACTGGGATTTGAAGTCTTTTCACAAGGTAAGTCTTTAAGTAAATGCGGCCGTCATCACAACATCAAAATCGATACCACAGTGGGTTTCTGTACCTTGTAAAGGTTGCAGTAGGGCTGTTCTAACCCTGTGGCAGGAAACACAAAAGCTCCATTTAGCGTCTGTAACCACCACGCTGGACCCGCTCGTCAGCGGTGGGGCAACTCCGCGACCCCAGCAGGCCGCAATTCCATCACAAAAAACACACCAGACTTGGAGAGCCACACGCCATGTGTCATATTTGTTTCCTGCCAGTCAGCCCCACTGACAACCAACGCAAGTTCAGAGATTTCTTTCTGTATATATGTGTGTGTATATGTGTGTGTGTGTGTATGTATGTATATATGTATGAATATGTATATTCACTTAAAAAACCATAGGTTTCACACACGTTATAGTTAGGAATTAGCATTTAAAAAACCTTGCAAATTCACTTAGAAAACCATAGGTTTCACACATGTTATAGTTAGGTGGACATTTCACTCGTAAAAAACCAATGAAATTCCCCCGTTATAGTTAGTTCAGATAACTATAACTCACGCGCCCGCAATCCACTGCTCATGACGTCACATATTACACCACTCATGACATGGTCAGTGGCATCACTGATGACATCATCCTTGTGATAGAGTGGCGGTCGCGCGAGTTATAGTTATGTACCATGTGTATATAAGATGAAAAAATGGCAATCACAACTGGTTTGAGGAAGGTAGCGGCTGCTACTCAAACGCGTCACTGTTTTGTGTGCCAAATAAACCCGGTTTTCACAGTGAACCAGAGCGTGCTTGAGTCTGTCCAAATCTAGTGACAGGCATTTGAAGTAAATGTTGAATTTGTGCTCAAGTTCGAATTCCAGCGCGCCCTCTCGTTCAGGTGCATTGCGTAAATCGAGGAGGAGGAAGGATTGCATAAACTGCACAACGCGAAAGGCCCCCCCCACTGAGTAACGTGAGGAGTGTGAAGGAGAGCAACGGCGCCGTGGTGATAATCCTGAAAGGGACGCAGTAAGCTGGTTTTCCTTCATTTCGGTGGTAGATAAGGGGAGAGAGGGGAGCGGCATTGAGCTGCATAACGGACTGCTAAA
The DNA here is from genome assembly GCF_964204655.1 of Triturus cristatus. Taxonomy (NCBI): domain Eukaryota; kingdom Metazoa; phylum Chordata; class Amphibia; order Caudata; family Salamandridae; genus Triturus; species Triturus cristatus. The sequence goes on along the minus strand of NC_140579.1, from coordinate 980,514,428 downwards.
AATAGACAGGCATTTGGCAACACTGTTGCAAGCGAAGCATGGACTGGATCAGGGAGAGAGTCAGACGCTGAAAGGCTTTTCAGAGATGCCGATATTAATGAGGAACCAAGAAGCTCCGGTGCAACGGGAGGCAACACAGCACCGAAAAGACTTGGAGATATTCAAAACATTGGAGAAACTATCAAAACGAGAGACTTCAAAATGGTGGGAAAGTAGATCGCTCTCGGTACCTGGACGTTTGGAGGGTGCCGAGGGGGCTACGAATATTAATAGCTCCCACCTACGAGAATCCGCACCCAGAGATGTTGAAGGAGGGCGGAGAATAATGCTGACTCCTCTAAACAGATGTTGAATATCCTGGTGAAATATGCGGACATAGACCGGCAGGCGCTCCTGCATGAAATTGATCTCCTTAATGAGGAACTCAAGAAATTACCGGAACAAGAGGCAATTGAAAAAACACATGCTGAAATGCGTGAAAGAGTCAAAAAGTAGGAACAGGTCATTATGGACCGAAAAGCTACTAAATTTAGACGAGACAAGCTGGATTACCAGCGTGGGCAAATTTTCACGTTTTCAAAGAGATTTGATGGGATTAGGCGACAGAAGTTATCGCAAAGGGTGCAAGTGAATAAATTGCCTAACACTGAAGAGACTGGTTCAGAATTAAGTTCTGAAATAGATACAGACATTGAGGAAGGGAGACAACCAACTGACAAAATACCCACAGTGGAAGATGAGCTCCGTTTTTTACGGTGGGACAGAAGCATAAACCTCAGACCATTGGCAAGCCAGGAGAGAGTGTATCGAGGAGGCAGAGGAGGAAGAACCGGCGCTCAGGAAGGGCAAGTGTCCAACAAGGGAGCACAGAAGAAGACCAAATGATGTTGGACAGACCTGATTGTAATGTAATAAATTTAACAGATCTGATATTAAATACTGAAGAAAATATTTTTTTTTCACGTGGATTATCTTTTTGTGTATCGGACAATATGGACTATGTGCAAACAAGAATTGATGGTTTCAGATTTTCATGAAAATTGAGGTTGGCTAAATTTTATTCTAACACCAAGAGATCGGCACTGGTGCAGCAAGAAGCAACAACAGGTGGTAATGGTTTGGAAGTTTCTGATTTGGTTTTATTACGTGACCTAGATAGTTTATCTAGGGATGAAGTAACTGAAGTAACGGATGATGTCTTGGCTAGGCAACAGGATCTATATGTGTATGGTAGACCGGTTACTCCTTTCAAGCCCAGGTCAATTTTTCTACCTATGGTACCGAAAGACTATTGACACATTCACTGATCTGGTAGTGCAAGACCTCAAGAACCTCTATACACACAATGAGGGAGAAGAAGAAAAGCCTGACCAATCCAAAAGGAACTATTTGAGTTTGGTAAAAAAAAAGCTGAAATCCTGTCCTGATATAGTGGTAAGACAGGCAGATAAGGGGGAAATGTTATCCTCTGGCCGCTTGCCGTGTATCAGGAGGAGGCACTAAACCAGCTCAGTGATCACCAATGCTATAAGAAAATTGATAAGCACACCCTACAAACGGTAACCACTAGTTTTCATTTAGATCATAATCAATGGAGGGCAGTGGGCCTCATTTCGCAAGTAGAGTTTACATTTCTTAAAGTAGAGAATCCGAATACACCGGTTCTCTATTTGATACCGAAAGTGCACAAAAACATTGAAGCACCGCCTGGCCGGCCGATTATATCAGCCATAGGGAGTCTTTTTGAAAATACCTCGACATTTTTGGATTACTTTCTCCAAGTCCCAGTGAACAAGTTAAAATCGTACACAAAGGACACTGGAGATTTTTTAATAAAGATATACGATCTAAGATGGCAGGAAGATTACATCATGATCACACTAGATGTGACTTCCTTATATATAAGTATTTCACATCAAGATGGGTTGCAGGCAGTACAATACTTTTTAAGCTCCCAGCCAATAACACTATATAATCATCCAGAGATGCTATTAAGCATGCTGAAATGGTGCTTGTGGAACAATATCTTTATGTTCGAATCTGAGTTGTACCAACAGATGAGAGGGACAGCCATGGGCGCCTGCTTCGCCCCCAGCTATGCAAACTTGCATATGAGCTGGTGGGAGAAGCAGGTGCTGGCAACAAAATTTGCCACAGAAATGTCTAACAATGTGATCCTGTGGTTATGGTATATAGACGACTTGTTAGTTGTATGACGTGGCGACAGGACCTCAGCCGTGGATTTTGTAGAGAAACTGAATGATAATGATCTCAATCTCCATTTTACATCATGCATTAGTGAAAAAGAAGTGGAGTTTCTCAACCGGAGTATCTATGTGGCTGAAGGGACTCTCCAAACCAGAACATTCAGAAAAGGCACAGCTGGAAACACTGAGCTCCATGCACGGAGTTTCCATTCACCAAAACTAATAAACAGCATACCCTATGCGGAGCATCTCCGCATGCAGAGAAACTGTAGTGAACCTGACCAGCTTCAAGTGGTACAAAAAGAACTGACGGAAGGGTTCATTAGGAGAGGGTACAACAAAGATATGTTGGAATCAGCCAAGACAAGGGCTAATCAAACCCTAGAGACAAATTGTTATTCTCGGAAAGCAAACAAGGAAAGAGATATGTAGATCAGAGGCATAAGATTAATTACCGGTTTCAGCAATCAACATTAGAAGATACGAGGTATTTTCCAAAAGCATTGGCATCTTGTATGTACTGATCCAATCTTAGGCCCTACAATCAGTAAAAGACCTTTGCTAACATTTCGCAAAGCCAGGTCAATGAGACCGGATCTAGTTGACACCATGCCTGGCTTGAAATTACAAACAAGTTGGCTGAGTAGTAGTAAAGGCTTTCGGCGTTGCCATAAATGTCAATACTACAGAAATACCGTTGCCACTTTCCGGAATGGAGTGGCGAATATTGAAACCATTGACTTGTAAAAGCGAATATGTTTACGTTTTGCAATGCAGTTGTCATAAGTTGTATATAGGATGTACGATTTTAAAAGCACATCTCCGCATCCTACAGCATATTCGGGCCATCAAGCACAAAGATCAGTCTTACCCTGTTGCCCGACATTTTGAACAAGTACATAACAGTGATGTTAGTAATCTAGAGTATTTTATTCTGGATCAAGTACCGATAAGACCAAGGGGCGGGAACAGAGAGAGGTATCTAAGACAATTGGAATCCCGGTATATTGTAAGATTCAACACAAAGATCCCAATGGGCCTTACTACAGAAGAGGATATGCATGTCCACCTGTAAATAACATAATGAGACAGTGTATATAATGTTTTTACAAGGGTTCTATGCTGTGGGTATTACAAAACTGTTTTTAACACAAGGTTATACATCTGGAGAAGTTATGTTATGAACAAATTTGTCGGTATTGCCTTGTTTCTCCTCGCTCATCATATTTATCTTTTCTACTCTCTTTCTCTACAAGATCCATACCATGCGAAACACAGTATATATAGATGTTGTTCACATGAGATTTTTAGCATGGGTAAATGTGAGAATTATATTGATTTTATTAATGTACTATAGCCGCTGACACATTTTTTACCCACCATGGTTATAACCGTGTTATTAATTTATGCACATTCTGTTTTAAGACCTTTTAATTGATTAGGGCACTTGCCCATGATTGACAAAAATCTGAATCAGTTTAATGATGTGTGTTAATATGTGTAAATCATCATAAGGGGAGAGAAAGATGAATAATGCAGGCGCGGTATGCACTAGTCACTTTAAATGAGTTGTTGTTTTTCATGCACTGTCAATTTAAGGTTGTGTAAAACCCCTGGACCATGTATATATAAGAAAGAAAAAATGGCAATCACAACTGGTTTGAGGAAGGTAGCAGCTGCTACTGAAACGCGTCACCGTGGTTTTGTGTGGCAAGTAAACCCGGTTTTCACAGCGAACCCGAGCGTGCTGGAGTCTGTCCAAATCTACTGGCAGGCATTTGAAGTGGATATATATGTGTGTGTATATATATATATATATATATGTCATGCCAAAAGTTCCCCAGATACGAGGCCGCACTCCAAATGCAGGTAGGAACCATCCTTTATTTTTCCAAATCAGGCAGCTTCTCATCCCGTCTTTTCATTTCTTTTGTCCCAGCCTGACGCGTTTCAGGGAATGCTTTCCCTTTCTTCAGAGGCCAAATTGAGCAGCTTAAGGATTGCGTGTACTGCACTGTCCCACGCACAAAAATTAACTGCCTCCGGTATGCTGCTTCCGGTGTGCACGTTAAATATCCCCTGTTTGGAGGTGCATGCTGGGACCTGCAGTCGATTTGTGCATTAATTACCCTTCAGTGGGTTTACCCTTCAGTGGGTTTAAGTGCTCAAAATTCTTTTATTCACGGACCAGTTTCAAAAGCTCTCCTGTGAGCTGGGATCAGATTCTGCCACTCTAATTAAGGCACCTGTTTTGCCGTCACGAGAGCAACTCAGTTTAACTCGTGCAGACCCACTTCAGGGCGGTGCGTAGCCTCCACGGCCTGGAAGCGCCGTGATTAATGTCATGCCAAAAGTTCCCCAGATACGAGGCCGCACTCCAAATGCAGGTAGGAACCATCCTTTATTTTTCCAAATCAGGCAGCTTCTCATCCCGTCTTTTCATTTCTTTTGTCCCAGCCTGACGCGTTTCAGGGAATGCTTTCCCTTTCTTCAGAGGCCAAATTGAGCAACTTAAGGATTGCGTGTACTGCACTGTCCCACGCACAAAAATTAACTGCCTCCGGTATGCTGCTTCCGGTGTGCACGTTAAATATCCCCTGTTTGGAGGTGCATGCTGGGACCTGCAGTCGATTTGTGCATTAATTACCCTTCAGTGGGTTTACCCTTCAGTGGGTTTAAGTGCTCAAAATTCTTTTATTCACGGACCAGTTTCAAAAGCTCTCCTGTGAGCTGGGATCAGATTCTGCCGCTCTAATTAAGGCACCTGTTTTGCCGTCACGAGAGCAACTCAGTTTACCTCGTGCAGACCCACTTCAGGGCGGTGCGTAGCCTCCACGGCCTGGAAGCGCCGTGATTAATGTCATGCCAAAAGTTCCCCAGATACGAGGCCGCACTCCAAATGCAGGTAGGAACCATCCTTTATTTTTCCAAATCAGGCAGCTTCTCATCCCGTCTTTTCATTTCTTTTGTCCCAGCCTGACGCGTTTCAGGGAATGCTTTCCCTTTCTTCAGAGGCCAAATTGAGCAGCTTAAGGATTGCGTGTACTGCACTGTCCCACGCACAAAAATTAACTGCCTCCGGTATGCTGCTTCCGGTGTGCACGTTAAATATCCCCTGTTTGGAGGTGCATGCTGGGACCTGCAGTCGATTTGTGCATTAATTACCCTTCAGTGGGTTTACCCTTCAGTGGGTTTAAGTGCTCAAAATTCTTTTATTCACGGACCAGTTTCAAAAGCTCTCCTGTGAGCTGGGATCAGATTCTGCCACTCTAATTAAGGCACCTGTTTTGCCGTCACGAGAGCAACTCAGTTTACCTCGTGCAGACCCACTTCAGGGCGGTGCGTAGCCTCCACGGCCTGGAAGCGCCGTGATTAATGTCATGCCAAAAGTTCCCCAGATACGAGGCCGCACTCCAAATGCAGGTAGGAACCATCCTTTATTTTTCCAAATCAGGCAGCTTCTCATCCCGTCTTTTCATTTCTTTTGTCCCAGCCTGACGCGTTTCAGGGAATGCTTTCCCTTTCTTCAGAGGCCAAATTGAGCAGCTTAAGGATTGCGTGTACTGCACTGTCCCACGCACAAAAATTAACTGCCTCCGGTATGCTGCTTCCGGTGTGCACGTTAAATATCCCCTGTTTGGAGGTGCATGCTGGGACCTGCAGTCGATTTGTGCATTAATTACCCTTCAGTGGGTTTACCCTTCAGTGGGTTTAAGTGCTCAAAATTCTTTTATTCACGGACCAGTTTCAAAAGCTCTCCTGTGAGCTGGGATCAGATTCTGCCACTCTAATTAAGGCACCTGTTTTGCCGTCACGAGAGCAACTCAGTTTACCTCGTGCAGACCCACTTCAGGGCGGTGCGTAGCCTCCACGGCCTGGAAGCGCCGTGATTAATGTCATGCCAAAAGTTCCCCAGATACGAGGCCGCACTCCAAATGCAGGTAGGAACCATCCTTTATTTTTCCAAATCAGGCAGCTTCTCATCCCGTCTTTTCATTTCTTTTGTCCCAGCCTGACGCGTTTCAGGGAATGCTTTCCCTTTCTTCAGAGGCCAAATTGAGCAGCTTAAGGATTGCGTGTACTGCACTGTCCCACGCACAAAAATTAACTGCCTCCGGTATGCTGCTTCCGGTGTGCACGTTAAATATCCCCTGTTTGGAGGTGCATGCTGGGACCTGCAGTCGATTTGTGCATTAATTATCCTTCAGTGGGTTTACCCTTCAGTGGGTTTAAGTGCTCAAAATTCTTTTATTCACGGACCAGTTTCAAAAGCTCTCCTGTGAGCTGGGATCAGATTCTGCCACTCTAATTAAGGCACCTGTTTTGCCGTCACGAGAGCAACTCAGTTTACCTCGTGCAGACCCACTTCAGGGCGGTGCGTAGCCTCCACGGCCTGGAAGCGCCGTGATTAATGTCATGCCAAAAGTTCCCCAGATACGAGGCCGCACTCCAAATGCAGGTAGGAACCATCCTTTATTTTTCCAAATCAGGCAGCTTCTCATCCCGTCTTTTCATTTCTTTTGTCCCAGCCTGACGCGTTTCAGGGAATGCTTTCCCTTTCTTCAGAGGCCAAATTGAGCAGCTTAAGGATTGCGTGTACTGCACTGTCCCACGCACAAAAATTAACTGCCTCCGGTATGCTGCTTCCGGTGTGCACGTTAAATATCCCCTGTTTGGAGGTGCATGCTGGGACCTGCAGTCGATTTGTGCATTAATTACCCTTCAGTGGGTTTACCCTTCAGTGGGTTTAAGTGCTCAAAATTCTTTTATTCACGGACCAGTTTCAAAAGCTCTCCTGTGAGCTGGGATCAGATTCTGCCACTCTAATTAAGGCACCTGTTTTGCCGTCACGAGAGCAACTCAGTTTACCTCGTGCAGACCCACTTCAGGGCGGTGCGTAGCCTCCACGGCCTGGAAGCGCCGTGATTAATGTCATGCCAAAAGTTCCCCAGATACGAGGCCGCACATGCAGGTAGGAACCATCCTACCTGCATTTGGAGTGCGGCCTCGTATCTGGGGAACTTTTGGCATGACATTAATCACGGCGCTTCCAGGCCGTGGAGGCTACGCACCGCCCTGAAGTGGGTCTGCACGAGGTAAACTGAGTTGCTCTCGTGACGGCAAAACAGGTGCCTTAATTAGAGTGGCAGAATCTGATCCCAGCTCACAGGAGAGCTTTTGAAACTGGTCCGTGAATAAAAGAATTTTGAGCACTTAAACCCACTGAAGGGTAAACCCACTGAAGGGTAATTAATGCACAAATCGACTGCAGGTCCCAGCATGCACCTCCAAACAGGGGATATTTAACGTGCACACCGGAAGCAGCATACCGGAGGCAGTTAATTTTTGTGCGTGGGACAGTGCAGTACACGCAATCCTTAAGCTGCTCAATTTGGCCTCTGAAGAAAGGGAAAGCATTCCCTGAAACGCGTCAGGCTGGGACAAAAGAAATGAAAAGACGGGATGAGAAGCTGCCTGATTTGGAAAAATAAAGGATGGTTCCTACCTGCATTTGGAGTGCGGCCTCGTATCTGGGGAACTTTTGGCATGACATTAATCACGGCGCTTCCAGGCCGTGGAGGCTACGCACCGCCCTGAAGTGGGTCTGCACGAGGTAAACTGAGTTGCTCTCGTGACGGCAAAACAGGTGCCTTAATTAGAGTGGCAGAATCTGATCCCAGCTCACAGGAGAGCTTTTGAAACTGGTCCGTGAATAAAAGAATTTTGAGCACTTAAACCCACTGAAGGGTAAACCCACTGAAGGGTAATTAATGCACAAATCGACTGCAGGTCCCAGCATGCACCTCCAAACAGGGGATATTTAACGTGCACACCGGAAGCAGCATACCGGAGGCAGTTAATTTTTGTGCGTGGGACAGTGCAGTACACGCAATCCTTAAGCTGCTCAATTTGGCCTCTGAAGAAAGGGAAAGCATTCCCTGAAACGCGTCAGGCTGGGACAAAAGAAATGAAAAGACGGGATGAGAAGCTGCCTGATTTGGAAAAATAAAGGATGGTTCCTACCTGCATTTGGAGTGCGGCCTCGTATCTGGGGAACTTTTGGCATGACATTAATCACGGCGCTTCCAGGCCGTGGAGGCTACGCACCGCCCTGAAGTGGGTCTGCACGAGGTAAACTGAGTTGCTCTCGTGACGGCAAAACAGGTGCCTTAATTAGAGTGGCAGAATCTGATCCCAGCTCACAGGAGAGCTTTTGAAACTGGTCCGTGAATAAAAGAATTTTGAGCACTTAAACCCACTGAAGGGTAAACCCACTGAAGGGTAATTAATGCACAAATCGACTGCAGGTCCCAGCATGCACCTCCAAACAGGGGATATTTAACGTGCACACCGGAAGCAGCATACCGGAGGCAGTTAATTTTTGTGCGTGGGACAGTGCAGTACACGCAATCCTTAAGCTGCTCAATTTGGCCTCTGAAGAAAGGGAAAGCATTCCCTGAAACGCGTCAGGCTGGGACAAAAGAAATGAAAAGACGGGATGAGAAGCTGCCTGATTTGGAAAAATAAAGGATGGTTCCTACCTGCATTTGGAGTGCGGCCTCGTATCTGGGGAACTTTTGGCATGACATTAATCACGGCGCTTCCAGGCCGTGGAGGCTACGCACCGCCCTGAAGTGGGTCTGCACGAGGTAAACTGAGTTGCTCTTGTGACGGCAAAACAGGTGCCTTAATTAGAGTGGCAGAATCTGATCCCAGCTCACAGGAGAGCTTTTGAAACTGGTCCGTGAATAAAAGAATTTTGAGCACTTAAACCCACTGAAGGGTAAACCCACTGAAGGGTAATTAATGCACAAATCGACTGCAGGTCCCAGCATGCACCTCCAAACAGGGGATATTTAACGTGCACACCGGAAGCAGCATACCGGAGGCAGTTAATTTTTGTGCGTGGGACAGTGCAGTACACGCAATCCTTAAGCTGCTCAATTTGGCCTCTGAAGAAAGGGAAAGCATTCCCTGAAACGCGTCAGGCTGGGACAAAAGAAATGAAAAGACGGGATGAGAAGCTGCCTGATTTGGAAAAATAAAGGATGGTTCCTACCTGCATTTGGAGTGCGGCCTCGTATCTGGGGAACTTTTGGCATGACATTAATCACGGCGCTTCCAGGCCGTGGAGGCTACGCACCGCCCTGAAGTGGGTCTGCACGAGGTAAACTGAGTTGCTCTCGTGACGGCAAAACAGGTGCCTTAATTAGAGTGGCAGAATCTGATCCCAGCTCACAGGAGAGCTTTTGAAACTGGTCCGTGAATAAAAGAATTTTGAGCACTTAAACCCACTGAAGGGTAAACCCACTGAAGGGTAATTAATGCACAAATCGACTGCAGGTCCCAGCATGCACCTCCAAACAGGGGATATTTAACGTGCACACCGGAAGCAGCATACCGGAGGCAGTTAATTTTTGTGCGTGGGACAGTGCAGTACACGCAATCCTTAAGCTGCTCAATTTGGCCTCTGAAGAAAGGGAAAGCATTCCCTGAAACGCGTCAGGCTGGGACAAAAGAAATGAAAAGACGGGATGAGAAGCTGCCTGATTTGGAAAAATAAAGGATGGTTCCTACCTGCATTTGGAGTGCGGCCTCGTATCTGGGGAACTTTTGGCATGACATTAATCACGGCGCTTCCAGGCCGTGGAGGCTACGCACCGCCCTGAAGTGGGTCTGCACGAGGTAAACTGAGTTGCTCTCGTGACGGCAAAACAGGTGCCTTAATTAGAGTGGCAGAATCTGATCCCAGCTCACAGGAGAGCTTTTGAAACTGGTCCGTGAATAAAAGAATTTTGAGCACTTAAACCCACTGAAGGGTAAACCCACTGAAGGGTAATTAATGCACAAATCGACTGCAGGTCCCAGCATGCACCTCCAAACAGGGGATATTTAACGTGCACACCGGAAGCAGCATACCGGAGGCAGTTAATTTTTGTGCGTGGGACAGTGCAGTACACGCAATCCTTAAGCTGCTCAATTTGGCCTCTGAAGAAAGGGAAAGCATTCCCTGAAACGCGTCAGGCTGGGACAAAAGAAATGAAAAGACGGGATGAGAAGCTGCCTGATTTGGAAAAATAAAGGATGGTTCCTACCTGCATTTGGAGTGCGGCCTCGTATCTGGGGAACTTTTGGCATGATATATATATATATATATATATATATATTTGCGTTGCAAAGAGGTGGTCTGAGGCCACGCCCCTTTTTACACCTCTCTGCAACGCAGCTCTGTGGCGCTTACTGGAGATACCTGGTGGGCTTGTTGGATCCCAGGGACCCTCAGGATTGAAGGGGAATTATCCCCCCAACTTGAAACACGCCAAGGGGCGCGTTTGCACAGTGGTGCAGGGAGGGGGCGGGCCCTGATGTGACAAGTGTGCAAACGCGCCTTGTGGCACGTTTTAAGTTGGGGATTAAGTTCCTTTGAATCCTGAGGGTCCCTGGGGTCCAACTAGCCCACCAGGTATCTCCAGTAAGCGCCACAGAGCTGCGTTGCAGAGAGGTGTAAAAAGGGGCGTGGCCTCAGACCACCTCTCTGCAACGCATCTCTGTGGCGCTTACTGGAGGTACCTGGTGGGCTAGTTGGCCCCCAGGGACTCTCAGGATTGAAGGGGACTTAATCCCCCAATTTACAATGTGCCAGGGGGTGCGTTTGCACACTTGCTATGTCAGGCCCCTCCCCCTCCCTGCACTACTGTGCAAACGCGCCCCCTGGCGCGTTATAAATTTGGGGATTAATTCCCCTTGAGTCCTGAGGGTCCCTGGGGGCAAATTAGCCCACCAGGTACTTCCAGTAAGCGCCACAGAGCTGCATTGCAGAGAGGTGGTCTGAGGCCACGCCCCTTTTGACACCTCTCTGGTGTTATTCCGTTCAGCAGTTCGGGCTGTAGCTTTGTCTAAAGTTTCCTATGGAAAATAACATGGGGAAAACACGTTTTGGGACCCCCCCCCCCTTTTTTTCTCGGCCCTCGCTTGGTGAATCACCCCGAAACTTTCAAGACAGAATCTGATCACTAGTTTTAAAATTTCACGAAGATTCGTCAACCGGCGCCAAAGTTATTGGGAAAACAAAAAACGCTTTTCCTATGGAAACTAGGTCCTAACTATAACTACCTCCTGGCGACCGCCAGTAGGTAATATATATATGTGTGTGTGTGTATGTGTGTATATACATATATATATATTTTGGTTCCACAATTACCCCATTTGATATATGTCCAAGTAACTCCAACTCTGCCTCGAAAAAGAAAACGGAGCACGGACCTCGGGTAAGGTGCAGATTTTCAGTTTGAGTTCACCATCAGCACTAGCAGCATTACGCGTTTCGGCACTCAGGTACCTTGATCACATGATGCGCATTAACGGTCACAACCTGTTTTTATACATCAGTTATTTTTAAAACTTTTTTAGTTAACCACTTTTTTTCTTTTTTCCTGTTTATCCTTAAAGTGACAGGTGTCTAAAGTGCATTGTTTGGCATAGACATGAACAAAATACTATTTAAAATTTCTATTTAAAATTTCACATAGATATGTTTTCAATAATTTAACAATTCAGGTTTAAATACCTTAAAATCATGAAACATAGCTGTCTTGATGTAATTAATAGTTTTTTGTTTCATCCCGGTTTAAATACCCGGTCATGTATGTTGTAACCTTTTTGCAAATGAGTGTATAAAGTGCTAGTGCAGTCTAAAGTACTTATACATAAATTTATTACAATATGACTTGACGCTACCAACCTTTCTTATCTAAAACCCGTGAGAATGATATAAATTAGGTGTATAAAAATTTATTAAAATCCCTTCTAAAAGATCGTGTAAACATTTTGTACAAAAGCTTTTCTACATATAATATCCAAGTGGGATTTTTGCAGCAGCGTAACATGTTAATTAACTAACTGATAGTTATACAATAATTTTCTCTTGTCTATCTCATTCTTTCTTTTAACTATATCGTTTATAGATATATTGGGTAATCCGTTGAGGTGTCATTTTTTTGGACCCTTAGTTTATAGGCAGGCGTAAAGCTCTTAATGTTAAGGCCTCCTGGTTGCTTACTGTCAAGATCTTCAATATATCTAGTTTCCAACCTTCGGAGTGCCTTTTCACTGTCACCGCCCCACTTGCAAGGTGGGATTGCATCAATTAAAAAATATTTCAGTTCTTTGGGGTCCGCATTGTGCTTTTTCCCAAAGTGTCTCGCTACGGGGTAAGTTGTGTCCTTGTTTTTGATAGCTCTGATATGTTGTAGTATACATTTGAGTCCCTGTAGTATAGTACTCCCTACATATCTAAGGGCACAGGGACACTCCAAAATGTATACCACAAACTCAGATTTGCAAGTTAGAGCTTTCTCAATTGGTCTTTCTATATCACTGAAAGGAGTAACATATGCTGTTTTATCTACTCCAAATTGGTATGCTTTGCACGTCCTACAGCGAACAAAGCCTTTTCTCTGTGATAGCCAGGTGTTTTTGGTTTGCAGAAAAGGGTCATTTTTAACCATGACATCATTCATTGATATAGCTCTAGTGTATGTTATAGAGGCTCTTTTCGGAAGGGTGTGGCCAGTGATAGGGTCGTCTAAAATCAATGGCAAATTTTTTCTGATATTTTGCCGGATTTGTATATCCTGTTTGTTGTATTTTAGGATAAACATGAATGTGGAAGGTTCTTGGGATTGTTTCTCCTTTTTACTGTTCTTTCCTATCTGGTTTTCTCTTGCCACCTCCTTGCTTTTCTTTATGTCCTGCTCTATGCGTATCCCCTTGCTCTGAATCTACTTGCACAGGCTTGTTGTGCCATATTTAAATCCCCTTCTAGGCTACAGATTATTTTTAGGCGCAGCATCTCCCCATAGCGGATGCTTTGTATCAGATGGCGCCGATGGAAGCTGCTCACGTGCAATATCGCATTGCCAGCAGTAGGCTTTCTGTGTAACTTAGTTTCTAGTCTGCTTTCCCTGATATAGACTTCTACGTTCAAAAAATGTATGGAAGTTGGACTGATAGTTGACGTAAAATGTAGATTGATTTATTTGTGTTTAGCTCTGCAATGAATAGGTCTGCTGTCTCCACACTGCCTTGCCAAATCAAAAACAAATCATCGATAAAGTGTAACCAGCATTTGATCTTGGTCTTAACTGTTGTGGTGTATTTCTTCATGAGTAGCAGCTCCTCCCACCAGCCCATATGCAAACATGCATAGCTGGGGAAAAAGCTGGCACCCATGGCAACCCCACGCTGCTGTTTGTACATCGTATTCTGAGATAGAAAAATATTGTTATGCAAACAGAACTCCATCATATTTAAAAGCATTTTGTTATGCTGTATAAGTTCAGGAGTCCTTTTCTCTAGATCCTGATGGTTAATGGAGGTATATAGAGATCTGACATCCAACGCTATTAGCAGATAGTCTTGTTGCCATTGTATGTCCTGTATCGTTTAGGAGGAAATCGCTCGTATCCCTGATGTATGATGGTAAAGACTGCACAAAATCCTGTAGAAAATAGTCTACGTATTGGGAAGTCTTCTCAAGGAGGCTGTTCCGTGCCGATATTATCGGCCTCCCTGTGGTTTCTCTGCATTTTTATGAATCTTTGGGATAAAATATAGGATTGGCGTCACCGGTTATTCATTCTTCAGAAACTTAAATTCCTCTGTGGTTATCAGTCCACCATTTCTCCATGTTGCCAATTTCATATTATATGCCCCATATGTTGCTTTGAGCTCAAGATGGTCACTTCTGCGGTAAAAAGTTGAATCTGCCAATTGATTCATGGCCTCTTCTATGTAGTCCTTCTTGCTCCCCAAGACTAGATTGCCGCCCTTATCCGCATTGTGGATAATAATGTCGGTATTTGTTTAGGTCTCACCTGAGACAGCGCATGCGCTGCTCTGCGAGACGTTTAGGAAGTGGGCTTTTAAAAGTCCTACCACACGCTTTTGCTAGCCTCAAGCTTGTGGTTACGCATGCGTGCACCCGCCATCTGGCTTCCTGTCATGGCTCATTAAGCCTTGCGTGCCTCTCTCTGCCTTGCTTGCGCTTTAATTCCCTCCCCCTCCACAGCGCACGTCACTCTGCTGGCCGCCATGTCCGTCCTTCCTCCCTCTCACACTCTGCGCCTGCACTTTGCCCATCCCCCACCACAGAGCGCGTCTTGTATGTTAGTCCCTTTTACATTTGTTTTCGAAAACAAAAACACCTCAGCTGTGTATCAAACTGAAAATTGGTTCTACCCAAATGACCAGTGAGTTCACTGCTTTCTTAGTTCTGCTTCCCTCCATTCCCAATGAACAGAACCAAAATCACAGTTCATAAACAAACCTCGTCCTCTTTTTTCAGTATGAAGAGCAGAATAGGTGCCATGAGCCCACAGACACAAAGCCGACGTTGAGCAACCTTTGAACAGCACTTTTCGCCATTGGAGGATAAAGTCCATATACTCAGCTGCATCTTTCGCCATAAACAGCACAACACGCACTTCCATCCGGCAGGAAAGTGCGCGCAGACACGCACACAAGTGCGCGCACGTACACCTCAACACTCCGTCATACCTCACAGTGACATGCATCTAGACACCTACAACTCGCTTTTCCCTATATACATAAAAATTCAAAAGCACACAGCTCTTTTCTTCTCCAGGTTACGGTGGTGGTTATACCAGAGGAAGAAAAATGCCTTGCTAATGGACTGCTTACCCCAAAGCAATGCGTCATTCCAATCTAGTACTTTGGAAAATAGATTTTCATTCTAGTCCATGCTAACGGAACTGTCAGCTGCCATCTCCTACCGCCTCTCCTTGCCATCTTTCTGCTTCCTGTTCCGGGTCACGAGGGGGAGGCGAGAGCAAGGAGGACTGGAAAATTGCACTTCCGGCACTGGACGAAACAAAAGACTGAAAGAATTACGAACTACGGAAACACTAGGCGTGGCTGCAGAGATCACCACTAGCAGCCCTTCGTTATGTTTGCATAATGAAAACACCAGTGCATGTTTGGCAATTGGAAGTGGGCTGCATTATTTTGTGATTGCTTAATTTAGGCGTGCAATTACAGTTTTAAATTAGACATTCTAGTTCCCTTCAGTTTCTGGTATCAAATAACGAAGATTTGAGAACAGCAGAGCTCGGCTACTTTTTTTGTAGTAAGGTGTTGTTATTTTTTCACATTTTTTTTTAGAGGTGTCTATACTTCCGCCCATGTCACTTTGTATGACAATGATGCAAACGGTTCTATGACGTCAGTTACTGTGTTGTCTTTATTTATTTATGCATTTTTATATAGCGTGTACATTTCCCGAAGGAGTCAGAACGCTTTACAGTTGAGCCAGTTACATTACATAAGGAGTTAAGAGTACATGGATTACGTATAAGATACGAAACGGATACTTAAGTCTAAACACTAAAGGAAAACGTTACTATGGTGTTTACGAACATTGTTCAATTATAACCAGAGGCTTAAATTAGCTTCTTATTCAGCCAGCATCTTATTCTCCGGCTGAAGTTAGCTTCTAATTCAGCCAGCATCTTATTCTCAGGCTGAAGTTAGCTTCTAATTCAGCCAGCATCTTATTGGACGTGGAAGTTAGCACCTTTTTTGGGCAGCATCTTATCCGCCCAGCATTTTATTTGCAGACAACATTTTATATATAATACAACCTTAAATAGGGTAACTCAATTGTATCAGACTTTTCATTGCCATACTATAAATATGTTGTTTTTCAATCACAACACATACCACTAATATGCCTATCAGGATTTAGCCTGACAATCCAGCTTTTCACCAAATCAGGGGGCAACTTTGCCACACACAAAATTCATAGTCATCTTTAAACAAGCATTGGCATAGCCAATAGGTCTCGCCTTTGGGACCTTATAAGTGTTTAGCCATTCAACAGTTTGTTGTTGCACCAAGGATATTGTGCTGCATAACTAAATACTTATAAGGTCCCAAAAGCGAGACCTATTGGCTATGCCAATGCTTGTTTTAATTTTTTGATCAATTGATGATATTGTAGTTCTGTCCGGTTGGTTTAGTATTTCTTAGCTCTCTGTGTCTTGTAATTGAGTTGTTTAATGCCCCTTACCAGTTGTTCTTGGAAGATATCAATCTAATCCCTAACTGTGATGGGATTAAATTTGGAGACTGGTTTGAAAGGAGTGGTGGTTCTGCCCGGTGTTAAGGCTTGTTCCGTTGTATTGTCTGTCCCTGTGCTGTCATCTTGGGTGTAATTTTCTTTAGCTAACGCTCATAAATCCTCTAGCAGAGATTGTTCCGGGTCTGTGAGGTTCATGAGTGAGGGACTTGATATTGAAGGATTTAGTTGAGACGCTGTTTCATTATCTTTGGTTTTATTTAGAAGATGATATTTCCTTAATTTCAATGTTCTAATGCTTTTAAAGACGTCCAATCTAGTACTTGGGTAGTCAAACGAGCTTACTGGGCAGTAGGAGAGTCCCAAAGCTAGCAATTGTTCCTCTGCCTTGTTTATATCAATATCGGTGAGATTGATAACTGTAATGATGTATGCACCCATGCGTCACCATGCCTATGGAATGACACTGATGGCACAAGATGGAGGACATCACTTGGCTCAGTAACAAAAAAAACCCAAAAATCTTACTTGAACAAATGCACATTTTGATGTGGAATGTCTTGGCACCAAATTGGTAGCTGCTGGGCACTTCAGAAAAAGTTTTAAAAAAAAAATTAAAATACATTAAAGTTCCACGAGGGTGGGACAAACCGAGGAGCGTTTAAGGGGAAGCAACATAGGACGGAGGGTAAGGGAGCTTCATGGAGCACTTAGGAGGGAGCAGGTGTTTTAAGTGGGGAGGCACCATGAGGGAGCGAGCTAGAACATACATACGTGTACTCTAATGGAGTGCTGAAAGACAAAGAAAAAAGTAGTTACCTAAATGTGAGTGTTGATGGATACTAGTTAGCCATTCATAAGGATGTAAAGGGCC
The DNA here is from genome assembly GCF_964204655.1 of Triturus cristatus. Lineage (NCBI taxonomy): Eukaryota > Metazoa > Chordata > Amphibia > Caudata > Salamandridae > Triturus > Triturus cristatus. The sequence goes on along the minus strand of NC_140579.1, from coordinate 980,497,249 downwards.
AGTGCTTCAGGGAAGGGACAGGCACAAGAATAGGAAGACAAGCCATCAAATAAGAACTAACTAAATGAGAGCGACAATTAAGTTAATCAGTGGTAATCAGTGGGTGGGCTGAAATCCACTGCAAGTTTTTGATATGATCCACGCGAGTATTTTTTTCAACCAAACAGCTAAAAGGCGTTTTGGAGAAGAGTCCTTAAAACACACGGTGAAGTTTGGCATGGTGGTTAGCAAGAACATCACCATAAACAAAATTTTAAATAAAAATCACATGGTTTTGTCAGCCAAACATTATTGAAATGTGAAGCATGGAAGAATACCTAGATTTGTTCAGTCCCACAGGTCTTAATGAAGCACAAGATTGCACATTTTGTCTGTATGGCTGACTGAGGATATATTTAATCTCACACAAACATTAAAGGATGAGGCTCGTTAAAAGATGACTTAAAGAAAGCCTCAGATGGAGGTTTCATGATGCTCTGGGATGGTAGCACTTAATCATGAAAAACAACCGGTAAAGTTGAAGACCTTTTGAATTGCTAATACATGCCAAATACAGGAATGGAAAACTGAGAGCAGTACAAAGGACTGTGGAGTTTCTCAATGAATAAACCAGACGGTAATGAAAACGTCAAGTAGCTTCCGATTAATGAAATGTCCCTTCTGAAACCTGCCAAGCATTTTATGTTATGTTTTTCAAATGGATACTGAATGATTTGATGAAATGATACAAAATGATTTAAGCAATAAGTACTATATGAGAGCATTTTATGGGAAGAAATTCCTGGAGATTTTGTATTATTCGCTTTGAAACACACTTTTGAAACAATAGACGAGTGATTGATTTGACTGGTGGTTTAATGGGAAAGGTTTGCAATCAGATGTCTATTATCAGTTAAAGAAAAAGGAGGGTGGGGGTAGCCAGCTTGAGTGTATAGAAAATAAACCTCAGAGTTTAGCCTCTTAAGTGTATGGTTTTGTAAGAGATAGGTGCTTCTCCTCGCCTGGATTAAAACGTGATGAGGTGTGAATAGTATGCTGATAGTGTTATGAGCCATGACGAGGATTAGCAATGAGGAAGTCGTACAGCTGTAAAGGAATGAAACAAAACCGTCTCCCCATTGCGATCCTATTGGGAGTGACTTTAGTTGTCATCTGATAATCCTTTGTTAGGATGTTCAAGTTTCTTGGCATGGGGGGGGGCCGACTGGAATAAGATGAGGTTGAAGACGTTTGGCCAGATGCAGTTTCTGGATTTTGTGAGAGCCATGTGCTGGTGTCTATTAAATGTAATATTTTCCCTCACTGATATGTTTTCATGATAAGCTGCCCAGATTGTATATGGCATTGTTTCTCTTTTAAGCTTGACTAGGTTTTTGTTTCCTGATATATACCCTTTTCTGTATATTCAGTGCCCTGTTGTGTGTGGGTGTTTTTGTGGGTATGTGTGATGTCCTGTGTTGCATTGGGTATATCCCTCTAGCAGTTGGAAAATTGCATTTTGTTGAGGGTTGGAACGGAAGATGTCCTAGTATTGTAAGGGATTGCGGTACGCTAATGTGTGTGGATTGTGTTTCCTTAATAGTTGAAAGATGCCCAGTTGTGTCATGGATTAGGAGACAATTTGATTTATATGAAGGAGTGTCATGCCTGATTGTATGTAGGGTTGAAGATGTTTAGCTTTGTGCAAAGTAGTGCAATAACATGTTCTGTATTGGCTCTGCATCTGGGTTTGATATACGGCGATTTTGCAAGAGCTGTAAGTAGCTGACCTCTCTTTACCCTGTATTACGGTTTGTGAGCAATATGTTTTTGACTTGTATTTCTTGTGCTGTTGTATTTGTGTAAGGAGGGCTATGTGTCCTACCAAGGTTTGATGTGTTTTGCATGATGACGGTGTGTGTTTGTCTATCCGTGTACATGGTGACATGATGATGATGAGCTCTATAATGGTAGGTGTGTGTTTATGGTCTTGCATCTGAAAGGAGATGCTAGAGGAAGAGCTTGCTAGCTCATGATTCGTTGTGTAAGTACCGTCTTTTTTTGTCACCTCTACCCAGGGTAAATACAATATGTTGTACCTCTTTATTTTGTGTTCTCTCTACTTCTTTTCTGGTTTCTTCTCCTGGTTTTCTCCCTCTTTCCAGTTTTTTTTCCTTGGAACACTGATCTGCTTTTACCGGCTTCTTATTTTCCACAGGGCTTACTCCTCTGGATCTCACTTGTTGATTTTCCTTTGCTCATGCTCTCTCATGCACTGATTTTCCCTGGGTCACTTCCTCAATAACAATTTCCCTGCTTCCTTTCTTTGACAAGTAAACCTCTCATCTGCTGTTTTGCTTTCAATTTTAACCCCTTCTGTGCCCATGACGAGATAGTCTCGTCATGGAGCGCGGTTGCGCTGTGCCCATGACGAGACTATCTCGTCATGGACCCCGCCCGCTAATGAAAGGGCCGGCACAGGAGGGGGAAAGGGCGGGGCACTCAAGGGGTTAAGCTTGTTTTTATCCGTAAACAAAAACAACTACAGACAGTACATAGACTATATTGATCCTTAGCTGTAAAATGTCCCCACTAGTCAAGAGTCATGTGCCTTTTTATGTATACACACTTGTCACTGTTCATTTTTAGGTCTCGCCTAGCGTTTCTACGCCCATGCGCAGCTCGCTCTGCGAGATTTATTGCAGATGACTACTTTGAGAAAAGGGCTTGAAGCCCTGCCCCTTATCTCTATTGGCTTGCGTCACTGTTTATGTTAAACGGTGGGCTGCCATTGGAAAAAAGGTTTCTAGGGTGCCTCCTTTTCGCTTTTTTGGCCGGCCCAGCCGGACTGGCTCTCCTGCTTTCCTTTTGTCGCAAAGGTATTTCTTATCTTAGGGGGCCAGCCATCTGTTTTCACTCGGCCCCGTGTTTATAAACAAGCGGCTGAATGAAAAGAGATGGTGAGCGCTTGTTTTCATTCGGCCGGGAAGCACGATGCAATTATAAACAAGCTTTCAATAAGCAGCGTGCCACAGGAAGCATGCTGAGCTGCTTGCCAAAAGCATAAAATAGTGAAAAAATGAGTTTGTCGAGACCCGCCGTTCTTTTACTCAGCGCCGCTCGACAAACTCTGTTGGGTATTCTGCAAGCCCCGCCTCCCCCCACTCCAATCAAAGGCGCGGCGCGGCAAACTGCGTCAAAAGCATCAAATATTGAAAAAAAGGAGCATGGCTGCGTTTTTATGCCCACCGATGAACTTTTTGGTTGGGGATGCATTAGGACGAATGAAACCTATGCTACGCCACTGTGTGCTTGATTGGAATTCTTGGTGAAACACTCATAAAATGCAGCCCTGACCCTTTTTCAGATTTTTTCAGCATACCGGCTCGGCTGTTTCTGGTTTATCAAACTCGGTCAGTGTTGAGAAAGTGCCGAAAGCCTAATTCGAATTGTAACGAAACCAAGCTTCATTCTCGTCTCGACGTGAGTAGCTCATCAAGTCCTCAGTTTTCTTGTGTGTTTAAGTGGTTGGAGTTCGTAGAGGTGGCGAGCCTGAACATTCTCAGGGGGAGCCGAAACCAGGGGCCAGCTTTAGGTGTAAGAACCAAGCTGAACACAGACCGAGACAACACCCCATTTAGCATATAAATTGTTCAAGAGACGTAATGTATGACAATGAGTTAAAAGTTAGTGTGTTTAACATGTAGACGTGTTTCTCTACAGACCATTACATTTTATCGGTGTATTGAGTGCCATTTACTAGAATACGGCCTTTTACTACGCAATTATTGACCCATATGGCAAGTCAGTTCTTACATGTACTCTATTTGTAGCATGGATTAATGCATATATGCATACGTTTTAGAAGAGGAAAGTAGAAGATTTAACAAAAATAACCTGGAGAATGTATTTCCTACGTTGATTGACCTATAATGAAGCAGCTGCAATTTCAGGTGCGCGACAGCCAAAATAACGTATATTTTGACTTAAAAAAGCGGGAATCTGTCCCCAGAATCATGTATTCGCTCTCTAGATAGAGCAGCGTTAAAGTATATTAAAAGTCGTACGCTTTGGTCTGGTACATACTGAACGGATGTACTTCAAGGTGCTTTGGAATGGAATGAAAGGAAAAGAAGTCACAGTAAAATACGGTAAATGCCCAGGATCAGACAATTTAGTTAAGCGAGGAAGCTGGGATTGATCCCCAGTGTCCTTGCGCAGTTCATTAACTAGATGGGTATCTTTTTCCCATGTTGCATCCAATTTTAATACTTCATCTTTAATTCTCCGAGGAGGTATATTGGGAGAGACACTTTTAAATGAATGTACATTACATGTTAAATCAGGCTTACAGTAGAACACTTTCTAGAATATGGCTATTGAGGCAAGGTAGTGGGTGACAGAAACCACCTAGTCCCTTGTCTCGTTTTTGACTGGAGGTTCCACGCGGGAGCATATCTAGCTGGAGCCTTCAGAGGCTCACCCACCTCTAGTAGTTTTGCTATAATTGACTCAGGATGGACTGTACGTACCAGAATTCAAAGCATGCTGGCTAAGCGGCTCTCACACGGCATAAGCCAGAGACTGCGTTTATAGATGCGCACGTGAATACCCGGGTGTTATTCTCCATTGCCTGGTACGTGTAAATCATAATTTCATGCTCTTTGTAAACCTTCCTGTATTTGAAGTTATTGATTAAACTTCATTTTTAACCCCGTGCAATACGAGTTGCTGTGTGTACCTGATGTTACTTTTGACGCAGTTTTGATGCGATTACGAGGTTTTTAGTGGTGTGGCATGCCTCATGGTTCTGTAGTTACAATTACTGTGGATCTTTAGGTGCTTTACTGTTTAGGTCGGAACTGCACTGTCTATTCAGCTGATGGGAGACGTGTACTAATAAGCAATACTCGTATAGATTTTTATTTAGTAAGTTTCGGTTACCTCGTAATATCTAGTATTATTCATGTAATGAATTAGTTAAACATCTCTCTTTCAAATAAACTAAAGACAGGGTATTATTTAAACCCTTCGAGTTTCCTGAGCTGTGTTGATCTATTCTCTGCTGCATCAGTATTTGGCGCAAAATCTGCAGATACATTAACAACGTCATCCCTGACATAACGGGTATCCATGCGCATGTCGTCACCAATGGTGTCCTCGGACATCAATGACGTAGCAATGCTTTGTACCTTATATGAGCATTGTAGACTACTACAGCTTTCATTACAAGTAATGTATAGCCTACCAGACGTTAAGGGTGCCTGCCGATGAATGATGTCACAGTAGGTCTAAAAACGCAGCTGACTTCATCAAAGGGCCATTCAAAAATGTCTGTTTACGATAGTTACATATGGACAGGGGAGAGAACGGTTATTTTTACTGAACTACCACTTTTAGTCTCTTCTGATAATTTATAGAGCGCAGAAATACCACTGCAGTGGCGCTTTCCATTCATTAACCTCTTCAGACTAAAATTACGTATGTCTGTAGCACCGCTGTCAACGTCTCGATTTTCCCGCAGAAATATAGAAAGATTGTTTCAAGTTCCCCTCGAAACACAGCTGTGTTAAACAACAACAGCATGAAAAGTAGTTGCAAGGCTGCATTGCAGTTTTTTTTGCATTTCACCTTGGACAGGTAAACGCACCTTTTCAATTTATAATTTTATCAGTATCTGCAAGTCCCAGCAGAAGTGGTGTTGACAATACATGCTACATCAGTTTAAGAAAGTCAGTATATTTAAATACATTAAATGCAGGTGTGAGACTGCTGTATCGTTCTCAGCCCGTAGAGGTCCAACTGAAAAGCTATTGATAGTAAAGGCGGCTATAGTATGTTCAACATGGTCCAGGTAGAGGGATTCTGGACAGATTTTTTTGGACAATCCACATATAATAACTTTACATAAATTAATCTAAATTGACCTCCTTCACGTGTGTGGAAGGTGGAAGCAGGTACCTGGGGTCTACACTCCCCTCCCCCCCTTTCATGCACAAAGCATACATTTGATGCAGTGGTACGGCAAACTGAAATGGTAATGTCCACATGAAACACTGAAACAAGCATTTGTAATGCAATAGGTGTCGCATTTACGCGAGTTTCAGCTATTGACATTGTAAATAATAATGCCTTTTATTTTTATTTTCGTTTTAAAAATATAAATAAAAGGCATTGTCATTTACAATGCCAATAGCTTAAACTCGCGTAAATGCGAGACCTATTGCATTGCAAATGCTTGTTTCTGCACTGTTTGAGCACTTCGAAACAGTGCAAGTGTATCTATGGAATCAAATGTACTAAGTACTTTCCTATTTTGGCTGATTTGGTAAAATGCGTATGGATATAAATTGTTTGTGATTGTGCTTCATTTGTATGGATTATACATCTCCCTAGTACCAAACTTTATTGCTAAAAATAAGTATACTATTGAGTTATTTATATCTTAAATCTCACTTTGTATTTTTTCTTTAGTTCGGCCTTCGATACAAAAGCAGGACTTCGAGTAGCTGTTAAAAAACTTTCTCGCCCATTTCAGTCAATTATCCATGCAAAAAGAACGTACCGGGAACTACGGCTACTGAAACATATGAAACATGAAAATGTGAGTGCAGCTCATCAAGAAATAATTTGTCACTCACTGCCTGGGTTCACGTATGTTTAATGCAAGCTGTACTTTTGACTGGTTTGCATGAAGTATACTGAGATCTGCCTGATTTATTAGGTGTTTTGTGGGTTTGCATCTTGTTCGGTGTGAACCTAACTCACACTGGGGTTAGCATTTGGTGAGTTGTTTGGTGATGTAAGAGCAGTATCAGGTGATATACATCTAACGATGGCTTGTACTGTGTGCATTTTAAGGGCCATTTTCTGATGGTCAGTACTGAAAGGAGTGCGAGATGACACTGTTGATCTAGTTACTGCCTTCTGTAGTGGATGTAAATTAGCATTTTGTGTGACACAAATGTCTGTGTGCGGTAGGGATCTTGTGTAATGTCATTCGTCATTTATTTCGCTTAGTATTTGGTGCAGTGTTAACTACAACTAGTTTTGTATTAAACATCATGCACTTTGTGGGTGGAACTGTTGCTGTGGTCAACATTGTGTGATATTATGACTGCGTGTGGTTAGTATTGAGTGGTGTTTAACTTCCACCTGCTGTAATTGGCATTATTGTGACTTGTGGGGTACATCTGTGGTTAGGATAGCCTGGAATGTGAAGCGTGACTTTCAGTGGTATGGTTCATATTGGGTGTAATAAGTGTGTGACATGTGGTTAGCATCTTGGCCTATGTGTGTGCAGGGTAAGATGCCTTATTACGGCATTTGTTATTTTTGGGTGGAAATGTACATGTATGCCATGGCTATGGCTTCTTATAAACTTTATGTTGGACAGAGACAATCAAAGGTAAGAGTCCATCTTACTATACATGAGCACTCATGTTTTACTTTCCTTTTCCTTGTCAGGTAATTGGATTGTTAGATGTATTTTCACCTGCCACTTCTTTGGAGGAATTCAATGATGTGTAAGTATTGTCCATAAGATAAGTTGGCATATCTGCATTGATTAAGCTCTGAACTTATTTTAGAAGATGTTTATCAGTTATTACGTATATCCTCTTGATAACCACTGTATTAAAATTGTAAATGATTGAGAACGTATATTTGGAGATAAACACTTGAGATAATGATTACCATTGAAGGGTACATCGCCAGGGAATGGAAAGTAGGATTCGATCTTCAAAAAGTAAAATTATAATTTTCCTAAGTATCTTTCATAGCCTGAAAAGTATCTGTTTAACTAAGACTAAAGGTGACCAGCGCCATTTGACTACCTAGTACACACCTACTGAATCCAACCCTCTCCTTGTAGCCACATCCTGGAATGCTGACATTCATCAATTAATCAATCAATACATCGATGCAGACATAGCACTGCCAAAGGTTAATCTGTGAGACATTATGACAGAAGATCCTGAAAAACCCTCACCACTTCAAACCTTTGATTTTACCTTTCAGATATTTGATTCCGGTATCTGCCTGGCCCTCAACAGGACTTGTGTTAATAACCTAAAGGGTATATTCAACTAACACTACCCAAATGTCAGAGATAATATCATTAGATACTGACATAAAAACACAAGATGTGTCCACCAACTAGGAACCTGACCTACCTGAACTTCATTAGAACTAATGTTGACCCCTCATGTGTGTCCACTATAATAAACCCAAACTATTCTAACTGGTCATTCACAACCATCCAATGGTGAAACTTAGCCTTAGCGCATGCTTACTCAATAGAGACTCTGTCTACAAAATGGATTCTGTCCTCCGTGCTCTATCAAATAGGAATCGTCCAAATCTGTTACAGCACAAAGATCCACAGCTAATGCTGAAACCAATCTAGAAAGCGTTCCACCCCCACTCTCAACTGCAAAAGGACAGCTCTTCAACGGCCACACACCAAACAGTTTTGAACATGAAAAATTCTCAAAAATAGAACCAACACATTAAATACTGTACAAAGGAGTATCACCCACATAGAATCCTTGAAGTCCAGAAAATTAAAATAGGAAACTGACCAGAGGGTGTGTTAAAATATTCTCTCTGCTCAAGCTGGCAGACTAAACCTACTATGATTAACTATGAAACAATCGGATATGCATGTTGAATTGCAGGTCAACACCAGCCTCAGCACACCTGATCGCCCAGCCTGATCAAAACATACATTTCCTTACAGAAACCTCGCTCTCTCGCATGGCACATCCTCTGTGATCTAATGGTGCCACGTTCTGTGAAAGGGTAGAGACAATAAAAAAACATAAAGTGTTTCTTTCATTCTGTTTTGCATGTCAAGATGGGGGAATAATGGACAATACTCTCCTGTAAGTTTTGTTTGGCGTTTGGTGTGGGGGTACATGGTTACTCAGTACTGTGTTGAGTACAGGTGGGAGCCTGGTTGGCAGGATGGGGAAGTAGAGTTCCCTTCTGCGTAGCGTTTTGGAATTTCACTCTGGATGTGCATGTACTTGTGTTTGAAGGTGGAAGGAGAAGTACACTCTACCAAAGGTTTTTGTTTGAGTATTTGGGGAAGTGTAGTTAGTATTCTAGTGTAGAGAAGAGGCGTATACTGTTGCTAAAGGAAGCTTGGGGAAGTGTTGTGGCTTTAAGTTACAGATTCCACCGATGTGTGCTCTGGGGCCAGTCTTCACTGTGTACGAATGGCAAATTTCTACAGGTGCATGGTACTGGAGGCATAGTACATCAGTGCGAGTCTTTTTGTTTCACCTGTTTGTGCTGTGGAACGATTTGTTAGTTTGTATAAATTAGAGTATTTGATGAGAGTGCAGCACTGGGGCAAAGTACATTGTTGATTGTCATGTTTGAGTCCATTACACATATGGTTAAACACACACATCAATGCACAGTCATTGTTACATAGGCATGTGAGGTTCTGACGTGGCTTCAGAGGGTGACAGTGTAGGGAGTTATATCAGAGGTCTTCTTCACCACGGCACCTTAGTAGGACATGTTGATATGGACCAGTTTTAGGAGTGGAAGTACTGGTCTAAACTGTTTGAATGTTGTGTTTGTCAGTCTGCGCATGATGGAAGTCGTTCACATTGTGTACAGGAGACATTTTATCTGAAGTTGGTGCAGGATCCAGTGTGTTTGATGCAGATTGGGCTTTTAGGTGCCATCTTCCAACCTGCACTTAGTCATGATGGTCTGGCCAGCTGGTTTGAATGGGTGTTGGATGTGTTAAGTGCTGGCATTCACTTTTGTATGTTTGAGAGTGTCTGAAGTGTTTTGTCCTTGTGGCAAAACAAAAGCAACAATCATCCAGAGACAAGACAAACTCTTACATCCTAATCTACCACAAGCAATGCACAGCTTATGGAGAATGGAGAAGATGTGAGAGTTTGTCTTGTTTCATCTCTTTGATCTGTTTGGGGAGCCTGTACTAACATTATGGGAATCTAATGTCCTGTGTGTAAAGAAAGGGGATGATGTAGTGGCGTGATGCATCTGTGATGCATGGGCTATTTCATGCTGTAAAACGTCGTGTGTGGAGCTGTGAGGATGAGATGTTGCATGAAACATTGGTGTCTGTGTGCCGGGTGAAGTCTAGCAGTTGAATAGAGTACAGTTGGAGGGAGCATGGAGTATTAACAGGGGCGATCAGCCTTTGGCTTTAACCTAAGGATCTAAGATAGAATAAAGAACATACATCCTACCCGAGTGGCTCCAGGATTTTGTGTGAATACTCTGCCATCCAGCTACTGTATGGTCTTGAAATGTGTTGTAGCAGAACAATTTCAAGCTAACCAAGACTAAGAAATTGCTATACCACTTCCGACCCAGAATAATGCCTCCACTCTGGTTGAGAACTAAAACCCCATCATGTGAAAATCATGGATGTTCTAGCTACATTATTCAAAGAGCTGATAAAAAAGACAGAAGATGAAGGTTGTTTCCTTCCCACTTGTACAAAACCATTTCTTCTCATAAACACAGGTAGGAGGAGTGCTGATCACCTTCTATTACTCAGTATCTAAAAAGAAAAAAACGACTACTAAATTAACCTCCACACCAAATCCATGTTGCTTAAAAACCAAACAAATTAATCTAGTAAAACATCGAGCCAGAAAACTCTAATATAGTAAGAACAAAAGCCAGGGATCCTGCTGCACCAACCGATGTATCCGCTAAAGCCTGCAAATTGTCGAACATTTTGAAAATAAAATAGCAAAAACTCTGCCTCCAAGGTAATTACTCCAGACCAAAGTCCAACTTGCAATGTACCTAATATGACCTCAAATAGCTGCACTTCCTGGAACCCTCCAGCTATCCACTTGAGTTTACTGCCAAACGTAGCATCCCATCTAATTATCATACAGAGGAATATTATGCATGCATGCATGCATCCATCAAGTGATTTGTTCATGCCTAACTCAGGAAATGCATTGTAAAACCTATCCCAAAAACCTGAAGACTGTGATTTACTGCTCAGTCATATATCTACCTTGCTATGTCAAATCATAGAGAAATATGTCGGAGAATGGTCTAACTGATCAACTACCAATCTGGTTTCAGGCCTGGAAGAAGCACTGAAACTGTTGTCCTCAATATTGTAATGTAATGTAATGTAAGCTAGATTTGTATAGTGTGCTATCACCCAACCGGTATCCTGGCGCTGAGAGAATTACTTTGTTGTTATAGTGCGTGAATAATAACCAACCCTAAGATAAGGCAGACAGTGAGGGGAGGGAGGAGAACAGAATAAAACGTTAAGATGGGTCAATGACAATAAACCTGTGTATGACTCCTCCCTCAGAAACAACCAGGTTTTCAGCTTCTTCCTGAATTGCATTAAAATCTCAGTTTGCCTGATATTGATTGGGAGTTCATTCCACAGCCATGAGGCCGCAGAACTGAAGGTTCTCCCTCCGGTCCTGGATCTTTTAAATTTTGTAGTGTTCACCAAATTTGCCGTTGACCAACGGAGATTTCTCTGGGGAGTATACCACGTAAATATTCTCTGCAGTGGTTTAGGACCCAGACCATGTACTGTCTTAAAGATGATGCAGAGAGATTTAAATTGTATTCTCTGCCGAATCGGCAACCTATGAAGATCTCTTAGGGCCAGGAATGTAGAGGACCTGCGCTGCCAGTTCAAAGCTAACTTTGCTGCTATTGTTTGGATTCTTTGCAGTTTCAGTATCAAGGAATTTGGTGCTCCAAGATACAGGGAGTTACAGTAGTCCAACCTGCTCAGAATAACGCTCCTCACTATTTGTGTTCTGGTAGAGATTGGCAGTAGTGGGAGAATCTTTCGTAGAGCTCTAATCCAGGAAAAGCAGGTACCAACTGTTTTGTTTACTTGTGAATCCAACTGAAGATTGTTATCCATCATTACCCCCAGATTGTGTACTGTTTTAGCTGGAATTAACGGTGTATCTGTATAGGTGAGTCGGAAGTCAACAGGAAGGGGGCGATCTATTTTACTTGTGGTGCAGTATATAACTTCTATTTTGTCTCCATTAATTTGGAGATAGTTATTTGTAAGCCAGTTTGTTGTACTTGGCATGCACTCGTGAAATTTGTCCATGGAGATTGTTTGATTCACTTTCAGCGAAAACACAAGCTGTGTATCGTCAGCATAGTTGACTAATTCTACTCCAAAAGATTTAATGATAGGAATAAGTGGGCGCAGGTATATATTGAATAAGATCGGACTCATTGCTGATCCCTGCGGGACCCCATGTTGCACGGATGTCTTCACGGATGTGAAAGGTTGAATACCCACTGCCTGTGTCCTGTCCGATAGATAGGACTGAAGCCATTTTAATGCCTGACCCTTAACTCCAATGTTCCTAAGTCCTTTTAGCAGAATGCTGTGGTTCACCGTATCAAATGCGGCTGACATGTCCAGCAGCACTGATAGGACCGATTGTCCATTGTCCGCTTGCATTCTCAAATCGTCAAGCACAGTCACTGTTCCGTGCTCAGGACGGAACCCGAATTGCAGCTCATCCAGTAAATGATTATCCTCTAGATAATGAGACAAGGATTTACTAACTACTCACTCAAGGATTTTTACCGGGTAGGGTAAAGGGGAGATAGGTCTGTAGTTAGACAGGCAAAAAGGATAGAGTGTTGGTTTCTTGAGTAACGGGTTCACCATTGCCTGTTTCCAGCATTCTGGGACCTCTCCTTTGTTCAGTGATTGGCAGCAGATTTGACGCAGCCAAGGAAAGAGTTCTAACTTAAATTCCTTCCAAATCCTCTGTGGTAGAGGGTCCAACAGTGACCCAGAGGAAACAGTCAAGGCTACTTTAGTGAACATTTCCTCAGTGGGAATCCGGAAACATTCCAGAGTAGCCTGACTGTCTTTGTCTGTACCCTCATCCTGTTTCTCTAACATTATTGGCACTGATGGATCATTTTCATCATTCGTGTGCATGTCATTTTCATCATCTGCCCCAATCTGATTATTTAGATTGAGGCCGCCAATGATTTTATTGATCTTCTCATTAAAATAAATTGCCAGATCGTCACATAGCTTTTGCGTAGCTGTGATCTTGTTACTCACACACGCCAGCTTAGATAAATCCTTAACTATGTAAAAATTAGTTCTAGCCCCGTTAGGTGCTTGCAAGATGATTTTTGCATAATATTCGGCTTTTGATCTAGCAATTGCTTCTTTATATATAAACAGTTGAGTTTTAAAGGTTCTTTTATCTGTTTCATCATGGAGTCTCCTCCATTTCCTTTCTGCCTGTTTACATTCCTTCCGCTGTGACCTCAAATCCTCACAATACCAGGGGGGCGAAGGTTTGTCTCTATTTTTTAACCTCTTTAATGGTATTCTCTGATCCAGTGTTTCGTTTATCTGAACACAGAGGGTTTGGTAGTTTTCTTCCACTGACTTACTGGAATCAAATAGATTTTTCTCCGTTAGTAGTGGGATTTGTTTGATTTTTAATAGTTTGGTCCATTCCCTTCCCTGTCGGAGGTTCCCAGGGTGAGTCATTTTCTTATTCGCTCTTGGTAGTGCTGGTAGAAAATGGATTAAAAAGTGATCAGTCCAGTATAGAGGCAGTACTTCGACCACTTTAACCTTAATGGAGTTAGCAAATACTAGATCTAGGACATGGCCTCTTTGGTGTGTAGGTTGTAACACTAATTGTTGCATGTTGAGGCTCTCACATGCTTGTACTAATTCTCTCAGAGCCGTGCCAAGATCCCAGAGGTTAAAGTCACCTGGAGTGGGTCAGTGACATTATACACAATGTCAATCAGTGCCTGACACTGGGGACTCTGTCCTCTGGGGGGCCTATAGCACACAATACCTGTGAACAGTTGTCCCCTAGCCTCCTTAAGGGAGTACCCTAAATGTTCTGTACCCTCCGCATCATCCATTTGAAGTGGAGCAAAATTCAATTTTTCTTTAAATATTACTCCAACCCCCCCCCCCCCCCCCCCCCGCCTCCTCTCCCATTTAGTAGAGGTTTGTGGAAGGCCTTGTATCCCGGAGGGCAGGCTAGCCCTAATTCAACTGCCGAACCACATCGAGTCCAGGTTTCTGTTAGAAACAGAGCATCAAAATCATGACATTCCAGCAGAATGAAAACCTCTTGATGATGCTTGAGGATCTAACATTGACTAGACCACATTTGAGGCTGTCTAGAGGTGAATCTGCCATGGAGATGATTCCCTTGTTCAAATTATTTGCTACAGGACCCATATCATCTCGCATCTCGCTCACCTATGTGTAGGAGTTGCTCCCTTGAGTAGAGGAGTCTAATATCTCCGGGTGGGTGGTATTCCTGACCGGCATCGTGGCTGGCGCTGTGTGCGGTCGGTGCGCAGACGTGCTTGCCTCTGGCGCGTCCGCTGCGCACTTGCATTACCTTCCCTTAAGTAGGGGGGAGCGTTCTCAGCAAGATCCGCTAGAACGATGACCAATATGGCGTGCACTCGGTGACCTGCCCTGACAGGCGGAAGTACACCAGCTCACCCTGGTCAGCGAAAGTGCAAAATGCAGAGTAGGTAAGTAGGACTAAATATTTGCAGTGATGCAGCGCAAGGGGCAAAATTTACATATTCTCCCTATGTCACAGATTCGTAATCACAACAACTCATCCATACACTCATTCATTGGTGGGGCCCATAACACCAACTCGCACTAAAATCCGTACATAGGAGAAAAAAACGCTGGACATGTGGGTACCTTATTAACTATCAGTATTAATTTTCTTTATATACATTTTATATATATGCACCTACAGAATCCTGACCTTAACATCAAGGCACTCCACCACTTGGTCGATGGACCAATTAGTTGGACTGGTTGATGGCGAATTAGAACCAGCTAAATCACAATTAAAGCCTAGGAATTTTTTTTATTATTTTCTGTAATCAATTAAAGAACCACAAACTAATATCTTATTAATTCAATTTTGTTTATCTAATAATAATTTTTCTCTGCATTCGCATTTTTTGCACTACAGTTCATAATATAAGTTCAGTTTTATTTTCAAAGAGAAAACAGACATTTAGTAAAAAGCATAAATTTAGAAAGCGCAGAAAATGAATTACCAATTAGCAAGCGTTGGCGACTTTCTGAGCAAACCGAGAATTATCCGCATTCTCTGGTACAATCTCCGAGATAAGCTGTCCGACCCACAGCAAAGATCAAACCGTCAGACGAAAACTTCCCGAAAAACCAAAGAAACCCCGGCAAACCATGGAAATCGTCACCAGCTCGATGCAGATCCAACGCCATGAAAGATGATCCCGATGACCACCCCCATTTGGCGGATGAGGGCTTATATACCTTTTTTCCCTCTTACACCATCTTAACATGCAACAAATTAGGGTTAGAGAAATGTTCTGATTGGACAGTTCGGGGTTAGCTGTTAGTTTTCTAAAGTTTCCCAGGGTAAACTGGTTCTCCATGAGACTTGGCATAGGAAGGCGCAAATTGTATACTATTCCTTTTGCTCCCAGGCGAAAGTTGCGAATGTAACATTTAAAGGAAGAGAAGTCATTCTTCCACAGGTTCTGTATAGTCCCTTCCGCTGTTCTCACACCATCGTCAGTTGGCAGGCAAACACGTTCATATCCTTGACAAAGAACACGGTGTCACATCTCTGGGGTCATTTGGAGATCTCCATAGCCATCCGATTCTGCGCAGAAACCATTTCGCTCACATGGTGGCGTTTTCAGTAGAGACTCCATCTTGGGTACTGCGGCCTAGTAGGACCGAATGCCAACTTAAGCAAAAACAGACATAACAATAATTAAAATATAGAAATGGAGATTCTAATGTTTAAACCCACACTAATCCCAATATACATTAGTATTTCCCTAGCTGTCGCAACATTTAAAGCGATAATACTCACCATTTTGTAGTCTTGGAAGCACAAACAATCACAAAGCAACATAAATCATGCACATTTTCTATTTCACCACAATGTAAGGTTAGTTTGCGTACCATAATTAATTAATTCTGCATGCAATTGGCATTTTAGTCCCACGTGTATCTCGTGTTTATCAAGGTGTAAAAGTTGATTAGTAATATTCCACTGCAAGCGAGTTAGTGCAAGTTAGATTTAGAATGATTACGTAATTAATTTCATGCAAATTAGAGGAGGTATATAACATTTTGTTTTACCTGCTCCATCAGCAGCAAATAGAAGTAAAAACGGAGTTCTGACAGCTTTAAACAGTGCACACTGCTCCGTTTCTAAAAGCTAATAAAATCACCATACAAATTCTAAAAAACAGGTTCTAAAAGCAAGTTACTAAACACAGTTTCCAATTGTGCTCAGTTTCAATTTTTAAACATGAGGTTAACATCACACACACATCGGGTATTCTCTGACTTGTGGATGGCAACTACCATATAATGGAAGCGGGGATGCTTGCCTGCTGATGTTATTAGGCCTCTCAGCTGGATTGAGTGCATTCAATACAGCTCACTGAACTCCTAATAAATGCTCTATTCACATGTTTGTGTGAGGGTAACTGTCTTCGAATAGTTCAGATCTAACTTAAACAGTCACTGGTATATGGTTAGGATTAACTACACCTACTCAACCACCATAACTACCCTATTCGGCATACCCCAGTGATCTACACTAGTCCCACTTCCTGGGAGACTTAAAAAAGGTTGGGTCTCATATCATCAGTATGTAGCTGGTACTTAGACTTTAATAGAAATGTACTGTAAGCTAGCCACTGATCCCATAACGAATGACCTATAATAAATTCAGATTTGAATGAAAATGTGCTTACTAAAGTTAAACCAATATGAAACTAATACCTCCTTATTAGAGACTACCTCAGTAACAATACTAGAAGGAATTGGCAGCTAGACTTACTGTAACCATACCTCTTCCCTAAAACTGGCCATAACACCAAATCTCTCCGCTTACTGCTGGATAACAAACTAAATGTAGACTCCTACGTAAATGCAATTGCTAAATCAGCCCTTCATTGGCTAATTCATCTAAGGTCATTTAAGAGACTAATTCCCACCAAGGATCTCAAACAATTTCTGCAAGGCTGGTTATTTTCCGAACTGTTGTTGCATTAGGAAAGTCTCCTTAAAAGCAATCCTTCAAAAAACTGCAAGAAGGATCATTGGCACAATTTTTCTTTAATCACATCATGCTTGTGCCATTTAATTTGAAAAGGCTCCTCTTACATCCCTGATGCATTTTCAAGCCATCCTTTATAATTTTCAAAGACCTGAAGCCAACCAAACCCCACTATCACGAAGTTAAAAAATTCATCTTCAGAAATACACTGATATAGATATATTATTCAAGTGTATTATAGGCCTTTTCATTATCTACCACGACTATGAGCACTTGGGCCTGATAGAACATAGGCACTAGCCAGAGCTGTAGATATTTTGCATATCCAGACATGAAGCCACTTTCATCCTGGTGTATAAGTGACAGAATGACCTTCATTAATCTGTTAGCAAGACATGGTGGTAAGTGGCTGAGCTATCTTGAGAGTGGTCCTTATTTGATATTTCCGAGATTGTGTTTATGCTTATAGCCCCAGGAAAGATCCCCGCATGTGATGATTGTCATGTCCCTGACATGAGAAAAGAGTCACATTAGCATTTTCTGTATAATTCAGTGGGGAGACATTTGGGACCTGGGATCATTAGTCTGCATGCCTATCATGGTCTCAGTGAGTTCCTTGCTTGTCACCATGCAGTCCAGAACTACTTTGGGGTCCGCCTTACTAAAGTGATTCATTGTCCTGATACACTTGAAGATGCTCCGCCTGCAGTACGGTGCCCCATCCTAAATTTGTTTGTAATAATCAGTGAATACATTTGATGTTTCTGCCAGCTTCAAGACCAGCCACCACTGTGCATCTGTGATCCCTGCCACCAAGCTTGACTCTTCTTGTGCTGTGAGAGAGTCCAGCTAATTGTAATCTCTTGATTTCATACAGTCTGCACTGCGTCACCATGCATGCCTTTCGCTTAAAGTCCATGGCAGCCTACTTCAGCTTAATCATGTACTCATCAGTCTTCCGGAGGCTTTGTTCACCAGCTCTAGTAGTCTCTTGCTCTAGATCCAGTAGTGCAGTTCGGAGTGTCACCATATCTGTGTCCCTGTCTCACGCCTAACTTCCTTTATTCCTAATCATCGCTTTGAAAGCGTCCTAGATTGCCCATTCCTCTCTTAGATCAACCCCTTGTTTATGCAAAAATAGAGCACTTCCTTAAATTCTTTGAAGCCCTTAGCCATAAACCACCAGGCATCTACCTGTTCATAACTCTTCCCTGCAAAATCGAGGCCCACCTTTAGTTCCACAGGGTGGTAATCATAAAAGCCTCTGGCCAGAGTACGGAATGGCACAAGTCCTGAGATGCTTCACGTCCTGTCTACAACATTGCAGTTAACAAATAAAAACCTACAGCTCTCTCGCCAAACCTGCGCCAGTTGCACAAGGCATACCTCAAGGCTCAATCCTCTCCTGAACTCTTTTTAATCTCTTCATGAAAACCCTCACTACTATTTTGAACCAAGTAGTGGTCAAATATCACTTATATGCTGAAAACACAACTCTACTACAAAGTATAGTCACCCAGTGACCTTTGACATTTGAATACCACACTAACTAAGATACAAACATGACTAAACACCAACCGCCTTAAACTGAACCCCAAAACGACACAACCAATATTTCCCCCCCAAAAAACAATCCTTTACCTATCCAAGAATGTAATAAGTATGTGGACGCACTAAACTGCTCTCTTTCACTTTCTAACTCCGTTAAGTCCTTGTGCATAACCCTGGACAAAAACAGTGCAGTGAAAGAGCACATCAACCGGGACTCCAAAATGTTACCTTGCGCCTCTTAAAGCAGTTCTCAAGGCAGCTGCCAGACTCCTCGCAGGAATTAAAAGATTCAATCACATCTCTCCTGCCCTCAAGAGTCTTAACTGGCTTCCCATCGAAGGAAGATGCATCTTCTATCACCCACAAAGCTCTTCTTAAAAAACTTTCTGGGGCAGGAATAGTCCTGCACTCAGAAGCTCCAACTCTATTCTTCTCATTCCCCCAATCTGAAGAAGAAATCATGCCAGGTGCACTCCTTCTCAGGAAATGATCCTAACATCTGAAATGTTTCCCCAAGGATCTCTACGACAACTCCTCTTTTCCTTCCTTCAAACGGGACCTTAAATTTCTACTGCTCAACAACTACTTCAATTCGCGTACATGCGATTCCACGATTTTCTCATTGACTCGTTCCATCAAGATGGTCACATGATTCTTTCAGTCTCCTATTCTGTCTCCAGTTCATTCTCCAATGCATCCTTGTGATATACTTTTGTTACTTTGTAACCACTTAATGCTGGATAGTTCTTTAACTTTGACTTCTATGAATCCCCCCATATACCTCTTATTTAATTACATAGCTTGTAAAGCGCTCATAATTAACAAATTAGTACATCCCAATCAATCAGACTTTATGTCTGGTCGAAACACTGTCTTCAATCTACGTCGTCTGCATGGGGTGTTGGGACGGACGGGCACGATCCTAGAGGATGCTGCTCTACTGTCACTCGTGCCAGAATGGCATTCAACAGCATCAAATGGCCCTATCTATTTGCTGTTTTGGAGCGCATGGGTTTCTACCCGAACTACATAAAATGGATTAAGCTCCTCTATACAGACCCAAAAGCACAAATAGTAGTCAATTGCCATACATCCCGAAAAATCCAATTTAGTAGGGGAACCAGTCAGGGTTGTCTCTCGTCGCTTCTTATTTTCGCTCTGATTTTGTAACCGTTGGTGACATGGGTGAAGGGGGGACCCCCTAATACGGGGGTTAAAATGGACAGAACATCATGAAGACAGAATTTCCCTCTATGCGGAGAACATACTATTATATATAGCAGCCCCAACTGCATCAATCCATCGCATCCTTCACATATTCCGGATTTTTGGCAACCATTCAAGATATACCATAAACTGGACTAAATCCACATTATTTCTGATCCACAGACTTATACCAAAGCTACCACCAGGCTGCGAGGTCCCAGCGGCAACCGAGGAATTCCGATACTTGGAGATTTATGTAACCCCTGACCCATCGCTCCTCTATAACACCAATCTACTGGGCCCCTTGACCTGACTGCACGCCGATGTCCGGCACTGGCGAACCCTCCCCTGACCCTTCTGGGAAGAGCAGCCCTTTTCAAAATGCTGGCATTGCCTTGTTTTCTGTACACATTGCAAAATACCCCCTTAAGGTTCCCAGACTCCTATTTTACCAATGTTGAGAGTGCAATGCGGAACCTGTTGTGGGACTGGAAGACACCATACATCGCACTACAGAGACTGGGGGTGGTATGATGGCGGGATTGCCCTACCTGATCTTAAATTATATATCTGAAAGAAACACGTTAGTTAGATTCCTCCCCTTAGAATATCCCCAGGCGTCAGGCTGGATCTGGAAACTTTTTTCGTCAGCAATACTCTTGCGCGTCGCTAGGCGTCGTCTGTGGCTCCACGTCCGTCATCGGCGTCGTGATCGCCGGGATGACGTAGTCGGAGTACTTAGACGCCGCCCTCGTGCGCTGACGTCAGTTCTTCTTTTTTCCGGGCCAGTAAGCGCCGATCCGGGAAGAGCATACCCTTTTAGTCACTTATTGACTAAAACTTTTTGAACTCTTTTGGTTCTATTCTCGTCGACATCGACTCTGGTGGCGGTAGGGATGCCTGGCTTCAAGGCCTGTGACTCCTGTCACCGACTGATGTTGGTCACGGACCACCACTGCCGGTGCCTCTATTGCCTTGAGGCCGACCACGATGCCGAGTCGTGCCTCGACTGCTGGGCCTTGACTTCGAAAGCTAGGCGGGAGCGGTCCCGCAAGCTACTCGAGTTCCGGCAGTAGGCTCCGCGCCGTTCAAGGTCCCGGTCGAGGAGGAGGTCGAGGGACCGGTCGCGGAGCCGCAGCCACCACCACTCGTCGGGGTCCAAGTCTTCGAGATCCGGTAAGTCGAAGCATAGCAAGAACTCGAAGAGATGACATCGCTCTTCTGACTCCCCTCGCCGGTCACGCGACTCGGCTGAGGGCTCGAGTGGCTCCACCCGCGCGGCTCCGTCGGAGCCGCAGGGGTCCCATCCGTCCCCATTCACTCCAGTCCCTGGGACTGATGCGACTTCCGCGGAGGTCAGTGCCTTCCTCATGGCAATGAGGAACCTGGTTCCGCCATCGACGACTGGGAGGCCCTGGTCCCGATGCCGCAGGTCCCCGAGGGATCCAGGCCTGGATCCCTGTCAGCGCCGGTCGACCTTACGACCCCTCCGCCGGAGCCGACTCCTCCGGTGCCACCCCCGGCGCCACCCTCAGACGACGCCGTTCCCTGGTTTTGTCCCGGTCCGGGCCCGGCGTCGGAGCGGCTCCATCTGACGCCGCACCGGACGCCGATGGGTGGCAATTTCATCTTCCGCCCGGTTCCGATCATTCCACCTGTATATCAGGAATCGGATGACGGTGACGACTGGGAGGGGTCTGAGGACCCTCTGGCCCGGCAGGGCCAGTTATCTCAGGACTGGGCAGACGAACTGGGGGATGCCAGTGGTCTTGACACCTCCCCTGACACTGGCTTCATCTCTCCTCCGACCGTGGCTTCGGAGGAAGGTGCTGCATTTTCTGTGGTGCTGCGCAAGGCAGCCGAAGCCCTTGGGCTGGAGCTGCCTGCTGTGGCGCCACCGTCCTGCACCGGGCGACCCCAGTTTTCTGTCCCTCCACCCCACGCCTGAGAGCCTGGTTATCCAGGCCTCTACTTCCCAGACCTCCTTCCCGTCCGCTCCCCCGGATTGGGAATCCAAAAGGCTAGAACAGTTTGGGAAGAAACTGTTCTCCTCCCTTAGTTTGGGGTTGCGGTCTATAAACACTGCGTGCCTTTTGGACCGTTACTCCCACTCCCTGTGGGATACGGTGGAGGACGTGCAGCCCCAGTGTCCGGAGGAGGCCCGGACACGACTCGCCCAGGCTCTTGCCGAGGGGCGGCATGAGGCACGGCATGCAATCCGATGTGGACTGGACACAACGGACTCGCTGGGCAGGGCAATGTCGACCACTGTGGCGCTTCGTCGCCACGCCTGGCTGCGGTCCACGAGTTTTTCTGGGGATGTCCAGAGCACCTTCATAGACATGCCCTTCGATGGCAGTCGCCTTTTTGGCGACAAAGCAGATAGTGCGCTGGAGCGCTTTAAGGACTCCAGGGCTACGGCCAAGTCCTTGGGCCTCTCGGCCCCGCGCCCGCAAACTTTGCTTTTCGCCCCTTTCGTGGCCAAGGAAGGAGCGCCCCCTCACGTCTGCCTAGTCACAGGCCGCAGAACCAACCTCCACGTGGTCACGGACGTGGATTCTGCCGAGGCGGTACAGGGGGTCAACGTGCCGGTCCGTCCACATCTACCCCAGCAGCATCCGCCTCAAAGCCCTCCTAGTCTGAGCTTTCAGGCCCATTCCACGCCAGTGGGCGGCAGAGTTCACCATCACCTGCTCCACTGGCGTACCATCACATCAGACAGGT
Source organism: Triturus cristatus (assembly GCF_964204655.1). Lineage (NCBI taxonomy): Eukaryota > Metazoa > Chordata > Amphibia > Caudata > Salamandridae > Triturus > Triturus cristatus. Next base: position 980,474,678 of record NC_140579.1, on the reverse strand, counting down.
GGGTGCTGCAAATCGTCCCAAGGGGCTACTCCCTCCCCTTCGAGGCGACCCCTCCAGCCAAGCCACCGCAGTGCCACCGAATTTTGGGGGATCACTTGCAACTTCTGCAGGAGGAAGTTACGGCCCTCTTGGCCAAGGGGGCCATCGAGCGCGTTCCTGGTCCAGAAGTAGGTCGTGGTTGTTATTCCCACTACTTTCTGGTTCCCAAGAAGGGCAAAGGGGGCCTATGCCCTATCTTGGACCTCAGGAGCGTCAACGCCTTCCTCCGGAAGGAGAAGTTCAAGATGCTCACCTTAACTCAGGTTCTGGCTGCCCTAGACCCTGGAGATTGGATGGAAGCGTTGGACTTGCAGGACGCTTATTTCCACATCCCCGTCCTGCCGGCCCACTGGCGGTACCTGCGGTTCACGGTGGGCCAAGAGCATTTTCAGTTTACTGTGCTCCCCTTCAGCCTCACCAGTGCCCCTCGGGTGTTCACGAAAGTGATGGCGGTGGTCGCAGCTCATCTGCGCAGATTGGGGTTCCAGTCTTCTCCTATCTCGACGACTGGTTGTTGAAGGCGGGCTCGCCCCAGGCAGTCGTCTCCCACCTCCAGACTACGGCTGACCTGCTGCATTTGCTGGGGTTCTCCATCAATGTGCCGAAGTCGAATCTGAGTCACTCCCAGCAGCTCCTCTTTATCGGAGCGGTTCTGTACTCGGCGCAGTTCCGGGCCTATCCTCCGGAACAGCGGGTCTGGGATATTCAGGCTCTGATTCCCATCTTTCGGCCTCTATCCCCGGTTTCGGTCAGATTGGTGCTGCGGCTTCTGGGTCTGATGGCCACCTGCATCCTGTTGGTGCATCACGCCAGATGGCCAATGCGGGTTCTGCAGTGGGACCTGAAGTTTCAGTGGGCCCAGCATCGGGGCAACCTGTCCGACCAGGTCTTGATCTCGGAGGGCACTGCGAGACAGTTGCAGTGGTGGCTCACGGACTGCGATTGGGTCATTGGCAGATCCCTCTCCCTACCCCAGCCGGAGCACGTAGTGGTGACGGATGCGTCCCTCCTGGGTTGGGGGGGCCACATGGGAGAGGCGGAGATCAGAGGTCTCCGGTGGAGTCCCGGCTCCATATCAACCCTCTGGAGCTGCGGGCGATCCGGCTTGCACTGAAGGCATTCCTTCCCTCTGTCCGGGGAAGTGTAGTGCAGGTGTTCACGGACAACACCACCGCCATGTGGTATTGCAACAAACAGGGTGGGAAGGGGTCGTGGACCCTTTGTCAGGAGGCTCAGCGCCTCCGGACATGGTTGGAACATCAGGGCATCACCCTGGTGGTTCAAAATCTGGCAGGCTCTCTGAACGCCAGAGCATACGAACTCAGCCGCCGGTGCATGATGGATCACGAATGGCGTCTGACGTGGCGCAAGGCCTCTTTCGGCAGTGGGGAGAGCCTTGGTTAGATCTATTCGCCACCAAAGAGAATGCGCAATGTCAGCAGTTCTGCGCGTTGGAGTTTCCAAGGCGGCACTCGCTCGTGGACGCCTTTCGTCGCGAGTGGAGTTGCGGTCTGTTGTACGCCTTTCCGCCTATACCACTTCTGCCCAGAGTGCTGAAGAAGATCAGGTGCGACCGGGCCCAAGTCATCCTGGTGGCTCCGGATTGGGCACGAAGATACTGGAATCCCGAGCTACTCAGTCTGTCGATCGACCCCCTGATACGACTGCCTCTTCAGGAGGACCTTCTGTCGCAGCAGCAGGGGACGGTCCTCCACCCGAACCTTTCCAGCCTCCACCTCCATGCGTGGAGATTGAGCGGCGGCAGTTGATGCCATTTGACTTGCCTCCTGAAGTCTGCAATGTTATTCTGGCAGCCAGGCGTCCCGCCACAAAATCGGTATACGCCTGCAGGTGGAACAAATTTGTGGCATGGTGCACAGCAAAGGCTGTGGATCCCCTTTCCGCCCCTCTTTCTGAGGTTCTCCTCTCCTCTCAGAGGCATCCCCACTTGTAGACAGACTGCTACTAGACCCTATGCCCTAGTAAGCCATATCTGTAACCTATCAGAAATTGATTAATAACTGACCTGACCTACTAATACGCCTCCAACACCAATGGGAAGCAAATGTGGGGGACATAGAAAACGAAGACTGGCTGGACACATTGGCTTCCCCACGTGAAGTAGCCATCCCCATGAAATTGATTCAACTTAAAATCCTGCTTAGAGCCTACCTCTCAGCGGGAACTGTGGTTAAAATGGCGAAGAGAACAGACACAAACTGTCTCCAATACTGCTCCCAGGAGAGAACCTTCTTCCAGACGCTCTGAGAATGTCCCGCTGTTAAGCCATTCTGATTGGAAGTCACATCTAGACTGGAGGAGTTGGTGGGTGGGGCGGGGGCCCTCACCGCCTTCTCGAAACTTTGCATACTTAATATGTAGGAAGCCACTGATCTAACCCACACTGGACAATCCTGGGTCTCCTTGGGGTTGACCCTCGCCAAACGTAACGCTGCACAAAAGTGGGGAGTTGGGGAACTACCATCAATGGGGAGGTGGGAAACTGACATGGACAGATCCATGATAGCAGAAAAAGACATCTTCAAAAATAGAGGTTGCCCCAAAAAATTGAATGGTAAGTGGGCAGCATGGAACACATATCGGGGCGAGATCTGCATGTCTCCCACAGTTGAATTGCACAGAAGAGGATGGGGGCGACAGGGCCTCGCTGATGGAGTTGAAGGCACAATATGAAGCGGAGATAGCCCAGTACTGAAATACCCAATGTAATAAACGCCATTGTTGTACTTGAGATCCATTATACCACATTCTGTAATGCTGAGCTTTTATTTGTTTTGTTAAATAAAGAGTTGAAAAAAAAAAATGAAAAAAATATTAAATAGCGTTGATACCTGGTGCATATCCACTATGGGGAGGAAAAAAGAATCAAGATATGAATGTATAGTTGAGACACACGTATATGCTTGCTTTTGTGGTTTGTCATCCCAACCAAGCATCTCCGATACTCATCCTATCTACCCTTGTAGGATATGGCCTTTCTTCTAGTTGCTGTCTCAGCTGCTAGCAGCTTATGCAGGATCATCTGAAGGCAATTGTTCCTCATCAGAGCTATTACTTATTATCTTCACTTGGGGTTTGTGTCTCTCAAATGGAGCTCTTGTGATCTTCATCGCGGGCCTTGTTGCCACTTTCTCCCTGCTGTTCGATCTTTGTGCCTGGCACTTAAGTCCTCCTCCACTTGGGCGTCCCCGAGATGTCTGCAGCAGCCTGACGAGGTCTAGTGAATGAGCATAAGTTTGGAGTTGATTATGTTATTTATTGGCTTCACTGGAATGCAGAAAGGAGAGCGGTATAGAACGATCTTTGCCCTCTGTATCAATCGATGTAATACTCTGGCCAGAAAGGATTCCACTGAAGGCCTCAGTCCAGCACCGGATAGCGAGACAGCTGCAAATGACACAGATTGCACCACCTACCCGAAAGCAGGACTGGTGCATACTTTCCAGGTTAATTCTTGTGTATGAGAGAATTCAGAAGGTATGAAATCTGTGGGTACAGAGTGTTATTTAAGGTGTGTAACTTATTTTTCTTATTAAAAAAGTACCACAGCTGAGGTACACTGAACTTCAACAAATAGTGTTACTTTGCAGTTTCTGCATTGTTTTCTGTATTGACAGTGATTTTATCTTTTACACTTGGACTGTCCTCCTGTGGGCTTACATAGTCTTACTAGCGCAACTTAGAGATCACACTACTGGAGAGCAAGGGACCAATAAGGCCTTGGTTCCAGTAGGCAGAAATCAATCAATCAATCAATCAGGGAAATTCTAAGCGCGCTACTCACCCGCAAGGGTCTCTCTTAGGAACATCTCCGGTTAGTCGAAGAGCCTGGTTTTGAGGGTCTTCCTGAAGTTGTGCAGGGTGGGGGCGTGTCTGATGTTGATTGGGAGCTCGTTCCTGGTCTTGGCCGCGATGTAGGAGAAGGTTCTTCCACCCGTTCTTGTTCTGCGGATGCGCGGGGGGTTGGCGAGGGCAAGGTCGGCGGATCCATTGAAGATCTTCAGGAGGATGTGGAGGGTGTTGAAGTAGGTGGAGGCAACGGCGTTGACCTGTTGGGTCATGGAGAGGAAGGAGTTGAGTATGATGCTGAGGTTCTGGGTGTGGTCCGTGGGGGTGGTGGGCTGCCGAGGGCGGTGGACCACCAGGTGTTGTCCCAAGCAGAGTGGGAGGGTCTGAGGATGAGGACCTCTGTATCTCAGAGTTGAGCTTCAGTCAGCTGCTGCTCATCCAGGATGCAACGTCCTTCATTCCTTTCTGGAAGTTTAGTCTGGTGGTGATGGGGTCTTTAGTGAGGTAGAGGATGAGCTGGGTGTAGTCGGCGTAGGATACTATGCTGAGTCCGTGATGTCTGAGGATGGTGGAGTGGGGGGCAATGTAGATGTTGAAGAAAGTGGGGCTGAGCGATGATCCTTGAGGTACTCCGCAGTTGATCTGTGTGTTCAGAGAGGAAGGGTGGAAGTCTGATTCTTTGGGTTCTGTCGGTGAGGAAAGAGCGGAGCCAGTCGAGGATGGTGCCCTGTATGCCGGCGTCGTGGAGTCTGGCGGTGAGTGTGCGGTGGGAGACCGTGTCGAAGGCTGCGGAAAGGTCGAGTAGGATCATGGCCGTAGTGTGTTCTTGGTCGAGAAGGGTGCAGATGTCGTCTGTAGCGGTGAGTAGATTGGTCTCAGTGCTGTGGTTGCTGCGGAATCCGGATTGGGAGTGGTCGAGGATGGAGTTCCCTTCGATGAATTTCGTTAGTTGGACATTGACGGCTTTCTCAGTGACTTTGGCTGCGAAGAAATCATACCACCTCCCCAAACCTTGTCAAACTGCTGGTTTTCTGACACTGAGCGATTGTCCTAAGCTTGGCAAGTGAGATTGCTATTTTGCTAATCGACTGGCTTAGACCAATTTGAATCTAAATCGTATTATAATGATGAAAAGTAGATGTAAAATTCATTTGATGTTTAAAAAGTCCGATTCTGGGAACGAAGTTTCAGTCCATTTAAATTCATAATGTAGTTAAAGTTCTTAATGAGAAAAAATCGTATTTTTTTGGTCTGGTAAAACCTAACAGTGGAGAATCCCTAACTACTTTGAATGTATTCATGCTTGTATTTAAACATTTGTTAGATTTTCTAATGAGAATGGAAAATCAATATTTACTTATTTAAATGCTTCCTATCCCAATCTTACTGATCTAGGAAAATTGACTAACAATTCCAAGAAGGAAGCTGTTGGGGCTATTGAAGTTTCTTTAGATCGCCTAGTGCTTGCACCTATGGAAGGGATGTGTAAAACTGTGGATGCTTCTGTGCAAGCACTAAAATGCCAATCTACAAATCTGGAGATGTAGGCTACTGCAGGACCAGAATTGGCCAGCTGAGTTATCCTGTCAGAATGCCCAGGGTTGTAAGTGCAATGTGGACTGAATTTAGATAATTGAAAAATATACCTAGTATTTTACCAGATCCATTAGAATCTGTTTTAGACAATATATTGAAATGTCAGCTGTAGTATTCATAACATTTAACATGTGCCAAACTGTTAAACTTGCACTCGAGAGCTAGAAGAATGATGAGTAGTACTTCTCCTCAAAAGTAAGAAATAAGGTATGGATAAACTGTCTACCCTCCAAACTGTATCTACCGGCATTGAGAGTAATCTGGGACTAGATATACTGAGCATGAATTCAGTAAAAGGGATTATAATTTGCCTCCAACTTTTACCAAAACAGTAAGCACGAAATGCCTTGGCAATAGTCCCCCAGGAGGCTGGGTAAATACCAATAGAACGAAAAGTAAAGCTCCTGAAGGAGTAATGTGAAAAGAATGTATACTTAGTATAGGTGGTCGGTGGCCAAAATCCAACCACTAACAACAATAGAAGTCACATAGAAGTATATATGAATGTGTGTGTGTGTGTGTAAAATATATATATATATATATATATTCACTGAAAAAACCATAGGTTTCACACACGTTATAGTTACGAATTAGCATTTAAAAAACCTTGCAAATTCACTTAAAAAACCATAGGTTTCACACATGTTATAGTTAGCTGGACATTTCACTCGTAAAAAACCAATGAAATTCCCCCGTTATAGTTAGTGCAGGCAACTATAACTCACGCGACCGCAATCCTCTGCTGATGACGTCAGATATTACATCACTGTATTTAGACACTTATTACCCATTAATCTTTAGCTATACATATAGTACAAATATTTATTTTTCATAAAGACACATATGTCATCAGTGATGTAATATCTGATGTCATCAGCAGAGGATTGCGGTCTTGTGACCCCATGACCAAGGCTAGGGGGTCAGGAACTGTCCACTCTGCCCCCTTTTCACGTTCTCCACATTTTATTTTCACCCCCTCAGACTGCGAGAGACAAAATGGCGACCGACACTTCCTGGTTTACCGACATCTAACAACCAATCAGAATTGCGCTCGCGCACGGCAGTGTGCGCGCACGGTGCGCGCGTATAGATATTGATTTGCTTTTAAATGCTATTTTCTCAGGAAATACTGAACAGATTTACACCAGACCTGCAGAAGGCACTTCCTTGACCTTATGGCTACCTCTCTGCCAAATTTCACGTAATTCTGTTCAGCCGTTCGGGCTGTAGCTGCGACTAAAGGTCCTATGGAAAAATGCATTGGGAGAACGCGTTTTGGGACCCCCCCTTTTTCTCGGCCCCCGCTTGACGAATCACCCCGAGACTTTCAGGGTAGGAGCTGAACGGAGCGTCCCATTTGTTTTGAAAATTTTGCGAGGATTCGTCAACCGCTGCCAAAGTTATTCAAAATAGAATTTTGAGATTTCCTATGGAAACTAGGTTGTAACTATAACTATCTACTGGCGACCGCCAGTAGATTATATATATATATATATATATATATATATATATATATATAATTTCCTGTCTCACTTGGCATGCCAAAGAAAGCGGGCACTCCAGATAGCATTTTGGTTTTTAAAATCCTTTATTTCAGCGGATTCAGAAACATTGACACAATTTGGCTTCAACATGCGCATCTCAAACTGTTTAAGCCCAACCACCTCATCGAAAGCATATACACCATTCGTCATTGAAATTAAAGAAATACTGTCATGGACCTTTCCTTCCTATCAATGGTGGAAGACAGATCCTAAATCTGTTTCAAACAATTAATAATATTTAGAATTAAAATGAAAATGATTCAGGGACGTGTTACGGCAGTCAGTGAATAAATACACAAAGATTATACACCATTTCCAACCTATGCAGTCTTCAATCAATGATTTAAAATTTTTAGACCTGTTCAAGCATATACATATTCCCACCACATTAATTATATCACCTTTGCCAGCAGCGTCCCTTTTGCATGAAACTGATAAACTCCAAGAGGTGTGTTTTTTATGATTGGGTTTCTTTCTGGAAGAACGGAGGGTTTGCCCATTTTTCATGTAAAGAGCGAATCCATTTCTGGCATCCTCTGACATACTCCATATAGCCATTCCGGAGTCACAGGACGTCTACAAATCCCAGCTTAGTTCCTCAGTGTAAACCAGTAGCGGTCGGCACTGGGTAGTTATAGTTTAGGATTGTGTTTCCATAGGAGATGCATTTTTTGTGTTGCTAATAACTTTGGTGCGGTTTGACAACTTGCCACAAAACTTTCCAAAAAAGTGTTACTTAATGACTAGTTTGCCGTTGGAAAGATTTGGGGTGATCCATCAAGCGGGGGCCGAGAAAAAAGGATCTCAAAGCGCGTTTCCCCCATTCATTTTCCCATTGGAACTTTAGACACCACTGAACAGATTTACACCAAATTTGGACGAAAGCTAGATCTTAAGAGTGCTTTTTGTGTTTTGGTGTAAATCCGTTCAGTAGTTTTTGAGTAGTTCATGCTCAAAAATGTTCTATATTTCACACTTCGGAAGATCCTCAGAGCTGACTGCTCTTGTGCTGAGATTTGATTGGCTTTCACCATATCAACCAGAAAGTGGTGGCAGTCATCCTAGGAGTCTGGACCTAGTCCCAAGTCTTAAAAAGAAACACAAAAAAGACATAAGGGGGTTGGTTGGGATACCTTAACGCCCTGGGCCTGGTGGTGGGATTCCAGAGGGACGCCGCCTGAGGCTTAAAAATATTTGTTTTCCTCTTTATTTGCTGCGACTTGGCAGAGGTTTTGTAAATCCATGGCAAAATGTTTTTTAAAAAAAGCGGATTCCTGGACCTTTAAAAAAACTAAATAAAAAAAAAATACCCAAAGGAGTGGGGGCGTCGTTGCATACCCTAGCCTACGGGCCGGAATATTTACTGATGGGATGCAGCGCGTGGCCCCCACCCTTCCTGAACCTAATTAAGCCTTGTGAACCCCATCCCCCAGAGCCGAAATGTACATAAAAGGGGACAGGGGCACAATGCCCCCCCTGCCGATCCTTAAAAAAAAAAAATATATATATATATAATCTACTGGCGATCGCCAGTAGATAGTTATAGTTAGGACCGAGTTCCCATAGGAAATCTGAAAATTCTATTTTGAATAACTGTGGCGCCGGTTGACTTATCTTCGTGAAATTTTCAAAACTAATGGGGCGCTCCGCTCAGCTCCTATCCTGAAAGTCTCGGGGTGATTCGTTAAGCGGGGGCCGAGAAAAAAGGGGGGTCCCAAAACGCGTTTTCCCCATTGATTTTTCCCATAGGACCTTTAGTCGAAGGTACAGCCCGAACGGCTGAACAGAATTACTTGAAATTTGGCAAAGAGGTAGTCCTCAGGTCAGGCATGTGCCTTTTGCATATATGGTGTAAATCCGTTCAGTAGTTCCTGAGAAAATCAAAAGTAAAATCACATATATATCTGGGCGGAGCCTAACCACACATCTCATCGTGAGATCTGATTGGCTGTCAGCACTTCATCCAAGAAGTGTTGGCAGCCATCTTGGGACCAATATACATGATAGCACCTCATTAAAAAGCATTGCAGTTAATAAAAGGTTTTAAGACTTTAGTTACATTATAAATCATTTGTTGATGGTACCATACTCATTTTAGGAATTGTGGTGTGTTATAAGGTGATTTTACCATGTGAAAAAGCCTTCTGCTGTGATATCATGAATCATGTTTGAGAGAAAACTATTTTCTCATGCTTTTCCCACAGAGGTTCGGAAGGTGATCTATAAGCTAAACTGAGAGCATATTTTCTGTAAATTCACATTATCTTTCTCAGTCATGTGAGAATGAAGTCTGACATTCTCATTAAAACATGTACATCCAACAAGGGCAGAGACTGTCAGTTGATTCCTTTGTGTTCTACTGCAGCTTCCCAGAGTGTTCTAAAGAACAACTAGAGCGCTAACAGTCCTACTTATGACAAACGTATAGCACACCTGAAGCCATCTTGGTTGGCATAAAGTGGTAACTCTTAAAACATTTAATTTAAAAAGGAACAAAATGAGGGGGTTCATTTTGCCATAGAAAGTATGATTAGTGCTGCAGAAAGAAAAATTAGGGCACATTTTGACTTCTCAAATCCTCTTCTATTTCATAAAAAAATTCGGACATGCAGACTGAAACATGCACTTTGAATACCAGCAGCAGACTTCCCTGGTGAGCAGTAGTTTTACTACAGTGATCTAATGAGCAACTAGAGAGCTAACATTCAGAATTTATGGCAAATGTGTGACACATCTGAATGCCTTCTTGATGGAACCAAAATAAAAAACTGAAAGTATTCCCACTGAGGAGACTGCAGTAAATGAGGAAATTAGGAAACTTCATAACAAATAAATCTCCCAAGATGGCCACCAGAGACAAGAGTCCAAATATCACCCAGATGTAGCCCAAGTATAGCCCAATGACAGAATGTCCCAGAGTGTTCTTAAGAACAACTAGAGCGCTTACTGTCTTACTTATGACAAAAGTATGGCACACCTGAAGCCATCTTGATTGGAAAAAACTGGTAACACTTAAAACATTTAATTTAAAAAGAAACACAATGAGGGGGTTCATTTTGCCATAGAAATTATGATTAGTGCTGAAGAAAGAAACATTAGGGCACATTTTGAGTGACTTCTCAAATCCTCTTCTATTTCATTAAAAACTTCTGATATGCAGACTGAAACATGCACTTTTAATACCAGCAGCAGACTTCCGTGGTGAGCAGTAGCTTTACTACAGTGATCTAATGAGCAACTAGAGTGCTAACATTCAGAATTTATGGCAAATGTGTGACATATCTGAATACCTTCTTGATGGAATCAAAGTAAAAAACTGAAAGCATTTCCTACTGAGGAGACTGCACTACATGAGGAAATTAGGAAACTTCATAACAAATAAATCTCCCAAGATGGCCACCAGAGACAAAAGAGCCTAAATGCAGCACAAATATCACCCAGATGTAGCCCACATGTAGCCCAATGACAGAAGTGTGCAAAACACTTATTTTTTGAGTATTTGCAGTTTTATATAGTGCAGACTTGTCAGGTATTGGAGTGCTTTACATGAGCATTGGTTACATCACACAAGACCAAATTCATTTTGGTTGTAGACATGGGGAGATTAAGTGATTTGACCAGAATCACAGAATGTTGAGCTGAAGCAGAAACTCCAACCTGGTTCCCCAGTTGCAAAGTCTGCAGCTCTGGAAGTAACACCACATCCTCTCCCCTAGGTGCAACATTTAATCAAGTGGTCAACTGGATAAAAAAACATAAAGAATACAAATAATGTAAAAGTTCTTTGTCGCTATTTGAAAACTCAGAAAATATGTCCTCATTTTAGTTTTTTAGAGCACTAACCATAATTTTGATGCAAATAAGACCCTCTCATATATGTAATTTCTAAAGGAAATACTCTAGGTATTACATTTTTGATTTCATCAAGATGACGTCAGGCGTTCCACACTTTTGTAATAAATATAGAATGTTAGCAATCTAGTTGTTCATTGGGATACTGTTGAGAGGCAGAGGCCCGGGGCACGGACTCTGAAAATTGAAGGCAGGTAGGAGAGTGCAGATGCAACAATTTGACCACACTGGGCAGGCAGGAAGGGCAGTGGCAGCACAACAGACTATGGAGGGCAGTGGAAAGGGGGGCAGGGGCAACAAACCAACAATACAGGACTGGCAAGAGAGGCTGTGGCAATATAATACACCATTGTGGGCAGAAGGAAGAGGCAGTGGTAGTACAACCATACATGCCAACAGACCCGTTTCAGCCAGGAAACGTCCAATGTTTTTAAGCTCAAATGGGCTTTATTTGATCTCTCTCCTGTCTACAATCTCCTCTTTTTCAATGCAACTCAAAGGGGAAATTCAATACCCCAGTTTTTTTTCAAAATGTCCCTCAAAATGTTCGCAAGTATGGTACATTGGATCATGGTAGGCAGGAGGAATTGGGGTAGGGACATGGACTCGGATAACAGAGGACAGGAGGGACATGGAGAGGTGCACCAAACTGACCCTACAGGGCAGGCATCAGGGTTTGCAGCAGCACAATACACCACACAGCGCATGTGGGACAGGAGTGCAGCACAACAATCCATATAAAGCAATAGGGAGGGGACAGGACCGTGCACATAGACAACAGAGAACAGAGGGGAAAGAGGCAATGGTAGCTAGCTGACCATAATGGGCAGACAGGAGAGAAAGCTGCAGCATAACAGACCATAAAGGGCAGGAGGGACGGATCAGGGGCATTCCAATGGAACAGACAAGCCAGGAGGGAGGGAATAGGGGTCTGCACATGGAAACAGAGGGCTGGGGGCAAGGGGGCAAGGCAGGAGCAGCAATATGACCATGGAGGTCAGGCAGGTTGGGCACTAGAAACAAAACACACCATGGAGAGCAACAATGAGACTATGATGGCATACATACAGACCATGGAGGGAAGGTGGGAGGGGGTCAGGGGCAGCTAGCTGACCACACAGGGAAGGTGGGTGGGGCCATGGCAGCACAGAAGACCATGCATGGCAAGCGGGAGGGTTAGTGGCAGCACAATGGCTATGATGGGCAAGAAGGAGGGTGCAGGGGCATGCACAAAGGACCATGGAGGATAGAGGGGAGGGTCAGGACCTGGGCACAGACAAGAGAGTTCAGGGGAAGGGGCCTCACAACAGACCGCGCGGGCAGGCAGGAGGAGCAGTTGCAGCACAACAGACCAGGGAGGGCAGAAGGGTGTGGCAGTAAAATGGACCATGGAGGACAGGAGGAAGGGGATAGGGGCATGGCATGTGGACAGGCAGGGTGGAGGTGGCAGGGACAGGTTACAGTCATCTGACAATGCTAGGCAGGTGGGAGGGGAGTGGCAGCTCAACAGAACACTCAGAGTAGATAGGAGTGGCAGGTCCATGGAACATGGTGGGCAAAAAGGATGGAGCAGGGGCATGCACAAAGACATCGGAGGGCAGGGGGAAGGAGAATAGGGGCAGCAAGCTGAGCACAGAGGCTAATCAGGAGGTCAATGATGGGCCATAGAATTGGGCAATGGAGGGCAGGAGGAGTGGACTGGTAAATCATGCTAAATGGAGGGCAGTGGCAGTGCTCCAGCGCGGAGTGCAAAATCCCTCCCTACCGTTGCGGACCAAAAGATCTCACACACGCACACTATCCATACATTCGCTGGTGGGGCCCATAACACCAACACACACTCACCATCAGTCCGTACGAGAGGCGATTATCCTTCCAAGTGCTGGATAATGAGGGAGGAAGATACCACTTTACCCTAATGAGCAACAAACCTACAAACCCTTCTTATACTCATTAGGCCCTAGATTCTACATTTGGTATTCTCCTCATGACCGGGATGGATCTGTTAGTTGTAGATTTAAGTGAATTTCTAATACTCTAATTAACCTTTTCATTAACACATTTCAATGAAGAAACAACCCAACTCATTTCTGTAGATGTTCAAATCCAAATTTACCTATTCTGGCTAAAGTCGTCCTCCATGTCAAATCTGGCAATCTCGCAAATCTATGCCCATCAATTTAGCAGGTTAAGTTCATCAGGATTTTGGGCATTAATTCAGTCCGTCAAAGATTCAGGCTAACAGCTGTCCTGCAGTGTCACCGTCCTTTTCGTCAGCATAGCATCAGGAAATCGAAGGAGCGACCCTCCAACCTCTCTATTCTATGGGTTTTATAATAATTTCAATAGCAAAATGTAACAATATTGAGTTTTAAACCTCTCCGTTCCCATAAGGTTTAGTCCATGTTGTCAGCATACTTGCTGGTTCCGGTTCTTTAATAAAGCCTTTAATCTGTAGCGCTGGCACCTTTCCCAGTGGCCTTGATAAGTACAGCTTGCCTGGGTTCAAGACAGGGCCATTGTTGCTCATCTTTTAGCGCAGGCGCACTTCACCCAAGCCTGGTTCAGCGTCGGCAGTTGGGTTAGGCACCAAAAGCAGCCATCATTTGATAGGCCAGAATAGTCAACTTAAGCAAAGAAACACAAAAACGTAATTAATACATAGAAATGACTAATTAAATGTTATTCCCTCGCTAATACCCATATGTGTGTGTATTTATCTAGCCAAAAGCAACACTCAGTGCGGTTTATACTTACTAAATAAAGCACGAATCACAATTTCATCACCAAAGCGACATATATCATGCAATGTTCTAATTATCTATCATTAATATCACGTCATTAATTAGACCATGCAGATGCAAATCCCACGTGTATTTCGGTCATTAATAAGGTTGATTAGTTATTTCCACATCACTCCAAACCATTAGTACGATTATGATTAATTAATTAATCAATCTAATTAATAAAACGACATGCAAAATGGGATGGGTATACAAAAAATTTGCATAACCCGCTCCAGCAGCAGCACATCAGACCATGCATGGCAGGAGGGAGGAGGCTAGTCCATGGATTCAGACAACAGAGGATAGGGAGGAGGTGGATGGGGCAGCAAGCTAACTGTTCAGAGAAGGTGGGTATTAGGAACTTTATTGTTTTTAAAATGTGTGTCTGTGCAAACTACTTAAAATATGAACAAGTATGCAGCATAATCTCACTTTTATTCAGGAAGAAGAGGACGTTTGTGACTGTGACTCCGGGCTCACTTTGCAGAAACACCCCCTGACCCTCCACCCCCCATCGCAAAATGTAATGCCCGTGAAAAGGGTAGGTGGACGCAGTGGTATTTAGAACATAGTCCTGAGAGCACGATTGAAAATGAAAACGAGATATAGTATATGATATAAACTATGCACCAAAAAGTGTGATATAAGATGAACAGGGGCGTGAAATATAATATGCAATACATTGTGCGCAATGACAGATTCATTGGAGAGCGCGAGATAGCACAGGCACTAGTGCGTGCTATGCGATATGCACCTTGGAGTGTAATATGCTCAGGGCAGTGTTGTGTAACCTAACTAGTCTCTAAAGTTGTAATATAAAATATGTGCTGGGGAGTGTAACGTTGCATATGCACTGTGACATAGATATGGATCCCAGATTGTAATATGTATGGCATAGCGCTGTGCGTTATAACATAGGCATCGAGGAAGGCACGTTAGATGGGGCAATATAACCCGTGAGAAGGCAAGTGTGGCATGACATATTCACAGGGTGGTGTTACAGTGCACATGGGCTAGAGAGTGTCATAGCATACGCACTAGCTGGTGGAATACAACATAGAGGTGTGAGGCACTCGGCGGGCACTGGTGGGTGTAACATAGCATTGGGCTCAGCCAGGAGCACGCTGTGACTCTCAAGTGAGGTTCGTCTCCTTTCCAGAGAGTAAAATAAAAAGTATTACACATCCGGCGGTGGATGTGTGTTTTATTAACCGTGAGGGGGATTTCTTGCATAGTTTGGTCGAATTTTTGTCGATTCCCCTTTGAATGGCTTGGTGTGCGTGTATATTAAATGTGCCTGTCAATATCTACCCATGTTTGTATAAATAAACGACAAGGGTGTCTACCAATGAAATTCCCCCGTTATAGTTAGTTCAGATAACTATAACTCGCGCGCCCGCAATCCACTGCTCATGACGTCACATATTACATCACTCATGACATGGTCAGTGGCATCACTCATGACATCACTGATGACATCACCCTTGTGATAGAGTGGCGATCGCGCAAGGTATAGTTATCTGAACTAACTATAACGGGGGAATTTCATTGGTTTTTTACGAGTGAAATGTCCAGCTAACTATAACATGTGTGAAACCTATGGTTTTTTAAGTGAATTTGCAAGGTTTTTTAAATGCTAAGTCCCAACTACAACGTGTGTGACACCTATGGTTTTTTAAGTGAATTTGTAAGGTTTTTTAAATGCTAATTCCTAACTACAACGTGTGTAAAACCTATGGTTTTTTAAGTGAATTTGTAAGGTTTTTTAAATGCTAAGTTATGTATGTATTATTATAATTCTTATATATTTATTTTACAATAAACTACCTATGTATAGTTATAGATTGACTGTATCCTGTAACATGGAATGGCTCGTTTAAAATTGTTTTTAATTTTTTTTATGGTTTTTCACCGTGCGCGCACCCCGCGAATTTGTGAAAAAAAAATAAAATGTTTTTTTCACCCTTCGGGGTCCTTCAGGGATCCCCTGACAAAGGCTAGGGGGTCAGGAACTCTCTACCCTGCCCCCTTTTCACGTTCTCCACCTTTCTTTTTCACTGTCACACACCAAACACACAAAATGGCGGCCGACACTTTCTGATTTCGACGGATTCGAATGTTGACTGACATGTAACCACCAATCAGAATTGCGCTCGCGCACGTTAGGGTGCACGCACGGTGCGCGCTTATAGATATTTATGTACTTTTAAATGCAATTTTCTCAGGAACTACTGAACAGATTGACACCATATATGCAAAAGGCACATGCCTGACCTGAGGACTACCTCTTTGCCAAATTTCAAGTAATTCTGTTCAGCCGTTCGGGCTGTACCTTCGACTAAAGGTCCTATGGGAAAATGCATGGGGAAAACGCGTTTTGGGACCCCCCTTTTTTCTCAGCCCCCGCTTGACGAATCACCCCGAGACTTTCAGGGTAGGAGCTGAGCGGAGCGCCCCATTAGTTTTGAAAATTTCGCGAGGATTCGTCAACCGGCGCCAAAGTTATTCAAAATAGAATTTTCAGATTTCCTATGGAAACACGGTCCTAACTATAACTATCTACTGGCGACCGCCAGTAGATAATATATATATATATATATATATATTCACTGAAAAAACCATAGGTTTCACACATGTTATAGTTAGCTGGGCATTTTCCTCGTGAAAAACCAATGAAATTCCCCCGTTATAGTTGGTGCAGGCAACTATAACTCACACGACCGTAATCCGCTGCTGATGACGTCAGATATTACATCACTGTATTTACACATTTATATACCCATGTCTTCTTCCTTTTTTTTTTAGCTATACATATATATATATTTTTTTTTCAGAAAGACACATATGTCATCAGTGATGTAATATCTGACGTCATCAGCAGCGGATTACGGTCGCGTGAGTTATAGTTGCCTGCACTAACTATAACGGGGGAATTTAATTGGTTTTTCACGAGGAAAATGCCCAGCTAACTATAACATGTGTGAAACCTATGGTTTTTTAAGTGAATTTGCAAGGTTTTTTAAATGCTAATTCCTAACTATAACGTGTGTGAAACCTATGGTTTTTTCAGTGAATTTGTACGTTTTTTTAAATGCTAAGTTACTTTACGCCGTTCGTGCCGTGCGCGCACGGTGCGCTTCGCGCACTGTGCCCTTCGCGCATGGTGCGCGCACGGTGGGCACGCGGTGCGCTTTGCGCACCGCCCGCCCACTTCACGCAGTTCGTTCCGTGCGCGCAGGTCGAGCACGCGGTGCGCTTTGCGCACCGCGCGCCCACTTTACGCAGTTAGTGCCGTGCACTCACGGTGCACTTTGCGCACCGTGCACGCACGGTGGGCACGCAGTGCGCTACGCGCACCGCACGCCCACGTTACGCTTAATGGGCCATGTACGCACGGTGCGCTTCGCGCACCGTCCGCACAAGGAGGACACATGATACGCATTGTTGTTAAGGGTTTTGGCACAAACTTTTATTATTTTATACGCCATGCACGCACACTGCGGTACACGCAGCGTGCGCACACGGGGGGACTGACAATGCTATTTTATTTTTAAGCATTTATACCGTGCGCGCACGCTGCGCGAACATCGCGGAATTTTTTTCTTTTCTAGAGTGCGCGCACGCTTCGCGCACGCGGCGAATTACCGAAAAAAATTAAAAAAATTTTATTGCCCTTAGGGAACCTCTTGTGACCCCTTGACCACTGCTAGGGGGTCAGGAACTGTCCAGCGTGCCCCCTTTACATGTTTTTCTCCTTTGTGTTTCACCCCCCTCTCAGTGCGAGAGACAAAATGGCGGCCGACACTTCCTGGTTTCGACCGATTCGAATGTTTACTAAGATGTAACAACCAATCAGAAGTGCGCTCGCGGTCGGCCGAGTGCGCACACCCTGCGCGCGTATAGATATATATATTGATTTAAATGCTATTTTCTCAGAAAATACTGAACAGATTTACACCAAACCTGCAAAAGGCACCAAACGGCTGCTAGGCCTACCTCTCTGCCAAATTTCACGTAATTCTGTTCAGCCGTTCGGGCTGTAGCTGCGACTAAAGTCCCTATGGAAAAATCCATGGGGAAAACGTGTTTTGGGACCCCCCCCTTTTTCTCGGCCCCTGCTTGACGAATCACCCCGAGACTTTCAGGGTAGGAGCGGAGCGGAGCGCCCCATTAGTTTTGAAAATTTCGCGAAGATTCGTCAATCGGCGCCAAAGTTATTCAAAATAGAATTTTGAGATTTCCTATGGAAACTCGGTCCTAACTATAACTATCTACTGGCGACCGCCAGTAGATTATATATATATATATATTCACTGAAAAAACCATAGGTTTCAGACATGTTATAGTTAGCGGAAATTTTACTGATAAAAAACCAATGAAATTCCCCCGTTATAGTTAGTGCAGGCAACTATAACTCACGCGACCGCAATCCTCTGCTGATGCTAATACTGTATTTAGACACTTATTTGCCCATGTCTTCTTCCATAAATTTTTAGCTATACATATATTACAAATATTTTTTTTTCATAAAGACACATATGTCATCAGCAGAAGATTGCGGTCGCGTGAGTTATAGTTGCCTGCACTAACTATAACGGGGGAATTTCATTGGTTTTTTATCAGTAAAATTTCCGCTAACTATAACATGTCTGAAACCTATGGTTTTTTTAGTGAATTTGCAAGGTTTTTTAAATGCTAATTCCTAACTATAACGTGTGTGAAACCTATGGTTTTTTCAGTGAATTTGTACGGTTTTTTAAATGCTAAGTTACTGTACGCCATTCGTGGCGTGCACGCCCACTTAACGCAGTTCGTTCCGTGCGCGCACGGTGCGCTTCGCGCACCGTGCGCGCACAGTGAGCACGCGGTGCGCTTCGCGCACCGCGCGCCCACTTTACGCAGTTAGTGCCGTACACGCAAGGTGGGCACGCAGTGCGCTACGCGCACCGCGTGCCCACGTTACGCACCGTGCGCACATGGAGGACATATTATGCGCTTCCTTGTGATAGGTAATCTGTTAAATTTAATTTGTAAGTGATGACAATAATATGCCATGCACAGAGTGCTTTTTTTTTTTTATTAAAATTTTTAGCGCAAGCTCACCGTACGCGTACGGTAAGCGTAATCGGCGAAATTTTCAAAAAATAAAAATTTACCGTTTTTGGCCTTGGGGGATCTTTGAGGACTCAACTAACATGGCTATGTGCATGGGCGCTGTCTAAACAGCCCCTTTATATGTTTTTTGCCTTTGTTTACAGCCCCCCCCCTCAGAGTGCGAGAGAGAAAATGGCGGCCGCCGCTTCCTGGTTTCGACCGATTCGAATGTTTACTTAGATGTAACAGCCAATCAGAATCGCGCGCACGCCACCGTACGCGTACGGTAAGCTTACGGTAAGCGTACCGTAAGCTGGCTCAGATATATATATTGATTTAAAGGCTATTTTCTCAGAATCTACTGAACAGATTTACACCAAACCTACAAAAGGCACTTCCTTGACCTGAGGACTACCTCTCTGCCAAATTTCTAGTAATTCTGTTCAGCCGTTCGGGCTGTAGTCCTGTCTAAAGGTCCTATGGAAAAATGCATGGGAAAAACGCGTTTTGGGACCCCCCTTTTATCTCAGCCCCCGCTTGACGAATCCCCCCGAGACTTTCAGGGTAGGAGCGGAGCGTAGCGCCCCACCTATTTTGAGAAATTCGCGAGGATTCGTCGACCGGCGCCAAAGTTATTCAAAATAGAATGTTGCGGATTTCCTATGGAAACAGGGTCCTAACTATAACTACCTACTGGCGACCGCCAGTAGGTAATATATATATATATATATATATATATATATATATATATATATATATATATATATATATATATATATATATATATATATATATATATATATATATATATATATATATATATATATATATATGAAAGAAAGGGTTGCCCTGCTTGAGACCGCACACACGGTGAGTAGACCACTTTATTGAAGACTTGGCAGGTTATACAGGTTCACAGCACAAATCCTCTCTGGGAAGCCTGACGCGTTTCGAACATCCTCGTTCTTAATCATAGGCACGTCCCAAGCGGAGCCGCCACAGTGTTGCAGAGCAGTTATTTAAATCACCAACATCCCGCCCCCATGGGCGTGTACCAGAGTGCCTTCTGGACGTTGAAGTTCTGCAAATATACAAACCCAAGTGGGCGTAGCTGGCATCCAGGAATCTTAAAACAATCCCCAGCAGTGAGTACATTTAGACTGCAAGTCCCGAAAACACTGCCCATACAAGCCGACAAACAGGGAACCTCACCGCTCCATCGGCAACCTCGTTACAAAGTTTCCGTAGATCTGCATTTCCTCGCAGCAGTGCGGTCTCGCGACTGAGCCCAGCCGCTATATATGAAAGAAAGGGTTGCCCTGCTTGAGACCGCACACACGGTGAGTAGACCACTTTATTGAAGACTTGGCAGGTTATACAGGCTCACAGCACAAATCCTGCGGTCCGGCCGTCGAGTAAAGCACCACCCCGGAACCAGGGGGGCCGTGAGGTTTGATGCACGAACCTCGTATTGGAGAAGTGGCGCAGGAATGAAGATGGTTTCGAGTGGCTGGGGCTCAATATGGGCTCTATCATGCAGGAATTTTGCTCTGCTACTATGCAAGGTGAATACAAGTACTACAGCACCCATGATGCCTCATACACAGACTCATTGGAGCTACCTCACATAGGGGTGTGTCATTGTGGGTAATAAAAGGGAGGAGGTATGCACACCGCAGCACGTTATTTCCGTGTAAAGCCTTTGAGGAAGTAAATATACGAAACGCGTCAGGCAACACGCAAGTCTGCTTTTTAATGAACTAACCACACAAACTGCATCTGTACCTGTTATTGGGGCTGGTAACCTCCGCCACTTTCTCGGGTGCTTCTCAAGAAAGGACTACCATCGCATCGGAATATATATATATATATATATATATATATATATATATATGTTTCCCAAAGTAGCTCCTTTCGTCAGGTAATGCCAGCGCTCTCTCATGATGCGGTTTCCCACGGTAGAGCCAAATCGCTGTCCATTCACCACAAATCCCTTCTGCTAGGAAAGGAAAAAGCGGGTCGCACTCACGTCTGTGAAAATTTGCAATTTTTACTTTTATTTTTTTTATAAGTTTATAGTTAGGGTAAAGGCAGGCGATCTACGTGTCTCGGTCTTAGCATAAGACCTTGGTCACGATCAAGATGGTAATTGACAAAACCAGTACTAATACTTTGAATTTACTGATGTCATTTCCTGTCTCTTTTTTGTCTCAACCTTTAAGCATTATGGGAGATGCAGTCCTCGTGAATTATTTATTATAACAGTGCATGGTGGAAAAAACGAAAATTTTAAACAAACTGTGAAAGTGAATTATTAACCTTAGAAACATAGAAAGTCATTCATTTTGTCTTTTACATCATTATCTCGTTTTTATCTCATTTTATAGGCCAGTGTTCTCAATGACCACTGTCATTTGTCAATTCCTTTTTCAATGAATCCCTTCAAATGATTTCTTTTCTTTTTTTTTTGTGTGTGAATATTTTCATTACTACCCATGGATCTAGCCCAGACAAGATTTGACATCTACAAGTAGATCAGAAAAATCAAGCTTGCAAAGGTGTTCGCAGAAAATCAAGAAATGCTCTCTGTGCCTTTTATTGCTGTTACTGGTTGGACTTTGGACCCAACCAACTATACAAAGTACTCTTCTATGAGCTCTACTGGCTTTATTAACTTTTACCAAACACATTCATGTTTTGCGAACGGACCTATGTATTAGGAGATCAGTTCAGAAAATACTGAATTGTAGTGGGTCTCAATGCAATATACTTCATGAAAATTAATGAGGTAGGTTGCCATTGTGATCTGCTACTATTCACTACCACCGCAAGGATGGTTGCCTGCTGTGGTCAGCAGGCCACCATATTTGTGAATGTTTTTAAATAAAGCAATTTGTTTTTAAAATGCTGGGCGTTTTCATTTTGGGGCAAAGGGATGTGTAAAAATCATGAAAAGGTTCACTAACTTTTGTAGGCGTTAGTTGTGGCCTGTAGACCACTGCCTACTCCTAAAAAGTGTTATTTTCAACATTCACAAAGGTGAAGGGGTCCTTTGGGGACCCCGTCCCGTTTACAAATGGGTTAACACTTCCTTTGAGGTGTTGGTTAAATAATAATGCTTGACAAACGCATTTTGGTTGCAAGACATAAATAAATACAATAAGGTATTGACTTTTGGAAGGGACGCCTTGAACACGTCCCTTCCAAATACTGTTGTGTCATGGTTTCTTAAGACTATTTAGAGATTATAAAATCTTTTTCCGAGCTCTTTAATGGGCTTAGTACATTTGAAAAAGGTGTTTAGCATTTAATGACTCTGATTTACTGAATAGGTGGGTTTGAGAATGCTAGAATACTTTGTACATCTGGCCCTTAGTTCACTTTAATGAAGTAGCAGTTTGTACTAATCACATATTTGATTTTTTGATTTGATTTGATTTGATTTATACATTTATAAAGCGCATACTGTCACTCCGGAAGGAGCATCCTGGCGCTGGGCGGAAGGAAGTCAAGGCGGAACAGGAGGGGGAGAACCCTATATGAGGGATAGGCAGAATTTGTCTTAAGATCCAAAAATCCAAGTCTTCAGTGCCTTCCTGAACTGTGTTTCTGTTTTCAACAACCTCAGATGTGTTGGCTTGAGATTCCAGGCTTTAGTTCCTAATGCGGCTACAGTTTTTCCTCCCTTGGTTTTATACCTAAAACAGGGGGGTTTGAGGAGGTTTGCCGATGAGGATCTGAGAGTCCTGTACGTGGTGTAAGGGGTGAATCTAGCTGAGAGGTACGTTGGGTCTATGTTTAAGGATGCTCTCAAGGTGATTAAGAGTATCTTGAATAAGATTCTCTTATGCAGTGGAAGCCAATGGAGGGTTTTAAGTGCTGCAGATGCGGAGGACCTACGTGGTAATTTCAGGACTAGGCGAGCCGCTGCGGGTTGAACCACTTGTAGTCCCTTTAGTGTTTGTTTATTTGCTCCCACTAAGAGGCTGTTACAGTAGTCTAGACACGAAAGGATCAGCACCACCGCAACTGTCTTCCTTGCAGGAAGGGGGAGGAAAACGAAGAATGTTTTTAGTGTCTTGATTAGATTGAAGCAGGTCCCTGCCACCGTCAAGGCGTGTGGTCGGAAGGAGAGTGAGATATTGAATTGCACTCCCAGGTTTTTTGATACTTTAACAGTAGTAGGTGGTGCTGTTGCATCTTCCGGCCACCAAACACTTGGCTGGAAGGTATTGTCCTTTCCTAACAGGAGGATCTCGGTTTTGTCTGTATTACACCTGACATGGTTGGCCTTCATCCACTGAATGACCTCAGATAGACATAGTTTGAAATTGAGTTCTGCTTTGGTGGAGTCTTTGTCCAGGGATAGGATCAATTGTGTGTCTGCGTATGACGTTACTTTAATATCAAAAGAAGATATCAATGGGCTGAGAGATGAGCCCTGTGGGACTCCTGATGTGATGGGACGTTCGGCAGAGAGGAATGTTCCAATAGACACTGCTTGCCTACGATTGGTAAGACAGGACCTAATCCAGGCCAGTAGAGTGTTAGAGATGCCACTGGATTTTAGCCTAGTAGGGAGAATGCTGTGTGAGATGGTATCAAATGTCTAGCAAAATCAAGACTGCCTTCCTGCCTTTGTCAGCTATAGATTTTAGTGTGTCCAATATTTCCAGAAGCGCAGATTCTGTTGAATGCTTGGGACGGAAGCCTGATTGCCGCGGGTGGAGGATCCTGGCATTTCAAGGAAATTAGACAGTTCTCTGTTGACTAATCTTTCTGTGATTTTGCCCAATATCAGTAGGAGGGAGATTGGAGAGATTAGATGAGTCTATATTTTGCTCTTTTTTTGTGGTTTCACTATGGCTAGTTTCCATTCATTTGGGACTATGCCTGTAAGTATCGAGGAATTGACTATCTGGTTGATCACCGGCTTAACAGGGTTTAGAATGTGGTGAAGAATCATGGAGGGGCAGGCATCAAGAGGACAGCCTGATTTACAGTCAGCGATTACTACACATGACTGCTCAAGCGAAAAACTTGAAGTGATGGACTAATGCTAGTAGGGTCAGGCTCCGTGTCCAAGTCAAGTTTTTGTGCAGAGGATGTTGCAAAGTCCTTTTGAACATTCTGGATTTTTTCCTCAAAGAAGATCGCGATCTGGTCACAAAGTCTAAGAAGGGGGAATTTTTCTACTCAATGCTTTGGGGTCGGTGAAGAACTTTATAATTGAGAAGATGGATTTTTGATCTTGGTTGGCCTCCAGTATTTTATTGGAGTAGTACTCTTTTTTTGATAATTTAATATTAGTGTGTTATTGTCTACTACTTGTTTTGAAAGCTTTTTGGTCTACTGGGTCATAGGCTCTTCTCCACTTACGTTCCAATTTCTTACATTGGAGATGTAGTTGAGTTAAGGTGGGCATAAACCAAAGGGCTTTATGGGTTTTGGCTTTCACTTTCTTATTAGTTTGTTCTAGTGAGATTAGCTCATCGCTTATTGAAGTCATCCAAGTCTGGAAGAATTGTAAATCTTCTGAAGTTTTACCAGTTGAGACAGGGACGCGAGCATGGGCAATGGTGGGCAGCTTTGAATTGGTGACTAAATGCGCCCTGGTTGTGGAGAGGGGATTTGCTTGGCAGAACGATTCACGATTGGCCTCTTGATGATGAGTGGGATAAATTCGTATCTGACCATATCCGCGGGATGGGAGTGTCAACAAATAGCGAGGTGAAATTGGAGCAGTCACCATCCAATGTGTGGCCTGCCTGGTGCGTCGGACGTCAACTAATTGGTGTATTCCAAGGGATTCTCTTATCTCTAAGAAGTTGTCCACACCAGCTCATTTCTGCATTCTAGGTGGAGATTAGTCTCCTAGGAGGGTGAAATTAGTATAGCTGAGCAGGAAATGGCTTAGGGTTTCTCCTAGTGAATTTAAAAAAGTAGCACTAGGACCGGGTGCACGATAAATTAGGGCTCCTGTAAAAGAGAAGAGGCATTTATTGCAAAACAGAAGCCAAGTGTTTCTGCTCCCTTAAGTTAATTAAGTTTAAAGTTTATGCACTGTAGTGAATCACGTAATATAATGGCAGCCCCCCACCTCTAGATTCTCCTCTGTCGTTCCTACAAATTGTTTGGGGGGGGGGGGGGGTGCTGCTGCAATGTCCGGTATATATTCCATTCCTTTTGCGAGGTTTCAGTAACAAAGAGAAAATCAAGCTGTAGCTCTGTAATCAATTCTCTGATATCATGCATTAATTATGTTATGTTATGTTATGTTATGTTACGACTATTTATTGTGCGCACAGATACTCCAGCCAAGGAGCGTCCTGGCGCAGAGACAAGGTAGCACGTAACACAACCACAGGCTAAAAACAGATACAAAAAGACAGCTAAAACAAGAAGGTTTTTATAGCCCTCCGAAAGGTCAGAAGGTCCTCCAGCACGCGGATTTCAACAGGCAAGGAGTTCCATGCTGACGCAGCCATTACCCTAAACGAGCGGCCTCCCATGCGGCTAAGCCTAAATCTGGGAACCACCGCGAGGGCCAGACCCTGAGAGCGAAGGCTACGGGCAGGGACATAGAAAGACAGACAACTCGACAGGATTTCCGGGCCTGTACCACGCAAGATTTTAAAAGCAAGGCACAATACCTTGAAGAGGATGCGCTTCCTAACCGGAAGCCAGTGTAGGGAGCGAAGGACACCTGTAACTGAGCAGAATCTGGGCAAGCCAACGATCGCCCTCGCCGCAGCATTCTGAACCCGTTGTAAGCGGGTTAGTTCAGCCTGGTTAGCCCCGGCCAGGAGAGAGCTGGCGTAATCCAGGCGGGAGATGATGGTAGCCTGGATCACCAGCTGCCTGGTCGGGGCGTCAAAGAACTTGAGAACAGGTCTCAAGCCCCTCAGGAGACCAAAACAACAGGCCGCGGTTCTTTTAGTATGGCCTACAAAGGAGAGGCCCGCATCCAGCCATACCCCCAGATTTTTCACTTCCGATACCGGGATCGGAGTAGGTCCCAACTCTGAGGGCCACCAGTGGTCACCCCACAGCTCCACTCCCTTCCCGACGACCATCACCTCTGTTTTAGTGGCGTTTAGCTGAAGGCAGTTGCCTGTCAGCCAACTAGCCACCGCCTTCAGTCCGGACTGAAACCTGGGGGCCTCAATCTCCGCATCCCCACTGAGAGTAACCGCCAGCTGAGTGTCGTCAGCATATGAGACCAAAGTAAGGCCCCACTGCCTAGCGACATCCGCCAGCGGTCTCACGTAAAGATTAAACAACGTGGGACTCAGCGAGGACCCTTGCGGAACCCCCATGGCCAGTGGTTGGTAGTTGGACTTGAAGGGAGGGATGGCAACACAGAAGGAGCGGTCATCTAAAAAGGAGCGGAACCATTGCAACACCTGACCGCCAATGCCAGTCTCCTCGAGCCGACGCAGGAGGATGCTGTGGTCTACCGTATCAAAGGCGGCGCTAAGATCTAACAAAATAAGCGCCGCCGTTTGACCAGCATCCAACCTTGCCCGGAGATGTTCCACCATCACAAGTAACGCAGTTTCCGTACTGTGCCCAGCACGGAATCCGTTTTGTGTGGGGTCGAGGGCATTGGTCCGAGTCAGATGTTCAGACAGGGCCAGGTTGACGTGGGCCTCCGTGATCTTGGCTGGCCAGGGTAACAACGAGATGGGGCGATAGCTCTCAGGCTTGGAAGGGTCCAGGGTGGGCTTTTTAATGATCGGGGACACCACAGCTTGTTTCCACTTAGATGGAACAGTTCCCGTTTCCAAGGAGAGGTTGACAAGGGAGCATACGGCTGTACGCCCCATAAAAGCTTGATCTCGGAAGAGAGCAGGCCTTACTGGATCGGATGGGGACCCAGATTTGACTTGCAACGCAAGTTTGCCAAAACCATCCAAGGTAAGGGGGGGGAAAACAAGCAGTGTAGTCTGATGATGGACCCCATTTATACTTTCCTCAGTGAACCCTATGCTAGGGAATGTCCTATATATAGCTTGGACCTTCCCCAAGAAG
This sequence comes from Triturus cristatus, assembly GCF_964204655.1. Taxonomy (NCBI): domain Eukaryota; kingdom Metazoa; phylum Chordata; class Amphibia; order Caudata; family Salamandridae; genus Triturus; species Triturus cristatus. Next base: position 980,447,923 of record NC_140579.1, on the reverse strand, counting down.
TAAGATGCAAGGGATTCACAATGGGAAAGGGAGCTCACGGTCGTAGAGGTAGTCCGCTTCACTGTAAGATCTTTTACGGCCTTAAAAATAGTTTTTGACGGATTCGGACTGTTCCGGAATTCGATGGCATAAAAAGCCGCACGGGCTCGGCAGATAGCTCGATGGTAGAGCTTAACGGACTTGGCGTATGCAGCTTTTAGATCAGCCCCATAGGTTTTCCTCCAAGCCCTCTCTGCTCGTCTACAGGCACCCTTTAGGGCCCGGAGAGTGCCATCGTACCAGGGACTCGACTCTCTGGAATTGATTTTAGTTGAGACGATGGGTATCAGAGAGTCCAAGGCCCTAGTTATCCATGAACAGAAGAGGTCATACCCCCTTTCCACATCCGTCAAAGGGCCCAGCGGCTCCTCTAATAGAAGACGATGAAAGTCCTCTAGCCGAAGCTTTTTCCAAGCCCTCTTCTGAACCCTTCTAGCCGAGGAGATGGAGGGAGTGGCCGAGACCGGGCAGAGGATGGACACCAAAAAGTGGTCTGTCCATTCCACCGGAGAGACAGAGGTAATTTGAATCCCCAACAGATTGGTAAACAGGGGATCCAAAATATGCCCCCCCAGATGGGTAGGCTGGGAAACCATCTGGGGAAGTTGAAAGGCCTCCAGGTCAGAAGAGATGGAACGCACTGTCAGGCCAGAGAGGGTGTCGAAATGTAGGTTTAGGTCACCCATGATAGAGAAGTTGGCACAGTCGGCGACCAAAGGGCCAACAGTGTCAGGGAAAGCATTTCTAAACGCCACATCACTGCCGGGTGGGCGATAGACGACCATCCCGGACAGGGTAAACTCAGGGCTGACAGAGACCTTGAACATGGCACTTTCACACCCGGAGATGTTTAGGGCACCCCAGACGCAAGGGTAGATAGATTTTACCACTAACGCGATACCTCCACCCCTAGACAGCCTATTCAGAGTGTACATAGAATAACCGGGTGGGCAGGCTAGATTAGTAATAGCGGTATCAGCGTCCTGTAGCCATGTTTCCGTCATGGCAAATACGTCTGGAGCTTCCTCCTTAATGAGGTCATAGATGTGCTGATAGTGTTTCAGCGCAGACCTGACGTTTAAATTCAAAATCTTCAGAGTAGTGCGAGTGTCTGTAATACGGCGGGTCTCCGAGGAAATAGACCTTGGGAGAGGATGCGGAGAATCGAGAGCCCACCCATTACAAGGGCAATGATAAGGGCCACGCAATGGGTGAACCGGTGAAAGGGTGCAACAGCGGCTTACCTGACCGATGGCAAGCAGGCAATCCCGCGAGTACGTCAGCATGGTGGACCCAGGATGGTATGATAGTCCTTACACAGAGTACCGCGACGTCCAGCGCGTCCTTAGCGCGGACGGGCGCAGACGGGCAGGACTCTGGCACGACTCCGGCCACGCGAGGACAGGCCCGCTGCGCGATCCCGCTGCGCTAGGGGAGGAGCTTTAAGTAGGTGTTCCCAGGCTGCTCCTGCGCACTGAAGCGCTGGAGGGTAGAGACACCTCTATCCACACACCCCACTCCAAAATGGCTGCCAAAACGAACACCCACCCCACTCCAAAATGGCTGCCAAAACGAACACCCACCCCAGAGCCAAATCCGCCAAAACGGCAGTGCGGGGGCCAATTAAGGTGCAGGTAAAGGGCGCTATCTAAAAACAGCTAAACAAACAAATAACACACAAGTTATTAAAAATCACAAAGGTGAGAGCAAATGCGCGCAGAGCGCTCACGCAGCTACCTTGTCAGGGGCGGTTTCAGGAGGGACTCGCCTTAAGTAGGTGTTCCCAGGCTGCTCCTGCGCACTGAAGCGCTGGAGGGTAGAGACACCTCTATCCACACACCCCACTCCAAAATGGCTGCCAAAACGAACACCCACCCCACTCCAAAATGGCTGCCAAAACGAACACCCACCCCAGAGCCAAATCCGCCAAAACGGCAGTGCGGGGGCCAATTAAGGTGCAGGTAAAGGGCGCTATCTAAAAACAGCTAAACAAACAAATAACACACAAGTTATTAAAAATCACAAAGGTGAGAGCAAATGCGCGCAGAGCGCTCACGCAGCTACCTTGTCAGGGGCGGTTTCAGGAGGGACTCGCCTTAAGTAGGTGTTCCCAGGCTGCTCCTGCGCACTGAAGCGCTGGAGGGTAGAGACACCTCTATCCACACACCCCACTCCAAAATGGCTGCCAAAACGAACACCCACCCCACTCCAAAATGGCTGCCAAAACGAACACCCACCCCAGAGCCAAATCCGCCAAAACGGCAGTGCGGGGGCCAATTAAGGTGCAGGTAAAGGGCGCTATCTAAAAACAGCTAAACAAACAAATAACACACAAGTTATTAAAAATCACAAAGGTGAGAGCAAATGCGCGCAGAGCGCTCACGCAGCTACCTTGTCAGGGGCGGTTTCAGGAGGGACTCGCCTTAAGTAGGTGTTCCCAGGCTGCTCCTGCGCACTGAAGCGCTGGAGGGTAGAGACACCTCTATCCACACACCCCACTCCAAAATGGCTGCCAAAACGAACACCCACCCCACTCCAAAATGGCTGCCAAAACGAACACCCACCCCAGAGCCAAATCCGCCAAAACGGCAGTGCGGGGGCCAATTAAGGTGCAGGTAAAGGGCGCTATCTAAAAACAGCTAAACAAACAAATAACACACAAGTTATTAAAAATCACAAAGGTGAGAGCAAATGCGCGCAGAGCGCTCACGCAGCTACCTTGTCAGGGGCGGTTTCAGGAGGGACTCGCCTTAAGTAGGTGTTCCCAGGCTGCTCCTGCGCACTGAAGCGCTGGAGGGTAGAGACACCTCTATCCACACACCCCACTCCAAAATGGCTGCCAAAACGAACACCCACCCCACTCCAAAATGGCTGCCAAAACGAACACCCACCCCAGAGCCAAATCCGCCAAAACGGCAGTGCGGGGGCCAATTAAGGTGCAGGTAAAGGGCGCTATCTAAAAACAGCTAAACAAACAAATAACACACAAGTTATTAAAAATCACAAAGGTGAGAGCAAATGCGCGCAGAGCGCTCACGCAGCTACCTTGTCAGGGGCGGTTTCAGGAGGGACTCGCCTTAAGTAGGTGTTCCCAGGCTGCTCCTGCGCACTGAAGCGCTGGAGGGTAGAGACACCTCTATCCACACACCCCACTCCAAAATGGCTGCCAAAACGAACACCCACCCCACTCCAAAATGGCTGCCAAAACGAACACCCACCCCAGAGCCAAATCCGCCAAAACGGCAGTGCGGGGGCCAATTAAGGTGCAGGTAAAGGGCGCTATCTAAAAACAGCTAAACAAACAAATAACACACAAGTTATTAAAAATCACAAAGGTGAGAGCAAATGCGCGCAGAGCGCTCACGCAGCTACCTTGTCAGGGGCGGTTTCAGGAGGGACTCGCCTTAAGTAGGTGTTCCCAGGCTGCTCCTGCGCACTGAAGCGCTGGAGGGTAGAGACACCTCTATCCACACACCCCACTCCAAAATGGCTGCCAAAACGAACACCCACCCCACTCCAAAATGGCTGCCAAAACGAACACCCACCCCAGAGCCAAATCCGCCAAAACGGCAGTGCGGGGGCCAATTAAGGTGCAGGTAAAGGGCGCTATCTAAAAACAGCTAAACAAACAAATAACACACAAGTTATTAAAAATCACAAAGGTGAGAGCAAATGCGCGCAGAGCGCTCACGCAGCTACCTTGTCAGGGGCGGTTTCAGGAGGGACTCGCCTTAAGTAGGTGTTCCCAGGCTGCTCCTGCGCACTGAAGCGCTGGAGGGTAGAGACACCTCTATCCACACACCCCACTCCAAAATGGCTGCCAAAACGAACACCCACCCCACTCCAAAATGGCTGCCAAAACGAACACCCACCCCAGAGCCAAATCCGCCAAAACGGCAGTGCGGGGGCCAATTAAGATGCAGGTAAAGGGCGCTATCTAAAAACAGCTAAACAAACAAATAACACACAAGTTATTAAAAATCACAAAGGTGAGAGCAAATGCGCGCAGAGCGCTCACGCAGCTACCTTGTCAGGGGCGGTTTCAGGAGGGACTCGCCTTAAGTAGGTGTTCCCAGGCTGCTCCTGCGCACTGAAGCGCTGGAGGGTAGAGACACCTCTATCCACACACCCCACTCCAAAATGGCTGCCAAAACGAACACCCACCCCACTCCAAAATGGCTGCCAAAACGAACACCCACCCCAGAGCCAAATCCGCCAAAACGGCAGTGCGGGGGCCAATTAAGGTGCAGGTAAAGGGCGCTATCTAAAAACAGCTAAACAAACAAATAACACACAAGTTATTAAAAATCACAAAGGTGAGAGCAAATGCGCGCAGAGCGCTCACGCAGCTACCTTGTCAGGGGCGGTTTCAGGAGGGACTCGCCTTAAGTAGGTGTTCCCAGGCTGCTCCTGCGCACTGAAGCGCTGGAGGGTAGAGACACCTCTATCCACACACCCCACTCCAAAATGGCTGCCAAAACGAACACCCACCCCACTCCAAAATGGCTGCCAAAACGAACACCCACCCCAGAGCCAAATCCGCCAAAACGGCAGTGCGGGGGCCAATTAAGGTGCAGGTAAAGGGCGCTATCTAAAAACAGCTAAACAAACAAATAACACACAAGTTATTAAAAATCACAAAGGTGAGAGCAAATGCGCGCAGAGCGCTCACGCAGCTACCTTGTCAGGGGCGGTTTCAGGAGGGACTCGCCTTAAGTAGGTGTTCCCAGGCTGCTCCTGCGCACTGAAGCGCTGGAGGGTAGAGACACCTCTATCCACACACCCCACTCCAAAATGGCTGCCAAAACGAACACCCACCCCACTCCAAAATGGCTGCCAAAACGAACACCCACCCCAGAGCCAAATCCGCCAAAACGGCAGTGCGGGGGCCAATTAAGGTGCAGGTAAAGGGCGCTATCTAAAAACAGCTAAACAAACAAATAACACACAAGTTATTAAAAATCACAAAGGTGAGAGCAAATGCGCGCAGAGCGCTCACGCAGCTACCTTGTCAGGGGCGGTTTCAGGAGGGACTCGCCTTAAGTAGGTGTTCCCAGGCTGCTCCTGCGCACTGAAGCGCTGGAGGGTAGAGACACCTCTATCCACACACCCCACTCCAAAATGGCTGCCAAAACGAACACCCACCCCACTCCAAAATGGCTGCCAAAACGAACACCCACCCCAGAGCCAAATCCGCCAAAACGGCAGTGCGGGGGCCAATTAAGGTGCAGGTAAAGGGCGCTATCTAAAAACAGCTAAACAAACAAATAACACACAAGTTATTAAAAATCACAAAGGTGAGAGCAAATGCGCGCAGAGCGCTCACGCAGCTACCTTGTCAGGGGCGGTTTCAGGAGGGACTCGCCTTAAGTAGGTGTTCCCAGGCTGCTCCTGCGCACTGAAGCGCTGGAGGGTAGAGACACCTCTATCCACACACCCCACTCCAAAATGGCTGCCAAAACGAACACCCACCCCACTCCAAAATGGCTGCCAAAACGAACACCCACCCCAGAGCCAAATCCGCCAAAACGGCAGTGCGGGGGCCAATTAAGGTGCAGGTAAAGGGCGCTATCTAAAAACAGCTAAACAAACAAATAACACACAAGTTATTAAAAATCACAAAGGTGAGAGCAAATGCGCGCAGAGCGCTCACGCAGCTACCTTGTCAGGGGCGGTTTCAGGAGGGACTCGCCTTAAGTAGGTGTTCCCAGGCTGCTCCTGCGCACTGAAGCGCTGGAGGGTAGAGACACCTCTATCCACACACCCCACTCCAAAATGGCTGCCAAAACGAACACCCACCCCACTCCAAAATGGCTGCCAAAACGAACACCCACCCCAGAGCCAAATCCGCCAAAACGGCAGTGCGGGGGCCAATTAAGGTGCAGGTAAAGGGCGCTATCTAAAAACAGCTAAACAAACAAATAACACACAAGTTATTAAAAATCACAAAGGTGAGAGCAAATGCGCGCAGAGCGCTCACGCAGCTACCTTGTCAGGGGCGGTTTCAGGAGGGACTCGCCTTAAGTAGGTGTTCCCAGGCTGCTCCTGCGCACTGAAGCGCTGGAGGGTAGAGACACCTCTATCCACACACCCCACTCCAAAATGGCTGCCAAAACGAACACCCACCCCACTCCAAAATGGCTGCCAAAACGAACACCCACCCCAGAGCCAAATCCGCCAAAACGGCAGTGCGGGGGCCAATTAAGGTGCAGGTAAAGGGCGCTATCTAAAAACAGCTAAACAAACAAATAACACACAAGTTATTAAAAATCACAAAGGTGAGAGCAAATGCGCGCAGAGCGCTCACGCAGCTACCTTGTCAGGGGCGGTTTCAGGAGGGACTCGCCTTAAGTAGGTGTTCCCAGGCTGCTCCTGCGCACTGAAGCGCTGGAGGGTAGAGACACCTCTATCCACACACCCCACTCCAAAATGGCTGCCAAAACGAACACCCACCCCACTCCAAAATGGCTGCCAAAACGAACACCCACCCCAGAGCCAAATCCGCCAAAACGGCAGTGCGGGGGCCAATTAAGGTGCAGGTAAAGGGCGCTATCTAAAAACAGCTAAACAAACAAATAACACACAAGTTATTAAAAATCACAAAGGTGAGAGCAAATGCGCGCAGAGCGCTCACGCAGCTACCTTGTCAGGGGCGGTTTCAGGAGGGACTCGCCTTAAGTAGGTGTTCCCAGGCTGCTCCTGCGCACTGAAGCGCTGGAGGGTAGAGACACCTCTATCCACACACCCCACTCCAAAATGGCTGCCAAAACGAACACCCACCCCACTCCAAAATGGCTGCCAAAACGAACACCCACCCCAGAGCCAAATCCGCCAAAACGGCAGTGCGGGGGCCAATTAAGGTGCAGGTAAAGGGCGCTATCTAAAAACAGCTAAACAAACAAATAACACACAAGTTATTAAAAATCACAAAGGTGAGAGCAAATGCGCGCAGAGCGCTCACGCAGCTACCTTGTCAGGGGCGGTTTCAGGAGGGACTCGCCTTAAGTAGGTGTTCCCAGGCTGCTCCTGCGCACTGAAGCGCTGGAGGGTAGAGACACCTCTATCCACACACCCCACTCCAAAATGGCTGCCAAAACGAACACCCACCCCACTCCAAAATGGCTGCCAAAACGAACACCCACCCCAGAGCCAAATCCGCCAAAACGGCAGTGCGGGGGCCAATTAAGGTGCAGGTAAAGGGCGCTATCTAAAAACAGCTAAACAAACAAATAACACACAAGTTATTAAAAATCACAAAGGTGAGAGCAAATGCGCGCAGAGCGCTCACGCAGCTACCTTGTCAGGGGCGGTTTCAGGAGGGACTCGCCTTAAGTAGGTGTTCCCAGGCTGCTCCTGCGCACTGAAGCGCTGGAGGGTAGAGACACCTCTATCCACACACCCCACTCCAAAATGGCTGCCAAAACGAACACCCACCCCACTCCAAAATGGCTGCCAAAACGAACACCCACCCCAGAGCCAAATCCGCCAAAACGGCAGTGCGGGGGCCAATTAAGGTGCAGGTAAAGGGCGCTATCTAAAAACAGCTAAACAAACAAATAACACACAAGTTATTAAAAATCACAAAGGTGAGAGCAAATGCGCGCAGAGCGCTCACGCAGCTACCTTGTCAGGGGCGGTTTCAGGAGGGACTCGCCTTAAGTAGGTGTTCCCAGGCTGCTCCTGCGCACTGAAGCGCTGGAGGGTAGAGACACCTCTATCCACACACCCCACTCCAAAATGGCTGCCAAAACGAACACCCACCCCACTCCAAAATGGCTGCCAAAACGAACACCCACCCCAGAGCCAAATCCGCCAAAACGGCAGTGCGGGGGCCAATTAAGGTGCAGGTAAAGGGCGCTATCTAAAAACAGCTAAACAAACAAATAACACACAAGTTATTAAAAATCACAAAGGTGAGAGCAAATGCGCGCAGAGCGCTCACGCAGCTACCTTGTCAGGGGCGGTTTCAGGAGGGACTCGCCTTAAGTAGGTGTTCCCAGGCTGCTCCTGCGCACTGAAGCGCTGGAGGGTAGAGACACCTCTATCCACACACCCCACTCCAAAATGGCTGCCAAAACGAACACCCACCCCACTCCAAAATGGCTGCCAAAACGAACACCCACCCCAGAGCCAAATCCGCCAAAACGGCAGTGCGGGGGCCAATTAAGGTGCAGGTAAAGGGCGCTATCTAAAAACAGCTAAACAAACAAATAACACACAAGTTATTAAAAATCACAAAGGTGAGAGCAAATGCGCGCAGAGCGCTCACGCAGCTACCTTGTCAGGGGCGGTTTCAGGAGGGACTCGCCTTAAGTAGGTGTTCCCAGGCTGCTCCTGCGCACTGAAGCGCTGGAGGGTAGAGACACCTCTATCCACACACCCCACTCCAAAATGGCTGCCAAAACGAACACCCACCCCACTCCAAAATGGCTGCCAAAACGAACACCCACCCCAGAGCCAAATCCGCCAAAACGGCAGTGCGGGGGCCAATTAAGGTGCAGGTAAAGGGCGCTATCTAAAAACAGCTAAACAAACAAATAACACACAAGTTATTAAAAATCACAAAGGTGAGAGCAAATGCGCGCAGAGCGCTCACGCAGCTACCTTGTCAGGGGCGGTTTCAGGAGGGACTCGCCTTAAGTAGGTGTTCCCAGGCTGCTCCTGCGCACTGAAGCGCTGGAGGGTAGAGACACCTCTATCCACACACCCCACTCCAAAATGGCTGCCAAAACGAACACCCACCCCACTCCAAAATGGCTGCCAAAACGAACACCCACCCCAGAGCCAAATCCGCCAAAACGGCAGTGCGGGGGCCAATTAAGGTGCAGGTAAAGGGCGCTATCTAAAAACAGCTAAACAAACAAATAACACACAAGTTATTAAAAATCACAAAGGTGAGAGCAAATGCGCGCAGAGCGCTCACGCAGCTACCTTGTCAGGGGCGGTTTCAGGAGGGACTCGCCTTAAGTAGGTGTTCCCAGGCTGCTCCTGCGCACTGAAGCGCTGGAGGGTAGAGACACCTCTATCCACACACCCCACTCCAAAATGGCTGCCAAAACGAACACCCACCCCACTCCAAAATGGCTGCCAAAACGAACACCCACCCCAGAGCCAAATCCGCCAAAACGGCAGTGCGGGGGCCAATTAAGGTGCAGGTAAAGGGCGCTATCTAAAAACAGCTAAACAAACAAATAACACACAAGTTATTAAAAATCACAAAGGTGAGAGCAAATGCGCGCAGAGCGCTCACGCAGCTACCTTGTCAGGGGCGGTTTCAGGAGGGACTCGCCTTAAGTAGGTGTTCCCAGGCTGCTCCTGCGCACTGAAGCGCTGGAGGGTAGAGACACCTCTATCCACACACCCCACTCCAAAATGGCTGCCAAAACGAACACCCACCCCACTCCAAAATGGCTGCCAAAACGAACACCCACCCCAGAGCCAAATCCGCCAAAACGGCAGTGCGGGGGCCAATTAAGGTGCAGGTAAAGGGCGCTATCTAAAAACAGCTAAACAAACAAATAACACACAAGTTATTAAAAATCACAAAGGTGAGAGCAAATGCGCGCAGAGCGCTCACGCAGCTACCTTGTCAGGGGCGGTTTCAGGAGGGACTCGCCTTAAGTAGGTGTTCCCAGGCTGCTCCTGCGCACTGAAGCGCTGGAGGGTAGAGACACCTCTATCCACACACCCCACTCCAAAATGGCTGCCAAAACGAACACCCACCCCACTCCAAAATGGCTGCCAAAACGAACACCCACCCCAGAGCCAAATCCGCCAAAACGGCAGTGCGGGGGCCAATTAAGGTGCAGGTAAAGGGCGCTATCTAAAAACAGCTAAACAAACAAATAACACACAAGTTATTAAAAATCACAAAGGTGAGAGCAAATGCGCGCAGAGCGCTCACGCAGCTACCTTGTCAGGGGCGGTTTCAGGAGGGACTCGCCTTAAGTAGGTGTTCCCAGGCTGCTCCTGCGCACTGAAGCGCTGGAGGGTAGAGACACCTCTATCCACACACCCCACTCCAAAATGGCTGCCAAAACGAACACCCACCCCACTCCAAAATGGCTGCCAAAACGAACACCCACCCCAGAGCCAAATCCGCCAAAACGGCAGTGCGGGGGCCAATTAAGGTGCAGGTAAAGGGCGCTATCTAAAAACAGCTAAACAAACAAATAACACACAAGTTATTAAAAATCACAAAGGTGAGAGCAAATGCGCGCAGAGCGCTCACGCAGCTACCTTGTCAGGGGCGGTTTCAGGAGGGACTCGCCTTAAGTAGGTGTTCCCAGGCTGCTCCTGCGCACTGAAGCGCTGGAGGGTAGAGACACCTCTATCCACACACCCCACTCCAAAATGGCTGCCAAAACGAACACCCACCCCACTCCAAAATGGCTGCCAAAACGAACACCCACCCCAGAGCCAAATCCGCCAAAACGGCAGTGCGGGGGCCAATTAAGGTGCAGGTAAAGGGCGCTATCTAAAAACAGCTAAACAAACAAATAACACACAAGTTATTAAAAATCACAAAGGTGAGAGCAAATGCGCGCAGAGCGCTCACGCAGCTACCTTGTCAGGGGCGGTTTCAGGAGGGACTCGCCTTAAGTAGGTGTTCCCAGGCTGCTCCTGCGCACTGAAGCGCTGGAGGGTAGAGACACCTCTATCCACACACCCCACTCCAAAATGGCTGCCAAAACGAACACCCACCCCACTCCAAAATGGCTGCCAAAACGAACACCCACCCCAGAGCCAAATCCGCCAAAACGGCAGTGCGGGGGCCAATTAAGGTGCAGGTAAAGGGCGCTATCTAAAAACAGCTAAACAAACAAATAACACACAAGTTATTAAAAATCACAAAGGTGAGAGCAAATGCGCGCAGAGCGCTCACGCAGCTACCTTGTCCCCCTTTTAATTGAGTGCTGCTAAGTTTTAAGGCTTTCTTACCCGTAGTTTTAGAGCATATGTCTGTAAAGGTGAACTCTGATCTACACTTATAACATGTGAGGGGCCTCATCATTTTATCTGGTGGTAATCAATTCTCTGATATCATGCATTAATTAGTCCCCCTTTTAATTGAGTGCTGCTAAGTTTTAAGGCTTTCTTACCCGTAGTTTTAGAGCATATGTCTGTAAAGGTGAACTCTGATCTACACTTATAACATGTGAGGGGGCCTCATCATTTTATCTGGTGGTAGTTGGCGACCACAGTTTCCCCTTGCATCTAGACTTTTTAACATTATTGACGAGAATACAGTACCTGGGTGAGTTTGGGCAGCATGGCTGGCGCTGGCCACGTTCTAGATGCGGACGGGCGCAAACGGGCTTGCCTCTGGCGCGCCGGCGGTGCGTCCGCTGCGCGTCTGCGCTGGCAGGCTCATTAAATACTATGGCCTGCCAGCCACTAGAGCACAAACTATGGCAAGATGGCGGGGCTAAAGCGGGCGTTTTCTCTTCCCGGAAGGGGGGCGAAATGAAAGTGCAAGTGCGATATGGCAGTGTGCGCGAGTGCGGGGTTCGTGGGAGCTCGAATTCAGGTAGGCAGTGGGTGTGCACCTCGATCTACCCACTGAAGAGTGAAGTTGTGGGTCAATTACTAAAAGCAGTCAAATTCATACAGTTTCCCTTCGGTGTATTTACTGTACAATTTGAATTCCCCACAAATTAAACATTCTCCCACAGTTAAAAAGAAAGTTTAAAATCACAAAGAGCAACTTACAATAAGCAGATCAAGTAATTACAAGCACTTAACGTTCACGATTCCGAAAAAAGCGGGGAAATGGTGAGACTGTCAGCCTTTCCTGACTGCTGCGCGTCCGCGCTGGCACGCTCATTAAATACAATGGCCTCTCAGCCACTTGAGCGCAAACTATCGCAAGATGTTGGGGCTAAAGCGGGCCATTTCTCCTCCCCGAGGATGAAACGAAAGTGCAAGTATTTCTTGTAGCCCTAATCTACTTTATTTTTGGTGTCAAAGAATTTGCTCTATTTGTTTTAAGTCAAGGAAAGAGTACTTTAGGGAAAGAAGTTTAAACCAAGTGGTAAAGCGAATTTTTTTAAACGGACAAATCCAAAGAAAAATGATACTGATTTCAGGAGAACATAAGACCTAGTATTCTTTAACATACTCTTGGATGCCTTCTGCAGAGCAATGATTTAGCCCATTTATACCATACAGAACTAGAGCTCCAGTGTAACAATAATAAACACGCAATAAATATAAATAAAATAAAGGTGTTAACATTTTTAAATTAAGTATTTTTAGTTTTCATCTTGGATCTGCAAGAAGATGTGGATTCATAAATATTCAACCCCCTGCCCCCCCTAGGTGTACACCTGAATGTTTGCTTTCTTGTTCTTTGTTTGACAGGGATTCACTAGTTCTTGGTTTTACTGGTGTGGGAGGGGGGGAAGGGTCATTGGTGTTGTATTGTTTTTCTCCTGTTTATTTGCTGCTCTGTTACTACACTACATCCCAACACTAAGCAGTCTTGGCACACACATAGTGATATTTCCTTGTGCCCCATGCTGTCCATCATGCTAAGGACCCCTGGGACTTAGACCTGGCATGCATACCCTGGAACATCTACGGCTTAAATAATTCTAGGAAAGGGAAACAGTTGCTATCCTATCTCAGCAGACTTCACATAAAGCTGGCGTTCCTTCAGGAAACTCCTCTTTCTTCCCCGCTAAAGTTGCAGGTTTGCATCCATCTGGGGCACTAGCAGTTACTTCTCCTATTACATTTCCTACTCTCGTGGGGTCTGTATCCTAATACATAAAACTCCCCCCATTTACATACCACAATCATATTGCTGACAGTGACTGTAGATATGTACTGGTCTCCGACACCCTGGTCAGCAAAGCAGTGCTACTTGTGAATGCCTGCGCTCCCAACACTGACTCCCCCGAATTTCACCACACAGACCTAGTTCTGATGGGAGGTGAATTTAACATAGCACACCACCCACGTGTGGATTACACCGGCCCCTCTAACACTACAAAACCTTGCTCATTGTGTGCGCAAGACCTTATTGACACATACCAACTTTCTGATTTTTCAGACATCCATATGCTAAGGGATACATGTTCTATCCGTCTCCACATGACATCTGCACCCGCATAGATTACTAATTCATCTCTTGAAGTGCCCTCCTCTGGCTAGCAGAGGTGACACATATGCCCCAGAGTGTGTGCCCAGACAGTGGCGCTTTCCTGAAAACGCTCTCCACGAAGCTGTATTTAAATCTGAACTCCTAGAGGCCATAAATGAGTACTTCAAGCTAAACTCAGGCTCTGTCACCAAAAATGCCACACTGTGGGAGGCCTTCAAGGCCTATATTTGAGGTGTCTGCATATCTAAACACTCAGGAGTTCTGAAGAGCATCCGCGGTGATCTGACCTGAGTGGAGAGGGAACTACCGTCCATTGACTCCACCACCATCGATGGCATACAGGCCTCTCGGTTGCATAGGCGCTCAATTCTGCTACAGAATTTTGGGACCTGGCTGAACTTGAAGTGCCCTACCTCTGTAAATCTGCCCACGCCTGTTGCCGCAAGAAGGGTGAAAGACCGGGCTGCACCCTAGTGTGGCTTCTACGCCCTAACTATCAAAACACCTACATCACGAGTCTTCTCACTGAGGGAGGCACGACCATTGTTTACAACACCGGTATTGCCCAGACGCTCCTCACATACTACTTCCAATTGTATACCAGATGGTCGATGGGTGGTACTGAGGCGATTGGCGGTTACCTATCCCAGACAGCTATGGCATGGCTAACGGATGAACAGCAACAATTTTTCGCAGCTCCCATCACACGTGAGGAAATCATAAAGGCAATTGACTCACTGGGAGGGTCCAAAGCCCTCAGCCTTGATGACCTCATGGGTAACTTCTACAAGGCCTTTAAACATCTATTAGTCCCACGCCTCACAGAGGTCTATGCTGAGGCGCTTGAGGAAGGCATTCTCCTGCCACCTTAAACCTGGTAAGCCAGCTCACCTCTGAGCTTCACACAGGACCCTGTCCCTCCTAAACTATGACAAAAAGATACTGGCCAAAGTAATTTCAACACGTCTGGCAGTACTCGTGGAGCTCATAATCTACCCTCTTCAGACGGGCTTTGTGCCACATCTCTCCAGCACCATTGACCTCCGTACTATATTCATGGTGCTTAATCAAATCTCATGACCCTCCCAGCTGCAGGTGCCCTCCTCAATGCCGTATAGGCTTTTGACTCCCTGGAGTGGTCATTCTTGAGGGTGACCCCAAATAAATTGGACATACCCTGAGGCTTTCGAGACCTCTTCATGCTAAGGTCTGAGGGTAAACCATCAATTCACTGATGCCTTCCTTGTCTCCAGAGGCACTTGTTAAGGATGCCCTCTGTCCCCTCTGCTTTTTAGGTCTCGGCCTGACGTAAGCAGCGCATGCGCTGCTTCGTCATACGAGGCTTCTTGGAATCAATATGATTCCAAAAGCCGTGTCCCAGCTCTGCCTTCAGTTCTCATTCGTGCGCGTCGTTTGGCGTCACAAATTATGCCAAAGGCAGTGCAATGATTGCACCTAAGGCATGCCAATCGCTGCTTGTTGCCACCCTGTCTCCTTTTAGCCACGCCCAGCGGGATTGGATCTTTTACCCGCGGTGTGACACAGTAGGTTTATTATTAGCTTGCCGCACTTTATTACTTTGATTCGGAGAGCGGTGCCCGCTTTAGGGACACCGCGCTCCGTTTATTAACTTTTTTTTTTATTGCTTTGTTTCGGAGCGCGGTGCTCACTTCAGGGACACCGCGCTCCGTTTATTTACTTTTTTTTGTATTGCTTTGTTTCGGAGCGCTATTATGGCCTTGTTTCAAGTTTGCACTATAATTATGCGGGACAGGCATGCGGGTGTGGCCTAATGTAATGTAATCGGACAATATCAGGTGAAAGCACTACGTATTCACAGCTCAGGGAGTGCTTCTTCGTATGACAAATCTCCTAATGTCACACCTGTTGCGGCTAGGGCTGCGGATGTTAGAACTGGGTAACTAGGTTAAAATCTCGGCTCAGGCGCAGCATCTTGTGATTCCGTGCAAATCACTTTGTTACCCTGTGCTTAAAAACTGTTGTGTAAGGGGAGCTGATTTCCGTGTGAACCGCTATAATGCCCTTGGTTCAAGTTTGCGCTATAATTATGCGGGACAGGCAAGCGGGTGTGGCCTAATGTAATCGCACAATATCAGGTGAAAGCACTACGTATTCACAGCTCAGGGAGTGCTTCTTCTTATGACAAATCTCCTAATATCACACCCGTTGCGGCTAGGGCTGCGGATGTTAGAACTGGGTAACTAGGTTAGAATCTCGGCTCAGGCGCAGCATCTTGTGATTCCGTGCAAATCGCTTCGTAACACTGTGCTTAAAAACTGTTGTGTAAGGGGAGCTGATTTCCATGTGAAGCGCTATAATGCCCTTGGTTCAAGTTTGCGCTATAATTATGCGGGACAGGCAAGCGGGTGTGGCCTAATGTAATGTAATCGGACAATATCTGGTGAAAGCACTACGTATTCACAGCTCAGGGAGTGCTTCTTCTTATGACAAATCTCCTAATATCACACCCGTTGCGGCTAGGGCTGCGGATGTTAGAACTGGGTAACTAGGCTAGAATCTTGGCTCAGGCGCAGCATCTTGTGATTACGTGCAAATCGCTTCGTTACACTATGCTTAAAAACTGTTGTGTAAGGGGAGCTGATTTCCATTTGAAGCGCTAGAATGCTCTTGGTTCAAGGTTGCCCTATAATTATGCGGGACAGTCAAGCGGGTGTGGCCTAATGTAATGTAATCAGACAATATCAGGTGAAAGCACTAAGCCCAGGAGTTACGCACGCGCGCGTGCTAAAAGGATGTGTTTTCAATTATTGCGCCCGTGCCTGGGCACAATAATTGAAAACCAATGTGGCCTGTGCGGGTAACCGCAAGCAATAGGCCATGGCGGAGCAAAGGCGGGACATGCACCCGCTTTTGCCCAATTGCGTGCTGTCTTTCTTAGAAAGACGCACGCCACGCAAAGCCCAATAGTCTGCCACGAAAACAAAACCACACGCAGGAGCGTGTGGTGAGATTTCAACAGCCCTTACATAAAGTCCGATTTCCTTTCAGATACAGATTTCTGGCAGTTGCACAGGTATAAGTTGCCACATATAGTAACGGTTCCTTAACCACAAGTAACATCTTTGCAGAGGGCCAACATGTTCACTGTTCTGCTGCAGGTTTATGAATCATGTGATGAGCTCACGCCACTGCAAATTAGTTTGCCTGTAGTCGAGAAGAAGAAACGCATTTATAGGGGCCTCCAAAGAGAGCGCCTGATGGCCAGTGTTATTTACCTGTGCACGTTTTAAACGCTTCCTGTCTACTGCCGGTTCTTTCCGAACGTTGAAAATGGAAAATCACTTCCATTCCAACCAGTGGAGTAGATGATTGTTTGAGGTTCCTTTATTGAGGCTCCCTGCGTAAAACACAATAGTGGGCACTTTTGGAAGTTTTTTCTCAGTACTTTCTGGAAAACTGTATGGTTTGATCTGTGCTGAAAAAAGTTTAGGCGGTTGGAAAAAAAGAATACGACTCCACTAATTTAATATGACAAACCCTAGTGATGAATATACTTATGCAAATTTGCGATGTCTTTTCTCTTGCCCTCTCTCTCTCCGCGAAATTTAACTAAGTTAATGTTCCTCGGCGAAAGTAGAAGCCCACACGGGTCCGGTTAATGGCTTAGGTATTAGCTGGCCCTAACGATGCATACAAACACACGCGTCTCTGTGGGCTGCGAGCAAAATTTATGGCGCAGGGGCTGGTTGGAGCTGTAAACAAGGAGAAAAGGCACAACTCGGCTGCTCTGCGCCACTTATTACTTCAGGGGAGCTTTTAAAAACAAGCATTAAAAATGCAATAAGTCTCGTCTTTTATTAAGTTAAAGCCATTTGCTTTGCTGTACAATACCATTAGCAAAGCAAATAGTTTTAACTTAATCAAAGGCGAGACCTATTGAATTTTCAGTGCTTGTTATTATAGCCCTGGATCTCCTGATCTGACATTTAGAAGAAAGCCATATGCACAGAGGGCTACAGTTTCGCAAAGGTACACTCACGGAGGCCACTGTCTCTATGCTCTGGAATATCCCCATAGTTGGTGTGATGACCCCCTAACTATCTTGATATTATACTTCGCAGACAGAAGTGATACGCTAAAACTGTGGCTCTGCAGTTGACAAACTTTCTATTCAGGTTGACAGACGAATCTGGCTACCCCTTTCCATTGCAGGGTGCATTGCCATCAACAAGATTATATCCCATCCTTCTTTAATCTTTTCTTAAACATCCAGATTGTATTAACTAACTCCTTCTTTTCCACCTTACACAGCCTTCTGACCCACCTCATATGGACGGGCCCCTGCCACAGAGTGAGACACTGACCCCACTGTATGTCAAAGGTGGTTTTGGTATGTCGGATCTCCGATTGTACTATCTAGCGGCATAGTGCCACGTTACCTACTACTGTTACCACTGAAATGCCAGAAGCCATACCTGAAGCCGAAGCATGTCCAGGCAGAACAACTTCCGCTGTCCTTGATTCTACCCGAGGGACTGCCATGCGAACCCTCAGATATTCACACACTCTATGATATTCTGGGTGTGGTCCAAACTCCGTAAGTACTGATCTCTTGGATTCTCCAGACATCCCCCTCAAAAACCATCCATGACTACCAGTGACACAGGAGACACTAGTACAGGGCACACTTTCTACTCGCCACCTATGCACCATGGATGACCTTTTTATAAACGGCATAGTGGACTACACATCGCATTTGAGGCCGGTAGGGCCACCTCTTCTGTGGACAAATTTGTCTGACTCTACAGCACTTTACATGAAAAATTGCCCGCTTACCTCTAGGAACCGGCAGAATTCCCTCTCCTTACTTTAGTGATATCGACTACTGACGGCACCAGGTTGGTCTCCCGCCTTTATCACCCCTGCTTAGCACTAAAGCCAATGCATGCCCTCACATCACGGGCAGAGTGGGAATGTGATCTGGGGTACCCCATTCCAGATAAGACCTAGCACTACTGCTGCACACAAACTAAATTACTATCCACCAACAGTAGGCACAAACTGCATCTTTATGAATACTGCATCGAGCATATACCACTCCTCAAGCCCTAGCGTATTTGGACCCCTCACGCTCACTCTGCTGCCCCAAATGTACAGCTGACTTTGTGCACTTAACTTGGAACTGTACCATTATACAAGCCTTTTGGGGGGCTATATTTGTCCTGATTTCTATTATGTTGGAGCATACTGTCAACCTCGACCCCCCCTCCTGGCACTTCTGGGATATGTTAAACCATTGAGCTCTGACCACAGACGATTCACTACCATGACGTTGTTGTTAGCCAAGCGGCGCATAGCCCTCTTATGGGGTAGTAGTAATGGTTTTTCCTACTGATCCATAACCTTAGAAATGAAGTATTAGTGTTTAGAAATGAAGTATTCGTGTAAAGAATTGAACTGAATAAAACTCGTCATTGAAAGAGTCTCCTTGAGAAGGAGAAAGGAAGCAAAATTGGTGTGTATATGACATATCTGGAAAACTTCTTATTAACCATATGTCGCATAATCCTACATCTGAATAGAGAGGAAGAGGGAAGATGATGTGCAAGACAGGAGCTAGAGGGCTGTACAGATAATACTACTTGCTTGGTTTAGCATACATATCTACATCATCTAATGTGCCTTTCTTCAAGGAAGCATCTGTGTACCTTTTGTCAGAGCAAGGCAGATTTACAGAGGCATGCAAACCTCAAACATTCCGTGAAAAGCCTTCACCTGGTTGGATGAACATTCAGTAATTAAGTTGCCATTTTTTAAGTTAATGTGTATAAAATCAAGTCATTTTCTAAAGGAAGTCTATTTCAGAACTGTCAAATAAGGGTATTCCAGCACTACATAGTTTACACCTGAAGAGTCTCTACATGGGAGCCTGGCTTAGCTATTGCCTTGTCATGCACACTCACCTCAACCTGTACAGTCATTTCAGCAGCTACTATGAATCTGC
The DNA here is from genome assembly GCF_964204655.1 of Triturus cristatus. Classification (NCBI taxonomy): domain Eukaryota; kingdom Metazoa; phylum Chordata; class Amphibia; order Caudata; family Salamandridae; genus Triturus; species Triturus cristatus. Next base: position 980,428,790 of record NC_140579.1, on the reverse strand, counting down.
AGCACCGACAGACATGTAGTTTGGCTAGGAAAAATTATCTTGAAACAATAGAACAGCTGTACATTAGGCCCATCGGTAGTGCAAAAGATGTCGGAATAGGAGAAAAAGAAATGGAAGACAAATGGGTGACTGCCATAGACGGTGAGAGAATAGACACAGAGTTGAAGCGGAAGTGAAAGAAAGTTTACCTTTTTTTTTTTAACAACAGATTTTTATTTGCGCATTATAAGCAGGGCTCTGTACCCCAGAAGCCACTGCAGCATAGAGTTACATAGTAAGACCCCGCAAAGGACATTTTTAAGAAACATAACCACAAAGAAAAACAAAGTAAACACATTCTTTGATCTAAAGTGTAATCTCAGATTTGCACCCCCCCTCCCACCGCCCCCCCCCCCTCCCAAGTTGCGCTCTGTTCCCTGAAAACCGCTCACCCACCCGCACCAGGAACCACTGAAAGAAATAGGAATGACGGCCTATCCGCTCTAGTAGAGGCCCATCTCACCCGAAACGCCCCTGCACCCCCCGTGACCCTCCTCTCCCAGATTGCAGACCCCATCACTCTAGCCCTACCCTACTCCCACTGGGAAATCTTCAGTCACCGCAGGGGGCTCCAGCCACAGGTCCCGATAATCTGCCCACCGCTTCCAAATCTTATAATGCTTACGCCGACAGCCCCGGGCCACAAAAATGGTTTGTTCCAGACCCATACAGAAGTCTAGGCCATTTTTCCAGGCGGCCACCGAGGGGGCCCACTCATCCTTCCACATTCTGGCGATGTCACGTTTCGCCAAGGTAGGGCCAAGCAGCATGAGGTGCCGTTTATAAATATTACCCCCGATGCCATCCATGACGTGCAGCAACGCAAGCTGTGGCGTGCGCTGGAGCAGCCACCCCAGGACCTCAGACAAACAAGAAAAAATCCCCCTCCAAAATCGATCCAGCGACGAGCAGTGCCAAACCGTATGTAGGAATGTGCCCTCCGCACTACTACACCTGAGGCATTCCGGGGAGGCTATCAGGCCCGCTCGGTACAGACGCGCCCGAGTATATTATACCCGGTGTAAGTACTTGAATTGGACCAGGCGGAGGCGCATCGCAATGGCCGCGCCCCTAGGGGCGGCAAGGACCTCCCTCCAATCCTCCTCTTCCAACGAGCCTACATCCTCCTCCCACGCCTTCCGCAGCCTGTCCAAGGTGGGCGCACTATGGGTGACCAGGGACTGATATATCCGCGAGATCTTTTTAGTTGCAAGATCACCCATAAATACTTTCGCCTCCAATGGGCTAAATTCGGGAATGTCAGCAAGGCCCTCCAGACTAGGAGCGAGCGCATGGTGGAGCTGGAGGTAGCGGAAGAACTGTGTATAGGGGCATACCGAATTCCTCCTGTAAGTCCCGAAACGATTTAAGGGATCCATTCCTCATCACATCACCCAGAGTGGATATACTAATGTCGTCCCAACCGCCGAACCTCTGTAGCGCCGCCAACTCCGGCAGTCGTCCATTGTGCCATAGAGGAGTTTCCCCCGTTAATGTGTTCCACCACCCCATTCTATTTAGGGACTGCCGCCAAATCTGAAAGACCACCCTGGATACCTGCGGCAGCGAGCCCCGCAGCGCCGGAGAGTATAGGATTGTGTGGAGAGTATGCCGCCCCATTAGGTGTCTCTCTAGAGCGTACGCCGGGTCCCCTCGGTCGCCATACCACCACTCGTTTAGGACCAGGAGGTGCGATGCCTGATAGTACGAGAGCATGTCGGAGGTCGCCAGCCCTCCACAATAGGTGGAAAGAAAGCACGTACGCAACGCCACCCGCACCGCCCCCTGTCCCCACAGAAACTGGCCTAGCACTGAATTCACCGTGCGGAACCAGCGAGGCACGATCGGGTATGGGTGATTCTGAAGTTGATACAGTAACCGGGGAAGTGCCACCATCTTAAAGATCGCCAATCTACCGTAGATTGTCAGCGGCATACGGGACCAGGTCGTAACGTCCTCTCTGACGCGCCACATTTCGTTCCCACGATATCTCCGGCACCTCCGACAGGAAGACGCCCAGATATTTGAGTCCTCCATCGGCCAGTTGCAGCGCGGACGCCCACTCTCCCACCCCTCCCCGGCTTCCCAGGACCCACAAGGTGGACTTACGGGGGTTCATATATAACCCAGACGTTTCCCCAAAGATTCGCATTATCTCCAGTATGCGTGGTCCCGACCTGTCCAATGCTGTTAGAAAGAATAAGACGTCATCGGCATACAGGGCTATCCTGTCAGACAATCCAGGGGCCGATTCGAATCCCTGCAGCTGCGCATCTATACGTACCCATGCCGCCAAAGGCTCCATGGCGATGGCGAATAGATAGGGCGACAGTGGGCACCTCTGTCTGGTACCTCGACCAATAGGGAAGTCTGGGGAGAGCGCTCCCGCCACGCGGACTGAGGCCGTCAGATCGGTATATAAGAGCTTCACATATGACAGGAACCGAGGGCCAAGATTAAGCCGGTGGAGGAGAGCGAACAAGTAAGTCCAGCTTGAAGAATCAAATGCCCTGTCCATGTCCGCCAGTAAGAGCGCCGCCGGCACCCCTGTCCCTCGAACCGCCGCCAAAGCTGCATGGGCCCTCCGTCTATTATGCCGCGTAGCTCTATGAGGCATAAATCCGGCTTGGTCCGGATGAACCAAAGTCGAGATATGGGGCAAGAGGCGATTAGCCAGGGCCTTGGCCAGGACCTTGGCCTCAACATTCAGGAGAGAGATGGGGCGATAAGACGCATGACACTCCGGAGGCCGACCAGGCTTTTGGAACACCACCACCTCTGCATATCGCCAGTCCTGTGGGAGGCGACCGGTCTCCCTAGCCTCCTCAACTGCCGCCTGATAGTATGATGCCAGTTGTAGGTTGTAGCGACGATGAAACTCGCTAGGGAACCCATTAGGTCCCGGCGCCTTCCCGGGGTTAAGTTCCCCCAGAGCCTTACCCAATTCCTCCTCCGAAAGTGGAAGATCCAGCTGCTGGCACGTCTCGTCCGACACCGCCCTGGCCGGGAGGTCCTCCAGAAATTTGACCACTGTTGCCTCCTCAAGGCATTCCTTTGGGGCATACAAGTCCGCATAGTAGGTGGCAAAGCTTGCTGCTATTGTCAACGGGTCAATTATCAACACTCCCTTCTCGTCTAGCAACCCCGGCAGGACCTGTGGAGCAAACGCACCCTGGCAGAGCCGATGTAGCTTCTTGCCCAACTTGTCGCCCCATTGATAAATTCTACTACGCGTCGCTAGCCACACTTGGCGAGCCTCGTCCATCAGTAGGGAGGCATAAGACTGCCGCGCCAGCAGCAGCTGTCGCACCACCGGTCCGCCCTCTGTCCCCCGGCTCCGACGCTCAAGTCCCTCCACCTCCGCTTCTGCCTTGACCAACGCCTCCCGGCGCTTTCTACGGGCCGCAACGCACCATGCAATGTCTACCCCACGGAGGGTGGGCTTCAGGGCTTCCCAAAGTATGACTGCACTGGGGGCCGACCCCGCATTGGCGACCAGATAATCCGTAATCGCCTCCCTCATGCATCGCTCATATTCCGGGTTTTGCAAGTTCCACACCGCTAGCCGCCAACGAAACGGCTGCCGCCCCCTGCCCAGCTGCAACCCTACAGAAACCGGGGAGTGATCAGATAGCCCTCTAGGGAGGATCTCTGCAGAGGTTATTCGTGTAGCAATCGCCCGGGGTACAAAGACATAATCCAGACGCGAAAAGGACTTGTGTACCGCGGAGAGGTATGTATATTCCCTCTGATCACCATGCACATGTCGCCAGGTGTCCACCCAATCAAGTCTCCGTACCATGGAAAGCAATTTCGTGGAATGAGTGCCCCCCAAACCGCCCCTGGCCCTGTCCCTGTCTTTCCCCAGGTCCATGACGGCATTCCAATCGCCCCCCACCACCGCAGCTACATCAGGCATCCCCGTCCACAAAGAGAGCAGCCACTCCACCAAGGACCATTGTAAGGGGGGGGAGCATAGACGCAGCCGAGCGCAATAGATTAGTCTCCTATCTTACCCTGAAGAAATATGTACCGCCCCTGCGGGTCGAGCCACTGTTGCATATGTACATAGGGAACCCTACGGTGTATCAATACCGCCACCCCCCTGGATCCCTGTATAAACCCTGCGTGGAAAACCTGTTGGAAGCCATATCGCTGTAACCATAGGGCCCTGGAGCCTTCTGCAGGAGCGCTCTATGGGCCCGCTCCACGACGAAGCACTGAGACAGCGCCTCAGCCGGGATCCAGCTCTCCAACCACTGTAAGGAATCGCTCTATTCCACCATCCTCGCATCCCTCCGGAAAGCCCACGAAGCGCAGGTTGTTCCTCCGGGCCCGCCCCTCCGCATCCTCGACCCGGAGCGCCAAACCCTTCTGGATACTCTCCAAGCCTGCCACCTTCTGTTTGAGGACCCCGACATCATCTTCCACCCCGGAGATGCGGGTTTCCGCCTCCGTGATACGAGTTACTGCATTGCGGAGGTCCTGTCGCAGTAGCATACCATCCGCGCCCACTGCGCCAATTTTGGCATCTAGCATTTCCCGGGATTGGGTGATCGCTGCCAGCAGGGCAGCATTGTCCGGTACAGCATCCTGGGAGGCCCCGGCAGCCCCACTCGTCGCCCCCGGGCCCGTGAACTTATCGATCGGCCCCTGTTTCGTGGAGCCACCACCTCCCTTGTCCCTCTTCATGGTGAGTCGCCGCGGCCTCCCGGTGCCCCCCGAAGTATGTGGATGGGGCGCCCACACCAAAGACTTCCCTGAGCCGGCACACTGTCGACCAAGGCACTGCCCGGCCCACGCAGCAGCGCTATGAGCGGACGAGACCCCAGGCTCGCAGTTCGCCTACGAAAGCCCCAGCCCTCCACCAGCAATTCAGTTGCAACCCATGTCGCCCTTCGAGGTCATCGAGTCCCCAGGCCGCCAGGCCCCGCCAGAGGTCCGTGTACTCGCAAGGGACGCAACCCGACCCAGCCGCCGATAATAGGCCCCAGTGTCGCGATCCAAGCCAAAGCCCGTAGCTTCACACAGGCCAGCCCAACAACTGTTACACCCCGGGCACTCACAACAGCCACAAGGCCTCCGGGCGCACCGCCTATTTCCCCGTGGTCCCACCGTTCCATCTGGTCTGCTTTCCACCTCGTGGTCGCTGTAGAGCGCCCCCGACTGAGCACCCCCTTGCACCGCAAGACTCCTCCGCAGCCCGGCTCTCCCACCACGGTCGAGGCACCTCCAGGCCCGATGGCCGGTCTCACTACCCTGACTCCAATCGCCTGGATCCTTCGGTTCACTCCCACAGGGACACCCCAGCCCCCACCACCGCGGCCCGACCTAGCCGCCGAACCCCCAAATCTAGACAAATTCCCGCTATGGGGGGAAGGCCGCAAGGGGGGGGGGGCGCTTGTACCTCCTGCCGCTTCTGCCCCGCAGAGTCTAACTCCTGTCCCGGAGGGGGGCCCTCGCACCCGGAACCGCCGAAGCCGGCCCAACTCCCGGGCTCACTGGCCGATCTTGACCCACGTTCTGTGTGGGCCGGGGCGTCCCCCCCCCCCCCTCCCCTCAGCTCCTCACCGGTGTGCCAGACAAAGCCTTGTGTCGTTCTAGGGGCCGACCCGCCCCCCGAGGATCACTGCCGCCTCCAAGCCTCCCGCTGCAGCGTCCGCCGTTCCGGACTCTCCGGGACCGCTGCGCGCCTCGCGTCAGCCCCAGGGGTTGCCAAACTCGAGGCCCCGGCTGCGCCGTCGCTCACTGGGCCACGCCACACGCCCTCACCAGCGTCCGGCTTTCTTCACTCCGGCCGCCGCCTCTGGTCACCCGGCACCCTCCGGAAGGCTCCAGTGTCGCTACGCTCCCTCCAGGACTCGTCAGTGGTCCGAGGGAGCCAGGATAGACGGCAGATGTATGATGGGCTGGACGGAGCTCTCTAGCACACGTCCGCCATGTCGGCTCGCTAGACCACGCCCCCCGAAAGTTTACCTTTTTAACAGAACTATAGGCAAGTAGTGAAAAAGAAAACTTTGGTGCAACTAGAAATCTGTGTCAGAGGGTTTCTTAGTGTTAAGTAATTTATAGACCCTCAAAATCGTGTTTCTTGAAGGAGTTAACAACTAGAAGTTCATCCTTTTGTAGTTGTGGCAAAGTGCTCAATGTAAACCATTTCCTCTTGCGTTTGTCAAAGAGGTCACAATGCAGTATAAAACCTGACTCGGTATTGGGGCAGAACAGTCAGAACTGAGCAGCACTCAGAAGTATCTGACAATCAATTTCAAACCAATGCTTTTTCTTTTGAAATAAAAACTACTTGAATGCATGCACAACTGATAATATTGTACTCACGATAAATTATACACAAGATTTCAGTTAGAATTACAAATTGGAACCTTTCCTTTAGGGGATTTGCAGATTAGCCAGTATGCAAATCACTTACCCTAAAGAAATATTAAAAAAGACAACTAACCCTAAATAATATTAAGAGACAACTAACCGTTTAAATGTATTCTGCTTCTGTTATTGGTGAGATACCTTATGGAAATGTGCACATAAGCAGGCTCTCATCATAAAAAACATCAGTGGTCCTATATAGGCATATTGGAAAATGTGAAGCTTTCAACAATCAAAACGTTAAATCTACAGGCTTTGTCAAGTCATTCACAATGTAAACATATAAGCATACCCCATTCTTTTATTAATAAATCAAGCCTGTTAGAATGTTCATGTTGAAGTTAAAGCTGTCACTGTAGACACCCATCAGTCAATCAAAGCATAAATTGACATAAACATTAACTATCCTTCTCGGCTCTCACCAAGCATTTGCTTTAGCCCATCAAAACCAGATGCATAAAGTAAACCCCTTCCTATTGTAATGGTAGAGAGTTTACAATGTAAATCCCATTCCTAGTTAATTCTCCAAGCAGTTCAACGTGTAAAGCCCCTGCCTATAGTATTTGCGATGGAGTTTATAATGTGGAACCCCTTCAATGTAAAGTTACTCAGTATGTTTTTGGCAAGCAATTCAATGTACAAAAAAACTTCCTATAATATTTGTCAGAGTGCACAATGTTTAAAACCATTTCTGCTATATTAGTAGGCAGGGTGTTTGCATGTCACCATGCAAAGCCCCTTCCTATTGTATTTGACCTCCGGTCTGCATTAATAATGCCTCTGTCATTTATGGGCAATGGAACTACTTAGGCAGACTAACACAACTGTTTTCAATTAAATGCTTGTAGAGAGGATCAGTGTGCGGGGGCGGAGTCATAGTACCTGTCTTAGTACTACTTTTTACATCTCTCTTTCGGTGGTCACATAGTGAAGCTATCAAGTTGGGTCTAAAAACCAGTGAAATCGCACCCACTCACTCCCAAAAAAGCAAACACCAAAAATTATGAAGGGGGTGGGGGGGATAACCAAACCCCCTACCTGCTACAGTAATATGTGGGAATCCATGTTAGAAAGTACTTGTCTACAGGCTTTAACAAAGAATAATACTCAATCCATTGAGGTTTATTATATTAGCACAATGAATAATTCTGGTCTACCTCCTTTGTTATTTTATTTATAATAAACCGATAATACTGTAGCATCTGAATATTTTTCAAGTGAATGAATTTGGTCTTGAGCCTTGATCATTGGCTTTTCATCATAACAAATTAAGATCAACAGTTTTGAGCAAAGTCTGTCCAATACAAGCAATCTTTTGAAGCGGAAGCACACAACATTTACACAATCATATATAGTAGACGGAACGCTCAACATGGGAGGAGCCAAAGGCCCTTGTTTAGTAGTGTTTCTTAAAGATTTTTTCTGTTGATCGCATAAGGTTAGGTAACAGCTGTGCTGTGAAGCCAGAGCTAAGAAGGGTACATTACTTCAAAAAGCCTATCCAATCTGGGGAACCAGGTTCGAGTCTCGGCAAAGACGCTCAACATCCTGTAATTCTGGCCAAATCACTTAATCTCCGGTGCCTAACAAAAAAAATGAATGTGTCCTTGTGTAAGCAACTGGTGCTCATGTAAAGCGCTTTGATACCCGATACCTTTGGGTCAACTTTGCGCTATATAGAACTCCGGGGAAAGAAACAAAATGGTGATGATGGCAAAAAAGCAAATGCACTCCCATGGAGTACAAAAAGGTAATTAATTAGTGTGGAGCTGCGGAAAGATACAAGTCATCCAATCAAAAGAAAGCTAAAGAAGCTATGCTCCACATGAGGTACAAACACAAGAAGCGGAAGTATAGCCATTAAGTAAGGTGCAGGTATTCGAGATCGGCAGTAAAGGCAACAATAGTGAGTAGTAGGCTGACCCATGCCGTCTGCAAGTATAAACGTTTTCTGCAATAGGTCTTCGACAGCAAGCAGCTAAAAGCTGTCTGTGGGTGAGACCTATAGAGGAACCCACTGTAATACTGCAGAATTGCCACAAGCCAAAGAGCACGTGAGGGGAAGCGGTTTGGAATGAGGTTTGTTTGGGTGTTTCATAGTTTTACAGTCGTTAATTTTGCTTTTGCACTTTCACTTTTGTATGTATGTATGTGGAAAGTAATTGGTATATTAAGGGGCCGATTCCAATCCTGGAAAAAGGCTGTACAAATCGTTGTATGGAGCGTTTTTCCCGTACAACTCGTACCCGGTAAACTTGTCTTACAACCTAGGAAGTACGATTCGTACAGAAAGCCTCTTTCCATACAAATCGTACAAAAGACCATACAGCTAAAATAAACTGACGATTCTGATCCGGAACAGCTTGCACGCGACGTCTGTATATATTTAAGCAGCGGTTTCCAGCCCAGCAAGTACGATTCGTCCCTACGGCACTCCGTACGGCTCTTTTCTTACGGGAGCCAAAAACAGCTGTAAAAGCAGAGTCCCCAGGGGTACGAGTCATACAGGCATACACCCCCGTGCGTTGTGTATGTACGGTGCGTACCCCAACATCGCGTATGTACTGTGCGTACCCCCAACATCGCGTACCCCAACATCGCATACCCCAACATCGCGTATGTACGCACCGTACATACGTGATGTTGGGGTACGCGATGTTGGGGTATGCGATGTTGGGGTACGCGATGTTGGGGGTACGCACAGTACATACGCGATGTTGGGGTACGCACCGTACATACACAATGCACGGGGGTGTATGCCTGTATGACTCGTACCCCTGTACGACTCGCACCCCGGGAACAACTTTTCCCGGGATACGAGTCGTACAAAGTTCGCTTCGTAGCGGGTAATGGCATTCCCCGTGTACGGGACGTTTTCCGTACAAATTGTAAATCAGAAAGCCGGTCCGGATCGTACTAGTACGGTTGGACTGCATTTTTACAATTTGTATGGAAAAGTATCTGGGTCCGTCTGGTACAACTTTTCCCGATCCGATTTGTAAGGATCGGGCCGATCCGTACAAATCGGATCGGGAAAAGTTGTATTTTTCCCATACGAATCGTACTTCACGGGTCGGACGGGACTTGTACGATTTGTATGGAAAAATTTACCGATACGAGTCGGGCGGGAAAAAAGAATACAGGATCGGAATCGGCCCCTAATTTGTTCTGTTCCCTGTAAGATTATTTAGGCAACAGAAATGCCAGGCAAAATGTACAAATATTTTGCACCGTACTTCCTCCAAGGTTCACTAATGTATGGTGCACAACAGTGGACACTTTGGGTTGCAGAGGCAGAACATGTAAATCATAATGAAACTTTGTCCATACTTGTGCTAAGGTGACACTGACCCAAAACTATAAATTGTATATGATGTAATACAATGCTCACAGAATGTTAAATATTCAATTTGTATACAACATTGATGACACAATAGGAACTCAATTACTCACTGTAGATTTCTCATTATGTGAATGCAGTCCCATTCCCCGGGGGTATTCAAAAGTCCCAAGAAGTATATCTTTGTTGGTGGATGTGTTCATACACCAGTCTGGGTGGCTTATTCAACATAGGCTGACTATGGGGTACTGATGACAAGTACACGCACAGACATTGGGGGGAGGGTCTAATAAGTACATTGACGAAAAGAATCAGAGAGCAAATAACCATGATAATACATACACACGTTCTCAGCAAGAGGCAAAGGTATGAGCATTGTGTTTTACAAATTCCACATGCCCTTACATAACGTAATAATTTTCTATGGTTTCAGGTATCTGGTAACACATCTTATGGGCGCTGATCTCAACAACATTGTGAAATGTCAGAAGTTGACAGATGATCATGTGCAGTTCCTTATCTACCAGATCCTTAGGGGCTTAAAGGTATGACAGGTGAATTGTTACGTATGCATAATCTCCACTGTAATATATATTGGTTCATGTACGTCCCTGATACCTTTATGTGAGGTTGGATGGTTCTGTTGTTTCTGTGGTCAGGTTCTGAGATATGGTTGACCTTCATATGTGCTTGTAATAGGTACCTATAAAAAATATGGCATTCGGGGGTTCCTTTATTCATAAAAAGCATTCCCAAAAGAGACTGTTTCCTTAAGTCGTTCGTATTTGGTACCAGCATCCGCTCCTTATAAAATACCCTCCAACCATGTGTACACCTACTCTTTTTTTAACTACTCCTGATGATTCAGGTCCCCCCCCCCTAAATTTCTATTTATTAAACTTCATTTGCCTTTGAAAGTGGGTTTAAATCCATGCAAACTGTAGGAGAAAATCCATGCCTCAGTACACCAGCACATGTAGGTAGAACTATGGGTTTGATCAGCTTTCCTTGAGGCATATCCTCTAGAAATGTCAATAGCTCCCATCCCTCATCTCTGTCAGTTCTAGTGGAGCTTCCCCCTCTCAATTGTCCTGATTGGGCACACCGGTTTTGCACCAAATAGCCTGAAGAAATCCAAAGGTCTGTAGTTGCTACCTTTTGAATTGCATCATCAAGTGGTAGTGGTAAGAGCTTTAAAGTTTTCAGAGTTTAATTTTGGGCCAAGCCCTTCTTTGGATATTTTTTCATATCTGAAAGAAACACATTAGTTAGATTCCTCACCTTACAATATCCCCAGGCGTCAGGCTGGATCCGGAAAGATTTTCGTCAGCAGTACCCTTGCGTGTGGCTAGGTGTCGTCTACGACTCCGCGTCCGGCGGCGTGATCGCCGGGATGACGTCGGAGTACTTAGACGCCGCCCTCGCGCGCTGACGTCAGTTCTTCTTTTTTCCGCGCCAGTAAGCGCCGATCCGGGAAGAGCATACCCTTTAGTCATTTTTTGACTCAACTTTTTGAACTCTTTTGGTTCGATTCTCGTCGACTCGACTCTGGTGCCGGTAGGGATGCCTGGCTTTACAGCTTGTGACTCCTGTCACCAACTGATGTCGGTTACGGACGACCACCACCGGTGCCTTTACTGCCTGGGGGCCGACCACGATGCCGAGTCGTGCCCCGACTGCCGGGCCTTGACTTCGAAGGCTAGGCGGGAGCGGTCCCGCAAGCTACTCGAGCTCCGGCAGTCGGCTCCGCGCCGTTCACGGTCCCGGTCGAGGAGGAGGTCGAGGGACCGTTCGCGGAGCTGCAGCCATCACCACCACTCGTCGGGTTCCAAGTCTTCGGGTAAGTCGAAGCATAGTAAGCAGTCCAAGAGGCGACATCGCTCTTCGGGCTCCCCTCGCCGGTCGCGCGACTCGGCCGAGGGTTCGGGTGGTACCACCCACGTGGCTCCGTCGGAGCCGCAGGAGTCGTGTCCGTCCCCATACCCGCCGGTCCCTGGGACTGGCGCAACTCCGGCGGAGATCAGTGCCTTCCTTGTGGCCATGAGGAGCCTGGCTCCACCGTCGACGCCTGCCAGCGCACCTTCGAGCCCCGCAGGCTCGACCTGGAGGCCTAGCGAGCCGGCGGCTCCGGCCCCATCGTCGACTCCGGTCCCGACGCCGCAGGCCTCCGCGGGATCCAGGCCTGATTCCCAGTCGGTCGACCTCACGACCCCTCCGCCGGCACCGCCTTCGGACGACGCCGTTCCCCAGTTTAGTCCCGGTCCGGGCCGGCGTCGGAGCGGCGCCGTCCGGAGCCGTAACCTGACGCCGGTGGCAATTTCATCTTCCGTCCGGCTCCGATCATTCCTCCTGTCTACCAGGAATCGGATGACTGTGACGGGTCTGAGGACCCTCTGGCCCGGCAGAGTCAGTAATCTCAGACTGGGCAGACGAGCTGGGGGATGCCAGTGGTCTGGATACCTCCCCTGACACTGGCTTCATCTCTCCTCCGACTGTGGCTTCAGAGTAAGGTGCGGCATTTTCTGTGGTGCTGTGCAAGGCGGCGGAAGCCCTTGGGCTGGAGCTACCTGCTGTGGCCGTGAGGACTAACCTCCTCACTGAAGTGCTCCAACCGTCAGCAAGCTCCTCGGGCCTCTGCTGCAGTTTAATGAAGCACTGGTTGACGTTCTCAAGGGCACCTGGTCCAAGGCCTCCACAGTACCTCCTGTGGACCAGGACGTGGCCCAGCGCCACCGACCTGCACCGGCCGACCCCAGTTTTCTGTCCATGCACCACACACCCGAGATCCTGGTTATCCAGGCCTCTACTTCCCAGACCTCCTTCCCGTCCGCTCTCCCGGATCGGGAATCCAAGAGACTAGAACAGTTTGGTAAGAAGCGGTTCTCCTCCCTTAGTTTGAGATTGCGTTCTATGAACACCGCTTGTCTCTTGGACCGTTACTCCCACTCCCTGTGGGATACGGTGGAAGACGTGCTGCCCCAGTGCCCGGAGGAGGCCCGGACACGGCTCGCCCAGGCTCTTGCCGAGGGGCGGGATGCAGCACGGCATGCAATCCGATGTGGACTGGACACTACGGACTCGCTAGGTCGGGCAATGTCGACCACGGTGGCACTTCGCCGCCACGCCTGGTTGCGGTCCATGAGTTTTTCTGGGGATGTCCAGAGCACCCTCATGGACATGCCCTTCGAGGGCAGTCGCCTTTTTGGCGACAAAGCGGATAGTGCGCTGGAGTGCTTTAAGGACTCCAGGGCTACGGCCAAGTCTTTGGGCCTCTCGGCCCGCGACTTCAAGCTTCCGCTTTTCGCCCCGTTCGTGGCCAAGGAAGGGGCGCCCCCTCACGTCCGCCTAGCCACAGGCCGCAGAACCAACCTCCACGCGGTCGCGGAAGTGGATTCCGCCGAGGTGGTACAAAGGGACAACGTGCCGGTCCGTCCACATCTCCCCCAGCAGCATCCGCCTCAAAGCCCTCCTAGTCCGAGCTTTCAGGCCCATTCCACGCCAGTGGGAGACAGAGTTCGCCATCACCTGCTCCACTGGCGTTCCATCACGTCGGACAGGTGGGTGCTGCAAATCGTCCGAAGGGGCTACTCCCTCCCCTTCGAGGTGACCCCTCCAGCCATGCCACCGCAGTACCACTGCATGCCGAGGGATCACTTGAATCTTCTGCAGGAGGAAGTTACGGCCCTCTTGGCCAAGGGGGCCATCGAGCGCGTTCCTGGTCCAGAAGTAGGTCGTGGTTGTTATTCCCACTACTTTCTGGTTCCCAAGAAAGGCAAAGGGGGCCTACGCCCTATCTTGGACCTCAGGAGCGTCAACGCCTTCCTCCGGAAGGAGAGGGTCAAGATGCTCACCTTAGCTCAGGTTCTGGCTGCCCTAGACCCTGGAGACTGGATGGTAGCTTTGGACCTGCAGGACGCTTATTTCCACATCCCCGTCCTGCCAGCGTTACCTGTGGTTCACTTTGGGCCAGGAGCATTTTCAGTTTACCGTGCTCCCCTTTGGACTCACCAGTGCCCCTCGGGTGTTCACGAAAGTGATGGCGGTGGTCGCAGCTCATCTGCGCAGATTGGGGGTTCCAGTCTTCCCCTATTTCGACGACTGGTTGTTGAAGGCGGGCTCGCCCCAGGCAGTCGTCTCCCACCTCCAGACTACGGCCGACCTCCTGCATTTGCTGGGGTTCTCCATCAACGTGCCGAAGTCGCATCTGAGTCCCTTCCAGAAGCTCCTCTTCATCGGAGTGGTTCTGGACTCGGCGCAGTTCCGGGCCTATCCTCCGTAACAGCGGGTCCGGGATATTCAGGCTCTGATTCCCATCTTCCGGCCTCTATCCCGGGTTTTGGTCAGGTTTGTGCTGCGTCTTCTGGGTCTGATGGCCTCCTGCATCCTGTTGGTGCATCACGCCAGATGGCGAATGCGGGTTCTGCAGTGGGACCTGAAGTTTCAGTGGGCCCAGCTTCGGGGCAACCTGTCCGACCAGGTCTTGATCTCAGAGGGCACTGCGAGTGGTGGCTCACGGACCACGATTGGGTCAGTGGCAGATCCCTCTCCCTACCCCAACCGGAGCACGTAGTAGTGACGGATGCGTCCCTCCTGGGATGGGGGGGCCACATGGGAGAGGCGGAGATCAGAGGGCTCTGGTCTGTAGCGGAGTCTCAGCTCCATATCAACCTTTTGGAGCTGAGGGCGATCCGAGGCATTCCTTCCCTCTGTCTGGGGAAGTGTAGTGCAGGTGTTCACGGACAAAACTACCGACATGTGGTATTGCAACAAACAGGGCGGAGTGGGGTCGTGGACCCTTTGTCAGGAGGCTCTGCGCCTCTGGACATGGCTGGAACATCAGGGCATCACCCTGGTGGTTCAACATCTGGCGGGCTCTCTGAACACCAGAGCAGACTAGCTCAGCCGCCGGTGCATGATGGATCACAAATGGCGTCTGAACTCGGACGTGGCGCAAGGCCTCTTTTGGCAGTGGGGAGAGCCTTGGTTAGATCTATTCACCACCAAAGAGAACGCGCAATGTCAGCAGTTCTGCGCATTGGAGTTTCCAAGGCGGCACTCGCTCGGTGACGCCTTTCGTCGCAAGTGGAGTTGCGGTCTATTATAAGCCTTTCCGCCTATACCACTTCTGCCCAGAGTGCTGAAGAAGATCAGGCGCGACCGGGCCCAAGTCATCTTGGTGGCTCCGGATTGGGCAAGAAGGTACGGGTATCCCGAGCTACTCAGTCTGTCGATCGATCCCCCGATACAACTGCCTCTTCAGGAGGACCTTCTGTCGCAGCTGCAGGGGACGGTCCTCCACCCGAACCTGTCCAGTCTCCACCTCCATGCGTGGAGATTGAGCGGCGACAGTTGATGCCATTTGACTTGCCTCCTGAAGTCTGTGATGTTATTCTGGCAGCCAGGCGTCCCTCCACAAAATCGGTATACGCCTGCAGGTGGAACAAATTTGTGGCATGGTGCGCAGCAAAGGCTGTGGATCCTCTTTCCGCCCCTCTTTTTGAGATTCTCCTCTTTCTTCTTTCCATGGCCCAGCAGGGCTCTGCTCTGGGCACTCTTAAAGGTTATCTTTCAGCTATCTCTGCTTTCTTACGGCTTCCTGATCAGCCTTCTCTTTTTAAATCCCCTGTTGTTTCTCGCTTCTTTAAGGGCATTACTCACATGTTTCCTCCTGTCCCTTTCGTAAATGCCTCAGTGGGATTTGAATCTGGTATTGACGTATCTGATGTGCGCCCCCTTCGAGCCACTTCATAATTGTCCCCTTCGTCTGTTGACGCTTAAGACTGCTTTCCTGGTGGCCATCACCTCTGCTAGAAGGGTGAGTGAGCTCCAGGCTCTCTCTTCTATGCCTCCTTTCCTTTCTGTCCATCCGGACAAAGTTGTTCTCAGAACTCGTCCTTCCTTTCTTCCTAAGGTGGTGACTGCCTTTCACATCGGGCAGTCTGTTACACTGCCCACCTTCTTTCCGCCTCCGCATTCCTCGAAAGAGGAAGAGAGGCTCCACCGTCTGGACCCAAAACGGGCGCTGTCCTTCTATCTGGACCGCACCAAGCAGTTCCGGGTGGACGACCAACTCTTTGTCGGCT
Organism: Triturus cristatus; assembly: GCF_964204655.1. Classification (NCBI taxonomy): domain Eukaryota; kingdom Metazoa; phylum Chordata; class Amphibia; order Caudata; family Salamandridae; genus Triturus; species Triturus cristatus. The sequence continues at coordinate 980,412,947 of NC_140579.1, read as the reverse complement.
ACATGGGCGCTAAGAAGGGGCGGGCGGTGCACAAACGAACCATCTCTAGGTGGGTCGTTTTGTGTATTAAGGCTTGTTACTCCTAAAAAGGAACCTCCTGTAGGGCTGAGGGCCCATTCCACTGCCCTGCGCCGGGGAGTCCCCTTGCAAGACATTTGCCAGGCAGCAACGTGGGCCTCGCTGCACACGTTTGCCAAACACTATTGCCTGGACAGCCAAGTCTGGAGAGACGGCTTCTTTGGCCGTTCTGTTCTCCAGGACTTTCTGGTGTGATCTTGGTTTGACCCACCACATGGGTTGGTATTGCTAGGGTATCTATTCTAAGGTGAGGAATCTAACTAACGTGTTTCTTTCAGATGAACAAGTTACTTATCTTTGGTAACGATATATCTGTAAGAAACATTAGTAAGTTAGATTCCTCACCGACCCACCCATCCTCACCGTTCTGCGAACCGATATCTAGGGTTGAGGTCATCCCTTTCAGGACCCTAGCATTTTTTGGCACCAGTGTCGCTCTTGCATGGTTCTGCGTTCCTGGTGCGGAAAGCTATGTACAAGAACGGACGTCAGCGCGAGGGCAGCGTCTTAAGTACTCAGACGTCATCCCGGCGATCATGACGCCGACGACGGACGTGGAGCCGCAGACGACGTCTAACGACGCGCAAGGGTATTGCTGACAAATCGTTCCGTATCCAGCCTGACGCCTGGGGATATTCTAAGGTGAGGAATCTAACTAACTAATGCTTCTTACAGATATATCGTTACCAAAGGTAAGTAACTTGTTCTTTGTGCACATTAAGGGGGAATAGAGATGACCGAAGAGAAGTACAAATATAAAAAAGAGTTCCCAAATGCTACCATCACCTGCCTTTTTCACATGTGAAAGTAGCGTAGCATGGCTATTGTTTTATCACTTGTTCACCTGCTCAGCCTACTTTTTTAGGTCTCGCGCCTAGTGGTGCACTGCGCAGCAGTGCTCGCGCAGCGCGAGACATTTAGTAGGTGAAAAACTGTGTATTCAGGCTGACCTAGGAATCGCACACTCTCTCGTGTATGTGCGATTCCTTTTGTGGTACGCGATTGGCCTTCGCGTGCGCCTTTTTATAAAAGACTGCACGCAATTGGCCAAAGGCGGGCACATTGCTCCACCCATGGCCTATCGGTGTCTATTATGCGCTTGGTGCGCGTAATAGACACTAATAGACCATGGCTCGCGGGCTTGTTTTTCTAGTTTCTGCATACGGCGGCGCAGGATGCGGTTTGCCGCTCAAATAAACTTAATCTGCGAACTGCTGGTACCGTGAGGAATACAGAAGTGAGGCGAACATTTACAAAGTTAGCAGCACGCTGTTATAAGGTACAGAAGAAACGGTGGAGTTTTGCACTATGATTCCCAGACTTCCTTGTTTTTATATAGCGCTTTCCAACCGCTGATATGCAGTTTCATAGAGCACAGCCAACTCCATGATACTCAGTTTACCGACCATGTAAGGATGGATCACTGAGTTTGCCCAGCTCAGATTTCAATGGTTACCGTAAATTCCAACGGATCTCCGCAGCTGGAGCATAACCAAGTGAGCTATCTAGCGGTTTAAGAACAGCAGCTCATGCAACGATAGAAGAAACCTGACATCGCTGATGGCCGCAGCTATAAGGAGTTGTTACCCTGCCGCACTGCTGTTTAACATCCCTCAGGATCAACACTGCCCCCCCACAGAGTGCGTGAGAACATGTGCGCCCTATATGTTCTCTTTCCCGAACCCCATGAGTGCCAGAGCAGGTTTGTTTTAGTCATGTGCTGTTGTAGGGATTCTGCGTATGCACAGAACTATGCGCAGGAAACCAGAACCTTAGAGAATTGTGGTGTACCAGAAACTCCCCTCAGAACTAAGAACCCCTTATCCGACTAGCTTAGTGTCACATTCGTTATCCGAGATTTAGCTCAGCGGTCCCAATGTATAGACAACCCAGAACATGCGACTTAGTTATTCTCAGGAATGGTGGGAACCCGAAATACCCGTTTGCACATATATATTAGTCCACAACAGAATAACTAAGACACAGTAAAGTTTAAAGAATTTATTCATAAACCTCGAGTCCTGTTATACAGTACTTTGGCTAACATAAGCAGACAAATGGTTAAGATCATTACCATTAGCATTGTTACAATACCATAGAAAATGAAAGGAGCGATCATATTACTAATGACAGTGGAAAACAACCACCCTCCTTTCTCTAGCAACTAATAATATATTATTAGAATATTAGAAGGTCTCATAGGCTTGCATAGGGGACCCCATACCGTATAGATCAGCTCAGGTGTATCACATCACAGGATCAGCTCAGTGTTCTCTGCAACAGCTCTTCTATCGAATGCCTTAACAATATGCTGCGCTGTGATATTAAAGCCCACGACATTCTGGTATTTGCGGCTGCGTGCATGTTGTGACTAAACAGTGGTACCATCACCCTGAACATAATCAGCCGGCACCGTCTAGTGTCCTAGAACAGTTCTTTACTCGATGTACAGACCAAGGGCACTAGCAACTGTTAAGGATGTATAAATAACAATCACTTGAGACGAGTCTGCATTTCTCAAATGAATAACATGTAACAACAGTGTCGGGTGCAAAGGCAGCAAAAGCAACAAGATGTGTTTCCAACAGCTAACGTGATTGAGCTAACTTAGCACTGTAAATAGGGAGTAGCCTAAAACCACGTGACATCCCCCTTTGATCGAACCACTGTACAACCAGGGGTGAATAGTCCAACAGAACGCAGAGTTCAAGATCAACGATGCAGACTAAAGAACTTGAAATATGAGTTCAGAAAGTCAGAGGAAGAAAACATTTCGAAGAAGAGAGAGAGAGAGACAGAAAAAAAAATGTAAAAACACAATCCATCGTCCATAGAGGCCAACGATCGTTTGTGAGAAGATAGAAAAAAATTCACTCCATTGAACTCGCCATCCGGCAGTCAATTTAGGAAAGTATAAGCAGCATATGTAGCTGCAGCTTCCAGTAGAAAATCATTGGAGTCATCCGCAAAATTGGCTGTCATCCAATTCAACAACGAAAAAGAACACACGTGTTCCACCGGGAAATGAGCATCAAGCACTCCACGTGGACAAGAAGCAAGCATCTCAATGTAACTTCGTGCCAGGAAGTCAACTGCTGCTTTCTCGATATCCCATAATCCAAGGACTCCATGCGCCGCACCCAAGGCCATAAACCCGACTCCAGAACAGTCAAACTCATGAACCACTAAGGGATACATCAGTCGATCAAAATCCAGGTCAGGTGACACCAAGTTTGACAGACACATATCCAGAGCCCATTGGAACGGACATTCGAGACAGTGAAAAACAGGCTGTACACAAGTGAAATACGGGAACCGGAAGGATAATCCATAAGCGATACTCAAGGTAGCCAGTGGTAAAGTCCCATAAGATTCCCACATCTGGCTACGCAGATGGAACAGGCTGAATCCGTGGTCGAGTAGCGCAAGTCGTGCAGCCATAGCATAGTGCGCAGACCAACAGGAGTATGCCAGCAATTAATGCGAGTATCAGAGGAAACCCTCCGAAAACACCAGAAAAAATAGAATGAAAAATAGCTGGTATTATACCAAAGATAGACTGGAAAGACGTCACAAGGCCAGAGCCTCCAATTTTAAAAAAATGGACCAGACCAGTCGTAGAAGAAGCATTGAAGATAGTGTGTTAGTGTGCCAAAATGGAGGGGGAGGTCAGTATTCAAAAGTGCTTGAACTTCCGTGCGAGCGTTCGCCACCTGAAGGAGAAATGTTTCACGTGACGAAGTCAACGCAACCTCCTTTTGAGACAAAAGTGCCCTTATTCTGCTCATCCTATTGAACTCTGCTTTCAAGGTCGGAATCGTCGGCCAGATGGATATATCCAGTCGGCCTTGCGGGGGTGGGAAAAGCACGTTATTACAGCAAATTACTCTCCGTGAAACCGAAACAATATAGGGAATTCCAGCTAACATCCCACAGCAAGCCTCACTATTTAAAAGCAAATAACTACCATTAGCAAGCAGCGTAAATGACGGTGTTATAACTGGCACAGGAATGCCCTTCAATACGCAAGCTAAATTAGGGGCATTCATATTACACGATCCATGTAATTGGATATGTCTACATACTACAGAATGATCAGGAGCAGACGTACACTCCTCACCTTTCAAATAAACTTCTTTGCCGTCTCTCTCACATCGATATGTAAATGGGAGAGACCATACCTCATGCAAGAATGCAGAACCAAGTTTTTCGTATCTGCCTAAGGCATAATGTTTCATGCACGAACTAAACCTATACATAGAAATTGGCAGAGTGACCATCCCATGGACAAGCCACACAGCATAATCCGACTCAGCAACAGAAAAAGGCAAAGGTTCTAACTTTTCTATATGCAGTAGTGAATACGTAGCATCTTTCATGGACATGAATTGCTGCTTTGATGTCAGATTGAATAGGCGGAATAAAGAAGAAATATTCATGTAATCCCACGGCACTTTCCCCGCCTTCAACGTCTGCAAAGTCCAAGCAAATTGCATTATCGAACGCAATTGATTTTGACCATGATACAATACAGACACATCGTCCTGGACAATATCTACAACAGATGAAACAATGTTATCCAATGTATATATTCTTGAAGATAAGGTATTAATACTATTATCTATTACTGCCAATACTTTTTCCATATTGGCTTGGTCAATAGCACAGAGTCTGGAAGCAGCCTCAATCTGCGACAACTTCCAGACCTCGTTGTAAACAGCATACACCCATCTTTTGGATCTACCCAATGCGGGACCCTTAACAAAATCATTCAAATCAATTTTGTCATGCAAACGTGACAAGTGAATCTTAACTGAATCTAATGTGGAATGTTGCAACCATGTCTGGCACAATTTACCTACCGAGTAGGTAGTGACAGTGTGTGAGGACAGAAAACGTGGGTCTACTCTATCCTGTATGTACCCGGGAATCAACCCCAAAAATCTACGTTGACAGGTATCCGAACTTTTCTGCCATACCAACCAACCTTTAGGGTCTAATGCACTAATATTGAAGGTGGAATTGGAAGTAAAAGACTGCAACATAGTAAGGGACAGATCTGTGTGATTCTCCCAACCAGGATAAGCTCTCAGATCCGGGATCGAGGGGGAATTTAATTTTTTAGAAATAGCCAATCCAAAACAGGTTGTCTGAAAAATTGTAGATTTTAAAAATAACATGTGGTTTGGGATGAGGCAGGCACGATGTAAAGCTTCTGTACCTTGTACTTGCCAAGATTTAGTTCCCCAAACCGATTTGAGATCAATAGTAGGTTTCCAAACGTCATACCCTCCAACTGCCAAATCGTCCATGAAGGACTTAGAAAACAACAATTTAGTGTGGGTCAAACGCACCTTTGAAATAGGTTCGTCTCTAAGTTTAAAATAAAAAGATGCATTATTGGATACACTGAAATCCGAAAAATATGAAAAATTTTCGATCAATGTTTTTGAACTACCAATCTTCGGCGCTGGGCAATGTTCCCACTGTGTAAAGTTGACTAAACTACGAAATGTGTTTGCCCTATGAAGAAAATGTGTGCCATAATGTTGATAACAAAACTGTTCTGCATAGTTTACATTATTCAAATACAAATCCTCAGCATCAAATGCGGCATAGTATTTCAAACCAGAAAACAGTGTCTCTATAGTTTTAACATCCCAATCATCAGATCGAATGTCTTGCTTCACCACATCACCCATAGAAACACGATATACAGACGGCACATTAATCACTTCCGTGGGCCCATGAATTTGAAATTTAACAGCATCCCATGCTATTCCATCACGGACAGGCCAGGCGGTGATATTTACAAAAGCCAGGTCCCTCTTCATGATGTGCGACGATGAATGTGGGGCCAAAGTTCCATTAATTAAACTAATTGTAGAACGTTCATCCAGGTAGTGTCCATTTATCAGCCTAAAAAACACTACCACAAAACCAATGGACATGAACAAAAAAATGCAAATGAGCACCAGCCAAATGTAAATCCAGGGGGGAACCAAAAATTGTCTCTTGAACCAGGCAAAAAATTTTGAAAATTTGGAAGGGGCAGTGGAAGTCAATGATTCAGTTCCAAAGGAAGAATTAGACTGGACAATGTCAGTTGAATGCAAAAGGGACAAAGGGACGTCAGCAGGATAAGAATACTCAGCATCATCAGGCAAAGCACCATCCGCAGGTGAAACAGCAGAATCAGAAAGCACTTGCATTTCAATGGCAACCTCAGGCACGATGTCAGATGGTGGAACCACTACAGAACTGCGCATCATCGAAGGGCAAGAAACTGAAGGTGTCAGACTATGGAGTATCGGCCACCCTGTGTAGCTTGACATTGTCAACTGAAATGTACCTGTTGTCTCTGTGACCAGGAAGTGGAGGCAAAACAATTGTGCGGGTACCCTCAACTCCAAGCACCGGCACTGGTGCACGATAAGAGGGGCCAAACTCCTTCTTCTTCTCCACCTTCTCACGGACCAGATCACCAACTCTGGGTAGCCAGCCGACTACCGGAATCTGAAGTCCAGCTTCGGTCGCAGAGGATACGTGTTCTTTTGCTAGAGTATCTCTTGTTTCTTGAAGATTCTGTAAGACAGTACAGTGGTCATCTAAGTCAAAAGGCGCGGCTGCCGCCGCCATGTCGAGACCCTCAAGGTCAGGAACAAACATTCGAACTCCGAAGAGCATCATGTACGGGGTCCTCCCACCCAGAGACCTTCTAGGGAGATTATTAAGTGCACGTTGGACGTCATACAAATGGGCTAGCCAGTTTTTGCCAGTACCTAACACCCTGGCTGTCAATGATTGCTTTAGGTCACGGTTCATTCGTTCCACAACACTATTGCCCTCAGGCCGGTATGGAGACGAAAATTTGACTTGGACCCCCAAACTTCTCATAGCTTCCTTGTAAGCCTTAGAGGCAAACGCAGGGCCCTGATCAGAGTGAAGGGTGCCACATGCAAAACTCCCTATAAAGACACGCAATGCTTTGATGACAGTCCGGGCATCAGCACTCCTGTGTGGCCACACCCAAAGAAAACGTGTGCACGAATCTACTGCAACCAAGATATACTTGTACGCAGTGTCCGAGGAAAAAGGACCGCAGTGATCTAAATAAACACACGCTAGTGGTTGATTAGATATATGCAGCTGCGTTTGTGGTGGACGCGCCACCGTAGATGGCTTTATCTGTTGGCAAATCCCACAATTGAGGACATAAGTCCGTGTATGTTTGTACAAACCGTACCACCAATAACGCTGTTGCAACAGTGACACAGTTGCGGACACTCCGGCGTGCGCAGACGCAACACCCTCGTGCGCAGCTTGTACCAATGCAGGCCTGCAGTCCGAATTGGGAATAACCCTATCCCCAACATCATTAATCCTCACTAACGGGACGTTATCAGGACTTAAGTGATATGGTATCGAGAAGGGAAACCTCTAGGGAAGTTAGTCCCAGTCTCTGATGCAGCAATAGCTGCCAAGATGTCATCATCGATCTTACTTTTGGATCTTGTAACTGCTGCTACTAAGTATGTTGCCACTGCTGTTTTAGCTGCCTCGTCAGCCAAACTGTTACCGACAGCATGGACGCCAACTCGTTGGTGACCAAGAGTGTGAATAACATTCGGGTTTGTTTACCACCCGAAGTAAAAGCGAAGTAAAAGCGGTCCACTCATAACTATGAGGGGATATGTTATGGCAATAAAAACCATTGGACAAGTCGAGTGTGGTTTTGAACCTTTTTCTCACAAGACTATCTACGAGGGCTGAACTATGGGTATTTTGCACCGCACAATTCCGGCAGTGCGAGTTTAAGTGCCGGTAATCCAAAACTAGGCGGTACGATCCGTCAGGCTTCGTTACAGTGAATAAAGGATTATTCATGGATGACACACACGTTTCAATTACTCCCTGATATTCCAATTGGTCAAGGATAGCCGCGACGTGAGACCTAGCCTCACGACGCATAGGGTATTGGGGCTGAGGCTGGGGGTCGGACCGCAATGGAAATTTGTGGAGGGTAGAACTTTTATCCCACCCCACCTGATTACGATACAACGCAGGTGCAAGCACCCGCGCCCACTCCTCGGCCAACTTCTTAGACTCCTCCTTGGGCACTACGTGTCCAAAAGAAGGAAGAATAACTTCTTCCCCCCTTGGAGCGTTTAGAACGAAAGCCGGGGGGCAATCTTTCTCCGCCAATAGTATATCATAGGTGGTCGTTAGATTATCCCAAAATACCGCGTTAATTTTTCGTTGTATGTCACCCTCAATATTGAGGACTATGTCAAATAATCTCTCAGGGGGGCTACGCGAGTATCAGCAGTTTCTACTGTTACATAGATTTTAGTTGCTGTCGCCTCCAGAAATGGACGCAGTGCTCCCCGCACTACTGTAACCTCCGCCGCGCTGTCTAGCAGCGTCAGCGCCCATTTCATGTTCAGAAGCTGTGTCCGTACCATCTGAGGCATACTTCGCTGAGATTGCAGCAACCTTCTTTTTCTGAAACGGAGGACGTGGACGTGCAGAATCCTCCTGCTTGCCTTTTCTGTCCTCCTGTCGGGGCTGGTCTCGACCTTGAGCACCCCGGCCTCTCCCACGGTCTCCTCCACCAAAGTGTGAAGCCGCCGTTTCCTGTGAAGAACGAGGAGAGCGCTGGTCAGGAACCTGAAACCTATCAGGTGACTTAATACGAGAACGATCACGCAAATCATAAGCGCGTTCAACATAAGCCTGAACTGGGGACGCAGGACGAGTCTCCGGTTTCTGTTTATCTTGTTTTTTAGCTCGCCAATTTTGTTTTGGAAAGTTGGGTTTATCGTCTTTTGTAGACGAACTCACTTTAGTGTGCTGTACTACATCAGGAATTTTGATGACGGGTTTCACGCCTAGGGCACTACGTCCAACCATCCTATAGGCTTTCGCAATAACTTTTGCAAACTCCCTCGGCTTATCGTCATCCGCAATAAGTGCCATCATGTTTCCCACTTGAAACTGCATGGCATCTCCTTTGAGATTTCCCATTATCATGGAACATACTATATCGAAGCTGTCGATAAGCCGCATTCCCAATTCAATAGCTGCTTCCGCCCCATGGTCCTCCTGGACTTTCTTGATAACGGAAGGTAGTACCGACATAGACGTAGTGCCGAAGCACTTCGAATAGGTCGCGGCAAAGACCTTGCCCCAATTGTCACAATCGACAATGTCTGGGACTAGTTCTTTCGGCAAAGTAATAGTGAGTATCCTGTGTTTATCCACAGGACTAGTGTTAGGAAACACGGCTTCTAGTTGATCGAATTTTTCTGCAAGCCAATAAGGATACTCATCCTTATTCTGGGGGCGCTTGCCAACAACCGTGTTTACCATTACAGGACTGATCACAACCGCATGATGGTGATCAGCCCCGTGTCCCGCAACTGCAGGTGCCCCCACCTGTACAGTGCGCGACACATACTGCACTAACGCCCTATGGACCGTAATCAGGGTCGTGTGTAGTATACGTAAGCTATCCACTCCTACCGTCAGGTAGCGTGGATGAGGTGTATGTCCGGCCAGCACCGGCCAAGTAGCTCCTTCAATAGACAAAGGACCCAGTCTCGCCGGGGTGACCGTGTGGGGGAGGGTGCCATTAAACCAAATAGTGTGCTGCCAGGTTGAAATAGGAATTTCTAAAGCCATATATGGGGTATAATGTAGAGGCACCGGCGTGGCAGTGTATTTGTGGAACGTTTTATCGACATCTTCCACAGCCTCAAAGGTAACCCAAGAGTAAAACAACTCATAAGGGTAAGTGGCACTTGCACTCACGACAAACACCACTGCCATCCCGTCATCAGGCACCCCGTACGTCCACAAATGAGCACGTAGAGACAGCCTACTATGAGCGGGAATTTCTACCGCCATTAGGACGAAAAAGAAGATACAACGAGGATCTTTAGTAGCACTTGGGCTTAGATTAGTGTAACCTTTTTTATTATCAAGCTTGAAAGAACCTATAGCCTAAAACCTAGGTAGGTTAAACCGTCACTCCCGTTATCCGGAAACCAGAGTGAGGGCGTTATGGACTAATAAAAAGCACTACTAAGGCATCTCAGATATTAAGACCAAACGTTAGGTGCGCCATGTTGTAGGGATTCTGCGTATGCACAGAACTATGCGCAGGAAACCAGAACCTTAGAGAATTGTGGTGTACCAGAAACTCCCCTCAGAACTAAGAACCCCTTATCCGACTAGCTTAGTGTCACATTCGTTATCCGAGATTTAGCTCGGCGGTCCCAATGTATAGACAATCCAGAACATGCGACTTAGTTATTCTCAGGAATGGTGGGAACCCGAAATACCCGTTTGCACATATATATTAGTCCACAACAGAATAACTAAGACACAGTAAAGTTTAAAGAATTTATTCATAAACCTCGAGTCCTGTTATACAGTACTTTGGCTAACATAAGCAGACAAATGGTTAAGATCATTAGCATTGTTACAATACCATAGAAAATGAAAGGAGCGATCATATTACTAATGACAGTGGAAAACAACCACCCTCCTTTCTCTAGCAACTAATAATATATTATTAGACTATTAGAAGGTCTCATAGGCTTGCATAGGGGACCCCATACCGTATAGATCAGCTCAGGTGTATCACATCACAGGATCAGCTCAGTGTTCTCTGCAACAGCTCTTCTATCGAATGCCTTAACAATATGCTGCGCTGTGATATTAAAGCCCACGACATTCTGGTATTTGCGGCTGCGTGCATGTTGTGACTAAACAGTGGTACGATCACCCTGAACATAATCAGCCGGCACCGTCTAGTGTCCTAGAACAGTTCTTTACTCGATGTACAGACCAAGGGCACTAGCAACTGTTAAGGATGTATAAATAACATTCACTTGAGACGAGTCTGCATTTCTCAAATGAATAACATGTAACAACAGTGTCGGGTGCAAAGGCAGCAAAAGCAACAAGATGTGTTTCCAACAGCTAACGTGATTGAGCTAACTTAGCACTGTAAATAGGGAGTGGCCTAAAACCACGTGACAGTGCCATAAACGTTGCTGTACCCTCAAACTCCGTAAAGTCCGAGAGCATTTGAGTCCTAAGTGTTTGAGTGACCACTGAAAGTGCTAGAAAGCGTTTTCATGGCACGCTCTCCGGTGGTTTCCTAGCGCTCCCGCGCGGCGTACCTGGGACAAGATGAGGCGCCCAGTGACTGTATTCTAGAGGTGTACCGGTACCCCGGTTTCGCTTCTGTAGACGTACAGCGTAAAAAGCGTAGCACGGTATATATGCGCTTCTATATCTAATTATTCCTTGTTGCTGTTTTAGAAGTTGCAACTCCTGAATAGATCTCCCGGTTGATTTTATGCACATTTCGATAAGAGCCCCCACCCCGTCTCTCCGTCTCTGCACGCTCTGGATCCTACGTGGTCTCCAGCTCTACCCTGGCTTACCCCTGACTCTGAGTCCTGTCAGGATCCCTAATGTGAGTCCCAAAGCGAAGTGCAAGGAACTTAGTTCAATAGGCGTTTTGTTTTCGAATGGGCTTCAATGGTCGAGTTTGTGGCATGCCCGCAATTCCAAGATGGCCGCTCAGGCGCTGGGGTCTGCGGTCGAGTTGTTTACAAATCCAGAGAGACGATGTGACGCGCGCACGCCTGAAGTAATGCGCACTTCACCAAGACATTTCCTCAGAGAAGACGTGTTCGAGTGTGTTCCCAGTTCTGAAGTGAATTTTTGAGTAAGAAGCTTTCCAGAGTAACGCTCGTCTCTACAGGGAAAAAACGAGTGAAGACTTCAGCCGCACCTGAAAAGAAAACCGAAGAAAGCTAAGTGAATTACTGATAGATTATTCGTTCACATTAAAATGTAAGCAGTGTTTGGTGACGCAATAAGTATAACACTTACCAAGGTCAGCAGAGATCAGCATACAGAGTCCCTTAACAGAAAATGAAGAACATTATAGGATTTACTGAGAAACGGTTCCTAAGGAAAAATTAATAGACAATACCAACAGTTAACTAGGAAAGTAAGGAGAAAGACTTACCAGAGTTATAGCAGCTCCGCAGTAACCTAAGGAGAGGAAGCAAACAGGAAAAGTTAAAAGCACCAAGGGCTTAATTTAGAAGACGACAGTTATTAGAATAGCAAGAGGCAAGAAGAGAAATCACGAGAAGAAAGAGAAGGCCACACACAGAAACATTAATGGTAGGTTTAAAAGAGAAAGAGTTAGAAGATGTTTAAAAACAAAGAATAAATAGGTATAATAAAAAGATATATGTTTTACAGATAATTAGTGACATCAATAACAAGAAAGAAGAAAAGGCAGAGTTGAAAAGGAAGAGAGGCACAGAGTTCAGGATTCTGGGTAGGTAGAAAAATCATAAGAGAAGAGAAGAAAAGAGACAGAACAGAGTAGAGAAAGAATAATAATCTGTTGTGTGCTTAGTTACCCTTAGGAGTCTTCAGAAGGCAGAGTGATAGCTGAAGAAGAATTCCAGATAGGAAAACCAGAAGGTCCAGAACCAGTCTCTTCTGTCGTTTATTATTTTATCCAATTTCCCCCTTCCCCCTTGCTGATCGGTTAGAGCCAAAGACATTTCTTGGGGCTGAGTGATTAGTAGTGAGAGTCGGGAAGCTAGCGACTTCTGTTCCTGTGCAAGACAACGGTAACCAGCGAGAAGCTGAAGGTGAGCTCTGACAAGTCCACAGTAACGCATCCATGTCTTTTGAAGTCGTCCTCTCGTATCTATCTCCGCTGAAGTTGTTCCCAGAGTGTCTTTCTGTCTACGTTACCCTGTGCAGTCTCATCTCAGAGGCTCTTACTTCTAAGCCTTCCCTTCCGCCTCTCATAATGACCGTATGCACCTGAGAGACTCCGTTCAGACTCTTACATTCACTCCTTACTCCTGTGCCTCCATTCTGCCTCTTATATTCACTTCTTACTCCTGAGCCTCTCTTCTGCCTCTTATATTCACTCGTTACTCCTGATCCTCCCCTTCGTCTCTTATATTCACTCCTTACTCGCGTGCTCCTTCTGTCTCTTATATTGACTCCTTACTCCTGAGTCTCCCCTTTTTTCGCTTATATTGATGCTTTATTCCTGAGCCTCTCCAGTCAGTTTATACCTGAGCCTCCACTTCAGCATCCTATCCAGACCTTGAATTCTTGCATTCCTGTTTGAGTTGACAGCATGCATCTTCTGGTCCACGTTTATACCATGTGGACATGTGAGTGTCTCAATTCAGTCCACCTCCTCCATCTTTTCCTCCAGAGCATACGTCTACATGCAGAAGCCTTTCCTCGTATTACTTGTGATTTGAAACACGGTTACATACCATAGTTGCAGGGGAGACAAGGAGGAGAACAAAAGAATTTGCGACAAGCCACAACAGGCGCTGGACTTGACTGGCCACACTCTGTGCATGTCGACACAGTCCTAGTGAGTTCTCGTAGATTTCCAAATTTGGGCAGGATCTAAAACCAGAACCGCAGAAATGTTCTGTTAGACTCCCACAGATGCCAAGATTTCGGACATGGTTTTGTAAACCATCTCAACCCACCAAAAAGGAGCCAAGTATGATAGGAAAGTGGGCATGTCAATAAAAGTAAGAAATCTCCAGGGCCGACTTTAGGAGGGTGCGACCAGTGCTGTTACACCTAGTGCCATGGTCAAAGGGGTGCCCCCTGCATGACCGGCTAGATCAAGATAAGAGCAGCCTGCAGGAATCTTACAACCGAATGATAACTCTGGTGGTTAATGAACTTGAGGGTGAGATCTGTGATTTGCCTAGTCAGTTGTGACTCAGAGCAGCATAGGTTAATGTTCCTGCTGCAAAGCACAAGGTGTGACAGGTTAATATTTTTTGTAGATAGCTTAGTGGGTTATTGCTTTTGACTCAGAGAACCTTTTGTCGCTTGGAGTTTATAAGTGTAAGTCTTCTAATATAGCGCTTTGAGCTATGAACTGGCATCAAAGTGCTGCGTGAAAATTGAAAGGCATTGGTTCAGAACCTTATGGCTTTTCCCCATCAATCTTTTTTTATTCTAAGATTGCTAAAATGGGTTCCTTGGAGTAACAATACCATTTTTAGGTCTCGCCTGGCTATCGCGTAAGCGATCGCTCAGCGAGACTTATGTAGGGGCTTCAGAAAATGCTCCCAAAGGCATCCCAGGCGGCGGTTACGCGCACAACCACGTGCATTCCATTTGCCACCAGCTACTTCCTGCGCGTGCGCCGCCTCACGCATTCAGAGAGATTTAGTAAGGGGCACAAGACCTTAGAAATGCGGTTTATGGCCAGTGCATGTGAGGCATTCAAGCGCGAAGCTGGCATCTGGCCTCGGACTTGAAAGCAGCAGACTGCTTTCGCCAGCGCGCGCTCGGCCTCACTTCCTGCATCCCCTCTTACAACAATTAACTTTCGTTATAACTCGCACCCCATATGCTCGTTCGTCCCACCCTTCCTTTGATGTCCGCTTTTCTTGTTTACAAACCACGCCACACACTGCTGCACACCACACTGCTGCACGCCGCACACTGCTGCACGCCGCACACTACCGCACGCCACACACTGCTGCATTACACACTGCTGCACGCCGCACACTGCTGCACGAAACACTGCTGCACGAAACACTGCTGCACGCCGCACACTGCTGCACGCCGCACACTGCTGCTCGCCGCACACTGCTGCTCGCCGCACACTGCTGCACGCCGCACACTGCTGCACGCCGCACACTGCTGCACGCCGCACAATGCTACACGACACACTGCTGCATGCCACACACTGCTGCACGCCGCACACTGCTGCACGCCACACACTGCTGCACACTGCTGCATTACTCACTGCTGCATGCTGCACGACACTGCTGCAGGCAGCACACTGCTGCACGCCACACAGTGCTGCATGCCTCACACTGCTACACGAAACACTGCTGCACGCCGCACACTGCTGCACGCCGCACACTGCTGCACGCCTCACACTGCTGCACGCCGCACACTGCTTTTATGCGAGTTTATGCTACTGACATTGTAAATGACAATGCCTTTTATTTGTTTTAAAACCAAAACATAAATAAAAGGCATTGTAATTTTACAATGCCAATAGCTCAAACTCTTATAAATGCGAGACCTATTGCATTGCAAATGCTTGTTTAGTAAGACACCACCATCATTGTGGTGCATTTATGGGAAAGGTTGTGTTACTTTAATGGGACATAGTTACAAACACTTTGCACGTGGTTTGCATCAAAAATGTTATCTTAACCAGTGCAAAGTGTTTTTGGGTTTACTTTCTAGCACAAATCCTCAAATGCATTGGACAATAGCCCATAAGCAACTCAAAGTAGCACTCTGTACTACTTTACATCAAGGAGTCGTACCGTGGGTGGTACATGGAAGTTCCGATGCACTCACCCCAGGATTTTAACGCTTATACCTATCTACTATTTTTTTTATAAATAGTTTTTATTGGAATTTGAAAAGAGAACATAAACATCGTATAACAGGATTGCTATTATAATGTAACATAAGGAGTGACATTTGAATGAATCAATACAAAATACAAAGAAAAAACGAGGTAGCATCTTGAAAATAAAATAACAGAGTTACAACGCCAATATGATCTATACGTGAACCTGCGGCATGAAACAACTATCTGAGAGCTGAGTAAATAAAAGGAGAAAATCAATGGCGAAACATCGTGCCAACAAAAGATCACAAACAGAAAGTTGAAAGGACACATCCCTATCTACTAATTTTCACAGGAAGGGATTAGCATAAAAAATGATGCCTCCTCGGGGTAGGCATAAAGTTGGAGAAAAAGATGAATTTTGTTCAAACCTTTCTAACTTTGCATGTGTGCTGCACCGTACAGCACACATAAGTGGTAAAGTTTTAAACTTTGACAAAGCATGGAATTTTGTGCTGAAATTTTACCTTCCAGTATAACACCTAACATTGACCTTACTAAAATACCCCTGCACTGTGTTACAAGGGTGTATGCATTTGCGCATGGCAGACTACGGTATGGCAGCACTACAGGAGAGAGCAACAGCACCGTATCTTAGCAGATATGGTGCTGTTGTGCTCGCTCCTTTTCACTCAATGTAGTGCCACAACTTTGGTTACTGTGCGTTGTAAACAGTTAGGGCCTCATTACGATGTCTGTCGGAAAGCATTCCAACCGACTTGGTGTCGGAAGTGTTTCCAACCGACTCAGGTTTGGGGAGTCCGACCGATTACGATGGTTTCAAACACCGTTCGGTCAGACTCCCATTTACTTCAATGGGAGCCTGTGTTCTGAACGACAACACAGGCTCCCATTGAAGAAAGAGGTGGTTGAGGAAAGCCCTGCACCCTGTGGCGGGCACCCCATGGTGCCTGCCACACTGCCTGGTTGCAAAGAGGGGTCCCATGGGTACCCCCATGGGCCCCAACTAGAGGCCTCCGGGTGAAGGGGGGCCTGCCACGGGCCCCCAAAGTCAGATTCTGACAGCCGATCCGCATTGGACAAACCGAGTCGGAAAGGCTGTCCGAATCAGACATCGTAATCTGTCGGTCGAAAACGCAGTTCATAGAGCAGCACGAGTCTGCTCTGACCGACTAGGTTCCTGCGAATGCAAGTCGGAACCGAGTAAGAAGGACCGAATGGTTACCTACCATCGTAATCGGCCGGTTGGAATGGTTTCCGAATTGGTTGGAAACACGAGTTCCCTACACGGATCCTGACAAATCAAATGCGATTCGGAACCTTTCTGACCAACATCGCAATGAGGCCCTTAGTTAATATGCCCCTTCATTTCTCCAGACCAAGCACCCTGAACACATAATGCCTATGAATATGGATGACATGTGAATCCTACACTTTGTAGTGCTCGTTGTCTTAAGTAACAATTGGTATACATTGAGTTATACGCCTGTATGACTCTGTAGCGTACTTGTGATGCATAGCACTCTGACATTCTACATTGGGATGAGTAGCGCTATAAAACTAATAAATGTGAGAGGGGGAATAAGGAGAGTTGAGACGTACCATTTGACAGTGGTAGTGAGGGAATCCATGAAGAAGGAGGTAAAAAGGAGGATCCAGCAAAGATTGTCGTACCGGGCGCCACCAACGCGACAACCTGCCCTCGCCATCTCTGAAGTAGGGTAGTGTGGTGTTCATGTAGTATCCTTGGTAAGAATAACTGGAAAAATACTGTTGAGCAATGTGCTGATCAAGCTTAGAGAAGCATTCAATAGACGAACAGAGCATGGTCAGTAAGAGAGATATGATGAGGACACAGCAAGTTCTGCGATTGACCAAAACACTGCCAGAACAAGCCCGCGGTCCAGAACTTTTTTTTGTTAGAGAAAAACTTTCCAGGCCCAGGTTTGTATATAAGAACATTGCATAGAGATAAGACATATTAAAAACAAGGACATCATACTTAATCAGCACACCATTACATTATTTCGATCCCAAAATAGAGTACGTTAGAAAAGAAGATTGCTAATCAACCTTCCCTCCCATGCATACTTACATTTTTTGTGAGCTCATGGTCTGATGCCTCCCCCGGCTCCTGTATTTTCCAAACTAAACAGCCCCCCGTGCTGTGAAAAGACCACCTAAATTTAGATTCCTGAATCCCCCGATACTGGGAGCAAGAGCCCGCTCAGATGCAAACCTCATTATCCATGTCAGAGGCAATCCACCCTTTAGACCCCCAGAGAGGCCCCAAGCACGCGATGGAGAGATGGGCAGGGTACCTGATCCATAGCTGTGTCTTTTGGTGTAGACCGCATCGCCCACAACCCAAGGAGCCACTATAGTGGAGCAACCAGCCAAGTGGAAAACCAGTAAAAGCTGCGGCAGTGTCCGTCCCCAACCCCTTGTAAATAAGATAAAAGCACCAACCATCCCCCCTTGAAGCCCTGTGAGACCACCAATCATGTGGCAAGATGTCAACGTGGCCGAGAGTGCCACAGCCAACCATGAGCCTCGCTCACCAAAGACCGGAACGGTTTATCTGCCATCCAGCGTCCCCGCAAGTTGTGCCCCAAACTGGGCTGAAAAACAGAACAGCGCATGCACAGAGTCCATTACCCTGGGGCGAAAAACGCACCCGATCTGCAAGAAAGAACCCCTTAACCATGACAGCTCAGCTACCAAGGGACCAACTAAATTCCACTGGCCATGCTTTGCAAAGTCATTCCCACCCATGTGTAGAAATCTCAAGGCAGGCAGTGGAAGCCCCTCACCTGGATCCTTTAGAGGACTGGTCTCGGTTTCTTTTAAAGTGGCTGGTCCTGGCTCACCGCCACGTGCATCCTGCGCAATACTCATCTGCCTGAAGCACACCGTGACCCCTTGTAGAACAGAGATCCTTCCACCCAGGGTCGGACTGGGATAAAAAAAAATAAGTCCAGACCCCAAAATAAAACTGCCCCCCATTAGTGAACCAGATAGATAAAAAAGTATCCCACGATTGAGAATCAGGCCAGTTTTGAATTTGTCAAGACATGATGTACATGTATTTTGTAAGGTATGTGAAACTGCATACATTTGTGTTTGCTACAGGCAACGTTTGTGGTAATAGAGAAATCAACAGTAAAAACCGACCCACCTGGCCTTAATACAGGCCCACAAAGTGCTAATAAACAGGCCCACATACCGATATGTCAGACCAGCCCATCGGGCACTGCCTGATTGCCCTATAGGCCTTTACGATCCTGCTGCCACTCCCTGGCAGTGGCGGCTGGTGGCATTTGAAAGTGGTGAGGCGTAAACGTTTGCGATGAGTGCCTTGTGGTTAGCGAGCAAGCCCAACCGGCATAATAAGGGTTCGGGAGAGGGGTTCCCCCCTCCCTAGAGAAAAAATTGGGGGGAAAACGGACAAAGGGTGCATTTTCAAACAAATTTGAGAAAGCAAGAAGGTTTTCACAATCCCTATGACTACAATCAGTCGCAACATTGATGACATCACCCCCACTCTGAAAATTGTGCCAGCACCTCCACTATCTCCTCCGCATCCCTAAAAACCTTCTGCTCGGTATGAGATAAACCAGGCCAGACAGCATCTCTTCTGCAAAGGCATCAATAACAAACACTATACTCAACTTCCTTCGAACCCCAGCAGTTTTTAATGTATTACTTATACTTCCTTACACTACATTCTATTATAATTCATCTTAGCCTGTGCCTATCATACCAAATACCTGTAGTGTCAAAGACCAGAAAAGCAGGGAAGTACAAACCCAGGATCACTTCATTATACCGGAAAACAATTATATAGTGTTTTTACTGTGCGCTGTCATATCAGCCTCGCTCCTCCTAACACTGAAAAGGCGGCCCGAGAAAAATTATTTCCAGCACTTGGAGAGCCTGGTGTTAGCTGCCTCCCTCCTCGGAGCTGCAGTAAAATAGCTGTAGCAGCTTCCCCGCGCCCGACACAACTGGGCACTAGTCTAGGGAAAGATGCAGGTTACCACAAAAGCCTTCAGTCTCTGAGGCAAGGCGGCTGAGGAAGACAGCCTGTGGCCAGGTTAGGGAGGCTGATGGTTCTGAAAGGAGCACTGGGGTGGAGCGTGCCGCTTGTAAGGCTCACAAACAGATGAATCCGAAAGAGCGATCGCTGAGAGGGCTGGGGCACCATCAGTCATACTGCAAGCACACATCTATATGGGGCTTCTCTAGTGCTTGAGATGGGACAATATGTGTGGGAAAAGATCACTGAGAACAACGAAGGAATGAAGTTTGCAGGCCAGGCTGTGACTGATTCTACCCCAGCCCTCACACCCGTTCACACCTAGAGGTGGCCACAGATGTCCGAGAAATAACTGAATCCAAACAGGCACACACGTCTCTGCCTTTACTGACATATATTTGATTCCAGCAACTCATGCTTTGATGCCCTCCCTGCCCAGGGTCACGGGTCTCATCAGCCACTTCCAATTCACCAATCCTCACCACGCTACCTCCCACTCCTATATCAGCCTTGCTCCTCTTTACACTTAAAAGGCGACCATAGGCGCACTAGCAAAATTATTTACAGTGCTTTATCAGTCTGCCGAGCCTTGTCACGCCACCGTCTATTTTTGACCATAGCTGTTGGAGAGTTCTAGAAGCGTTTACTGCTACTTCCAAAAGAAGTGCATGCAGTCGCACTCAATCACGTTTTACAAATCTTTTCACATTTGTGATATAAAAGATTTATGTGAACTGAGTTCATATAAAACTTTTCTAACACAAATCTGAAAAGATTTGTAAAGCGTGCACTTCTTTTGGTAGTAGCCGTAAATGATTCTAGATCTCGAACTGAGGTGTCACCCGATATCTTGCCACTAGGAAGGAAGGCTAGGATAGTGCAAAACAGTCCGTAATTAATTCGAACAAACTTAGGGCTGGCTCAGTATCCCGTTTGCAGGCATCGATGCGTCCTGAGAGTGACCTTGGAAGACATTGCTTTTGAAAGAAGGACGCCATGCCAGACAGCGATAAAAGGAATCTGGGCTGGGAGAGGTCTAACGGTGATCACAACAGGCCCATTTCATAACATGTTTCAATGCACACCATAGGAATTGAACAGAGGACCGCCTTGCAAAAACCGCACCCCGCTTCTCTTTCCCTCTCCGTTCTCTGTTTCAGTCGCGGCTGGCATGACGGGCGGGGGGGGGGGGGGGGGGGGGGGGGATGGGGTCGTCGCGGGGAGGGGAATGGGGGGAGGCGGGAGGAGTTTAATTAAAAAAAATAATATAACTTACCGTCCCGACTCATGTGCCACCGCTTCTTCTGGATGGTCCGACTCCCGCTGTCCTGCGTTTTCGAATTCCAGAAGCTCTCGTCATCAGGAAAGGCAGCCTCCCTCCCTCCCCTCCGACAAGCACAATTGGTGAGGCGCAGCGGAGAGCACCCCGGCAGCCAGGCCATTTTTTACACAGAGAAAAAGGGAGAGTGGGCGATCCTGCTCGAGGGCGGGGGGGGGGGGGGGGGGTATGCAGTTTGCCCACTGTTGTGTGTACTGACTGTTTGGTCAGCCCTGGGGCCGACCAAACAGTCAATGCCCACAACAGTGGGTAAGCCACTCCCCCCCTGCCCTCCAGCAGGACCGCCCACCCTCCAGCCCCCAGCCAGGCTCTTCTGCTCTCTCGCAGTGCGAGAAGCAGAAACATAAAATGGTAGTTTTTACCATTTATGTTTCTGCCTTCTAGCACTGCGAGAAAACAGTGGGGCGATGCCCCAATGGGGGAGCCGCCACTGCTCCCTGGGCTGCCATCTTGCCACCAGTCCTTTCTAGCACCCCTTGAGGCCCACCCTTATTGTCGGCAGCACATATTCTGGGTGCACCTGGTGGTCTTAGGATCATCTCGGTGGTGATGCGCAAGATTACGTCAGTGTAGGGCATCAGGGATTGGCGCAGAGGGTGAAACTACAATCCCTGCAAAATGCTGCAGCCAGACTACTTATGAACATACCCAAGGGTTTCTCCACCTCGGCTGCCATCAGGACTTTGCATTGGCTCCCAGTCCAGCAACAAACAAAATTCAAGTTCCTCTGTTTGGTGCATAAGGCCCTTTATGAAGGAATTTCTGGGGAGATACACAAGCTGTTTTCCAGGTACTCTCCCACTAAAACACTTAGATCCACAACGATGGGTCTCATTTGCATTCCGAAAATCCGTAAGGTGGGGGGGCCGTACCCTGTGATTTTGTGCAGGTAAGCTATGGAATCAGATGCCGTCCACCTTACGACTCCAACCTCACCTACAGATGTTTAGGAATGCGCTGAAAACCTGGTTGTCTTCCGCGACCTAATAGTTTCGTTCAGAGCTCTCTATTCCCCATGTACCTCAATCAGCGCCAAGACGCCACGGCATTCGAGCGCTTTACAAGTAGCAAACCAAATCACACTCCACACACCAACCACAAATAGTGACTGAGAGCATCCTCTCTGGGGACTGGTACCAAACTACCACAGTGTATTGTGGCCCCACTAATCCAGGACACCACCAGGGGTTCCAGATACAGGTGGACCACTGAAGCTGTGCCAAAGTGAGGTGATGTCTTGGAGGAAGAAATGTGGGCTGAGCTCAGTTCTGGATTACCAAATAGACAAAGTAGGCACCAGCCTACGGGCCCACTCCTTTTAGGGGCCCCTGACAACAGATCAAAATATTATTGGTTTGATCTTGAAAGAAAACTACAATCAAGCTTTCTTAATGTTTCCAAAAGATAGAAAAAAATGAATCAACTCAAAGAAACGAAAACTTCACATTAAAGACTGCAGAGAAAATTCTGTATTAATGTAATGTACCCGTTAACAACTTAAAGTACATAAACCAGAGACATCAGATTCACATAACAGTTTGTCTCCCTAAAAGCTCATCTTCTGGCAGCTGCCAGTTTGTAAAAAAACATCCTGTGAATTTGGTATTAGGAGATAATTTGTGAAGGAGGCACAAAATTGTTGACTGCCTAGGGGACTCCACAGAGTTTAATCAGGAACTGTCAGTGGGAGCTGGTGGGGGAAGTGGGATTGAAGAAAGTAGACGTATTGAGTACCATGTAAACAAAAGACCCAGATTCACTAGTCGTTCATGGGACTCACAGAGTTGAGCTCGCCTTAAATTGGTGTATAAAAGCATTTAATACTTTTTCACACTAGTGAAGTGCTTAAACAGCATTGCCCCATCGTAGGACTCGGCTGATAATCTATACAAAGTGAGTATGATGAGGTGGAAACAGTGGAAATGCCCTTAGGGCTTTAAAGTAACTAAAGTCACATTATACAGCAGGTACTGGGTTTGTTTGGAAACCTAGTGCCAAAGGCTAATCGTGTGATATTCTTTGCATATAATGTGTAATTTCTGCAAAATTACACATATGATCCAGTTTGCCCTTGGATGGTTGTCTGAGACCAGAAATTTGTCCTGCGTGGGCTACTTGAGTACAAAACTCAGGAAAGGCGTTGCTCGCTCGCCCTTGCACTGTGGCACGACTCTAAATCAAGTTTAGTGTTGCGCAAACAAGTCTCAGCATGTCGTCAGCGCGCAACGAAGGGGAAATATAGTGCTGCATAATTGTTGGTTCTTTGCGCAACACAAGGCTTCAGGTTTATTTGTAAATCCTGGCTAGAGACTGAAAAAGCATCTTTTGAAGAAACACAGACTCCAAAATGCAGATTTCGGAAATCTCGGCCTCACATAAATATTTTTCTAAACAATGTTGACCTGCATTTGTCCCTTTATCCTGCCAAGCTCATTTGCCACATATTTTTGGACTGGCTTAATTTACTTTTCCAACTAGAGTTGTAGCATATATCAGGGTAAATGCTTAATGGCAGGAATGGGGTAGATCATTTTTTTCTAGATATATATATATATATATCCAACGTAAAAAGGTAACCCTTTTAGAAGAGCCGCAAACAGGTAGATAATAATTTCGTTTTATTCAAGGAAGCTGCGACACGATGAAAAGGGATTCTTTTCAAAAGTTCAGGTGCCTGACGCGTTTCATGCGCTTTCGCATTGCCTCAGAGGCACATAATTGAATCACTACGTGCAGCCTCAGGCAGTCTTTAAATATGCAATCACCTGCCCATGTGGGCGTCGGCTCCCGCTGAGCCTGCTGGTCAAGGTAGTGCCAAAATATAACTCAAGTGAGTGGCTTGCAACGAAGTGAAAGTGTCAAAAAATAAAAACCCCAGTGGGTCTGAAAAGAGTCTCTAATGCCACGTCTTGCATTACCTTTCTTCCAAGAAACAATCTTCCTGCCCTTGTTGGTGCCGCTCACGCTCAATTGCAGCACCGGTCCACTCAGTCATGGCAGGGCTCTTCAAAACGACCGGGACAGCCGTAAAACATCCAACACTTTCACTTCGTTGCAAGCCACTCACTTGAGTTATATTTTGGCACTACCTTGACCAGCAGGCTCAGCGGGAGCCGACGCCCACATGGGCAGGTGATTGCATATTTAAAGACTGCCTGAGGCTGCACGTAGTGATTCAATTATGTGCCTCTGAGGAAATGCAAGAGCTCATGAAACGCGTCAGGCACCTGAACTTTTGAAAAGAATCCCTTTTCATCGTGTTGCAGCTTCCTTGAATAAAACAAAATTATTATCTACCTGTTTGCGGCTCTTCTAAAAGGGTTACCTTTTTACGTTGGATGTTTTACGGCTGTCCCGGTCGTTTTGAAGAGCCCTGCCATGACTGAGTGGATCAGTGCTGCAATTGAGCGTGAGCGGCACCACCAAGGGCAGGAAGATCGTTTCTTGGAAGAAAGGTAATGCAAGACGTGGCATTAGAGACTCTTTTCAGACCCACTGGGGTTTTTATTCTTTGACACTTTCACTTCGTTGCAAGCCACTCACTTGAGTTATATTTTGGCACTACCTTGACCAGCAGGCTCAGCGGGAGCCGACGCCCACATGGGCAGGTGATTGCATATTTAAAGACTGCCTGAGGCTGCACGTAGTGATTCAATTATGTGCCTCTGAGGAAATGCGAGAGCGCATGAAACGCGTCAGGCACCTGAACTTTTGAAAAGAATCCCTTTTCATCGTGTTGCAGCTTCCTTGAATAAAACAAAATTATTATATATATATATATATATATATATATATATATATATATATGAGTTTTATATAGTGCAAACTAGACCCGAAGATATTGGATATCAGAGCGCTTTACATAGCACCAGTTTCGTTACACAAGGACACATTCATCTTTGTTAGGCACTGGGAGATTAAGTGATTTGCCCAGAATAACAGGATGTTGAGCGTTGTTGCTGAGAGTCTAACCCGGTTCCCCAGCTTCGAGGTCGACCGCACTAGCTGTAAGGCTACATCCTATGCAAAGTTGCAATTCGGCTAGTCTATGTTCTTGAATCTATGGGGCTTATTTACCAGCCCCTTGCACTGCAGGTGTTTCACTTTTAAAATGGGAAAGAGTGATGTACCGGCGGCGCAAGGGGCTTGTAAATAAGCCCCTATGGTTTTGCAAAATATCTTTTGTGCATTCTGGGTGTTAACTACTAAGGTTTTGCATAGGTGCTCATGTGGTCTTAAGCAACACAAAGAATTGCGTCTATTTACTTCACTTTATAAAAGTCCATGGGTGCAGTGCAAAACTGCACTGTGCCAGATGAACACTACGGCAACCCTTAGTATTCAACCCTGAAGAATTCATATGGTCTCTTCACAATGAAGGACCAACACCAGTGGTTAATTTGTAAAATAATAAGTGACGGCTCTCGTGAGGAGGCAACGTGCACCAGCCCATTTCTCCTGTTAGCGCCACCTAAAACCAACTACTAACCATGAAAGTGGGGAGAGGAAGTGACGTACTACCAACTTCAGAGTTGGGGAACCACGTTCGAGTCTCGGCGTTAGGTGGGAATCTGGACAAATCACTTAATCTCCCCGTGCCTACCATAAATGAATGCGTCCTTAATTGGTGCTCATGAAAAGCCCTGGTGTTGATGATCAAGTTCCGGTGCTGAGCACCAGAAACCACTGGCTCAAATTAAGCATGGATCAACCCACTCCTTGCTCTAACACGGACACTCTGGCGTTACTCCCGGCAACCGGTAGTCACTGCTGAGTGATCTAAGTGGAGTTGCCTCCAGTTTCTAGAGTATGCCTTTGAGCACAGTTGGCATCCAGTGCTTAATTTGTGAAAAAAGTACGTGCGAGGGCCCTGCTCAGGAGGCCACTGCAACTTGCACCATCCATTGCCCTTGCCACCGCTGCCAATGCAGAACCAACAAAACTACTAGCTATCAGACCCCCTAAAAGTGTGACAATTCCAGGCCACCCAAAGCTATAAGAATGGATTGGATGGCTGGCATTTTTTATTGTATACTGAATTATTAATTACGTTGTTGATGGGCTCAACCCAATAATAGACAAGCAGCGCCACCTGTGGTGGGCTGTCGTGCTGATGTTGCGAATTAAGTACCGGCGATTAGCATTGACAAACACCAGCTGAAATTAAACACTAGGGCTGTTTGTGGGACCTAGATCTTGAGACAAAAGACCGAGGGCCTCATCTAAAACAAAATTATGCAACGCAGCACCACAAGCCATTTAGCTGTGCAATGCTGTGTAATTTTCAAAGCACAGGGATGCATTGTATAAACAATCAGACGCATCCCTGTGCTTTCCCCTGCGCTGGCACACAATTGGCAGCCATGCACCAGTGCAGGCACCCTTGCATCATTTTGCAAGGGTGTCTGCCCTGCGGGGATGATTATTTTTGTGCAGGAAGGCACACCTTCCTGCACAAAACAATAATTACTGGCACTTTCCTCTTTCTATGCAAAGCAGCACGCATAGAAAGAGAAACAAGCATTGGTATAGCCAATACGTCTTGCCTTTGGGACCTTATAAGTGTTTAGCCATGCAACAGTTGATTTTGTTGCACCAAGGATATTGTGCTGCATAACTAAATACTTATAAGGTCCCAAAGGCGAGACCTATTGGCTATGCCAATGCTTGTTTAACAAATGTTCAAATCTCTAGACTTTACTGTTGAAGATGTAAAACAACACAAAGAGGTTTTTTGTTACCCCTCTTGGAACAGTATCCAGGATTTCGCTGTTTCTCCTATATTGCCAGAAGTGGAGTTGGTGCTTCAAGCTGATTAAGGGTCTAACCTGACACGAGCTAAGCGACTAAAGGACAGATCTACAAAGCCCTTTTGTAGTTGCAAACCCTGCAGTTTGCAAAATCACAGGGTTTGTAACTGCAAAAGAACTTTTGCTCTATATGCGAAACCCATTCTCTTTCCCTTCAACAGTTCTGAAAATGTCCAAGGCTGCATTTGATGCTGATGGTGAAAAGGGGGGATTTGATATGAGAGAATGCACAAGAAGTCTATTTGTAGTTGCACAGCTTGCCTTGTCAAATAAAAGTTCTCTTGGATTTTCTGCAGACTGTCTTAAATGACAGCTTTCTTTATACTAGACGGAACACAAGCAGACATGCCGTTTTTTCATGTGCATGAATGGGACACAAGATTTAGTCTAGTAACTATTGTAAAATGAAACTGTTGTATGATGATAAACATTCAGCATATCACTGCTACAGTACCTTTATCTTGTTGGAGACAAAGGAATCATTATGAGACTGATCTTTTTCTAGTGCCCTGTAGCAGTCATCAATGCTTTGCAACTTGAGACACTGATAAGAAACAAAGGTTCACACAGGATTTGCAAACAACATTGCAGAGGCCCAAGAGACAAAACCTTGAGGGTGTGGCAGGTTCCCAGTACGTAGGTGCAGGGGGGTAGTGCAGGGCCCCTAAAGGAATTCAACCAAGTAATATTCAACTCTCCCTAGCTATCACTTACTTGAGGACCCTAGGAGAAGTCAAATAATTGCAAAGATGCAAGGAAAGCCTTTGAGGTGATGCTGCAGCAGGAATTTTAAGAAGCACTGAAAACAAAAACAAAAATCTAAAATGTTGTTCTTAAGTTCTAGCTAGAGGATGATCTTGACTGCCTGCTTTCATTTTGGGTGAGATATCTTCTGGAAAGTTGCTGAGAAACACAGGTGAAAAGTTGAGCCCAAGCAGAGGTACGCAGGTAAAAGCAGGAGACAAGCAGAGGTTTCCTCGCTTCAACAGGGAGGACATACAATCACCTGGCCACACCATGAGTGCAGCCCCTCCAATCCTGGGATCCCTGAATCCTGCAGTGATTCGTTGTATACTGCTGTAGACTACCACTCAGCTGGAGTGTACAGTCACAGCATTTGAGGTGCCTGCATGGTGACAGGATTGAGAGAAGTGCTGATGAATGGAGGGGGCAGGTAGGAAACAACTGGACAGCATGGTTTTGTCAGCCACAGTCTTCTGTGGCAGGATTCTTGTCACACAGAACAACAGATGACATCCAGAGTGTCAGTGCCCTGTGCAAAGGGTGACTGGGTCAGCCAATAATATCCTGGACCAGAGGTGGATGGGAGTAGGGATGATCAACGTTGACCAGCCATAATGGTTTCATACTGTATAATAGGTGGAGGTGGTCTCGCCCTCTAAGCCAGTTGCTTCAGTACTCTTTTCCAAGCTGCCTTCTTCAGATTCTTGTTAACATGTTTTGGATTAGCATTGAAATAGTCTGATCACTAAACAGTTAACTTCAATACAGCACTGAATTAAGAACCAATAGATCTGAAACGGTTGGACACTAAATACTGTCCTTTAAAATAACCTCCTTCTAGTGATAGGAAACCCCTTGCCTCAGTTGGTAGCTATCACAGCAGCATTGAGCATGAGTTAAGATCCAGGTCCTCCTCCTCCCAGAATTGGGAAAAGAACAAACCTCTAGTAGATTCTATGAAAGTCTAACCAAAGTTGCTTCTTTCCGTAAGGCAGATACATTCTGCCAGAGTGATCTACTTTTGCAGCAGTCACAACTGTAACCACATTTGAAGGTTTGAAGGAGTTATACAAAATTCTGTTTGGACTGCAAAAGCCCACCAATTTGCTTTACTGCAGCTACAGATTAACACAGTCATAGTAAACACCACAGGTAGATCTACCATAGATCTATCAGTTTTTCTTACTTTTTGAACATCCATGAATGCCCTTACTTGACACTTCTCTCGGTCATTCAGCTTAAGGTCCTATATTTGCCTTCCTAAAGCAGACGATTATTCATGCCTTCTTCTGATCCTTGCGAAATTCAAAACGGAGTAGGGTCAGCTAAATTCCGAAGATCAATATGATGGAACCAACAGAAATATGTTGATCAGCATTCACAGGCTTTCAAAACCTGTAATGCCAGACAGACTTGAAAAGGATATCAATCTTTAACTACTAGGGTATCTTCTGGTGAAACAACAATTTCACCCCACTGTGATACCCACAGATCTGCTCATCTCTTTCTAAGGAATTATTCTCTTATGAATCTCTCCACTGCAATGTTAACAGTAATTTCTTGAAACCCAGTGGTCTTCCAATATTCAAATTGAGTGGAATCTATGGATATTGCAAAATCTACCCTCTGAACCACACTCCAGTAATCTTGCCTTTCATCAAATGTTCCGACCTCACCAGAGGAATGGAAGGAGATTGAGAAAGGTATGCTTTTATTTGCAAATAGATTGGCTCTAGATCAGAACCTGTGGTTTTACTTCAGTTAATACTTTATTCACAGAAAGACCTGAACATCAGGCCCAGCACACAACCTAAACCAAGTGCTTGTAGATGCATTCCATAAGGTAACTCTAGGGCGGTTTCTTGGGTGAATCTAGCAAGAGTATTTGCTAGTATCTGTAGGCTTCCAATATACAGCCATGTCCACATCAAGAAAGGACCTCACCAATGACATATTTGTGTCACAGGTGGTCATTGAGATCATTTCTGATTTCACTTTGTCATGTATGGTTCTACAGATGTGCACAAAGGGGCTTTTTGTAGTGGTCTCCTCTCTTATCCAGTATTGGGGTATCTTTCATAGATTCACATGCCTGAATCATTCCCCGTCGCCGAGGCGGGAGTCCCCGGTAAATAAAAAGCAGTGCCAAAAGTGTTAGTAGTAGTAGTAAGCCCAAAGAAAAGGCCTAAAGCCTAGATCTTAGCAGCCTATCTACCTCATTATGCAAAAGAACCAAGAATTTGGTAACAACCAATCAGTCACCAGCACCCTTCTAGAACCCTCTCAGCAGAGCCAGTTCTCCTCAGATTTTCACCGCACGTCGTGTGGAAGGGAGTCTCCCTGAGTGCCACTCACTTTTCAACTTTCTTCAGCATGTCTGACAAAAAGGTCTTGTTCAAGTCCTGCAGAACCTGCGCCAGGAAGAGAGTCCATGTTGATGATCAACATTTGGATTGCATCTACTGCCTCTATCCCAAACATGAGGCAAAAGATTGCAAAATTTGCCGCACCTTCCCTACCAAGACTCTTAGGGATAGGGAGGCGAGAGTGCTGTTGTGGCTTAAATCCTCTTCGGCTGAGGAGGATGACAGAGCCTCTACTTCTAGCAAGAGAGCTAGATCGCATGACAGCTCTTCCAGTGAAGGGAAGAAACACCATAAATCTTCCCATTCTACTTCTGATTCTGTTCAGAGGAGTTCCATCATTTCCCCTGAATCAGCGCACTCTCCTCAGGATTCTGCTGTCAAGGACTCTAAAACTGTAAGTAAAAGCCTTTCAAAGTCTCTGGCTTTCTCTCCGTCGACGATTTCTGTCATTTCTTCTACTCCTCCATTGACGGAAACCATCTCGACGACGTCCATTACCTCTCCTATTCTGTCAACAAGGATTACTATCCTGTCAAAAAAGCCCATCGTCGACTAAATCATCGTCGACTAAGTCAGCGTCGAAAACCATATGCCGTCGATGAAGCTTTTGTCATCGAAGAGAGAAGTGTCGACGAAGATCTCGTTGTTGAAGGTCCCGTCGACGACGATTCCGCCAGCGAAGAGCCTGTCGACGTCGAGCCCGTCGACGAAGATCCCATCAACGAAGACCCCGTCGACGTCAAGCCCGTCGGCATCGAGCGCTCGACGTCGAGCCCGTCGACGAAGACACCGTCGACGACGATCCCATCGACGATCGCCCCGTCGACGTCGGCCACGTCGACGATTGCCTCGTCGATGATGGACACTATAAGCCTGTTGACATCAAAAGTATCCACTGAGAGCCCATCGACGACGATGTCAGGAGATTTGCCTGTTCCGTCTACGACATCTACAATGGCGCCCTCTCATTCCACTCCTATTTCCACCAGGAGTTTTCAACTAAAGACTTTTCAAAGGCACGACTGTAGTGATATATCACCGCTTACTCCCTCACATCTCCTGGAAACATATGTGCAGGGTGAGGATGATGACTATGAGGATGACGAGGACGAAGGGCCCTTTGGAATTGCTCGCCATCCTTCTGAACTGCACATCAAATGTCAAGATGATGAGGAAGAGGACAATTATCAAGAGCATTACTATCAGGAGGACATTATCGTCCCGCATCATAAACCTTACTATAAACAACCTCTTCAGAGCGAGATGTCACATCTGCCTTCAACTCTGATTCAAGACCTGCAAGCCATAGACAGCGTTTTCCACCGCAGCCAGTCATTCCACAGGTTCCGCTCACTGCGCCGCTTCCGGACCCTTTGCCTGTGCCTGAGGATCCAGTCCCAACGCCTCAACTTCCTGATCCTCCCAGGATCCGCGTCAAACTCAAGATTCAACCTCTGAGGAAGAAGTCGAAGAGGGTGAACTACCAGATCCAGCAGATCCTTGGGATTCATATATAATCCCTATGCCTTCGCCACCCACCCCTCTGCCATCTGATTCGCCCCAGAGGATATAGGGGGGGTTTCATAATCTTATGCAGCGGGCCGCGACCAGGTTCCACTTGCCGGTTACCATTGAACAGTCCGACTGTTTTCTCCATGATTTTAAGGAGGAGTCAAGGAAGGTCACCAGAGCTATCCCAATCATCGACTACATTTTGAAGGAAAATTATGAAAAATCCTGCATCGGTGCCAGCGGTGCTTCCGCAGATAGACAAGAAATACCGTGCTCCGGCCAATAGTCCTTCCTGTCTCATTGGCCATCCTCGGCCAGATTCGGTAATCTCACAGGCAGCCCAACAAAAATCTAAGAATCCGGCAGCACCTAATACTACGCCGCCGGATAGGGAGGGGCGACGCCTGGATTTAATTGGCAAGAAATTTTCCACGATGGCAGCTGCATCATTCAGAGCAGCCAACTCGCCAGCGATAATAGGGCGTTATGACCGCCAGATGTGGTCAGAAATGGCAAGCTTTATTGAGCTCATTCCGGAGGACAACAGACAAGATGCTCGGAAGGTTTTGTTGGAGGGTGAGCGTACAGCGTCCGAGACTATCGACTGCGCTTTGGATATTGTTAATACTAATTTCCGCCAGCTGGCTGGTGCAGCCGTACTCAGATGCCAGGGTTGGCTTAGGGCCACCACCTTCAGACCAGAGGTCCAAACGAAGATATTGGAAATGGCCTATGATGGCGAATCGTTGTTTGGAAAGCATATAGATGACGCACTCCAGGCAATAAAGACTGATACCGATACCGCAGTACAAACGCGGTACCTTCAGAGGAGCAAGAGGCCGTGGGTTTTCATCCAGAGGAGGGTATCAAACCCAACAGAATAGGTACCAGCCTCAGTATAGACAATCTTATCAGTCCTCGTACAGACAAACCAACATGTCTGGTTTCTCTCGTCAAGGCGGACGAAAAAGGTCGCAGAATCAAGGACGAGACACCACAAGGAAGCAATGACTTCTGCAGGGCGCCTTCCACTCCTTTTCCCCTCCCTGTGGGTGCGAAAATTTCAACTTTTGGGAACAAGTGGCAGGAAATTACATCGGACCAATGGGTTCTGGACCTGGTACACAACGGTCATACCTTAGAGTTTGTCACCAAGCCATCCACCACACCACCCAAGGGACCCCCTCCCCCTCGTCTTCACTTACTATTCAAAGAAGCTTTAACGATGCCCCTCAAGAATGCAATCGAGAAGGTTCCCGCACTTCAAAAAGGGACGGGTTTCTATTCCCGCTTTTTTCTCATCAAGAAGAAATCAGGGGAGTGGCGTCCGATCTTAGACCTTCGCAACCTGAACAAATTCATCAAGAAGCAGGGATTTCGCATGGTCACACTGGCAGAAATTCTAGGCTGTCTCAACAAGGGAGATTTTCTAGCTTCTTTCGATATGGAAGACGCTTACTTTCACATCCCAATACATCCGAAGCATCGCAAGTATCTTCGCTTCACCGTGGCTGGCGCCCACTATCAGTTCAGAGTGCTCCCGTTTGGGCTAAATCTGCCCCAAGGATCTTTATGAAGTGCCTAGCTCCTGTGGCGGCAGCGTTACGATCCCAGGGAATCCAAGTCTTCCCGTATTTGGACGATTGGTTACTAAAAGGCCCTTCGGAAAGCTCAGTCAAGACTGCTGTGACAACATCTCTTTGTCTGTTCCACTCTCTGGGGTTTACTGTGAACAGGAGCAAATCTCAGTTACACCCAAGGCAGGTCCTGGCTTTTCTGGGAGCTCTGCTAGATACCGTCCGCTGCAAGGCATTCTTATCTCACGAACGGCAGGTTCGTCTTCAAAAGTTGACAATCCTGATTTCCAAAAGAAAACCAGTTTCTGTCCGGATGTTCGCGTCGCTCCTAGGGATGTGCTCTTCTGCAATACACCTCGTCCCTTTGGCACGACTTCGGATGCGACCCCTGCAGGAGGAGTTACACCTTCAGTGGCAGCAGGCTGTGGGTTCCTTCGACGACATCCTCAGAGTCACTCCAGGCGTAAAGAGCGCTCTACGTTGGTGGTCCCACATACCCAACTTAGCAGAAGGGCGCACTTTCATACAGAAGGTTCCTGACTTTGTCCTCACTATGGATGCTTCTATGGAAGGATGGGGAGGTCATCTCCAAGATTTACAGATACAGGGGAAATGGTCTCCAGAGTACAAGAACAAGCACATCAACAGCCTGGAATTGCAAGCAATTTTCCTGTCTCTGCAAGCTTTCCTTCCAAGGATAGCAGGTTCTTCGGTTCTGGTTCGGACCGACAATACCACCAGCATGTTTTACGTGAACAAGCAAGGAGGGACAAGATCAGCAACTCTATCCACAGAGGCTCAGGAGTTGTGGGAATGGGTCACACTCCACAACATAACCCTCAGAGCAGAACATGTCAGAGGTCTCTGCAATACATTAGCGGACACGCTCAGCAGATCCCAATCGGATTGCCACGAATGGGAGCTAGAGCAGGCTCAAGTGCTCGGAGTATTCAGAGCTTGGGGCACACCGACACTGGATTTGTTTGCAACAAAAGAAAACAAAAAATGCCTCTTTTATGCCAGCAGATACCCTCAACAGGGGGTCAAGGGGGAATGCCCTGTCCATGCGATGGTCAGGGATTTGTGCTTACGCTTTTTCCCCGATACCTCTAATACCGAGAGTCATACGCAAGGTGAAGTTGGAGGGCTGTCATCTCATCTTGATTGCACCCAGATGGCCACGCCAGTACTGGTTTCAGGAGCTTCTATTATTATACCAGGACCAGCCGATCCATCTTCTTCCGACGCCCACAATGCTGTCAAGGAACAGAGGTCAGGTACTCCACCCAGACCCTCAGTCCCTACATTTACACGCATGGCTCCTGACTTCTTAGAATTCAAGGACCTGGATATCCCTCAAGACTGTAGGGATATATTAGCGAAATCACGAGCTCACAGCACGATAAAAACTTACCGTCTAAAATGGAAACGTTTTTGCTGTTGGTGTGAAACAAACCACGTTCACCTGGTGGAAGCTCCTGCAGAACAGATCCTCCCTTATTTTTTACATCTGGCAAGATCTGGGCTTTCTTTCCCTTCAGTCAAGGTCCATTTAGCCGCACTTTCCAGATTCAGAAAGGGGGCTCATGGCCCTTCTCTGTGTTCATCCTCTTTAATTAAGCAGTTTATGAAGGGACTTTTCCGGGAGTTTCCTCCAGTCAGGCTTCCTCCACCGGAGTGGGAACTCAACACAGTCTTAATGCAATTAATGAAACATCCATTCGAGCCTATCCACAAGGCTGATCTCAAATTCCTGGCCTGGAAGGTTGCCTTACTGCTGGCCCTGACGTCAGCTAGACGAGTGAGTGAAATTCAGGCTTTCACTGTAAAGGAACCTTTTCTACGCTTCACTCAATCAATCAATCAATCAATCAATCAAGACATTTATAGAGCGCGCTACTCACCCGTGAGGGTCTCAAGGCGCTGAGGGAGGGGGGGGGGTGCTGCTATTGCTCGAAGAGCCAGGTTTTGAGGTGTTTCCTGAAGGTGAGATGGTCCTGGGTCATTCGTAGGTGTGCGGGGAGGGAGTTCCATGTTCTGGCTGCCAAGTAGGAGAACGATCTACCTCCGGTGGTGGTTCTGCGAATCCGTGGGACGGTTGCGAGGGCGAGGCTGGCGGAGCGGAGCTGGCGGGTGGGGGTGTAGAACGAGAGGCGGTTGTTGAGGTATTCGGGGCCCATGTTGTGGAGCGCTTTGTGTGCGTGGGTGAGGAGCCTGAACGTGATCCTCTTGCTGACGGGGAGCCAGTGCTGGTTTCTCAGGTGGGCGGATAAGTGGCTGTGGCGAGGGATGTCGAGGATGAGTCGTGCTGAGGCGTTCTGTATGCGTTGTAATCGTTTCTGAAGTTTGGGCGGTGGTTCCTGCGTAAAGGGCGTTTCCGTAGTCCAGTCGGCTGGTGACGAGGGCCTGGGTGACGGTCTTTCTGGTTTCGGTGGGGATCCATCTGAAGATTTTCCGGAGCATGCGCAGGGTGTTGAAGCAAGAGGACGAGACGGCGTTGACTTGCTTGGTCATCGAGAGGGAGGAGTCCAGAATGAAACCCAGGTTGCGTGCGTGGTCCGATGGTGTCGGCGCGAAGCCTAGTGCTGTGGGCCACCAGGAGTCGTCCCAGGCGGATGGGGATTGTCCGAGGATGAGGACCTCCGTCTTGTCAGAGTTCAGCTTCAGGGGACTGAGCTTCATCCATTCTGCGACGTCTTTCATTGCTTCCTGGAGGTTGGTTTTGGCGGTGGCTGGGTCTTTGGTGAGGGAGAGTATAAGCTGGGTGTCGTCGGCGTAGGAGACGATGTTGATGTTGTGTTTGCGTGCGATGGCGGCGAGGGGGCTCATGTAGATATTGAAGAGGGTCGGGCTGAGCGAGGAGCCTTGTGGTACGCCGCAGATTATCTCGGTGGCCGCTGATCGGAAGGGAGGGAGGCGGACTCTCTGGGTTCTGTCGGAGAGGAACGAGGTGATCCAGTCCAGGGCCTTTCCTTGGATCCCCGTGTTGAAAAGGCGGGTTGTTAGGGTGCGGTGGCAGACGGTATCGAAGGCGGCTGAGAGGTCTAGGAGGATGAGGGCGGTTGTTTCTCCGTTGTCCATCAGGGTCCTGATGTCGTCGGTGACAGCGATGAGGGCGGTCTCAGTGCTGTGGTTGGCTCGGAATCCGGACTGGGACGGGTCGAGCGAGTTGTTTGCCTCGAGGAAAGCAGTCAGCTGTTTATTGACAGTCTTCTCGATGACTTTGACCGGGAAGGGAAGAAGAGAGATGGGGCGGAAGTTCTTGAGGTCTTTGGGGTCCGCTGTGGGTTTCTTCAGAAGGGCGTTGATTTCTGCATCCTTCCAGTTCTCGGGGAAGGTGGCTGACGCGAACGAGATGTTTGACGTTCCGGAGATGGGGTGCGATGATGGTGTCGGCTTTGTTGAAGATGTGGTGGGGGCATGGGTCAGAGGGTGCCGGAGTGGATGGAGTTCATGAGGTTGGTGGTGTCTTCAGTGCTGATGGGGGTCCAGGCACTGAGGGTGGTGGTGGGGGTCGCTGGTTCGGTGACAGGAGGCGGAGTCTGGGGTCCGACTCAAGACTACGTGTACCTCCGAATTAATCCGACATTCATTCCTAAGGTGCTGTCACAGTTTCATCTTAATGAACCGGTGAAGTTAAAGACTTTTTTTCCTAACCCATCTACTCCAGTGGACCGAGCCTTACATTCTCTCGCTATCAAGAGATGTCTCAAATTCTATCTTCAAAAAACAAAAACCTTAGAAAGTCTGATCAATTGTTCGTGGCTTATGGCCAAGCTACCCTGGGGAATGCAGTGACAAAATCCACTATTGCCAGATGGATAGCATCAACAATCCAGTTCTGCCATGACAAAGCTCACAGCCCGTTGTTACGAAAACCCAGGGCCCATTCCACGAGAACAGTAGCAGCGTCCACAGCGTTGTTTGCTGGGGTGACTCTGGAGAATATTTGCCGAGCTGCGACATGGAAGAATGTCCACACTTTTACGAGACATTACTGCCTCCAATCTACGCATCAAGACGATGCAGCGGTCGGACAAGCTGTCCTTCTTTGAGATAATTTCAGGTACCTTTTTTCCACTTTTCACATGTTATATGATGATATCTTTTAGCATGACAATGGCATGTTTACAATGATGATATATTTCACTTTGAATGTTATTGCATTACATGCAGCTTTCTCTTTGTTGCTTGCATGTTTCGAATTTTAAGATTGGGTTTCTTATACCTTTTGTAAACGAGTTGTGGATGCATCTGGGGAGTATCAGCACTAGTCTCCCACCATCCGCAAACGACTGTATACTTGGTATACTGCTCGCTATTCCGATTCAGGCATGTGAATCTATGAAAGATACCCCAATACTGGATAAGAAAACAAGTTACTTACCTGTAACTAAAGTTATTCAGTATTGGTATCTTTCATAGATTCACATGCACCCACCCTCCTCCCCGTAGAGTCAGTTCTCTATGTTTTGGGACATTTACTTCCTACTCGTGCTAGGAAAATCTGAGGAGAACTGGCTCTGCTGAGAGGGTTCTAGAAGGGTGCTGGTGTCTGATTGGTTGTTACCAAATTCTTGGTTCTTTTGCATAATGAGGTAGATAGGCTGCTAAGATCTAGGCTTTAGGCCTTTTCTTTGGGCCTACTACTACTACTACTAACACTTTTGGCACAACTTTTTATTTACCGGGGACTCCCGCCTCGGCGACGGGGAATGATTCAGGCATGTGAATCTATGAAAGATACCAATACTGGATAAATGTAGTTACAGGTAAGTAACTTGTTTTCTTCACCAGCAAGGAGTTAACCTATACCTCTCCCTCCAGGATAAGTAACCAGCCTCTGCACAAACAGTGTTTCACAATAAAGGTTTTCCCATAAACACCAAGAAGTTTCTATTAGTCCCTTCCCAAAGATTACGGTCTGTGGGGGCCTTGGTCAGTAATTTCTTGGGGATGGTATAGCCTTCACCAAGAGAGAGAGAGAGAGAAAGAGAAAGAGAAAGAAAGAGAGAGAAAGAGAGAGAAAGAGAGAGAAAGAGAGAGAAAGAGAGAGAAAGAGAGAGAGATGGCAACGCTCAAACAATTGTCATTCTAACTCCGACATCAGCCTGTGTTTTTTTGAGATATCTAAGCCTTATGGCCTCAGGCATTCAAGTGATTCTGCTTGCCTGTTTTGAAATTGGGTGCCATACAACTCCATCTGTGATTTTGTGACAGGCAGTCCTGATCTTGAGCACAGTTTTTGACTCTCAATTCTCTGAACTCTCTGCAGAAGGGAATCTTCTCAAAAGTAAAACCTTTCTGTCATTGGTTAGTCATCTAATAATGACAATCAGCTAACTGCCAGTTTGGAACAAAATCTCCCTCCCTGTGTCAACTTGCAATTTCACTAAGGGGCTAGGTGATTAAGCAACAGACACACAATTGATGGACGGAATGCAGAACAAATCAAAACGTTCACTCCCAGTCAAGAGATCTTGGTTAAATCCATCATTCTTTTGCTGACCATGCCACCCCAGTTACACCTGGCCACATGCAAATCAGTCTTGACCCTGTGCCTCATGGGAACAGTCCAGCCTTAAATGCCAAGCTATGTCTTCCCTGGACCGGAAACAAGCATCATGGGACCGGTTCCGGGGTAACACCCCTCATCGGCCAGGTTAGCTTGAATCCAGTGGCAAAGTGAACAAAGGACCCACGTCTGGGCATACCCAGCCAACTTAGGGCGAACAAAGCAAACAACTGTGTCTGAACTGGGGTGGCGAAGTGAGCTAAAGAACGATGATGGATTCAGCCCAGATCTGTGACTGGGGGTGAGTGTCTAAAAAGTTTCAGCACTCCGTCCATCATCTTCTTGTGTTTCCTCGGTGATTAAGAACAGCTCCTTTCCTGTCGAGGTAACCCTCCATATCTAACCCAATACTCCAGATTGCCTTTAGTTTACTTTCT
Organism: Triturus cristatus; assembly: GCF_964204655.1. Lineage (NCBI taxonomy): Eukaryota > Metazoa > Chordata > Amphibia > Caudata > Salamandridae > Triturus > Triturus cristatus. The sequence goes on along the minus strand of NC_140579.1, from coordinate 980,374,094 downwards.
TGCCTGGAAGCAGGAGAGATTTCCCTTATGGATGATTTCGTTATGGCTTGGCTAGGAAAATTCCTATGTGAAATTTCAATAACTCCTCTGATTCCCAGGACCCTCCAAAATGGTGAACATTTGCATTAACTAGAAGAGGATGCTCCTTGCGACACTGTGACTGGTAATCATTTAGTTTTTGATACTTGTTTTGTTCTCAATATTAACATCCTGAAACGTTTTTATGCTCCTTATCTCCCAACTCTGCCGGAGAGAATACATTTCCATTACTCCATGTCATTGCGGAGCTTGAAGGCCTGGTTTCTGAAAAATTAGCACATGCACACCTAAATTTAGCCTCAGTGAGGGAGGGCTACACTATCTGTAAAAATGCTCAATGTGTTGGTTTTGTCACAAGATATTTTCCGCTTTAGCATTGCTTACCTTTTAACTAATTTTTGTTGTAGATATCTTGAATTTGGTCATGATGGAGTCATAGTTAACAATTGCATACTTGATCTCCCACCGATCACTGTCTTTTGTGACATACATAGAGACATTTTTCACTTAAACATTTGTGCTGTTTTGACACCCTACTACATTTATATCCTCCAATTAGAGGTTCTTCTCCCCGATGTAATATCATCTTGCTCCTTGCCTCTAATGCTCAACCATTCAAGCCTAAGTCATCTTGTGACAATAACGTATTGAAATGAAGCACAGCATTCTTACTTCAGAAGGATGCTTCAAGTTGATTCAAGCCCTCTCCTCAAATTAACTATATTTATTTTTCCATAAATAGAAAGTAGCATTGAGACTAAGCCTTGCTTTTATTGTAAATTATTAATAAAATTCCATGTTTAACCAAGAAATACATACGATTCCCATGTTTATCAGGATTTCTTAGATGTACTGGGTCGTAGTTTCTGTATGAAAATACAATGACATATAAGGATTAGTTACACACCCAAGTCCACAGATTGATGTGGACTAGGGATCTTAATAACTTTACATCTCTTTTACATGTCAGAAACCTTGTATTTCTTGAAAAGTAAAAGTGCATATTTAATAAGTGCTTTTGGTGAATAAAGTGAAAAACACATAGACATATACACACATATATACAAAACACATGGTTACGGTAGGTTGCATCAATAAAACCTACTTTAATGGAGGTGTAATTCTACTCCATAGTGTTGCTGGGGCAGAGAGGCTCTAGACATCTAGGACATGATATAAGAATGTAAGTTAAGCGCAAGTAGATCTTACTAATAGATGCCAGAGAATCAATCATAAAGATTCGTCAAAGTATTTTGCTTCTTCTTCAACTTACTTGTCTAGATTGCACCGTCAGCTTTTAAATCTATGAGCTCCCAGGAACACCGCATATTGTTGTGTCCCTGTCGGTGCTCGCTTTTAAATGTTTCTAGTGGCGGGAAAATTAGAAAACAATTCTCAGGTGTGGCCGCCCGAGTGGTATTGGGCGCCATCTTACAATGGTGAATCGACATGCACTTCTTGATTGTGACACAATGAAGTTTGTATATTACCAACCACCTAAGAACATAAAATGTAGTTCTTAAAGACTTGTTGTAGTGTATTTCAAGATCATCATGGTTGTACTCAACCCAAAACCATGTTTGTACTTGTCAGCCGGAAACGAGTGAAAAAATGATTATTCATTCGTTCGAGTGGTTTTTTAGGGCGCCATCTTGGAGTGGTAAATGGGTCATTCTTTTTAGTGGCTAGTGGCTACTTTTTTTTTTTTTTTTTTTTTTGCAAAAACATTTTTTATTGCATTACTCAAACACAATTGACATCCACAATGTTCATCTGGCCAGTGGCCGCCATCCGCTTATAAAATCACATCCAAATACAATCTGGGCCACTTCCACCTACCAATGCGCCGTCCCCAAACCCTCCCCTGAAATAATACAGCCCCCCCCCACCCACATGTCAGTGTGCCGGGACGACTACTACCAGGATAACCTCTCTCAGAAGGAGCCGTATTAAGAGCCATGAGCCGCCCCCCCCCTCCACCACAGACAGGCCCCAGGCAAAGAGGAAAAGGAGAGCCCCCGGCCCCCATGAGCCAATCAGCTAGCCTCCCCCACCCCTAAGTACCTGCCTGTTGCTCCAGTGCCGCAGGGCCTCCCTCCCCCGCTGTTCCCCATCCCTGGAGATCAACCATTAGGTGGCTAGTGGCTACTTACGCACGATGATATTCGTAAATGTGAATTTCTTTTTAGAATGAGTTTTTATACCCTGATCATTACTGATAAAAATGTTACAAACCTAATTCTTGTGCTAACTAAGTAGAATATGCGACAGAGGTTGTACTTGTCAGCCGAGTAATTTTTAGGCGCCATCTTGGAGTGGTGAACGGATCATTCTATTTAATGGCTAGTGGCACTTAACATACGATGACATTCGTAAACATGAATTTCATTCTAGAATGAGTTTTAACCTTAAATGGTACTGATAAAAAAGTTACAAACATAATTCTTGTACTCTTGTGATGACTAGGTAAGATATGAGACAGAGGTTGTACTTGTCGGCCCAGTGATTTTTAGGCGCCATCTTAGAGTGGTGAATCAGTAATTCTTTTTAGTGGCATATACCAAACAGCACACGCCAATATTCGTCAATGTGAGCTTAATCTCAGTACGAGTTCTCACTCTAAATATTTCTAATAATTCCATTAACCCTATATTGTATAGGTGGAATGTGAGACATGTATGGTTTCTATTTATTTTATTTGTATTTAACTTATTCATGCATGGGTTTTGTTGTTAGCGTTGATGATTTGGTTCCTTTTTCATGGACTATACAGAGATGTACATATTTTTCAAACAGGTGATCTTACTTAATGGTTTAATACATTCCACGGAATATTGTCATTGAGGCCTTGGGTATCTGTATGTAATTTATACACCCATCTTTGTTCCTTTACATGTAGACATTGTTCAAGGTTGTCACCAGATCTTATTTTCTCAATGATGATCCATTGCATATCATTAGGAGAGTGTTTTTTCTCTAAGAAGTGGTTAGTCATTTTTGTACTAGACCTCTGACACCGGATGGTACTGCGATGTTCACTAATTCTAGTAGTGGTTTTCCTGGTGGTCATTCCCACCTAGTGGAGGTTACATGGACAGGTAGTTAGATATACTGTTCCGGTGGTTTGACAGTTTGTGAAACTTCTTAGGTCCCAGGTTGCCCCTGTATTGAAAGTGAACCTCGTGGTTTTCTTGGTTAGATGGCAGACACTACAATTACCACATGGATGATGGCCTTCAGGGAGATTGCTTCTCTGCTGGCTGACTTGTGGGTCAATGGGCGTGTATGTACCAGAATATCCTTTAGGTTTTTACTCCTTTTATGTGAAAACATTGGTAACGGTATGTTAAGACCACTGCTGTTGAGGGTAGACCAGTGTTTCTTCACTAATTTCGTTACTTGGTCCGACATTGTGTTGTACGTTGTTATGCAAATGGGACGTTTAGGTTGTTCTGATATTTCTTTTTCATATGTCTCCAACAATGCTTCTCTGTTGTTGTTGCCTGCCCTCTTTTGTGCTTGTCTTATGATAGATCTTGGATATCTTCTTTGTTTCAGTTTCATTGACAAATCTTTTGCTTGTTAAACATAGTCGGATTTTTCTGAACAGTTCCGTCTTAGCCTTAGGAATTGTCCATAAGGTAGATTGGATTTCAAATGTCTGGGGTGAAAGCTGTCATATCTGAGGAGGCAGTTCTTTGTAGTAGATTTAAAATGAGTAGTTGTCCGCTAACCTTCACCGGAAACGTGAATGTTAAGGTCAAGGAATATTAGTTCTGATCTACTCATGGTGTGTGTAAATTTTAAAAAACATCTTGTTCATTAAGCCAGGTGAGGAAGTCCAGTACTTCATTTTCATTTCCTATCCAGGTAATTTTTATCGAATTAATTTCACTTTTCACTCCACACAGCACTGCACAACACATCACTACACATAGTTGAAAAAATATAAAAAGTGCTCCTGCGTATTTCGTTAAGTTGTAGCACGCCCCAGACAGTAGATGTCTGGGAGGACCCCTATGATGAAGCATGTCACCCTGGGGCAACCCTAGGTGAGTGAGGGGACTCTAGAAAAATAAGTGTTTTTTCTAGTGTAGTACTCTATTAATTCATAGAGCACTCATACATATATTTTTCTAGGTAGGCTTTATCAGGATCCTTTTGGTTCCCTTTTTTTGACAGATATATCTTAACAGGAGGAAAAACCTACCTTCCTATCCTCCAACTCCCTTTCCTTTATTGTGGTAACCAAGAAATACATCTTGTATCTCTTTGGGGTTTTGAATCAATGCCTTGTATTTCCTCGGCTGACCACACACCCAGAGAACCTGGATGTTCTGGAGCTCTCAAGTTAGATTTGTAAAGAAAACCTTCCTTCTTGAGGTCTGTTCATCTTTTCATCTACTTTAACCTCAGTCTAAAAACAAAAAATAAATAGATGTATAGTGCTGTGAATATTAACCCCTTCAGTGCCCATGACGAGCTGGACTCGTCATGGGCTGCGGTGGCGCTGTGCCCATGACGAGTCCAGCTCGTCATGAACTCCGCCCGCTAATGCAAGGCGCGGCACTGGGCGGGGAAAGGGGCGGGCATGCAAGGGGTTAAAGAAATACATTAGAGGCGTTCAACCACTTCTGAAACTTCACTCAGTCAGTAAAAACTTTATTTGGCCAATAAAGCCATAAAGGAGCAGCAACCATACACAAACAAATAAAAACCTGATAATAATGCAAACAAGATAAAATACAAAAGTAACAATTCATGATTAGTGATTCGCCCATACCCATTATAATATTTTATGCCAATCAGGTATTACAATTTGATAAAATAGCAGCAGAGGCAGATAGTTAAAACCTGTTTAAAACAAGGGAAAATGCAACTAAGGCATGTCAAAGCTAGCCATTTGGAAGTATCCTGGTATATCTTCGAACCCTGAGAGGAAACCCTGTCTTCTGCCTAGGCCTCCAGCTTCTCGAAGATCACCCAGAATGTTGACAGTGGAGTCCAACAGAGAGATTGGGCAGCAGCATGAAGGACATCCTCTGTCGCCCTTTTTAGGTCTCACCTGGCGTTGGAGGGCATGCGCTCCTTGCGAGAGCTATAGTAAACAAGTTACTTTTGAGAAGGGGACTTTAAGCCCCGCCCCTCCTTTCCATTGGGTAGCGTCAGCGTTTATGGTAAACGCTGGCTTCCCATTGGAAAGGAGGGTTTTTCATTGCATCCCTTTCGCTTGTTGCCGGACTGGCTCGCCTGATTCACGGGTGTGGTGAAGACTTTTCTTATCTGCATGTTTATTTAACAAGCAGATAAGAAAAGGCTTCACTACAGCTGTCAAGCAGGCACGGAGCGCAGGGGCGCACGGGGTCACGGGTAGGACCAGGCAATGGCGAGCGCTTGTTTATTTTGAGAGGGAGAGTACTGCCATTTCTCAGAAACAAGCTCTGGTACAGAGTAAACTTCTATTTTTCCATGTCAAGCCCTGTGTGTGACCACACACCAGTGCCATGTATGACACCATACCGACAATTTTTCCCAACATTTTACCCTTATAAAAACGTTTAAGTGAACATTGCTGAGTGAAAAGCACCTGTTATTCAAGTGGCAACATGTCTACTTGCCCGTCATCACGTGATCTTCAAGCTGTAGAAACAACCACATGAGCATGCGGGTCCCTGCTCTGGCACTCGCCGGAGGTCGTGAGGTAAAACGAGCGGTCCAGGGTGCCGGAGGATTTGGCACATTATGAAACACGGTGCACGTTGTTGCGTTCCATCGCTGTGCTCCTCTCAAGGCGGCTGTGCTCCATCGCTGTGCACCTCTCAAGGAGGCTGTGCTCCATAGTTGTTCTCCTCTCAAGGAGGCTGTGCTCCACGGTTACGCTCCTCCCGAGAGGGCTGTGCTCCGTTTTGGCTGTGCTCCTCCCGAGCAGGCTGTGCTCCGTCGTGGCTGCTGCGTACAGAAAAGTGCCTGTGCCCCATGAGGCTGTTTTCCGAGGTTAGTGTTTGCTATCCGGAAAAGAGGAAGGCTGTGCACCTCTGAGGAGGCGCCATGAAGAGGATGGGCACTGGTCTATGAGGGGGTGCTATGAAGTGGACGAGCTTCCTTGCACTTCTAAGGAGGCGCTATTCAGGACCCCGCAGCAGGTCCCAGGGACGCTTTGCTCTGGTGGCTGGCTGCTCTCCCCCCATCCAGTGCTGGAAGTAACTTTCTATGCATGGTGGTGTAACCCAAGGCCAGTGTTTCCCTTCAGTAAGCAACCTAAGCAGCCGTTGGGTCCGCAGGCCCTGTCCTCGGGGAGGGCCCAGCTGCTCTGACAGGCGCCGGATAGCCGCCATTTATTTGAATAAGAAGAGACAGCCGGCGCTCCCATTGGACAGATTACGTTTGAATAGGATCTTTGTGTACCTTGACCCAAACAATACATTTCGTGGCTACAAAGAGTGTCTAAGGAAAGAGATTTTTTTTTTTAACGCGATGAAATGCAACCTTGAAAGTCTGTAATGTGGAACTGTATACTCTGTTGTGTTTTAGAGCTAATACTAACCCAGTCAATGTTTATCATGGGGCGTTCGCCGCCAAGGGGAAAGTCGCAGGAAAGTGTGGGAGGAATCCCGCTGCTTCTGACAGCTGCGCGCATTTGCATATTAAAAGGTGCAGCTCGGCTCGAGCCCCGGACACAATGCATGCGCCCCCTCCATAGCCCAGCAAGGAATCACCAGCTCTAACCGACACTTCCATCCCCTCACTAAGCACTTTCAGGGTGATTGCTTTTTATTACATGTATGGCGAAGGCAGGATGGTCTTTGGATCATACGTTTGTTCCCTAAAGTGGTTCAATGCCGAGGCTTATTTGAAACGTTGCAAAGTCCTAAATGCATTTACCAACAAGTAAGACGCTCACTAAGAAAGCAAGCATTTGCAATGCAATAGGTCTCACATTTATGCGGTTTTGAGCTATTGGTATTTTAAATGACAATGCCTTTTATGTATGTGTTTGTTTTTAAAACATAAATAAAAGGCATTGCCATTTACAATGCTGGTAGCTTAATCTCGAGTAAATGCGAGACCTATTGCATTGCAAATACTTGTTAAAAATTGGGACAGTAGTGGGGTTTTTACAGGAAAATCTGTTTTTTTGCATGGAAGAGGGCACGGAAAACATTTGTCAACAGCGGGGCCCAAAAGGCTGTGTTGTGTCCGGAGACTTCTATAGGGCCCCCGTCTGGGCCAGGAGCCATACTGAGGATGCTCTTTAAAATAGCAGAGAGAAAGCCTTGACGTTCCAGAGTTTGGCAGCCAGGCCTTCTCTTTAATTTCCCTCTTCCTTATATCAAGTGTCACCTTATAAGCCCTCCTGACATGCATGATTTTATCGTTTTCTAGGGGAGGATTTTGTTGCCACTTTTCATTTTCTTCAATCAAAGCTAAGGCTGAATTGGTAGCTTTCTGGAGTTATGTACCTAATGTTGAATTTTGCTCTACAGCTTTTTAAATTACCCTTTTGGCATTTTGCACTCATTACTCACTGGATTCATCATCTCGCAGAAATGCAACAATTGGCTATGAAGTCCTCAGCAGCATGTTTACTTGAAACCTATTCTTGTATACTCTCCATGTACTGCCTAGCATTATTGACACTGTTGCTTCTCAAACAATTGCAAAGCTTGTAATGCTAGAATGATAGAGTGACAAAAATAATATCTTCATAGTGTTTCTGATGATTTTCTCCTTCATATGCCCACCCAGTTTTGCTCTTTTTTGTTTTAGTTAGTCAGTCTTACTTAGCAAAACAGCACATGAACACTGTTCTGGAACAGATTGTTGTAGATCATTGGGGGAATGGGGGGGATCAGTGCATGATGAGGGATTCTTGGGCTTGGTCCCTTTATAAAAGTCTTAAAGTAACAACCTCATTTGGAGAAGCTTTTATATTCCTCTATTAGTCGCACAGGAATCGCCATGTAGTTGATCCAACTTGAGACCTAGGAAGCAAGAACAAAGACTAGCATTGGCTGGAGCATTGAGACACTGTTGAGCAACATTTTTTAAAAGTGTATATCTTTGAGTCATTCATTTGATTTTTCACTCTTGTTTAATTGTAATAGAACTGTGTTTATGTGTTAATGTTGAGGTGTTGGTCAGGTGGAATGAAAGAAAATCCCAAGCTACCCAACATCTGCATTCTAGCAAGACAGAAAAGTGCAGTAGAGAGAATTAACTGTACTAACAGTACTTGACGAAAGGCGATATTCAGGGGTTGTCACTGCTCCTTCCTCAAAAGCAAATCAATGCTTCATGGACCTAGCCACAGACTTTTCTAATGTATTTTAAATTGTTTCCATTTTGAAAAAGACCTACATGTCCCCCCCACCACCAAAACACAAGAATAAGCTTTGAGGAATAGCTGGTGACCACCAATTTGGTGGCTACAAGCTCTAATTGTCCACTAGTCAGCCCAGGAGAAATATCTGAGGATGGAGGTGATGAATGTAAAACTGGATATCTAGCAAGGGAGAGGTTAGTGTTAGTGAGCAAGAAGTTGCACATTTTGAGTTCTGTTCTCTTATAGAAAGCTCATACCCCTCCCTGCCTGAGCACTTGTATGTGTCCCAAGATGCCGTCTACCACAAAGTGACTATGGGGCACCAAAGGAAAGATGCATTGCTTGAAGCTTGCAGTGGAGCACAGTGAGCATGCCAGAAATAATGAGGAGAGATGCTCTAAAATGGATTACTTATCTCACAGTCGAAGTGTAGTCTACCGCCTTTCACATCACCTCTGCACACACAACACTGTGGCGTTCCTCATGGGTCCACCATACCACCTCTATTATTCAACATCTACCTAATCCCCTTACCAAATGTGATTAAATCATACAACCTCACCTGTTACAACTATGCAGATGAAACCCATACAACAGTAAAAATAGATAACCCAGAAGACATCTATATTTTACAGCTTGATGACTGCCTCTGTCCCTTAAACACATGGATGAAGAATAACTGTCTAAAGCTCCATATCGGAAAGACCGAGATTATGACCTGCGGACTATGGTAAAAGTGCTAGCCTACCAACATAAGGCCTAGGGACTGTCAAGCACTGGCAAAAACATCAAAAATAGCTAGAAATCTACGAGTAACCATGGATTCAGACCTATCCTTGATACTTCATGTTAACAATGTCACAAAAGAGTACCTTCTACACAATGAAAACACCTTGTTGCATCTTCCCATGCCCTGCATAAACTGCAACCTATGCTCACACTTGCCAAGCTTGACTATGCCAACAGCCTATACCTTGGCAGACCTGCCAAGCGTGACTATGCCAACAGCCTATATCTTGGCACACCAGTGTTCATCTTACACAAAATGAAACTCATCCAAAATGCTTCCACATTCACCCTAGAGAATGAATAACTCCAGTCTGGCAATCAAACGGCTAACTATTGTTAAAAGGGAAATGTTCAAGACACTCTGCATTGTCCACATAGCGTCCCAAGGAAAAGGACTGCTATAGCTGCAAGTGAAATTCAAGCAATACAAACAAAACAGAACACTGTGTTTCAGGCCTGCACCACATATCATACCACCTTACCATAGGGGGCACTACTTTCTCAGTACAAGCCACCAAGCTTTGGTACGCACTACCACCCAACATTAGAAACACCCAGGAGCATACACCATTCCAAAGACCGTTAAAAACATGGGACAGTTACAAAGCTGAATAAAAATGTTGGCTTGAAAAGGTTTGCCAATTGGGCACTCAAAAATTCATCCATTCAAAGAAATTCATTGGATTCGAAAATGCGTCGAGAGAAGCGGAAAGTCATGTACTCCAGAATGTTGTCTGTTCCTTCCATATTAAAAAGGGATGCCATCCAATTCAGTAGATTGAAAGAGCACACATGCTCCTCATATCCGGAAGCTACCAGGAGCATGCTAGGACAACCTGCGACAACTTCGATGAAACTCCGTTCAGTAAGGCACTGTGCATGGGCTCAGGTACTCAAGCATGCTATTGGTCCAAGCAGAGGATCACACAACAGGCGCCTACCCGGGGGACATGTCTGATCATGGGCCTTCCACGGACCCAATAGCAGATCGTAATCCAGGGCGGCGTGTGGGGTATTGGAGAGGCAAACTTCCAAGGCCTATTGAAAGGGGCACTGGAGGCAATGGAACACAGGTTGCACGCAGGTGAAGTAGGCATAACAGAAAGTCAGCCAGTAGTCAATGGCAAAAGATGTCACTGGCAGGGGACCGAAAAGCTGCCACATTCAATCACGGTACATTCACAGCTGGACCGGGTTTGGCAGCTCCACAGATCGAGCATCCATTGCTAAGCAATAATAGGAGAACTAGCACGCTGCAAACCAACAGGAGCACCAGGGGAAACCCTCCCAAGACAATGGAAAAAATAGAATGGATAAAAGCTGGTATTACTCCAAAAATAGTCTAAAAGAAAGAAACCAGGCCGGATCCCATGAGTTTAAAAAAGTAGGCAAGGACCTCTGTATCAGACGCGTTAAATAATTGGTGTATCCATTTTCTAAAATGGAGTGGGAGATTTGTGTTCAGTAGCAAGTGTCTCTCACTGGTGGTTCTCGCCACCTGCAATTCGAAGGTCTCTCTCGCTGATGTGAGAGCCACTTCCTGTTGAAACCGTAGCGTTTTGAGTCTGCTTAGTTTATTGAAATCTGTTTTCAAAGTTGGAATGGAAGGCCAAAGCAAGCTATCTACAATCCCACGTGGGGGTGGATACAGGACATTGCTGCAACATGTAACACGTTGTGAAACTGTTACTATATACGGGATGCCGGCCCTTAAGCCGCAGCAATCGTGGTTATTCAAAATAAGATAACTGCCATTCGAAAACAAAGTTAGTGCAGGAATAATAGCTGGGACGGGCGTACCTTTTGAAAAACAAGCCAGATTAGGTGGCGAAACGTTACAGGCACCGTGCAATTTAACTTGTTTACAGACTAGGCAATGTCCTACTGTGAAATCACAATCCTCCCCTGTTAGGAAAACTTCCTTATCCGAGTGCTGACATCTGTAGGCGAAAGGTAATGACCATAAATCATGAATAATTGCGCTACCTACGGACTCAAACCTTCCCACTGGAAAGTGTGTCATGCACAATATAAATTGAAATAGTGAGATTGGCAGTGAAATAACACCGTGTATTAACCACACAGCTGAATCAGTCTCTGCTACAGAAAATGGAAACTGTTCTAATTGTTCAATATGTAACAATGTGTATGTTGCGTCTTTCCTTGACATTAATTTCTGGTTTTCTGTCAAATGAAATGGTAAAAACAGTGGAGAAGCATTCAAATAATCCCAAGGAACTTTTCCTTTTTTTAGTGTTTGCAACATCGTGGCAAACTGCATTACAGAACGTAATTGATTTTGACCATAATACAAAACAGACCCGTCATGTTGCACAATATCAATGACAGATGATACAGTGTTATCCAATGTATATATACAGGAAGACAGTGTATTAATGCTATTATCAACCACTGCAAGAAATTTTTCTAAATTGGCTTAGTCAATTGGCTTAGTCCATCTGCGACAGTTTCCACAATTCATTGTTTGCTTCAAATAAAGCGTTTCGATCTAGGGGATTTCAGACCTAAAATAAAATCAGCCAAATTGATTTCACAAAAGGGACAGGTGTTGTTTCACAGACAGTGTAGAGTGTCCCAACCATTGTTGATATAGTTTAATGAATATGTGGTGACGGAATGGGAATGTGGGAAACCTATATCGGGTCTACTTGGTGTAAACCCTTTTGTTGTATTTAAAAAAAAAAAAAAGCAGCTGACAGGCATTGGAGCTCATTGGCCATAATAACCATCCCATGGGGTTTAATGTCAGAAGAATTTATGGTTCCATTTTGGAACAGATCAACTAAGTCATCAATCGTATAATTGGCATATTGTATCATACTCAGCCAATGAGGGAATGGAGGGAATATTTAGATTTTTGGCAGTTACCAAACCAAAACAAGTAGTTTGTTGTACCTTGGCATTCAAAAACAAAATTTGAGTCGGAATCAGACCTGCACGATTCAGAGCTTCAGTGGCTTGCACCGCCAATCTTTAGTACCCCAAATGGATTTCAAATCACTTGTGTCCTTCCAGTGGTCATAACCCTTTACGGCCAAATCAGTCCTGAAGGAATTGGAGTAAATCAATTTAGTGTGTGCCAATTTAAATTTAGATTGGGGTGGCAAAATTAATTTAAAAAAAATTAGGACTGTGGATTGGAAATATAACCGGAGAAGTATATGAACTTACTCCTTTGAGTTTTAGAACTCCCCTGTAAAGGAGTCAGACAATGTTCCCATTGTGTAAAATTAAAAAGTGGTCTCAGAGTGTTTGTCTTGTGTAAGAAATGATGGCCATAATGTGGATAACAAAATAAATCTGAATAATTTGCCAAATTCAAATACAAATCTTCAGCATTAAAAGCATCATAATATTTTAAATCCGAAAACAATGAATGAACAGCCTGAACATCCTAGTCATCTGAATGTATGTCCAGTGAAACCACATGTCCTAACGAAACGCGAAATACGTATTGAATGTTCAGGAACTCCGTCGGGCCATGGATATCGTATGCAACATTATCCCAAACAATGCCATCAGCAACAGGAAAAGCCGAAATGTTCACAAGGGCTTGATCTCTTTTCATTATATGTGATGATGTATGGGGAGCTAGAACTCAGTCAACATAGTTCACAGTAGAGCGTTCAGGCATAAAATGACCATTGATGAGCAAAAAGAACACATTCACAAACCCAATCCACATGAAGAGAAATATCAGCGTAGGTACCATCCAGATGTATGTCCAGGGTGGGACCAGGTAAATCTTCTGAACCAGGCAATAAAAAAAACTGGTGCGTGTAGGGGGTGTTGCCACAGATGAGGACGAAGAAGATGAGTCAGAAGAAAACCTGGTACGGTCCATATCATAACCACTCGCGCCCAGACAGAACAACGGAGGCTGTGCAGCATCAGATGGATTATGTATGGTACTTTCAGGAATGTCAATGATGACCTCAACTGGAGGAGAAGCATCTCAAAGGTAATCTCCTGGACCCCATTTTTTCAAATATTCCCGGCCTTATCACTGATGCCCCTGACCCGGTTCCCCTGACCCGGTTCCCTGGTCAGACCACATGGTAGTTCCTTTTACCTGGAAGGTGCCTCGGCCTAGCTTAACCCCAATCTCTCATAGAGGGCTGGCTAGGCATTGGTCCAAACTTGAGCTCTCTGAATGGGCAGAAATTTTGAAGAAGACTGAACCTTCAGCCCATTCGGATGTGGATAGAGCTAATAAGGACTTTAATCAGTGGATAGAACGATCCTTGGATAGCCTGTTGCCTAAAAAACCGACAACATTAAAGAAAGGCCACACTAAACATCCTTGGTTTAATTTGGAGCTAAGAGCCCTTAAACAAGAGTGCAAAAGGGAAGAGAGGCAATGGCGAAAAAAGTTTAGCTGTGAAAAGAAAAGGAGATATAGAGCTGCTCTAAAGAAATATAGGACCGCTCTGATCACCACTAAATCTGTATTCTTCGCAGGTAAAATTGAGTCCTCTGCTAATGCCCCTAGGGAGATGTTTAGAATAGTAAAGTCACTGATGAAAGTACCTGATCCGCCGCCCGCTCCAGATGAATCAGGTAGTCGATATGAAGAATTGGCGAATTTCTTCAGTACAAAAATTCAAAAGATCATTGATACGCTCCCTCTAACACCCTTAGGCGACCACCAATCATTACTTACCATACAGGACCAATTGGATCCTACTAAGCTCTCCTCTTTTTCTCCTCTTAGGGAGGATCTCCTACCTCCCCTATTGAATGCCATAAAGAGTGGCTCCCCGCTCGATCCCGCCCCGATGGACATCTTAAACTCAGTTTTGCCTGCCATCAGTAAACCCATGGTGAACGTGGTTAATGCATCAATGGAGTCAGCTGTGGTTCCTAGAGAGTGGAAGGTAGCGATGGTCAAGGCTTTGTTGAAAAAGCCCAGCCTGGACCCAGGGGACTTCTCCAACTATCACCCCATTTCTTTGCTACCGGAGATTAGTAAACTGACTGAGAAGTTTGTTAACATTCAATTGGCCTCTTTTTTGGAATCACATAATCTGCTGCATCCATCCCAAACTGGGTTTAGGAAAGGACAGGGAACTGAAACAGCTCTGCTGAAGGTGGTGGAGGAGGCCAGGAGGATTCTGGACACAGGTTGCAGCGCGGCCATTATCCTCCTGGACCTCAGCGCCGCCTTCGATACGGTTAATCACCGTATCCTCATTTCCCGCCTCAGTAACATCGGAGTCACGGGTAAGGCCCTCAAGTGGCTGGAATCCTTCCTTAGGGATAGATTCTCTAAGGTGTTTGAGGATAATCATTGCTCATGCCCGGTTCCGCTGCAGTGTGGGGTGCCGCAGGGGTCCTCCCTCAGCCCCACACTGTTTAACGTGTATATGGCACCCCTGGCAGAGATAGTGGCTCCTTTTGGGGTTCAGTTGGTGAGTTACGCCGACGACACCCAGTTGGTGTTCTCTCTGAATCAGGCTGCACATTCTTCTTTGAATTTGTGTAACTGCCTAGAAGCCGTCGCAAGCTGGATGGGTCAGTCCGATCTTAGGCTGAATGGTGGAAAGACAGAGTTGATGTTGTTGGGACGACAGGCTTTATTTGACAACTCTACTTCCTGGCCCTCTTGCATGGGTCCTGGCCCCATCCCTAAGTCTGAAATTAAAAGCCTGGGGATCTGGCTCGATGAAGAACTGTCGTTTAGAACTCAGGCTAGAAAAACAGCCGCCACCTGCTTTGGGCTCTTGAAATCCACGCGTAAAACCCTTCCACAATTGCCGGAAAAAGCAAGAAAAATCTTAATACAGTCATTGATTCTATCCAGGATAGATTATGGGAATGCAATCTATTTAGGAGCCCCGGTCTCCGCGATTAAACAACTTCAGGTTGTTCAGAATTCGGCGGCAAGGTTACTTACGGGCACCAATCACCGCTTATCAGCCAGACCCGCATTAAAAACCCTTCACTGGCTTCCGGTGAAAGAGCGGGTCCATTTTAAGTCGCTGTGTATAGCACATAAAATCATCCACGGGAAAGGCCCTCCCATCTTAGAAAACGTGGTAATGCCCTACAAGTCCTCTCTAAATCTTCGCTCTAACGACCAGAATCTTGCAGTGACTCCAAGAATCAACAGATCCCGCTCCGGTGGCCGTCTTTTTTCACTGAAAGTATCCAAATTGTGGAATTCTCTTCCTTTATCTTTTCGCCATGAGCCCAGTCTCCTTGTGTTCCGGAAGAAGCTAAAAACATGGCTCTTCCCGAGAAATTAGAGATCTCAGATTAGCTAATGGTTCCTCTATTATCCTCTGGTTATCTTTCCTGAGCGCTGGGATGCTTTCGAGTAGCCATGCGCTATAGAAGAGCCTTTTCAATTCAATTCAATTCAATTGGTGGAAGTAGAAGGTAAAATAGGCAATAAACCAATTGAAGTTTCCTACTCCCCCCTCCATTGCGCGGGGAGTAGTCGAGGAAGCTGAAGCCATCGGATTCAGTGAAAGGTCTCGGCTTGGAATACTTGGAGGCATATTATTCAGTATCGGCCATATGGTGTAGCTTGACATGTTTGATTGAAATGTATTGATTATCCTTATGACCAGGTAACGGAGGCAGGATCACAGTACGGGTGCCTTTCAAGCCAAGGACTCTGACTGGTGCACGGTACGAGGGACCAAATTCTTTTTTGTTCTCCACATTTTCATGGACCAGATCTCCAATTTTAGGAAGCCCGCTAGAAACAGTGTTCGACACCGCTGGATCTGCGGAAGAGGGCAAATGTGCTTTTTATTTGTGAATCCCGAACTTTTTGTAGATCCTGTAACACAGCACAATGGTTATCTACGTCAAAGGTTGCGGCACCCACCACAATATCTAGACCATCAAGTTCTGGCACAAACATTTAAATGCCAAAGAGCATTTCGTATGGGGTCCGCCCACCCAGAGATCTTCTTGGTAGATTATTTAGGGCATGTTTCACTCCATAGAGTTGAGTTTGCCAACCTCCGCCAGTACCTAAGACTCTTGCTGTCAAATATTGCTTTAAGTCACTGTTCATTCGATTCACAACTGAATTGCCCACAGGCCGGTATGGAGACGAATATTGCACCTTCACCCCCAGTGACTTCATCACATCCCAGTAAGCCTCTGAGGCAAACGCAGGACCTTGGTCAGAATGGAAGGTGCCACAGGCAAATGTCCTGACAAAGACACACAAATCCTTAATGACAGTTCGAGCATCAACACTATGTTGTGGCCAAATCCAAAGGAATCTCGTGCACGAATCCACTACAATCCAAATTTTTGAAAGCAGTGTTTGAAGACCAAGGACAGCAGTGATCTAGATATATACAACCAAACGGGTTATTGGAAATCTAAAGGTGAGTATGTGGTGGGCGTGCAACAGTAGAAGGCTTAATCTGGTGACAAATGTCACAAGAAAGAAAGTTTTTACGCATCTGCTGATATAAACCACACCACCAAAAATGTTGCTGTAAAAGAGACACTGTCGCTCTCACTCCGGCATGTGGAGAAGCTACGCCTTCATGAGCAGCAATGATCAAAGAAAGTCTGCGGTCATTATTGGGAATCATCTGATCCCCAATGGACGGAATAGTTGCAAATGGTACTTGATCAGATGATATGTGATATGTATAACGTGAAGGAAAACCCTGGGGTAGGTCTGTTCTCTCCTTCGTCGCAGCAATAGCCGGCAGAATGTCTTCGTCAATTTTAGTCATGGACCTAGTGACTGCTGCTACTGAACATGTGGCTATTGCAGATTTGGCTGCCTCAACAGCCAGTGAATTACCAACAGCGTGTGCTCCCATGTGCTGATGACCCAAAGTGTGGCTAACGTGTGAGCTGCAAAGTTCCCTTAAGAGCGGCCACTCAAACCCAAAGCGTTTTATGCTTAATTGGGCTTCCTTTAGAATCACGAAAATCATTTTGTGTCCAAAAGAACAAGTTTTGCAGCGTGAATCTTTCTGGATTCACTATGCTGTGCATTATTCCGCCATCTAGTGGTTGGGTCCGGAATTGTAGTATTTCTTCTCTCTTTTTTTTTTTTTTTTTCATGGCCCAGGTGGGCGTTGACATACCACCATTTGGTGTCCTTCGTGACGTCGACGCGCTTCCTCCGGAAGCTCCCACCTTTGGTCGTCATCTTCAGATTATTTTTTCCGCCGTTGGGTCTGGATCAACAGGAAGGAGCTCCAAGAACTTTGGAGAGAAGAATCGACGAAAGATCGGAGTAGATCACCGGAGAAGACACCGGAGACCAAGTAAGAAGAAACTCGACTAGAGTTCAGAGAACTTCGAAGAACTCGACGTTTTTCGAAAGAGGGGGGGCTCCCTGGGCGCGGTGATGGACAAGACTCCGTTCAAATTCTGCGCAAACTGCCACCACAAGTACGCGCAGAAGGACCAACATCCGGTTTGCAATCTCTGCCTGCCGCCCGACCATCGAAGCGAGGACTGCAACGCCTGTGCAGCGTTCACCCCGAAGACTCTCAGAGTAAGGGAGAGCCAGAGAAGAGCAAACTACAACATGCAGGGGCAGGGGACGCCCCCATCGCTACGAGACTTTGGACTCTCCAGCGGAGAGGAAGACAACGTAGCAGAAGGACCAGAAGACGTCGTGGTCGTTGAGGTCGAAAAGAAAACGATCGAAGGAGGTAAGAGAGTCGTCGAACACTAAACCCTCCACTGATACTCGCAAAGGCGAGCCAAAGTCCTCAAAAGGAGCAGGGCCGTCGAAGCACTCAACGTCAACTACTGCATCCAGGGACAAGCAGTCCATCGGATCCTCTTGAGAAGGACCACCAGACGGCAAAATCCCAAGACAAAGGAAAGGCGCCGAAGAGCAGCCACGAAAAAGAGGCCTTGACGTCGAAAGGCGAGGGCCCGAGACAGGTTTTGACTTCGACTTCGACAACCGCGAAGAGGAAGGTCGAGGCCTTCGAAGCCGATCACTCGGCAGAGATGGAGAAGAAAAGAAAGAGGCTCGGGGCCGAAATGGCTAACATCTTGCAACACAAGAAAGACTTTGACGAAAAGCTAAAATCCTACAGCATACAGTCGAAGACTACACCCGAAACAGGAAAGGGCTTCGAGGAATTCGAAGCGCCGAACACACCTGAACCTGGAGAGGAACAGGAAGAGGACCTGTACTACGGGACAGGCGAAGGGGAAGAAGATGAGACTTACCAAGAGTCGACTTCTTCGGAGGCTCAAGACTTGCCGTGGGAAGATCTCGACGCCGAATCACTGGAAGAGGGCGTAGACTCATGTCCGTCAAGGCCTTTGCCGCCAGACGACATCGGGATCTACAATCAAGTCATCAAAAGGGCGGCTGAGACTTATGGGGTGCAGTTAGAGGAAGAGAAACCCCAGTCTTGCTTCCTCTTGGAGACCTTGCTGCCTTCACAAACTAGAAGCCAGTTCCTGCCCATGCTCCCAAGTGTGCTGGACCAGGGGAAGGAGGCATTCAAAGAGCCTGCCATGTGTAGAGCTGTGTCTCCACGAGCAGAGCAGAAATATAAACATTCTTCGAAGAACCCCATGTACTTCAGAGGGTCAGTACCAGCCGACTCCATCATTACATCCACAGCTCGGAAAGGAGCAAATATACCCACAAACTCTGGCCCTCCACCAGACAAAGAAAGCAAGAGGATGGACATGATAGGTAGGAAGATGGAAAGGAGTGCAGCCATACAATGGCGCATCGCCAACTCCAATGCGCTCATCAACAGACATGCATACCAGCACTGGGAAGAAGTGGGAGAACTGCTCAAGCATGTACCAGAACAATACCAGAGAAGAGCAAGCCACCTGGTAGAAGAGGGGAAGAACATGGCCAATACATGTTTAAAGTCAGCCCTGGACGCAGCAGAGACATCGAGCAGGCAGATGATGCTGGGGATCACAGAAAGGAGACATGCCTGGTTAAGAATTTCGGGATTCAAGAATGAGGTCCAAAACAACATCCTCAACACACCCTTCAACGGGGAACAACTGTTTGGAGCACCAGTTGATGAAAAGCTGAACCAGCTGAAGAAAGATGACGAAACAGCGAGATCTATGGGGGCGCTGCAGTTCCGAGGTATGAGAAGAGGAACACCTTCCAGGAGACCGACAGGCAGAGGAAATCATCAGCCTGGGGCAACACACCAAACCACCCAGCAAAGTTATCAAGGAGGTAACCAAGGACAGCAGCAGCAAAGCTGGCAGTACCAGCCCCGAGGACAATCCTTTCGAGGGCGCGGCCGAGGAATGGGTAACAGCCAGAAGGGAAGTCAGCCTCCCACAGGAAAGTGACTCACCAGCAGAAACAACGCACTCCTGGATGAGACCTCAGGAAGTGCAAAAAGAGACAGGACAACAACCAGCAAAAAATTCAAAGACTCCTCCAACACACATCACTGGTAGGAGGCAGATTAAGACACTTCCTCCACGAGTGGAGGAAAATAACATCAGACAAATGGATATTAAAACTCATACAATATGAGTACTGTATAGACCTGGAAAGGCCACCGCAAACATTGACATTGACAGAGTGCGCACAACAAACGAGCTGACACACTTGAGGGAAGAAGCAAGAGAATTGCTAAAGAAAGGAGCCATAGAATTTGTGCCACAAAAACAAAGGAACAAAGGGGTATACTCAACCTACATCCTCATACCAAAGGTAGACGGAACATTACGTCCAATTTTAGACCTCCGATTCCTAAACAGGTTCATAAAAACTCAAAAGTTCAAGATGACCTCCCTCCAAGAGGTCATACCTCAACTACAAAGAGGCGACTACATGGCGACTATAGACTTAAAGGACGCCTACTTGCACATCCCCATCAACAGCAAACACAAACACCTCCTCAGGTTTGCAATAAGCACAAATCACTACCAGTTCACAGTGCTAGCTTTTGGACTAAAATCAACACCAAGAGTCTTCACAAAATGTCTGGCAGCAGTAGCAGCACACTTAAGGAGGAAGGGGATACATGTATACCCATACCTCGACGACTGCCTGGTAAAAGCAAGCTCATACCACAGGTGCAGGAAGCACATAGAGATAGTGATACAGATGCTGGCACAACTGGGGTTTTCAATCCATTGGGAGAAGACTTCAATAGAACCAGAACAACTGAAGAGGTTCTTAGGGGCAGAAATCAACACCATACAATGCACAGTGATTCCATGTGCAAAGAGGATTCTGGCTATATGCAAGGAGACGCGTCTTTACCGCAAGGGGCAAGCTCTGACAACGACGACTGTGAGCAAACTGATGGGGATGATGGCATCATGCATACATTTGGTACCAAATATTCGCCTACACATGAGGCCATTCCAAGAATGGATCCAGCAGCAATGGTCACAAGCGACAGGCAGTTGGGAGGATCTAGTGGTTGTCACACAAACAGTACAGCAAGAAATAGCGTGGTGGAACCAGAAGAACTTAGCACAGGGGAGAACATTTACACAACCAACTCCAACTGTAACCATTACAACAGACGCCTCCCAGAAAGGGTGGGGTGCCCACACAAACAACCTCAAAGTAAGGGGGAACCTAGAACTCAAGACAGTGTTCCTAGCCTTAAAGGCCTTTCAGAAACTGCTGTACGGGAACAGAGTACTGATACAAACAGACAATACAACTACCATGTTCTACATCAACAAGCAAGGAGGGACACATTCAGTGACACTCTCACGGCTATCGCAGGAAATATGGAGATGGGCAATCCCCAGAAAGATAGACCTATTAGCAATACATCTACCAGGGAAGGACAATGTAGAGGCAGACTGGCTCAGCAGACAGACGTCAGCATCCCACGAATGGGAGATCAACCAACAGGAAATCCAGAAGGTATTCCACAAATGGAGGACTGCAAAAATAGACCTCTTTGCAACACACCAAAATGCAAAATGCCGAAACTTCGCATCCAGAGTACCGTCCAAACAGTCCCTGGGGAATGCGCTATGTATAAGCTGGTCAGGGACATTTGCATACGCTTTTCCACCAATACCACTACTACACAGAGTGCTGAACAAGTGCAGGATCAGCAGCATGACGCTCATCCTGATAGCACCCCAGTGGGCCAGGCAAACATGGTTCTCACACATCATGGAGATGTCACAAACGCACGCACACAGGTTCCCCGCCAGGAAGGACCTGCTAACAATGCAAAACTGAAGAGTACTACACCCAGAACCAGAAAACCTCAGCCTAGCTGCATGGCTCCTGAGGACCTAGAGTTCGTACACCTCAAATTACCGGCAAGTACGATGGCGGTACTCAGAGAGGCAAGAAGACCGACCACAAGGAAGTGCTACGTAGCAAAGTGCAAAAGATTCACCGAATGGTGCATTAGGGAAAATCTGCAAACAAAGATTACTAAGGAATCAACAGTACTAAGATACTTAACGCATCTACTGCAAAACAAGCTAGGCTACACGTCCCTAAGGGTCCACTTAGCGGCAATTGTGGCTTACACAAGAGGAGAAACAGTAAGAAGTTTCTTCATATCACAGGTGGTAAAAAGATTCCTAGAGGTTGCACAAAGGATCGCTCCTCCAGGCAGAATGTCAGCACCAGCATGGAACCTCAATATAGTGCTCACACAGCTAATGAAAGCACCATTTGAGCCTATTCACAAAGCTACACTGCATATGCTCACACTAAAGACAGCCTTCCTAGTGGCTATCACATCACTACGAAGAGTGAGTGAGTGAATTGCAAGCGTTAACGCTCCAAGAACCCTACCTGCAAATACACAGTGATAGGATTGTCATGAGAACGGACCCGCATTTCATGCCAAAGGTGGTGTTTAAGTTCCACATCAACCAGACAGTTCAAATACCAAGTTTGTTCGAAAAACCGTCCACGAGCACAGAAAGAGCCTTACACACACTGGACGCCAGGAGGGCAGTGATGCACTATATGGAAAGGACAAAAGAATGCTGAAAAACAAAGCAATTTTTTGTATCCTTCCCAGCAGATTTTGGGACGACCGGTTACCAAAAATACCATTGCACGATGGATTGCGCAAACCATTCTGCTCTGCCACAAGCAGGCAGATCAGCCATTGCAAGGAGCAGTTCATGCTTACTCAACAAGGAAGAAAGGAGCAACAATTGCGTTTCTAGCAAACACACCTATCCAAGACATTTGCCAAGCAGCAACATGGTCTTCAGTGCATACGTTCACTAAGCACTACTGTGTGGATATCCAAATGAACAAAGAAGCGCAAGTGGGACAGAAGGTCTTACAACACGTTTTCAGTAACCAGTGCTCATCTTCCACCCAACCTACAAAGTCGATGCACAGCATAGTGAATCCAGAAAGATTCACGCTGCAAAACGTATAGTTTCTTACCTGTCGGTGTAGTTTTGCAGCTTGAAGACTTTCTGGATTCACTAGCGAACCCACCCTCCTCCGCCAGAAAGATGAGACAGGAGGATAAAAGGGGGGTAGAAAGTGAAAAGAGTTTACAAGGATCAAATAAGAAAACAAAGAGAGAAAAAAGAATCCGAAGATGGCGACCAAAGGTGGGAGCTTCCGGAGGAAGCGCGTCGACGTCACGAAGGACACCAAATGGTGGTATGTCGACGCCCACCTGGGCCACGAAAAAAAAGGAGAAGAAATACTACAATTCCGGACCCAACTACTAGATGGCGGAATAATGCACAGCATAGTGAATCCAGAAAGTCTTCAAGCTGCAAAACTACACCGACAGGTAAGAAACTATCCGTTATCATAGAAAGATTGTACACAGTAAAAAGAATCGCATACTATAAGCGTAATAACCTCTGGGTCAGCAAATTCAAGGGCCAAAAGCAAAGCGCGTAGCTCCGCCAACTAAGCCGTGCAATCACCAAGTGCCTGTGTATGCACCAAAGAGGATTTAAAATCTCCATCAACAAACTGTCCCGCCACAGTTGCTCAGGCCGCCGAATAAGCATGCCTAGAACCTACTGATGGTTGTGCAGAACAGTCCATGTAAATGATACATTTGTATTGATCCAGAGGAAGTAAAGATGGAAGAGGAGTATGTACGTGTTCATATTGCAAAAGCTCCTGTGTCTGGAGAGAAGGGTCGAAGTTAAAATTGACATCAGCCGATGTCAAAGATCTAGCCTATTGTATCCAACGAGGATGTAAGGCTTTGGAGTTTGGAACACTAGCCTTCGTAACTGTTTCTAAGGCAGGTACAGGTGAAACAAGAAAAATGCGTTTACCCTGAGCCAAAGAGCGTTCCTTCAGGATCGCCATCTGGCCAGCTGTCAAAAAAAATTCTGTCGGAGAGAAACTCATCTCAGCAGAAGTGTACAAATGCTACTTGTAAGCTTTGGGGACCGTGTCCACCCATTGAACGTCAAGTAAGTGAAACCCAACGCACCTGGTACAGGGCTCGAAAAATCATAAAAAATGCACTAGACCTGCAGGTCTAGTAACCTACAAAATCTCCTCGACCTAACTTGACCTCTGACTCGCAAATGTGACAAGTTAACAAGATTTAAAAGCATTTTTATTGCTCATTTACTTTGTGAGTAATAAAGATGCCTTTAAATCTTGCTATCTTGTCACATTTCCTCTTCTTTCAGAGGCAGAGGTCAAGTGTCAGTTTGAATTCCTACTTGCCAGAAAGGGCGAGTAGGACCTAAAAATAGCTTGTCCCGAATTAATCTGACTCGCAAATGCAAGCGGTCGAGTGAATTTTTCGAGCCCTGCTGTGGTACAATCTGTATCACCAAATTTGTCGAATTGTCACGTGTTAACAAGACGTTGGTCGCAAGCAGATCAGACTGCAGAGACCGAAGAATTGCGGTGTGTATCAGAAGCCAACAGGAAGCAGAGTAAGTAGGTTGTATCAAAGAATAAAGCAGTTTGATACGTTGGGCATAATCAGGAACAAATGTCCTCACAAAATAAAAAAGCAAAGATTGCAATTTTTTTTTTAGAGTAGATGGAGGCTGCAATTGTGTACATTTCTCCAGAAAGTGGGGAGCCAAGCCCCGACCTTCATTGTGAAGCTCATATTCGAGAAAAAGGAATGCCAAAAAGGAAATGTGTGACTTGGCAAAGTTAAACTTGTACCCCAAGTCAGCAAAAGACATTATGATACGGTCCACATGCACAAGATGCGGTACCAATTCATCATCCGTCAAATAGATGTAATCGATGTATGAGAAGGCATCGGGGTCAATTTCATGCAAAAGGGACACTATGCGTGCTGCAAAAGCGCTGGGGATATTCTTCTATCCCATAGACAAAGGAGTATACCTTTTGTGATTGCCAAGGTCGCTAAATGCTGTCCAGTCATGGCTCTCGGGCCAAATGGTGACTGTAAAAACCATTTGAAATATCAAGAGTCATTTTATATTTTTTAAGAACAAGGTTATCAACCAATGCAGAGCTGTGGGTGTTCTGTACAGCAAAGTTACAAACATGATTGTTTAAATGACTCTAGTCCAAAACAATACGATATGAACCGTCTGCTTTTAATATCGGAAACAGAGGATTATTCATGGACGAGACACCGGGTTCACTAACACCTTGGTATTCCAACTGGTTAAGAATATCACTCACGGAAGCTTTAGCTTCACGCTTCATCGGGTATTGTGGTTGTGGCTGTGGCATAGAGCGCAACGGAATTTCTTGTTCAGGGGAATCCTGGTTCCAGCCAACCTGATTGCGATAAACAGCAGGAGCAAGGGCTAATGCCCACTCTGACGCGTACTTGGATTTAGCCTCCACCAAGACATAATGGGAAAAACTCGGGAGAATAACATCTTTGCCTTTAGAAGAAGCCAGAACAAATGGGAGCGGCCAGTCAACCTCCGCAAACAAAATAGCGTAAGAAGTAGTAAGGTTGTCCCAAAAGACCGCCTTGATTGTACGTTTAATATCACCTTCAATTTGGAGACCTATTTCATAAGGGGGTGCAACTCGTGTGCCAGCTGTTTCCATGGTAATGAACGTGTCAGTTGCTTTCGCCTCTAGACAGTGGTGGTGTGCCTCCCACACTATGGTAACCTCTGCCGCGCTGTCGAGGAGTGTCACCGCCCATCTCCAATCGAGGAGTAGGGTTCTCACCTTCTGATTCATACTTTGTTGTGAAAGCGACAACTTATTTCTTCTGAAATGGGGCACGAAATTGAGGTGGTCCCTCCTGCTTGGTTTTTACGTCAAACTGGCGCTGTGGGTCACGTCTTGCTTGCGCAGACTCGCTTTCTCTGTGATCCTGACGTCCTCACCCACCGAACTGTTGGTACGACGAGTCCTGAAAGGAACGAGGATCAGGAACCTGGAACCTCTCTGGTGTTTTCATTTTAGAGCTTTCACGCAAATCATATCTACGTTCAGAAGCTTCTGGTGGTGGCGAACCAGCACCAGAAGCAGGCTTCTGTTGTTGCTGCCGCTGATTTTTAGTCCAAGCCTTCTTAGGAAATACTGGACGACCCTCCTTCTCAGGAGGGGGCTTATTTTGTACCTGAGTAAAAGGTCTTATTCTCAAACTATTGCGTCCCAATGATGTATATATATCTGCAATAATGATCGGCAACTGTCGTTGCTTGTCAACGTCCCCCACCGCCGATAGGCGTTGACGCACTTGCAAGCTAACTGCCTCAGCTTTGACTTTGGCCAGAATCATGTCGGAGACAATAGGGAACATGCCCACTAATCTCATCCCCAACTCCAGGGCTGGACCAGCCACGTGTTCATCTTGAACTTTCTTGAGAACGCTCAGTAGAACGCTCATGGAGGGGGTGCCAAAGCACAGTGTATAAACCGCAGCAAACACCGTCCCCCAGGTGGTGCAGCACATAAAACTGGAATAATACCACTAGGTAAACTCATTGTAAGGATCCTGTGTTGTTCTACAGGAGTAGTATGTGGGAACACAGCTTCGAGTTGCTCAAATTTCTCTCCCAACCAATATGGAAAATCATCTCTACTTTGAGGACGTTTGCCCATCATTGAATTATTATGATGGGACTTCTGATAAGACCATGTGAAGGTGGCTTTGCAGCGGCTCCAGCGGGAGCCACTTAGATATTACGTGACATAAACCGTATGACACTTCTGTTTATATGAATCAAAGACGTATGTACTTGACGTAGCTCTGCAAGTGCAACATTAAGATAATTAGGATGCGGTGTGAAACCATCCAACACAGGCCAAGTGACCCCATCGACCCATAAGGGTCTCAAAGGGACTGCAGAAACCGGGGGAGGAAGGGCGCCATTAAACCATATAGTATGCTCCCAGGCTGTCAACGGAACTTCGAGTAACCGATAAGGGCGATAATATCGCAGAACTACGGCTAGTGTATATTCATGAAAGAGATTATCATTCCCGTCCACAGCTGGAAATGCAACCCAAGAGTAAAAGGCTTCGAAGCGGTAAGGCACATCTGCTTCGTTTACAAAAACAAAATCAGTCCACACATTAGGGACTCCTAATGCAGTCAGATATGCTGTAACCGCCGCGCGGTTAGGTGCCACAATAGCGACCAGTTGTGCCATATTAGCAATGGGACAAAGAAACACAGACTGCAGTAGCGCAAAACTGGGTATAACAAAGAAACTAAAACCTTTTAAAATTCAAGCTTGAAACACCTATAAATATAGGAGGCTAAGCCCCCTCACTGTGGACATCTCCGGAAACGGTGAGAGGGTATTGTGGACAAGCACAAGCGCTACTCAGCAGTCTCGCGAATAAGTGCCAGACCAAACGTTGGTGGCGCCATGTTGCAGGGATTCAGCACAAAAACAAAGCTATGCGCAGGATTATAGGACCTTGGTGTATGGGGACTGAGTCATCCCACCACCTTAGTACCCATGAGCCCAGGACCGACTAGCTATAGTGTCTCACTTGCTCTCCGCATCACTCACTCACAGAGAAGCAAATGATTAGACACCCCATAACATAGCTCTACCAGGAATTGCGGTAACAAGAGACATCCTTTCGCTCGCACTCTTGTATTCACCCACAATATGATCTGACAGTCACAAAATAGTTTAAATTTTTATTTTAACTAACGTGCCCTAACATGCAGTATACGAGCCACAACTAGAAGGAACATGCATAATACAAGTATAGTCCACATAGCAGCTAGTCAATAAATCAAGAAGGGAGATGTCATCATAAAAAGACAGTGGAGCCTATCCTCCCTCCCCTTTCTACAAGCAGTATTATTATATATTAGAAGATCTCTGGGCTTTGTCAGCAGACTTCATACCTCAGCCTATAGATGATGGATCTACATCGCGGGTGCTGTTTTGCTCTTCTCCCTGGAAAGGTCCGTCTCCAAGTGTGTCGCCTAATTTGCGTACGCCACTAAGAAGCACAGCATGTTGTCCAAACAGCTGCATTGGTATGTTTTGTCTAAGGGCTAAGGTCTGGCCAGAATAAAATAACAAGGGGTATTGTTGTTCGACCTTGCACATAATGTTCTTTCAAAAACCAAGGAACATGCAGAGAGCCAACCCAGCA
Organism: Triturus cristatus; assembly: GCF_964204655.1. NCBI lineage: Eukaryota > Metazoa > Chordata > Amphibia > Caudata > Salamandridae > Triturus > Triturus cristatus. The sequence goes on along the minus strand of NC_140579.1, from coordinate 980,346,453 downwards.
ATGAGTTCTCATGTGAAAGCGGTCATTAACATATTGCAAAAATAAAGATGTGTAGTAACGTGTGCAAAAGCAGCGGGCGAGCTGCAAAGTGCTCATGCTAAGTTAGTGAAAAACGACAATGTCCCCACCGGCCACGTGACAAATTCCTAGAAAACCGCATCACCCACGCCCTGGCAACAGAGCCAAGAAAACAGTTGCACCCTCAAGTACAGTCCTCTGCTTACAACCCCCGAATTCAAACCAACTCAACCAGCAAACTGCTTTCTATGTGCATGTAGGCTAAGAAGGGCTGACCTATGGCTCGCTGTGGCATTTTACAGTTATGGGACAGCTGTAGGGTCTATTGATGCTGCTAGGCTTTACATTGATTACGAGATTACAATTATGAGATTCCGGTTTTAAGTTAGCATTTTAGCCTGCACTTTCCTTTTACATTTTAATCATTTGGACACATTTTAAAACTTTTAAATATTGTATCCCTGTAACGTACTTCACTCACTTGTGTATTTTCTTTTGCCCCCAGCCCAGTTCCGTTGCCGTTTTGCGCGGAGGGCAGGTAGAGACTTCCCTGTTCATTTCCGGTGGGTGCGCAGTCTAGTCTTCGCATCCCACCACTTATTTAAACAATGGCAGAGCAGGTGCACAGCGGGCGTGCCAAAGGCAAGCCCGCCTGCGCCCGTCAGCAGCCAGTGCCAGTCATGCTGCCTCTTCCAGCCTAGTCATAAATCATTTGCTACACTATAATTGTGAGGAATTGTTGAATTTGAAATCCGACCCCCCCCCCCAACCCCCCTCAGTCTGTTATAATCTAACCACTAATATGGAGACGTGAGTCAACTCTAAATGCCCTTGGTGCAACTGGACTCCTCCCTGGTTCTCAGCTGAAAGCCCTTACCCTCAATTCAGATGGCCAAACACAGGAATCACTTAGAGCTACTTTATTGAACACACGCTCGCTGCAAAAACATGCAGCTCGTATTTGATCTGCTGGCAGATAAGGGTCGGGATCTTATGTTTCTTACTGAAACATTGCTATCCGAGTTCTTTAATCCCTCCATTGCTGCGGCCATCCCTGAAGGGTATAAAATCTTAACGAAGGATCGTCCAAATGGGAACGGAGGCGGCGTTGCCATCATCTTTAAATTAGAATTAGACTGTGTCCCTCTCTCGTTGGACCCAATTGAGGGAGCAGAGTGCATTGGTTTCCTACCCCCCCAACAATGCTTAGCAGGAATACTAACAGAGACCCCCACGAGCTCTTGGTATCTTCTTGCCCTCACTGAACGAACGTATCACTCCCCTCACCGTTAAATATGATCAGTTCCTCCGTCTGGGTGATCTTAATTTACATATGGATAAGCCTACTGACCCCAATATAATCTCCCTGACTGAAATTACGGCGGCGTGCAATTTGACACTGTCCAGCTCTGCTCCCACCCATAATTTGGGCCACACTCATGATCAGATATTCTGTAGTACAGAACTAAAAACTGACCTTCCGACCCCATCACTTGATCTGACCATTTTCTCATCAATTTTAAGATACTTAAGTTAGCCTCTGGATTCCCACCCAGGTGTATTAGGAATGAACACAAATGCAGATCCTTCCATAAAATATATTTTCCCTTGCTGAGTGGCTCTGGAATCATCCGCTGCTATGCTGGTTGGCGACCCCATAGGAATACTGGCTGAAGTCCAACTTGGAAGACTCCGTTCCCTTGTCCTCACAAACCTCAAGGAGAACCCACCCGTCCGCTCCTTGGTTTAACAAACCACTAAGAGCAAGTACAAGGACATGTAGGGTTCTGAAAAGGAAATGGTGCAAACATTATTCACTGGATGATAGGAAAACCTATAAGAGTGCCCAGAAATCCTATTTCCTTCTGGTGAAAAAGGCCAAAATGAATTATTTACAGGCGAAGATTGATATGGCTCAAAATAAGGGAAAAGTCATTTTTAACATAGTGAAATCCTTCACCTCCCCTTTGGCAATGAAGAAAGAATCCCCTAGCTCAGCCGACTGGACTCAGCAGGTTGCTCTATCCTTTCACAATAAGATTGCCTTAATTCAACAATCTTTTGCAGAAATCAATGACGAGAACCTAGTGATAGAGCAATCTTTGTCCAGAAGGGTTGACACCTTGCTTTCCCCTACGTTATTAGAGTTCCCTAAAATACTATTAACCGACTCGTTCCATTATCTTAAAGGTCTTCAGTCTGGCTCTCCAAGTGATGCCTGCCCTGCAAATATACTGGCTTCCCTTGCCTCTACGATTAATGCCACAGTAAGTAAGGCACTGAATTCATCCCTCTCTGCTGGGAAAGTGCCACGCATCTGGAAGCAGCCAAAAATCCTTCCACTTTAAAAAAAAACAAAAAAACCTTCAGCTTACCATAATGATTCCACCAACTAAAGGCTGTAATCTTTCCTTCTGACTCTCTCAAACGTTCTAGAAAAACATGTAAATAGAGCAATTTCAAATCACGCAGAAAGCTACAATGTGTTGCACCCGTCTCAATCTGGTTTTAGGGCTAATTTTAGCATTGAGACTGCCCTATTGGAAGTAACTGAGTACCTTTGAGGAAAAACTGGATCAAGATGGAAGGACTGTCCTGGTATTGCTTGATCTGTTGGCCACATTTGATACTGTCCCGCACGATAGACTCATTGACAGATTGAGGAATCTGGGAATCGGCGGGACAGTATTGGCCTGTTTGGATTCTTTCCTGCAGGACAGAGCCCAAGAAATACTGCTTCCCCCCTTTTCAGCCCCCATGCCCGGCATGAGGGTTGGAGTTCCCCAGGGCTCCATTAGCCTGACTCTTTTTAATCTGTACTTGTTCCCCCTGGCATCTGTAGCAGAGGCAAACGGTGCGAAGATTATATCCTACGCGAATAACACGCAACCGAATTTTACCTGCGAAATAAGGAGCTGATTTCGATAGTGTTAATATCACGCTTGTCTTTCAAAGGTTTCAGTGGCTTAAGGCGAATCAGCTCAAATGCAACTCAAATAAATCCAAGATTGTCTTCTTTGGCCAACCCACTGTCAGTAACTGGAACGCATGGTGGCCTGAAGAATATTCGCCACTGTACACTGATCAGTCATCTGTGAGAAACCTCAGTGTTTTTCTGTATAACGCCCTTTCCATGAGGTCTCCGGTCCAAACTTTGGTTGGCACCTGCTTTGGCATCTTGCGTATGTTGAAAACATTTCTTCTTGACAATAGAGACTAGGAAAAAAGTGGTCCAGGCCTTGGTAACGTCAAGACTGGACTACGCAAATGTCTTGTATTTGGGCCTTCCCAGCTGCCTTGTACAGCGCCTGCAAGTCGTACAAAATGCCGCAGCCAGGGCGATCCTCAGACCTAAATCAAGGTCTCGTATGTCCCCCCTCCTTAAATCCTTCCATTGGCTGCAACTGAAAGAAAGGATCAAATTCAAAGCCCTGGTTGTCTTTTTTAAGGCCCTTCACGGAAAAGGAGCAGGCAACCTTAGCAAACGAGTTGACCGCTATATCCCAGCACGGTCTCTAAGATCCTCCTCCTCTGACCTTCCCCATACTCCCAAAGTACGCCCAGATGGGTGGTAGATCATTTGGCTTCCTGGGGGCACAGGCTTGGAACAGACTCTCTGCCACTCTACGTGCCATCTCCGATATTTCAGTATTAGCAGCGTATTCTAGCTCTCTTTTACCTGTTTCTGTCAGCGCCTGGACACTCTTTTGAGTAGCTTTAGCACTATAACAAATCCGTATCTATCATTCATTCATGTACTTGCATATATAACGGTTACCGTTCATAGTCCTACTAAAACCATAGTACACATCGGTCAGTAGCAAATTGTAACTTATACCTCTTAAATTCACATAAGACATCTGCTTTAAGGATTGAGCACTGAACAGCCAAAGAACTTTAATATAGTTCACTACTGCCGGTCCCAAATATCCATGCTTTTTTATATCTCACAAAGACACTCTGATATGGGATGATAATAAAAATGCCCATCCCAAATGATCTCTCCACTTCTATCTCCCTTCAACCATGCCAGTTCAGGACTGCAACTATAGACAAAATCTCAAATTGGACAACCCGGTGCAGTAGCCAGCTAAGTGGACAATGTCATAACAAATACCATAAAACCGACCGGTAGACCTGTCCAAAGCCACCTGCATACTGAAAACCATAAAACTGTGCATCTGTATCATATTTCATCGTCCATCCCACTGCTATTTGCTGTATCCCATAATACAATAACTGCACCTCTGCGGTCATCACACATGATATAGAAACACTTCCTACATAGGATCAAAACAAAGAGAACATCCTTACAACCACACACCCTACACGGTGTAACATGCTACCCTTGTGAGCAAGAGCTTCTGTGCCCCATAATAGGGGCAGTAAGCACTATATAAATGTTGCAATACAATACAGATGACTCCAGCCTTTTTTCCTGGCCCTCTTATAAAGGCTGAACAAACTCTGATGTAGGCGGCTGCATGAGGAATCGTTAATAATGAAGGCTCCCATCGGCTTCAGAGAGACCCCAAACTCAGTGAGTGCAAATACTGTTTGTACAATTCAATACCTTGGAACCAAAAGCATGCTGAGTTGCTTGTCCTGATTGTGATGCCCACATTTGTTTCTCTCTTTAACCCTGCTTGTGAAACCGACATTTGTTTCTCTCTCTTTAAAAAAAAAATAATAATGTTTTAAGAGTTTTATATAACGCGAACTAGACCCGAGACATCGGGTATCAGAGCCTTTTACATGAGCACCAGTTTCGTTGAAGATGGACAAATTAATTTTTTTGTTAGGCACGGGGAGATGAAGTGATTTTCCCAGAATCACAGCATGTTGAGCGTCGTTACTGAGACTCAAACCCAGTTCCTCAGCTTCGAGGTCGACCGCTCTAGCTGTAAGGCTACATCCTCTCCCCTCTTTAATGTATCTGGAGAGGAGATCATCCATATAGACGGTATAGGTCTAATCTAATAAGGGCAGATCTTATTCACACCACAGGGACTGATCACCACAAATAGTGTGATCTACATCCCTTTTGCTGTGTGGATTCCTTTTTTTTCCCCTCCTTGCGGTTGGACAAAGCCAGGGTTGGCTCGGCAGGAATCAGTAAGGTCACTTTTGAAGTCAGTCAGTTGGAGCTGCAGTAATGTTCCCACCTTCATCTGAATACACAGATGAATGAGTAACCCTGTGCAATTGGGCATGCATCACTAGAGTAAGGCACAGTTTTAAAGGTGCAGACAGTGGAATGGCTCTAGATATATAGGCACACAATGACCTCACTGAACAGATTGAAAACATAAAACCTTAAGCACACTGTGAAGAAAATTGATACTAACTGGAAGTCTAAAAGGATCAACACAATTATTCTCACTGATAAGAACCCCCACACAAAGGCAACTAAAGAACAAAGCTAGACTCAAATCAGGGCATACTCAAATGCTATCTGCAGGACTTCAGAACAGAGTGGAAGAGAGACATGCACCAAGAACTGGACAAAGTAAAAAGGATCCTGACCAAAGTGATGCAACTAATAAGTCAAAATCGGGGTCAGATCATTAAAAGATGATAGATCTAGAGGAACTGATGCAAGATCTCAACTCCAAGAAGCTTGAGTCAGAGAGCAGTCTAAATGCTCTTTTGTGAGGATTTAAAGACTAGAGCCCGGAAGGACAACATTAGGCTTCAAAATTCCTTAGATGAAGCTGAGGGCTGGGCTAGCTGAAGGTTTGTACAATCCCTGTTTAGTGTTCATCTTTGTTCGGTTATCATGCACAACCATAAAAGTACTCATATATATAAAAGAAAACCCTGATGCAAACAGAGTTGAAACACAATTGAACATGAGTAAATAATGTTTAGACTCTCTGAATGCAACAGTAAAATATGTCAGTTTCCTAGACAAGGTCTGATTTAAAAAGACTAATAAAATGACATTTTAATCAATATATGTTGTATTTAAAAGTGGTGGACAAACAAAAACATCAAGCGTTCGCCATGTCCCAATCACAGCAATTGGATTCTCCATAAATAACTGGAGATGTTATATAACAGAAAACATCTTAAAATATGAGTTCGTTTAAAAAGTATTAAAGTGTTAAAAATGCTGCGCACCACAATTATTTGTCTAGCCACCTTTTATAAAACAGATATTAAAACATTGTCGAAAAATGAGTCAGCAGTTTAGTCGTATTGTGAAGCTTAAGGAATAGTAGTGATAGAGAGTGAGCACAAGGTGCGGACACTCAAAAGAAAAGTCTCCTAGGGACATATTAGTGAAGCTATCATCCTTCCCCAGGAAGATAACATACTACAAGAATGAAAACCTTTGATCCTACTGTGTAGTGAATATTGACTAATTCTGATACAAGACTTTTCACAATCCACTCTTGCTTGTGGATTCTAGCACTTAATGTGAGGGGGCCTAATTATCCTTCTAATAGGGCATGGATACATGTTTTAGGCATTGGAAATGCAGGGGTTATTTCAGCCAATTATTTCAACACTAAGGATTCTGGGAGGTTTAAAGCAAAAGTTTACAATACACAAATCCATACAACAGCATCATCCACATCCTGCAAAGTGACCGCTGTAATGCAAAATCTTTGGGTTGCATCATACATGAAACACTACTGGGGACAAAAGGGGTAGATACGAGATGTTCGCTAGATGGGGAAAGTCACCATATATGTGTAACCAAGGTCAGAACTGAGTCATAGAGTAGACCCTGTGGAAAAAGATGCTGTTCACTGAAGGTTACTTGTAGCTGGAGCTTTTAATTTGGTGGTGATTAGGGGGCTAGAGGTACATAGATCAACTTTGACATGAGGGCAGAATGTGAAGGAAGTATTTGGGCCTAGTGGATTTCTAGAGGGCAAAACAACAAGACCGGGATGTCTGCTTTTGCTACTCAGTTCATTGAATATACTCAAAGTTATAGGGTTCTTTTGTAGCCCAGTAGCTGATATGGTGGGGAAGCAGCAATGTGTGATTACCGTATCTGACGACTCTCCAGCGTGGGTAAATGTAGACGGGTGGCCCTCATATAAGACGGGTCGTGTAGGCTGGGTAAATGTGTTCAGAGATGCTGCAAATAGGGCATAAATCTCCAAAACCATTGATGAATGTAAGAAATACAACAAGTGGCAAGACCTCTCCAAAGCCTTAAACTGAGATCAGATACAGATTAATCATGTTGACGCTAAAAGAGAGAAGGCACTGGTGCGGTGCTGCTTAGCAGGAGATTTGAAAGAGAAGCTTAAGACCATGGGACTAATATTAGAGGACAATTGTGGGTTCTTTTGATTGATAGGTCTGAGCAAATCTTATTGGCCCTTAAAAGAAAGGCTTACGAAACTGGAGACAAAGCCCAAAAATGCTAGTAATGCAAGGTTAAAGACAAGCAAGTGGCAGAAAGTCTATACAGTCTGAAAAACAGCACAAGGGACCTGATCTTTGATAGTGTAAAGATGGCAATGTGTTCTGCTCTGTGTCCGTATGAATGTAATCGAAAGGCAGTGAGGCTGATTCCCACAGCACCTCTTTTTGTTAACTGGCTGAGATTCTCCAAACTAGCTCAGGAGAAAGCATACCATTTATGATCCCCTGTAGAAGAAAAGGAGGTATGTTTAGCTATCAGATGCATGAAACCTAAATAAAAATTCCTAGGTCTTGGCAGGTTTAGACTGAAATTTTACAAAAACATTCTGCCAAGCTAACACCATTACTGAATGTGGTATTTCACTCCTTTGTGAAGACTGGGATGGTGAGCACATATGGAGAGGCACATATTGTGATTCTGCTCAGACAGTGGAAGGATCACCCAGGTGTTGGGCCTGCAGACCCACAGCACTTTGTATTTGAAAATTCTGACAAACAGACTCTGCTCTTATATATGAAGACCGGGTTAGTTTTGTCCTGTGGCGCTAGACCTTCGATGACATTAGTAGACTGGTGTACCTTACCACAAACGCAAGTTGCAAAAAGTAAAATAAGCATTGATCATGCTAAATGTTGAAAAGCCTGCAACAGGGTCAGTCAGTCCTTTTGGCCTGCGAGTGCATTCATAGGTATGATCTGGGTAAGCTACTGGGAACTGAAAGCTATGGTCTTGGTTGATGGGGCTGACCTCGCTTCCTCATTCTGGTCAGAGTGTAGGATCTACTTTCATGGTTACCCCCACTTTTGCTGGTGTTATTCTGTTTACTGACTAGTTTGACTGGGATCCTGCTAATGAGGACTCCAGTCACTGTGCGTCCTCCTTAAAGTTGACAGTGGTAAGTAATTTGGTACCTTCCGAATTGGCTCCTGTGTACCCAGGTAAGTCCCTAGTATATGGTACTAAGGTACTCAGGGCATAGGTACACCAGGGGTCACCCATGGGCTGCAGCATGTATTATGCCACCCCTGAGAGACCACTCAAACTTTGACTACTGGTCTGCCATTGCAGCCTGTGTAAGCTGGTGCTAGCACCACTTACAACAGATATACATTTCCTTGTATCTGAGGTCACTGTACTTAAAATTCTGTGTCGCCCCTATGGCAGGACTTTAGTTCTGAGGGCAGGAAGCTTGGTTACAACCCTGCATGCGCAGGGCCCCTCTACAAACCCCGGAGTCGATTCTCCAGGCTTTGTAAGTGCAATCAGCCATTCAATATATATAGAGGAAATCTAGTCGAATAAGAGATGTCTAACTTTATAGTGAGTGCACTGAAACTGGTCATGTTTGGAATTTAATATGTTGGAATCCTACCCCAACACCGATGCCAGTGTTGAATATAGGATCCCATGTACTGGGGGGTCTCCCCCAGGGTGCCCCCTGTATTCCCAGTACCAGCCTTTTAGAGTCTAACAGCAAGCAAGTGCTGCTGCCGACCACAGACACAATTCGGCCCTCCTGCTGCTGAACTGAACTCGAGCAGAGAAAGACAGATCAATGGGATCCTGCCACAGGGAGGTGTAACCACCTCCCATCCAGGACTTAGTTTATTGGGCTGGGGTGGAGGTGCTTGCCAGAGTCACCAGACTGCTTTGAAGGGCACACTTGGTGCACTCCTTGCATACTCCAGTTTGAGTCAGTTCAGGGAGCTGTTAGTTCCCGTTCTGGCACGAAACTGGACAAAATACATGGGAGTATCCTTCCCTCTGTCAAGCCCCTCCTCTGGAAGGGTCCCTTGAATCGTCCCAACCCTTTCCCTAGGGTATTTAAGGGCTTACTGTGGCTGGCTCTTCAGATTCGTTGTGGGACAAGATTCAAATTTGAAACAACTTCAACTGTCTGGGCACCTTGGACTTCGTTGGGACTTCGCCTGGAACCAAGACTGCATCAAGAAAGACTCCTGCTGCTCCTGGTCTCGTCGTCCTGCCAGTCTGCTGCGTCATCTGTGCCTATGCTTCATCCAGGTTCTTCTCCAGGCCTGTGGGCATCAAAGGCACCCAAAGTAATATCCCTTGGAGTGAAGGAGTCACTCCCCTTCATCTGCAGGCACTTCAACCAAGCTGACCCCTCTGATGCTCCTGACGTCCTACGGACTCTTAAAGGCTCAGCAACACAGGTGTGGTGTTCTGCAACTCCCTCGAGACCTGCACAGTCTTCTTAGCAAGTTTGAAGCCTGTATCCCTCGTCAGAACAGCTGGAACAGAACCCCTGTGCACCTCGTCAACTTGCCGTTGCCAAGGCTTATTGATTTTGTGCTCTAGAGATCTTCAGGCTACCAGAAGCCAGCCTCTAGCATCTCTTCCTGCCAACATCTTCGTCCTCACCACATCCTCTGCCCGAGGGCCTGCATCTTTGGTGAACTGCTCGAGGTCCTCTTGCGACTCCTGTGCATTCGTCCTGTTGGTCCTCTTGAGGGTCTTCTTTGGGTTCAGTGGGCTCCTCTGCTTGCTTGTGGCCTGCTTTGACTCTGCTACACTTGGTGAGTCCCTCGGACCTTGCTGGCCCCAACGCTGCACCTTTTTTGTTTACCACATCTGTTGCTGCTGCTAAGGCTTGTTCGTACTCCGGCTGGACTCTGACCTCCTTGTTCTTGACTTCTGACATGGGACAGCTCGTGATCAGCTCATGGTCTTCCACAGTGTTGCCTGTTCCTCACAGCTGCAGCGGCATGGCCACCGTCATCACTCCTGCATCTTCCATCATTGTGGTCATTGGTCTTCCGTGCCTCCTGGTCACTTCCGAGTGGCATAGCCTCTGTCCCCTCTGCTTGCAGGTACTCCTTGGATTCCACCAGATTCTTTCACCTTCTTTGCCAGCGGCATCTTTACTTAAGTCCTCCATTGTGTTCTACGGCAGTTTCAGACGTCACTTCACACCTATGCACCCAGCTTCCCTGGTGTAGGTAACCTGGTTTCTGGGGTATCCACGAGTGGGGTGACTCTCCAACTTTCCATCTTCAGGTTTCTTCAGGGTCCACTGGGAAGGGTCCTTCTTAAAAACTGCAACCGCGACTTATCCATTGACTTGTATTGAGTACGCGGCTGTGCTTCCACTCTGCACACAGCCTCCGTGGGGTTCCTGGGTACTTACCTCGGGTGGTTCCTTGGGTCCCCAGTTCTTCTGAGTCTTTTTGTCCAAGCCCCGACTTCGGTCGCAGTTCTCATTCCACTTCTTTAGTATATGGTTTGGTTTTCCCCTGGAGACCACTGTAGTTGTGCTTACTTACCTGTTTTACATTTGAAATATTGTGTGTATTGTGTACCAATGTGTGTATAATAAATATAACTACAAAGTGTGTTTTTTTTCTGTTTAACATACACTATATGATTTGTTCTAGTAGAACAAGCTGCTTAAATCTCCTTCTGGACTAAGCCTGAAGGCTGCTCTCCACAGCTACCACTTAGCTTTCTTTGGTTTTTTAAGACCACTAAAATCACCTTAAGCGTTGCTTGGATTAGTTGCAGGTGCTTCAATTAAATAAGTGTGCACTATATACTAAGCCTGCCTCCTACAGAGAGGACTAGACAAGCCTGTTGCTGGTAATCATTGCTGTTTATTCTTGTGATGATTAAAACACTTGCTATGGCAGTTTGAACAGCTGAAGCCATTGCGGGTATTAGGTTAGAGTCCATCAAGTTTAATGTTCTCTCTTCACATATAATGTCATATTTTTGTTGTTTGAATCAGTGTTGTCTTCCGCAGTTGCTGGCTATACTTTTGGAGTATGGCTCTTTATCGTGGAGGTACATGATTAATGATAACAAACCAGTAATTCTGCCCATGAACTTCATGGAGGTGAGCTTCGGGACCTCAGATGATGAGACCAGTTAACAATATCCATAGCAGAAATCGTATACCTTGGCATACATTTGACGTCCACCTTGACTTGGCTATATCCAGTGATTTCTGCCTGTTACAAGCCCAGCCAGTTAGAATAGGAAAATAGATACTTGACGACTTGCAAAAGGAGGAGCTGGCTTCCTGAGGCAGGGGCAGTTCTCATGGTTTCATTGTTAAAAGCCTCTTCAGACAAAGGATGCCAAATCTATAGAACAGAATAGGGAAGCACTGCTTTGTACATCCAGAGAATGATCAAGAAGGTGATCTGAGTTGGCTGCAAGGCCATTGTATGATTTAATTTGGCTACCAAAGCGATGTAGGCCAAAAATGTTTATAACAGTCATAGTACAGTTAACTTGGTAGATACATAAGTAAAGATATCATCCTTTCCCTCCTTAATGACCCCAGTACCTAGCACCCCTGATTTTGGGTCAGCAAAGAAAGGCTACTTTTTTCAGAAATAGAAAGGAGGTTATTGCATCGTTACATCATACATGTTTCTCTATGGACAGATGAGGCTATTTGAGAACTGTAAATAAACCTACAGTTTGAGGAGAACATTAGGTTTCAGTATTAACCAGTGCAACGCTGAGTGATACAACTAAGGAGCTGGATGACTGCAACAAGATTGCTAACTCAGAATGAAAAACTTCTTACACCCTATCAGGGCACGAAAATGTGGCTATCGAATCTCACAACTTATTTGATGTGACACTGACTCAAGAGAAGTGGGCATACGAACTGAGATTGGGCCAGGCTTTATTTAGGGAGGTATTTGACTATGAGTGGGAAACTCAGTGGAAGTATATCTAAAGACCTTTATGTATATGACAAGGAGTTCTTCTTGAAAGTTAAAACAAGATGATACCGAAACCTCAGTAGTCTGAACGCCATGTTTATAGGAACAGTGGGCAGATGTGGATGGAGATGTCAAGGGAAGACAGACCTCTTGATATGTGGTGGGCCTGGCAGGTCCTGGCCACTTACTGTAAGGAGATCCTGTCATCTGTTAAATCCATAATAGAATTTGTGATCGAGGAAGATCCTGAAGTCAGGATTTTAGCGCTTTGCTGTGTAGGATGGTAGGAGATTATACCCAGAGGTTAGAAACTGTTTTTTCGGCTACTTCTGGCACAGTACGTAAGACAGTGGATGCTTCAATCAAGCCTGATATAGCAGGTTTGGTGATGGAGGATGTGGGAAACGGCGTCAATGGAAATATTTTCTCTCTCCCTAACAAAGATAACTACTTTCTTGCTGCTCGGGTTTGGTTTCGGTCTTGCAATACCTTGAACAGGATAATGTAGATGTCACATGTCCAACCAAGCTGAAGGTTCTAAGAATGTTATACTGAAAAGGGGGCCAGCGAGGCACATAGACAATTAATGCACAAATTAAACAAGCTCTTGGACTCTAGGAACAAACGCTTTAGCTACGAAATCCCTCAGCTAAGCTCCATGTAGGTGGGTGGATGTGCGAAATTGTGGATAGATGATGTCCTCATTGTTGCTTTCTTGTTTGTTCTGGTTTTTTGGTGGTGATTACAACACACTATGGGCTAATGTGGTGAAAAATTATGGGGCAAATTCAGCCCTTCGAATATGTTAAAGCTTTTTTGGACAAATGTGGAATGCTCATTTTGAAGCAAAATAACTAGTTATTGCAAAAAGAAATGGTCTCTTTTAAAGAGTCTCTTTTAACAGCAAAGGTTCATGCTGCAGGCTACACTACCATGTAGAGTACGATGGCCGGATGTTTGAGCACTTAGCAGAGTCATTGAACTCCCGTTGCCTAATTGTGCAATCCTAGTTTGGTAATGATTCTATGTAATGTCTGCTTCTACTGGCACATCTCTTCACAGCTGTGTTCTTCACAGTTTGTGTTGATTCAGCAGAGTGACATGGCTGTTAGTGATTACATTTGTTATTTCAAAATGTTTTTATTGGTTTTGGTTTTAAAACAGTACAAGACAAACAATAGTGGGAGCCACCAGCATCGCTTACAGATCAAGAGTTACAGAAATCTCAAATAAAATACTAATCTTGTGTAGGAGGTCTCAACCTGAATTGACATCAGACTTTCATGTCCCCGCTGGTTGCTTCTAGAGTAGCCATGCCCTCAAATTGAAGAAAAACAGCTGCATCAACATAACTGAACAGACGGAAGTTGTGATCTTCGCCATCCTCTCAATCCCCGTGACTATCAGTTTTTCTCTCCAAATTTCTCCCTTGTTCTGTGCTAAGACCTGCACCCCCAGCCACCATTTTGTGTTACCAAGTCAGTGAAGCCAGCCCCCATCACCTCCCCCCCTCCCCCCAGCAGCAGGGATATTCTACATCAGAGGGTGCTCTGTACATTAGAGGGTGTTGTGAGCTGTTTAAACATTATTTAATTGGGACTGTGCACTTCGTTTTTTGTCCAGGAGAGGGAGTAAAGTTTTATACAAACAGTATTGTTAGAGGACAAGTTTGTTAGGCCCTTACCTGCAGAAGTCCAAAATGTGGATTGAGTCGGTCTGTCTCCTAGGAGATTTCTGAATAGAGGAGCAGCTTCCGACTCCCTGGCCAGCAAACCTTGTCTGAGTTAGCTGGGACCCTATATAGTCTGCTATTGTTTGGTACATGTTTGGTACATGTGTACACTGATTGGTGGTTGTAACTGGTGTTTCTGTTGGATTAGGGTTAGTGTCCTCATTGGTTGAGTATTTGAGGGCTCTGATTGGTTTCTGGGTCTGTGATTAAATCAGGGTTGGGACTAGGGCTAGGATTTCTATTGGAAGTAGGGACTAGGGCTTCCTGTGTTATTGGGACTAGGGTGGGGCTAGGGTTAGGCCTTTGATTGGAAGTAGCGATTAGGGCTTCTGGTGTGATTGGTTGCTGGACTAGGTGTGGGACTAAGAGTAGGGTGAGGCTTTCTGTTGGAAGTAGGGACTAGGGCTTCCTGTGCCATTGGTTGCTTGGACTTGGGTTGGGACTACTGGTAGGGCTAGGGCCTCAATTGGACATAGAGATCAGGGTTTTTTAAACTGATTGGGTGCTTGGACTAGGGCTAGGATTGGCTGTAAGGTCCTGGTCTCCTATTGGTTCTATATTTTAGGGCTAGTGTTGTGATTTGTATAATGTTAGGGCTAGGGTTCCCATTGGCTGAAGGGGTCGCCTGACTACTAGGGCTATAAAAGGCCAATGCTTAGGGCGTCTAGGCTAAGGGCAGAGAGGACAAGGGCAGTTGCCTGTTTGAGTCCAGGGCCAGAAATGCTGCCCTTTTTCCCCATTCAGTAATACCCACCCTATGTATGTGTCCCTCTGTATATAAGCATTTATTTTCACTATAGATATGTACCTAGCTTTGTGTATTGCTTTGTATAAACATGTAGAATTTTTTATATATAAAAAAACCCTGTTTGGTCTACATGTACTTGCTTCCATTGTGCATCTATGTACCTTCATGTACTTGGATATGTGTGTCTGTTACTTTTCATCTGAAAAAAAGCATATCCAATGCACTACCCTATTTGTCATCCTGTACCTCTATCAATATCCTTAATCTACATATACTTACCTCCTTTATGCATCTATATACTTTCAATGTACTTGCGGATCTATATATTACTTTCTTCTAATTTAGTATTTACAGTGCACTACCCTATTTCTCAGCCTATACCTCTCTCAATATATCTTCTAGCCCAACTTTCTGACTCATCTCAAACTTCTTTCTACTACTCGTTCCAATGCACTACCCTATCTCTCACCCTATACATATATCATTATATCCTCTACATCCACTCTTTTATCCCAAACCCCATACCACTACTTTGATCCCCAAAATAACCCTTTCTAGATTCTCTCCTACTCTACCCCTCCTTGCATCATCGGCCACCTCTTTTACTATACCGATCCATCAAAAGAAACCTTTCTTAACTCTTCCCTCTGACTTTTTCCCACCAAAAGCCCTTTTTACTTATCCAAAAGCCTCCTCCTACTGTTATGACCTAAAAAAAGAAATCCTTTACTCTTCTATCCCTCCACTATCCTTTCAATCAAAATAACAGACTAACATGTTCATTTCTCAAATTCCATCTTCCACTATACTAATTCACCACTAATCCTTTATGGGTTACAGAGTAGCATGCTACTCGCCAATAAAGCGCTTCAACACCCCATCAGGGGTTACAAGCGCTACATAAATGCAAACCTTTTTCTGTTTTCTACCCCTCCCCAACCCTTCTCAATCCAAATAACTAACATATCCACCACTCAAATTACTTAATATTTCACTATACAAATTTTCAACACTAATTCTTTATGGGTTCTGTAGTAGCGTGCTACTCGCCAGAGAAGCGCTTCAACGCCCATCAGGGGTAACAGGTGCCATATGAATGCAAACCTTTCTTGCCCTTCTATCCCTCCGCTATACTTCTCACTCCAAATAACTGACTAATATCCACCAATCAAATTACTTTCATATTTCACCATACTAATTCACCATTAATTCTTTATGGGTTTCTGGAGTAGCGTGCTTGAACACCCCATCGGGGGTAACAAGCGCTATACAGATACAAACCTTTTTTCTCTTCTATCCTTCTGCTATCCTTCCGAATCCAAATAACTGACTAACATATC
Organism: Triturus cristatus; assembly: GCF_964204655.1. Taxonomy (NCBI): domain Eukaryota; kingdom Metazoa; phylum Chordata; class Amphibia; order Caudata; family Salamandridae; genus Triturus; species Triturus cristatus. Next base: position 980,330,528 of record NC_140579.1, on the reverse strand, counting down.
CACCACTTAAAATGTACTTGCATGTTTCACTATACCAATTCAACACTAATCCTCTATGAGTCCCGGAGTAGCGTGCTACTCGCCGAAAAAGCGCTTCGACGCCTCGTCAGGGGTAGTAAGCGCTATACAAATGCAATTACAATACCTCTCACATATATCCCACTGTGGGTTATATTGTTATTTGGCACTCATGTCTCCCACCAAAGCCCTATCTTTCAGAAAAACTAAAAGATAAACAAATATAAACAAACATATGTATCACGGCAGCAAAAGGTCAAAATTGGTCATATGTGAGGATGGTCCAACGAGGGCCGGGCACGAACCAAGTCCATCTAGCCTCCTGACCAGGAGTAGCGGCCCTTTGGATTATTAAATATGAAAGAGGTGGAGAGCTCTCAGTCTGGGACCACATGCAAATATGGGCAAACCCTCTGACAAGTATTCTACCAAGGGGGCCCAGATGTAGTCAAACCCTTTTCTCGAGTCCTGAACTATATCTACCATTCTTTCCATGGCCAGTGCTCACCGTAACCTGGCATGCCATTGCGTGAGGGAGGGGGCCTCTGCCTTCTTCCATGCTGCAGCTATTGCCATCTTGGCGGCCCCCAAGCACAGCCACATTAATGAGCGATCCCCTTTCGTTTGATGTTTCAAACTGGGATCCCGAATCCCCAGGAGAGTGCCATTGTGGCGACAATTGGACAACCCAAGATCAGTTTAATTTGGGATAAGGTTTCTTTCCAAAAGGACTGGATTGAGGGGCAGTCCCACCAAATATGTCTGAAGTCCCCCAGGAGCCCACAACCCCTCAACCATCTATCTGAAGTGTTAGGGAATATTTTGTGCAGTTTCTGGGGATGCAAATGCCACTCATACATAATTTTATAATGAGTCTCTCTTAGGAACATGGAACAATTGTATTTGAAAATGTCCTTGTATAAGGAGCCCCATGAGCCCGTATGAGTGAGTAATGGTCCCCTTTGTCGATGCCCCTGATTGTGCGAATTTCTCAATTGGGAGAAGTCTCTAGTTGCGGCCAATAGTACCTGAGGTTGCTGCACCCAGTGTTTAAGTTGTATATAGGTGAATTTTTCAGAAGGTTGAAACTTGAATCTTTTAGCGCATTCCTCAAATGTCATTAACTTCCCTTTTTTGTATAGGTCAGATATCATAAGGCAACCCCCCTCCTGCCAGCCTTCGAACAGCCCCTCTTAGTGAGCAAGTGGGATCTTGGGATTGAAGTGAATGGGAGTGTAGGGGGAAGGGAAAGTAGTTGGGGGCAACGACCTGGTGAGGTCATCCCATACCTGCAGGGTGGTAGCTGTGGGGGTGCTAATATAGGCATTTAAAGGCCGATTTTGTTTCTGCTTCCACAAGAGATCCCGTATTGTCCTGCCCACTATTTGTCAGCCCATATGGAGCCAAAGTTTTTCAGATTCTCGGAGGGACCAATCTGCGAGCACCCGTAGTTGGGCTGCCTTGTAGTACCACAGGAAGTCCGGCAGGGCCAACCTCCCTCCGTGCACGCCTTGGTTAACAAACGGTGGGACAATCGCATTCTCTGACCCTGCCGGATTAACTTAGTGATCATCTTTTTCAGGTCGACGAAAAGACCCCTTTCAACCAGTATCGGTATGCCTTGACCGAGGGAAAGCAGCCTAGGAAGGACATTCATTTTGATGGCGTTGATACGCCCAATCCATGAAGTGTAGGAGGTTCTCCATCTGGCCAAGTCTGCTTTAAGCTGTCCCAACAAGGGTGGGTAGTTAGACCCACAAAGAATTGCTAGCTTTGGGGTAAGTTTAATGCCCAGATATGTAATGTCTTTGTGTGTGCTTTGAAAAGGGGATGCCCCTTCTATGATCCTCATAGTCTGGGCAATGTCAAATTGAGGAGATAGGACTTTGATAGGTTGACTTTAAATCGCAAGGCTTTTTCAAAGAAGTTGAGTTCTGTTTGCATGACCGGAAGAGAAATCGGTGGCTTTGTGACTGGAATCAAAACATAATCTGCAGAAAGATAATCTTGTACTCGTCTGTCCCGAAAGGAACCCCTCCTATATTTGGATTGGCCCTGATTCGCTCTACTAGGGGCTCAATGCTGAGGGCAAAAAGCAGGGGGGACATCAGGCATCCCTGCCTAGTTCCCCGCGAGAGACCAAAGGAATTCGAAGCCACCCCATTCACCAATACCCGGGATCTAGGAGAGTAATAGTTGGCCCGCACCATGCCTATAAAGGTCTCATTGAACCAAAAATGCCTCATTGTTCGAGTCAAAAAGGCCCAATCAACCTGATCAAAGGCCTTCTCCGCATCTAGCGAAACAAGGGACGCTGGGATGCCTTTTTTCTGCACTTTTTCGATAATGTGTACCACCCTCCTCAAATAATCATGGGTTTGCCTATCCTTAATGAAACCCGTTTGATCTGCCTTAATGAGAGTCAGCATTACATTTTCTAGGCGAGTGGCCAGTATCTTAGATTATAATTTGGCGTTTAGGTTCAGAAGTGCAATAGGCCTGTAGGAGGCGCAACTTTTAGGGTCTTTTCCCGGTTTGGGGATGATGGTAATCAGAGCCTCCGCCATAGAAGGAGTCACCCGTTGTTTGATTGCTATATCATTAAACAGGGTCACCAAGTTGGGAACCAGCTCCGGCGCAAAATAGAATTGAGCATACATGCCATCTGGGCCAGGTGCCTTCTGCAATTTGACTATTGCCCGCTGCACCTCCTCACAAGAGATGGGTCTGCTGAGGTCATCGTTCGTGGAGGCTGATATCTGCGGCAGATCAAGTTTCTCTTGGTATCTCTCTTCTAATGGGTCAGCGGTATATAGGGAGCGGTAGAATTCCCCAAAGATTCTGGCTTTCCCCTCTTCACTGCACTGGGAGACACCGGCATTATCCACTATATGTGCGATATATTCTTTTTTTTGCCTAGCTCGGAGTTGACAAGCCAGTAGAGCGCCGCCTTTATTTCCCTCCTCATAACTTCAGGCTTGCAGGCGCAGGACTGTTATTCCCGCCCAATTAGTGTAGATGGCTTGCAACTTCCCCTTTAACTGTGTGACTTTCCATAGGGACTGGACCGAGGGATTGGCCTTGTGTGCATTTTCGGCTTTTTGTAGCTCCCCTTCTAAGAGCAGTCTCTTCCCCCTTGTATTGTTTTTTTATGCGTGGTGGCTAATTCGATGCATTTCCCTCTTATGACCGCCTTGAAGGCATCCCAGTTATTCGCAGGAAAAGTCAGTGCAGGACCATTAATGTCAAAAAAACTCCGTGATTGCTTTTCTTAATTCGTCCCGGAGAAGTCAATCCCTACTGAGAAAGTTGGGGAAATACCACCTAGCATGTTTAGAGCGCGGGCGGGCCAATCCAGGACCACCTCTAAAGGGGCATGATCAGAGAGGCAAATCGGGTGGAACTGGCTCCCTGGGAGTGTATGAAAGGGAGATTGGCTAATGAAGGCATGGTCAATTCTGGAGTAGGTCCTGTGAGAGTGAGAGAGAAAAAGGAATAGTCTTGCGTCAAGGGGTGAAGACCCCTCCACGCATCTAAGAGACCCAACCCCTGTAAAGCAGCTTTAAGCATCTTGCTAAACACCCCCCCTGTTGCCCTCTGTGGGTGGGTTGTGTCTAGTGTCGGGTCACATATTGAATTAAAATCTCCCAGTAGCAATGTCGTCTGTAGCGAACCCCTCCAGTGTGGATAGAAATGTGCTTGGGAAGTCTTGTTGCTCCACATTGGGTGCATAGACCGTAGCTATTGTACATGACCTTCCTTTTGTCTCACCCCTGACCATCAGGAATCTCCCTGCTTTATCTGCTTTGGAAGCCTGGAGGAGAAATGGTACAGAGGAAACAAAAAGTATAGCCACCCTGTTGTGCTTCGTGTGAGGTGAGGAGCGAAAGGCTTGTGGGAAGGCCCTATGCTTCAGCCGTTGCTCATCCCTTTTTAGGTCTGGCGTATAGCGCTGCTCGCGCAGCGATAGATTTATTGGGGTAGAGGGATTTTAGGAGAAGGACTTTTGCTCCCGCCCATGCTTTCTATTGGGCAACGTCAATATTTATGTTAAACCCTGGCTTCTAATTGCTGTGCAGGGGTTTTCGTTACCGCCCTATAGCTTTTTTTGGACACGCCCTTGCGACACCGAGTCTACAGCTTCTCTGCACGTGACTACATTTCTTATCAGTCACGCTGTTTACACGCCCCAGTCGGATCTCTGATTGGGCCTCTATTACAATCACGCTGCCTTCACGCCGACGTTACTGTCCCTCCTCTGCGCTGAAGCAGCAGTGTGGCAGCGTCATACGAGGGGGACTCCCGGGGACAGGGGGCCGTGCGTGTGCCCTCCATTACCGCTAGTCGGGGTCAAAGTCTTCGCGATCCGGTAAGTCGAAGCATAGCAAGAAGTCAAAGAGGCGACATCACTCTTCAGACTCCCCTCGCCGGTCGCGCGATTCGGCTGAGGGTTCGGGTGGCACCACCCGCCGTCCGACCCCATACCCTCCGGTCCCTGGGTCTGACGCGACTCCAGCGGAGGTCAGGGACTTCCTCGCGGCCATGAGGAACCTGGCTCCACCGTCGACGCCTGCCGGCGCGCCTTCGGGCCCCGCAGGCTCGACTGGGAGGCCTAGTGAGCCGGCGGCTCCGGCCCCGGCGTCGACTCTGGTCCCGATGCCGCAGGCCCCCGGGGGATCCAGGCCTGGATCCCAGTCGGAGCCGGTCAACCTCACGAGCCCTCTGCCGGCGCCGACATCTCTGGTGCTGCCCCCGGCGCCGCCTTCGGACGACGCCGTTCCCTGGTTTAGTCCTGGTCCGGACCCGGCGTCGGAGCGGCGCCGCCCAGCGCCGCATCCGACGCCGATGGGTGACAGATTCATCTTCCGTCCGGCTCCGATCCTTCCACCTGTATACCAGGAATCGGATGACGGTGACGACTGGGAGGGGTCTGAGGACCCTCTGGCCTGGCAGGGCCAGTTATCTCAGGACTGGCCAGACGAACTGGGGGATGCCAGTGGTCTTGACACCTCCCCTGACACTAGCTTCATCTCTCCTCTGACCGTGGATTCGGAGGAAGGTGCTACATTTTCTGTGGTGCTGTGCAAGGCGGCTGAAGCCCTTGGGCTAGAGTTGCCTGCGGTGGCCGTGAGGACTAATCTCCTCATTGAAGTGCTTCAACCGTCAGCAAGCTCTTAGGAGCCTCTGCTGCAGTTCAATAAAGCACTGAGTGACGTTCTGAAGGGCACCTGGTCCAAGCCCTCCACAGTTCCTCCTGTGGACCGGAACGTGGCCCGGTGCCACTGCCCTGCACCGGGCGACCCCAGTTTTCTGTCCATGCACCCCACGCCCGAGAGCCTGGTTATCCAGGCCTCTACCTCCCAGACCTCCTTCCCGTCCGCTCCCCCGGATCGGGAATCCAAAAGGTTGGAACAGTTTGGGAAGAAACTGTTCTCCTCCCTTAGTTTGGGGTTGCGGTCTATCAACACCGCGTGCCTTTTGGACCGTTATTTCCCACTGGGATACGGTGGAGGACGTGCTGCCCCAGTGTCCGGAGGAGGCCCAGACACGGCTCGCCCAGGCTCTTGCCAAGGGGCGGGATGCGGCACGGCATGCTATCCGATGTGGACTCGACACAACGGACTCGCTAGGCAGGGCAATGGCTACCACGGTGGCGATTCGTCGCCACGCCTGACTGAGGTCCACGAGTTTCTCCGGGGGTGTCCAGGGCACCCTCATGGACACGCCCTTCGATGGCAGTCGCCTTTTTGGCGACAAAGCGGATAGTGCGCTGGTGCACTTTAAGGACTCCAGGGCTACGGCCAAGTCCTTGGGCCTCTCGGCCCGCGCCCGCAAACTTCCGCTTTTCATCCCTTTCGTGGTCCGGGAAGGGGCGCCCCCTCACGTCCGTATAGCCACAGGCCGCAGAACCAACTTCAACGCGGTCGCGGACGTGGATTCCACCGAGGAGGAGCAGGGGGAAACCGAGCCGGTCTGTCCACATCTTCCCCAGCACCATCCGCCTCAAAGCCCTCCTAGTCCGTGTTTTCAGGCCCATTCCACACCAGTGGGAGGCAGAGTTCGCCATCACCTGCTCCACTGGCGTACCATCACATCGGACAGGTGGGTGCTGCAAATCATCCGAAGGGGCTACTCCCTCCCCTTCGAGGCGACCCCTCCTGCAATGCCACCGCAGTGCCACTGGATTTCGGGGGATCTTTTGCAACTTCTGCAGGAGGAAGTTACGGCCCTCTTGGCCAAGGGGGCCATCGAGCGCGTTCCTGGTCCAGAAGTAGGTCGTGGTTGTTATTCCTCTACTTTCTGGCTCCCAAGAAGGGCAAAGGGGGCCTATGCCCTATCTTGGACCTCAGGAGCGTCAACGCCTTCCTCCAGAAGGAGAAGTTCAAGATGCTCACCTTAGCTCAGGTTCTGGCTGCCCTAGACCCTGGAGACTGGATGGTAGCGTTGGACTTGCTGTACACTTATTTCCACATCCCCGTCCTGCCGGCCCACCGGCGTTACCTGCGGTTCACGATGGGCCAAGAGCATTTTCAGTTTACCGTGCTCCCCTTCGGCCTCACCAGTGCCCCTCGGGTGTTCACGAAAGTGATGGCGGTGGTCGCAGCTCATCTGCGCAGATTAGGGGTTCCAGTTTTCCCCTATCTCGCTCGACGACTGGTTGTTGAAAGAGGGCTCGCCCCAGGCAGTCGTCTCCCACCTCCAGACTACAGCCGACCTCTTGCATTTGCTGGGGTTCTCCATCAATGTGCCAAAGTCGCATCTAAGTCCCTCCCAGAAGCTCCTCTTCATCGGAGCGGTTCTGGACTTGGCGCAGTTCCGGGCCTATCCTCCGGAACAGCGGGTCCGGGATATTCAGGCTCTGATTCCCATCTTTCGGCCTCTATCCCGGGTTTCGGTCAGGTTGGTGCTGCGGCTTCTGGGTCTGATGGCCTCCTGCATCCTGTTGGTGCATCACGCCAGATGGCGGATGCGGGCTCTGCAATGGGACCTGAAGTTTCAGTGGGCCCAGCATCGGGGCAACCTGTCCGACCATGTCTTGATCTCGGAGGGCACTGCAAGACAGTTGCAGTGGTGGCTCACAGACCGCGATTGGGTCAGTGGCAGATCCCTCTCCCTACCTCAACCGGAGCACGTAGTAGTGACTGATGCGTCCCTCCTGGGATGGGGGGGCCACATGGGAGAGGCGGAGATCAGGGGCCTCTGGTCTCCGGCAGAGTCCCGGCTCCATATCAACCTTCTGGAGCTGAGGGTGATCCGACTTGCACTGAAGGCATTCATTCCCTCTGTCCGGGGAAGTGTAGTGCAGGTGTTCACAGACAACACGAATGGCGTCTAAACTCAGACGTGGCGCAAGGCCTCTTTCGGCAGTGGGGAGAGCCTTGGTTAGATCTATTCGCCACCGAAGAGAACGCGCAATGTCAGCAGTTCTGCGCGTTGGAGTTTCCAAGGCGGCACTCGCTCAGAAACGCTTTTCGTCGCGAGTGAAGTTGCAGTCTGTTGTACGCCTTTCTGCCTATACCACTTCTGCCCAGAGTGCTGAAGAAGATCAGGCGCGACCGGGCCCAAGTCATCCTGGTGGCTCCGGATTGGGCACGAAGATACTGGTATCCCGAGCTACTCAGTCTGTCGATCGATCCCCCGATACGACTGCCTCTTCAGGAGGACCTTCTGTCACAGCAGCAGGGGACAGTCCTCCACCCAAACCTGTCCAGCCTCCACCTCCATGCGTGGAGATTGAGCGGCGGCAGTTGATGCCATTTGACTTGCCTCCTGAAGTCTGTGATGTTATTCTGGCAGCCAGGCGTCCCTCCACAAAATTGGTATACGCCTGTAGGTGGAACAAATTTGTGGCATGGTGCACAGCAAAGGCTGTGGATCCCCTTTCCGCCCCTCTTTCTGAGGTTCTCCTCTTTCTTCTTTCTATGGCCCAGCAGGGCTCTGCTCTGGGAACCCTTAAGGATATCTTTCAGCTAATTCTGCTTTCTTACGGCTTCCTGATTAGCCTTCTCTTTTCAAATCCCCTGTTGTTTCTCGATTCATTCATCTTGGGCATTACTCACATATTTCCTCCTGTCCCTTTCGTAATGCCTCAGTGGAATTTGAATCTGGTATTGTCGTTTCTAATGTGCGCTCCCTTTGAACCACTTCATAATTGTCCCCTTCGTCTGTTGACGCTTAAAACTGCTTTCCTCGTTGCCATCACCTCTGCTAGAAGGGTGAGTGAGTTCCAGGCTCTCTCTTCTAAACCTCCTTTCCTTTCTGTCTATCCGGACAAAGTTGTTCTCAGGACTCGTCCTTCCTTTCTCCCATTCACTCTCCCTATGATAGTCTAGTGTAATGGGTCCATGCGCTTAAGGTCTGTGTCTATTTTATTAATCAAAGGGTTAAAATTGATTTGAGCTATCTGGTCCATATCCGGGGTGATCTTAACCCCGAGGTAGGTAGCCTTAGGGGTGCGCCGGGGATCTTGAAAAATTATGTTCTCTGTACAGACTATTTGAGTTTTGGTTTTATTAAGTAAGTACCCTGATTCTTCGCCAAACAAAGTAGCCAAAGTTTCTATTTCCCCCATGGCTTCCTCCGGGTTCGGGGTTAATACAGCGATATCATCAGCGTACGCAAGTACCCTAGTGTTATACCCCTGGGTTGACACAGATGTAATGACATTGTTCTCTATAATCATCTGTATAAATAGATCGATATATAGGGCAAACAGGATTGGGAAGCAGGGATATCCCTGCCTTGTTCCCCTACTGACTCTTATCCTTTCTGACTCATTGCCCATCATCTGCAGTTTTGCGTATGGTGAATTATACATAGCCTTTATTGCAGTAATAATTAGTGGGCCAAACCCCTTAGCTACTAGAATCTTCCATAAATATATCCATGCCACCCTGTCAAAGGCTTTTTCTGCATCCAGTAGGATCATAGCCAGCCTACTATTGGTCACCCGAGCAATGTCAAACAGTGCCACGGTTCTTCTTACATGATCAGTGGTGTCTCTACCTGGAACAAACCCATGTTGCCAAGGTGAGACCAGACTGTCTATGACCCCCTGGATACGGTTTGCTAAGATCTTAGAGTAAATCTTGGCCTCTGCATTTATTAAAGAGATGGGTCGGTATGAATTGGGGTTCTCGGGTGGTTTATCCTTTTTAGGAAAGATAACTATATTCGTGCCTTTCCATGACTCGGAGGTGGGGGAGTTCCTGAATGTTGCACCCCTAAGAACAGATCCCAGAGGAGGGGAGTGAGTTCCTCCTGGAATAGTTTGTAGAATTCCAGTGGAATCTTATCCGGGCCCGTAGTCTTGCCAGAGCTGAGTTGCTGTATTGCTATGTGCACCTCCTCTAGTGTAAATTCGGACTCCAGCCTATCCCGTGCTTCCGCCTCTAGCCTCCTATACCCAGCACTAGCCCTAACAAATAAATCTCCCTCCGAGCCTGATTTTTCGTCTTTATACAGCTCTTGAAAAAATTCATAGAATACTCCCATAATAGACCTATTTTATAAAAGCTATCTGACTGCGCTGTTTTCTGTCTGATTTTTAGAGCAAGCAGCCTACCGACCGAATCACCATATTCGTAGCTCGCTGCCCTGTGTGTTTTATACCCTGCTGCAGCCTGCTGAGAATAGTGCGTGTTAATTTCAGCTTTTATCAGGGTAATGTCTAATTGGGTTGTAGCAGTGTCTTTCCCCTGGGCTATCTTGCTTTTATGTTCTTTTTCCAAATCCTGGAGCTTAGCATATAATAATTTAGTCTTCTTTTGCTGCTTTTGTCTTTTAGTGGCAGTGAAGCTAACCATTTCACCCCTTAAAGCTGCCTTAAAAGCGTCCCAGACCATATTGCGGGATCCACTTTTTAAACTAGGATATATATTCCTGATCTAGCAATAGTTTACGAACATACGTCCACTGTGGGTGATGTCTAACTATTTGCTGTGATCTAACCTCCAGCCACAAAGGGTTATGGTCAGAGATGATCTTTGGAAGTAGCCCAATCACCCCATCCCCCCCCCCCCAATGATCTGTTTTGAAATGAAAAAATAATCTAACCTGACATACTTCCGATGAGGGCAGGAATAATATGTAAATACAGGGTCGAGAGGACATTTAGAGTCCCAAACATCTATTAACCCATGGCTGTTAGCTAGTGACTCCAGGGCTCTAAATGTGTTGGTTTTCCTACCTTGGTATCTGGTATTTTTGCTACCTCCGACTCCCAAATGAATGTTGAAATCCCCCGCCATGATCAGAGGTGTAGGCCAGGTCGCCAGCTCTATTTCCAGATCCTCAAATATTTTGGCCTCATCCTGATTAGATCCATACAATGATACAATAGTAAGTCATTTTGCCAGCTCAGCTAGTATCCATCTCCCCCCTACATCTCCCAGTGTCCGTCTGGCGGTACCCAGATAGTTTTTTGCAAAAATGGCCACCCATCTGATATTGGAGGTTTGAGTAGAACACCCAATTAAATAATATCCCCGTATTTACACTAATCCCCTTTTTCCCCACGGTATATGTGTTTTCTTGAAGACAAATAACATCCGGGTTATTACATCTGAGCAATTCCATAACTCTATTCCTTTTACCTCTATCCCCAAGCCCCCCCCACATTAACTGAACAAATAGTCAGCTTACCTATCTGAGTTAGATATGTACTTCATTTTCACTACCTCTATAATTTTCCATTTACGTCCCTGTTTTATTTTTTTGACTCATTACAATCCTCGAGTTCATATACCTTAAACCATTTCTAACAATTCCTTCTCCGATTTTCTCTTTTTGCCCCTTGCCCCCACCCCCCTTCCCCCACCTGCCCCCCTCCCCCATCCGCCGCCCCACCACCCCCCTCCCTCTTAGTTGGGGAGCACCCAGACAAGAAAATACATTTTAAAGTTCAAGCTTAAAGTCAAACCCCCCCCCCCGTATTGGTAGAAAAACCAGCGCCTTATCCAGGTGACTAAAAAAGAGCAAAATAAAGATTTCCCCCCCCCCCCCCAACTACTCCGGCGCTTTAATATCCAGATATGGCTTTTTATCAAGACTTGAATTCTGTCAAATATTCTCTAGCTTTAACTTCTGAAGTAAAGAATTTGACCGAGCCCTGCCAAACCACCTTCAGGGAGGCGGGGTTTGTTAGATAAGCATTTGCCCCCTTATCCTGGAAAGGTTTGATTAACTGGCGCAGACGCCACCGCCTCTCGACGGTGGAGCCGTGCACTTTTGATGTTAGATTGTTCATTGCTATGGGAAGGGTAGAGGTTTCCAGCTTTACTGCAGAGCCGAGGGCAGCAGCGTGTGTGTTGTGCAGTAGAGCTTACAATATGCAGTTTGACAGCTATTAGTATTGTAAATAAGAATGCCTTGTATTTGTTTTAAAACCCAAAACATAAATAGAAGGCATTGTCATTTACAAAGCCAATAGCTCAAAATCATGTGAATGCGAGACCTATTGCATTGCAAATGCTTGTTTGAAGATGGGTTTCCTGCAGGGCAGCTATTTTAACATGATGATCCAACAGAAATTTCCACATGCTGTGTCACTTATTGCGGGAGTTAAGGCCCCTCACATTCCAAGATGAGCAGTTAACCGCCATTAATCAGCCTCGGACCCTCCCGTGTGCCTCTTTGGATTCGCCTGTGCGATCTTCCGATTACCCCTCTTCCCCAACACTCCCCCAACCATGACCATAACCTCATGATCAGATTGATGAGCACCGCGATACAGAAACATACTCAACAGAAACAAATACGAACCAGAACTTCGAGCTCTGAGACACTCTATCTCAGAAGAGAACCTCAACCTGAGTATCTCCTGGGTCGGACCCATTTACGCTCCCAAGGTCCTCTTAACAGCTTCGTTGAATGATTTTGAATGAGCCATTGTTCGTTACCTATCTACTAAACAAGGCGCCAACCCCATTGCGCCCTCCCTCCCCCACGGAACCTTAGTTAATTCTGATCTTATCAGTGTCTTCGGTGGGCCGGGCCCTTTTGACTCTTATTGTCACTGATCATTGCTAGACGTCTTGAGCAGTTCATGACTATTTCAAATGGAAGACTCTTTTTATGAATTAGCCCGTCGTTTTCTTGCTGCCTCTTTTCTGCTGCAGCCAAGGTCCCTCGCCGGGTCTCCATCTGCGAGTCCATTCTTGCGCCCCCTGCTTCTGTAGTCTGCTTAGGAGAGGAGACCTTGATGCCCAAGATGGTTGCTACTTCCTCTAGCTCTGTGCAGTGAAAATTCTTATTATCCATCGAGAAGGCCAGGGCAAAGGGATAAGTCCAGCGGTATTTTATTTTATGATCTCTCAGGGCTTCTGTGATCAGCCTGAACTGCTGGCGACGAACCAGGGTGGCCTGGGCTACGTCTTGGTACAGGGAGCAGGACACATTCTGAAATGTTACTGTTCGAGGTATATGAGCTGTAGATCGTTTACTTGTGCATAGATCGCCATCTAATGTTCCTTTATCAAGGCCCGCACTTTCTGAAGAATCAATTCTTTCATCTTAAAGGAGCTGAATTTTGCTAAAACGTCCCTGGGCTTTCTGGAGTCGCCCGTTAGCTGCGGCTCGACTCTATGAAACCTCGCCAGATGGACCTCGGGGCTACTCTTTCCCAACACTGTGGCGAAAAGCCCCACCATAAATGCTTCCAAGTCTGGGCCCGCGCAGCCTTCTTCCAGGTCTCTCACCGAATGTTTTCTCATCAGGAAGCGGTTCTCGAGGACTTCACACTTGAGTATCGTGGCCCTTAGTTGATCGCGCAGGTCAGCAGAATTGTCCTCCAGAGGCTGCACAAGGTCAGCCAGTTCCTGGCATTTTGCCTCGAGGTCCAGGATGCGAGCCCCGATCAAGTCCACGTCTGCTTGCAGTGCCACAAACTTCTCCCCATTTCCACTTTAAATGCGTTGAATGAGACCCCATATCTGCCTTGATGTTGTCCCGCAGTTCCTTCTTGAATTCTCCTAGCGAAGCCATCAAGTCCTCCCTTGTAAGCTCCATGTCTCCGCTGGACTGAGCTCTCCCCTCTTTGTCTGCCCCGTACTGTCTGGGGTGAAGAAGCTGGAGACTCTGGCGGATTGTGCTTTCTTTGGTGGCATAGGGACCAGGGAACTAAGTCAGACCGGGGCCTCCCTGCAGTGAAGTTACAAAAAGCTGCGTGGCGCCTCCCTGGGAGAGAACGGAGAGCCTGCTCCTGTGAGCTAAAGTTAGGGGCCTCTATTTGTAGCGCTTGGGCACTTAGTGCCTTGGCTGCACAAACTTCTCTTTCCCAGGCCCCCTCTCAGGCTTGTGGATGGCACACATGGGCTGGACTCTATAAAGAGATATGGGGCACCCGGCTGGAGGCCCAGACATGAGGCAGCATTCAAATAAGAAGGTGTCTGGCTGGTGCCATTTTAAGGTCAGGCATTTCAGTCCCGGAGCTCACCGGTGTAATCAGCAGGCTCGGGGCCCCCGGGCGTTCAAGTTAAAAATGCTGCATGCGGTGCCCCCCGAGGCCCGCTTCTTTACATAGTGGAACCCCCGCTCCTCACTTGGGGGTCCACGTGGTTACCCCGTGCCCTCCCGCGAACACTCCAAAGACGGTGGGGAGCATACATCAGACGGCGAGACCAGCTCTCAGGGCTTCCCTTCAGGCAGATTGTCTCGCCCGCGGTCGCCGCAATCTGTGGGCCGCCGTCCCTCTACTCAGCTCCACCGGGCGCACCATACGCTGCCTCCGATTCATCGCGTGCGAGAGTCCGCCATCTTGCAGCAAGCCTCGCGACTCCGGGCTCCACCAAATCAGTCCCTCGCAGGCATCTACAGCAATGCCAGCAGTGCCCACCTGGAGCCCCTTCAAGCCTGGGCGACAAACTTTCGGGGTGCCATTTGCACCCGAACTGGCTATATTCTCCGGGCCTGGATCGGAGCCGTGCGGAGTCACGTCCGTTCAGCCATGATGGTTGGCCACGCCCCCCTAGTGATTACATTTGAAGATATTGCGTTACTTCTCCAGTGACTGCTAGATTAGCCATTAATAATAGTGATCCTCAGTGGGTTTATTATGCTGATCTCTATTTTCCCTAAGTCTGCGTACTCCTATCCTGTGCTCCCTTTACATGTAATGTTCTGTTGCTGTAGAGTCAATTAGCAGGAATATCATTTGTTGCTATATTCTTTGTAATCTTGATCCTTCCTGTGACATTCACTCCTGTGGGACATTGTGCTTTTATTCCACAAAGAACTGGCCTCAATGTTTTATAGTTAACCATTTTCAGCCATTCAGAGAAAGTGGAAAATATGGAGGCTTGTATTTATTTCTTCTTACCTTTAATAAAACGCCACAATAAGTTGTTTAAGCAAGGCTTGGCATCAAGCAGTAAGGCATTAAAAGAAAACTACCATAACAAAAAATATTTTGTAATGAGACTAAGACAAAGAGTGTCTAAGGGATAAAGTACTCCCCTGCTGTACATTCTAAAGATATGACATGTCCCTGAGGGGTTCCATCACCATATAGAGGAACGAGGCTGAAGGCCAAGTTCCTTTATAAGGTTATGGAACTCCGAGGTGACTTGCAGTATCCTTCTCGTGTATGATGTCGGGCGGGGGGGGGGGGGGGGGGTCAGCTGGGGGTGGACTTTATCCCATATAATACATGGTCATGCCATGTCACATTTAAAACCTTGATGCATAGCTCTTTCATATGAAAGAGAGAGCTTGTTTGCAAACATGAAGACTACAAATAAAACCACTAGTGCAAAATTAAACACATCAAAAACCTATTGGATATTTTTGCAAACAGATATTAGAAACAGTTCTGTACAAGTTGTTTTATAAAAAGGAGTGCAAAAAGTTGCTCTTTGTCATTGTAAGCTATCAAAATAGAGCAGAAGAAAGAAATGCAACGTTCCATGTTCCTTGCTTTAAACAGCTGCTTCAATTATGCTCTATCGTTACAACAAACAAATGATGGACGGAATGCTGACAATGCAGACATTCTCCCCCAGTCAAGAGATCTGGGTTAAATCCATCGTTCTTTTGCCCACTACACCACCCCAGTTTAGACATGGCCATATGCAAATCAGTCTTGACCCTGTGCCTCATGGGAACAGTCCAGCCCGAACTGCCAAGCCATGTCTTCCCTGGACCGGAATCTAGCATCCTAGGACCGGTTTCTGGCTATCAGCCGTCATCAGCCAGGATAGCTTGACTCCAGTGGCGTAGTGAGCACGGGTCCCACGTCTGGGAATACCCATCCCACTTAGGGCGAAAAGCGTTACAACAAACAAATGATGGACGGAATGCTGACAATGCAGACATTCTCCCCCAGTCAAGAGATCTGGGTTAAATCCATCGTTCTTTTGCCCACTACACCACCCCAGTTTAGACATGGCCATATGCAAATCAGTCTTGACCCTGTGCCTCATGGGAACAGTCCAGCCCGAACTGCCAAGCCATGTCTTCCCTGGACCGGAATCTAGCATCCTAGGACCGGTTTCTGGCTATCAGCCGTCATCAGCCAGGATAGCTTGACTCCAGTGGCGTAGTGAGCACGGGTCCCACGTCTGGGAATACCCATCCCACTTAGGGCGAAAAGCGTTACAACAAACAAATGATGGACGGAATGCTGACAATGCAGACATTCTCCCCCAGTCAAGAGATCTGGGTCCCGTGCTCACTACGCCACTGGAGTCAAGCTATCCTGGCTGATGACGGCTGATAGCCAGAAACCGGTCCTAGGATGCTTGATTCCGGTCCAGGGAAGACATGGCTTGGCAGTTCGGGCTGGACTGTTCCCATGAGGCACAGGGTCAAGACTGATTTGCATATGGCCATGTCTAAACTGGGGTGGCGTAGTGGGCAAAAGAACGATGGATTTAACCCAGATCTCTTGACTGGGGGAGAATGCCTGCATTGTCAGCATTCCGTCCATCATTTGTTTGTTGTATCAATTATGCTCTATGACCTGCCCATGCCTTACACATTGGCTGCTGGCTCTGGCAGCAAGCATTTTGAAGCCAGAACTCAACTGTAATAACTTTTAAATGTTGTTCTGATGTATTTTCTTTATAAACGGTGACTGGGTGCGTCACAAGTTGCCGAGCATAAAGAAATTGGAGACTGCCATTTATTCAGGGATTACAGAATTCCATGTATTATAATACTTTTCTCAATTGCAGGTGAAATTACTTCAGATATCTTACTAAAACAAACAGATTTTAGAAGCGCTCAAACAAAGCAGCACAGTAGTTTCTACAGGTGGTAATCAATCAATCAATCATTGCATTTGTAAAGCGCACTACTCACCCGTGAGGGTCTCAAGGTGCTGGGGGGTGTGGGGGGGGATGCTGCTACTGCTCGAAAAGCCAGGTCTTGAGGAGTCTTCTGAAGGTCAGCAGGTCTTGGGTCTGCCATAGGTGGATGGGGAGGGTGTTCCAGGTCTTTGCAGCGAGGTGGGAGAACGATCTGCTGCCGGAGGTTGCTCTTCGGATGCAGGGGACTGTGGCCAGGGCGAGGTCGGCTAAGCATAGCTGGTGGGTGGGGGTGTAGAAGTTGAGTCGTCCGTTGAGGTATGCTGGTCCGGTGTTGTGGAGTGCCTTGTGTGCGTGGGTGAGGAGCTTGAAGGTTATCCTCTTGTTGACGGGGAGCCAGTGCAGGTCTCTCAGGTGGGGTGTGATGTGGCTGCGGCGAGGGATGTCGAGGATCAGGCGTGCAGAGGCGTTCTGGATTCGTTGAAGCCTTTTCAGGAGTTTGGCTGAGGCTCCTGATAGAGGGCGTTTCCGTAGTCCAACCTGCTGCTGACGAGGGCCTGAGTGACCGTTCTTCTCGTTTTGGTGAGGATCCACTTGTAGATCATGCGGAGGGTGTTGAAGCAGGAGGTAGAGACGGCGTTGACCTGCTTAGTCATGGAGAGGGTGGAGTCGAGGCTGATCCCCAGGTTGTGTGTGTGGTCGGTGGGTGTTGGAGCTGTTCCCAGTGCGGTCGGCCTCCAGGAGTCGTCCCAGGCCGAGGGGGTGGATCTGACGATGAGGACCTCCGTCTTGTCCGAGTTCAGCTTCAGTCGGCTGTTCCTCATCCATTCGGCGACGGCCTTCATTCCTTCATGGAGGTTGGTTTTGGCGGTGTGGGGATCCTTGGTGAGGGAGAGGATCAGTTGGGTGTCATCGGCGTAGGAGATGATGTTGAGGTCATGCAGACGGGCGACCTGTGCGAGCGGTGCCATGTAGATGTTGAACAGCGTTGGGCTGAGGGATGAGCCCTGGGGTACGCCGCAGATGATTTCGGTGGCTTCGGAGCAGAAGGGGGGGAGGCGGACTCTCTGTGTTCTGTCGGAGAGAAAGGAGGTGGTCCAGTCCAGGCCTTCTCTTGGATCCCAGCTTCGTGGAGGCGTGTTCGTAGTGTGCGTTGGCAGACCGTGTCGAAGGCGGCTGACAGGTCCAGGAGGATGAGGGTTGCGGTTTCTCCGTTGTCTGGTAGGGTTCTGATGTCATCGGTGGCGTCGATGAGGGCAGTTGGTGCTGTGGTTGCTGCGGAACCCGGACTGGGACGGGTCCAGGAGGTTGTTCTCCTCGAAGTAGCGGGTCAGTTGTTTGTTGACGGTCTTCTCGATGACCTTCGCCGGGAACTGGAGCAGGGAGATGGGCCGGAAGTTCTTGGGGTCCGCCTTGGGTTTCTTGAGTAGGGTGTTGATTTCGGTGTGCTTCCAGCTCTCCGTGAAGGTTGCTGTCTCGAAGGAGATGTTGATGGCTTTCCGGAGATGGGGTGCGATGGCGGTGCTGGCTTTGTTGAAGATGTGTGGGCAGGGGTCTGACGGAGATCCGGAGTGGATGGTGTTCATGATCTTGATGGTGTCGTCGTCGTTGATGTTGGTCCAGGAGAGCAGGCGGTTGGTGCGGATGGTGGTCGTGGGGGCGGGTGTCTCAGTGGTTGTCGGGGGTAACATCAAGATGTTTAGCTTCCAATGTAATGTCTCTTTCTCTCCATGTGGGGTGTGACATCTGTCCATTAGCTGTTTTGTGATTTCGAGGGATAGCTAAGGGATTGAGAAATCATATTGGAGCGGGAGGGG
This sequence comes from Triturus cristatus, assembly GCF_964204655.1. NCBI lineage: Eukaryota > Metazoa > Chordata > Amphibia > Caudata > Salamandridae > Triturus > Triturus cristatus. Next base: position 980,312,449 of record NC_140579.1, on the reverse strand, counting down.
GCAATAGGTATTTGTTTGTTGCAAATCTGCCTCATTTAATGCTAATTTTCATTTTTCTCCACAGTATATACATTCGGCTGATATCATCCATAGGGTAGGTTTGCATGATTGAATTTCTGATTTTCTGCTTCCTCTTCATGCATGAATTTAAGGGATCCTCATGAAAATATAATTTCTGTTGCAGATAATTTTGAAGGATCAGATTGAGAGCATGAGGGTTTATGTATCTTTGTGTCATGTGACCCTCCTGGCCAATGATATTTAGCATGAGCGATTTTGTGTTGAAGCATCTAGGTGTGGCAAGTATGCAGAAGCTCACATATGCTACCAGCATGATACTTTAAAAAATGCATGGGCCAAAATAAAAGGCATATACCTGTACCTCAAGCTTGGAAGGGCCCAGGGACTATAAATCTATTAGATGCTCAAATGTATATTGGACCAACGTGATCCTAACAATTGTAGGTTTGTTTGCACAATTAAGAGTTGGGGTGCATGTTTGTGTTAACATGTAAAGGCACTAAGTGTCACAGCCACATTGGAGGGTATGGCATTGTGAGAACCTGGTGAGTATTTGAGGCATCTATTGAGTTTGTGAGGTCTGTGTCCCGTGCAAGCATTCGGGGACCTGCTACTGTATTTTCTGTAGCTTGTAAGCAGCTGTAGAGTTATGCATTCTTGGATACTTCCAGGTTGTCTCTTATTATCTTATTCTCTCTGCTTATCTTTCTAGGACCTAAAGCCGAGTAATCTGGCAGTAAACGAGGACTGTGAGCTGAAGGTGAGGTGCTGGCACACATAACTCATGGCTTTATTCCACAAAATGTAGAATATTAACAAGTTGCTCTGCAATAATAGTGTTTTTTCAGGATCCTGTATGATGTTGCAGGCTTGTCTGTATTCTCTTTTGTGCGCACATTGCGGGGCCTTATTGTATTTTCCATAGCACACTGATCATAAGATCTCACAATGTGTTATGCTTGGTTCATAACTTTTGACGTGTGTGCATCCTCTTTAGATTTTCTAATTTATAATTGGTGCAGATTAGTTAAAGGGGTCAAGAGTCATCGGTGAGGGCTTTCATTTACTAAGATTGCATACAGAATTGTTTCATTTTCTGATTGAGCACAGGCTATATTTAAATCAGACTTTAAATGAGGATACAGTTTAGATCAGTTTAGCTCAGTTTGTGCTGCATGCAAATCTATCCAATAGTTGTGGAGTTACTAAAGACATTAAAAGTGCTGATTTTGGGAAAATTAAGTGTGTTCGCTGTGTAGTTTTAAAGATCACAGTCCAATTCCGGTAAACAAATACTTTTTTTAAAAACAACTTTACATGAAGTTTTTTCCCCCTGTCAATGCTTGGTATTATTCTGGGTAATACAGTGAGAAAGAACAGTAGAGTTGGGGATGGGATAGCAACTCCTATTCCCCAAATAATACTTATTCAAATACAGCTTAAACATGTTGATGGTTAGCTACAGAGTTTGGGAGAACTAAAACTATTTGCCAAATGTTGTAGATTTTTGGCGTTGTTCACTCAAGGTGGCCATCCAAAGTGTAAGTGAAGAACTGAAATGAGCTGTGGGCTGTCTTTTGATATGTCTGGAAAGGCTTCCTTATTAATTCAAATGTCAGCACTTTATCTCTAGGTATGGATGTTAGCCTCTCCATTAGATATGAATTTCAAACTTTGGCTCACCGCAAGCCTGGTGTGTGTTGGTCTGGGGCTTTCCATTTCAGAAGTTGTATAATTAGTTTGCCTGTTTGCGTTGAGAGAGGATATGTTCCCTCTTCATCGCATCCACCTGCAGTCCCATGAGGGTATTCATCTGTAGTTGAATATTTGCTATATCTTTTATAAGGGGCATGACTTATGTCCAAAAGTTCTCAACACTGCCACACCCCCAGCACACTTAGTAAACAGATCGCTTGTGATTTTCTGTGCTCTCGCTGCATTGTTCCAATGAATAGTGTGATTTTTATTTTTGTTTTAACGGATGTTTTGTAGGGTTCCTCGGTGCGATGGTTAATTTAATGGTATTTTGCTTACTTCTTTTTGTAGCCAGTACCATTGTCTGTCTTTAATGGCAGAGAACCAATCTAGAGCAAATGTCGAATGTGTTACTTATATATCTGTCTGATTCTGGGGCTCCCAATCATTGTAAGTCAATGGGTCTGTAAAAAATATTCTTGGCAACCTGAGTTTTCTTATTGAACCATATTAATAATGTATTGTTCGGAAATTCCCAATCCACGCCTTCTTAGCATTGAGCGAGAGGAGTAGTAGCTGGGTGCTGTTTCTAGAGGCTTTTTCTATCATATTAAGGGACAATGTAACATCACCACCTGTCTCGCTGTATCAGAAAAAGCCCACTTTGTAATGCGAAATTACCACAACGCATATACGTTTGTCCTTTTTGTGTGAATTTTGCTGAAAACTTTAAACTGGCTGCTTAGCAAAGCAGTCAGTCTATAAGACCAACACGCCCCTGGGTCTTTGCCAGTTTTAAGAAGCAGTACTGGGGTGGATTCCATCATGTCTGGGGTAGCTGAGTTAGATTTGATATAGTAGTTGAATACTTTTGTTATAGGATCATTATATTTCTTGAGGATACTACATCCTCTCATAGATTCTTCACTGCTCCTCTCATCCCCTGATGAATTAGCGCTGAGTATAAGATTCAAGAGTATGCGAGAGTGCTTCTGCTATTTTGTCACTGTTGTGAAATCTCTTTCGGTTCCTCTAAACACCTCCATGGGGTATGGAAAACATTGAGGGGGAAATGACTCCAGTGTAGCAGTCAATGCTATAAGTAGTTTGATGTTATCATATCCAAGATGGATGGAGCCATGTTGAAGTTCTTGGTGCTACATGACTGTGCCGGAGAGCTGTTGTTGCGGTAGAGGTTTTCTGTATCGAGTCAGATACCTACAGGATGTTCATAATGTAATTAATCAATGTAATGATAGAGTATACATCAGATATATTGTTACTGAATGGCAAGTAGTTTTTTTCTGTATAACATTAATGGTGGCTGTGTGGGTCTATGGCGGTTGTTGTTTTGACGTTTATTGGGGTGTGTATTGCTGTGTTGTAATTGTTGTGAGTGTTCACTACTGTCTGTGTTTGATGCATTAAGATTCTTGTATTCGTGTACAATGGTGTGTAAGGATGTATGTTGGTGTCTGTGTGGTCATGTGATGGTAATAATTTAGGTTTATGGTGCTGGTCTATTGGCGTATGAAAATTATGAACATAGTTGTGTGGTTGTGTGATAGAAGTGTCTGGTGTAATACACAGCTATTTGAGTGCACATTTATGAGTATTTCTGATGGATATGGCTAGCGCTAGATTCCTCTTCTCTTTAATATCTTCTAGGCATCGGAACGGACACATAGTGTTGAAATAACTATGCTGCCCTCTCCAGTTTCACTGGGATATGACATCATGGAGAAGTATAAGGTGCAACCCCAACACACTGGTGTCCGTACCCTTTTTTTGTTCCACACTGTTGACACAGATCAGGAGATGTGCTTTTGAAACATTTCTTTCAAAATGCATCTTTTGCAGTGTTTGTTTTTTGAGTAAGGGTGTGGGTGGTGCAGCCCACCCCCCTCCCAAATTTTAGGAGTTAAACCATGATCCCCTCACAGTCAGGTGTCGCTCTAGAAACCACTGCAGTGTTAGCCTGTGGTGTCTAGTGCCCGAGCACGAATCCAGGCAGTGTAACAAATGTGGCCTTGATAATGTCGTCAAGGAGCAGCAGATGAAGTTCATCAAGTCGTGAGCCCAAAACATATGCCAAATCAATCTCTGGTGCTTATCCAGACCACCTCAGCCTCTGGCACTGACTCACATTCAACAAATCAGATCCCTGAAGCGGGCCACTTCCAAAAACAAGTTTTGGAAGAAACATCTGAAGAGAGAATTTTCAGCTGCTGCTCGAGGGGTAGATCTTCCAGTTAGCAGGTTTGTTTCCCGACTCTGGCCTCGGAGTCAGCCTTGGGGAGATGCAGCTGGTTGTAGGCCCTGAGGCCCTTACTACCTTCCAGGAATTTGAGCTGTTGTACTGGCACTGCACAGATTGTGGCTTTCCTCCGAGTTATGCAGGCCCTCATCCTGGCTCTCTCTAGTATGTCTTTGGGCCCCAAGAAGCCAAATGATCCATCTCTAGTGTCCATGGACCTGCTCAACCACCTGTTGACACTTTGTGTCAGCTTTAAACCAAACATCTTCTACTGATGAAGGCCATTGCCAGTTGGTTTGCCACCCTCACTATCTATGATGGTGCCGGCAACCACTTTATCCCTGTGATTCCTCGGGTTGTGAAGAAGTTGGGTCTGAATTGTTGCAGATCTGGATCATGCTGGACTGGAGACTGTGTGGTACTCGCACCTACTCTGCATTTCCCTGTGTGATGTTCTTCGGTTAAGGGCAGACCTCCTCTTGCAATGGAAGGGGCAGGTTCCCGTCAAGCTTCTATCTTTATGCCAGGATTTCTTTTAACTTGCCTGTGGAGGTGGTGAATGTAATTTTATGAGCTTGTCACCCCTCTATCAAATCTGTTTATTCTTGATGTTGATTTTTAAAGGCATTTTTATATGAAATGCTGTGCTTTCCTTGTCCCTGCAAGGTATGCTATGGGCACTGTTAAATGTTACCTGTTGTCCCTTTCAGCTTTTCTTTGTGTACCACATCAGGAGTTCTCCTTAAAGTTTCCTATTTTTAGTATGTGCTTTCTGAAGGGGTTGATCCATTTGTTCTCCCCTTTCTCATACCTCGGTGGGATCTTATTTTGGTACTCGCATTCTTGATGGGTTCGAACTTCCAGTCCATGCACAGTTGTCTGGTCTCTTGATTGCCATTACCTCAACTTGACAGATTAGATTCTTGATTGCCATTACCTCAACTTGACACATTAGGAAGCTGCAGGCTTTGTTTGCTCGTTGTCCCATTGCCAATTGTTTTCAGGTCAAACCGGTCTTTTGGATCAAGATTTCCTTACTGCTGAAGGTGGTCACCCCTTTTCATGCGGGTTTGTGCATTACTGATCGACATTTTGCCCACCTCCCCATTGCCCAAAGAAGAGGAGAGACTGCACCACCTGGATCTTTGCAAGGCCCTCAGTTTTTACGCTAATATGACTCATGGATACAGGATTGATGATAAACCTTTCCTAGGTTACACTGGGTCCAGGAAAAACGTGGTGATTCTGGCGGGGACAATTTCCTGCTGTATTGTGCTGTGTATAATGGTCTTCTATGGTCATGCCAAGAAGGAGTCTCCTGAATGTATAAGAGCTCATTCCTCGAAGGCCCCAAGTTAGTTTTCATGCACTGCTATTTCTCTTAGTCTTGTCAACTTTGTCTCCGTCTCAGAGGATATGGAAAAACTCTAAAACTAAGTATGTGCAACGATTACAGACCAAATACCAAAGGGTTGGAGAAATTACAATGATAAGCAAAATTTACTTACTGGAAGTATCCATTTTGTTATAAGGAATTTGACATTGAGAATCCAGCCCTGGATTTTTGGTTGGTATAGGTAGAGAATCTGGTATTTTGCCCAAACAGAATCTCAAAGCAAGATGGCAGCATTTCAGATCTTTTGTGTTGCTAGAATTACTTTTAGGTATCCTTCTATAAAAGGAAGCTTGAAATGGATGCTCAATGCATCACAGCTTTGCTAGTGTGCTTGTTGCTCGCTCTCAGACACTGGTTTATGCTCCAATTCTTTCCAGGCTGCTCCATGCTCTTTCTCCAAAAATGTTTTCCACATCATCTGTGTGTTTTTGCCTGTGGTCTTTGGAAGGTTTTTTCATTGCAATAATTTTGTAGATGCTTTTCTCTTCCAGGGGATCCTCATCAATAGTCATAAGCACTGAATATTCCCGCCCACGTGCGGGGACCCCGGAAATGATAAAATTATATATGAAAAACACACATATATATACAGCTCTGTATATGTATAAATATATATTATTTTTTTCCAAGCAAATGCAGCCCCCATAGTAGGCTAGACAATGTAGATATAAATATCCAATAACACACCATAGGTATAATAATAAACCTAAATCTCTTTCTTTCTTTTTTTTCTTTTTTTTAATGAGGTAAAACTCATGAGAAAGAAAAGAAAACACTGTGCAAAACACAGATCCATAAAACATTGTTAGCCTGCAGGCTGCATTGCAATACAATACCATAGAGACTGAAAAGCCTTGTACAGGTAAAAACTGGCACCATGCCTTTAAGGCAGCCCTGATTCCAATATCCCATCATGCCTCAGGGGTGACAGTTGGGTCAGTTGTTCTTTCCGGCTCCTTTAGTCAGGACCCTGGAATTCAACTCTCTTCATTTTTTACTTTCTAGTCAAGAATTGTTACTTTTCTAGTGACTTTTTTGCTTCCTCTTAATTTATCCTGTTGGGGAAGCAGATTTCCTGTGTTTTCTGACAAGATTTAAGAACTTTTTTCTGTCAGAAAAATGCCTTCTTTGTTCATGCCCTGTCCATCCTGTGGCAAAGAGAAGGCTTCTTCAGACACACACGATGTGTGTATCGTTTGTCTACCGGATTTACACTCTCCTGCGTCCTGTCATCACTGCAAGGATCTTTCAAAGAGGACTTTGAAAGAGAGAGAGAGAATTAGGCTTTATGGCCTTTCTGAACGGTCGACGTCGAAGCAGCTGATCCCTGTGTGTTCTCCATCGGCGTCGGGCTCGGCGTCAAAGACTCCAGCGGCGGGATCGTCGTTGAGAGGTGAGGAGTCCAGGGAGAGTCATGCTTCAAAGAGAAAATCTACGTCGACACTCGATCCGGCGGCGAAATGCATTAGTTCGTTGTCGGCAACTTCGACGTCAAGAAAACATCGATCGGCGTCGACGACAATGCTCTCGACGTCAAGGCAGGACACATCGCCGGTTATCCACTCGGCGTCGAAGTCCAGATCTCCGGTGATAGGCGTATCACCGTCGAGACGGTCCTCCGCGGGGGAGTACCGCGAAACGTAACAAATTCGATCGACGTTCAAACCAGTGTTGAGACGCAAATCTCCACATAGACTGATTTATACCACATCGGAACATGGTTCATCTCGACCTATTTCAATTTCACCTTCAGCCTCAGAAGGCTCAGGATCTTCTTTGTCTATTTCAAGATCCGGATCGCCAGAGGTGAGGAGTTTCTCTCCAGCTCTTCCAGTAGAAAAGAGCCCTCAAGTGAGAACGCCGACGAGACCATTAAGACAGGAGGAGAGTCATACTCTGAGTCAAGCCCCAGCAGAGTACTGCCTCAGGAAACTTCTATGGCACAGGCGGTTAGTATTTCCTTAACAAGGTTGAGGAATCTGGTTCAGCCGTTAAGACCAGCAAGTTCCCATTCTCGAGGAAGAGAATATCAACGGGGCTCACGTTCGCCCAGGAGACGATCCAGGTCCACCTCTCGCAGGAGAGAGTCTGTGGGATCGGAGAGAAGACGACGTAGGTCTCCTACATCCTCTTCGTCAAGCCAGTCGTCCAGAAGAGATTATTCACCCACACTCTCAGATACGCCACCATCTAGAGTTTCGCCAGTGGATGACATTAGCACCTTCCAAGATGTTTTGTGCAGAGGAGCGGCAAAATTAAACATTCCAATGCCTGTTCAGGAAACCACTTCCTCTGTCATCTTTGAGACCCTTCACGAACGGGCGGCGTCTCGTCCACTGTTGCCTCTGATCCCTGGGTTGCTTAAACCAGTCATGGATATCTTCCTCACGCCGGCTACTATCAAATCAGCTCCGGCACGAATACTTAAAAAATATCGTCCAGCCCCGGAGGATCCTCTTTTTCTCAAGGCGGACCCTCCACCGGACTCTGTGATCACTGCTGCAGCCAGAAAATCTCACTCAGTGGCTTTGTCATCCACAGTGCCGCCGGATAAGGAAAGTAAGACACAAGACTCTTGGGGGAGAAGAGTATGTGGGTCGGCGGCCTCCGGCATAAAAGTGGCCAGTGCCTCAGCGCTTCTGGGGCGCTACGACAGATCACTCTGGGACTCTCTTCAAAGATTTATAGAAAAAGTTCCTCCTGAAGATAGAAAGGACTTTGAGGAGATATTGCAAGAGGGCAGTCTAGTCTCAAATCAGGTGAAAAGTGCATCAGCGGATGGAGCAACGCTGGCAGCGCACTCTTATGCTCATGGGATTTCCGCCAGAAGATCATCTTGGCTAAGGCTAACGGCTCTGAAGCCTGAAGCACAAGCAATAATTTTGAATCTGCCTTTCTCTGGGAGCTCGCTTTTCGGTTCACATACGGATGACGAGATGGCTCGCATGAAATCAGAACTGGAGACCATGAAAGCCGTGGGGCTAGAGAAACGAAAAGAATTCCGTCGTCGTAGGGGAACCGACAGGCGTAGCTACCAACAGAGGGTTCAAACCCCTCACTGGCAGAAAAATCAAGACCAGCAAGGGCAGAAAAAGCAGCAATTCCAGTCCCGCAGATCATCTAGGGGACGTGGAAATAACCGCCAGTCCAGCGGCGGAAACAAGGCTCAAGGAAAGCAATGAGCGATCGCTTCCTCCAATGCCGTCCATCGCTCCGGTGGGAGGAAGTATTGCACAACATCTTCAAGAGTGGCAATCCATCACCAAAGACAAGTGGGTTCTAAATATACTGCGACATGGATACTCGCTTCGTTTCCTGAGTCCCCCTCCCTCGATCCACCCTGTACATTCATCTCATCAACTCAAGATGCTAAGAGAAGAAGGGGCGACCCTTCTGCTCAAATCAGCAATAGAAAGAGTTCCCAGGGCGCAGAGAGGGAAAGGAGTCTACTCCAGATAATATCTAATTCAAAAAAGAAATACAAAAGCAGAGTTCCAGCCCATCTTGGACTTACGAACACTCAACAAGCATATCAGAAGGGAAAAGTTTTGCATGCTTGCGCTTCACCAAATATATCCACATCTCCGTCGAGGCGATTGGATGGGCTCGCTGGACCTGCAAGACGCGTACTTTCATGTTCCCATCTTCCAGAGTCATCGGAAATTTCTAAGATTCGTAGTGGGGACCTCTCACTACCAATTCAAGGTTCTACCATTTGGCCTGAAATCAGCTCCTCGAGTGTGAGGCGCGCAGGAGTCTTCGTCTATCCCTATCTAGACGATTGGTTACTCAAAGGTCCATCGCCTCAGAGTGTAAACTCACAGCTGACACGCTGCCTGATTTTGTGCCACCGATTGGGACTCAGGGTGAACTACAAGAAATCCACCTTCACACCAACGCAGAGGATTCACTACCTAGGAGCAATTATAGACTCCGCAGTAGAAAAAGTGTTTCCTTCGGAGGAGAGACGGTTATCCCTTGCCCAAAAAGGCAGGCAGATTATAGCCAACAGTCTGTCTACAGCGCGGCCGATTATCATCTCTGCTAGGGGCCATGGCATCTTGCATATTCCTAGTGCCCATCGCCAGATTGCGGATGCGTCCTCTCCAACAAGATCTGGAGGACAAATGGAACCAAAAGAATTCCCTGTGGGAGGAAAAAGTCTGTCTTTCATCAGCGGCCAGGCAGTCAATCAAGTGGTGGTTAAAACCACTCAATCTTCAGGTGGGGATTCCTTTTCATTAAGAACCCTCATCATAGACGTTGATCACCGATGCATCGCTGCAGGGTTGGGGTGCGCACTTGGGATCCCTGCAGACTCAGGGGCTTTGGTCCAGCAGCAAACAGCTGTATCACATCAACATGCTGGAGCTCAGGGCAGTCCACCTAGCCCTCAAAGCGTTCCTGCCCTCAATCAGGACGAGTTCCATTCTAGTACAAACGGACAATACCACCACAATGTACTACCTGAACAAGCAGGGAAGTACTCGTTCCAGGACGCTCTCGCTGGAGGCTCAATCCCTGTGGCGATGGATCCTGGCAAGGAACATTTCCATAACGGCGGTGCACCTGCCAGGCGAGCTCAACGTTCAAGCGGACTCACTCAGTCGGCATTTTCAAGACCCAGAGGACTGGGTTCTCAACGACGAAGTGCTAGAGGACATTTTCGAGGAGTGGGGCCGTCCGCAGGTAGACCTCTTCGCGGACGAAAACAACACAAAATGCCAAGGCTTCGCCTCAAGGTACTATCGACCAGGGCCTCTGGGGAATGCCCTTTTGATCGACTGGTCAATGACATTTGTGTACACCTTTCCTCCTCTCCCGCTAATCCCGAAAGTGGTGACCAAGCTGCAATGCTCGACCACCAAGATGATCCTAGTAGCACCGGACTGGCCGAGGCAGTGGTGGTACCTAGATCTCCTTCACCTATCGATCCGGCCACACAAGCGTCTGCCGTGCAGGCCGGACTTGCTAACCAAGATGCAGGGGAGGATTTACCATCCCAACCTTCCCTCTCTGAGCTTAACAGCATGGCTCCTGAAGTCCTCCAGTATGGCCATTTAAACCTTCCCCAGGAATGTATGACCATATTGAAGGAAGCTAGGAGGCCTTCTACGAGACACTCATACTTCTGTAAGTGGAAGAGATTTTATTTTTGGTATATTCAAAATCATCATAATCCTACTAAATGTCAAGAGGAAGTGATATTACCCTATCTGCTTCACTTAGCCAGGGTGGGGTTAAAATTCTCCTCCATCAAAGTGCACCTGGCGGCCATTACGGCCTATAGGCTCTCTCCATCTCAACAATCATTCTTTAAGATTCAAGTGGTAAAAGATTTTTTGCAGGGACTCTAGAAGGTTTACCCCCCAGTGAGGCCTCCCTCGCCTCCTTGGGAGCTGAATCTGGTTCTTTCAAAGCTTATGAGTCCACCTTTTGAACCCATACATAAGGCTACATTACAGCACCTTACGTGGAAAGCAGCCTTCTTGGTAGCTATCACCTCAGCACGTAGGGTGAGTGAAATACAGGCCCTCTGCTCAAAAGAACCCTATACGGTTTTTCACCTTAATAGGGTGGTGATGAGAACTCATCCTTCATTTTTACCTAAGGTGGTGTCCGATTTTCATGTGAATCAGTCTATCTAACTACCAACTTTCTTTCCCAATCCCTCCTCGCCAGCTGAGAGGGCGTTGCATTCTTTGGATGTTAAACGAGTTCTCAAATTTTACTTAGATAGAACTAAGGCTGTCAAAGTCTGACCAACTGTTTGTGAACTATGGTGCTGTCCGTACAGGTTTTGCAGCATCTAAACGTTCTATTGGCAGATGGATTGTGTCAAGCATTAAACTAGCTTACCAATTAGCTCAGAAACCGTTGTGGCCTCTACCTAAGGCACATTCCACACGAGGGAAAGCGGCTACTGCTGCGTTTCTCAATAATGTCCCACTCTCCGAGATCTGTAAAGCAGCTACTTGGAGATCTGTCCATACATTCACGAGAAATTATTGTCTGGACTCGGACACCAGAGCAGACACTCAAGTAGGGCAAGGCTCCTTGAGGAATCTGTTCAACAACTGATTATTTCGGTTGTTATCTTCAATGTATAGTGCAGTTCTCATTTGCCTGCGGTGGAAGATGGGCTTGCTATTCTATTCAGTGCTTATGACTATTGGTGAGGATCCCCTGGAAGAGAAGGATAAGTTACTTACCTGTAATCCTAGTTCTCTTCCAGAGGTATCCTCATCAAAGTCATAAGCAACCCACCCGCCTCCCCAGGCAAATGAGAGGACTGTATTATTAAATATGGAAGAAGTATATCTTTGTGTTTAGGACTACGGTCCAGCAAAGAACAACTGACCCAACTGTCACCCCTGAGGCATGATGGGATATTGGAATCAGGGCTGCCTTAAAGGCACGGTGCCAGTTTTTACCTGTACAAGGCTTTTCAGTCTCTATGGTATTGTATTGCAATGCAGCCTGCAGGCTAACAATGTTTTATGGATCTGTGTTTTGCACAGTGTTTTCTTTTCATTCTCATGAGTTTTACCTCATTAAAAAAAAAAAAAAAAAAAAGAAAGAGATTTAGGTGTATTATTATACCTATGGTGTGTTATTGGATATTTATATCTACATTGTCTAGCCTACTATGGGGGCTGCATTTGCTTGGAAAAAATAATATATGTTTATACATATACAGAGCTGTCTATATGTGTTTTTCATATATAATTTTATCATTTCCGGGGTCCCCGCACGTGGGCGGGAATATTCAGTGCTTATGACTTTGATGAGGATACCCCTGGAAGAGAACTAGGATTACAGGTAAGTAACTTATCCTTAGTGTAATTCCCACTCTTTCTCAATTCTTGACTCTGGAATTTCTTCTTGAAGCAACACACCATATTGACGCACAAAGGAGACTGTTTTTGCGTTGCCCTCAAGGCCAGCTATTGACATTGAGTATCCACAGAAAGATCATTCCTGAATTATTTTCCCTCGTTGAATGTGGTATGCTTATTTGTTACATTTTGGAACATTACATTTTCAGTGTCTCTGGATGCACGTAGAGTCTGTAAGTTATCGGGCAAGTTGCACAAACATTATTCTGTGTTTTAGCTTTTGAAGCCCGTTGACTACTTTTTGTGATACAAATATCTCAAAGACTACTAAATGATTTTCTAACAAACAAAAGAAGGCGCTGCTCTATGGACGGTTCTAGTTACATCCCAAGTTTGTTGTAATTCAGTGCAGCAGTATTTTTGCTGTAGCACAAACAATGGCGGCTGCCACAAACAACGGGGGTCGGGCGGTTGGAGGGAGCACAGGGTGTAAGATAATATTTTAAGATTTAAAAAATGTACCTGAAGCCGACGGCCGCCTCCCGCGTCGGGCTTCTACTTCTCTGCCAGCAGCCTCTGGGACAGACTCCCATCCAAACCCCCACGGCTCTCATAGGAGAGCAGCGCAAGGATTGGCCAGAGCGGGCTGGAAAGACACTCTGCTCAGGCCAGGGGGTCTATGGAGGTTTCTCTGGTTCGGCTGGTCAGTGCAGCCGGGCTGGAGAAACCCAAATGAACATGTGTGTTTTAGTCTCCCTGATACAGCCGACCACATACATATGCGCAGGAGTGCATATAGCACTCCTCCTCTAGTGCCTCGACTCTCCCTGCACAAGCTGGCTCAGAGCCGGCAAATGAAAAATAAAACGATTCTAGAACATCATTTTATATATCATTTGCTGGCTCTGTTTCGACGCTCCTTCGCACAGAGGTTAAGGTGGAAACACAACTTTTTGACATCTCTGAACATTCCCTCCAGGATGAATCTTCAATAAACTTCACATGCTGAATTTTATTTGATTGGAAAGTTTTGTACCGATTTGGCGAATTGTTCTGAAGTTATTAGCAATCCAGAAAATGTTTGACAAATGAGACCAAACCAAAACTACAGTAGTAGTTATCGCTGACACTGTATTTAAAACATATGCTATGTAAAATAGAAGACATGTATACTTGTTTTCATTTTCACAATCCAGTTTTTTTTCATAAACCTGCGAGTATATTTACATGCTATTGGAAATGTTTGCTCATTTGACTGAAAAATATTCTTTTTTTAATTTTTTTATTGTGATTAGAAATTTCTACGTTTTTTGAACCATCAATATCCGTGCCATAGATACTGCACAAGGCACTTCTAGGTTCTCTTTCCTATGATCAGTGTCAGGCCTATTTCTCAAAAAGTGCAAAAGGTCAGAAATCTGTGCCTCACATTCGTGTATGAATATTTCTAATGTTTTAGGGATTTGCAAGCATTTCCCAATACTACGTGTGGAAATCTTCACAGATTTCCAGATGTACTCTGCATACTCTGTAGATTAAGTGAAAAGTCAATAAAGACTTTGAAATATTTGTATATTTGCATAACACGTAGTTTTTATTTTGTTGGCTTCATAGCAAATTTATTTTTTCTCGTGACAAAATACCTTCATCTGCACCAACTTAAAATGTGGGGTGGTTTCCATACTTTTCCAAACCTCACTACACACTTATCTTTTGCATAAATAAATATTTAATAACATCTAAAGTCATTAAAATGTGTGGGTATGCCATGCATATTGCATTGCAACAGCTACTGCACCATTTTTTCTTTTGTTAAAAAAATATTGGAAATTCACCATACTAGAGGACTTCGTTAAGTTCTATCTGCAGACGTAATTTTCTGTAAACTCAGGTTTTTATGCACGCAGGCATATGTTTTGCACTGATGTTTCAACTTTAATATGCTGAAGAATTTGTAAGCAAACCCCAAAGTAATCATCCAGTGTGAAATTCATACATGCCTTATCTGTTGCCATAACTAAATACCTGTCCTTTTTGAGAGATCCTTTCAAAAACGCGTACATTTGTTAGGTCTTTGGTGCATGATTACGCCTCCTCCAAACCAAACCCTATAGGCAATAAGGGGCTATTCAGCTTATGCCTATGCTGAGACTTCTCAACACAGTGATTGATCTCTTGTACTGACCCAGTGGATTTATTTTGCTATATGCAACCAACCGTATGCTTGGGCTTTTCACTTGGACTTGGACCTTGATTAGTTGAAATATATTATCAAATTGTCTTTTCTGGGTCTGTCTCCCTTCAGTAGTGGCTCTTTTGGAAAATCCTTTAAAATAGCAAGTCAGTGGGGCTCAGTGTGGGTCTCATTATTTTGGTCACCTACACTGGAGATATTATAATTTAGTGCCATTGCTTTCTAGAACTGTCCACACTTTACATAATAAGGTCTTCTCTTTACTTAATTATTGTCTTTTATGAGGTGCAGAAATCGACTGACATACTCTGAAGTGTTACACAGGTAGTAAAGTGCTACACAGAACTGAGGAAGGACATAAGATTTAATAGTGGGTAATTGTTTTGTAGTTCAGTTCTGTTACGCGATTGAGAATTTAAGGCACATGCAAAAGCTTGTCTTCTTAATGGCAGAGTGTGACCCACACCTTTACAATTGCTAAGTACGGGGCAACTTTCAATCCGGATACTTTGGGCTTGATTACGATCTTGACGTATGGGTTACTCTGTCACAACAGTGACCGATATCCATCCCGTCCGCCGAAATATAAATCCCATTGGATATAATGAGATTTATATTCCAGCGGACAGGTTTCCGTCACCGTTGTGACAGAGTAACCTGTCTGCCAAAATCGTAATCATGTCCCTAAATCTCTTAACATTTTATTGAGCACAAAGAGAAATGAACACACGCAGATGGTGGTGCAACTTTCTACTGGTCTTTCAATTCCTTAAGTCTTCTGATGGCAGGTTTCAGGGTCACTGCAGATGTGGTGTTGTAAGTCCAGGGCACCCCTAGCAACGATCTTCATACAGGAATCACAGTGCCACATTCCCACAGCTTTTTTCTTCATCTTAGTCTTGCCACAGACAGAACACGTGTATTTAACATGTTGACTGATTTCAATTTTCTTCACCATTTTTCCGAGCGAGGCACCATAACGGGTACCATATTTACCCACTATCACGACCTTCTTGGTGCACATGGCCATTTTGCTGCAGGAATCGAGCAGAAAGAAGCTTCAATCTGGATACTACTAAAAACAAGCATTTGCAATGCAGTAGGTCTCGCATTTCGAGAATTTGAGCTATTGCCAATGTCTTTTATTTATGTGTTTTAAAAACCTACAAGCGCTGTCTAAACACGCACTTTGTGCTTATAGTCCTTGCTTAAGAACAGCAAGATTGGCAGTAAAAGAGGCGCAGTACTGCCAGCTTTGCTTCTCATAAGCAATGACTAAGTACGCTTTGAAATGTGACAAAATAATTATTATATTATTCCAGATTAGGTTGTACTCTATGTGGAGCTGATAAAGGGAAATTTATAGAAGGTTTAATATAAATGAGATGTGGTAGGTGCAGTACAGCAAGCTGCGCTTAGATGTCCCTAGTGAGCAAGGCACCAGCATGGCTTGTCTAGGTGTAGTTGCACAAGCTGTGCCTAGAGGTCCCTAGTGAGCATCATAAACTTTGAAGATATGGTAAATCTACCCTACCCATAATGCATTGCATGCAAGACAGTACCTCGAGGACATTCAAATAGCTATGTCCATGTATACAGCTAGTAGCTTTGAAATGTGACAAAATAATGATTACTTTAATTCCAGATCAGTTGTACTTTATGTGGAGCTGATGAAGGGAAATTTATAGAAGGTCTAATATAAAAGTGAGATGTGCTAGCGAGTAAAGTAATCACTGGTAATCTAGTAAAGGACTAAGTGAGTGTCCTGTCTTGAGGCCTTTAAGAAAGTAGTGCCTTGGAGCTGTAATTAAAACTAAGGGTGTAACTACACAAGTAACAAGGAGTGTCCTCATGGGAGGTTTCAAAAAGAGACTGGGTGGCACTATGGAGTGACTACAAAGCGTAATGATCAATGAAAAGCCACATTTACAAAGGGAGGGACAGGAGCCATTTAAAAAGATGGGTGGGAAATAAGTGGAGCTTTATCCACATATCCTGAATACAGCATGTCTCGAAGAGACAGCGCAAGCGCTGCCTAGGCGAGACCTAAAAAATTAAATAGCATTAGTAATTGATGCTTTTTTTTTAGGTATCATGGCATTGGAGGACATGAGCAACATTTACACACTTATGCCCTGTACCAGTAATGTAGCTACGAATTCTCTGTAGAATATGCTGACTAGAGAACTACTGTTAAGTCAGTATCATTTTCATACGCAGTTAGTCTTCACTGTTAAGAGTGTGTACCACTCTTTATTGGGAATTCATCCCTTTATGAGTGTTTTTCAGTTGTAATCATGGCTGATTAAATAGTGTTGAGGTGCCCTTGGATAAAGTTTCTAATTGTGCATGTTAAATCTGTCCTGGGTGAGTATGCTGAGAGACTAATGTTCTACATTGAATGTTTGCTCAGTGAATAAAACAGAAGTGGTGTTTCCATGTATAGATGGGAAAACCTTTGTGATCGTTTAAAAAAAAAAATATTTTTTTTCAGAAGCGTCACCACATGGCTATGTATAAAGGTGGGAAGGTTGCCTGTGTGATGGTGTTTAGCTCCCAATAGTGAGAGGGCACAAAGTTCTATCTAGTTTAAATACTAGTCCGACATCCATGAATGTATTTATTTCTGCGGGCTTTCACACTGCAGCTAGGTGAGTATGTTTTAGTTCTGTAATTTATTTCCTGTATTTCAGATTTTTCTTGTTTCTGCCCTACAGATCCTAGACTTTGGCCTTGCTCGGCTCACAGATGATGAGATGACAGGATATGTTGCCACTCGGTGGTACCGAGCTCCTGAGATCATGCTTAATTGGATGCATTACAACCAGACAGGTAATGTCACTTATCCATACACCTTTATACTTTCTTCTCAGAAAGGTGCTGGAGCTTTGCTTTCAGGTACCAGCCCAAGCAGAATATGCCCTTTCTGAGCACTCTAGTAGTCTCTTATAACCCAAATACTTTGCCAATATTGTTTTCCATCACACCATTCCATCATTCAAGTGCAGTAGTTGGTACTTCTCTCTAAATCCACCTCGTTCCCTTTACAACATTCAAGATTCGGCTTTCCCCTTCATTTCACCCACCAAAAAGTTAGTTTGTTCACAAATTTTCACAGTATAGCTCTACCTCTCCTTCTATCATAGTACCCAGTTGCACAGTACTTTCCTTTCAACTCCCGTTCCTAGAATCCCATAAGACTTCTAAAATACATTTTCTCTGAATTCCAAGCTTGGGATACTGCCTGATTCTACCAAATAAACTGTTTTTGTTTTCTTGTCTATTTAGTTAAGACTGGAAATTGCATAGTTCATGAAGCTTAAAATGTCCAGTATTCGTAAGCCACCCTTTTCAAGCTGTGTGGCATTTCTTGTTTGGACTGTTAGAAACTGGATTTCTGGTTGGCAGAGGTGTGCACCCTGGTCAAGCAGGAACCACAGCCCTAGTCAGGGTTAGTCAGTAACACACTCTAAATTAACCTGTGCTCATCCTCTGGTAGCTTGACACAGAGCAGTCAGGCTTAACTAAGAGGCATTGTGTAAAGTGTTAGTGCACAGAACACACAGTAACACAGGGAAAATATCACAAAAGAACTCCACACCAGTTTAGAAACCTAGTCAATATTTTTTATGAGTGAAACAAGAACAATATGGCAAAAATTCAATAAGCAGAAGTCAAGATGTACAGTCGGTGTCCAGGGAAATGCGCTGTTTCCGATCAGCATGCAGATGGCCACTCAGTCACACCTACCCTTCCTTTGTATGTTGCTGTCTAGAGGGAATGTAGGCATCCAGCTGTCACTCATCCCAGATGGATATTCCATAGGCGGGCAGAAGACACCAAATGGTTACAATAGGAAAATGCCAAATTTCTAAAAGCAGCAGTTTCAGAATGGCAACTTGAAAACCAACTTCACCATAAGTTGTGTTTTTAAATTGAGATTCCAGAGACACCAGATTTGAGGGTCCCATCTTTTCCCAATTGGAAATTACTCTTATAAAATGTAGTAAGGCAATCCCAATGTTTATTCCATGGGAGAGATGGGCCTTGCAGTACTGAACAACTAATGTTAGGTCATTTCACTACCACGACATGTAAAACTTAAAAGTACATATCCTACTTTTTAAACACACTGCACCCTGTCCATGGGTTGTTCAGGGCCTATCTTAGGGGTGACCTATATGTGATAAAAAGGAAGTCATGGCAGTTTAAAATTGCACACACAGGCTCTGCAGTGGCAAGCCTGAGACATGTTTAAAGGGCTACTTGAGTGAGTGGCACAATCAGTGCTGCAAGCCCCATTGTAGCATTTGGTTTACAGGCCCTAGGTACTTACTAGTTAGTGACTTATAAGTAAATCAGAAAATACCAATTGTGGATAAACCAATGTTACTGTGTGTTAAGTGAAGAGCACATGCACTTTAGGACTGGTTAGCAGTGGTCAAGTGCTCAGATTGAGTCCGCAAAAACAGAAAATCTGAAAGAAACACGTTAGTTAGATTCCTCACCTTAGAATATCCCCAGGCGTCAGGCTGGATCCGGAAAGATTTTTCGTCAGCAATACCCTTGCGCATCGCTAGGCGTCGTCTGCGGCTCCACGTCCGTCGTGATCGCCGGGATGACGTCGTCTGAGTACTTAGACGCCGCCCTCACGCGCTGACATCAGTTCTTTTTTCCGTGCCAGTAAGCGCCGATCCGGGAAGAGCATACCCTTTCAGTCATTTTATGACTAAACATTTTTTAACTCTTTTGGTTCTATTCTTCGTCGACCTCGATAGGGATGCCTGGCTTCAAAGCTTGTGACACCTGTCACCGACTGATGTCGGTCACAGATCACCACCGCCGGTGCCTCTATTGCCTTGGGGCCGACCACGATGCCGAGTCGTGCCTCGACTGCCGGGCCTTGATGTCGAAGGCTAGGCGGGAGCGGTCCCGCAAGCTGCTCGAGTTCCGGCAGTCGGCTCTGCGCCGCTCAAGGTCCCTGTCGAGGAGGAGGTCGAGAGACCGGTCGCGGAGCCGCAGCCATCACCGCTCGTCGGGTCGAAGTCTTCGCGATCCGGTAAGTCGAAGCATAGCAAGAAGTCGAAGAGGTGACATCACTCTTCGGACTCCCCTCGCCGGTCGCGTGACTCGGCTGAGGGTTCGGGTGGCACCACCCGCGCGGCTCCGTCGGAGCCTCAGGAGTCCCGTCCGACCCCATAACCTCCGGTCCCTGGGTCTGACGGGACTTCCTCGCGGCCATGAGGAACCTGGTTTCACCGTCGACGCCTGCCGGCGCCCCTTCGGGCCCCGCAGGCTCGACTGGGAAGCCTAGCGAGCCGGCGGCTCCGGCCCCGGCGCCGTCGTCGACTCCGGTCCCGGCGCCGCCGGCCCCCGGAGGATCCAGGCCTGGATCCCAGTCGGCGCCGGTCGACCTCACGACCCCTCCGCCGGCGCAGACTCCTCCGGTGCCGCCTTCGGACGATGCCGTTCCCCGGTTTAGTCCTGGTCCGGACCCGGTGTCAGAGCGGCGGCGCCCGGCGCCGCATCCGACGCCAATGGGTGACAGATTCATCTTCCGTCCGGCTCCGATCCTTCCACCTGTATACCAGGAATTGGATGACGGTGACGACTGGGAGGGGTCTGAGGACCTTCTGGCCCGGCAGGGCCAGTTATCTCAGGACTGGGCAGACGAACTGGGGGATGCCAGTGGTCTTGACACCTCCCCTGACACTGGCTTCATCTCTCCTCCGACCGTGGCTTCGGAGGAAGGTGCTACATTTTCTGTGGTGCTGCGCAAGGCGGCTGAAGCCCTCGGGCTAGAGTTGCCTGTGGTGGCCGTGAGGATTAATCTCCTCACTGAAGTGCTTCAACCGTCAGCAAGCTCCTCGGAGCCTCTGCTACAGTTCAATGAAGCACTGAGTGACGTTCTGAAGGGCACCTGGTCCAAGCCCTCCACAGTTCCTCCTGTGGACCGGAACGTGGCCCGGCGCCACCGCCCTTCGAGGCGACCCCTCCAGCCATGCCACCGCAGTGCCACCGGATTTCGGGGGATCACTTGCAACTTCTGCAGGAGGAAGTTACGGCCCTCTTGGCCAAGGGGGCCATCGAGCGCGTTCCTGGTCCAGAAGTAGGTTGTGGTTGTTATTCCCACTACTTTCGGGCTCCCAAGAAGGGCAATGGGGGCCTACGCCCTATCTTGGACCTCAGGAGCGTCAGCGCCTTCCTCGGGAAGGAGAAGTTCAAGATGCTCACCTTAGCTCAGGTTCTGGCTGCCCTAGACCCTGGAGACTAGATGGTAGCGTTGGACTTGCAGGACGCTTATTTCCACATCCCCGTCCTGCCGGCCCACCAGCGTTACCTGCGGTTCACGGTGGGCCAAGAGCATTTTCAGTTTACCGTGCTCCTCTTCGGCCTGACCAGTGCCCCTCGGGTGTTCACGAAAGTGATGGCGGTGGTCGCAACTCATCTGCGCAGATTAGGGGTTCCAGTCTTCCCCTATCTCGACGACTGGTTGTTGAAGGCGGTCTCGCCCCAGGCAGTCGTCTCCCACCTCCAGACTACGGCCGACCTCTTGCATTTGCTGGGGTTCTCCATCAATGTGCCGAAGTCGCATCTGAGTCCCTCCCAGAAGCTCCTCTTCATCGGAGCGGTTCTGGACTTGGCGCAGTTCCGGGCCTATCCTCCGGAACAGCGGGTCCGGGATATTCAGGTTCTGATTCCCATCTTTCGGCCTCTATCCCGGGTCAGGTTGGTGCTGTGGCTTCTAGGTCTGATGGCCTCCTGCATCCTGTTGGTGCATCACGCCAGATGGCGGATGCGGGCTCTGCAGTGGGACCTGAAGTTTCAGTGGGCCCAGCATCGGGGCAACCTGTCCGACCATGTCTTGATCTCGGAGGGCACTGCAAGACAGTTGCAGCTCACGGACCGCGATTGGGTCAATGGCAGATCCCTCTCCCTACCCCAACCGGAGCACGTAGTAGTGACGGATGCGTCCCTCCTCGGATGGGGGGGGGCCACATGGGAGAGGCGGAGATCAGAGGCTTTGGTTTCTGGCAGAGTCACGGCTCCATATCAACCTTCTGGAGCTAAGGGCAATCCGACTTGCACTGAAGGCATTTCTTCCCTCTGTCCGGGGAAGTGTAGTGCAGGTGTTCACGGACAACACCACCGCCATGTGGTACTGCAACAAACAGGGCGGGGTGGGGTCGTGGACCCTTGGTCAGGAGGCTTTGCGCCTCTGGACATGGCTGGAACATCAGGGCATCACCCTGGTGGTTCAACATCTGGCGGGCTCTCTGAACGCCAGAGCAAATTAACTCAGCCACCGGTGCATGATGGATCACGAATGGCGTCTGAACTCGAACGTGGTGCAAGGCCTCTTTCGGCAGTGGGGAGAGCCTTGGTTAGATCTATTCGCCACCGAAGAGAACGCGCAATGTCAGCAGTTCTGCGCGTTGGAGTTTCCAAGGCGGCACTCGCTCAGAGACGCTTTTCGTCGCGAGTGGAGTTGCGGTCTGTTGTACGCCTTTCCGCCTATACCACTGCTGCCCAGAATGCTGAAGAAGGTCAGGCGCGACCGGGCCCAAGTCATCCTGGTGGCTCCGGATTGGGCACGAAGATACTGGTATCCCGAGCTACTCAGTCTGTCG
Source organism: Triturus cristatus (assembly GCF_964204655.1). Classification (NCBI taxonomy): domain Eukaryota; kingdom Metazoa; phylum Chordata; class Amphibia; order Caudata; family Salamandridae; genus Triturus; species Triturus cristatus. The sequence goes on along the minus strand of NC_140579.1, from coordinate 980,290,416 downwards.
ATCGATCCCCCGATACGACTGCCTCTTCAGGAGGACCTTCTGTTGCAGCAGCAGGGGACGGTCCGCCACCCAAACCTGTCCAGCCTCCACCTCCATGCGTGGAGATTGAGCGGCGGCAGTTGGTGCCATTTGACTTGCCTCCTGAAGTCTGTAAGGTTATTCTGGCAGCCAGGCGTCTCTCCACAAAATCGGTATACGCCTGTAGGTGGAACAAATTTGTGGCATGGTGCACAGCAAAGGCTGTACATCCCCTTTCCGCCCCTCTTTCTGAGGTTCTCCTCTTTCTTCTTTCTATGGCCCAGCAGGGCTCTGCTCTGGGCACCCTTAAAGGATATCTTTCAGCTATTTCTGCTTTCTTACGGCTTCCTGATCAGCCTTCTCTTTTCAAATCCCCTGTTGTTTCTTGATTCTTTAAGGGCATTACTCACGTTTCCTCCTGTCCCTTTCGTAATGCCTCAGTGGGATTTGAATCTGGTATTGACGTTTCTAATGTGCGCTCCCTTTGAGCCACTTCATAATTGTCCCCCTGTCTGTTGATGCTTAAAACTGCTTTCCTGGTTGCCATCACCTCTGCTAGAAGGGTGAGTGAGCTCTAGGCTCTCTCTTCTAAACCTCCTTTCCTTTCTGTCCATCCGGACAAAGTTGTTCTCAGGACTCGTCCTTCCTTTCTCCCTAAGGTGGTGACTGCCTTTCACATCGGACAGTCTGTTACGCTGCCCACCTTCTTTCCGCCTCCGCATCCCTCGAAAGAGGAAGAGAGGCTCCACCGTCTGGACCCAAAACGAGCGCTGTCCTTCTATCTCGACCGCACCAAACAGTTCCGGGTGGACGACCAACTCTTTGTTGGCTACGTGGGCGCTAAGAAGGGGGGTGGACGACCAACTCTTTGTTGGGTACGTGGGCGCTAAGAAGGGGCGGGCGGTGCACAAGCGAACCATCTCTCGGTGGGTTGTTTTGTGTATCAAGGCCTGTTACTCCTTAGCTAAAAAGGAACCTCCTGTAGGGCTGAGGGCCCATTCCACTCGGGCTACAGCGGCGACCACTGCCCTGGGCCGGGGAGTCCCCTTGCAGGACATTTGTCAGGCAGCAACGTGGGCCTCTCTGCACACGTTTGCCAAACACTATTGCCTGTTCAGCCAAGTCCGGAGAGATGGCTTCTTTGGCCGTTCTGTTCTCCAGGACTATCTGGTGTGATCTTGGTTCGCAGGCCCACCACCGGGGTTGGTATTGCTGGGGTATCTATTCTAAGGTGAGAAATCTAACTAACGTATTTCTTTCAGATGAACAAATTACTTACCTTCGGTAACGATATATCTGTAAGAAACATTAGTTAGTTAGATTCCTCACCGACCCACCCATCCTCCCCGTTCTGCGAACCGATATCTAGGGTTGAGGTCATCCCTTTCAGGGCCCTAGAATTTTTTGGCACCAGTGTCGGTCTCTTGCATGGCACATGGCTCTGCGTTCCTTGCGCGGAAAGCTATGTACAAGAACTGACGTCAGCGCGCGAGGGCGGCGTCTAAGTACTCCGACGACGTCATCCCGGCGACCACGACGACGGACGCAGAGCCACAGACGCCGCTTAGCGACGCGCAATGGTATTGCTGACGAAAAATCTTTCCGGATCCAGCCTGACGCCTGGGGATATTCTAAGGTGAGTAATCTAACTAACTAATGTTTCTTACAGATATATAGTTACCGAAGGTAAGTAACTTGTTCGTCAGAATGTAAGTCAGGTGAAACCATGCCAAGGATGCCAGGTCTAACTGACCATTTTTCTTTTGAGAATTTGATTAGTTTGGCTGTTTATGTGAAGAAGTTAACAACTTTCTTAGTTCCGGTAGTGAAATATTTGTTCATAGTAGGAATGGTGTTCACCTTTTTTGCCAAATATGTCACTTAAGTTGATTACTGTACAGGGTATAGACTACTTTTGAGCCTTCAGGTAAAATATTAATCTAAAGAGCAACTCCAGCTATGCTCTTGTTCCTCCATCTGATCTTCATTCACCTACCCATCTAATTCCCAAATCTAAGAATGTCCTATTCTGCATACTCCAGAACACTAGATCAATGAGAACTTCATGATATATGTGATCTGCTTCTGGACCACAATCGTGACCTAATGTTCAGTACAGGGATGTAGGAAAGAGCCTCGTTTGGATATGGTTAGTCCCCACTTGTTTTTGTCAAACTGTTTTTATTGAGTTCAGAAAGTTTCAAAACACATTGAAGCTCCACTGTGCACAAATCACTTTTCAAGAGTTACAGGTAGCGAGAAAAAAGAACCACACAGTATGTTCACAAGATCTTGATGCAACATTTTTGTCTTAAAAAGTAACCTTTTCCCAGCCGTGCTGGATTATGCCCACTGCATGTCAAATATAAAGCATGTAAGCTCTGGCCTGTCTTTACAGTTTTGTGCCCGGAGACCCACAGAGAACACATAGTTGAAAAACAAGAACATAAAAAAATGAAAAACTATTCCGGGTGGAGTGTTGGTCTTTATGGGGTCAGGAGGGTACTAGGGTGGTTGCTGCCCCTCGGGGCGAATATCCATCGGGCCTCACCTTTTAACCCGCAGGAATACCGGATTGTCTGTGAGTATGGACAGGCTCCATCATAGTACTGGGCTCCTTTAGTCCCCCAGTCACTATGTCCGGAAAAGATGGAGATCTCGTAGTCGGGGAGTGCAGGCAAACAGGGGCAGCCCCTCTGATAGGTAGCTTACTAGGGGGTTTCAGATGTAGTCAAAGCTCCTCCGGGTATCCTCAACGATATCTGTCATACATGCCTGAGCTGGCCAGAGTCGGGCGTGCCAATGTGTAAGGGAGAGGGCCTTTGTTTTCTTCCAGGACACGGCTATAGCCATTTTGGCCACTCCCAAACAAAGCCCCATGATGGAGCAATCCCCCTGTGTTTGGTACTTCAGGCTAGGATCTCTCACCCCCAGTAGTGTATGTTCTATAGTATCTGGGATTGGGTATCCTGGGAATAATTTTTATTTGGGAGAGAATCTCTTTTCAAAATGGCTGGATAGAGGGGCAGCCCCACCAGATGTGGCGAAAGTCGCCCAGTAACCCACACCCGCCAACATTTATCTGTAGTGTTTGGGAAGATAGCGTGTTGTTTTAGCCCCCATTTTTTGCCTGGAAAATGATGTAATATGTACTGGAAGTGCACAGGGTCCCTGCCAACTAGGCCCCTGTGCCAGATCTCTTTCCCTAAACTGTACCTTTTGTTTCCACATTTGTCATCACTTTATCTCACATATACGTACCTAGTAAAAGGTACCCCTGGTACCAAGGGCCTTTTGGTTAAAGAGGGTCCCTAAGGGCTGCAGCACAAATTGTGCCACCCTAAGGGACCCGTTACCAAGCAAGTGCATGCACACTGCCACTAAAACCTGAGTGTCTAGGTGCAGACGAAACTGAAGAGTCGACATGGCACACATCCCTGTGTGTCATGCCCACAGACACTGCATGAGATATAGGTAAGACCCCCCACTAGCAGACCTTAGCCCTAAGGCAGGGTGCGCTATATCTCCTGGGAGGACATATCTGCATGAGCAGATATGCCCCAGCAATATTCTTGTCGATTTCTAGCTTTGTTAGTGACCAGGGAAGCCATAGTACATGGGCTGGGCACTTGTCATTACGAGTTCCCCAGCTCCATGATGGCTTCACTGAAGTATGGGATGTTTGGTACCAATAAACTTGCACTGATTCAAGTGTTAGATGTAGTAAAAACTGCACACAGAGGAGCCCTTAGAGGGGTGCCCTGAAACCTACCAATCCTCATTGTGGTCACTGTCTGGCCTAAGCCAGCCTGCTACCACCAGACAGTGTACTGACCTCATGGGGAGAGTGCCCGCGTGCCCAGAGGTCGAGAACAATGCCTTTCCTGGGTGGAGGTGTTCACCCCCCCTCCCCCATGGTGTGCGGGGGAGCTTCAAAGGCCTTGCCGCCTTTGTAATGCGACCTCAGCCTCTCCTGTTAGAGGGAGCAGGCCCCCTTCCTGTCCTAACTCCCTTTTTTTGGCAGGAGGACAGTTGGGAAAACTTAGAAAGAATAGGAGGAATGCCCACCTCTGCCAACTCCACGCCTCAGATGCTAGAGGCAAGGTGAAGTACACTTTTCAGTGCCCACCATCTTGAAGATGGTGGGACTTGCAATCAAGGCTAGGTCTATCTCCCCCTCCCACAGGAGGTGGGCGTAAAAGAGTGAGTATACACCCCAAGTAAGAGGCCCATTGGCCACTACCTATCACTCCCTTCTACCGCCCCCTAATCTAGTATTTAGGTGGCATCCCCAGACCCCGAACTTCAGTTCCTGATGGCCTAAGAAGAGCCGGACAACACAGAGTAGGATGAGCAGAGAAGGTTGCAGAGAACTACGGACTTGGACCCAGCCCTACTGGCCTGTCTGCAGCCCTCAACTATCCTGTGCCAAAAGTCAACCCATCCTGCAGCCCAGCGACATCCAAAACCTTGGGAGGACTGCCTGCCTTTGACAAAGTCCAAGCTCTCCCAAGTACAGCGGACCTGTTCAAAAGCAACCATCTTCAAAGTAAAGACTTGTGACCTTCAGAACCACAAAACATGCCCCCGGTTCCACCTCTGCACGCCACTCCTCCAGCCCTAGTCCAAGTGGCCCACTGGTCCCAGCAAGGTTCTTCAGCACTCCAGATCCTGAGTCCACCGTGAGCTGACCTCTCCCGTACGTCTCCTGCAGCCTCTTCTCGGAGACCCCCTCAACTGCGACCTGCTACGGTAAGCAGTTCTGAAAACCAAAAGCCACCTCTGCACCCGTCCGCCCTGGGCCTTGGTGAAGAGAACCAAAGGTGTCCCTACATACCCGAGCATCGGGTATGTTGTTGGTTTCCTCCGACCGGCCTCCTGGCCTCCTGGCATGATCCTGCAGCCCTTGTCCGATTGGGCCTTTGTCCATTGCTTTGCATTGGGCCTCTGACGCTGTGTTGGCACCCTCCACCTGGCCACCTCTGTGCTGCTGGTGGTGTAGTGTTGTTGCTGCTTTGGGCCCTGTCCAGTGCTTGCCTCAACCCCCGGGGACTGGTCCCCCAAGCTGCTGCTACTTAGCTGTAAGCAGCCCCTCTCTGAATCCCCCCACCCCCATTGATTTGTTACTGGGCACCCGACCTCGAACCTTGCACCAAGCCGTCCCTGTGCCGCTGGTGGTGTACTGTTGGTGCTGAACTGAACCTTGCCTCATACTGACCTGAACTCCTGAAGACTGATTTTATAAGTCGACATTACCTATATTTATGCCAAATGTTTTCTTCCTCCTATAGGTTAACATTCTGAAAATTGCACCAAGGGTCCACTTTTTACATTGAAAAGTTTTTCTATTGCAAATCGTATTTACCTAAGACGAAGTTCTGTGGTTCTGCAAAATAAATATAACCAAGTATTATTTTTATAAATTGGTCGAGGATTTATTCATTGAGTTGTCTCATTTATTACCACTGTTTGTACAACAAATGCTTAACACTACCCCCTGATAAGCCTAACTGCTGAACCACACTACCACAAAAGAGAGTATTAGTATTATCTACTTCAGCCTCTGGGAATCCACTGGACTTTGCACACTATACGTTATTTTGGTAAAGTATATGGAAAGCCAGCTTCCTAAAAGGGACATGGCAAAATGATAACACTGCAACTATCCTACCAGAAACCATCCTGAGCCCACTGGCGTAACGAACCTTGAGGGGGCCTCCCTGCAAGGCACCTGGGGGGGGGGGGCCCCCTCCGGGCTCAATCAGGAGCCCTGCAGCCAGAGTGCTGTGCTGAGGGGGCCTATGTTACGCCCCTGCCTGAGCCAATAAAAGAGCTTAAGAAGTCTCCCCACAAAGTATACAGCAGGTCAGCTGGCCAGTGTCTACAAATCTTATAGCTTTGCCAAAGTCATGCAAGACTACAACCTCCCAGAATGCTAATCCATACTCATACTCCTCTTCTCCAACAATGACAGCCGCATTTCTGCTGAAGAACGGACCTCACCCTCAGGACCCATCTTATGCTAACCCCTTCTTAGACTTAGTTTTGGAGATACTATAAGACATCCCAATTTCTGCATACTGGGAGACTTAAAAAAACATGAATTTCACAAAACTAAATGACTATTTTCTTCCTTGGAAACTATTAACTTTCACTGAATGCTATCCAGTTCAACACATGCAGCTGGATGTACTGGGTATACTGGTTGGACATTCTCCTAGTTGATGCAGATGTCACTGTCCCTTTGCCCTGTAAGGGAACTACAGTCTGAAATCAAATAAATATAACCTGGACAAAACTTTACCTAATGTCTTTCACCTCCAAACTGTCTAAACTATTAAACATGGGACCCTCCAGTTCTTTAATAGCTATTCAAGAGTTTCATCATACACTGATAAACATGTTTGATGCAGTAGTCCCGCTAAAAACTGCATGAACTATTAAGAACCTCAGGAATGCTGGCTGGAGGACAAAAGATTCCTGGAAACACTGTGGAAAAAATCTCATACTTACAAAGAGAAACTGAAAGCCCAGCAATAATCCGGTATCCATAAGGCCACCATAAAAAAAAGACATTGCACTACTCCCAGCACATCTTAGAAGGCTCTACCCCAGGCAGAAACAAATCACATTAACTGCGAAGTAATTCCCTCTCAAAAACTGTGCGTCAATGGCAAACACATTTAACAGAAAAGCCAAAGATCTGTATTTATACCTGAAGAGGAATATTAAAGATCTCAATTGTAGGAAAGTAAGATCTGCTTTCAAGGTTACCCTCACTTTTTACTGGTGTCAGTATGTTTTTTTACTTGTCTGGGTGGGATCCTGCTAATCATGACCCAAGGCACTGTGCTTCCTCCCAAAATGTGACATGGTAAGTACTGTGGTACCGCCACAATTGGCTACTGGTGTACCCTTGTAAGTCCCTAGTATATGGTACTAAGGTACCAAGGGCACAGGTACATCAGGGGTCTCCCCTGGGCTGCAGCATGTATTATGCTACCTATGAGATACCACTTAAACAGTGACTACACCCCTAAGGCAGGCCTTTCAATGCTGAAGGCAGGGTGCTAGGTTATAAGTGTGAGGGTGCCCTGCATGAGCAGGACCCCCCCCCCCCCAACAAACCCCGGAGTCGATTTTCCAGGCTTTTTAAGTGCGGTCAAGATATAGTGGCCATGCGTCATTAAGCGATGGCTAACTATAATTGGCTATGCCGAACCTGGGTATGTTTGGTATCAAACATGTTGGAATCATGCCCCAACACCATTACTGGTGCTGGAGGTATGATTCCATGCACTGGGGGGCTCCTCCAGGAAGCCCCCAGTACTCTCGGTAACAGCCTTCCAGGGTCTGCCAGCAAGCTAGTGCTGCTGCCGACCCCAGACACGATTCTGCCCTCCTGCTGCTCCGCTGAGATTGTGCAGGGGAGTGTAGAACAATAGGTTTCCTGTCACAGGGAGGTGTGACCACCTCCTAGACAGAACTCAGTGTATTGGGCTGGGGTGGGTGCGCTTGCCAGCATTACCAGACTGCTTTGAAGGTGACATTTGGTGCCCTCCTTGCATACTCTAGTTAGAACCAGTTCTGGGAGCCCTTGGCTCTCACTCTCGCCCTAGTGCTAAACTGGACAAAGGACATGGGCGTATCCTCCCCTCTGCCCCTGCGTCGCCCTAACCCCTTTTTTAGGGTATAAAAGGGCTAACCTGTGGGTGGGTCCTCAGATTCGTCGTGGGACAGGACCTAAGCCTGAAACCACGTCACTCTTTGACCATCTGGAAACTTGGGCTTTGCCTGGAACCGAGACTGCATCACAGAAGACTCCTCCTGCTCCTGGTGTCGCTGTTTTTCAAGTCTTCTTTGTCGTCTGTGTCTGTGCTTCATCCAGGATCTTCAACAGACCTCTGGGCATCAAGGACACTTGAAGTAATCTCCCTTGTAGTGAAGGAGTCACTCCCCTGCATCTGCAGGCACCGCAACGAAGCTGACTGGTCTTCTGGTCCTGACGTACCACGGATTTCGAAAGGCCCAGCAACACAGATGGTGGTTCTGCAACTCCCTCGAGGCCTGACCTTTCCTCTCTGCAATTTTGGGCGACCGAAACCCTGTATACTGCGGCATCTTGCCGTTGCCAAGGCTTGTTGTCTCTGCACTCCAGTGATTTTCGGGCTACAAGAAGCTGCAGCCTCGAAGATCTCCTCCTGCCAAGATCTTCATCCTCACCGCATCCTCTGCACCGAGAGCCTTCATCTTTGGTGAGCTGTTCAAGGTCCTCTTGCGACTCCTGTGCCTTCGGCCTGTGGGTCCTCTTGAGGGTCCTCTTTTCCTTCAGTGGGCTCCCCTGCCTTCTCGGTGCCTACTCTGACTCACCTGCACCCGGCGTCCCTGGTGTAGGTATACTGGTTACTGGGGTATCCACTGGTGAGGTGACTCCTCAACTTTCTGTCTTCCACAGGGTTACTTCAGCGTCCTCTGGGAAGGGTCCTTCTTCAGAACTGCAACCATGACTTTCCCATTGACTTATATTGAGTACACTACTGTCTTTCCACTTTGCACACAGCCTCCGTGGGGTTCTTGGGTACTTACCTTGGGTGGTTCCTTGTGTCCCCAGCTCTTCTTAGTCTCCTGGTCCAGTCCCAACTTCGGTTACAGTTCGCATTCCACTTTCTTCGTATGTGGTTTGGTCTCCCCCTGGAGACTACTGTGTATTGTGCTCACTTACCTGTTTACAATTGAAGTATTGTGTGTTATTGTGTTGATATCTCCGGGTAGGAGATATACCAATGTGTTAGGGAGTGGTATATAATAAATAGACAGATTTTTATAAATACACTGTGTGGTTCTTTTTCATTTAACCTACACTACATGATTATATCTGGTACCACTTGGAGAGCTTTCTAAGGTTGTCTAAGGCCACTGAAATCACCATAAGTGTCTGGATTAGTTCAAGGTGCTTCAATTAAATAAGTGTGCACCATATACTAAGCCAGTCTCCTACATCAATGAACTAAATTACAGAAATGAATAATGAAATAGAACAACCAAATTTAATCATCTTCAACCTGTAAGCCTGTAAATTGCATAAGATGTCACCAATTCTGTAGAAGCATGGGGCTCAGCATGATCGCCAGTACACCCATGTTCAGCTCACATATTCAAGAACATCTTCATCAGTCTCTCTGCAGCCTAAAACTATCATTTACTCCTCACTAGAAAAATGAAGAACTCAAAGCATCCTTGCCAAGTGATGCTCCGTATTAACTGGTGTATGGAAAAGGCCCTCCCAATGTCAAATTATTGAAAGATCTGCTTCATAGTAAATATCACAAATTATTGAAGAAAATACAATCCTCTAATTACCAAAACTTATTCCACCCAGGCCGTGGCACTTAATCACCTCCAATTACTTATAGGATTACTTTAAAAGTACGTTGTGTGCAAATGGAGTTGAAACATTCATACTACATGACCTCACCTCTACTTTCAATGCTGTTCAGCATGCCAGACATCTACAGAGAGGTAACAACAGTGGAGTAACACGATTAGTGTTAAAATAGATCGTCTAGTGCTTACAGATCTCACTTCCTCCTTTCACTTTTGCATTGGTCAAATAGCTGGGGTACCACAAGGATCTATCATTGCATCACTACTCTTGAGCATTTACCTTAGCTGTCTACTGAACTGTATCTTTTTCTTCAGTCTCACTCTCACAGTTACTGAGATGACAAATCTTTTTGATCTTGAATCCTATGAGATCTTGACTTGTGGTCTATTTTACCACACCTGCAGGTGGTTAAACAACCAATGATATTGGATCTCCTTAAACTAAATGCCTCAAATATTGAAATACTCACATGCAGCAACTGAATCAAACAACACAACCCCTCATTAGCTAGGGCCACCACCAAAGGGCTAATCATGGGCGTGAACTTCTTGCTCATAGCACCATGCTAACCATGTTTCTGAACAAAGTTTCAACTTAAAGAGATGCCCAAGTCAATTTTCCCATACCTAGGTTTCAGGCCAAAAAAGTACAAGCTCTGATATTTCATGTGATCACAAGACAATAACAATGGCCAAAGCCTTTGAGGGCCAGAGTTCTTACTACAGTGAGTTCAGAAGGCTTCTTAAAGACTCTTACACAGCCTTCCCTTGGTGAAATGCGCACTCGCATCTCACCAAGAGTAAGATCACTAGATAGGCTGCCAGTAGCCAGACGGATCACTTTCAAAGCAGTTTGTACAGCTCAAAGAACAATACATAGAATTGGCCAACATTTCCTGCAACAAAAACATTTCATCAATAGTTCAGCAAAGTATAGTAGAGAATCCTCTTGAATTTCGAAGTGCACTAAAAACTTAGTTCTTTCCACCAACATAATAACATGACAGACAGGAAGTGTTAGGGAGCAGCTGCCCCCGGTTCTTCTATGCTTCCTGTAGAGAATGTTATGCCTTGTGATCTTTTCTAATTATCGCAAAATGATCCCTCTCTCAACAAGAAGAGCTGGTTAAATTGAAATACATTTTGCTTAAGAGAGTTTGTCCTCTGAATCTGAGTTGCTACATTCCAGGAGAGTGAGCAAGAAGAATATTCTTGAACCACCCTTCAGTTTCAGCTTGTAGGCTGTTTGGTCAGTTGCAGCCCTGCTCATGGTATATCTTTGTTAATTTTTCTTTGAGTGACTTATTTCACGCGTGACTATAGGGAAATTGAAAATCTTCCTTTTGCAACTATCTAGACCATTTTTGAAGCACAAACCTATCTAAATGCACATGCTGTGCATCATCCCTTTACGTAGTGGTTGCGCTTGGAAAACATTTTGTTTGTTTTTGGGTGTTGACTGTGGGAGGGGGTACTATGATCCTGACAATGTTTCCCTAGGCCCACAATGCCACATACGGTGCATGTCATTTTTAGATTGCTTTGTCTGCCGTTGTGTCGGGAAGCTTACTCCAGTATTGGAACTTTCATAGATTCCCATAGCTTGTATCATTCCCCGTCGTCGGAAGGGGAGTCTCGGTACACAACATAACATAGCAGTAGGTACAAAAGAAAAAGAAAAAAGGCCCAGGCCTCATTCCCTTTTGTAGCATATCTACCTCTTTTTGTAAAATAGACCAAAATAGAGCAACAGCCAATCAGATTAGCCTCACCCCACAGAACCCTCCTGAGAGAACCTCAGAGCCTCAGATTTTCTACCGCACGTTGTGCTTAGGGAGTCTCCTTTGAGCTCTGCTCACTTCAACTCTAGTTGACTGCCTTTTCTACATTTTTTCTTCAGAATTGTTGGTGTTTCATTCAGGAATGTCTGACAAGGAGAAGAAAGCCCTTTTCCACCTGTGGCAAGAAGAGGCTGTATGTGGAGGACAGGTATAAGGACTGCATTTATTGCCTGTACCCAGACCATAAGGCAGCGGACTGCAAGATCTGCCGCACCTTCTCTACGAAGACCCTCCGGGACCTTGAGGGTCGCCTTCTCACTTGGCTCCAGAAGGTAAAGTCGAGGAAGGGTACTCTGTCCAGTGACAGTGAGGACTCATCATCTGGCACCTCATCTCGCAGGTCAGTGAAAAGGGGTAGGGCTTCCCTTTCACCATCCTCTGAACGTCCTGATAAGGCCTCAAAAAAGACCCCCCGTGAGTCTGAGAGCCGGAGTCCGAGTAAATCTCCTCACCACGGTGCATAGGAGACGGAAGGACTATCTGCAGCCCCAGCAGTGGTGGAGTCTGCTAAGACTTTTAAGAAGCACTCTTCTCTATCTTCTGAGAAGTCAAAAAAAGATTCTAAATCGTCGACGACGACGCAGAAGACTCCATCGACGAAGCCTTCAAAATCTCAGGCGAAGAAATTTTCACCGTCGACGGTACCTTCCCCTCGAACATCGACGTCAGCGTCAACGGGAGCGTTGACGACGGTTACGGCGATGACGAGAGTGTCGACGAGGGTGTCGACGGTGGCGGCGACGACTGTGTCGTCCACGAGAGCAATGACGACGACGACGGCAGGAGTGTCGACGGTCTCGTCGAACGCAGTGTCGATGGCGCCCATCTCTTGGTCGACGATTCAACTGTCGAAAGTGCATCTGCATGTCGACGACTTCGTCGACGATGGTTTCTCTTTCAACCCCATCGCCGACGGTACCGTACGACGAGGGCGACTACACTCCTGGATACTCCTACCAACTATCCTATGGTCGTCAAGACAGTGCAGACCCGGAGATGGTTGCGGTTCCTTCTTCGCTCCTCGCAGATCTCCAGGTCATGTTGCAGGATTATAGGGAAGAGGTTTTCTCAAGCTCCTCCTCCTCCATCTTCGATTGGTTGTGAATCACGCACTCCAATTTGTGCAGTTCTACACAGAGGTTCTAAAACTATTGATTTTAGTGGGCGTGCGAGGAGGTGGCATCCTCTAAACCAAGGCGTCGTAGAATCATTAAGGTACAATATCCCTTCTCGGGAGATATCCCTCCATGCACACTGCCGAAAATGCGAATATTCAAAAGAAAATGATTTTTCAAATTAATCTATTTTAATCAAGTTTTGATGGATTAAAAAATAAGATTTATTCAAGATTTATTCAAGCAATTCTTCGTAGACAAATGATATACTCATTGTATTTATGAGTTATATGAAATCCTTTGAAATGCATATGTTGAATGGGTTATTCCTGGTTAGTGGATGCATCATTTAGATGAAAGAACCCAAATGCATTTCGGGCAATGGACTTGCCCTTCGTCACTGCGGGAGACATGCAATCCACACTCTCTTCGTTTTAAGAAAATCACTCCCTGGCGAAGGGCAAGTCCATTGCCCGAAATGCATTGGGCTTCTTTCATACTGTGCCTACACCATCGGCTCCTGCAGTGTTTTCTCCGGGAGTACCATCCCAGATGGTTTTACAGCCGCAGGTTTCCAGCCCCGGTTTACCTCCAGTAGTCCCGGATGTTCATGATGATTCCTCGGACGAGGATCAGGATGATGCCAACAGGTCTAACCAGTGTGTTGAGTGGCAGGATTATGTGATCCCGGATCCTGCTTCACCTACTCCGGATCCAGTGGATTCTCCCCCGGCAGACATTGGGGGTTTTCACAAGCTGATGGAAAGAGCCTCCAGTAGATTCCAGCTTCCTATGCCGTCAGTTCAAACGAAATGCTTCCTTTATGATTTTAAAGAGCCCTACAGGAAAGTGGTTAGTTCTATTCCCATTGTCGGCCATTTCTGGGACGAGGGTTTGAAGGCGATGAAGAACCCGGCTACTGTTATCCCAGTTTTGCCACGCCTTGAGAAGAAGTACAAGGCGCCTGAGGATAGTCCAGCGTCCTTGATAGGTCAGCCAAAGCCGGTTATCTCCTAGGCGGCGCAATGAAAATCAAGCAATCCTTCCGCACCACTGACGACTCCTCCCGATAAAGAAGGCAGGCGCCTGGATAATGCAGGGAAAAGGTTTTCCTCTATGGCGAGCCTTTTAGTATGGGCAGCGAATGCGTTGGCGATCCTTGGCAGGTACGATCGCCAAATGTGGTGCGACCTTTCGCCACATTTGGACCAGCTCCCACAGGAGTCCAAGGCGGAGGCCAAGAAAATTCTACAGGAGGGAGAGGCTACATCGGCGGAGGTGATCGACTGCGCCATGGATATCTCCACAACCGCTTTCCGTGCATTGGCAGGCACGGCTGTTCTCCGTCGCCAGGGCTGGCTCCGGGCGACTTGGTTCCGACCGGAGGTTCAGAACAAGATCCTGGACCTCCCATTTGATGGTGAGGCATTATTTGGGAAACATGTCGACGATGCCCTCCAGGATATTAAAAAAGATACGGAGACGGCAAGGTCTCTAGGCAATCTGCAATATCGAAAGGTCCCTTTCCGTGGGGCCAGGGGGAAGAGTACCACATCCTACAGAGGCTCGTACCAACAGCAACGGTACTCTTCTTATGGTTCGACGTCTGTCGTATCGCCCGCAGTACCAACAACGGCAAGGCCAGACCTAGTCTTTCTCTCGCTCCAACACTAGAGGAAAGCAGAATCGCCAGGGACGTGACACCTCCAAGAGACAATAGCGTCGTTCTGGCTCTGCCTACTGTACCCACCTCCCCTGTGACACCTGTGGGAGGCAGGGTGTCTCAATACCTCCACAACTGGAAACGGATAATATCTGACCGTTGGGTGCTCAACATCATTCGAGATGGCCATACGCTGGAGTTTCTTCATATTCCACCTTCCAGCCCCCTGTTGCCATGCCTTCAAAACATCTGCGTCTCTTACGGCTCGAAGTTCATCAGATGCTCCTCAAGGGAGCAGTGGAGCCGGTTCCCCTGTCTCAGAGGGGGGACGGTTTCTACTCCAGGTTTTTCCTGGTCAAGAAGACGCTGGAGAAATGGCGCCCCATTTTAGATCTCAGGGTGCTAAACACCTATCTCGTCAGTCAATCCTTTCGGATGGTCTCTCTCCAGGATATCTTACGTCTCCTCAACCCGGGGGATTTCATGGCCACTCTCGATCTCGAGGATGCATATTTTCACATACCCATTCATCCAGCCCACAGGAGGTTTCTACGATTCACAGTAGCCAAGAGCCACTTCCAATTCAAGGTTTTACCCTTTGGACTTCGCTCTGCCCCGAGGGTGTTTACCAAGGTGCTGGCACCGGTGGCAGCTTTCCTCAGGAAACAGCATTTTCAAATCTTCCCCTACCTGAACGACTGGTTGCTGAAGGCTCCGTCCAGGCGGACAGCGGAGGAGACAGTGGGGGCATGTACGACTCTGTTCAGCAATCTGGGTCTGACTCTCAACAGGGAGAAGTCGTCTCTCTGTCCGTCCAAGAGAGGACGGTTCCTAGGGGCTATCTTGGACACGTTTTTCAACAAGGCTTCTCCAACCTTCGAAAGGCAAGAAAAACTACGGTCCTTGGCTCATTTGTTGAGAAAAAGAAAGTGTCTTTCAGTACACCGTTACAAATCCCTTCTAGGAGTGATTTCTTCATGCATCCATCTGATACCCCACTTCAGATTGGGGATGTGATCTCTTCAAGAGCAACTAGACATGCAGTGGCAACAAGTTCACGCCTCTTTCAACGACAAGGTGGTGATTACTGCGGCAATGAAAGAAGCCGCCTTGTGGTGGACACAGGAGGAGAATGTATCCCAAGGTCTATCCTTCGTAAGCAATCCGGCTCCTCAAGTTGTCACGACAGATGCTTCGCTGGAAGGCTGGGGTGTGGTGCTTCAGGACTTGCATGTAAGCGGGCATTGGTTGCCCCGGCACCGCCTCCTTCATATCAACCTCCTGGAGCTCAGAGCGATTCGTCTGGCTCTTCAAGCGTTTCTTCCGCGTTTGCAGGGTTTGGCGGTTCTCGTCTGCACGGACAACACCATGGCCATGCACTACATCAACAAGGAAGGGGGTACCAGATCTCTTCCGTTGTCGCAGGAGGCCCAAAGGATTTGGGAGTGGGCGATCCTAAACGGGATATCGCTCACGGCGGAACACCTGCCAGGAGTGCTAAACGATAAGGCGGACAGACTCAGCAGGCTTTCGTCAGCCACGAGTGGGAACTAAACCAGTTGGTCTTGGACGACATTTTTCACCGGTGGGGCAAACCCTCAATAGATCTCTTTGCTACCCCGGAGAACAAAAAATGCCAGTTTTACGCAAGCAAAGTTCACCATCGCGGATCACTGGGGAATGCGCTTTCGATAGCTTGGTCAAGCGCATTTGTGTACGCCTTTCCCCCCATTCCGTTAATACCAAGGATACTCAGGAAGATCAAGACGGAGCCATGCAAGATGATCCTAATTTGGCCGAGGCAGTTTTGGTTCACGGAGCTTCACCTTCTTTCTCTGGTCCCTCCACGTCCTCTACGGGCGATCCCGGATCTTCTCACGATGTCCCAGGGCCAGATCTGGTATCCAGATCCTCGTTCCTTAGACCTCTCAGCATGGCTCCTGAGCAGCGAGAATTCCTAGGTCTTCATCTCTTGGACGAGATAAGGGATGTTCTAACTCAGGCTAGAGCTCCTTCCACTAACAAGGCTTACCGTCTCAAATGGAAACGCATTTGCATCTGGTGCCAACAGCAAGGTGTGGACCCTTTCTTGTCTCAGCCTCCTCAAGTTCTTCCTTATTTCTTGTCCTTGGCTAAGGCAGGTCTGGCTCATTCGTCCATAAAAGTTCACTTGGCTGCAGTTTCTCGCTACAGACGCACTGCCTCCGAGCCTTCTCTTTGGTCCTCTAGACTTGTCAAACAATTTCTCAAAGGCCTGTTTCGAGTTTTTCCTCTCGTGAGGCCTCCGCCTCCCACATGGCATTTGAACTTGGTTCTCACCCAGCTGATGAAGCCTCCCTTTGAACCGATCCATCGCGTTGATTTTAAATTCCTCTTATGGAAATTAGCACTCCTTCTTGCTTTCACTTCGGCAAGACGTATTGGAGAATTACAAGCTCTCACAATCCAGAAACCTTTCCTCCAATTCAAAAGGAATACAGTAATTCTACGGACTAATCCAAAATTCATACCGAAGGTGCCATCGGATTTTCATTTAAGTGAGCCGGTAAATCTCAAGGCTTTCTTTCCTCAGCCGTCTACACCGGCGGAAAGGGCACTTCATTCGCTGGACGTGCAGCGGTGCTTGAAATTTTATCTGGACCGTACTAAAGACTTTCGAAAATCTCCTCAATTTTTCATTGCATTCAGTGCTCCCGGCAAAGCCTTACCCCTGTTCAAGCAGGGTATTGCTCGATGGATCTCCAGTGCAATACAGTTCTGTCATTCTGCAGCGGACAAGCCTCTAGAGGGCAGAATTAGAGCACACTCGACAAGGTCCATGGCTTCCTCTACGGCTCTCTTTGCGGGGGTCCAGAATAAAGACATCTGCAGGGCTGCAACTTGGAGCAGCGTGCACACCTTCACAAGACATTACTGCCTGGCACAGGAAGACACGGCTGTAGGCCAGGCTGTCTTGAGGAACCTCTTCCATTGAGTGGTGAGCTTTCCTTCCTTCCCTCCTTCCTTTCTTATTGTTATTTGCACATTTTGCTATGTGTTATTTATGTGATTGCATTGTAGTTTTATGTTTTCTTAAAAAAAAACACAAAAAACATGAGAAATACGGTTAAGGAGAATGACGACTGCGGTGTTTCTAAGGAAGCAAAATGTGTTTCTGACTGCTAGCTACTCTGATACAAGCTATAGGAATCGATGAAAGTTCCAATACTCGAGTAAGAAAACAAGTTACTTACCTGTAACTTTGGTTCTCCAGTGTTGGTAACTTTCATAGATTCCCAGGTGCCCACCCTCCTCCCCTGGGAAAGCTCAGCCCTCGGCAGGTTTGGTTGTACTGTTCCACAACGGCTACGAAAATCTGTGGCTCTGAGGTTCTCTCAGGTGGGTTCTGTGGGGTGAGGCTAATCTGATTGGCTGTTGCTCTATTTTGGTCTCTTTTACAAAAAGAGGTAGATATGCTACAAAAGGGAATGAGGCCTGGGCCTTTTTTCTTTATCTTTTGTACCTACTGCTATGTTATGTTGTGTACCGAGACTCCCATTCCGACGACTGGGAATGATGCAAGCTATGGGAATCTATGAAAGTTACCAATACTGGAGAACCAAAGTTACAGGTAAGTAACTTGTTTTCATGTGTGCCATTGGGGCCAAAAATAAAGGGAGTAGGACTTCTCAGTGACCAGATCTCTTCGGTTTTCCAGCAGTGTGGGGGAAGTGCAACTTCAAAACTTAGCAGATTTTGTCCGGTCGCGTAATACCTCCAACATTTTAACAGAACGTAGCCTCCTCATGCCATTTTCCAATGTGTGATGTAGTGCTTACATTCTGGTCATAATGTTACCTGTGGTTACTTAACTCCCAGCAAGATCAACGACTATTTTGGGGCATTGTCTGTGTGTCCCCGCTGTATGTTGGTTGGGAGGGGGGGGGGGGGTTCTTCATGTGTTCTGGAACTGCCCGCATTTAGAGGACTACTGGCGAGGGGTGTCGACTACCCTGGCGACTGTGACGGGGGTTTGCTTGTTGCACTGGTTTCCCCACACTTCTAAGACTAAAATTACCAGCAATTTCATTGATCTGGGGCTGATCCTTGCAATGTGAGAACTTACCACCCATTGGAAGACTCAGAGGGGGCCTATCCTCATGTGCATGCGCAGGGAACTTGAGAAGTGGGCAGAGAGTAAGGGGAATTGCAGATTACGCCTAGTCAGGCGCAATGGGAGCGAGAAGTCACTAGAAATGGCCCGGGTGGCACTGGTGGAGCTGGTCAAACATCCGGCTGAAGATGAAGGGTGAGTGCCAGGTGGAGGGGAGGACGAACGGGCTGATGTAAGCAGTTGATGCCTGACGGGGTTAGAAGGCAACGGACCTGGAGAGGGCCGAACAGGGATTCCCTCAGGGCTATTGGACTGCATTAAGTTGATCGCTGTGCGGCAGGTCCCCTGATGTACGAAGCAAGTGCGTTAGAAGACAGATTGAATGTTTTAATGGGCCAACGGCATGCCTGGGGGGGTGGGGGGTAATTAGTTGGGGTGTTTGGGAGCTGGATGGGAGGAAGGGATGTTGGGAGCCATCTAATGGGCCTTGTTCTTGGACCACAACAAGTGCGGAGACGAACCGAGCCATATGCTGCTTTGACTAAAAGGGGAGGGAGGGAAGGCCAGAAAGGGGTTTGTTCCGGATCGGAACATTTACCGGTAGCCTGCCCTGGGAGCGCCTCAGGTTGTTACTGGCTGTAATTGCAATGTATATTGCCTTCCTTCTGTTTATCTATATTGCCCATGAGGCTGCGCATATGGTGTAATGTTTGCTTTTTCCTTTGAAAAATAATAAAAATCTTTTTTTTTAAACCAAATCATGTTACCCTTGGTACCAATAGAGCGATTTCAATTGTGGCTTCCCCAAGTCCATGATGATTATCAATGTCAGGCTTTTTACCATTTGAACCCCCCCTCCCCCCCCCCTCCTTAATTCAATAGAAATCAGTGATGTCCCGATGAGAGAGCCACACCCGGTGCCACCAGACTAGCCAAAATAATGTAGAGTCACAGGCCCTACATACCCATTCCCCTAACCCCATTCCCCGAGTTATTCCCCACTAGTTAGTGGGAATATATAGATTTTTTCCGACCCGATACAAATACAGCGAGGGCGTACTAACCAGCCCAAGAATCAAGTAACCCACCGCAAGACCCAAATTTCAACTACGAACACATTTTACACGCGTAGGATGGGACACACCCAGACAGCCACTCGTCTTGGTACTAACAGTACGCGAACGCACTGCAACACACTGAATACCAGACAAATGTAATTGTTACTGTAATGTGTATACCTTGTTTAAATATGAAAATCCAATAAAAAGGTTTACAAAAAAAATCAATGTCAGGCTTTTATGCAATTCCTGCTCAAGACTTTTAAAACATGGAGAGAGAAACCTTGAATGTTTGTGTTGGTGTTGTTTGAGGAACAGTATGACAGTCAGATTTCTGAGTCGGAGTCACAAAGGTTTGAGCTCCGCCTCCAAATGTAAAATCTCGGATGCTGAACAAGAGGAGTTTTCATAAAGTTACATTTCTGATTCGTAAGATGGAGGAACAGGAGCAAGTCCAAACTGCAGCTATGTTGGGATTTGTTCATAAGATTTAATTTACCTTATTTAAAGTCCTGAAACCTAAAACAGCCCCCAACAGCTGGCCATCTTGACACAAAGTACTTAAGACACGCACCACTGCTGCTTCAGTTGTTTCAGCATCGAGATAGACATATGAATCAGTTGCTTCGAAGCTGAAAAAAAATCATCACTGAATTAAGACTCGCAGTGTAAAAATACTATCCATGACCATTTGCCGAACAATCTTAAGATCTAGAACCAAAAGAGACTTCAGTCTCTTGAAGTCTAACAAAGTGCAAACTCTTCTCACCCTGAAAAAAATGCAGATACTGAAAGGATGGGACTGTCATTTTAAGAGGAACTACGCTTTTTAATTATCCATAAGAAGCAGAGCGAGAAAAGACCATATGACAGTTTAGGATGGCAGTACAGTATGATCACAATTATCGATATGATTTGGCCAGTGCTCCACAGCATTTTCTTGCTGTTTTTGGAAGGCTGGGATTACTTTAATATACCAACAGTGGCACGACGTAACCAGTGAATGCTGCTTATAATACAGCATAGTTTTATCACAAAACAGAAAAAACAGTTTGGTGTATTATATGGTATGATTGTGCGACCTTACCGTGTAATACACTCACAAAACCGTCTTGGGTCCAGTCAGGCCAGTTTGTAAAACCTCTACTCCACTACCTGGGTATCTGTGACTTCAAGTAGCAAGGCGTAAACAAAGGAACTAGTGTAAAGCATTTAGAAGCATCAAACCACTAAATAAGCCGAAATAAGAAAGTCACCCAACACAAAAGAAATCTGATACCAATTTATAAAAATATATTCTATTTTATGAAATATTAGACTCAAAAACTGAGCAAAATCCACTGGAGGGTTCTGGATATATAGATTTTTAAGTAAAACACAACTCTCAGATCTTTAGGCAAAATTCTCAAACAAGCATGGGTAACCGTAAAGTTTGTAAACTTTTGAAAGGATTGTGTTCGGCTACTCCAGATTGGTGAACAATTGCGACCCATTTTAGTAGTCCCATTCAGAAGTTAGCGGAATTGAGATGTCACCTGCAACTCTGTATTAGCCAATGGGACTACTAGCTTTTCCACAGTAAAAATGACAACTTGGAGGTTTTACTGTTAAACCATGTTAAAATATTCATCCTACTTAATAATATACAGCTCCCTGCTTTAGGGATCGAAAGGGCTGCCTTAGGGGAGACTAATATATATTGTTAAGAGAAATGGGAGTTTTGCCATTGGTGTAAATGGCAAATTCGAACTAGCAGTTGTAAAACTGCTCTTCCAGCCTGCAATGCAGCCCGGGAGCCATTTTGTGCTTTGTCACACACAGTTGTGTGGCACAATCAGTGCTGCAGCCATGGTGGACACTAACTTACGTGCCCTGGATACCTATAGTACCATACACCAGGGACTTTTAAGTAAGTCATCTTGGGTCAGTTGGGGGTAGACAATTCAACATACATTTTGTACTGGCACTGTGGTCTGGTTAGCAGGCCTCAGTACACTGAGTCAAAAAAACGATAACTAGTAGTCCAAATATGGGCAAAAAGTGGAGGGGGAATCCTGCAGAAAGCCTGTTTCTACACAAACGCAGACCACAAGCGACTTGTATTAAAGCTAGCCACACCAATATCCTGCACTACCGAAAAAGGGTGGCTTCATGAATGTAGCCCTGCAGGAAGTGGGGCAAGGTGTGTATTCTGTTGATTGAAGGAAAGTACATTGCCCCCGATTCTCAATCTTTGAATAGTAAATAGTTACAACCACACAACAAAGTTCAAAATTACCCTGCTCCAAGAAGCTTATTTCATGGTGACCATCAAACTGAGGTCAAATAGTGGGCAAAAGAATGATGGGCTGGAGTTTGTCCCTGGGCCATTGCTCAGGGCCACATTTTTGCAAGAATTTTGCAAGCATTGCATCCATAACCTTTTGTTCTTTGAATGAGAAATTTACGTAATCAAAACCAGAGCAGGATAAAGGGAGCCGTTCACCCACTGCACCTGTTGGGCTTCACAGTCAGCCTTGTGAAGTTTTGTCAGCACTTTAATGAAGAGAGTATATTCCTGGTGCGAATGTTGACACCAATAGTGATGAGAAGTCATGAGTAGAACGGCAGCAATGTTTTCATCTTAACCAGCCTAATCAGTCAATGCTGTTGATAACAGTGATGAAACTGTTAGATATGATGTCCTCATACAGCCATGTCTGTATTTGAGACTACTTCAGGAATATTACTGCGTATCATGTTCTCTTACTCTAGGAGACTTGGAGTAACTAATTGTTATGTCTTTGACCGTACAGTACAGCCTTCATTATTGGAAATCTAAGAATTTGATAGTTGACACATGTTTCACAAATGGTGTCCTCACAGTTAGCATTACAGCAGACACTTTGTTACATTGGTACTTTGACAGTGAGGTGTTAGTGGTCGCTAGTCACAGCCCACCAACATGTTAGTCTCATTAGCTGCTTGTTGTGGTTCTGGCTTCAAAGCCTTTCAACTTCACATACCAAGCTAGGTGGTCACAGCCGTGATCAATAATACCACAATAATAAAGGGTGGTAGCAAGACCTAAGACGTCTTCATAAAGGGAGTCATATAAGTGTGACATGAGGTAGTCTTGTATGTCCTACATAAACATGATACCAGATATACTATGTTTGCACTATAAATTGTATATGCACCACTAAGCAATGACAAAGTGATAAGAAAAATCTACAATTATGTGCTGGATTCTGCAGTGTGTTCAGTTGTGCTTTTGTTTAGCAAACAAAATATTACACACTCAAACTGTGATCAATTAGAAAGTGGTGTCTTATCCTTTGAATGGCAATGCCAACTTTCAGCTTTGTGGGAATTGACAGTGTTTGTGAATTCTCATACTGTTGTGTAGTTCCTAATAATACATAGGAACTGCGTATTTAGACAACATAAACTAAGGGATTGGTGTCCAGACTGATTCCAGACTGATTCCAGACACCCTCAAAGGATATGTTAGCCTTTAGACCAGCTAGCTCACAGTGCCACCATAAGCTCCCTAACATTACCAATGAGCGAATAGTTTCTGGCAACTATCGCACATGACATCCTTTGATCCTTCAGAGATCGTGGAAACAGTTCAGTACTTTTCGCTCAGTCACTTGTGCTCACTTGGTCTCGGAGAGCTACACATAATAAACTATAGGGACGTTTCCAATAAGCATTTATTGAACCAGCGTCATTCTAGTATAAAACATGTTTGCTGCGACAATCATTAGATAGAAACAGATATATGATTACAAGTACCGACAGAGTAAATAAAAGGTAGAATTCTACCATGGTGCTAAAACAGTAATATATGCAGGCATATCGATACATGGCAGTAATGGAGCGTACTTCTAGGATGCAAACCCTACGTAAGTGTGCCTAGCATGTATGTGGGTGTAAAGCCAAGAATCCCTCTAGGAAAGAGCCAACCCCATTATCTGATGGGAGAGAATGAAAGACCCATCTTGGTCTCGAGTAGGACAACCCCGCAAGGGATGTCAGACCACTGCTTGCTGGAGCTTCTGCAGGCCGGGACCTCATCGTCAGCGTTGAAACTTCTCCTCTACCTCTCTGTTGTTGGTATGGGTCTTTTACACCATAAAGATAGCCTTGAGATTCCTTACATAATCGATGTGTTGTAAGTATGATTATGCAATGAGCCTAGAACAATATCTGCGATTATGCAAAGTAGTTCTTTCGCCCTAGGATGAAGATGACCATAACATTTTACACAGAATATGTTCAAGCTGTTATGTACGTTATGTGCAGGGATGCATAATAAATGAGGCTAGTTTCCAAGAAACTGATCAACATTTATTCAGCACATAACTGGGTAAAAGGTCAGTGCTAGAACCGTTATGTACAGCAAGGTAGGCCAAATGTAGGTAAAAGGTTGTGTGATTACCTAGGCCTATATTGGGGTACATTGGGGCTCATAACAATACTTTTACTAAACATGTTTGTGTTGACATTGAAACAAGGCAGAAACTCATTGTGAGCTTGAAGCTTTCCTAGATTCTCCCATGCTCTCTAGTGAAGGAGTGTCAGTGCACCATATTTTAATAGTACCATACAAGAGTAGTCTTGTAAACAAAATGCTTTTTTGGATCCACATTTGATGGCAGGATGATTCATGGCATGTGAACCTAGAGCACCCTAAAGCTTCAAAACTGTTAAAAGTCAGCAACCTTTCCATGCATTCTGCATGTGTTTATCAGATCTGCTCCTAAAATTGAGCTGTGTTCTTATTAACCACTTCCCTTTTAACCTGCAGTGCCTCCTATTGTTTTCACATTCCAAATCCAGTTATGCTTCATTATTGGTTTCATTAGTTTGGAAGTCTGTAACGTTTTAAAAGCAAGTCTTTATTGAATAAGTATACAGACCTATCTACACTGACTTCTTAGTCAGAATGGATGTTTACTGGTCAAACACGGTGTATGATGTTCGATGTATGAGGTTAGAATTGGATGAAAAACAGAGGACAGCTTGTTGTGTATTACTTTATTATATACTATGTATTTCACATATTGTTTTCTTTGAAAGTATAGTGGTGGAGCGAGGCATGGAATTCCTGTGGGTTCTAAACAGTTTCCAGTCCAGAGCGTCAGTTTCCACTGGTGTCCTGGATGGAAAGCTGTATAGCCTGGCGCTCACCTCTTCCTTGTACTTATGGAATAAATCCTTAATCCACATTTGCCTCCGTTCATCCTTACAATTGGCGACGATACGGATTGAACTCACGAGGATCTAATCATCAAAGAAAAAAAAAAGAAGAATAAAGAAGATTATCATCGGGCAGGGAAACATTTAATCTCCAGACGGTGTTGGTTTCATCTATCCCTCATTGGCTTGCAATCTAATCCGCGCTACAAGTTACCGATCAAATTAAAGGTAGGAATCTTCACTTACGAAGTAAAGTAGACTGTTGGAACTATCGGCCGCATCTTTCGAGCGGCAACAACGTTCTGAGATCTTGCGCGAACCCTGCTTGCTCCGTCATAAAAGGTTATGAATGCGGGAGCATGTGCATTTCAGCATCATCTTCAAAACGCAAGGTCACGCAGCGCGACCTTGCGTAGTGTAGCGGCCATTTTCGGCATCCTGATCGGGAGTGCAGGGAGATTGGATCTTCACAACATTTCTCTGGAAAAAAATTGTTAAGTGAAAGGCAGCATTACGTCGAGAGGCAGGAATTAAAAGAAAGGAACAGGTGAGAGAGTCGGGGGAGAAATGTGATTATTTTTGGGGGAAAAAACAAAACAAAGGGAAAAAGGAAGTATACATGTTAAATAATTCATTGTGATTTTGTGAGTCATCATTACAATAGAATATTCAGTCCTATGACTTTAACAGTACAAATATTCCACTAGTGAATAATTGAGAACTGTATATGGATCAAGGGGACCAAGTACCCCAAACAGAGGAACAAACAATGGCACAACAAAGTTTCACAATAAGCCCCCCACATGCATTTTGGGTGACCGGATCACAGCCCACCATAAAGTGGGTAGAATGAAAGGAATATTTTGTGAATTACATTGAAGCTATTGATGAGGAGGGTAAGATGAAACCGGACCAGAAAAAGAGACTGCTACTTCACTCTTTAGGTCCTGTGGGTTTAAAAACATACTCGCGAATGCAAAAAGTCACTGGTCGCGAAGTGAATGTGTTTGAGGCGGCATTAAAAGACCTTGACAAATATTTTGCTCCGAAAGTGTGTATCGGGGTAGTAAGACATAGATTTTTCCAAAGGAAACAAAACAAGGAGGAACCTGTGGATGAGTGGTTAGATGACCTCAAGAGACTGGCAATAGATTGCAAGTTTGGAAATCTTCACGACGATCTCATTCGAGACCAACTGGTCATGCACAATAACAATTCTTCCATACAAAACAGATTGTGTGTCAATGGAGATGCACCTTTAGAAGATGTTTTGGCCATAATGAGAAAATCGGAAATGTCGGAAAGATGCGCCACAGTGGTGAAAGAGTCGGAAAAAGATCCTAATGGTGTCTTCAAATTACAGAACGCAAGTAGGGACCAAAGACAACACACCACAGGACGTTGGTCTAATCAACCTCAGAAGAATACACAGAAGGAATGGAAACAAGATGAGAGGAGATGTTATCTTTGCGATAGCAAGGAACATTTAGTGTTTAGTAAATATTGCCCAGCGTTAAAGAAGAAATGCGGCATTTGTGGGTTGATGGGTCATTTTAGCAAAATGTGACGTAGAAGAAGTAATGTGAAATATGTGTGGGAAGGTGAGGAGGACACTGAGGTTAGAGTGGACAATGAAGACAGTTGTGTTAAAAGTCTACAAGGGAACTATGTCATGGAATGTGAAAAAGAGTTTTCATTGATCAAAACTTACTTGGATAATGTGAATGCCCTAAGATGTTTCGATCCTAACTTAGTGTTTTTTGACCACGGACGCAAGCGATAAAGGACTGGGTGCAGTTCTGTCGCAGAAGGAAATTAATGGCTATTAAAAAATTATTCGATTCGCTTCAAGAGCTTTGTCTCCTGCAGAGACGAGATATCCCATCATTGAAACGGAGGCATTAGCCTGTGCTTGGGGGTAAACTACCTTCACAACGAAACTTTCATTCCGCATACCTTCACTCCGCATACCATTATCACGAAAGTACCATTACTCCACAATACTATAACGCATGCCATTATATCTTATATGCTTTTACCGCGAAATTAGTTGTAAAAGCATGAATGGTAAAAGCATATGTTTTTTATATTTATGTTTAAAGTAAGTATATGGTTTTAATATGGGGGTGTAGGGGTATAGATTTTGCGGTTCAGGGTTATTTTAAGGTTTTAGGGTGGGTTTGGGTGTAGGGGTACAGGAGCATTTTTAGGTTTCAGGGTATGTTTGGGTTTTGGGGTACAGGTGTATTTTTAGGTGTAAGGGTGGGTGTAGGTTTTTGGGGTACAGGTGTATTTTTAGGGGTAAGGGTGGGTTTAGGTTTTTGGGGTAGAGGGGCATTTTCAGGGGTAAGGGTGGGTTTAGGATTTTGGGGTACAGGGGCATTTTTAGGGTTTAGGGTGGGTTACTGTTTTGGGGTGGTGGGGTATTTTTAGGGGTAAGGGTGGGTTTAGGTTTTTGTTGTACAGGGGTATTTTTGGGGTTCAGGGTTTGTTTGGGTTTTGGGGGTGAGGTGAATTTTTAGGGGTAAGGGTGGGTTGGAATTTTGGGGTGCAGGGGAATTTTAAGGGATCAGGGTGGGTTTGGTTATTAAGGTTCAAAGGGTAATATTTTTTTTTAAATAAATATATATGTATATGTGTGTGTGTGTGTGTGTATATATATATATATATATATATATATATATATATATATATATATATATATATATATATATATATATATATATATATATATATATATATATATATATATATATTACCTACTGGCAGTCGCCAGTAGGTAGTTATAGTTAGGACCTATTTTCCATAGGAAATCCGCAACATTCAATTTGGAATAACGTTGGCGTCAATTGATGAATCTTCGCAAAAGTCTCAACTTTTGGCCAGCTCCGGCCCGCTCCTATCCTGAAAATTTCACGGTGATTCGTCAAGCGGGCGCCGAGAAAAAAGGGGGGTCCCAAAACGCGTTTTTTCCATGCATTTTCCCATAGGACATGTTGACGCAGCTACAGCCCGAAGTGCTGAACGGAATTACACCAAATTTGGCAAAGAGGTAGTCCCCAGTTCAGACTCGTGCCTTTTGCTTAAATGGTGTAAATCCGTTCAGGAGTTCCTGACAAAATCAAAAGTAAAATCACATATATATCTGGGCGGAGCCTAACCACACATCTCATCGTGAGATCTGATTGGCTGTCAGCACTTCATCCAAGAAGTGTTGGCAGCCATATTGGGACCAATATACACGATAGCGCCTCATTAAAAAGCATTGCAGTTAATAGAAGGTTTTAAGACGTTAGTTACATTATAAATCATTTGTTGATGGTACCATACTCAATTGTGGTGTGTTCTAAGGTGATTTTACCATGGGAAAAAGCCTTCTGCTGTGATATCATGAATCGTGTTTGAGAGAAAACTATTTTCTCATGCTTTTCCCACAGACGTTTGGAAGGTGATCTATAAGCTAAACTGAGAGCATATTTTCTGTAAATTCACATTATCTTTCTCAGTCATGTGAGAATGAAGTCTGACATTCTCAGTAAAACATGTACATCCAACAAGGGCAGAGACTGTCAGTTGATTCCTTTGTGTTCTAATGCAGCTTTCCAGAGTGTTCTAAACAACAACTAGAGCGCTAACAGTCCTACTTATGACAAACGTATGGCACACCTGAAGCGATCTTGGTTGGAATAAAGTGGTAACTCTTAAAACATTTAATTTACAAAGGAACAAAATGAGGGGGTTCATTTTGCCATAGAAAGTATGATTAGTGCTGCAGAAAGAAAAATTAGGGCACATTTTGACTTCTCAAATCCTCTTCTATTTCATAAAATAATTCTGACATGCAGACTGAAACATGCACTTTGAATACCAGCAGCAGACTTCCCTGGTGAGCAGTAGCTTTACTACAGTGATCTAATGAGCAACTAGAGTGCTAACATTCAGAATTTATGGCAAATGTGTGACACATCTGAATGCCTTCTTGATGGAACCAAAGTAAAAAACTGAAAGAATTTCCTACTGAGGAGACTGCAGTAAATGAGGAAATTAGTAAACTTCACAACAAATAAATCTCCCAAGATGGCCACCAGAGACAAAAGAGCCCAAATGTAGCCAAAATATCACCCAGGTGTAGCCCAAGTATAGCCCAATGACAGAATGTCCCAGAGTGTTCTAACGAACAACTAGAGCGCTAACAGTCTTACTTATGACAAAAGTATGGCACAACTGAAGCCATCTTGATTGGAATAAACTGGTAACACTTAAAACATTTAATTTAAAAAGGAACACAATGAGGGGGTTCATTTTGCCATAGAAATTATTATTAGTGCTGAAGAAAGAAAAATTAGGGCACATTTTGAGTGACTTCTCAAATCCTCTTCTATTTCATGAAAAAATTCTGATATTCAGACTGAAACATGCACTTTTAATACCAGCAGCAGACTTCCGTGGTGAGCAGTAGCTTTACTACAGTGATCTAATGAGCAACTAGAGTGCTAACATTCAGAATTTATGGCCAATGTGTGACATATCTGAATACCTTCTTGATCGAATCAAAGTAAAAAACTGAAAGCATTTCCTACTGAGGAGACTGCAGTAAATGAGGAAATTAGGAAACTTCATAACAAATAAATCTCCCAAGATGGCCACCAGAGACAAAAGAGCCCAAATGCAGCACAAATATCACCCAGATGTAGCCCACATGTAGCCCAATGACAGAAGTGTGTAAAACACTTATTTTTTGTGTATTTGCAGTTTTATATAGTGCAGACTTGTCAGGTATTGGAGTGCTTTACATGAGCATTGGTTACATCACACAAGATCAAATTCATTTTGGTTGTAGACATTGGGAGATTAAGTGATTTGACCAGAATCACAGAATGTTGAGCTGAAGCAGAAACTCCAACCTTGCAAAGTCTGCAGCTCTGGAAGTAACACCATATCCTCTCCCCTAGGTGCAACATTTAATCAAGTGGTCAACTGGATAAAAAAACATAAGGAGTACAAATAATTTAAAAGTTCTTTGTCGCTATTTGAAAACTCAGAAAATATGTCCTCGTTTTAGTTTTTTAGAGCACTAACCATAATTTTGATGCAAATAAGACCCTCTCATATATATAATTTCTAAAGGAAATACTCTAGGTATTACAGTTTTGATTACATCAAGATGACGTCAGGCGTTCCACACTTTTGTAATAAATATAGAATGTTAGCAATCTAGTTGTTCATTGGGATACTGTTGAGAGGCAGAGGCCAGGGGCACGGACTCTGAAAATTGAAGGCAGGTACGAGAGTGCAGAGGCACCAATTCGACCACACTGGGCAGGCAGGAAGGGCAGTGGCAGCACAACAGACTATGGAGGGCAGTGGAAAGGGGGGCAGGGGCAACAAACCAACAATATAGGACTGGCAAGAGAGGCTGTGGCAATATAATAGACCATTGTGGCCAGAAGGAAGAGGCAGTGGTAGTACAACCATACATGCCAACAGACCCGCTTCAGCCAGGAAACGTCCAATGTTTTTAAGCTCAAATGGGCTTTATTTGATCTGTCTCCTGTCTACAATCTCCTCTTTTTCAATGTAACTCGAAGGGGAAAATCAATACCCCAGTTTTTTTTCAAAATCTCCCTCTTACCAAGTTCAAACTTTTTCGCAAGTATGGTACATTGGATCATGGTAGGCAGGAGGAATTGGGGTAGGGACATGGACTCGGATAACAGAGGACAGGAGGGACATGGAGAGGTGCACCAAACTGACTTTACAGGGCAGGCATCAGGGTTTGCAGCAGCACAATAACCCACACAGCGCATGCGGGATGGGAGTGCAGCACAACAATCCATAGAAAGCAATATGGAGGGGACAGGACCATGCACATGGACAACAGAGGGGAAAGAGGCAATGGTAGCTAGCTGACCATAGTGGACAGACAGGAGAGAAAGCTGCAGCATAACAGACCATAAAGGGCAGGAGGGAGGGATCATGGGCATTACAATGGAACAGACAAGCATGGAGGGAGGGAATAGGGGTCTGCACATGGAAACAGAGGGCTGGGGGCAAGGGGGCAGGGCAGGAGCAGCAAGATGACCATGGAGGTCAGGCAGAATGGGCACAAGAAACAAGACACACCATGGAGAGCAACAATGAGACTATGATGGCATACACACAGACCATGGAGGGAAGGTGGGAGGGGGTCAGGGGCAGCTAGCTGACCACACAGGGAAGGTGGGAGGGGCCATGGCAGCACAGAAGACCATGCATGGCAAGCGGGAGGTTTAGTGGCAGCACAATGGCTATGATGGGCAAGAAGGAGGGTGCAGGGGCATGCACAAAGGACCATGGAGAATAGAAGGAAGAGTTAGGACCTGGGAACAGACAAGAGAGTTCAGGAGAAGGGGCCTCACAACAGACCGCGCGGGGCAGGCAGGAGGAGCAGTTGCAGCACAACAGACCAGGGAGGGCAGAAGGGTGTGGCAGTAAAATGGACTATGGAGGACAGGAGGAAGGTGATAGGGGCATGGCATGTGGACAGGCAGGGTGGAGGTGGCAGGGACAGGTTAGTCATCTGACAATGCTAGGCAGGTGGGAGGGGAGTGGCGGCTCAACAAAACACTCAGAGTAGATAGGAGTGGCAGGTCCATGGAACATGGTGGGCAAAAAGGATGGAGCAGGGGCATGCACAAAGACATCGGACGGCAGGGTGAAGGAGAATAGGGGCAGCAAGCTAAGCACAGAGGCTAAGCAGGAGGTCAATGATGGGCAATAGAATTGGGCAATGGAGGGCAGGAGGAGTGGACTGGTACATCATGCTAAATGGAGGGCAGTGGCAGCACATCAGACCATGCATGGCAGGAGGGAGGAGGCTAGTCCATGGATTCAGACAACAGAGGATAGGGAGGAGGTGGATGGGGCAGCAAGCTAACTGTTCAGAGAAGGTGGGTATTAGGAACTTTATTGTTTTTAAAATGTGTGTCTGTGCGAACTACTTAAAATATGAACAAGTATGCAGCATAATCTCACTTTTATTCAGGAAGAAGAGGACGTTTGTGACTGTGACTCCGGGCTCACTTGGCAGAAACACCCCCTGACCCTGCACCCACCATCGCAAAATGTAATGCCCGTGAAAAGGGTAGGTGGACGCAGTGGTATATAGAACATAGTCCTGAGAGCACGATTGAAAATGAAACTAGATATAGTATATGGTATAAACTATGCACCAAAAAGTGTGATATAAGATGAACCGGGGCGTGAAATATAATATGCAATACATTGTGCGCAATGACAGATTCATTGGAGAGCGCGAGATAGCACAGGCACTAGCGCGTGCTATGCGATATGCGCCTTGGAGTGTAATATGCACAGGGCAGTGTTGTGTAACCTAATTAGTCTCTAAAGTTGTAATATAAAATATGTGCTGGGGAGTGTAACGTTGCATATGCTCTGTGACAAAGATATGGATCCCAGATTGTAATATATATGGCATAGCGCTGTGCGTTATAACATAGGCATCGAGGAAGGCAAGTTAGATGGGGCAATATAACCTGTGCGAAGGCAAGTGTGGCATGACATATTCACGGGGTGGGGTTACAGTGCACATGGGCTAGAGAGTCTCATAGCATACGCACTAGCTGGTGAAATACAACACAGAGGTGTGAGGCACTCGGCGGGCACTGGTGGGTGTAACACAGCATTGGGCTCAGCCAGGAGCACGCTGTGACTCTCAAGTGAGGTTCGTCTCCTTTCCAGAGAGTAAAATAAAAAGTATTACACATCCGGCGTTGGATGTGTATTTTATTAACCGTGAGGGGGGTTTCTTGCATAGTTTTGTCGAATTTTTGTCGAATCCCCTTTGAATGGCTTGGTGTGCGTGTATATTAAATGTGCCCGTCAATAGCTACCCATGTTTGTATAAATAAACCACAAGGGTGTCTACTTGGAGAGTACCCACCGGCGGGGGTGCCGGGATTAGGCACGGTAGGGCGTCAGACACGTCAGAGCTTCACTAGCGGTGTAAATACATTCCATGTGGATTCATTCTATGCATAGTCGCCTTTTAATGAATATCACGCAAATCGTCATGGTGATAGGTACATACGGTTTGTCCAGCATGTCCTAGGTGTTTCTATAAATATATATTTTTTTTAAATAATAAAAAACAAAGGCCATGACCCGGGGGTTGGGGTCCCCGGGGCCGATTAAGGCCTTGGGAGGGCCAAATTTATTTTTTTCAACAAAAAACATTAGGGTGTAGGCCCTGGGGGATGGGGTCCCAGGGCCAGTAAATTAGAAAAAGAAGGGGGGCCACACAGCCCTCCTTCTTAAAAAAATAAATAAAAGACCGACATCGCGCCGGAGGCCACGCCCCCTCCTTGCAGCACTCTGCAAACGCGCCCCCTGGCCAGTTGTAAGTTGGGGAATTAATTCCCCTTCAATACTGAGGGTCCCTGAGGGCCAACAGGTATCTCCAGTATGCGCCAGGGAGCTGCGTTGCAGACAGGTGTTCTCAGGCCACGCCCCTTTTTACACCTCTATTCAACGCAGCTCTGTGGCGCTTACTGGAGGTACCTAGTAGGCTAGTTTGACCCTTAGGATTCAAGGGGACTTAATCTCTCAACTTAGAACGGCCACAGGGCGCGTTTACACAGTGGTGAAGGGAGGGGATGGGGCCTGAGGTGACGTGTGCAAATACGCCCTGTGGCGTGTTTTAAGTTGGGGAAATAATTCCCTTTCAATCCTGAGGGACCCTGGGGGCCAACAAGCCCACCAGGTGCTTCCAGTAAGCGCCACTGCTCTGCGTTGCAGAGAGGTGGTGCAGGCCGTGCCCCTTTTTTACACCTCTCTGCAATGGCGCTTACTGGACGTACCTCGTGGTCTATTTTGCCCCTAGGGATCCTCAGGGTTCAAGGGGACTTCATCTCCCAACTTAAAAAACTGCCACAGGGCGTGTTTACACAGTGGGGAAGTGAGGGGACGGGGCCTGAGGTGACGTGTTTTAAGAGGTAGTTTTAATCCCCTGCCCTATTATATACTAGGGGCTTACAGAGGAGGTCATGCTAATCACAGGGGGACCCCAACGCATAGTGGTCCCTAGTGTATGTAGGTGTTTTCACTGTATTCTAAGTGTCTTTTAACATAGCACTGGCTCTAGGACTGGTTAGTCAGACTCAGTTACCACCAGTATCCGACTGAAAAAGTTGAGGGTACAGGATGATTTTGCAACAAGGCTTCTTTCTGCTCTTCTGTTTGTTCTTTCTGCACGTTATCCTTCTTCCTGCACTTTTCTTCGTCTTTGAGGACTTCTGTTGCTTCTTTCTGCATTTCTTTTTTTTCTTTCTGTGCGTTTTTTCTTCTTTCTTCACATGTCCTGTCTCTATAGGCATAGTTAGAAATTAGCATTTCAAAAACCTTTGAAATTCACTGAAAAAAACATAGGTTTCAGGCACGTTATAGTTCGGAATTAGCATTTAAAAAACCTTAGAAATTCACAGAAAAAAACATAGGTTTCAGGGGCGTAATAGTTAGCTGGACTTTCCACTCGTATAAAACCATTGAAATTCCCCCGTTATAGTTAGTTCAGCTAACTATAACTCGCGCGCCTGCAATGCACTGCTGATGACCTCACATATTACATCACTCATGACATGGTCAGTGACATCACTCATGACATCACTGATGACATCTCTCCGCATTTATTACAACGCGGGTGCAATCACTCCTCAATACCATCACTCCGCAAACTTTTACCCCGCATATGACTTTACCACGCATGCCATTACAACGCAATGGCATGCGTGGTGAAGGCATAAACTTAGTAAAATTAATTATCCTAAATATATATATATATATATATCTATATATATACACATATATATGTATCTCACAGCAACTCGCGATATTCACCCGCTTGCGCACGGAAATCACCAGCGTAAACCAGCTTTTTGCAGCATTATTTTTATTTTGTTTCCTCTTGTGTCAGGACGCGTTTCGGCCGTCCAAGCGGCCTTGATCACCTGATCATACGTCACCGAATGTCCCATTTTAAAGTGCAAGTGCAACGTCATCATTAATAGACATGGAAGACATACTGTGATAAGTACATAATATAACATACTTAAAAACATTATTATTTAAAAAAAAAAAAAAAACTTTTGTGTTTCTCTCATATTAAATTCCCCATGTATTAAGGAAATTTAGAGCATAGGATGAAGGCATAAATGCCATGTAT
This sequence comes from Triturus cristatus, assembly GCF_964204655.1. Taxonomy (NCBI): domain Eukaryota; kingdom Metazoa; phylum Chordata; class Amphibia; order Caudata; family Salamandridae; genus Triturus; species Triturus cristatus. Next base: position 980,255,838 of record NC_140579.1, on the reverse strand, counting down.
ACCTCATATATATATATATATATATATCTCGGTATTATGCAGTTTAATAATAATTTCAACTGTACGTCTGAATTTCTCATAAATTGATTTGTTGCATAGTGTACTAATAATATTCAGTGCTCACCAGATAAAGTGCTATAGTGTCATCTTTTCAAATTATACATAATACTAAAAAACTTGATAGACTAAAATACATGTAGAACCATTACATACATGCTGTTACATAGATACCAAGGACATAAATTTGAAGAGGACAATAAATTAGAAGATAAGAGGTAAGAAATGTAGTTCATCATTGTAGAGGTAGAGTGTATATAATCCTAAAACGTTAAGAATATTAATTTAAAGACAGTAGCCCAGTGACATGTTTAAAACAATCAATAAAAAGACACATAGATAAAACCTACCCATGAGATTCTTAAAACGAATTGTAAAAAAACAATGCCCCCAGGACTACAGCCCCCGTGATGGGCTATTATCACTCTATTTTATAATACCATAAACTTCCTGATAGTTTTTATAGAAGGGTGTGTAAATCTTCTGTTGTATTCAAACCACCCGGCCACTTGCAGTTAAACTCTAGTATATAGTTAGTTTCAAGCCTGCGTAGGGTGGCTTCCCTGTCCCCTCCTCTCTTTGTAATGGGGATGGACTCTATGGCGAAATAGTGGAGAAATCGAGGATCACTATTGTGTGTGGTTTCAAAGTGCCTAGCGACAGGATAGTTCTGGTCTTTGTTGGTTATTGCCCTCAAGTGTTGTAGAATTCGCTTGTGGACTGCCAACTTGGTGCTGCCAACATATTTAAGATGGCAGTCGCACTCAAGGACATACACACAATATTCAGTTTTGCATGTTAAATGTTGTTTGATTTCTCTGTCAATATCAGAGAAAAATGTCCTATAAGTTTTAGTGTTAGTACCAAATTGGCACGCCCTACAACTTAAGCATTTATAAAATCCTTTCCTAGCCAATAGCCAGCTCTCCCTTTTGCAGAGCTCCTGGCTATTTTTAGCCAAGGCATTGCCCATACTTGTGGACTTCCGGAAAGTTATGGCTGGATTGCAGGGCATTAGTCCACCTATAACAGGGTCATCTCTAACAAAGTGCCAGTTACGCCTAACAATATCTCTCAATTCCTTTTCCTGTCTTGAATAGGTAAGAATTAGGCGGACTGGCTCCACTTTTTCAATTGCCATCTTACTTTTGTATTGGAGAAGTTCTTCCCTGGGCTTGAGCTGTGACTTAGTTATAGCTGCTTTAACTACTCTGGGGCTGTATCCTCTATCTAAAAACCGAACCTGGCTTTCAGTTTGTTTTGTTTTCATATCGACTGGATCCTGCAGATGCGTTTAATTCGGAGCATCTCCCCATATGGAATACTATTTATTAAATGTTTGGGGTGTGCACTTGTGGCATGCTGCAGTGTGTTTCCAGCGGTTGGTTTTCTAAAAAGGGTAGTTACCAGCGTATTATTACACACTAAAACCTTAACATCTAAAAATGTCACCGAGCTGTTACTGATGTTGGAAGTAAAATTTAAGTTAAGTTCATTGTGATTAATACTTTCTACAAAATGTAAAACACTCTCCTCAGTACCTCGCCAGACAATAAACAAGTCATCAATAAAACGCATCCAGGAGACTATATTATTGTTACAAGTTTGTTCATAATCACGTTTGAGGACCAGCTCCTCACACCAGCCCATAAATAGACAGGCATAGCTGGGGGAGAAGCTGGTCCCCATAGCCACACCTTGTACCTGTTGATAGAATTGGTCATTAAAAAGGAAGTAATTGTTTTCTAAACAGAAAGATAACATACTAAGCAGCATTCGTGTATGTTCCGTATGTTCCAAGGATCTTCTGCTCAGAAAGTACTCCACTGCTCTTAGGCCATCCATATGCCTGATGCATGTATATAGGGAAGTCACATCCAATGTCACTAACAATAGTTCAGAGTTCCATACTAGATCTTTAATTTTATTCAAAAAATCACAAGTGTCTTGTATATAGGAATCTAGATTTTTCATATGGGTCTGTAGAAAGTAATCTATATATTGAGAAAGGTTTTCAAGAGGTCCATTACACGCTGCAATGATGGGTCTCCCTGGAGGGACCGTTAGGCTTTTATGAACTTTGGGTATGAAATAGATATATGGTACAAAAGGATGTTCCTTTTTGATGAACTTGTACTCATCCCAGCTCAACAGTCTATATATATATATATATATATTATCTACTGGCGGTCGCCAGTAGATAGTTATAGTTAGGACCCTGTTTCCATAGGAAATCCGCAACATTCTATTTGGAATAACTTTGGCGCCGGTCGATGAATCCTCGCGAAAGTTTCAAAATAGGTGGGGCGCTACGCTCCGCTCCTACCCTGAAAGTCTCGGGGGGATTCGTCAAGTGGGGGCTGAGAAAAAAGGGGGGTCCCAAAACGCGTTTTTCCCATGCATTTTTCCATAGGACCTTTAGACACAGCTACAGCCCGAACGGCTGAACAGAGTTACTTGAAATTTGGCAGAGAGGTAGTCCTCAGGTCAAGGAAGTGCCTTTTGTAGGTCTGGTGTAAATCTGTTCAGTAGTTCCTGAGAAAATAGCATTTAAATCAATATATATATGTGGGCGGAGCCTAACCACACATCTCATCCTGAGATCTGATTGGCTATAAGCACTTCATCCAAGAAGTGTTGGCAGCCATCTTGGGACCAATATACATGATAGCACCTCATTAAAAAGCATTGCAGTTAATAGAAGGTTTTAAGACTTTAGTTACATTATAAATCATTTGTTGATGGTACCATACTCATTTTAGGAATTGTGGTATGTTCTAAGGTGATTTCACCATGTGAAAAAGCCTTCTGCTGGGATATCATGATTGAGAGAAAAATATTTTCTCATGCTTTTACCACAGAGGTTTGGAAGGTGATCTATAAGCTAAACTGAGAGCTTATTTTCTGTAAATTCACATTATCTTTCTCAGTCATGTGAGAATGAAGTCTGACATTCTCAGTAAAACATGTACATCCAACAAGGGCAGAGACTGTCAGTTGATTCCTTTGTGTTCTACTGCAGCTTTCCAGAGTGTTCCAAAGAACTACTAGAGCGCTAACCGTCCTACTTATGATAAATGTATGGCACACCTGAAGCCATCTTGCTTGGATTAAAGTGGTAACTCTTAAAACATTTAATTTAAAAAGGAACAAAATGAGGGGGTTCATTTTTCCATAAAAAGTATGATTAGTGCTGCAGAAAGAAAAATTAGGGCACATTTTGAGTGACTTCTCAAATCCTCTTCTATTTCATTAAAAAATTCTGACATGCAGACTGAAACATGCACTTTCAATACCAGCAGCAGTTTTCCCTGGTGAGCAGTAGCTTTACTACAGTGATCTAATGAGCAAAAAGAGTGCTAACATTCTGATTTTATGGCAAATGTGTGACACATTTGAATGCCTTCTTGATGGAATCAAAGTAAAAAACTGAAAGTATTTCCTACTGAGGAGACTGCAGTAAATGAGGAAATTAGGAAACTTCATAACAAATAAGTCTCCCAAGATGGCCACCAGAGACAAAAGAGCCCAAATGTAGCCCAAATATCACCCAGATGTAGCCCAAGTATAGCCCAATGACAGAATGTCCAAGAATGTTCTTAAAAACAACTAGAGCACTTACTGTCTTCATTTTGACAAAAGTATGGCACACCTGAAACCATCTTGATTGGAATAAACTGGTAACACTTAAAACATTTAATTTAAAAAGGAACACAATGAGGGGGTTCATTTTGCCATAGAAATTATGATTAATGCTGAAGAAAGAAAATGAGGGCACATTTTGAGTGACTTCTCAAATCCTCTTCTATTTCATTAAAAAATTCTGACATGCAGACTGAAACATGCACTTTTAATACCAGGAGCAGACTTCCATGGTGAACAGTAGTTTTACTACAGTGATCTAATGAGGAACTAGAGTGCTAACATTCAGAATTTATGGCAAATGTGTGACATATCTGAATACCTTCATGATGGAATCAAAGTAAAAAACTGAAAGCATTTCCGACTGAGGAGACTGCAGTACATGAGGAAATTAGGAAACTTCATAACAAATAAATCTCCCAAGATGGCCACCGGAGACAAAAGAGCCCAAATGTAGCCCAAAATCACCCAGATATAGCCCAAATATAGCCCAATGACAGAAGTGTGCAAAACACCTATTATTTTGTGTTTTTGCAGTGTTATATAGTGCAGACTTGTCAGGTATTGGAGTGCTTTACATGAGCATTGGTTACATCACACAAGAACAAATTCATTTTGGTTGTAGACATGGGGAGACTAAGTGATTTGACCAGAATCACAGAATGTCGAGCTGAAGCAGAAACTTCAACCTGGTTCCCCAGTTGCAAAGTCTGCAGTTCTGGAAGTAACACCACATCCTCTCCCCCAAGTGCAACATTTAATCAAGTTGTCAACTAGATAAAAAAACATAAAGATAACAAATTATTTAAAAGTGCTTTGTCGCTATTTGAAAACTCAGAAAATATGTCCTTATTTTAGTCTTTTAGAGCACTAACCATAATTTTGATGCCAATAAGACCCTCTCATATATGTAATTTCTAAAGGAATGCTCTAGGTATTACAGTTTTGATTACATCAAGATGATGTCAGGCGTTCCACACTTTTGTAATAAATATAGAATGTTAGCAATCTAGTTGTTCATTAGGATACTGTTGAGAGGCAGAGGCCAGGGGCACGGACTCTGAAAATTGAAGCCAGGTAGGAGGGTGCAAAGGCAACAATTTAACCACACTGAGCAGGCAGGAAGGGCCGTGGAAGCACAACAGACTATGGAGGGCAGTGGAAAGGGGGGCAGGGGCAACAAACCAACAATACAGGACTTGCAAGAGAGGCTGTTGGAGGGAAGATCTATTACGGGTCAAGGAAGCTAGGGGCGGTCCCCAGAGCCCCGGGAGCCACCACAGAACTGAGCAGGAGAGTGAGTCAGGGACAAAAGGGGCACCTTAATTTGAGCCGGGGTGCCTAGGAACGCTTGCTCCAAAAATGAAGAAAACAGACATATGAGACATGGAATTGGAGGCAGAATACAATGGCAGTTTAATGAGAAGATGCAACTTCAAAGAAACCGCAGAATAGAGACATAAAGTACAAAATACAGAATCCAGATAATCATACAGCTGTCATGATATTCTCTGTATCTCAATTAATGGACTGACAGAGAGAGAGAGAAAACACATCTATAAATGCATCATGAGAAACAAGTTACACCAAGGAAAATGTTACCTAGGAACACTCACATTTACTCTTAGAGCAAGCATTCCTGCAATTACAATACAACATCTTTTAAATGCAAAAGTAAAGAGAACAATGGTTAAACATAACATGACATTTCATATAGGTAAAATAGAATAAGATACTTCAAGCAAAGCAGAGCAAGACATTTTAAGCAAAGGAAGACAAGAGCTCCCAGTTCTTGGGGAAAACCTGCACAGCCTGTTAACCTACATACAGACGGCGAGGTTGTCCGTTGATATCTGTGGGTGATCCCTTTTTATATCATTTTGTGGGCTCCTTTGCACGCTACATCTACCTACGTATGCTACCCAAAAGCTTCGTCTGCAGATTTTACCAGACATTTCGTCATTTACCCACTTAATGCTGACAATGGACTGGGTGAAAAGGTCAGTCTCTCAGGCCAATCGCTTATCGTAAGTTCCATAGAGCAAGCAGAAAATAATGGGTATTGTACAGGAATTCAATATATTCATGTATAAAATCTCCTCAGTTCTCCTAACTTGATGCTCTGCGGTTGCCACTTCCTTAAAAGCGGGAAACCTGCCCAGGAAGCAAGTACCAGTCCAGGATGCAGCCTACTGTATGTCGACAGCTTCAGGGGGATGTTGAACTTTGATACCGAGCACGGAGCACTCGGGTAGGGTGGGGGCTACTAGTTTGGAGCAGAAGGCCTCGCAGACCTGCCTTCAGACTGCTATACACTAAAATTGCAGAGCTATGGTCAATTTAACAAAGAGGCCTACATATTGAACAGAAGGGCCTACACAGGGGTTTTATGCTGGCTGAGTGGTAAGGATGTCTCAGGATAATTATATAGCAACACAGGACCCGCTGGTCAATTTAATACGGCCTACAAATGCGGCTGGCAGGGCAAGGACAAGGGTCTCATACTTCAGGTGTGGACAGAACGGGCCAGGGGCCCCCTGTGATACAAAATCTACCCTCCTTCAAGGCTGTGGCAATGTAATAGACCATTGTGGGCAGAAGGAAGAGGCAATGGTAGTACAACCATACATGCCAACAGACCCGATTCAGCCAGGAAACGTCCAATGTTTTTAAGCTCAAATGGGCTTTATTTGATCTGTCTCCTGTCTACAATATCCTCTTTTTCAATGTAACTCAAAGGGGAAAATCAATACCCCAGTTTTTTTTCAAAATCTCCCTCTTACCAAGTTCAAAATGTTCGCAAGTATGGTACATTGGATCATGGAAGGAAATGGGATAGGGACATGGACTTGGATAACAGAGGACAGGAGAGACATGGAGAGGTGCACCAAACTGACCCTGCAGGGCAGGCATCAGGGTTTGCAGCAGCACAATACACCACACAGGGCATGCAGGACGGGAGTGCAGCACAACAATCCATAGAAAGCAAGAGGGAGGGGACAGGACCATGCACATGGACAACAGAGAACAGAGGGGCAAGAGGCAATGGTAGCTAGCTGACCATAATGGACAGACAGGAGAGAAGGCTGCAGCATAACAGACCATAAAGGGCAGGAGGGACGGATCAGGGGCATTACAATGGAACAGACAAGCCAGGAGGGAGGGAGTAGAGGTCTGCACATGTAAACAGAGGGCTGGGGGCAAGGGGGCAGGGCAGGAGCAGCAAGATAGCCATGGAGGTCAGGCAGGATGGGCACTAGAAGCAAGACACAACATGAAGAGCAACAGTGAGACTGTGATGGCATACACACAGACCATGGAGGGAAGGTGGGAGGGGGTCAGGGGCAGCTAACTGACCACACAGGGAAGGTGGGAGGGGCCATGGCAGCACAGAAGACCATGCATGGCAAGTGGGAGGGTTAGTGGCAGCACAATGGCTATGATGGGCAAGGAGGAGGGTGCAGGGGCATGCACAAAGGACGATGGAGGATAGAAGGGAGGGTTAGGACCTGTGCACAGACAAGAAAGTTCAGGGGAAGGGGCCTCACAACAGACCACACGGGGCAGGCAGGAGGAGCAGTTGCAGCACAACAGACCAGGGAGGGCAGAAGGGTGTGGCAGTACAATGGACCATGTAGGACAGGAGGAAGAGGATAGAGGCATGGCATGTGGACAGGCAGGGTGGAGGTGGCAGGGACAGGTTACAGTCATCTGACAATGCTAGGCAGGTGGGAGGGGAGTGGCAGCTCAACAGAACACTCAGAGTAGATAGGAGTGGCAGGTCCATGGGACATGGTGGGCAAAAAGGATGGAGCAGGGGCATGCACAAAGACATCGGAGGGCAGGGGGAAGGAGAATAGGGGCAGCAAGCTAAGCACAGAGTTTAAGCAGGAGGTCAATGATGGGGCATAGAATTGGGCAATGGAGGGCAGGAGGAGTGGACTGGTACATCATACTAAATTGAGGGCAGTGGCAGCACATCAGACCATGCATGGCAGGAGGGAGGAGGCTAGTCCATGGATTCACACAACAGAGGATAGGGAGGAGGGGGATGGGGCAGCAAGCTAACTGTTCAGAGAAGGCGGGTATTAGAAACGTTATTGTTTTTAAAACATTTTGTCTGTGCAAACTACTTAAAATATGAACAAGTATGCAGCATAATCTCACTTTTATTCAGGAAGAAGAAGACGTTAGTGACTGTGACTCCGGGCTCACTTGGCAAAAACACCCCCTGACCCTCCACCCCCTATCGCAAAATGTAATGCCCGTGAAAAGGGTAGGTGAACACAGTGTTATATAGAACATAGTCCTGAGAGCACGATTGAAAATGAAAACTAGATATAGTGTATGGTATAAACTATGCACCAAAAAGTGTGATATAAGATGAACCAGGCGTGAAATATAATATGCAATACATTGTGCGCAATGACAGATTCATTGGAGAGCGCAAGATAGCACAGGCACTAGCGCGTGCTATGCGATATGCGCCTTGGAGTGTAATATGCACAGGGCAGTGTTGTGTAACCTAACTAGTCTCTAAAGTTGTAATATAAAATATGTGCTGGGGAGTGTAACGTTGCACATGCACTGTGACAAAGATATGGATCCCAAATTGTAATATGTATGGCATAGCACTGTGCGTTATAACATAGGCATCGAGGAAGGCACGTTTGATGGGGCAATATAACCCGTGCGAAGACAAGTGTGGCATGACATATTCACGGGGTGGTGTTACAGTGCACATGGGCTAGAGAGTGTCATAGCATATGCACTAGCTAGTGGAATACAACACAGAGGTGTGTGGTACTCGGCAGGCAATGGTGGGTGTAACACAGCATTGGGCTCTGTCAGGAGCGCGCTGTGACTCGCAAGTGATGTTCGTCCCCTTTCCAGAGAGTAAAATAAAAAGTATTACACATCCGGCAGTGGATGTGTGTTTTATTAACCGTGAGGGGGGTTTCTTGCATAGTTTTGGTCGAATTTTTGTCGAATCCCCTTTGAATGGCTTGGTGTGCATGTGTATTAAATGTGCCCGTCAATAGCTACCCATGTTTGTATAAATAAACGACAAGGGTGTCTACCGGGATTAGGCACGGTAGAGCATCAGACATGTCAGAGCTTCACTAGTGGTGTAAATACATTCCACGTGGATTAATTGCATGCATAGTCGCCTTTTAATGAATATCATGCAAATCGTCATGGTGATAGGTACGTACGGTTTGTCCAGCATGTCCTAGGTGTGTCTATAAATATATATTTTTTAAAAATAATAAAAAACAGTGGCCGGCCCTGGGGATTGGGGTCAAAAAAATATAATTAGGAGACAGGCCCTGGGGGATGGGGTCATCAGGGCCAATAAATTAGAATAAGAAGGGGAACCACACAGCCCCCCTTCTTAAAAAAATAAAATAAATAAAAGACTGGCATCGTGCCGGAGGCCATGCCCCCTCCGTGCAGCACTCTGCAAACGCGCCCCCAACAGGCATCTCCAGTATGCGCCAGGGAGCTGCGCTGCAGACAGGTGTTCTGAGGCCAAGCCCCTTTTTACACCTCTCTGCAACGCAGCTCTGTGGCGCTTACTGGAGGTACCTAGTGGTCTAGTGTGACCCTAGGGACCCTTAGGATTCAAGGGGACTTAATCTCTCAACTTAGAACAGCCACAGGGCGCGTTTAAACAGTGGTGAAGGGAGGGGACGGGGCCTGAGGTGACGTGTGCAAACAAGCACCATGGCACGTTTTAAATTGGGGATATAATTTCCCTTCAATACTGAGGGCCCCTGGGGGCTAACTAGCCCACCAAGTGCTTCCAGTAAGCGCCACTGAGCTGCATTGCTGAGAGGTGGTCCAGGCTGTGCCACTTTTTACACCTCTCTGCAACGCAGCTCTGTGGCACTTACTGGAGGTACCTAGTGGGCTAGTTGGACCCTAGGGACCCTCAGGATTCAAATGAACTTAATCTCCCAACTAAAAACGGACACAGGGCGTGTTTACACAATGGTGAAAGGAGGGGACGGGGCCTGAGTTAACGTGTGCAAAAACGCCCCGTGGCCTGTTTTAAGAGGTAGTTTTAATCCCCATGCCCTATTATATACTAGGGGCTTATAGAGGAGGTAAGGCTAATCACAGGGGGACCCCAACGCATAATGTTCCCTAGTGTATGTAGGTGTTTTCGCTGTATTCTAAGTGTCTTTTAACATAGCACTGGCTCTAGGACTGGTTAGTCAGACTCAGTTACCACCAGTATCCGTCTGAAAAAGTTGAGGGTACAGGATGATTTTGCAACAAGGCTTCTTTCTGCTCTTCTTTTTGTTCTTTCTGCACGTTATCCTTCTTCCTGAACTTATCTTCGTATTTGAGGACTTCTGTTGCTTCTTTCTGCACTTCTTTTGTTTCTTTCTGTGCATTTTTTCTTCTTTCTTCACATGTCCTATCTCTGTAGGCATAGTTAGAAATTAGATTTTAAAAAACCTTTGAAATTAACAGAACAAACCATAGGTTTCAGGCACGTTATAGTTAGGAATTAGCATTTAAAAAACCTCAGAAATTCACTGAAAAAACCATAGGTTTCAGGGGTGTTATAGTTAGCTGGACTTTTCACTTGTACAAAACCATTGAAATTCCCCCGTTATAGTTAGTTCAGCTAACTATAACTCGCGCGCCCGCAATGCACTGCTGATGACGTCACATATTACATCACTCATGACATGGTCAGTGACATCACTCATGACATCACTGATGACATCTCAAATGACATCACTGATGACATCATCCTTGTGATAGAGTGGCAGACCTCCTCTCACCCTAATATAACCTTTGATACACACATTCAAAAATAGAGACTAAAATTTTCAAAACAATGGACATACCAATACCAGTTACAACAACCTCTTCAGTAATTCTAAGATCCACATACACATCCACTCATTCACCAACAGTCCAATACAGTCACTCATACATGTACTCACTCATCATATGTACTCATACACCTATACATCCTGTTACACAATGCCACTCATCCATAGAGTTACTCACACACATAGTCACTCATGCTAATAAAGAATCAAACATACATTTACTTGCATATACAGTTATACACACACCACCACACTTACTTCTACGGAAACTTACACATACTTAGTCTTTTAAACAATCACTTATAGAAACACATACTTATTCATACAGGAACTCTTTCAATCTCTCACTCTCACATATACTCACATATATACACCAATAGTCACATATACTAGTTTAAAACATATGTAGTTACTCATAAAGACACTATTGAGACAGTCATTCACTCACTAACACACCCATACACACACTCATCCACCCATACAGTCCTGCACACATACTGTGTTCAACACATACAAACAGTGAGTCACTCATTCATGCACCTATGCACTACGTAATACCCCCCACCGAACCATGCAGACACTCAGACTGATACTCAAAAAACCAACTAATAACCTATATAGACACCCATGTAGCTACTCACCAACCCATGCAGCCACTTATACACAAAGTGAGAGACTGATACAGATATATACATATTTAAACATTACTCACTAAGCCATGTATTCACTATGATACACTTAATCAGTCAGTTACACAATCAATTTTTCAAAAACAAATCATCCATTTAGACACTTATATACCCATTTATTCTTCCATCGACCTTGAGATATACATATATAAAACATATTTAATTTTCAGAATAACACACATTCACTGGATGATGTCATCAGTGATGTCATTTGAGATGTCATCAGTGATGTCATGAGTGATGTCACTGACCATGTCATGAGTGATGTAATATGTGACGTCATCAGCAGTGCATTGCGGGCGCGCGAGTTATAGTTAGCTGAACTAACTATAACGGGGGAATTTCAATGGTTTTGTACAAGTGAAAAGTCCAGCTAACTATAACACCCCTGAAACCTATGGTTTTTTCAGTGAATATATATATATATATATATATATATATATATTCCGTCAAGTTACTGCTCCAGCAATCCCCTTGCCTGCGACGCTGGGGCCGTCAGTGGTAGCAGTGGCCACTTCAATACGATTGGATTCCTTAACTCCAAAACACAATTCCAGGAAACGGCACAAAAGAACTTTATTTGTGCGCTAGCTTTTTTTCAAGGACTATATATATATATATATATATATATATATATATATATATATATATAAAATTCACTGAAAAAACCATAGGTTTCACACACGTTATAGTTACGAATTAGCATTTAAAAAACCTTGCAAATTCACTTAAAAAACCATAGGTTTCACACGTTATAGTTAGCTGGACATTTCACTCGTAAAAAACCAATGAAATTCCCCCGTTATAGTTAGTGCAGGCAACTATAACTCACGCGACCGCAATCCTCTGCTGATGACGTCAGATATTACATCACTGTATTTAGACACGGTCTGATGCCGGGGGGCGTGGCCAACTGGCGAACATGGCGGCCGCAAGTCCTTGAGGCTCCGGCCGTTACCCCCGCTTCATCCTGTCTGTTATCCTGGGAAGCGGGCAGCCCTGACCCATACAGCGCTGGTCGGGTGCGGGACGACGGTGGGGACACTCCCTGAAGTCCGGGAGCTGTGAGGTGATCGCTCCTGGCCGCAATCCGCGAGGCAGCCTACGAGGCGGAGCTGCTCGCTAGCGGTGGCCGCCGGCTGGAGGGCGTGTCCGGCGAGCTGAGGACGGAGAGCGCGGTGCTCAGTGAGGCCCTGAGTGATTGCGGCGGGGGCTTCCCATCGGAGACTGCGGTGCGCCTGATGTGCTGAGGCGCGGAGGAGTGGAGGCGGCGGCCTGGGCTGCGCGGACCGTGGGGACACCGGTGACGGCGGCAGGCGGAGCTGTGTCCTGGGGGAGCAGCGAGGCTGGCCCGGGCGGCCCGTGTGCGGTGCGGCCTGCGGAGGACACGAAACAGGGTGCCCTGGGTCGTTGTGGGCCCCGAGAAGGCGACGAACGCTGAGACACCCGACGAACAGTGAGTGGCTGGGGGCTGCGGTGCCCGCGGAGCGGCCTGCGCCCTTGTTGCGGGGAGAGCGACGGCTTGTGCTCGCGCCTGGGCGGCGCGCCCCGAGAGCGGTGGAGCGGAGTGGCAGACCCACGGCTGCAAGGGCAGAGTGCAAAAGCGATCGGACGGCCCGGCGGACCCGGAGGTTAGAGGGCGCCTGCTGCCGGGGGCCTGTGGACTGATGCGAGCAGTTGCGGGCGCCATATTGCGAGGGCCTCCATTTTAGAAGAGCCGGCAGCGGTCCCCTGGGAGAGGGTGCCCACCGAGGAGGACAGCAGTGCGGCCCTGGCGCCCAGGTGGCAGGGGCAACCCTGGGCGGCTGAGCGAGGCGTGCTGGACGTGAGAGGACCCCCGGCCGTCCCTGGTGGCTAAAACGTCGGACCAGTGACATTCCACGTGCCCAGGGGCCCAGCAGACTACCGGCGGACACCGATCGGGTGTACCCGACGACGTAGGACGAAGCGCCAGCCCCCACACAGCCGGCGCCGCTGCAGGGAGCTGAGGGCGCCGGTCGGGCGCGCCCGGAGCGGCTGGAGGGTGCAGGTTGGAGGCCTGGCTGGCCGAGGACGCCACCGGTGAGGGGAGCCACGGGGAACCCCGTCGACTGGCACATCCCGGTAAGGAGGGCAGTGGAGCGCTGGACTGGGGAGAAGGGCATGACATACTGGCCCAGAAGCCCTGAAGACTTCGGAGCCTGCCGCTTGTCTGCACCGGTGGCCGCGCGGGGGGGTGCGCGGTACAGGAGTAGAGCTGCAGCCATCGAGCCGAGTCTGTGACACCGGGATCCGGCCTGCGGATGCCGACGGCCCAACAATACGTGATGGGCCGGCTCCGGGACAAAACACAGCAGGGACAGTCACGCACAGGGAGCGTGGACAACACGCAGTCCCGTCCAGGGGGGGACGCGGAGCCACAATCAGCGGCCCTGTCGGCCAAGATGGACATTATGCTCGCGGCGGTGGAGAAACTCGGCGCCAGCCTGGAGCAGACGAGAGAGTCCTTAGAAGTCAGGATCGACAAGGTCACCTCCGACTTCACGCTACTCCATGCAGATCACCGCAAGCTGGCGGAGAAGGTCACGGTCCAGGGCCAGACGCTTCGGGAGCTCCAGCCAATCACCCATAGCCATGGGGCTGCGCTGCAGGATGTGTTGGACAGGGTTAATGCACTGGAAGACCGGGTCGACGAAGCAGAAGGGCGCTCCCGTCGCAATAATGTGCGCGTAGTGGGGCTTCCAGAGGGCGTCGAAGGCAGGAACCCGGAGCAGTATATCGAGCGCTGGCTGACGGACCTCTTGCCGCAGGGGGCACTATCCCAGCACTTTGTGGTAGAGCGTGCACACAGGGTGCCGGCGCAGCAACCCAAGCCGGGAGCCCGGCCCCGCCCGTTCCTCTTCAAGCTCCTGAACTATCGCGACCGAGATGCGGTCCTGAGGGAAACGCGCAAGTCTGGTGACCCGACGGTTGGCAGTAGCCGTGTCATGTTCTTCCCCGACTACACGGCAGCGGTGCAACGGCGCAGGAGCAACTACCTGGCGGTGAAGAGGCAACTTCGGGAGCTGGCACTGCCCTACTCCCTGCTGTTCCCGGCCCGTCTGCGAGTGGTGGCAAAGGAGGGGACCCGCTTCTTCGACTCCCCGGAGGATGTCTGGGACTGGCTGGAGGAGACGGGGCAGTGGACGGGGGAGAGACCCGCGGGCGCGGCGCCTGATGGCCGCCCGGAGAGAGGGCCCAGGAGGCGTAGGAGGCGGGGGGCCCGACAGCAGCTGAGGATGGGCTGACGGCGCCTAGCCCGGAGCGGATCAGAGTGGAGCGGCAGGAGGTCCTCGACGCGGTGGCGACTCTGGGGACGCCGCCCAGCGGAGACTGCATGGAGACTGGAGCGTGCAGTGCCCAGGGGACCAGTGGTGCCTCGTCCCCGTCCACGGTGATATCGGAGGACCTGGCTCTACCGGTGGTGACCCCACAGACTGCTGACTTGATTGCGTGATGGGACACTGCTACAACGCACTGAGGTGGGAGCCATGCGGGGTGGGTAAGCCCACGCAGTTGGCCTGCAACTGGGCGTCTGGAGGGGTGACGGGGACTTGAGGGTGGGAGGGTTCTCTCACGGGGGGCGCAGGCTCAGCGTGGGGGGTGTCTGGTAGTGCAGGAAGGCCCGACCGTGGCGCGCGCCGCTGGATGTTATAGTGGGGGGTCCCTACTACCGCGTACTAGAGCCCGGGCAGTGCGACAGTTCCATGCTAGATATGCTGCTGCTTTTCCCTTCCCTTAGAGGTGATTGGGGAGGGGGGACATTGCGCCAGCTAGTCGACACTCTCGCGCGTACCCCATCAGACACTGTACTGACACATTGCATAGTTAATTAGTTCCTTTGAAGTTTGGACGGATGCCCCGTTGGGAATACGCCCTTTTTGTTCTATTGTTCACGGAAGTTACACTGTTCACATGGCAGCGCAGTTATATGCTCCCCTGAGTTGGATGGCTGGCCCCTCGTCCCACTCCCCGGGTGCAGATGCTCTACTTCCAGCCCGGCTGGTTTTCCCACCTTCACGATGGCGCACACTAATGTTGTGACTTGGAACATACGGGGTATGCACACACCGTCAAAGCGCTACTCCATCTTCTCCTACTTACAACGCCACTCTGTCGGGATCGCTCTCCTGCAGGAGACGCATATGTCACGGCTAGAACTGGACAGGCTTTCCAAGCGGTGGAGGGGGCACACATATGGTACCATTTATTCGGCGCACGCGCGCGGCACATTGATATGGGTGCGAGCAGGGGTCCCCTTCCGATGCGAGGAGGTGGTGGTGGACGGCGAGGGCAGGTACACGCTGGTGCGGGGAAAACTGAACGGGCAGGACATCTTGCTGGGGTCGATATACGCGCCCAATGTGGATCAGCCGTCCTTCCTGGAACGCCTGACACAAATCCTGCACCCTTACGCGGGGCTCCCCTGGCTACTGGGAGGGGACTTCAATATGGTGCTAGATGTCCAACTGGACAGATCCTTCCCTCCCCTGCGCGCGGCGGTGGTGGAGTCTAACGCTAGGGCGCTGGGGGACTGGCTTGCGCATTGGGCGCTACAGGACCTATGGCGCACCCTCCACCCGAGAGACAAAATATACTCTTATTATTCGGCGGTGCACGATCTCCACGTCCGGCTGGACAGATTGGTGGGCTCGCAGTCGCTACTCCCACTCATAGTGCGCTCTGAGTATCTGGGCCGACCATAACCCCTTGTGGCTCCAGCTTAGCTGGGTGGTGGAGCGGCAGCCGGTGCCCACCTGGCGACTTCAGCCGAGCGCGCTCGAGGATCCGGAATTTAGATCTTCCCTTGGCACGGCCATTCTGGCATATTTTGAAGCAAATGAAGGGACTGCGAGTGATACGCTAGTGGAGTGGGAAGCCCATAAGGCGACCATTCGCGGCCACTGCCTGGGGGCTACCTGGAACATACGTAGGGGCCTCTCGGACTCTCTGACGCGCCTGGAGAATGACCTCCTGCGGCATGAGAGGGAGGGAGAGGGAGGGGGTCGGCACTCACACACCCTGGCAGACCTTCGGGAAAGGCACGCGGACCTCCTGGAGCGGCTCCGGTGCCACAACTACGCTGCGCACACGGCCAGGACGCATGCTGGGGCGGACAGGGCGGGCCGCCTCCTGGCCTGGCTCATACGACAGGAGGACCGGCGTGCCCCTATAGGATCGATCCACAGAGCGGATGGCACACTAGTCCACACACAGTGTGAAATACACCGGGCCTTCGCTGACCACTATAGGCAGCTGTACAAAGCGAGGGGAACTGGCCCCCCGCAGCTTCTTGGGGACTTTTTGGCCTCTGTCCAGCTCCCTGAGGTCACGGCGGCACACAATGGGGAACTAGCCGGGCCTCTCTCTCTGGAGGAAATAGGGGAGGCGATTCAATCGATGGCATCTGGGAAGACGCCGGGGCCGGACGGCCTGCCCGCGGAATATTACAAAGCGTACCGCGAGTCCCTGGCGCCACTGCTGAGAGAGCTCTATAGCACAGCACTGGAGGTAGGGTCGCTCCCTCCTTCTATGCGGGAGGCGTTCCCGGTCTCCCTGCCCAAGCCTGACAGGGACCACACAGAGCTGGGCTCCTACCGTCCCTTAGCGATGCTGAACGTGGATTACAAAATCCTCGCCAAAGTGCTGGCGGAGCGACTGGCGCCGGTGGTCCCCCACCTGGTGCACACCGACCAGAATGGCTTTGTCCCGGCACGGTCAACGTCCCTGAACATCCGGCGATACTTCAGGGTAGCAACTGAGGCAGTGCACAGGTGGCCCAGGGCGGGGTGCCTTATCTTGGACTTAGAGAAGGCATTTGACAGCCTGGAGTGGGGTTACTTAGCCGAGGTGCTGCTGCGATATGGGTTGGACCGGGAATTTCTGAAGATGGTCGACCTGTTATACAGGCGACCCACGGTCCGTGTCCGTCTGGGCCCTCACGTCTCGGAGGCGATACCGGTGGGCCGGGGCACATACGGACAGGTGAGTGCATTAGGCCTCACGTACGAATGAGTTGCATGCAAGCACATGTACAACTAAATCGCAGGGACCTTAAAGCATAAGGAAAAGAAAGATATCGCCCTGACGAAGGCCCCCAGACCCGATTGGGCTACAAGATGGGCCGAAACATGTTGGCACACGGTTGAGGGTACAATTGAACAAATCGAGTTCAAAGAAACCCCAACAAAAAGTTTTTATTGATATCATGAGTGCCCAGTAATAAAGGATTTAAAATAGGGTACACTCATAGGTATTTTTAATTTGATCTGGTTCCCTGCCTAACCAGTGGTTCATTTATCTAAGAACTCCCAGTATATCTTTGGTTGAGTCCGCCCAGAGAGTACCACCTTCTCTGGGTGTGGAGTAACTGCCTATGATGAAGCATGTCACTATTATGTGAGTGAGGCTTTTACTTCAATATCTTTGATATTCCACCTGTCAAGTAGATAGTTGAACAACATCTTTACACTACTCTGAATCTGGTATTTCGCCAATTCAATAGTGGTTGCTTTTTGTGAAAAAAAGTTACTTTGGGAGAACGCAACCACGTTGTTTATTCTCTCACTCTCTGTTTGTGATAAAAAAGGACACACGCCAGGGGTGCCCGCTCTCCCCGCTCCTGTTCGCCCTGGCGATTGAGCCCCTGGCTGTGGCTCTGCGGGCGACACTGGGAGATGGCTTACAGTTGGGGGACGCAGTCCACCACGTGTCGCTCTATGCCGACGACCTGCTAGTCTATGTACAAGATGTGGGGCGTGTCCCGGAGGAGCTGCCGCGGCTGCTGAGGACGTTCGCCGCCATTTCGGGGCTACGTGTGAACGCAGCCAAATCATGCCTGTATGCCTTTAGCGCCGGTATTGAAGATCCGCGATACTGCCTGGATGGCACGCTGGTCCAATGGAAGGCAGACACCTTCCGCTACTTGGGGATCCAAATCTACCGCTGCCCGGCCGACCTCTTCGATGGGAACCTGGGGAGGGCAGTCACGGCGCTCAGGTCGCAGATACGTTTCTGGAGCGCACTCCCACTGACGATCACGGGCAGAGTGGCGCTGGCCAAAATGGTCATGCTCCCCCGCCTCCTGTATTACTTCGCCAATCTCCCGATATACATCTCCCCCGCATTTTTTGGCAAGCTTAGTCAGCTATTGCGGGACTTTGTCTGGGGTAATGCCCGACACAGGCTGGCGCTCGCGAAGTTGTATTTACCAACAGACAGAGGTGGTCTAGCCGCCCCTTGCTTTGAGCACTACTACCTGGCTGCTCAACTACAATGGGTGGCCCGCTGGCTCGCTGATAGGGGCAGGGATGACACGGCCTCGGGGTTGGCACCCTACTCACTGGAACGAATAACCAGGTCCTTCCATCCCCTTCACAGGGTCGTGCGCCCGCTGCCACTCCTCCTGGAAGTGGCGCACAGGTGTTTCCGGAGGGCCTTGTCCTCACGCGTGCTGTTACCCCGTATGCGCCGGCAATACCACTTGAGGGCTCCCCTGGTGGAGGAGGGGTGCTCACGGCCCACATGCTGGCAGATTGGTGGGGGGCCGATGTGCGCACGTTGGGAGATCTCTACCGGGAGGGCGAGCTCATACCATACGAGACCCTGGTATCGGAGGACGGGCTCCCGCCCGGTGGGTTCCTGACACACCGCTCGCTGATGGCGAGCATGACTGCCCAGTGGGGAGATATGACCTCGGAACCCGCCCTGCATCTGACCATGCAATACTTGCATGTTATGGGGAGAGGAGGGCACTTGATACGCTGGTTCGCAGCCTCACTGAGGGAGCTGTCGTCCGTCTGGGATTTGGACCTGGGTAGACCGCTAGAGGATAAGGAGTGGGAAAGGATACTCAAGGGCCCGGTGCGTATACCCCGAAACTTGCGATTCCGCCAAATCCAGTTATTTATTGTGCACAGAGCTTACCTCACGCCGGAGTTAATCAATCGGTATTTCCACCGCACAGACGCAGTGTGCCCTAGGTGTGGTGAGCCGGGGGCGGGTCTCCTGCACATGCTGTGGAGCTGCTCACGGTTGGGTGTCTATTGGAGATCGGTCAGCGGGCTGCTACTAGAGAGTGTGGGTCGCAGCATCCCATTCGACTGGCCCGAACACATATTGCACCACTTTAAACGACCGCGTAAGGATAAGGTGACGTCTCGATTCATTGACCTGGGGCTAGTGGTAGCGACACGACTCATCACGAAACGGTGGAAAGCGCATGACCCGCCGCGCGTGCAGGCTTGGACCGCCTCGTTTCAGGCATGGGCCGGGGCTGAGGGGACCGCCATCCAGAGGGAGGAAACATTGGGCCTGCGGAGGGAACCCATGGCGGACCGCTGGAAGCAGCTGCTGGGGAAGCTCAGACGCCTGGGCGCGGAGGGCGATGCGGAGTTGCAGGGGGCGGCCGACGGAGCTGGCGCGGGTGGGGGTGGATCGGGGGATGCCCCCCTGCCATGCTGACATGCCCCCGACTGCTTCCTGCATCCCTTGGCGCCACGACACCCACACTTGCATAGCGCTGGTCACAGCCGGGGCACACACACACACACACACACACACACACACGGGGGTTCCTGGGGGGGGGTGTGGAGGGGCGGGGGGGCTTGCCGACAACTGGGAGGGTATTGGGCCTGTATGTACAGTTTATGCTGCCATTGTTAAAGTTTTGTTCTGTATAATCTTTGGGCCTTGCGGGTATTTTGCCTGTTCTTCACTATTTGAATGAGGCGGGTAGCACCCTCGCATAGCCACGGAACCTAGCTGAGGTACGGTTAATACTGTTACTCCTGTTGAGACTGCTACGAGACTGTCAAAGAGACTGTGGTTGGCCCCGCTGGGGACAGTGCCCACACACAAGCCTGATTGCAAGTCCTGACGCAGTAGTTATGGGTTCTGTTGCGGGGTGCTCCCTTGCCTATGCTATCAACTCTCTGCTTACCTATTGTGTCACCTGCCAAAGAATGTTCTTGTTTTAAAACAATAAAAACAGATTTCAAAAAAAAAAAAAAAAATCACTGTATTTAGACACTTATTTACCCATGTCTTCTTCCATTAATCTTTAGCTATACATATATTACAAATATTTATTTTTCATAAAGACACATATGTCATCAGTGATGTAATATCTGACGTCATCAGCAGAGGATTGCGGTCGCGTGAGTTATAGTTGCCTGCACTAACTATAACGGGGGAATTTCATTAGTTTTTTACGAGTGAAATGTCCAGCTAACTATAACGTGTGAAACCTATGGTTTTTTAAGTGAATTTGCAAGGTTTTTTAAATGCTAATTCGTAACTATAACGTGTGTGAAACCTATGGTTTTTTCAGTGAATTTGTACGGTTTTTTAAATGCTAAGTTATCTATTTATTTTATTTTTAAATTAGCGAGGTGCGCGCACCCTGCGCGCTCGGTGCGCTTCGCGCTCCGTGCACGCGTGGTGGGCGCTTGGTGCGCTTCCTCGCGATTTAAAAAAAAAAAATAGTTTTTTTCTCCCTTGGGGGCCTTCTGTGACCCCCTGACCAAGGCTAGGGGGTCAGGCACTGTCCACTCTGCCCACTTGTCACGTTCTCCAACTTTTTTTTTTCACCCCCTCAGACTGCGAGAGACAAAATGGCGGCCGACACTTCCTGGTTTCGACCGATTCGAATGTTTACCGACATCTAACAACCAATCAGAATTGCGCTCGCGCACGGCAGGGTGCGCGCACCGTGCGCGCACGGTGCGCGCGTATAGATATTGATATGCTTTTAAATGCTATTTTCTCAGGAAATACTGAACAGATTTACACCAGACCTGCAAAAGGCACTTCCTTGACCTTATGGCTACCTCTCTGCCAAATTTCAATTAATTCTGTTCAGCCGTTCGGGCTGTAGCTGTGTCTAAAGGTCCTATGGAAAAATGCATGGGGAAAACGCGTTTTGGGACCCCCCTTTTTTCTCGGCCCCCGCTTGACGAATCACCCCGAGACTTTCAGGGTAGGAGCTGAAAGTACCATTACTCCGCAATACTATAATAACGCATGCCATTACATCTTATATGCTTTTACCACGCATGCTTTTACAACGAAATTCGTTGTAAAAGCATGAATGGTAAAAGCATATGTTTTTAATATTTATGTTTAAGGTAAGTATATGGTTTTAATATGGGGGTTCCGGGGTATAGGTTTTGGGGTTCCGGGGTATTTTAAGGGTTTAGGGGTACAGGGGCATTTTTAGGTTTCAGGGTATGTTTGGGTTTTGGGGTACAGGTGTATTTTTAGGGGTAAGGGCGGATGTAGGTTTTTGGGGTACAGGGGCATTTTCAGGGGTAAGGGTGGTTTTAGGTTTTTGGGGTACAGGGGCATTTTTAGGGTTTAGGATGGGTTAGTGGTTTGGGGTACAGGTGTATTTTTAGGGGTAAGGGTGGGTTTAGGTTTTTGGGGTACAGGGGCATTTTTAGGTTTCAGGGTATGTTTGGGTTTTGAGGTACAGGTGTATTTTTAGGGGTAAGGGTGGGCTTAGGTTTTTGGGGTATAGGGGCATTTTCAGGGGTAAGGTTGGGTTTAGGAGTTTGGGGTACAGGGGCATTTTTAGGGTGGGTTAGTGTTTTGGGGTGCTGGGGTAGTTTTAGGGGTAAGGGTGGGTTTAGGCTTTTGGGGTACAGGGGCATTTTTAGGTTTCAGGGTTTGTTTGGGTTTTGGGGGTGAGATGAATTTTTAGGTGTAAGGGTGGGTTGGAATTTTGGGGTGCAGGGGAATTTTAAGGGATCAGGGTTGGTTTGGTTATTAGCGTTCAAAGGGTAATATTTGTTTTTATATATATATCTATATATATATAAAATATATAAATATAGATATACAATATAAATATACTTATATATAAATAAATATAGATACATATATATATGTATAAATATATATATTTAGGATAATTAATTTGACTAAGTTTATGCCTTCACGCATGCAATTGCGTTGTAATGGCATGCGTGGTAAAGTCATATGCGGGGTAAAAGTTTGCGGAGTGATGGTATTGAGAAGTGATTGCACCCGCGTTGTAATAAATGCAGAGTGATGGTATGCGGCCTAATTGTTTGCGGGATAACGTCATATATTCGTGCTTGGGGGTCAGAACATTTTAGAGCTTATGTGTGGGGTAAGCAGGTTATCATCCGCACTGACCATCGACCCTTGGTAAAGATTTTGACCAGCGAGGGTAGTGTTGGGGCTTCTGCTTGGTTGGCAAGAATATTCATGAGGATGAAAGAATACATCTATAGAATTATTTATGTACCGGGAAAGAACAATGTAGTAGCAGATTGCTTGTCCAGACTACCTGCACCTCTAGAGAAATGTGAGGATGATCCTTGGGGTAATTTCACCATTGCCCTTATTCAAGATTCTGGCACACCGGTCATTACTAAAACTGAATGGGTGGATGAACAATCTAAGGATGATGTTTTACAAGCTGTTTCTAACCATATTTGTAAAGGGTGGGCAAAGAAACATAATATTAATTTGGAAGAAAAAGCCTTTTGGGATGTGCGAATAGAGTCATCCCTGGATAAAGATTTTTTACTTAGAGGTAATAGGACAATTCCACCAAAAAGTTTGCGTAGGAAAGTATTAGAGTTGTGCCACGAAGGACATTTTGGAGTAGTCAGGACAAAGTTAGTAGTAAAGGGCATTTTCTGGTGGCCTGGAGTCGACATGGAGGTAGAGAAGTTTGTTAGAGGATGCTCAATTTGTTCCTCTGCGGACAAATCCTTAAAGACCTTGAGACCTCCATTAAGTGAAGGGTTGATTCCCAATCTCCCTTGGGAAGTGATTGCAATTGATATTTTTGGACCTGTAGGGGAGTTGAGGGAGTATGGCATCGTTGCGGTTGATTTATTCACCAAATGGCCTGTGGTTAGGATTGTAGATAAGGTAGATACACACACTGTTTTAAACTTTTTAGATAAGATAATCGTTTTAGAAGGGTTACCTGTGTGTGAATTAAGTGACAATGGGGTACAATTTACCTCAAAAATTGCAAAAGGATATTTTCAGAAGTGTGGCATCCAACATAAGACAACTTCACTTTATAATCCCAGTGGCAATGGTACAGTAGAACGCTTTAACCGTGTACTTAAAGGTGTAATCCAAGCTGCAATGAGCAAACAATTAGACTGGAAATTGGAGATACAAAAAGCCGTATGGGCTTACAGGGTTACAAAGCATTCTACAACAGGTCTGTCACCCTTCGTTATGATGAGAGGTAGAAAGCCTAGATGTAAATTCAGTCCCAATTGGATTATGGAAGGTGGGATTGAACAATGGTCACCAGAAGAGGTAAAGAATAATTTTGAAATAGCACATGGAAAAAGTAAGGAATATTATGATGCATATCATGGCTCAAAGGATGTAGCTGTAAGTGTCGGTGACTGGGTCAGAATCAAGACCCAATAAAGTTCCTAAAGGTGAAAGCGTGTTTCAAGCACCACAACAAGTGGTGGAAGTTCTCCGTAATGCCATTAGACTTAAAGATGGAAGGGTTTGGAACCTAAAAAATGTTGCACTTGATCTGGATCAGAAGCATAGTGAGAGT
This sequence comes from Triturus cristatus, assembly GCF_964204655.1. Taxonomy (NCBI): domain Eukaryota; kingdom Metazoa; phylum Chordata; class Amphibia; order Caudata; family Salamandridae; genus Triturus; species Triturus cristatus. The sequence goes on along the minus strand of NC_140579.1, from coordinate 980,232,010 downwards.
ACATCTAATTTTGAACATACATCGAATTTTGAATGGGTGGAGGACTATTTTGATTGCAGTAAAATTCAAGCTGATTTGGGTCGTGAAGATAGTGTAGCAAGAGGAAGTGTTGAACAGAATGAATCATCTAAGGATGTCCAAGTCACCGCTGGAATCAGTGAAAAAAATCTCACCCCTCCAGAAATCACCCCCACTGTGAGGGAGGGGGGAGGTGGTTCTGAGTTGTTCTAACATTAATACTGAATCGGTAAAGGACGGTGGGGACAAGAGTATAGACATTGGTAAAAGGAAGAGAGTTCTACCTGCATGGCTGAAGGAATATGTCAAGTAGTTCTTCGTTGTTCTCCTTACATTCTTGATTACTTTGTTTACCAATACTGGGGTTTTTTTCTCCTCTAAGTTACTTCCTTCCATTTTTCTTATTATTTGTTTTATTGTTGTCCATTATGTCTCTCCACTATTATTCTTTTTATTCTCAAGGGAGGGGGATGTGTTGTGTATTGCTTTATTATATACTATGTATTTCACATATTGTTTTCTTTGAAAGTATAGTGGTGGAGCGAGGCATGGAATCCCTGTGGGTTCTAAACAGTTTCCAGTCCGGAGTGTCAGTTTCCACTGGTGTCCTGGATGGAAAGCTGTATAGCCTGGCGCTCACCTGTTCCTTGTACTTATGGAATAAATCCTTAATCCACATTTGCCTCCGTTCATCCCTACACAGCTGTGTGCACCCCTTCAATATATTTTATTTCCAGTGAAGCCAGCTCATTTATTTGCAGTCCTCTACATGGCAACAAAGGGATTCTCTACAAAACTCGCACTTTAGGGATTCAAGAGAAACTGCAATCAGGTACATAATTGGTGCATAATCTCACAAAAAACTGCCAAATATGGTGAGGAAATTAACTTTAGTAGAAATTACTCCTAGACTGTGGGCAATATCAGAGCACTCTTCTTCATAAATTTCAGCAAATACAGAAGCACAACAGCATATGTTCCTTCCATGCTCCTACTAAACATGTAACTTGGCATCTTTATCTAAAGTTCAGCTGCTTTCCTCTGTAGATCTGGCTGATCTTGCTTGGACAACACCCTAGCCTGTTCTTCCTATTCCCTGCCTCTCCTCACCTCTCTTCTCACTTATGATCATATTTGCAACACTCCTCCCCACTTCCCAGAAGTTATGCATCTCTCTTGTTGAGCTAAACAAATACTCAAACCTCCGCCCACTCTTTATACTTGGCTCCTGCACACATTAGAATTTTCACACCAGCATTCGCATTCTAACACAATTGTGACATGCCTCATGCGATGATACTTTTATTCTGACTTTTTTCTGACTTTTTTCTTTCTTTTCTAGTTGATATCTGGTCGGTCGGTTGTATTATGGCTGAGCTGCTGACTGGACGAACCCTGTTCCCTGGAACTGATCGTATCCTTTTGTGAGCCTTGAATGCTAGATTTCCAGCACAGTTATTCCGTCCCCTTCTTTTTATTCATTTGTATAGGTTCTTGGGTATAAATCTATAACGGTTGGTTGCAAAACCTCCTTGAGCCTGGTTTTTCCTCAATTTCTCCCTCTTTGTGTTCTTATATTTGTAAATCCATGGGAAGGTGGTAGGCATCAGTAAGCGGGTTCCTTGATGCGTTGCCATGTCATGTGTGTGATGTTTGTATAAGTACATTTGTACTGGGTAGATATATATGCCTAGACATGCTATACATTTGCAGGCCCTTATGTGTGTGTGTATACATATATAATATAAGTGTGTGCAGGTCGATTGTGTGTGGACATGAGAAAAGAAATGCTTTGGTTTATTCTTGCGGTGGCTTATTTTCAGCAGTATTCTTAATTGAACTTCATATTCTACCAATCTTACTCTCTATTTCTTTCTTTTCCGAGACCTGCTTTTGGTTGGTGATCTTTGCATTGCAGTTGTGCAGTGGAGAGAAGTACGCTTTTCTGGTTGGGCACTAATCCTGTAAAATCTCTTGTGTCAGAGACCATTTCAAGGAGAGTTGCATCTTGGTCTGAAGTGATACTACGAGAGGCAGCACTTCCTGAAGATCAGAGACTGTGACGGTCTGTTCTGTGAATCATTTGCATACTTGCAACTACTGTTTTTGATTTTTACATTTTCTACATGTGATCTTTTGTTTGTGCACATATCGTATCTAACATCATTAAATAAAGGAACGACCTCCATGGTGGTGCCACAAATATTCACATTTGTTCTTCACTGCAGTGGTGAACTTGGAATTTGAAGATTGTTCATGACCACTGAACCTAAGAAACACAACTCATTTTAGCCGCTTTTGTGGCAAAACTGTTCATAGCTTGGTTACTGCCTCCGGGATAGACTGGTTACCCCACTTAGAGATGCGGGAATTAAAATATGGGGAGATTTAATTAGTAACGAAATGTTTATTACATGGGAAGATCTAGTAACGGTGGTGGGCAGCGATCTTTCAAAATTTAAATATATCCAGCTACAGAGTTGGGTACAATCCCAGTTCAAAAAGGGAAAATCTATAGGCGGTGGAACTAGCTTGGAGCAACAGCTTGTGGAAAGGCCAGTAAGTAAAAAAATAAGTTTCTTATTGGTATTGGGCCATAGAACAGGAGGTAGATGGGGAATTTAAGCTTGCGGATGAACTGTGGAGTGGCTCGCTGCCTAATGAACAGTGTGACCATCTATGGCAGGAATCCTTCAAAATCCTCTTCAACATAGTTAAACCAGGATGGTTGAGGAGGAATCATTTGTTTACGGCTCATCGTGCATATCTATCCCCTCTCAGACTATCAAGAATCAGTAAGAGTACACAAGTCAGTTGCCAAAAGTGCGGTCTCCTCGAGGCATCGGATCTTCATATGTTCAGAGACTGCCCTTCCATCCAGCCATTTTGGGAGGAAGTACAAAAAACATTGGAGAGCATTTTGGGGACGGCAATCAGAATCGATACCAAATTAATAATCTTCAGTTTACACACCCAGACATTAGGCCCAGCCAGACTTTTTCTTTTTTATTCAATTCTTTTGGCAAGAAGACAAATTTGTAAGTACTGGGCAGTCTCCGCCCCCCCCTCCCCCCCCCCCCCCCCCCCCCACTCACTCGGAATGGCTGACCTCTTTATATGAAACATCCAAAATAGATATGGCCAGAGAAGGTAGCAGGAAAAAGCTTGCATACTGGGATTTGCTGTCATCTTGGAGATGAGGTTTTTTTTTTTTTCCCCGTCCTATGATTATGCCTATTGGATACTCCCAGAGCTCATAAGGTCTTCCAAGAGTGGAATGATACCTAATCTCCCCAAAACAACAGTTGGGCAGTGCCTTTTGGTCTGATAATATACCCCTCTAGGCTATGGGCTGAAAGTATCAAGAGAATCCGAGGGAGAAGCCCACGTTATCCTAGCCTATCATTATAGGGGTATATATAGACGGTCAGCACGTTTTGGGTATTGGCGAATGAGGACAAAAAAAAAAAAAAGAATAAAAAAAAAAAACCTACTGTTTTTGATTTTTACATTTTCTACATGTGATCTTTTGTTTGTGCACAGATCATATCTAACATCATTAAATAAAGGAACGACCTCCATGGTGGTGAAAATACTGCAATTTCTGAAGTACAATATAGACGGAGAAGAATCCATTGGCTGAATTTTCTCCATTTTAGGACTAGTATTGTGGTAGAAATTCAGCTATGGATTTTACTACACATATAGAGTTTCTTTCTCCGTTTTTCCCAAACTCTAAATGAGGCCCAAAGTCGTTTTTGCACTTTTTATCTGCCTGGCCTGTTTTAATGCTTGTTGTTTTCTTTGCTCAATGTACTGAAAGACCAATTAGTGTGATCTCTGGTAGTGGATCAGTCAGTGGCCTGAGTATCTTTATAAAGTCTGGAATTTCAAATATGTGTGTAAAGGTACTGTACAAGGGGTATATCAAAACTATGTGTAAAAGTACTGTCAAGGCTTTCAGTGATAATTTATATATATATATATATGTACGAGGCATATGAGCTGCAGATTACACACTATGCATAGAGCGCCATCTGGTGTTGGGCCCGGATGTTTGCACTTGTTTTTGTCCTGGAAAGTCTTTGGAAGTCACAAGATAGGTGACTCCTCCTTTAGATCCAAGTGCGCATGGACATCGGCTCCATCCTCAGATTGTTTTTTTGCGCAATGGGGCTCGGATGTGTTTCTCGCGCTCTAGTTCGGAACTGGTACCGTTTTTTTCTTTTGACGCGCAATCCTTCCCTTTTTGACGGTATTGTCTCGATCGCGTATTCCCAATTGACATGTCTCTCAGCAACTTCGAAGTCTTCGATTCCGGTCGTCGACGAAGGCCTTCGGGCCTACCTGGGCCTTATCATCTGGCTCATGGAAAGGACGCCATTCAAAAAGTGTCCTTGATGTGGGTTGAAGTTTCCCCACACCAATCTGCATGAGGTGTGCAACCTCTGCCTCTCACCGGAGCACGAGGCCAGAGACTGTCCAGCTTGCGCCTCTTTCTGCTCCAAGAAGACGATTCAGGACCGTCGAGCTCCAAGAACCATGGCTCGCTCGTCGTCTTCAATCCCCGACGGCATCTTCCAAGAGGGCGTCGATGTGCCAGAGCAAGGGCAGGTTGAAGAAGGCTTCGTCAGCGCCTCCGAAGCCGATGACTCCGACGTCGAGGACATCACTCCGGCACAGAGGGTCGTAAGTACAGACGTCGACCCCAACCCTCCCTTGACACCATGTAAAAAGGCTTCGGTCACACCTTCACCTTCGGGCCCAGGTGCACACCGAGAGACTGCTTCCCGTGCCCCGCCTCCGGGCCCGTTAAAGAAGCCTACTAAGCCTTCAGGTGACTCGGGCTCGAGTCAGCCTACCCTGGTTGCCAAAAAACATCCACAGGCACCGAAAAAGAAGCCGTCCTCATCCACGCCGACCTCTGCTTCGACAACAAAGCACTCGGCGCCGAAGACTGGCACCGGCTCCTCGACACCGACAGCACACTCGGTGCCAACCAAAAAACTGCCACCAAAGGGCCCCAACTCCCATGCTTCAAAGCCGTAAAAGACCTCGGAACCGAGGAAACAACAGGTTCCATCGGCCAAAGAGACTGCAAAACCACACGGTTCCAAACCCAGAACCACTACCGAGTCTTCGCCAAAAAAGACTACGGAACCAAAACCATCGGCACCGAAGGATCTGCCTCCCACAGAAGAACTGTTTCGGCCAGATCCTACCCAAAAAACTCTTGTAAAGGATCCTAAGGCTGGTCACTTGATTCTTAGCTCCAAGAAACAACCAGCTCCTCCACAGAGCTGCCCAGTACCACAGGGTTGACCTACACACAGACCCCGTGGAGGAGGATTTTCTCATGGACACTTTTGACACCACACATAGGTCCACCTCAATTTTACCCATGCTTAAGGGGATCATTAAGCATGCACCAGAGGTCTTTAAAGACCCGGTCAGGGCTCGAGTCATCAACCCTAGGATTGAAAAAAAGTATAAGGCCACCCCTACTGATCCAGCCTACATTAAAGGCCCCGCACCACTAGACTCCCGTGTAGTCTCCAATGCGCGAAAAAGAGCCAATTCCCAATCATCAGGCGACGCACCACCACCAGATAAGGAGTCTAAACTCCTGGACGCCTCTGGCAAACGAACTGCGTCACAGGCGGCAAACATGGCGCATTGCCAATACTCAAGCGCTGTTAGCTAGGTATGACAGGGCACATTATGATGAGCTTTTAAGTCCATAATGCAGCACCTCCCAGACAGGTATAAAAATAGGGCCAATGAACTGATACAAGAAGGTAAAACCATTACTAACACCACCATCCGTTGTGCCTTAGATGTAGCAGATACCGCCACAAGGGCAATAAACACCAGTGTCCTTCTGCGTAGGCATGCCTGGCTACGTATTTCAGGTTTCAAACCTGAAATCCAGAGTTCCATTCTCAATCAACCATTCAATGAGCAACACCTATTTGGCCCTAATGTTGACCTATCCCTTGAAAAAATTAAGAAGGATACCGACACAGCTAAATCTATGGGAGCCTTGCAGTCGCAAGCTCCCAGACGTTCCTTTCGTCGCTCATCCTTCAGGAGCACCCCCAGAGGCTACTCCTCGGATAGCCCTCCACTTCTTACAAAGCTCCCACCCAATCCACCTTTACTAGAGGTTACCAAAGAGGTGATTACAGGGGGAACAACAACAAAGGCAGGGCAAAACCAACAACTCCCGCTCTGCCTCCACCCCCACCCAATGACTTCCCTCCACTTCCCCCAGACCATTCCACTCCAGTCGGGGGAAGACTCCAACAATTCCTTCCTGTCTGGACCAACATCACCTCAGACAGGTGGGTGCAACAGATAATTCAATCCGGTTACTGTCTCGAACTAACATCTACCCCCCCAAACATGCTACCCAAACAGCATCCAATGTCACAAGAACATTTGTTACTGCTAAAGCAGGAGGTAATCTTCCTCCTACAAAAAAGTGCAATAGAACCAGTTCCCCTGCACCAACAAAACAAGGGAGTTTACTCCCTGTATTTTCTCATACCAAAGAAGGACGGCTCTCTAAGGCCTATTCTAGACCTCAGACCCCTAAACCTATACATACACTTAGACCATTTTCACATGATCACACTCCAGCAGGTCCTTCCTCTGCTTTCACAGGGCGACTTCCTTGCTACCCTAGACCTCAAGGACGCCTATTTCCACATTCACGCCGCTTACAGGAAGTATCTCAGATTCGTAGTGGACGGTTATCAATATCAATTCAAAGTACTCCCATTTGGAGTCACAACAGCACCAAGAGTGTTTACCAAGTGCCTAGCGGTGGTGGCAGCACACCTAAGAAGACAGCACATTCACGTCTTCCCATATCTGGACGACTGGCTCATAAAAGCCAGCTCATACCACCAGTGTGTACAACACACTCACGCCACTATCAATTACTCCACAAACTGGGGTTCACAGTAAACCACACCAAGTCCCATCTGCGACCGTCCCACACACAACAATACCTCGGTGCCACAATAGACACCTCAAAAGCATTAGCCTATCCCAGTCCCGCCAGGATAGCAAGCATACAGGCTCTTCTCACCAAATTCCAACCGCAACACTCTCTTCCAGCTCAAGTGTTCATGCAACTCATAGGGATGATGGCCTCTTGCATATTCATAGTGCCTCATGCAAGACTCCAGATGCGTGCTCTCCAAGAGTGCTTAGCACGCCAATGGAACCAGGCTCAATGTCAGTTAACAAATCTGGTGTTGGTAGACGGTTGTACTCATCGCTCTCTGTAGTGGTGGAACACCAAGAACCTTTCCAAAGGGCGACCGTTCCTAGAGCCGGTTCCTCAAATAGTTATGACAACGGACGCATCGCTCTCCGGCTGGGGAGCTCACCTACTATATCACACCATGCAGGGCAGGTGGACACCTCAACAAAAGTTACTCCACATCAACCACCTGGAGTTACTAGCCATATTCCCAGCTTTAAAAGCATTTCAAAAACAAATATCAGGCAAGGCGGTCTTAGTCCGCACGGACTACATGACAGCCATGTACTACATACAAAAACAAAGCGGGACACACTCTGCAGCTCTCTCAGCTAGCACAGAACATATGGAGGTAGGCTAATCCTCAGAACATGTTTCTCTTAGCCCAACGTGTCCCAGGAATCCAAAACACCATAGCCTATCTGTTGAGCCGTCAAACACAAGAGATCCACGTGTGGGAACTTCATCTGCAAGTTCTTCAACTGTTTTTTCAAATGTGGGGGCAACCACAGATAGACCTCTTCGCCACCCACGAAAACGCCAAATGCCCAAGCTTTGCCGCCAGATATCCACACCCATTGTCCAAAGGCAATGCGATATGGATGAACTGGTCAGGCAGATTTGCGTACGCTTTTTCGCCTCTCCCACTCATTCCACTAGTGGTGCGCAAACTACAGCAACATTCCGTAACTCTCATCCTAATTGCTCCAACTTGGGCCATACAACCGTGGTACATCACATTGCTGGAACTCTCCGTAGTTCCGCACCAGAAGTTACACCTCTCTCCGCGCCTCTTAACCCAGAACCATGGAGAGATCAGACACAGCTCAGCTCAACCTTGCGATCTGGCGCCTGAGGTCCTAGAATTTGGTTACCTTAACCTTCCCCCTGACTGTATGAATGTCATTAAAGAAGCTAGACGGCCTACCACTAGAGCATGCTATGCAGCCAAGTGGAAACGGTTTGTAATATATTGTCATAACAACAACACCAATCCCCTAGATGTGTCTATCCAACACATCATCGGCTACTTACTACACCTCCAAAGATGCAACTTAGCCTACACGTCTATTAGACTGCATTTTGCTGCCATAGCAGCATATCTACAAAATAGACAACATTTATCACTTTTCAGATTACCTACCGTAAAAGCCTTTATGGAGGGCCTCAGAAGAATAATTCCCCCCAGAGTACCTCCTTCACCTGTGTGGAATTTAAACATCGTTCTCACAAGACTAATGGGTCCTCCATTTGAACCCCTACATAAATGTGAGCTACAATTCTTAACATGGAAAGTTGCTTTCCTAGTAGCCATTACTTCTTTACGACGAGTTAGCGAACTACAAGCACTAACCATTCAGGAACCCTTTCTGCAGATGCATCATCATAAGGTTGTTCTCCGAACTAATCCTAAATTCCTTCCTAAATTCATTTCTCCCTTCCACCTCAATCAATCTGTGGAGCTGCCCGTATTCTTCTCGCAGCCACAAACAGTCGCAGAAAGAGATCTTCATACCTTAGATGTCAAAAGAGCATTGTTTTACTACATCGAGAGAACACAACCCTTTCGTAAGACCAAACAACGTTTCGTGTCTTTCTCACCACCACACAAAGGCAACCCCATATTAATATCTGGGATAGCTAGGTGGATTGTTAAATGCATACAAATTTGCTACCACAAAGCAAAACGTACAGTATCTGTTCCTCCTAAAGCCCACTCTACAGGAAAGATAGGGGCTTCAATGGCATTTTTAGGGAACATTCCCTTAGATGATATCTGCAGAGCAGCTACATGGTCTACACCGCACACATTCACAAAACACTATTGTGTAGATGTGCAAACTAAACAACAAACTAGTGTGGGCCAGGCTGTACTCAAAACACTATTTCAAACTACTGCAACAGATACTGGTGGTCGCCGCTAGGAGGAAATACTGCTATACAATCTATGCATAGTGTGTAATCTGCAGCTCATATGTCTCGAACGGAATATGCTACTTACCATTATGCATCTGTTCTTGGCATGTAGAGCTGCAGATCTACACACGCCCAACTGCCTCCCCGGCTACCTTTATCTGTTCCAGTATTATCTTATTTAGATACAGCAAACATGGCCATCTTTCCTGTTTCTTACAAAGCTTCATCATTTCCCTGCTGGCGAAAAACAATCTGAGGATGGAGCCGATGCCCATGCGCACTAGGATCCAAAGGAGGAATCACCTATCTCGTGACTTCCAAAGACTTTCCAGGACAAAAACAAGTGCAAACATCCAGGCCCAACACCAGATGTCGATCTTGAGTGATGCTTTCTCCCTGGGAGCACTTACTGCACGGCCACCCCTCACCCTGCAGCCTTGTTATTCTGGTGTTATTATCTTTGCAGCAGTTGTTACACAAGCCTGGCTGATTGGACAAACCACCCACCAGCTCTTATCAGAAAGTGTCAGCTCCTGGGTCATCCACTCAGCAGAGCTGGCAAGTGGGCTGGAGAAAGTCTGTCTCGTGCACACATGAGGCCCAAATCATGTGGAACACGGATAGGGGGTTAGTGGGGTTACATTATCAATACCCTGTCAGATATGGATACGTGTTTCACATCTCCACGTGCATGTAGTAAACACCAAGGAGTGCAAAACATTCTTGGGATCTGGAAGAGCCGAGAATGGTTAGTGAAAAATAGATAGAAGTACAAGGTAGGTGGATCAGTTGCCATGCTGGGCAAGGAGAAGGACAAAGGGAGGCAAGGTAAGCTTGGTGAGGTAAGAGTAAGTTTAAAGGGAGGGAGAAGCAGAGAGAGAGAGCTAAGGAGAGGTAAGCATGGTACAGAGCAAGAGATAGATGACACACTGAAATAGAGGTTGATAAAGTAAGGCTATGAGGTAAGAAGGGAAGCAGAGAAGAACATTTTATTAATGTCCCCATCACTTCATCAGTGGGCATCTGAAAAGGTGGGGCCTGGGCCATTGCCCTCTTTGTCCATGGCCACTGGAATTATGCGATGCTGCGGTGTTTTCCGAATAGCTATGGATTTGCCACATGGTGCTTCTATAAATATTTTGTATGCCAATAAGTTAAATAATATGAAAGTAAGTCTCCTGCTGGGCCGACTATTGTTTAAAAGACCCCTAAAGTCTCTTTTTAAACAAAGCCCCAACAATTTTTCTCACACGCATATCGCATGTTTGAGCTGAGTTCTCAGCTACCTATGATTCAAACAAAGTAAAGACTGGGAATAAGTCCTTCCCTAGATGAGCCATGGTGTACGAAAGAAGCACTCTTTTTATAGGTGCGTTTGAAATGCACTACTAACAAGCTGTAGCCCGGTGACTGACGAGGAGGGAGGGGGAGAAGGGAGGGGGTAGTGAGAGCACAGAGCAGGGGGTGGTGGCAGAAAGCCCCTCGCGGACAGCAAGCCTGTGTTTACAATCCCTAGTGGGGGGGGGGGGGGGATTATGGCCCTCACAAACGCCTGCCAAAACTTTTTAAATGTTAGCTCGTCACTAACTAAAACGCCAGTGCCTCATGAAATCAGTATCCCGTGACCTTCGTCTAGATAAAACTCACTGTGAAAACAAAGAGGACGTGGCCCCGCTACTGCTTAAAACCCAGGTGCTTCCGACTGCTCGTGTCTCTACATGCAAGTGCAAATAACAGAGGTAGGACAATAGACAAGATGTAGAAAAAAGAATATAGAAAAGGCGGCCATCTTAACAAAGAGCCTAGTGAAAGCATTAACATTTATTGCTGTTCATGATACAAGATAAGAGAGAGCTGCATATGAGATCTCATTATAATGTATTTTAGGATCAACAAATACAATCACGGCTGCCTTGCACAAATGACAATCACAGCAGCCTTGCACAAATGTCAATGTCTGCAATATGTCTCCATAAATAATGTACAAATTCTGAATGTCTTTTTTTAATGTAAGCGGTGCATATGTAGAGCTCTCCAATACCTTTGGGTCGAGTTCTAACAATATAAAACCTATTAAAACAAGGGCGCGCGCTGAAAGTTAAGACCAGCATTGGCCGCGTGGCAGTAATAGTTACGCCGCGCGGTCGTAAAAGCGAAAGTCATCGCTATCATTCGGAAAGCAAAAGTGATCGCGATGGGATGCGCGCGCAGCAGCGGGGGTAGGGGCATGGTGCTGAAGGCTGGCGCACGAAAGGCAGATGGCTGGGCGAGAAGGGAGGGGGGAATGCGGGGAGCAGCTGTGCGCGTGCACGCTACGCACTTTCCAAACCCACCTACTAAATGTCTCGCCAGACCAGCGCATGCGCTGGGTCAGGCGAGACCTAAAAAGGGGGTGTTTTGTGAAGATTTGTCAAGCGGCCCCAAAGTTATTGACAAAACCAAAAAAGGTTTTCCTGTGGAGACTTTGGTCCTTACTATAACTACCTACTGGCAACTGCCAGTAGTGTATGTTTTTTATATATATCATGCTTAGCATAAGTCCGCCATCTAGTGTTGGGTTTGGAAGTGTGTTTTTCTTTGAAGAAGTCTTTAGAGTCAAGAGGTATAGTGGTGACTCCTCGTGCTTGTAGTGCCTATGTTCATTGACTTTTGTTTTTTTTCTGCCGTCTGGTTCGGTCGCGTGCTCCTGTCAAGACCGTCGTTAGGATACTTTCTAATGCCGCAGGTATTGTTTTCGATTGAGATTCTATCACTGTTTCTAGAAATATTAGATTAACTTAGAATTTTTCCTTGGGACTCGATTCGATCGCACCCTTCCTGTTTATCTCCTGATCATCAAGAAGAAACCTGCGACACCTGCAGGTCGTTCTGATCAAAAAAGACTTTCAGAGATCGGAAAGTTAAAAGACTTCAGATGTCTCGACAGAACATGGAAGACACGCCAGACATTTTTGGTTCGGAGAAACCGGAAATATCTGTTAGCTGCAGATGAGGGTTACTTCTCCCTAGAACAAAGATCAGACTCCGATGCAAAGCACGATAACATCACACCAGGGCAACAACCTGTGAGTAATTTGCCCCGTCTGCCTCCACCCAAACAACCAACACCCCAAAAGTCTGCTGTTGGGCCGCCACTGCCTACGGTCCATGGTTAGCACCGAATGGTTGATTCCAGAACATCTAGGCTCGGCTCCGAAGAAACAGCTTAAAGCGCAAGTCCTCGATCCGAAACACTTCTCATCGGAATCGACCCGACTTTCCACACCAAAACACTATAAAGCTGGCGGTCCCATGCCTTCGGAGCCAAAACCTTCAGATCCGAAAAAACGACCAGACTCCACACCAAAAAAAGATGTCCGCAGAACCGAAACACCCGGCAACTAAAGGTGCTGGAGATAAATTGGGGTCAGAACTGAAAAAACAAACCGTTAAGCATTCTCCAGAGACTGTACTGCCAGTACTTAGAAATTGCATCAGCAGCTGGATTCTCAGCTAAAACGCTGAATGATTAACCCCAATACAGGTAAATTCTGCACCAGACCCCTCAGGAACATGTACAACCAGCAAAAAGACAACTTTCTTTTCAAGACACAATAGTTATTTCTATTGTTGCAAAAAAGAAGAGGACAAAGATGCTACTGCTTTTCACATTAGCCCTCCTCAAATCCCAGATGTGTAAACTCCATCACCACAACAGTCATCAATTCATGACCCTATAGATTCACACAAGGGATCACTACATTCTTTTACAGACCCAGCAGATAATACTAATCCTGATCTTTATCGATCCAAACCACCCTCTCCTGATGACACTACTACTTACCATGACCTTATAAGTAGGGTGGCTAATTTTCATAAGTTAAGACTACACTGAGGCAATAAAAGATTACTTTCTGTTTGAAACTCTTTCTTCTACTCAACATTCCACACAGTCCCTTCCCATGCTTAAATGAATGCTCAGATATACCACAGACATATTTAATTACCCAATTAGATCTAGGTTGATTAAAAAGAAGAAAAAAAAAGTAAACCCTCCCCAGCAGACCCTAAATACATTAAGTCAACTCACACCAGACTCTTTGGTAGAGGCTACCTACTTGTAAAGGGGCAAACTCTTAAGCAAATGGTGAAGTTCTCCCACCAAAAGAGAGCAAACGTATAGACGCAGCTGGAAAACGGGTAGCAGCACAATCATACAACCATTGGAGAATTGCCATCTCATTGGTCTTTTGTCACACTCTGATAGGGCACACTGGGGCGAAATGGAAGAAATTCTACAATACCTTTCAGAGTAACATAAAAAAAGGCATATCAAATTGCATCAGAGGGAAAACATATCTCCAGTACAAATATACAATGCGCCCTGGATGCCACTGACACAGCTGCTAAGGGTATAAATACCAACCTTGTACTAAGACGGCATGCCTGGCTAAGGGTATCTGGTTTCAGACCAGTAGTTCAACTAAATTTACCAGCCCTTCCCTTTGATGGAGAACATCTTTTTGAACCACAGGTGGATACTCTCCTATAAAAAATAAAGACAACGAAACAGCAAAAAACAATGTTTACCCTTAAGACACAATCAGAGCAGGCGGCGTCGTTCCACTTATCGTGGAGGATCTAAAACAACCTACACAAGACATCCATTCCATTATAAGAAAAAACTAAATTAAGCATCCTCCCTTAGAGGATTCTATAGGGGTTCCTATAGAGGAAACAATAATAGAGGCAAAGGTAAATAAGGTTTTTACAAACTCACCTCCACCACCACCAAGCCTTGACTGTCCCACTATCCCCCCTCCGATCACACAAAATCTGTCATGGGAAGACTACAACAATCCCTTCCCACATAAATAAGTATCATAACCTATAAATGGGTGTTAGGTATTATCCAACATGGTTATTTTCTAGAGCTTACTTCAACACCTCCAAACATTCCACCTCGCACCCACAGATTATCAACAGACCATCAAAAGTTACTATAAGTGGAAGTTCAAGCTCTACTGAACAAAGTAATAATAGAACTAGTGCCACTACAACAACAGAGCACAGGGGTCTATTCCCTTTTCTTTCTTGTATCCAAAAAGCAAACACATATCACAAATGTTTGCAACACACACAAACAACAATAAATTTACTGCACAGCTGGGATTTACAATCAGTGTAAATTGTCAAACAGGAGTAGCCTACCCAAATGCAGCCAGAATATAAACTTTCAAAACCCTTGTTCCACAGTTTCAACCTCACAAACAAATATCAGTGAGAACAATTATGCGTCTCCTAGGGACATGGCATCATGCATAGCCATTGTACCCCAAGCCAGACTCCATATGCGCCCTTTCCAACAATGCTTAACACAACAATGGTCTCACGTGGAGGGTCAATTAAAGCATCTGGTGTTTATCAGACGTTAAGCTTCCCGCTCTCTGTAATGGTGAAACTCCAAGCATCTCATACAGGGACGGGCTTTTATAGACTCAATTCCACAAAGAACCATAACAACGGACGCATCAATGACTAGATCGGGCACACACTCACAGGAAATGACTGTACATGGGCATTGGACACACAGTGAATCCATTCTACATATCAATCACCTAGAGCGGCTAGCTGTTCTAACGATAAAAGCATTCCTTCCTCACCTCAGAGGCAACGTAGTCTTAATCAAAACAGACAACATCACTGCCATGTACTCTCTGCAGAAGCATGGGCGGGGACCAAATCTCCACAACTGTCTTTCCTAGCACAAAAAATATGATCGTTTGCTCTACAATACAATATTCAGTTGTTCACAACGTACTTACCAGGAGTGGACAGCGACTTGGCAGATCTCCTAAGTCCACGATTGGAAACTCAACATACAAGTCCTACACCCATTCTTCCACCAATGTGGACAACCGGATATTGACCTATTTGCAACACCACAGAACGCAAAATGCCAAAACTTCGCCTCCATGTTGCAACACCTACAGTCCAAAGGCCATGCACTATGGACCAATTGGTCAGGGATATTTGCTTAGGCTTTTCTACCTCTTCTCCTACTTGAGGCAGACATCGCTGAGACTCATCCTTGTTGCTCCCACATTGGCCAGACAACCTAAACACAACACTACTAGAGTTGTCAGCAGTCCCTCATCAACTACTACCCAACAGACAAGACTTCCTCTCTCAGAACCATGGAGCGATAAGACATCCAAGCCACAGATCTCTCAATTTTGAAATTTGGCTCCTGAGGTCTAAGAATTTGGATACTTAAATTTACCGCAAGAATGTATGGCTATCTTAAAAGAAGCACGAAGACCCACAACACGGATCCGCTATGCAGCTGAAGTGGAAACATTGTGTTCATTATTTTCACTCAAAGGATATTGATCCACTAAATGTATCACCTCAAACATTGTATCTTACGTGCTTCAACTGCAAGCTGCAGGGTTAGCATTTATTTCTATGAAAAAACATCTTACAGCGTTAGCTGCATACTTTAAAAATTGAAAGCAAACTTCCCTAGTCAGAATCCTCGTTCATGTTGTTCAATTGCCTCAATCGGATAGAATTTTAATGTTTTCTAGTCACTTTGATGATGTGTTTCCATATGGTTTGCCACAGCATTACTCTGATCTTTGTTTGTGGTAGCTCTTACATGTTACAATATTTGTTTCTTTGATTCATAGATGGTACTACCCACATATTCGAGATTGCACAGGCATTCTATTACATAAACCACAAATGTGATGTGTTGCTTGATTTTCCAGTTTTTATTTGTTTCCAAAATTACTTCTTGTTTATTCATTGAAATTTGGCATACCTTGCATTTATTGCATTTGATAAATCCTGACTGTATCAGCCAAATGGTAGACTTCCTCTTTTTTTTAAAAAAAAATGACTGTGCATCAAGGTGTCTTTTAAATTTTTTGCTGTGCGAAAGGTGATATTAGGATGAGTATCCATTATTTTAGCCACAGTCGGGTCCAATTGCAAGATGTTCCAATTTTTCCTCAGAATGTTTTTGATTCCCTTTGCCTCCACTGATTAGGTTAACCTTATAGGACTTATAGGACTTTCCTTTTTTTAATCATTTTTTTATTTTTTTAACATGGAGGATCTGGGCATTTGTCTCACTTTGGTTAGTCCGGTTTTGATTGCGTGTTGTTTATATCCTCTCATTTCAAATCTTCGGGTTGTTTCTTGAGTATGTTTTTCCATTTCTTTATCCAGGGACCAGAATCTTCGGATTCTCCAAAATTCCCCATATGGGATACTGTTTATTAAGCTGTGTTGGTGGAAGCTTTCTGCATGCAATAATGTGTTTGTTGCAGTTTTCTTTCTGTGAAGAGTAGTTTGAATTTTGTTATCTTCAATATAGATTTCTGTATCAAGAAATATTACTCTTGAACTGCTTATGTCATATGTGAATCTCAAATTTGTTGTAATTATATTCAAAATGTTGAAATTCAACTTCGGTTCCGTACCAAATTATGAATAAATCGTCAATATATCATAACCACATTAAGGTTTTATTAACGTTTTCATCATTTTCCGTCATCCATGCCACTTGTTGTTCCCACCTTACACATGCATAACTTGGACTGAAAGAGAAGCCCTTTCATTTGTTTTTAGAGTTCATTTCCAAACAAGAAAACATTTTGTGTTAGACACATCTTTATCATTTCAAGCAGCATTTCATTGTGGCGAGAATATTGAATGTTTAATTTCTTTAGGGAATACTTGCAAGCTCGTAGTCCAATTTCATTGTCAGTGTTGGTGTATAGCGCTATCGCATCCATTGTGATTAGTTTGAATGTTTGTTGCCATGGAATTTCTTGCAGATGCCTCAGGAGGACACTTGTGTCCCTTAGATATGAGTTGAGATCCTGAACATATGTAATTAGAAAGAAATCAATATAATTTGCAATAGGTTCCAATAGGGCTTCCTTAGCCGATATAATTGGCCTCCCTGGTTTTTTTGTTGGATGTTTTGAATTTTCGGCAAAAATAGATTGTAGCTTTTACTGGAGGATTAGTTGTTAAATATTTCTGTTCTTCTTCATCCAGTAGGTTCATTTTTACCCAAGTGTCTAGTTTTTCATCCAATTCATTTTTAAATTGTGGTGTTGGGTTCTCTTTTAGCTTGGCATAGTATTTGCTATTCTTTAATTGGGAATATTTTTCCTTCATATGTTCTTCTTTATTCATGATTATTATATTTCCACCTTTAGCAGCTGTTTTTTATCTCTATTGTGTCATCTTGTTGTAGCTTCTGAAGGGAATCTCTTTCTTGAAATGATAGGTTATTTGTATATTTTTTTTTCAGTTTGTAAAGGTCTTGTACCACTGCTTCATGGAACACATCGGTCTTGTTGCCAAATGGTAATTGTGGGTATTAGAGTCACTTTGTTTTTTCTCCCACTCATCCCTGCACCTATTGGCAGGCACTGGTCATCAAAATTGGAGATTCCGGGTCTCCCCCTTTATCTTCCAGATCATCTAGGACTTGTAGCCCATATGCATCCTCTGCAGTCT
This sequence comes from Triturus cristatus, assembly GCF_964204655.1. NCBI lineage: Eukaryota > Metazoa > Chordata > Amphibia > Caudata > Salamandridae > Triturus > Triturus cristatus. The sequence goes on along the minus strand of NC_140579.1, from coordinate 980,214,282 downwards.
GCTATTGTAGGTTTCTCAACTATTTTCTTTAAATCCCTCATTTTTGGTTTTCTGTATTTTTTTTGCCAATTCGAATTTCCTGATGTATTTATATAAATCAGTTCTTGTCTGTGCTAGGTCCATGTGTGATACTGGACAGAAATTAAGTCCTCTTTTTAAAAGTGAAATTTCTAATTCCTTCATTTCTCTCTTTGATAGATTTATTACATTGAGTTCTTGTTGCAAATAATTTATCTAGTTGTCCTTTATCTGGTCCTTTTGTGGTAATGGAGCTTCTTAGTTCAAAAACGGTCTCAATAATTGCGACCTGTGTTGCTTCTCGGCCATCCATCATTCTAATTCAGTTTAATAAAACAATTTAGTGATTTAATAAGAATTCCTTTATGATTAGTTTGTCACCTGTTTCCAGTTCACCGGTTTTTCAAATTGTATTTCACATACATATATACACACACACATATATATATATGTATGTGTGTATATATATATATATATATATATTCACTAAAAAAAACATAGGTTTCAGGGGCGTTATAGTTAGCTGGACTTTTCACTCGTGCAAAACCATTAAAATTCCCCCGTTATAGTTAGTTCAGCTAACTATAACCCGCGCGCCCGCAATGCACTGCTGTTGACGTCACATATTACATCACTCATGACATGGTCAGTGACATCACTCATGACATCACTGATGACATCATCCAGTGAATGTGTGTTTTTCTGAAAATTACATATGTTTTATATATGTATATCTCAAGGTCGATGGAAGAATAAATGGGTATATAAGTGTCTAAATGGATAATTTGTTTTTGAAAAATTGATTGTATAACTGACTGATTAAGTGTATCTTCGTGAATACATGGCTTAGTGAGTAATGTTTAAATGTGTAAATATCTGTATCAGTCTCTCACTTTGTGTATAAGTGGCTGCATGGGTTGGTGAGTAGCTACATGAGTGTCTATGTAGGTTATTAGTTGGTTTTTTGAGTATCAGTATAAGTGTCTGATGTCTGTATGGTTCGGTGGGGGGTATTACGTAGTGCATAGGTGCATGAATGAGTGACTCACTGTTTGTATGTGTTGAAGACAGCATGTGTTCAGGACTGTATGGGTGGATGAGTGTGTGCATGGGTGTGTTAGTGAGTGAATGACTGTCTCAATAGTGTCTTTATGAGTAACTACATATGTTTTAAACTAGTATATGTGACTATTGGTGTATATAAGTGAGTATATGTGAGAGTGAGAGATTGAAAGAGTTCCTGTATGAATAAGTATGTGTTTCTATAAGTGATTGTTTAAAAGACTAAGTATGTGTAAGTTTCTGTAGAAGTAAGTGTGGTGGTGTGTGTGTATAACTGTATATGCAAGTAAATGGATGTTTGATCATTATTAGCATGAGTGACTATGTGTGTGAGTAACTCTATGGATGAGTGGCGTTGTGTAACAGGATGTATAGGTGTATGAGTACATATGATGAGTGAGTACATGTATGAGTGACTGTATAGGACTGTTGGTGAATGAGTGGATGTGTATGTGGATCTTAGAATTACTGAATAGTTTGTTGTAACTGGTATTGGTATGTCCATTGTTTTGAAAATTTTTGTTTCTATTTTTGAATGTGTGTATCAAAGGTTATATTAGGGGGAGAGGAGGTCTGCCACTCTATCACTAGGATGATGTCATCATCAGTGATGTCATTTGAGATGTCATGAGTGATGTCATGAGTGATGTCACTGACCATGTCATGAGTGATGTAATATGTGATGTGTTGGAAACCGGGCAACCGGGTTAGCAGTCACCAGGTTCCCAGCACAATGGTAGCTTGGCTCGAGCGGTTGGGGGTCAGGCACCGTGTTAAGCGTACGTCACACCCTCACAATAACCATGCGTTCATCCGTTCCAAAAACGACACTACACCGTAAAAATTATGAAAGAAAGTAGTTTGTCTTTATCTTATTTTCTCTTAGTTGCAGGGTTCATAAAATAAACACAGTACCATAAGACTTTTCTTGAAAATAGCAGGTCAAATAAATAATACCACAGTGGGGTTTCAATAAATAGGTTCAGGTCATAAATAAGCAAGGAATAAATAGGGGTGCAATAAATACAAATGGCTAATAAATACTGTCAGACAATAAATACAATGCAGGAATAAATACAGTCAGACAATAAATACAGTCAATAAATAAAGCACCCTCAATAACTTAAATAACACACTTAATGACAATTACAGTTCACATCACTTTCCTGAGGTAGTTTGGTTTTACTATGCCCAAATACAGCTTGTGGTCATTTGGATGACATGGGGGGTGTCCCACCTAGATTGGTCAAGGCTGGGCCTGAACTGAGGTAGAATAAGGGTAACCTAAGGATCTGGTTCTCCCAAAATACACAACCCCTCACAGAGGTCACTGCACCAGTCTCAGTTCACCCCTGGCACTCCCAGGCTGGTTCTAACACCCCTCTAGCCCCTAGAATGGTCTTTTAGGGCTCCACAGGGCCTCAGATGCCCTTTCTACCACTTACTGCCCTTTTCACGATGATCGGCTCCGCTCGGCGCCGTGTCGATGCCGTGAGACGGTTCCGGTTCGATGTCGCGTCGATCTGTCCCACTTGACGCCGTGTCGATGCCGTCTGGCGGTTCCGGTTCGATGTCGCTGGGCGGCCTCGGTTCGATGTCACGTCGATCTGCTTTACCTGACGCCGGGTCGGTGCCGTGAGGCGGCTCCGGATCGATGTCGCTGGGCGGCCTTGGCTCGATGTCGTGTTCCGGCGTCACAGGGTCACGGTCTCCCCGCTTCCGGGTGTCTCCGGAGTGCGATCTCCACTCCCGACCTCCTGCGCGCTTCACCTCGACCTCAGGCGACTCCGGAGTGCGACCTCCACTCCCGACCTCCTGCGCGCTTCACCTCGGTTTCCGGCGACTCCGGAGGGCGGACTTCACTCCCCCGTCGACGCCTCACCTCGACCTCAGGTGACTTCCTACTCGACCTCCGGTGACTCTCCACGACCTCCGTCGGCGCCCTCACTCGACCTCTGGCGGCTCCGGGTACGACGTCTGCCTTCTGTCAGCGCCGCTTCTCCACCTCAGGCCCCAGGTCTCCAGGCTTCTCGACGTCAGGACTCCAGGAGGACACTGCTGAACAGGTCAGGAACTTGCTGTTCTTCCTCTTTAAGGCCTCTTCACAATATTTAGGTCCTTAAGATGGTTTTTCTGGTCTTGTTCCCATACAGGGCTCTAGGTTGGGCTTGGTCAGTAGAGACTAGCATCAAGGGTGGGTTTCTGGACCCCACTCCAAGCACTGGTTTCCACCTCTGCTGCCTTACTCCGACCTCCTTCTGAACTGGTCCTCTCTCCTCTCTAGTCAGATGCCAACTGCCACTCTGAGATGGCCTCCCAACATTCTAAACTGCCTCTCACAGTCACAGGGTTCCAGAATGTTACAGAAGGTTCTAGAAAACTCCAGTGGGTTCTGATGATGTCACAGGTGACAATGGGTGGCCACCATTTTGTGTCTCAGGCCCTCAGACAGAAGTTCCAGGGGTAGGGAAAATGGCTCCCTGATCCTGCATCAACACTAAAAAGTCTGGTGGTTCCCAAAAAGGAAAAATTATAACAGGGTTTGAGGCAGAAGTGGGACAAAATAAATAATGATGAGGAGGGACCACCCAAAGGGCTGACAGGTCTAACATGATGTCATCAGCAGTGCATTGCGGGCGCGCGAGTTATAGTTAGCTGAACTAACTATAACGGGGGAATTTTAATGGTTTTGTACGAGTGAAAAGTCCAGCTAACTAGAACGCCCCTGAAACCTATGGTTTTTTCAGTGAATTTCTAAGGTTTTTTAAATGCTAATTTCTAACTATGCCTACAGAGATAGGACATGTGAAGAAAGAAGAAAAAACGCACAGAAAGAAAAAAAAGAAATGCAGAAAGAAGCAACAGAAGTCCTCAAAGACGAAGAAAAGTGCAGGAAGAAGGATAACGTGCAGAAAGAACAAACAGAAGAGCAGAAAGAAGCCTTGTTGCAAAATCATCCTGTACCCTCAACTTTTTCAGACAGATACTGGTGGTAACTGAGTCTGACTAACCAGTCCTAGAGCCAGTGCTATGTTAAAAGACACTTAGAATACAGTGAAAACACCTACATACACCAGGGAACACTATGCGTTGGGGTCCCCCTGTGATTAGCATGACCTCCTCTGTAAGCCCCTAGTATATAATAGGGCAGGGGATTAAAACTACCTCTTAAAACACGTCACCTCAGGCCCCGTCCCCTCCCTTCCCCACTGTGTGAACACGCCCTGTGGCCGTTTTAAGTTGGGAGATTAAGTCCCCTTGAATCCTGAGGGTCCCTAGGGTCCAACTAGACCACTAGGTACCTCCAGTAAGTGCCACAGAGCTGCGTTGCAGAGAGATGTAAAAAGGGGCACGGCCTAGACCACCTCTCTGCAACGCAGCGCAGTGGCGCTTACTGGAAGCACCTGGTGGGCTAGTATGCCCCCAGGGTCCCTCAGGATTGAAGGGGAATTATTTCCCCAACTTAAAACGTACCACAGGGCTTGTTTGCACACGTTAACTCAGGCCCCGTCCCCTCCCTTCACCACTGTGTAAACACGCCCTGTGGCCGTTTTTAGTTGGGAGATTAAGTTCATTTGAATCCTGAGGGTCCCTAGGGTCCAACCAGCCCACTAGGTACCTCCAGTAAGCGCCACAGAGCTGCGTTGCATAGAGGTGTAAAAAGGGGCATGGCCTCAGAACACCTGTCTGCAAAGCAGCTCCCTGGCGCATACTGAAGATACCTGTTTGGCTAGTTGGCCCTCAGGGACCCTCAGTATTGAAGGGGAATTAATTCCCCAACTTACAACTGGCCAGGGGGCGCGTTTGCAGAATGCTGCAAGGAGGGGGCGTGGCCTCCGGTGCGATGCTGGTCTTTTATTTTTTTTATTTTTTTAAGAAGGAGGGCTGTGTGGCCCCCCTTCTTTTTCTAATGTATTGGCCCTGGGGAGCCCATCCCCCAGGGCCTGCACCCTAATTTTTTTTGTTGAAAAAAATTAATTTGGCCCTCCCAAGGCCTTAATCGGCCCCGGGGACCCCAACCCCCGGGTCATGGCCTTTTTTTTTTTTGTTAATTCTTTAGGAGGGGGGATGCGTTGCCCTCCTCCTCAGGCCACTTATGGCCCCGGGCCCCATCCCCCGGGGCCGGCCTTTGTTTTTTATTATTTAAAAAAATATATATATTTATAGAAACACCTAGGACATGCTGGACAAACCGTATGTACCTATCACCATGACGATTTGCGTGATATTAATTAAAAGGCGACTATGCATACAATGAATCCTCGTGGAATGTATTTACACCGTTAGTGAAGCTCTGACGTGTCTGACGCCCTACCGTGCCTAATCCCGGCGCCCCCGCCGGTGGGTACTCTCCAAGTAGACGCCCTTGTCGTTTATTTATACAAACATGGGTAGCTATTAACGGACACATTTAATACACACGCACACCAAGCCATTCAAAGGGGATTCAACAAAAATTCGACCAAACTATGCAAGAAACCCCCCTCACGGTTAATAAAACACACATCACCGCCGGATGTGTAATACTTTTTATTTTACTCTCTGGAAAGGAGACGAACCTCACTTGAGAGTCACAGCGTGCTCCTGGCTGAGCCCAAAGCTGTGTTACACCCACCAGTGCCCGCCGAGTGCCACACACCTCTGTGTTGTATTCCACCAGCTAGTGCGTATGCTATGACACTCTCTAGCCCATGTGCACTGTAACACCACCCCGTGAATATGTCATGCCACACTTGCCTTCGCACGGGTTATATTGCCTCATCTAACGTGCTTTCCTCGATGCCTATGTTATAACGCACAGCGCTATGCCATACATATTACAATCTGGGATCCATATCTTTGTCACAGTGCATATGCAATGTTACACTCCCCAGCACATATTTTATATTACAACTTTAGAGACTAATTAGGTTACACAACACTGCCCTGTGCATATTACACTCCAAGGCGCATATCGCATAGCACGCGCTAGTGCCTGTGCTATCTCGCGCTCTCCAATGAATCTGTCATTGCGCACAATGTATTGCATATTATATTTCACGCCCCGGTTCATCTTATATCACACTTTTTGGTGCATAGTTTATACCATATACTATATCTAGTTTTCATTTTCAATCGTGCTCTCAGGACTATGTTCTATATAACACTGCGTCCACCTCCCTTTTCACTGGCATTACATTTTGCGATGGGGGGTGGAGGGTCAGGGGGTGTTTCTGCCAAGTGAGCCCGGAGTCACAGTGTCAAACGTCCTCTTCTTCCTGAATAAAAGTGAGATTATGCTGCATACTTGTTCATATTATAAGTAGTTCGCACAGACACACATTTTAAAAACAATAAAGTTCCTAATACCCACCTTCTCTGAACAGTTAGCTTGCTGCCCCATCCACCTCCTCCCTATCCTCTGTTGTCTGAATCCATGGACTAGCCTCCTTCCTCCTGCCATGCATGGTCTGATGTGCTGCCACTGCCCTCCATTTAGCATGATGTACCAGTCCACTCCTCCTGCCCTCCATTGCCCAATTCTATGGCCCATCATTGACCTCCTGCTTAGCCTCTGTGCTTAGCTTGCTACCCCTATTCTCCTTCCCCCTGCCCTCTGATGTCTTTGTGTATGCCCCTGCTCCATCCTTTTTGCCCACCATGTTCCATGGACCTGCCACTCCTATCTACTCTAAGTGTTCTGTTGAGCTGCCACTCCCCTCCCACCTGCCTAGCATTGTCAGATGACTGTAACCTGTCCCTGCCACCTCCAGCCTGCCTGTCCACATGCCATGCCCCTATCCCCTTCCTCCTGTCCTCCATGGTCCATTTTACTGCCACACCCTTCTGCCCTCCCTGGTCTGTTGTGCTGCAACTGCTCCTCCTGCCTGCCCCGCGTGGTCTGTTGTGAGGCCTCTTCCCCTGAACTCTCTTGTCTGTGCCCAGGTCCTGACCCTCCCTTCTATCCTCCATGGTCCTTTGTGCATGCCCCTGCACCCTCCTTCTTGCCCATCATAGCCATTGTGCGGCCACCAACCCTCCTGCTTGCAATGCATCGTCTTCTGTGCTGCCATGGCCCCTCCCACCTTTCCTGTGTGGTCAGTGTGTATGCCATCATAGTCTCATCGTTGCTCTCCATGGTGTGTCTTGTTTCTAGTGCCCATCCTGCCTGACCTCCATGGTCATCTTGCTGCTCCTGCCCTGCCCCCTTGCCCCCAGCCCTCTGTTTCCATGTGCAGACCCCTATTCCCTCCCTCCTGGCTTGTCTATTCCATTGTAATGCCCCTGATCCGTCCCTCCTGCCCTTTATGGTCTGTTATGCTGCAGCTTTCTCTCCTGTCTGTCCATTATGATCAGCTAGCTGCCATTGCCTCTTTCCCCTCTGTTCTCTGTTGTCCATGTGCATGGTCCTGTCCCCTCCCTATTGCTTTCTATGGATTGTTGTGCTGCACTCCCGTCCCGCATGCCCTGCCTGTGTGGTGTATTGTGCTGCTGCAAACCCTGATGCCTGCCCTGTAGGGTCAGTTTGGTGCACCTCTCCATGTCCCTCCTGTCCTCTGTTATCCGAGTCCATGTCCCTACCCCAATTCCTCCTGCCTACCATGATCCAATGTACCATACTTGCGAACATTTTGAACTTGGTAAGAGGGAGATTTTGAAAAAAAACTGGGGTATTGATTTTCCCCTTTGAGTTACATTGAAAAAGAGGAGATTGTAGACAGGAGACAGAACAAATGAAGCCCATTTGAGCTTAAAAACATTGGCCGTTTCCTGGCTGAAACGGGTCTGTTGGCATGTATGGTTGTACTACAACTGCCTCTTCCTTCTGCCTACAATGGTCTATTATATTGCCACAGCCTCTCTTGCCAGCCCTGTATTGTTGGTTTGTTGCCCCTGCCCCCCTTTCCATTGCCCTCCATAGTCTGGTGTGCTGCCACTGCCCTTCCTGCCTGCCCAGTGTGGTCAAATTGTTGCCTCTGCACTCTCCTACCTGCCTTCAATTTTCAGAGTCCGTGCCCCTGGCCTCTGCCTTTCAACAGTATCCCAATGAACAACTAGATTGCTAACATTCTATATTTATTACAAAAGTGTGGAACGCCTCAGGTCATCTTGATGCAATCAAAACTGTAATACCCAGAGCATTTCCTTTAGAAATTACATATATGAGAGGGTCTTATTTTCATCAAAATTATGGTTAGTGCTCTAAAAAACTAAAATGAGGACATATTTTTTGAGTTTTCAAATAGCGACAAAGAACTTTTAAATTATTTGTAATCTTTATGTTTTTTTATCCAGTTGACCACTTGATTAAATGTTGCACCTAGGGGAGAGGCTGTGGTGTTACTTCCAGAGCTGCAGACTTTGCAACTGGGGAACCAGGTTGGAGTTTCTGCTTCAGCTCAACATTCTGTGATTCTAGTCAAATCACTTAATCTCCCCATGTCTACAACCAAAATGAATTTGTTCTTGTGTGATGTAACCAATACTCATGTAAAGCACTCCAATACCTGACAAGTCTGCACTATATAAAACTGCAAATACACAAAAAATAAGTGTTTTGCACACTTCTGTCATTGGGATACATGTGGGCTACATCTGGGTGATATTTGTGCTGCATTTGGGCTCTTTTGTCTCTGGTGGCCATCTTGGGAGATTTATTTGTTATGAAGTTTCCTAATTTCCTCATTTACTGCAGTCTCCTCAGTAGGAAATGCTTTCAGTTTTTTACTTTGATTCCATCAAGAAGGTATTCAAATATGTCACACATTTGCCATAAATTCTGAATGTTAGCACTCTAGTTGCTCATTAGATCACTGTAGTAAAGCTACTGCTCACCACGGAAGTCTGCTGCTGGTATTAAAAGTGCATGTTTCAGTCTGCATATCAGAATTTTTTAATGAAATAGAAGAGGATTTGAGAAGTCACTCAAAATGTGCCCTAATTTTTCTTTCTTCAGCACTAATCATAATTTCTATGGCAAAATTAACCCCCTCATTGTGTTCCTTTTTAAATTAAATGTTTTAATTGTTACCAGTTTATTCCAATCAAGATGGCTTCAGGTGTGCCATACTTTTGTCATAAGTAAGACAGTAAGCGCTCTAGTTGTTCTTAAGAACACTCTGGGACATTCTGTCATTGGGCTATACTTGGGCTACATCTGGGTGATATTTGGGCTACATTTGGGCTCTTTTGTCTCTGGTGGCCATCTTGGGAGATTTATTTGTTATGAAGTTTCCTAATTTCCTCATTTACTGCAGTCTCCTCAGTAGGAAATACTTTCAGTTTTTTATTTTGGTTCCATCAAGCAGGCATTCAGATGTGTCACACATTTGCCATAAATTCTGAATGTTGGCACTCTAGTTGCTCATTAGATCACTGTAGTAAAGCTACTGCTCACCAGGGAAGTCTGCTGCTGGTATTCAAAGTGCATGTTTCAGTCTGCATGTCAGAATTTTTTTATGAAATAGAAGAGGATATGAGAAGTCAAAATGTGCCCTTATTTTTCTTTCTGCAGCACTAATCATAATTTCTATGGCAAAATGAACCCCCTCATTTTGTTCCTTTGTAAACTAAATGTTTTAAGTGTTACCACTTTATTCCAATCAAGCTGGCTTCAGGTGTTCCATACTTTTGTCATAAGTAAGACTGTTAGCGCTCTAGTTGTTCGTTAGAACACTCTGGGAAGCTGCAGTAGAACACAAAGGAATCAACTGACAGTCTCTGCCCTTGCTGGATGTACATGTTTTACTGAGAATGTCAGACTTCATTCTCACATGGCTGAGAAAGATAATGTGAATTTACAGAAAATATGTTCTCAGTTTAGCTTATAGATCACCTTCCAAACCTCTGTGGGAAAAGCATGAGAAAATAGTTTTCTCTCAAACATGATTCATGGTATCACAGCAGAAGGCTTTTTCACATGGTAAAATCACCTTAGAACACACCACAATTTCTAAATTGAGTATGGTACCATCAGCAAATGATTTATAATGTAACTAAAGTCTTAAAACCTTCTATTAACTGCAATGCTTTTTAATGAGGTGCTATCATGTATATTGGTCCCAAGATGGGTGCCAACACTTCTTGGATGAAGTACTGACAGCCAATCAGATCTCAAGATGAGATGTGTGGTTAGGCTCCGCCCAGATATATCTATCTTTTTAACTCTAATTTTCTCAGGAACTACTGAACGGATTTACACCATTTAAGCAAAAGGCACGAGTCTGAACTGAGGACTACCTCTTTGACAAATTTGGTGTAATTCCGTTCAGCAGTTCGGGCTGTAGCTGCGTCAACAGGTCCTATGGGAAAATGCATGGGGAAAACGCGTTTTGAGACCCCCCTTTTTTCCCGCCCCCGCTTGATGAATCACCGTGAACTTTTCAGGATAGGAGCGAACCGGAGCTGGCCAAAAGTTTGGAAAATTGCGCGAAGATTCGTCAATCGGCGCCAACGTTATTCCAAATAGATTGTTGCGGATTTCCTATGGAAAATAGGTCCTAACTATAACTACCTACTGGCGACTGCCAGTAGGTAATGTGTGTGTATGTGTGTGTGTATATATATATATATATATATATATATATATATATATATATATATATATATATATTCACTGAAAAAAACATAGGTTTCACACATGTTATAGTTAGCTGGACATTTCACTCGTAAAAAACCACTGAAATTCCCCCATTATAGTTAGTTCAGCTAACTATAACTCGCGCGCCCGCAATCCACTGCTGATGACGTCACATATTACATCACTCATGACATGGTCAGTGACATCACTCATTACATCACTGATGACATCACTGATGACATCATCCATTGAGTATGTGATTCTGAACAATTTTAATATGTTTAATATATAGGGAAAGGCCTGTTGAAGAATGAGTGGGTGTACAAGTGTGTAAATGGATGATTTTCTGTGGTGCGTAACTGACTCTATAAGTGAGTCATTAAATGTATCTTACTGCAGACTAGTGACTAAACTGTGTAAATGTCTGTATGTGTCTGTATGTTGGTGTATAAGTGGCTGCAATGTTTTGTGAATAGCTATATGAGTGTCTATATGAGTTATTGATTGCTTGTCTCAGTATCTGTATGGGTTCCTGAGTGTTTGTGTGGGTAGGGTGTGTGTGACTCTATGCATAGATGTGTGAGTGGGTGATTCTATGGGTGCATGGTTTTAAGAGTGCATCTGTGATGGACTGTATGATTGAGTGAGTGTATGTATGGGTGTGTTAGGGATTGAATGTATATCTCAGTGGTACATTTGTGACTAACTACATATGTGAAAGGCAGTATATATGCGTGTATGAGTATATAAGTGGGTAGATGTGAGAGTGTGTAATTGTGAGAGTGACTGTATGGATGAGTGTGTGCTTGTATGAATGATTCTATAAGAGCGTAAGAATGTGGTACTATTTTTATGAGTAAGTGAACTTGAGTGTGTATAACCACATAGGTGAGTGAGTGGGAGTGTGATTATTTGCATGACTGACTAGGTGTGAGAGTACCTCTATGGATGATTGGTGGTGTGTGAGTGTCTATATAGGTGTATAAATGCATATGATAGTCTTGTATGGAGTGACTGTAAGTATGAGTGACTGTACAGGTGAATGAGTGGAGGTGTATGTTGAACTAAGAGTTAATAAGTGGGTATGTAGTTATTGGTATTGGAGTATGTATGGTTTTGAGAATGGAACTCTGAAATTTGGAGTCGGTGTATCAAAGGTTATATTAGGGTGTGAGAAGATGTGGTAATTTATCACATGAATGACGTCATCAGTGATGTCATTTGAGATGTCATCAGTGATGTCATGAGTGATGTCACTGACCATGTCATGAGTGATGTAATATGTGACGTCATCAGCAGTGGATTGCGGGCGCGCGAGTTATAGTTAGCTGAACTAACTATAACGGGGGAATTTAATGGTTTTTTACGAATGAAATGTCCAGCTAACTATAACATCACTCATGACATGGTCAGTGGCATCACTCATGACATCACTGATGACATCATCCTTATGATAGAGTGGCGGTCGCGCGAGTTATAGTTATCTGAACTAACTATAACGGGGGAATTTCATTGGTTTTTTACGAGTGAAATGTCTAGCTAACTAGAACATGTGTGAAACCTATGGTTTTTTCAGTGAATTTGCAAGGATTTTTAAATGCTAATTCCTAACTATAACGTGTGTGAAACCTATGGTTTTTTCAGTGAATTTGCAAGGTTTTTTAAATGCTAATTTATGTATGTATTATTATATTTTTTATATATTTGACAATAAACTACCTATGTATATAGTTATAGATTGACTGTATCCTGTAATATTGAATGGCTCAGCTCTTTTTTTTTTTTAATTTTGATAAAGTTGAACAGCATAGTTAATATCTTCTATAAACTTATAAACACTTGAATTCTTTTTTTTTTAAGGGTTTTTGACTGTGCGTGCACCGTGCGCATGCGTACGTCGTGCGCGCGTGCTCCATGCGCGCGTGCTCCATACGCGCTTGCGTGCGTGCACCGTGCGCGTACGGTGCGCGCACCTGCGTGCTCCGAGTGCGTACGTCATGCGTGCTCCATGCGCGCGTGCTCCTTACGCGCATGCGCGCGTGCTCCGTACGCGCATGCGTGCGTGCACCGTGCGCGTACGGTGCGCGCACCTGCGTGCTCCGAGTGCGCATGCGTGCATGCTCCGAGTGCGCATGCGTCCGTGCGTGCTCCGTGCGCGCACGGCAAGTCATGTGATTACGAAACAACACTTTTCATTGGTTCATATTAGTTTCTGTTTCAGAATCTTCAAACGCCACACCCACTCCCCTCACTTTTTCTACTAATTTCCTGGGAGAAGGAGCAAAACAACCTTTTCAAGCAAAAACTTCAATTGAAAATGGCAGAGTACCACTCCACTTCAGAAAGTAAGGAAGAGACCTTTTTTGAACCAGTAAGAAAAAAGAAACAGAAACACTCCTTCATTTGGAAATGTTTTACATTTCCTGATGGACAAAAAAAGGTAAATGCACCAAAAGTTACTTGCACTGTATGTGGGACAGTCTTATCACGTGGAGACCCAACCAAAAAATACTCTTTCAGTATTTTTTCGATGATTCGACACTTTAAAAAAATGCACCCTATAGCATATGCTAAGGAGTCAACACGGGCCTTGAGGGAGAATCGTGAATCTGCTCAGCCGAGCACTTTATCTGCGGGTGCAGAATCACCATGCTCCAGATCTCTGGACATCCGTCCTGTCTTCAAAAACGTCCACATTCATTCCAACATGTGCAATGTCACACTCTGTTACGGAGAGACCAGCATCAATCTTATAGAACAGAAGATCCAGCAGCACACTTGCTCCCCCCGTTAATTTTTTTTAAAAATAATTTTTGTTCCTGTTGAACAGGTTTTTTTTTGTTGCTCTAAAAAAATCCACACAAAAAATACAAAATTGTTTACAATAAATAAAAAATACAAAACAAAAAAAAAGTTATTTTCAGCACTCACTTCACTTCTCCAAGAAGAGCTATATTCTTAATATATATATACTGTGTTGTAGATTAATTGAATGAATGTGTAGTGTATACATGAATGATTGAAATGAATGAAATGACTGAGTGAAGAGGAGGAAAGGACAGACAGAATGAGTGAGAAAAGGAAAGTATGATCAGTCATGAAAGGGAAGTGAAAGACTGACTGCAACAAAAGGACTAAGGGTAGAGGATACAGGTAAGAAGAGTGAATGAGTAAGGGAATGGCAGTGAGTAATGGAGAGTGATGGAAGGGGAGTAAGACAAGGGGAGTAAGGGACGGAGATAGGAAAAGGGAGTAACAGATGAAGCGGATGAAGTACAGCAGGGTAAAGGGATTGAAAGTAAGAGAAGTGGAGTGATGGTGAGATTAGGGGTATGAGGATTAGAAAAGGGGGTAAGGGAAAGTGACAGATGGGGGAGTGAGGGGATGGAGGGATTTAGGAAACTGGAGTGAGAGAAAGGGAGTCAGGATTTCAATGAGCAAAGCAGAGTGAGGGAGAGTGAAGGAAAGAATGCGAAAAGGTGAAGAGGTGTGAGATACAAACAGGAGGAAATGAAGTAGGAGAATAGGAGTGACTATGAGTAAAGGATAGTGACAGTTAGGGAAGGTGAGGGAAGGAGAATGACGGAGAAGGTAAAAAAAATTAACATAGATGGAAAATGAGAGATGGAGAGAGGAGGAGTGGTAGAAACAGAGGGGCAGATTTATAACAAACTAATGCAGCACGGTGCAGCAAGTAATTTTGCTGCGCCGTGCTGCGTTAGTTTCGAAGCATGAAAAGTGACCTAGTGGTGGCGCAGGGGGCTTCTAAATCTGCCCCAGAGATGTTAAGGAAATTAAGGGTAAGACAGACAAAGGGAGGGAGACAGAAACAGAGACAGAGAGCAAGGAACTGAGAAGGAGTAAGGCAGTTAGAATGACTGAGACATGGAAACAGGGAGAGAAACATGGTTGAAAAAATAGTGATGGAGGCAGTAAATCTAGGGGAGTAGTACAGAAGGAGTGAGGGAGTTACGAAAGAGCAGTAGAGGAAGAAGAGAGAGGGAAGGGGAATGAGAAAAGCAGAGTGAGGAGAAGTGAAGAAAAGGGAGCATGAAAGTGAAGTGAAAAACAGATATTTTAAACTTTCCTGACCAACAAAATAACTTAATTAGAAATAAATGTTTTTTTTAAATTGCTAGAAAAAAGGATTACATTTCCAAAATTTTCTTTCTCGATCAGAAAAAAAAGAAAAAAAGTACTAATATTTAACAATACATTTTAGAATACAGTACACATGTTTTCATATTTAACAAAGTAATTTTTTGCCCTTTTTTTGCTGTTTTCAGAATATATTGAATTTCACTGAAAATAGTGATATCAATTGCATTCATCACTTAACAGCGGGCAAAAAAATTAACAATCTGAAAGATTGTTTAAAAAAAGCCCTGAATCTATCCTCAGTAAAACATACCTTGATAGAAATGTAACATATTTTCTAAGAACAATAACTATTTGCAATAAATAACGTCTGTAAATCTTGTTGCTTAAGCACATACACCAAAATAATATCTGTCAAAGAAGTCCACAATAGAAACAGTTACCTTTCCATGAGGCCAAATGGTAATTTTTAAATTCTTTTTTGGTGAAATATCCAATGGTAATCCAATAAAATCCAAATAATGGTTTCTTCAGATGCTGCAATTTGTATCAAAAATTTTGGTTTTAGAAAAATGAAGGTGCCGATTCTGATCCTTGAAAAATTTCCCCCGGCCGAATTGAATCTGGATTTTTTACCGTACGAATCGTACAAGTAGCGTACAAACTGCCAAGTACGATTCGCATGGGAAAAACTCCATACGAATCACATCCGGAACATTTCCCCACACGTCCTCGTGTCGGAAAATGTGTCCGACACATCCCCGGACGATTTACCGTACGAATCGGAAAAATGAAGTCCGACCGCACAAGTACGATCACTCCCGTCCTTACGATTTTACAACTGTATGCAAAAAACACCATACGGACCGAACTCCCACAGCAAGCATGGAGACACGTGTCCGCATACGCGCCGAACACCCCACCACAGACCCCACATGTACGCGCAAAATGCCCCCCGGCCGTGGATGTACGCGCCGAACCCCCACCCGTGTATGTACGGACCGAACCCCCACCCCACCCGTGTATGTACGGACCATACCCCCACCCCACCAGTGTATGTACGGGCCGTACCCCCACCCGTGTATGTACGGACCGTACCCCCACCCCACCAGTGTATGTACGGACCGAACCCCCACCCGTGTATGAATGGAGCGTACCCCCACCCGTGGATGTACGGACCGTACCCCCACCCGTGTATGCATGGAGCGTACCCCCACCCGTGTATGTACGGACCGTTGTATGTACGGACCGTACCCTCCACCATTGTATGTACGGACCGTACCCCCACCCCACCAGTGTATGTACGGACCGTACCCCCACCCCACCCGTGTATGTACGGACCGTTGTATGTACGGACCGTACCCCCCACCAGTGTATGTACGGACCGTACCCCCACCCCACCAGTGTATGTACGGACCGTACCCCCACCCCACCCGTGTATGTACGGACCGTACCCCCCACCCCACCAGTGTATGTATGGACCGTACCCCCACCCGTGTATGTACGGACCGTACCCCCACCCCACCAGTGTATGGACGGACCGTACCCCCACCCCACCCGTGTATGTACGGACCGTACCCCCACCCCACCAGTGTATGTACGGACCGTACCCCCACCCCACCCGTGTATGTACGGACCGTACCCCCACCCCACCAGTGTATGTACGGACCGAACCCCCACCCGTGTATGTACATGTTTGTAAAGTTTTGCAACCGGGTACGAGTCGGACGGAGTATACGCTCCGACCGACGGTTCGTACCCGGTTTCTCCAGGATCGTAATCGGCACCTTAACATGTAATTGTGAAGGGCTACTGGCGTAGCCAAAAGGACCATCATTATCCTCCTCCTGTGAGTCTTCTTCCTCTAGCAAGTGGGATGGAACTAGAGGTGTTATCTTGCTAGGAGAAGTAATATCTGGGGTAATCTTCCTCTTCCTGGTCAGATCCCGTTTTTCTGGGGGGTTTTCTCACGTCAACGAGATTGCCGTCGAAATCGCCGACGACACAGTCGTCACCGATGCTGCTGTTACCGTCGTTGTTGCCGTCGTCGACGTTCCTGTTGTCACTGTCGTCGTCGACGTAATAGTGGTTGTCGTCGTCGACACTGCCATCGACGACGCCATCGTCGACGAGGTTAAAGGTTTAATAGTGATTTTTACCTCACTTTTCTTTGTGGACGACGCTACTTTCTTAGTTGACGATCCCGTTGAGGACGTAGATTTTCCTAATTTATCTTCAGGAGATGTAGAGGCTGGCTTCTTAATAGAATGCTTAATTTTAAGGGGTGATTTTGAAGGCTCTGAACTCGTCCTCTTAGAATGTTTTACCCCTGAAGCATGACCCTTGCTCTCCTTTGGATACTTTGAGGAGATTTTGAGGGACAGCGCTCTGAAGACCCAGTAGTGATCTTTTTAAGAGCCTTCTCAGGTCTTTCCCCTGAGGTATGAGCCTGAGGAGATCTTTCTCTTTTCTGAGATTTCCTTGAAGTTGTTGACGCCTCATCACTGTCACTAGACAAGACGTCCTTTCTGGTCTTAAGTTTTTGGAGCCAAATTAACAACCTTCCTTCACGACCCCTCAGTGTTTTATTAGAAAAGGTACGACATACCTTACATTCCTTTGCCTGATAGTGTGGGTAAAGGCGGTATATGCAATCCTTATGAGGGTCGTCTGTATATAACCTTTTCTTTGAACAGGTGGCGCAGGCTCTAAATAAACCCTTCTTCCCCTTGTCAGCCATTCTCCAGAAGTTGGTGATGAAAAACCAGTTGAATAAAACTAGAACCAAACTGTAGAATTTGAGCAGAGCTCAAAGGAGACTCCCTAGCACAACGTGCGGTAGAAATTCTGAGGAGCAGAAGGTTATCTCAGGAGGGTTCTAGAGGGTGAGAGGCTCCGATTGGTTCAGAGACAAGTTTAGTCCTTTTTTACATAACGAAGGTTCTGGGTTGCAAAGGAAAATGGGCCTAGGCCTTTTTAGGTCTCGCCTGACCCAGCGCATGCGCTGGTCTGGCGAGACTTATTGAGAGGGCTCCAAAAAGTGCTACCAGGCCAGCCTAGAGCTACAGTGCATGTGCGCGGGCGCGTGCGGCTTTTACCGCGATTACTTTCACTTTCGCGCTTTGATGCTTGATCGCGATCACTTTCACGGCAGCACGGCCGCTTTGCATAGCCAATAGGTCTCGCATTTGGGACCTTATAAGTATTTAGTTATGCAACTGTTGCATGGCTAAACACTTATAAGGTCCCAAAGGCGAGACCTATTGGCTATGCCAATGCTTGTTTCAGTTTGTTATACTACTAGACAATGCTTTTTTATGTACCAGAGACTCCCGTCTCGACGACGGGGAATGATTCAGGCATGTGAATCTATGAAAGCTCCAATACTGGAGTAAAATATAATTACACCAAGCAAAAAAGTAGAAATATGTGTGGACACTGACATGATTATGGCAGAATAAACCCACTGGAGGGAGGAAAGGAGAAAGAAAAAAGTGGAACATGAAAGAAAAAATACTAAATAGTCCCACTAGAGGGACTCTAAGGGCAACTTTGGCCAAAATATAAAATTGCAATGTTGGAGGTACGGAACATAGAATTCACATGAATATGGATAGAGAACTGTAAAATAATAATTGGCTGATATCTTATTTATCTTGGTGTAATGCTATTAATATGATGGTTTTAATTCACTACACTTAGAATGAATTCTATTTTGCACTGCATAGAACTTCTCACGATAAATTCACAGGGGACTCCATCTCCCAGAAACCCAGGGGATAGAGAACCTCGTTAGACAAGAAATGACGTAAAGCCCTTGAATTGTAAAAAAAAAACAAGTGAGATCGCGCCAAATATTAACCGTGAGCAAGGTATTATTAAATACCGAAACACGTTGGTTGTGCGTCTGTGCTCCTGTTAAATGGATTTAAGAATAAATTAACTTTGCCTAATATTGCTGCAAGAGTGCGACCCGTTTTTCTTCGGCAACGGAGGATTTGTTGGATGTTTCACGGATTGGTTCAACCGTGGTGGCAGCGCACCTAGTTGAGCGCCAACGACCCAGGCGAAGGAGAACCAAGTTTGGGTGGATATATATATATATATATATATATATATATATATATATATATATATATATATATATAATCTACTGGCGGTTGCCAGTAGATAGTTATAGTTAGGATTGTGTTTCCATAGGAAATCTCAAAATTCTATTTTGAATAACTTTGGCGCCGGTTGACGAATCCTCGCGAAATTTTCAAAACTAATGGGGCGCTCCGCTCAGCTCCTACCCTGAAAGTCTCGGGGTGATTCGTCAAGGGGGGGGCCGAGAAAAAAGGGGGTCCCAAAACGCGTTTTCCCCATGCATTTTTCCATAGGACCTTTATTCGAAGGTACAGCCCGAACGGCTGAACAGAATTACTTGAAATTTGGCAGAGAGGTAGTCCTCAGGTCACGGAAGTGCCTTTTGCAGGTCTGGTGTCAATCTGTTCAGTATTTCCTGAGAAAATAGCATTTAAAAGCATATAAATATCTATACGCGCGCAATGTGCGCGCACGGTGCCGTGCGCGTGCGAAATTCTGATTGGTTGATAGATGTCAGTAAACATTCGAATCGGTCGAAATCAGGAAGGGTCGGCCGCCATTTTGTCTGTCTCACTGAAAAGGAAAGGTGGAAAAAAGGTGGAAAACGTGAAAAGGGGGCAGGGAAGAGAGTTCCTGACCCGCTAGCCTTTGTCAGGGGTCACAGAAGGACCCCCAAGGGTGGAAAAAACATTTTATTATTGTGATGGGGCGTCAATGAGAGACACTACACGAGTTCTGGGTATACGTGGTTTTATTGATATCAATCTTCTTTTAGTCCGGCTAGTTAGCCTTTCTCTCGCGAAGGTAGCGGGATCCGTGGTGAATTAGGTCTCCAACGCTCTTCCCGGATGGTTTGCTCCCCTCCTTCCTCGTCCTTTCGGCGGCCACGGCCTTGACTCTCCGTTGTGCCCCAAGGAAGAGAGAGATAAGGGACTGTATTAGACTGGGAGTAGGTATACTCGTATTCCTAACACCAGGGACCGGGAGTGAGGAAGCACCCTACTGGTGTACAACGGAAAACGGAGTGCCCCAAACGGTGAGTGATTCAAACAAAACTAAACAAGAAGGTAAGGGTACTTGAGGAGGCGACCGGTTAACGCGGGTTCTCCCGCCTTCCCATCCAGCCCGCTACCCGGTCCCGTACCTGTCCAAGCCACGCTCCTCCCCTGGGAACGTGGCCGGGCGCTTCGCGGAGTCCGTAGCCGCTGGGTCTCTCGTTACTCCAGCCTCCGGTGTCCGCCTGCTCTGGATCGTTCCTCTCAGTCGCGCCGTCTTCTCCACCTCCGTCTCCTCCGTCTCCGTCCTTCTTCCAGGGATCGCCGTCCGTCCACCTCCTGGGTCCGCCTCCATTTGTACTTCCTGCTTGAGTGACGTCCTCCCTGGGCGGGGCTTGCGTTCCAGGTGCTTCCCAGTTAAAGGGCCCGGCTCCGGCCACCAGCGGCAGTTCGTCTTCGTCCGCTGCCCAGTCGGTCTGTGGAGAGGGGAGATTGTTAGGGACCCCTGATATCGGTGCCCACCAGTCCGTGCCCTCTGGAGTCCCCTGAGCCGGCAGACCCATCCCGTCACATACCACCCCCCCTGGCTGCTCCCGCTCGGGGAGAGGCGAGGATCGGGAGAGAAAGTCAGCGGCACAGTTGTCCCTACCCCTGCGATGTCGCACAGAGAAAGTAAAAGGTTGCAAGGACAGGAACCACCGGAGGACCCGGGCGTTATTGCTTTTATTCCTGTACATCCACTGCAATGGGGCGTGGTCCGTGTACAGGATGAATGGCCTTCCCTCCAGGTAATACCGCAGCTTCTCCACCGCCCACTTAACCGCTAAACACTCCCTCTCAATAGTGGGATAGGATCTCTCTCTGGGGAAGAGCTTGCGGCTTACGAAAAGGATGGGGTGCTCCAGCCCGTCCTCCCCAGTTTGGGATAACACCGCCCCGATCCCGGTATCAGATGCGTCAGTGGCTAGGAGGAAGGTTTTCTGGAAGTTGGGAGAAATTAACACCGGGGCCGAGGTGATGGCGTTTTTCAGATCCTGAAATGCCTGCAGGGTCACAGCTGTGGGATGCCTGAGGGAATGCGTGGAGCAGTCTTTACGGAGGAGATCTGTCAAAGGGGAGGCCAGGTCAGAAAAAGAGGGAATAAAGCGCCTGTAGTATCCTATTAAGCCCAAAAAACCCCTCAGTTCCCTTTTGGTGGATGGAAAAGGGGTATTTCCTATGGCCATGACTTTCTTTTCTTGGGGAGATATGACCCCGTCCCCTAGGACATACCCCAGATACTGTACCCTTTGAAAGGCGGCTCTTGACTTACGGGCATTAATGTGCAACCCTGCATGGCGAAGTGCGGAGAGTATTGTGGTGATGTGGTGTAGGTGTTCCGTCCAAGAAGGGCTGAACACCACAATGTCATCCAAGTAGGCTGAGCAGAAGCTGGCGTAGGGCAACAGAACTCGGTTCATTAATCTCTGGAAGGTTGCCGGGGCCCCGTGGAGCCCAAAGGGCAAGACCGTGAACTCAAAAAGCCCTAGATCGGTAGAGAAGGCGGTCTTTTTTCGGTCTTCCTCTCGGAGAGGCACCTGCCAGTAGCCCTTCGTGAGGTCAAAGGTCGTAATGTACGTGGACTCCCCGATTTTTTCGATCAGGTCGTCCACTCGAGGGATAGGGTAGGCATCAAAGGCAGAGATGTCGTTTAACGCCCTAAAGTCCATACAGAATCGGGACGACCCGTCGGGTTTGGGAATCATCACGATCGGGGAGGACCATGGACTGGTGGAAGGCCTGATGACCCCTAAACGCAACATATCCTTCACCTCGTTCCGGATAGCTTCCTTTTTTGCGGCGGGAACTCGATAGGCCTTCTGTCTCACTATCTGTCCGGGGGGGCTTTCAATGGAGTGTTCTGCCAAGTGGGTTTTTCCCGGGGAATCCGAGAAAATGTCCTCAAAGGGACGGAGGGCCTCTTGCAGTTGTTCCTTTTGTACGTCTTGTAGGTCAGAGTTTACCACCAAGGAGCCCACTGTGGAGGTCTTCTGGCTGTGGGTCGGGATTAAGAAGTGGGCGTTTTTCGGAGGTGGACCAAGCCACTTCTTGAGCAAGTTGATATGGTAGCTTTGTGCTTTGGAAGGGGTCACCTGCAGCTTATAAGTGGTGCGTCCTATGGTTTCCATTACGCGGTACGGGCCTTGCCACTCGCTCCTGAATTTACTGGTGCTGGAGGGCAGCAACACCAGAGCCCACTCACCCACTTGCAGCGTCCGTAGTCTTTTTCCGTGGTCATAATATTTCTTTTGCTTCTCTTGACTTTTTTCCAGATTGGAATGTGCGAGTTCTCGCAGTTTTCCGAGTTTGGATTTGAGCTGGGAGGTGTATTACAATAAAGATCGGTGGTCTTGGTTGTCTTCATGTATCCAGGCCTCACGGGTCATCTCCAGCAAAGACCGGGGCTGGCGGCCATATAATAACTCAAAGGCCGAATACCCCGTGCTACTTTGTACCTGGGCTCGTAACACGTACAAGGCCAAGGGAAGCAGCCTATCCCAATCCTGTTTTTCCGCCGTCAGCATTTTCTTTAATGTGGTTTTTAAGGTGCGGTTGTATCTCTCCACCAGCCCATCCGTCTGGGGATGGTACACAGACGTGTGTAACTGGCGGATATCTAGGGTGGCACATACTTCTTTCATGAGGCGGGACGTGAAGGGCGTCCCTTGGTCGGTCACGACCTCCTTGGGGAACCCTACCCGGGAAAACAACTCGATCACCTTGTCGGCCACGTTTTTAGTGGTAGGGGCTGAGAGGGGAAATGCTTCAATGAACCGGGTGGCGTAATCCACGATAACAAGGGCGTGGAGGTGTCCCTTCTTAGTGCGAGGGAGAGGGCCTATCAAATCCATACCCACCCTCTCAAAGGGGACCCCTATGATGGGCATGGGTTGTAATGGGGCCGCTACTGGTTTATAGGAGGACTTTTTCTGACAGACCTCACAAGTTTGGCAATATGTCTCTACGTCCTTATATACCCCGGGCCAGTAGAAATACCGTAGTACCCCGCTAGTGGTTTTCTCCCTCCCGGCATGTCCTGCTGTAAGATGGGCATGAGAAAAGAACAATATCTGCTCCCTGAAGGGCTGGGGCACTAACAGCTGCTGATCACCTCCCTTATTCCCTTCCCGGTAAAACATCCCATCCTTTATAATAAACCGGGGATAGGCGTCCCTGGACTGGGATTGGTTGAGGTGGGCGCTTTCCCAAGCATTAAAGAGGGTGCGGTCGTTAGACTGGGCGAAGCGGAAGCTTCGATCTATAATCCAAGGGTCAGCAGTAACTAGCCCCGAGAGAGGTAGCTCTCTATCCCTGGATTCTTGTTCCATGGTATGTTTGAACATCCTGAGGAAGTCGGGGTTATCCACCCCCAATATCACATCTTCGGGGAGGGAGTCAACCACCCCTACCCTCACCGTGCAGGTGGGCCCATTATGGGGAGTCAAAGGTACTAGGGCCAAGGGATAGGGCCGGACCTCCCCGTGTATGCACCTTATGTGGACAAGTCGGTGGGGCAGATACTGGTGGGGCAACACCACATTTTTTTTGACCACCGACTGTCGACATCCTGAGTCTAAAAGGGCGTTAAGTGTAAAGCCATTCATCCCCACACGTACATAAAACGAGGCACCCATCTCAGCTGAGTACAGGACGCTCCGGGGAAGGTACCCCACATCCATGGGCTCTTCGGTTCTTTTCCGCTGACACAGTCTGGCGATGTGGCCCCATTCGCCACACTCAAAACATTGGGGGCCTTTGGGCAGGGGCCCGTCAGAACGCGGGGTCTTGCCTCGGGTAAAGCCAGGGGGGGGCGCTGGTCTCTTCTCGTTTCTGCCTCCCATGGGTGTTTTGATAGATTTCTCCGGTTCCAGGGGGTATGAGCGGGGCTGGGCTCGCGAAAAATACTTGGCCATATCGACCGCTTGTTCAGGGGTTAAATGGGGGTGTTGTTTCAACCATTTTTGGGTCCCGAAGGGTAAAGCCTCCAAGAATTGTTCCATATATATTTTTGTCATAATCTCCTCCTTGGTACTGGACTCAGGCCTGAGCCACTTGTCAGCGGCCATCTTCAGCCGGAAATACAAGGTCTTTGGGTTTTCCCCCTGTACCCCTCTCTCTTTTCGGAATTTGCTTCTATAGGCCTCAGCATCGAGGTCTAGGTGCTCCAGGATAACCTCCTTTATAACGTGGTACCCGGTCAGACCAGTGGGGTTGGCCACCTGGTAAGCGGCCTGCGCTTCCCCTGACAGTAGTGGAGCCAGGAAAAAAGGCCATTTCTCCTCCGGCCATCCGCAAGCCCGAGCCGCACGCTCGAAGTTGGTCAGGAAAGCGTCCGGGTCTTCCCCCGTAACGTATTTTTGTAAGGCCACTCCGGCCGAGCTGGAATAAGGTAGCCGTCGTTCCAAGGGTATCGGTACCCCGGGATCGGGGGTGGTCTTTGGAAGGGAGTCCAGGTGCGCTTTCATTGAGTTTTGGAAGAGCTCCCGGTCTGCCTGCGCAGATGTCATCTGTCTCTCCACGGCCCAGCTGAGTTTCTCTTGCCCCTGGATTAAGTGTTGTACGAGGGCCTCCATCTTTTGATCACCGACGACGGGAGATGGAAATCCCACTTCTGACACCAGTTGTGATGGGGCGTCAATGAGAGACACTACACGAGTTCTGGGTATACGTGGTTTTATTGATATCAATCTTCTTTTAGTCCGGCTAGTTAGCCTTTCTCTCGCGAAGGTAGCGGGATCCGTGGTGAATTAGGTCTCCAACGCTCTTCCCGGATGGTTTGCTCCCCTCCTTCCTCGTCCTTTCGGCGGCCACGGCCTTGACTCTCCGTTGTGCCCCAAGGAAGAGAGAGATAAGGGACTGTATTAGACTGGGAGTAGGTATACTCGTATTCCTAACACCAGGGACCGGGAGTGAGGAAGCACCCTACTGGTGTACAACGGAAAACGGAGTGCCCCAAACGGTGAGTGATTCAAACAAAACTAAACAAGAAGGTAAGGGTACTTGAGGAGGCGACCGGTTAACGCGGGTTCTCCCGCCTTCCCATCCAGCCCGCTACCCGGTCCCGTACCTGTCCAAACCAACGCTCCTCCCCTGGGAACGTGGCCGGGCGCTTCGCGGAGTCCGTAGCCGCTGGGTCTCTCGTTCCTCCAGCCTCCGGTGTCCGCCTGCTCTGGATCGTTCCTCTCAGTCGCGCCGTCTTCTCCACCTCCGTCTCCTCCGTCTCCGTCCTTCTTCCAGGGATCGCCGTCCGTCCACCTCCTGGGTCCGCCTCCATTTGTACTTCCTGTTTGAGTGACGTCCTCCCTGGGCGGGGCTTGCGTTCCAGGTGCTTCCCAGTTAAAGGGCCCGGCTCCGGCCACCAGCGGCAGTTCGTCTTCGTCCGCTGCCCAGTCGGTCTGTGGAGAGGGGAGATTGTTAGGGACCCCTGATATCGGTGCCCACCAGTCCGTGCCCTCTGGAGTCCCCTGAGCCGGCAGACCCGTCCCGTCACAATTATTTTTGAAAAAAATTGCACCGTGCGCTCAAATGCGCGCGCACACGGTGAAAAACCTTGAAAAAAAAAAATAATTAATAAATACATAACTTAGCATTTAAAAAAAACGTACAAATTCACTTAAAAAACCATAGGTTTCACACACGTTATAGTTAGGAATTAGCATTTCAAAAACCTTGCAAATTCACTTAAAAAACCATAGGTTTCACACATGTTCTAGTTAGCTAGACATTTCACTCGTAAAAAACCAATGAAATTCCCCCGTTATAGTTAGTTCAGATAACTATAACTCGCGCGACCGCCACTCTATCATAAGGATGATGTCATCAGTGATGTCATGAGTGATGCCACTGACCATGTCATGAGTGATGTAATATGTGACGTCATGAGCAGTGGATTGCGGGCGTGCGAGTTATAGTTATCTGAACTAACTATAACGGGGGAATTTCATTGATTTTTTACGAGTGAAATGTCCAGCTAACTATAACATGTGTGAAACCTATGGTTTTTTCAGTGAATTTGCAAGGTTTTTTAAATGCTAATTCCTAACTATAACGTGTGTGAAACCTATGGTTTTTTAAGTGAATATATATATATATATTATCTACTGGCGGTCGCCAGTAGATAGTTAGTTAGGACCGTGTTTCCATAGGAAATCTAAAAATTCTATTTTGAATAACTTTGGCGCCGGTTGACGAATCCTCACGAAATTTTCAAAACTAATGGGGCGCTCCGCTCCGCTCCTACCCTGAAAGTCTCGGGGGATTCGTCAAGCGTGGGCCGAGAAAAAAGGGGGGTCCCAAAACGCGTTTTCCCATAGGACCTTTAGTCGAAGGTACAGCCCGAACGGCTGAACAGAATTACTTGAAATTTGGCAAAGAGGTAGCCCTCAGGTCAGGGATGTGCCTTTTGCATATATGGAGTCAATCTGTTCAGTAGTTTCTGAGAAAATTGCAGTTAAAAGTACATAAATATCTATAGCCGCGCACCGTGCGCGCACGGTGGCGTGCGCGAGCGTAATTCTGATTGGTGGTTACATGTCAGTCAACATTCGAATCGGTCGAAATCAGTATGTGTCGGCCGCCATTTTGTGTGTTGTGTGTGTGACAGGGAAAAAGAAAGGTGGAGAACGTGAAAAGGGGGCAGGGTAGAGAGTTCCTGACCCCCTAGCCTTTGTCAGGGGGTCCCTGAAGGACCCCGAAGGGTGAAAAAAACATTTTATTTTTTTTCAAAAAATCACGGGGTGCGCGCACCCCTAGCGCCATTTTGAGTTTTAGAGGCAGAAGAGAGTTAAAAACACAAGTGGAGAATGTTAAAAGGGGGCAGGGTAGAGAGTTCCTGACACCCTAGGCCTTCTCAGGGGAACCATGAAAGACCCCTTAGGTCCCGAAATTTTTTTAAAAAAAATTTAAAATATCGCGGGGTGCGCGCACGGTGCGCGCACGGCTGCAATAAATTCATAAAAAAAATAGAATTAAAAATCAAATTTAAGTGTTTAGATGTTGGTTGGCTCTAAAAAGAGCCGTTGTGTTCATTGAGTGTTTTTTTTGTACCTACAAGTAAGTACCGATGCAGAGTTTAAAGTTCAAGAGGAAGACTCTGTTGCCTTCATCTGTGAAATGTACACCGTCTCCTCTATAAATGCCTTGCATGTTGTAACGCAAGTTGTTGTGGTATATAGAACCCATACCATAGTCTCTGAGGAAAGCAGAAACAGACTTATTGACGTGCTTTCTTGCTTTGTCAATCTGCGGACAATATTGGTTGGACCAGTTCCACTTTTGCCTTTGGTATATATTAGAATATACAAAGGTAGTTTGTGGAAAAAGTGACATCAATTGCACAAAGGTGTCCTTAACAAGCATTTCCAGACCTACCCCAGTTAAAGTGCCTAGGTCATTTCCACCACAGTGCACAATTATAAGGTCAGGCTGTGGGAGATGTAGAAAGGATTTCACCAAAGGCATTAATTGATGCCACTTTAACCCTCTCTGACCAATCCATTTAATGTCTACATTTGGCAAAGCAAGGTCTTTCACAATACCTCTTTTTTCTGCATACTTTTCACTCCAGAAGACATAGCTATGACCTACAATCCACACTGTGAACATCTTTCAAGGAGATCTGGATGCACTCAGAAGGTGTCTTTCAGTAGAATGGCAATATGATAAGAAAGATAGTTGTAAAATGGAGGCTTACATACTTTTTTTTTAATAAAAAGAAATCATTGGCTGTTTCAGACCATTCAACACTAAAAACTAGGCTGTATGTTTAAATTTTTAAAAGCATGTTTTGTATTGGTTCAGAAAAATGTGTTCCCACAGAACATTACTTTGGATTTGCTGTTAGGTTTGAAAAGTCAAGCACTCTTGCTCTTTGGATTAGAAACATTGTGTGCTGAACTTCTGACCTCTCTGCTCACACCAGTGTTCCATGACCTGTTGCTATGGTAGCAGGCAGAAGTCATGTTGGGGGTAGGGATCATTTGGAAAGGGTTGAAATTTGCAACCAATAGAAATGTGTGTTTCCATTTGAAAAAATGTGGGAAGCACTGTGATTTGTTAACATGTATATGTGTGAAAAAAGAGAGGGAAAGTTTGCCATTTACTGGTTCTGGTGAGAGGTGTACAGCTCAGAGATTCTGGCTCTGATAATCTGCTGTGTGAGTGCCACATTTCTTTCTCAACTAACTACTTTTAAAGGTGAGTTATGAATTTGAGAGGGGATGTATGTGGTGCATTTTGATATAAATAATAGAAATGTGATTCTTGTTTTAAAGTTGTGTTTTACATTTTATGTTTTGGAAGATATTTAACTGCCTTGAACTTGTAAGATATTATGGAGTATGTCTTCACCATAAGTTAAGGTGTACTGGTATCACCCAGGAATACTGTTTTCTGCCTAGAATCACACCATGAGTCTGTGTGCATAAAGGAATCGTTGTCAGAGATTTAATTCGTGTTGGTCTGGTTCTGTAAGACTTGCATTCGTAGGAAAGGGGCAGCTTGTTTTCTTGAAGTGTGATGGCTAGTATTCAGCACAAATCAATATCTCACAAATGAGAGGCTAATGCTAACACATTTGAAATCAACATGGTAGATTTTCCTTCCACTCCTGCAATGGGTGAGGTAGCTCCTACATGTTCAAAACTCCAATTAAAACTTACCACACATGTACTCTTACATACATCTGTGCAGTCTTCGTGCAGTTGTGCAAGCGTCCATGCAGATCTCTCTTGCACCTGACAATACACAGTCTCCAGAAGTACGCTCTTAGCACACTGCCAGCTGCTTCTCCTGCACTCTCATGCTTACTATTCAGCACTGTGTCGTATTTCAGATAGCAGTGAGTAACGCTAACACAATCAACATCACTAAGGCTCTTTTCCTTTGCTCTAGTCTAATCACTCACCCAGGTTACACATGCTCATAGTCTCAAGTAGCTGGTAGGACATGTGCTCTTTTCTGCTTCTCTAAACTATAAGGAAAATGTGTCAGGCTGTTACAGTAATTATCACTTGCAAAACCACAGTAGTAAATGTGCTTTGAAATTGCCAATCAAATATCGTTTTCTGCCTAGAATCACACCATGAGTCTGTGTGCACAAAGGAATTGTTGTCAGAGATTCAATTTGTGTTGGTCTGGTTCTGTAAGACTTGTATTCGCAGGAAAGGGGCAGCTTGTTTTCTTGAACTGTGATGGCTAGCATTCAGCACAAATCAATATCTCACAAATGAGAGGCAAATGCTAACACATTTGAAATCAACATGGTAGATTTTCCTTACACTCCTGCAATGGGTGAGGTAGATCCTACATGTTCAAAACGCCAATTAACCCTTACCACACTTGTACTCTTACATACATCTCTGCAGTCTTCATGCAGTTGTGCAAGCGTCCATGCAGATCTCTCTTGCACCTGACAATACACAGTCTCCAGAAGCACGCTCTTAGCACACAGCCAGCTGCTTCTCCTGCACTCCCATGCTTACTATTCAGCACTGTGTGGTATTTCAGATAGCAGTGAGTAACGCTAACACATTCAACATCACCAAGGCTCATTTCCTTTGCTCTAGTCTAATCACTCACCCAGGTTCCACATGCTCATTGTCTCAAGTAGCTGTTAGGACATGTGCTCTTTTCTGCCTCTCTTAACTATAAGGAAAATGTGTCAGGCTGTTACAGTAATTATCACTTGCTCTACCACAGTAGTAAATGTGCTTTGAAATTGCCAATGAAATACCGTTTTCTGCCTAGAATCACACCATCAGTCTGTCTGCACACAGGAATTGTTGTCAGAGATTTAATTTGTGTAGCTTTTATTGTGTAAGACTTGCAGTCGTAGGAAAGGGACAGCTCATATGATAGGATTTGAAACTCTCATAAAAAATATAGTAATATATTTAAATTACATAAAGGTATTTTTTTGTTTTAGCTTCTTTCAGGTATTGCTGAACAACACTGAAATAAATTATAGATGCCTATAAAATCAAGAAAGAGAAAAGAACAGCAACAACATCTATATTTGAAGACAACTGGACAACAAAAATTAGTTGAAGAACCTCATGTTGGAAAAAAGAAAAAGTCTTCTGGTAAGCAGACTAAGGATTTTATAAAAAATATCCTCAAGCAAAGAAAAAATGTAAAAAATATATCCACTGCAAATAGTGTTTCAAGTAGAAAACAACAAGACAATCGACAGAATATACTAAATGCTAATGTACAATCAGAAGTAAGAAAGAATGACTTAAAAAGAAAAATAGATTTTAAAAACATTCGTAGAAAAATGTTTCAGAGAAGAGTGATGTTCAATTTGCTAAAGGATGTGAAAAAATATAGGAAGAAAGCCAAATTTTATAAGAAAAAGAAACATATTGAATCAATTGTTGCAAAGGCTTTGGAATTAAAAAGAAAACTATTCATTTTAATTTTGAACAGGATCTGTACATTAGATAAATTAGTGAATGTAATGAAGTCAAAAAGAAAAAGAGAAGTGAAAAAAAAGTGTTCTTAGGAGAACGGAAGCATAGTTCAAGTACTGAACCATTTTTTAATGAAGAGAGTTATCTTCAAAGTAATAGTTTGCTGCATGCAGTTGACACCAGTGGTCGAGCATATGAAGTTAAAGATGGTTGTGTAATGGAAAAGGAGAGAATGGTTCCAAGAAATGAGGAAGAAGTGTTAGCTGATGAGGTTATGGGGAGACGTCCTAAAGCCCCAGTGTACACTTGGAATTGAAGTAGTATTTGTACTGTACGACAGGAATCTATTGATAAATTACGTGACTTTCTAAGAGAATATAGTAAAAAAAAAAGTGTTAAACAGAAGATTAAGGTGCTTCAAAGACTAGATCCATGCAGAGTGAGAGAGAATACTGGTTTGCAAGGACATTCTCTGGCTTGTCTTTCTAGGAAAGTTTGTCAAAGTGTTTTTCACCATTTTAGGATGCTGGCAGTTCATCATACTGAAATGAGAAAATTTGTGAGAAGATTGTATTTTGCTAAAAGTCCAGCACTAAAGTTAAATGAGTTGAATAGTGCTCTGTTCCGTGGATCTGTATCAGATGTGAAGAAGGTTTGTGAGGATATTGAGTTTTGTTACTTTGGTCCAGAGCAAGAAAGTGCAGGAAATGACACAGTTATTGAAGAAAATGTGGAAGAGAATGTAGAACTCACTGTTAGTAAAAATTTTGAAGATCAAATGACAAAATTTACTATCATCTCTAATGAAAGACCAAATTTTACTTGTATTTGTTGCCGGAGAAGCCATTATAAAACTCAAACAAGGAATGTTGATCTCTATAAAAAAAGTGAAAAAGAAAATAATTCTAAGTGGAAGGATTTTGCTACATATTTGTTTCTGGAAAATTGTTTTGATTTGGGTGAAGATCAGCGTATTTGTAAATACTGTTATAACAAGTTAGAAGAAAATAAAATGCCAGCTAGAGCTGTACATAATAATTTAGAATTGGTTGATATTCCTGCAGAACTTTCTGATTTAAATACGTATGAGTCTATACTCATTCAATGTGTCCATCCGTTTCAGACTATAGTTCGTATGGAGCCCAAAACAGGTAAATTACCTCCTTCAGATTTACAAAGAGGTTTAAAAGGAAGAGTTGTCTATTTGCCATTAGATTTGAAAAAAAATATTGAAACAATTGATGCAGATAGTTTGGAAACTGAACCATTAGTTATTCTGGTTAATGGTGTACCTACAAAGAATAAGAAAATTTGGCAGGAGCTGGTAGATGTACGAAAAGTACAAAGAGCAAAATTATATTTGAAAAGAAATAATAAATGGTATGAATCAATTTATATGGATGAAGATAAAGAAGTTTTACTAGCAGACACAGGAATACCAACTGGGCAAATTGAAAAAGTGGATAAGTCAAAAGAAGAAGAAATTTATGAACATTTCAGCATACATCCTCTTCATTCTAAAGAAGTTATGGGAAACACTATTGATCTCTTTCAGATGAAAAAAGCAAAAGGAACTCCCGTGAGTGTATGGGAGGAGAGCTTGGAAGCTCGTTGTTTTCCCCAGCTGTTTCCTACAGGAAAAGGTGGACGATATGATGAACGTCCAGTACAGATTCCTGCTTCTGAGTATCGGACTACAAGATTATATGCAGAAGATCCAAGATTTCGTCAAAGTATTCCTTATTTGTTCCATATTTTGTTTGAAAGTGACTTGTCTGCACTATCTTATGCAGTAAATCACATTTTAAAAACTGGAGTACATCTACATAATGTGTCTGCAAAGGATTTTCTGAACAAAGTGCAACAGCGAGATGATCATTTGGAATCTCAATTGATTAATCTGATGGCTTGTCAGCGTGGGACTAATGAATATTGGTACCGACGCCATGGAGAATTGAAATGTATGTTACGGAATTTAGGAACTCCTACATGGTTCCTTACCCTAAGCTGTGCTGAGTACGCTTGGGATGATTTACTGGATTTTCTTCGAGAGGCAAATTAAAATATTGAAAACATCCAATACAAGACAGCAGGAGAATTGTGCTCATTGGATCCGGTTAATGTTTGCAGATATTTCAATCATAGATTTGAGGCTATGATGTCCTTCATCTGCAATAAAAAAAAATCCACCTCTTGGAGAAGTTGTGGATTTCTTTTGGAGAAAAGAGTACCAAGCAAGAGGTGCTCCTCATATTCATATGCTGTTGTGGATCAAGGATGCCCCAAAATTTGGAACAGATTCTGATGATGCAGTTTTATCTTTCATTGAAGAATATGCAACATGTGCTATACCTAAAAGCACGGAAGAAAAAAACTTAAAAGAGCAAGTTTTACGTTTTCAAAGTCATTGGTGTGGAAAATACTGTCGACGAAAGTACAAGAGTAAAGATAAATTCTACACAAAATGTCGATTTGGATTTCCACGACCTGTTCTTTCAAAAGGAAGAGTAAACAGTTTTATGTCAGCTGTGCGACATACCATTACAAGAAAATCTCTGAAAAATACCTACAACCTAAGAAGAAAAGAAGAGTCAAAATATATAAATGACTACAACCCAGTCATTTTATACATGTGGAATGCTAACATGGATATTCAGTATGTAGCTGACAATTCTATTGCTGTTGCTGGGTATGTCACATCTTACATCACTAAATCTGAGAAAACGGAATTGAAAGAAATGTGGGAAGAGATTTCTCACGAGAAGACTGTCAGTAAAAAGCTATACAGTTTCAGTTTAAAGATGTTATCGCATCGAGAAATTGGGTCATACGAATGCTCAGATAGGTTATCATCTGCAAGTCTGTACTCCAAATCCAGAAGAATAATTTGGGTAAGTTTAGGCCTTGCAGGAATGCGAAATCGGGTATTGAAATCTATTCGAGAAATTGAATATTTAGCAGAGTACGAACCAGAAAGTACAGACATTTTAAGAACAAACATGTTGGACACATATTACCCAAAGAGAAGTCATCATCTTGACAACATGTGTCTCTATAAAGTGCTGCAGAACTACATTTTTAAACGGAATACCACAGAAGACATCAACAATGGAAAATATAAAGTCATTGGTGAGGAAGGATGTTTGGTGAAACAAACAAAAGGAAGTTTGATTAATCACAGAAAGCGGAGTTGCGACACTACTGACAAGAAGGAATTTTACTACTTAGCATTTTTACAGTTGTTTAAACCATGGCGTTCAGAGGATGAATTACTTGGACATTTTCAAAGCTATGAAGATTCCTTTAATGCATGCAAAGATAGCATAGAATGCAGTACTTTCACAACTTATGTACAAATGTTAAATGAAGAAATTGAACAAGAAGCAACAATTGCAGCTGAAGTAGCTAGAGACAGTTCTCAAGACAGTCAAAGTTCTGGGACGCTCAGTCAAGATCCTATCAATCGTAGAAAATGAAGCTGCAATAGCCATGACTGAAGTGGAAACAGCTATGAATCAAGCTCAGGAAGATTTAATAAACTTACCAAATTTGGAACAACAACTGAATGATGAACAACAACAAATTTATGAGGAAGTCACAAAACAAATTGATCATGGATTACTACATGAAAATAAAGAGTGCTCATGCACATCATTTGAACCAATCAGAATGTATGCGAGTGGACAAGCTGGAACTGGAAAAAGTTTCTTAATTAAAGTAATTAGAAGCTACCTACAGAAAAAAACTGATTCAACTTTGTCTTGTGTTGTTACTGCTCCAACTGGGTTAGCAGCATATAACATAAAAGGAATTACCTTACATCGTTTGCTAATGTTACCAGTAGAGCATGAGAACAAAATACAATACCACAAGCTAACAGGAGAAGCATGTTTTGAAGTTTTAAGAGTATTGAAGAAAATGAAAGTTCTCATTATTGATGAGGTAAGCATGGTATCAAACTTAATGCTTGCCTTTGTGCATTTAAGAATGCAGCAGTTTCTAAAGACAGACTATGACGTGTTATTTGGAGGAAAACATGTTATAGTTTTTGGGGATCTACTGCAGCTCACTCCAGTTAAAGGACAACCAGTATTTCATACTCTTACACATGAAGACACGAAAAGGTCGTTAGGAAGTATAGGTAATGTTAATATTTGGACATACTTTGAGTACAAAGAACTCATTACCAATATGCGGCAAGCAAATGATGATGATTATGCAAGTATTCTCAAAGATATCAGAATTGGACTACTCACAGAACATGGCAGAAAAGCTTTACAGAGTCGATTGCTATGTAATTTGTTTCCAACAGAACAAATAGTTCCAGAGAAAATATACAAGAAAATTGCAGGAAAAAATACTGTAATCTGCTTAATGCCAACACTACATGAATGCTCATATTCAATCAAGAACTTTTGAAATTGGAAAATGAAGAGATTATAAAACTGGAAGCTGTGGATAAAATACAGCATGAAGGAATAACTATTATATTGACAAGGAAATTGACAACTAAATTGGATTCTCTAGAGAAAAACATATCGAAAACAGCTGGTTTAGAAAAGAATCTTTATGTATGTATGAACTGCCGAGTAATTTTAAGACGTAATTTGGATGTAGAAAAAGGTTTAGTGAATGGAGCTATGGGTAAAGTTGTGGGTTTTGTTAATTACCAGAAAAAAGCTGGAATTGAATTTTTAAAAATAAAATTTGATCAGATTGAAGCGGTTAAAGACATTAGTCGTTGTTCAGTTCGTTTCTTGCTTGTGAAAGACTTATATGTACGTAGGAAGCAGTTTCCGTTTTCTATTCACAAATCTCAAGGTTTAACTGTAGATATTGCATCTAGTGTGTTTAAAGAAGGTATGGCATATGTTGCTTTGTCACGCGTGAAAAAAACTATCTGGTTTATTCATGATAGACTTTGATGAGTCAAAAGTTAGTGCTGATGCAAACTGTGTAAAGGAGTATAATAGATTAAGAAGAAGCTATGCTCCTCATTTATGTCAGTATCCTGTGTTTGAAAAACGGGTTGTTTGTCGGAAAAGGAGAATTGAGAATATCTGTAATGAGGATGTACAGAAGAGTAAACAAATAGAGACTGATGTGATTGCAAGCAAAAAGAACAAGCATTGGCATAGCCAATAGGTCTCGCCTTTGGGACCTTATAAGTGTTTAGCAATGCAACAGTTGCAAGTAAACACTTATGAGGTCCCAAAAGCTAGACCTATTGGCTATGCCAAGCGGCCCTGCGGCCGCTAAAGTGAAAGTAATCGCGGTAAAAGTGGCGCGCGCGCCCGCGCACATGCACTGTACCTCTAGGCTGGCTGGGTGCACTTTTTGGAGCCCTCTCAATAAGTCTCGCCAGACCAGTGCATGCGCTGGGTCAGGCGAGACCTAAAAAGGACAATGCTGAAGAGGTTGTTGGTTGTCATTTTGAAAATAGCTCTGGTGTCAACTGCTACGCTAATGTAGTGCTGAATGTTGTATTTTATCTTGAAAGTTTGAAGGAGCAGATAATACTAAATCATGAAAAAAGATTCTGTTCTCTGCTGAGTTTCCTTTATGAGAAGCTGAGTAATGATAAAACTAAAATAGAAAGTGCTTCTGATGTTAGAAATCTTTTAGATGTATGTTCTGGATGTATGCAGTTTACAGAAAATGTCCAGCAAGATGCACAGGAATTCTTACTGTATATGCTTATGGTACTGGAAGATGAAGGGGTAGAAATAGAAAATATGTTTGGTCTCTCTTATAAATGGGAACATTGTTGTGAAAACTGTTTGAACACATGCAGCTCTAATGTTGATTCTGAAAGGTTCATTTATTTAACATTACCAGAGAGTAAATCAGTGACTTTTAGTAAATTAGTTAAAGATGCAAATCACAACATGGAATGTTCTCAATGTAAATCAGAAATGTTATCAACGTTATTTTTAAAGAAATATGGACAGTATGTAATTTTAATGATGCAACGTTGTAGAGCTGATGGAACAAAATTGGACACTTTAATAAAGAAGTTTACAGGAAATCAATTATCAATATCAGGAAAGACTTTTGTTGCAGTTGCAATAATTTTCCATGATGGACCTTCTATGACTTCTGGTCATTACACAGTTTATCTAAAATGTGAAAAAGGCTGGACACTGTAATGATTCACAATTGATTTTCAAGCAACGTTTGCCTGCAGAATTACCAAATTCCTAAGGTGCCGATTCTGATCCTGGAAAAACCGGGCACGAACCGTCGGTCGGAGCGTTTTCTCCGTCCGACTCGTACCCGGGAAAAAAACATTACAAACATGGAAGTACGATAAGCACGGAAACACCATTTCCGTACGAGTCGTACAAAACACCGACCGACGAAAATATACATACAAATGTGATCCGGGGAAAGCGCCGACGTGACGTCGGGACGCTCTCAGGCAGCGTTTCACGAACCAGGAAGTACGAACCGCACCGACGTCACCCCGCACGGATAAAATTTTCCGCCTGCCAAAAACTGCCGGGAAATCAGGACGATGCGCGCAAGGAGCACCTGTACGCGACGGACAGCCATGGACCCGAGAACCTACTTGTCATCCCAGCCCTCATAGCAGTCCACCTGCTCTACAGGAACCGACGCAGACGCCGCAGAAGGTCAGAACAACACCCAGGGGCAAAGGGGGGGGGAGCAGGGGCAGGACACAAAAGCCCCACCCAAGTCACAAATCATACATGCCCTGGACATACCTGACCTTCAGGGCCTGGTCACTTTGAGGGGGTGGGGGCGTGTCCAGTAACGGAAGTGGATGTACACGCGAACCGGCAACACAACAAG
The DNA here is from genome assembly GCF_964204655.1 of Triturus cristatus. NCBI lineage: Eukaryota > Metazoa > Chordata > Amphibia > Caudata > Salamandridae > Triturus > Triturus cristatus. The sequence continues at coordinate 980,177,194 of NC_140579.1, read as the reverse complement.
TCCGGTACGTACCGTACCCACGCCTTAAGAGCGTGGGTACGAGTCGTACCACGCCCACCCCTTCGTCACCCCAATAATGGCGGAACGGCCTGTACCCATGTTCCAAAGGCCTGGGTACGGGCCGCACCCCCACCCGTGCATGTACGGCGCGTACCAACACCCCAACAGTGCATGTACGGACCGTACCCCCACCCATGTATGTAGGGACCGTACCCACACCTGCGTACGTATGGAGCGTACCCCCACCCCAACAGTGTTTGTACGGACCGTACCCCCACCCCTGTATGCATGGAGCGTACCCACACCCGCGTATGTTCGGAGCATACCCCCACCCGTGTATGTACGGACCGTACCCACACCCGCGTACGTATGGAGCGTACCCCCACCCCACCCGTGTATGTACGAACCGTACCCCCACCCGTGTATGCATGGAGCGTACCCACACCCGCGTACATATGGAGCGTACCCCCACCCCACCCGTGTATGTACGGACCGTACCCCACCCGTGTATGCATGGAGCGTACCCACACCCGCGTACATATGGAGCGTACCCCCACCCCAACAGTGTATGTACGGACCGTACCCCCACCCGTGTATGCATGGAGCGTACCCACACCCGCGTATGTGTGGAGCGTACCCCCACCCGTGTATGTACGGACCGAACCCACACCCGCGTACGTATGGAGCGTACCCCCACCCGTGTATGTACGGACCTTACCCCCACCCGTGTATGCATGGAGCGTACCCACACCGGCGTACGTATGGAGCGTACCCCCACCCCACCCGTGTATGTACGGACCGTACCCCCACTCGTGTATGCATGGAGCGTACCCACACCCGCGTACGTATGGAGCGTACCCACACCCCAACAGTGTATGTACGGACCGTACCCCCACCCGTGTATGTATGGAGCGTACATGGCCAGACACAGGAGGGGTGTGTGCAGAGTCCTCCCAGCAGTGCCCAGACACAGGAGGGGTGTGTGCAGAGTCCTCCCAGCAGTGCCCAGACACAGGAGGGGTGGGTGCCTATCACTTCCAGCAGTGCCCAGACGCAGGAGGGGTGGGTGCAGAGTCCTCCCAGCAGTGCCCAGACACAGGAGGGGTGGGTGCCTATCACTTCCAGCAGTGCCCAGACGCAGGAGGGGTGGGTGCAGAGTCCTCCCAGCAGTGCCCAGACACAGGAGGGGTGGGTGCAGAGTCCTCCCAGCAGTGCCCAGACACAGGAGGGGTGTGTGCAGATTCCTCCCAGCAGTGCCCAGACACGGGAGGGGTGTGTGCAGAGTCCTCCCAGCAGTGCCCAGACACAGGAGGGGTGGGTGCCTATCACTCCCAGCAGTGCCCAGACATAGGAGGGGTGGGTGCCTATCACTCCCAGCAGTGCCCAGACACAGGAGGGGTGTGTGCAGAGTCCTCCCAGCAGTGCCCAGACACAGGAGGGGTGTGTGCAGAGTCCTCCCAGCAGTGCCCAGACACAGGAGGGGTGTGTGCAGAGCCCTCCCAGCAGTGCCCAGACGCAGGAGGGGTGGGTGCCTATCACTTCCAGCAGTGCCCAGACGCAGGAGGGGTGTGTGCAGAGTCCTCCCAGCAGTGCCCAGACACAGGAGGGGTGTGTGCAGAGCCCTCCCAGCAGTGCCCAGACACAGGAGGGGTGGGTGCCTATCACTTCCAGCAGTACCCAGACGCAGGAGGGGTGTGTGCAGAGTCCTTCCAGCAGTGCCCAGACACAGGAGGGATGGGTGCAGAGTCCTCCCAGCAGTGCCCAGACACAGGAGGGGTGGGTGCAGAGTCCTCCCAGCAGTGCCCATGGAACGCAAAGGGTGGAGTACCCACAGATACAATGCCCACAAATGTCAGTCAGGTGCACAAAGACCCTGCAGTACATGTACCACATGTGTTCGAGGCTGGGAGTACACACATGCATAGCGCCTAAAAGAGACCATGTCCACATGAAGTCTTCTCAACAGTCTACACACACAAGTACAGTGACCACCAAGGATGCCACAAATGATGCAGGTGGAGACATCGCACAGCATGCATGTGCAAAGTTGAAGGAGTCCGTCACACCCCCAGCTGATGTAGACACAGCTCAGCACCACATAGTGGAAACACCCTGCAGGGAAGATGTCAGGTTACACAGAGGAAGGAACACACCTTGGGACGATGTCACTATGCAGTAACTGCTTACATGAACAAAGTAATTTAGCCAACAGCTTGTGATGGCACACAGATACCAGGGTCCACCCTATGACCAGCACAAGACTACATTTCCCACACACCCAACACATTATCACCACCCAAAATCATGGAGCTGGTCCACCAACAGCAACACCAGATAAACAGTAGCGTTAAAAGGAAAAAACAAATTGCTTTATTCAGCATGATGTAAGTAAAAAGCAACATAAATGTCAATATATACAAGGCCCATAGGGCAGTCCATGACTCCAATCCGGATGGGGGACACAGTGGTACGTGTGTCCCTAGCTTGCCTGCACAGTCAGACTCCTTTGTCTTCCACAGGGGGGGGGGGGGGGCATCATGTTGGGGGGAAGGACCAGGCACCGCAGGGACAGGAGGGGCAAGGGGAGGTGTTGTGGGTGCAGGGACGGACGACTCCAACACAGGGGGTGGGGCAGCGCCAAAGGTGGATTCGAGCACGGCGCTGCACACTACTGCCAGGTCGCTCAGCGTCTCCCCTGCACCCGAAGGAACCACAGGCCCCAAGGAGGGGGGGGGGTCACAGGGATGGGTCGCAGCGCTACTGGGGGGGTGTGGACGGGGGGGGGGGGGACTAAACTCCCCTGCCGGTGTCCTTCCTCCACCGCTTGCGGGGTGGTGCCACACTGGGGCTGATGGACAGACTGGGCAGGACTGACCCTGTGTCCGACTCTTGGCCAGGAGAGCTGAGGGGAGTGGATTTGGAGGGTGGTGGTTGTGAGGAATGTGGACTCCCACTCTGGCTGCGTGTCTTCCGTTTCCCCCCCGACCCAGTGGGTGTGCCTACTTCACCCTGTGTGTGCGTGCCAGGAGGTGTGCGCTTTGCCTTCCCTGCTGGTGTGGTGCCTGTGTCTGGTGGGGTGTGTGCATGCTGACGTCTGGGTGTACGTGGGACAGGCATGGGAGTGGGAAGTGTGGATGGGGCAGGGGTAGGGGGTGGGACGAAGTGCTGCAGGAGACCCACTGCTGCAGACAGTGTCGAGTCAATAGACCGCAGCAAGATGCGTTGGTCAGCCTGCGATGCTGAAATGCTCTCCAAGTATGCCTCCATGTTGGTGAGCACTTGGCCGTGGCCATGGAGGACATTAAGCATCGCAGCCTGACCAACCTGCAACTGCCGCAGGATGTCCACAGACTCGGCATTGGCGGCAGCAGTGGATACAGGGGGTGCGGTGCCTGGCAGGAAGGAGACACGTGGTGACCTAGCAAGCCAGGAAGGGACACGAGCAAGTGGGAGGCCGGTGATGGCAATGGAGGGGGCAGGGAGAGATGTTGTGCTGCTGTCAGCTGTTGGAGCAGCCTCCGCCCCCTCGGAGTGCTCAGCCTCGGACCTGTCAGCTTCATAATCTGTGGTGGCAGTGGACAGGTCTTCCGGCTCACTCCCCTCGGCCTCAGTTACACTCGATGTGCCAGCTAAGGTGTCACTGCTGGCACTGGTGCCCGGTCCCTCCGCACGGTCCGTGCCGGTGTCTCCATCCGTGTCCCCCGACGATGCTGTGGGCAAGGTGAATAAACAGGAATCAATCAGACACCTGTATACATATGTCACATGAGTCAAATCAACATAGGTTACAGTGCATAGCCTGAAATGAAAGATGAGTAACATCTACAATACAAGGTACATGTATAGGCCCTGCAACACACAGTTGGTTCACCCACCATGCCACTGAGAAACTATGGAGAGCATGACACATTTGCAAATGACATGATATGGAATTGGACAGCGGAGCCAGGCTCTGGGGCCAATCCAGCACTGCATCTGCACCACACAGCGTTGCCCTAACTAGGGATGAGCAGGGACCATCTCCATGAACTTGAGGCACATGCTGCAAAGGTAATACTTAAAGACATGTCCAACATGAATGGGACACTGCACCTTGATTGTATGTCCAGACAAACAGCACACACTGGCCAGACCGAGCAATGAGATTTCAGGGGTCGACATGTAGTCCTTGCCCGCACCAACCACCCCATACATGAGACAATGTGATGAGACACAGGAAGCACTTGCATCTCTTAGTCTGGGAGAAATACACATGGGCTGCCAGAAACCCATATTGCACCCAAAATACCCCATGTGCACCTGTACAACGATCTCATTTACAAATGGCCATCATCAGTAATTGTAACAAGACACACAGGCACTGGCCACCGTGAGTATGAACGAGGAAAATTAGGTCAGGCTGTACAGTGGACACTTGTAGAACACGTTACGTAAATATACATGGTGCCAGGGGACAATGGCACCGAGCACATCCTATGCTGTAGACACTGAGAGTGTCCACATATTGTGATGACACACATGATACCTAGCAAAGTATGCCCCAGGGGACAGTAGTGGCCAGAATATTCCATGGTCCTGAATGGTAATGACTGCAACACAGGCCACCATCCCTGCACTCTGCGTATCGCACACTCATGCACATCATGTCACAGGCCACAACATAGGACATGCTTGCTGTAAGGCATTACACTTCAGAGACATACACCTATGTCTGGACTCAGCATCAGTGCCAATTGACATGGACCCCACAAGTACTGTACTGGACAGGGCACAGGCAAGGTGCCAAAACCTGTTACACACCACCCCCACACATGATGCTGCAAGCATTGGTCACGTGGATTAACTGCCAGCCCAGATGACCTTGTGAAAGAGTGACTACACACAGACCAGGGAACACATGGCAAGGAGGGGAATGGAGGAAGGACAGCACCGCTATACTGTGGGTGACAGGACCTGCACCGCAAAATTAAACACTGGCAGTGTATCCATGCAACTGCGCACTTGTAAATGCTGGTGACACACAACAAACACACATGTACCTACCCCCTTCCTGCTGCTGCTTTTCCCGTAAGCGCCTGTCCATGTCTGGAAAGACCACCGCCAGCACACGCTTGTGGATGTGGGTCAGACGGCGACGCCCATGGTTCTTAGGGCCCACAGGTGAGTCCCCCAGCAGGACCCGTGCGATCCTCCGCGTCCAGCACCGGATATCCTGCCAGCGTTTTCTCACCTGGGCCAGGCGCCGCTTGCGACCATCCGTCCTCCTCACGGCACTGACGGCGTCCCTCCAGATCTGCTCCTTGGCAGCGGCGCCTTCCTGTGGGGTTGAAAAAGTGAGACTACATCAATACACCTGCCACATGTCACAGAGACACACATTAGATCAATTTTGCTGGTTTCAACAAGGCATAGTATGCAGCCAAAGCATTGCACCTTTGTCATAGGGACATTTTTCTCTGTGTAATGGCAAATGCACCACGTGCCATTGAAAGTACACAGGTGGCATGAGGGGTATGACACAATAAATGATCCAGACTCACACTGTGCATCAGAAGGTACACCAGGATTATGTGCAGCACCTCAGAGCAGTCACATGCCACAGGCCACTGACGCTACCTCAGCAGAGTACACAGACACACACAGGCACAGGACATTCACCTGCCATTGCCAAATGCAGCTACAAACCTCACTCTGCACATGTGCCACTAGACGGGGGGGGCTCACAGGTGTGGGGTTGGCTCTGCACATCAGACACACAGCACTGCTCCCTGCTCACATCAGATGGGCAGGGTATATCCATCCCTCATGCAGCTTGGGTGCTACACTCCACATATGCACCCACCCACATGACAGGGGACTTACACACACACCGATGTCCAGGGTACGAACACATCATGTGGACACTCTCAGCACAGGTACACAGAACTAACACACATCTGTGGGTACAGTCACCTGTCACACTGGGCTGACCACATAATCACATGAGGACTGTAGAGGCAACATTCCCAGGAGGATAAGACAGGCAGAATGTGGCATGCACCATGCAGTGATTGTCACAGTAAACACAATGCAAGTGTGTCACAGTAAACACAATGCAAGTGAGGACGGCAGACATTCACCACTGCATGCTCTGGCTGGGAGACATCAGGCATTCCCCCCCCCCTACAGTACATTGCATGTGTGTCACACCTGGACACAATGCCAGAAGTCACAGTCACAAAAAAGGGACACAGTCTGTGCTAGTGGACTCTGCACTCACCTGAAACCCTGGTCGCCCATACAGCAGGGGGTACTGTGGGAGGATCACATCCAGCAATGCCAGATTCTCCTCCAGGGTGAAAGGCTGGGCCCTCTCCACAGACCTTGACATGGTGCCAGGGAATCACGAGCATCAGCAGTGTCGTAGAATCCAAAGATGTGCAGGCAAGTGCTCTCTCATGGGACCTGGCTGCCTTATATCTGCCTGTTTCATGCACAGGAGTACAGAGTGGTTGGTCACTCACATTTGCATCCTATGTTTCCTCCAATCCCTTTAAACCTAGCACAGTCAGTGGGTTTGCTCTTTTTTTTTCTTGAGCATGATGTAAACTCCACAACCACTTTGCAACAAAGTAGATTCATTCAAACCGACTTTTGCTGTGCACCTGCTGAAAAAAATTCATACTTTAAACTTGGTCTCCATGACAACCAGCATGCATGTAGGCCTTTATACTTGTCCCTCATGTGTCCCCTATGTAATTTGGAGATTCACACACAGGTACGGTGCGTTCCGGGGCCCTAGGGCACCCCAAATGCATAGCAACGGCCCGTACAGGCGTGTACGCTCACTATCACTATGGGTGTGCTCGCGTATGCGTACCCATAGTGATACGGACCGTACACACGCGCGTACGCTCACTATCACTATGGGTGTGCTCGCGTATGCGTACCCATAGTGATACGGACCGTACACATGCGCGTACGCTCACTATCACTATGGGTGTGCTCGCGTATGCGTACCCATAGTGATACGGACCGTGCACACGCGCGTATGCTCACTATCACTATGGGTGTGCTCGCGTATGCGTACCCATAGTGATACGGACCGTACACACGCGCGTACGCTCACTATCACTATGGGTGTGCTCGCGTATGCGTACCCATAGTGATACGGACCGTACACACGCGCGTACGCTCACTATCACTATGGGTGTGCTCGCGTATGCGTACCCATAGTGATACGGACCGTACACACGCGCGTACGCTCACTATCACTATGGGTAGGCCTACGGCAGCACTCCCATAGTGATAGGGAACGTACTCACGCCCTTAGAGCGAATGTACGGTGCCTTACACACATAACAGTGGTGACAGGCAGCACACAGAAATGGATGGACATCAAGGCATTGTCTGGCCAGTACTACATGTGTGGGGCACAGGTGTGAAAGGCTGTGAGGTGGCACATTACTCCTGAGTTGTGAAGGCAATAGATGTATGATGAGATGTGTACAGATGTTATGTGTGACGGTGCTATATGTGCCAGACATGCCCTTCACTCCTTTGACATGTGTGCATGTCGTACAGCACACTTAAGATGAGCGTCACTGGCATCGCACAGTCAACAACACACGGAAGTGTCCCCTGATGGCCGCTACTGGGGTTACCACACCAGAAATGTGACTACCCACGGTGCACGATGTGACTGTCATTTATGTGTGGGGGGTGGCCATTTGCTTGATGTTGGAGCTCCCTCATAAGCATCTGCTGTTGCTGCAACCAACATGTGTCTGTGTGTAGATGGACATGGCACACTGTTACGCACACCAGGCCACATGTGGTATCGGATGTGAGGTGTGTATGTATGCATGGGACACGGAGTAGCGTAACAAGGACCTGTCTGCATCCTCTCAATGTATGTGTGGTCAGTCATGACATGTACACCTTCATGGCAAGGTGTGTGGGCTGTCCTAGTGTAATGTCATGTGACCTGTGGCTCTAGTGTTCCGCTACCTGTCTCTGCAATCAACATCCTACTTCTGCTGATATGTTGATGTATGTCACTCCTGTATTGCGTCTGGCTGTTCACTTACACTGGGACATAGCTAGTCCCATGCCATGGGATGTGGAGGTTCACAATCTCCGTGTGTAGCTGGGTCTTGGTAGGAGTGTCACCTGGCAGCCATACGTGTCCAGGGCATGTAGCACATACCTGACTCCCTATGTAGCATATGTGTATTGACAGATTAACATGTGCTCAGTACATATAAATTGTTGTTGTAGTGCACTCACTCTTCCTTGTCACTTCCAAATTACTGCAGAGCGCCGCCTCTTCCCCGACCAATTCCGGACTTGGCTGACATGCGGGAGAATGACTGTATACGCTGCTACCGCTTCCCCCAACCGTTGATTGAGGAGTTGACGGCAAGGCTGGCACCACACCTGCAACCGCTGCACAGGTATCCTACAGCACTGACACCCAAGCTGAAGGTAATGGCAGCCCTACATTTTCTTGCCACGGGTACCTTTCAATATACCATAGCTCATGTTGGTGGCATGTCCCAGACCATGTTCAGCCGTGTGCTGCATGATTTTTTAGAGGCCATGTTGCTTCACCTGGATGAGTTCATCCATTTCCCAACTCCTGAACAGTTGACTGTTGTCAAGCGTGGATTCTATGCCCTGGGAGGGATGCCCCATGTCATTGGGTCCATAGATGGGACACATGTGGCTTTGGTACCACCACAGGCACAGGAGGTAGCGTACAGGAATCGCAAGCACTACCACTCCATCAATGCCCTTGTGGTGTGTCTGTCCAACATGGTGATTTCACATGTCTGTGCTCGTTTTCCAGGATCAGCACACGATGCCTACATCATGAGGCGTAGCAGGGTGCCTTAAATGATGATGCAGCTGCGCAACGAACAAGCATGTGTTGTTGGTGGGTACACTCTGTCTGTCCTGTATTTTGCGTAGACTTCCAGCCCAACCGCTTCTCCTGTCCTACTTATGTCCATGTGGTTTCCATGTAGGGGACGCTGGCTATCCCAACATGCCATGGCTGATCACACCTCTCCGCAACCCCAGCACGCCGGCCCAGCTCCGCTACAACACCGCCCATGGCCGGACAAGGCGAGTGATAGAGAGGACATTTGGCCTCCTGAAGAGCCGATTCAGGTGCCTACACAAGACCGGCGGCGCCCTCCCATATGCCCCGTTGAAGGTCTGCAAAATCTTCATGGTCTGCTGCATGCTGCACAACATGGCAGTTGAGAAAGCTGTGCCACTCATCCTGGATCAAGATGATCAGGACCATCCACCCGTGGAGGACGAAGGGCTTGGCAATGGGGCTAGTGATGTGGAGGATGTGGTTCCGCAAGAGGACATCCGGAGTCGGCTCATACGCGACTTCTTTGCTTAGTGGTGAGTACCAGTGTCTGAGTGTGAACGCATTGGTCCCCGTGTGGCATATGTTGCGATGTGTGTGTCCATCTGCATGTATGCCACGTGAGTCAGAGGTGTGTGTGGATGTGTCACTCGAGTGATGGTGCCAGTGATGAGTGTATTTCCCCAGTCATAATTGTGACCTAGCATGTTGTCATCCTTACATGTGTCGAGTACATGCACATGCAAGTGGCTGTGCTTTTTGTGGCTGACTTCTTGTGTGTCTCTCATCCCCAGGTACTTGCGCATGCCCTCTGCTGGTTGCATTGTTGTGGCACTGCTATTTCTCATGGACACGTCATCGTGTGCTGACTCAGCGTTACATGCACGGACAAGTTTGGAAGTCTCCTTAGGGTAAGGGATGCATCAGGGGTGTATTGGGTGTGGCAGTTGTTTACGATGTGTGCACACTGCCCCTGTCGATGTTTGGTTCCTCTGCAGACATGTCGCATCACCATGGGACACATTACATGTAGCTGGATACACCTGAATAGATGGTCAGACTTGTTGACAGTCATCTGTAATGGGATAGTGGATTGTGATGATGGCATCAATGTGTGTAACACTGCCCTTGGACACATACGGTTTGCATTGGCTTGACATGGTGTGGGACTTCCACATCAGAGGATCAATGGTGTATGGCAGCCTCTCCGTGAGCAGCAGGGGGTGTTTAGCTGTTACCCGACACTTGTGTGCCAGTTCCATGGATATCACACATTTGTGGTGCAGAAGGGGGGTGCCAGTGTTGGACCCACATGTTAATCCACATGACCTGTGTATGTGTACTCCGAGTTGCCTCTGCATTCCGGAATACATGACTAATAAAAGTGTCCCTATTCCTCCAAGGTGCCTCTTCTCAGTCAATGCTGGTGTGTTGCCACGGTGCATACAGCATGTCTGGCATGGTTTTCAGTGATAGTGGCTATGTGTCTAGGTGTAGAGTAGCAAGATGCAAGCTGTTTGTGTGGGATTAGACTCTGCATTGTGCATGATGTCCATGACTGTGTGGGTATTGTGACATGTGCCATCCCCATGCATCCAACGTTGGCCAGGCCACCATTCTCTGCATCCACCTGACTCAAGATTGCAGGACATGGTTCTGCCACCTGTCTACACTTACCTGGGTGCCCCCCAGGACACTCCACATGATCCCTGACCTCTGCGCATGACTGTTGCTGTACTCAATATGTCTGTCGGCATGGTTGTGCGGCCACCCCCTCAGCTGGTTGGGCCCATCACGGGTGTGTATGGTGCTCCATGTCTGTCTTGCCTAATACATTGTGACCCATGTGTGTCCTGTGCCAGACTCAGGCCCCAGGGTATGGATGGTTGAAGTCATATGAGAACTCAGGCATGGTTAGACTTTACAAGACACATGTAAGGTAATAATGCAAAATGTAGGCATCATCTCTTTATCGTGTAAGTTTTTATTTGTGTTGGGGTATGTGTTGGGGGGGGGGGGGGTATGACAAGAGGGGCTTTCCGGGTGTGTGGAATCCAAAATTCACTGGAGGAGTTGGTGTCCTTGCCATTGGAAATCATCGGAGTCCATGCCACAGTCTTTGTCAACATTGGTCAGACAGTGACCAGCAAGTCCATTTGGCAGAGAATGTCATTTGCTGATGTTCTGCTGTTGGTCCAGTGGGCCAGGTGCCAGGCCAGGTGTCCTGGGAGATGGTGCTGTTGCGCAGACCCTCACGGTCTTTTCCGGACGACCCGCCCTCCTGCGGGAACCCTCAGAAGCAGGGCGTGACGATGTTTGGGATGCTCCGTCGGATGTATCCTCCTCCTCCTGATCCCTCCCTGTGGGTGGTGATGTTCTTCGCCTGGTGGCACAGGGAGGGTTGCCCATGTTGTCGGCTATCCGACGGAGTGAACGGTTAATTCCCGTGAGCACCGTCACGAGCTCAGCCTGTCTGTCCTCCATCCGCCCTTGGTGTCGCAGTTGACAGGCATGTTGCTCCGCATGTTGCTGTGCCTGCTGGGTCTTGATCTCCTCAAGGGTCCCCTTCATCTCGTTGAGGGTGGACACAACCTGGCTCATGCCCGTGGTGTCCTGCCGGTATGTGTCCAGGATGTTTCTTACATGGGAATATACCGGTTCCGCAGCCAACTGGTCAGGGTCGCGCCTCCTGCCGTCCTCCACTCCCACCACCCCTGCCCACTTGCACCTGGCCTGCCCTTGTGGGCACATCGGGTCTCCGGGACCCCTGAGGGGTGGCATTTGCGTTGTCGCCTGCCTCCTCCTGGGTGCCCGGTACACCGTGTTCCTCCTGGTCAGCCTGGCTGCATTGTGGTGGTGGGGCAGGGATCCTGGGTGTCTCCTGGGATGTGGCAGGAGTGGGGGTGGTGGTTGGCCCAGTTGTACCTGACGCAGGTGCTGCAGGTGGTTGGACACCAGAGGGGCCAGGTTGGTCGAGGTCGTCCACAGAGTGGTGAGAGTCGTCGCTGCCGGTGGGATCGTCATCCCGCAGAGCCGGGTCCTGTGAGTCTTCCCCCCAGTGTTGGGGGGTGATCCACGACGTTGACCTGTGTGTGAGAGAGACAATGTTAATTTTGTTCCATGCAACATCCATGTTTCATTCGTTTCTAAGTTGGCACATTTCCTCTGGGAATTTGGATATGTCTTGCATTCCACTCACAGTGCACTTGTGCATGGGTATGTCCCTTGGCCACAGCTTTTGAGACTTTACCTATGTGTGACACAGTCTTACTTGCTGCGTCAATTGTGACTGCAGTCAGCAATGGAGTGAGCAGGTGTGGCGAGCCATGCATTGGCGCCTTCCATGTTGCACTGTACGTGGGCACATGGAGTTGTTCCACACACTTATATAATGCAGGTAGCTGTCATTTGAACTTTGGGTGGGTGTGTTATAAGGAGTGGTTGTGTTTTGGGCCTCTGTTTGGGCGTTTGGCAGTTGCAGGTCAGTGAATGTGTTGTATTTGTGCTTGTTGGACATGTTTTGTGGCTTTGTGCGATTCGAATGGAGTCTTCTTGTGTTGTTTTGCTTTGTCCTGGTTGTGTACTTGTGTTTTTAGCGTCTGTACGGTGTGTACATCGGCCATTTTGTTGTACAGTGCTGTCCTTGTCTCTGGCTTGGTACGACTCGTACATGCGCAATGTTGGGTGAGGGTGCTGGTGTTGGGGCCTGGGGTGCGCTCCGTACTTAGACTGTTGGGGTGGGGGTACGCTCCATACATACGCGGGTGAGGGTACGGGCCGTACATACACTGTTGGGGTGGGGTACGCTCCATACATACGCGGGTGAGGGTACGGGCCGTACATACACTGTTGGGGTGGGGTACGCTCCATACATACGCGGGTGTGGGTACGGGCCGTACATACACGGTTGGGGTGGGGGTACGCTCCATACATACGCAGGTGAGGGTACGGTCTGTACATACACTGTTGGGGTGGGGGTGCGCTCCATACATACGTGGGTGAGGGTACGGTCCGTACATACACTGTTGGGGTGCGGGTACGCTCCATACATACGCGGGTGAGGGTACGGTCCGTACATACACTGTTGGGGTGGGGGTACGCTCCATACATACGCGGGTGAGGGTACGGTCCGTACATACACTGTTGGGGTGGGGGTACGCTCCATACATACGCGGGTGGGGGTACGGCCCGTATGTACGGGGGTGTACATACACGGGTGGGGGTTCGACTCGTACATACACGGGTGTACATACACGGGTGGGGGTTCGACTCGTACATACACGGGTGGGGTTTCGACTCGTACGTACACGGGTGTACATACACGGGTGGGGGTTCGACTCGTACGTACACGGGTGTGCATACACGGGTGGGGGTTCGACTCGTACGTACACGGGTGTACATACACGGGTGGGGGTTCGACTCGTACGTACACGGGTGTACATACACGGGTGGGGGTTCGACTCGTACGTACACGGGTGTACATACACGGGTGGGGGTTCGACTCGTACGTACACGGGTGTACATACACGGGTGGGGGTTTGACTCGTACGTACACGGGTGTACATACACGGGTGGGGGTTCGACTCGTACATACGAGGGCTGGGGGGGTGGTTGGGCACGTACATACGGGGGCTGGGGGGGGTGTTGGGCGCGTATGCGGGCACATGTCTCCATGGTTGTTATAGGAGTTCGGTGCGGACGGTGTTTTTTCCATCTGGTTGTAACATCAGACGCACGGGATGGATTGTACTTGCGCGGTCGGACTTCACTTTTCACATTTGTACGGTAAATCGTCCGGGGACGTGTCGGACACATTTTCCGACCCGAGGACGTGTGGGGAATTATTCCCAATGCGATTCGTATGGACTTTTTCCCATGCGAATCGTAGTTGGCAGTTTGTACGGCACTTGTACGATTCGTACGGTAAAAAGACCGGATACGATTCGTACGGGGAAATTTTTTCCAGGATCGTAATCGGCACCTAAATGTCAGGAAGATGACTGGGAAGATGAATATGGGGGGTTTCAAGATCGTCCCCAGGAACATTATCAGGAAGAAATGGTGAGTGTTCCATCTTCCCTTCTGACTGATTTGCAGTTTATACTGGATGACGATAAAAGGAGGCATCCTTTACCTCATTCTTCCCAAAGGATACCAGTAACTACATCACACTCTGTTCCATGTACGCCTGTGCGAAGGCAAGTGGTTCCTGAGTCCTTGCCTATATCACCATGACCACAACCGGCTCCAGAGACCTCCGATGATGATGAACAGGAAGAGGGGGAGATAACAGACCCTAGTAAAGTATGGGATGATTATCTTATTCCGTCCCCTTCATCTCCTTCACCGAGACCTGCCGACTCTCCTCCGGAGGACATCGGGGAGTTTCATAATCTAATGGAGAGAGCTGCACAGAGATTTGCGCTCACCATGTCATCGGACAAAACAAGAGTGCTTCTTATATGATTTCAAGGAGCCGTTTCGCAAGACAGTTCGATCTCTCCTGATTGTTAGTCATTTATGGGAAGAAGGTCTCAAGGTCATGGAGACACCGGCAACGGTTACTCCAGTTCTAGCCAGACTGGACAAGAAATATAAAGCGCCCTCGGATGCTCCAGCTTGTCTACTAAGCCACCCCAAGCCGGATTCAGTTATAACCCAGGCGGCTCAGCAAAAATCAAGGAATCCATCCGCTCCAATCTCAACAAATCCCGACAGAGAGGGTAGGTGTCTGGAAAATGCAGGAAAGAGGTTTTCTTCCATGTCTGCCCTGCTAGTTAAGGCGGTGAATGCCCTGGCCATCCTGGGCAGGTATGATAGGCAAATGTGGTGCGACCTATCTCCTTACATAGACAGCATTCCTGAGGCTGACAGACAGGAAGCTAGAAAAATTCTACAAGAAGGTGAAAGGACTTCGGCTGAAGTCATAGATTGCGCAATGGACATTGCGACCACGGCCTTCAGATCTTTGGGGGGAGCGGCAGTCTTACGCCGTCAAGGATGGCTGAGAGCAACAGCTTTTAGGCCCGAAGTCCAGAATAAGATCTTGGACCTTCCCTTCAATGGAGAATATTTGTTCGGGAAGCACATTGACGAGGCCTTGCAGAGTATCAAAAAAGATACAGAAACGGCGAAATCACTGGGAACATTGCAGTATAGGAAAGTTCTTTTTCGAGGCTAAAGAGGTAGGGGCCAATCCTCCTATAGAGGGGGTTACCAACAAGGCCGATATACTTCTTACTCCACCTCATCTCAGCCATACCGTCAACAGTATTCGCAGCGACAAACAGGAGGTTTTACAAAATCTACTCCTAGAGGTCGAGGAGGACGTCAGGGGAAAGAAAATTCCCGTCGACAATGACGATGTTCTGGATCTGGCTACACCTGTTCCTCTAATGTCATATGTTCCCCTGGGGGTGAACGACCAAAATATCGAATCCAAAATGTAGACAGGACAGTATATCGAAATTGTGGTATGAAATACCGATTTCCATAATATAGAATTTAAAAATATAGAATACCATAATATCGAAATTTTAAATATAGATTACCATAATATCGAATTTAAAAATATAGATATCTATAATATCGATTTTTTTTTAGTGTTATGTATGGTAGTATATGTGTTAAAATTATGTATTATTTTTGTAATGTATGTTTAATTTTTTTAAACTAATGAATGTTATGTAATTTAATTTTTGCGTAATTTAATTCCGTAGCGGGTTGTGGGTTTATAGGGGAATAGGGTGGGAAGTAATTTAATTATGGTTAATTAAATATTAATTATATTTATGTGTTTTGATAATTAATTGATTGATAATTATTAATTGGTAATTAATTTATATTAATTGGTAATTAATTTTGAATAATTGATTATTATGTTAATTGTATTTTTTATTATTGGGAGTGGGTTGTGGGTTTATATGGGAATTGGGTGAGAAGTAAATTAATTGTAATAAAGTAAATATTACATTTTTTATTTGTGTAGTGATAATTGATAATTAATTATTTATTGGTAATTAATTTGTATTTGGTAATTAATTTGTGTGAATTGGTAATTAATTATTATTAATTGGTACATCATTTTTATTAATTGATTAATTGATAATAATGTTAATTGTATTTTTTATTATTGGGAGTGGGTTGTGGGTTTATAGGGGAATTGGGTGAGAAGTAAATTAATTGTAATAAAGTAAATATTAAGTTTTATTTATGTGTATTGATAATTAATTGATAATTATTAATTGGTAATTAATTTTTACTAATTGGTAAATAATTTTTTTCAATGGTAATTCATTTTTATCAATTGGTAATTATTTTTAATTAACTTTTTTTATTGGTATTGATAATTAATGTAATCTTATTTTAAAATGTAATCATTACTTTCCCAACTTTTGCACTCTCAGGAGTGGGAATAGTATTTTTTACCCTCCCGCTATCCAACTCTTTCCCTACTGTTGCACTCACTGCAGTGGGAATAGTAATTTTTACCCTCCTGCTATCCAACGCTTTCCCTACTGTTACACTCTTTGGAGTGGGAATAGTAATTTTTCCCTTCCTGCTATCCAACGCTTTCCCTACTGTTGCACTCTCTGGAGTGGGAATAGTAAACTTTATCCTCCCGCTATCCAACGCTTTCTCTACTGTTGCACTCTTTGGAGTCGGAGTAGTAATTTTTACCCCTACGCTATCCAACGCTTTCCCTACTGTTGCACTCATTGGAGTGGGAATAGTAATTTTTCTCTTCCTGCTCTCCAATGCTTTCTGTACTGTTGCACTCTCTGGAGTGGGAATAGTAATTGTTACCCCTACGCTATCCAATACTTTCCCTACTGTTGGATTCACTGGAGTGGGAATAGTAATTTTTCCCTTCCCGCTATCCAATGATTTCCCTACTGTTGCACTCTCTGGAGTGGTAATAGTACTTTTTACTCTCCCGCTATCCAATGCTTTCCCTACTGTTGCACTCTTTGGAGTTGGAATAGTAATTTTTACCCCTACGCTAACCAACGCTTTCCCTACTGTTGCACTCATTGGAGTGGGAATAGTAATTTTTCTCTTCCTGCTCTCCAATGCTTTCTGTACTGTTGCACTCTCTGGAGTGGGAATAGTAATTGTTACCCCTACGCTATCCAATACTTTCCCTACTGTTGGATTCACTGGAGTGGGAATAGTAATTTTTCCCTTCCCGCTATCCAATGATTTCCCTACTGTTGCACTCTCTGGAGTGGTAATAGTACTTTTTACTCTCCCGCTATCCAATGCTTTCCCTACTGTTGCACTCTTTGGAGTTGGAATAGTAATTTTTACCCCTACGCTAACCAACGTTTTCCCTACTGTTGCACTCACTGGAGTGGGAATAGTAAGTTTTTACCCCTACGCTATCCAACGCTTTCCCTACTGTTGCACTCACTGGAGTGGGAATAGTAATTTTTACCTTCCCGCTATCCAACGCTTTCCCTACTGTTGCACTCTTTGGAGTGGAAATAGTAATTTTTACCTTCCCGCTATCCAACGCTTTCCCTACTGTTGCACTCTTTGGAGTGGGAATAGTAATTTTTACCCTTACGCTATCCAACTTTTTCCCTACTGTTGCACTCACTGGAGTGGGAATAGTAATTTTTACGCTCTCACTATCCAACAAAATCTCTACTTTTTTACATTAATTTTATTATGTTTACATTTTAAGCTTTTTTATATTATATTATGTATGTTTTATTTAATTGTTTTTAATATTTAATTACTTTTATATTATTTTTAATACATTTAAAAAATTCGATATTTTAGCTAACTATATTTTAACATTCTATATTTTGGAATCGATATTTTAGTACTTACCTGTTTGTAGATAGGGAGTCGATATTCTGTCCTTCTATATTTTGGCGTCGATATTTTGGGCATTCTATATTCAGTCCCTCGATATTTAGTCACTGAACCCCCCTGGGTGGAAGAATTTCCTATCATCTTCAAGATTGGCAGCAAATAACTACGGACCAATGGGTCCTCCACATAATACAATTCGGACACATTCTAGAACTTCTACAAACCCCTCCTTGTACACCACTAAGAGGTCAAATATTTGCATCAGAAGCGGCGAGAAATTCGGACAATGCTCCGAAAGGGAGCAATAGAACCGGTACTGAATTCCCAGAAAGGAAGGGGATTTTATTCCCGGTTTTTCCTGGTCAAGAAAAATGCTCTCCAATGGCGCCCTATTTTGGACCTCAGATCTCTAAATACTTACCTCAAGAAACAATCCTTCAGAATGATTTCCCTTCAAGATATTCTGCTGCTATTAAACCCAGGAGAGCATATGACCAAATTGGACCTACGGGATGTGTACTTTCATATCCCCATCTATCCTTCCCACAGGCAGTACCTTCGTTTCATGGTGGCCGGAGAACACTACCAATTGAAGGTACTGCAGTCAGCCCCGAGAATTTTTACGAAATGCCTGGCTCCAGTAGCAGCAGTTCTAAGGAAGCAGAAACACCAAGTATTTCCTTACCTCGACGACTGGTTAGTCAAAGCACCATCAGCAGCGTCGGCCCGGTTGTCAACAAGGGCTTGCGTGGAACTGTTTGCCAGATTGGGTCTGACTTTAAACGAAGAAAAGTCATCTCTTCAGCCGACAAGAAATATCCCCTTCTTGGGAGCAATTCTAGATACGGAGGTAAACAAAGCGTTCCCTTCCAAAGAAAGACAGCTGGGTATAATATCTCTTTCCCAGGCTTTTATAATAAGAAAGTCTCTTTCAGTACGCAAGTACAAATCATTGCTGGGAATGATGTCATCTTACATTCCCCTCGTACCTTTCTGCAGGCTAAGGATGCGTACCTTGCAAGAGCAGCTGGATCTTCAATGGCATCAGGCGAAAGGATCCTTCGACGATATACTCAGGGTAACGCCGATCATGATCCACGCGGCAACATGGTGGACGCGAAAGCGGAACATCTCACAGGGTCTTTCTTTCCTTACTCAACCAGCCCCACTAGTGGTTACAACAGATGCGTCCTTGGAAGGCTGGGGAGCGTTCCTTCAGGACCTACAAGTCAGCGGTCGCTGGAAGTTGAACGAACAACAAATGCATATCAACCTTTTGGAACTCAGGGCCGTCCGGTTAGCATTGTTAGCGGTCCTACCAAGGATTCAAGGATCAGCTGTGTTAATAAGAACAGACAACACAACAGCAATGCACTATTTGAACAAACAGGGAGGAACAAGATCACTCTCCCTGTCTCGTGAAGCCCAGTTGATATGGGAATGGGCTCTACTACACAGAATATCCATTACAGCCGAACATCTTCCGGGGGATCAGAACACCAGGGCGGATATTCTCAGCAGGCTCAAATCTGTCTGCCACGAATGGGAGATTGACCAAGGAAGTTTAAACAACATCTTCCAAAGATGGGGAAAACCGACAGTAGACCTCTTCGCAACAATGGAAAACAAAAAATGCCAGTTCTTCGCAAGCTGGCTTCCCCAACGGGGATCTTGGGGGAATGCATTTTTGATGGCATGGTCAGGCATCTTTGCCTACGCCTTTCCTCCAATTCCCCTCCTGCCGCGGGTTCTTATGAAGATCAAAAAAGAACCATGCAGGATAATCCTGATAGCACCATGGTGGCCCAGGCAACATTGGTTCGCGGAGCTTCTACTGCTGTCGGAGGAACGCCCGATTTGCCTCCAGCCGATACCGACACTACTGACGATGTTCCAGAGGGAAGTACTTCATCCGGATCCGAAATCACTGCACTTAGCAGCCTGGCTCCTGAATACTGCGAATTTCAACATCTGAACATCCCGACGGAGTGCAGGGACATACTATCTAGAGCTAGGGCGGATAGTACAAACAGAACATACCGGTTGAAGTGGAAGAGGTTCTGTTTATGGTGCAAAAGATCTAACATTCATCCTCTGGACTCGGCAGCTCACAAGATTATTCCATACATCTTGCTTTTGGCTAAGTCCGGTGTGGCTCATGCATCAATAAAGGTGCACCTAGCCGCAATATCACGCTACAGAAGGACTGCCTCTGGTCCATCTTTGTGGTCCGCTAGAGTCATCAAACAATTCATGAAGGGATTGTTCCGGGTTTTCCCTCCGATAAAACCTCCACCACCTCTCTGGCAATTCAACATTGTTCTTTCCCAGTTAATGAAACAGCCCTTCGAGCCAATACACAGGGCAGATCTGAAATTCATGTTGTGGAAAGTTGCTCTTCTCATTGTGCTCACTTCAGCCAGGAGAGTGGGTGAAATTCAGGCTCTCACGGTCCAGGAGCCTTTCTTACAATTCAAGGAGGATAGAATGATACTCAGGACTAATCTAAAATTCATTCCAAAAATTCCAACTGATTTTCATTTAAATGAGCCACTAATTCTTAAACGATTTTTTTCCTCAACCAACAACAGCGGCGGAAAGAGCTCTCCACTTGCTGGATGTCCAACGCTGTCTAAAGTTCTATTTGCAAAAGACTAAGCCTTTCCTCAAGTCTTCACAACTTTTTGTTGCCTTCAGCTCACCCAGGAAGGGTTTCCCTTTGTCAAAAAGGGGAATTGCCAGATGGATTTCCAGTGTGATAGAATATTGTCATCGGGCAGCTGGACGACCTTTGAATGCACGAGTCCGTGCCCATTCGACAAGAGCAGTGTCCACCTCTACTGCTTTATTTGCGGGAGTGCCGATCCAGGATATCTGCAGGGCGGCGACCTGGACGAGTATGCACACCTTCACCAGGCATTGCTGCTTGGATGCAGCCGCAGGAAGAGATGTGGCGGTGGGAGAAGCGGTGCTGAGGAACCTTATCCAGTAACGGTGAGCCTTCTTTACCATCCCTCCTTCCTTTATTATCTACATTTGCACATTTTATTGTTATTTATTGTATTGGATGCCGTTTGCAAAGTATTTTTGATATGTGTGTATTGGTTTAAGAGATACCGTTTTTATCACACTATATATGTTCCCTTGTTTCAGGTTCTGGGTAACAAAAAATGTGCATTTATTTAATGCTCGCTATTCTGATTCAGGCATGTGAATCTATGAAAGCTCCAATACTGGAGTAAGAAAACAAGTTACTCACCTGTAACTGTAGTTCTCCAGTATTGGAGCTTTCATAGATTCACATGCAACCCACCCTCCTCCCCTGAGAGGCTCACCTCGGATTTGGCACACTGTGGTGCCGATCACGATCCGGTAAAAACCGGGTACGAACCGTCGGACGGAGCATATTCTCCGTCCGACGCGTACCCGGTCTTAAAAATATACAAACATGGAATTACGATTCGCACCGAAACACCATTTCCGTACGAATCGTACAAAACCCCGACCGACGAAAATAAACATACAAATGTGATCCGGGAAAGCGCCGACGTGACGTCGGGACGCACGCAGCCTGCCATTCACGAACCAGGAATCACGATTCGCACCGACGTCATCCCGCACGGTGAATATTTTCCGGCAGCCAAAAACTGCCGGGAAATCAGGACGACGCGAACAAGGAGTACCTGTACGCGACGGACAGACATGGACCCGAACCTACGTGTCATCCCGGCCCTCATAGCAGTCGACCTCCTCCACAGGTTACGACGCAGACGCCGCAGAAGGTCAGAACAACAAAGGGGGGGGGCAGGACCAGGGGCAGGCCACAAAACCCCCACCAAAGTCACACAGCACACATGCCCTGGACATACCTGACCCCCAGGCCCTGGTCACTACGAGGGGGTGGGGGCGTGTCCAGCAAAGCCAGCGTCCGCCACAACGGAAGTGCTTGACGACGCGAACCGGCAACACAACAATACAGGTACGTCCCGTACCCACGCCTTAAGAGCGTGGGTACGAGTCGTACCACGCCCACACCTACGTCATCCCAACAATGGCGGGACGGCTGTACCCACGTGGCAAAGGCCTGGGTATGGGCCGCACAAGCATCACATAGCGTGGGGACGCATATGTACGGACCGTACCCCCACCCCCGTATGCATGGAGCGTATCCCCAACCGCAACAGTGTAAGTACGACCCGTACCCCCACCCCAACAGTGTATGTACGACCCGTACCCTCACCCGCGTACGTATGGAGCGTACCCCAACAGTGTATGTACGACCCGTACCCTCACCCGCGGACATATGGAGCGTACCCCCACACCAACAGTGTAAGTACGACCCGTACCCTCACCCGCGGACGTATGGAGCGTACCCCAACAGTGTATGTACGGCCCGTACCCCCACCCCAACCATGTATGTACGGCCCGTACCCACACCTGCGTATGTATGGAGCGTACTCCCACCCCAACAGTGTAAGTACGACCCGTACCCTCACCCGCGTACGTATGGAGCGTACCCCCACCCCAACAGTGTAAGTACGACCCGTACCCTCACCTGCGTACGTATGGAGCGTACCCCCACCCCAACAGTGTAAGTACGACCCATACCCTCACCCGCGTACCTATGGAGCATACCCCCACCCCAACAGTGTAAGTACGACCCGTACCCTCACCCGCGGACGTATGGAGCGTACCCCCACCCCAACAGTGTAAGTACGGACCCTACCCCCACCCCAACCGTGTATGTACGGCCCGTACCCACACCCGCGTATGTATGGAGCGTACCCCCACCTCAACAGTGTAAGTACGACCCGTACCCTCACCCGCGTACGTATGGAGCGTACCCCCACCCCAACAGTGTAAGTACGACCCGTACCCTCACCCGCGTACGTATGGAGCGTACCCCCACCCCAACAGTGTATGTACGACCCGTACCCTCACCCGCGTACGTATAGAGCATACCCCCACCCCAACAGTGTAAGTACGACCCGTACCCTCACCCGCGGACGTATGGAGCGTACCCCCACCCCAACAGTGTATGTACGTACCCTACCCCCACCTCGTATGCATGGAGCGAACCCACACCCGTGTATGTTCTAAGCGTACATATCCTGAAATAGGAGGTGTGGGTGCAGAGTCCTCCCAGCAGTGCCCAGAGACAGGAGGGGTGGGTGCAGAGTCCTCCCAGCAGTGCCCAGACACAGGAGGGGTGGGTGCCTATCACTCCCAGCAGTGCCCAGAGACAGGAGGGGTGGGTGCAGAGTCCTCCCAGCAGTGCCCAGAGACAGGAGGGGTGTGTGCCTATCACTCCCAGCAGTGCCCAGAGACAGGAGGGGTGTGTGCAGAGTCCTCCCAGCAGTGTCCAGAGACAGGAGGGGTGGGTGCAGAGTCCTCCCAGCAGTGCCCAGACACAGGAGGGGTGTGTGCCTATCACTCCCAGCAGTGCCCAGAGACAGGAGGGGTGGGTGCAGAGTCCTCCCAGCAGTGCCCAGACACAGGAGGGGTGGGTGCAGAGTCCTCCCAGCAGTGCCCAGACACAGGAGGGGTGTGTGCAGAGTCCTCCCAGCAGGCAGTGCCCAGACACAGGAGGGGTGGGTGCAGAGTCCTCCCAGCAGTGCCCAGAGACAGGAGGGGTGTGTGCCTATCACTCCCAGCAGTGCCCAGAGACAGGAGGGGTGTGTGCAGAGTCCTCCCAGCAGTGCCCAGAGACAGGAGGGGTGGGTGCAGAGTCCTCCCAGCAGTGCCCAGACACAGGAGGGGTGTGTGCCTATCACTCCCAGCAGTGCCCAGAGACAGGAGGGGTGGGTGCAGAGTCCTCCCAGCAGTGCCCAGACACAGGAGGTGTGTGTGCCTATCACTCCCAGCAGGGCCCAGACACAGGAGGGGTGTGTGCAGAGTCCTCCCAGCAGTGCCCAGAGACAGGAGGGGTGGGTGCAGAGTCCTCCCAGCAGTGCCCAGACACAGGAGGGGTGTGTGCAGAGTCATCCCAGCAGTGCCCAGAGACAGGAGGGGTGGGTGCAGAGTCCTCCCAGCAGTGCCCAGACACAGGAGAGGTGTGTGCCTATCACTCCCAGCAGTGCCCAGAGACAGGAGGGGTGGGTGCAGAGTCCTCCCAGCAGTGCCCAGGCACAGGAGGGGTGTGTGCAGAGTCCTCCCAGCAGTGCCCAGAGACAGGAGGGGTGGGTGCAGAGTCCTCCCAGCAGTGCCCAGACACAGGAGGGGTGTGTGCAGAGTCCTCCCAACAGTGCCCAGACACAGGAGGGGTGGGTGCAGAGTCCTCCCAGCAGTGCCCAGACACAGGAGGGGTGTGTGCCTATCACTCCCAGCAGTGCCCAGAGACAGGAGGGGTGGGTGCAGAGTCCTCCCAGCAGTGCCCAGACACAGGAGGGGTGGGTGCAGAGTCCTCCCAGCAGTGCCCAGACACAGGAGGGGTGTGTGCCTATCACTCCCAGCAGTGCCCAGAGACAGGAGGGGTGGGTGCAGAGTCCTCCCAGCAGTGCCCAGAGACAGGAGGGGTGGATGCAGAGTCCTCCCAGCAGTGCCCAGACACAGGAGGGGTGTGTGCAGAGTCCTCCCAGCAGTGCCCAAACACAGGAGGGGTGTGTGCAGAGTCCTCCCAGCAGTGCCCAGACACAGGAGGGGTGGGTGCAGAGGCCCCCAGCAGTTCCCATGGAAAAAAAGGGTGGAGTACCCACAGATCCAATTGCCACAATTGTCAGTCAGGTGCACAAAGACCCTGCAGTACATGTTACACATGTGTGCGAGGCTGGGAGTACACACATGCCTACAGCCTAAAAGGGAACATGTCCACATGAAGTCATGTCAACAGCCTACATACACAAGTACAGTGATCACCAAGGATGCCACGAATGATGCAGGTGGAGACATCGCTCTGCATGCATGGCCAAAGTTGAAGGGGTCCGTCACACACCCAGCTAATGTAGACACAGCTCAGCGCAACATATTGGGAACACCCTGCAGGGAAGATGTCAGGGTACACAGAGGAAGGAACACACCTTGGGACAATTTCACCATGCAGGAACTGCTTACATGAACAGAGAAACCTAGCTAACACCTTGTGATGGCACACAGATACCAAGGTACCCCCTATGACCAGCACACTACTACATTTCCCACACACCCAACACATGATCACCACCCAAAATCATGTAGCAGCCCCACCAACAGCAATACCACAAAAGCAGTAGTGTTCTAAGGAAAAAAAAGGCTTTATTCAGCATTTCCAAATAAAGTGTGTGTGGATAAAGTTCAATATTTACAAAGCCCATAGGGCAGTCCATGAGTCAAAGCTGGATGGGGGACACAGTGGGACGCATGTCCCCTAGCTTGCCTGCACAGTCAGACCCCTTTGTCTTCCACAGCGGGGAGGGCATCATGTGGGGGGGAAGGACCAGGCACCGCAGGGACATGAGGGCGAAGGGTAGGCGTCGTGGGTGCAGGGATGGAGGACTCCACCACAGGGGGTGGGTCAGGGCCAAAGGCGGAGGCCAGGATGTCGCTGCACACCTTAGCAAAGTCCTCCAGCGTCTCCCCTGCACCCGAAGGAACCACAGGCCCCAAGGAGGGGGGGGGGGTTAGAGGGATGGATCGCAGCGCCACTGGGGGAGGGTGTGGACAGGGGGGGGGACTCAACCACCCTGACCGGGGACTCCCTTGACCGCTTGCGGGGTGGTGTCACAGTGGGGCTCAGGGACAGAGCGGCCATGAAGGAGTCCTTGCCGGATATGTGGCCAGGAGAGCTGAGGGGAGGGGATTTGGAGGGAGTGGATTTGGTGGAATGTGGACTCCCACTCTGGCTGCGTGACTTACGTTTGCCCCCCGACCCAGTGGGTGTGCCTACTTCACCCTGTGTGTGCGTGCCAGGAGGTGTGCGTATGACCTTCCCTGCTGGTGTGGTGCCTGTGTCTGGTGTGGATGGGTCAGGGGTAGGGGGTTGGACGTAGCGCTGCAGGAGACCCACTGCTGCAGTCAGTGTCGAGTCAATGGACCTCAGCAAGTTGCGTTGGTCAGCCTGCGATGAAAAAATGCCCTCCAAGTATGCCTCCATGTTGTTCAGCACTTGGCTGTGGCCATGGAGGACATTAAGCATCGCAGCCTGACCAACCTGCAACTGCCGCTGGATGTCCACAGACTCGGCATTGGCGGCAGCAGTGGAGACAGGGGCAGGGGGTGCGGTGCCTGGCAGGAAGGAGACATGTGGTGACCGGGCATGCTGGGAAGGGACACGAGCAAGTGGGAGGTGGCTGGTGGCAATGGAGGGGGCGGGGTGAGATGTTGTGCCGCTGTCAGCTGGTGGTGCAGTCTCCGCCCACTCGGAGAGATCATCCTCGGACCCGTCAGCTTCATATTCTGTCGTGCCAGTGGACAGGTCCTCGGCCTCACTCTCCTCCGCCTCAGTTCCACTCAATGTGCCAGCCACGATGTCAACGCTGGCACTGGTGCTCGGTCCCTCCGCTCCGTCTGTGCTCATGTCTCCCTCCGTGTCCCCCGACGATGCTGTGGGCAAGGTGAAGAGACAGCAATTAATCACACACCTGTATACATATGTCACATGAGTCCAATCTACATAGGTTACAGTGCATAGCCTGAAAAGAAAGATCAGTAACATCTACAAAACAAGGTACAGATGTAGGGCATGCAACACACAGTTGGTTGACCCACCATGCCACTGAAAATCCATGGAGAGCATGACACAATAGCAAATGACATGAAATGGAGTTTGACATTGGAGCCAGGCCCTGGGGACAATCCAGCACTGCATCTGCACCACACAGCGTTCCCGAAAATAGGGATGAGCAGGGACCATATCCATGAACTTGAGGCACATGCTGCATAGGTAATACTGAAAACATGCCCACCATGACTGGCCCACTGCACCTTGAGTGTATGTCCAGACACACATCACACACTGGCCAGACCTAGAAAGGAGAATTCTGGTTTTGACATGTAGGCTTTGCCCGCACCAACCACCCCCTACATGAGACAATTTGTTGAGAAACAGGTGGCACTCACATCTCTTAGTCTGGGTGAAATACACAGGGGCTGCATAAATGCAAGATTGGACGCCAAATACCCAAGGTGCGCCTGTCAAAATAATCATGTACAAATGGGCATCATCAGATGATTGTAACAAGACACACAGGCACTGGCCACCGTGAGTATGAACAAGGAAAATCAGGTCAGGCTGTACAGTGGACACTTGTACTACATTTTACGTCAATATACATGGTGCCAGGGGACAATGGCACAGAGCACAACCTATGCTGTAGACACTGAGAGTGTCCACGTTTTGTGATGACACCTGTGAAAATATGCCCCAGGGGACAGTAGTGGCCACACAACTCCATGGTCCTGAATGGGAATGACTGCAACACACGCCACCATCCCTGCACTATGCATATCGCACACTCATGCACATCATGTCACAGGCCACAACATAGGACATGCGTGCTGTGAGGCATGACACTTGAGAGACTAACTCCCATGTCTGGACTCAGCATCAGTGCCAACTGACATGGAACCCACATGTACTGAACTGGACAGGGCACAGGCAAGGTCCCAAAACCTGTTACACACCACCCCCACACATGATGCTGCAGGCATAGTTCACGTGGAGAAAGCGCCAGCCTACATTACCTTGTCAAGGAGTGACTACACACAGACCAGGGAACACATTGCAAGGAGGGGAAGGGAGGCAGGAGAGCACCGCTATACTGTGGGTAACTGGATCTGCACAGCACCTTTAACCCCTGGCAGTGTATCCATGCAATTGTGCACTTACAAATGCTGGTGACACACAACAAACACACATGTACCTACCCCCTTCCTGCTGCTGCTTCTCCTGTAAGCGCCTCTCCAAGTCTGGAAATACCACCGCCAACACACACTTGTGGACGTGGGTCAGACGGCGGCGCCCGCGGTTCTTATGGGTCTCAGGTGAGTCCCCCAGCAGGACCCGTGCGATCCACCACGTCCAGCACCGGATATCCTGCCAGCGTTTCCTCACCTGGGCCAGGCGCCGCTTGCGACCATCCGCACTCCTCACGGCACTGACGGCGGTCAACCATATCTGCTTCTTGGCAGAGGCGCATATCTGTGAGGATGAACAAGTGACACTACATCAATACACCAGGCACATGTCACAGAGAGACATATTAGAACAAATTTGCTGTTTACAACAAGGCATAGTATGCATCCAACGCATTGCACCTTTGTCATAGGGACATGATCCTCTGGGGAAGGGCAAAAGCAGTACGTGCCATTGAAAGTACACAGGTGGAATGAGGGCAACGACACAATCAATGATCCAGGCTCACACTGTGCATCACAAGCTACACCAGGATAATGTGCAGCACCTCTAAGCAGTCACATGCCACAGGCCACTGACGCTACCGCAGCAGAGTACACAGACACACACAGGCACAGGACATTCACCTGCCATTGCCAAATGCAGCGACAAACCTCACTCTGCACATGTGCCACTAGACGGGGGGGGGCTCACAGGTGTGGGGCTGGCCCTGCACATCAGACACACAGCACTGCTCCCTGCTCACATCACATGGGCAGGGTATATCCATCCCTCATGCAGCCCAGGTGCCACACTCCACATATGCACCCACCCACATGACAGGGGACTTACACACACACCGATGTCCAGGGTACGAACACATCATGTGGACACTCTCAGCACAGGTACACAGAACTAACACACATCTGTGGGTACAGTCACCTGTCACACTGGGCTGACCACATAATAAAATGAGGACTGTAGAGGCTACATTCCCAGGAGGACAAGACAGGCAGAATGTGGCATGCACCACGCAGTGATTGTCACAGTAAACACAATGCAAGTGAGGACGGCAGACATGCACCACAGCATGCACTGGCTGGGAGACATCAGGCATTCCCCCCCGGGACCCCCCCTACAGTACATAGCATGTGTGCCACACCTGGACACAATGCCAGAAGTCACAGTCACAAACAAGGGACACAGTCTGTGCTAGTAGACTCTGCACTCACCTGATACCCTGGTCGGCCATACAGCAGGGGGTACTGTGGGAGGATCACATCCAGCAAAGCCAGGTTCTCCTCCAGGGTGAAAGGCTGTGACCTCTCCACAGACCTTGACATGGTTCCAGGGAATCAGTAGCAGCAGCTGGGTCGTCGAATACAAAGATGTGCAGGCAAGTGCTCCCTCATGGGACCCGGCTGCCTTATATCTGCCTTGCTGGCCTGTTTCATGCACAGGAGTACAGAGTGATTGGTCACTCACATTTGCATCCTATGTTTCCTCCAATCCCTTCAAACCTAGCACAGTCAGTGGGTTCTTATTGTGTTTTTTTCTTGAGCATGATGTCAACTCCAGAACCACATTGCAACAAAGTAGATTCATTCAAACTGACTACTGCTGTGCACCTGCAGAAAAAAATTCAAACTTTAAACTTGGTCTCCATGACAACCAGCATGCATGTAGGCCTTTATACTTGTCCCTCATGTGTCCCCTATGTAATTTGGAGTTTCACACACAGGTACGGTGCATACCGGGGCCCTAGGGCACCACAAATGCATAGCAACGGCCCGTACAGGCGTGTGTACGGTCCGTACCACTATGAGTACGCATACGCGAGAACACCCATAGTGATAGTGAGCGTACAGGCGTGTGTACGGTCCGTCTCACTATGGGTGTTCTCGCGTATGCGTACTCATAGTGATAGTGAGCGTACAGGCGTGTGTACGGTCCGTCTCACTATGGGTGTTCTCGCGTATGCGTACTCATAGTGGTACGGACCGTACACACGCCTGTACGCTCACTATCACTATGGGTGGTCTCGCGTATGCGTACTCATAGTGGTACGGATCGTACACACGCCTGTACGCTCACTATCACTATGAGTACGCATACGCGAGAACGCCCATAGTGATAGTGAGCGTACAGGCGTGTGTACGGTCCGTACCACTATGAGTACGCATACGCGAGAACACCCATAGTGAAAGTGAGCGTACAGGCGTGTGTACGGTCCGTACCACTATGAGTACGCATACGCGAGAACACCCATAGTGAAAGTGAGAGTACGCACGCGTGTACGGTCCGTATCACTATGGGTGTTCTCACGTAAACGTACTCATAGTGGTACGGACCGTACACACGCCTGTACGCTCACTATCACTATGGGTGTTCTCGCGTTTGCGTACTCATAGTGGTACGGACCGTACACACGCCTGTACGCTCACCATCACTATGGGTACACATACGGCAGCACTCCCATAGTGATAGGGAACGTACACAGGCCCTCTGAGCGAAAGTACGGTGCCTTTCACACATCACAGTGGTGACAGGCAGCACACAGGAAGGAATAGGGCTGACATAATTGTCCATGGATGGACATCGAGGCATTGTCTGGGCAGTACTACATGTGTGGGGCACAGGTGTGAAAGGCTGTGATGTGGCACATTACTCCTGAGTGGAGAAGACACCAGATGTATGATGAGATGTGTACAGATGTTATGTGTGACGGTGCAATGTGTGCCAGGCATGCCCTTAACTCCTTTGACATGTGTGCATGTCGTACTGCACACTTGGGATGAGCGTCACTGGCATGGCACAGTCAACAACACACGCAAGTGTCCCCTGATGGCCGCTACTGGGGTTACCACACCAGAAATGTGACTACCCACGGTGCACGATGTGACTATGTCATGTATGTGTGGGGGGTGGCAATTTGTTTGATGTTGGAGCTCCCTCAAAAGCATCAGCTGTTGCAGCAACCAACATGTGTCTGTGTGTAGATGGACATGGCACACTGTTACGCACACCAGGCCACATGTGGTATCGGATGTGAGGTGCGTATGTATGCATGGGACACGGAGTAGCGTAACAAGGACATGTCTGCATCCTCTCTATGAATGTGTGGTGAGTCATTACATGTACACCTTATTGGCAAGGTGTGTGGGCTGTCCTAGTGTAATGTCATGTGACCTGTGGCTCCAGTGTTCCGCTACCAGTCTCTGCAATCGACATCCTACTTCTGCTGATGTGTTGATGTATGTCACTCCTGTGTTGCGTCTGGCTGTTCACTTACACTGGGACACAGCTAATCCCATGCCATGGCATGTGGAGGTTCACAATCTCCGTGTGTAGCTGGGTCTTGGTAGGAGTGTCACCTGGCAGCCATACGTGTCCAGGGCATGTGGCACATACCTCACTCCGTATGTTGCATATGTGTATTGACAGATTAACATGTGCTCAGCACCCAAAAATTGTTGTAGTAGTGCACTCACTCTTCCTTGTCACTTCCAAATTACTGCAGAGCGCCGCCTCTTCCCCGAGCAATTCTGGACTTAGCTGACATGCGGGAGAATGACTGTATCGGTGCTACCGCTTCCCCCAACCGTTGATTCTGGAGTTGACGGCGAGGCTGGCACCACACCTGCAACCGCTGCACAGGTATCCTACGGCACTGACACCCAAGCTGAAGGTAATGGCAGCCCTACATTTTCTTGCCACGGGTACCTTTCAAAATACCATTGCTCATGTTGGTGGCATGTCCCAGAGCATGTTCTGCCGTGTGCTGCATGATTTCTTAGAGGCCATGTTGCTTCACCTGGATGAGTTCATCCATTTCCCAACCCCTGAAATGTTGACTGGTGTCAAGCGTGGATTCTATGCCCTGGGAGGGATGCCCCATGTCATTGGGTCCATAGATGGGACACATGTGGCTTTGGTACCACCACAGGCACAGGAGGTAGCGTACAGGAATCGCAAACACTACCACTCCATCAATGCCCTTGTGGTGTGTCTGTCCAACATGGTGATTTCACATGTCTGTGCTCGTTTTCCAGGATCAGCACACAATGCCTACATCATGAGGCGTAGCAGGGTGCCTGAAATGATGACGCAGCTGCGCAACGAACGAGCATGTGTTGTTGGTGGGTACACTCTGTCTGTCCTGTATTTTGCGTAGACTTCCAGCACGACCGCTTCTCCTGTCCTACTTATGTCCATGTGCTTTCCATGTAGGGGACGCTGGCTAACCCAGCATGCCATGGCTGATCACACCTCTCCGCAACCCCATCACGCCGGCCCAGCTCCGCTACAACACCGCCCATGGCCGGACAAGGCGAGTGATAGGGAGGACATTTATGCCTCCTGAAGAGCCGATTCCGATGCCTCCACAAGACCGGCGGCGCCCTCCCATATGCCCCGGCGAAGGTCTGCAAAATCTTCATGGTCTGCTGCATGCTGCACAACATGGCAGTTGAGAAAGCTGTGCCACTCATCCTGGATCAAGATGATCAGGACCATCCACCCGTGGAGGACGAAGGGCTTGGCAATGGGGCTAGTGATGTGGAGGATGTGGTTCCGCAAGAGGACATCCGGACTCGGCTCATACGCGACTTCTTTGCTTAGTGGTGAGTACCCGTGTCTGTGTGTGCACGCATTGGTCCCCGTGTGGCATGTGTGTGTCCATCTGCATGTATGGCACGTGAGTCAGAGGTGTGTGTGGATGTGTCACTGGAGTGATGGTGCCAGTGATGTGTATTTCCCCAGTCATAATTGTGACCTAGCATGTTGTCATCCTTACATGTGTCGAGTACATGCACATGCAAGTGGCTGTGCTTTTTGTGGCTGACTTCTTGTGTGTCTCTCTTCCCCAGGTACTTGCGCTTGCCGTCTGCTGCTTGCATTGTTGTGGCACTGCTATTCCTCATGGACACGTCATCGTGTGCTGACTCAGCGTTACACGCACGGACAAGTTTGGAAGTCTCCTTAGGGTAAGGGATGCATCAGGGGTGTATTGGGTGTGGCAGTTGTTTACGATGTATGCACACTGCCCCTGTCGATGTTTGGTTCCTCTGCAGACATGTCGCATCACCATGGTACACATGACATGCAGCTGGGTACACCTGAATAGATGGTCAGACTTGTTGACAGTCATCAGTGATGGGATTGTGGAATGTGATGATGGCATCAATGTGTGTTACACTGCCCTCGGACACATACGGTTTGCATTGGCTTGACATGGTGTGGGACTTCCACATCAGCGGATCAATGGTGTATGGCAGTCTCTCCGTGAGCAGCAGGGGGTGTTTAGCTGTTAGCCGACACTTGTGTGCCAGTTCCATGGCTATCACGCATTCGTGCTGCAGAAGGGGGGTTCCAGTGTTGGACCCACATGTTACTCCACATGACCCGTTCATGTGTACTCCGAGTTGCCTCTGCAATCCCGAATACATGACTAATAAAGGTGTCCCTATGCCTCCAAGGTGCCTCTTCTCAGTCAATGCTGGTGTGTTGCCACGGTGCATCCGGCATGTCTGGCATGGTTTTCCGTGATAGTGGCTATGTGTCTATGTGTAGAGTAGCAAGATGCAAGCTGTTTGTGTGGGATTAGACTGTGTATTGTGCATGATGTCCATGACTGTGTGGGTATTGTGACATGTGCCATCCCCATGCATCCAACGTTGGCCAGGCCACCATTCTCTGCATCCACCTGACTCAAGCTTGCAGGACATGGTTCTGCCACCTGTCCACACATACCTGGGTGCCCCACAGGACACTCCAAATGATCCCTGACCTCTGCGCATGGCTGTCGCTGTACTCAAAATGTCTGTCGGCACGGTTGTGCGGCCACCCCCTCAGCTGGTTGGGCCCATCACGGGTGTGTATGGTGCTCCATGTCTGTCTTGCCTAATACAATGTGACCCATGTGTGTCCTGTGCCAGACTCAGGCCCCAGGGTGTGGATGGTTGAAGTCAAATGAGAACTCAGGCATGGTTAGACTTTACAAGACACATGTAAGGTAATAATGCAATAAGTAGGCATCTTCTCTTTATGGTGTGACTTTTTATTTTGGTTGGGGTGGGGGGGTTGACATGAGGGGCTTTCCGGGTGTGTGGAATCGAATCCAAAGTTCACTAGGGGAGTTGGTGTCCTTGCCATTTGAAATCCTCAGAGTCCATGCCACAGTCTTTGTCAACATTGGTCAGACACTGACCAGCAAGTCCATGTGGCAGAGAATGTCTTTTGCTGCTGTGCTGCTGTTACTCCAGTGGGCCAGGTGCCAGGCCAGGTGTCCTGGGAGATGGTGCTGTTGCGCCGACCCTCACGGTCTTTTCCGTGGACGACCCGCCCTCCTGCAGGGACCCTCAGAAGCAGGCCGTGACGATGTTTGGGATGCTCTGTCGGATGTCTCCTCCTCCTGATCCCTCCCTGTGGGTGGTGATGTTCTACGCCTGATGGCACAGGGAGGGTTGCCCATGTTGTCGGCTATCCGACGGAGTGTACTGTGAATTCCCCTGAACACCGTCACGAGCTCAGCCTGTCTATCCTCCATCCGCCCTTGGTGTCGCAGTAGACAGGCATGTTGCTCCGCATGTTGCTGGGCCTGCTGGGTCTTGATCTCATCGAGGGTCCCCTTCATCTCGTTGAGGGTGGACACAACCTGGGCCATGCCCGTGGTGTCCTGCCGGTATGTGTCCAGGATGTTTCGGACATGGGAATATACCGGTTCCCCAGCCAACAGGTCAGGCACGCGCCTCCGCCGTCCTCCACTCCCACCACCCCGGCCCACTTGCACCTGGCCTGCCCTTGTGGGCACATCGGGTCTCCGGGACCCCTGAGGGGTGGCATTGGCGTTGTCGCCTGCCTCCTCCTGGGTGCCCGGGACACCGTGTCCCTCCTGGCCAGCCTGGCTGTATTGTGGTGGTGGGACAGGGATCCTGGGTGTCTCCTGGGATGTGGCAGGAGTGGGGCTGGTGGTTGGCCCAGTTGTACCTGACGCAGGTGCTGCAGGTCGTTGGGACACCAGAGGGGCCAGGTTGGTCGGGGTCGGGTTCGTCCACAGAGTGGTGAGAGTCGTCGCTGCCGGTGGCTCCGTCATCCCGCCGAGCCGGGTCCTGTGAGTCTTCCCCCCCAGTGTTGGGGGATGATCCACGACGTTGACCTGTGTGTGAGAGAGACAATGTTAATTTTGTTCCATGCAACATCCATGTTTCATTGGTTTCTAAGTTGGCACATTTCCTCTGGGAATTTGGATATGTCTTGCATTCCACTCACAGTGCACTTGTGCATGGGTATGTCCCTTGGCCACAGCTTTTGCGACTTTACCTATGTGTGGCACAGTCTTACTTGCTGCGTCAATTGTGACTGCAGTCAGCAGTGGAGTGGGCAGGTGTGGCGAGCCATGCATTGGCGCCTTTCGTGTTGCACTGTACGTGGGCACATGGAGTGGTTCCACACACTTAGATAATGCAGGTAGCCCTCGTTGTGCTCGTGCACAGGTTGTGACATGGCCCTGTGTTTTGCCATGGAGAAGAGGGGGGGGTTCTGGCACTGGCCACCCTTGTCTACATGCACGCAGTCCACCTGCTGATGAGCAGACATTCCCACACCCCACAAGGCTGATTTGCTCTCCCTGTGTGTCCCTTTCTCGCTCCCTCTCTGTCCCCCTCTCCCTCCCTCTGTGTGTCAGCCTCCTCCCTCTGTCCGTCTCCCTGTGTCTCCCTCCCTCTCTGTCCCCCTCTCCCTCCCTCTGTGTGTCACCCTCTGTCACCTCAGCCCAGCTTCCTGGGCACACACTGTTAGCAGATCTTTGAATGGCCCTTGGATTGTTGATGTGAGTTTGTTTCTGATCTGCAGGCACCCATTGGGTGTAGTGTCTGTGTGTGCGCTGCTGCTGTGGTTTTGTGTGCTGCCACTCTTTCACAGTGTTGGCTGTTCATTAGCTGCTGTCATGTGCAAGAACGTGCCGTCACCCCCATGTGTTAATGCAAGGCGTCCGCCATTTGCTGGCAAGTCTTTCCTGTGTGGGGACACACTGTTTGTCTGGCTGTGACCTAGGCCATATGGGCAGGGGGCATTGTTGTCTTGCTTCTGAGTTGCACTATGTGATTTTTGGGGCCCACACTCCCGCCATCCGGCTTACCGTGTCTTGTGTTGGTGTTTTCTGTGGCCTGTGACTTGGCATTGTCCAGCTGGGTGCATGGGGCATGGTGGCGCCAGTGGCATGTGCGTGTTCATGGAGTGTGGTTGAGTCATGCGATAGCTTGGGGTGGTTGCGTGCCTGTTTGTGAGTTTGGTTGTGGATGACGTTCCCCCCATGTGAGGTGAGTTGTTTGTGTACTCACCCGGGTCTCGGAGTCCTTCTAATCCGTCCACTGCCACCACCGGCAGTAGGCCATCACCCTCTCCTCCGAGGGATGGTATTCTACGCGTCTGCGGCGCGGCCCTCCTCCAGTGACGTTGGCCTGGTTGTGTTCGTCGGTCATTTTGGCTCGGACCCTCCTCCGCAGATCGTACCACCTGGCTTGGCATTCATGCCTGGTCCTTCTGGTGAATGCAACAGCATTCACAGCATCGACAATCGTCTGCCACATGGCTGTTTTTTCTGAAATGCTGGTCTGTCTGACCAATGTTCCAAAGAGGTGTGGCTCGACTCTGAGGATTTCATCGACAAGGACCTCCAACTCTCGGCTAGTGAACTTTGGATTCTTGTTAGTGGGCATGGTGAGGGGTGTGGGTGTGGATGGTGGGGGGGGGATGGTTGTGGGTGTGTGGGTGTGGTTGTGCAGGTGTGTGTGTGTGAATGTGATGAGGGTGTGTTTGTGAAGGTGTGCAAGTGTAAGGTGTAGTAAAGGTTCTAGTATGGTGCTGTAGGTTGTCTGTGGGGTCTGGCAGCAGTGAGTCTGTTGCAAAGGCTCATGGTTTGTGTGTGTGGGCCCTTTTTATTGGTCCATTGGTGGGTGTGGCTGTGTTTGAAGTTTGGGTGGGTGTGTTATAAGGAGTGGTTGTGTTTTGGGCCTCTGTTTGGGATTTTGGCAATTGCAGGTCAGTGAATGTGTTGTTTTTGTGCTTGTTGGACATGTTTAGTGGCTTTGTGCCATTCGAATGGTGTATTCTTGTGTTGTTTTGCTTTGTCCTGGTTGTGTACGTGCGTTTTTAACGTGTGTACGGTGTGTACTTCGGGCATTTTGTTGTACAGTGCTGTCCTTGTGTCTGGCTTGGTACGACTCGTACATGCGCGATGTTGTGTGAAGGTGCTGGTGTTGGGGCCTGGGGTGTGCTCCGTACTTAGAATGTTGGGGTGGGGGTACGCTCCATGCATACGCGGGTGGGAGTACGCGTCGTACATACACGGTTGGGGTGGGGGTACGCTCCATGCATACGCGGGTGGGGGTACGCGTCGTACATACACGGTTGGGGTGAGGGTACGGGTCGTACATACACGGTTGGGGTGGGGGTACGCTCCATACGTACGCGGGTGCGGGTAAGGGTCGTACATACACGGTTGGGGTGGGGGTACGGGTCGTACATACACGGTTGGGGTAGTGGTACACTCCATACGTACGCGGGTGAGGGTACGGATCGTACATACACGGTTGGGGTGGGGGGACCGGTCGTACATACACGGTTGGGGTGGGGGTACGCTCCATGCATACGCGGGTGAGGGTATGGGTCGTACATACACGGTTGAGGTGGGGGTACGCTCTATACGTACGCGGGTACGGGTCGTACATACACGGTTGGGGTGGGGGTACGCTCCATGCATACGCGGGTGAGGGTGCGGGTCGTACATACACGGTTGGGGTGGGGGTACGCTCCATACGTACGCGGGTGCGGGTACGGGTCGTACATACACGGTTGGGGTGGGGGTACGCTCCATACGTATGCGGGTACGGGTCGTACATACACGGTTGGGGTGGGGGTACGCTCCATACGTACGCGGGTGCGGGTACGGGTCGTACATACACGGTTGGGGTGGGGGTACGGGTCGTACATACACGGTTGGGGTGGGGGTACGCTCCATACGTACGCGGGTGAGGGTATGGATCGTACATACACGGTTGGGGTGGGGGGACCGGTCGTACATACACGGTTGGGGTGGGGGTACGCTCCATACGTACGCGGGTGAGGGTACGGGTCGTACATACACGGTTGGGGTGGGGGTATGGGTCGTACATACACGGTTGGGGTGGGGGTACGGGTCGTACATACACGGTTGGGGTGGGGGTACGCTCCATACGTACGCGGGTGAGGGTACGGATCGTACATACACGGTTGGGGTGGGGGGACCGGTCGTACATACACGGTTGGGGTGGGGGTACGCTCCATGCATACGCGGGTGAGGGTACGGGTCGTACATACACGGTTGGGGTGGGGGTACGCTCCATGCATACGCGGGTGAGGGTACGGGTCGTACATACACGGTTGGGGTGGGGGTACGCTCCATACGTACGCGGGTGAGGGTACGGGTCGTACATACACGGTTGGGGTGGGGGTACGGGTCGTACATACACGGGTGGGGATTCGACTCGTACATAGGAGGACTGGGGGAGTGTTGGGCGCGCATGCGGGCACATGTCTCCATGGTTGCTATGGGAGTTCGGTGCGGACGGTGTTTTTTCCATACGGTTGTAACATCGGACGCACGGGATGGATCGTGATTCCGCGGTCGGACTTCACTTTTCACATTTGTACGGTAAATCGTCCGAGGACGTGTCGGACACATTTTCCGACCCGAGGACGTGTGGGGAATAATTCCCAATGCGGTTCGTATGGACTTTTTACCATGCGAATCGTGATTGGCAGTTTGTACGGCACTTGTACGATTCGTACGGTAAAAAGACCGGATACGAGTCGTACGGGGAATTTTTTTACCGGATCGTGATCGGCACCAGAGCGTTATGGCACAAGTGCACGAAAATCTGAGGGGCAGAAGTTTCTCTCAGGAGGGTTCTAGAGGGTGAGAGTCTCTGATTGGTTCAGAGACAAGTTTAGTCCTTTTTTACATAACAAAGGTTATGGGTTGCAAAGGAAAATGGGCCTAGGCCTTTTTTCTGTTTGTTATACTACTAGACAATTCTTTTTTATGTACCGGAGACTCCCGTCTCAACGACTGGGAATGATTCAGGCATGTGAATCTTTGAAAGCTCCAATACTGGAGAACTATAGTTACAGGTAAGTAACTTGTTTTCTTCCTTTCTACTTATTATGCACAATGAGGGAGGCCATAATATAAAATTGCAATGTGGGGGACTTTTTAGGAAGCCCTTAACCCACCACTGGAGGCGGCATCAAGACAGACACCTCTCCACCTTCTCCTCCACCTCACCTTTCTCCTTCTCCTTTGCCTTCCCCCTCCACTACCACCTGCAGACCCATCACCTGATTCTCCTCAGGGATCCCTGCATTCTGGTTTTGGGGGAGATGGCCCTAGGTCTTGATATGACCCATATGGTATTCCCTTTGACCCACGCCCCCATAACAGCCCGTGGGAAGATTATGATGACTGACCCCCAATCTCTACCCTGCTAAACTTTTCCCACTGGACGACATTAATTATTTCAAGGTGTGTCAGCTTGTGAACTTCAGTGTTGAGCCTTGGCTGTTCGAGTGCATCCTTGCTCGGGGGGGGGGGGTGTCTGTGTGTGTCTGTGCCAGTTTTATTTATTTATTGACCCTGTTCCTCCTAAGAGGACTTTTTAGGATGCCCTTAACCAGCCACTGGAGGCGGCATCAAGACAGACACCACTCCACCTTCTCCTCTGCCTCACCTTTCTCCTCCTCCTTTGCCTTCCCACTCCACTGCCACCTGCAGACCCATCACCTGACTCTCCTCAGGGATCCCTGCATTCTAGTTTTGGGGGAGATGGCCCTAGGTCTTGATATGACCCATATGGTATTCCCTTTGACCCACACCCCCATTACAGCCCGTGGGAAGATTATGATGACTGACCCCCAATCTCTACCCTGCTTAACTTTTCCCACTGGATGACACTACCTCATATCAGGAGGTTTTACAGAGATCAGCTACATTTCACTAGGTGGAAACGCATAAGCAGCAGGAAGATGACGACTTCCTGATGGAAATCCTCTCCTCCACCCAAAATCCATGCAATATTTACCCA
Organism: Triturus cristatus; assembly: GCF_964204655.1. NCBI lineage: Eukaryota > Metazoa > Chordata > Amphibia > Caudata > Salamandridae > Triturus > Triturus cristatus. The sequence goes on along the minus strand of NC_140579.1, from coordinate 980,137,581 downwards.
TGCTAAAGAGGATGCTTAAACCTGCTCCTTACCTCTTTAAAGAGCTGGTAAAGGCACGAGTGATCACTTTTAGGGTCGCCAAAAAATATACACTGTCCCCTTCTGACTCTCCTTACATCATGGGTCAAGTCCAACCTGATTCCTTAGTATTACACATTGATCCCAAGGGGTAGTCTGTATAATCCTAATAGAACCTGGGCTTGACATAAGCCGCATCCACCTGGCTTATTAGAGGAGAGGTTGCTTTGGACTTTTGAGAAAGTGTAGTCATGATTTGAGAGGCTGAAGTATTAAAAAATGTCTGTGTAATGAGTTGTTTGAGTTGAGGGGGAAAGTGTATGCACGGTATTATGTTAAAAATATCTTTCCCAAGGTAAATAACTTGGTGCGACTAATACAATAATAGTATTGTAATCACAAGTATTTTGCGGATTTATCCTCACAGAGTACCATTTATTTGAGCATCCCTGGAAGTACACAGACCCGAAAGTTTGCCAACTCCCAGGGCACAGGTGATGCACCCCCTCCCTATAGGGAGATTAAAAGGATAGACTCTCCAGGGAAGCTTGTCACTGGCCAGTCTGCTACGCATTGGTGTATCCCCAATTCCATAGATTTACTCTCCTGAAATGATAGGGCACACTAGGATGAAATGGAGGAGTTGCTTCAGCACCTCTAAGACCAGTACAGAAATAGGGGCAAGCACTCGTGGCAGAGGGTAAAATGATATCCTATATTCAGTGCGCCCTCGATGCAGCAGACACCGCTGCCCGGGCATTAACAATAGTCTCCTCCTTCCCTGACAGACCTGGCTATGTGTTTCGAGCTTTAAACCAGAATTGAAACAGCATCTGTTCAACTTGCTATTTAACGGGGAATACCTATTCAGCTTGCAAGTTAACAAGATGCTGGAAAAGATAGAGGGATACAGTGACTCGAAAGTCTATTGGGCCACTACAAACATCATCAGCCCATGGTTCCTTTCTCTGGCTAAAACCACCACCCTAGTTCTCCACTTCCTTCCCCATCAACAACAGCATCAGACACTGTCTCTGGGATATTTCAAGGGAGGGTAGAAAAACAACAATGGTAGAGGCAAGAGCAGAGGCGCACAGCCCCCAAAGGGACCACACCTGCAAAACAGGAACTCCCTTAGTTTTCCCTGTGACCACATAACATCCGTCGGAGGAACACTGTAAGGGTTTCTGTCCTGCTGGATAGATATCCCCTCAAACCAGTGGGTTCTCAAATTTTTAGCAGAGGGGCGCTGCTTAAACTCACACAAACCCCACCAAATATGACCGCCCTGTAGACACAAACTCTCCTTGGAACATCAGCGTCTGCTTCAAGCGGAGATGCATGCACAACTCAGCAAAGGGGCCATAGAACCTGTGCCACCACAACACTGTGGCAAAGGGGTATATTCCCTAATCATCCTCATTCTCAAGAAGGATCACTAAGGCCCATTCTCGGCTGCTGCCCCCAAACAAATACATTATGTCAGAACTCTTTCACATGGTGACACTCCAGAAATTCTTTCCACTACTACAGCAAGGCGACTCCATGACTACTCTTGATCATAGGACTTATACTTCCACATTCGCATCCACCCTGCACAACGCTGGTTCCTGCGGTTTGTGGTAAGTGGTCAGCATTACGAGTTCAAAGTGCCGCCCTTCGGGGTTACCACAGCCCCCAGGATGTTCACAAAGTGTCTTTCTGTGGTAACCGCTCACCTCAGAAGGAACGGCGTTCATGTCTTCACTTACTTTGGCGATTGGCTGATCAAGATCTTTACAAAACAGCAATGCCTAGTGCACACAAGTCACCATCCATCTATTAAACCGCCTAGGCTTTACCATCAGTTCTACAAAATCTAATCTCCAGCCCTTCCTAGGGACCATACTCCACTCTGTTACGGGAAACATACTTCAGCTCTGGGAGGATTAAAGTTTTCCCAGCGCCACTCCCTTTTTTTCAGCCAAATTGTCAGATCAGGAAAGGTCATGCACCTCCTTGGTATGAAGGCCTTCAGCATTACTATAGTTCCATATCATAGGTTTCACTTGAGCCCATTGCAGGAATGTCTAGCAACACAGTGGTCACAAGTGGAGGGTCAAAGGAAGATCACACTCACCCATATAAAAAGGAGGTTCTGATGGATGCATCTGCCAGTGGATTCCTCACCTTGTGAATATCCCCTGCGCCGGCAACATTCGGAAACTTTTGTAGCAGTCCACGCCGATGAGGTCGAAGACGACGTCACAGAGACACGGCTCCGTTCGCGACTCCGCTGACGTCACTCGTCGGCGTGATGATGTCAGTTCCCTTTTTTCCGCGCCATCGACGCTAACGGTTTTCGGGACTCTCTCTGTAGCTGTATTTGATACTTTGTTTGCTGCCAGTATCTCTCTCTCTCTTCTTGTCTTCAGCTGAAAATGACGATGAAGAAGTCTGGTTTTAAGCCTTGCCGAGAGTGCAGTAAGCACATGTCAATAACGGATCCGCATGAAGTCTGCGTATGGTGTCTTTCATCGGACCACGATGAAGATGGATGTTCTTTACTGTCGCAAGATGAGCTCAAAGGCTCTGAAGGAGAGGGAAGCCAAATTATTCATCGCCAGGATGAAAAAGGAGAAAAGAGGCCTGAGAAGATCGAGGTCGAAGTAGACTTCGGGACATGCTTCTAAGTCCAAGAAGCACAAGAAAAAGAAGAGGCATGGATCTCTACATCGCTCGGATAGGGATAAGGCTCCGAGATCAAACCTCGCCCTCCCGACGCCGTAAGGACTTTGTATCTCCTTCGCCTGTTCCTGATTCTCCTGTTGGCCTGTCGTCACCTGTGGCTTCACCGGAGCATTCTCCGGCACCGGCTCCATCTCTGACGCCGGCTCCATCTCCGGCTCCGGGTGAGCCTTCGGCTCCGGAGATTCCACCGTCGGCGCTGGTCGGCCCGAGTCCGGTGATGCCTCAGCCTGAGCCATATCCATCGTTTCCAGGCCCAGGTCAATATCCGACGCATTATCTTAATGCTATGTATGGGGTCTTCTCCAGAGCCTTGTACCCCTCTGACGCACCTTCGGGTCCTATGGGTCCTATGGCCTTCAGTTTGGGAGTTCCCCAAGCTTATCCTCAGGCTCCCTTCATGCCATTTTTTCTGGCGACGCCGTCTTGGCATCTACCGGCGCCGAGGACATCGACGCTGCTTCATTCTTCACCAGCGCCGACTCAACCTTGTTCGACGCCGGCTGTACCTTTGGATGCGCGCTTGACGCCCGCTCCGGCGCCGTCTGATTCGGTCACGGCGCCGCCGACTCCTGCTGTGAGGATCAGATCTAGGAGGGAGGCCCAAAGGGTACTGGAGGAACAGAGGTACCTGATGGAGGAAGTAGAAGAAGGTGAGCTGATGGAGTCGGACGATGTGTTTGATGAATTGATGGAGGCTAGTGACCTGGATTTGTCGCCTGAATGGGAGATTACTCCTCCTGCTGATGCTCCTTCAAAGGATGTGGCTCCATACCACGCTGTTATTAAGATGGCGGCTGAACTTCTAGATCTGCAGTTGCCATCTGCAGAGTTTAAGCCTAACATCCTGACAGAGGTTTTACACTCTCCTTCCTCTGCATCGGAGCCTTTGCTCCCTTTTAATGACGCTATTATAGAACCGGTAATGGAAGTATGGCATAAGCCCTTCTCTGCTCCTGCAGTTTTAAGGTTATTGCTAGGAGTTATAGGGCAGCTCCAGGGGACCCAGACTTTATAACATCTCATCCTTCTTCGGAGAGTCTGGTGGTTCAGGCTGCCTGTTCCAGAAAATCTACAGGTGCTTTTCCCCAAGTCCCGAGTGACAGGGATGCAAAGAAATTAGACCAGTCGGCTAAGAAGGTCTTCTCTTCTGCCAGTATGGCCTTAAAATCGATGAATGCCACCTGTCTTTTGGGCCGGTATGTCCATGCTCTTATGGATTCAGCAAAGCAATTGGCCCCAAAACTGTCAGAAGAGGATAGAATGAACTTTAATGAGGTTCTGTCGGATACCCAAGCGGCTGCATGTCAGGTAATCCAAAGCGGCTTGGATACAGCTGATTCGGTCGCAAGGATCATGGGTTCTTTTGTTGCCACGAGGAGGAGTGCGTGGCTCAAGTCTTCCGAGTTCTCCCCGATGTGCAGGCAACGCTCCTGGACTTGCCTTTTGATGGCTCTGGACTTTTTGGCAAAAAAGCGGATGCTGCGCTTGAAAGATTTAAGGAGAGTAAGGCCACGGCTAAATCTTTGGGCCTTCAAACTCAGCCTAGGGGTTCGTTCAGGAGATACAGAGGCTTTGGAAGGTCATCCTTTCGTTCATACAGACAGCCCCAGCAACAGCAGCAGAACACTCTGTATAAGAGGTACAGAGGCAGAGTCAGAGGTCGCACTCAAGGTCGACAGCTCTCCTCCTCCTCCTCAGCCCCTCCCACCACTGCAAAGCAGCCCTAGATCCACCATTCTGGATCATGCTGGTCCTGTGGGTGGCTGGCTTACCCATTTTTCACAAGATTGGGAATCGGTTACTACAGATCTTTGGGTTCTAGATCTTGTAGAAAATGGGTACACCCTTCCCTTTCGGGAATTCCCTCCAAACTACCCTCCTTGCCAAGGTGCTTGCTCGGAGGACCACCTTCTTCTCCTGCAGGAGGAAGTCCTGACATTACTAAAAAAAGGTGCGATAGAAGTGGTTCCAGAGTGGGAAAGGGGTCAGGGATGCTACTCCCAGTATTTACTGATTCCGAAAAAGGACTGCAGATTGCGTCCAATATTGGACCTCAGGATCTTGAATCTTTTTCTGAAGCAAGAGAAGTTCAAGATGCTCACCCATGCGCAGGTTCTTCAAGCGCTGCATCAGGAGGACTGAATGGTGTCGATCGATTTGCAGGATGCGTATTTCCACATCCCCATCCTGAATTCGCACAGGAAGTATCTCCGGTTTTACGGTAGGGTCACAACATTATCAGTTTGCGGTCCTTCCGTTTGGTCTTACTACTGCACCTCGAGTCTTCACGAAAGTGATGGCAGTGGTGGCAGCCCATCTCAGAAGGTCTATGATTTCCGTTTTCCCCTATCTGGACGACTGGCTGGTCAAAGCGGAGTTGCCAGAGAAGGTGCTTCATCATCTGCAGGTTACAACTCAGCTGTTGTACAAATTGGGTTTTTCGATAAACGTGCCCAAATCTCACCTGGTGCCCTCTCAGCGCAACCTGTTCATAGGGGCGGTACTGGACACTACTGTGTGTCGGCATTCCCACCTCCTCAAAAGATTCTCAACATACAGGAAATGATTCCCTTGTTTTACACTGGAGCGGTCGTTCCAGTCCTGAAGGTCCTTCGCCTGCTCGGTCTGTTTGCTTCCTGCATTCTGTTGGTCAACCATGCACGCTGGCACATGAGGGCGCTCCAGTGGTGCCTCCACAGGCAGTGGTATCAGCACAAAGGAGATCTCAGGGAGTCTGTGAGGATCTCCAGAGAAGCTGCGGCGGATCTGTCTTGGTGGAGCGTGGAGGGCAATCCGTCTCAAGGAAAGCCCTTCCATCTACCTCCATTGGTGGCCACAGTGATAACGGATGCTTCCAATTTAGGGTGGGGTGCGCATCTGGGGGATCTGGAGATCAAGGGTCTTTGGTCTCCAGAGGAAAGGTTGCTTCACATCAACCTTCTGGAATTACGGGCGATAAGTTTGGCGCTCAAGGCCTTCCTCCCTTCCCTTCGCGGTCAGTCGGTTCAAGTCCTGACGGACAACACTACCGCGATGTGGTATGTCAACAAGCAGGGAGGAGTGGGGTCGCTTTGTCTCTGCAGAGAGGCTCTGCGTCTCTGGTCCTGGGTACAGGATCAGCAGATTTGTCTGATGGCAAATCATTTGGCCGGGGTTCTGAACGTTCGTGCAGACAGTCTGTCGGCAGTTCTCCGTCGACCACGAGTGGAGGCTTCATCCAGAGGTGGTTCGTAACGTTTTCTGGATGTGGGGAACCCCTCGGGTGGACCTGTTTGCCACTCACGAGAACGCTCACTGCCCGTCTTTCTGCAGTCTCCAGTATCCGATGCAGGAAGCATTGGGGGACGCGTTTCAGTTAAATTGGGGCACTCATCTCCTTTACGCGTTTCCTCCCATACCCTTGATTCCTCGGGTTCTGAGGCAGATTCGCCAAGACCGGGCCCAAGTAATATTGGTCGCCCCGGATTGGCCAAGAAGGGTATGGTACTCAGATCTTCTCCACCTCTCCTCGTGCCCTCCGCTCTGTCTCCCTCTCAGGGCAGACCTCCTCTCGCAGTCGGAGGGGCAGGTTCTACACCCCCACCTCCAGAGCTTACACCTTGATGCCTGGAGATTGAACGGGGCAACCTGAATTCTTTTTCTCTTCCGCCAGATGTGGTAGATGTAATTTTGTCTGCCAGACGTCATTCCACCAAATCTATCTACTCCTATATGTGGTCTAAATTTGTGCTCTGGTGCGGGGAGAAATCTATTGATCCTTTGAGGGCTCGTTTATCTGACATTCTTCAGTTTGCCCTTTCTCTTGCTCAGCAAGGTTTTCCTGTAGCCACTGTAAAGGGATATCTTTCAGCCTTGTTGGCATTCCTTTGTTTGCCGGATCAACCATCATTGTTCAAATCGCCTATTGTTTTACGATTTCTAAAGGGTCTTACAAACAAGTTTCCTCCTACTCCTTTTATTGTGCCTCAATGGGACTTAAATCTTGTCTTAACTTATCTGATGGGTTCTCCCTTCGAGCCCTTACACAAGTGTCCATTGAGACTATTATCTTTCAAAACGGTTTTTCTCATTGCGATCACCTCGGCAAGGAGGGTAAGTGAGCTTCAAGCTCTGAGTTCAAAACCCCCGTTCTTGACCATTCATGCTGAAAGAATGGTTCTCAGGACCAGGGCTGCTTTTCTGCCTAAGGTGGTAACTCCTTTCCATCTGGGGCAGTCCATTACCCTTCCTACCTTCTATCCTCCCCCTCACCCTTCCAAGGAGGAGGAGCGGCTTCACCGCTTGGACCCTAAGAGGGCGCTGAGCTTCTACCTTGATAGGACTAAAGATTTTCGAGTGGACAACCAGCTCTTCGTGGGCTTTGTTGGCTGCAGGAAAGGCAGAGTGGTGAACAAGCGCACCCTTTCCAGATAGATTGTCTTGTGCATCAAGATATGCTACTCTTTGGCCGGTAAGGAACCTCCCGAGGGTTTAAGGGCTCATTCTACTAGAGCTAAGTCTTCCACGTCTGCTTTGTCTAGAGGTGTTCCTGTGGAGGACATTTGTAGGGCGGCAACTTCACACTTTTGCAAAGCTTTACTGCTTGGATTCTGAGGTGAGGAGGGACGGACATTTTGCTTGTTCCGTCCTTCAGGACTTTCTGGTATAGAAGGGTGGACACCCTCCTCCGGGAGTGGGACTGCTGTAGGAATCTTTTCACAAGGAGAGGAATCCACTGGTAGATGTATCCATCAGAAGAACAAGTTACTTACCTTCGGTAACGCTTTTTCTGGTGGATACAGTATCTGCCTGTGGATTTCTCACTGACCCACCCGCCTCCCCGTTGTCCACCCTTGTATACCTACAATTCTAATGATGATGTTTCAAAATGTATTTGTTATTGTCAAAGGCATTGTGTTATTTCTTTTGCCTTCCTATTTATTCTTCACACTGTGTGTGTTGCATTGTATATTATGTACTGTGTATACTGTGTATATATTGCTGTCAGTCCGTCCGTGTGCCTCGAAGGCACGGAAAAAAGGGCGGAACTGACGTCATCACGCCGACTAGGTCTTCTTATGGAGCCGGTGATGTCAGCGGAGTCGCGAGCGGAGCCGTGTATCTGTGACGTCATCTTCGACCTCATCGGCATGGACTGCTACAAAAGTTTCCGAATGTTGCTGGCGCAGGGGATATTCACAAGGTGAGAAATCCACAGGCAGATACTGTATCCACCAGAAAAAGCGTTACCGAAGGTAAGTAACTTGTTCTTCTGTGGCTTTCTTGGGTAATATACCTATTGTTGCAATCTGCAAAGCAGCTACCTGGTCGACTCCCAACATCTTTGCTAAACATTACAGTGTGGATATCTCATCTCGCCAACAAGCCAGTGTTGGCCAAGCTGTACCACACACACTTTTCCAATCTTCTGTAACATCCTCGCTCTAGCCACCGCTGTAGGGAGGACTGCTTTATAGTACATCTACAGCTACACATTCCACTAATTGAAAATGTTACTTATCCTGTAAGCATTCGTTTGTGGCATGTAGTGTTGTACATTCACATGCACCCACCCTCTCCCCGTAAGCCCTTTTGATATTGCAGCAACTTTTTTCTTTCATCTTCCTCCGCATGTTCATCATTCTGAATCTCTGTGCTCCATATACATCCTCACTCTCCGTACAGGGAAAACAAACTAACAATAGATCTGATGCCCATGTGCATTTCCAGCGATAGAGGTAGTCACCATACCCTGTGACTTGAAACACTTCTTAGAAGAAAAACAACTTACACACTTCCGAGCCCAATACTAGAAGGCAGGGGTATGCATAGAATGTGAATCTACAGAACTAAGTGACACAAACAAATGCCTACTGGGTAAGTAGCATTTTCCTTCTTTTTTTTAAAACTTATTTTGTTACCTTGCTTATTTAGCAGGGAACTCAGAGTCTCCATAGCAGCAGCAGAGTAGGAATTCTGTGCTAGGCATTGGAACCAGCAAGCCATGATTCCCAAAGGAGCCAGACAGAGCAGCAAGGACAGGTTTGAAAAGGGGAAGATCAGCCTCAATCCTTCTCCCAACTTCTTGAAAGGATTGAAAGCACAGCCCTATATAAGGCTCGGATAAGGCTGGGGATCCTGCCTCTGCTGCACTGTGTGGTCTTTCAGTGGCTTCTGGGATGCACTGATGTGCACTCTGACAGCCACATTCTAGCTAATATGCTGTGTTGCCTGAGGTATGCGTAGTATGTCTGCTAAATAAAATGGATTGTGTCTGTGGGTGGGGATCATAGTTGATCAATGCCCCTCAGACATGCGCAAACCAGACATCCGACTTCAGAGTGTTTTATATTGAAACATCACTCTGAAACTGGATCATGCCTCAGCCCCCTCCTCTTGCCATCGGTAGCCTGGAGACTAGGCAGAGACGGCTGACCTGCGCACTAGTTCTGTTCATGAATATGGGAACTCATTTTTACATGAACGCTGCTAAATTGAAAACTGCACAGGGGATATTTAGGAGGCACAGGCTGCACCCAGAAGGCCCCCTGGTAAGGAGCTGTTGCTGCCACAAAGGTTTTAGGGTCTTTAGTACTGATTTTAGACATCTAGCATTGTGCCATGGGCATTGCTACATAATTTCATGATGCGCTAATGCCTTGACAAACTGGTCCGGCTGAAAGTATGCTTCGCCTGCTCATTCCTTTTTTTCGGAGTCCACTCCTTAGACCCTACACCTTTTTGGAAGGAGTTTGGAATTAGAAGTATCCATCAGAAAGAGTGTTACCCACACATAAGTGACTCATGTGATTTGATAGCTTAGTATACAATTTCTGCAACACTATTTTGATCTGAACTGGAATTTGTTACTCACCTCACAGTCCACACTTTCCTGATAGATATTTGAATCTCTTCATTGATCGTCCGAAGAGTACATCCTTCTAAAGGAAACCTCCTGTAAGGCTCCTGTGTTTATACCGATCTCTCACACACACACATTTTCGTGGGTATCTGGATCTGTCAGGCACATGACCTCTGGACACTCTTCAACAGAGATCTATACATCATCTACTTGGAGGTGAAGGCCATTTTTAGGTCTCGCCTAGCGTTGCAGTGCGCATGTGCTGCTCGTTCTGCGAGGCTTCTTGTAATCAAGCCAACTTCAGAAGTGGAGTCTAGGCTCCGCCCCTTCATTCCATTGGCTTGCGTCATCGTGCATGCTAAACCTTGGCTTTCCATTGTCAGTGAGGCTTTTTAGTCCCTCCTTGTTACCGCCCTGTCTCCGTTTGGCTCCACCCACCTGGACTGAATCTTTTACTCGCAACGTGACACGGTGTCTCTTAATTAGCCGCTAAGCACTTTTTTCTTGTATTAGCACAATGGCAAAACCCTGCAAAGGAGCCCTCTGTTGTGCGCTCTTTGGCAAAGGAGCAGCGTAATGCGCTCTTTGTGACCCTTCCCCCTTGTTTTATTTGTCTCTCCCCACTCCCCTCCGAGATCTCCGTTTATTCATATGTGATTAGGTGATACAGCCCACCCGAGGCTCGAACCCTGTTCTCCAGCTCCAAAGTCAACAGCGTTATATGTTGAGCCACCTCCTCGATTCGATTCTCTGCACTGTTTGTTACAGATGCTACATGTGCGTGTTGTTTTTAAATTATATATGCTGTACAACTTGTAAAAGGCACAGGACTAGGCAAAACCCATCATGACTGCAGTTTTTCGGGAGCAGTGGACGTTCGCATTGCAAATTTTTTAAGTCTGAGAGAAAATGCTGCGTCACGAGCTGTCCAGGCACTGTAGCTTCAGGGCGCACTGCGCTTGTTCTCCGCGACTTCTGTGGCGTCTCTGGTGTTCATAAATCTCCTGCTAGAGTCTGCATTTTAGGTGCTCCTGTTTTCGCTGTCCTACGTTGGTACATAGATGAACCCGTGCGCCTTTTTCCAAGGTAAATGTGTGCCAGATTTTCTGCCGAAACATCACGCGTTCGGTCCATTATTCGGTGACCCGTGCTATAATGAAATATGACACACAGTAAGTCCTTCCGGGGCTGGTTTCTGTGTGTGGCGCTGCAAGGGTTTCGGGTATTTTGTAGTTTGAAAGACATAACTTACAAGTGCAGTTTAGAATGACTTTAGAGGCCAGTTAGACACAATTGCAGATGTGGCTAGAATTAAATGTGCGCGGTTTAACAGAGAATTCACCTTTAATCCTTTATTACTCGCCGAAAAGCACTTCGACGGGGTAGTAAGTGCTATTTAAATACATTTGCATATTCCACACTGGACATACTGCCGGACTGAAGGAGTAAAGTGCCTGATTGGATTGAAGAGGAGCCGTTTACTGCCCGCTGTTGTGACAGAGGGGTGTGTGGAGGGGGGCAGTCATTCATCACTTGGTGGCGAAGAGCAGAACATCTGAACACCCCAGGGAAGCGATCTTATTACTGATTTCGTCACACACTGCAGGAAATTGGTGCAGTGATTTCACAAAAAGTCATGTGGGCGTGTGTATATGTTAGCAGTTTTGTGCAGTTTCGCAGAGCTACAGAAGTCCCGTGGGGCGGAGTCCCTCTCTGCTGTGTTCCGCAGGGTGCCGCCTCATCGCGGTGATAAGGCCCCCCCCCATCTTCCGTCTCCAGCATGAGGTTCCCGCACTGCACCCTGGTGGTGGCTGCCCAGGTGCTTTTCTCGTAAGACCTGGGCGCTGTACCTCCCGCTGCTCTCGAGTGCTATCTCGTCACACTGTTTGGAAGGGTAGTTGGGGGTGATTTCATGAAACTATAAACCGCGTGCGGTGTGAGTGCTGGCATTAATTGGTCATGGGGCTTCTCCAGCTCACAGGCCCAACGGCTACGACGATCGACCCCAAGTTTTGAACAAGCATTTGCAAAGCAATAGGTCTCGCATTTATGCAGTTTGAGCTATTGGCATTGTTGTTTGGTTTTCAAAACTGGTTTTCAAAACATAAATAAAAGGCATTGTCCTTTACAATGCCAATAGCTTAAACCTGTGTAAATGCGAGACCTATTGCATTGCAAATGCTTGTTCTTTTAGAATTGAGGTATTTCCTTTCTGTCCTCTTTGGGAAAGTTGTCCAAGCCCTCACATCACCACCACTGCAATGCTTTTTCTAAACAAGCAGTGGGAACTCTGTCTAACTCTCTGCAACTGGCCCACTTGATTGCAGCATTCATCCAGTTGTGTCCTATCATCATGGAAGGAGAAGCATGGACATAGTCTTCTTCTTTGGTAGCATAGTGTTCCACATAAGTTTGAGACTAATCGGAAAATTATTTTGCCCATATTGAGAATCCCTGGCTTCCAGTAACCAGTCCTCGGAGCTACAGGCACTCAAGCCAACTTAACATAAGAAAAAGCATGAAGGAGTTGGTGCATGGATAATCGTTGGAGTTCATGTTCGTCGAGAAATGTTTGAGCCTAGAAAGTGCCAAAGTCTTATAGAGTGACAATATTCTTTTTTTAGAACTGTTTCAGGTTTTGTCTGTCAGTGCAAGCAAACCCCAGTCTATTGTGAAGGAGAGAGAGGTGCAACTAAAAGTTTTAGGATTGTCTCTTGTGGGTTTGCAGTTTAGAAGTACTTCTCATAAATGTATACTTGCATAACACACATAACTATAGTGCTGCTTGGAAGATATAGTTTGTGGTTGCAAGGATCTAAAATCAGGAAGGGTGAATGGTGCGGGTACCACCTTCTTAGGTATTAGTATTCCAGTGCCTTTCTTATTAGGAGTGGTAGATGTTGGCTTCGTGGTCCAAGCTTCTGGAATGACGAAAAAGCAGCTTCTGGTTACAGGTCTCAATCGTAGCTACATGCCATCCAGTACCATAGCATTGTGAATGTCCAGAATCCAGTTCCAGACCTCCCAGTAATCCGCATGTGTGGCTGTAGATACCCATACTTTGCATACTTCTGACATCTAGGTGCCGATTCCGATCCGGCAAAAAAATTTTGCGTACGACTCGTATCCGTATATTTTCACGTACGAATCGTACAAGTACCGTACAAACTGCGAAGTACGATTCGTACGTGAAAAATACATACGAATTGCGTCGGGAAAAGGGTACGAGAGGGAGCCGGAAATTTTTACGTCCAAATAGCATCGGGAAAAGTGTACAAGAGGGAGGAGGACATTTTTACGTGCAAATCGTAAAACAGAAGTCCGACCGCACAAGTACGATCCGTACCGCCCGTCCGAATACACAACCGCATGTAAAAGGCCCCGTACGGAGCAAACGCTGTAGCACACATGTACATGGGTAAACTTGTGCCCGGATACGAGTCGTACATCCCCCCCTCCCCCCGCATATGTCAGCACCGTACCCCCGTATGTCAGCACCCTACCCCCCCCTTCCGCACCGTACCCCAGGACCGTACACCAGCCCCGCACCTGTACATGCCACACCCCAAGCCCGTCTCCCAGCCCCGCACCTGTACGCACTGTACCCCAGGACCGTACCCCAGCCCCACACCTGTACGCACCGTACCCCAACACCGTACCCCAGCCCCGTACCTGTACGCACCGTACCCCAACACCGTACTCCAGCCCCCCACATGTACGCGCCGCACCCCAGGCCCGTACCCCAGCCCCGTACCTGTACGCACCGTACCCCAACACCGTAGCACAGCCCCGCACCTGTACGCGCCGCACCCCAGGCTCGTACCCCAGCCCCGCACCTGTACACACCGTACCCCAACACCGTAGCACAGCCCCGCACCTGTACGCACCGTACCCCAACACCATACCCCAGCCCCGTACCTCTACGCACCGTACCCCAACACCGTATCCCAGCCCCGTACCTCTACGCACCGTACCCCAACACCGTACTCCAGCCCCCCACATGTACGCGCCGCACCCCAGGCCCGTACCCCAGCCCCGTACCTGTACACACCGTACCCCAACACCGTAGCACAGCCCGCACCTGTACGCACCGTACCCCAACACCGTACCCCAGCCCCCCACCTGTACGCGCCGCACCCCAGGCTCGTACCCCAGCCCCGTACCTGTACGCACCGTACCCCAACACCGTACCCCAGCACCCTCACCCATCATCGCGTATGTACAGACCTTACCTACGCAGACACATACAGAACCAGGACACTGTAAAACAGCACAAGGAGGGTCAATTCGACTCGCACAACACCACAAAACACGTCTACATGACAAAATACATCTCAATGACTGACCTGGCACATCCAAACAGGCAAACAGAGGCCCTAAATCACAACCACCTCTTATAACACACCCACCACAAATTAAAACCCAGCCACACCCACAAATGGACCAATAAAAAGGGCCCACACACACAACCCATGAGCCTTTGCATCAGACCCACTGCTGCCAGACCCCACAGACAAACAACTGCACCTTACTTACACCTTAACTACACCTTAACTTACACACCTTCACACAACCTCCTTCGCAAACACCCCCTCTTCACATTCACACACACACCGTCACATTCACACCCACACACCCACAACCATCCACACCCACACCCCACACCATGCCCACAGACAAGAATCCAAAGTTCACAAGGGCGGAGCTGGACCACCTTGTCAACGAAGTCATCAGAGTCGAGCCACAGCTGTTTGGAACATTGGTCAGACAGACCAGCATAGCCCAAAAAACAAGCCTGTGGCAGAGGATCGTCAATAAGGTGAATGCTGTTGCGCCCATCCGAAGGACCAGGCATGAATGCCAAGCCAGGTGGTACGATCTGCGCAGGGCAGTCAAGAGGAAAATGAATGAGGAATACGCCCAGAGTAACATCACTGGAGGCGGGCTGCCCCGCAGACCCGTACATTACCATCCCTGGGAGGAGAAGGTGATGGCCATGCTTCCGCCGGTGGGAGTACACGGAGTCGAAGGAGTCGCAGAGCCTGGTGAGTACACAAACAACTCACGTAACATGGGGGGAATGGCATCCACACCACAAATACACCAAATGCACGCAACTTCCCCCAAGCCCTCACCGCACACAACCACACTCAAAAACCACGCTCATGCCACTAAAGTCTCCATGCCCCATTCACAAATAAAGGCAATGCCATGTCCCAGGCCACACCAACCACAAACACAAGACTGAATGTCCGGGATGCTGGGAGGGTGGGGCTCACACAACACATTGTGCAACTCAGAAGCAGACACCAATGCCCTCAGCCCATATGGCCTATGTACATACCCATGCCCAATGCACAGGGACTGGCAAAGTACTGACAATGTAGCTGACACTTGGCCCTGCTGTATGCAGCACAAGGCCCTCCTGTGACCACTGTACACTCAAACACCAACTCCACAAGCTCTGATATCTAGCACAGGAACTCACACTCACTGTCATGCCAGCATGCACCATGAGGGGACAGACACATCACCCGGGAGACCCAATGACAAATCACACTACACCCAACAGCAGGCCCGGTCACACACACCCCCTCACACAAGCACACACCCCCGGGGCAGGCAACTGATTTACCCACTCCCACAATGGACATGTGACCAATCCATAGCCAAATAAGCATCCTAGCCAAAATTCTACTGGTCAAACACTCAGGAGAACATATCAATCTGTCCCCCGCAACATACCCAGCCCCAAGTGTACATTGAGAGGAATGCTAGGCACATCCAACTACCTGGAGGAACTGTGACAACTTGAATATGTATGAAACATGGATGTGGCATGAAACAGCATTAACATTGTCTCTCTCTCACACACAGGGCAACGTCATCGACCTCCCCCCAACAATGGGGGGGAACAATCACAGTCCCAGGTTCAGCGTGAAGATGATCCCACCGGCAGCGACGACTCTCACCACTCCGTGGATGACCCCGACCAACCTGGCCCCTCTGGTGCCCAAGCCCCTGCAGCACCTGCGTCAGGTACATCTGTGCCAACCCCCACCCCCATTCCTGCCACATCCCAGGAGACACCCAGGAGCCCTGCTCGCACTGAACAACAGAGCCAGTCTGACCAGGAGGGACAAGGTTCTCCGGGCACCCAGGAGGAGGCAGACAACCCCGCTAATGCCATCCCTCAGGGGTCCCGTAGACCCGATGTTCCCACAACGACAGGCCAGGCTCGTGTGGGCAGGAGTGGTGGGAGTGGAGGCAGGCGGAGGCGAGAGCCTGACCAGGCAGCTGAGGGAACCGGTATGTCACACATACGCCACATCCTGGACACATACCGGCGTGACACCAGGGGCATCAGCCAGGTAGTGTTGAGCCTCACAGAGATGAAGGGGACCCTCGACGAGATGAAGAACCTGCAGGCCGAGCAACATGCCAGTCAACAACAACACCAAGGACGGATGGAGGCAAGACTGGCTGAGCTCCTGGCGGTGCAAACAGACATGAGCCGTTCACTCCGTCGGATCGCCGACACCATGGGCAACCCTCTCTGTGCCACCAGGCGAAGACCACCACCAGCCACAGGGAGGGAGGAGGAGGAGGAGGATTCGTTCGACGGAGCATCACAGACATCGTCAAGGCCTGCATCTGAGGGTCCCCCCAGGAAGGTGGGTCGTCCACGGAAAAGACCGTGAGAGTCAGCGGACCATCCACATCTCCCAGGTCACCTGGCCTGGCACCTGGCCCTCTGGCGCAACAGCAGCACCTCACCCAATGACATTCTCTGCCACATTGACTTGCTGGTCACAGTCTGACCAATGATGACCAACACTGTGGTCTGGACTCTGATGACTCCAACTGACAAGGATGCCATCTCCCCCTGTGAACTTTGGATTCTATGTACCCGGTAGAGCACCTTAGTTCATCTACCAAAACACTAACCCCACCAAAAATAAAAACTTTATTTTGTCATGAGATGTTGCTGTCATTTGGCATTAATCCACAACATATGTGTGTGTAAATGTCAAACTATGCCTGAGTGTTGAACTAACTCCACCCATCCATACCCTGGGATCTGAGTCTGGTACAGGACACACATGGGTCACAATGTATCATTCAATGCAGACCAGGAGCACAATACTCACCTGTGATGGCCTCAAGCTGCTGAGGGGGTGCATGCAATACTGTGCGGACAGACCTATTTGGAAGAGTATCATTAAGGCGTAGAGGTCATGCCTCATTCGGAGGTTCCCGGGGAGGGAGTCCCAGGTATGTGTTCCCAGGTGGGAGAACTATGTCCTGCATGCTGGAGTACGGTGGATCTGAAGAATGGTGGCCAGGTCAAGGTTGGATGCACGGAGATGGCACTACGAGGTCTAGGATGACAGTGGTACAAGGTTGGTTTTGGGTCGGGGTTGTTGCCTGCCTCCTGAGTGTGGGTGGGGAGTCTGAAGGTCATCCTGCAGCACACAGTGATCCATTGCAGCTATCTCTGCTGGACGGTGATGTGGCTGGGGCGCGGGATGTTGCAGCTGAGGTGTGCAGATGCAGCCTGGATGTGGACAAGTTTCCCGGGAGTTTGGATGTGGCTGCTCCGTAGAGGGCAGGGCAGTATTTGACACGGATGTTGTCGTGGACCTGGGGGATGGTCCGTCTTTCCTTGGAGTGGATCTATCTGGGGATCATGTGCATAAGTCAGAGGGTGTTACAGTCTGAGGCACAGATGCTGGTGATTAGCATGGCAAATGTGAGCAAGCAATCCATGATGCACACCATCTTGTGTGCGTGGACACTGGGTGCTTGTGCAGGGCTCTTGCGGGTGGGACACAAGCAGTTGACCCAGCTGTAAGGGGACAATCCTCTGATGTTGACCTCAGTCCTGTACAAGTCCATCGTCAGGTGGCTGATGTTCAGCCATTCATCAATGGATCTCATGCATTCTTGAACTGGCAATGTCTGCGTCCTTGGTGAGGGTGAGGAGCACCTGGCTGTCAATGGCATACGAGCTGATGATGAGGTGCTGTGCGCATGTGATGGTGGAGAGGGGGGTCCTGGACACACTGTAGATTGACACGCTGAGAGATGATACCTGTGCCATGTGCCTGACGACGACACCATACTACATGCAGAAGCCTTGAGTCCCACTCCCATGGCCTTGCTGGGGTACAGAGCCAGTGGGGAGTAGGAGGGACATGACCTGGTTGGTGTGACAGGGCCTGGAAGGCGTGGCAGCGCTGTGTAGGCAGTCGGAGTTGCACACTCATCATGCAAAGGTGTTGTGTGTGCGCTTAGTGTATGCCTGAGAGCAGGCGGTAGATTTGTGGATGGAGATTGCTTGGAGGGTGGCTGCAACATCAGACTGTAGTGTGATGTGGGTCATGCAAAGACCTAAGGGTCGTGCAATGTGCACGTTGCATGTGCAGACGGTCCAGCCTTTGGCACCGCGTGGCCGCAACTGTGGCACAGACAAGCTGATGACAGCCAAATGAATGGGTTGAGGGAGGAAGGGAGGAGCATCTTTGATGTGTGTGTGTTGCCAAATCCGGAAACTTCCTGTGCCCTTGCTGCAGGGGCTGCAACAGCAGGCGGCATGTCCTGGAAACTATGCCACAAATTGCACACAAAGACAAGGATGTCAGAAAGTACAACTGCAACAGGTGTATGTAAAGGAAGGAGTGTCCGGTTTTCCATGGCACACCCATAGACAATGGATGCACAATCACCAAAGATGACTCACACCGGATCATGACACTGAAGGCCGAGCTGCGCACAGGAAACACACCCTCAGCAGGTGTTGACGGCCCGTTGTGGGGACCAACATGCCAAAACACATACACAG
The DNA here is from genome assembly GCF_964204655.1 of Triturus cristatus. Classification (NCBI taxonomy): domain Eukaryota; kingdom Metazoa; phylum Chordata; class Amphibia; order Caudata; family Salamandridae; genus Triturus; species Triturus cristatus. Next base: position 980,119,147 of record NC_140579.1, on the reverse strand, counting down.
CCATGGACTTCATGCACAATAGAGAATCAAATACGTGAAGAACAGCATGCAGGTTGCTAATCTACACATAGACTCGTATGCACAATCCTTGACAACCATGCCAGAGATGCCGCATGCACAGTGGCAAGAGACCTGCATTGACAGAGATGAGGCACCTTGGAGGGTGAGGAACACCTTTATTACTCAGGCTCACACCCATGGAAATGCATCAATATGAACAGACTCACAGGTCTTTTGGATGAACATGTGGGACCTACAATGGACACCCCCTTTGCACCACAGATGCTGTAAATCCATTGGACTGGCACACAAGTGAAGGGGGTGAGCCAAACATCCCCTGCTGCACACGGAGAGGCTGCAATTCCCCATTGAGCCTCTTATGGGGAAGTCCCACACTATGTCCACCCGTAGCCTCCCGTATGTTTCCGAGGGCAGTTGTACACACATTGATGCCTTCATCACAATCCACAATCCCATAACAGATGACTGTCACGAAGTGTGACTATCAATTCATGTGAGTCATGCTACATGTCATGTGCCCCATGGTGAATCGACATGTATGCATAGTAACAAAACCTGCACAGGAGCAGTGCCCACACATTCCAAACAACTACCACACCCAAAATGCCTTGCTGCAATCCTTACCCAAAGGAGACTTTTCACCATGTCCGTGCATGTAACGCTGATTCAGCACACGTTGCAATACTCATGAGGAAGAGCAGGAGCACAACGATGCCATGAGCAGACAGCATGCGCAACTACCTGGGGATGACAGACACACAAGAAGTCAGGAAAAAGATAGTCATCCGCATGCATGGTCATGTACTCTACATGACTAAGGTTGACACCATGCTAGTTGTCAATTGAGTGTGTCAGCTACAATGTGTGGAATGACATCAGCACTCGAGTGACACATCAGAACACAGCTCTAAGTCACTTAGCATACAGTCAGCTGGACACACACATTGCAACACATGCCACACAAGGCTCCAAGCGTGCACACTCAGACCCAGGGACTCACGATTATGAGAAGAAGTTGCGTATGAGCTGACTCCGGATGTCCTCCTCCTCCTCCTCACTTGCCTCATGACCAAGGCCGTCATCCTCCATGGGTGGATGTTCCTGCTCATCGGGATCCAGGATGAGTGGCACAGCTTTCTCCACTGCCATGTTGTGCAGCATGCAGCACACAAGGAAGATTTTGCAGACCTTCACCGGTGCATATGGGAGGGACCCGCCTGTCTTGTGGAGGCAACGGAATCGGCTCTTCAGGAGGCCAAACGTCCTCTCAATCACTCGCCTGGTCTGCCCATGGGCGTTGTTGTAACGGTGATCTGCAGCTGTTCTGGGGTTGCGGAGAGGCGTCACCAGCCATGGCATGTTGGGATAGCCAGAGTCCCCTACATGGAAACATCATGTAAAGAAGTGGGTCAGGAGATGCGGTAACATACAAAGAAAACCGCTAAATACTGGACAAACAGAGTCTACCCACCAACAAGACATGCTCGTTCGTTGTGCAGCCGCAGCATCATTTCTGGCACCCTGCTACGCCTCATGATGTAGGCATTGTGTGCTGACCCTGGAAAAGGTGCACAGACATGGGAAATCAGCATGTTAGCAAGACACACCACAAGGGCATTAATGGATTGATAATGTTTACGGTTGCGATAGGCTACCTCCTGTGCCTGTGGTGGTACCAAAGCCACATGTGTCCGATCAATGGACCCAATTACATGGTGCATCCCTCCCAGGGCATAGAACTCACCCTTGATACCTGTCAACTGCTCACGAGTTGGAAAATGGATGAATTCATCCAGGTGCTCCAACATGGCTTCTAACACATCATGCAGGACACGGCTGAACATGGTCTGGGACATGCCACCCACATCAGCTATGGTGAATTGAAACGTACCTGTGGCAAAGAAATGTAGGGCTGACATCACCTTCATCTTGGGGGTCAGCGCAGTCGGATAACTGTGTCGCGGTTGGAGGTGTGGTGCCAGCCTGTTTGTCAGGTCCTCAATTAACTGTTGGGGGAATCTGTAACGGCGTATGCAGTCACGTTCCCTCATGGCACCCAAGTCTGGCATTGGTCGGGGGAGAGGCGGTGCCCTGCAGAAATTTGGAAGGAATAAAAAAGATTGAGTACATTACTACACCAATGTCAATGAACTGAGCACATGTTCAACAGCTAATACACATATGTAGGCTATCTGGTTTTAGGTTTAAACCTATAATAACTGATAAAACCCCACCGAAAGGAAAATATCTATCACCAGTGTAAACATATAAACACTGAAAATACACCTTCACAACCACAAACTAAGTGCCATTCAAAGATAGGAAAAGATTAGAGAAAGAGTATTTTTTAGTTCTTCCTGAAGGGGCCAATACAATGCAAGTTTGTTATACAAGGCAGCAGCAAGAAAGACTGGGCTAACATTATTCTGCTTGATTTTTGTTGTTTAGGGATGTCATTAAAATATTGTTTAATCTTCCTTCTGCTTTTTTTCAGTTTTGTGGTCTTTGGTCTAAAGATACAGTGTTTCGAAGCATGTTTTAGGTCTTATTTAGTTATTTTATAAACTGTAGAGAATCAAGAAATATCAAAATCTTATTTGATATTTTGGCTGCATTTGATTTCAACGATAGGAAAAATGGCTGGTTTCATAAGAATCCTTCCCAATATGTACCATCACATTTGCCCACAGATAGAGAATGGGTGAAATCCTTTGATACATCAGCCCCCTTTTCTAGATAGTCAGTATTGATTGTAGGTGGATTGCCAAACACCCCAGACTTTAAACATGCAAAGCAAGATTAAGTGACAGGTATATGTGAAAAGAGTGTTGTCACCAAGCATCTGAGATAGTGGTGCTTTGTGTGGAATCAAAGAAAGAGCCATCCTAACTGTGTCACTTAGCCGGTGGTTCTCAGCCCTAGAGGCTGTGAATGCTATATTATCCATGTGGTGACCGTTTACAGAATCTTTGCTTAGTGATGATGCCAAAGGCAAGAAATGTGATGGTCTTTGGTCATATATTTATAGTGATGTGAAAAAAAGTACAGTCTACTGCATGCTCAGGTTTTTACAGGAAAACATGACTGCTGTAGTGGACATAATCAAAATACTAAAGACTGAAAACACCCTTGGCCACCAAGTGTTCAGCGTGATAGGTGTAGATGTGAAACATCTACTTGAGAGTAGGCTGGGCGACACTTTTAGTGACACTGCAACATGCTCCATATTAGAATTCTTGCCACTTGGTAAGCAAAGAAATGTTGAGGAGCAATTCAGGAAATTTTATTTTACGGTTTATGGGAAATGGCTTGCAATGATGCATAGAAAGTCCCTTCACCAACCATGGTATTTGAAGTTAATGAAGCCTCACGGAGGTACTCTGCACAAGTTCTATATCCCTTCCGAATATTCCCCAGACTTTAAAAAGCACTGCCTTTTTTTTGACCGATTCGATAACTGAGGGCATACGCGCCCAATTCAACCCATATGTTGCAGAACATGTCCTAGAGAGTCACATTCTTCAGGTGTACCAGTATTGGCATGGAAAGCTAAGTCATTGGCCAGAGTTAGCAAACTTTGTACTGGCTGTTTTGGCATTGCCTGTCTCAAGTGCCATTGTTGAGAGGGCCTTTTCACAGATAAATGTTTACATGGGAATTAAAGAACGAGCGCGCAAAACTAAGGACTCACTAAAGAAGCATTGTATGGTGTACTACAATAAGTTTGATTTGTAAAAAAGTATTTGGACCTCATATACCCTGCACACACGCTGTCTATGCACATGCACTATCAGTGCAGAAAGCAAGCAATAATTAAAAGCAAAACATTCCATGAACACCGGAAAAACACTGTTTCTGTTGTTTATAATGGCGCAAAAAATGCGTAACCACTGATAGCCACTGTTTTTTTAAGGTATTCAAAACACTGAAAACACCCCACCAGAAGTTACCAAAAATAGAAACTGAAAACAGGAAAGCCTACACATATGCTACATACAGATTCTGTTCTGTGCAATACATCCTGGACACGTATGCCAGCCAGGTGATACTCCTACCAAGAGCCAGCTACAAACGTGGATTGTCAAGGTCTACATGACATGCCATGAAAGTAGCTGTGGGCCAGTGTGAGTGAACAGCCAGACACATTACAGGAGGGACATACATCCACATATGTGCATTTGAAGGATGTTATCTCATACAGACAGCTGGCGGCAAGCTAGACGCACAGGTCACATGTCATTGTAAAAGGACACACCACACACCTTGCCATGAAGGGGTACATGTCAAAACTTATCACACAGACATTGAGACTACGCAGATATGTCCTCAGCTCGCAAGTCCCTGTTCGATGCATACAGACACACGTTACGTGTGATTCCACATGTGGCCTGGTGTGCGTAATAGTGTGCCATGGCCATCTACACACAGACACATGTTGGATGCAGCTACAGCAGATGCAGTTGACGGAACACCAACAGCAAGCTCATGAGAACACATGACACACACATGACATATTCACATCGTGGCACGCTGGTAGATAAATGTCAGGTGTCATCATCCGTGTACCTGGCATCAGGGGACAGTTGCGGGTGTTGGTGACTGTGCCATGCCAGTGATGCAGTGCTTGACAAGTTAGTACTACATGCACACATGTAAAAGGTGTGAAGGGGAAGTGTGCCACATAGTGCCCCATCACACATGACATGTGTACACAGGTCATCACACAACTATTGGGTTAAAACATGAGGAGACATGTGCCACATCACTGCCTGACACACCTAGGCCCTACACATGAAGGACTGCACTGACAATGACTTGATGTCCATCCTTGTGCGAGTCTGACACCTCCATTCCTTTCCTGTGCGCCTCCTATCACCAGTGTAAGCTGTGAAACGCACCGTACACACGCTCTGAGGGTGTGTGTGTGGTCGCATCACTATATAGGGGTTGGGTAGGAGTGCGCGTGTGTGTGTACGGACCGTACACACGTACGTGTACACACAGGTCCTATCCCTATGGTAGTGTTGCCGTAGGCGTACGCCATAGTGATACGGCCCGTACACGTGTGTGTAGGGGTCCTATCCCTATGGGAGTGTTGCCGTAGGCGTACGCCATAGTGATACGGCCGTACACGCGTGTGTAGGGGTCCTATCCCTATGGGAGTGTTGCCGTAGGCGTACGCCATAGTGATACGGCCCGTAATTACAATGGGGACACGTAAGGGACAAGTATTAGGGCCTAAATGCATGCTGGTTGTCATGGATACCCAGTTTCAAGATCACATTTTTCCATCATGTGGCCTGGAAAAAGCAGTTGGGCAGCTTATACATTGTTGCTCAGTGGTTGTTGACTTGACATGATGCTGCTAGTTTGAAAAAATGTGGTTCATGTGTGCACTCCTCACTTGCATTGTGCTTACTGTGACATTCACTGCATGGTGCATGGTACATTCAGCATGGCTAATACTCTTGGCCATTCTTGTTATATAGTCCTGAGGTGATTCAGTGTTCCCCCCGGTGTGACAGGTGACTGTACCCACAGATGTGTGTGAGTTTAGTGGAGCTGTGGTGAGAGTGACCAAATGATGTGTACGCCTCCTGGACGTTGATGTGTGTGAATGTTCCTTGTCATGTGGGTGAGTGTCTATGTGGAGTGTTGCACCACAGCTGCATGGAGGAGGCAACTGCTCAACCCATCTGATGTAAGAAGTAAGCCGTGCTGTGTGTCTGACTAGCTGGGCTAGCCCCACGCCTGTGACACCCCCAGGCAAGTGGCACATGTGCAGAGTGGTGTTTGTATCCGCTGTTGTCACTGGCATGTGATTTATCTGTGCCTGTGTGTGTCTGTGTACTCTGCTGAGGTTGGGTCAGTGGCCTGGGGCATGTGACTGCTTGGAGGTGCTGTCCATCAGCCTTGTGTTGCTTGTGATGTACAGTGTGTGCCATGATCAGGGAGTGTGTTGCACCCCTCATGCCACCTGTGTACTTTCAATGCCATGTAGTGCATTGGGGCTTACACAGAGGCGAACTTCCCTATGACGAAGATGCTATTAGATTTCAGCATGCTATGCCCTGTTCAACAAATCAAAGATGTTCTAATGTGTGTCTCTGTGACATGGAGCAGGTGTAGTGATCTATTCTCACTTTGACATCCTCACAGGTAACCGCCTACGAGAAGGGGAAGATATGGAAGCGGGCCGTCAGGGCCGTGATCTCCGTGGAGGGTCGCAGTCGGCGCCTGGCCCAGGTGAGGAAACGCTGGCAGGACATCCGGTGCTGGACCAGGAGGATCGTCCGGGTCCTGCTGGGGGACTCACCAGCACGAAAACACGGGCGCCGGCGCCTGACCCACCAAATGAAGCGTGTCCTGGCGGTGGTCTTCCCTGACATGGATAGGCGGTTACAGGAGAAGCAGGAGCAGCAAGGGGGTAGGTACATGTGTGTCTGTTGTGTGTCACAAGCTTTTGGAAGTGCTCAGTCGCATGGATAAACTGCCCGGGTTTATATGTGCAGTGCATATCCTGTTGCCCCTAGTCAATCGCTGCTGTTCTTCCTCCCTTCCCCTCCTTGACATGTGTTCCCTGGTCTGTGTGTAATCACTATTGCACATGGTCATCTAGGCTGCAAGGTCATCACGGTGCACAATGCTTTCTGCATCATGTGTGGGGGTGGTCTGTGACATGTGTTGGTACCTTGCCTGTGCCCTGTCCTGTCCACTCATTTGGGGGTCCATAATTGTTGGCACTGTCCTGAGGCTCCACATAGGAGTGTGAGGTTTTAAATACACACCCTTGCAGCATGCATGACCAATGTAATGGCCTCAGACATGATGTGCATGAGTGGGAGATATGCCTAGGGCCGGGACGGTTGCTCCAGTTACAGTCAGATCATTCCAGGACCATGGAGCAGTGTGCCCACTACTGTCCCATGAGACACCTTATCCTAGAAATCATGTGTGGCATCACACACTGTGGGCAGTCTCTGTGTGTTCAGCATAGTTTGGCCTCTGTGGCATTGTTCCCTGCCTTAATTTGTATTAACGTAAAGTGTGCTACATGTGTCCACTGTACAGGGTGACCCCATTAGGCTTGTGCATACTCACACTGGGCAGTGCCTGTGTGTCTATGTACAACTATCAGTTGATGGTTGTTTGTCACAGATATATGTGTGGTCAGCCTCACGAGGTGATGTTGAGTACATTTAGGAGTTCTTGATTCCCCTTTTAGTAAACACAGATTGAGAGGTGTAACTACTTGCTCTGTCTCAATCACATTGTATGGGGGGTTTGTGCAGGAAAGGCATACATGTCAAAACCTTATGTCTCCTTGCCAGGTCTGACCTGTGTGTGCTAATTGTCTGGACTGACACTCAACGTGCAGTGACCCAGACATGTTGTGCAGGGTGTCATGTTTGTGCTTTGCAGCATGTGTCAAAAGTTACAATACAGGTTTCCAGCTCATCCATTATTGGCACCGGTGTGTGCTCCCGATGCTATGTGGCTTGGTCTGTGTGTGCTGACATCTGTGTTGACATTCTTCGTTCCTATCAGGGTGTCTCCTCAGTGCAGGTGCTCCTTATTCCAACACTATTTCAGGGACATTAGCTAATGCATTGTCCTGTGTCTGGACATGTGTGCCAATCCACATGACAGGTGGTGTGTCAGATGTGTAGCCAACTGTGTCATCATGGTACAGATGGCCATGTGACAGGTGGCATGTTTTAAGTTGTCAATCAAGAAGTCTTGTACCTTGGCACCCACTACACTTGTCAACATGTCAAAATAGTTTCGATGCTTCACTTTGATTATTGTGAAGGGCAATAATGTGCCTGCATGACAGATGTCTCCCAAGGAAGTGCACAAGAAACCACCTTTACACTTTGGGGGAACCCGCTGGCACATTTCAAACAAAGGCACAGTTCTGTCCAAAATTTGTTCTGGAATTATACATATCCATGTTCCCACAGTGTGTTTGCATTTGGGTTAGTCCTTGGTTGTTGCTGATGCCAACTTACCGGTGTCCAGTCATCTGGACCACTGTGGTGCCATGTATATGTACTTCCTGATACCACATTTCTTCTTAACAATGGCTTCTTGGCATTAGGCTGGCAGCTCATACTATGACTGTGTAAATGTAGTTTTGTGTGCACCTCCTTGTGTGACTTCTGATATTCATGCACATGTGTGTTCTGTTCTGCAAGTGGAACATTCACACATTCCACACTTGTCAATTGTGTAAAGTTTTGTGATTCCCAATGGATCAGAAAGTATTTATTTGGATTTTCTAAAGTACTCACAGGTCTATGAGTGTGGGGACACCTTCAGCATTGGTATCTGTTATTTGGCATTGGGTGCACCAATACTGTTTCGTTCACAGTGAGCAAGGGGTGGCATGCCTTCATAGTCTGGCTGTGCTCCACTGTTCACAGGCACTAGCTTCTCTGTATAATTGGATATCCAGTTATTTGCTGTTGTGTCCTGATTTTCATTATTTAAGGTGGCATGGTGGGTGAACCAACTGGGGATTGCATGGCTTACATATGTGCTGAGTAATGTAGATGTTACTCATGATGCATTTCATGATATGCACTGTGACCTATTATGTTTGGACTCATGTATCAGATGTACACAGGTGACTGATTATTTCCTGTCTCTTCACCTTGCCCACAGCATCATCGGGGGACACCGAGGGAGACACCTGCACGGACGTGGAGGAGGGATCCAGCACCAGTGCCACCACTGGCGAGTCGGAAGCATCAAGTGGCATGGAGGGCGAGGGGAGTGCAGCGGAGGACCTGGGTAGTACCAACACAGACTACGACGCTGACGGGTCCGAGGCTGAACTCCCTGAGGGGGCGGAGGCTGCTCCAACAGCCCCCTCCATTCCCATCACCGTCCTCCGAGTTGGTCCGGTCCCTTCTGTCCGTGTAGGGCAACAACGTGTCTCCTTCGTGCCAGGCACAGCACCCCCTGCCCCTGTCTCCCCTGCTGCCCTCACTGCCGAGTCTGTGGACATTCAGCGGCAGTTGCAGGTTGGGCAGACATTGATCCTGACTGTCCTCCATGGCCACACCACACTGCTGACACAGATGGTGTCGTACATGGAGGGCATGTCATCAGCGATGTCTGACCAACGGATGTTGCTGAAGGCCATGGACTCGTCACTGACCGCAGCTGTGGGTCTCCTGCAGCGCTTGGTCCCCCAACCTACCCCTGCACCATCCACACTTCCGACTCCCATGCCTGTCCCAAGCACACACACACACACACACACACATTCCCAGGCAGGCACCACACCAGACACAGCCAGCACACCAACAGGGAAGGGCAAGCGCACACCTCCAGTCACGCACACTCAGGGGGTAGAAGGCACACCCACTGGGTCTAGGGCACACAGGCAGACACGCAGCCAGTCGGAGTCCGCATGCCTCACTCCCCAGTCCCTCCAATGTCACTCCCCTCGGCTCCCCTGCCCCACAGTCTGAGAAGGAGGCCTACTTGGCTGTGCTGGGCCTCAGCCCCACAACTTCACCATGGCGCAAACAGGCAAGGCACTCCACGGGTAGGGGAGTTGAGTCCCCCCCCTGTCCACCACCTCCCCCAGTAGCGCTGCAACCCATCCCTCAGCCCCCCCCCCCCCTCCCCTCCTTGGGGCCTGTGGTTCATTCGGGAGCAGGGGAGAAGCTGGCAGAGCTTGCGGACGTGTGCAGGGCCATACTAACCTCCACCTTTGCCGCTGTCCCACCCCCTGTGGTGGAGTCGTCCGTCCCTGCACCCACAACACCTACCCTTCCCCCTCCTGTCCCTGCGGTGCCTGGTCCTTCCCCACATGATGCCCCCACCCCAGTCGATGAACCAGAGGTTTCGAATGTGCAGGAAAGCTAGGGGAGATGCATGGACATGTGTCTCTCCCATCCCCCTCACCTCCCAACCCCCCCCCCCCCCACCACCCCCCCGCCCAGGACATCGCATCTGGACTGGCCTATGGCCTTTGTACATAGTGTCCTTTCATACATTTTATTTTACTGCTGAATAAAGCATTTTGTTTTCCCTTTGAACACGATTGCTTTTCAGGTATTGATGTTGGTGCCGATGCTCCATGAGTTGAGGTGGTGATCATGTGTTACGTGTCTGGGAAATGTTGTAGTATGGTGCTCATGGGGTGGACCCTGGTATCTGCCTGCCATCACAAGGTCTCTGCAAAGATTCTTTGCTTGTGTATGCTCTTTGTGTTTGGAGACATTGTCCCAAGGAGTGTTCCTTCCTCTGTGGCACCTGACATCTTCCCTGCAGGGAGTTGCACAATTGTTGTGCTGACCTGTGTTTTCATTTCCTTGGTGGCTGACGGATCACTTCAACTAGGCCCATGCCTGCTCAGCAATGTCTCCGGCTGCATCGTCTGTGCCATCCTTGGTAGTCACTGTACTTGTGTATAGAGTATGTTGCCATGCCTCCATGTGGAAATTGTCACTTTTCCGCACTATGCATGTGTGTACTCCCAGCCTAGCACACAATTGCTACTTGTTCTGCAGGGTATTTGGTCACCTGACTGACAATTGTGGTAATTGTATCTGTGGGAAGTCCACCCCATTCCTTCCATGGGAGACAACTACTTGGTGGCTGTGCCGGCACCTGTACATTCCTATCAGTCCTGGAATGTGCGTGACAGTGTGTATTCCCTTTGGCTCTCTTAGTTTAGTAGGCTTTCACATAACTATGCAGTCTTGTGACATGTACTCAGTGTGTGTATTGTGCTGCATCCGCCAGGGGTGGGTATGCATGTGTCATTTGTCCTCACACCCACATGTGGTGTTTCATGCCGTGGGGGAAAGACGTCCATCCTCATGGGAGTGGGACACTGCTGTCAGTGATGTGTTGATATGGCACTCTCAACATTTTCACATATTGGGGATGCGTTCATGAACCCATGGAGGTGTGGTCATCTGAGGATGATGCACCCACCACTCATATGTCAGGACTATGCTGGTATTCCTCTGCACCCACCCCCATGTCTGTGTCCACTGCTGGTATTCCTCTGCACCCAGCCCCATGTGTCTGTCCACTGCTGGTATTCCTCTGCACCCACCCCCATGTCTCTGTCCACTACTGGTGTTCCTCTGCACCCACCCCTCATATGTCTGGCCACTGCTGGGAGTGATAGGCACCCACCCCTCACATGTCTCTGTCCACTGCTGGGAGTCCTGGGCACCCACCCCCATGTCTCTCTCCACTGCTGGGAGTGATAGGCACCCACCCCTCACATGTCTCTGTCCACTGCTGGGAGTCCTGTGCACCCACCCCCATGTCTCTGTCCACTGCTGGGAGTGATAGGCACCCACCCCATACATGTCTCTGTCCACTGCTGGGAGTCCTCTGCACCCACCCCCATGTCTCTGTCCACTGCTGGGAGTGATAGGCACCCACCCCTCACATGTCTCTGTCCACTGCTGGGAGTCCTCTGCACCCACCCCTCACATGTCCCTGTCCACTGCTGGGAGTCCTGGGCACTCACCCACATGTCTCTGTCCACTGCTGGGAGTGATAGGCACCCACTACTCACATGTCTCTGTCCACTGCTGGGAGTCCTCTGCACCCACCCCCATGTCTCTGTCCACTGCTGGGAGTGATAGGCACCCACCCCTCACATGTCTCTGTCCACTGCTGGTACTCCTCTGCACCCACCCCTTACATGTCTCTGTCCACTGCTGGTATTCCTCTGCACCCACCCCCATGTCTCTGTCCACTGCTGGTATTCCTCTGCACCCACCCCCATGTGTCTGTCCACTGCTGGTATTCCTCTGCACCCACCCCCATGTTTCTGTCCACTACTGGTGTTCCTCTGCACCCACCCCTCATATGTCTGGCCACTGCTGGGAGTGATAGGCACCCACCCCTCACATGTCTCTGTCCACTGCTGGGAGTCCTGGGCACCCACCCCCATGTCTCTCTCCACTGCTGGGAGTGATAGGCACCCACCCCTGACATGTCTCTGTCCACTGCTGGGAGTCCTGTGCACCCACCCCCATGTCTCTGTCCACTGCTGGGAGTGATAGGCACCCACCCCTCACATGTCTCTGTCCACTGCTGGTATTCCTCTGCACCCACCCCTCACATGTCTCTGTCAACTGCTGGTATTCCTCTGCACCCACCCCTCACATGTCTCTGTCCACTGCTGGGAGTGATAGGCACCCACCCCTCACAATTCTCTGTCCACTGCTGGGAGTTCTGTGCACCCACCCCCATGTCTCTGTCCACTGCTGGGAGTGATAGGCACCCACCCCTCACATGTCTCTGTCCACTGCTGGGAGTCTTCTGCACCCACCCCCATGTCTCTGTCCACTGCTGGGAGTGATAGGCACCCACCCCTCACATGTCTCTGTCCACTGCTGGTATTCCTCTGCACCCACCCCTCACATGTCTCTGTCCACTGCTGGTATTCCTCTGCACCCACCCCTCACATGTCTCTCCATTGCTGGTATTCCTCTGCACCCACCCCCATGTCTCTGTCCACTGCTGGGAGTCCTCTGCACCCACCCCCATACCTCTGTCCACTGCTGGTAGTGATATGCACCCACCCCTCATATGTCTGTCCACTGCTGGGAGTGATAGGCACCCACCCCTCACATGTCTCTGTCCACTGCTGGGAGTGATAGGCACCCACCCCTCACATGTCCCTGTCCACTGCTGGGAGTCCTGGGCACCCACCCCCATGTCTCTGTCCACTGCTGGGAGTGATAGGCACCCACTACTCACATGTCTCTGTCCACTGCTGGGAGTCCTGTGCACCCACCCCCATGTCTCTGTCAACTGCTGGGAGTGATAGGCACCCACCCCTCACATGTCTCTGTCCACTGCTGGTACTCCTCTGCACCCACCCCTTACATGTCTCTGTCCACTGCTGGTATTCCTCTGCACCCACCCCCATGTCTCTGTCCACTGCTGGTATTCCTCTGCACCCACCCCCATGTGTCTGTCCACTGCTGGTATTCCTCTGCACCCACCCCCATGTTTCTGTCCACTACTGGTGTTCCTCTGCACCCACCCCTCATATGTCTGGCCACTGCTGGGAGTGATAGGCACCCACCCCTCACATGTCTCTGTCCACTGCTGGGAGTCCTGGGCACCCACCCCCATGTCTCTCTCCACTGCTGGGAGTGATAGGCACCCACCCCTGACATGTCTCTGTCCACTGCTGGGAGTCCTGTGCACCCACCCCCATGTCTCTGTCCACTGCTGGGAGTGATAGGCACCCACCCCTCACATGTCTCTGTCCACTGCTGGGAGTGATGGGCACCCACCCCTCACATGTCTCTGCCCACTGCTGGGAGTCCAATGCACCCACCCCCATGTCTCTGTCCACTGCTGGTATTCCTCTGCACCCACCCCCATGTCTCTGTCCACTGCTGGTATTCCTCTGCACCCACCCCCATGTCTCTGTCCACTGCTGGGAGTGATGGGCACCCACCCCTCACATGTCTCTGTCCACTGCTGGGAATCCTGTGCACCCACCCCCATGTCTCTGTCCACTGCTGGGAGTGATAGGCACCCACCCCTCACATGTCTCTGTCCACTGCTGGGAGTCCTCTGCACCCACCCCCATGTCTCTGTCCACTGCTGGGAGTGATAGGCACCCACCCCTCACATGTCTGTCCACTGCAGGGAGTCCTATGCACCCACCCCCATGTCTCTGTCCACTGCTGGGAGTGATAGGCACCCACCCCTCACATGTCTCTGTCTACTGCTGGTATTCGTCTGCACCCACCCCACACATGTCTCTGTCCACTGCTGGTATTCCTCTGCACCCACCCCTCACATGTCTCTGTCCACTGCTGGTATTCCTCTGCACCCACCCCCATGTCTCTGTCCACTGCTGGGAGTCCTCTGCACCCACCCCCATACCTCTGTCCACTGCTGGTAGTGATATGCACCCACCCCTCATATGTCTGTCCACTGCTGGGAGTGATAGGCACCCACCCCTCACATGTCTCTGTCCACTGCTGGGAGTGATAGGCACCCTCCCCTCACATGTCCCTGTCCACTGCTGGTATTCCTCTGCACCCACCCCATGTTTCTGTCCACTGCTGGTATTCCTCTGCACCCACCCCCATGTGTCTGTCCACTGCTGGTATTCCTCTGCACCCACCCCCATGTCTCTGTCCACTACTGGTGTTCCTCTGCACCCACTCCTCATATGTCTGGCCACTGCTGGGAGTGATAGGCTCCCACCCCTCACATGTCTCTGTCCACTGCTGGGAGTCCTGGGCACCCGCCCCCATGTCTCTGTCCACTGCTGGGAGTGATAGGCACCCACCCCTCACATGTCTCTGTCCACTGCTGGGAGTCCTGTGCACCCACCCCCATGTCTCTGTCCACAGCTGGGAGTGATAGGCACCCACCCCTCACATGTCTGTCCACTGCTGGGAGTCCTCTGCACCCACCCCCATGTCTCTGTCCACTGCTGGTATTCCTCTGCACCCACCCCCATGTCTCTGTCCACTGCTGGTATTCCTCTGCACCCACCCTCATGTCTCTGTCCACTACTGGGTGTTCCTCTGCACCCACCCCTCATATGTCTGGGCACTGCTGGGAGTGATAGGCACCCACCCCTCACATGTCTCTGTCCACTGCTGGGAGTCCTCTGCACCCACCCCCATGTCTCTGTCCACTGCTGGTATTCCTCTGCACCCACCCCCATGTGTCTGTCCACTGCTGGTATTCCTCTGCACCCACCCCCATTTCTCTGTCCACTACTGGTGTTCCTCTGCACCCACCCCTGACATGTCTCTGTCCACTGCTGGTATTCCTCTGCACCCACCCCTCACATGTCTCTGTCCACTGCTGGGAGTGATAGGCACCCACCCCCATGTCTCTGTCCACTGCTGGGAGTGATAGGCACCCACCCCTCACATGTCTCTGCCCACTGCTGGGAGTCCTGTGCACCCACCCCCAATGTCTCTGTCCACTGCTGGGAGTGATAGGCACCCACCCCTCACATGTCTGTCCACTGCTGGTATTCCTCTGCACCCACCCCTCACATGTCTCTGTCCACTGCTGGTATTCCTCTGCACCCACCCCCATGTCTCTGTACACTGCTGGGAGTCCTCTGCACCCACCCCCATATCTCTGTCCACTGCTGGTAGTGATATGCACCCACCACTCATATGTCTGTCCACTGCTGGGAGTGATAGGCACCCACCCCTCACATGTCTCTGTCCACTGCTAGGAGTGATAGACACCGACCCTTCACATGTCTCTGTCCACTGCTGGGATTCCTCTGCACCCTCCCATGTCTCTGTCCACTGCTGGTATTCCTCTGCACCCACCCTCATGTCTCTGTCCACTACTGGGTGTTCCTCTGTACCCACCCCTCATATGTCTGGGCACTGCTGGGAGTGATAGGCACCCACCCCTCACATGTCTCTGTCCACTGCTGGGAGTCCTCTGCACCCACCCCCATGTCTCTGTCCACTGCTGGTATTCCTCTGCACCCACCCCCATGTCTCTGTCCACTGCTGGTATTCCTCTGCACCCACCCCCATGTCTCTGTCCACTGCTGGGAGTGATGGGCACCCACCCCTCACATGTCTCTGCCCACTGCTGGGAGTCCTCTGCACCCACCCCCATGTCTCTGTCCACTGCTGGGAGTGATAGGCACCCACCCCTCACATGTCTCTGTCCACTGCTGGGAGTCCTCTGCACCCACCCTCATGTCTCTGTCCACTGCTGGGAGTGATAGGCACCCACCCCTCACATGTCTCTGTCCACTGCTGGTATTCCTCTGCACCCACCCCCATGTCTCTGTACACTGCTGGGAGTCCTCTGCACCCACCCCCATATCTCTGTCCACTGCTGGTAGTGATATGCACCCACCACTCATATGTCTGTCCACTGCTGGGAGTGATAGGCACCCACCCCTCACATGTCTCTGTCCACTGCTGGGAGTGATAGGCACCGACCCTTCACATGTCTCTGTCCACTGCTGGGATTCCTCTGCACCCTCCCATGTCTCTGTCCACTGCTGGTATTCCTCTGCACCCACCCCCATGTCTCTGTCCACTGCTGGGAGTGATGGGCACCCACCCCTCACATGTCTCTGCCCACTGCTGGGAGTCCTCTGCACCCACCCCCATGTCTCTGTCCACTGCTGGGAGTGATAGGCACCCACCCCTCACATGTCTCTGTCCACTGCTGGGAGTCCTCTGCACCCACCCCCATGTCTCTGTCCACTGCTGGGAGTGATAGGCACCCACCCCTCACATGTCTCTGTCCACTGCTGGTATTCCTCTGCACCCACCCCCATGTCTCTGTACACTGCTGGGAGTCCTCTGCACCCACCCCCATATCTCTGTCCACTGCTGGTAGTGATATGCACCCACCACTCATATGTCTGTCCACTGCTGGGAGTGATAGGCACCCACCCCTCACATGTCTCTGTCCACTGCTGGGAGTGATAGGCACCGACCCTTCACATGTCTCTGTCCACTGCTGGGATTCCTCTGCACCCTCCCATGTCTCTGTCCACTGCTGGTATTCCTCTGCACCCACCCCCATGTCTCTGTCCACTGCTGGTATTCCTCTGCACCCACCCTCATGTCTCTGTCCACTACTGGGTGTTCCTCTGCACCCACCCCTCATATGTCTGGGCACTGCTGGGAGTGATAGGCACCCACCCCTCACATGTCTCTGTCCACTGCTGGGAGTCCTCTGCACCCACCCCCATGTCTCTGTCCACTGCTGGTATTCCTCTGCACCCACCCCCATGTCTCTGTCCACTGCTGGTATTCCTCTGCACCCACCCCCATGTCTCTGTCCACTGCTGGGAGTGATGGGCACCCACCCCTCACATGTCTCTGCCCACTGCTGGGAGTCCTCTGCACCCACCCCCATGTCTCTGTCCACTGCTGGGAGTGATAGGCACCCACCCCTCACATGTCTCTGCCCACTGCTGGCAGTCCTCTGCACCCACCCCCATGTCTCTGTCCACTGCTGGGAGTGATAGGCACCCACCCCTCACATGTCTCTGTCCACTGCTGGGAGTCCTCTGCACCCACCCCCATGTCTCTGTCCACTGCTGGGAGTCATGGGGTGTATGAGCCGTACCCACGCTGTGGGGGCGTGTGTACGGTCCGTACCATGCGTACCCCTACATCCCCACTCCAATGGTGGTACGGGCCGTACCCACGCTCTGAGGGCGTGGGTACGGCGCGTACCCCTACATCGCCACTCCAATGGTGGTACGGACCGTACACACGCCCCCAGAGCGTGGGTACGGCCCGTACCACCATTGGAGTGTTGATGTAGGGGTATGCGCTGTACCCACGCCCTCAGAGCGTGGGTACGGCCCGTACCACCATTGGAATGTTGATGTAGGGGTACGCTCCGTACCCACGCCCTCAGAGCGTGGGTACGGCCCGTACCACCATTGGAGTGGGGATGTAGGGGTACTCGTCGTACCCACGCCCCCAGAGTGTGGGTACGGCCCGTACCACCATTATCGTGGTGACGGGTACGCGTCCACTTCCCAGAGCGTGGGTACGGCCCGTACCACCATTGGAGTGTTGATGTAGAGGTACGCGCCGTACCCACGCCCTCAGAGCGTGGGTACGGCCCGTACCACCATTGGAGTGAGGATGTAGGGGTACGCGTCGTACCCACGGCCCCAGAGTGTGGGTACGGCCCGTACCACCATTATCGTGGTGACGGGTACGCGTCCACTTCCGTGGCGCGTACCCCTACGTCACCACTCCAATGGTGGTACGGGCCGTACCCACGCTCTGGGGGCGTGGGTACGGCACGTACCCCTACATCCCCCCTGCAATGCCCCCCCCTTTCCCCCTGGGTGTTGTTCTGACCTTCTGCGGTGTCTGCATCGGTTTCTGTGCACCAGTTCGTAGGCTAGGAGGGCCGGAATGACACGTAGGATGGGGTCCATGGCTGTCCGTCGCGTACCGGTGCTCCTTCTTCGCGTCGTCCTCAATTTCCCGGGAGTTTTTGGCTGCCGTAAAAAATGAGCGGTGCGGAGTGACGTGGGCACGGATCGTACTTGCTGGTCCGTAAAACGCTGCCTGACTCCGTCCGGACGTCATGTACGCGATGTTCTGGATCGGAATTGTGGGTATTTTTTTGCCGGTCGGTGTTTTGTATGACTCGTACGGAAATGGTATTTCTGTACGAATCGTACTTGCGGGTTTGTAAGGTGGTTTTCCCGGGTACGAGTCGGACGGAGAATACGCTCCGTACGACCATTCGTACCCGGGTTTTACAGGATCTGAAAGTATTTTTTCTTTGAAGAAGCTTTGAGTCACAGAATGTTGCATGACTCCTTCCTTAGTGTTATAATGTGCATGCACACTGACTGCAGCCTTAGAATGTTTATTCTGCCATCGGATTGAGATGTGTTCTGTAATGGCGGCGAGCTTAACAGTCTTCCAAGGTCTTTCTCAAGCATAGCCCTTTGTGGCTTTAGACACCCAAGACTGGAGTACAATCCTTGTGTCTCTGTGAATGTGAAAGGCTTAGAATGAACCGAATCCACCACAGAACAACTTTTGTAGTGCCATTGTACATGGAGAAAGATCCAAATCAAGGCCTCTGTTGAGTCCTTTTCCCTCCCAACTTAGACAATGTCTGCAAGTACAGGTTGATTGACTGAACTGCTTTCAATTTGTGCCCACAATACAACACCAAGTATCCTTGGACCGACCAACACAGCGCCTGTAACCTTTGCCTCTTCCCCCAAGTACTATAAGGCTCCAAATGATTTCTGGGCCACCTTTAGGTGTAAGAAGATACTACTTTGCCGGAGGTAGAAATGGTGGGCGCATTTTAGGATTCATCAGTAGTCGGCCACGCGATGCAATATTTTTTTGGCGAATGAGATACCCTCTATGCTGAGACAGAAGAAGCAGGGCCCTCCAGTGGACTGGATGCAAGGCAGAAGAAACTTTTCATCCACTCTGATACATGCAAGATTTCCGCAAAGTTTTGGTAAAATATCCAGCACATTACCACTAATACCTCAAAAGCAAAGACTCACATTTGAATATGAAATTGCTTTCAACCATCCTCAGCGCTTGATGCCAAAAAGGCATTAGGATAAGGCCACAAGATCTGATCACGTATGGAATAAGTGGGAGAGGTGGAAAAGAATATTCAATATCCCTGACCAGCCAGTGCGTTTTATACCTTGCCTGTGAAGCGGAGTCTCATGTATTGTATTGATAGGACTAAAGCCTTTCAAACAATCAATCAACTTTTAGTAGCCTTTGCAAAGCCTTGTAAAGCCCAACATATCTCAGACACAGGCGTTCCAAGGTAGATTGTTAAATGCATTCAAACAGTTTATGCAAAGGTTATACGTGTACTGCCCATTCCTCTTAGGCCTAAAGTAAATAGAGAGTAACTTTGGCTTCCCTAGGAAACATTCCTTTTGCAGCCAAAAGCTTCTATTTGGTCAGCGCCACACTCATTCACAAAACATTAGTGTGTCAAGCTATGGCTGGCCAGGCTGAATTAAGAACATTGTTTGAAACATCTGCATCATTTTGCCCATTAGCCGCTGCAAGAAGGAAACTGCTTTACAATCAATGCAAGGCATGTGTATCTACAGCCACTCTTGGAAAAGCGGAAAATTTTACTTACCCTGTAAGCATCTGTTTGTAGCATGTAGCACTGTACATTCGCATACATTCCCCTTCATCCCCGGATGTGGGAAGTGATAGCACATGTTTCGTACAATATATACACATACATTATCAACTAAAAAACGCAGGGCACATACATATTATTCTCTTGTTATGTAAACTACAACTCTGATGTAGTTGTACATGGTTTTCTTACCGACCCATGGGTGACACAGGTGAGCTTAGTTCAATGCACCTGCGCTGAATGTTTAATCATAAACATTACTAAAACAAAATTTATAATTTTGAAACGTTCGAATCATCTTACGAAAACATTTGACATTTTGCTATAATTCTGAAGATAGGCAAGTATTGAAAAAACATGACAATAAAATACGTACAATGCTACCCTAACTAGATGTACCTAGCAAGTGTGTAGGTGTTAAGCCAAGAATCCCTCTAGGATAAAGTCAACCCCATTACCTGAAGTGAGAGACTGTGGGACCCTGTCTTGGTCTTGAGTTGGACACCCCACAAGGGATGTTCAGACCACTGTGAGCTGGAGTGTCAGCATGCAGCGTCTCATGTCAATGTGTCGGCCTGGAAGTCATGATCTCCTCTGACCATCTCAGCAAGATGTGAAGTTTATATACCCGGAGGTATCCCCAGGGTTTCTACCTTTTGGACTTAGGACGACGTTGGGAATGAACCTTGTGCATAGTTATTATGCAGAAGATGGTAGTCCTGCTGAGTTTCTGAGAATCCAGGATCCTCATGCATAATGTATGAGGCTATAGTTCAGGGAAAACCCCATATTCTGTAAGGAGTACTGTAACTGGGTAACGGGTCAGTCCTAGCAGCCCGTTATGTATGTAATGTAGGGACGAATATAGGCGAACGGTTGTAATTTTACCCGGGCCTATATCGGCATACCTATATGGAATATTACACCCCTTCTCCTTAAACCTCTCTTAGCCCCTCATCCTCCTCAAATTCTCCCAAAGTCTGATATCTCCCGAAATTCCTATTAGAACAAAACCTTAGTTTAAAACCAAGATTGCTGTATTTAATGTAAAAATGGACCAAACTGTGTTTATATATGCCTGTTTGCCCTGAACCCTTAGAATCATATTTGAATTACTTCAGCACTTGCCCAACTCTAGATTCACTTGCTTCCCACTACCCTTCCCTTTCAGTCAGAGTCCCCTATTCACTGGCCTTCTCCATGGTTGCTGTTAATGTTGTTCCACTAACTTGAAATGCTGACTCTATGTAGATGCTGTATTGTCTTTCCCTTAACAGTCAGTATCTCCTCTTCGCCAGGTTCCTTATTGCGCCTCCACCTCCAGCCTATCTGCATTGCTCTTGCTTCCTGCTCTGACGGACAATCTGGACTTGTTGCATAGATAACCTCCTCTCCCTCTTTGACATCTCAAATGTCACAAGGCTCCCTTTGTTACTTGTTTGGCCATGCAAGATAATGGCGAATTTGGTGACCCCCACCTGTAGTTGGTCCTCTGCCTCTTTACACATACCATAAGTTTGCAAAACTTTATTCTTATCTGTAGTTAACTTCAGAAACCTCCTGGAAGACTTGTATGTTCGCATTTATTCATGTTCTCCTGCTTCTCTTGGAGTGCTATGTTCTGTTCTTC
Source organism: Triturus cristatus (assembly GCF_964204655.1). Taxonomy (NCBI): domain Eukaryota; kingdom Metazoa; phylum Chordata; class Amphibia; order Caudata; family Salamandridae; genus Triturus; species Triturus cristatus. Next base: position 980,097,852 of record NC_140579.1, on the reverse strand, counting down.
CAGGTAGACTACTTGCTCCCGCAGTTGCTTTTGTTTGAGTGACCGTTAATCCACTGTCTCTTTCAGGTAGTGAAGTCGATCTCCCGTGTCCGAGACATCCTTTCTCAAGTCTTGGAGTCCTAGTTATACTTTTCCCTTGACCAGGTTGATCGCATCATTCATGTTTTGAAGGATGTGTGTCATAAAACTCTTGATAACTACTTTGGCATTTCTATGCGCTGGGTCTGCGGTTTGCTCCTGCTTCTTAGCTATTTGCAGATTATCATAAACGTTGTTCTACAACTCTCTTCTCAAACTCAGCTCTGTAGCCTGGCAAGTCATGTCATCATCAGTAACAGTTGCTTGTTCAAAGCAACAAAATGTCACGCTGCAAAACTTATCAAGAAGTGACACTAAATAGAAACAAGGTGTGGCCTGAGCAATTTAAATTACGCAAATTTCTTGAGTGCCATCGCTTTCCTGATGGAAATGCCTGTTTCCACCCTTCATTGGTATGGAAGTTGTTGGACGTTGATAAAGTTGCAGGATTTCAGATGTTTGTTGAAAACGGGTAGGGAACAATCACAGAATTGAATGTTGGCAACATAAACAATAAAATGGAAAGAATGTGTCAGCTGCTGACTTGTATATCTATGCAAAAAATGTAATGTCATAAGCTCATAGGCGCTGTGGAGGTAGGGGTTCGGGGTGCTGCAGCAATCCCAAAATGCTCATGCTGGAGTTCCAAAGGTGACTGAGCAATAAAGATGGCTTTAACCCCTTTGCTGCGGCGGGAATTCCGCCGCAGCGCTGGGGGGTGCGGGGGGGCAGCGCGGTGGCGCTGTGCTCATGACGGAGCCACTCCGTCATGAGCCACGGTTGAGCTGTGCTCATGACGGAGCGGTTCCGTCATGACTCCGCCCAGTTGCGTTGTCCCCCTGCACAGGTGGGGAAACAGCGCCGCGTAGGCGGAGCGGCCGCCAACGGTCGTGGCATGACGGAACCGCTCCGTCATGAGCACACGGCAACCGTGGCTCATGACGGAGCGGTTCCGTCATGAGCGGGGAAGGGGTTAAATTGAGTTTTTATTGTCACATGGAGATTGGTGTTTACTTTTCTTCCTTTACAAAGTGACAGTATTTTGAAAAGTGAGCTTTGTCACTATCTTGTGGTGTGAAAGGAACAGATGTGAGATGTTATTCCTTCTAACAACAATGTTTAAATATATATAACTAAACTGTACAAATGTTTCAAAATATATTTACAGTTAGGAAACCACAATGACACTTTTTTGTAATTCTGAAGTGTGATGCAAACAAAGATTTTTAATAGAATCAAAACAAATGAAGAGATGCCAGAATGCTCCACCAGCTACACACTGCACCATACCACTTTCCCTGAATGGACGTGGCTGATTTGCTACACTTGTTGTGTGTGTGACGCTTGGACTTTTCACAATGCCCGAGTTCAGTGACTTGACATTGATAGCAACACCCTAACTTTGAAAATTGTCCCAGCACCTCTCCATACGCCTCTAGGTTTGATTTAGGCTTGCCCTGAAATACCAACCAAACTCAAGGTGGTCCAGGGATTTGAATGAGTACAGAGGTCAGTGGCACTGTTCAGGGGTCTGAACCCTCATTAAGAAATGCTATAGTATAGCCGCCTTCTTCATGGCTTCAGGAACCGAGTAACTTTATATGTTCATGACAGAAAGGTGGGCCACCTTTATCTTGTCTGTCACTTAGAGAAGTCACTACGCCATTGGGTTTCCAAGATAAAATGTAGGTGCGCCTCTTCAATATAGCTTGGCTGTGGGGGCTGATGCCATTGTAGGAGACTAAGTAATGGATAACACGATTAGCTTACCCATGAAGTCTGGCTCCGAAACGGCCATTACAGGCAACCCTTAATGAGCAGAGAACCCACTCAGGGAACTATTATCATTACGCCTACACGGGATTCCGCCTTAGACATGGAAGGTACTTGGGAATGTAGGATTCAAAGAGGATTTCTTGTGCTAGTGATCTTCTGGATAAGGCAAATCACAGGTGGTGCTTTCCTGGTCCGATATAAAGGAAGGAAAGCCACACAAAGTCAGGGGAGGAATGTCAGGAAGCGCAGATTAGCAATCGTAATTGACCTTTTGTGTTTCATGCAAAGTTTAATGCAAAGCAAACTACAGGGTTTATAATTTGTGTCACTATAAAAAGTCAGAAAGGCTGGTGAGTAAGAGACAGGGCTCCGACATGCATCATAGCTGATTTTAGTCAACAGTTTATCATTCTGAGCACCTATTTTAGTGTGGCGCTCCTGGTTGGGTCTTTTGGTTGAGCAGGCCATCCACTTGTGGTGTTTACATCAATGTCTATTAGTAGTCATCATTTGATTTAGTTAGATGTCTTTGGGAAGTGATCTCAATTTATACATTCAGTGTCTAATGTAGGTTTTGGGTGTTTCTGGTTGTGTTTTTGAGGAAATTAGTGAATTGGCACACCCACGCCTGGTTATATGCACCTTTGACCTTGGTGTGTGTTTGCCTTCAGTAAATGTTAGCATTAATGGTTGTTGTGTTTTTTAAACAAGGTAAATGCACACAATAGAATACTTTATTTATTTAGTTGTATACAGTGCTGCAGACTAAACATAAGTTAAGTATATAAAGTCTCTAAAAATAAAGTTTGAGCAGGAAAGTGAGAAACTGGGTAGGTGAGTATATAGAATAAATTAGAAATATGTGACGGACGTCAGGATCAGATACAAGGTTATCTGCGTGTCTGAAGGTGGCGTCGGCCGGCTCAGTGTTCGGCGTCGTGGTCGCCGGTATGTCGTTGCGGCAGCTACTTAGATGCCTCCCTCGCACGCTGACGTTAGTTCTTTCTTTTTCCGCGCCAGCCAGCGCAGATCCGGGAAGAGCGGTACCTCAGTCACTTTTTGACTAACTTTTTCTCGACTTTTGTCGACGTCTTTCTTGAGTATTCGAATCCGTAAGGTGCACGAGGGATGCCCGGTTTCAAGGCCTGCGGTTCATGCCATCGCATGATGTCGGTGACGGATCTGCACCATGTGTGTCTTTTTTGCCTGGAGCGCGACCACGACCCCAAGTCGTGCTCTGACTGCAAGCTGTTGACACCGAAGTCTTTGCGGGAGAAGTACCGAAAGCTGCTTGAACACAGGCAGTCAGTTCCACACCGTTCGAGTCCTGGTTGAGAGGGAGGTCGAGGGACCGGTCGCCGAGCCATCGCCATTCCAGCTCGAAGTCTTCGCACTCTGGGTCGCAGTCGAAGCATAAGAAGAAGTCGAAGAAGCATTGTTGCTCTTCGACTTCTCCTCGTCGGTCGGCCCACCCCCGCGCGCAGAGCCCGAAGGGTCGACTCTGAGCTTCCCTCCCTTTCCAGGACCCGGAGCGACCCCCGCCCAGCTTCGTACGTTCTACGAGGCGGTGCATGCCATCTTTGGGTGGACCGACCCCGGCGGCACGCCTTCGGGCCCCGCAGGCTCAGTTGGGGGTCTTAGGTCTTCGCTTCCGGCGGCTCCGGCCTCGCAGGCTCCCCTTGGATCCAGGCCTGGAACTGGATTGATGCCGGTTGACCTTCTAACATCTCCACTGGCGCCGCTTCCGACGGCTCCACTACTGTGCCTGACGCCGGTTGGCCCCCCGGCCGGCATCGACACCAGGCTCCTTCCCGATGTGGACAAAGAGCCGGACCGGCGTCGCCCGACGCCAGATCCGGTGCCGGATGGGGTTTTCATGCCCCTGTTCACTCCTGGGGTCGCTTTCCAACCACAGTGGCACCCAGAGGAAGATGAGGAGGACTATAAGGGGTCAGGTGACCCTTTAACTGACCAGCTTGAGCCTGAGCAGGACTGGAGAGAGGAAATGGGGATGCCAGTGGTCTTGACACTTCACCCGACCGTGGCATGTTGTCTCCTCCTACCGTGGCTACAGAGGAGGGAACGTCATACGCTTGGGTGTTGCGTAGGGCGGCCGAGGATCTCAACCTCAAGCTTCCTACGGTGGCAGTCAGGACTAACCTCCTGACTGAGGTGCTTCAACCTGCGGCGAGCTCTTCGGAGGTCCTGCTTCCGTTTAATGAGGCCTTCACCGACGTACTTTTGGGCAGCTGGTCCGGGCTCCCGTGGACAGGATGATTGCCCAACGCCACCGCCCGGCTCCGGGCGACCCCACTTTCCTCTCCCAACACCCCACCCCGGAGAGCTTGGTGGTCCAAGCCTCCACCTCCAAAAGTGCCTTCCCTACCGCTCCACCGGAAAGGGAATCCAAGAAGCTGGACCATCTTGCGAAGAAAATGTTCTCTTGCGCCATCTTGGGACTGCTGTCCGTAAACACTGCGTGTCTCTTAGGCCGTTATTCGCACTCAGAGTGGGATATGGTGGCTGTTAGACATGGGATTTCTGGTTGGCTAGGGCTTGCGCCAAAGCCAGGCAGAAACCACCACTCTAAGTCAGGGCTGGGGAATTACACGCAAAAGATAACCCCGGCTCACCCCTTGGTAGCTTGGCACGAGCAGACAGGCTTATCCCGGAGGCAATGTATAAAAGGATTGGCGTGTGCACCCAGCAACAACACCCTAGGCCCACCACAAAAGAAACTCCACACAAGGTTATATATAAAAATAGCCTTTGTATTATACCAAAACACATTAGATAATATTCACACAATTCACTGGCAGAATTTTACAGGGGACTATTTACACAAGACAGGGCCACATGGACCACTGTCAGAATTAGCACAAATCACTAATAGTAGATGTAAGACATATATCACTGTACACAAATTATAACTGTAGAGCACAACCAGTAACTACTGGTAAAAGGTAAGTACACCCTACGCAATCCTAAACACCTTAGGTATATATCACGCAGGGAACCATGAACTCACTAGCATAACCTATACTAGGGAAAACCATCTCCTACGCATAGACATAGTTAGAAATAAAAATAGCATAAAGGCAATGCACATTAAATGTAGAACAATCAGAAATGTAGCGCACAACCAGTAACTACTGGCGCAATAATGACCTCAGCATTATCACAATAGAATCAGTTATAAAACCTATCCTGTACACATCACAGGGGCATAAACACATTATGCAATCTCTCACAAGTCTAACGCATTAGACCCTACCCTCCTAAGCATGACTACCTTAGGGAATAATTCTCGCTAGCATAAACCAATATATGCGAACCAACCTCATAATCATGAACCACACTTTAGAGGTATCAACGCAGGTGCGTAAAACATACCACAGGAATTACATTTCCTAGCACCAAAATCACCTTAGGGCCTGGCGACCTATAAACCTAACAATCCCAACAGCCCCCCTGGCCAACTGGCCATCGCACAGGAGGGGCTCAAATGCCCAGTGTCCCAACAGTCAGGGCGCGCTGCAAGGCAGCGAAAGTCAAGGCGCGCACTTTAGCGCAGACCTAAACGTTGCAGCTGCCCACTACTTGCTGGGCAGCTGGGAATATTAGAAAAAGGCCTAAGTCCTTGGGCCTCTCCTCCCGTCCAGCGCAGTCTGCTTTTCACCCCTTTCGGGGCTACGGAAGGGGTGCCCCACTACCTCCCACCCAGGGCCACAGGCTGCAGCAAGTTATCCAACCTTCGTGCAGCCGGGGACGTGGGAACCAACATCGTGGGTCCGGGGGCCAGCGGGCGGGCCAGTCCACCAACCCCCCTCTGCAGCAGCCTCTAAACCCTCCAAGTCTAACCTTTCAGGCCCATCAAACGCCAGTGGGCGGCAGGATTCGCCATCACCTCCCCCAGTGGCGCACCATCACTTCGGACAGTTGGGTTTTGCAAATAGTCCGAAGGGGCTACTCCCTTCCCTTCGAGACTACCCCTCCAGCCATACCATCAGAGGATCATCTGGCCCAACTCCAACAGGAAGTTATGGCTCTCTTGGCCAAGGGAGCCATCAAGCGCGTTCCTATCCCAGAAGTAGGCCGTGGTTGCTACTCCCACTACTTTCTGGTTCCCAAGAAGGACAAGGGCCTGCGTCCCATCGTGGACCTCAGGGACGTCAATCGCTTCCTCCGGAAGGAGAAGTTCAAGAGGTTGACGCTTGCTCAGGTCTTGTCTGCCCTTGACCCGCAAGACCGGATGGTAGCGTTGGACTTGCAGTACATTTCACATCCCTGTCCTGCCGGCCCACCGGTGTTACCTGCGGTTCGCGGTAGGCCACGAGCACTTTCAATTCACCGTGCTCCCCTTTGGCCTTACCAGCGCCACTCGGGTGTTCACGAAAGTGATGGCGGTGGTCGCAGCTCATCTGCGCAGATCAGGGGTTTCAGTTTTCCCCCTCTCTCAATGACTGGTTGTTGAAGGCGGGCTCGCCCCAGACAGTCGTCTCCCACCTCCAGACTACAGCCGACCTCCTGCATTCGCTGGGGTTTTCCATCAATGTGATGAAGTCGCACCTGATTCCCTCTCAGAAGCTCCTCTGCATCGGAGCGGTTCTGGACACGACGCAGTTTCGGGTCTATCCTCCCGAACAGCGAGTCCGGGATATTCGGGCTATGATTCCGATCTTTCAGCCTCTGTCCCGGGTTTCGGTCAGAATGACCCTGAGGCTGCTGGGCCTCATGGCCTTCTGCATCCTTCTGATCGATCATGCCAGGTTGCATATGCGGGCTCTGCAGTGGGTCCTGAAGTACCAGTGGGCACATCATCAGGAGATTCTTTCAGATTGCGTCTAGATCTCGGAGGGCACTGCTTGACAACTGCAGTGGTGGCTTGCGAACCAGGATTGGGTTAATGGCAGCTCCTTCTCCCTTCCCCATCCAGACCACACTGTGGTGATGGATGCCTCCCTTCTGGGATGGGGTGGCCACATGGGAGAGGCGGAGATCAGAGGCCTCTGGTCTCCGGCGGAGTCCGGGCTTCACATCAACCTTCTGGAACTCCGGCGATTCATCTTGCACTGAAGGCATTCCTTTCCTCTGTCCGGGTAAGAGTACTGCAGGTGTTCACGGACAACACCACCGCCATGTGGTATTGCAAAAAAAGGGAGAGGTGGGGTCGAGGAACCTATGTCAGGAGGCCCTACGCCTCTGGACATCGTTGGAACATCAAGGTATTTCCTTGGTGGGTCAACACCTGGCAGGTTCTCAGAACGCCAGGGCAGACGAACTCAGCCGCAGGTGCATGATGGATCACGAATGGCGTCTTCACTCGGAGGTGGTGTAAGGTGTCTTTCAACAGTGGGGAGAGCCTTGGTTAGATTTATTTGCCACTGAAGAGAACGCGCAATGTCAGCAATTCTGCGCGTTGGAATTTCCAAGGCGGCACTCGCTCGGCGACGCTTTTCCTCACGAGTGGAGTTGCGGTCTGTTGTACGCCTCTCCACCTATACCACTTCTGCCCAGAGTGCTGAAGAAGATCAGGCGTGACCAGGCCCAAGTCATTCTTGTGGCTCTGGATTGGGCATGAGGAGTCTGGTATCCCGAGCTGCATGGCCATCGATCCTCCGATCCGACTGCCTATTTGGGAGGATCTTCTGTCGCAGCAGCAGGGGACTGTCCTCCACCCGAAATTGTCCACTCTCCACCTCCTTGCGTGGAGATTGAGCGGTGGCAGTTGACGTCTTTCGACCTGCCTCCTGAAATTTGTGACGTAATCTTCGCAGCCAGGCGTCCCTCCACAAAGACGGTATATGCCTGCAGGTGGAACAAATTTGTGGTATAGTGCACAGCAAAGGCTGTGGATCCCCTTTCTGCCCCTCTTTCTGAAGTACTCTTGTTCCTTCTCTCTTTAGCCCAGCAGGGCTCTGCTCTGGGCACTATCAAGGGCTACCTTTGTGCCATCTCTGCCTTCCTTCGGCTGCCAGATCAGCCATCTCCTTTCAAGTCCCTGGTAGTTAACCGTTTCTTGAAAGGCTTAAAGCATCTTTTTCCTCCAATTCCATTTGTTATGCCTCAGTGGGACTTGAATCCTGTACTGACTTATTTGATGTGCGCTCCCTTTGAGCTGCTTCATAACTGTCCTTTACATCTCTTAACTCTTAAGACTGCTTTCCTGGTAGCCATCACTTCCGCTAGAAGGGTAAGTGAGCTCCAGGCTCTTTCTTCGAAACCTCCTTTCTTGTCTGTTCATCCGGACAAGGTGGTTCTCAGGACTCGTCCATCTTTTCTTACTAAGGTGGTCACTGCCTTCCACATTGAGCAGACCATTACTTTGCCCACCTTCTTTCCACCTCCGCATCCTTCAAAGGAAGAAGAGAGGCCCCACAGTCTAGACCCAAAACGTGCACTCTCCTTCTATCTGGATCGCACTAAACAGTTCTGGGTTGATGATCAACTTTTTGTTGGTTACGTGGGTGCAAAGAAGGGTCGGGTTGTAAACAAACACACCACTTCTAGATGGGTTGTGTTGTGTATTAAGGCTTGTTACTCTCTGGCCAAAAAGGAGCCTCCAGTCGGGCTCACTCCACCAGGGCGACTGCAGCCACTACTGCCTTGGGAAGAGTAGTGCCTCTAAATGACATCTGTCAGGCGGCTACATGGGCATCGCTGCACACATTCACAAAACACTACTGCCTGGACAGCCAAGTCCGGAGAGACGGCTTCTTTTGGCTGTTCTGTTCTCCAGGACTTTCTGGTGTGATCTTGGTTCGCAGACTCACCACCGGGTTTGGTATTGCTGGGGTATCTATTCTAAGATAAGGAATCTATAACTAATGTGTTTCTTTCAGATGCACAAGTTACTTACCTTCGATAACGATATATCAGTAAGAAACATTCGTTAGTTATAGATTCCTTACCGCCCCACCCATCCTCCCCGTTCTGCGTACTGATTTCTAGGGTTAAGGACATCCTTTCAGGGCCCTATTTTTGTGCACCAATGGCGCGAGGGCGGCCTCTAAGTAGCTGCCGCGACGTCATCCCAGCGACCACGACGCCAACGACGAACGCAGAGCTGACCGATGCCACTTTCCGACGCGCAGAGGTACTTCTGACGAAAAATCCAGTCTGACGCCTCGGGGTAATTCTAAGGTAAGGAATCTATAACTAACTAATGTTTCTTACAGATGTATTGTTACTGAAGGTACGTAACTTGTGCTTTAGGAAGGGTAAAGAGTTTGTTCTGTACCTTGGCTTCAGCAGCTGGAAAGCCCTGATTTTAAGATTCCTTGGTTTCAGAGCTTGGGCATTTATGCCTTAAGGAAGTTATGCTTCTGAGTTGCCTGAAGGCATCGTAGATTAAGAGTGTGCTTTACAAGTAAGGGGGTGTCTAGATCCTTCTATTTTAGGCAGGCTACTTTGAAATTGATTGTAACCTCTGGAGGAAGATGAGTTTCTTGAGAATTAGGGTAGTGTGCCTAATTTGTTTTGAACTTGTGGCGACTCTCGAGTAGGACTATTCTTAAAGGAATCAGAGTAGGTTTTGACAGGTTTGCAATTTGGGCATTTCTGAAGTCGATGTGTGGTACAACCGGATCTTGTTTAGCAGTATGCCATTTCTGAATATTTTTTTTTTTCATCATTCAAATGGAATAGTTGATTTGCTGATTTTGTGATCTGCTTAACATGTGCATCCAGGTGAAGAAAGTCTAGGAAAAATCATAGGAATGTTGCCCGATTCAAGATTCTAGAAAACAAAGTCATTGGTTGCTGCATTCATAGCCAAGGCAAGTCATATTGGTTGAGTGGTTTAGTGTAAGGAAGTTGCTGCTTGAGTAGAGCCATTGGAAGGTTTAGTAACATTCCAGATTGCATGTTTTTGTCCAGACATGAATTGTGGATGTGAGCTAAGTAGCTGTGTTAAGGTGTTGAAGATTAATTGGGTGTCCCTTCAACAGAATACTGAGCAGCTCCTTCGTAAATTAAAAACAATAGGCAATACAATGGATCCATAAAAAACCTTGTGTTCCACCGTGGAGAGTTGTGAACTGATGCTACTTCTTTTCACTAGTTGTCAGTTGTGAAGAAAGAAAGAGACGTACTTGAGAACATTGCCACAAAACCCAACATTTGTCTTGGACCTGAATTAGTCTCTTGTGACCAGTCGAATCAGAAGCAAGGCATCCCCATCGTCCAGTATGCTTACATTGTCTTTCTATAGCGGAGTGTTTCAGTAATGTCTCCTTATAGAATACCTCATATGTTAGAAGCCAAAAGGCATTCCTCTTCAAAGTGCTTGACAATTTGGACATGTATGCATTAATGTATGGCCTTTTTTTTGAAGGTGAGATGAGAAAAGGGACATACATTGGTCATAATTTGCAGGTGTTAATGAAGTTTTTGGTTGAGTAGGATCATTGGACCGATTTCTAATAAGTTGGGTAAAGTGCCTTGTGTTTGAAGAGGAGTTTATTATGTGAAGACATACATTGTTCACGGTGGAGAAAGATGATTTGGTGAAGATGGTGGGATTTAGGATTCAGGTGGTGGCAGGAGGGTTTGAGGTTCCTCGTGATTTTTGATGGATCTTATTGGATACTGGAGAGAAGTTTGTTCAGTCTTTTGAATAGGGGGGGGGGTGCTCACTCTTAGTGGCTGTCCCTGAGTTGATGTTGAACTAGTGTAAATGCCATTGAAGAAGTTTAATAATCGATTGCATATTTCTGTGGTGGCTTCGAGTGTGTATAATTATTTTCAATTTGCTATGGTTTTAAGTTATTTTGAGCATGACTCTGGGTTGGTTTAAAATACCCTAAATTTATTTTCAAAAGAAAGATGATTTGAACTGAGAGGTGTCATATTTTTATTTATGCTCTGCATTGGTGTTTGATCCTCGCAGTTTCGCTCCAATTTTTTTCTTTTCTTATGAGTCATTTAGGCACCATTTGAACATCACCTACCCACCATTTTCCTTCATACTCCATCTTTAGATATCGATCAGTTGAAGCTCATTTTGAGGCTGGTTGGAACTCCAGGGCCTGAGCTCCTGAAGAAAATCTCATCTGAGTCTGTGAGTTTCTCCTTTGCTTGTTGTGTCCATACATTTTTTTGCACAGATGAATTGTCTTGTTTCATTGCAGTGTCCTCAACCAGTGATTTTACAATGCTCACAACCAGCGGATGATTGATTGTTCTTTCCCAACTTAGTAATAATTTCTGACCCCCTTTTTTATCTTTATTGCATTTTCCCATACAAAGTCTGATGGGACAGAGACAACTATTCTTGAGAAGTAGACAGGCACGTTTTATTTGGTGTTTCCAAATAGTACACCTCAGGGAAATTCTCCAGTTCGTAAGTCTCATCACCAGTCCTTAAAACATGTCTGTTTTAACATGTATTCGAGCAATTGCCTTGATTGTGCCAGGTATTCTATGTACTACCTCTTCCTTCTACATGGTAACCACTGACCGTATTCGTCACATGTCGAAAGCTTTGTTGTGCTTTAGGCCTTCCCATGTTTGCTCCACCAGGACTCCCTGTATGAGAGATTGGTTTGTGCCAAATAAGTTAGAGCTCCATCATCAGTGCAGAATTAAAAATTAAATGAAAATGGAGGGAAGGGAAGAACTTACCTGCCGTTCTCTCACCATCAGCAAAATACACTTCAAATGATGTTGATACTTCCCCTTTCCCCATGAAAACGAGATTTTAAGAAACAATATGAAAATACTAACGTAAAGTTCAGTAATGCTAAACCACAAACATAATCTTATGAAACCACGGCTACTTGCAGAATCTCCCACCCCGAAAAGACTGCCTAGTGCAATTTCCACTCCTACAAGACTGATGCACACTAAAGCCTCTCCCTATAGTGGCCATACGTAGGAGGCCTTTTTCACATGGTTGTTATTTTCTTTAGGTCCCTGTAGCTGCCACATGCTGTTGCCCTTCCCCTAGGGTGCACCTGGCTGACACGCATAGTAGCCTCGATTGTTGCTGACTCGTGGTGGTGCGCTTATACCCCATTCCTGTCAACAGCTGACTATGTCCTGGAGGCCCCCAGTTCTCACGTGCTGAACCACTCACCTCTTTTCTCCTACCCCTCCCCAATAACATGATGACGATACTGATGACTATGTGCTGAAGCCACTTCATGTCAGACTACCGAAGTTTGGATGCATTCCACGGCTTATCTATTAGGGCTTCTACTTGACCAGTCATCTGCCCCTCTGCTTCGTAGATCGTATGCCAGCTTAAACCTGAAGTTGTGTTGCTACTTGATGGCAATGCTAAGTTTAATTTTGGTGGGCATAGAATATAAGGTGAGTGAATCCTGCAAGACCAAGTCCAATTTAGTGATGACGACAGTAGGACTGTGCAGTAGTTGAGTTGCTCTTCTTGTCAGGAACAGCTTCTGAGAGAATTAACCGGGATTTTACTTAGTGCTTGTCCTTGCCTGGACTTCTTTTAGTTTTCTATCTTGTTTCCTTGGCTGTGGTGTTGAGCACATGTTGAATTGCATGGAAGTCAAATAACCGCACTGCCTTTTCATTACCTACTTACTTGCATGCTATGCTGCACTAACCTACCAGAAGATAAAAGAAGTCCAGAGCGTGAAGCCACTGCATCAGACCATAGTATTCCTCAATCCTGACAGATGGTTGAGGATGTAGATTGGCGAATCTAACACAATGGTGATCAAACAACAACTGTCAATAGGAGAGTCTCTCAAATGTGATGTATGTTAGGCTACAACACTTGATTTGCTCTAGTGTATGCACTAACAAATGTTAATATAATTGGGTATGTCTATATATATATGTGTGTGTGTGTATGTATGTCTGTGTATATGTCTATATATATATATATATATGTGTGTGTGTATCAAAGAAATTGTGTGCCCAATGTGATTCTTATATTGGTGTCAAAGGGTGTGCACATACAGTGAAAGAGGGTTTGTGTGCCCATGACATGGAGAAAACATTTGCCCTCTGCCAGCCACGTTCCTCCCTCACTGTTGATGCAATAACATGCCACACATTGTCATGGCGTAGCATGAAAGATGTGTGTGTGTGTGGGCGCACACTCATGCCCTGAAAGGATACTGCAACATGTGTGGGTGCCAGACACTATGCAACTCATTGTAACAGTGCGTTATCTCCTTGTGCCTGGGAAAGCGTGGTTGACTTCGAATGACTCATATGCAAGCATATTGAAGAACCTCTTATATCAGTGTGACTGACCATTTCATGCTTTTATGAGCTCACCACTCTTCTCTTAAAGGTGTCTCTGAATGCCATTGTCCGGTATGAGTGTTCTTATGTGTGGGAGAATGCCCTTCTTGTCCTTCTATGTGACTGCTTGTCAGCCACTTGTATGAGTGTGTATGGTCATATGGTGCTACGGTGCTCCTCATTGGCCAATTACCTATACTTAATGTATGTGTGACTGAACTTAGGTTTTGTTTTGGGAGGTATGAATGATTCCACCTCTTGTGTGGTTGTGATTGAAAATACAGATCATTGCATGAGTGAACTTATGTCCTCACATCAAATCAAATCACATGTTGGGTGTAAATGAATGCACATCTGCTGAGGGACTTGACTCCCTGCGACAAGAGCCCGCCTGCCTCGTTTTTATGATTGATCCATTCAATATTTGCTACTTTGTATACCTCTTCTTGGATTTGACTTTGTTTTGTTTGTGTGCAACCTCCTGCCTTCTTTGGAAGCGACTTCGTGCACGATGAGTGTTGCTTGACTTCACATCTGCATGCGATTCCCGGCCTCTGTTGCTGCCTGTTGTTTCCTTTTGTTTCCTTGTAACAGGGTAAGTCGTTTGAGTGTGAATTGTGTGACGATCATTTCATTGTAACTGCTTCTGTCTTTAGTGTCAGTAGACGTGCCTCCCATGTGGATCTGAGCCTGGGTTTGTCTGCCATTTGGGTGGAATCCCGTGCCTTATTTGGGTGCAGTGAGATGTCCTGTGGGAGTGGCTGTGCGTAGTAGCGGCCATTATCTTCTGTTTATTTTGTTTGGGTGTACATTTGCATGCTGGTCATTGAGAATGATAGCATGCATTTGAATGCTAGTACATGCTTTTCGTTTGGGTATGCCTCTCTTTGGATGCTCCTGTGTGATGCGCGTTTGGGTCTGACTTAGTTCCTCTCAAATGGGAGAGACGGCATGCCTTTCGTTTGAGTGTGGTTGAGTGGCACTTTATGGGGTATGACTTTCTTGTCTTTGTTGGGTAGGAGTACACATGCCAATCCGTTATGTGTCAGTGCATATGTCCCATCCTTTGCACAAGACTGCATTCCTCTAATTTGGGTGTAACTGTGTGTGCCTCTGATGTGGGTCTGGATGTGTGGGAAGCATACTCCCTTCTTTTCCTGTGTGGGAGTGACATAGAAGGTATACAGCATTTCTAGATAAGGCTTGCTCTTATATTAACACAACTGTATATGCTTCGAAATTGAATGTGTGCGTGCTTCTGGTTCGGCTGTAACTGTACTTTATTTAGCTGTGACTATGTGCCTCGTGTGGTTAGAACTACGTGCCTTTCCTATGGTGTTGTTTGGATGTGACTGTGTCTTTCATTTAAATACATCTTTTTGGCTTTGCTTTTCATGTTTTGCTCTGTATGTAATTCTTGTATGTGTGTGAATAAGCACATGCGTCTCGCATTAGTGCGGAGAAGGGTGTACTGTTTCTACTGGTGCAGTTGACTTGTTGCATTTAGCTTTTGTGGGTATGATCAAGTTGTGTAACTCTTGCATGTGGTTTAACGAAGTGTATGTTCTCTGAATGCAAGAAATTCATGTAGTCTTGTGTCTGAATTGTAGTAATCTTCATTGAAGTTATAAACGTTAGGATAAATCTTCGCTGTGTGGGCGGACTCCGAAATACTTTATTAACAAAACAAAATCCATGGAATTAACAAAACAAAGTGCCTTCTCCAATATTTTACCTGAACGTGGATTGTTAACTTTCAAAATGACTATTTTTTAGTGTATTGCAGCATGCGCAATCCACAACTTGTCTTGAAGGGAATATTACATTTGCCTATGGATTAAGCGACATTGTGCTGTTACTTCCATGGACAAAAAGGACAACGTTTTTCATAAGAACCTCTTCCAGGGTCCGCACACACAGGAAGGAATTATTCAAATGTTTGACTTTAGTGAAGATCCAACAAATGCCAAACTCTGTGTGCATGTTTGTATGTGTGTGTCAGGGAGACTATATCTTGTGTGGCTGAAACTGGATTACTCCTACCTCTTGTGCGAGTATGATTAAATGTGTGCTTCTTCTGGCTGTAACCAAGCAGTGTAGCCTTTGTTCGAATGTGAATAGAGAGTTTTGACTCTTGGAATTGATGGGATGTGTGTCTAGTGTTTTCAAGTGTGCAGTCCCTTGTTTGATGTATTTCTTACAGATTTGAGTGCAAGCGTGCTATTTGAGGCCAATTTAGCATGCATTTCCCATGTGTGCATACAGGGACACTCACCTCTTGTTTGCCTTCTTCACTCAGTGTGCCTCTTAAGAGTTGCTGCACACCTCTTACATGTTTGTGTGACAGCATTTGTGGAAAGGATCATATTTATGATTTTGATGTGTAGGAGTGAATTCCTCCTCTGGCCACTACTCAGTGTTTTGTGAGCATGATTTGAGTCTGACCCTTTTGTTGTCTGCGTAAGCGTCTGTCTAACCAGAAATGCAAAAGCAAGGCCTCTTGTTTGCCTGTGGCAAGATCACTGGCCTACACACATTAACTTGCTGTGTTTGGACTGTGTGGAACTAGATTTTATTTTTGCACTATGTCTTTAACAAGCCCTTGACCTGGCACCAAAGATATTAACCAGCTTCAGCAGATCATGCGCCTGACGGGGACCCCCCCTTCCTATCTCATTAACAGGATGCCCAGTCACGAGGTGAGAATGCATGTGGGGGTTCTGGGATTTTTGTCCCCAGTATTGAACTCTGGCAAAGGAGGGGAGGGAACTTAGGCATGCCTTCTGCCCCCTATGCATGCATAGGTAAAATATTGCATGTGAGGGGGACATTTGCTCTGGCTCCAGTAGTGTGATGCAATAATAAACTGCATGTATGAAGGGCATTGCGTCTCAGTAGTCACTGTGGCATGATTATTAGTAAATAAAGCAATATTTGCATGTATCCTGGAATGAAGATGGCAGTATTTGAGGCAGCTGTGGCATGACATTGTTTAACTTTAGATTGCCTCTTGGACATATCCGCAGAGCCTCTGTGAACCCCATGACCATGAAGGGGTTGCAGTTCTAAAACCTAACTTGAACATACTAGTTGAAACTGCCGCAGACAAGTAGCTGCCTGAGTATGTCGGTACCTGATGCATTCCTGAGGTTTCATCCTCAGTAGGACAAGGGCCTGCTATCCATGTAAACAACTTCCTCTTGTTAAGTACCGGGCATTGCATTGATACTGCCCTAGCACTCACTTTAGCAAACACTGCCACTAGCCTGGTATTTAACTGACCATCCCTCAGAGGAAGCACACTTGTCTGGTACGGGTCTGAGCACTCATGTCAGAAGTGCTCAATTGTTTTTCCTGTGTAAGCTATCCTTGGGGCAGGATATAATTATCTATGTGGGTCATCTTCTGTTTCTTCTATTTGTGAAAGGCTTTGAAGCTAGACAATATTGTGGTCTCATTAGAATTCAGCAGATATGCCCCCACCCACTTAACTCACGACCCAGGTATTATCCACGTCTACTAGGCCCATAATAATTTAGGTGTATACACTTCCCCAGATATCAGACTGCTTTGAGACAGCTGTCCTGACATTTTTCCTGACTCCTGCAAATTCAAGGTAATTGGGCATCTCACTTAAGAACCACTTCCCTTAAGATTTAGCAGCAGTTGAATGGTCTCTCATTGAGATCCCCTTGCTCTTGGAAGTCACTGCGGATCTCAAATGCTTTTATTTTTTCAGGCGCGAAACTACATCCAGTCTCTGCCATATATGCCCAAAATGAGTTTTGAGGATGTGTTTCTTGGAGCCAATCCACAAGGTGAGTTCCAAGGTCTCCTCATACCCTCACCTAAGGGTAGGTTGTGTTATTTTTCCATCCACATGAAACGTGATTAATTTCCCTGTTGATAAATGTCTTTGTGATTTATTTTGTCTGGGCTTTATATATTTACAAAAAATGTGGTTGCATGGTCCATGTGAATGACTGTACTGATTGATCCATATCTTTCCTCAGGTGTTTACTTTTCAATACCAAGAATGAATCAATTGTGTCATAGTGGGCTGATACTAAGATTGCTTGGTACCAGACTTGGAATAACAACTCAGCAGTTGACTGTTCTAAGATGAGGGATTGCTGATCTGAACTTTATTCCACAATTTTAGTCACATGGTTACACCGCTTAGACTTTGGGCCCTTCTTTGTCTGAAGTGGTTAGGAGATCAAGATTGAAAATTCATGTTAAGTCCGAGAACAAAGGTTAGAAGCCTTAGATTTTGTCTCCATCAACCTGGCCAGTAAATTTGCCTCCTCTTCAGATATCCAGAAATTAGGTGTTGTGTTGGACTTTCACAATTTCCTTGTATCAGCTGAGTTGTCGAGCCCCTAACATTCATAACTCTTTGTTTGGTACTCTTGGATACAGAGGAGATTGATCCAGGGCAACCACAAATTCTTACGAACTTTGAAGGTCTCCAGTAGATAGGTTCTAAGGATGAGTAAGTTTAAACAACGAACCACACTACAACCGAAGTTAAAACCCTCTTACCTGAAGATGATTTTGAGAGAAATTCAAATAGTGACAGAGTGAAGTGCCAAAATGTCAATATGTTTGAAATTAGACAGGTAAAGTTAGTAAAAGAGTGGTGAAGAACAGGGCTTGGGACATGACTTGAGTCTCTCAACATGTTGATAATAAAGCCTTTCTCTCATGTTATTTATCTGCATTAGATCTGACTTTGAAAAGTCCTAACATTAAATTGCTTTCTTTTACTTGGCTAGTCTCTTACCCACGGGCTTTTCAGCAGTTAGGTAGCCAACCCATTCCATCCAATGTGATGTACATGGGTATGTGCTGCCACGTCTAAACATGGCTAGAAATATAAGGTATGTTTCCAGCTGAAAGCTTTTTTATCTTATATTGCAATAGCTTCCAGTATCATCACACTTTTCCTCGTTTTTCATAAGTCCTTCACCCGTAGCAAAAACAGGTTCCCTGTTTTTTAGAAGAATGTTTGCCTAAGATCTTTTGAGCAGTCCGCAGTGCTTCTTTCCATACTGTGCTCCCTGAAAGCTTGACTCAAAGTGTTGCCCAGCCATCTGTGCTTGGTTATCTCTTTTCACAATTTGTGAATAAAAGAGAGCTGGATTTAAGAGTAATAGAACCTTTGCTTTTACAGATGTACATACTTTACTCAATTGTATCATTCAGAATAATTCCAAAAGCTCAAAAGAACAACTATGTGCTCTTTGGCTGAATAGCTTTGATTAGCTTTCATATTGCCATGTCAACCATTCCGTTCCATTGCATTAATCACTTGCTCCGAGGAAGGTGATTACAAATACTTCAGAATAGTTGTATTCTGGTGTGCAGCTAGCCAAGCAGGAAAAAAAGGATCGGGTTAGTGGCACCGAAAGCTGTTTTTTATTTGTAAGGAGGTAATATTCTTGAAAAGTGTAAAGTTCTATTTTTTTGTTACTGTCTTGGAACTTCACTGAACAGACTCAGAACATCCTGGATTGATCAGACATGTGTAGCCAACTCCCCCAAAGAAGTAAATACGTCTTTGGCTTTTTAAGCTTGTCTCCTTCTAGGATGCCAGTACTAGTTCCTCAGCGTTGTCTGTACCTAGGACATGCTTTGTTGCTGGATATCCCATAAACAATTTATCCTGTTGTATATTTGCAAGATCAAGGCGTTTAAATGCTCAATATTTGAAAGATCGAAGGTTTTTAGCCTAAAGTGGTTCCATTCTTTGTACCATTGCCTGCTTCAACATATCTTTTATATCTTTATAGCCTACAGAGGTAAATGAGAAAATATTGAAATCAGGGAGCTCGTTTTTCTATATTAAGATCTACTTCTGATCAATAAAAATCATCCACAGCTGCGAGCAGGTACTATCAGTAGTGCATTGTTATACTAGTGGAAACGATTCCAGTAGTATCCACATGATACAACAATGATATCTATAGTGACTACCCTAGGGCATGAAGCAGGGTTATCAGCAGGAATCTAATATCGCTCAAAGCCTACGGTATTTTTATCAGGATTGCTGATGATTATGACTTTTTTGTGGTAACGTTCTAGGGGCTTGAGATGATGGGAGTTCAGTTGATTTTCTTTATATAACCGGTTAGCGTTTATTTTGATGGCGCCCTTGGCTTTCTTGCAGTGGGGTGTATTGTTCATTGATGAAAAGTTGAATCAGTGATACGTTGTTTGTGAATTGATCCTATTATATATGCACACCTGTAAACTCAGTTGCAGATGTGATGATGTGTACTGATGAAACCTGGATAATATTAATAAAAATATATTTTTAATAATGTCTCAGGGTAAAATGTGCCTACCTGAGCATTGTCGTAACAGCATAGCAGCACATGATCTCTGGCATCAAGTTGAGAACATTCTCCAACTAATTAGAAAGTATTGTTTAACTATTAGCTTTCAAACAAGTTTGGAATACAGTTTTGTTTATGAAACTTCAGTTGTTACTTTAGGAAAATGCAGACAAATAGTAGATTCATGCTTTTCTTTTTTGTGACCTATTCCCCTTTAAAATTGGAGCTATTTTCTACAACGAAAAACACTACCTGCTCCTGAAAATACCAGTTTTCCTTTTAATAAATATGCGTTTGATCTTCCAGTCATCGGCCTGTCTGTTTCATCAATGTTCACATGTGGAGGTGGCTTATATGGATAGAGTCTGCCGCACAGTGACTTGTAGTACTATCATATACCCGGGATCCCTACCATAAATTCAAGAATTCTCATGTTGTCCCGAACATGGTCATGTGCATGTCTGGTGTGGACACTATTTTTTCAAATATGCCCACAATACGTAACAAATGGCTGTCTTTGTAACTGGAGAACACCATGTGTGCCAGGGATGGCACAGCTTCACCATTGAGACCCAAAATAAGTCCAGTATGGTCAGCATTATTTCAAGAATGCCAACCAGTATGTCTGCGGAGGCCACATTTAGGCCAGGGATGCCCACAAAGTGCCCCATATGACCACCACTGTGCCATATCTGGCATTGTAATAGTCACAATATGCCAAAGGTATAAATCGTTGTGTCAGGGAAGACTACCATTATGAAAGAAGAGACCGTGATTATGCACTCGATGCTTGAAGGATAAACATTAAGCAAAGATCATAGGTTTGCAAGGATTGCCAGCAGGGTTGAACACTGGTTGCCTGTGAGGGCCTTTGCACCAGCCACACCAGCACACACTCACAGGCACATGAATAGTCACATAATCACACATTACAACACACATTCTACAGATTTCCCCCAACAGCCATTGAAGCATTTGCTGTATTCACCCCACTGCACCTTGTTCCCCCTTCTGTTTCAGGATGCTTCCAAACTTAACTTACACCCGGGCCTCTCCAACCCAGCACTCAAATAGCTCCAAATACCACTGGTACTAGCATTTTTTTCCAGCACGTGTCTTACAGCATGCCCCCCATAAAAGTTCTGTGTGTTACAGGGTCCCATTCTCTCAGTCATACTGTGTGGTAATATGACACCCTGCCCTTGGTTTGGATGGCTCCCACTTCATGAATAACACTGATTTCTGCATGTTGTGCCTAGAGCCGAGTGCTGCTGAGCCCCAGGCTCTCTTGATGATGTACTAGGCTGATTTCCATGTCTGTGAGCTACTTTCTACCAGCTGTTGAGCTACTGGTATTTTGAAAGCTATGTATTGAACACCTCTGTTTTTGAGCATCGTGTCAAGAAGACCATGTATATTTTCTCAATTGTGGAATGTCATGAATCTCATTATCTTACTGCACCCTTGGGACATTTGTTTAATACTCCCAGGAGGGATTCCGGACCTGGTCTGTCTTCACAACATTCACCTGGTCATCCTTAATCTCCTAAATTGAAGTATATTCATTCCATTGCATGGCAGGATTACCATTCTCCTCTTGAATGTCGGCCATACACACCATCTGTCTTACTAGCATACATTCAAGTCCTAAGACTGTTGTGCATAATGTTTATGAGCACACTCTCATTACTGTGCCTACATGTCCTTCTTTATTTTCTGTATCATCATCAGCTTTGCAAGGGATTCTTCTGTTTGACCAGTATCTTTTTTTAAATGAACTAGAAATTATACAACAAAGCATATAGGTTTAATTCCAAGTCAAACAAAAGCACTGCTTTTTCTTTTGCAGCCACATTACTCCAAGATGTTGGGGCTGGTTGTCCCTTGGTGATGCAACAGAATCAGGATCATGTGTCTCCCAGCAGGAAAATAACTGATATAATTTTACAAAAAAATGAGTGTAAATCACTTGTACCAGAGGGTGTTCAGTAATCAAGGAAGGTGTGCTTTGACCCTTCTGCCATTCTCTTCCATACACTCAAAGATTGCATAGCTCATTTCCATACTCCCCAAAGGAGGATCAATATGTTTTAGAAGGGAATAAAAAATATCCGTTTTTTAACTTTATTATGCCAAAGTACGCTGGGGCTTAAGGTCCATTTTAGGTTTCAAATCTTTACTCCCTAAACTAATTTCAATGTATGGAACTTTTTCACAGGGTGTGACTAGTTTGGATCTTGGCAGCTCAGCCTGAACTAGCCTTCTGAGGGTCCACATACCCCATACCCCATACAGCTAAGGCCTAGCGCCCACTGCTTTTCAGAATCTGTCTTGTTAGCAACATTTTCTACAACTCTCCTTTAACTAAATTGACCAAATCTGCCTCTCATTATCAGAGACCGTGAGCTGTACATCATCTATGTAGGAAATTACTATCTTTTACGTGATGTCCCTCCAGATTGTTGCTCTATAGTTTTTACTGGCTTTATAACTTTGTGTAGTTTACCCCTTGTGTTCCCCCTTTAAACATTATCGAATTGGCATACTCCTAATTGGTATGTTTAACGTGCCCATAAATCCCTAGTGTATGGTATACAGTGTACCCATTGCCTGGAAGTCAAAAGACACTGGTGGACTGCAGCGCCTACTGTGTCATCTACAACAGTGGCAGAGCAGCCATGCTTTCAGGCCTACTATTGTAACCTGACTGTAGCAGTGTAAAAACTGCAGTTCAAGCCGCCGAAAGAAGTTTTTTTTTTTGTCAGGTCAAAACCTTCCTTTTTAAGTATTTATTGATCACCCTTGTGTAGGCCTCGTATACAACAAGGCAGGGTGCATGGTATTTAAAAGTAGGATATGCAATGTTAACATGTCCGTACAGTGACCAGCACACAAAAGCTATTTTCTTTGTAGGATGCCTGGCTGTCCCAGAAACACGGTAAAGCCATATACAATATTAATTCTGCTATCTCAGGAGAGAGATGAGCTAAAAAAAATATTTAACAACTCTTTTTAATATTTAATAAAAGCTCAACTTGGTGATGAAGTTGGAATATCAGTAAATATTAAGGAAGAGTACCTTGTAAAAGGTTACCTTTTCGCTGCCAGAAACTCCTAAAGGCTAATTTACATTTACCTTCCAACTGTTGCCTAGCTGGTGAATGGCCCTGAACGAAGCGTCAAAACTGCTCCCAGAGCAGAGAATAAGGCATGAGTGTGGTGTGGAAATGTTCTTCCTTTGGCAGGATAGGCTGTTGGGTGGACCCAGGAACTTAATTTTCTTAAGAAACCTCCACTGTTACAGGCAAATGTCACTTGTGTTCTGGTTTAGAGGATCCGGCTTGGGAGTTCGGGCTGGACTGTTAATATTGGGGCAGGACCAAGATTGATTTGCATATGGCTGGGTCTATCTGAGGTGGCATGGTGGGCAAAAGAACTGCTGGTTAGAATATTTTTGCCAGTGGTTAGACTTATTGCAAGCATCCTCCCACCACAATTTGTGTGATTAAAAATTAGCTGACATCTGGGTTCCCTTCCTTTGTCTGTCAGTCAGCCAGGCACCAAACTCAGTGGCAGGAGAGCTGCCACCATAACTGATTTGAAGTGACCACAGAGGAGGGGGCTGCTCATTATCCTGACCACACCTCTTGGTGGGAACAGATGATCGTCACAAGGTGAAAGTGGTTTCACTATTTTCTATTTTAGGAGGATGGGCTATGTGGGAGTGTTTGCAGTACGGCAGACACGAACTGCTGCTAAACCGAGTAAGGTTACCAATGAGAACTTCCACCCCACTGGTTAGGGAGGGGTCAGTAGTCCCCTCACCCACAAGCCAGCACCAGGCATAAATGTGACAACCCTTGGGGCCCTCTTCAGAACACTACTGGGCCTGAATAAGAACAAAAGAGGACTCTACATGCTGTCTGTGATCTGAGAGGAGCCCTGAAGGACTGAACCTGTACCTTCTTGTAACCAGGACAAAGAAGTGTACCCCAATGGTCATACGGCCTCCTGTTCAAGCTACTGGGTCACAACAAGCTTCAAGACACCTTTTCCTGGAGTCTCCAGCTGACCAGTTCCAACTTTGCTGGTGTGGATTCCTGACCCCAAGTGTTGTTTCTGCAGTCCTGGCACCCTTGAATTTCTGACTGGACTAATTCTACCACCCT
Organism: Triturus cristatus; assembly: GCF_964204655.1. Classification (NCBI taxonomy): domain Eukaryota; kingdom Metazoa; phylum Chordata; class Amphibia; order Caudata; family Salamandridae; genus Triturus; species Triturus cristatus. Next base: position 980,074,262 of record NC_140579.1, on the reverse strand, counting down.
GGAAAGCCAGGGACTTAAATACCTTTTCAATTTCAAGACCTCTAGAGGAGGAGACAAAGCTGGTAATCCCATCCACCCAAGAAATGTTATCGCTGGGCTGAAGATTCAAGTTATCCTGCTTGGAGCTTCTCCGCAAGGGCAAAGTCGATTCATCAGGACCATGCAGAGAAGTTATCCGGCTTCGTGGAGCCCTCTTCGGCTACAGCCTTGCTCTGCTAAAGGATTCTGAGCTCCAAGCAAGTGACTAAGTGCGAAAGTCAAAATCTTGACTGGGCAATGGTGCCAAAAGTATCCAGTCCGTTAGAGGACCTCCCTGGGTTAAAAATTCAAACTTCTGCTACTCTTAGCTTTTTCTACCAAAACCAACTGCTTTTCCGGGACGGCATCCAAAGTCTCTGCGACCTCATGGAGCCCTCTTTGGCTACATCCTGCTACCTTGCACTGCGGAAGAGTTTTGATTTCCACTTTTGAGCCTGAGGCCCGGGTAAAACCTCAGCCCAGTATACAATTGGTTTCTGTGTTGGACCCATGCTGCGTCCCCAGATGGAGTCCACTGAAACGACCAGTTGATTGCAGTTGGCTCTTAATGCATTTTTGGCGCTATTTTTAATTTAAAAATTTAACAATTCTTATCTCTTTTTCCCCTTGTTGTATTTTTGTTGTTGTTGTCCTTTTATTTATTGAAATTTACACTATTTTTTCTAATTCAGCTTAGGATTTTCTATTTTGTTGTGTCTTGACTTCATTACTGTTTTAGTACTGCCTATAATTTTACACATTGCCCTAAATTAAGCCTGTCTGCTCAGTTCCATAGCTGCCTGAGGGTTAAGCTTCGGTTAATTTAGTGAACCCTTCAGGGTTCTCCCGGACCAGAATTGTGATTGAGGTGGGTAGTCAGTCTCCTCAATTTATAACCCAATTGTTTGACAACCCACCTATAGTTTAGGACCATTTTACTAGGTCTGAGGTCTTCCTTCTGTTTTTCAATGGAAAGTTGTTAAGCCTTAACAGATTACATCATTGCAGAATGGTAGTCTAGCCATGTGGGACTCGCCTCCCATCAATAACATTTGCCTGGAAGCATCCTATTTTGAGGACAAGAGCAATGTGAAGCCACATATTCTTTGCAAATTGTGTCATACCCCACTCGTGACCAGTCGAGAAATTCTATGGCCTATGTTCAAAACCTAGAACTTTCCACAAATGGATCTGTTCTCAGTGAAAAATATATTTTGCCACAATTTGATTCTCGTTTTAACGAGAGAAATAGAGCCTTAGTTAATGCTGTCCTCTTGGACTGAGAATTTCAAAAATGTGATGAGGGAATGCTTTGATGAATCTCAGCCACTGGTAATTACTTGGGGCCACATTCCAGTCCATCTTTGTTTTTAGATTCCTGTAGGACCGGGATTCACCAGGCCCTAAGGGGGTAGCGTGACTCGAGCAGGTAGGCATCCAAGGGCTTACGTGTAGAGTGACCATACAGCACACGCATCCATTGAGACAGGAAACGCACGCAATAATTGACACCACACCAGTAAGTTGAATAAAACCAATCAGTTTTATCTAGATCAACATTAGGATCAAAAGCATTTCATCAGAAATCGATTAGGCAGTTCATTAAAACATCAAACCTGGCATGGAATCAAAGCGCGTCACCTGGCGATCCTGGGGAGCGTCAAACACAGCTGTGACGCAAAGCGCTGCACATAGCAAATTATTAGCGCTTCAAATAGAGCATTTCAACATAGCGCTGCACATAGCAAATTATTAGCGCTTCAAATAGAGCATTTCAACATAGCGCTGCACATAGCAAATTATTAGCGCTTCAAATAGAGCATTTCAACATAGCGCTGCAAATAGCAAATTATTAGCGCTTCAAATAGAGCATTTCTACATAGCGCTGCACATAGCAAATTGTTAGCGCTTCAAATAGAGCATTAGCGCTGCACATAGCAACTCAATAGTGCCTCAAAATATGGCCTCTAAGCAAAGCGCTACACCTGGCAATTCACTAGCGCCTCAGAACACGGCAATTCCTTCAAGCGTTAGACATTGCAGTCCGTTTTAGTGCTGCCCAGGGCATATTACTGAGTAGGAAATCACAGCGCTACTCCTGGCAAGTATACAAGGCATTAGACGGGGCACTCAGTCTAGGGCGAGGTCCTTGGGCCCCAAAGTACCTTCTCCTGGAGCCCATCAGAGGGCGAGAGGTGCTGGTGACAAGGGTCCCGGGTCCGGGGGAGTGCCGTGGCTTACTGGGCCTAATGAGGAATTTCCCCAGGGGAGGGGCGAACTCTGGGCCTCTCTACGGCCTTCCGCCCGCCTCCCCCAGGGGTTACCTTGCTCTTCGACCCTCGCGGGTCCCTCCAGATGATCCTCGGCTGGGTGGGGGCTCACTCGCTCTCGAGCCTCTCCCGCCAGCCGCGTGCGCCGCCCGGCAGTATCAGGGCCGAAGGGGATGGCGCGGGGCTCCCGGCCAGTCCAGACGTGGCCGGGGAGCTCCGCGGGGATTTCCTTCAGGCTTCCGAGGCCCGTGCCCGCAGCCGCCAATGACAGCGCGGTCTGCGGGGGCGCGGCCCTCTCCACGAATGGCACAGCGGCGGGGGCGGCGTTTGGCAGTCCGCCCCGTCAGGTGACTGGAGTCTTTGGCTTCAGGCCTACGCGGCCTCGGCAAGACGTCTCGGCCCAACGAGGCCTTCGCTGCGTTCCGGCGGCCTTCTCCGCCCTGGGGGGCCGCGTTACCTCGGCTGCCACGGCAGCGACGGGGCCCCGGTGCTGGCAGGGGACAATCTCACGGCGGTGAGTGATTTCTTTCGGAGTTCCCCGACGGGGGTGGCAGTAATTAAGGGTTGGCTTGTAGCCCGGGGGGTGGCGATTTCTTCAGCGCCCAGTGCCCCCTTACTCCCACAGAGACGCCCTAGCTCAGGGCAGGTAGGTTGGGAGGTGGCAGGCCACACGCCAGTGGCAGAACAGGATAGGGGGACCCAGGCAAAGTCAGGGAGCGCAGGGGTGACACAGCGCTGGTACCTGGTCGATCCCCCAGCAGTAGTAAGTCTCTGTAGTAAGTTTCAGTTGTAAGTCTCTTTGGTAAGGTTCTGTCCTTCTGGCGCTTGATGGATCTGGCGCCCTTCACAGTTTTGTTCCTTGTGGGGGGGTGGGGGGGGGGGGTAGGTTGAGTTGGTGACTGAAGGGATTCTCAGTCAGGCTTGGTAGGTTATCCCTGGGTTCCCCTCCCGCTAGGCCGGATCAGTGGGTTGGTTCAGGATCCCTCACTCAACTTAAAAGGCAGCACCTAAGCCCTGTCACTTTCAGTGGCATAGGTCCCTGACTAGGCCCTGCCGCCTAAAACTCCTGCGTAGGTTCCCCCAGGTCTGCGTCGCCCCAGCTGACTAAAAAATGTTCCCTCCTTTCCTTAAGTAGCCCTAGGTCAGGTGACCACCCTCCAAGGCGGCAAAAGCAAAACCCCACCCTTCTTTTAGAAGGTTTCAGCAAGTTCCAGGAGCTTCCCCACTCTAGCTATAGGACAAAAAGTAGGGCTGGTGTTGCAACATTGTTGTAGGGTCCCAGCCAGCTCCTGGTAACTAGGGTCTACTAAGAAGGCCACTCCGCAGTAGCAGGGGCCTGTGGCAGCCATCTTGGGGGAAGAGAGCACCTGCACCTTAACACTGATTAGCAGTGAAAAGGCGCTCGGAGACCTAAGGCCAACGAAAAAGATGGTGGAAAAAAATGAGGCAAGCGCAAAAATACAAGGAAAGACCACCGTAGGGCTGACCGGTCTAACACGCGTCCCCCCCAGCCGAAAGAGGGGAGAGCTACCCAACCTCTAGGGAGTTCTCATCGCTAAGGCGGAAAAACCGGGAGAGACCATCAGCATTGGCGTGGTCAACTCCGGGCCGATGTTTCACCCGAAAGTCCATCCCCTGTAGGGAAATGGACCACCTTAGCAGCATGGGATTTTCGCCTCTCATCTGCATGAGCCAGCGAAGGGTGCAGTGGTCCGTCTGAATCAGGAAGTGAGAGCCAAAGAGGTATGGCCTCAACTTCTTCAGAGCCCAGACCACCGCGAAGGCTTCTTGCTCGATGGTGCTCCATCGTTGTTCCCGAGGGAGGAGTCTTCTGGAGATAAAGGCCACAGGTTGGTCTTGGCCTTCAGTGTTGAGTTGCGAGAGCACCGCACCTATGCCGTGCTCTGAGGCGTCCGTCTGTACAATGAATTCTTTTGCGAAGTCCGGTGTCGCAAGCACCGGAGCGGTACACATCGCGTGTTTCAGAGTTTTGAATGCCTCCTGGAAAGCAGCCGTCCAGATTACTTTACGTGGCTGCTTCTTGGACGTCAATTCTGTCAAGGGGGTTACGATGGTACCATATCCCTTGACAAACCGGCGGTAATACCCAGTGAGGCCGAGGAAAGCTCGGACCGCAGTTTGGGTTTTGGGGGGCTCCCAGGCCAGAATGGTTTCAATCTTGGCCTGGAGGGGTTACACCTTACCCCCGCCCACCCGGTGTCCCAGGTAAACGACAGATCCCTGTCCAATCTGGCACTTGCTGGCCTTGATAGTCAGACCAGCACGTTGCAGAGCCTGCAACACCTCCTGGAGGTGCTGCAGATGGTCCTCCCAGGTGCTACTGAAGACAGCTATGTCATCCAGATATGCCGCTGAGAAGGACTCCAGGCCAGATAGCACCTTGTTCACCAACCGCTGGAAGGTGGCCGGAGCAATCTTGAGTCCGAAGGGCATCACTCGGAATTGGAAGTGGCCCTCGGGGGGGGGGGGGTTGGGGGGGGGATGACGCTGTTTTCTCCCTCGCTCCATCGGCCATGGCAATTTGCCAGTACCCTGACGTCAAATCAATGCTGCTGAGGTACCGGGCTGCTCCCAGCCGGTCCACCAGCTCGTCTGCCTGTGGGATCGGGTAAGCGTCTGTCTTCGTGACAGAGTTCAATCCCCTGTAGTCCACACAGAACCGAAGTTCTGGTGTGGTGCCCGGTGGGGCCGCTTTCGGCACCAACACCACCGGACTAGCCTACGGGCTGCTGGAAGGTTCGATCACCCCCAGCTCCAGCATTTTTGCCACCTCACTCTGGATGCTGTTTTTCACTCGGTCAGATAGCCGGTAAGACTTGTTCTTTACCGGTGGGCTGTCTCCTGTGTCCACATCATGGGTACACAAATGAGCGATTCCAGGCGTGAGGGAGAACAACGAAGCGTACCACCCCAGCACCTGGCGGCAGTCCCTCTGTTGCTCTGGGGTCAAGGATGGGGAGAGGATCAAGCCCTCCACCGATCCATCCTTCTCCTGGGCCGCCAGAAGGTAAGGAAGAGCCTCACTCTCTTCCTCCTCGCTCCCATCCGTCACCATAAGGAGAGCAAGCTCAGATCGCTCATGATGCGGCTTCAGGCGGTTGACGTGGAGCACCCGATGGGGCTGACGGGGGGTCTTCAAGTCGACGACATATGTAGTCTGGCCTCGTCGCTCTACAATTTCGTACAGACCAGTCCACCGGTCCTGGAGGGCACTAAGCTCCCCAGGCTACATGACCCACATCTTCTGTCCAGCGTCCAACTCTACCGTCCGAGTGTTGCGGTCATACCACTCCTTCATGACGGCTTGGCTAGCCTCCAGATTCTCTGAGGCTGCCTTCCACAGCTTGGCCATCTGGCTGCGGAATGCCAGCATGTAGCTGACGACATCACGGGGAAGCTTCTGCGAAGTCTTCTCCCACCCCTCCTTTACTAGGCTGAGGGGCCCCCTAACGGGATGGCCATAGAGCAGCTCAAAAGGGCTGAACCCGACTCCCTTCTGCGGCACCTCACGGTAGGAGAACAGCAGGCAAGGAAAGGGGGACGTCCCACTTCCACCTCAAGTCCTCTGGTAGGCTCCGGATCATCCCTTTTAGCGTTTTGTTGAAGCGCTCTAAGAGCCCGTTAGTCTGGGGGTGGTAAGGAGTGGAGAACCGATAGGTTACCCCACACTCCTTCCACATGGCCTGCATATAGGCTGACATGAAATTCGTGCCCCTGTCTGACACCACGACCTTGGGGAATCCCACTCGGGTAAAAATCCCCAACAGGGCCCGCGCCACCACCGGTGCAGTGATGGTCCTCAGAGGAATAGCCTCCGGGTACCGCGTGGCGTGGTCCACTAATACCAAAATGAACCGGTGTCCCGCTGAGGTCGGAGGGTCCAACGGCCCAACAATGTCGATTCCGACCCGCTCAAAAGGGGTCCCGACCACCGGGAGCGGTTCCAAAGGGACCTTCAGTTTAGTCCCAGTCTTGCCACTCGCCTGGCAAGACTTACAGGTCTTACAATAGGTGTCAGAGGCAACTCTCATCCTGGGCCAATAAAAATGTGGGACCAACCGCGCCAAGGTTTTGTCCTGGCCCAGGTGTCCGGCTAAGGGTATTTCGTGTGCCAACTGCAACAGGAAGGCCCGGTAGGATTGGGGGACCACTAAGGCCCTCGAAGATCCATGCACCGGAACCTTAGGCTCACTGTACAGGAGACCATCCTCCCAATACACGTGATAACCGCCAGTCTCCTGATTGGCCACTTGGGCTTCGGCCTGCCGCCGCATGCCATCAAGAGTGGGGCACTCCCTTTGCGCCTGACAAAATTCCTCCCGGGTAGGCCCTCCTTCCACATGCCGGTCGGCAAGTCCCCCACGGGAACGACATCTACCTCCGCGGACTCCGGGGGTACCTCCGCGGGCTCCCCATCCATCACACGGGGCGTGTCCTCCACCACATTCTCCTCTCCAAAATCGGCGTCGGGTTGGGCCATTATCCCAGGCTCCAACTTGGGTTGAGTTCCATGCCGGGCAGCCATGGACCGCGTGACTACGCAAGTCCATCCTGGTAACCCCAGCATCTCAGTATGGGCTCGAAATTCCACATCTTTCCAGTCGGTGTGCTCTAGATCGTTCCCTAGTAAGCACCCCACAGGCAAGGCAGGGCTCACCGCAACTCTCAATAGGCCTTTGACTCCTCCCCACTCAAAGGGAACTTGAGCCACTGGATAGTGACTCAAACAGCCAATACGGCCGGATGGAACTCATCGGGGACTACCTGCTCTGGGGACACCAGCCGCCTCACTACGGTGGTCATGCTGGCACCTGTGTCCCTCAGAGCCTCCACCTTCTCCCCGTTAACTATCACCCTCTGCTGGTATTTAGCAGTGTTAGGGGGTAGGGACACCACTGGGACCATCTCTCTATCCTCGAGTGAAACCAGGGTCAGGCCTGTCCACTCCCCTTCCCTATCTAGGGGCAGCTCCACCCCAAGCGCTACACTAGCCACCCCGGGGCTCTTCCCGCCCGTTGGGGCTGGGGGTCTCTTGCGACACTTAGGATCGCCCTTGTAGTGTCCAATCTCCCCACATTCATAGCACCGCACAATCCTTGGCTGCTGACTCTTGTCAGGGTAGGTGGGCTTTGGGGAATTGGACTGAGGTGGGGTCCCTACTCCTTTCCCAAACTGTCTAGTTTGTGGGCCTCGCGAGAACTCCACCTTTTTATCTCCCCCCTCTTTCTTCTGGGGGAAACCCTGTCCGCCTTTCGGGCCATCTCCCCCGGGGCCCTTGTGAGACACCCGGGTGCTAACCCAAATGTCCGCCTTTTCCGCAAGCTCACGGGGATCAGTTAACTTGCGGTCCACCAGATGTTGGCGCAGCTCCGGAAAACACTTATCCAAGAGGTGCTCTCTTAAAAACAGATTGTATAAGCCCTCGTAATCATGTGCTTCGCTGCCACGCACCCAACCATCTAGCGCCTTACGGGCATAATCATAAAAATCCACCCAATTTTGAGTGGACAGCTTATGGCTGCCACGGAACTTCTGCCGATACCTTTCAGGGTTGAGGCCAAATTTCTTAAGTAGCGCCTCTTTCATGGGGGCATACCTGACCTGATCCGCCTTAGCTAGATACAAAAGGGTGTCCCTGACATTGGGAGGTATGTAGCGATACAGGCAACCCCCCCAGTTGCTTTCAGGTACCCCATGGGCTGTCAAGGCCACCTCATACGCCTCCAGCCATTTGGCGATGTCATCCCCTACCGTGTAACTGGCAATCACATCCTTGGGCAGATAACATTTTGGCTCCTGATGAGCCTTTGGTACGCTGCCACCATTATCTTTACCTGACGCATTCAACTATAGAGCTCGCAGCTCCAACTCTTTAATCTGAAGCTCGTGCGCCAGCTTCTTCTCTTCCATCGCTAATCTTTTATTTTCCCTTTCTTGTTCTAGCTTGGCAAGCTCCCACTTCAACTGCCTCTCCTCCCTCCTGTCCTCATACTCTTCTGGTGACACGCTCCTCCTAGACCCTGTCCTACTGCTTGCCCCGGAACGTCTCCCTGGTGGCAAGTTTTCAGAAACATCAACATTGAGCAGGTCTAGCTCCTCCTGCGCGCTCTCCTCCTGAGGTGCACCCTGCCCCTCCTGTCCCCCATCCCCTCTTCCCTCTGGGTGGGCCTCAACCCATGCCCTCAAGGCTGTACGGAGTTCCGATCCTTTGGCTCTCCGCACCCCCGGCACCCCCATCCCCTGTCCGAATTCTCTCAGCTGCCTTACTGTATACCCCTCAAGGTTGGCTAACTGGAACTCCATTGTGACAGGTGGGGACCTAGACATCAAGGAAAAAGTACTAGGATGCAGGTAACAGTACTGGGCTAACCAGGCCTCCACACACTCAGTCTAGACAGTGGGGGACAATTAATGCAGCAATAAAAGATGCAGAGCTAACATACACAATAGGCGTCTAATTGCGGCGCCCTCCGTCTCACTGGAGGGTGGTGTATAGTCACAGGTCCTTATCCCACCGCTGCCACCAATGTAGGACCAGGAGTCACCAGGCCCTAAGGGGGTAGCGTGACTCGAGCAGGTAGGCATCCAAGGGCTTACGTGTAGAGTGACCATACAGCACACGCATCCACTGAGACAGGAAACGCACGCAATAATTGACACCACACCAGTAAGTTGAATAAAACCAATCAGTTTTATCTAGATCAACATTAGGATCAAAAGCATTTCATCAGAAATCGATTAGGCAGTTCATTAACACATCAACCCTGGCATGGAATCAAAGCGCGTCACCTGGAGATCCTGGGGAGCGTCAAACACAGCTGTGATGCAAAGCGCTGCACATAGCAAATTATTAGCGCTTCAAATAGAGCATTTCAACATAGCGCTGCACATAGCAACTCAATAGTGCCTCAAAATATGGCCTCTAAGCAAAGCGCTACACCTGGCAATTCACTAGCGCCTCATAACACGGCAATTCCTTCAAGCGTTAGACATTGCAGTCCATTTTAGCGCTGCCCAGGGCATATTTTAAATTTTTTTTAAAATTTTATTTTTTACTGATAAATCACAGTGATGTACATTACTTCGCGCCTACAACCCGGAGGCCGGCTGATGGAACTTCGTAAGGTATATTACAGCACCACTCATCTCACATCCAGTAAACCTGATAGCACAGTTGTCAAAAATGCAATGTATTATGAGCAGCCGATAGTGCAGTACAGTACATCATTTCTATAGCAATATTCTCTACCAAAGATCACAGTTTTCTCAATTAGCATAACTATACAAAACACCCAACTCCCCCCCCTCCCTTGCCCGAGCCTTTAGTAGCATCTAGTCAGCAACCCACCCGTACTTCCCTCTCCGATACACCATCCAGCATTGTGGTCCCCCTCCAAAAGCCGCCCCCCCCCCATTGCAATACACATCCCACTCAGCAATCTGTCAGCAATGACCGTGGCGAAATCCCCAATCTTACACCCCACCTGCGCAGAAAGTGCATCTGCTCCCCAATACCGATGTTACCTCACATGCATGACATTTATCTTAAGAGCTAACTAGATAGCAGCCCCCCCATCATCCACCTCATTTTCTGTCCCCAGCTCAGGATCTGCTGCCGCGCGGTCTCTCTTAAGGTAATCCGCATATAGGCCCCAGAAATGTTTTGGTCTGCTTCGCGGTAAGAGTAATTCGCTAAAGGTTTCTGATTGTGTGCAGTGCCCAGGGCATATTACTGAGTAGGAAATCACAGCGCTACTCCTGGCAAGTATACGAGGCATTAGACGGGGCACTCAGTCTAGGGCGAGGTCCTTGGGCCCCAAAGTACCTTCTCCTGGAGCCCTTCAGAGGGCGAGAGGTGCTGGTGACAAGGGTCCCGGGTCCGGGGGAGTGCCGTGGCTTACTGGGCCTAATGAGGAATTTCCCCAGGGGAGGGGAGAACTCTGGGCCTCTCTACGGCCTTCCGCCCGCCTCCCCCAGGGGTTACCTTGCTCTTCGACCCTCGCGGGTCCCTCCAGATGATCCTCGGCTGGGCGGGGGCTCACTCGCTCTCGAGCCTCTCCCGCCAGCCGCATGCGCCGCCCGGCAGTATCCGGGCCGAAGGGGATGGCGCGGGGCTCCCGGCCAGTCCAGACGTAGCCGGGGAGATCCGCGGGGACTTCCTTCAGGCTTCCGAGGCCCGCGCCCGCAGCCGCCAATGATAGCGTGGTCTGCGGGGGCGCGGCCCTCTCCACGAATGGCACAGCGGCGGGGGCGTCGTTTGGCAGTCCGCCCCAGTCTGGTGACTGGAGTCTTTGGCTTCGGGCCTACGCGGCCTCGGCAAGACGTCTCGGCCCAACGAGGCCTTCGCTGCATTCCGGCGGCCTTCTCCACCCTGGGGGGGCCGCGTTACCTCGGCTGCGACGGCAGAGACTGAGCCCCGGTGCTGGCAGGGGGACAATCTCACGGCGCTGAGTGATTTCTTTCGGAGTTCCCCGATGGGGGTGGCAGAAATTAAGGGTTGGCTTGTAGCCCGGGGGGTGGCGATTTCTTACTCCCACAGAGACGCCCTAGCTCAGGGCAAGTAGGTTGGGAGGTGGCAGGCCACACGCCAGTGGCAGAACAGGATAGGGGGGACCCAGGCAAAGTCAGGGAGCGCAGGGGTGTCACAGCGATGGTACCTGGTTGATCCCCCAGCAGTTCAGTAGTAAGTCTCTGTTGTAAGTTTCTTTGGTAAGGTTCTGTTGTCCTTCTGGCGCTTGATGGATCTGGCGCCCTTCACAGTTTTGTTCCTGTGGGGAGGGGGAGGGGGGTTAGGTTGAGTTGGTGACTGAAGGGATTCTCAGTCAGGCTTGGTAGGTTATCCCTGGGTTCCCCTCCCGCTGGGCCAGATCAGTGGGCTAGTTCAGGATCCCTCACTCAACTTAAAAGGCAGCACCTAAGCCCTGAAACTTTCAGTGGCATAGGTCCCTGACTAGGCCCTACCGCCTAAAACTCCTGCGTAGGTTCCCCCAGGTCTGCGTCGCCCCAACTGACTAAAAAATGTTCCCTCCTTTCCTTAAGTAGCCCTAGGTCAGGTGACCACCCTCCAAGGCGGCAAAAGCAAAACCCCACCCTTCTTCTAGAAGGTTCCAGCAAGTTCCAGGAGCTTCCCCACTATAATTATAGGACAAAAAGGCGGGCTGGTGTCGCAACATTGTTGTAGGGTCCCAGCCAGCTCCTGGCAACTAGGGTGCTACTAAGAAGGCCACTCCGCAGTAGCAGGGGCTTGTGGCAGCCATCTTGGGGGAAGAGAGCACCTACACCTTAACACTGATTAGCAGTGAAAAGGCGCTCGGAGACCTAAGGCCAACGAAAAAGAGGATGGAAAAAAATGAGGCAAGGGCAAAAATACAGGGAAAGACCACCCTAGGGCTGACAGGTCTAACAGTTCCCATGCCACCTCGTATAGGAATGAGCGTACCCAAATAGACTTTATTTTCGTGTTCTCCTTCAAAATGGAGACCATGAGCCACTATTTTGATGTTCTTATCCTTCATAATCCACATATATAAGAGCCTGCCTGTCATGGTGCTTAACACTCAGGTTGGGCTGGCTCCTGCATAAATCATTTGTCATTGGACCTACAAACCTAGAAGCCTGCTTTCTTGTCAGGGATCCCACCTGCTAGAATTAGCAGAGCGCTTCATTATCTGTTATTCAGCGACCCTATATTGACTTCCACATGGACAATGATGTCTTTCATAAGGGTCCTTTTACATTCCAATGGTTTTAACTCAAATAAAAAATAAATCCTCATTAGTTTTCATACTCGACAACATAATTCTGTGACTGAGGAGACCTGCTTAATTTAGATTGCTTTGGAAGGCTAAAAGTTTAGATATAATTTATTTATGCCATTTGTAGAACTCAGTTGTCACCAAACTGGTATCCTGACGCTGTAGCATGTAGGTGACTACAGACCTGCTAAAAGTAACCATCAAAGGGAAAGACATAGGCAAGTTTATTTAGGGAAAAGCCAGATCTTTATGGCTTTCCTGAATTGTAGCAGAACAGTTGCCGATCTAAGGGATGGCGGCAGCTTGTTTCATAGTTGGGCTGCTTTGACTGAAAAGGCTAGACCACCTTGTGTTGCCTTCCAGAACTTATTAATGCATCCTAGATTTGCAGTGCTGGAACGAAAGTGTCACCCTGGAGCATACCCCTTCAATATTTGTTGTAGAAACACCGGACCAGTTCCTTTTAATTCCTTGAACACAATGCACATGGCTTTAAAGACAATCTTCTTTATTAGAGGTAGCCAGTGCAGTTCCTTCAAGGCATTAAATGCTGAAGATTTGTGAGGTCTGTTTAAGACCAGTTTGGCAGCTGCTACTTTGACTCTATATAATCGGTTAAGCAAATAGTCAGGAGCCCCAAGTAGCAAGGGATTACAGTATCCAATCTACTGAGAATGACACTGCGCAGTACAGGTGATTTGGCTTGCATAGGCAGCAGTGGTAGTACCTTCCTGAAACTACGTAAAAGTGGAAAACATGGGCTAGCTACTTTAGTGCAAAAAAAATGGGCCTAAATCCATTGTTTTTTTGCTCACCATGCCATTCCAGTTTGAACCCAGCCATATGCAAATCAGTCTTGACCCTGAACGGTGATGGATCAAACCCAGATCTGTTGACTGGGTGTGAGTGTTTGATTGGTTCTGATGCTCCGTCCATCACCACCCCCTTATGTACCGCTTTGTTCGCCATAAGTTGGCAGGGTATGCTCAGACGTGAGTCCCTTGCTCACTTTGCCACTGGATTCAAGCAAGCCTGGCTGAAGACGGCTGAAATGCCAGAAACCGGTCCTAGGAAGCTTGTTTCCGGTCCAGGGAAGGCATGGCTTGGCAGTTCGGGCTGGACTGTTCCCATGAGGCACAGGGTCAGACTGATTTGCATATGGCCATGTCTGAACTGGGGTGGCAGAGTGGCCTAAAGAATGGTGATGGATCAAACCCAGATCTGTTGACTGGGTGTGAGTGTTTGATTGGTTCTGATGCTCCGTCCATCACCACCCCCTTTTGTACCGCTTTGTTCGCCATAAGTTGGCAGGGTATGCTCAGACGTGAGTCCCTTGCTTACTTTGCCACTGGATTCAAGCAAGCCTGGCTGAAGACGGCTGAAATGCCAGAAACCGGTCCTAGGAAGCTTGTTTCCGGTCCAGGGAAGGCATGGCTTGGCAGTTCGGGCTGGACTGTTCCCATGAGGCACAGGGTCAGACTGATTTGCATATGGCCATGTCTGAACTGGGGTGGCAGAGTGGGCTAAAGAACGGTGATGGATCAAACCCAGATCTGTTGACTGGGTGTGAGTGTTTGATTAGTTCTGATGCTCCGTCCATCACCACCCCCTTTTGTACCACTTTGTTCACCATAAGTTGGCAGGGTATGCTCAGACGTGAGTCCCTTGCTCACTGTGCCACTGGATTCAAGCAAGCCTGGCTGAAGACGGCTGAAATGCCAGAAACCGGTCCTAGGAAGCTTGTTTCCGGTCCAGGGAAGGCATGGCTTGGCAATTCGGGCTGGACTGTTCCCATGAGGCACAGGTTCAGACTGATTTGCATATGGCCATGTCTGAACTGGGGTGGCAGAGTGGGCTAAAGAACGGTGATGGATCAAACCCAGATCTGTTGACTGGGTGTGAGTGTTTGATTGGTTCTGATGCTCCGTCCATCACCACCCCCTTTTGTACCGCTTTGTTCGCCATAAGTTGGCAGGGTATGCTCAGACGTGAGTCCCTTGCTCACTTTGCCACTGGATTCAAGCAAGCCTGGCTGAAGACGGCTGAAATGCCAGAAACCGGTCCTAGGAAGCTTGTTTCCGGTCCAGGGAAGGCATGGCTTGGCAGTTCGGGCTGGACTGTTCCCATGAGGCACAGGGTCAGACTGATTTGCATATGGCCATGTCTGAACTGGGGTGGCAGAGTGGGCTAAAGAACGGTGATGGATCAAACCCAGATCTGTTGACTGGGTGTGAGTGTTTGATTGGTTCTGATGCCCCGTTTCTCACCACCCCCTTTTGTACTAGCTACTTTAGTGCCATGGTTCTCCAATGATCGCTTGTTATCAAAGGTGACCTCCATAATACAGACTGTGTCTGATTGCAGCATCTCCTCTCCAGATGAGAGGGACCAGAAGTTAGAGGAGAGAGTCATGGGAATCTTGCTCGCTTAGCAGCACAGAAATTCTGTTTTGTCCCCATTTAGTTTTAATGAGTTTGCATTCATCCAGCTGACAGTGTCCAGAATACCTTTTTGAACTGCTGTTACCACATCCTATGGATTATTATTAAGGAACAACATCATCTGGATGTCATAGATGACCAGCCTGATGTCATGCTCCTTTATCAAGGTAATAAGTGGCCTCATATAAATGTTGGACAGGACAGGACAGGACAGGGCTGAAAGCTGAGCCCTGCGGTACTCCTGGTGCAGTTTTTTTTTAAATTCAGAGCAGTAGGGGTCTGTCATCTGTCCGACAAGTAGGATTCCAACCACTTTAACGCTGTACCTCCGATTCTGATTGAGGTTAACCTGGACATAAGGTCGTCTTGGTCAACCATGTCAAAGACGGCCGACAAATCGAGCATAATCAGGACTGTCGACTGCCCTCTATTTTCCTGCATCTGTAACTAATCCAAGGTGACCAGTAGGGCTGATTCTGTACCATGTCTAGGTCAGAAGCCAAATTGTTCATTCTCAAGCTGAGAATACGATTCCAGATATTGAGACAAACTTCTACTTGCATATCATTCCAGAATCTTCACTGGGATGAGGTGTGATTGGCCTATAATTACTCCGGACCGCTGGATCAGCTGACCATTTCTTCAAAAGGGGGTTACAATTGCTTTCTTCCAGGCTTGAGGTACCATACCCATATTCAGGGATTGGTTCCACACCTGCATTGTAGGGAGATTGAGCTCCTCTGCAAACTCTTATATACTTGGGGGTAGGGAATCCTAGGGAGATCCCAAGATAATGGACCTGGCGATATCTAAGGTGGTCTTCTCCGAGATAGCATCGAAGGTGTTAAGCCTACCATCATGGCTGTCACCAGAGTTCATGCCTTTTAGGGTCAAAGTGGCATTTAACACTGATAGTTCGTTAGAGCTTTGGCCACCAATCGTTCTATGCAGTGTCTCTGGATAATCCGCGGTATTTCGATCAGGGGAATTGTCTGAGCAGATGAACTAATGTCCTCCAGAATCATGCTGGTCTTTTTATCAAATAAATCAGCCAGATCATCACAGAGTTCTCGGGAAGATGTAACTTATTGTTTTTTGTAATCTGGGTCGGTTAGTCCCCAAAGAATCTTAAAATCCTTTTTTTCTCCATTGTTGACTGCAAGAATACTATTAGCATAAAATTAAGCCTTGGCTTTACCGACCTCTTTTGAAGTTGCCTAGCGCACTCTTAAGGCATTTTTTATCTGTTTTTCTAATAAATATTACGCCATTTCCTTTCCAGCTTCTTGCATGCCAGTTTGAGCTCTTTTAGTAGTTTGGTATACCAAGGTACAAAAGGTCTACAGAGCGGTTTCAAATTAGTGAGGGGGATTACTTTGTACAAGGTTTCAGCAATCCCCAGCTCGTATGCTAGGCAGTTGTCCTCTACTGATTTCTTGGGGTCTAAGGTGTTGGGAAATGGAGGAGATATCTCAATTTGTACTATGCCCTCCCTTTCCTTGTTAGTCCTGAGACTAGTCTGTGAAGGCAGGTTTGCTTCACCATTATGTGGAAGGATATAGGGGCATATGCAGTCCAATGCAGAGGTAGGATGTCCTTCAGGATATGACCCTTTCAGGGGTAAATATAAGGTCCAGAGTGTGCCCCGCCATATGAGTTGGGCCATGCATTCGTTGATGTAGACCCAAGGAGGCTGAAGAGTCCCCTTCTGCCCATAGATTGAAGTCCCCCCAAAATAAAGAAATGTGTGTGAGCAAGCACCATATTAGAGATGACTCCTATCAGGGGGGTCAAGACGAATATGTGGGAGCACTGGAGGTCTATAGCACAGAATCCCCAAGATATCATTGTCTTTCTCAGTTTTCAGAGCAAAACCCAGAAGTTTTGAGCCTCCTGACTCCTCTAGTTCAGGTATAGAGAATTTCCACCTTTCATTGTAGAGGATTCCTATTCCTCCTCCCTTCTTATTCATGCAGGGTTTATGGACAGCTTTAAACCCTAGAGGGCAGGGTATGCCCAAATTTGTCGCTGAGTCAAGAGTGGCCCAGGTTTCTCTTATGAAGAATACTTCCCAGTACCCTGACTCTAGCAACTGATAGATTTCCTCTGTGTGTTTTACTAGTGATCTGGCATTAAGTAGGCCACAGAGTAGAGGACTGAATTTGACACTTGGAGAATGCCTGGGCTCTGCCCTTCTCATAGTGGGCAGGGAAGCAGCATAACTACTAATTTGCTGTTTAATTGAAGGATCAACCTCAAATCTTAAATTTTTAACTTTGTTTTTATTCTCCTTGATATTTAAAGAATATAAAGAGAGAGAAGGAAGGAAAGAAGGGGAAGAAGAAAAGAAAGAAAGAAAAAAGATTTTTTTTTTTCTTTTTCTAAAACGTTTGTTTCCTGTATTTCTTCACCCATTTCCAAATGGGGCTTTTGGATTGGAGACCAGCAGCCAATCAGCACATAGGAACGTCACCAGTGACATTCCACCAATGACGTGGACAGCACCATAAATATCAGGAAGTGCCGCGAAATTTGCGTGCACAAAGTTCCTGTATACTACTACCTTTTGGGAGTGTGGCGCTTCTTCATTCCTGCTGTTTGCCCGTGCGTACTGCATTTTCTTCTTAGGTAGCTGTCCTTTGAGTGCTGCCTCGCTGTGAAGGTTTTCGCCTCGGAGCATTTTAAAATCACCAACAGGTAATTCAGATCGGAGGTAAGAGAAAGCGAACAGACAGTCTTTCTTCCCAGGGCATCTGCTTGCCTGAAAGAAGTCTGTTCACTTTCGGTTTCACAGCATAGTGAACTTTGCATACTTCCTGTATCCTATTTCTGACTGTCTCCCTTAATCTCTGCCCCTTTCTTTAGTTCTATTGTTTATTTATTTATTTATTTGGGAGTTTTATAACCCCCTGCCAGTAAACGTTTGGTTACTTCACTGGGCAGATATGATTTAAGCCTGGCACCCTCAGGCATAAAACACCCTAATTAAAGCTCCCTACAACATCCATTGCACGATAGGCACAGGCTTTGCATCTTCAGGTTTAGCACCCTACTCTAACCTCAGCATCTCAGTCCTTCACCTAGATATGGTACAGGGTTGTCCTTTTCAGAGAGGCACCTCCAAATACAGCCCCTTTCTTCAATCTTCACACTCCTGGGAGCTCCTATAGACATGGGACAGACTTGGCATCTTGCGCCAGAGCACCCCTAAATACAGTAACATACTAAAATGTACCACCCAGGGCACCCTTCTACATGTGATATACACCTGACATTTTTAGGCACGGCAGCTGGGGCATTAACCTCCTAGGTCACACATCCCAGACACTGGGTATCCTTTGGCCTATTGTTATATTTTCAAACGTGTACCCTTCAGAAGCAAATTACTAGCATTATGATAAAAATGCAGGGTCTAGAGCACCACAGAAGTAGGAAGTTCCTTTTCATCGGCTGTGAAGGAGAAAGCCTTGAGCCTCAAAGTCTATCCCAGATATGAATCGTCACAATCGCTACCCCAGAGGAGCGACCTGCTGCACCCGATCCCAGAAACCCCGGCCACTACCATTGTCCCAAAAAAGACACCTGCCTCACTCCCAAGGCCAGGGAACAGGGACATCTTAAGGATTTTGGGGGCCCTGGGCCAAACGGATTTGGGTAGGGGTGGCCCTGTTCAGAACAGCTTTGAATTTATGTTCCATTTTCAGCTCTTTCATGCCCTCTTTGGCCTGGCCACTGACAGTGTACAGGCACACTGGTAGAATTTCTAAATGTGTTGAGATTTAATATTCAGGACTAGTGACATGTGTATTCAATAGTGTAACACAGCAGCAGCTTACTAATATTACTGCAAATAATCTCTGCGACACCCTCCCATTTCTCGTGTGTGCAGTGCTGTTTTGTTCTAAAAGAAACTTTTTTATGGGTGTTGCATGAAACTTAAACACATTTGTCTGCAAAATGTCTTTAGTAGACTCTCACACATCACCACAGTAAAAATAAATGAAAGGAAAATGCTATTTAAAACAATCTGTTTAAGAATGATTCAAGATAGTCAGGGTAAGACTCTCCAGTACAGAGCTGGCTCTATCAGGGCCCCCTGAAAGGCTGGGGCCCTGGGCCAGAGCCCACGTTGCCCATGTCTTAAAACGTCTCTGCTAGGGAAGACACCTGCTACAACCTATGTAGCAAATAAACTGCTTACCTCAGCACCTGGCAGATGGAGTCAACCGCTTTTTTTCACAGAGAGAGAAGTTGTGATAGGATGGGCAATGCAGGAATGGGGAGTTTTTTCTGGGAGGTGAGAATGGGGCAGTGCTGCTTCGGATGGCCAGAGTTGAAATCGTTTTTTTTAATGCCATTGGACAGTGCTTCTCAGGGGAGAGCATGGTCTTTGAATGGTACTCATTTTATAGACCACAGAAGTTTCTTTGAGGAGGCTTTGCAAGAATTAGGTGGAGAACCAGTAACAATTTGCACACATTTTATCTTGAAAAATTTAGTTTTGAACTGTGTCGTAAGCCTCTGTCATTTAATCGCACCAACTAGCAAACCTGCAGTTTTCTAAACACTCTTACTGTGTTTAACATTATTAGCAGGATATGGACTGGGGAATGCGGGTGACGGCCGATTATGTAGAATACCAGGTTCCAGAAATTTTTGCCAGGTGGTGGGGGGGCCCAACATCTAAATAAATTCAGCTGGGGGGGCTCAACCTAAAAAAGTTTGAAGACCTCTGCCCTAAAAGGTATTAGTTTCTCCCCAAGATGTGCAATGTGCCAAGAATAAAGTGCGGTTTCCGTCAGTTTTAACAATTTTAACAGCAGTTAGAATGGATAAATGCCCTTATATCGTCTGGTAATCAGTTTCTGAGATACTCTGGTTTCTCCAGGTAGCAAACCAACTAAAACCAGTTATGCAAGACAGGTAGTCTCTTGCATTTCTAGATCTTATGTCGACAGAGGAGTTTAGGCTTCTTTGAGACTTCATGCTCATTCTGTTAGAGCAAAGGCTCCATTGATGGCCTTTCAAACGATTGTCTATTAGGGCACCTGTGTGCGTAATCCGCAAGGTCCATGCAAAATGCAATTGTGTAGCTGCAGCATTTTCAGTGTAATTATGATTTTACCACACTTACCACATTATTCATCAGCTGCTACATAATTTGCAGATTTTAACAATGTTTTTTTAGCTCAAACGTAACAGGTTATAATTGCTCCACAGAGGTGTAATGTTGCGCCGGCAGTTCAAAGAAATTAACTAGCCACATTCAGCTTGTGATTCCTGTAATTAGCCTTCAAAAGAGATGACAATATTGCCCAGATAGTGTAAATAATCATGTTTTGGAGGCAAGGGAAAGGACCTTTGCCAGTTGAAGATAACAAAACCCTCAAGTACTTAGCTGTAATTCAAACAGTGCAGATAGTGAAATTAACAATAATGGGGCCAAAGAAGAAATTATTCTTTTAGCATAAATTCATATTCACAGCAAGACCCTGTTCTCAAAGTTAATTTCACCAGGACAATCAGACTTGGATTTAGAAGAATCGCACATACGTTATATCTTATTGTTTGAGATCCTGTGTCTTGAATACTAAAGTACCACCCAGTGAGACGTCAAAATGATAAATACTAAAGGTACTGTGTTGTTTTGCACAGCTGTTGTATTGGCGGGCATGCTTACATAATGGATGCATAGTTTGCCTTTCCTTGCCGCATAATTTAGTCACCCCGGCAACATATATTGGTCCAGTGTCGCATAATGCCTGTGGTACTGGCTTTTGCGGTTTGCTAGCATTTCTCTTTGAACACATCTTCTTTTAAAAAGAAATGTAGTTTTGACAAGGATTTTGTGCACAATCTATGCCTCAGAACATGTGCAGCCTTCCCCTCTCCCAGAGTTTGAAGGTGTTGTTCCTTTTTGGTAATACAAATGTCTAAGACAATCATATAAAAGGTGTAAAACATCTAAAAAAAAATAAAAAGAACTCTTTCCAGATACTCTGAGACACTCGACAACAGCCTCAGTCCCCTAACGATGGTCACGGGGGAAGATCTAGGATTCAAGTGCAAACAGTTGTAACAGCAGGTAGTTACTGCTTAAAAAAAAGAACCCACAGTAATTGTATGAGAGCGAGGGTATATGTACCCACATTACACTACAATATTTTGTAGATAGTCTTGTTGGCCTCAGAGAGCACTGTCAAAGCCAATAGGTCTCGCCTATACGAGAGCTATTGGTTCCTCTGAACCCCTTTTGCTGTTCAACGAAGCCCTCACTGACGTCCTTCTGGGCACCTGATCCAAGCCCAGCACGGGGGCACATGTGGAAAGGGCGATTGCCCGCTGCCACTGCCTGGCTCCGGGCGACCCAGTCTTCCACACCCAACACCCTTCCCCCAAGAGCTTGGTGGTTCAAGATTCTTCTTTTAAGGACGCATTCTCTTCTGCTCCCCCAGACAGGTAATCCAAGAAGCTGGATCATCTTGGGAATCACATGTTCTCTTCCTCCAGCTTGGCACTGCGGTCCTTGAATACCGTGTGCCTCTTGGGCCAATACTCCCATACTATGTGGGATACAGTCCTTCAAGTGCTGCCTCAGTGAGTGCCCAGAGGAGGCGCAGGCCATTCTCTCCCAAGCCGTGGCATATGAGAGGGAAGCAGCAAAATTCACGATTCACTGTGGACTGAATACCACCGACTCACTGGGCAGAATGATTGCTACGTCAGTAGCCCTTAGGCGCTACGCCTGGTTGAGGAAGTCTGGCTTTTCGGGGGATGTCCAGTCAACCTTGCTGGACATGCTCTTCGATGGTAGTCACCTTATCGGCGACAAAGTAAACTCGGCGCATGAGCGCTTTATGGATTCCCAGTCTACGGCCAGATCATTGGGCCTCACTGCATCATACCATCCACCTCAGTCCGCTTTTTGCCCCTTTCGTGGCTATGGAAGGGGCGCCCAACCATGTTCGACTCAGTCCACCCACCGGTTTACGCAAGCCGCACATCCTCTGCATGGCCGGGGACTTGGGACCCAGTGATGCGGGTCTGGGAGCCAGCTGGTGGGCCGGTCCACCCTTTTCCCCCCTGCAGCAGCCTCCAAGCTTTCCTAGTCCGACCTTTCAGAGCCACCAACGGCCAGTGGGCTGCAGGATTCGCCGTTGCCCCCGTCCCCCCAAGCTTGGGTCAGAGGCAGATGCCTCTCCCTTCCCCAACCAGACCTCACAGTGGTGTGCGGCCTCCTGTATTCCTTTCCGCCTGTTCCACTTCTACCCAGAGTGCTGAAGGAGATCAAGCGCGACTGGGCCCAAGGTATTCTTGTGGCTCCGGACTGGGCACGAAGAGTCTGGTTCCCAGAGTTCCTGAGCTTGGCAATCAGTCCTCCACTCCGACTGCCTCTTCGGGAGGATCTTCTGTCACAGCAGCAGGGGAGAGTTCTTCACCCAAACCTGTTCAGCCTCCACCTCTTTGCGTGGAGACTGAGCAGCGACAGTTGATAGCTTTTGACCTTCCACCTAAATTCTGTAATGTCATCTTGGCAGCCAGGCGTCCCTCCACTAAGACAGTATACGCCTGTTGATAAAATAAGTTTGTGGCATGGTGCACAGCAGAGGCTGTGGATCCCCTTTCTGCCCCTCTTTCAGAGTTCCTTTTGCACATAGTTTCTTTGGCATAGCAGGGCTCTGCCCTGGGCACTCTGAAAGATTCTTTAAGGGCATTACTCATCTCTTTCCTCCATCTCCTTTCATAATGCCCCAGTGGGACTTGAACCTTGTCCTAACTTTTCTCATGTACGCTTTGAGCCTCTTCACAACTACCCTCTCAGGCTTCTCACTTTGAAAATGGCCTTCCTTGTTGCCATCACCTCTACTCGCAGGGTGAGAGAGCTTCAAGCTCTTTCTTCTAAGCCCCCTTTCTTCTCTGTGCATCCAGAAAAGATGGTGCTTCGAACGAGGCCCTCGTTCCTTCAAAAAGTGGTTATACATTTTCACATTGGACAAACCATCACTTTGCCTACCTTTTTCCCCACCTCCGCACCCTTCCAAGGAGGGGGAGAGACACCACCGTCTGGACCACAAACGTGCACTGTCCTTCTACCTTGACCACACAAAACATTTCGAGTGGATGATCAACTCTTCATTGGCTATGTTGGTGCCAAGAAAGGTTGGGCTGTTCAAAAGCATACAATCTCTAGATTGGTTGTTCTCTGTATCAAAGTCTGTAACGCTTTAGCGAAAAGGAACCTCCTGTGGGGCTGCAAGCTCATTCCAATAGAGCTACGACAGCCACCACTGCTCTTGCATGTTGAGTTCCACTTATTGGCTTCTGTCAGGCAGCCACGTGGGCATCCTTGCACACGTTCACTAGACATTACTTCCTGGACAGCAAAGTCCAGAGGGACTGCTATTTTGCCTGTTCAGTCCTCCAGGACATTCTGGTGTGAACATGGTTTGCAGTCCCTCCTTCGGGGTAAAGAATCTATAACCAACTGTCTCTTTCAGATGAACAAGTTACTTACCTTCGCTAATGATGTATCTGTATAAGACACAGGCTAGTTATAGATGCCTTACCGCCCGACCCATCCTCCCCGCTCTGCTACCTGACTTCTAGGGACAGGGACTCCCTTGCAGGGCTCTAGTTGTAGCGCACCAGTGGTCAGTATCTTGCATGGCTCTGCGCTTCTAGCATAGAAAGTCGTGCCAGAACTTAAGCCAGCGCGCAGGGTCGGCATCTAAGAAGGCACTGCGACAACTAAACTCACAGACGCGGAGTCGACCGACACCATCTAACGACGCACATGGGTACTGCTTAGAAAGAATTCTCTGGATTCAGTCTGACGCCTGGGGGAAATTCTAAGGTAAAGAATCTATAACTAACCTATGTCTCCTACAGATACATCGTTACCGAAGATAAGTAACTCGTTCTTCAGTCATTAGGTCTGCCAGAGTGGCTGCTGTTCAGCATGGCTAAAAGCTGGTGTCGTGGAGTGGAGTGGGGTGTGATGGATTGGGGTAGAGTGGAATGGGATAAATTGGGGTAGATGCGTAGTTAAGGCAATCGTGGTAGCACTGCGTTGTTGGAACATGCGTGGCTGAGCCTACGTTGTTCCGACTGTTTCCTGATGTATTGGAGTAGACTGGAGTGAGGTGGATTGAGGTGGAGTGGGATATATTGAGGTAGATTAGAGTGAAGTGGGTTAGATTGGGGAGGAGTGGAGTGGATTGGGTTAGATTGGAGTGGGGTAGATTGTAATGGGATAGATTACGTGGATTATGGTAAGGTAGACTGGAGTGAAGAGTGTAGATTGGAGTGGAGTAGATTAGAGTGGAGGTGAATAGAGTGGTGTGGGGTAGATGAAGCAGATTGGGTTAGGGTGGGGTAGATTTGAGGGGAGTAGATTGTAGTGAGGCAGCTTGGAGAAGTGGAGTTTGGGGTGGAGTTTAGTAGGGTAGATGGAAGTGGGGTGGATTGGGGTGCAGTGGGTTTGATTGGACTGGAGTAGTGTAGATTTGGGTGGCATGTGAAATAGTGTTTGGTAGTTTGGGGTAGATCGGAGAGGGGTAGATTGGGTGAATTGGAGTGGGTAGATTGGAGTACAGTGGAGTAGGGCGGAGTGGAGTGGAGTGCAGTGGCGACTGGTACCCTAAATATTTAGTAAGGCGATCACTGACCAGCAATGTCCCGGGGGCGGGCCAATTTGGGAGCACGGTTTTCAAAACGGTAGGAGTACGCACCCCATTTTATTCGCCGGTGATCCTTCACGGTGCTCCGCCAGAAAAAATTCATGGTGAAGCTCATTTCAGCACAAATAAAACTGGTTTTGGTTCCCTGAGTTCAAATGCTGAAATTGAGTTCGTATAAAGACTGTTCATTTGCACTTTGAGGTTCCAGAGCCTGGACACGCTAAATCCAACTCTGGGGGTAAGAAAGTACCTGCTTCCTTTCCAGACGACTTCTGAAAATATGGATTTATTGAAGGCCTTCCTGAATGGGCTGCCTTATTAGCAGTCTCTCATTGATATTCCGAATTATTGTCTGACAGATGAGAAATGTGTGACATAGTGAAATATGCTTAAGGTCGAAGAAATGTAACCATTCTCATCAGGCCTTAAGACATTTCGCAGGAACCAGGGGAATCGTATTTAGAAATTCCCTGCTAATACTAAAGTTAAAGGGGAATTAGGGTTCAATAGAGTAGCAATAAGAACTTTAGCACAGATCCCCCCAAAAAAAAGAAATTCATAAGTTCAGCTAGAACCTTAATTTTAGCTCACAGCCCGGAACCCCCGGCCCTCAACCTATACCTCCCGGACAATCGACTCAGTGCAGTTCATGTGCTGCACCACAACGCCCGAAAAACCCAGCAGCAATACTTCTTTATCGCCTGCCCCCAAACCCCCATTGCAGTGATGTGTACCACAAGTGTTGCAAGAGCTGTGGCTGTCCATCTGCACGGCTGCTGCTCATTGCAAGCTGGCGTTGCATCTTGCTAAACCCATGACACATGAGTATGTACACACTGCCCCTCGTCTGTGAGCGTGCACACCCCGGTGGGGGCCCTATTACATTCCCTACAGTGGGAAGGTGAGTCTTGGCATGGAGCGGTATTTGCCAGAAATTCAAATACTTCTTGTGAGAAGATTATGCATCTGAAGGACATTAAAGGAAATGAAAGGAAGCGAGATGCTGAAACAAAGCGACCAGGAAATATCTCACCACATAAAGCAGGATCATTGACGTGAAGCGTGTGTTGGACAAGGCCATGGAGAGAAAGTAAAAATACGAACCCATTAGAAATGGACATTGCTCTTAGTGAGATGCGGCAGGGAGTCCCACATGGGAAGCTATGCAGACAAGCACTGAGACACGCTGGGCGCCTCACATCATTTTTTTAGATGTGTTAACACGACTCATTTTAATCAAGTCCAGCCCTACACTCTTTACAAAGGAAAGCATATTTTCACAAATACTATACTACATTACATTCAGCCTACTGTCTCAGAGTATAAATGGCAAAAGGACATTAGCGGTAACCCTCTAGAACAGCACCGGATTCCAAATTAACCCATCATATCTAATGGTGATAATATCTTCATTCACCAAGAGTGTGCAAACTTGAATAACACCCGCCAATACAATGTTATTCCAAAAAATGGAATGGAAGTAGAAAACAACAGCACAAGTAGCACCACTCAAAAAATGTCCAAGTATAATGTAAATCAATCCATATCCATAAGGTTTCTTTTCAGAGCAATCTTCTTTATTTCAATTGTTATGTACACATAAAAACAGCCAAAGCAGCCGACGCGTTTCGTCCAACTCGGGACTTCTTCAGGGCTGCAACAAATTTTACAAAAAAATATATATACAATAAATAACATGCATGAGCAAACGGCACAGACATTAAAAACATTACAATAGGCAATTTGATTAAAGTGTCGAAATTGCAAAGGACCAAATTGAGTATGAAGATGGAACTATACATCATTAAATAAATATTGGCCAAAATCCAGACATTTGAGGTTATAACCAAACCTTAATTAATCTCCCCATCAATATCGACATACAAAAGTTATCACAAAAACAATATTCACATTACGGTGAGTATATTTTAACATTTCGTAATTTTCTAAGGATCTAATCTAGGAAATAAATGGCATACATCCTATCCTCACTAGAGCATTTGTGTTCGAAAAAGAAATATAAGAGAGTGTAAAAAAGAGAGAGAAAAGGGAATTAAAATTAAAGTAGAGGGATCTAAAAGATCATAGGGACCCACCAGAGAATCGCTGTGTTGGTATTAGGAATGGTTGCTAATCTTCCTTCTTCTTTATCTCTACAGTCACGGTCTCTAAGAGATCTATCTATGTTGCTGGGAAAAAATAATAAATAAAACACGGGTAAGTGTACAAAATGCGCCGAGTCCAACCATAAGTAATTATCAGTAGCCTCCCACCAAAACCAAGAAAGCACTCACTTTAAAAGGATATGTGCCTTATTTCCAAAGTCAAAAGGATAATAATCAGTGTGAGGTCACTGCACCGGGTCCTGACCTTCCGTCCTTAATCCTATTTCAATTTCGTCCAAGAATGCGAAGGGTAATCTCCCTCCCTCGAGTAATATCAATAGTTCAGATGCCTAAAGACAAATACCCCGTTGTTATTGTTTAAAAAAGAAGCACAATATGCACAAAAAAGTTCACTTAAAACAAGTATATATATATATTTGAGCAGAAAACCCAAAATTGGTTCATTATTCGATTTCAAAAGACCTAAGCCACTATTATTTAATATGGAATAGTGCATCAAAGAGGGGCCCAAAAAGTACCTAAAAAACTATCATGTATCTTTGCAATGAAAGACCAACAAGGTATGCTAGCGAGACCCCCAGAAAAACAAGTGGAGCAGAACTAGTCCGTCGACCTACCCGATTCCGCATCTGCTCACGCAAGAGTCGTAATATCAGTCAGGAACAGCGAAACCAGAGGAGGCAGGCATGCTGTTTATATAGAGCTAAAGGTGTATCTTAATTTGATGCACCTGGGTTCTAGTCCTATGGCGTTGGGTCAAATCCAGCCGGTGTTTCGAAAAAAACACCCGCCATCTTAACAGAGTAAAAACGCCCCGCAACAACCGCAAGAAACCGGTATTTGTGTCATTCCCTACCAACATGAAGATCAAATAGTCATTAATATTAAGACTAAATTGCGATGGGGTAAATAACAAACTCGTAACTAGATGCAGGACAGGAAAGATAAAGAACCGAATTGAGTATCGTATGTTCAAAAAGGTGTCGCCATCTTGGAAGGGTAAAGTCGCCCCTTGCTAATATTAAGAAGAAAGGGCGCATAAATAAATCATCCGTAAACAGATGTCACTAGTCCAGAACATCGTGGGTAAAAACTAAGTGGACACAGTTAATTAAATGAGTATTAATTAAATATCGTACGTTTAAATTAGAAAACATGTCGCCATCTTAGAAAGGTGAATAAACCAAATAACAATACTAAGAAGAGAAGGCGCATTTGTGCAAAATCTGTTACCTAATGAAACTAATCAATAAAGGACACACAATCAGTGTAACCTAAGTTAAAACTGTTAATTAATAGAACATTATATAAAACGGATTAAAGGGACGCGGCCGCCATCTTAGAATGGTTAATCACCCTATGGAACCATCGAAAAAAATAGTCATATAAACTAGTACAGGAGAGGGCAAGTGCCCGACGTTACTGCTAGTATACCAGAAATACTACCCGTGGTATAAAAGTAAAGAGGAATATTCGGAAAAAAGAAGAATTTTTGCATGTATTTATTTAAATGAACAAAAATCGAAGCTAACCCTTTAATTCTACCGGAGAAGATCTACAGATACACGGGTGCCTCTATTAATGTAGTGGCTGGTGTGGGGCATATGCATATTCGTAACAAAAAACCATAGTCAATGTACAGGGTCAGAGTACAATAAGTCGGTGTCAATGTCTATCTGGTGTGGTATATATGCACGCCCATCATCCAAAAACATCACATTAAATTAAATAATTTTTTTGGGTCAAACATGAGAAAGTCAATGTCTAAATAGCAACCAAAAAATGGTGGGTGACTTCAAAACAAACGGGGGGCAAAAGAAGTTGAGAGGAAATCGTAGCAGTAATGAATGAAAAAGGGTGATGGTGTTAAAAGAAGGGGTTGCTTGATCTAAGTCAGGTTTTGTTTATAGGAAATAGTGCATTTCAGTTTCACCATTATGTCCCATTTCAACACTTCTAAGTCTGCATATCCAACTAGCCTCGTTCCTTCGTAATTCCTGCTCTTTGTTGCCTCCCCTCGGTGAAACCGGTATGTGGTCTATCCCAATGAACCATAATTCTTCTGGTTTATGTTGGTTTGTTTGCATATGGGTGATGAGGGGATATCTCAGGTCCCCATTTCTTACTGCTCTAAGGTGTTCTTGGATTCTGGTTCTTAGTTCCCTTATAGTGCTCCCTACGTATATCATGTTACATGGACAGCTCAAAATATATGTGACAAATTTAGTTTTACATGTGATAACATGTTTGATCCTGTGTACTTTCTCGGTGTTGAATTGGAAATTACGAGTCCTGTTTCTTCCCATCTTACATGCGCAACATCTCGTGCATGTAAAAAAAAACCCTTGGCCCTCTGTCATCCAATTAGTAGGTTTAGGGGATGTCACCAGACTAGGGCAAAGCATGTTTCTCAAACTGCGGCCGCGTCTGTAAGTGATCCTTGGGTTTCTTGTGATCTCATCCTTAAGCCCTGGAACTTCTTCAAGTAGTTTCCAATGTTTGCGTAAAATACTAAAGATCTTGCTGCTATCCCTATTGTAACTTGTTACAAGGGCAGTAGGGGAACTAATCCCTCTCATCTTCCTAGGTACTTTTTCTACGGTTAACCTTAAGAACCCTATTCTCTGTTTTGTTCATCAGTGACAAGGGATAACCTCTTGCCAGAAATCTTTTCTTGGTTTCTCTGACATTGTCCCCAAATCCCTCCTCGGTGCTACAAATTCTTCTTATTCTTATCATTTCCCCAAAAGGGATGTTATTAACTACATGTCGGGGATGGGCACTGTCATAGCGTAAGACACTATTACAGGCGGTATCCTTTCGATGAACTGTACTCTGTATTTTGTTATTATCTATGAAAAATTGGATATCAAGGAAATCAATCCTTTCTTTGTTCCAATTTAAAGTAAACCCCAAGTTGTATGGGTTATCATTAAGATAATGATGGTAGTTCAAAAGTTCAGGGACAGGTCCATTCCAGATGATAATGACATCATCGATGTACCTGCCCAAGAATAGCACATGTTCCATCCAGGTTTGCACCCGCTTATGCCGGCCTTTTTATGGGTTGGTTCGAGCGGTTGCATGCCTGGGGCCGACATGCCACTACATGGATGGAACATGTACTATTCTGGGGCAGGTACATCGATGATGTCATTATCATCTGGAATGGACCTGTCCCTGAACTTTTGAACTACCATCATTATCTTAATGACAACCCATACAACTTGGGGTTTACTTTAAATTGGAACAAAGAAAGGATTGATTTCCTTGATATCCAATTTTTCATAGATAATAACAAAATACAGAGTACAGTTCATCGAAAGGATACCGCCTGTAATAGTGTCTTACGCTATGACAGTGCCCATCCCCGACATGTAGTTAATAACATCCCTTTTGGGGAAATGATAAGAATAAGAAGAATTTGTAGCACCGAGGAGGGATTTGGGGACAATGTCCGAGAAACCAAGAAAAGATTTCTGGCAAGAGGTTATCCCTTGTCACTGATGAACAAAACAGAGAATAGGGTTCTTAAGGTTAACCGTAAGAATACATTGGAAGAAAAAGTACCTAGGAAGATGAGAGGGATTAGTTCCCCTACTGCCCTTGTAACAAGTTACAATAGGGATAGCAGCAAGATCTTTAGTATTTTACGCAAACATTGGAAACTACTTGAAGAAGTTCCAGGGCTTAAGGATGAGATCACAAGAAACCCAAGGATCACTTACAGACGCGGCCGCAGTTTGAGAAACCTGCTTTGCCCTAGTCTGGTGACATCCCCTAAACCTACTAATTGGATGACAGAGGGCCAAGGGTTTTTTTTTACATGCACGAGATGTTGCACTTGTAAGATGGGAAGAAACAGGACTCGTACTTTCCAATTCAACACCGAGAAAGTACACAGGATCAAACATGTTATCACATGTACAACTAAATTTGTCACATATATTTTGGGCTGTCCATGTAACATGATATACGTAGGGAGCATTATAAGGGAACTAAGAACCAGAATCCAAGAACACCTTAGAGCAGTAAGAAATGGGGACCTGAGATATCCCCTCATCACCCATATGCAAACAAACCAACATAAACCAGAAGAATTATGGTTCATTGGGATAGACCACATACCGGTTTCACCGAGGGGAGGCAACAGAGAGCAGGAATTACAAAGGAACGAGGCTAGTTGGATATGCAGACTTAGAAGAGTTGAAATGGGACATAATGGTGAAACTGAAATGCACTATTTCCTATAAACGAAACCTGACTTAGATCAAGCAAACCCTTCTTTTGACACCATCACCCTTTTTCATTCATTACTGCTACGATTTCCTCTCAACTTCTTTTGCCCCCCGTTTGTTTTGAAGTCACCCACCATTTTTTGGTTGCTATTTAGACATTGACTTTCTCATGTTTGACCCCAAAAAATTATTTAATTTAATGTGATGTTTTTGGATGATGGGCGTGCATATATACCACACCAGATAGACATTGACACCGACTTATTGTACTCTGACCCTGTACATTGACTATGGTTTTTTGTTACGAATATGCATATGCCCCACACCAGCCACTACATTAATAGAGGCACCCGTGTATCTGTAGATCTTCTCCGGTAGAATTAAAGGGTTAGCTTCGATTTTTGTTCATTAAATAAATACATGCAAAAATTCTTATTTTTTCCGAATATTCCTCTTTATTTTTATACCACGGGTAGTATTTCTGGTATACTAGCAGTAACGTCGGGCACTTG
Source organism: Triturus cristatus (assembly GCF_964204655.1). Lineage (NCBI taxonomy): Eukaryota > Metazoa > Chordata > Amphibia > Caudata > Salamandridae > Triturus > Triturus cristatus. The sequence continues at coordinate 980,043,201 of NC_140579.1, read as the reverse complement.
CCCTCTCCTGTACTAGTTTATATGACTATTTTTTTCGATGGTTCCATAGGGTGATTAACCATTCTAAGATGGCGGCCGCGTCCCTTTAATCCGTTTTATATAATGTTCCATTAATTAACAGTTTTAACTTAGGTTACACTGATTGTGTGTCCTTTATTGATTAGTTTCATTAGGTAACAGATTTTGCACAAATGCGCCTTCTCTTCTTAGTATTGTTATTTGGTTTATTCACCTTTCTAAGATGGCGACATGTTTTCTAATTTAAACGTACGATATTTAATTAATACTCATTTAATTAACTGTGTCCTCTTAGTTTTTACCCACGATGTTCTGGACTAGTGACATCTGTTTACGGATGATTTATTTATGCGCCCTTTCTTCTTAATATTAGCAAGGGGCGACTTTACCCTTCCAAGATGGCGACACCTTTTTGAACATACGATACTCAATTCGGTTCTTTATCTTTCCTGTCCTGCATCTAGTTACGAGTTTGTTATTTACCCCATCGCAATTTAGTCTTAATATTAATGACTATTTGATCTTCATGTTGGTAGGGAATGACACAAATACCGGTTTCTTGCGGTTGTTGCGGGGCGTTTTTACTCTGTTAAGATGGCGGGTGTTTTTTTCGAAACACCGGCTGGATTTGACCCAACGCCATAGGACTAGAACCCAGGTGCATCAAATTAAGATACACCTTTAGCTCTATATAAACAGCATGCCTGCCTCCTCTGGTTTCGCTGTTCCTGACTGATATTACGACTCTTGCGTGAGCAGATGCGGAATCGGGTAGGTCGACGGACTAGTTCTGCTCCACTTGTTTTTCTGGGGGTCTCGCTAGCATACCTTGTTGGTCTTTCATTGCAAAGATACATGATAGTTTTTTAGGTACTTTTTGGGCCCCTCTTTGATGCACTATTCCATATTAAATAATAGTGGCTTAGGTCTTTTGAAATCGAATAATGAACCAATTTTGGGTTTTCTGCTCAAATATATATATATACTTGTTTTAAGTGAACTTTTTTGTGCATATTGTGCTTCTTTTTTAAACAATAACAACGGGGTATTTGTCTTTAGGCATCTGAACTATTGATATTACTCGAGGGAGGGAGATTACCCTTCGCATTCTTGGACGAAATTGAAATAGGATTAAGGACGGAAGGTCAGGACCCGGTGCAGTGACCTCACACTGATTGTTATCCTTTTGACTTTGGAAATAAGGCACATATCCTTTTAAAGTGAGTGCTTTCTTGGTTTTGGTGGGAGGCTACTGATAATTACTTATGGTTGGACTCGGCGCATTTTGTACACTTACCCGTGTTTTATTTATTATTTTTTCCCAGCAACATAGATAGATCTCTTAGAGACCGTGACTGTAGAGATAAAGAAGAAGGAAGATTAGCAACCATTCCTAATACCAACACAGCGATTCTCTGGTGGGTCCCTATGATCTTTTAGATCCCTCTACTTTAATTTTAATTCCCTTTTCCCTCTCTTTTTTACATTCTCTTATATTTCTTTTTCGAACACAAATGCTCTAGTGAGGATAGGATGTATGCCATTTATTTCCTAGATTAGATCCTTAGAAAATTACGAAATGTTAAAATATACTCACCGTAATGTGAATATTGTTTTTGTGATAACTTTTGTATGTCGATATTGATGGGGAGATTAATTAAGGTTTGGTTATAACCTCAAATGTCTGGATTTTGGCCAATATTTATTTAATGATGTATAGTTCCATCTTCATACTCAATTTGGTCCTTTGGAATTTCGACACTTTAATCAAATTGCCGTCTGTGCCGTTTGCTCATGCATGTTATTTATTGTATATATATTTTTTTGTAAAATTTGTTGCAGCCCTGAAGAAGTCCCGAGTTGGACGAAACACGTCGGCTGCTTTGGCTGTTTTTATGTGTACATAACAATTGAAATAAAGAAGATTGCTCTGAAAAGAAACCTTATGGATATGGATTGATTTACATTATACTTGGACATTTTTTGAGTGGTGCTACTTGTGCTGTTGTTTTCTACTGTCTCAGAGTTCATCTTTATTGATTACGCACACATTGAATCTCAACCCCATTTTCTAAATAAAACACATATAAGAAGACAATATGATATGTGCATACCACATAGTAGGAAATGATTTCAGGTTTAAAGTGACAGGCACACTTTAAACTGCCAGGGTGAGCTTCACTCCCCAGCTGCCAGTCAGGAGCAGTGCTCCCCCCCCCCCCCCCCCCCCCCCCCAAATATGGCTCAGACTGGAGAAATTGAGAAATAAAATGGAGATAAATTCATTTTATTACCATTTTATTTTGCACCTTTGCAGCGCTGGAAGCAGGGGGGCAACTCCTCTGCCCTAATAGAGGGGCAACCACTGGTGGAGTGGTGCTGGGTAGATTGGAGTGGAATCAAGATTGGAGTGGAGTGATCTAGATTGGGCAAGAGTGCAGTATAGTAGGGTTGATAGGGTGGAGTGGGGTAGAGTGGATTGGAGTGATGTAGAGTGGAGTGGGATAAGTGGTGTGAAATGGCGTGATGTGGAGGGAATGGCGTAGATTAAAGTGATGTGGAGTCAAGTGGCGTATCGTAGAGTGTCTTAGAGTGGATTGGTGTGGAAGGGAGTAGACTGTCATAGAATGGAATGGCATGGCATAGAATTGAAGGGCATGCAGTGGAGTGGCCTAGTGTGGAGTAAGCATGGTGTGGTAGCGCACTGCCATCACAGACAACACATTTTCAACTGAAATGACCATTACATTTGCATCAAAATACGGTTTTACTGCACACAAACATTAATGAGTGCAAATATCATCACCTAGTGTATTAATGTGTTTCGATCGTATTCAAATATTTTGTTTCCACCAAACTTCAGAATTAGAAAAAAATTTGCTTCATTTGTTCTAATTCTGATATATTCTGAAACATCAGCACAGTTCTTTTTTTGTGTGTGTGCTAGAAAAAAAATCATACACTCTCCTCTTATGTGGATACTTAGCCAGATTGTCACATAAATTCTCTCACGTTGAAGTCGGAGAAAGAAAAGTAAACATCTGAAAGAGACACGTTAGTGATAGATTCCTTACCTTAGAATATCCCCAGGCATCAGACTGGATCCGGAAAGTTTTCGTCAGCAGTACCCCTGCGCGTCGGTAGGCGTCGTCGTGCGGCTCTGCTGGCGTCGTAGTAGCCGAGATGACGTCGTCGGAGCTACTTAGACTTGCCCGGGCACGCTGACGTCAGTTCTTTCTTTTTCCGCGCCAGCAAGTGCAGATCCGAGAGAGAGCGGTACTCCTAGTCAATAAATTTGACTTGTTTACGAGACGTGTCTCTTGTTTTTATCAAGAGTTCGACTTTTGGTGCAGTAGGCATGGCCGGGTTTAAGTCCTGTTGGGACTGCCATCGGACCCTGACGGTGACGGACCCGCTCAACGTGTGTCTCTTCTGCTTGGGGCACGCCATCACCCCGAGACGTGCCCCGATTGTCGGGCCATGGCGCAGAAAGCTTGCGGGAGTGTTCCCGGAAGTTGTTGGGGGCCCGGCACTCAGTACTGCCACGCTCGAGGTCCCGCTCCCGTAGGGAGGTCGAGGAATCGCTGGCGCAGCCAACACCATCGTTCATCGGAATCGGGGACAGGTAAGTCCAAGCGCCATAAAAGGTCGAAGGAGCGGCGTCGCTCTTCGTCTACTCCTCACCGGTCACGGGACTCGGTGGAGGGGGCGGGTGGTCACTCCCCCGCGGCTCCTTGAGGGCCTCCGTTGTTGCCTGCAGCTTACCCGCATTTTTGGGGACCGTACGTGCCTCCGGAAGAAGTATAGGTACTTCTGTCAGCAACATGGGTTGTTTCTTTGTCCCATCGGGTCCCTCCGGAGCGCCTTTGGCCCCCGCGGACCCCTTGGGTGGTTCTGCCCTGTGCCGCCGCCTTTGGCCCCGTTTACGCCGGCAAGATACCCTGTGGCGCATTTGGCTCCGCTCTCGTCGCCACGCTGCCGGCCTCGGCACAGCCGTTGGCTCTGGCCTCATCACAGCCGTTGGCTCTAGCCTCGGCGCTGCCGTTGGCTCCGGCCTTGGCGCAGGCTCCGGCCTCAGTGGGCTCCGTCCTCGGCGCAGCCGTTGGCTCCGGCCGCGACACTGCCGTTGGCCTCTGCACAGCAGTTGACATCGGCCTCGGCGACACCGTTGCATCATAGCCTCGGCACCGGCCTCGGCGCCATTGGCAACGGTTTCGTTGCCTCCAGGGCAGGTTTATATCGAGCCTGCCTCCAATCCCTATTCCTGATCAAAGGGGGGTACTAGGAGGGGTCTGAGGAACTTCTCGCAGCTCGCTGTGAGGATGATCTAAACTAGTTTGACAATATGAAGAATCCCAGCAAGCTGGAATTCTCTCCCCACCCTGATACACTGTCCCCCTCCTCCGTAGCTACGGAGGTGGTGGGTACATTATGTGATATGGCTTAGGGGAGGCTCCTAACCTCAAATTCCCTACAGTGCCTATCAGGGCGGTCTCCTCACTGCAGGGCTTCAGCAGCGGCCTCCTCTACAGAACCGCTGCTACCCTTCAATAACGCAATTTAAACGTAACACAGGGGCGCCAGTGCATACAAGGTATCCCCAGTTTCATCGCACAGGGCCTACCAGTAGAGTATCTTGTGTTCCAGGGCTCTGCTTCTCCAAGGGCCTTTTGGCCCTCTATTCCAACTCTGTGTGGGACACGGTGGCGCAGGTGCTGCCACAGTGGCAAGCGGAGGCTTGGAAGGTACTCTCCCAACCAATTGACGAGGGTTAAGATGCAGCGGGATTCCCGGCATCCTCCATAGGCAGAAAAATTTGTATAACAGCAGAGTGGGTCCCAGGGTTAGTGGGCAGATCAGTCCACCGCCACCCCTACCACCGCTGCCTCAAGAACTTCCTCGTCTGCTGTTTCAGTCCACTGTTTCAGGCCCACCACACGCCAGTGGGCGGCGGGATTCGCAATCACCTCCCCCACTGGTGCCCCATCACTTTGGACTGGTGGGTTCTGCAAACAGTCCGAAGGGGCTACTCCTCCCCTTCGATACTACTCCTCCTGCTATGCCACGTCAGTACCACCGCTATCGGGCAATCACTTGACGCTTTGCAAACAGGAAGTTGCGGCACCCTTGGCCTAGGGGGCCATCGAGCGTGTTTTAGACCTTCGGAACGTCAGTCATTTATTTCCTAGGCACGAAAGGCGAGGGTAGTGTTCCACTTGCAGGATGCTTACTTCCACGTCCTGCCGGCCCACCGGCGTTACCTGCGGTTCACGGTTGGCCGCTAGCATTTTCAGTTCACCGGGATCCCCTTTGGGCCTTACCGGCGCCCCTCGGGTGTTCGCTAAAGTGATGACGGCGGTCGCAGCTTGTCTGCGCAGATTAGGGGTTCCAGTCTTCCCCTATCTCGACGACTGGTTGTTGAAGGCGGGCTTGCCCCAGGCAGTCGTCTCCCACCTCCAGACTACGGCCGACCTCCTGCATTTGCTGGGGATCTCCGTCAACGTGCCGTAGTCGCATCTGGTTCCCTCTCAGAGGCTTCTCTTCATGGGAGCGGTTCTGGACACGGCGCAATTTCAGGTTTATCCTCCCGAACAGCGAGTCTGGGACATTCAGACTATGATTCCGATCTTTCATCCCATCCTGCTGATCAATCATGCCAGATGGCATATGTGGGCTCTGCAGTGGGACCTGAAGTTCCAGTGGGCGCAGTATCAGGGACACCTGTCCGACTACGTCCAGATCTCGGAGGGCACTGTACAAGACTTGCAGTGGTGGTTCACTGACCAGCGTTGAGTCAGCAGCAGATCCCTCTCCCTCCCTCAACCGGAGCACACAGTGGTGACGGACGAGTCCCTCCTGGGATGGGGCGGCCACATGGGGGAGGCAGAGATCAGAGGTCTCGGTCTGAAGTAGAATCCAAGCTCCATATCAATCTTTTGGAGCTCAGGGCGATCCTACTTGCACTGAAAGCACTCCTTCCAACAAGCATCGTGGACCCTCGATCAGGAGGCTCTGTGCCTCTGGACATGGCTGGAACGCCAGGGCATTCTCCTGGTGGTTCAACACTTGGCAGGTTCTTTGACCGCCAGGGCGGACGCACTCAGCCGTCTGTGCATGATGGATCACGAATGGCGTCTTCACTCGGAGGCGGTGCAAGGTCTCTTTCAACAGTGGGAGGACCACGGTTCGATCTATTCGCCATCGAACAGACCGTGCAATGTCCGCAGTTCTGCGCATTGGAGTTTCAGAGTGCTGGCGAAGATGAGACTCGTCTGGGCCCAAGTCATTCTTGTGACACTGGCCTGGGCTTGAGGAGTTTGGTATCCCGAGCTACTCAGTATGAGCATAGATCCCCTGATACGGCTGCCTCTTCAGGGGGGATATTCTGTCGCAGCAGCAGGGGACGGTCCTCTACACGAACCTGTCCAGCCTCCACCTCCTTGCGTGGAGATTGTACGACAATAGTTGATTCCATTTGACTTGGCTCCGGAAGTCTGTGATGTGCTTCTGGCAGCCAGGCATCCCTCAACTAAGACTGTACACGCCTGCAGGTGGAGCACATTTGTGGCATGGTGCACAGCGAAAGCTGTAAATCCCCTTTCTGCCCCTCTTTTTGAGGTCCTATTGTTCCTTCTCTCTTTAGCCCAGCGGGGCTCTGCTCTGGGCACTATTCAGGGCTACCTTTCTGCTCTTTCCGCCTTTCTCCGGCAGCCTGATTAGCCCTGTCTTTTCAAGTCCCCTGTGGTCAATAGATTTCTCAAAGGCATTACTCACCTTTTCCCTCCTATTCCTTTTGTGATGCCTCAGTGGTGACCCTGGTTCTCACATACTTAATGTGCACTCCCTTTGAGCCTCTTCATAACTGTCCTTTACGGTTATTAACTTTGCACACTGTGTTCCTGGTGGCTATCACCTCCACTAGGCGTTGGAGTGAGCTCCAGGCACTTTCATGTAAACCTCCTTTCCTGATGGTTCATCCGGACAAGGTTGTGCTTCAGGCACGTTCCCTCCTTTCTACCAAAAGTAGTCCCTGCCTTTCATCTGGGGCAAACTGTCACTCTGCCCACTTTCCTTCCGCCTCCGCATCCTTCCAGAAAGGAAGAGAGGCTCCACCGTCTGGACCCTAAACGTGCGCTTTCATTCTACCTCAACCGCACACAACCGTTCCGGGTGCATGACCAGCTCTTTGTTGGCTACGTGGGTGCCAAGAAAGGCCGGGCTGTGCACAAGAGAACTATCTCCCGCTGGGTTGTCTTGTGTATTCCAGCCTGTTTCACTTTGTTAAAAAGAAGCCTCCGGTAGGGTTGTGCGCCCATCCGACCAGGGCGACGGCGGCTACTACAGCATTGAGACGCGGTGTCCCACTGCAAGACATCTGTCAGGCGGCCACGTGGGCCTCGCTGCACATGTTCACTAAGCACTATTTTCTTGACAGTCAAGTCCGGAGAGACGGCTTCTTTGACCGTTCGGGTCTCCGTGACTTTCTGGTGTAATTTCACTTCACAGACCCACCACCGGGGTTGGCATTGCTTGGGTATGTATTCTAAGGTAAGGAATCTATCACTAACGTGTCTCAGATGCACAAGTTACTTACTTGTGTAGCGATATATCAGTAAGAGACATTAGTTAGTGATAGATTCCTTACCGCCCGCCCATCCTCCCCGTTCTGCAAACTGTTCTCTAGGGTTCAGGTCATCCCTTTCAGGGCCCTAGTTCTATTGCACCAGTAGTCGGTCTCTGGCATGGCTCTGCGTTCCTGCCGCGGAAAATCGTGTACAGAACTGACGTCAGCGCCCGGGGGCACGTCTAAGTAGCTCCGACGATGTCATCTCGGTGACTACGACGCCAGCGACGTACGCGGAGCCGCACGAAGACGCCTACCGACGCGCAGGGGTACTGCTGACGAAAACTTTCCGGATCCAGTCTGACGCCTGGGGATATTCTAAGGTAAGGAATCTATCACTAACTAATGTCTCTTACAGATATATCGTTACACAAGTAAGTAACTTGTGCATCAAGCTCCCTCTGAAGAGAGAGTATGACATTTGACCTCTGTCATTGAATGCACAGCAAATGTGACAAGATAACTGCAACATTTAACGGCCTGTTTACAGAAAGCAAGTTTGTGGAAGAATACAGTAAACAAGGTTTGAACATCGGACGGGACAAACTCAAGCTAGGCAGCCTAAAACAAATAAAGACAGCAAATTGAAAGCCAGAAATGTGAGTTGCAAATTACAAAGCCAAACGGGTGGAATGCATTCCTAAGTCTGCTTTCTGAGTGTGCCCAAGATGTCTTTAGCAAACCTGATAGCTGCGCTGTCTGGTAGGCTTCAACCTAAAAGGTACAAATATCAGACCCAACATAGATATTACTTGCAGACCCGCAGGTTGCGTGTACAGTTTCCATCTCCATTAGAAACTAATTTCCTTGTAATTTTAGAAAATCATGCAACATCTCCATTTATCAGAAAAACAAACAATTCCCACTTCTATTTGACTCTGTGTGCTGTAAACCAAAAACATGCTTCATGATCTTAGTGGGTCATTGGAATTCCTTCCTTGCAGATTTCTGGACTATTCATTCCTTCCTCACTTTCCTTCAAGCTCTCTTGCCAAGTCGTTTTGTGGTGACTTCATATTTTCCTGTGGTAGTGTTCTGGCTGTCCTCCTTTAACTCATAGTGCCATGAGACCTAGTGAATGATTACTTTTTGTGAAATGCTGTATAATATTAACTTTCACATTTATATTCGAATCAAAAAGAATCCAATGTATGCCCCTTGATGTGTGTTAGACCAGCCGAGAAAAGCTCATGGCAAGCATGGCCCATAGAAAATAATGGGCTATCTTCTCATTCAGGTCATGGATTTTCAGATTTAAATCTTCAAAATAGTGTGGCGTAAATTTTTGCCATGGTTGAAACAACAATGTCATGGATCATAGGTGGTTTTGTATCAGATTTGTGATGTAATACTCGTTTTGCAGTGAGATAATTTTTAGAGAACTATGTAGATATAGTGTCTGGATCTGAAGACTGGACCAGAAAGCTTTGTTGTAAATGTAAAATGGTGCTAATGACATATGTAAATTGCTCCCCGTCTGTTGTGAATGTGATGCTCCACTGCTGGCAGTTACATGTTACAAAGCAAAATTTCAATAAAAATATATTTTTTGAACGTAGTATATAAATTGTTCTGAGGCATGTGCAGCCCTTTTAAGTCTTTGTGAAATTAGTCTGTATCCGGCCACTATTTGGCAAAATTATGAAACACATATGAATCTAGTTCAAAGACTAGACTAGCAGCTAGGTATCTATTTTGTGTTCCTTCGTGATAATTTGGATAGCCTTCACCAAAAGCCTTCTTTCTATTACTAAGGGACCCTTCTCCTTCCCCGACATAACTATGACCACTTATACTTCTTCAGACCTACTTTCCATGTTTGTATCCGAGAAGTAATGTGTGAAAGCGAGCTTAAAAGCAACTGGATCATAGTTGTCAAGATACAGTTAGTGGTCCTGATTTAAGATAGCCCAAGTTTACCATGAGTTATCAATAGCACAGAGTCTATGAGCCAAAATATTACTGTTAATGCAAGTGGCAAATTATTCCTTGGTTCACAGAACATTATTTAGTTTGTGGTATTGTGGTGTGAGTGACTTAGAAATTGTTACTTTTGTGTCTGGTTACTCAACTTTATTAGTCTATATTTTGTAGCTCCGGTTATGGGTCTTCTACCGGAAAAATAATTATTAAGATTGTTGCCTCATGTCTTCTGCTGCAGCTGTGGATCTGCTGGAAAAGATGCTGGTTCTGGACACTGATAAGAGGATCACTGCAACAGAGGCCCTGGCCCACCCTTATTTTGCTCAGTATCATGATCCAGATGATGAGCCTGTAGCAGATCCCTATGACCAGTCCTTCGAAAGCAAAGAGCTGGAGATTGAGGAGTGGAAAAGTGAGTAACAGTAACTTTAAAATGGAGAGTGCCTTGATTCTCTGGCTTCTCCTAATACTTTGTGGTTCGAAAACAAGAAGATGCTCATAGCTTATCTCTCATATCCGTTGCCAGAGTAGGGAATGGGATAGGGTTGTGATTATGGGCATGAGAACCATTGCTCCCTAACCTCTTCTCAGAATGTAAACGTGGGTATCCGTGAGCTGCTGTTTTATTAATATCTAGAGTGGAGAAAGGGTCTAACCGAGATAGCCTATGCCCCTTCTTTGTTTCCTAAAGTAAAAATCTGGGGTAACCTTAACATTCGTACAGTGATGGGCATCTCAATTACTATTTACCTGCCAGTTGGGCGATATGGCTTTGGCTGCTTCATCACTTTCTGCCAGTGCTTGAAATGGGGAAAAAAAGTGCATGTACTCTCCAATTAAAAGTACCTGCTTGTTTCTGAGAAGTGCTGGTACTCTCCAATTAAAAGTATTATGTCACTGTAGACAGTGCCGGCCCATTTAAAGCACTGCTTTCTACAGTGGGGAATTGGAGACGAGCACTGCCTTCACATGACTTCCTAGAGTGAAGAATATGGAGAACAAGAAGCTACTCCTTGCTGACCACGACCAAGCGTCTGGTTTCTTGTTGACTCGTGCAATGGAGTTGTTGCTTTGCAGTTATCGTCAGTCTCCTCCTTTTAGGTGTTGGACTTGTTTGACCTTGACCACCTTCTGCAATAGCTCAAGAGACTAAGAAATAATGGAAATAATGGTTTACACGTTCCCAGTGGTGTAGATTCGTAAGCTCAAGCATTTTCATCACATTTTGTGTTTGCTTTTATGTAGAGAGCATCCATTCTGTCATGACTTCTTGAGTGGGCAAAAGAGGTCATCAGGAAAGCATGTTCTCCCTCAGTCTTGCAAGCTTAGCTGAAAAAATAGGGGCTGTTGCCTGGCTAAAAGCCACCTTTGTGTCTCTCAATCTACACTATGACTCTGAAGGCAGTATCCTCTAGTGCTAGGTGTCACCTTTAGTATTGTCACAAAATAGGCATTTGCACTGGTTAGTACTGTTTCAGGCCTTGCCAAGACCAGGACGCGGACTATACAGTGCCAACTGTAAGATCGGCATATATGTCCTAGAGTTCGCTCTTCGTAAACACCAGGAAAATGTATTATTTTTCAGATTGGCGAACATCCATATCTGAGTGTGCTTTCATATTGACAGCTAGTGTAAATCATTCTGACTTCTGGCCTCTGTGTGATTTGTACTGTTTAAGAATTGAGAAAGATATGAGGTGATCCGCAATCGACTCCATCACTTCTCAGCTAATTTCAGAGAGCTATGAGGTGCCACGTCACAGTATCACTCTGGGGTCCCCTCTCTTTTAGAAGGAGATCTCACAGTGAGATACCCTCCTCTTAGTAAGACGGTTTCGTCTTGAGCGTCTCTTCCCTTTTAGAGCTGTAACTGAGATGCACCTTCTACCACTGGGTATCACAGTTACACGTTCTCTCAACAGTAAGGGCCTCTCCATCAGGACAGTATTTTGCAGTATGATATTGCCTCGTTTGTAAGAAAGCTGCCCCTGGGTGCACCATTAAATCAGGAAATCGTTAAGTGCCCTAACAATCATAATGTTTCTCCGGTTGCTGTGCAAATATCTGTTGTTGCCTTGAAATGCATGGACTTTAGTACCTTGCTTTTTCAGTTTTTCTAACTTGCTCTTTCATTTTTGCCACCTCCCCCTTGCTACCTCAGTTTGTCAACATATTTGTGTCTCCGTTTACTAACTTCTTCACCTGGCTGTTGCAGGTCTGACCTACGACGAGGTGGTGAGTTTTGTGCCTCCGCAGCTGGACTCTGAGGAGATGGAGTCCTGAAAATCAAGATGGACTGTGTCTGTTTTCACTGTGAGGGAGAGCTCTTTGCCCCGGGACTCCCACCGTTCAAGTGCCTCTCGTCTCACCCATTCTCCTTGGTGGCAGGGTTGGGTTGTCTTTCGTGATATTGGGGGGAGGGGGGAACAGAGTTATTTATAGTGACTATATGTATGCCTGCTGCATGCACGCCTCTGTTCTGTGTACGAACTGTGCCGAGCAGCCTGTTCCTGATGGAACAACTTCTTGTATATACGCCCAGTCACGACTGCCACTCAGAACCTTTAAAATTGGGTGCAAATCGGAGTTTGTGAACCCTCCGTTGGGTGTGTGCCTTTGATCGGAGTGCTATCGGACTTCTGATAAACGACGAGGGATTTCAATTCGAGTGAGCAGCTCTTCCTGGGGGCTTGGAAAGTGTTTTTTTGCTTTTTAGTTTTAATTAAATGCTTTGTGGGGAGTACAGACGTTCTCTTCCAGGTGTATTAGAGCTCTGGCAGAGGAAGGGTGTAATTTATATTGGGATCTGTTGAAGCTATTTGCCAATTTAAGAAATTGAAAAATGTTTTCTCTTTTATGTGTGTGTGGGGGGCTTCACATTAACAGTATTACTCCTGTTCTTGCTGCACTCGTATGCTGAAATACTTTTGGATGTAAAGCGTATCCCACTGTCTTCTTCCTACCTCTCCTAGTACCACACGGCTAATATTGCACCTAGTTCTGTGCAGTTGCGTACACACTTTTTGTAATTCTCACATGCTCCTCCTGCCTGCTTAAGATAGCACCTATCTTTCAGGTGGGCATCTTCCCTTCTTTTTATACGAGAGTTTTGTCACAGTATTCCACTCCCTGATTGTTCGAACAGTCCAAAGTTTCTCCTACTCTTAACCACACACACATGGCACTCTTCATACTGTGTTTTCTCTCATCTACCCGATTGCTGTGTTTGTTGAAACAGTCAAACCCTTCTCTGGGCGCTTCCAAACAGTGAATGTGATGAGATCTTCTTTTTCGTGTGGTGATCTAGTGCTGCAACTGGAGGATCAGACTATTCTGTGTTGGTCTGACAGCATATTTTTTAAGTGGTCTCAATATTGTTCATATGTGGGAATATTCTAGCAGCTCATTTGGGATAAGAAGCTGTGTATGGAGAGCATCTTCTATTAGTTCAACTACTACTTTCTAGTCACCATCCGTGATACACAGTAACAATATAATTAAAATTGAGGCCAAAATCCTTATGGAATAAAATACATATGCTGGCCTCGCAAGGCAAAATAATAAGGTGAAATGAATAAAGGCTAAAAATCTAGAGGTAAATGCAGGACCCAGAGCCAAGTGGAAGAAATACAACTTGAGTGTCTAGCATGTAAGAAATAGAACAATGATTTGGAGAGTGGGAGAAGTAGAGTTGTGACCCATGCATATTTTTAACAGGGCTAGTTCAGAGGACATGAGGAACAGGACCAGGTCCAAATCACAAAGAGAGATGGAACAGAGGTCCAAAAATCAGAAGAAGAAAGGCAGAAAATGCCCAGAGAGTGCAGTGAAAAAACGAATAAGGTTAGAATCCTATGGAAAAAATTCCTGAGTCTTTAAAGTATGACATATGCGTTGTTGAGTTAAAAAAGGAAATTTGGCTTAAAGCCATAGGTAGTAATGCGGAACATGAGCATAGGAGAAGGAGAATGGGAATAAACAGAAATTAGAGCATAGGAAAAGCAATACCAAGGCTCGGTGAAGGAGAAAAAAACAGATTACAGAGTAAGAAGCTTGCTTGGTAAGCTAATGACTAGGTGCTGAAGAAGAAAAAGACCTGTCTCGTTATACAGGAGGAGAAACAGAAAGGCAGCTTAGTGTGTGAGACATGGAGAAAAAAAACAGGTCCAGCAAGTCAGAAAATATGCCATTCTGAAGATTGAAACACTGCAGCAGAAACCGAAGGGAACTCCATATAAGGGACAAAACTGAAAAAAGGCCTGTATCATAGGAGTGGGTCCAATTAGGGTCTAGTGTGTAGGAAGAGGACATTTGGGAGTACAATCTAGGAGGAGAGTTTGGTATTTGATCCATAGAAAATGAGGACAATTTTACTCGAGCCTTAAAGGCAGAAGGATAAAAGTGAATAATCGGTCACAGCATTTGAAAAGAAGCCGAACCAGAGTTAGGAGTGTACAATACCAGCATTGTCACTTGGCCAGTCCCCGATTCCAAGGTGGGCTTTGGAGAAAAGAGAAAAACAGCTGATCCTGGGTATTGTCTCGCATGAACATGTTGTCTAGAAACTCTAAAAACCACAAATGAATTTTGTAAAATTGAAGAAGCCAGTAGGCTACTTTACTGTCATCAGCTCATTTTTCTCTATAAATCTATTTATGAATATGTTGGCTTCTATGAAGTGTATTCAGCGTTTTCTGATATTAATTGTGCTTGAATTAAATAGTGATTTGGGAGAGGGGAATGGATGACATGGGACACTGTTGTGTTCAAATATTCCTCAAGAGTGTAAGCCTTGGCAGTGTGAAGACCCATCCTGGCCATGAGAACGGGTTGTGAGGGCTTCAACATGTTAAGGATAATCTTAACTTGGGGAAGAGAGGATGGGTGTAATTGATAAGAACAGGTTATGATATGTAATCAGTAAGCCACACAATTGCCATCAGGTCACACATACATCACTGGAGGTAAACCACTTCCCTGTATTGCTAAAATAAATTTTGTATTTACAAATGGTACAGCAACCCCAGATATCAATGTTTCACCCTGGCTGCCACTCACTTATTCAGGTTAAGCTGCATCAAGCATTTGGTATCATATTTCTACCATAAAAAGCATACCATGGAAACCGAAGTCGAGAAGCCATTAAACAACAAACCTTTCTAAATCTTCTCCACGATATCTGCCAAAAGAATTTGTATGGTAAAATCATATTGACTTTCTATTATTTTCTGCAATTTAACCGTAGGAGAAGCCTAGTCTGTGAAGGGGGTGTGAACCAGTTAATAGGTAGAAGCTGGCCGAATGGAAAAGAGCGCAGGGAAAAGTGTGGTGACTCATTGTGAATGCCTTGTATAGCCAGGACAACCAGGCACAGTGGACCAGGTTACAGATAATTCTGTGCAGGGAGCCTGCGTTCTTGATTTAGCTCCTAATTAGTCCAGCTATAAAACAAAAATGTGTATTTGAATTAGGGAAGTAAATTTGTTCGGGTCTAACTGCTACGCTTGTAGCTCTTCCTGAAAAGACAGGTATGCTGATTACTATCTCAAAATTGGGGAAGTACCAGTCCATGTTGGAGTTCATCAGAAGAGTAAGAGATTTAACAAGCTTTCAATGCAAATAATCGTATCAATACGTTTCCATCACTGTGAAGAACGAGTCTTCAAACCAGCACCCTAAAAGAAGCCCAAATTACCAGAAATAAACCTAAAGGTTCGTAGTGACCATTATAGAAAATAAATAAATTGAAACAATATTTGCAATGCCCAAAATCAAGAGAGGGGAAATATATTGGTGTGGAATAACCTAATGGAAATTATTGGTTCTAGCAAGCTTCCCATGTGATTGTAAGTATTCGCTTACCTGCGTGCTTTTAGGAAGATCAGGCAGGCGCCTGGCTTCTGTCTGTGCTTGGACAGTGATTCAGATTTTCCCTCCCACCATCTTCTCCTTCCCCAGCTTGCAATCGCTTAACGTCTGGAGAGTAGGCAGATAAAGTCAAACATTGCTAGAACCTGGACACGTACCACTGCTTCCACTTTTCCGCAGAGGACTGTACTTGTCACTTCCTGCTTTCTGCCTTGTTCACTTCTCTTCAGTTAATGGTTATAATGGTCCATGGTTTTCTTTTATTCGAGGCATGTGTGCTGTAGATACACATGCTTTGCATACTCCTGTCATCTAGTGTTTGGTCCGGATGTTTGCAAGTTGTTTTTCTTTGAAGAAGTCTTTCCCAGTCACTAGGTAAGGTGACTCCTTTCAGTGATAATTGGCATGGGCATCAGCTCCATTGTTAGATTGTTTTCTTTCTGCCATCGGGTTCGGACATGTATTGTGGCGCTCCGATTCGAAACCATTAATCGGGATCCCTTTGGTGTGCAATTCACTTTACACTCATCGGTATTGTTTTCGATCGCATCTCCACCTTTTCATGTCAATCTAAGAAAACGTTATCTATATTATCAAACAAAACTCTCACCGCGGCCTTCGGACCTACCTCTTTCCTCAGTTTCTAATTCAAGGTCCAGCCTTCTGCCGATGGAATGGACGCCGTTTCAGTTCTGTTCTCGATGCCACTTCAAATATCCGCGTACCAACCAGCATAAGGTCTGTAATCTCGGTCTCTCCCCGGAGCATAAAGAGGAAGACCCTACGGGACAATCGGGCTCAACAGAGAGACATGCAGCAACAAAGTATCCAGGACACCTTTGATATCTTCGGTGAGGACATCGAGCAGGAAGAAATGGCAGCGGAGGAAGAAGAGGCCTTATCCCTCCAGGACTCCTATTCTGAATTGGAAATCGAACTTTAGTCCCAAGACATTCTGGCTGCACAGGGTGCCATAAGTACCAAAGTCCCTTTGCCCACCAAACCCACTCCAACAAACAAAAGGTCATTGTGCTACCACTGCCAACAGGCCATGGTCAGTACCGAGACTCTGATTCAAACGCCCCGTCTTCTGTATCGACACTGAAACAGTAAGGCAAGCATTTTGACTCGGGCCTGAGCAGAGATGATACCCCTTCGGTTCCGAAACATCTCTGATCGAAAGAGAAAAAGCAAAACTCCAGCTCGGCAACAAAAATTGCGGCACCGAAACAAAAAGACGCTCCCTTAGTCACGGAGCTGATTTAGGAGAAAATGAAGAAAGTGCTGAATCCTAAACAAAAGAAGATTCACATAAATCGTGATACTGGACACATAATGGCTAAACCAGTGATACCTGAATACAGAATCCCCCTCAAAAAGAAAAAGGACATAGCTACTAGCCCTATTCATGTCCCCCAGACCTCGCTACCTTCTTCACCAACACCCATTATACCAGATACAGATCCTTTACACATTACACCATCAGGTTCTCCTAACTTAAATCCTGATATAGAGGAGGATGATGACAATCTAATCAGCCACCACCAGATCCATGGGATGACTATAATATAGATCCACAGCAAGACACAGATCCTGATCTATATCTAGCTAAACCTTCCCCTCCTGATGATAATACTGCATATCAAGAATTAATTTATACGGCAACTAATTACCATGGAGTGCCTTTACATAAGGAGGCACTGGAAGATGATTTCCTGTTTGAAACCTTAGGAAGCACACATAAAACCACACAAATGTTGCCTATGTTTAAAGGTATGTTAAGGCACACTAAGGATATTTTTAAAGACCCAGGTATAGCACGTATACTAACACCTAATGTCGACAAAAATGATAACCCCCCCGACCCAGTTTTTATTAGGGGTCAGTTGCATTTGGATTCCTTAGTGGTGTTTAATGCCCCTAAAAGGGCAAATTCACAAACATTAGGGGAGGCTCCACCTCTAGATATAGAATCCAAACACATAGATGCATCAGGGAAAATAATAGCTTGTCAGTCAGCCAACCATTGGCGTATAGCCAATACACAAGGTCTCTTGTCCAGATATGATAGAGCTCACTGGGATAAAATGGAAGAATTATTAAAATATCGCCGATAAGAACACAAAAAGAGGGGGCAGGAAATAGTACAAGAAGGGAAACTCTTCTCTAATTCCTCAATCAGGTGCCTCAGATACTGCAGCTGGAGGAATCAATACTAGCAGTATGATTAGGAGATATGCTTAGCTCAGAATTTCTGGTTTCAAACCTAAGGTGTAACAAACCATTCTTAATGCACCCTTTGATAAGGAACATCTCTTTGGGCCTCAAATAGATCAGTCCCTAGAAAAAATGAGAAAGGATACAGAATTAGCAAAGTCAATGGGAGCACTTCAATCTCCTTCATATGCCTCCCTCACAGGTTGGGGTGCCCATTAATCATCTAACAATCCAACGTTTATGGGACACCAAACACAGAAGTCTCCACATCAATTTCCTGAGGTTCCAGCAGTTGAACTAGCTCTGAAAGCTTTTCAGCCTCACCTACTAGGGAAATGTGTCCGTCTGGATGTACAATATGACAGCCATGTACTATGTACACAAACAGCGAGGGACACACTCTCTACAGTTGTCACTCCTCTCTCAGAACATTTGGCGTTGGGCAATACATCACAAAATTAATCTTCTAGCAGAACACCTTCCAGGCATGCACAACCAATTTGCTGACCTTCTCAGCAGGACGCGGCAACAAGTACACAAATGGGGATTCCCTCTAAGAGACTTCTTTGCCACAGCAAATAACTCAAAATACCAAAACTTCGCCTCCAGATTCCCACACCTTCTATCCAAAGGCAATGCCTTATTTATGAACTGGTCAGGGATGTTTGCTTATGCTTTTCCGCCATTCCCTCTTCTTCCATTTCTAGTTCGGAAACTCAAACAGACATCACTCACACTAATTCTAGTGGCTCCCACATGGGTTTGTCAACCTTGGTTTACCACACTACTAGAACTATCTGTAGTTCCACACCAAATTTTCACCTTACTTCCAACCTTCTCACACAGAAACATGGAGAAATCAGACATCCAAACCCCGAGAAGCTCAACCTAGCGATCTGGCTCCTGAAGTCATAGTTTGGATACCTAAATGTACTACCAGATTGTATGACAATTCTTAAGGAAGCAAGAAAACCTACCACTAGAACATGCTATACAGCAAAGTGGAAAAGATTTGTTATATATGTTATTTTGAAAGTTATAGCGTGACCGTGACACAAGTGGGTATCAAAGCGCTTTACAATTTGGATAGGTATTACAAGAATATGCATAAAACAACAAGATAGTCGTGCAACATAGTTAACTTAGGGAGGATACAGACCATGGAGAAGAATGTTCGATAATATTCGCTACATAAGTGAGCATGGCAGGCGAATGCTGGGATTCAAAGGTGTCCAACAATCTAATAGTCAATGAGGTGGCATTCAATGAGCAGTGGGCCCGAGCTGTTTTATGGCCAGAACTTAGCCATTAGGATTTTATTTTACTTCCTTTTTGAAGGTAGTCATGGAGGAAATGTGTCCGACTTCCGGTAGAAGAGAGTTGCAGATCTTTGGGGCAGCTCCTGAGAAGGCTCTGTGACTCAGTCTCATTTTGTGGAAAATCTGTGGTTTTAAGAGCCATGAACTTACCCTTTTTACTGTCTGCAACCCTGCAGATAGTTCTAGTTTTTGAGCTAGATACGTGGGAGTCTTGAGATGTAGGGTCTTGTTAGTCATGCAGGCTATCTTTAGCTGTATTCTAACCTCCGATGGCAGCCAGTTCAGGGATTTGAGGGCTGGGGAGATGTGTTTGTTTCTTTTTGAATCAGTGATCGTTCTAGGTGCTGCATTAATGGACGCTTTTAGTGGGGCCAAGTTCTATTTGGGAAGTCCACAGAGTGTGGAACTACCACAGTCTAGCCTAGGCAATACCAGAGCTTGCACCGCCATCTTGAAGTCCTCTTGTGGAAGGAAAGATTTTAGGTTCCCTTAATGTGTACATCTGGTGTTTAGCCCCCTTGCTTGAGTTGCTAATCTGGTTCTGCATGCTCAAGTGCTTATCAAGTCTGATTCCGAGGGATTTCGCAGAATCGATAACGCAGGGAGTGCAATTGAAAGCCGCAAGATATTTCAGCCAGTGGTAGATCTTGGTGGTGTGATTAGGCGGAGCAATGAGAAGGAATTCCGTTTTGAAGGTGTTGAGTGTTAGACCTGGCACCTTGGCGTGAGTCTCCCTTCCACTTTTTTGTCGCTGTGCCTCATGTGTTTTAATGGTGTTGGCCGCTCAGAGCACTGTGCCACTGCCAACCAGTGCCACAGTGCAAGTGTTCCCTATGTAAAATGTATATGTTGGTTGGATTCCATGATTGGCTTATTTGGTTTACTATCAGACCCCAGTAAAGTGCACCAGGAGTGCCAGGGCGTGTAAATCCAAATGCCGCTGGTGGGCTTGCAGCACTGGTTGTGCCACCCACAGAAGCGACCTGGTAAAATGTGTCTAGGTCTGCCATTGCAGAACCTGCGTGCAGTCTGGTACTGACATGCTGACTGGCAAGTGCACCCACTGGCCAGTCCCTAAACCTTCCCTTAACTTCATGTTAGTCACCCCTATGGTAGGCGCAAGGGCAGGGTGCATTGTGGCATAAGGTAGGACAAGCCCTGATGTGTGTGGCATGTCCTAATAGTGAATTACAGCCATTTTCGTTTTTCACTATTGTAAGGCTACCCTATTCTCATAGGCCAGAATGGGCTGTTCAGATTGTTACATCCTATGATCCTAACAGACCCAGAGAACATGGTAGAAAATCGAGTTTAGTAAGCCTGAACTCAGAATAATAAGGTACATCTTTTAGTAAGGTTTATTTTAATATTCTGCGTTTGCAAATGCCACTTTTAGAAAGTTGGCCTTTGCTTGCCTAACCATTTCAGCCCGCATCTGCGTGATGTGTATCTGCTGTCTGGCTTGTGTGAGTGACAGGGCTGGGGAAACCCAGATTGGCAGGGCTAGGTAGCCTGGTGGTGAATAGGAAGATTGGCAGGTAGATGGGTGGGAGGAGTACACCTAGACTCTGAATAGGGATGTGCTCTGCCACCACAATGCTGGCTCCGCCACCTGTGGAGCGTCTGATGGCTCTGCCCTGCACCCTGAAAGAAGAAGCCTGCATTGCATCAACAAAGTGCTCCAGAACTTGACTGAACTAGGCAAGGGCCCCCCTGGCCTGAGAGAACAAAGGATTTGTGGTATAAAGGAAGGAGCCCTGCTCCTAAGAAACTAGATCCTGTCCTGCCAAGAAGAAACCTCTGTCCGACCTGAAGGAACTGGAAAAGCTGCATGGAGGAGTACTGTCCCTGACCTGGGGGATTGGCCTGCAGTGGTTGCCTTGCTGCTGAAGAAGAGGAAGAAAAGACTCAAGGAACTTTTATCTGACTTGTGCTGAGAGATCTCCAAGGGCTTGTGAGTGAGCTTGCCCCCTGAACGAAGTCCCAGGACCAGTGGACTTCACCGCCGTGAGATCGCCTTGGAAAACCGACCATGTTCCCCGCATCTTCGACTCAAACTGCTGCGTACGTCTCGCTGATCGCAGCGTACCCCCTGAAAGCTGGTATCCCGCTGTCCGGCCCGAGCAACGTGACTAAGGCCCCTCTACGAGCCGTAGCTCGCACCGCAAAGGAAGGTACCGTCCGGCCTGAGCAACGCGACTAATAGGCCCCTACGAGCCGTAGCTCGCACCGTAACGGAAGGACTGCGAACTGTACTTGCTACTATCCCCTACGAACCGTACTGCCGGCGTACGCTCCTTTCCCCTGCTTTGGAAAGGCTGCGGTGCGTACGGTAGTTGCGTACGTCTCCCCTGTGCGGAGCGTACTGTTCGCTTGTATCCAGTGCTTCGAACCAAGGTTGCCGATCTCATGGTACAGAACGAACGCCGCGACGAACTTTGAACGCACCGTACCTACGCACCATCCCCTGAAGCCCTGCACGCCCAAGGTCTAACGTACCGTAGTACGCATCACACCAGGAGGACAATGCACCGTACATCGCGCTTGATGTCAGCACAGCATCCGTGACGAACTCACCAAAAGTAAAGATACTGTGCCTGTTCGCACTGTAGGGTGTACGCTTCATCCCGAAGCGCCTACAGTGCGTGTGAGAACCGTTCCCAAGCAGTTGTTACCCCGTACGTAGCGTACAGACAGGAACGAAACGCACAGAACTTTAAAACTATGCTAAAACCAAGAACTCTTTGTTTAATAAGTATTGTGGGCCGTTTAAACGTTATCTGGTCTTGTGCTAAGCCTAAACTATATATATAAAGTATTATTTTTCTATATCCCAGTGTGGAGTCCATTTGTGGGATTGTCACTGAGTTACTGTGTGTGTGTTCACAAATGCTTAACCTGAACGCTCTGAGATAGATTGTCTGCTCGCGCCAAGCTACCTAGAGGGTGAGCAGGGGTTATTGTTGGAGTGTGCCCCCTTACCCTGACTAGCGGAAAGATTCCCTGCTTGACACAAGTACCTACCTGTGCCAACCTGAGAACCCGGATTCTAACATTGGTGGTCAGCGGTGAGGATTACGAATGTGCATTTGTGATACATATACAGTGATTGGTGAACGCCACATAGGGAAGGCAGACCAATAGCGCAACCACTTACTTTTAATTCGCATTTTTGGGGAAATCGCCAGTTGTTAAAGGAATCATGCCTGGTTCAAGTATTGTGGAAAGGGCAGCATCCCTCATCTCTGAAACTGAAGACGTGGAATGGGAAGAAGAGAGATTGGAGAGCTAAACCAAGGCCCAGCTGAAGGGCTTCTGCAGAAAATTCAAAGTCCCCACTGTTGGGTGTAAGCTCAAAGTAGATCTTTGCAAGGCGCTGAGGGCCTGGATGGAGTCAAGAAAAGACTCTGATGAGATGGAGGAAATTGAGCAGGTAGAGAGCATCGCTAGCTTGGGCAGAGGCCTGTCGCCAGAGGAATTGGCCGACAGGAAGGAAACCAGAGCTCATGAGATAGAGATGGCGAAACTAAATAGACAACTGGCAATGGAAAGAAAAAGGCTAGAGATGGAAGAGAGGAGAAGCCAAATGGAGCATGAGATGAAATTGAGGGAGCTGGAGTTGAAAGCCCAGGGCTTGGGAAGCACTCCCTCTGGTGGCAGCACACCCCCAGTGCAAGTAGAGTCCAGAGTGTACATACCCAAAGATGTAGTGAAGGAATTTTTTTAAAATGATGACATAGGGCAGTGGTTCAAAGCCTACGAAGTAGCCATGTCCTCCCACCGGGTCCCTGAGAAGGATTGGGGAGCGGGGTTGTGGGGGCGGTTCTTGAGTGAAGGGCGGGACACACTGCTAGATTTGCCCTCAGATGTGTATAACTCTTACCCCCATATGAAGGATGCTTTGATGGCTAGGTATGGGTTAACTCCTGAAATGTATAGGCAGAGGTTATGGGGTTGCACTAAGATTCCCAATAGTACGTATGTGGAGTATGTGACTTTTTTTTGCAGAGCACTGGATGGTTGGGTAAAAGGTAGCAAGGTTGATAATTTTCAAGGGCTTCTTGATTTAATGGCTTGGGAGCACTTGTCCAGTAATTGTTTTCCTGAGCTACGCCAGCACCTGATTGATAGTAGCCTGACTAACCCTAGGAAGCTTGCTGAGGAGGCGGACCGCTGGGTCAGTACCAGGGTCCACAAGGGTCACGTGGGAGACTCCGCCAAAGGTGGGCAGGGTCCCCAGCAGAAGAGCGGGGGGACAAGGGTAAACCGAGGGAGTTCCAGAAGAGGCCCCAAAGTAATCCCCAAGGGAAGGGTTCTCAGCCTCCGGGGCCCCGACAGGTAAACCTGTTCAAAGAGGGCCCCCAAACTGTTACAGATGTGGTGAGCTGGGTCATTTTGCCAATGATCCCAATTGTCGCCAGTTTGGTAAACCAGCACCCACTGGTGCAACCCCCCGGCAGACAGCTAGTGTAGCCCTGGGTGGAGAAATGGGTGTCCAAGGTGGGTGGGGTTCAGTAGAAATGTCCCTGGTCTCATTAGGAGACCGTGAAGTGGTCCCCAAAACCCAGCTGCCTGAGAACACTAAGAAATACAGGCAGTGGGTGACCATAAATGGCCATAGGGTTGAAGCTCTGAGAGATACAGAAGCCAGTGTGACGGCTGTCAAGCGTCACCTGGTATCTCAGGAGCAGGTTGTCCCAGGAGCATTCTATCCGTTTGTTGCCGCTGACAACACGGAGAGTCACTGCCCGGAGGCTCAGGTTCCCTTTGAGTGGGGGGGTCTCTGGTACTCTTCAGGTAGTGTGAGGCCCGCCATGCCTGTAGACTGTCTGTTAGGGAACGATCTGGAGAGCTCACCTTGGGCTAAGGTGGAGCGGAGTGCTCACCTGAAGATGTTGGGTATGCCTGATTGGGCGTGTGTCACCACACGGTCCATGGCAGCAAGTAGAGGTGCTCAAGAGGACCTGGAGCCTGAGAGGGAGGCCCAGGAACCGGCCTTAGGGAGAAGAGGCAGGGGGCGCGGAAAACCGGCCCTCGAAGTTCCCACGGTCCAGGAGGAAGCAGACCTTGAGGGGGATGCCCTGGAACCTACAGGGGAACAGATAGCTGAACTGGGGGACCTGCCTGAGCTGACCCATTGGCAGCAAGAAGGAGGACCCTCCAGGGAAGAATTCTGCAAGGAGCAGAAAGAATGCCCTTCTCTCGTGGGTATGCGGCAGCAGGCTGCAGACCAGGCCAACGGTGATCAGTCTGGAACACATTTCATTAACTGGGAGAACGACCTCCTGTATTCTGAGCCTAAGGTTGCTGAGCCTGGCTCAGCCCGTGTGCTGGTGGTACCCCAGCGCTTCAGAGCCTTCCTACTGGGGCTGGCTCACGGTGTGCCATTGGCAGGACATTTGGGGCAGGACAAGACCTTTGAAAGGCTTGTCACCCACTTCTTTTGGCCCCAAATGCGCAGGAGTTCAGACACTCACTGCAGGACCTGCCAGACTTGCCAGGCAAGTGGAAAGAGTGGGAGGAAGCAGAAGGCTCCTCTCCAACCATTCCCTGTGGTCAGTGTCCCCTTTGAGCGAGTGGGGATTGACATTGTGGGGCCGCTGGACCCCAGGAAAGCCATGGGCAACAGGTTTATCCTGGTCCTGGTGGACCATGCCACCCGGTACCCGGAAGCCATGCCTCTGAGGACAGTGACGGCCCCCGTGGTGGGACGTGCACTGATGGGAATTTTCTCCCGAGTGGGATTCCCTCTAGAGGTGGTGTCTGACCGGGGTACCAATTTCATATCCAAATATATGAAATCCCTTTGGCAAGAGTGTGGTGTAACCTACAAATTCACCACACCATACCACCCCCAAGGAAACGGGTTGGTTGAGAGATTCAACCGAACCCTGAAGGGCATGATAATGGGTCTGGAAGAACCCATGAGGCGTAAGTGGGACGTCCTCTTGCCATGCCTTCTCTTTGGCTACCATGAGGTGCCACAGAAGTCTCTAGGGTTCAGCCCCTTTGAGCTCCTGTATGGCCACCCAGTGAGAGGACCTCTAAGTCTGGTCAAAGAAGGCTGGGAGCAATCTCCCAGGAAACCTCCCCAGAATGTATATAGCTACATGCTGGCCTTCAGGAACCAGACTAGGCGTTTCAGGGAACTTGCTGAGGCAAACCTGGAAGCCAGCCAGGAGGAGATGAAGCGGTGGTACCACCAGAATGCCACTCTGGTAGAGCTTCAGCCTGGACAGAAGGTATGGGTCTTGGCCCCAATGGAGCCCTGTGCGCTCCAGGATAAGTGGACAGGTCCCTTTGAGGTGGTGGAGCGCAAAAGTCCTGTTACCTTTTTGGTGGACTTGCGGTCTCCAAGGAACCCCTTAAGGGTCCTTCATGTCAACCGCCTCAAGCCCCACTTGGAGAGGTCCCAAGTGGGCATGCTCTTGGCAACAGATGCTGGGATGGAAGAGGAGACCGAGCCTCTTCCTGACCTCCTGTCAGCCAAGGAGCAAGATGGGTCAGTGGATGGTGTCATCCTCTCTTCCACCCTGTCCCCTGAGCAACAGAATGATTGTCGCCAATTGTTGGGGCAATTTTCGGATCTGTTTTCCCTGGTTCCCGGTGTCACTGATTGGTGCGTCCATGATGTGGACACTGGGGATAGTACACCTGTGAGGCACAAGGCCTACAGGGTGACTGACAGGGTGAGGGCATGCATCAAGGAGGAGGTCTCCAAGATGTTTGCACTAGGGGTAATTGAGTCCTCCAGCAGTCCTTGGGCCAGCCCAGTGGTCTTGGTCCCAAAGGCTGCAGCGCCGGGAGCCACACCCGAACTCCGGTTCTGTGTGGACTACAGAGGACTCAGTTCGGTCACCAGGACTGACGCACACCCCATCCCCAGAGCTGATGAGCTCATAGATCGGCTAGGGGCTGCCAACTACCTCCGCACGTTTGATTTAGCGTCTGGGTACTGGCAGATCGCCTTGACCGATGGGGCCAAAGAGAGGTCAGCATTTTCCACCCCTGATGGGCACTACTAGTTCCGGGTTATGCCCTTTGGGATGAAGAATGCCCCTGCCACCTTCCAGAGGTTGGTCAACCAGGTGTTGGTTGGACTGGATTCGTTCAGTGCAGCCTACCAGGATGACATCGCAGTGTTCAGCTCCACTTGGGAGGAACACCTGCGCCACCTCTGGGAAGTGTTGATGGCGCTGCGGAGGGCAGGCCTCACGATCAAGGCGAGTAAGTGCCAGATCGGGCAGGGTTCCGTGGTGTACTTGGGGCACCAGGTTGGGAGCGGCCAGGTGGCGCCCCTTCAACCCAAGATAGAAACCATCCTGAATTGGGAGTCGCCCAAAACTCAGACAGAGGTGAGAGCCTTTCTAGGTCTCACCGGGTACCACAGGAGGTTTGTCAAGGGGTATGGCAACATTGTTGCCCCCTTGACAGCGCTGACTTCTAAGAAGCAGCCCAGGAAAGTGATTTGGACTGACACCTGTCAGAAAGATTTTGGGGCCCTGAAAGCTGCTATGTGCACGGCGCCCGTGCTCTTGGCTCCCAACTTCTCCAAAGAGTTTATCGTTCAGACAGACGCTTCAGAGCATGGTGTGGGGGCTGTTCTTTCACAGATTAATGAAGATGGCCTAGATCAACCTGTAGCCTTCCTTAGCAGGAGGTTACTTCCACGGGAACAGAGATGGAGTGCTATTGAGCGTGAGGCATTTGCTGTGGTCTGGGCGCTGAAGAAGCTAAGACCCTACCTGTTTGGGTCTCACTTCCGGGTTCAGACAGACCACAGGCCCCTCAGATGGTTGATGCATATGAGGGGTGAGAATCCAAAGCTGTTGAGGTGGTCCATTTCCCTACAGGGTATGGATTTCACGGTGGAACATCGCCCTGGTACAGATCATGCCAATGCTGACGGTCTGTCCAGATTTTTCCGCCTTAGTGATGAGGAACTCCCTGGGGTAGGGTAGTTCTCCCCACTTTTCAGCTGGAGGGAACACGTGTTAGACCTGGCACCTTGGCATGAGTCTCCCTTCCACTTTTTTGTCGCTGTGCCTCATGTGTTTTAATGGTGTTGGCCGCTCAGAGCACCGTGCCACTGCCAACCAGTGCCACAGTGCAAGTGCTCCCTATGTAAAATGTATATGTTGGTTGGATTCCATGATTGGCTTATTTGGTTTACTATCAGACCCCAGTAAAGTGCACCAGGAGTGCCAGGGCGTGTAAATCCAAATGCCGCTGGTGGGCTTGCAGCACTGGTTGTGCCACCCACAGAAGCGGCCTGGTAAAATGTGTCTAGGTCTGCCATTGCAGAACCTGCGTGCAGTCTGGTACTGACATGCTGACTGGCAAGTGCACCCACTGGCCAGTCCCTAAACCTTCCCTTACTTCATGTTAGTCACCCCTATGGTAGGCCCAAGGACAGGGTGCATTGTGGCATAAGGTGGGACAAGCCCTGATGTGTGTGGCATGTCCTAATAGTGAATTACAGCCATTTTCGTTTTTCACTATTGTAAGGCTACCCTGTTCTCATAGGCCAGAATGAGCTGTTAAGATTGTTACATCCTATGATCCTAACAGACCCAGGGAACATGGTAGAAAATCGAGTTTAGTATGCCTGAACTCAGAATAATAAGGTACATCTTTTAGTAAGGTTTATTTTAATATTCTGCGTTTGCAAATGCCACTTTTAGAAAGTTGGCCTTTGCTTGCCTAGCCATTTCAGCCCGCCTCTGCATGATGTGTATCTGCTGTCTGGCTTGTGTGAGTGACAGGGCTGGGGAAACCCAGATGGGCAGGGCTAGGTAGCCTGGTGGTGAATAGGAAGATTGGCAGGTAGATGGGTGGGAGGAGTACACCTGGACTCTGAATAGGGCTGTGCTCTGCCACCACAATGCTGGCTCCGCCCCCTGTGGAGCGTCTGATGGCTCTGCCCTGCACCCTGAAAGAAGAAGTCTGCATCATCAAAGTGCTCCAGAACTGGACTGAACTAGGCAAGGGCCCCCCTGGCCTGAGAGAACAAAGGATTTGTGGTATAAAGGAAGGAGCCCTGCTCCTAAGAAACTAGATCCTGTCCTGCCAAGAAGAAACCTCTGTCCGACCTGAAGGAACTGGAAAAGCTGCATGGAGGAGTACTGTCCCTGACCTGGGGGATTGGCCTGCAGTGGTTGCCTTGCTGCTGAAGAAGAGGAAGAAAAGACTCAAGGAACTTTTATCTGACTTGTGCTGAGAGATCTCCAAGGGCTTGTGAGTGAGCTTGCCCCCTGAACGAAGTCCCAGGACCAGTGGACTTCACAGCCGTGAGATCGCCTTGGAAAACAGACCATTTTCCCCGCATCTTCGACTCGAACTGCTGCGTACGTCTCGCTGATCGCAGCGTACCCCCTGAAAGCTGGTATCCCGCTGTCCGGCCCTAGCAACGTGACTAAGGCCCCTCTACGAGCCGTAGCTCGCACCGCAAAGGAAGGTACCGTCCGGCCTGAGCAATGCGACTAGTAGGCCCCTACGAGCCGTAGCTCGCACCGTAACGGAAGGACTGCGAACTGTACTTGCTACTATCCCCTACGAACCGTACTGCCGGCGTACGCTCCTTTCCCCTGCTTTGGAAAGGCTGCGGTGCGTACGGTAGTTGCGTACGTCTCCCCTGTGCGGAGCGTACTGTTCGCTTGTATCCAGTGCTTCGAACCAAGGTTGCCGATCTCATGGTACAGAACGAACGCCGCGACGAACTTTGAACGCACCGTACCTACGCACCATCCCCTGAAGCCCTGCACGCCCAAGGTCTAACGTACCGTAGTACGCATCACACCAGGAGGACAATGCACCGTACATCGCGCTTGATGTCAGCACAGCATCCGTGACGAACTCACCAAAAGTAAAGATACTGTGCCTGTTCGCACTGTAGGGTGTACGCTTCATCCCGAAGCGCCTACAATGCGTGTGAGAACCGTTCCCAAGCAGTTGTTACCCCGTACGAAGCGTACAGACAGGAACGAAACGCACAGAACTTTAAAACTATGCTAAAACCAAGAACTCTTTGTTTAATAAGTATTGTGGGCCGTTTAAACGTTATCTGGTCTTGTGCTAAGCCTAAACTATATATATAAAGTATTATTTTTCTATATCCCAGTGTGGAGTCCATTTGTGGGGTTGTCACTGAGTTACTGTGTGTGTGTTCACAAATGCTTAACCTGAACGCTCTCAGATAGATTGTCTGCTCGCGCCAAGCTACCTAGAGGGTGAGCAGGGGTTATTGTTGGAGTGTGCCCCCTTACCCTGACTAGCGGAAAGATTCCCTGCTTGACACAAGTACCTACCTGTGCCAACCTGAGAACCCGGATTCTAACATTGGTGGTCAGCGGTGAGGATTACGAATGTGCATTTGTGATACATATACAGTGATTGGTGAACGCCACATAGGGAAGGCAGACCAATAGCGCAACCACTTACTTTTAATTCGCATTTTTGGGGAAATCGCCAGTTGTTAAAGGAATCATGCCTGGTTCAAGTATTGTGGAAAGGGCAGCATCCCTCATCTCTGAAACTGAAGACGTGGAATGGGAAGAAGAGAGATTGGAGAGCTAAACCAAGGCCCAGCTGAAGGGCTTCTGCAGAAAATTCAAAGTCCCCACTGTTGGGTGTAAGCTCAAAGTAGATCTTTGCAAGGCGCTGAGGGCCTGGATGGAGTCAAGAAAAGACTCTGATGAGATGGAGGAAATTGAGCAGGTAGAGAGCATCGCTAGCTTGGGCAGAGGCCTGTCGCCAGAGGAATTGGCCGACAGGAAGGAAACCAGAGCTCATGAGATAGAGATGGCGAAACTAAATAGACAACTGGCAATGGAAAGAAAAAGGCTAGAGATGGAAGAGAGGAGAAGCCAAATGGAGCATGAGATGAAATTGAGGGAGCTGGAGTTGAAAGCCCAGGGCTTGGGAAGCACTCCCTCTGGTGGCAGCACACCCCCAGTGCAGGTAGAGTCCAGAGTGTACATACCCAAAGATGTAGTGAAGGAATTTTTTTAAAATGATGACATAGGGCAGTGGTTCAAAGCCTACGAAGTAGCCATGTCCTCCCACCGGGTCCCTGAGAAGGATTGGGGAGCGGGGTTGTGTGGGCGGTTCTTGAGTGAAGGGCGGGACACACTGCTAGATTTGCTCTCAGATGTGTATAACTCTTACCCCCATATGAAGGATGCTTTGATGGCTAGGTATGGGTTAGCTCCTGAAATGTATAGGCAGAGGTTATGGGGTTGCACTAAGATTCCCAATAGTACGTATGTGGAGTATGTGACTTTTTTTTGCAGAGCACTGGATGGTTGGGTAAAAGGTAGCAAGGTTGATAATTTTCAAGGGCTTCTTGATTTAATGGCTTGGGAGCACTTGTCCAGTAATTGTTTTCCTGAGCTACGCCAGCACCTGATTGATAGTAGCCTGACTAACCCTAGGAAGCTTGCTGAGGAGGCGGACCGCTGGGTCAGTACCAGGTTCCACAAGGGTCACGTGGGAGACTCCGCCAAAGGTGGGCAGGGTCCCCAGCAGAAGAGCGGGGGGACAAGGGTAAACCGAGGGAGTTCCAGAAGAGGCCCCAAAGTAATCCCCAAGGGAAGGGTTCTCAGCCTCCGGGGCCCCCACAGGTAAACCTGTTCAAAGAGGGCCCCCAAACTGTTACAGATGTGGTGAGCTGGGTCATTTTGCCAATGATCCCAATTGTCGCCAGTTTGGTAAACCAGCACCCACTGGTGCAACCCCCCGGCAGACAGCTAGTGTAGCCCTGGGTGGAGAAATGGGTGTCCAAGGTGGGTGGGGTTCAGTAGAAATGTCCCTGGTCTCATTAGGAGACCGTGAAGTGGTCCCCAAAACCCAGCTGCCTGAGAACACTAAGAAATACAGGCAGTGGGTGACCATAAATGGCCATAGGGTTGAAGCTCTGAGAGATACAGAAGCCAGTGTGACGGCTGTCAAGCGTCACCTGGTATCTCAGGAGCAGGTTGTCCCAGGAGCATTCTATCCGTTTGTTGCCGCTGACAACACGGAGAGTCACTGCCCGGAGGCTCAGGTTCCCTTTGAGTGGGGGGGGTCTCTGGTACTCTTCAGGTAGTGTGAGGCCCGCCATGCCTGTAGACTGTCTGTTAGGGAACGATCTGGAGAGCTCACCTTGGGCTAAGGTGGAGCGGAGTGCTCACCTGAAGATGTTGGGTATGCCTGATTGGGCGTGTGTCACCACACGGTCCATGGCAGCAAGTAGAGGTGCTCAAGAGGACCTGGAGCCTGAGAGGGAGGCCCAGGAACCGGCCTTAGGGAGAAGAGGCAGGGGGCGCGGAAAACCGGCCCTCGAAGTTCCCACGGTCCAGGAGGAAGCAGACCTTGAGGGGGATGCCCTGGAACCTACAGGGGAACAGATAGCTGAACTGGGGGACCTGCCTGAGCTGACCCATTGGCAGCAAGAAGGAGGACCCTCCAGGGAAGAATTCTGCAAGGAGCAGAAAGAATGCCCTTCTCTCGTGGGTATGCGGCAGCAGGCTGCAGACCAGGCCAACGGTGATCAGTCTGGAACACATTTCATTAACTGGGAGAACGACCTCCTGTATTCTGAGCCTAAGGTTGCTGAGCCTGGCTCAGCCCGTGTGCTGGTGGTACCCCAGCGCTTCAGAGCCTTCCTACTGGGGCTGGCTCACGGTGTGCCATTGGCAGGACATTTGGGGCAGGACAAGACCTTTGAAAGGCTTGTCACCCACTTCTTTTGGCCCCAAATGCGCAGGAGTTCAGACACTCACTGCAGGACCTGCCAGACTTGCCAGGCAAGTGGAAAGAGTGGGAGGAAGCAGAAGGCTCCTCTCCAACCATTCCCTGTGGTCAGTGTCCCCTTTGAGCGAGTGGGGATTGACATTGTGGGGCCGCTGGACCCCAGGAAAGCCATGGGCAACAGGTTTATCCTGGTCCTGGTGGACCATGCCACCCGGTACCCGGAAGCCATGCCTCTGAGGACAGTGACGGCCCCCGTGGTGGGACGTGCACTGATGGGAATTTTCTCCCGAGTGGGATTCCCTCTAGAGGTGGTGTCTGACCGGGGTACCAATTTCATATCCAAATATATGAAATCCCTTTGGCAAGAGTGTGGTGTAACCTACAAATTCACCACACCATAACACCCCCAAGGAAACGGGTTGGTTGAGAGATTCAACCGAACCCTGAAGGGCATGATAATGGGTCTGGAAGAACCCATGAGGCGTAAGTGGGACGTCCTCTTGCCATGCCTTCTCTTTGGCTACCATGAGGTGCCACAGAAGTCTCTAGGGTTCAGCCCCTTTGAGCTCCTGTATGGCCACCCAGTGAGAGGACCTCTAAGTCTGGTCAAAGAAGGCTGGGAGGAATCTCCCAGGAAACCTCCCCAGAATCTATATAGCTACATGCTGGCCTTCAGGAACCAGACTAGGCGTTTCAGGGAACTTGCTGAGGCAAACCTGGAAGCCAGCCAGGAGGAGATGAAGCGGTGGTACCACCAGAATGCCACTCTGGTAGAGCTTCAGCCTGGACAGAAGGTATGGGTCTTGGCCCCAATGGAGCCCTGTGCGCTCCAGGATAAGTGGACCGGTCCCTTTGAGGTGGTGGAGCGCAAAAGTCCTGTTACCTATTTGGTGGACTTGCGGTCTCCAAGGAACCCCTTAAGGGTCCTTCATGTCAACCGCCTCAAGCCCCACTTGGAGAGGTCCCAAGTGGGCATGCTCTTGGCAACAGATGCTGGGATGGAAGAGGAGACCGAGCCTCTTCCTGACCTCCTGTCAGCCAAGGAGCAAGATGGGTCAGTGGATGGTGTCATCCTCTCTTCCACCCTGTCCCCTGAGCAACAGAATGATTGTCGCCAATTGTTGGGGCAATTTTCGGATCTGTTTTCCCTGGTTCCCGGTGTCACTGATTGGTGCGTCCATGATGTGGACACTGGGGATAGTACACCTGTGAGGCACAAGGCCTACAGGGTGACTGACAGGGTGAGGGCATGCATCAAGGAGGAGGTCTCCAAGATGTTTGCACTAGGGGTAATTGAGTCCTCCAGCAGTCCTTGGGCCAGCCCAGTGGTCTTGGTCCCAAAGGCTGAAGCGCCGGGAGCCACACCCGAACTCCGGTTCTGTGTGGACTACAGAGGACTCAGTTCGGTCACCAGGACTGACGCACACCCCATCCCCAGAGCTGATGAGCTCATAGATCGGCTAGGGGCTGCCAACTACCTCCGCACGTTTGATTTAGCGTCTGGGTACTGGCAGATCGCCTTGACCGATGGGGCCAAAGAGAGGTCAGCATTTTCCACCCCTGATGGGCACTACTAGTTCCGGGTTATGCCCTTTGGGATGAAGAATGCCCCTGCCACCTTCCAGAGGTTGGTCAACCAGGTGTTGTTTGGACTGGATTCGTTCAGTGCAGCCTACCAGGATGACATCGCAGTGTTCAGCTCCACTTGGGAGGAACACCTGCGCCACCTCTGGGAAGTGTTGATGGCGCTGCGGAGGGCAGGCCTCACGATCAAGGCGAGTAAGTGCCAGATCGGGCAGGGTTCCGTGGTGTACTTGGGGCACCAGGTTGGGAGCGGCCAGGTGGCGCCCCTTCAACCCAAGATAGAAACCATCCTGAATTGGGAGTCGCACAAAACTCAGACAGAGGTGAGAGCCTTTCTAGGTCTCACCGGGTACTACAGGAGGTTTGTCAAGGGGTATGGCAACATTGTTGCCCCCTTGACAGCGCTGACTTCTAAGAAGCAGCCCAGGAAAGTGATTTG
Organism: Triturus cristatus; assembly: GCF_964204655.1. NCBI lineage: Eukaryota > Metazoa > Chordata > Amphibia > Caudata > Salamandridae > Triturus > Triturus cristatus. The sequence goes on along the minus strand of NC_140579.1, from coordinate 980,009,477 downwards.
GACTGACACCTGTCAGAAAGATTTTGGGGCCCTGAAAGCTGCTATGTGCACGGCGCCCGTGCTCTTGGCTCCCAACTTCTCCAAAGAGTTTATCGTTCAGACAGACGCTTCAGAGCATGGTGTGGGGGCTGTTCTTTCACAGATTAATGAAGAGGGCCTAGATCAACCTGTAGCCTTCCTTAGCAGGAGGTTACTTCCACGGGAACAGAGATGGAGTGCTATTGAGCGTGAGGCATTTGCTGTGGTCTGGGCGCTGAAGAAGCTAAGACCCTACCTGTTTGGGTCTCACTTCCGGGTTCAGACAGACCACAGGCCCCTCAGATGGTTGATGCATATGAGGGGTGAGAATCCAAAGCTGTTGAGGTGGTCCATTTCCCTACAGGGTATGGATTTCACGGTGGAACATCGCCCTGGTACAGATCATGCCAATGCTGACGGTCTGTCCAGATTTTTCCGCCTTAGTGATGAGGAACTCCCTGGGGTAGGGTAGTTCTCCCCACTTTTCAGCTGGAGGGAACACGTGTTAGACCTGGCACCTTGGCGTGAGTCTCCCTTCCACTTTTTTGTCGCTGTGCCTCATGTGTTTTAATGGTGTTGGCCGCTCAGAGCACCGTGCCACTGCCAACCAGTGCCACAGTGCAAGTGCTCCCTATGTAAAATGTATATGTTGGTTGGATTCCATGATTGGCTTATTTGGTTTACTATCAGACCCCAGTAAAGTGCACCAGGAGTGCCAGGGCGTGTAAATCCAAATGCCGCTGGTGGGCTTGCAGCACTGGTTGTGCCACCCACAGAAGCGGCCTGGTAAAATGTGTCTAGGTCTGCCATTGCAGAACCTGCGTGCAGTCTGGTACTGACATGCTGACTGGCAAGTGCACCCACTGGCCAGTCCCTAAACCTTCCCTTAACTTCATGTTAGTCACCCCTATGGTAGGCCCAAGGACAGGGTGCATTGTGGCATAAGGTAGGACAAGCCCTGATGTGTGTGGCATGTCCTAATAGTGAATTACAGCCATTTTCGTTTTTCACTATTGTAAGGCTACCCTGTTCTCATAGGCCAGAATGGGCTGTTAAGATTGTTACATCCTATGATCCTAACAGACCCAGGGAACATGGTAGAAAATCGAGTTTAGTATGCCTGAACTCAGAATAATAAGGTACATCTTTTAGTAAGGTTTATTTTAATATTCTGCGTTTGCAAATGCCACTTTTAGAAAGTTGGCCTTTGCTTGCCTAGCCATTTCAGCCCGCCTCTGCATGATGTGTATCTGCTGTCGGGCTTGTGTGAGTGACAGGGCTGGGGAAACCCAGATGGGCAGGGCTAGGTAGCCTGGTGGTGAATAGGAAGATTGGCAGGTAGATGGGTGGGAGGAGTACACCTAGACTCTGAATAGGGATGTGCTCTGCCACCACAATGCTGGCTCCGCCACCTGTGGAGCGTCTGATGGCTCTGCCCTGCACCCTGAAAGAAGAAGCCTGCATCGCATCAACAAAGTGCTCCAGAACTTGACTGAACTAGGCAAGGGCCCCCCTGGCCTGAGAGAACAAACGATTTGTGGTATAAAGGAAGGAGCCCTGCTCCTAAGAAACTAGATCCTGTCCTGCCAAGAAGAAACCTCTGTCCGACCTGAAGGAACTGGAAAAGCTGCATGGAGGAGTACTGTCCCTGACCTGGGGGATTGGCCTGCAGTGGTTGCCTTGCTGCTGAAGAAGAGGAAGAAAAGACTCAAGGAACTTTTATCTGACTTGTGCTGAGAGATCTCCAAGGGCTTGTGAGTGAGCTTGCCCCCTGAACGAAGTCCCAGGACCAGTGGACTTCACCGCCGTGAGATCGCCTTGGAAAACCGACCATTTTCCCCGCATCTTCGACTCAAACTGCTGCGTACGTCTCGCTGATCGCAGCGTACCCCCTGAAAGCTGGTATCCCGCTGTCCGGCCCGAGCAACGTGACTAAGGCCCCTCTACGAGCCGTAGCTCGCACCGCAAAGGAAGGTACCGTCCGGCCTGAGCAACGCGACTAATAGGCCCCTACGAGCCGTAGCTCGCACCGTAACGGAAGGACTGCGAACTGTACTTGCTACTATCCCCTACGAACCGTACTGCCGGCGTACGCTCCTTTCCCCTGCTTTGGCAAGGCTGCGGTGCGTACGGTAGTTGCGTACGTCTCCCCTGTGCGGAGCGTACTGTTCGCTTGTATCCAGTGCTTCGAACCAAGGTTGCCGATCTCATGGTACAGAACGAACGCCGCGACGAACTTTGAACGCACCGTACCTACGCACCATCCCCTGAAGCCCTGCACGCCCAAGGTCTAACGTACCGTAGTACGCATCACACCAGGAGGACAATGCACCGTACATCGCGCTTGATGTCAGCACAGCATCCGTGACGAACTCACCAAAAGTAAAGATACTGTGCCTGTTCGCACTGTAGGGTGTACGCTTCATCCCGAAGCGCCTACAGTGCGTGTGAGAACCGTTCCCAAGCAGTTGTTACCCCGTACGTAGCGTACAGACAGGAACGAAACGCACAGAACTTTAAAACTATGCTAAAACCAAGAACTCTTTGTTTAATAAGTATTGTGGGCCGTTTAAACGTTATCTGGTCTTGTGCTAAGCCTAAACTATATATATAAAGTATTATTTTTCTATATCCCAGTGTGGAGTCCATTTGTGGGGTTGTCACTGAGTTACTGTGTGTGTGTTCACAAATGCTTAACCTGAACGCTCTGAGATAGATTGTCTGCTCGCGCCAAGCTACCTAGAGGGTGAGCAGGGGTTATTGTTGGAGTGTGCCCCCTTACCCTGACTAGCGGAAAGATTCCCTGCTTGACACAAGTACCTACCTGTGCCAACCTGAGAACCCGGATTCTAACATTGGTGGTCAGCGGTGAGGATTACGAATGTGCATTTGTGATACATATACAGTGATTGGTGAACGCCACATAGGGAAGGCAGACCAATAGCGCAACCACTTACTTTTAATTCGCATTTTTGGGGAAATCGCCAGTTGTTAAAGGAATCATGCCTGGTTCAAGTATTGTGGAAAGGGCAGCATCCCTCATCTCTGAAACTGAAGACGTGGAATGGGAAGAAGAGAGATTGGAGAGCTAAACCAAGGCCCAGCTGAAGGGCTTCTGCAGAAAATTCAAAGTCCCCACTGTTGGGAGTAAGCTCAAAGTAGATCTTTGCAAGGCGCTGAGGGCCTGGATGGAGTCAAGAAAAGACTCTGATGAGATGGAGGAAATTGAGCAGGTAGAGAGCATCGCTAGCTTGGGCAGAGGCCTGTCGCCAGAGGAATTGGCCGACAGGAAGGAAACCAGAGCTCATGAGATAGAGATGGCGAAACTAAATAGACAACTGGCAATGGAAAGAAAAAGGCTAGAGATGGAAGAGAGGAGAAGCCAAATGGAGCATGAGATGAAATTGAGGGAGCTGGAGTTGAAAGCCCAGGGCTTGGGAAGCACTCCCTCTGGTGGCAGCACACCCCCAGTGCAGGTAGAGTCCAGAGTGTACATACCCAAAGATGTAGTGAAGGAATTTTTTTTAAATGATGACATAGGGCAGTGGTTCAAAGCCTACGAAGTAGCCATGTCCTCCCACCGGGTCCCTGAGAAGGATTGGGGAGCGGGGTTGTGGGGGCGGTTCTTGAGTGAAGGGCGGGACACACTGCTAGATTTGCTCTCAGATGTGTATAACTCTTACCCCCATATGAAGGATGCTTTGATGGCTAGGTATGGGTTAGCTCCTGAAATGTATAGGCAGAGGTTATGGGGTTGCACTAAGATTCCCAATAGTACGTATGTGGAGTATGTGACTTTTTTTTGCAGAGCACTGGATGGTTGGGTAAAAGGTAGCAAGGTTGATAATTTTCAAGGGCTTCTTGATTTAATGGCTTGGGAGCACTTGTCCAGTAATTGTTTTCCTGAGCTACGCCAGCACCTGATTGATAGTAGCCTGACTAACCCTAGGAAGCTTGCTGAGGAGGCGGACCGCTGGGTCAGTACCAGGTTCCACAAGGGTCACGTGGGAGACTCCGCCAAAGGTGGGCAGGGTCCCCAGCAGAAGAGCGGGGGGACAAGGGTAAACCGAGGGAGTTCCAGAAGAGGCCCCAAAGTAATCCCCAAGGGAAGGGTTCTCAGCCTCCGGGGCCCCGACAGGTAAACCTGTTCAAAGAGGGCCCCCAAACTGTTACAGATGTGGTGAGCTGGGTCATTTTGCCAATGATCCCAATTGTCGCCAGTTTGGTAAACCAGCACCCACTGGTGCAACCCCCCGGCAGACAGCTAGTGTAGCCCTGGGTGGAGAAATGGGTGTCCAAGGTGGGTGGGGTTCAGTAGAAATGTCCCTGGTCTCATTAGGAGACCGTGAAGTGGTCCCCAAAACCCAGCTGCCTGAGAACACTAAGAAATACAGGCAGTGGGTGACCATAAATGGCCATAGGGTTGAAGCTCTGAGAGATACAGAAGCCAGTGTGACGGCTGTCAAGCGTCACCTGGTATCTCAGGAGCAGGTTGTCCCAGGAGCATTCTATCCGTTTGTTGCCGCTGACAACACGGAGAGTCACTGCCCGGAGGCTCAGGTTCCCTTTGAGTGGGGGGGGTCTCTGGTACTCTTCAGGTAGTGTGAGGCCCGCCATGCCTGTAGACTGTCTGTTAGGGAACGATCTGGAGAGCTCACCTTGGGCTAAGGTGGAGCGGAGTGCTCACCTGAAGATGTTGGGTATGCCTGATTGGGCGTGTGTCACCACACGGTCCATGGCAGCAAGTAGAGGTGCTCAAGAGGACCTGGAGCCTGAGAGGGAGGCCCAGGAACCGGCCTTAGGGAGAAGAGGCAGGGGGCGCGGAAAACCGGCCCTCGAAGTTCCCACGGTCCAGGAGGAAGCAGACCTTGAGGGGGATGCCCTGGAACCTACAGGGGAACAGATAGCTGAACTGGGGGACCTGCCTGAGCTGACCCATTGGCAGCAAGAAGGAGGACCCTCCAGGGAAGAATTCTGCAAGGAGCAGAAAGAATGCCCTTCTCTCGTGGGTATGCGGCAGCAGGCTGCAGACCAGGCCAACGGTGATCAGTCTGGAACACATTTCATTAACTGGGAGAATGACCTCCTGTATTCTGAGCCTAAGGTTGCTGAGCCTGGCTCAGCCCGTGTGCTGGTGGTACCCCAGCGCTTCAGAGCCTTCCTACTGGGGCTGGCTCACGGTGTGCCATTGGCAGGACATTTGGGGCAGGACAAGACCTTTGAAAGGCTTGTCACCCACTTCTTTTGGCCCCAAATGTGCAGGAGTTCAGACACACTGCAGGACCTGCCAGACTTGCCAGGCAAGTGGAAAGAGTGGGAGGAAGCAGAAGGCTCCTCTCCAACCATTCCCTGTGGTCAGTGTCCCCTTTGAGCGAGTGGGGATTGACATTGTGGGGCCGCTGGACCCCAGGAAAGCCATGGGCAACAGGTTTATCCTGGTCCTGGTGGACCATGCCACCCGGTACCCGGAAGCCATGCCTCTGAGGACAGTGACGGCCCCCGTGGTGGGACGTGCACTGATGGGAATTTTCTCCCGAGTGGGATTCCCTCTAGAGGTGGTGTCTGACCGGGGTACCAATTTCATATCCAAATATATGAAATCCCTTTGGCAAGAGTGTGGTGTAACCTACAAATTCACCACACCATAACACCCCCAAGGAAACGGGTTGGTTGAGAGATTCAACCGAACCCTGAAGGGCATGATAATGGGTCTGGAAGAACCCATGAGGCGTAAGTGGGACGTCCTCTTGCCATGCCTTCTCTTTGGCTACCATGAGGTGCCACAGAAGTCTCTAGGGTTCAGCCCCTTTGAGCTCCTGTATGGCCACCCAGTGAGAGGACCTCTAAGTCTGGTCAAAGAAGGCTGGGAGCAATCTCCCAGGAAACCTCCCCAGAATCTATATAGCTACATGCTGGCCTTCAGGAACCAGACTAGGCGTTTCAGGGAACTTGCTGAGGCAAACCTGGAAGCCAGCCAGGAGGAGATGAAGCGGTGGTACCACCAGAATGCCACTCTGGTAGAGCTTCAGCCTGGACAGAAGGTATGGGTCTTGGCCCCAATGGAGCCCTGTGCGCTCCAGGATAAGTGGACCGGTCCCTTTGAGGTGGTGGAGCGCAAAAGTCCTGTTACCTATTTGGTGGACTTGCGGTCTCCAAGGAACCCCTTAAGGGTCCTTCATGTCAACCGCCTCAAGCCCCACTTGGAGAGGTCCCAAGTGGGCATGCTCTTGGAAACAGATGCTGGGATGGAAGAGGAGACCGAGCCTCTTCCTGACCTCCTGTCAGCCAAGGAGCAAGATGGGTCAGTGGATGGTGTCATCCTCTCTTCCACCCTGTCCCCTGAGCAACAGAATGATTGTCGCCAATTGTTGGGGCAATTTTCGGATCTGTTTTCCCTGGTTCCCGGTGTCACTGATTGGTGCGTCCATGATGTGGACACTGGGGATAGTACACCTGTGAGGCACAAGGCCTACAGGGTGACTGACAGGGTGAGGGCATGCATCAAGGAGGAGGTCTCCAAGATGTTTGCACTAGGGGTAATTGAGTCCTCCAGCAGTCCTTGGGCCAGCCCAGTGGTCTTGGTCCCAAAGGCTGCAGCGCCGGGAGCCACACCCGAACTCCGGTTCTGTGTGGACTACAGAGGACTCAGTTCGGTCACCAGGACTGACGCACACCCCATCCCCAGAGCTGATGAGCTCATAGATCGGCTAGGGGCTGCCAACTACCTCCGCACGTTTGATTTAGCGTCTGGGTACTGGCAGATCGCCTTGACCGATGGGGCCAAAGAGAGGTCAGCATTTTCCACCCCTGATGGGCACTACTAGTTCCGGGTTATGCCCTTTGGGATGAAGAATGCCCCTGCCACCTTCCAGAGGTTGGTCAACCAGGTGTTGTTTGGACTGGATTCGTTCAGTGCAGCCTACCAGGATGACATCGCAGTGTTCAGCTCCACTTGGGAGGAACACCTGCGCCACCTCTGGGAAGTGTTGATGGCGCTGCGGAGGGCAGGCCTCACGATCAAGGCGAGTAAGTGCCAGATCGGGCAGGGTTCCGTGGTGTACTTGGGGCACCAGGTTGGGAGCGGCCAGGTGGCGCCCCTTCAACCCAAGATAGAAACCATCCTGAATTGGGAGTCGCACAAAACTCAGACAGAGGTGAGAGCCTTTCTAGGTCTCACCGGGTACTACAGGAGGTTTGTCAAGGGGTATGGCAACATTGTTGCCCCCTTGACAGCGCTGACTTCTAAGAAGCAGCCCAGGAAAGTGATTTGGACTGACACCTGTCAGAAAGATTTTGGGGCCCTGAAAGCTGCTATGTGCACGGCGCCCGTGCTCTTGGCTCCCAACTTCTCCAAAGAGTTTATCGTTCAGACAGACGCTTCAGAGCATGGTGTGGGGGCTGTTCTTTCACAGATTAATGAAGAGGGCCTAGATCAACCTGTAGCCTTCCTTAGCAGGAGGTTACTTCCACGGGAACAGAGATGGAGTGCTATTGAGCGTGAGGCATTTGCTGTGGTCTGGGCGCTGAAGAAGCTAAGACCCTACCTGTTTGGGTCTCACTTCCGGGTTCAGACAGACCACAGGCCCCTCAGATGGTTGATGCATATGAGGGGTGAGAATCCAAAGCTGTTGAGGTGGTCCATTTCCCTACAGGGTATGGATTTCACGGTGGAACATCGCCCTGGTACAGATCATGCCAATGCTGACGGTCTGTCCAGATTTTTCCGCCTTAGTGATGAGGAACTCCCTGGGGTAGGGTAGTTCTCCCCACTTTTCAGCTGGAGGGAACACGTGTTAGACCTGGCACCTTGGCGTGAGTCTCCCTTCCACTTTTTTGTCGCTGTGCCTCATGTGTTTTAATGGTGTTGGCCGCTCAGAGCACCGTGCCACTGCCAACCAGTGCCACAGTGCAAGTGCTCCCTATGTAAAATGTATATGTTGGTTGGATTCCATGATTGGCTTATTTGGTTTACTATCAGACCCCAGTAAAGTGCACCAGGAGTGCCAGGGCGTGTAAATCCAAATGCCGCTGGTGGGCTTGCACCACTGGTTGTGCCACCCACAGAAGCGGCCTGGTAAAATGTGTCTAGGTCTGCCATTGCAGAACCTGCGTGCAGTCTGGTACTGACATGCTGACTGGCAAGTGCACCCACTGGCCAGTCCCTAAACCTTCCCTTAACTTCATGTTAGTCACCCCTATGGTAGGCCCAAGGACAGGGTGCATTGTGGCATAAGGTAGGACAAGCCCTGATGTGTGTGGCATGTCCTAATAGTGAATTACAGCCATTTTCGTTTTTCACTATTGTAAGGCTACCCTGTTCTCATAGGCCAGAATGGGCTGTTAAGATTGTTACATCCTATGATCCTAACAGACCCAGGGAACATGGTAGAAAATCGAGTTTAGTATGCCTGAACTCAGAATAATAAGGTACATCTTTTAGTAAGGTTTATTTTAATATTCTGCGTTTGCAAATGCCACTTTTAGAAAGTTGGCCTTTGCTTGCCTAGCCATTTCAGCCCGCCTCTGCATGATGTGTATCTGCTGTCTGGCTTGTGTGAGTGACAGGGCTGGGGAAACCCAGATGGGCAGGGCTAGGTAGCCTGGTGGTGAATAGGAAGATTGGCAGGTAGATGGGTGGGAGGAGTACACCTGGACTCTGAATAGGGCTGTGCTCTGCCACCACAATGCTGGCTCCGCCCCCTGTGGAGCGTCTGATGGCTCTGCCCTGCACCCTGAAAGAAGAAGTCTGCATCATCAAAGTGCTCCAGAACTGGACTGAACTAGGCAAGGGCCCCCCTGGCCTGAGAGAACAAAGGATTTGTGGTATAAAGGAAGGAGCCCTGCTCCTAAGAAACTAGATCCTGTCCTGCCAAGAAGAAACCTCTGTCCGACCTGAAGGAACTGGAAAAGCTGCATGGAGGAGTACTGTCCCTGACCTGGGGGATTGGCCTGCAGTGGTTGCCTTGCTGCTGAAGAAGAGGAAGAAAAGACTCAAGGAACTTTTATCTGACTTGTGCTGAGAGATCTCCAAGGGCTTGTGAGTGAGCTTGCCCCCTGAACGAAGTCCCAGGACCAGTGGACTTCACCGCCGTGAGATCGCCTTGGAAAACAGACCATTTTCCCCGCATCTTCGACTCGAACTGCTGCGTACGTCTCGCTGATCGCAGCGTACCCCCTGAAAGCTGGTATCCCGCTGTCCGGCCCGAGCAACGTGACTAAGGCCCTTCTACGAGCCGTAGCTCGCACCGCAAAGGAAGGTACCGTCCGGCCTGAGCAATGCGACTAGTAGGCCCCTACGAGCCGTAGCTCGCACCGTAACGGAAGGACTGCGAACTGTACTTGCTACTATCCCCTACGAACCGTACTGCCGGCGTACGCTCCTTTCCCCTGCTTTGGAAAGGCTGCGGTGCGTACGGTAGTTGCGTACGTCTCCCCTGTGCGGAGCGTACTGTTCGCTTGTATCCAGTGCTTCGAACCAAGGTTGCCGATCTCATGGTACAGAACGAACGCCGCGACGAACTTTGAACGCACCGTACCTACGCACCATCCCCTGAAGCCCTGCACGCCCAAGGTCTAACGTACCGTAGTACGCATCACACCAGGAGGACAATGCACCGTACATCGCGCTTGATGTCAGCACAGCATCCGTGACGAACTCACCAAAAGTAAAGATACTGTGCCTGTTCGCACTGTAGGGTGTACGCTTCATCCCGAAGCACCTACAATGCGTGTGAGAACCGTTCCCAAGCAGTTGTTACCCCGTACGAAGCGTACAGACAGGAACGAAACGCACAGAACTTTAAAACTATGCTAAAACCAAGAACTCTTTGTTTAATAAGTGTTGTGGGCCGTTTAAACGTTATCTGGTCTTGTGCTAAGCCTAAACTATATATATAAAGTATTATTTTTCTATATCCCAGTGTGGAGTCCATTTGTGGGGTTGTCACTGAGTTACTGTGTGTGTGTTCACAAATGCTTAACCTGAACGCTCTGAGATAGATTGTCTGCTCGCGCCAAGCTACCTAGAGGGTGAGCAGGGGTTATTGTTGGAGTGTGCCCCCTTACCCTGACTAGCGGAAAGATTCCCTGCTTGACACAAGTACCTACCTGTGCCAACCTGAGAACCCGGATTCTAACATTGGTGGTCAGCGGTGAGGATTACGAATGTGCATTTGTGATACATATACAGTGATTGGTGAACGCCACATAGGGAAGGCAGACCAATAGCGCAACCACTTACTTTTAATTCGCATTTTTGGGGAAATCGCCAGTTGTTAAAGGAATCATGCCTGGTTCAAGTATTGTGGAAAGGGCAGCATCCCTCATCTCTGAAACTGAAGACGTGGAATGGGAAGAAGAGAGATTGGAGAGCTAAACCAAGGCCCAGCTGAAGGGCTTCTGCAGAAAATTCAAAGTCCCCACTGTTGGGTGTAAGCTCAAAGTAGATCTTTGCAAGGCGCTGAGGGCCTGGATGGAGTCAAGAAAAGACTCTGATGAGATGGAGGAAATTGAGCAGGTAGAGAGCATCGCTAGCTTGGGCAGAGGCCTGTCGCCAGAGGAATTGGCCGACAGGAAGGAAACCAGAGCTCATGAGATAGAGATGGCGAAACTAAATAGACAACTGGCAATGGAAAGAAAAAGGCTAGAGATGGAAGAGAGGAGAAGCCAAATGGAGCATGAGATGAAATTGAGGGAGCTGGAGTTGAAAGCCCAGGGCTTGGGAAGCACTCCCTCTGGTGGCAGCACACCCCCAGTGCAGGTAGAGTCCAGAGTGTACATACCCAAAGATGTAGTGAAGGAATTTTTTTAAAATGATGACATAGGGCAGTGGTTCAAAGCCTACGAAGTAGCCATGTCCTCCCACCGGGTCCCTGAGAAGGATTGGGGAGCGGGGTTGTGGGGGCGGTTCTTGAGTGAAGGGCGGGACACACTGCTAGATTTGCTCTCAGATGTGTATAACTCTTACCCCCATATGAAGGATGCTTTGATGGCTAGGTATGGGTTAACTCCTGAAATGTATAGGCAGAGGTTATGGGGTTGCACTAAGATTCCCAATAGTACGTATGTGGAGTATGTGACTTTTTTTTGCAGAGCACTGGATGGTTGGGTAAAAGGTAGCAAGGTTGATAATTTTCAAGGGCTTCTTGATTTAATGGCTTGGGAGCACTTGTCCAGTAATTGTTTTCCTGAGCTACGCCAGCACCTGATTGATAGTAGCCTGACTAACCCTAGGAAGCTTGCTGAGGAGGCGGACCGCTGGGTCAGTACCAGGGTCCACAAGGGTCACGTGGGAGACTCCGCCAAAGGTGGGCAGGGTCCCCAGCAGAAGAGCGGGGGGACAAGGGTAAACCGAGGGAGTTCCAGAAGAGGCCCCAAAGTAATCCCCAAGGGAAGGGTTCTCAGCCTCCGGGGCCCCGACAGGTAAACCTGTTCAAAGAGGGCCCCCAAACTGTTACAGATGTGGTGAGCTGGGTCATTTTGCCAATGATCCCAATTGTCGCCAGTTTGGAAAACCAGCACCCACTGGTGCAACCCCCCGGCAGATGGCTAGTGTAGCCCTGGGTGGAGAAATGGGTGTCCAAGGTGGGTGGGGTTCAGTAGAAATGTCCCTGGTCTCATTAGGAGACCGTGAAGTGGTCCCCAAAACCCAGCTGCCTGAGAACACTAAGAAATACAGGCAGTGGGTGACCATAAATGGCCATAGGGTTGAAGCTCTGAGAGATACAGAAGCCAGTGTGACGGCTGTCAAGCGTCACCTGGTATCTCAGGAGCAGGTTGTCCCAGGAGCATTCTATCCGGTTGTTGCCGCTGACAACACGGAGAGTCACTGCCCGGAGGCTCAGGTTCCCTTTGAGTGGGGGGGGGGGTCTCTGGTACTCTTCAGGTAGTGTGAGGCCCGCCATGTCTGTAGACTGTCTGTTAGGGAACGATCTGGAGAGCTCACCTTGGGCTAAGGTGGAGCGGAGTGCTCACCTGAAGATGTTGGGTATGCCTGATTGGGCGTGTGTCACCACACGGTCCATGGCAGCAAGTAGAGGTGCTCAAGAGGACCTGGAGCCTGAGAGGGAGGCCCAGGAACCGGCCTTAGGGAGAAGAGGCAGGGGGCGCGGAAAACCGGCCCTCGAAGTTCCCACGGTCCAGGAGGAAGCAGACCTTGAGGGGGATGCCCTGGAACCTACAGGGGAACAGATAGCTGAACTGGGGGACCTGCCTGAGCTGACCCATTGGCAGCAAGAAGGAGGACCCTCCAGGGAAGAATTCTGCAAGGAGCAGAAAGAATGCCCTTCTCTCGTGGGTATGCGGCAGCAGGCTGCAGACCAGGCCAACGGTGATCAGTCTGGAACACATTTCATTAACTGGGAGAACGACCTCCTGTATTCTGAGCCTAAGGTTGCTGAGCCTGGCTCAGCCCGTGTGCTGGTGGTACCCCAGCGCTTCAGAGCCTTCCTACTGGGGCTGGCTCACGGTGTGCCATTGGCAGGACATTTGGGGCAGGACAAGACCTTTGAAAGGCTTGTCACCCACTTCTTTTGGCCCCAAATGCGCAGGAGTTCAGACACACTGCAGGACCTGCCAGACTTGCCAGGCAAGTGGAAAGAGTGGGAGGAAGCAGAAGGCTCCTCTCCAACCATTCCCTGTGGTCAGTGTCCCCTTTGAGCGAGTGGGGATTGACATTGTGGGGCCGCTGGACCCCAGGAAAGCCATGGGCAACAGGTTTATCCTGGTCCTGGTGGACCATGCCACACGGTACCCGGAAGCCATGCCTCTGAGGACAGTGACGGCCCCCGTGGTGGGACGTGCACTGATGGGAATTTTCTCCCGAGTGGGATTCCCTCTAGAGGTGGTGTCTGACCGGGGTACCAATTTCATATCCAAATATATGAAATCCCTTTGGCAAGAGTGTGGTGTAACCTACAAATTCACCACACCATACCACCCCCAAGGAAACGGGTTGGTTGAGAGATTCAACCGAACCCTGAAGGGCATGATAATGGGTCTGGAAGAACCCATGAGGCGTAAGTGGGACGTCCTCTTGCCATGCCTTCTCTTTGGCTACCATGAGGTGCCACAGAAGTCTCTAGGGTTCAGCCCCTTTGAGCTCCTGTATGGCCACCCAGTGAGAGGACCTCTAAGTCTGGTCAAAGAAGGCTGGGAGCAATCTCCCAGGAAACCTCCCCAGAATCTATATAGCTACATGCTGGCCTTCAGGAACCAGACTAGGCGTTTCAGGGAACTTGCTGAGGCAAACCTGGAAGCCAGCCAGGAGGAGATGAAGCGGTGGTACCACCAGAATGCCACTCTGGTAGAGCTTCAGCCTGGACAGAAGGTATGGGTCTTGGCCCCAATGGAGCCCTGTGCGCTCCAGGATAAGTGGACCGGTCCCTTTGAGGTGGTGGAGCGCAAAAGTCCTGTTACCTATTTGGTGGACTTGCGGTCTCCAAGGAACCCCTTAAGGGTCCTTCATGTCAACCGTCTCAAGCCCCACTTGGAGAGGTCCCAAGTGGGCATGCTCTTGGCAACAGATGCTGGGATGGAAGAGGAGACCGAGCCTCTTCCTGACCTCCTGTCAGCCAAGGAGCAAGATGGGTCAGTGGATGGTGTCATCCTCTCTTCCACCCTGTCCCCTGAGCAACAGAATGATTGTCGCCAATTGTTGGGGCAATTTTCGGATCTGTTTTCCCTGGTTCCCGGTGTCACTGATTGGTGCGTCCATGATGTGGACACTGGGGATAGTACACCTGTGAGGCACAAGGCCTACAGGGTGACTGACAGGGTGAGGGCATGCATCAAGGAGGAGGTCTCCAAGATGTTTGCACTAGGGGTAATTGAGTCCTCCAGCAGTCCTTGGGCCAGCCCAGTGGTCTTGGTCCCAAAGGCTGCAGCGCCGGGAGCCACACCCGAACTCCGGTTCTGTGTGGACTACAGAGGACTCAGTTCGGTCACCAGGACTGACGCACACCCCATCCCCAGAGCTGATGAGCTCATAGAACGGCTAGGGGCTGCCAACTACCTCCGCACGTTTGATTTAGCGTCTGGGTACTGGCAGATCGCCTTGACCGATGGGGCCAAAGAGAGGTCAGCATTTTCCACCCCTGATGGGCACTACTAGTTCCGGGTTATGCCCTTTGGGATGAAGAATACCCCTGCCACCTTCCAGAGGTTGGTCAACCAGGTGTTGTTTGGACTGGATTCGTTCAGTGCAGCCTACCAGGATGACATCGCAGTGTTCAGCTCCACTTGGGAGGAACACCTGCGCCACCTCTGGGAAGTGTTGATGGCGCTGCGGAGGGCAGGCCTCACGATCAAGGCGAGTAAGTGCCAGATCGGGCAGGGTTCCGTGGTGTACTTGGGGCACCAGGTTGGGAGCGGCCAGGTGGCGCCCCTTCAACCCAAGATAGAAACCATCCTGAATTGGGAGTCGCCCAAAACTCAGACAGAGGTGAGAGCCTTTCTAGGTCTCACCGGGTACTACAGGAGGTTTGTCAAGGGGTATGGCAACATTGTTGCCCCCTTGACAGCGCTGACTTCTAAGAAGCAGCCCAGGAAAGTGATTTGGACTGACACCTGTCAGAAAGATTTTGGGGCCCTGAAAGCTGCTATGTGCACGGCGCCCGTGCTCTTGGCTCCCAACTTCTCCAAAGAGTTTATCGTTCAGACAGACGCTTCAGAGCATGGTGTGGGGGCTGTTCTTTCACAGATTAATGAAGATGGCCTAGATCAACCTGTAGCCTTCCTTAGCAGGAGGTTACTTCCACGGGAACAGAGATGGAGTGCTATTGAGCGTGAGGCATTTGCTGTGGTCTGGGCGCTGAAGAAGCTAAGACCCTACCTGTTTGGGTCTCACTTCCGGGTTCAGACAGACCACAGGCCCCTCAGATGGTTGATGCATATGAGGGGTGAGAATCCAAAGCTGTTGAGGTGGTCCATTTCCCTACAGGGTATGGATTTCACGGTGGAACATCGCCCTGGTACAGATCATGCCAATGCTGACGGTCTGTCCAGATTTTTCCGCCTTAGTGATGAGGAACTCCCTGGGGTAGGGTAGTTCTCCCCACTTTTCAGCTGGAGGGAACACGTGTTAGACCTGGCACCTTGGCGTGAGTCTCCCTTCCACTTTTTTGTCGCTGTGCCTCATGTGTTTTAATGGTGTTGGCCGCTCAGAGCACCGTGCCACTGCCAACCAGTGCCACAGTGCAAGTGCTCCCTATGTAAAATGTATATGTTGGTTGGATTCCATGATTGGCTTATTTGGTTTACTATCAGACCCCAGTAAAGTGCACCAGGAGTGCCAGGGCGTGTAAATCCAAATGCCGCTGGTGGGCTTGCAGCACTGGTTGTGCCACCCACAGAAGCGGCCTGGTAAAATGTGTCTAGGTCTGCCATTGCAGAACCTGCGTGCAGTCTGGTACTGACATGCTGACTGGCAAGTGCACCCACTGGCCAGTCCCTAAACCTTCCCTTAACTTCATGTTAGTCACCCCTATGGTAGGCCCAAGGACAGGGTGCATTGTGGCATAAGGTGGGACAAGCCCTGATGTGTGTGGCATGTCCTAATAGTGAATTACAGCCATTTTCGTTTTTCACTATTGTAAGGCTACCCTGTTCTCATAGGCCAGAATGGGCTGTTAAGATTGTTACATCCTATGATCCTAACAGACCCAGGGAACATGGTAGAAAATCGAGTTTAGTATGCCTGAACTCAGAATAATAAGGTACATCTTTTAGTAAGGTTTATTTTAATATTCTGCGTTTGCAAATGCCACTTTTAGAAAGTTGGCCTTTGCTTGCCTAGCCATTTCAGCCCGCCTCTGCATGATGTGTATCTGCTGTCTGGCTTGTGTGAGTGACAGGGCTGGGGAAACCCAGATGGGCAGGGCTAGGTAGCCTGGTGGTGAATAGGAAGATTGGCAGGTAGATGGGTGGGAGGAGTACACCTGGACTCTGAATAGGGCTGTGCTCTGCCACCACAATGCTGGCTCCGCCCCCTGTGGAGCGTCTGGTGGCTCTGCCCTGCACCCTGAAAGAAGAAGTCTGCATCATCAAAGTGCTCCAGAACTGGACTGAACTAGGCAAGGGCCCCCCTGGCCTGAGAGAACAAAGGATTTGTGGTATAAAGGAAGGAGCCCTGCTCCTAAGAAACTAGATCCTGTCCTGCCAAGAAGAAACCTCTGTCCGACCTGAAGGAACTGGAAAAGCTGCATGGAGGAGTACTGTCCCTGACCTGGGGGATTGGCCTGCAGTGGTTGCCTTGCTGCTGAAGAAGAGGAAGAAAAGACTCAAGGAACTTTTATCTGACTTGTGCTGAGAGATCTCCAAGGGCTTGTGAGTGAGCTTGCCCCCTGAACGAAGTCCCAGGACCAGTGGACTTCACCGCCGTGAGATCGTCTTGGAAAACAGACCATTTTCCCCGCATCTTCGACTCGAACTGCTGCGTACGTCTCGCTGATCGCAGCGTACCCCCTGAAAGCTGGTATCCCGCTGTCCGGCCCTAGCAACGTGACTAAGGCCCCTCTACGAGCCGTAGCTCGCACCGCAAAGGAAGGTACCGTCCGGCCTGAGCAATGCGACTAGTAGGCCCCTACGAGCCGTAGCTCGCACCGTAACGGAAGGACTGCGAACTGTACTTGCTACTATCCCCTACGAACCGTACTGCCGGCGTACGCTCCTTTCCCCTGCTTTGGAAAGGCTGCGGTGCGTACGGTAGTTGCGTACGTCTCCCCTGTGCGGAGCGTACTGTTCGCTTGTATCCAGTGCTTCGAACCAAGGTTGCCGATCTCATGGTACAGAACGAACACCGCGACGAACTTTGAACGCACCGTACCTACGCACCATCCCCTGAAGCCCTGCACGCCCAAGGTCTAACGTACCGTAGTACGCATCACACCAGGAGGACAATGCACCGTACATCGCGCTTGATGTCAGCACAGCATCCGTGACGAACTCACCAAAAGTAAAGATACTGTGCCTGTTCGCACTGTAGGGTGTACGCTTCATCCCGAAGCGCCTACAATGCGTGTGAGAACCGTTCCCAAGCAGTTGTTACCCCGTACGAAGCGTACAGACAGGAACGAAACGCACAGAACTTTAAAACTATGCTAAAACCAAGAACTCTTTGTTTAATAAGTGTTGTGGGCCGTTTAAACGTTATCTGGTCTTGTGCTAAGCCTAAACTATATATATAAAGTATTATTTTTCTATATCCCAGTGTGGAGTCCATTTGTGGGGTTGTCACTGAGTTACTGTGTGTGTGTTCACAAATGCTTAACCTGAACGCTCTGAGATAGATTGTCTGCTCGCGCCAAGCTACCTAGAGGGTGAGCAGGGGTTATTGTTGGAGTGTGCCCCCTTACCCTGACTAGCGGAAAGA
Organism: Triturus cristatus; assembly: GCF_964204655.1. NCBI lineage: Eukaryota > Metazoa > Chordata > Amphibia > Caudata > Salamandridae > Triturus > Triturus cristatus. The sequence continues at coordinate 979,992,091 of NC_140579.1, read as the reverse complement.
TTCCCTGCTTGACACAAGTACCTACCTGTGCCAACCTGAGAACCCGGATTCTAACATTGGTGGTCAGCGGTGAGGATTACGAATGTGCATTTGTGATACATATACAGTGATTGGTGAACGCCACATAGGGAAGGCAGACCAATAGCGCAACCACTTACTTTTAATTCGCATTTTTGGGGAAATCGCCAGTTGTTAAAGGAATCATGCCTGGTTCAAGTATTGTGGAAAGGGCAGCATCCCTCATCTCTGAAACTGAAGACGTGGAATGGGAAGAAGAGAGATTGGAGAGCTAAACCAAGGCCCAGCTGAAGGGCTTCTGCAGAAAATTCAAAGTCCCCACTGTTGGGTGTAAGCTCAAAGTAGATCTTTGCAAGGCGCTGAGGGCCTGGATGGAGTCAAGAAAAGACTCTGATGAGATGGAGGAAATTGAGCAGGTAGAGAGCATCGCTAGCTTGGGCAGAGGCCTGTCGCCAGAGGAATTGGCCGACAGGAAGGAAACCAGAGCTCATGAGATAGAGATGGCGAAACTAAATAGACAACTGGCAATGGAAAGAAAAAGGCTAGAGATGGAAGAGAGGAGAAGCCAAATGGAGCATGAGATGAAATTGAGGGAGCTGGAGTTGAAAGCCCAGGGCTTGGGAAGCACTCCCTCTGGTGGCAGCACACCCCCAGTGCAGGTAGAGTCCAGAGTGTACATACCCAAAGATGTAGTGAAGGAATTTTTTTAAAATGATGACATAGGGCAGTGGTTCAAAGCCTACGAAGTAGCCATGTCCTCCCACCGGGTCCCTGAGAAGGATTGGGGAGCGGGGTTGTGGGGGCGGTTCTTGAGTGAAGGGCGGGACACACTGCTAGATTTGCTCTCAGATGTGTATAACTCTTACCCCCATATGAAGGATGCTTTGATGGCTAGGTATGGGTTAACTCCTGAAATGTATAGGCAGAGGTTATGGGGTTGCACTAAGATTCCCAATAGTACGTATGTGGAGTATGTGACTTTTTTTTGCAGAGCACTGGATGGTTGGGTAAAAGGTAGCAAGGTTGATAATTTTCAAGGGCTTCTTGATTTAATGGCTTGGGAGCACTTGTCCAGTAATTGTTTTCCTGAGCTACGCCAGCACCTGATTGATAGTAGCCTGACTAACCCTAGGAAGCTTGCTGAGGAGGCGGACCGCTGGGTCAGTACCAGGGTCCACAAGGGTCACGTGGGAGACTCCGCCAAAGGTGGGCAGGGTCCCCAGCAGAAGAGCGGGGGGACAAGGGTAAACCGAGGGAGTTCCAGAAGAGGCCCCAAAGTAATCCCCAAGGGAAGGGTTCTCAGCCTCCGGGGCCCCGACAGGTAAACCTGTTCAAAGAGGGCCCCCAAACTGTTACAGATGTGGTGAGCTGGGTCATTTTGCCAATGATCCCAATTGTCGCCAGTTTGGAAAACCAGCACCCACTGGTGCAACCCCCCGGCAGACGGCTAGTGTAGCCCTGGGTGGAGAAATGGGTGTCCAAGGTGGGTGGGGTTCAGTAGAAATGTCCCTGGTCTCATTAGGAGACCGTGAAGTGGTCCCCAAAACCCAGCTGCCTGAGAACACTAAGAAATACAGGCAGTGGGTGACCATAAATGGCCATAGGGTTGAAGCTCTGAGAGATACAGAAGCCAGTGTGACGGCTGTCAAGCGTCACCTGGTATCTCAGGAGCAGGTTGTCCCAGGAGCATTCTATCCGGTTGTTGCCGCTGACAACACGGAGAGTCACTGCCCGGAGGCTCAGGTTCCCTTTGAGTGGGGGGGGGGTCTCTGGTACTCTTCAGGTAGTGTGAGGCCCGCCATGTCTGTAGACTGTCTGTTAGGGAACGATCTGGAGAGCTCACCTTGGGCTAAGGTGGAGCGGAGTGCTCACCTGAAGATGTTGGGTATGCCTGATTGGGCGTGTGTCACCACACGGTCCATGGCAGCAAGTAGAGGTGCTCAAGAGGACCTGGAGCCTGAGAGGGAGGCCCAGGAACCGGCCTTAGGGAGAAGAGGCAGGGGGCGCGGAAAACCGGCCCTCGAAGTTCCCACGGTCCAGGAGGAAGCAGACCTTGAGGGGGATGCCCTGGAACCTACAGGGGAACAGATAGCTGAACTGGGGGACCTGCCTGAGCTGACCCATTGGCAGCAAGAAGGAGGACCCTCCAGGGAAGAATTCTGCAAGGAGCAGAAAGAATGCCCTTCTCTCGTGGGTATGCGGCAGCAGGCTGCAGACCAGGCCAACGGTGATCAGTCTGGAACACATTTCATTAACTGGGAGAACGACCTCCTGTATTCTGAGCCTAAGGTTGCTGAGCCTGGCTCAGCCCGTGTGCTGGTGGTACCCCAGCGCTTCAGAGCCTTCCTACTGGGGCTGGCTCACGGTGTGCCATTGGCAGGACATTTGGGGCAGGACAAGACCTTTGAAAGGCTTGTCACCCACTTCTTTTGGCCCCAAATGCGCAGGAGTTCAGACACACTGCAGGACCTGCCAGACTTGCCAGGCAAGTGGAAAGAGTGGGAGGAAGCAGAAGGCTCCTCTCCAACCATTCCCTGTGGTCAGTGTCCCCTTTGAGCGAGTGGGGATTGACATTGTGGGGCCGCTGGACCCCAGGAAAGCCATGGGCAACAGGTTTATCCTGGTCCTGGTGGACCATGCCACCCGGTACCCGGAAGCCATGCCTCTGAGGACAGTGACGGCCCCCGTGGTGGGACGTGCACTGATGGGAATTTTCTCCCGAGTGGGATTCCCTCTAGAGGTGGTGTCTGACCGGGGTACCAATTTCATATCCAAATATATGAAATCCCTTTGGCAAGAGTGTGGTGTAACCTACAAATTCACCACACCATACCACCCCCAAGGAAACGGGTTGGTTGAGAGATTCAACCGAACCCTGAAGGGCATGATAATGGGTCTGGAAGAACCCATGAGGCGTAAGTGGGACGTCCTCTTGCCATGCCTTCTCTTTGGCTACCATGAGGTGCCACAGAAGTCTCTAGGGTTCAGCCCCTTTGAGCTCCTGTATGGCCACCCAGTGAGAGGACCTCTAAGTCTGGTCAAAGAAGGCTGGGAGCAATCTCCCAGGAAACCTCCCCAGAATCTATATAGCTACATGCTGGCCTTCAGGAACCAGACTAGGCGTTTCAGGGAACTTGCTGAGGCAAACCTGGAAGCCAGCCAGGAGGAGATGAAGCGGTGGTACCACCAGAATGCCACTCTGGTAGAGCTTCAGCCTGGACAGAAGGTATGGGTCTTGGCCCCAATGGAGCCCTGTGCGCTCCAGGATAAGTGGACCGGTCCCTTTGAGGTGGTGGAGCGCAAAAGTCCTGTTACCTATTTGGTGGACTTGCGGTCTCCAAGGAACCCCTTAAGGGTCCTTCATGTCAACCGCCTCAAGCCCCACTTGGAGAGGTCCCAAGTGGGCATGCTCTTGGCAACAGATGCTGGGATGGAAGAGGAGACCGAGCCTCTTCCTGACCTCCTGTCAGCCAAGGAGCAAGATGGGTCAGTGGATGGTGTCATCCTCTCTTCCACCCTGTCCCCTGAGCAACAGAATGATTGTCGCCAATTGTTGGGGCAATTTTCGGATCTGTTTTCCCTGGTTCCCGGTGTCACTGATTGGTGCGTCCATGATGTGGACACTGGGGATAGTACACCTGTGAGGCACAAGGCCTACAGGGTGACTGACAGGGTGAGGGCATGCATCAAGGAGGAGGTCTCCAAGATGTTTGCACTAGGGGTAATTGAGTCCTCCAGCAGTCCTTGGGCCAGCCCAGTGGTCTTGGTCCCAAAGGCTGCAGCGCCGGGAGCCACACCCGAACTCCGGTTCTGTGTGGACTACAGAGGACTCAGTTCGGTCACCAGGACTGACGCACACCCCATCCCCAGAGCTGATGAGCTCATAGAACGGCTAGGGGCTGCCAACTACCTCCGCACGTTTGATTTAGCGTCTGGGTACTGGCAGATCGCCTTGACCGATGGGGCCAAAGAGAGGTCAGCATTTTCCACCCCTGATGGGCACTACTAGTTCCGGGTTATGCCCTTTGGGATGAAGAATACCCCTGCCACCTTCCAGAGGTTGGTCAACCAGGTGTTGTTTGGACTGGATTCGTTCAGTGCAGCCTACCAGGATGACATCGCAGTGTTCAGCTCCACTTGGGAGGAACACCTGCGCCACCTCTGGGAAGTGTTGATGGCGCTGCGGAGGGCAGGCCTCACGATCAAGGCGAGTAAGTGCCAGATCGGGCAGGGTTCCGTGGTGTACTTGGGGCACCAGGTTGGGAGCGGCCAGGTGGCGCCCCTTCAACCCAAGATAGAAACCATCCTGAATTGGGAGTCGCCCAAAACTCAGACAGAGGTGAGAGCCTTTCTAGGTCTCACCGGGTACTACAGGAGGTTTGTCAAGGGGTATGGCAACATTGTTGCCCCCTTGACAGCGCTGACTTCTAAGAAGCAGCCCAGGAAAGTGATTTGGACTGACACCTGTCAGAAAGATTTTGGGGCCCTGAAAGCTGCTATGTGCACGGCGCCCGTGCTCTTGGCTCCCAACTTCTCCAAAGAGTTTATCGTTCAGACAGACGCTTCAGAGCATGGTGTGGGGGCTGTTCTTTCACAGATTAATGAAGATGGCCTAGATCAACCTGTAGCCTTCCTTAGCAGGAGGTTACTTCCACGGGAACAGAGATGGAGTGCTATTGAGCGTGAGGCATTTGCTGTGGTCTGGGCGCTGAAGAAGCTAAGACCCTACCTGTTTGGGTCTCACTTCCGGGTTCAGACAGACCACAGGCCCCTCAGATGGTTGATGCATATGAGGGGTGAGAATCCAAAGCTGTTGAGGTGGTCCATTTCCCTACAGGGTATGGATTTCACGGTGGAACATCGCCCTGGTACAGATCATGCCAATGCTGACGGTCTGTCCAGATTTTTCCGCCTTAGTGATGAGGAACTCCCTGGGGTAGGGTAGTTCTCCCCACTTTTCAGCTGGAGGGAACACGTGTTAGACCTGGCACCTTGGCGTGAGTCTCCCTTCCACTTTTTTGTCGCTGTGCCTCATGTGTTTTAATGGTGTTGGCCGCTCAGAGCACCGTGCCACTGCCAACCAGTGCCACAGTGCAAGTGCTCCCTATGTAAAATGTATATGTTGGTTGGATTCCATGATTGGCTTATTTGGTTTACTATCAGACCCCAGTAAAGTGCACCAGGAGTGCCAGGGCGTGTAAATCCAAATGCCGCTGGTGGGCTTGCAGCACTGGTTGTGCCACCCACAGAAGCGGCCTGGTAAAATGTGTCTAGGTCTGCCATTGCAGAACCTGCGTGCAGTCTGGTACTGACATGCTGACTGGCAAGTGCACCCACTGGCCAGTCCCTAAACCTTCCCTTAACTTCATGTTAGTCACCCCTATGGTAGGCCCAAGGACAGGGTGCATTGTGGCATAAGGTGGGACAAGCCCTGATGTGTGTGGCATGTCCTAATAGTGAATTACAGCCATTTTCGTTTTTCACTATTGTAAGGCTACCCTGTTCTCATAGGCCAGAATGGGCTGTTAAGATTGTTACATCCTATGATCCTAACAGACCCAGGGAACATGGTAGAAAATCGAGTTTAGTATGCCTGAACTCAGAATAATAAGGTACATCTTTTAGTAAGGTTTATTTTAATATTCTGCGTTTGCAAATGCCACTTTTAGAAAGTTGGCCTTTGCTTGCCTAGCCATTTCAGCCCGCCTCTGCATGATGTGTATCTGCTGTCTGGCTTGTGTGAGTGACAGGGCTGGGGAAACCCAGATGGGCAGGGCTAGGTAGCCTGGTGGTGAATAGGAAGATTGGCAGGTAGATGGGTGGGAGGAGTACACCTGGACTCTGAATAGGGCTGTGCTCTGCCACCACAATGCTGGCTCCGCCCCCTGTGGAGCGTCTGATGGCTCTGCCCTGCACCCTGAAAGAAGAAGTCTGCATCATCAAAGTGCTCCAGAACTGGACTGAACTAGGCAAGGGCCCCCCTGGCCTGAGAGAACAAAGGATTTGTGGTATAAAGGAAGGAGCCCTGCTCCTAAGAAACTAGATCCTGTCCTGCCAAGAAGAAACCTCTGTCCGACCTGAAGGAACTGGAAAAGCTGCATGGAGGAGTACTGTCCCTGACCTGGGGGATTGGCCTGCAGTGGTTGCCTTGCTGCTGAAGAAGAGGAAGAAAAGACTCAAGGAACTTTTATCTGACTTGTGCTGAGAGATCTCCAAGGGCTTGTGAGTGAGCTTGCCCCCTGAACGAAGTCCCAGGACCAGTGGACTTCACCGCCGTGAGATCGTCTTGGAAAACAGACCATTTTCCCCGCATCTTCGACTCGAACTGCTGCGTACGTCTCGCTGATCGCAGCGTACCCCCTGAAAGCTGGTATCCCGCTGTCCGGCCCTAGCAACGTGACAAAGGCCCCTCTACGAGCCTTAGCTCGCACCGCAAAGGAAGGTACCGTCCGGCCTGAGCAATGCGACTAGTAGGCCCCTACGAGCCGTAGCTCGCACCGTAACGGAAGGACTGCGAACTGTACTTGCTACTATCCCCTACGAACCGTACTGCCGGCGTACGCTCCTTTCCCCTGCTTTGGAAAGGCTGCGGTGCGTACGGTAGTTGCGTACGTCTCCCCTGTGCGGAGCGTACTGTTCGCTTGTATCCAGTGCTTCGAACCAAGGTTGCCGATCTCATGGTACAGAACGAACACCGCGACGAACTTTGAACGCACCGTACCTACGCACCATCCCCTGAAGCCCTGCACGCCCAAGGTCTAACGTACCGTAGTACGCATCACACCAGGAGGACAATGCACCGTACATCGCGCTTGATGTCAGCACAGCATCCGTGACGAACTCACCAAAAGTAAAGATACTGTGCCTGTTCGCACTGTAGGGTGTACGCTTCATCCCGAAGCGCCTACAATGCGTGTGAGAACCGTTCCCAAGCAGTTGTTACCCCGTACGAAGCGTACAGACAGGAACGAAACGCACAGAACTTTAAAACTATGCTAAAACCAAGAACTCTTTGTTTAATAAGTGTTGTGGGCCGTTTAAACGTTATCTGGTCTTGTGCTAAGCCTAAACTATATATATAAAGTATTATTTTTCTATATCCCAGTGTGGAGTCCATTTGTGGGGTTGTCACTGAGTTACTGTGTGTGTGTTCACAAATGCTTAACCTGAACGCTCTGAGATAGATTGTCTGCTCGCGCCAAGCTACCTAGAGGGTGAGCAGGGGTTATTGTTGGAGTGTGCCCCCTTACCCTGACTAGCGGAAAGATTCCCTGCTTGACACAAGTACCTACCTGTGCCAACCTGAGAACCCGGATTCTAACATTGGTGGTCAGCGGTGAGGATTACGAATGTGCATTTGTGATACATATACAGTGATTGGTGAACGCCACATAGGGAAGGCAGACCAATAGCGCAACCACTTACTTTTAATTCGCATTTTTGGGGAAATCGCCAGTTGTTAAAGGAATCATGCCTGGTTCAAGTATTGTGGAAAGGGCAGCATCCCTCATCTCTGAAACTGAAGACGTGGAATGGGAAGAAGAGAGATTGGAGAGCTAAACCAAGGCCCAGCTGAAGGGCTTCTGCAGAAAATTCAAAGTCCCCACTGTTGGGTGTAAGCTCAAAGTAGATCTTTGCAAGGCGCTGAGGGCCTGGATGGAGTCAAGAAAAGACTCTGATGAGATGGAGGAAATTGAGCAGGTAGAGAGCATCGCTAGCTTGGGCAGAGGCCTGTCGCCAGAGGAATTGGCCGACAGGAAGGAAACCAGAGCTCATGAGATAGAGATGGCGAAACTAAATAGACAACTGGCAATGGAAAGAAAAAGGCTAGAGATGGAAGAGAGGAGAAGCCAAATGGACCATGAGATGAAATTGAGGGAGCTGGAGTTGAAAGCCCAGGGCTTGGGAAGCACTCCCTCTGGTGGCAGCACACCCCCAGTGCAGGTAGAGTCCAGAGTGTACATACCCAAAGATGTAGTGAAGGAATTTTTTTAAAATGATGACATAGGGCAGTGGTTCAAAGCCTACGAAGTAGCCATGTCCTCCCACCGGGTCCCTGAGAAGGATTGGGGAGCGGGGTTGTGGGGGCGGTTCTTGAGTGAAGGGCGGGACACACTGCTAGATTTGCTCTCAGATGTGTATAACTCTTACCCCCATATGAAGGATGCTTTGATGGCTAGGTATGGGTTAGCTCCTGAAATGTATAGGCAGAGGTTATGGGGTTGCACTAAGATTCCCAATAGTACGTATGTGGAGTATGTGACTTTTTTTTGCAGAGCACTGGATGGTTGGGTAAAAGGTAGCAAGGTTGATAATTTTCAAGGGCTTCTTGATTTAATGGCTTGGGAGCACTTGTCCAGTAATTGTTTTCCTGAGCTACGCCAGCACCTGATTGATAGTAGCCTGACTAACCCTAGGAAGCTTGCTGAGGAGGCGGACCGCTGGGTCAGTACCAGGTTCCACAAGGGTCACGTGGGAGACTCCGCCAAAGGTGGGCAGGGTCCCCAGCAGAAGAGCGGGGGGACAAGGGTAAACCGAGGGAGTTCCAGAAGAGGCCCCAAAGTAATCCCCAAGGGAAGGGTTCTCAGCCTCCGGGGCCCCGACAGGTAAACCTGTTCAAAGAGGGCCCCCAAACTGTTACAGATGTGGTGAGCTGGGTCATTTTGCCAATGATCCCAATTGTCGCCAGTTTGGTAAACCAGCACCCACTGGTGCAACCCCCCGGCAGACGGCTAGTGTAGCCCTGGGTGGAGAAATGGGTGTCCAAGGTGGGTGGGGTTCAGTAGAAATGTCCCTGGTCTCATTAGGAGACCGTGAAGTGGTCCCCAAAACCCAGCTGCCTGAGAACACTAAGAAATACAGGCAGTGGGTGACCATAAATGGCCATAGGGTTGAAGCTCTGAGAGATACAGAAGCCAGTGTGACGGCTGTCAAGCGTCACCTGGTATCTCAGGAGCAGGTTGTCCCAGGAGCATTCTATCCGTTTGTTGCCGCTGACAACACGGAGAGTCACTGCCCGGAGGCTCAGGTTCCCTTTGAGTGGGGGGGGTCTCTGGTACTCTTCAGGTAGTGTGAGGCCCGCCATGCCTGTAGACTGTCTGTTAGGGAACGATCTGGAGAGCTCACCTTGGGCTAAGGTGGAGCGGAGTGCTCACCTGAAGATGTTGGGTATGCCTGATTGGGCGTGTGTCACCACACGGTCCATGGCAGCAAGTAGAGGTGCTCAAGAGGACCTGGAACCTGAGAGGGAGGCCCAGGAACCGGCCTTAGGGAGAAGAGGCAGGGGGCGCGGAAAACCGGCCCTCGAAGTTCCCACGGTCCAGGAGGAAGCAGACCTTGAGGGGGATGCCCTGGAACCTACAGGGGAACAGATAGCTGAACTGGGGGACCTGCCTGAGCTGACCCATTGGCAGCAAGAAGGAGGACCCTCCAGGGAAGAATTCTGCAAGGAGCAGAAAGAATGCCCTTCTCTCGTGGGTATGCGGCAGCAGGCTGCAGACCAGGCCAACGGTGATCAGTCTGGAACACATTTCATTAACTGGGAGAACGACCTCCTGTATTCTGAGCCTAAGGTTGCTGAGCCTGGCTCAGCCCGTGTGCTGGTGGTACCCCAGCGCTTCAGAGCCTTCCTACTGGGGCTGGCTCACGGTGTGCCATTGGCAGGACATTTGGGGCAGGACAAGACCTTTGAAAGGCTTGTCACCCACTTCTTTTGGCCCCAAATGCGCAGGAGTTCAGACACACTGCAGGACCTGCCAGACTTGCCAGGCAAGTGGAAAGAGTGGGAGGAAGCAGAAGGCTCCTCTCCAACCATTCCCTGTGGTCAGTGTCCCCTTTGAGCGAGTGGGGATTGACATTGTGGGGCCGCTGGACCCCAGGAAAGCCATGGGCAACAGGTTTATCCTGGTCCTGGTGGACCATGCCACCCGGTACCCGGAAGCCATGCCTCTGAGGACAGTGACGGCCCCCGTGGTGGGACGTGCACTGATGGGAATTTTCTCCCGAGTGGGATTCCCTCTAGAGGTGGTGTCTGACCGGGGTACCAATTTCATATCCAAATATATGAAATCCCTTTGGCAAGAGTGTGGTGTAACCTACAAATTCACCACACCATACCACCCCCAAGGAAACGGGTTGGTTGAGAGATTCAACCGAACCCTGAAGGGCATGATAATGGGTCTGGAAGAACCCATGAGGCGTAAGTGGGACGTCCTCTTGCCATGCCTTCTCTTTGGCTACCATGAGGTGCCACAGAAGTCTCTAGGGTTCAGCCCCTTTGAGCTCCTGTATGGCCACCCAGTGAGAGGACCTCTAAGTCTGGTCAAAGAAGGCTGGGAGCAATCTCCCAGGAAACCTCCCCAGAATCTATATAGCTACATGCTGGCCTTCAGGAACCAGACTAGGCGTTTCAGGGAACTTGCTGAGGCAAACCTGGAAGCCAGCCAGGAGGAGATGAAGCGGTGGTACCACCAGAATGCCACTCTGGTAGAGCTTCAGCCTGGACAGAAGGTATGGGTCTTGGCCCCAATGGAGCCCTGTGCGCTCCAGGATAAGTGGACCGGTCCCTTTGAGGTGGTGGAGCGCAAAAGTCCTGTTACCTATTTGGTGGACTTGCGGTCTCCAAGGAACCCCTTAAGGGTCCTTCATGTCAACCGCCTCAAGCCCCACTTGGAGAGGTCCCAAGTGGGCATGCTCTTGGCAACAGATGCTGGGATGGAAGAGGAGACCGAGCCTCTTCCTGACCTCCTGTCAGCCAAGGAGCAAGATGGGTCAGTGGATGGTGTCATCCTCTCTTCCACCCTGTCCCCTGAGCAACAGAATGATTGTCGCCAATTGTTGGGGCAATTTTCGGATCTGTTTTCCCTGGTTCCCGGTGTCACTGATTGGTGCGTCCATGATGTGGACACTGGGGATAGTACACCTGTGAGGCACAAGGCCTACAGGGTGACTGACAGGGTGAGGGCATGCATCAAGGAGGAGGTCTCCAAGATGTTTGCACTAGGGGTAATTGAGTCCTCCAGCAGTCCTTGGGCCAGCCCAGTGGTCTTGGTCCCAAAGGCTGCAGCGCCGGGAGCCACACCCGAACTCCGGTTCTGTGTGGACTACAGAGGACTCAGTTCGGTCACCAGGACTGACGCACACCCCATCCCCAGAGCTGATGAGCTCATAGAACGGCTAGGGGCTGCCAACTACCTCCGCACGTTTGATTTAGCGTCTGGGTACTGGCAGATCGCCTTGACCGATGGGGCCAAAGAGAGGTCAGCATTTTCCACCCCTGATGGGCACTACTAGTTCCGGGTTATGCCCTTTGGGATGAAGAATACCCCTGCCACCTTCCAGAGGTTGGTCAACCAGGTGTTGTTTGGACTGGATTCGTTCAGTGCAGCCTACCAGGATGACATCGCAGTGTTCAGCTCCACTTGGGAGGAACACCTGCGCCACCTCTGGGAAGTGTTGATGGCGCTGCGGAGGGCAGGCCTCACGATCAAGGCGAGTAAGTGCCAGATCGGGCAGGGTTCCGTGGTGTACTTGGGGCACCAGGTTGGGAGCGGCCAGGTGGCGCCCCTTCAACCCAAGATAGAAACCATCCTGAATTGGGAGTCGCCCAAAACTCAGACAGAGGTGAGAGCCTTTCTAGGTCTCACCGGGTACTACAGGAGGTTTGTCAAGGGGTATGGCAACATTGTTGCCCCCTTGACAGCGCTGACTTCTAAGAAGCAGCCCAGGAAAGTGATTTGGACTGACACCTGTCAGAAAGATTTTGGGGCCCTGAAAGCTGCTATGTGCACGGCGCCCGTGCTCTTGGCTCCCAACTTCTCCAAAGAGTTTATCGTTCAGACAGACGCTTCAGAGCATGGTGTGGGGGCTGTTCTTTCACAGATTAATGAAGATGGCCTAGATCAACCTGTAGCCTTCCTTAGCAGGAGGTTACTTCCACGGGAACAGAGATGGAGTGCTATTGAGCGTGAGGCATTTGCTGTGGTCTGGGCGCTGAAGAAGCTAAGACCCTACCTGTTTGGGTCTCACTTCCGGGTTCAGACAGACCACAGGCCCCTCAGATGGTTGATGCATATGAGGGGTGAGAATCCAAAGCTGTTGAGGTGGTCCATTTCCCTACAGGGTATGGATTTCACGGTGGAACATCGCCCTGGTACAGATCATGCCAATGCTGACGGTCTGTCCAGATTTTTCCGCCTTAGTGATGAGGAACTCCCTGGGGTAGGGTAGTTCTCCCCACTTTTCAGCTGGAGGGAACACGTGTTAGACCTGGCACCTTGGCGTGAGTCTCCCTTCCACTTTTTTGTCGCTGTGCCTCATGTGTTTTAATGGTGTTGGCCGCTCAGAGCACCGTGCCACTGCCAACCAGTGCCACAGTGCAAGTGCTCCCTATGTAAAATGTATATGTTGGTTGGATTCCATGATTGGCTTATTTGGTTTACTATCAGACCCCAGTAAAGTGCACCAGGAGTGCCAGGGCGTGTAAATCCAAATGCCGCTGGTGGGCTTGCAGCACTGGTTGTGCCACCCACAGAAGCGGCCTGGTAAAATGTGTCTAGGTCTGCCATTGCAGAACCTGCGTGCAGTCTGGTACTGACATGCTGACTGGCAAGTGCACCCACTGGCCAGTCCCTAAACCTTCCCTTAACTTCATGTTAGTCACCCCTATGGTAGGCCCAAGGACAGGGTGCATTGTGGCATAAGGTGGGACAAGCCCTGATGTGTGTGGCATGTCCTAATAGTGAATTACAGCCATTTTCGTTTTTCACTATTGTAAGGCTACCCTGTTCTCATAGGCCAGAATGGGCTGTTAAGATTGTTACATCCTATGATCCTAACAGACCCAGGGAACATGGTAGAAAATCGAGTTTAGTATGCCTGAACTCAGAATAATAAGGTACATCTTTTAGTAAGGTTTATTTTAATATTCTGCGTTTGCAAATGCCACTTTTAGAAAGTTGGCCTTTGCTTGCCTAGCCATTTCAGCCCGCCTCTGCATGATGTGTATCTGCTGTCTGGCTTGTGTGAGTGACAGGGCTGGGGAAACCCAGATGGGCAGGGCTAGGTAGCCTGGTGGTGAATAGGAAGATTGGCAGGTAGATGGGTGGGAGGAGTACACCTGGACTCTGAATAGGGCTGTGCTCTGCCACCACAATGCTGGCTCCGCCCCCTGTGGAGCGTCTGATGGCTCTGCCCTGCACCCTGAAAGAAGAAGTCTGCATCATCAAAGTGCTCCAGAACTGGACTGAACTAGGCAAGGGCCCCCCTGGCCTGAGAGAACAAAGGATTTGTGGTATAAAGGAAGGAGCCCTGCTCCTAAGAAACTAGATCCTGTCCTGCCAAGAAGAAACCTCTGTCCGACCTGAAGGAACTGGAAAAGCTGCATGGAGGAGTACTGTCCCTGACCTGGGGGATTGGCCTGCAGTGGTTGCCTTGCTGCTGAAGAAGAGGAAGAAAAGACTCAAGGAACTTTTATCTGACTTGTGCTGAGAGATCTCCAAGGGCTTGTGAGTGAGCTTGCCCCCTGAACGAAGTCCCAGGACCAGTGGACTTCACCGCCGTGAGATCGTCTTGGAAAACAGACCATTTTCCCCGCATCTTCGACTCGAACTGCTGCGTACGTCTCGCTGATCGCAGCGTACCCCCTGAAAGCTGGTATCCCGCTGTCCGGCCCTAGCAACGTGACAAAGGCCCCTCTACGAGCCTTAGCTCGCACCGCAAAGGAAGGTACCGTCCGGCCTGAGCAATGCGACTAGTAGGCCCCTACGAGCCGTAGCTCGCACCGTAACGGAAGGACTGCGAACTGTACTTGCTACTATCCCCTACGAACCGTACTGCCGGCGTACGCTCCTTTCCCCTGCTTTGGAAAGGCTGCGGTGCGTACGGTAGTTGCGTACGTCTCCCCTGTGCGGAGCGTACTGTTCGCTTGTATCCAGTGCTTCGAACCAAGGTTGCCGATCTCATGGTACAGAACGAACACCGCGACGAACTTTGAACGCACCGTACCTACGCACCATCCCCTGAAGCCCTGCACGCCCAAGGTCTAACGTACCGTAGTACGCATCACACCAGGAGGACAATGCACCGTACATCGCGCTTGATGTCAGCACAGCATCCGTGACGAACTCACCAAAAGTAAAGATACTGTGCCTGTTCGCACTGTAGGGTGTACGCTTCATCCCGAAGCGCCTACAATGCGTGTGAGAACCGTTCCCAAGCAGTTGTTACCCCGTACGAAGCGTACAGACAGGAACGAAACGCACAGAACTTTAAAACTATGCTAAAACCAAGAACTCTTTGTTTAATAAGTGTTGTGGGCCGTTTAAACGTTATCTGGTCTTGTGCTAAGCCTAAACTATATATATAAAGTATTATTTTTCTATATCCCAGTGTGGAGTCCATTTGTGGGGTTGTCACTGAGTTACTGTGTGTGTGTTCACAAATGCTTAACCTGAACGCTCTGAGATAGATTGTCTGCTCGCGCCAAGCTACCTAGAGGGTGAGCAGGGGTTATTGTTGGAGTGTGCCCCCTTACCCTGACTAGCGGAAAGATTCCCTGCTTGACACAAGTACCTACCTGTGCCAACCTGAGAACCCGGATTCTAACATTGGTGGTCAGCGGTGAGGATTACGAATGTGCATTTGTGATACATATACAGTGATTGGTGAACGCCACATAGGGAAGGCAGACCAATAGCGCAACCACTTACTTTTAATTCGCATTTTTGGGGAAATCGCCAGTTGTTAAAGGAATCATGCCTGGTTCAAGTATTGTGGAAAGGGCAGCATCCCTCATCTCTGAAACTGAAGACGTGGAATGGGAAGAAGAGAGATTGGAGAGCTAAACCAAGGCCCAGCTGAAGGGCTTCTGCAGAAAATTCAAAGTCCCCACTGTTGGGTGTAAGCTCAAAGTAGATCTTTGCAAGGCGCTGAGGGCCTGGATGGAGTCAAGAAAAGACTCTGATGAGATGGAGGAAATTGAGCAGGTAGAGAGCATCGCTAGCTTGGGCAGAGGCCTGTCGCCAGAGGAATTGGCCGACAGGAAGGAAACCAGAGCTCATGAGATAGAGATGGCGAAACTAAATAGACAACTGGCAATGGAAAGAAAAAGGCTAGAGATGGAAGAGAGGAGAAGCCAAATGGACCATGAGATGAAATTGAGGGAGCTGGAGTTGAAAGCCCAGGGCTTGGGAAGCACTCCCTCTGGTGGCAGCACACCCCCAGTGCAGGTAGAGTCCAGAGTGTACATACCCAAAGATGTAGTGAAGGAATTTTTTTAAAATGATGACATAGGGCAGTGGTTCAAAGCCTACGAAGTAGCCATGTCCTCCCACCGGGTCCCTGAGAAGGATTGGGGAGCGGGGTTGTGGGGGCGGTTCTTGAGTGAAGGGCGGGACACACTGCTAGATTTGCTCTCAGATGTGTATAACTCTTACCCCCATATGAAGGATGCTTTGATGGCTAGGTATGGGTTAGCTCCTGAAATGTATAGGCAGAGGTTATGGGGTTGCACTAAGATTCCCAATAGTACGTATGTGGAGTATGTGACTTTTTTTTGCAGAGCACTGGATGGTTGGGTAAAAGGTAGCAAGGTTGATAATTTTCAAGGGCTTCTTGATTTAATGGCTTGGGAGCACTTGTCCAGTAATTGTTTTCCTGAGCTACGCCAGCACCTGATTGATAGTAGCCTGACTAACCCTAGGAAGCTTGCTGAGGAGGCGGACCGCTGGGTCAGTACCAGGTTCCACAAGGGTCACGTGGGAGACTCCGCCAAAGGTGGGCAGGGTCCCCAGCAGAAGAGCGGGGGGACAAGGGTAAACCGAGGGAGTTCCAGAAGAGGCCCCAAAGTAATCCCCAAGGGAAGGGTTCTCAGCCTCCGGGGCCCCGACAGGTAAACCTGTTCAAAGAGGGCCCCCAAACTGTTACAGATGTGGTGAGCTGGGTCATTTTGCCAATGATCCCAATTGTCGCCAGTTTGGTAAACCAGCACCCACTGGTGCAACCCCCCGGCAGACGGCTAGTGTAGCCCTGGGTGGAGAAATGGGTGTCCAAGGTGGGTGGGGTTCAGTAGAAATGTCCCTGGTCTCATTAGGAGACCGTGAAGTGGTCCCCAAAACCCAGCTGCCTGAGAACACTAAGAAATACAGGCAGTGGGTGACCATAAATGGCCATAGGGTTGAAGCTCTGAGAGATACAGAAGCCAGTGTGACGGCTGTCAAGCGTCACCTGGTATCTCAGGAGCAGGTTGTCCCAGGAGCATTCTATCCGTTTGTTGCCGCTGACAACACGGAGAGTCACTGCCCGGAGGCTCAGGTTCCCTTTGAGTGGGGGGGGTCTCTGGTACTCTTCAGGTAGTGTGAGGCCCGCCATGCCTGTAGACTGTCTGTTAGGGAACGATCTGGAGAGCTCACCTTGGGCTAAGGTGGAGCGGAGTGCTCACCTGAAGATGTTGGGTATGCCTGATTGGGCGTGTGTCACCACACGGTCCATGGCAGCAAGTAGAGGTGCTCAAGAGGACCTGGAACCTGAGAGGGAGGCCCAGGAACCGGCCTTAGGGAGAAGAGGCAGGGGGCGCGGAAAACCGGCCCTCGAAGTTCCCACGGTCCAGGAGGAAGCAGACCTTGAGGGGGATGCCCTGGAACCTACAGGGGAACAGATAGCTGAACTGGGGGACCTGCCTGAGCTGACCCATTGGCAGCAAGAAGGAGGACCCTCCAGGGAAGAATTCTGCAAGGAGCAGAAAGAATGCCCTTCTCTCGTGGGTATGCGGCAGCAGGCTGCAGACCAGGCCAACGGTGATCAGTCTGGAACACATTTCATTAACTGGGAGAACGACCTCCTGTATTCTGAGCCTAAGGTTGCTGAGCCTGGCTCAGCCCGTGTGCTGGTGGTACCCCAGCGCTTCAGAGCCTTCCTACTGGGGCTGGCTCACGGTGTGCCATTGGCAGGACATTTGGGGCAGGACAAGACCTTTGAAAGGCTTGTCACCCACTTCTTTTGGCCCCAAATGCGCAGGAGTTCAGACACACTGCAGGACCTGCCAGACTTGCCAGGCAAGTGGAAAGAGTGGGAGGAAGCAGAAGGCTCCTCTCCAACCATTCCCTGTGGTCAGTGTCCCCTTTGAGCGAGTGGGGATTGACATTGTGGGGCCGCTGGACCCCAGGAAAGCCATGGGCAACAGGTTTATCCTGGTCCTGGTGGACCATGCCACCCGGTACCCGGAAGCCATGCCTCTGAGGACAGTGACGGCCCCCGTGGTGGGACGTGCACTGATGGGAATTTTCTCCCGAGTGGGATTCCCTCTAGAGGTGGTGTCTGACCGGGGTACCAATTTCATATCCAAATATATGAAATCCCTTTGGCAAGAGTGTGGTGTAACCTACAAATTCACCACACCATACCACCCCCAAGGAAACGGGTTGGTTGAGAGATTCAACCGAACCCTGAAGGGCATGATAATGGGTCTGGAAGAACCCATGAGGCGTAAGTGGGACGTCCTCTTGCCATGCCTTCTCTTTGGCTACCATGAGGTGCCACAGAAGTCTCTAGGGTTCAGCCCCTTTGAGCTCCTGTATGGCCACCCAGTGAGAGGACCTCTAAGTCTGGTCAAAGAAGGCTGGGAGCAATCTCCCAGGAAACATCCCCAGAATCTATATAGCTACATGCTGGCCTTCAGGAACCAGACTAGGCGTTTCAGGGAACTTGCTGAGGCAAACCTGGAAGCCAGCCAGGAGGAGATGAAGCGGTGGTACCACCAGAATGCCACTCTGGTAGAGCTTCAGCCTGGACAGAAGGTATGGGTCTTGGCCCCAATGGAGCCCTGTGCGCTCCAGGATAAGTGGACCGGTCCCTTTGAGGTGGTGGAGCGCAAAAGTCCTGTTACCTATTTGGTGGACTTGCGGTCTCCAAGGAACCCCTTAAGGGTCCTTCATGTCAACCGCCTCAAGCCCCACTTGGAGAGGTCCCAAGTGGGCATGCTCTTGGCAACAGATGCTGGGATGGAAGAGGAGACCGAGCCTCTTCCTGACCTTCTGTCAGCCAAGGAGCAAGATGGGTCAGTGGATGGTGTCATCCTCTCTTCCACCCTGTCCCCTGAGCAACAGAATGATTGTCGCCAATTGTTGGGGCAATTTTCGGATCTGTTTTCCCTGGTTCCCGGTGTCACTGATTGGTGCGTCCATGATGTGGACACTGGGGATAGTACACCTGTGAGGCACAAGGCCTACAGGGTGACTGACAGGGTGAGGGCATGCATCAAGGAGGAGGTCTCCAAGATGTTTGCACTAGGGGTAATTGAGTCCTCCAGCAGTCCTTGGGCCAGCCCAGTGGTCTTGGTCCCAAAGGCTGCAGCGCCGGGAGCCACACCCGAACTCCGGTTCTGTGTGGACTACAGAGGACTCAGTTCGGTCACCAGGACTGACGCACACCCCATCCCCAGAGCTGATGAGCTCATAGAACGGCTAGGGGCTGCCAACTACCTCCGCACGTTTGATTTAGCGTCTGGGTACTGGCAGATCGCCTTGACCGATGGGGCCAAAGAGAGGTCAGCATTTTCCACCCCTGATGGGCACTACTAGTTCCGGGTTATGCCCTTTGGGATGAAGAATACCCCTGCCACCTTCCAGAGGTTGGTCAACCAGGTGTTGTTTGGACTGGATTCGTTCAGTGCAGCCTACCAGGATGACATCGCAGTGTTCAGCTCCACTTGGGAGGAACACCTGCGCCACCTCTGGGAAGTGTTGATGGCGCTGCGGAGGGCAGGCCTCACGATCAAGGCGAGTAAGTGCCAGATCGGGCAGGGTTCCGTGGTGTACTTGGGGCACCAGGTTGGGAGCGGCCAGGTGGCGCCCCTTCAACCCAAGATAGAAACCATCCTGAATTGGGAGTCGCCCAAAACTCAGACAGAGGTGAGAGCCTTTCTAGGTCTCACCGGGTACTACAGGAGGTTTGTCAAGGGGTATGGCAACATTGTTGCCCCCTTGACAGCGCTGACTTCTAAGAAGCAGCCCAGGAAAGTGATTTGGACTGACACCTGTCAGAAAGATTTTGGGGCCCTGAAAGCTGCTATGTGCACGGCGCCCGTGCTCTTGGCTCCCAACTTCTCCAAAGAGTTTATCGTTCAGACAGACGCTTCAGAGCATGGTGTGGGGGCTGTTCTTTCACAGATTAATGAAGATGGCCTAGATCAACCTGTAGCCTTCCTTAGCAGGAGGTTACTTCCACGGGAACAGAGATGGAGTGCTATTGAGCGTGAGGCATTTGCTGTGGTCTGGGCGCTGAAGAAGCTAAGACCCTACCTGTTTGGGTCTCACTTCCGGGTTCAGACAGACCACAGGCCCCTCAGATGGTTGATGCATATGAGGGGTGAGAATCCAAAGCTGTTGAGGTGGTCCATTTCCCTACAGGGTATGGATTTCACGGTGGAACATCGCCCTGGTACAGATCATGCCAATGCTGACGGTCTGTCCAGATTTTTCCGCCTTAGTGATGAGGAACTCCCTGGGGTAGGGTAGTTCTCCCCACTTTTCAGCTGGAGGGAACACGTGTTAGACCTGGCACCTTGGCGTGAGTCTCCCTTCCACTTTTTTGTCGCTGTGCCTCATGTGTTTTAATGGTGTTGGCCGCTCAGAGCACCGTGCCACTGCCAACCAGTGCCACAGTGCAAGTGCTCCCTATGTAAAATGTATATGTTGGTTGGATTCCATGATTGGCTTATTTGGTTTACTATCAGACCCCAGTAAAGTGCACCAGGAGTGCCAGGGCGTGTAAATCCAAATGCCGCTGGTGGGCTTGCAGCACTGGTTGTGCCACCCACAGAAGCGGCCTGGTAAAATGTGTCTAGGTCTGCCATTGCAGAACCTGCGTGCAGTCTGGTACTGACATGCTGACTGGCAAGTGCACCCACTGGCCAGTCCCTAAACCTTCCCTTAACTTCATGTTAGTCACCCCTATGGTAGGCCCAAGGACAGGGTGCATTGTGGCATAAGGTGGGACAAGCCCTGATGTGTGTGGCATGTCCTAATAGTGAATTACAGCCATTTTCGTTTTTCACTATTGTAAGGCTACCCTGTTCTCATAGGCCAGAATGGGCTGTTAAGATTGTTACATCCTATGATCCTAACAGACCCAGGGAACATGGTAGAAAATCGAGTTTAGTATGCCTGAACTCAGAATAATAAGGTACATCTTTTAGTAAGGTTTATTTTAATATTCTGCGTTTGCAAATGCCACTTTTAGAAAGTTGGCCTTTGCTTGCCTAGCCATTTCAGCCCGCCTCTGCATGATGTGTATCTGCTGTCTGGCTTGTGTGAGTGACAGGGCTGGGGAAACCCAGATGGGCAGGGCTAGGTAGCCTGGTGGTGAATAGGAAGATTGGCAGGTAGATGGGTGGGAGGAGTACACCTGGACTCTGAATAGGGCTGTGCTCTGCCACCACAATGCTGGCTCCGCCCCCTGTGGAGCGTCTGGTGGCTCTGCCCTGCACCCTGAAAGAAGAAGTCTGCATCATCAAAGTGCTCCAGAACTGGACTGAACTAGGCAAGGGCCCCCCTGGCCTGAGAGAACAAAGGATTTGTGGTATAAAGGAAGGAGCCCTGCTCCTAAGAAACTAGATCCTGTCCTGCCAAGAAGAAACCTCTGTCCGACCTGAAGGAACTGGAAAAGCTGCATGGAGGAGTACTGTCCCTGACCTGGGGGATTGGCCTGCAGTGGTTGCCTTGCTGCTGAAGAAGAGGAAGAAAAGACTCAAGGAACTTTTATCTGACTTGTGCTGAGAGATCTCCAAGGGCTTGTGAGTGAGCTTGCCCCCTGAACGAAGTCCCAGGACCAGTGGACTTCACCGCCGTGAGATCGTCTTGGAAAACAGACCATTTTCCCCGCATCTTCGACTCGAACTGCTGCGTACGTCTCGCTGATCGCAGCGTACCCCCTGAAAGCTGGTATCCCGCTGTCCGGCCCTAGCAACGTGACTAAGGCCCCTCTACGAGCCGTAGCTCGCACCGCAAAGGAAGGTACCGTCCGGCCTGAGCAATGCGACTAGTAGGCCCCTACGAGCCGTAGCTCGCACCGTAACGGAAGGACTGCGAACTGTACTTGCTACTATCCCCTACGAACCGTACTGCCGGCGTACGCTCCTTTCCCCTGCTTTGGAAAGGCTGCGGTGCGTACGGTAGTTGCGTACGTCTCCCCTGTGCGGAGCGTACTGTTCGCTTGTATCCAGTGCTTCGAACCAAGGTTGCCGATCTCATGGTACAGAACGAACACCGCGACGAACTTTGAACGCACCGTACCTACGCACCATCCCCTGAAGCCCTGCACGCCCAAGGTCTAACGTACCGTAGTACGCATCACACCAGGAGGACAATGCACCGTACATCGCGCTTGATGTCAGCACAGCATCCGTGACGAACTCACCAAAAGTAAAGATACTGTGCCTGTTCGCACTGTAGGGTGTACGCTTCATCCCGAAGCGCCTACAATGCGTGTGAGAACCGTTCCCAAGCAGTTGTTACCCCGTACGAAGCGTACAGACAGGAACGAAACGCACAGAACTTTAAAACTATGCTAAAACCAAGAACTCTTTGTTTAATAAGTGTTGTGGGCCGTTTAAACGTTATCTGGTCTTGTGCTAAGCCTAAACTATATATATAAAGTATTATTTTTCTATATCCCAGTGTGGAGTCCATTTGTGGGGTTGTCACTGAGTTACTGTGTGTGTGTTCACAAATGCTTAACCTGAACGCTCTGAGATAGATTGTCTGCTCGCGCCAAGCTACCTAGAGGGTGAGCAGGGGTTATTGTTGGAGTGTGCCCCTTACCCTGACTAGCGGAAAGATTCCCTGCTTGACACAAGTACCTACCTGTGCCAACCTGAGAACCCGGATTCTAACATTGGTGGTCAGCAGTGAGGATTACGAATGTGCATTTGTGATACATATACAGTGATTGGTGAACGCCACATAGGGAAGGCAGACCAATAGCGCAACCACTTACTTTTAATTCGCATTTTTGGGGAAATCGCCAGTTGTTAAAGGAATCATGCCTGGTTCAAGTATTGTGGAAAGGGCAGCATCCCTCATCTCTGAAACTGAAGACGTGGAATGGGAAGAAGAGAGATTGGAGAGCTAAACCAAGGCCCAGCTGAAGGGCTTCTGCAGAAAATTCAAAGTCCCCACTGTTGGGTGTAAGCTCAAAGTAGATCTTTGCAAGGCGCTGAGGGCCTGGATGGAGTCAAGAAAAGACTCTGATGAGATGGAGGAAATTGAGCAGGTAGAGAGCATCGCTAGCTTGGGCAGAGGCCTGTCGCCAGAGGAATTGGCCGACAGGAAGGAAACCAGAGCTCATGAGATAGAGATGGCGAAACTAAATAGACAACTGGCAATGGAAAGAAAAAGGCTAGAGATGGAAGAGAGGAGAAGCCAAATGGAGCATGAGATGAAATTGAGGGAGCTGGAGTTGAAAGCCCAGGGCTTGGGAAGCACTCCCTCTGGTGGCAGCACACCCCCAGTGCAGGTAGAGTCCAGAGTGTACATACCCAAAGATGTAGTGAAGGAATTTTTTTAAAATGATGACATAGGGCAGTGGTTCAAAGCCTACGAAGTAGCCATGTCCTCCCACCGGGTCCCTGAGAAGGATTGGGGAGCGGGGTTGTGGGGGCGGTTCTTGAGTGAAGGGCGGGACACACTGCTAGATTTGCTCTCAGATGTGTATAACTCTTACCCCCATATGAAGGATGCTTTGATGGCTAGGTATGGGTTAACTCCTGAAATGTATAGGCAGAGGTTATGGGGTTGCACTAAGATTCCCAATAGTACGTATGTGGAGTATGTGACTTTTTTTTGCAGAGCACTGGATGGTTGGGTAAAAGGTAGCAAGGTTGATAATTTTCAAGGGCTTCTTGATTTAATGGCTTAGGAGCACTTGTCCAGTAATTGTTTTCCTGAGCTACGCCAGCACCTGATTGATAGTAGCCTGACTAACCCTAGGAAGCTTGCTGAGGAGGCGGACCGCTGGGTCAGTACCAGGGTCCACAAGGGTCACGTGGGAGACTCCGCCAAAGGTGGGCAGGGTCCCCAGCAGAAGAGCGGGGGGACAAGGGTAAACCGAGGGAGTTCCAGAAGAGGCCCCAAAGTAATCCCCAAGGGAAGGGTTCTCAGCCTCCGGGGCCCCGACAGGTAAACCTGTTCAAAGAGGGCCCCCAAACTGTTACAGATGTGGTGAGCTGGGTCATTTTGCCAATGATCCCAATTGTCGCCAGTTTGGAAAACCAGCACCCACTGGTGCAACCCCCCGGCAGACGGCTAGTGTAGCCCTGGGTGGAGAAATGGGTGTCCAAGGTGGGTGGGGTTCAGTAGAAATGTCCCTGGTCTCATTAGGAGACCGTGAAGTGGTCCCCAAAACCCAGCTGCCTGAGAACACTAAGAAATACAGGCAGTGGGTGACCATAAATGGCCATAGGGTTGAAGCTCTGAGAGATACAGAAGCCAGTGTGACGGCTGTCAAGCGTCACCTGGTATCTCAGGAGCAGGTTGTCCCAGGAGCATTCTATCCGGTTGTTGCCGCTGACAACACGGAGAGTCACTGCCCGGAGGCTCAGGTTCCCTTTGAGTGGGGGGGGGGTCTCTGGTACTCTTCAGGTAGTGTGAGGCCCGCCATGTCTGTAGACTGTCTGTTAGGGAACGATCTGGAGAGCTCACCTTGGGCTAAGGTGGAGCGGAGTGCTCACCTGAAGATGTTGGGTATGCCTGATTGGGCGTGTGTCACCACACGGTCCATGGCAGCAAGTAGAGGTGCTCAAGAGGACCTGGAGCCTGAGAGGGAGGCCCAGGAACCGGCCTTAGGGAGAAGAGGCAGGGGGCGCGGAAAACCGGCCCTCGAAGTTCCCACGGTCCAGGAGGAAGCAGACCTTGAGGGGGATGCCCTGGAACCTACAGGGGAACAGATAGCTGAACTGGGGGACCTGCCTGAGCTGACCCATTGGCAGCAAGAAGGAGGACCCTCCAGGGAAGAATTCTGCAAGGAGCAGAAAGAATGCCCTTCTCTCGTGGGTATGCGGCAGCAGGCTGCAGACCAGGCCAACGGTGATCAGTCTGGAACACATTTCATTAACTGGGAGAACGACCTCCTGTATTCTGAGCCTAAGGTTGCTGAGCCTGGCTCAGCCCGTGTGCTGGTGGTACCCCAGCGCTTCAGAGCCTTCCTACTGGGGCTGGCTCACGGTGTGCCATTGGCAGGACATTTGGGGCAGGACAAGACCTTTGAAAGGCTTGTCACCCACTTCTTTTGGCCCCAAATGCGCAGGAGTTCAGACACACTGCAGGACCTGCCAGACTTGCCAGGCAAGTGGAAAGAGTGGGAGGAAGCAGAAGGCTCCTCTCCAACCATTCCCTGTGGTCAGTGTCCCCTTTGAGCGAGTGGGGATTGACATTGTGGGGCCGCTGGACCCCAGGAAAGCCATGGGCAACAGGTTTATCCTGGTCCTGGTGGACCATGCCACCCGGTACCCGGAAGCCATGCCTCTGAGGACAGTGACGGCCCCCGTGGTGGGACGTGCACTGATGGGAATTTTCTCCCGAGTGGGATTCCCTCTAGAGGTGGTGTCTGACCGGGGTACCAATTTCATATCCAAATATATGAAATCCCTTTGGCAAGAGTGTGGTGTAACCTACAAATTCACCACACCATACCACCCCCAAGGAAACGGGTTGGTTGAGAGATTCAACCGAACCCTGAAGGGCATGATAATGGGTCTGGAAGAACCCATGAGGCGTAAGTGGGACGTCCTCTTGCCATGCCTTCTCTTTGGCTACCATGAGGTGCCACAGAAGTCTCTAGGGTTCAGCCCCTTTGAGCTCCTGTATGGCCACCCAGTGAGAGGACCTCTAAGTCTGGTCAAAGAAGGCTGGGAGCAATCTCCCAGGAAACCTCCCCAGAATCTATATAGCTACATGCTGGCCTTCAGGAACCAGACTCGGCGTTTCAGGGAACTTGCTGAGGCAAACCTGGAAGCCAGCCAGGAGGAGATGAAGCGGTGGTACCACCAGAATGCCACTCTGGTAGAGCTTCAGCCTGGACAGAAGGTATGGGTCTTGGCCCCAATGGAGCCCTGTGCGCTCCAGGATAAGTGGACCGGTCCCTTTGAGGTGGTGGAGCGCAAAAGTCCTGTTACCTATTTGGTGGACTTCCGGTCTCCAAGGAACCCCTTAAGGGTCCTTCATGTCAACTGCCTCAAGCCCCACTTGGAGAGGTCCCAAGTGGGCATGCTCTTGGCAACAGATGCTGGGATGGAAGAGGAGACCGAGCCTCTTCCTGACCTCCTGTCAGCCAAGGAGCAAGATGGGTCAGTGGATGGTGTCATCCTCTCTTCCACCCTGTCCCCTGAGCAACAGAATGATTGTCGCCAATTGTTGGGGCAATTTTCGGATCTGTTTTCCCTGGTTCCCGGTGTCACTGATTGGTGCGTCCATGATGTGGACACTGGGGATAGTACACCTGTGAGGCACAAGGCCTACAGGGTGACTGACAGGGTGAGGGCATGCATCAAGGAGGAGGTCTCCAAGATGTTTGCACTAGGGGTAATTGAGTCCTCCAGCAGTCCTTGGGCCAGCCCAGTGGTCTTGGTCCCAAAGGCTGCAGCGCCGGGAGCCACACCCGAACTCCGGTTCTGTGTGGACTACAGAGGACTCAGTTCGGTCACCAGGACTGACGCACACCCCATCCCCAGAGCTGATGAGCTCATAGAACGGCTAGGGGCTGCCAACTACCTCCGCACGTTTGATTTAGCGTCTGGGTACTGGCAGATCGCCTTGACCGATGGGGCCAAAGAGAGGTCAGCATTTTCCACCCCTGATGGGCACTACTAGTTCCGGGTTATGCCCTTTGGGATGAAGAATACCCCTGCCACCTTCCAGAGGTTGGTCAACCAGGTGTTGTTTGGACTGGATTCGTTCAGTGCAGCCTACCAGGATGACATCGCAGTGTTCAGCTCCACTTGGGAGGAACACCTGCGCCACCTCTGGGAAGTGTTGATGGCGCTGCGGAGGGCAGGCCTCACGATTAAGGCGAGTAAGTGCCAGATCGGGCAGGGTTCCGTGGTGTACTTGGGGCACCAGGTTGGGAGCGGCCAGGTGGCGCCCCTTCAACCCAAGATAGAAACCATCCTGAATTGGGAGTCGCCCAAAACTCAGACAGAGGTGAGAGCCTTTCTAGGTCTCACCGGGTACTACAGGAGGTTTGTCAAGGGGTATGGCAACATTGTTGCCCCCTTGACAGCGCTGACTTCTAAGAAGCAGCCCAGGAAAGTGATTTGGACTGACACCTGTCAGAAAGATTTTGGGGCCCTGAAAGCTGCTATGTGCACGGCGCCCGTGCTCTTGGCTCCCAACTTCTCCAAAGAGTTTATCGTTCAGACAGACGCTTCAGAGCATGGTGTGGGGGCTGTTCTTTCACAGATTAATGAAGATGGCCTAGATCAACCTGTAGCCTTCCTTAGCAGGAGGTTACTTCCACGGGAACAGAGATGGAGTGCTATTGAGCGTGAGGCATTTGCTGTGGTCTGGGCGCTGAAGAAGCTAAGACCCTACCTGTTTGGGTCTCACTTCCGGGTTCAGACAGACCACAGGCCCCTCAGATGGTTGATGCATATGAGGGGTGAGAATCCAAAGCTGTTGAGGTGGTCCATTTCCCTACAGGGTATGGATTTCACGGTGGAACATCGCCCTGGTACAGATCATGCCAATGCTGACGGTCTGTCCAGATTTTTCCGCCTTAGTGATGAGGAACTCCCTGGGGTAGGGTAGTTCTCCCCACTTTTCAGCTGGAGGGAACACGTGTTAGACCTGGCACCTTGGCGTGAGTCTCCCTTCCACTTTTTTGTCGCTGTGCCTCATGTGTTTTAATGGTGTTGGCCGCTCAGAGCACCGTGCCACTGCCAACCAGTGCCACAGTGCAAGTGCTCCCTATGTAAAATGTATATGTTGGTTGGATTCCATGATTGGCTTATTTGGTTTACTATCAGACCCCAGTAAAGTGCACCAGGAGTGCCAGGGCGTGTAAATCCAAATGCCGCTGGTGGGCTTGCAGCACTGGTTGTGCCACCCACAGAAGCGGCCTGGTAAAATGTGTCTAGGTCTGCCATTGCAGAACCTGCGTGCAGTCTGGTACTGACATGCTGACTGGCAAGTGCACCCACTGGCCAGTCCCTAAACCTTCCCTTAACTTCATGTTAGTCACCCCTATGGTAGGCCCAAGGACAGGGTGCATTGTGGCATAAGGTGGGACAAGCCCTGATGTGTGTGGCATGTCCTAATAGTGAATTACAGCCATTTTCGTTTTTCACTATTGTAAGGCTACCCTGTTCTCATAGGCCAGAATGGGCTGTTAAGATTGTTACATCCTATGATCCTAACAGACCCAGGGAACATGGTAGAAAATCGAGTTTAGTATGCCTGAACTCAGAATAATAAGGTACATCTTTTAGTAAGGTTTATTTTAATATTCTGCGTTTGCAAATGCCACTTTTAGAAAGTTGGCCTTTGCTTGCCTAGCCATTTCAGCCCGCCTCTGCATGATGTGTATCTGCTGTCTGGCTTTTGTGAGTGACAGGGCTGGGGAAACCCAGATGGGCAGGGCTAGGTAGCCTGGTGGTGAATAGGAAGATTGGCAGGTAGATGGGTGGGAGGAGTACACCTGGACTCTGAATAGGGCTGTGCTCTGCCACCACAATGCTGGCTCCGCCCCCTGTGGAGCGTCTGATGGCTCTGCCCTGCACCCTGAAAGAAGAAGTCTGCATCATCAAAGTGCTCCAGAACTGGACTGAACTAGGCAAGGGCCCCCCTGGCCTGAGAGAACAAAGGATTTGTGGTATAAAGGAAGGAGCCCTGCTCCTAAGAAACTAGATCCTGTCCTGCCAAGAAGAAACCTCTGTCCGACCTGAAGGAACTGGAAAAGCTGCATGGAGGAGTACTGTCCCTGACCTGGGGGATTGGCCTGCAGTGGTTGCCTTGCTGCTGAAGAAGAGGAAGAAAAGACTCAAGGAACTTTTATCTGACTTGTGCTGAGAGATCTCCAAGGGCTTGTGAGTGAGCTTGCCCCCTGAACGAAGTCCCAGGACCAGTGGACTTCACCGCCGTGAGATCGTCTTGGAAAACAGACCATTTTCCCCGCATCTTCGACTCGAACTGCTGCGTACGTCTCGCTGATCGCAGCGTACCCCCTGAAAGCTGGTATCCCGCTGTCCGGCCCTAGCAACGTGACAAAGGCCCCTCTACGAGCCGTAGCTCGCACCGCAAAGGAAGGTACCGTCCGGCCTGAGCAATGCGACTAGTAGGCCCCTACGAGCCGTAGCTCGCACCGTAACGGAAGGACTGCGAACTGTACTTGCTACTATCCCCTACGAACCGTACTGCCGGCGTACGCTCCTTTCCCCTGCTTTGGAAAGGCTGCGGTGCGTACGGTAGTTGCGTACGTCTCCCCTGTGCGGAGCGTACTGTTCGCTTGTATCCAGTGCTTCGAACCAAGGTTGCCGATCTCATGGTACAGAACGAACACCGCGACGAACTTTGAACGCACCGTACCTACGCACCATCCCCTGAAGCCCTGCACGCCCAAGGTCTAACGTACCGTAGTACGCATCACACCAGGAGGACAATGCACCGTACATCGCGCTTGATGTCAGCACAGCATCCGTGACGAACTCACCAAAAGTAAAGATACTGTGCCTGTTCGCACTGTAGGGTGTACGCTTCATCCCGAAGCGCCTACAATGCGTGTGAGAACCGTTCCCAAGCAGTTGTTACCCCGTACGAAGCGTACAGACAGGAACGAAACGCACAGAACTTTAAAACTATGCTAAAACCAAGAACTCTTTGTTTAATAAGTGTTGTGGGCCGTTTAAACGTTATCTGGTCTTGTGCTAAGCCTAAACTATATATATAAAGTATTATTTTTCTATATCCCAGTGTGGAGTCCATTTGTGGGGTTGTCACTGAGTTACTGTGTGTGTGTTCACAAATGCTTAACCTGAACGCTCTGAGATAGATTGTCTGCTCGCGCCAAGCTACCTAGAGGGTGAGCAGGGGTTATTGTTGGAGTGTGCCCCCTTACCCTGACTAGCGGAAAGATTCCCTGCTTGACACAAGTACCTACCTGTGCCAACCTGAGAACCCGGATTCTAACATTGGTGGTCAGCGGTGAGGATTACGAATGTGCATTTGTGATACATATACAGTGATTGGTGAACGCCACATAGGGAAGGCAGACCAATAGCGCAACCACTTACTTTTAATTCGCATTTTTGGGGAAATCGCCAGTTGTTAAAGGAATCATGCCTGGTTCAAGTATTGTGGAAAGGGCAGCATCCCTCATTTCTGAAACTGAAGACGTGGAATGGGAAGAAGAGAGATTGGAGAGCTAAACCAAGGCCCAGCTGAAGGGCTTCTGCAGAAAATTCAAAGTCCCCACTGTTGGGTGTAAGCTCAAAGTAGATCTTTGCAAGGCGCTGAGGGCCTGGATGGAGTCAAGAAAAGACTCTGATGAGATGGAGGAAATTGAGCAGGTAGAGAGCATCGCTAGCTTGGGCAGAGGCCTGTCGCCAGAGGAATTGGCCGACAGGAAGGAAACCAGAGCTCATGAGATAGAGATGGCGAAACTAAATAGACAACTGGCAATGGAAAGAAAAAGGCTAGAGATGGAAGAGAGGAGAAGCCAAATGGAGCATGAGATGAAATTGAGGGAGCTGGAGTTGAAAGCCCAGGGCTTGGGAAGCACTCCCTCTGGTGGCAGCACACCCCCAGTGCAGGTAGAGTCCAGAGTGTACATACCCAAAGATGTAGTGAAGGAATTTTTTTAAAATGATGACATAGGGCAGTGGTTCAAAGCCTACGAAGTAGCCATGTCCTCCCACCGGGTCCCTGAGAAGGATTGGGGAGCGGGGTTGTGGGGGCGGTTCTTGAGTGAAGGGCGGGACACACTGCTAGATTTGCTCTCAGATGTGTATAACTCTTACCCCCATATGAAGGATGCTTTGATGGCTAGGTATGGGTTAGCTCCTGAAATGTATAGGCAGAGGTTATGGGGTTGCACTAAGATTCCCAATAGTACGTATGTGGAGTATGTGACTTTTTTTTGCAGAGCACTGGATGGTTGGGTAAAAGGTAGCAAGGTTGATAATTTTCAAGGGCTTCTTGATTTAATGGCTTGGGAGCACTTGTCCAGTAATTGTTTTCCTGAGCTACGCCAGCACCTGATTGATCGTAGCCTGACTAACCCTAGGAAGCTTGCTGAGGAGGCGGACCGCTGGGTCAGTACCAGGTTCCACAAGGGTCACGTGGGAGACTCCGCCAAAGGTGGGCAGGGTCCCCAGCAGAAGAGCGGGGGGACAAGGGTAAACCGAGGGAGTTCCAGAAGAGGCCCCAAAGTAATCCCCAAGGGAAGGGTTCTCAGCCTCCGGGGCCCCGACAGGTAAACCTGTTCAAAGAGGGCCCCCAAACTGTTACAGATGTGGTGAGCTGGGTCATTTTGCCAATGATCCCAATTGTCGCCAGTTTGGTAAACCAGCACCCACTGGTGCAACCCCCCGGCAGACGGCTAGTGTAGCCCTGGGTGGAGAAATGGGTGTCCAAGGTGGGTGGGGTTCAGTAGAAATGTCCCTGGTCTCATTAGGAGACCGTGAAGTGGTCCCCAAAACCCAGCTGCCTGAGAACACTAAGAAATACAGGCAGTGGGTGACCATAAATGGCCATAGGGTTGAAGCTCTGAGAGATACAGAAGCCAGTGTGACGGCTGTCAAGCGTCACCTGGTATCTCAGGAGCAGGTTGTCCCAGGAGCATTCTATCCGTTTGTTGCCGCTGACAACACGGAGAGTCACTGCCCGGAGGCTCAGGTTCCCTTTGAGTGGGGGGGGTCTCTGGTACTCTTCAGGTAGTGTGAGGCCCGCCATGCCTGTAGACTGTCTGTTAGGGAACGATCTGGAGAGCTCACCTTGGGCTAAGGTGGAGCGGAGTGCTCACCTGAAGATGTTGGGTATGCCTGATTGGGCGTGTGTCACCACACGGTCCATGGCAGCAAGTAGAGGTGCTCAAGAGGACCTGGAGCCTGAGAGGGAGGCCCAGGAACCGGCCTTAGGGAGAAGAGGCAGGGGGCGCGGAAAACCGGCCCTCGAAGTTCCCACGGTCCAGGAGGAAGCAGACCTTGAGGGGGATGCCCTGGAACCTACAGGGGAACAGATAGCTGAACTGGGGGACCTGCCTGAGCTGACCCATTGGCAGCAAGAAGGAGGACCCTCCAGGGAAGAATTCTGCAAGGAGCAGAAAGAATGCCCTTCTCTCGTGGGTATGCGGCAGCAGGCTGCAGACCAGGCCAACGGTGATCAGTCTGGAACACATTTCATTAACTGGGAGAATGACCTCCTGTATTCTGAGCCTAAGGTTGCTGAGCCTGGCTCAGCCCGTGTGCTGGTGGTACCCCAGCGCTTCAGAGCCTTCCTACTGGGGCTGGCTCACGGTGTGCCATTGGCAGGACATTTGGGGCAGGACAAGACCTTTGAAAGGCTTGTCACCCACTTCTTTTGGCCCCAAATGTGCAGGAGTTCAGACACACTGCAGGACCTGCCAGACTTGCCAGGCAAGTGGAAAGAGTGGGAGGAAGCAGAAGGCTCCTCTCCAACCATTCCCTGTGGTCAGTGTCCCCTTTGAGCGAGTGGGGATTGACATTGTGGGGCCGCTGGACCCCAGGAAAGCCATGGGCAACAGGTTTATCCTGGTCCTGGTGGACCATGCCACCCGGTACCCGGAAGCCATGCCTCTGAGGACAGTGACGGCCCCCGTGGTGGGACGTGCACTGATGGGAATTTTCTCCCGAGTGGGATTCCCTCTAGAGGTGGTGTCTGACCGGGGTACCAATTTCATATCCAAATATATGAAATCCCTTTGGCAAGAGTGTGGTGTAACCTACAAATTCACCACACCATAACACCCCCAAGGAAACGGGTTGGTTGAGAGATTCAACCGAACCCTGAAGGGCATGATAATGGGTCTGGAAGAACCCATGAGGCGTAAGTGGGACGTCCTCTTGCCATGCCTTCTCTTTGGCTACCATGAGGTGCCACAGAAGTCTCTAGGGTTCAGCCCCTTTGAGCTCCTGTATGGCCACCCAGTGAGAGGACCTCTAAGTCTGGTCAAAGAAGGCTGGGAGCAATCTCCCAGGAAACCTCCCCAGAATCTATATAGCTACATGCTGGCCTTCAGGAACCAGACTAGGCGTTTCAGGGAACTTGCTGAGGCAAACCTGGAAGCCAGCCAGGAGGAGATGAAGCGGTGGTACCACCAGAATGCCACTCTGGTAGAGCTTCAGCCTGGACAGAAGGTATGGGTCTTGGCCCCAATGGAGCCCTGTGCGCTCCAGGATAAGTGGACCGGTCCCTTTGAGGTGGTGGAGCGCAAAAGTCCTGTTACCTATTTGGTGGACTTGCGGTCTCCAAGGAACCCCTTAAGGGTCCTTCATGTCAACCGCCTCAAGCCCCACTTGGAGAGGTCCCAAGTGGGCATGCTCTTGGCAACAGATGCTGGGATGGAAGAGGAGACCGAGCCTCTTCCTGACCTCCTGTCAGCCAAGGAGCAAGATGGGTCAGTGGATGGTGTCATCCTCTCTTCCACCCTGTCCCCTGAGCAACAGAATGATTGTCGCCAATTGTTGGGGCAATTTTCGGATCTGTTTTCCCTGGTTCCCGGTGTCACTGATTGGTGCGTCCATGATGTGGACACTGGGGATAGTACACCTGTGAGGCACAAGGCCTACAGGGTGACTGACAGGGTGAGGGCATGCATCAAGGAGGAGGTCTCCAAGATGTTTGCACTAGGGGTAATTGAGTCCTCCAGCAGTCCTTGGGCCAGCCCAGTGGTCTTGGTCCCAAAGGCTGCAGCGCCGGGAGCCACACCCGAACTCCGGTTCTGTGTGGACTACAGAGGACTCAGTTCGGTCACCAGGACTGACGCACACCCCATCCCCAGAGCTGATGAGCTCATAGATCGGCTAGGGGCTGCCAACTACCTCCGCACGTTTGATTTAGCGTCTGGGTACTGGCAGATCGCCTTGACCGATGGGGCCAAAGAGAGGTCAGCATTTTCCACCCCTGATGGGCACTACTAGTTCCGGGTTATGCCCTTTGGGATGAAGAATGCCCCTGCCACCTTCCAGAGGTTGGTCAACCAGGTGTTGTTTGGACTGGATTCGTTCAGTGCAGCCTACCAGGATGACATCGCAGTGTTCAGCTCCACTTGGGAGGAACACCTGCGCCACCTCTGGGAAGTGTTGATGGTGCTGCGGAGGGCAGGCCTCACGATCAAGGCGAGTAAGTGCCAGATCGGGCAGGGTTCCGTGGTGTACTTGGGGCACCAGGTTGGGAGCGGCCAGGTGGCGCCCCTTCAACCCAAGATAGAAACCATCCTGAATTGGGAGTCGCACAAAACTCAGACAGAGGTGAGAGCCTTTCTAGGTCTCACCGGGTACTACAGGAGGTTTGTCAAGGGGTATGGCAACATTGTTGCCCCCTTGACAGCGCTGACTTCTAAGAAGCGGCCCAGGAAAGTGATTTGGACTGACACCTGTCAGAAAGATTTTGGGGCCCTGAAAGCTGCTATGTGCACGGCGCCCGTGCTCTTGGCTCCCAACTTCTCCAAAGAGTTTATCGTTCAGACAGACGCTTCAGAGCATGGTGTGGGGGCTGTTCTTTCACAGATTAATGAAGAGGGCCTAGATCAACCTGTAGCCTTCCTTAGCAGGAGGTTACTTCCACGGGAACAGAGATGGAGTGCTATTGAGCGTGAGGCATTTGCTGTGGTCTGGGCGCTGAAGAAGCTAAGACCCTACCTGTTTGGGTCTCACTTCCGGGTTCAGACAGACCACAGGCCCCTCAGATGGTTGATGCATATGAGGGGTGAGAATCCAAAGCTGTTGAGGTGGTCCATTTCCCTACAGGGTATGGATTTCACGGTGGAACATCGCCCTGGTACAGATCATGCCAATGCTGATGGTCTGTCCAGATTTTTCCGCCTTAGTGATGAGGAACTCCCTGGGGTAGGGTAGTTCTCCCCACTTTTCAGCTGGAGGGAACACGTGTTAGACCTGGCACCTTGGCGTGAGTCTCCCTTCCACTTTTTTGTCGCTGTGCCTCATGTGTTTTAATGGTGTTTGCCGCTCAGAGCACCGTGCCACTGCCAACCAGTGCCACAGTGCAAGTGCTCCCTATGTAAAATGTATATGTTGGTTGGATTCCATGATTGGCTTATTTGGTTTACTATCAGACCCCAGTAAAGTGCACCAGGAGTGCCAGGGCGTGTAAATCCAAATGCCGCTGGTGGGCTTGCAGCACTGGTTGTGCCACCCACAGAAGCGGCCTGGTAAAATGTGTCTAGGTCTGCCATTGCAGAACCTGCGTGCAGTCTGGTACTGACATGCTGACTGGCAAGTGCACCCACTGGCCAGTCCCTAAACCTTCCCTTAACTTCATGTTAGTCACCCCTATGGTAGGCCCAAGGACAGGGTGCATTGTGGCATAAGGTAGGACAAGCCCTGATGTGTGTGGCATGTCCTAATAGTGAATTACAGCCATTTTCGTTTTTCACTATTGTAAGGCTACCCTGTTCTCATAGGCCAGAATGGGCTGTTAAGATTGTTACATCCTATGATCCTAACAGACCCAGGGAACATGGTAGAAAATCGAGTTTAGTATGCCTGAACTCAGAATAATAAGGTACATCTTTTAGTAAGGTTTATTTTAATATTCTGCGTTTGCAAATGCCACTTTTAGAAAGTTGGCCTTTGCTTGCCTAGCCATTTCAGCCCGCCTCTGCATGATGTGTATCTGCTGTCTGGCTTGTGTGAGTGACAGGGCTGGGGAAACCCAGATGGGCAGGGCTAGGTAGCCTGGTGGTGAATAGGAAGATTGGCAGGTAGATGGGTGGGAGGAGTACACCTGGACTCTGAATAGGGCTGTGCTCTGCCACCACAATGCTGGCTCCGCCCCCTGTGGAGCGTCTGATGGCTCTGCCCTGCACCCTGAAAGAAGAAGTCTGCATCATCAAAGTGCTCCAGAACTGGACTGAACTAGGCAAGGGCCCCCCTGGCCTGAGAGAACAAAGGATTTGTGGTATAAAGGAAGGAGCCCTGCTCCTAAGAAACTAGATCCTGTCCTGCCAAGAAGAAACCTCTGTCCGACCTGAAGGAACTGGAAAAGCTGCATGGAGGAGTACTGTCCCTGACCTGGGGGATTGGCCTGCAGTGGTTGCCTTGCTGCTGAAGAAGAGGAAGAAAAGACTCAAGGAACTTTTATCTGACTTGTGCTGAGAGATCTCCAAGGGCTTGTGAGTGAGCTTGCCCCCTGAACGAAGTCACAGGACCAGTGGACTTCACCGCCGTGAGATCGCCTTGGAAAACAGACCATTTTCCCCGCATCTTCGACTCGAACTGCTGCGTACGTCTCGCTGATCGCAGCGTACCCCCTGAAAGCTGGTATCCCGCTGTCCGGCCCGAGCAACGTGACTAAGGCCCTTCTACGAGCCGTAGCTCGCACCGCAAAGGAAGGTACCGTCCGGCCTGAGCAATGCGACTAGTAGGCCCCTACGAGCCGTAGCTCGCACCGTAACGGAAGGACTGCGAACTGTACTTGCTACTATCCCCTACGAACCGTACTGCCGGCGTACGCTCCTTTCCCCTGCTTTGGAAAGGCTGCGGTGCGTACGGTAGTTGCGTACGTCTCCCCTGTGCGGAGCGTACTGTTCGCTTGTATCCAGTGCTTCGAACCAAGGTTGCTGATCTCATGGTACAGAACGAACGCCGCGACGAACTTTGAACGCACCGTACCTACGCACCATCCCCTGAAGCCCTGCACGCCCAAGGTCTAACGTACCGTAGTACGCATCACACCAGGAGGACAATGCACCGTACATCGCGCTTGATGTCAGCACAGCATCCGTGACGAACTCACCAAAAGTAAAGATACTGTGCCTGTTCGCACTGTAGGGTGTACGCTTCATCCCGAAGCACCTACAATGCGTGTGAGAACCGTTCCCAAGCAGTTGTTACCCCGTACGAAGCGTACAGACAGGAACGAAACGCACAGAACTTTAAAACTATGCTAAAACCAAGAACTCTTTGTTTAATAAGTGTTGTGGGCCGTTTAAACGTTATCTGGTCTTGTGCTAAGCCTAAACTATATATATAAAGTATTATTTTTCTATATCCCAGTGTGGAGTCCATTTGTGGGGTTGTCACTGAGTTACTGTGTGTGTGTTCACAAATGCTTAACCTGAACGCTCTGAGATAGATTGTCTGCTCGCGCCAAGCTACCTAGAGGGTGAGCAGGGGTTATTGTTGGAGTGTGCCCCCTTACCCTGACTAGCGGAAAGATTCCCTGCTTGACACAAGTACCTACCTGTGCCAACCTGAGAACCCGGATTCTAACATTGGTGGTCAGCGGTGAGGATTACGAATGTGCATTTGTGATACATATACAGTGATTGGTGAACGCCACATAGGGAAGGCAGACCAATAGCGCAACCACTTACTTTTAATTCGCATTTTTGGGGAAATCGCCAGTTGTTAAAGGAATCATGCCTGGTTCAAGTATTGTGGAAAGGGCAGCATCCCTCATCTCTGAAACTGAAGACGTGGAATGGGAAGAAGAGAGATTGGAGAGCTAAACCAAGGCCCAGCTGAAGGGCTTCTGCAGAAAATTCAAAGTCCCCACTGTTGGGTGTAAGCTCAAAGTAGATCTTTGCAAGGCGCTGAGGGCCTGGATGGAGTCAAGAAAAGACTCTGATGAGATGGAGGAAATTGAGCAGGTAGAGAGCATCGCTAGCTTGGGCAGAGGCCTGTCGCCAGAGGAATTGGCCGACAGGAAGGAAACCAGAGCTCATGAGATAGAGATGGCGAAACTAAATAGACAACTGGCAATGGAAAGAAAAAGGCTAGAGATGGAAGAGAGGAGAAGCCAAATGGAGCATGAGATGAAATTGAGGGAGCTGGAGTTGAAAGCCCAGGGCTTGGGAAGCACTCCCTCTGGTGGCAGCACACCCCCAGTGCAGGTAGAGTCCAGAGTGTACATACCCAAAGATGTAGTGAAGGAATTTTTTTAAAATGATGACATAGGGCAGTGGTTCAAAGCCTACGAAGTAGCCATGTCCTCCCACCGGGTCCCTGAGAAGGATTGGGGAGCGGGGTTGTGGGGGCGGTTCTTGAGTGAAGGGCGGGACACACTGCTAGATTTGCTCTCAGATGTGTATAACTCTTACCCCCATATGAAGGATGCTTTGATGGCTAGGTATGGGTTAACTCCTGAAATGTATAGGCAGAGGTTATGGGGTTGCACTAAGATTCCCAATAGTACGTATGTGGAGTATGTGACTTTTTTTTGCAGAGCACTGGATGGTTGGGTAAAAGGTAGCAAGGTTGATAATTTTCAAGGGCTTCTTGATTTAATGGCTTGGGAGCACTTGTCCAGTAATTGTTTTCCTGAGCTACGCCAGCACCTGATTGATAGTAGCCTGACTAACCCTAGGAAGCTTGCTGAGGAGGCGGACCGCTGGGTCAGTACCAGGGTCCACAAGGGTCACGTGGGAGACTCCGCCAAAGGTGGGCAGGGTCCCCAGCAGAAGAGCGGGGGGACAAGGGTAAACCGAGGGAGTTCCAGAAGAGGCCCCAAAGTAATCCCCAAGGGAAGGGTTCTCAGCCTCCGGGGCCCCGACAGGTAAACCTGTTCAAAGAGGGCCCCCAAACTGTTACAGATGTGGTGAGCTGGGTCATTTTGCCAATGATCCCAATTGTCGCCAGTTTGGAAAACCAGCACCCACTGGTGCAACCCCCCGGCAGATGGCTAGTGTAGCCCTGGGTGGAGAAATGGGTGTCCAAGGTGGGTGGGGTTCAGTAGAAATGTCCCTGGTCTCATTAGGAGACCGTGAAGTGGTCCCCAAAACCCAGCTGCCTGAGAACACTAAGAAATACAGGCAGTGGGTGACCATAAATGGCCATAGGGTTGAAGCTCTGAGAGATACAGAAGCCAGTGTGACGGCTGTCAAGCGTCACCTGGTATCTCAGGAGCAGGTTGTCCCAGGAGCATTCTATCCGGTTGTTGCCGCTGACAACACGGAGAGTCACTGCCCGGAGGCTCAGGTTCCCTTTGAGTGGGGGGGGGGTCTCTGGTACTCTTCAGGTAGTGTGAGGCCCGCCATGTCTGTAGACTGTCTGTTAGGGAACGATCTGGAGAGCTCACCTTGGGCTAAGGTGGGGCGGAGTGCTCACCTGAAGATGTTGGGTATGCCTGATTGGGCGTGTGTCACCACACGGTCCATGGCAGCAAGTAGAGGTGCTCAAGAGGACCTGGAGCCTGAGAGGGAGGCCCAGGAACCGGCCTTAGGGAGAAGAGGCAGGGGGCGCGGAAAACCGGCCCTCGAAGTTCCCACGGTCCAGGAGGAAGCAGACCTTGAGGGGGATGCCCTGGAACCTACAGGGGAACAGATAGCTGAACTGGGGGACCTGCCTGAGCTGACCCATTGGCAGCAAGAAGGAGGACCCTCCAGGGAAGAATTCTGCAAGGAGCAGAAAGAATGCCCTTCTCTCGTGGGTATGCGGCAGCAGGCTGCAGACCAGGCCAACGGTGATCAGTCTGGAACACATTTCATTAACTGGGAGAACGACCTCCTGTATTCTGAGCCTAAGGTTGCTGAGCCTGGCTCAGCCCGTGTGCTGGTGGTACCCCAGCGCTTCAGAGCCTTCCTACTGGGGCTGGCTCACGGTGTGCCATTGGCAGGACATTTGGGGCAGGACAAGACCTTTGAAAGGCTTGTCACCCACTTCTTTTGGCCCCAAATGCGCAGGAGTTCAGACACACTGCAGGACCTGCCAGACTTGCCAGGCAAGTGGAAAGAGTGGGAGGAAGCAGAAGGCTCCTCTCCAACCATTCCCTGTGGTCAGTGTCCCCTTTGAGCGAGTGGGAATTGACATTGTGGGGCCGCTGGACCCCAGGAAAGCCATGGGCAACAGGTTTATCCTGGTCCTGGTGGACCATGCCACCCGGTACCCGGAAGCCATGCCTCTGAGGACAGTGACGGCCCCCGTGGTGGGACGTGCACTGATGGGAATTTTCTCCCGAGTGGGATTCCCTCTAGAGGTGGTGTCTGACCGGGGTACCAATTTCATATCCAAATATATGAAATCCCTTTGGCAAGAGTGTGGTGTAACCTACAAATTCACCACACCATACCACCCCCAAGGAAACGGGTTGGTTGAGAGATTCAACCGAACCCTGAAGGGCATGATAATGGGTCTGGAAGAACCCATGAGGCGTAAGTGGGACGTCCTCTTGCCATGCCTTCTCTTTGGCTACCATGAGGTGCCACAGAAGTCTCTAGGGTTCAGCCCCTTTGAGCTCCTGTATGGCCACCCAGTGAGAGGACCTCTAAGTCTGGTCAAAGAAGGCTGGGAGCAATCTCCCAGGAAACCTCCCCAGAATCTATATAGCTACATGCTGGCCTTCAGGAACCAGACTAGGCGTTTCAGGGAACTTGCTGAGGCAAACCTGGAAGCCAGCCAGGAGGAGATGAAGCGGTGGTACCACCAGAATGCCACTCTGGTAGAGCTTCAGCCTGGACAGAAGGTATGGGTCTTGGCCCCAATGGAGCCCTGTGCGCTCCAGGATAAGTGGACCGGTCCCTTTGAGGTGGTGGAGCGCAAAAGTCCTGTTACCTATTTGGTGGACTTGCGGTCTCCAAGGAACCCCTTAAGGGTCCTTCATGTCAACCGTCTCAAGCCCCACTTGGAGAGGTCCCAAGTGGGCATGCTCTTGGCAACAGATGCTGGGATGGAAGAGGAGACCGAGCCTCTTCCTGACCTCCTGTCAGCCAAGGAGCAAGATGGGTCAGTGGATGGTGTCATCCTCTCTTCCACCCTGTCCCCTGAGCAACAGAATGATTGTCGCCAATTGTTGGGGCAATTTTCGGATCTGTTTTCCCTGGTTCCCGGTGTCACTGATTGGTGCGTCCATGATGTGGACACTGGGGATAGTACACCTGTGAGGCACAAGGCCTACAGGGTGACTGACAGGGTGAGGGCATGCATCAAGGAGGAGGTCTCCAAGATGTTTGCACTAGGGGTAATTGAGTCCTCCAGCAGTCCTTGGGCCAGCCCAGTGGTCTTGGTCCCAAAGGCTGCAGCGCCGGGAGCCACACCCGAACTCCGGTTCTGTGTGGACTACAGAGGACTCAGTTCGGTCACCAGGACTGACGCACACCCCATCCCCAGAGCTGATGAGCTCATAGAACGGCTAGGGGCTGCCAACTACCTCCGCACGTTTGATTTAGCGTCTGGGTACTGGCAGATCGCCTTGACCGATGGGGCCAAAGAGAGGTCAGCATTTTCCACCCCTGATGGGCACTACTAGTTCCGGGTTATGCCCTTTGGGATGAAGAATACCCCTGCCACCTTCCAGAGGTTGGTCAACCAGGTGTTGTTTGGACTGGATTCGTTCAGTGCAGCCTACCAGGATGACATCGCAGTGTTCAGCTCCACTTGGGAGGAACACCTGCGCCACCTCTGGGAAGTGTTGATGGCGCTGCGGAGGGCAGGCCTCACGATCAAGGCGAGTAAGTGCCAGATCGGGCAGGGTTCCGTGGTGTACTTGGGGCACCAGGTTGGGAGCGGCCAGGTGGCGCCCCTTCAACCCAAGATAGAAACCATCCTGAATTGGGAGTCGCCCAAAACTCAGACAGAGGTGAGAGCCTTTCTAGGTCTCACCGGGTACTACAGGAGGTTTGTCAAGGGGTATGGCAACATTGTTGCCCCCTTGACAGCGCTGACTTCTAAGAAGCAGCCCAGGAAAGTGATTTGGACTGACACCTGTCAGAAAGATTTTGGGGCCCTGAAAGCTGCTATGTGCACGGCGCCCGTGCTCTTGGCTCCCAACTTCTCCAAAGAGTTTATCGTTCAGACAGACGCTTCAGAGCATGGTGTGGGGGCTGTTCTTTCACAGATTAATGAAGATGGCCTAGATCAACCTGTAGCCTTCCTTAGCAGGAGGTTACTTCCACGGGAACAGAGATGGAGTGCTATTGAGCGTGAGGCATTTGCTGTGGTCTGGGCGCTGAAGAAGCTAAGACCCTACCTGTTTGGGTCTCACTTCCGGGTTCAGACAGACCACAGGCCCCTCAGATGGTTGATGCATATGAGGGGTGAGAATCCAAAGCTGTTGAGGTGGTCCATTTCCCTACAGGGTATGGATTTCACGGTGGAACATCGCCCTGGTACAGATCATGCCAATGCTGACGGTCTGTCCAGATTTTTCCGCCTTAGTGATGGGGAACTCCCTGGGGTAGGGTAGTTCTCCCCACTTTTCAGCTGGAGGGAACACGTGTTAGACCTGGCACCTTGGCGTGAGTCTCCCTTCCACTTTTTTGTCGCTGTGCCTCATGTGTTTTAATGGTGTTGGCCGCTCAGAGCACCGTGCCACTGCCAACCAGTGCCACAGTGCAAGTGCTCCCTATGTAAAATGTATATGTTGGTTGGATTCCATGATTGGCTTATTTGGTTTACTATCAGACCCCAGTAAAGTGCACCAGGAGTGCCAGGGCGTGTAAATCCAAATGCCGCTGGTGGGCTTGCAGCACTGGTTGTGCCACCCACAGAAGCGGCCTGGTAAAATGTGTCTAGGTCTGCCATTGCAGAACCTGCGTGCAGTCTGGTACTGACATGCTGACTGGCAAGTGCACCCACTGGCCAGTCCCTAAACCTTCCCTTAACTTCATGTTAGTCACCCCTATGGTAGGCCCAAGGACAGGGTGCATTGTGGCATAAGGTGGGACAAGCCCTGATGTGTGTGGCGTGTCCTAATAGTGAATTACAGCCATTTTCGTTTTTCACTATTGTAAGGCTACCCTGTTCTCATAGGCCAGAATGGGCTGTTAAGATTGTTACATCCTATGATCCTAACAGACCCAGGGAACATGGTAGAAAATCGAGTTTAGTATGCCTGAACTCAGAATAATAAGGTACATCTTTTAGTAAGGTTTATTTTAATATTCTGCGTTTGCAAATGCCACTTTTAGAAAGTTGGCCTTTGCTTGCCTAGCCATTTCAGCCCGCCTCTGCATGATGTGTATCTGCTGTCTGGCTTGTGTGAGTGACAGGGCTGGGGAAACCCAGATGGGCAGGGCTAGGTAGCCTGGTGGTGAATAGGAAGATTGGCAGGTAGATGGGTGGGAGGAGTACACCTGGACTCTGAATAGGGCTGTGCTCTGCCACCACAATGCTGGCTCCGCCCCCTGTGGAGCGTCTGGTGGCTCTGCCCTGCACCCTGAAAGAAGAAGTCTGCATCATCAAAGTGCTCCAGAACTGGACTGAACTAGGCAAGGGCCCCCCTGGCCTGAGAGAACAAAGGATTTGTGGTATAAAGGAAGGAGCCCTGCTCCTAAGAAACTAGATCCTGTCCTGCCAAGAAGAAACCTCTGTCCGACCTGAAGGAACTGGAAAAGCTGCATGGAGGAGTACTGTCCCTGACCTGGGGGATTGGCCTGCAGTGGTTGCCTTGCTGCTGAAGAAGAGGAAGAAAAGACTCAAGGAACTTTTATCTGACTTGTGCTGAGAGATCTCCAAGGGCTTGTGAGTGAGCTTGCCCCCTGAACGAAGTCCCAGGACCAGTGGACTTCACCGCCGTGAGATCGTCTTGGAAAACAGACCATTTTCCCCGCATCTTCGACTCGAACTGCTGCGTACGTCTCGCTGATCGCAGCGTACCCCCTGAAAGCTGGTATCCCGCTGTCCGGCCCTAGCAACGTGACTAAGGCCCCTCTACGAGCCGTAGCTCGCACCGCAAAGGAAGGTACCGTCCGGCCTGAGCAATGCGACTAGTAGGCCCCTACGAGCCGTAGCTCGCACCGTAACGGAAGGACTGCGAACTGTACTTGCTACTATCCCCTACGAACCGTACTGCCGGCGTACGCTCCTTTCCCCTGCTTTGGAAAGGCTGCGGTGCGTACGGTAGTTGCGTACGTCTCCCCTGTGCGGAGCGTACTGTTCGCTTGTATCCAGTGCTTCGAACCAAGGTTGCCGATCTCATGGTACAGAACGAACACCGCGACGAACTTTGAACGCACCGTACCTACGCACCATCCCCTGAAGCCCTGCACGCCCAAGGTCTAACGTACCGTAGTACGCATCACACCAGGAGGACAATGCACCGTACATCGCGCTTGATGTCAGCACAGCATCCGTGACGAACTCACCAAAAGTAAAGATACTGTGCCTGTTCGCACTGTAGGGTGTACGCTTCATCCCGAAGCGCCTACAATGCGTGTGAGAACCGTTCCCAAGCAGTTGTTACCCCGTACGAAGCGTACAGACAGGAACGAAACGCACAGAACTTTAAAACTATGCTAAAACCAAGAACTCTTTGTTTAATAAGTGTTGTGGGCCGTTTAAACGTTATCTGGTCTTGTGCTAAGCCTAAACTATATATATAAAGTATTATTTTTCTATATCCCAGTGTGGAGTCCATTTGTGGGGTTGTCACTGAGTTACTGTGTGTGTGTTCACAAATGCTTAACCTGAACGCTCTGAGATAGATTGTCTGCTCGCGCCAAGCTACCTAGAGGGTGAGCAGGGGTTATTGTTGGAGTGTGCCCCCTTACCCTGACTAGCGGAAAGATTCCCTGCTTGACACAAGTACCTACCTGTGCCAACCTGAGAACCCGGATTCTAACATTGGTGGTCAGCGGTGAGGATTACGAATGTGCATTTGTGATACATATACAGTGATTGGTGAACGCCACATAGGGAAGGCAGACCAATAGCGCAACCACTTACTTTTAATTCGCATTTTTGGGGAAATCGCCAGTTGTTAAAGGAATCATGCCTGGTTCAAGTATTGTGGAAAGGGCAGCATCCCTCATCTCTGAAACTGAAGACGTGGAATGGGAAGAAGAGAGATTGGAGAGCTAAACCAAGGCCCAGCTGAAGGGCTTCTGCAGAAAATTCAAAGTCCCCACTGTTGGGTGTAAGCTCAAAGTAGATCTTTGCAAGGCGCTGAGGGCCTGGATGGAGTCAAGAAAAGACTCTGATGAGATGGAGGAAATTGAGCAGGTAGAGAGCATCGCTAGCTTGGGCAGAGGCCTGTCGCCAGAGGAATTGGCCGACAGGAAGGAAACCAGAGCTCATGAGATAGAGATGGCGAAACTAAATAGACAACTGGCAATGGAAAGAAAAAGGCTAGAGATGGAAGAGAGGAGAAGCCAAATGGAGCATGAGATGAAATTGAGGGAGCTGGAGTTGAAAGCCCAGGGCTTGGGAAGCACTCCCTCTGGTGGCAGCACACCCCCAGTGCAGGTAGAGTCCAGAGTGTACATACCCAAAGATGTAGTGAAGGAATTTTTTTAAAATGATGACATAGGGCAGTGGTTCAAAGCCTACGAAGTAGCCATGTCCTCCCACCGGGTCCCTGAGAAGGATTGGGGAGCGGGGTTGTGGGGGCGGTTCTTGAGTGAAGGGCGGGACACACTGCTAGATTTGCTCTCAGATGTGTATAACTCTTACCCCCATATGAAGGATGCTTTGATGGCTAGGTATGGGTTA
The DNA here is from genome assembly GCF_964204655.1 of Triturus cristatus. Taxonomy (NCBI): domain Eukaryota; kingdom Metazoa; phylum Chordata; class Amphibia; order Caudata; family Salamandridae; genus Triturus; species Triturus cristatus. The sequence continues at coordinate 979,947,465 of NC_140579.1, read as the reverse complement.
ACTCCTGAAATGTATAGGCAGAGGTTATGGGGTTGCACTAAGATTCCCAATAGTACGTATGTGGAGTATGTGACTTTTTTTTGCAGAGCACTGGATGGTTGGGTAAAAGGTAGCAAGGTTGATAATTTTCAAGGGCTTCTTGATTTAATGGCTTGGGAGCACTTGTCCAGTAATTGTTTTCCTGAGCTACGCCAGCACCTGATTGATAGTAGCCTGACTAACCCTAGGAAGCTTGCTGAGGAGGCGGACCGCTGGGTCAGTACCAGGGTCCACAAGGGTCACGTGGGAGACTCCGCCAAAGGTGGGCAGGGTCCCCAGCAGAAGAGCGGGGGGACAAGGGTAAACCGAGGGAGTTCCAGAAGAGGCCCCAAAGTAATCCCCAAGGGAAGGGTTCTCAGCCTCCGGGGCCCCGACAGGTAAACCTGTTCAAAGAGGGCCCCCAAACTGTTACAGATGTGGTGAGCTGGGTCATTTTGCCAATGATCCCAATTGTCGCCAGTTTGGAAAACCAGCACCCACTGGTGCAACCCCCCGGCAGACGGCTAGTGTAGCCCTGGGTGGAGAAATGGGTGTCCAAGGTGGGTGGGGTTCAGTAGAAATGTCCCTGGTCTCATTAGGAGACCGTGAAGTGGTCCCCAAAACCCAGCTGCCTGAGAACACTAAGAAATACAGGCAGTGGGTGACCATAAATGGCCATAGGGTTGAAGCTCTGAGAGATACAGAAGCCAGTGTGACGGCTGTCAAGCGTCACCTGGTATCTCAGGAGCAGGTTGTCCCAGGAGCATTCTATCCGGTTGTTGCCGCTGACAACACGGAGAGTCACTGCCCGGAGGCTCAGGTTCCCTTTGAGTGGGGGGGGGGTCTCTGGTACTCTTCAGGTAGTGTGAGGCCCGCCATGTTTGTAGACTGTCTGTTAGGGAACGATCTGGAGAGCTCACCTTGGGCTAAGGTGGAGCGGAGTGCTCACCTGAAGATGTTGGGTATGCCTGATTGGGCGTGTGTCACCACACGGTCCATGGCAGCAAGTAGAGGTGCTCAAGAGGACCTGGAGCCTGAGAGGGAGGCCCAGGAACCGGCCTTAGGGAGAAGAGGCAGGGGGCGCGGAAAACCGGCCCTCGAAGTTCCCACGGTCCAGGAGGAAGCAGACCTTGAGGGGGATGCCCTGGAACCTACAGGGGAACAGATAGCTGAACTGGGGGACCTGCCTGAGCTGACCCATTGGCAGCAAGAAGGAGGACCCTCCAGGGAAGAATTCTGCAAGGAGCAGAAAGAATGCCCTTCTCTCGTGGGTATGCGGCAGCAGGCTGCAGACCAGGCCAACGGTGATCAGTCTGGAACACATTTCATTAACTGGGAGAACGACCTCCTGTATTCTGAGCCTAAGGTTGCTGAGCCTGGCTCAGCCCGTGTGCTGGTGGTACCCCAGCGCTTCAGAGCCTTCCTACTGGGGCTGGCTCACGGTGTGCCATTGGCAGGACATTTGGGGCAGGACAAGACCTTTGAAAGGCTTGTCACCCACTTCTTTTGGCCCCAAATGCGCAGGAGTTCAGACACACTGCAGGACCTGCCAGACTTGCCAGGCAAGTGGAAAGAGTGGGAGGAAGCAGAAGGCTCCTCTCCAACCATTCCCTGTGGTCAGTGTCCCCTTTGAGCGAGTGGGGATTGACATTGTGGGGCCGCTGGACCCCAGGAAAGCCATGGGCAACAGGTTTATCCTGGTCCTGGTGGACCATGCCACCCGGTACCCGGAAGCCATGCCTCTGAGGACAGTGACGGCCCCCGTGGTGGGACGTGCACTGATGGGAATTTTCTCCCGAGTGGGATTCCCTCTAGAGGTGGTGTCTGACCGGGGTACCAATTTCATATCCAAATATATGAAATCCCTTTGGCAAGAGTGTGGTGTAACCTACAAATTCACCACACCATACCACCCCCAAGGAAACGGGTTGGTTGAGAGATTCAACCGAACCCTGAAGGGCATGATAATGGGTCTGGAAGAACCCATGAGGCGTAAGTGGGACGTCCTCTTGCCATGCCTTCTCTTTGGCTACCATGAGGTGCCACAGAAGTCTCTAGGGTTCAGCCCCTTTGAGCTCCTGTATGGCCACCCAGTGAGAGGACCTCTAAGTCTGGTCAAAGAAGGCTGGGAGCAATCTCCCAGGAAACCTCCCCAGAATCTATATAGCTACATGCTGGCCTTCAGGAACCAGACTAGGCGTTTCAGGGAACTTGCTGAGGCAAACCTGGAAGCCAGCCAGGAGGAGATGAAGCGGTGGTACCACCAGAATGCCACTCTGGTAGAGCTTCAGCCTGGACAGAAGGTATGGGTCTTGGCCCCAATGGAGCCCTGTGCGCTCCAGGATAAGTGGACCGGTCCCTTTGAGGTGGTGGAGCGCAAAAGTCCTGTTACCTATTTGGTGGACTTGCGGTCTCCAAGGAACCCCTTAAGGGTCCTTCATGTCAACCGCCTCAAGCCCCACTTGGAGAGGTCCCAAGTGGGCATGCTCTTGGCAACAGATGCTGGGATGGAAGAGGAGACCGAGCCTCTTCCTGACCTCCTGTCAGCCAAGGAGCAAGATGGGTCAGTGGATGGTGTCATCCTCTCTTCCACCCTGTCCCCTGAGCAACAGAATGATTGTCGCCAATTGTTGGGGCAATTTTCGGATCTGTTTTCCCTGGTTCCCGGTGTCACTGATTGGTGCGTCCATGATGTGGACACTGGGGATAGTACACCTGTGAGGCACAAGGCCTACAGGGTGACTGACAGGGTGAGGGCATGCATCAAGGAGGAGGTCTCCAAGATGTTTGCACTAGGGGTAATTGAGTCCTCCAGCAGTCCTTGGGCCAGCCCAGTGGTCTTGGTCCCAAAGGCTGCAGCGCCGGGAGCCACACCCGAACTCCGGTTCTGTGTGGACTACAGAGGACTCAGTTCGGTCACCAGGACTGACGCACACCCCATCCCCAGAGCTGATGAGCTCATAGAACGGCTAGGGGCTGCCAACTACCTCCGCACGTTTGATTTAGCGTCTGGGTACTGGCAGATCGCCTTGACCGATGGGGCCAAAGAGAGGTCAGCATTTTCCACCCCTGATGGGCACTACTAGTTCCGGGTTATGCCCTTTGGGATGAAGAATACCCCTGCCACCTTCCAGAGGTTGGTCAACCAGGTGTTGTTTGGACTGGATTCGTTCAGTGCAGCCTACCAGGATGACATCGCAGTGTTCAGCTCCACTTGGGAGGAACACCTGCGCCACCTCTGGGAAGTGTTGATGGCGCTGCGGAGGGCAGGCCTCACGATCAAGGCGAGTAAGTGCCAGATCGGGCAGGGTTCCGTGGTGTACTTGGGGCACCAGGTTGGGAGCGGCCAGGTGGCGCCCCTTCAACCCAAGATAGAAACCATCCTGAATTGGGAGTCGCCCAAAACTCAGACAGAGGTGAGAGCCTTTCTAGGTCTCACCGGGTACTACAGGAGGTTTGTCAAGGGGTATGGCAACATTGTTGCCCCCTTGACAGCGCTGACTTCTAAGAAGCAGCCCAGGAAAGTGATTTGGACTGACACCTGTCAGAAAGATTTTGGGGCCCTGAAAGCTGCTATGTGCACGGCGCCCGTGCTCTTGGCTCCCAACTTCTCCAAAGAGTTTATCGTTCAGACAGACGCTTCAGAGCATGGTGTGGGGGCTGTTCTTTCACAGATTAATGAAGATGGCCTAGATCAACCTGTAGCCTTCCTTAGCAGGAGGTTACTTCCACGGGAACAGAGATGGAGTGCTATTGAGCGTGAGGCATTTGCTGTGGTCTGGGCGCTGAAGAAGCTAAGACCCTACCTGTTTGGGTCTCACTTCCGGGTTCAGACAGACCACAGGCCCCTCAGATGGTTGATGCATATGAGGGGTGAGAATCCAAAGCTGTTGAGGTGGTCCATTTCCCTACAGGGTATGGATTTCACGGTGGAACATCGCCCTGGTACAGATCATGCCAATGCTGACGGTCTGTCCAGATTTTTCCGCCTTAGTGATGGGGAACTCCCTGGGGTAGGGTAGTTCTCCCCACTTTTCAGCTGGAGGGAACACGTGTTAGACCTGGCACCTTGGCGTGAGTCTCCCTTCCACTTTTTTGTCGCTGTGCCTCATGTGTTTTAATGGTGTTGGCCGCTCAGAGCACCGTGCCACTGCCAACCAGTGCCACAGTGCAAGTGCTCCCTATGTAAAATGTATATGTTGGTTGGATTCCATGATTGGCTTATTTGGTTTACTATCAGACCCCAGTAAAGTGCACCAGGAGTGCCAGGGCGTGTAAATCCAAATGCCGCTGGTGGGCTTGCAGCACTGGTTGTGCCACCCACAGAAGCGGCCTGGTAAAATGTGTCTAGGTCTGCCATTGCAGAACCTGCGTGCAGTCTGGTACTGACATGCTGACTGGCAAGTGCACCCACTGGCCAGTCCCTAAACCTTCCCTTAACTTCATGTTAGTCACCCCTATGGTAGGCCCAAGGACAGGGTGCATTGGGGCATAAGGTGGGACAAGCCCTGATGTGTGTGGCATGTCCTAATAGTGAATTACAGCCATTTTCGTTTTTCACTATTGTAAGGCTACCCTGTTCTCATAGGCCAGAATGGGCTGTTAAGATTGTTACATCCTATGATCCTAACAGACCCAGGGAACATGGTAGAAAATCGAGTTTAGTATGCCTGAACTCAGAATAATAAGGTACATCTTTTAGTAAGGTTTATTTTAATATTCTGCGTTTGCAAATGCCACTTTTAGAAAGTTGGCCTTTGCTTGCCTAGCCATTTCAGCCCGCCTCTGCATGATGTGTATCTGCTGTCTGGCTTGTGTGAGTGACAGGGCTGGGGAAACCCAGATGGGCAGGGCTAGGTAGCCTGGTGGTGAATAGGAAGATTGGCAGGTAGATGGGTGGGAGGAGTACACCTGGACTCTGAATAGGGCTGTGCTCTGCCACCACAATGCTGGCTCCGCCCCCTGTGGAGCGTCTGATGGCTCTGCCCTGCACCCTGAAAGAAGAAGTCTGCATCATCAAAGTGCTCCAGAACTGGACTGAACTAGGCAAGGGCCCCCCTGGCCTGAGAGAACAAAGGATTTGTGGTATAAAGGAAGGAGCCCTGCTCCTAAGAAACTAGATCCTGTCCTGCCAAGAAGAAACCTCTGTCCGACCTGAAGGAACTGGAAAAGCTGCATGGAGGAGTACTGTCCCTGACCTGGGGGATTGGCCTGCAGTGGTTGCCTTGCTGCTGAAGAAGAGGAAGAAAAGACTCAAGGAACTTTTATCTGACTTGTGCTGAGAGATCTCCAAGGGCTTGTGAGTGAGCTTGCCCCCTGAACGAAGTCCCAGGACCAGTGGACTTCACCGCCGTGAGATCGTCTTGGAAAACAGACCATTTTCCCCGCATCTTCGACTCGAACTGCTGCGTACGTCTCGCTGATCGCAGCGTACCCCCTGAAAGCTGGTATCCCGCTGTCCGGCCCTAGCAACGTGACAAAGGCCCCTCTACGAGCCTTAGCTCGCACCGCAAAGGAAGGTACCGTCCGGCCTGAGCAATGCGACTAGTAGGCCCCTACGAGCTGTAGCTCGCACCGTAACGGAAGGACTGCGAACTGTACTTGCTACTATCCCCTACGAACCGTACTGCCGGCGTACGCTCCTTTCCCCTGCTTTGGAAAGGCTGCGGTGCGTACGGTAGTTGCGTACGTCTCCCCTGTGCGGAGCGTACTGTTCGCTTGTATCCAGTGCTTCGAACCAAGGTTGCCGATCTCATGGTACAGAACGAACACCGCGACGAACTTTGAACGCACCGTACCTACGCACCATCCCCTGAAGCCCTGCACGCCCAAGGTCTAACGTACCGTAGTACGCATCACACCAGGAGGACAATGCACCGTACATCGCGCTTGATGTCAGCACAGCATCCGTGACGAACTCACCAAAAGTAAAGATACTGTGCCTGTTCGCACTGTAGGGTGTACGCTTCATCCCGAAGCGCCTACAATGCGTGTGAGAACCGTTCCCAAGCAGTTGTTACCCCGTACGAAGCGTACAGACAGGAACGAAACGCACAGAACTTTAAAACTATGCTAAAACCAAGAACTCTTTGTTTAATAAGTGTTGTGGGCCGTTTAAACGTTATCTGGTCTTGTGCTAAGCCTAAACTATATATATAAAGTATTATTTTTCTATATCCCAGTGTGGAGTCCATTTGTGGGGTTGTCACTGAGTTACTGTGTGTGTGTTCACAAATGCTTAACCTGAACGCTCTGAGATAGATTGTCTGCTCGCGCCAAGCTACCTAGAGGGTGAGCAGGGGTTATTGTTGGAGTGTGCCCCCTTACCCTGACTAGCGGAAAGATTCCCTGCTTGACACAAGTACCTACCTGTGCCAACCTGAGAACCCGGATTCTAACATTGGTGGTCAGCGGTGAGGATTACGAATGTGCATTTGTGATACATATACAGTGATTGGTGAACGCCACATAGGGAAGGCAGACCAATAGCGCAACCACTTACTTTTAATTCGCATTTTTGGGGAAATCGCCAGTTGTTAAAGGAATCATGCCTGGTTCAAGTATTGTGGAAAGGGCAGCATCCCTCATCTCTGAAACTGAAGACGTGGAATGGGAAGAAGAGAGATTGGAGAGCTAAACCAAGGCCCAGCTGAAGGGCTTCTGCAGAAAATTCAAAGTCCCCACTGTTGGGTGTAAGCTCAAAGTAGATCTTTGCAAGGCGCTGAGGGCCTGGATGGAGTCAAGAAAAGACTCTGATGAGATGGAGGAAATTGAGCAGGTAGAGAGCATCGCTAGCTTGGGCAGAGGCCTGTCGCCAGAGGAATTGGCCGACAGGAAGGAAACCAGAGCTCATGAGATAGAGATGGCGAAACTAAATAGACAACTGGCAATGGAAAGAAAAAGGCTAGAGATGGAAGAGAGGAGAAGCCAAATGGAGCATGAGATGAAATTGAGGGAGCTGGAGTTGAAAGCCCAGGGCTTGGGAAGCACTCCCTCTGGTGGCAGCACACCCCCAGTGCAGGTAGAGTCCAGAGTGTACATACCCAAAGATGTAGTGAAGGAATTTTTTTAAAATGATGACATAGGGCAGTGGTTCAAAGCCTACGAAGTAGCCATGTCCTCCCACCGGGTCCCTGAGAAGGATTGGGGAGCGGGGTTGTGGGGGCGGTTCTTGAGTGAAGGGCGGGACACACTGCTAGATTTGCTCTCAGATGTGTATAACTCTTACCCCCATATGAAGGATGCTTTGATGGCTAGGTATGGGTTAGCTCCTGAAATGTATAGGCAGAGGTTATGGGGTTGCACTAAGATTCCCAATAGTACGTATGTGGAGTATGTGACTTTTTTTTGCAGAGCACTGGATGGTTGGGTAAAAGGTAGCAAGGTTGATAATTTTCAAGGGCTTCTTGATTTAATGGCTTGGGAGCACTTGTCCAGTAATTGTTTTCCTGAGCTACGCCAGCACCTGATTGATAGTAGCCTGACTAACCCTAGGAAGCTTGCTGAGGAGGCGGACCGCTGGGTCAGTACCAGGTTCCACAAGGGTCACGTGGGAGACTCCGCCAAAGGTGGGCAGGGTCCCCAGCAGAAGAGCGGGGGGACAAGGGTAAACCGAGGGAGTTCCAGAAGAGGCCCCAAAGTAATCCCCAAGGGAAGGGTTCTCAGCCTCCGGGGCCCCGACAGGTAAACCTGTTCAAAGAGGGCCCCCAAACTGTTACAGATGTGGTGAGCTGGGTCATTTTGCCAATGATCCCAATTGTCGCCAGTTTGGTAAACCAGCACCCACTGGTGCAACCCCCCGGCAGACGGCTAGTGTAGCCCTGGGTGGAGAAATGGGTGTCCAAGGTGGGTGGGGTTCAGTAGAAATGTCCCTGGTCTCATTAGGAGACCGTGAAGTGGTCCCCAAAACCCAGCTGCCTGAGAACACTAAGAAATACAGGCAGTGGGTGACCATAAATGGCCATAGGGTTGAAGCTCTGAGAGATACAGAAGCCAGTGTGACGGCTGTCAAGCGTCACCTGGTATCTCAGGAGCAGGTTGTCCCAGGAGCATTCTATCCGTTTGTTGCCGCTGACAACACGGAGAGTCACTGCCCGGAGGCTCAGGTTCCCTTTGAGTGGGGGGGGTCTCTGGTACTCTTCAGGTAGTGTGAGGCCCGCCATGCCTGTAGACTGTCTGTTAGGGAACGATCTGGAGAGCTCACCTTGGGCTAAGGTGGAGCGGAGTGCTCACCTGAAGATGTTGGGTATGCCTGATTGGGCGTGTGTCACCACACGGTCCATGGCAGCAAGTAGAGGTGCTCAAGAGGACCTGGAGCCTGAGAGGGAGGCCCAGGAACCGGCCTTAGGGAGAAGAGGCAGGGGGCGCGGAAAACCGGCCCTCGAAGTTCCCACGGTCCAGGAGGAAGCAGACCTTGAGGGGGATGCCCTGGAACCTACAGGGGAACAGATAGCTGAACTGGGGGACCTGCCTGAGCTGACCCATTGGCAGCAAGAAGGAGGACCCTCCAGGGAAGAATTCTGCAAGGAGCAGAAAGAATGCCCTTCTCTCGTGGGTATGCGGCAGCAGGCTGCAGACCAGGCCAACGGTGATCAGTCTGGAACACATTTCATTAACTGGGAGAACGACCTCCTGTATTCTGAGCCTAAGGTTGCTGAGCCTGGCTCAGCCCGTGTGCTGGTGGTACCCCAGCGCTTCAGAGCCTTCCTACTGGGGCTGGCTCACGGTGTGCCATTGGCAGGACATTTGGGGCAGGACAAGACCTTTGAAAGGCTTGTCACCCACTTCTTTTGGCCCCAAATGCGCAGGAGTTCAGACACACTGCAGGACCTGCCAGACTTGCCAGGCAAGTGGAAAGAGTGGGAGGAAGCAGAAGGCTCCTCTCCAACCATTCCCTGTGGTCAGTGTTCCCTTTGAGCGAGTGGGGATTGACATTGTGGGGCCGCTGGACCCCAGGAAAGCCATGGGCAACAGGTTTATCCTGGTCCTGGTGGACCATGCCACCCGGTACCCGGAAGCCATGCCTCTGAGGACAGTGACGGCCCCCGTGGTGGGACGTGCACTGATGGGAATTTTCTCCCGAGTGGGATTCCCTCTAGAGGTGGTGTCTGACCGGGGTACCAATTTCATATCCAAATATATGAAATCCCTTTGGCAAGAGTGTGGTGTAACCTACAAATTCACCACACCATACCACCCCCAAGGAAACGGGTTGGTTGAGAGATTCAACCGAACCCTGAAGGGCATGATAATGGGTCTGGAAGAACCCATGAGGCGTAAGTGGGACGTCCTCTTGCCATGCCTTCTCTTTGGCTACCATGAGGTGCCACAGAAGTCTCTAGGGTTCAGCCCCTTTGAGCTCCTGTATGGCCACCCAGTGAGAGGACCTCTAAGTCTGGTCAAAGAAGGCTGGGAGCAATCTCCCAGGAAACCTCCCCAGAATCTATATAGCTACATGCTGGCCTTCAGGAACCAGACTAGGCGTTTCAGGGAACTTGCTGAGGCAAACCTGGAAGCCAGCCAGGAGGAGATGAAGCGGTGGTACCACCAGAATGCCACTCTGGTAGAGCTTCAGCCTGGACAGAAGGTATGGGTCTTGGCCCCAATGGAGCCCTGTGCGCTCCAGGATAAGTGGACCGGTCCCTTTGAGGTGGTGGAGCGCAAAAGTCCTGTTACCTATTTGGTGGACTTGCGGTCTCCAAGGAACCCCTTAAGGGTCCTTCATGTCAACCGCCTCAAGCCCCACTTGGAGAGGTCCCAAGTGGGCATGCTCTTGGCAACAGATGCTGGGATGGAAGAGGAGACCGAGCCTCTTCCTGACCTCCTGTCAGCCAAGGAGCAAGATGGGTCAGTGGATGGTGTCATCCTCTCTTCCACCCTGTCCCCTGAGCAACAGAATGATTGTCGCCAATTGTTGGGGCAATTTTCGGATCTGTTTTCCCTGGTTCCCGGTGTCACTGATTGGTGCGTCCATGATGTGGACACTGGGGATAGTACACCTGTGAGGCACAAGGCCTACAGGGTGACTGACAGGGTGAGGGCATGCATCAAGGAGGAGGTCTCCAAGATGTTTGCACTAGGGGTAATTGAGTCCTCCAGCAGTCCTTGGGCCAGCCCAGTGGTCTTGGTCCCAAAGGCTGCAGCGCCGGGAGCCACACCCGAACTCCGGTTCTGTGTGGACTACAGAGGACTCAGTTCGGTCACCAGGACTGACGCACACCCCATCCCCAGAGCTGATGAGCTCATAGAACGGCTAGGGGCTGCCAACTACCTCCGCACGTTTGATTTAGCGTCTGGGTACTGGCAGATCGCCTTGACCGATGGGGCCAAAGAGAGGTCAGCATTTTCCACCCCTGATGGGCACTACTAGTTCCGGGTTATGCCCTTTGGGATGAAGAATACCCCTGCCACCTTCCAGAGGTTGGTCAACCAGGTGTTGTTTGGACTGGATTCGTTCAGTGCAGCCTACCAGGATGACATCGCAGTGTTCAGCTCCACTTGGGAGGAACACCTGCGCCACCTCTGGGAAGTGTTGATGGCGCTGCGGAGGGCAGGCCTCACGATCAAGGCGAGTAAGTGCCAGATCGGGCAGGGTTCCGTGGTGTACTTGGGGCACCAGGTTGGGAGCGGCCAGGTGGCGCCCCTTCAACCCAAGATAGAAACCATCCTGAATTGGGAGTCGCCCAAAACTCAGACAGAGGTGAGAGCCTTTCTAGGTCTCACCGGGTACTACAGGAGGTTTGTCAAGGGGTATGGCAACATTGTTGCCCCCTTGACAGCGCTGACTTCTAAGAAGCAGCCCAGGAAAGTGATTTGGACTGACACCTGTCAGAAAGATTTTGGGGCCCTGAAAGCTGCTATGTGCACGGCGCCCGTGCTCTTGGCTCCCAACTTCTCCAAAGAGTTTATCGTTCAGACAGACGCTTCAGAGCATGGTGTGGGGGCTGTTCTTTCACAGATTAATGAAGATGGCCTAGATCAACCTGTAGCCTTCCTTAGCAGGAGGTTACTTCCACGGGAACAGAGATGGAGTGCTATTGAGCGTGAGGCATTTGCTGTGGTCTGGGCGCTGAAGAAGCTAAGACCCTACCTGTTTGGGTCTCACTTCCGGGTTCAGACAGACCACAGGCCCCTCAGATGGTTGATGCATATGAGGGGTGAGAATCCAAAGCTGTTGAGGTGGTCCATTTCCCTACAGGGTATGGATTTCACGGTGGAACATCGCCCTGGTACAGATCATGCCAATGCTGACGGTCTGTCCAGATTTTTCCGCCTTAGTGATGAGGAACTCCCTGGGGTAGGGTAGTTCTCCCCACTTTTCAGCTGGAGGGAACACGTGTTAGACCTGGCACCTTGGCGTGAGTCTCCCTTCCACTTTTTTGTCGCTGTGCCTCATGTGTTTTAATGGTGTTGGCCGCTCAGAGCACCGTGCCACTGCCAACCAGTGCCACAGTGCAAGTGCTCCCTATGTAAAATGTATATGTTGGTTGGATTCCATGATTGGCTTATTTGGTTTACTATCAGACCCCAGTAAAGTGCACCAGGAGTGCCAGGGCGTGTAAATCCAAATGCCGCTGGTGGGCTTGCAGCACTGGTTGTGCCACCCACAGAAGCGGCCTGGTAAAATGTGTCTAGGTCTGCCATTGCAGAACCTGCGTGCAGTCTGGTACTGACATGCTGACTGGCAAGTGCACCCACTGGCCAGTCCCTAAACCTTCCCTTAACTTCATGTTAGTCACCCCTATGGTAGGCCCAAGGACAGGGTGCATTGTGGCATAAGGTGGGACAAGCCCTGATGTGTGTGGCATGTCCTAATAGTGAATTACAGCCATTTTCGTTTTTCACTATTGTAAGGCTACCCTGTTCTCATAGGCCAGAATGGGCTGTTAAGATTGTTATATCCTATGATCCTAACAGACCCAGGGAACATGGTAGAAAATCGAGTTTAGTATGCCTGAACTCAGAATAATAAGGTACATCTTTTAGTAAGGTTTATTTTAATATTCTGCGTTTGCAAATGCCACTTTTAGAAAGTTGGCCTTTGCTTGCCTAGCCATTTCAGCCCGCCTCTGCATGATGTGTATCTGCTGTCTGGCTTGTGTGAGTGACAGGGCTGGGGAAACCCAGATGGGCAGGGCTAGGTAGCCTGGTGGTGAATAGGAAGATTGGCAGGTAGATGGGTGGGAGGAGTACACCTGGACTCTGAATAGGGCTGTGCTCTGCCACCACAATGCTGGCTCCGCCCCCTGTGGAGCGTCTGGTGGCTCTGCCCTGCACCCTGAAAGAAGAAGTCTGCATCATCAAAGTGCTCCAGAACTGGACTGAACTAGGCAAGGGCCCCCCTGGCCTGAGAGAACAAAGGATTTGTGGTATAAAGGAAGGAGCCCTGCTCCTAAGAAACTAGATCCTGTCCTGCCAAGAAGAAACCTCTGTCCGACCTGAAGGAACTGGAAAAGCTGCATGGAGGAGTACTGTCCCTGACCTGGGGGATTGGCCTGCAGTGGTTGCCTTGCTGCTGAAGAAGAGGAAGAAAAGACTCAAGGAACTTTTATCTGACTTGTGCTGAGAGATCTCCAAGGGCTTGTGAGTGAGCTTGCCCCCTGAACGAAGTCCCAGGACCAGTGGACTTCACCGCCGTGAGATCGTCTTGGAAAACAGACCATTTTCCCCGCATCTTCGACTCGAACTGCTGCGTACGTCTCGCTGATCGCAGCGTACCCCCTGAAAGCTGGTATCCCGCTGTCCGGCCCTAGCAACGTGACTAAGGCCCCTCTACGAGCCGTAGCTCGCACCGCAAAGGAAGGTACCGTCCGGCCTGAGCAATGCGACTAGTAGGCCCCTACGAGCCGTAGCTCGCACCATAACGGAAGGACTGCGAACTGTACTTGCTACTATCCCCTACGAACCGTACTGCCGGCGTACGCTCCTTTCCCCTGCTTTGGAAAGGCTGCGGTGCGTACGGTAGTTGCGTACGTCTCCCCTGTGCGGAGCGTACTGTTCGCTTGTATCCAGTGCTTCGAACCAAGGTTGCCGATCTCATGGTACAGAACGAACACCGCGACGAACTTTGAACGCACCGTACCTACGCACCATCCCCTGAAGCCCTGCACGCCCAAGGTCTAACGTACCGTAGTACGCATCACACCAGGAGGACAATGCACCGTACATCGCGCTTGATGTTAGCACAGCATCCGTGACGAACTCACCAAAAGTAAAGATACTGTGCCTGTTCGCACTGTAGGGTGTACGCTTCATCCCGAAGCGCCTACAATGCGTGTGAGAACCGTTCCCAAGCAGTTGTTACCCCGTACGAAGCGTACAGACAGGAACGAAACGCACAGAACTTTAAAACTATGCTAAAACCAAGAACTCTTTGTTTAATAAGTGTTGTGGGCCGTTTAAACGTTATCTGGTCTTGTGCTAAGCCTAAACTATATATATAAAGTATTATTTTTCTATATCCCAGTGTGGAGTCCATTTGTGGGGTTGTCACTGAGTTACTGTGTGTGTGTTCACAAATGCTTAACCTGAACGCTCTGAGATAGATTGTCTGCTCGCGCCAAGCTACCTAGAGGGTGAGCAGGGGTTATTGTTGGAGTGTGCCCCTTACCCTGACTAGCGGAAAGATTCCCTGCTTGACACAAGTACCTACCTGTGCCAACCTGAGAACCCGGATTCTAACATTGGTGGTCAGCGGTGAGGATTACGAATGTGCATTTGTGATACATATACAGTGATTGGTGAACGCCACATAGGGAAGGCAGACCAATAGCGCAACCACTTACTTTTAATTCGCATTTTTGGGGAAATCGCCAGTTGTTAAAGGAATCATGCCTGGTTCAAGTATTGTGGAAAGGGCAGCATCCCTCATCTCTGAAACTGAAGACGTGGAATGGGAAGAAGAGAGATTGGAGAGCTAAACCAAGGCCCAGCTGAAGGGCTTCTGCAGAAAATTCAAAGTCCCCACTGTTGGGTGTAAGCTCAAAGTAGATCTTTGCAAGGCGCTGAGGGCCTGGATGGAGTCAAGAAAAGACTCTGATGAGATGGAGGAAATTGAGCAGGTAGAGAGCATCGCTAGCTTGGGCAGAGGCCTGTCGCCAGAGGAATTGGCCGACAGGAAGGAAACCAGAGCTCATGAGATAGAGATGGCGAAACTAAATAGACAACTGGCAATGGAAAGAAAAAGGCTAGAGATGGAAGAGAGGAGAAGCCAAATGGAGCATGAGATGAAATTGAGGGAGCTGGAGTTGAAAGCCCAGGGCTTGGGAAGCACTCCCTCTGGTGGCAGCACACCCCCAGTGCAGGTAGAGTCCAGAGTGTACATACCCAAAGATGTAGTGAAGGAATTTTTTTAAAATGATGACATAGGGCAGTGGTTCAAAGCCTACGAAGTAGCCATGTCCTCCCACCGGGTCCCTGAGAAGGATTGGGGAGCGGGGTTGTGGGGGCGGTTCTTGAGTGAAGGGCGGGACACACTGCTAGATTTGCTCTCAGATGTGTATAACTCTTACCCCCATATGAAGGATGCTTTGATGGCTAGGTATGGGTTAACTCCTGAAATGTATAGGCAGAGGTTATGGGGTTGCACTAAGATTCCCAATAGTACGTATGTGGAGTATGTGACTTTTTTTTGCAGAGCACTGGATGGTTGGGTAAAAGGTAGCAAGGTTGATAATTTTCAAGGGCTTCTTGATTTAATGGCTTAGGAGCACTTGTCCAGTAATTGTTTTCCTGAGCTACGCCAGCACCTGATTGATAGTAGCCTGACTAACCCTAGGAAGCTTGCTGAGGAGGCGGACCGCTGGGTCAGTACCAGGGTCCACAAGGGTCACGTGGGAGACTCCGCCAAAGGTGGGCAGGGTCCCCAGCAGAAGAGCGGGGGGACAAGGGTAAACCGAGGGAGTTCCAGAAGAGGCCCCAAAGTAATCCCCAAGGGAAGGGTTCTCAGCCTCCGGGGCCCCGACAGGTAAACCTGTTCAAAGAGGGCCCCCAAACTGTTACAGATGTGGTGAGCTGGGTCATTTTGCCAATGATCCCAATTGTCGCCAGTTTGGAAAACCAGCACCCACTGGTGCAACCCCCCGGCAGACGGCTAGTGTAGCCCTGGGTGGAGAAATGGGTGTCCAAGGTGGGTGGGGTTCAGTAGAAATGTCCCTGGTCTCATTAGGAGACCGTGAAGTGGTCCCCAAAACCCAGCTGCCTGAGAACACTAAGAAATACAGGCAGTGGGTGACCATAAATGGCCATAGGGTTGAAGCTCTGAGAGATACAGAAGCCAGTGTGACGGCTGTCAAGCGTCACCTGGTATCTCAGGAGCAGGTTGTCCCAGGAGCATTCTATCCGGTTGTTGCCGCTGACAACACGGAGAGTCACTGCCCGGAGGCTCAGGTTCCCTTTGAGTGGGGGGGGGGTCTCTGGTACTCTTCAGGTAGTGTGAGGCCCGCCATGTTTGTAGACTGTCTGTTAGGGAACGATCTGGAGAGCTCACCTTGGGCTAAGGTGGAGCGGAGTGCTCACCTGAAGATGTTGGGTATGCCTGATTGGGCGTGTGTCACCACACGGTCCATGGCAGCAAGTAGAGGTGCTCAAGAGGACCTGGAGCCTGAGAGGGAGGCCCAGGAACCGGCCTTAGGGAGAAGAGGCAGGGGGCGCGGAAAACCGGCCCTCGAAGTTCCCACGGTCCAGGAGGAAGCAGACCTTGAGGGGGATGCCCTGGAACCTACAGGGGAACAGATAGCTGAACTGGGGGACCTGCCTGAGCTGACCCATTGGCAGCAAGAATGAGGACCCTCCAGGGAAGAATTCTGCAAGGAGCAGAAAGAATGCCCTTCTCTCGTGGGTATGCGGCAGCAGGCTGCAGACCAGGCCAACGGTGATCAGTCTGGAACACATTTCATTAACTGGGAGAACGACCTCCTGTATTCTGAGCCTAAGGTTGCTGAGCCTGGCTCAGCCCGTGTGCTGGTGGTACCCCAGCGCTTCAGAGCCTTCCTACTGGGGCTGGCTCAAGGTGTGCCATTGGCAGGACATTTGGGGCAGGACAAGACCTTTGAAAGGCTTGTCACCCACTTCTTTTGGCCCCAAATGCGCAGGAGTTCAGACACACTGCAGGACCTGCCAGACTTGCCAGGCAAGTGGAAAGAGTGGGAGGAAGCAGAAGGCTCCTCTCCAACCATTCCCTGTGGTCAGTGTCCCCTTTGAGCGAGTGGGGATTGACATTGTGGGGCCGCTGGACCCCAGGAAAGCCATGGGCAACAGGTTTATCCTGGTCCTGGTGGACCATGCCACCCGGTACCCGGAAGCCATGCCTCTGAGGACAGTGACGGCCCCCGTGGTGGGACGTGCACTGATGGGAATTTTCTCCCGAGTGGGATTCCCTCTAGAGGTGGTGTCTGACCGGGGTACCAATTTCATATCCAAATATATGAAATCCCTTTGGCAAGAGTGTGGTGTAACCTACAAATTCACCACACCATACCACCCCCAAGGAAACGGGTTGGTTGAGAGATTCAACCGAACCCTGAAGGGCATGATAATGGGTCTGGAAGAACCCATGAGGCGTAAGTGGGACGTCCTCTTGCCATGCCTTCTCTTTGGCTACCATGAGGTGCCACAGAAGTCTCTAGGGTTCAGCCCCTTTGAGCTCCTGTATGGCCACCCAGTGAGAGGACCTCTAAGTCTGGTCAAAGAAGGCTGGGAGCAATCTCCCAGGAAACCTCCCCAGAATCTATATAGCTACATGCTGGCCTTCAGGAACCAGACTCGGCGTTTCAGGGAACTTGCTGAGGCAAACCTGGAAGCCAGCCAGGAGGAGATGAAGCGGTGGTACCACCAGAATGCCACTCTGGTAGAGCTTCAGCCTGGACAGAAGGTATGGGTCTTGGCCCCAATGGAGCCCTGTGCGCTCCAGGATAAGTGGACCGGTCCCTTTGAGGTGGTGGAGCGCAAAAGTCCTGTTACCTATTTGGTGGACTTGCGGTCTCCAAGGAACCCCTTAAGGGTCCTTCATGTCAACCGCCTCAAGCCCCACTTGGAGAGGTCCCAAGTGGGCATGCTCTTGGCAACAGATGCTGGGATGGAAGAGGAGACCGAGCCTCTTCCTGACCTCCTGTCAGCCAAGGAGCAAGATGGGTCAGTGGATGGTGTCATCCTCTCTTCCACCCTGTCCCCTGAGCAACAGAATGATTGTCGCCAATTGTTGGGGCAATTTTCGGATCTGTTTTCCCTGGTTCCCGGTGTCACTGATTGGTGCGTCCATGATGTGGACACTGGGGATAGTACACCTGTGAGGCACAAGGCCTACAGGGTGACTGACAGGGTGAGGGCATGCATCAAGGAGGAGGTCTCCAAGATGTTTGCACTAGGGGTAATTGAGTCCTCCAGCAGTCCTTGGGCCAGCCCAGTGGTCTTGGTCCCAAAGGCTGCAGCGCCGGGAGCCACACCCGAACTCCGGTTCTGTGTGGACTACAGAGGACTCAGTTCGGTCACCAGGACTGACGCACACCCCATCCCCAGAGCTGATGAGCTCATAGAACGGCTAGGGGCTGCCAACTACCTCCGCACGTTTGATTTAGCGTCTGGGTACTGGCAGATCGCCTTGACCGATGGGGCCAAAGAGAGGTCAGCATTTTCCACCCCTGATGGGCACTACTAGTTCCGGGTTATGCCCTTTGGGATGAAGAATACCCCTGCCACCTTCCAGAGGTTGGTCAACCAGGTGTTGTTTGGACTGGATTCGTTCAGTGCAGCCTACCAGGATGACATCGCAGTGTTCAGCTCCACTTGGGAGGAACACCTGCGCCACCTCTGGGAAGTGTTGATGGCGCTGCGGAGGGCAGGCCTCACGATCAAGGCGAGTAAGTGCCAGATCGGGCAGGGTTCCGTGGTGTACTTGGGGCACCAGGTTGGGAGCGGCCAGGTGGCGCCCCTTCAACCCAAGATAGAAACCATCCTGAATTGGGAGTCGCCCAAAACTCAGACAGAGGTGAGAGCCTTTCTAGGTCTCACCGGGTACTACAGGAGGTTTGTCAAGGGGTATGGCAACATTGTTGCCCCCTTGACAGCGCTGACTTCTAAGAAGCAGCCCAGGAAAGTGATTTGGACTGACACCTGTCAGAAAGATTTTGGGGCCCTGAAAGCTGCTATGTGCACGGCCCCCGTGCTCTTGGCTCCCAACTTCTCCAAAGAGTTTATCGTTCAGACAGACGCTTCAGAGCATGGTGTGGGGGCTGTTCTTTCACAGATTAATGAAGATGGCCTAGATCAACCTGTAGCCTTCCTTAGCAGGAGGTTACTTCCACGGGAACAGAGATGGAGTGCTATTGAGCGTGAGGCATTTGCTGTGGTCTGGGCGCTGAAGAAGCTAAGACCCTACCTGTTTGGGTCTCACTTCCGGGTTCAGACAGACCACAGGCCCCTCAGATGGTTGATGCATATGAGGGGTGAGAATCCAAAGCTGTTGAGGTGGTCCATTTCCCTACAGGGTATGGATTTCACGGTGGAACATCGCCCTGGTACAGATCATGCCAATGCTGACGGTCTGTCCAGATTTTTCCGCCTTAGTGATGAGGAACTCCCTGGGGTAGGGTAGTTCTCCCCACTTTTCAGCTGGAGGGAACACGTGTTAGACCTGGCACCTTGGCGTGAGTCTCCCTTCCACTTTTTTGTCGCTGTGCCTCATGTGTTTTAATGGTGTTGGCCGCTCAGAGCACCGTGCCACTGCCAACCAGTGCCACAGTGCAAGTGCTCCCTATGTAAAATGTATATGTTGGTTGGATTCCATGATTGGCTTATTTGGTTTACTATCAGACCCCAGTAAAGTGCACCAGGAGTGCCAGGGCGTGTAAATCCAAATGCCGCTGGTGGGCTTGCAGCACTGGTTGTGCCACCCACAGAAGCGGCCTGGTAAAATGTGTCTAGGTCTGCCATTGCAGAACCTGCGTGCAGTCTGGTACTGACATGCTGACTGGCAAGTGCACCCACTGGCCAGTCCCTAAACCTTCCCTTAACTTCATGTTAGTCACCCCTATGGTAGGCCCAAGGACAGGGTGCATTGTGGCATAAGGTGGGACAAGCCCTGATGTGTGTGGCATGTCCTAATAGTGAATTACAGCCATTTTCGTTTTTCACTATTGTAAGGCTACCCTGTTCTCATAGGCCAGAATGGGCTGTTAAGATTGTTACATCCTATGATCCTAACAGACCCAGGGAACATGGTAGAAAATCGAGTTTAGTATGCCTGAACTCAGAATAATAAGGTACATCTTTTAGTAAGGTTTATTTTAATATTCTGCGTTTGCAAATGCCACTTTTAGAAAGTTGGCCTTTGCTTGCCTAGCCATTTCAGCCCGCCTCTGCATGATGTGTATCTGCTGTCTGGCTTGTGTGAGTGACAGGGCTGGGGAAACCCAGATGGGCAGGGCTAGGTAGCCTGGTGGTGAATAGGAAGATTGGCAGGTAGATGGGTGGGAGGAGTACACCTGGACTCTGAATAGGGCTGTGCTCTGCCACCACAATGCTGGCTCCGCCCCCTGTGGAGCGTCTGATGGCTCTGCCCTGCACCCTGAAAGAAGAAGTCTGCATCATCAAAGTGCTCCAGAACTGGACTGAACTAGGCAAGGGCCCCCCTGGCCTGAGAGAACAAAGGATTTGTGGTATAAAGGAAGGAGCCCTGCTCCTAAGAAACTAGATCCTGTCCTGCCAAGAAGAAACCTCTGTCCGACCTGAAGGAACTGGAAAAGCTGCATGGAGGAGTACTGTCCCTGACCTGGGGGATTGGCCTGCAGTGGTTGCCTTGCTGCTGAAGAAGAGGAAGAAAAGACTCAAGGAACTTTTATCTGACTTGTGCTGAGAGATCTCCAAGGGCTTGTGAGTGAGCTTGCCCCCTGAACGAAGTCCCAGGACCAGTGGACTTCACCGCCGTGAGATCGTCTTGGAAAACAGACCATTTTCCCCGCATCTTCGACTCGAACTGCTGCGTACGTCTCGCTGATCGCAGCGTACCCCCTGAAAGCTGGTATCCCGCTGTCCGGCCCTAGCAACGTGACAAAGGCCCCTCTACGAGCCGTAGCTCGCACCGCAAAGGAAGGTACCGTCCGGCCTGAGCAATGCGACTAGTAGGCCCCTATGAGCCGTAGCTCGCACCGTAACGGAAGGACTGCGAACTGTACTTGCTACTATCCCCTACGAACCGTACTGCCGGCGTACGCTCCTTTCCCCTGCTTTGGAAAGGCTGCGGTGCGTACGGTAGTTGCGTACGTCTCCCCTGTGCGGAGCGTACTGTTCGCTTGTATCCAGTGCTTCGAACCAAGGTTGCCGATCTCATGGTACAGAACGAACACCGCGACGAACTTTGAACGCACCGTACCTACGCACCATCCCCTGAAGCCCTGCACGCCCAAGGTCTAACGTACCGTAGTACGCATCACACCAGGAGGACAATGCACCGTACATCGCGCTTGATGTCAGCACAGCATCCGTGACGAACTCACCAAAAGTAAAGATACTGTGCCTGTTCGCACTGTAGGGTGTACGCTTCATCCCGAAGCGCCTACAATGCGTGTGAGAACCGTTCCCAAGCAGTTGTTACCCCGTACGAAGCGTACAGACAGGAACGAAACGCACAGAACTTTAAAACTATGCTAAAACCAAGAACTCTTTGTTTAATAAGTGTTGTGGGCCGTTTAAACGTTATCTGGTCTTGTGCTAAGCCTAAACTATATATATAAAGTATTATTTTTCTATATCCCAGTGTGGAGTCCATTTGTGGGGTTGTCACTGAGTTACTGTGTGTGTGTTCACAAATGCTTAACCTGAACGCTCTGAGATAGATTGTCTGCTCGCGCCAAGCTACCTAGAGGGTGAGCAGGGGTTATTGTTGGAGTGTGCCCCCTTACCCTGACTAGCGGAAAGATTCCCTGCTTGACACAAGTACCTACCTGTGCCAACCTGAGAACCCGGATTCTAACATTGGTGGTCAGCGGTGAGGATTACGAATGTGCATTTGTGATACATATACAGTGATTGGTGAACGCCACATAGGGAAGGCAGACCAATAGCGCAACCACTTACTTTTAATTCGCATTTTTGGGGAAATCGCCAGTTGTTAAAGGAATCATGCCTGGTTCAAGTATTGTGGAAAGGGCAGCATCCCTCATCTCTGAAACT
Organism: Triturus cristatus; assembly: GCF_964204655.1. Lineage (NCBI taxonomy): Eukaryota > Metazoa > Chordata > Amphibia > Caudata > Salamandridae > Triturus > Triturus cristatus. Next base: position 979,926,282 of record NC_140579.1, on the reverse strand, counting down.
GAAGACGTGGAATGGGAAGAAGAGAGATTGGAGAGCTAAACCAAGGCCCAGCTGAAGGGCTTCTGCAGAAAATTCAAAGTCCCCACTGTTGGGTGTAAGCTCAAAGTAGATCTTTGCAAGGCGCTGAGGGCCTGGATGGAGTCAAGAAAAGACTCTGATGAGATGGAGGAAATTGAGCAGGTAGAGAGCATCGCTAGCTTGGGCAGAGGCCTGTCGCCAGAGGAATTGGCCGACAGGAAGGAAACCAGAGCTCATGAGATAGAGATGGCGAAACTAAATAGACAACTGGCAATGGAAAGAAAAAGGCTAGAGATGGAAGAGAGGAGAAGCCAAATGGAGCATGAGATGAAATTGAGGGAGCTGGAGTTGAAAGCCCAGGGCTTGGGAAGCACTCCCTCTGGTGGCAGCACACCCCCAGTGCAGGTAGAGTCCAGAGTGTACATACCCAAAGATGTAGTGAAGGAATTTTTTTAAAATGATGACATAGGGCAGTGGTTCAAAGCCTACGAAGTAGCCATGTCCTCCCACCGGGTCCCTGAGAAGGATTGGGGAGCGGGGTTGTGGGGGCGGTTCTTGAGTGAAGGGCGGGACACACTGCTAGATTTGCTCTCAGATGTGTATAACTCTTACCCCCATATGAAGGATGCTTTGATGGCTAGGTATGGGTTAGCTCCTGAAATGTATAGGCAGAGGTTATGGGGTTGCACTAAGATTCCCAATAGTACGTATGTGGAGTATGTGACTTTTTTTTGCAGAGCACTGGATGGTTGGGTAAAAGGTAGCAAGGTTGATAATTTTCAAGGGCTTCTTGATTTAATGGCTTGGGAGCACTTGTCCAGTAATTGTTTTCCTGAGCTACGCCAGCACCTGATTGATCGTAGCCTGACTAACCCTAGGAAGCTTGCTGAGGAGGCGGACCGCTGGGTCAGTACCAGGTTCCACAAGGGTCACGTGGGAGACTCCGCCAAAGGTGGGCAGGGTCCCCAGCAGAAGAGCGGGGGGACAAGGGTAAACCGAGGGAGTTCCAGAAGAGGCCCCAAAGTAATCCCCAAGGGAAGGGTTCTCAGCCTCCGGGGCCCCGACAGGTAAACCTGTTCAAAGAGGGCCCCCAAACTGTTACAGATGTGGTGAGCTGGGTCATTTTGCCAATGATCCCAATTGTCGCCAGTTTGGTAAACCAGCACCCACTGGTGCAACCCCCCGGCAGACGGCTAGTGTAGCCCTGGGTGGAGAAATGGGTGTCCAAGGTGGGTGGGGTTCAGTAGAAATGTCCCTGGTCTCATTAGGAGACCGTGAAGTGGTCCCCAAAACCCAGCTGCCTGAGAACACTAAGAAATACAGGCAGTGGGTGACCATAAATGGCCATAGGGTTGAAGCTCTGAGAGATACAGAAGCCAGTGTGACGGCTGTCAAGCGTCACCTGGTATCTCAGGAGCAGGTTGTCCCAGGAGCATTCTATCCGTTTGTTGCCGCTGACAACACGGAGAGTCACTGCCCGGAGGCTCAGGTTCCCTTTGAGTGGGGGGGGTCTCTGGTACTCTTCAGGTAGTGTGAGGCCCGCCATGCCTGTAGACTGTCTGTTAGGGAACGATCTGGAGAGCTCACCTTGGGCTAAGGTGGAGCGGAGTGCTCACCTAAAGATGTTGGGTATGCCTGATTGGGCGTGTGTCACCACACGGTCCATGGCAGCAAGTAGAGGTGCTCAAGAGGACCTGGAGCCTGAGAGGGAGGCCCAGGAACCGGCCTTAGGGAGAAGAGGCAGGGGGCGCGGAAAACCGGCCCTCGAAGTTCCCACGGTCCAGGAGGAAGCAGACCTTGAGGGGGATGCCCTGGAACCTACAGGGGAACAGATAGCTGAACTGGGGGACCTGCCTGAGCTGACCCATTGGCAGCAAGAAGGAGGACCCTCCAGGGAAGAATTCTGCAAGGAGCAGAAAGAATGCCCTTCTCTCGTGGGTATGCGGCAGCAGGCTGCAGACCAGGCCAACGGTGATCAGTCTGGAACACATTTCATTAACTGGGAGAATGACCTCCTGTATTCTGAGCCTAAGGTTGCTGAGCCTGGCTCAGCCCGTGTGCTGGTGGTACCCCAGCGCTTCAGAGCCTTCCTACTGGGGCTGGCTCACGGTGTGCCATTGGCAGGACATTTGGGGCAGGACAAGACCTTTGAAAGGCTTGTCACCCACTTCTTTTGGCCCCAAATGTGCAGGAGTTCAGACACACTGCAGGACCTGCCAGACTTGCCAGGCAAGTGGAAAGAGTGGGAGGAAGCAGAAGGCTCCTCTCCAACCATTCCCTGTGGTCAGTGTCCCCTTTGAGCGAGTGGGGATTGACATTGTGGGGCCGCTGGACCCCAGGAAAGCCATGGGCAACAGGTTTATCCTGGTCCTGGTGGACCATGCCACCCGGTACCCGGAAGCCATGCCTCTGAGGACAGTGACGGCCCCCGTGGTGGGACGTGCACTGATGGGAATTTTCTCCCGAGTGGGATTCCCTCTAGAGGTGGTGTCTGACCGGGGTACCAATTTCATATCCAAATATATGAAATCCCTTTGGCAAGAGTGTGGTGTAACCTACAAATTCACCACACCATAACACCCCCAAGGAAACGGGTTGGTTGAGAGATTCAACCGAACCCTGAAGGGCATGATAATGGGTCTGGAAGAACCCATGAGGCGTAAGTGGGACGTCCTCTTGCCATGCCTTCTCTTTGGCTACCATGAGGTGCCACAGAAGTCTCTAGGGTTCAGCCCCTTTGAGCTCCTGTATGGCCACCCAGTGAGAGGACCTCTAAGTCTGGTCAAAGAAGGCTGGGAGCAATCTCCCAGGAAACCTCCCCAGAATCTATATAGCTACATGCTGGCCTTCAGGAACCAGACTAGGCGTTTCAGGGAACTTGCTGAGGCAAACCTGGAAGCCAGCCAGGAGGAGATGAAGCGGTGGTACCACCAGAATGCCACTCTGGTAGAGCTTCAGCCTGGACAGAAGGTATGGGTCTTGGCCCCAATGGAGCCCTGTGCGCTCCAGGATAAGTGGACCGGTCCCTTTGAGGTGGTGGAGCGCAAAAGTCCTGTTACCTATTTGGTGGACTTGCGGTCTCCAAGGAACCCCTTAAGGGTCCTTCATGTCAACCGCCTCAAGCCCCACTTGGAGAGGTCCCAAGTGGGCATGCTCTTGGCAACAGATGCTGGGATGGAAGAGGAGACCGAGCCTCTTCCTGACCTCCTGTCAGCCAAGGAGCAAGATGGGTCAGTGGATGGTGTCATCCTCTCTTCCACCCTGTCCCCTGAGCAACAGAATGATTGTCGCCAATTGTTGGGGCAATTTTCGGATCTGTTTTCCCTGGTTCCCGGTGTCACTGATTGGTGCGTCCATGATGTGGACACTGGGGATAGTACACCTGTGAGGCACAAGGCCTACAGGGTGACTGACAGGGTGAGGGCATGCATCAAGGAGGAGGTCTCCAAGATGTTTGCACTAGGGGTAATTGAGTCCTCCAGCAGTCCTTGGGCCAGCCCAGTGGTCTTGGTCCCAAAGGCTGCAGCGCCGGGAGCCACACCCGAACTCCGGTTCTGTGTGGACTACAGAGGACTCAGTTCGGTCACCAGGACTGACGCACACCCCATCCCCAGAGCTGATGAGCTCATAGATCGGCTAGGGGCTGCCAACTACCTCCGCACGTTTGATTTAGCGTCTGGGTACTGGCAGATCGCCTTGACCGATGGGGCCAAAGAGAGGTCAGCATTTTCCACCCCTGATGGGCACTACTAGTTCCGGGTTATGCCCTTTGGGATGAAGAATGCCCCTGCCACCTTCCAGAGGTTGGTCAACCAGGTGTTGTTTGGACTGGATTCGTTCAGTGCAGCCTACCAGGATGACATCGCAGTGTTCAGCTCCACTTGGGAGGAACACCTGCGCCACCTCTGGGAAGTGTTGATGGCGCTGCGGAGGGCAGGCCTCACGATCAAGGCGAGTAAGTGCCAGATCGGGCAGGGTTCCGTGGTGTACTTGGGGCACCAGGTTGGGAGCGGCCAGGTGGCGCCCCTTCAACCCAAGATAGAAACCATCCTGAATTGGGAGTCGCACAAAACTCAGACAGAGGTGAGAGCCTTTCTAGGTCTCACCGGGTACTACAGGAGGTTTGTCAAGGGGTATGGCAACATTGTTGCCCCCTTGACAGCGCTGACTTCTAAGAAGCGGCCCAGGAAAGTGATTTGGACTGACACCTGTCAGAAAGATTTTGGGGCCCTGAAAGCTGCTATGTGCACGGCGCCCGTGCTCTTGGCTCCCAACTTCTCCAAAGAGTTTATCGTTCAGACAGACGCTTCAGAGCATGGTGTGGGGGCTGTTCTTTCACAGGTTAATGAAGAGGGCCTAGATCAACCTGTAGCCTTCCTTAGCAGGAGGTTACTTCCACGGGAACAGAGATGGAGTGCTATTGAGCGTGAGGCATTTGCTGTGGTCTGGGCGCTGAAGAAGCTAAGACCCTACCTGTTTGGGTCTCACTTCCGGGTTCAGACAGACCACAGGCCCCTCAGATGGTTGATGCATATGAGGGGTGAGAATCCAATGCTGTTGAGGTGGTCCATTTCCCTACAGGGTATGGATTTCACGGTGGAACATCGCCCTGGTACAGATCATGCCAATGCTGATGGTCTGTCCAGATTTTTCCGCCTTAGTGATGAGGAACTCCCTGGGGTAGGGTAGTTCTCCCCACTTTTCAGCTGGAGGGAACACGTGTTAGACCTGGCACCTTGGCGTGAGTCTCCCTTCCACTTTTTTGTCGCTGTGCCTCATGTGTTTTAATGGTGTTTGCCGCTCAGAGCACCGTGCCACTGCCAACCAGTGCCACAGTGCAAGTGCTCCCTATGTAAAATGTATATGTTGGTTGGATTCCATGATTGGCTTATTTGGTTTACTATCAGACCCCAGTAAAGTGCACCAGGAGTGCCAGGGCGTGTAAATCCAAATGCCGCTGGTGGGCTTGCAGCACTGGTTGTGCCACCCACAGAAGCGGCCTGGTAAAATGTGTCTAGGTCTGCCATTGCTGAACCTGCGTGCAGTCTGGTACTGACATGCTGACTGGCAAGTGCACCCACTGGCCAGTCCCTAAACCTTCCCTTAACTTCATGTTAGTCACCCCTATGGTAGGCCCAAGGACAGGGTGCATTGTGGCATAAGGTAGGACAAGCCCTGATGTGTGTGGCATGTCCTAATAGTGAATTACAGCCATTTTCGTTTTTCACTATTGTAAGGCTACCCTGTTCTCATAGGCCAGAATGGGCTGTTAAGATTGTTACATCCTATGATCCTAACAGACCCAGGGAACATGGTAGAAAATCGAGTTTAGTATGCCTGAACTCAGAATAATAAGGTACATCTTTTAGTAAGGTTTATTTTAATATTCTGCGTTTGCAAATGCCACTTTTAGAAAGTTGGCCTTTGCTTGCCTAGCCATTTCAGCCCGCCTCTGCATGATGTGTATCTGCTGTCTGGCTTGTGTGAGTGACAGGGCTGGGGAAACCCAGATGGGCAGGGCTAGGTAGCCTGGTGGTGAATAGGAAGATTGGCAGGTAGATGGGTGGGAGGAGTACACCTGGACTCTGAATAGGGCTGTGCTCTGCCACCACAATGCTGGCTCCGCCCCCTGTGGAGCGTCTGATGGCTCTGCCCTGCACCCTGAAAGAAGAAGTCTGCATCATCAAAGTGCTCCAGAACTGGACTGAACTAGGCAAGGGCCCCCCTGGCCTGAGAGAACAAAGGATTTGTGGTATAAAGGAAGGAGCCCTGCTCCTAAGAAACTAGATCCTGTCCTGCCAAGAAGAAACCTCTGTCCGACCTGAAGGAACTGGAAAAGCTGCATGGAGGAGTACTGTCCCTGACCTGGGGGATTGGCCTGCAGTGGTTGCCTTGCTGCTGAAGAAGAGGAAGAAAAGACTCAAGGAACTTTTATCTGACTTGTGCTGAGAGATCTCCAAGGGCTTGTGAGTGAGCTTGCCCCCTGAACGAAGTCCCAGGACCAGTGGACTTCACCGCCGTGAGATCGCCTTGGAAAACAGACCATTTTCCCCGCATCTTCGACTCGAACTGCTGCGTACGTCTCGCTGATCGCAGCGTACCCCCTGAAAGCTGGTATCCCGCTGTCCGGCCCGAGCAACGTGACTAAGGCCCTTCTACGAGCCGTAGCTCGCACCGCAAAGGAAGGTACCGTCCGGCCTGAGCAACGCGACTAATAGGCCCCTACGAGCCGTAGCTCGCACCGTAACGGAAGGACTGCGAACTGTACTTGCTACTATCCCCTACGAACCGTACTGCCGGCGTATGCTCCTTTCCCCTGCTTTGGAAAGGCTGCGGTGCGTACGGTAGTTGCGTACGTCTCCCCTGTGCGGAGCGTACTGTTCGCTTGTATCCAGTGCTTCGAACCAAGGTTGCCGATCTCATGGTACAGAACGAACGCCGCGACGAACTTTGAACGCACCGTACCTACGCACCATCCCCTGAAGCCCTGCACGCCCAAGGTCTAACGTACCGTAGTACGCATCACACCAGGAGGACAATGCACCGTACATCGCGCTTGATGTCAGCACAGCATCCGTGACGAACTCACCAAAAGTAAAGATACTGTGCCTGTTCGCACTGTAGGGTGTACGCTTCATCCCGAAGCACCTACAATGCGTGTGAGAACCGTTCCCAAACAGTTGTTACCCCGTACGAAGCGTACAGACAGGAACGAAACGCACAGAACTTTAAAACTATGCTAAAACCAAGAACTCTTTGTTTAATAAGTATTGTGGGCCGTTTAAACGTTATCTGGTCTTGTGCTAAGCCTAAACTATATATATAAAGTATTATTTTTCTATATCCCAGTGTGGAGTCCATTTGTGGGGTTGTCACTGAGTTACTGTGTGTGTGTTCACAAATGCTTAACCTGAACGCTCTGAGATAGATTGTCTGCTCGCGCCAAGCTACCTAGAGGGTGAGCAGGGGTTATTGTTGGAGTGTGCCCCCTTACCCTGACTAGCGGAAAGATTCCCTGCTTGACACAAGTACCTACCTGTGCCAACCTGAGAACCCGGATTCTAACATTGGTGGTCAGCGGTGAGGATTACGAATGTGCATTTGTGATACATATACAGTGATTGGTGAACGCCACATAGGGAAGGCAGACCAATAGCGCAACCACTTACTTTTAATTCGCATTTTTTGGGAAATCGCCAGTTGTTAAAGGAATCATGCCTGGTTCAAGTATTGTGGAAAGGGCAGCATCCCTCATCTCTGAAACTGAAGACGTGGAATGGGAAGAAGAGAGATTGGAGAGCTAAACCAAGGCCCAGCTGAAGGGCTTCTGCAGAAAATTCAAAGTCCCCACTGTTGGGTGTAAGCTCAAAGTAGATCTTTGCAAGGCGCTGAGGGCCTGGATGGAGTCAAGAAAAGACTCTGATGAGATGGAGGAAATTGAGCAGGTAGAGAGCATCGCTAGCTTGGGCAGAGGCCTGTCGCCAGAGGAATTGGCCGACAGGAAGGAAACCAGAGCTCATGAGATAGAGATGGCGAAACTAAATAGACAACTGGCAATGGAAAGAAAAAGGCTAGAGATGGAAGAGAGGAGAAGCCAAATGGAGCATGAGATGAAATTGAGGGAGCTGGAGTTGAAAGCCCAGGGCTTGGGAAGCACTCCCTCTGGTGGCAGCACACCCCCAGTGCAGGTAGAGTCCAGAGTGTACATACCCAAAGATGTAGTGAAGGAATTTTTTTTAAATGATGACATAGGGCAGTGGTTCAAAGCCTACGAAGTAGCCATGTCCTCCCACCGGGTCCCTGAGAAGGATTGGGGAGCGGGGTTGTGGGGGCGGTTCTTGAGTGAAGGGCGGGACACACTGCTAGATTTGCTCTCAGATGTGTATAACTCTTACCCCCATATGAAGGATGCTTTGATGGCTAGGTATGGGTTAACTCCTGAAATGTATAGGCAGAGGTTATGGGGTTGCACTAAGATTCCCAATAGTACGTATGTGGAGTATGTGACTTTTTTTTGCAGAGCACTGGATGGTTGGGTAAAAGGTAGCAAGGTTGATAATTTTCAAGGGCTTCTTGATTTAATGGCTTGGGAGCACTTGTCCAGTAATTGTTTTCCTGAGCTACGCCAGCACCTGATTGATAGTAGCCTGACTAACCCTAGGAAGCTTGCTGAGGAGGCGGACCGCTGGGTCAGTACCAGGGTCCACAAGGGTCACGTGGGAGACTCCGCCAAAGGTGGGCAGGGTCCCCAGCAGAAGAGCGGGGGGACAAGGGTAAACCGAGGGAGTTCCAGAAGAGGCCCCAAAGTAATCCCCAAGGGAAGGGTTCTCAGCCTCCGGGGCCCCGACAGGTAAACCTGTTCAAAGAGGGCCCCCAAACTGTTACAGATGTGGTGAGCTGGGTCATTTTGCCAATGATCCCAATTGTCGCCAGTTTGGAAAACCAGCACCCACTGGTGCAACCCCCCGGCAGACGGCTAGTGTAGCCCTGGGTGGAGAAATGGGTGTCCAAGGTGGGTGGGGTTCAGTAGAAATGTCCCTGGTCTCATTAGGAGACCGTGAAGTGGTCCCCAAAACCCAGCTGCCTGAGAACACTAAGAAATACAGGCAGTGGGTGACCATAAATGGCCATAGGGTTGAAGCTCTGAGAGATACAGAAGCCAGTGTGACGGCTGTCAAGCGTCACCTGGTATCTCAGGAGCAGGTTGTCCCAGGAGCATTCTATCCGGTTGTTGCCGCTGACAACACGGAGAGTCACTGCCCGGAGGCTCAGGTTCCCTTTGAGTGGGGGGGGGTCTCTGGTACTCTTCAGGTAGTGTGAGGCCCGCCATGCCTGTAGACTGTCTGTTAGGGAACGATCTGGAGAGCTCACCTTGGGCTAAGGTGGAGCGGAGTGCTCACCTGAAGATGTTGGGTATGCCTGATTGGGCGTGTGTCACCACACGGTCCATGGCAGCAAGTAGAGGTGCTCAAGAGGACCTGGAGCCTGAGAGGGAGGCCCAGGAACCGGCCTTAGGGAGAAGAGGCAGGCGGCGCGGAAAACCGGCCCTCGAAGTTCCCACGGTCCAGGAGGAAGCAGACCTTGAGGGGGATGCCCTGGAACCTACAGGGGAACAGATAGCTGAACTGGGGGACCTGCCTGAGCTGACCCATTGGCAGCAAGAAGGAGGACCCTCCAGGGAAGAATTCTGCAAGGAGCAGAAAGAATGCCCTTCTCTCGTGGGTATGCGGCAGCAGGCTGCAGACCAGGCCAACGGTGATCAGTCTGGAACACATTTCATTAACTGGGAGAACGACCTCCTGTATTCTGAGCCTAAGGTTGCTGAGCCTGGCTCAGCCCGTGTGCTGGTGGTACCCCAGCGCTTCAGAGCCTTCCTACTGGGGCTGGCTCACGGTGTGCCATTGGCAGGACATTTGGGGCAGGACAAGACCTTTGAAAGGCTTGTCACCCACTTCTTTTGGCCCCAAATGCGCAGGAGTTCAGACACACTGCAGGACCTGCCAGACTTGCCAGGCAAGTGGAAAGAGTGGGAGGAAGCAGAAGGCTCCTCTCCAACCATTCCCTGTGGTCAGTGTCCCCTTTGAGCGAGTGGGGATTGACATTGTGGGGCCGCTGGACCCCAGGAAAGCCATGGGCAACAGGTTTATCCTGGTCCTGGTGGACCATGCCACCCGGTACCCGGAAGCCATGCCTCTGAGGACAGTGACGGCCCCCGTGGTGGGACGTGCACTGATGGGAATTTTCTCCCGAGTGGGATTCCCTCTAGAGGTGGTGTCTGACCGGGGTACCAATTTCATATCCAAATATATGAAATCCCTTTGGCAAGAGTGTGGTGTAACCTACAAATTCACCACACCATACCACCCCCAAGGAAACGGGTTGGTTGAGAGATTCAACCGAACCCTGAAGGGCATGATAATGGGTCTGGAAGAACCCATGAGGCGTAAGTGGGACGTCCTCTTGCCATGCCTTCTCTTTGGCTAGCATGAGGTGCCACAGAAGTCTCTAGGGTTCAGCCCCTTTGAGCTCCTGTATGGCCACCCAGTGAGAGGACCTCTAAGTCTGGTCAAAGAAGGCTGGGAGCAATCTCCCAGGAAACCTCCCCAGAATCTATATAGCTACATGCTGGCCTTCAGGAACCAGACTAGGCGTTTCAGGGAACTTGCTGAGGCAAACCTGGAAGCCAGCCAGGAGGAGATGAAGCGGTGGTACCACCAGAATGCCACTCTGGTAGAGCTTCAGCCTGGACAGAAGGTATGGGTCTTGGCCCCAATGGAGCCCTGTGCGCTCCAGGATAAGTGGACCGGTCCCTTTGAGGTGGTGGAGCGCAAAAGTCCTGTTACCTATTTGGTGGACTTGCGGTCTCCAAGGAACCCCTTAAGGGTCCTTCATGTCAACCGCCTCAAGCCCCACTTGGAGAGGTCCCAAGTGGGCATGCTCTTGGCAACAGATGCTGGGATGGAAGAGGAGACCGAGCCTCTTCCTGACCTCCTGTCAGCCAAGGAGCAAGATGGGTCAGTGGATGGTGTCATCCTCTCTTCCACCCTGTCCCCTGAGCAACAGAATGATTGTCGCCAATTGTTGGGGCAATTTTCGGATCTGTTTTCCCTGGTTCCCGGTGTCACTGATTGGTGCGTCCATGATGTGGACACTGGGGATAGTACACCTGTGAGGCACAAGGCCTACAGGGTGACTGACAGGGTGAGGGCATGCATCAAGGAGGAGGTCTCCAAGATGTTTGCACTAGGGGTAATTGAGTCCTCCAGCAGTCCTTGGGCCAGCCCAGTGGTCTTGGTCCCAAAGGCTGCAGCGCCGGGAGCCACACCCGAACTCCGGTTCTGTGTGGACTACAGAGGACTCAGTTCGGTCACCAGGACTGACGCACACCCCATCCCCAGAGCTGATGAGCTCATAGATCGGCTAGGGGCTGCCAACTACCTCCGCACGTTTGATTTAGCGTCTGGGTACTGGCAGATCGCCTTGACCGATGGGGCCAAAGAGAGGTCAGCATTTTCCACCCCTGATGGGCACTACTAGTTCCGGGTTATGCCCTTTGGGATGAAGAATACCCCTGCCACCTTCCAGAGGTTGGTCAACCAGGTGTTGTTTGGACTGGATTCGTTCAGTGCAGCCTACCAGGATGACATCGCAGTGTTCAGCTCCACTTGGGAGGAACACCTGCGCCACCTCTGGGAAGTGTTGATGGCGCTGCGGAGGGCAGGCCTCACGATCAAGGCGAGTAAGTGCCAGATCGGGCAGGGTTCCGTGGTGTACTTGGGGCACCAGGTTGGGAGCGGCCAGGTGGCGCCCCTTCAACCCAAGATAGAAACCATCCTGAATTGGGAGTCGCCCAAAACTCAGACAGAGGTGAGAGCCTTTCTAGGTCTCACCGGGTACTACAGGAGGTTTGTCAAGGGGTATGGCAACATTGTTGCCCCCTTGACAGCGCTGACTTCTAAGAAGCAGCCCAGGAAAGTGATTTGGACTGACACCTGTCAGAAAGATTTTGGGGCCCTGAAAGCTGCTATGTGCACGGCGCCCGTGCTCTTGGCTCCCAACTTCTCCAAAGAGTTTATCGTTCAGACAGACGCTTCAGAGCATGGTGTGGGGGCTGTTCTTTCACAGATTAATGAAGAGGGCCTAGATCAACCTGTAGCCTTCCTTAGCAGGAGGTTACTTCCACGGGAACAGAGATGGAGTGCTATTGAGCGTGAGGCATTTGCTGTGGTCTGGGCGCTGAAGAAGCTAAGACCCTACCTGTTTGGGTCTCACTTCCGGATTCAGACAGACCACAGGCCCCTCAGATGGTTGATGCATATGAGGGGTGAGAATCCAAAGCTGTTGAGGTGGTCCATTTCCCTACAGGGTATGGATTTCACGGTGGAACATCGCCCTGGTACAGATCATGCCAATGCTGACGGTCTGTCCAGATTTTTCCGCCTTAGTGATGAGGAACTCCCTGGGGTAGGGTAGTTCTCCCCACTTTTCAGCTGGAGGGAACACGTGTTAGACCTGGCACCTTGGCGTGAGTCTCCCTTCCACTTTTTTGTCGCTGTGCCTCATGTGTTTTAATGGTGTTGGCCGCTCAGAGCACCGTGCCACTGCCAACCAGTGCCACAGTGCAAGTGCTCCCTATGTAAAATGTATATGTTGGTTGGATTCCATGATTGGCTTATTTGGTTTACTATCAGACCCCAGTAAAGTGCACCAGGAGTGCCAGGGCGTGTAAATCCAAATGCCGCTGGTGGGCTTGCAGCACTGGTTGTGCCACCCACAGAAGCGGCCTGGTAAAATGTGTCTAGGTCTGCCATTGCAGAACCTGCGTGCAGTCTGGTACTGACATGCTGACTGGCAAGTGCACCCACTGGCCAGTCCCTAAACCTTCCCTTAACTTCATGTTAGTCACCCCTATGGTAGGCCCAAGGACAGGGTGCATTGTGGCATAAGGTAGGACAAGCCCTGATGTGTGTGGCATGTCCTAATAGTGAATTACAGCCATTTTCGTTTTTCACTATTGTAAGGCTACCCTGTTCTCATAGGCCAGAATGGGCTGTTAAGATTGTTACATCCTATGATCCTAACAGACCCAGGGAACATGGTAGAAAATCGAGTTTAGTATGCCTGAACTCAGAATAATAAGGTACATCTTTTAGTAAGGTTTATTTTAATATTCTGCGTTTGCAAATGCCACTTTTAGAAAGTTGGCCTTTGCTTGCCTAGCCATTTCAGCCCGCCTCTGCATGATGTGTATCTGCTGTCTGGCTTGTGTGAGTGACAGGGCTGGGGAAACCCAGATGGGCAGGGCTAGGTAGCCTGGTGGTGAATAGGAAGATTGGCAGGTAGATGGGTGGGAGGAGTACACCTGGACTCTGAATAGGGCTGTGCTCTGCCACCACAATGCTGGCTCCGCCCCCTGTGGAGCGTCTGATGGCTCTGCCCTGCACCCTGAAAGAAGAAGTCTGCATCATCAAAGTGCTCCAGAACTGGACTGAACTAGGCAAGGGCCCCCCTGGCCTGAGAGAACAAAGGATTTGTGGTATAAAGGAAGGAGCCCTGCTCCTAAGAAACTAGATCCTGTCCTGCCAAGAAGAAACCTCTGTCCGACCTGAAGGAACTGGAAAAGCTGCATGGAGGAGTACTGTCCCTGACCTGGGGGATTGGCCTGCAGTGGTTGCCTTGCTGCTGAAGAAGAGGAAGAAAAGACTCAAGGAACTTTTATCTGACTTGTGCTGAGAGATCTCCAAGGGCTTGTGAGTGAGCTTGCCCCCTGAACGAAGTCCCAGGACCAGTGGACTTCACCGCCGTGAGATCGCCTTGGAAAACAGACCATTTTCCCCGCATCTTCGACTCGAACTGCTGCGTACGTCTCGCTGATCGCAGCGTACCCCCTGAAAGCTGGTATCCCGCTGTCCGGCCCGAGCAACGTGACTAAGGCCCCTCTACGAGCCGTAGCTCGCACCGCAAAGGAAGGTACCGTCCGGCCTGAGCAACGCGACTAATAGGCCCCTACGAGCCGTAGCTCGCACCGTAACGGAAGGACTGCGAACTGTACTTGCTACTATCCCCTACGAACCGTACTGCCGGCGTACGCTCCTTTCCCCTGCTTTGGAAAGGCTGCGGTGCGTACGGTAGTTGCGTACGTCTCCCCTGTGCGGAGCGTACTGTTCGCTTGTATCCAGTGCTTCGAACCAAGGTTGCCGATCTCATGGTACAGAACGAACACCGCGACGAACTTTGAACGCACCGTACCTACGCACCATCCCCTGAAGCCCTGCACGCCCAAGGTCTAACGTACCGTAGTACGCATCACACCAGGAGGACAATGCACCGTACATCGCGCTTGATGTCAGCACAGCATCCGTGACGAACTCACCAAAAGTAAAGATACTGTGCCTGTTCGCACTGTAGGGTGTACGCTTCATCCCGAAGCGCCTACAATGCGTGTGAGAACCGTTCCCAAGCAGTTGTTACCCCGTACGAAGCGTACAGACAGGAACGAAACGCACAGAACTTTAAAACTATGCTAAAACCAAGAACTCTTTGTTTAATAAGTATTGTGGGCCGTTTAAACGTTATCTGGTCTTGTGCTAAGCCTAAACTATTTATATAAAGTATTATTTTTCTATATCCCAGTGTGGAGTCCATTTGTGGGGTTGTCACTGAGTTACTGTGTGTGTGTTCACAAATGCTTAACCTGAACGCTCTGAGATAGATTGTCTGCTCGCGCCAAGCTACCTAGAGGGTGAGCAGGGGTTATTGTTGGAGTGTGCCCCCTTACCCTGACTAGCGGAAAGATTCCCTGCTTGACACAAGTACCTACCTGTGCCAACCTGAGAACCCGGATTCTAACATTGGTGGTCAGCGGTGAGGATTACGAATGTGCATTTGTGATACATATACAGTGATTGGTGAACGCCACATAGGGAAGGCAGACCAATAGCGCAACCACTTACTTTTAATTCGCATTTTTGGGGAAATCGCCAGTTGTTAAAGGAATCATGCCTGGTTCAAGTATTGTGGAAAGGGCAGCATCCCTCATCTCTGAATCTGAAGACGTGGAATGGGAAGAAGAGAGATTGGAGAGCTACACCAAGGCCCAGCTGAAGGGCTTCTGCAGAAAAGTCAAAGTCCCCACTGTTGGGTGTAAGCTCAAAGTAGATCTTTGCAAGGCGCTGAGGGCCTGGATGGAGTCAAGAAAAGACTCTGATGAGATGGAGGAAATTGAGCAGGTAGAGAGCATCGCTAGCTTGGGCAGAGGCCTGTCGCCAGAGGAATTGGCCGACAGGAAGGAAACCAGAGCTCATGAGATAGAGATGGCGAAACTAAATAGACAACTGGCAATGGAAAGAAAAAGGCTAGAGATGGAAGAGAGGAGAAGCCAAATGGAGCATGAGATGAAATTGAGGGAGCTGGAGTTGAAAGCCCAGGGCTTGGGAAGCACTCCCTCTGGTGGCAGCACACCCCCAGTGCAGGTAGAGTCCAGAGTGTACATACCCAAAGATGTAGTGAAGGAATTTTTTTAAAATGATGACATAGGGCAGTGGTTCAAAGCCTACGAAGTAGCCATGTCCTCCCACCGGGTCCCTGAGAAGGATTGGGGAGCGGGGTTGTGGGGGCGGTTCTTGAGTGAAGGGCGGGACACACTGCTAGATTTGCCCTCAGATGTGTATAACTCTTACCCCCATATGAAGGATGCTTTGATGGCTAGGTATGGGTTAACTCCTGAAATGTATAGGCAGAGGTTATGGGGTTGCACTAAGATTCCCAATAGTACGTATGTGGAGTATGTGACTTTTTTTGCAGAGCACTGGATGGTTGGGTAAAAGGTAACAAGGTTGATAATTTTCAAGGGCTTCTTGATTTAATGGCTTGGGAGCACTTGTCCAGTAATTGTTTTCCTGAGCTACGCCAGCACCTGATTGATAGTAGCCTGACTAACCCTAGGAAGCTTGTTGAGGAGGCGGACCGCTGGGTCAGTACCAGGGTCCACAAGGGTCACGTGGGAGACTCCGCCAAAGGTGGGCAGGGTCCCCAGCAGAAGAGCGGGGGGGACAAGGGTAAACCGAGGGAGTTCCAGAAGAGGCCCCAAAGTAATCCCCAAGGGAAGGGTTCTCAGCCTCCGGGGCCCGACAGGTAAACCTGTTCAAAGAGGGCCCCCAAACTGTTACAGATGTGGTGAGCTGGGTCATTTTGCCAATGATCCCAATTGTCGCCAGTTTGGTAAACCAGCACCCACTGGTGCAACCCCCCGGCAGACGGCTAGTGTAGCCCTGGGTGGAGAAATGGGTGTCCAAGGTGGGTGGGGTTCAGTAGAAATGTCCCTGGTCTCATTAGGAGACCGTGAAGTGGTCCCCAAAACCCAGCTGCCTGAGAACACTAAGAAATACAGGCAGTGGGTGACCATAAATGGCCATAGGGTTGAAGCTCTGAGAGATACAGAAGCCAGTGTGACGGCTGTCAAGCGTCACCTGGTATCTCAGGAGCAGGTTGTCCCAGGAGCATTCTATCCGTTTGTTGCCGCTGACAACACGGAGAGTCACTGCCCGGAGGCTCAGGTTCCCTTTGAGTGGGGGGGGTCTCTGGTACTCTTCAGGTAGTGTGAGGCCCGCCATGCCTGTAGACTGTCTGTTAGGGAACGATCTGGAGAGCTCACCTTGGGCTAAGGTGGAGCGGAGTGCTCACCTGAAGATGTTGGGTATGCCTGATTGGGCGTGTGTCACCACACGGTCCATGGCAGCAAGTAGAGGTGCTCAAGAGGACCTGGAGCCTGAGAGGGAGGCCCAGGAACCGGCCTTAGGGAGAAGAGGCAGGGGGCGCGGAAAACCGGCCCTCGAAGTTCCCACGGTCCAGGAGGAAGCAGACCTTGAGGGGGATGCCCTGGAACCTACAGGGGAACAGATAGCTGAACTGGGGGACCTGCCTGAGCTGACCCATTGGCAGCAAGAAGGAGGACCCTCCAGGGAAGAATTCTGCAAGGAGCAGAAAGAATGCCCTTCTCTCGTGGGTATGCGGCAGCAGGCTGCAGACCAGGCCAACGGTGATCAGTCTGGAACACATTTCATTAACTGGGAGAACGACCTCCTGTATTCTGAGCCTAAGGTTGCTGAGCCTGGCTCAGCCCGTGTGCTGGTGGTACCCCAGCGCTTCAGAGCCTTCCTACTGGGGCTGGCTCACGATGTGCCATTGGCAGGACATTTGGGGCAGGACAAGACCTTTGAAAGGCGGCTTGTCACCCACTTCTTTTGGCCCCAAATGCGCAGGAGTTCAGACACTCACTGCAGGACCTGCCAGACTTGCCAGGCAAGTGGAAAGAGTGGGAGGAAGCAGAAGGCTCCTCTCCAACCATTCCCTGTGGTCAGTGTCCCCTTTGAGCGAGTGGGGATTGACATTGTGGGGCCGCTGGACCCCAGGAAAGCCATGGGCAACAGGTTTATCCTGGTCCTGGTGGACCATGCCACCCGGTACCCGGAAGCCATGCCTCTGAGGACAGTGACGGCCCCCGTGGTGGGACGTGCACTGATGGGAATTTTCTCCCGAGTGGGATTCCCTCTAGAGGTGGTGTCTGACCGGGGTACCAATTTCATATCCAAATATATGAAATCCCTTTGGCAAGAGTGTGGTGTAACCTACAAATTCACCACACCATACCACCCCCAAGGAAACAGGTTGGTTGAGAGATTCAACCGAACCCTGAAGGGCATGATAATGGGTCTGGAAGAACCCATGAGGCGTAAGTGGGACGTCCTCTTGCCATGCCTTCTCTTTGGCTACCATGAGGTGCCACAGAAGTCTCTAGGGTTCAGCCCCTTTGAGCTCCTGTATGGCCACCCAGTGAGAGGACCTCTAAGTCTGGTCAAAGAAGGCTGGGAGCAATCTCCCAGGAAACCTCCCCAGAATGTATATAGCTACATGCTGGCCTTCAGGAACCAGACTAGGCGTTTCAGGGAACTTGCTGAGGCAAACCTGGAAGCCAGCCAGGAGGAGATGAAGCGGTGGTACCACCAGAATGCCACTCTGGTAGAGCTTCAGCCTGGACAGAAGGTATGGGTCTTGGCCCCAATGGAGCCCTGTGCGCTCCAGGATAAGTGGACCGGTCCCTTTGAGGTGGTGGAGCGCAAAAGTCCTGTTACCTATTTGGTGGACTTGCGGTCTCCAAGGAACCCCTTAAGGGTCCTTCATGTCAACCGCCTCAAGCCCCACTTGGAGAGGTCCCAAGTGGGCATGTTCTTGGCAACAGATGCTGGGATGGAAGAGAGACCGAGCCTCTTCCTGACCTCCTGTCAGCCAAGGAGCAAGATGGGTCAGTGGATGGTGTCATCCTCTCTTCCACCCTGTCCCCTGAGCAACAGAATGATTGTCGCCAATTGTTGGGGCAATTTTCGGATCTGTTTTCCCTGGTTCCCGGTGTCACTGATTGGTGCGTCCATGATGTGGACACTGGGGATAGTACACCTGTGAGGCACAAGGCCTACAGGGTGACTGACAGGGTGAGGGCATGCATCAAGGAGGAGGTCTCCAAGATGTTTGCACTAGGGGTAATTGAGTCCTCCAGCAGTCCTTGGGCCAGCCCAGTGGTCTTGGTCCCAAAGGCTGCAGCGCCGGGAGCCACACCCGAACTCCGGTTCTGTGTGGACTACAGAGGACTCAGTTCGGTCACCAGGACTGACGCACACCCCATCCCCAGAGCTGATGAGCTCATAGATCGGCTAGGGGCTGCCAACTACCTCCGCACGTTTGATTTAGCGTCTGGGTACTGGCAGATCGCCTTGACCGATGGGGCCAAAGAGAGGTCAGCATTTTCCACCCCTGATGGGCACTACTAGTTCCGGGTTATGCCCTTTGGGATGAAGAATGCCCCTGCCACCTTCCAGAGGTTGGTCAACCAGGTGTTGGTTGGACTGGATTCGTTCAGTGCAGCCTACCGGGATGACATCGCAGTGTTCAGCTCCACTTGGGAGGAACACCTGCGCCACCTCTGGGAAGTGTTGATGGCGCTGCGGAGGGCAGGCCTCACGATCAAGGCGAGTAAGTGCCAGATCGGCAGGGTTCCGTGGTGTACTTGGGGCACCAGGTTGGGAGCGGCCAGGTGGCGCCCCTTCAACCCAAGATAGAAACCATCCTGAATTGGGAGTCGCCCAAAACTCAGACAGAGGTGAGAGCCTTTCTAGGTCTCACCGGGTACTACAGGAGGTTTGTCAAGGGGTATGGCAACATTGTTGCCCCCTTGACAGCACTGACTTCTAAGAAGCGGCCCAGGAAAGTGATTTGGACTGACACCTGTCAGAAAGATTTTGGGGCCCTGAAAGCTGCTATGTGCACGGCGCCCGTGCTCTTGGCTCCCAACTTCTCCAAAGAGTTTATCGTTCAGACAGACGCTTCAGAGCATGGTGTGGGGGCTGTTCTTTCACAGATTAATGAAGAGGGCCTAGATCAACCTGTAGCCTTCCTTAGCAGGAGGTTACTTCCACGGGAACAGAGATGGAGTGCTATTGAGCGTGAGGCATTTGCTGTGGTCTGGGCGCTGAAGAAGCTAAGACCCTACCTGTTTGGGTCTCACTTCCGGGTTCAGACAGACCACAGGCCCCTCAGATGGTTGATGCATATGAGGGGTGAGAATCCAAAGCTGTTGAGGTGGTCCATTTCCCTACAGGGTATGGATTTCACGGTGGAACATCGCCCTGGTACAGATCATGCCAATGCTGACGGTCTGTCCAGATTTTTCCGCCTTAGTGATGAGGAACTCCCTGGGGTAGGGTAGTTCTCCCCACTTTTCAGCTGGAGGGAACACGTGTTAGACCTGGCACCTTGGCGTGAGTCTCCCTTCCACTTTTTTGTCGCTGTGCCTCATGTGTTTTAATGGTGTTGGCCGCTCAGAGCACCGTGCCACTGCCAACCAGTGCCACAGTGCAAGTGCTCCCTATGTAAAATGTATATGTTGGTTGGATTCCATGATTGGCTTATTTGGTTTACTATCAGACCCCAGTAAAGTGCACCAGGAGTGCCAGGGCGTGTAAATCCAAATGCCGCTGGTGGGCTTGCAGCACTGGTTGTGCCACCCACAGAAGCGGCCTGGTAAAATGTGTCTAGGTCTGCCATTGCAGAACCTGCGTGCAGTCTGGTACTGACATGCTGACTGGCAAGTGCACCCACTGGCCAGTCCCTAAACCTTCCCTTAACTTCATGTTAGTCACCCCTATGGTAGGCCCAAGGACAGGGTGCATTGTGGCATAAGGTAGGACAAGCCCTGATGTGTGTGGCATGTCCTAATAGTGAATTACAGCCATTTTCGTTTTTCACTATTGTAAGGCTACCCTGTTCTCATAGGCCAGAATGGGCTGTTAAGATTGTTACATCCTATGATCCTAACAGACCCAGGGAACATGGTAGAAAATCGAGTTTAGTATGCCTGAACTCAGAATAATAAGGTACATCTTTTAGTAAGGTTTATTTTAATATTCTGCGTTTGCAAATGCCACTTTTAGAAAGTTGGCCTTTGCTTGCCTAGCCATTTCAGCCCGCCTCTGCATGATGTGTATCTGCTGTCTGGCTTGTGTGAGTGACAGGGCTGGGGAAACCCAGATGGGCAGGGCTAGGTAGCCTGGTGGTGAATAGGAAGATTGGCAGGTAGATGGGTGGGAGGAGTACACCTGGACTCTGAATAGGGCTGTGCTCTGCCACCACAATGCTGGCTCCGCCCCCTGTGGAGCGTCTGATGGCTCTGCCCTGCACCCTGAAAGAAGAAGTCTGCATCATCAAAGTGCTCCAGAACTGGACTGAACTAGGCAAGGGCCCCCCTGGCCTGAGAGAACAAAGGATTTGTGGTATAAAGGAAGGAGCCCTGCTCCTAAGAAACTAGATCCTGTCCTGCCAAGAAGAAACCTCTGTCCGACCTGAAGGAACTGGAAAAGCTGCATGGAGGAGTACTGTCCCTGACCTGGGGGATTGGCCTGCAGTGGTTGCCTTGCTGCTGAAGAAGAGGAAGAAAAGACTCAAGGAACTTTTATCTGACTTGTGCTGAGAGATCTCCAAGGGCTTGTGAGTGAGCTTGCCCCCTGAACGAAGTCCCAGGACCAGTGGACTTCACCGCCGTGAGATCGCCTTGGAAAACAGACCATTTTCCCCGCATCTTCGACTCGAACTGCTGCGTACGTCTCGCTGATCGCAGCGTACCCCCTGAAAGCTGGTATCCCGCTGTCCGGCCCGAGCAACGTGACTAAGGCCCCTCTACGAGCCGTAGCTCGCACCGCAAAGGAAGGTACCGTCCGGCCTGAGCAACGCGACTAATAGGCCCCTACGAGCCGTAGCTCGCACCGTAACGGAAGGACTGCGAACTGTACTTGCTACTATCCCCTACGAACCGTACTGCCGGCGTACGCTCCTTTCCCCTGCTTTGGAAAGGCTGCGGTGCGTACGGTAGTTGCGTACGTCTCCCCTGTGCGGAGCGTACTGTTCGCTTGTATCCAGTGCTTCGAACCAAGGTTGCCGATCTCATGGTACAGAACGAACGCCGCGACGAACTTTGAACGCACCGTACCTACGCACCATCCCCTGAAGCCCTGCACGCCCAAAGTCTAACGTACCGTAGTACGCATCACACCAGGAGGACAATGCACCGTACATCGCGCTTGATGTCAGCACAGCATCCGTGACGAACTCACCAAAAGTAAAGATACTGTGCCTGTTCGCACTGTAGGGTGTACGCTTCATCCCGAAGCGCCTACAATGCGTGTGAGAACCGTTCCCAAGCAGTTGTTACCCCGTACGAAGCGTACAGACAGGAACGAAACGCACAGAACTTTAAAACTATGCTAAAACCAAGAACTCTTTGTTTAATAAGTGTTGTGGGCCGTTTAAACGTTATCTGGTCTTGTGCTAAGCCTAAACTATATATATAAAGTATTATTTTTCTATATCCCAGTGTGGAGTCCATTTGTGGGGTTGTCACTGAGTTACTGTGTGTGTGTTCACAAATGCTTAACCTGAACGCTCTGAGATAGATTGTCTGCTCGCGCCAAGCTACCTAGAGGGTGAGCAGGGGTTATTGTTGGAGTGTGCCCCCTTACCCTGACTAGCGGAAAGATTCCCTGCTTGACACAAGTACCTACCTGTGCCAACCTGAGAACCCGGATTCTAACATTGGTGGTCAGCGGTGAGGATTACGAATGTGCATTTGTGATACATATACAGTGATTGGTGAACGCCACATAGGGAAGGCAGACCAATAGCGCAACCACTTACTTTTAATTCGCATTTTTGGGGAAATCGCCAGTTGTTAAAGGAATCATGCCTGGTTCAAGTATTGTGGAAAGGGCAGCATCCCTCATCTCTGAATCTGAAGACGTGGAATGGGAAGAAGAGAGATTGGAGAGCTACACCAAGGCCCAGCTGAAGGGCTTCTGCAGAAAATTCAAAGTCCCCACTGTTGGGTGTAAGCTCAAAGTAGATCTTTGCAAGGCGCTGAGGGCCTGGATGGAGTCAAGAAAAGACTCTGATGAGATGGAGGAAATTGAGCAGGTAGAGAGCATCGCTAGCTTGGGCAGAGGCCTGTCGCCAGAGGAATTGGCCGACAGGAAGGAAACCAGAGCTCATGAGATAGAGATGGCGAAACTAAATAGACAACTGGCAATGGAAAGAAAAAGGCTAGAGATGGAAGAGAGGAGAAGCCAAATGGAGCATGAGATGAAATTGAGGGAGCTGGAGTTGAAAGCCCAGGGCTTGGGAAGCACTCCCTCTGGTGGCAGCACACCCCCAGTGCAGGTAGAGTCCAGAGTGTACATACCCAAAGATGTAGTGAAGGATTTTGTTTAAAATGATGACATAGGGCAGTGGTTCAAAGCCTACGAAGTAGCCATGTCCTCCCACCGGGTCCCTGAGAAGGATTGGGGAGCGGGGTTGTGGGGGCGGTTCTTGAGTGAAGGGCGGGACACACTGCTAGATTTGCCCTCAGATGTGTATAACTCTTACCCCCATATGAAGGATGCTTTGATGGCTAGGTATGGGTTAACTCCTGAAATGTATAGGCAGAGGTTATGGGGTTGCACTAAGATTCCCAATAGTACGTATGTGGAGTATGTGACTTTTTTTGCAGAGCACTGGATGGTTGGGTAAAAGGTAGCAAGGTTGATAATTTTCAAGGGCTTCTTGATTTAATGGCTTGGGAGCACTTGTCCAGTAATTGTTTTCCTGAGCTACGCCAGCGCCTGACTAACCCTAGGAAGCTTGCTGAGGAGGCGGACCGCTGGGTCAGTACCAGGGTCCACAAGGGTCACGTGGGAGACTCCGCCAAAGGTGGGCAGGGTCCCCAGCAGAAGAGCGGGGGGGACAAGGGTAAACCGAGGGAGTTCCAGAAGAGGCCCCAAAGTAATCCCCAAGGGAAGGGTTCTCAGCCTCCGGGGCCCGACAGGTAAACCTGTTCAAAGAGGGCCCCCAAACTGTTACAGATGTGGTGAGCTGGGTCATTTTGCCAATGATCCCAATTGTCGCCAGTTTGGTAAACCAGCACCCACTGGTGCAACCCCCCGGCAGACGGCTAGTGTAGCCCTGGGTGGAGAAATGGGTGTCCAAGGTGGGTGGGGTTCAGTAGAAATGTCCCTGGTCTCATTAGGAGACCGTGAAGTGGTCCCCAAAACCCAGCTGCCTGAGAACACTAAGAAATACAGGCAGTGGGTGACCATAAATGGCCATAGGGTTGAAGCTCTGAGAGATACAGAAGCCAGTGTGACGGCTGTCAAGCGTCACCTGGTATCTCAGGAGCAGGTTGTCCCAGGAGCATTCTATCCGTTTGTTGCCGCTGACAACACGGAGAGTCACTGCCCGGAGGCTCAGGTTCCCTTTGAGTGGGGGGGGTCTCTGGTACTCTTCAGGTAGTGTGAGGCCCGCCATGCCTGTAGACTGTCTGTTAGGGAACGATCTGGAGAGCTCACCTTGGGCTAAGGTGGAGCGGAGTGCTCACCTGAAGATGTTGGGTATGCCTGATTGGGCGTGTGTCACCACACGGTCCATGGCAGCAAGTAGAGGTGCTCAAGAGGACCTGGAGCCTGAGAGGGAGGCCCAGGAACCGGCCTTAGGGAGAAGAGGCAGGGGGCGCGGAAAACCGGCCCTCGAAGTTCCCACGGTCCAGGAGGAAGCAGACCTTGAGGGGGATGCCCTGGAACCTACAGGGGAACAGATAGCTGAACTGGGGGACCTGCCTGAGCTGACCCATTGGCAGCAAGAAGGAGGACCCTCCAGGGAAGAATTCTGCAAGGAGCAGAAAGAATGCCCTTCTCTCGTGGGTATGCGGCAGCAGGCTGCAGACCAGGCCAACGGTGATCAGTCTGGAACACATTTCATTAACTGGGAGAACGACCTCCTGTATTCTGAGCCTAAGGTTGCTGAGCCTGGCTCAGCCCGTGTGCTGGTGGTACCCCAGCGCTTCAGAGCCTTCCTACTGGGGCTGGCTCACGGTGTGCCATTGGCAGGACATTTGGGGCAGGACAAGACCTTTGAAAGGCTTGTCACCCACTTCTTTTGGCCCCAAATGCGCAGGAGTTCAGACACTCACTGCAGGACCTGCCAGACTTGCCAGGCAAGTGGAAAGAGTGGGAGGAAGCAGAAGGCTCCTCTCCAACCATTCCCTGTGGTCAGTGTCCCCTTTGAGCGAGTGGGGATTGACATTGTGGGGCCGCTGGACCCCAGGAAAGCCATGGGCAACAGGTTTATCCTGGTCCTGGTGGACCATGCCACCCGGTACCCGGAAGCCATGCCTCTGAGGACAGTGACGGCCCCCGTGGTGGGACGTGCACTGATGGGAATTTTCTCCCGAGTGGGATTCCCTCTAGAGGTGGTGTCTGACCGGGGTACCAATTTCATATCCAAATATATGAAATCCCTTTGGCAAGAGTGTGGTGTAACCTACAAATTCACCACACCATACCACCCCCAAGGAAACGGGTTGGTTGAGAGATTCAACCGAACCCTGAAGGGCATGATAATGGGTCTGGAAGAACCCATGAGGCGTAAGTGGGACGTCCTCTTGCCATGCCTTCTCTTTGGCTACCATGAGGTGCCACAGAAGTCTCTAGGGTTCAGCCCCTTTGAGCTCCTGTATGGCCACCCAGTGAGAGGACCTCTAAGTCTGGTCAAAGAAGGCTGGGAGCAATCTCCCAGGAAACCTCCCCAGAATGTATATAGCTACATGCTGGCCTTCAGGAACCAGACTAGGCGTTTCAGGGAACTTGCTGAGGCAAACCTGGAAGCCAGCCAGGAGGAGATGAAGCGGTGGTACCACCAGAATGCCACTCTGGTAGAGCTTCAGCCTGGACAGAAGGTATGGGTCTTGGCCCCAATGGAGCCCTGTGCGCTCCAGGATAAGTGGACCGGTCCCTTTGAGGTGGTGGAGCGCAAAAGTCCTGTTACCTATTTGGTGGACTTGCGGTCTCCAAGGAACCCCTTAAGGGTCCTTCATGTCAACCGCCTCAAGCCCCACTTGGAGAGGTCCCAAGTGGGCATGCTCTTGGCAACAGATGCTGGGATGGAAGAGAGACCGAGCCTCTTCCTGACCTCCTGTCAGCCAAGGAGCAAGATGGGTCAGTGGATGGTGTCATCCTCTCTTCCACCCTGTCCCCTGAGCAACAGAATGATTGTCGCCAATTGTTGGGGCAATTTTCGGATCTGTTTTCCCTGGTTCCCGGTGTCACTGATTGGTGCGTCCATGATGTGGACACTGGGGATAGTACACCTGTGAGGCACAAGGCCTACAGGGTGACTGACAGGGTGAGGGCATGCATCAAGGAGGAGGTCTCCAAGATGTTTGCACTAGGGGTAATTGAGTCCTCCAGCAGTCCTTGGGCCAGCCCAGTGGTCTTGGTCCCAAAGGCTGCAGCGCCGGGAGCCACACCCGAACTCCGGTTCTGTGTGGACTACAGAGGACTCAGTTCGGTCACCAGGACTGACGCACACCCCATCCCCAGAGCTGATGAGCTCATAGATCGGCTAGGGGCTGCCAACTACCTCCGCACGTTTGATTTAGCGTCTGGGTACTGGCAGATCGCCTTGACCGATGGGGCCAAAGAGAGGTCAGCATTTTCCACCCCTGATGGGCACTACTAGTTCCGGGTTATGCCCTTTGGGATGAAGAATGCCCCTGCCACCTTCCAGAGGTTGGTCAACCAGGTGTTGGTTGGACTGGATTCGTTCAGTGCAGCCTACCAGGATGACATCGCAGTGTTCAGCTCCACTTGGGAGGAACACCTGCGCCACCTCTGGGAAGTGTTGATGGCGCTGCGGAGGGCAGGCCTCACGATCAAGGCGAGTAAGTGCCAGATCGGCAGGGTTCCGTGGTGTACTTGGGGCACCAGGTTGGGAGCGGCCAGGTGGCGCCCCTTCAACCCAAGATAGAAACCATCCTGAATTGGGAGTCGCCCAAAACTCAGACAGAGGTGAGAGCCTTTCTAGGTCTCACCGGGTACTACAGGAGGTTTGTCAAGGGGTATGGCAACATTGTTGCCCCCTTGACAGCACTGACTTCTAAGAAGCGGCCCAGGAAAGTGATTTGGACTGACACCTGTCAGAAAGATTTTGGGGCCCTGAAAGCTGCTATGTGCACGGCGCCCGTGCTCTTGGCTCCCAACTTCTCCAAAGAGTTTATCGTTCAGACAGACGCTTCAGAGCATGGTGTGGGGGCTGTTCTTTCACAGATTAATGAAGAGGGCCTAGATCAACCTGTAGCCTTCCTTAGCAGGAGGTTACTTCCACGGGAACAGAGATGGAGTGCTATTGAGCGTGAGGCATTTGCTGTGGTCTGGGCGCTGAAGAAGCTAAGACCCTACCTGTTTGGGTCTCACTTCCGGGTTCAGACAGACCACAGGCCCCTCAGATGGTTGATGCATATGAGGGGTGAGAATCCAAAGCTGTTGAGGTGGTCCATTTCCCTACAGGGTATGGATTTCACGGTGGAACATCGCCCTGGTACAGATCATGCCAATGCTGTCCAGATTTTTCCGCCTTAGTGATGAGGAACTCCCTGGGGTAGGGTAGTTCTCCCCACTTTTCAGCTGGAGGGAACACGTGTTAGACCTGGCACCTTGGCGTGAGTCTCCCTTCCACTTTTTTGTCGCTGTGCCTCATGTGTTTTAATGGTGTTGGCCGCTCAGAGCACCGTGCCACTGCCAACCAGTGCCACAGTGCAAGTGCTCCCTATGTAAAATGTATATGTTGGTTGGATTCCATGATTGGCTTATTTGGTTTACTATCAGACCCCAGTAAAGTGCACCAGGAGTGCCAGGGCGTGTAAATCCAAATGCCGCTGGTGGGCTTGCAGCACTGGTTGTGCCACCCACAGAAGCGGCCTGGTAAAATGTGTCTAGGTCTGCCATTGCAGAACCTGCGTGCAGTCTGGTACTGACATGCTGACTGGCAAGTGCACCCACTGGCCAGTCCCTAAACCTTCCCTTAACTTCATGTTAGTCACCCCTATGGTAGGCCCAAGGACAGGGTGCATTGTGGCATAAGGTAGGACAAGCCCTGATGTGTGTGGCATGTCCTAATAGTGAATTACAGCCATTTTTGTTTTTCACTATTGTAAGGCTACCCTGTTCTCATAGGCCAGAATGGGCTGTTAAGATTGTTACATCCTATGATCCTAACAGACCCAGGGAACATGGTAGAAAATCGAGTTTAGTATGCCTGAACTCAGAATAATAAGGTACATCTTTTAGTAAGGTTTATTTTAATATTCTGCGTTTGCAAATGCCACTTTTAGAAAGTTGGCCTTTGCTTGCCTAGCCATTTCAGCCCGCCTCTGCATGATGTGTATCTGCTGTCTGGCTTGTGTGAGTGACAGGGCTGGGGAAACCCAGATGGGCAGGGCTAGGTAGCCTGGTGGTGAATAGGAAGATTGGCAGGTAGATGGGTGGGAGGAGTACACCTGGACTCTGAATAGGGCTGTGCTCTGCCACCACAATGCTGGCTCCGCCCCCTGTGGAGCGTCTGATGGCTCTGCCCTGCACCCTGAAAGAAGAAGTCTGCATCATCAAAGTGCTCCAGAACTGGACTGAACTAGGCAAGGGCCCCCCTGGCCTGAGAGAACAAAGGATTTGTGGTATAAAGGAAGGAGCCCTGCTCCTAAGAAACTAGATCCTGTCCTGCCAAGAAGAAACCTCTGTCCGACCTGAAGGAACTGGAAAAGCTGCATGGAGGAGTACTGTCCCTGACCTGGGGGATTGGCCTGCAGTGGTTGCCTTGCTGCTGAAGAAGAGGAAGAAAAGACTCAAGGAACTTTTATCTGACTTGTGCTGAGAGATCTCCAAGGGCTTGTGAGTGAGCTTGCCCCCTGAACGAAGTCCCAGGACCAGTGGACTTCACCGCCGTGAGATCGCCTTGGAAAACAGACCATTTTCCCCGCATCTTCGACTCGAACTGCTGCGTACGTCTTGCTGATCGCAGCGTACCCCCTGAAAGCTGGTATCCCGCTGTCCGGCCCGAGCAACGTGACTAAGGCCCCTCTACGAGCCGTAGCTCGCACCGCAAAGGAAGGTACCGTCCGGCCTGAGCAACGCGACTAATAGGCCCCTACGAGCCGTAGCTCGCACCGTAACGGAAGGACTGCGAACTGTACTTGCTACTATCCCCTACGAACCGTACTGCCGGCGTACGCTCCTTTCCCCTGCTTTGGAAAGGTTGCGGTGCGTACGGTAATTGCGTACGTCACCCCTGTGCGGAGCGTACTGTTCGCTTGTATCCAGTGCTTCGAACCAAGGTTGCCGATCTCATGGTACAGAACGAACGCCGCGACGAACTTTGAACGCACCGTACCTACGCACCATCCCCTGAAGCCCTGCACGCCCAAGGTCTAACGTACCGTAGTACGCATCACACCAGGAGGACAATGCACCGTACATCGCGCTTGATGTCAGCACAGCATCCGTGACGAACTCACCAAAAGTAAAGATACTGTGCCTGTTCGCACTGTAGGGTGTACGCTTCATCCCGAAGCGCATACAGTGCGTGTGAGAACCGTTCCCAAGCAGTTGTTACCCCGTACGAAGCGTACAGACAGGAACGAAATGCACAGAACTTTAAAACTATGCTAAAACCAAGAACTCTTTGTTTAATAAGTATTGTGGGCCGTTTAAACGTTATCTGGTCTTGTGCTAAGCCTAAACTATTTATATAAAGTATTATTTTTCTATATCCCAGTGTGGAGTCCATTTGTGGGGTTGTCACTGAGTTACTGTGTGTGTGTTCACAAATGCTTAACCTGAACGCTCTGAGATAGATTGTCTGCTCGCGCCAAGCTACCTAGAGGGTGAGCAGGGGTTATTGTTGGAGTGTGCCCCCTTACCCTGACTAGCGGAAAGATTCCCTGCTTGACACAAGTACCTACCTGTGCCAACCTGAGAACCCGGATTCTAACATTGGTGGTCAGCGGTGAGGATTACGAATGTGCATTTGTGATACATATACAGTGATTGGTGAACGCCACATAGGGAAGGCAGACCAATCGCGCAACCACTTACTTTTAATTCGCATTTTTGGGGAAATCGCCAGTTGTTAAAGGAATCATGCCTGGTTCAAGTATTGTGGAAAGGGCAGCATCCCTCATCTCTGAATCTGAAGACGTGGAATGGGAAGAAGAGAGATTGGAGAGCTACACCAAGGCCCAGCTGAAGGGCTTCTGCAGAAAATTCAAAGTCCCCACTGTTGGGTGTAAGCTCAAAGTAGATCTTTGCAAGGCGCTGAGGGCCTGGATGGAGTCAAGAAAAGACTCTGATGAGATGGAGGAAATTGAGCAGGTAGAGAGCATCGCTAGCTTGGGCAGAGGCCTGTCGCCAGAGGAATTGGCCGACAGGAAGGAAACCAGAGCTCATGAGATAGAGATGGCGAAACTAAATAGACAACTGGCAATGGAAAGAAAAAGGCTAGAGATGGAAGAGAGGAGAAGCCAAATGGAGCATGAGATGAAATTGAGGGAGCTGGAGTTGAAAGCCCAGGGCTTGGGAAGCACTCCCTCTGGTGGCAGCACACCCCCAGTGCAGGTAGAGTCCAGAGTGTACATACCCAAAGATGTAGTGAAGGATTTTTTTTAAAATGATGACATAGGGCAGTGGTTCAAAGCCTACGAAGTAGCCATGTCCTCCCACCGGGTCCCTGAGAAGGATTGGGGAGCGGGGTTGTGGGGGCGGTTCTTGAGTGAAGGGCGGGACACACTGCTAGATTTGCCCTCAGATGTGTATAACTCTTACCCCCATATGAAGGATGCTTTGATGGCTAGGTATGGGTTAACTCCTGAAATGTATAGGCAGAGGTTATGGGGTTGCACTAAGATTCCCAATAGTACGTATGTGGAGTATGTGACTTTTTTTTGCAGAGCACTGGATGGTTGGGTAAAAGGTAGCAAGGTTGATAATTTTCAAGGGCTTCTTGATTTAATGGCTTGGGAGCACTTGTCCAGTAATTGTTTTCCTGAGCTACGCCAGCACCTGATTGATAGTAGCCTGACTAACCCTAGGAAGCTTGCTGAGGAGGCGGACCGCTGGGTCAGTACCAGGGTCTACAAGGGTCACGTGGGAGACTCCGCCAAAGGTGGGCAGGGTCCCCAGCAGAAGAGCGGGGGGGACAAGGGTAAACCGAGGGAGTTCCAGAAGAGGCCCCAAAGTAATCCCCAAGGGAAGGGTTCTCAGCCTCCGGGGCCCGACAGGTAAACCTGTTCAAAGAGGGCCCCCAAACTGTTACAGATGTGGTGAGCTGGGTCATTTTGCCAATGATCCCAATTGTCGCCAGTTTGGTAAACCAGCACCCACTGGTGCAACCCCCCGGCAGACGGCTAGTGTAGCCCTGGGTGGAGAAATGGGTGTCCAAGGTGGGTGGGGTTCAGTAGAAATGTCCCTGGTCTCATTAGGAGACCGTGAAGTGGTCCCCAAAACCCAGCTGCCTGAGAACACTAAGAAATACAGGCAGTGGGTGACCATAAATGGCCATAGGGTTGAAGCTCTGAGAGATACAGAAGCCAGTGTGACGGCTGTCAAGCGTCACCTGGTATCTCAGGAGCAGGTTGTCCCAGGAGCATTCTATCCGTTTGTTGCCGCTGACAACACGGAGAGTCACTGCCCGGAGGCTCAGGTTCCCTTTGAGTGGGGGGGGTCTCTGGTACTCTTCAGGTAGTGTGAGGCCCGCCATGCCTGTAGACTGTCTGTTAGGGAACGATCTGGAGAGCTCACCTTGGGCTAAGGTGGAGCGGAGTGCTCACCTGAAGATGTTGGGTATGCCTGATTGGGCGTGTGTCACCACACGGTCCATGGCAGCAAGTAGAGGTGCTCAAGAGGACCTGGAGCCTGAGAGGGAGGCCCAGGAACCGGCCTTAGGGAGAAGAGGCAGGGGGCGCGGAAAACCGGCCCTCGAAGTTCCCACGGTCCAGGAGGAAGCAGACCTTGAGGGGGATGCCCTGGAACCTACAGGGGAACAGATAGCTGAACTGGGGGACCTGCCTGAGCTGACCCATTGGCAGCAAGAAGGAGGACCCTCCAGGGAAGAATTCTGCAAGGAGCAGAAAGAATGCCCTTCTGACGTGGGTATGCGGCAGCAGGCTGCAGACCAGGCCAACGGTGATCAGTCTGGAACACATTTCATTAACTGGGAGAACGACCTCCTGAATTCTGAGCCTAAGGTTGCTGAGCCTGGCTCAGCCCGTGTGCTGGTGGTACCCCAGCGCTTCAGAGCCTTCCTACTGGGGCTGGCTCACGGTGTGCTATTGGCAGGACATTTGGGGCAGGACAAGACCTTTGAAAGGCTTGTCACCCACTTCTTTTGGCCCCAAATGCGCAGGAGTTCAGACACTCACTGCAGGACCTGCCAGACTTGCCAGGCAAGTGGAAAGAGTGGGAGGAAGCAGAAGGCTCCTCTCCAACCATTCCCTGTGGTCAGTGTCCCCTTTGAGCGAGTGGGGATTGACATTGTGGGGCCGCTGGACCCCAGGAAAGCCATGGGCAACAGGTTTATCCTGGTCCTGGTGGACCATGCCACCCGGTACCCGGAAGCCATGCCTCTGAGGACAGTGACGGCCCCCGTGGTGGGACGTGCACTGATGGGAATTTTCTCCCGAGTGGGATACCCTCTAGAGGTGGTGTCTGACCGGGGTACCAATTTCATATCCAAATATATGAAATCCCTTTGGCAAGAGTGTGGTGTAACCTACAAATTCACCACACCATACCACCCCCAAGGAAACGGGTTGGTTGAGAGATTCAACCGAACCCTGAAGGGCATGATAATGGGTCTGGAAGAACCCATGAGGCGTAAGTGGGACGTCCTCTTGCCATGCCTTCTCTTTGGCTACCATGAGGTGCCACAGAAGTCTCTAGGGTTCAGCCCCTTTGAACTCCTGTATGGCCACCCAGTGAGAGGACCTCTAAGTCTGGTCAAAGAAGGCTGGGAGCAATCTCCCAGGAAACCTCCCCAGAATGTATATAGCTACATGCTGGCCTTCAGGAACCAGACTAGGCGTTTCAGGGAACTTGCTGAGGCAAACCTGGAAGCCAGCCAGGAGGAGATGAAGCGGTGGTACCACCAGAATGCCACTCTGGTAGAGCTTCAGCCTGGACAGAAGGTATGGGTCTTGGCCCCAATGGAGCCCTGTGCGCTCCAGGATAAGTGGACCGGTCCCTTTGAGGTGGTGGAGCGCAAAAGTCCTGTTACCTATTTGGTGGACTTGCGGTCTCCAAGGAACCCCTTAAGGGTCCTTCATGTCAACCGCCTCAAGCCCCACTTGGAGAGGTCCCAAGTGGGCATGCTCTTGGCAACAGATGCTGGGATGGAAGAGAGACCGAGCCTCTTCCTGACCTCCTGTCAGCCAAGGAGCAAGATGGGTCAGTGGATGGTGTCATCCTCTCTTCCACCCTGTCCCCTGAGCAACAGAATGATTGTCGCCAATTGTTGGGGCAATTTTCGGATCTGTTTTCCCTGGTTCCCGGTGTCACTGATTGGTGCGTCCATGATGTGGACACTGGGGATAGTACACCTGTGAGGCACAAGGCCTACAGGGTGACTGACAGGGTGAGGGCATGCATCAAGGAGGAGGTCTCCAAGATGTTTGCACTAGGGGTAATTGAGTCCTCCAGCAGTCCTTGGGCCAGCCCAGTGGTCTTGGTCCCAAAGGCTGCAGCGCCGGGAGCCACACCCGAACTCCGGTTCTGTGTGGACTACAGAGGACTCAGTTCGGTCACCAGGACTGACGCACACCCCATCCCCAGAGCTGATGAGCTCATAGATCGGCTAGGGGCTGCCAACTACCTCCGCACGTTTGATTTAGCGTCTGGGTACTGGCAGATCGCCTTGACCGATGGGGCCAAAGAGAGGTCAGCATTTTCCACCCCTGATGGGCACTACTAGTTCCGGGTTATGCCCTTTGGGATGAAGAATGCCCCTGCCACCTTCCAGAGGTTGGTCAACCAGGTGTTGGTTGGACTGGATTCGTTCAGTGCAGCCTACCAGGATGACATCGCAGTGTTCAGCTCCACTTGGGAGGAACACCTGCGCCACCTCTGGGAAGTGTTGATGGCGCTGCGGAGGGCAGGCCTCACGATCAAGGCGAGTAAGTGCCAGATCGGCAGGGTTCCGTGGTGTACTTGGGGCACCAGGTTGGGAGCGGCCAGGTGGCGCCCCTTCAACCCAAGATAGAAACCATCCTGAATTGGGAGTCGCCCAAAACTCAGACAGAGGTGAGAGCCTTTCTAGGTCTCACCGGGTACTACAGGAGGTTTGTCAAGGGGTATGGCAACATTGTTGCCCCCTTGACAGCGCTGACTTCTAAGAAGCAGCCCAGGAAAGTGATTTGGACTGACACCTGTCAGAAAGATTTTGGGGCCCTGAAAGCTGCTATGTGCACGGCGCCCGTGCTCTTGGCTCCCAACTTCTCCAAAGAGTTTATCGTTCAGACAGACGCTTCAGAGCATGGTGTGGGGGCTGTTCTTTCACAGATTAATGAAGAGGGCCTAGATCAACCTGTAGCCTTCCTTAGCAGGAGGTTACTTCCACGGGAACAGAGATGGAGTGCTATTGAGCGTGAGGCATTTGCTGTGGTCTGGGCGCTGAAGAAGCTAAGACCCTACCTGTTTGGGTCTCACTTCCGGGTTCAGACAGACCACAGGCCCCTCAGATGGTTGATGCATATGAGGGGTGAGAATCCAAAGCTGTTGAGGTGGTCCATTTCCCTACAGGGTATGGATTTCACGGTGGAACATCGCCCTGGTACAGATCATGCCAATGCTGACGGTCTGTCCAGATTTTTCCGCCTTAGTGATGAGGAACTCCCTGGGGTAGGGTAGTTCTCCCCACTTTTCAGCTGGAGGGAACACGTGTTAGACCTGGCACCTTGGCGTGAGTCTCCCTTCCACTTTTTTGTCGCTGTGCCTCATGTGTTTTAATGGTGTTGGCCGCTCAGAGCACCGTGCCACTGCCAACCAGTGCCACAGTGCAAGTGCTCCCTATGTAAAATGTATATGTTGGTTGGATTCCATGATTGGCTTATTTGGTTTACTATCAGACCCCAGTAAAGTGCACCAGGAGTGCCAGGGCGTGTAAATCCAAATGCCGCTGGTGGGCTTGCAGCACTGGTTGTGCCACCCACAGAAGCGGCCTGGTAAAATGTGTCTAGGTCTGCCATTGCAGAACCTGCGTGCAGTCTGGTACTGACATGCTGACTGGCAAGTGCACCCACTGGCCAGTCCCTAAACCTTCCCTTAACTTCATGTTAGTCACCCCTATGGTAGGCCCAAGGACAGGGTGCATTGTGGCATAAGGTAGGACAAGCCCTGATGTGTGTGGCATGTCCTAATAGTGAATTACAGCCATTTTTGTTTTTCACTATTGTAAGGCTACCCTGTTCTCATAGGCCAGAATGGGCTGTTAAGATTGTTACATCCTATGATCCTAACAGACCCAGGGAACATGGTAGAAAATCGAGTTTAGTATGCCTGAACTCAGAATAATAAGGTACATCTTTTAGTAAGGTTTATTTTAATATTCTGCGTTTGCAAATGCCACTTTTAGAAAGTTGGCCTTTGCTTGCCTAGCCATTTCAGCCCGCCTCTGCATGATGTGTATCTGCTGTCTGGCTTGTGTGAGTGACAGGGCTGGGGAAACCCAGATGGGCAGGGCTAGGTAGCCTGGTGGTGAATAGGAAGATTGGCAGGTAGATGGGTGGGAGGAGTACACCTGGACTCTGAATAGGGCTGTGCTCTGCCACCACAATGCTGGCTCCGCCCCCTGTGGAGCGTCTGATGGCTCTGCCCTGCACCCTGAAAGAAGAAGTCTGCATCATCAAAGTGCTCCAGAACTGGACTGAACTAGGCAAGGGCCCCCCTGGCCTGAGAGAACAAAGGATTTGTGGTATAAAGGAAGGAGCCCTGCTCCTAAGAAACTAGATCCTGTCCTGCCAAGAAGAAACCTCTGTCCGACCTGAAGGAACTGGAAAAGCTGCATGGAGGAGTACTGTCCCTGACCTGGGGGATTGGCCTGCAGTGGTTGCCTTGCTGCTGAAGAAGAGGAAGAAAAGACTCAAGGAACTTTTATCTGACTTGTGCTGAGAGATCTCCAAGGGCTTGTGAGTGAGCTTGCCCCCTGAACGAAGTCCCAGGACCAGTGGACTTCACCGCCGTGAGATCGCCTTGGAAAACAGACCATTTTCCCCGCATCTTCGACTCGAACTGCTGCGTACGTCTCGCTGATCGCAGCGTACCCCCTGAAAGCTGGTATCCCGCTGTCCGGCCCGAGCAACGTGACTAAGGCCCCTCTACGAGCCGTAGCTCGCACCGCAAAGGAAGGTACCGTCCGGCCTGAGCAACGCGACTAATAGGCCCCTACGAGCCGTAGCTCGCACCGTAACGGAAGGACTGCGAACTGTACTTGCTACTATCCCCTACGAACCGTACTGCCGGCGTACGCTCCTTTCCCCTGCTTTGGAAAGGTTGCGGTGCGTACGGTAATTGCGTACGTCACCCCTGTGCGGAGCGTACTGTTCGCTTGTATCCAGTGCTTCGAACCAAGGTTGCCGATCTCATGGTACAGAACGAACGCCGCGACGAACTTTGAACGCACCGTACCTACGCACCATCCCCTGAAGCCCTGCACGCCCAAGGTCTAACGTACCGTAGTACGCATCACACCAGGAGGACAATGCACCGTACATCGCGATTGATGTCAGCACAGCATCCGTGACGAACTCACCAAAAGTAAAGATACTGTGCCTGTTCGCACTGTAGGGTGTACGCTTCATCCCGAAGCGCCTACAGTGCGTGTGAGAACCGTTCCCAAGCAGTTGTTACCCCGTACGAAGCGTACAGACAGGAACGAAACGCACAGAACTTTAAAACTA
This sequence comes from Triturus cristatus, assembly GCF_964204655.1. NCBI lineage: Eukaryota > Metazoa > Chordata > Amphibia > Caudata > Salamandridae > Triturus > Triturus cristatus. The sequence goes on along the minus strand of NC_140579.1, from coordinate 979,890,416 downwards.
TGCTAAAACCAAGAACTCTTTGTTTAATAAGTATTGTGGGCCGTTTAAACGTTATCTGGTCTTGTGCTAAGCCTAAACTATTTATATAAAGTATTATTTTTCTATATCCCAGTGTGGAGTCCATTTGTGGGGTTGTCACTGAGTTACTGTGTGTGTGTTCACAAATGCTTAACCTGAACGCTCTGAGATAGATTGTCTGCTCGCGCCAAGCTACCTAGAGGGTGAGCAGGGGTTATTGTTGGAGTGTGCCCCCTTACCCTGACTAGCGGAAAGATTCCCTGCTTGACACAAGTACCTACCTGTGCCAACCTGAGAACCCGGATTCTAACATTGGTGGTCAGCGGTGAGGATTACGAATGTGCATTTGTGATACATATACAGTGATTGGTGAACGCCACATAGGGAAGGCAGACCAATCGCGCAACCACTTACTTTTAATTCGCATTTTTGGGGAAATCGCCAGTTGTTAAAGGAATCATGCCTGGTTCAAGTATTGTGGAAAGGGCAGCATCCCTCATCTCTGAATCTGAAGACGTGGAATGGGAAGAAGAGAGATTGGAGAGCTACACCAAGGCCCAGCTGAAGGGCTTCTGCAGAAAATTCAAAGTCCCCACTGTTGGGTGTAAGCTCAAAGTAGATCTTTGCAAGGCGCTGAGGGCCTGGATGGAGTCAAGAAAAGACTCTGATGAGATGGAGGAAATTGAGCAGGTAGAGAGCATCGCTAGCTTGGGCAGAGGCCTGTCGCCAGAGGAATTGGCCGACAGGAAGGAAACCAGAGCTCATGAGATAGAGATGGCGAAACTAAATAGACAACTGGCAATGGAAAGAAAAAGGCTAGAGATGGAAGAGAGGAGAAGCCAAATGGAGCATGAGATGAAATTGAGGGAGCTGGAGTTGAAAGCCCAGGGCTTGGGAAGCACTCCCTCTGGTGGCAGCACACCCCCAGTGCAGGTAGAGTCCAGAGTGTACATACCCAAAGATGTAGTGAAGGATTTTTTTTAAAATGATGACATAGGGCAGTGGTTCAAAGCCTACGAAGTAGCCATGTCCTCCCACCGGGTCCCTGAGAAGGATTGGGGAGCGGGGTTGTGGGGGCGGTTCTTGAGTGAAGGGCGGGACACACTGCTAGATTTGCCCTCAGATGTGTATAACTCTTACCCCCATATGAAGGATGCTTTGATGGCTAGGTATGGGTTAACTCCTGAAATGTATAGGCAGAGGTTATGGGGTTGCACTAAGATTCCCAATAGTACGTATGTGGAGTATGTGACTTTTTTTTGCAGAGCACTGGATGGTTGGGTAAAAGGTAGCAAGGTTGATAATTTTCAAGGGCTTCTTGATTTAATGGCTTGGGAGCACTTGTCCAGTAATTGTTTTCCTGAGCTACGCCAGCACCTGATTGATAGTAGCCTGACTAACCCTAGGAAGCTTGCTGAGGAGGCGGACCGCTGGGTCAGTACCAGGGTCTACAAGGGTCACGTGGGAGACTCCGCCAAAGGTGGGCAGGGTCCCCAGCAGAAGAGCGGGGGGGACAAGGGTAAACCGAGGGAGTTCCAGAAGAGGCCCCAAAGTAATCCCCAAGGGAAGGGTTCTCAGCCTCCGGGGCCCGACAGGTAAACCTGTTCAAAGAGGGCCCCCAAACTGTTACAGATGTGGTGAGCTGGGTCATTTTGCCAATGATCCCAATTGTCGCCAGTTTGGTAAACCAGCACCCACTGGTGCAACCCCCCGGCAGACGGCTAGTGTAGCCCTGGGTGGAGAAATGGGTGTCCAAGGTGGGTGGGGTTCAGTAGAAATGTCCCTGGTCTCATTAGGAGACCGTGAAGTGGTCCCCAAAACCCAGCTGCCTGAGAACACTAAGAAATACAGGCAGTGGGTGACCATAAATGGCCATAGGGTTGAAGCTCTGAGAGATACAGAAGCCAGTGTGACGGCTGTCAAGCGTCACCTGGTATCTCAGGAGCAGGTTGTCCCAGGAGCATTCTATCCGTTTGTTGCCGCTGACAACACGGAGAGTCACTGCCCGGAGGCTCAGGTTCCCTTTGAGTGGGGGGGGTCTCTGGTACTCTTCAGGTAGTGTGAGGCCCGCCATGCCTGTAGACTGTCTGTTAGGGAACGATCTGGAGAGCTCACCTTGGGCTAAGGTGGAGCGGAGTGCTCACCTGAAGATGTTGGGTATGCCTGATTGGGCGTGTGTCACCACACGGTCCATGGCAGCAAGTAGAGGTGCTCAAGAGGACCTGGAGCCTGAGAGGGAGGCCCAGGAACCGGCCTTAGGGAGAAGAGGCAGGGGGCGCGGAAAACCGGCCCTCGAAGTTCCCACGGTCCAGGAGGAAGCAGACCTTGAGGGGGATGCCCTGGAACCTACAGGGGAACAGATAGCTGAACTGGGGGACCTGCCTGAGCTGACCCATTGGCAGCAAGAAGGAGGACCCTCCAGGGAAGAATTCTGCAAGGAGCAGAAAGAATGCCCTTCTGACGTGGGTATGCGGCAGCAGGCTGCAGACCAGGCCAACGGTGATCAGTCTGGAACACATTTCATTAACTGGGAGAACGACCTCCTGTATTCTGAGCCTAAGGTTGCTGAGCCTGGCTCAGCCCGTGTGCTGGTGGTACCCCAGCGCTTCAGAGCCTTCCTACTGGGGCTGGCTCACGGTGTGCCATTGGCAGGACATTTGGGGCAGGACAAGACCTTTGAAAGGCTTGTCACCCACTTCTTTTGGCCCCAAATGCGCAGGAGTTCAGACACTCACTGCAGGACCTGCCAGACTTGCCAGGCAAGTGGAAAGAGTGGGAGGAAGCAGAAGGCTCCTCTCCAACCATTCCCTGTGGTCAGTGTCCCCTTTGAGCGAGTGGGGATTGACATTGTGGGGCCGCTGGACCCCAGGAAAGCCATGGGCAACAGGTTTATCCTGGTCCTGGTGGACCATGCCACCCGGTACCCGGAAGCCATGCCTCTGAGGACAGTGACGGCCCCCGTGGTGGGACGTGCACTGATGGGAATTTTCTCCCGAGTGGGATTCCCTCTAGAGGTGGTGTCTGACCGGGGTACCAATTTCATATCCAAATATATGAAATCCCTTTGGCAAGAGTGTGGTGTAACCTACAAATTCACCACACCATACCACCCCCAAGGAAACGGGTTGGTTGAGAGATTCAACCGAACCCTGAAGGGCATGATAATGGGTCTGGAAGAACCCATGAGGCGTAAGTGGGACGTCCTCTTGCCATGCCTTCTCTTTGGCTACCATGAGGTGCCACAGAAGTCTCTAGGGTTCAGCCCCTTTGAGCTCCTGTATGGCCACCCAGTGAGAGGACCTCTAAGTCTGGTCAAAGAAGGCTGGGAGCAATCTCCCAGGAAACCTCCCCAGAATGTATATAGCTACATGCTGGCCTTCAGGAACCAGACTAGGCGTTTCAGGGAACTTGCTGAGGCAAACCTGGAAGCCAGCCAGGAGGAGATGAAGCGGTGGTACCACCAGAATGCCACTCTGGTAGAGCTTCAGCCTGGACAGAAGGTATGGGTCTTGGCCCCAATGGAGCCCTGTGCGCTCCAGGATAAGTGGACCGGTCCCTTTGAGGTGGTGGAGCGCAAAAGTCCTGTTACCTATTTGGTGGACTTGCGGTCTCCAAGGAACCCCTTAAGGGTCCTTCATGTCAACCGCCTCAAGCCCCACTTGGAGAGGTCCCAAGTGGGCATGCTCTTGGCAACAGATGCTGGGATGGAAGAGAGACCGAGCCTCTTCCTGACCTCCTGTCAGCCAAGGAGCAAGATGGGTCAGTGGATGGTGTCATCCTCTCTTCCACCCTGTCCCCTGAGCAACAGAATGATTGTCGCCAATTGTTGGGGCAATTTTCGGATCTGTTTTCCCTGGTTCCCGGTGTCACTGATTGGTGCGTCCATGATGTGGACACTGGGGATAGTACACCTGTGAGGCACAAGGCCTACAGGGTGACTGACAGGGTGAGGGCATGCATCAAGGAGGAGGTCTCCAAGATGTTTGCACTAGGGGTAATTGAGTCCTCCAGCAGTCCTTGGGCCAGCCCAGTGGTCTTGGTCCCAAAGGCTGCAGCGCCGGGAGCCACACCCGAACTCCGGTTCTGTGTGGACTACAGAGGACTCAGTTCGGTCACCAGGACTGACGCACACCCCATCCCCAGAGCTGATGAGCTCATAGATCGGCTAGGGGCTGCCAACTACCTCCGCACGTTTGATTTAGCGTCTGGGTACTGGCAGATCGCCTTGACCGATGGGGCCAAAGAGAGGTCAGCATTTTCCACCCCTGATGGGCACTACTAGTTCCGGGTTATGCCCTTTGGGATGAAGAATGCCCCTGCCACCTTCCAGAGGTTGGTCAACCAGGTGTTGGTTGGACTGGATTCGTTCAGTGCAGCCTACCAGGATGACATCGCAGTGTTCAGCTCCACTTGGGAGGAACACCTGCGCCACCTCTGGGAAGTGTTGATGGCGCTGCGGAGGGCAGGCCTCACGATCAAGGCGAGTAAGTGCCAGATCGGCAGGGTTCCGTGGTGTACTTGGGGCACCAGGTTGGGAGCGGCCAGGTGGCGCCCCTTCAACCCAAGATAGAAACCATCCTGAATTGGGAGTCGCCCAAAACTCAGACAGAGGTGAGAGCCTTTCTAGGTCTCACCGGGTACTACAGGAGGTTTGTCAAGGGGTATGGCAACATTGTTGCCCCCTTGACAGCGCTGACTTCTAAGAAGCGGCCCAGGAAAGTGATTTGGACTGACACCTGTCAGAAAGATTTTGGGGCCCTGAAAGCTGCTATGTGCACGGCGCCCGTGCTCTTGGCTCCCAACTTCTCCAAAGAGTTTATCGTTCAGACAGACGCTTCAGAGCATGGTGTGGGGGCTGTTCTTTCACAGATTAATGAAGAGGGCCTAGATCAACCTGTAGCCTTCCTTAGCAGGAGGTTACTTCCACGGGAACAGAGATGGAGTGCTATTGAGCGTGAGGCATTTGCTGTGGTCTGGGCGCTGAAGAAGCTAAGACCCTACCTGTTTGGGTCTCACTTCCGGGTTCAGACAGACCACAGGCCCCTCAGATGGTTGATGCATATGAGGGGTGAGAATCCAAAGCTGTTGAGGTGGTCCATTTCCCTACAGGGTATGGATTTCACGGTGGAACATCGCCCTGGTACAGATCATGCCAATGCTGACGGTCTGTCCAGATTTTTCCGCCTTAGTGATGAGGAACTCCCTGGGGTAGGGTAGTTCTCCCCACTTTTCAGCTGGAGGGAACACGTGTTAGACCTGGCACCTTGGCGTGAGTCTCCCTTCCACTTTTTTGTCGCTGTGCCTCATGTGTTTTAATGGTGTTGGCCGCTCAGAGCACCGTGCCACTGCCAACCAGTGCCACAGTGCAAGTGCTCCCTATGTAAAATGTATATGTTGGTTGGATTCCATGATTGGCTTATTTGGTTTACTATCAGACCCCAGTAAAGTGCACCAGGAGTGCCAGGGCGTGTAAATCCAAATGCCGCTGGTGGGCTTGCAGCACTGGTTGTGCCACCCACAGAAGCGGCCTGGTAAAATGTGTCTAGGTCTGCCATTGCAGAACCTGCGTGCAGTCTGGTACTGACATGCTGACTGGCAAGTGCACCCACTGGCCAGTCCCTAAACCTTCCCTTAACTTCATGTTAGTCACCCCTATGGTAGGCCCAAGGACAGGGTGCATTGTGGCATAAGGTAGGACAAGCCCTGATGTGTGTGGCATGTCCTAATAGTGAATTACAGCCATTTTTGTTTTTCACTATTGTAAGGCTACCCTGTTCTCATAGGCCAGAATGGGCTGTTAAGATTGTTACATCCTATGATCCTAACAGACCCAGGGAACATGGTAGAAAATCGAGTTTAGTATGCCTGAACTCAGAATAATAAGGTACATCTTTTAGTAAGGTTTATTTTAATATTCTGCGTTTGCAAATGCCACTTTTAGAAAGTTGGCCTTTGCTTGCCTAGCCATTTCAGCCCGCCTCTGCATGATGTGTATCTGCTGTCTGGCTTGTGTGAGTGACAGGGCTGGGGAAACCCAGATGGGCAGGGCTAGGTAGCCTGGTGGTGAATAGGAAGATTGGCAGGTAGATGGGTGGGAGGAGTACACCTGGACTCTGAATAGGGCTGTGCTCTGCCACCACAATGCTGGCTCCGCCCCCTGTGGAGCGTCTGATGGCTCTGCCCTGCACCCTGAAAGAAGAAGTCTGCATCATCAAAGTGCTCCAGAACTGGACTGAACTAGGCAAGGGCCCCCCTGGCCTGAGAGAACAAAGGATTTGTGGTATAAAGGAAGGAGCCCTGCTCCTAAGAAACTAGATCCTGTCCTGCCAAGAAGAAACCTCTGTCCGACCTGAAGGAACTGGAAAAGCTGCATGAAGGAGTACTGTCCCTGACCTGGGGGATTGGCCTGCAGTGGTTGCCTTGCTGCTGAAGAAGAGGAAGAAAAGACTCAAGGAACTTTTATCTGACTTGTGCTGAGAGATCTCCAAGGGCTTGTGAGTGAGCTTGCCCCCTGAACGAAGTCCCAGGACCAGTGGACTTCACCGCCGTGAGATCGCCTTGGAAAACAGACCATTTTCCCCGCATCTTCGACTCGAACTGCTGCGTACGTCTCGCTGATCGCAGCGTACCCCCTGAAAGCTAGTATCCCGCTGTCCGGCCCGAGCAACGTGACTAAGGCCCCTCTACGAGCCGTAGCTCGCACCGCAAAGGAAGGTACCGTCCGGCCTGAGCAACGCGACTAATAGGCCCCTACGAGCCGTAGCTCGCACCGTAACGGAAGGACTGCGAACTGTACTTGCTACTATCCCCTACGAACCGTACTGCCGGCGTACGCTCCTTTCCCCTGCTTTGGAAAGGTTGCGGTGCGTACGGTAATTGCGTACGTCACCCCTGTGCGGAGCGTACTGTTCGCTTGTATCCAGTGCTTCGAACCAAGGTTGCCGATCTCATGGTACAGAACGAACGCCGCGACGAACTTTGAACGCACCGTACCTACGCACCATCCCCTGAAGCCCTGCACGCCCAAGGTCTAACGTACCGTAGTACGCATCACACCAGGAGGACAATGCACCGTACATCGCGATTGATGTCAGCACAGCATCCGTGACGAACTCACCAAAAGTAAAGATACTGTGCCTGTTCGCACTGTAGGGTGTACGCTTCATCCCGAAGCGCCTACAGTGCGTGTGAGAACCGTTCCCAAGCAGTTGTTACCCCGTACGAAGCGTACAGACAGGAACGAAACGCACAGAACTTTAAAACTATGCTAAAACCAAGAACTCTTTGTTTAATAAGTATTGTGGGCCGTTTAAACGTTATCTGGTCTTGTGCTAAGCCTAAACTATTTATATAAAGTATTATTTTTCTTTATCCCAGTGTGGAGTCCATTTGTGGGGTTGTCACTGAGTTACTGTGTGTGTGTTCACAAATGCTTAACCTGAACGCTCTGAGATAGATTGTCTGCTCGCGCCAAGCTACCTAGAGGGTGAGCAGGGGTTATTGTTGGAGTGTGCCCCCTTACCCTGACTAGCGGAAAGATTCCCTGCTTGACACAAGTACCTACCTGTGCCAACCTGAGAACCCGGATTCTAACATTGGTGGTCAGCGGTGAGGATTACGAATGTGCATTTGTGATACATATACAGTGATTGGTGAACGCCACATAGGGAAGGCAGACCAATCGCGCAACCACTTACTTTTAATTCGCATTTTTGGGGAAATCGCCAGTTGTTAAAGGAATCATGCCTGGTTCAAGTATTGTGGAAAGGGCAGCATCCCTCATCTCTGAATCTGAAGACGTGGAATGGGAAGAAGAGAGATTGGAGAGCTACACCAAGGCCCAGCTGAAGGGCTTCTGCAGAAAATTCAAAGTCCCCACTGTTGGGTGTAAGCTCAAAGTAGATCTTTGCAAGGCGCTGAGGGCCTGGATGGAGTCAAGAAAAGACTCTGATGAGATGGAGGAAATTGAGCAGGTAGAGAGCATCGCTAGCTTGGGCAGAGGCCTGTCGCCAGAGGAATTGGCCGACAGGAAGGAAACCAGAGCTCATGAGATAGAGATGGCGAAACTAAATAGACAACTGGCAATGGAAAGAAAAAGGCTAGAGATGGAAGAGAGGAGAAGCCAAATGGAGCATGAGATGAAATTGAGGGAGCTGGAGTTGAAAGCCCAGGGCTTGGGAAGCACTCCCTCTGGTGGCAGCACACCCCCAGTGCAGGTAGAGTCCAGAGTGTACATACCCAAAGATGTAGTGAAGGATTTTTTTTAAAATGATGACATAGGGCAGTGGTTCAAAGCCTACGAAGTAGCCATGTCCTCCCACCGGGTCCCTGAGAAGGATTGGGGAGCGGGGTTGTGGGGGCGGTTCTTGAGTGAAGGGCGGGACACACTGCTAGATTTGCCCTCAGATGTGTATAACTCTTACCCCCATATGAAGGATGCTTTGATGGCTAGGTATGGGTTAACTCCTGAAATGTATAGGCAGAGGTTATGGGGTTGCACTAAGATTCCCAATAGTACGTATGTGGAGTATGTGACTTTTTTTTGCAGAGCACTGGATGGTTGGGTAAAAGGTAGCAAGGTTGATAATTTTCAAGGGCTTCTTGATTTAATGGCTTGGGAGCACTTGTCCAGTAATTGTTTTCCTGAGCTACGCCAGCACCTGATTGATAGTAGCCTGACTAACCCTAGGAAGCTTGCTGAGGAGGCGGACCGCTGGGTCAGTACCAGGGTCTACAAGGGTCACGTGGGAGACTCCGCCAAAGGTGGGCAGGGTCCCCAGCAGAAGAGCGGGGGGGACAAGGGTAAACCGAGGGAGTTCCAGAAGAGGCCCCAAAGTAATCCCCAAGGGAAGGGTTCTCAGCCTCCGGGGCCCGACAGGTAAACCTGTTCAAAGAGGGCCCCCAAACTGTTACAGATGTGGTGAGCTGGGTCATTTTGCCAATGATCCCAATTGTCGCCAGTTTGGTAAACCAGCACCCACTGGTGCAACCCCCCGGCAGACGGCTAGTGTAGCCCTGGGTGGAGAAATGGGTGTCCAAGGTGGGTGGGGTTCAGTAGAAATGTCCCTGGTCTCATTAGGAGACCGTGAAGTGGTCCCCAAAACCCAGCTGCCTGAGAACACTAAGAAATACAGGCAGTGGGTGACCATAAATGGCCATAGGGTTGAAGCTCTGAGAGATACAGAAGCCAGTGTGACGGCTGTCAAGCGTCACCTGGTATCTCAGGAGCAGGTTGTCCCAGGAGCATTCTATCCGTTTGTTGCCGCTGACAACACGGAGAGTCACTGCCCGGAGGCTCAGGTTCCCTTTGAGTGGGGGGGGTCTCTGGTACTCTTCAGGTAGTGTGAGGCCCGCCATGCCTGTAGACTGTCTGTTAGGGAACGATCTGGAGAGCTCACCTTGGGCTAAGGTGGAGCGGAGTGCTCACCTGAAGATGTTGGGTATGCCTGATTGGGCGTGTGTCACCACACGGTCCATGGCAGCAAGTAGAGGTGCTCAAGAGGACCTGGAGCCTGAGAGGGAGGCCCAGGAACCGGCCTTAGGGAGAAGAGGCAGGGGGCGCGGAAAACCGGCCCTCGAAGTTCCCACGGTCCAGGAGGAAGCAGACCTTGAGGGGGATGCCCTGGAACCTACAGGGGAACAGATAGCTGAACTGGGGGACCTGCCTGAGCTGACCCATTGGCAGCAAGAAGGAGGACCCTCCAGGGAAGAATTCTGCAAGGAGCAGAAAGAATGCCCTTCTGACGTGGGTATGCGGCAGCAGGCTGCAGACCAGGCCAACGGTGATCAGTCTGGAACACATTTCATTAACTGGGAGAACGACCTCCTGTATTCTGAGCCTAAGGTTGCTGAGCCTGGCTCAGCCCGTGTGCTGGTGGTACCCCAGCGCTTCAGAGCCTTCCTACTGGGGCTGGCTCACGGTGTGCCATTGGCAGGACATTTGGGGCAGGACAAGACCTTTGAAAGGCTTGTCACCCACTTCTTTTGGCCCCAAATGCGCAGGAGTTCAGACACTCACTGCAGGACCTGCCAGACTTGCCAGGCAAGTGGAAAGAGTGGGAGGAAGCAGAAGGCTCCTCTCCAACCATTCCCTGTGGTCAGTGTCCCCTTTGAGCGAGTGGGGATTGACATTGTGGGGCCGCTGGACCCCAGGAAAGCCATGGGCAACAGGTTTATCCTGGTCCTGGTGGACCATGCCACCCGGTACCCGGAAGCCATGCCTCTGAGGACAGTGACGGCCCCCGTGGTGGGACGTGCACTGATGGGAATTTTCTCCCGAGTGGGATTCCCTCTAGAGGTGGTGTCTGACCGGGGTACCAATTTCATATCCAAATATATGAAATCCCTTTGGCAAGAGTGTGGTGTAACCTACAAATTCACCACACCATACCACCCCCAAGGAAACGGGTTGGTTGAGAGATTCAACCGAACCCTGAAGGGCATGATAATGGGTCTGGAAGAACCCATGAGGCGTAAGTGGGACGTCCTCTTGCCATGCCTTCTCTTTGGCTACCATGAGGTGCCACAGAAGTCTCTAGGGTTCAGCCCCTTTGAGCTCCTGTATGGCCACCCAGTGAGAGGACCTCTAAGTCTGGTCAAAGAAGGCTGGGAGCAATCTCCCAGGAAACCTCCCCAGAATGTATATAGCTACATGCTGGCCTTCAGGAACCAGACTAGGCGTTTCAGGGAACTTGCTGAGGCAAACCTGGAAGCCAGCCAGGAGGAGATGAAGCGGTGGTACCACCAGAATGCCACTCTGGTAGAGCTTCAGCCTGGACAGAAGGTATGGGTCTTGGCCCCAATGGAGCCCTGTGCGCTCCAGGATAAGTGGACCGGTCCCTTTGAGGTGGTGGAGCGCAAAAGTCCTGTTACCTATTTGGTGGACTTGCGGTCTCCAAGGAACCCCTTAAGGGTCCTTCATGTCAACCGCCTCAAGCCCCACTTGGAGAGGTCCCAAGTGGGCATGCTCTTGGCAACAGATGCTGGGATGGAAGAGAGACCGAGCCTCTTCCTGACCTCCTGTCAGCCAAGGAGCAAGATGGGTCAGTGGATGGTGTCATCCTCTCTTCCACCCTGTCCCCTGAGCAACAGAATGATTGTCGCCAATTGTTGGGGCAATTTTCGGATCTGTTTTCCCTGGTTCCCGGTGTCACTGATTGGTGCGTCCATGATGTGGACACTGGGGATAGTACACCTGTGAGGCACAAGGCCTACAGGGTGACTGACAGGGTGAGGGCATGCATCAAGGAGGAGGTCTCCAAGATGTTTGCACTAGGGGTAATTGAGTCCTCCAGCAGTCCTTGGGCCAGCCCAGTGGTCTTGGTCCCAAAGGCTGCAGCGCCGGGAGCCACACCCGAACTCCGGTTCTGTGTGGACTACAGAGGACTCAGTTCGGTCACCAGGACTGACGCACACCCCATCCCCAGAGCTGATGAGCTCATAGATCGGCTAGGGGCTGCCAACTACCTCCGCACGTTTGATTTAGCGTCTGGGTACTGGCAGATCGCCTTGACCGATGGGGCCAAAGAGAGGTCAGCATTTTCCACCCCTGATGGGCACTACTAGTTCCGGGTTATGCCCTTTGGGATGAAGAATGCCCCTGCCACCTTCCAGAGGTTGGTCAACCAGGTGTTGGTTGGACTGGATTCGTTCAGTGCAGCCTACCAGGATGACATCGCAGTGTTCAGCTCCACTTGGGAGGAACACCTGCGCCACCTCTGGGAAGTGTTGATGGCGCTGCGGAGGGCAGGCCTCACGATCAAGGCGAGTAAGTGCCAGATCGGCAGGGTTCCGTGGTGTACTTGGGGCACCAGGTTGGGAGCGGCCAGGTGGCGCCCCTTCAACCCAAGATAGAAACCATCCTGAATTGGGAGTCGCCCAAAACTCAGACAGAGGTGAGAGCCTTTCTAGGTCTCACCGGGTACTACAGGAGGTTTGTCAAGGGGTATGGCAACATTGTTGCCCCCTTGACAGCACTGACTTCTAAGAAGCGGCCCAGGAAAGTGATTTGGACTGACACCTGTCAGAAAGATTTTGGGGCCCTGAAAGCTGCTATGTGCACGGCGCCCGTGCTCTTGGCTCCCAACTTCTCCAAAGAGTTTATCGTTCAGACAGACGCTTCAGAGCATGGTGTGGGGGCTGTTCTTTCACAGATTAATGAAGAGGGCCTAGATCAACCTGTAGCCTTCCTTAGCAGGAGGTTACTTCCACGGGAACAGAGATGGAGTGCTATTGAGCGTGAGGCATTTGCTGTGGTCTGGGCGCTGAAGAAGCTAAGACCCTACCTGTTTGGGTCTCACTTCCGGGTTCAGACAGACCACAGGCCCCTCAGATGGTTGATGCATATGAGGGGTGAGAATCCAAAGCTGTTGAGGTGGTCCATTTCCCTACAGGGTATGGATTTCACGGTGGAACATCGCCCTGGTACAGATCATGCCAATGCTGACGGTCTGTCCAGATTTTTCCGCCTTAGTGATGAGGAACTCCCTGGGGTAGGGTAGTTCTCCCCACTTTTCAGCTGGAGGGAACACGTGTTAGACCTGGCACCTTGGCGTGAGTCTCCCTTCCACTTTTTTGTCGCTGTGCCTCATGTGTTTTAATGGTGTTGGCCGCTCAGAGCACCGTGCCACTGCCAACCAGTGCCACAGTGCAAGTGCTCCCTATGTAAAATGTATATGTTGGTTGGATTCCATGATTGGCTTATTTGGTTTACTATCAGACCCCAGTAAAGTGCACCAGGAGTGCCAGGGCGTGTAAATCCAAATGCCGCTGGTGGGCTTGCAGCACTGGTTGTGCCACCCACAGAAGCGGCCTGGTAAAATGTGTCTAGGTCTGCCATTGCAGAACCTGCGTGCAGTCTGGTACTGACATGCTGACTGGCAAGTGCACCCACTGGCCAGTCCCTAAACCTTCCCTTAACTTCATGTTAGTCACCCCTATGGTAGGCCCAAGGACAGGGTGCATTGTGGCATAAGGTAGGACAAGCCCTGATGTGTGTGGCATGTCCTAATAGTGAATTACAGCCATTTTCGTTTTTCACTATTGTAAGGCTACCCTGTTCTCATAGGCCAGAATGGGCTGTTAAGATTGTTACATCCTATGATCCTAACAGACCCAGGGAACATGGTAGAAAATCGAGTTTAGTATGCCTGAACTCAGAATAATAAGGTACATCTTTTAGTAAGGTTTATTTTAATATTCTGCGTTTGCAAATGCCACTTTTAGAAAGTTGGCCTTTGCTTGCCTAGCCATTTCAGCCCGCCTCTGCATGATGTGTATCTGCTGTCTGGCTTGTGTGAGTGACAGGGCTGGGGAAACCCAGATGGGCAGGGCTAGGTAGCCTGGTGGTGAATAGGAAGATTGGCAGGTAGATGGGTGGGAGGAGTACACCTGGACTCTGAATAGGGCTGTGCTCTGCCACCACAATGCTGGCTCCGCCCCCTGTGGAGCGTCTGATGGCTCTGCCCTGCACCCTGAAAGAAGAAGTCTGCATCATCAAAGTGCTCCAGAACTGGACTGAACTAGGCAAGGGCCCCCCTGGCCTGAGAGAACAAAGGATTTGTGGTATAAAGGAAGGAGCCCTGCTCCTAAGAAACTAGATCCTGTCCTGCCAAGAAGAAACCTCTGTCCGACCTGAAGGAACTGGAAAAGCTGCATGAAGGAGTACTGTCCCTGACCTGGGGGATTGGCCTGCAGTGGTTGCCTTGCTGCTGAAGAAGAGGAAGAAAAGACTCAAGGAACTTTTATCTGACTTGTGCTGAGAGATCTCCAAGGGCTTGTGAGTGAGCTTGCCCCCTGAACGAAGTCCCAGGACCAGTGGACTTCACCGCCGTGAGATCGCCTTGGAAAACAGACCATTTTCCCCGCATCTTCGACTCGAACTGCTGCGTACGTCTCGCTGATCGCAGCGTACCCCCTGAAAGCTAGTATCCCGCTGTCCGGCCCGAGCAACGTGACTAAGGCCCCTCTACGAGCCGTAGCTCGCACCGCAAAGGAAGGTACCGTCCGGCCTGAGCAACGCGACTAATAGGCCCCTACGAGCCGTAGCTCGCACCGTAACGGAAGGACTGCGAACTGTACTTGCTACTATCCCCTACGAACCGTACTGCCGGCGTACGCTCCTTTCCCCTGCTTTGGAAAGGTTGCGGTGCGTACGGTAATTGCGTACGTCACCCCTGTGCGGAGCGTACTGTTCGCTTGTATCCAGTGCTTCGAACCAAGGTTGCCGATCTCATGGTACAGAACGAACGCCGCGACGAACTTTGAACGCACCGTACCTACGCACCATCCCCTGAAGCCCTGCACGGCCAAGGTCTAACGTACCGTAGTACGCATCACACCAGGAGGACAATGCACCGTACATCGCGATTGATGTCAGCACAGCATCCGTGACGAACTCACCAAAAGTAAAGATACTGTGCCTGTTCGCACTGTAGGGTGTACGCTTCATCCCGAAGCGCCTACAGTGCGTGTGAGAACCGTTCCCAAGCAGTTGTTACCCCGTACGAAGCGTACAGACAGGAACGAAACGCACAGAACTTTAAAACTATGCTAAAACCAAGAACTCTTTGTTTAATAAGTATTGTGGGCCGTTTAAACGTTATCTGGTCTTGTGCTAAGCCTAAACTATTTATATAAAGTATTATTTTTCTTTATCCCAGTGTGGAGTCCATTTGTGGGGTTGTCACTGAGTTACTGTGTGTGTGTTCACAAATGCTTAACCTGAACGCTCTGAGATAGATTGTCTGCTCGCGCCAAGCTACCTAGAGGGTGAGCAGGGGTTATTGTTGGAGTGTGCCCCCTTACCCTGACTAGCGGAAAGATTCCCTGCTTGACACAAGTACCTACCTGTGCCAACCTGAGAACCCGGATTCTAACATTGGTGGTCAGCGGTGAGGATTACGAATGTGCATTTGTGATACATATACAGTGATTGGTGAACGCCACATAGGGAAGGCAGACCAATCGCGCAACCACTTACTTTTAATTCGCATTTTTGGGGAAATCGCCAGTTGTTAAAGGAATCATGCCTGGTTCAAGTATTGTGGAAAGGGCAGCATCCCTCATCTCTGAATCTGAAGACGTGGAATGGGAAGAAGAGAGATTGGAGAGCTACACCAAGGCCCAGCTGAAGGGCTTCTGCAGAAAATTCAAAGTCCCCACTGTTGGGTGTAAGCTCAAAGTAGATCTTTGCAAGGCGCTGAGGGCCTGGATGGAGTCAAGAAAAGACTCTGATGAGATGGAGGAAATTGAGCAGGTAGAGAGCATCGCTAGCTTGGGCAGAGGCCTGTCGCCAGAGGAATTGGCCGACAGGAAGGAAACCAGAGCTCATGAGATAGAGATGGCGAAACTAAATAGACAACTGGCAATGGAAAGAAAAAGGCTAGAGATGGAAGAGAGGAGAAGCCAAATGGAGCATGAGATGAAATTGAGGGAGCTGGAGTTGAAAGCCCAGGGCTTGGGAAGCACTCCCTCTGGTGGCAGCACACCCCCAGTGCAGGTAGAGTCCAGAGTGTACATACCCAAAGATGTAGTGAAGGATTTTTTTTAAAATGATGACATAGGGCAGTGGTTCAAAGCCTACGAAGTAGCCATGTCCTCCCACCGGGTCCCTGAGAAGGATTGGGGAGCGGGGTTGTGGGGGCGGTTCTTGAGTGAAGGGCGGGACACACTGCTAGATTTGCCCTCAGATGTGTATAACTCTTACCCCCATATGAAGGATGCTTTGATGGCTAGGTATGGGTTAACTCCTGAAATGTATAGGCAGAGGTTATGGGGTTGCACTAAGATTCCCAATAGTACGTATGTGGAGTATGTGACTTTTTTTTGCAGAGCACTGGATGGTTGGGTAAAAGGTAGCAAGGTTGATAATTTTCAAGGGCTTCTTGATTTAATGGCTTGGGAGCACTTGTCCAGTAATTGTTTTCCTGAGCTACGCCAGCACCTGATTGATAGTAGCCTGACTAACCCTAGGAAGCTTGCTGAGGAGGCGGACCGCTGGGTCAGTACCAGGGTCTACAAGGGTCACGTGGGAGACTCCGCCAAAGGTGGGCAGGGTCCCCAGCAGAAGAGCGGGGGGGACAAGGGTAAACCGAGGGAGTTCCAGAAGAGGCCCCAAAGTAATCCCCAAGGGAAGGGTTCTCAGCCTCCGGGGCCCGACAGGTAAACCTGTTCAAAGAGGGCCCCCAAACTGTTACAGATGTGGTGAGCTGGGTCATTTTGCCAATGATCCCAATTGTCGCCAGTTTGGTAAACCAGCACCCACTGGTGCAACCCCCCGGCAGACGGCTAGTGTAGCCCTGGGTGGAGAAATGGGTGTCCAAGGTGGGTGGGGTTCAGTAGAAATGTCCCTGGTCTCATTAGGAGACCGTGAAGTGGTCCCCAAAACCCAGCTGCCTGAGAACACTAAGAAATACAGGCAGTGGGTGACCATAAATGGCCATAGGGTTGAAGCTCTGAGAGATACAGAAGCCAGTGTGACGGCTGTCAAGCGTCACCTGGTATCTCAGGAGCAGGTTGTCCCAGGAGCATTCTATCCGTTTGTTGCCGCTGACAACACGGAGAGTCACTGCCCGGAGGCTCAGGTTCCCTTTGAGTGGGGGGGGTCTCTGGTACTCTTCAGGTAGTGTGAGGCCCGCCATGCCTGTAGACTGTCTGTTAGGGAACGATCTGGAGAGCTCACCTTGGGCTAAGGTGGAGCGGAGTGCTCACCTGAAGATGTTGGGTATGCCTGATTGGGCGTGTGTCACCACACGGTCCATGGCAGCAAGTAGAGGTGCTCAAGAGGACCTGGAGCCTGAGAGGGAGGCCCAGGAACCGGCCTTAGGGAGAAGAGGCAGGGGGCGCGGAAAACCGGCCCTCGAAGTTCCCACGGTCCAGGAGGAAGCAGACCTTGAGGGGGATGCCCTGGAACCTACAGGGGAACAGATAGCTGAACTGGGGGACCTGCCTGAGCTGACCCATTGGCAGCAAGAAGGAGGACCCTCCAGGGAAGAATTCTGCAAGGAGCAGAAAGAATGCCCTTCTGACGTGGGTATGCGGCAGCAGGCTGCAGACCAGGCCAACGGTGATCAGTCTGGAACACATTTCATTAACTGGGAGAACGACCTCCTGTATTCTGAGCCTAAGGTTGCTGAGCCTGGCTCAGCCCGTGTGCTGGTGGTACCCCAGCGCTTCAGAGCCTTCCTACTGGGGCTGGCTCACGGTGTGCCATTGGCAGGACATTTGGGGCAGGACAAGACCTTTGAAAGGCTTGTCACCCACTTCTTTTGGCCCCAAATGCGCAGGAGTTCAGACACTCACTGCAGGACCTGCCAGACTTGCCAGGCAAGTGGAAAGAGTGGGAGGAAGCAGAAGGCTCCTCTCCAACCATTCCCTGTGGTCAGTGTCCCCTTTGAGCGAGTGGGGATTGACATTGTGGGGCCGCTGGACCCCAGGAAAGCCATGGGCAACAGGTTTATCCTGGTCCTGGTGGACCATGCCACCCGGTACCCGGAAGCCATGCCTCTGAGGACAGTGACGGCCCCCGTGGTGGGACGTGCACTGATGGGAATTTTCTCCCGAGTGGGATTCCCTCTAGAGGTGGTGTCTGACCGGGGTACCAATTTCATATCCAAATATATGAAATCCCTTTGGCAAGAGTGTGGTGTAACCTACAAATTCACCACACCATACCACCCCCAAGGAAACGGGTTGGTTGAGAGATTCAACCGAACCCTGAAGGGCATGATAATGGGTCTGGAAGAACCCATGAGGCGTAAGTGGGACGTCCTCTTGCCATGCCTTCTCTTTGGCTACCATGAGGTGCCACAGAAGTCTCTAGGGTTCAGCCCCTTTGAGCTCCTGTATGGCCACCCAGTGAGAGGACCTCTAAGTCTGGTCAAAGAAGGCTGGGAGCAATCTCCCAGGAAACCTCCCCAGAATGTATATAGCTACATGCTGGCCTTCAGGAACCAGACTAGGCGTTTCAGGGAACTTGCTGAGGCAAACCTGGAAGCCAGCCAGGAGGAGATGAAGCGGTGGTACCACCAGAATGCCACTCTGGTAGAGCTTCAGCCTGGACAGAAGGTATGGGTCTTGGCCCCAATGGAGCCCTGTGCGCTCCAGGATAAGTGGACCGGTCCCTTTGAGGTGGTGGAGCGCAAAAGTCCTGTTACCTATTTGGTGGACTTGCGGTCTCCAAGGAACCCCTTAAGGGTCCTTCATGTCAACCGCCTCAAGCCCCACTTGGAGAGGTCCCAAGTGGGCATGCTCTTGGCAACAGATGCTGGGATGGAAGAGAGACCGAGCCTCTTCCTGACCTCCTGTCAGCCAAGGAGCAAGATGGGTCAGTGGATGGTGTCATCCTCTCTTCCACCCTGTCCCCTGAGCAACAGAATGATTGTCGCCAATTGTTGGGGCAATTTTCGGATCTGTTTTCCCTGGTTCCCGGTGTCACTGATTGGTGCGTCCATGATGTGGACACTGGGGATAGTACACCTGTGAGGCACAAGGCCTACAGGGTGACTGACAGGGTGAGGGCATGCATCAAGGAGGAGGTCTCCAAGATGTTTGCACTAGGGGTAATTGAGTCCTCCAGCAGTCCTTGGGCCAGCCCAGTGGTCTTGGTCCCAAAGGCTGCAGCGCCGGGAGCCACACCCGAACTCCGGTTCTGTGTGGACTACAGAGGACTCAGTTCGGTCACCAGGACTGACGCACACCCCATCCCCAGAGCTGATGAGCTCATAGATCGGCTAGGGGCTGCCAACTTCCTCCGCACGTTTGATTTAGCGTCTGGGTACTGGCAGATCGCCTTGACCGATGGGGCCAAAGAGAGGTCAGCATTTTCCACCCCTGATGGGCACTACTAGTTCCGGGTTATGCCCTTTGGGATGAAGAATGCCCCTGCCACCTTCCAGAGGTTGGTCAACCAGGTGTTGGTTGGACTGGATTCGTTCAGTGCAGCCTACCAGGATGACATCGCAGTGTTCAGCTCCACTTGGGAGGAACACCTGCGCCACCTCTGGGAAGTGTTGATGGCGCTGCGGAGGGCAGGCCTCACGATCAAGGCGAGTAAGTGCCAGATCGGCAGGGTTCCGTGGTGTACTTGGGGCACCAGGTTGGGAGCGGCCAGGTGGCGCCCCTTCAACCCAAGATAGAAACCATCCTGAATTGGGAGTCGCCCAAAACTCAGACAGAGGTGAGAGCCTTTCTAGGTCTCACCGGGTACTACAGGAGGTTTGTCAAGGGGTATGGCAACATTGTTGCCCCCTTGACAGCACTGACTTCTAAGAAGCGGCCCAGGAAAGTGATTTGGACTGACACCTGTCAGAAAGATTTTGGGGCCCTGAAAGCTGCTATGTGCACGGCGCCCGTGCTCTTGGCTCCCAACTTCTCCAAAGAGTTTATCGTTCAGACAGACGCTTCAGAGCATGGTGTGGGGGCTGTTCTTTCACAGATTAATGAAGAGGGCCTAGATCAACCTGTAGCCTTCCTTAGCAGGAGGTTACTTCCACGGGAACAGAGATGGAGTGCTATTGAGCGTGAGGCATTTGCTGTGGTCTGGGCGCTGAAGAAGCTAAGACCCTACCTGTTTGGGTCTCACTTCCGGGTTCAGACAGACCACAGGCCCCTCAGATGGTTGATGCATATGAGGGGTGAGAATCCAAAGCTGTTGAGGTGGTCCATTTCCCTACAGGGTATGGATTTCACGGTGGAACATCGCCCTGGTACAGATCATGCCAATGCTGACGGTCTGTCCAGATTTTTCCGCCTTAGTGATGAGGAACTCCCTGGGGTAGGGTAGTTCTCCCCACTTTTCAGCTGGAGGGAACACGTGTTAGACCTGGCACCTTGGCGTGAGTCTCCCTTCCACTTTTTTGTCGCTGTGCCTCATGTGTTTTAATGGTGTTGGCCGCTCAGAGCACCGTGCCACTGCCAACCAGTGCCACAGTGCAAGTGCTCCCTATGTAAAATGTATATGTTGGTTGGATTCCATGATTGGCTTATTTGGTTTACTATCAGACCCCAGTAAAGTGCACCAGGAGTGCCAGGGCGTGTAAATCCAAATGCCGCTGGTGGGCTTGCAGCACTGGTTGTGCCACCCACAGAAGCGGCCTGGTAAAATGTGTCTAGGTCTGCCATTGCAGAACCTGCGTGCAGTCTGGTACTGACATGCTGACTGGCAAGTGCACCCACTGGCCAGTCCCTAAACCTTCCCTTAACTTCATGTTAGTCACCCCTATGGTAGGCCCAAGGACAGGGTGCATTGTGGCATAAGGTAGGACAAGCCCTGATGTGTGTGGCATGTCCTAATAGTGAATTACAGCCATTTTCGTTTTTCACTATTGTAAGGCTACCCTGTTCTCATAGGCCAGAATGGGCTGTTAAGATTGTTACATCCTATGATCCTAACAGACCCAGGGAACATGGTAGAAAATCGAGTTTAGTATGCCTGAACTCAGAATAATAAGGTACATCTTTTAGTAAGGTTTATTTTAATATTCTGCGTTTGCAAATGCCACTTTTAGAAAGTTGGCCTTTGCTTGCCTAGCCATTTCAGCCCGCCTCTGCATGATGTGTATCTGCTGTCTGGCTTGTGTGAGTGACAGGGCTGGGGAAACCCAGATGGGCAGGGCTAGGTAGCCTGGTGGTGAATAGGAAGATTGGCAGGTAGATGGGTGGGAGGAGTACACCTGGACTCTGAATAGGGCTGTGCTCTGCCACCACAATGCTGGCTCCGCCCCCTGTGGAGCGTCTGATGGCTCTGCCCTGCACCCTGAAAGAAGAAGTCTGCATCATCAAAGTGCTCCAGAACTGGACTGAACTAGGCAAGGGCCCCCCTGGCCTGAGAGAACAAAGGATTTGTGGTATAAAGGAAGGAGCCCTGCTCCTAAGAAACTAGATCCTGTCCTGCCAAGAAGAAACCTCTGTCCGACCTGAAGGAACTGGAAAAGCTGCATGGAGGAGTACTGTCCCTGACCTGGGGGATTGGCCTGCAGTGGTTGCCTTGCTGCTGAAGAAGAGGAAGAAAAGACTCAAGGAACTTTTATCTGACTTGTGCTGAGAGATCTCCAAGGGCTTGTGAGTGAGCTTGCCCCCTGAACGAAGTCCCAGGACCAGTGGACTTCACCGCCGTGAGATCGCCTTGGAAAACAGACCATTTTCCCCGCATCTTCGACTCGAACTGCTGCGTACGTCTCGCTGATCGCAGCGTACCCCCTGAAAGCTGGTATCCCGCTGTCCGGCCCGAGCAACGTGACTAAGGCCCCTCTACGAGCCGTAGCTCGCACCGCAAAGGAAGGTACCGTCCGGCCTGAGCAACGCGACTAATAGGCCCCTACGAGCCGTAGCTCGCACCGTAACGGAAGGACTGCGAACTGTACTTGCTACTATCCCCTACGAACCGTACTGCCGGCGTACGCTCCTTTCCCCTGCTTTGGAAAGGCTGCGGTGCGTACGGTAGTTGCGTACGTCTCCCCTGTGCGGAGCGTACTGTTCGCTTGTATCCAGTGCTTCGAACCAAGGTTGCCGATCTCATGGTACAGAACGAACGCCGCGACGAACTTTGAACGCACCGTACCTACGCACCATCCCCTGAAGCCCTGCACGCCCAAGGTCTAACGTACCGTAGTACGCATCACACCAGGAGGACAATGCACCGTACATCGCGCTTGATGTCAGCACAGCATCCGTGACGAACTCACCAAAAGTAAAGATACTGTGCCTGTTCGCACTGTAGGGTGTACGCTTCATCCCGAAGCGCCTACAATGCGTGTGAGAACCGTTCCCAAGCAGTTGTTACCCCGTACGAAGCGTACAGACAGGAACGAAACGCACAGAACTTTAAAACTATGCTAAAACCAAGAACTCTTTGTTTAATAAGTGTTGTGGGCCGTTTAAACGTTATCTGGTCTTGTGCTAAGCCTAAACTATATATATAAAGTATTATTTTTCTATATCCCAGTGTGGAGTCCATTTGTGGGGTTGTCACTGAGTTACTGTGTGTGTGTTCACAAATGCTTAACCTGAACGCTCTGAGATAGATTGTCTGCTCGCGCCAAGCTACCTAGAGGGTGAGCAGGGGTTATTGTTGGAGTGTGCCCCCTTACCCTGACTAGCGGAAAGATTCCCTGCTTGACACAAGTACCTACCTGTGCCAACCTGAGAACCCGGATTCTAACATTGGTGGTCAGCGGTGAGGATTACGAATGTGCATTTGTGATACATATACAGTGATTGGTGAACGCCACATAGGGAAGGCAGACCAATCGCGCAACCACTTACTTTTAATTCGCATTTTTGGGGAAATCGCCAGTTGTTAAAGGAATCATGCCTGGTTCAAGTATTGTGGAAAGGGCAGCATCCCTCATCTCTGAATCTGAAGACGTGGAATGGGAAGAAGAGAGATTGGAGAGCTACACCAAGGCCCAGCTGAAGGGCTTCTGCAGAAAATTCAAAGTCCCCACTGTTGGGTGTAAGCTCAAAGTAGATCTTTGCAAGGCGCTGAGGGCCTGGATGGAGTCAAGAAAAGACTCTGATGAGATGGAGGAAATTGAGCAGGT
Organism: Triturus cristatus; assembly: GCF_964204655.1. Taxonomy (NCBI): domain Eukaryota; kingdom Metazoa; phylum Chordata; class Amphibia; order Caudata; family Salamandridae; genus Triturus; species Triturus cristatus. The sequence continues at coordinate 979,867,857 of NC_140579.1, read as the reverse complement.
AGAGAGCATCGCTAGCTTGGGCAGAGGCCTGTCGCCAGAGGAATTGGCCGACAGGAAGGAAACCAGAGCTCATGAGATAGAGATTGCGAAACTAAATAGACAACTGGCAATGGAAAGAAAAAGGCTAGAGATGGAAGAGAGGAGAAGCCAAATGGAGCATGAGATGAAATTGAGGGAGCTGGAGTTGAAAGCCCAGGGCTTGGGAAGCACTCCCTCTGGTGGCAGCACACCCCCAGTGCAGGTAGAGTCCAGAGTGTACATACCCAAAGATGTAGTGAAGGATTTTGTTTAAAATGATGACATAGGGCAGTGGTTCAAAGCCTACGAAGTAGCCATGTCCTCCCACCGGGTCCCTGAGAAGGATTGGGGAGCAGGGTTGTGGGGGCGGTTCTTGAGTGAAGGGCGGGACACACTGCTAGATTTGCCCTCAGATGTGTATAACTCTTACCCCCATATGAAGGATGCTTTGATGGCTAGGTATGGGTTAACTCCTGAAATGTATAGGCAGAGGTTATGGGGTTGCACTAAGATTCCCAATAGTACGTATGTGGAGTATGTGACTTTTTTTGCAGAGCACTGGATGGTTGGGTAAAAGGTAGCAAGGTTGATAATTTTCAAGGGCTTCTTGATTTAATGGCTTGGGAGCACTTGTCCAGTAATTGTTTTCCTGAGCTACGCCAGCACCTGATTGATAGTAGCCTGACTAACCCTAGGAAGCTTGCTGAGGAGGCGGACCGCTGGGTCAGTACCAGGGTCCACAAGGGTCACGTGGGAGACTCCGCCAAAGGTGGGCAGGGTCCCCAGCAGAAGAGCGGGGGGGACAAGGGTAAACCGAGGGAGTTCCAGAAGAGGCCCCAAAGTAATCCCCAAGGGAAGGGTTCTCAGCCTCCGGGGCCCGACAGGTAAACCTGTTCAAAGAGGGCCCCCAAACTGTTACAGATGTGGTGAGCTGGGTCATTTTGCCAATGATCCCAATTGTCGCCAGTTTGGTAAACCAGCACCCACTGGTGCAACCCCCCGGCAGACGGCTAGTGTAGCCCTGGGTGGAGAAATGGGTGTCCAAGGTGGGTGGGGTTCAGTAGAAATGTCCCTGGTCTCATTAGGAGACCGTGAAGTGGTCCCCAAAACCCAGCTGCCTGAGAACACTAAGAAATACAGGCAGTGGGTGACCATAAATGGCCATAGGGTTGAAGCTCTGAGAGATACAGAAGCCAGTGTGACGGCTGTCAAGCGTCACCTGGTATCTCAGGAGCAGGTTGTCCCAGGAGCATTCTATCCGTTTGTTGCCGCTGACAACACGGAGAGTCACTGCCCGGAGGCTCAGGTTCCCTTTGAGTGGGGGGGGTCTCTGGTACTCTTCAGGTAGTGTGAGGCCCGCCATGCCTGTAGACTGTCTGTTAGGGAACGATCTGGAGAGCTCACCTTGGGCTAAGGTGGAGCGGAGTGCTCACCTGAAGATGTTGGGTATGCCTGATTGGGCGTGTGTCACCACACGGTCCATGGCAGCAAGTAGAGGTGCTCAAGAGGACCTGGAGCCTGAGAGGGAGGCCCAGGAACCGGCCTTAGGGAGAAGAGGCAGGGGGCGCGGAAAACCGGCCCTCGAAGTTCCCACGGTCCAGGAGGAAGCAGACCTTGAGGGGGATGCCCTGGAACCTACAGGGGAACAGATAGCTGAACTGGGGGACCTGCCTGAGCTGACCCATTGGCAGCAAGAAGGAGGACCCTCCAGGGAAGAATTCTGCAAGGAGCAGAAAGAATGCCCTTCTGACGTGGGTATGCGGCAGCAGGCTGCAGACCAGGCCAACGGTGATCAGTCTGGAACACATTTCATTAACTGGGAGAACGACCTCCTGTATTCTGAGCCTAAGGTTGCTGAGCCTGGCTCAGCCCGTGTGCTGGTGGTACCCCAGCGCTTCAGAGCCTTCCTACTGGGGCTGGCTCACGGTGTGCCATTGGCAGGACATTTGGGGCAGGACAAGACCTTTGAAAGGCTTGTCACCCACTTCTTTTGGCCCCAAATGCGCAGGAGTTCAGACACTCACTGCAGGACCTGCCAGACTTGCCAGGCAAGTGGAAAGAGTGGGAGGAAGCAGAAGGCTTCTCTCCAACCATTCCCTGTGGTCAGTGTCCCCTTTGAGCGAGTGGGGATTGACATTGTGGGGCCGCTGGACCCCAGGAAAGCCATGGGCAACAGGTTTATCCTGGTCCTGGTGGACCATGCCACCCGGTACCCGGAAGCCATGCCTCTGAGGACAGTGACGGCCCCCGTGGTGGGACGTGCACTGATGGGAATTTTCTCCCGAGTGGGATTCCCTCTAGAGGTGGTGTCTGACCGGGGTACCAATTTCATATCCAAATATATGAAATCCCTTTGGCAAGAGTGTGGTGTAACCTACAAATTCACCACACCATACCACCCCCAAGGAAACGGGTTGGTTGAGAGATTCAACCGAACCCTGAAGGGCATGATAATGGGTCTGGAAGAACCCATGAGGCGTAAGTGGGACGTCCTCTTGCCATGCCTTCTCTTTGGCTACCATGAGGTGCCACAGAAGTCTCTAGGGTTCAGCCCCTTTGAGCTCCTGTATGGCCACCCAGTGAGAGGACCTCTAAGTCTGGTCAAAGAAGGCTGGGAGCAATCTCCCAGGAAACCTCCCCAGAATGTATATAGCTACATGCTGGCCTTCAGGAACCAGACTAGGCGTTTCAGGGAACTTGCTGAGGCAAACCTGGAAGCCAGCCAGGAGGAGATGAAGCGGTGGTACCACCAGAATGCCACTCTGGTAGAGCTTCAGCCTGGACAGAAGGTATGGGTCTTGGCCCCAATGGAGCCCTGTGCGCTCCAGGATAAGTGGACCGGTCCCTTTGAGGTGGTGGAGCGCAAAAGTCCTGTTACCTATTTGGTGGACTTGCGGTCTCCAAGGAACCCCTTAAGGGTCCTTCATGTCAACCGCCTCAAGCCCCACTTGGAGAGGTCCCAAGTGGGCATGCTCTTGGCAACAGATGCTGGGATGGAAGAGAGACCGAGCCTCTTCCTGACCTCCTGTCAGCCAAGGAGCAAGATGGGTCAGTGGATGGTGTCATCCTCTCTTCCACCCTGTCCCCTGAGCAACAGAATGATTGTCGCCAATTGTTGGGGCAATTTTCGGATCTGTTTTCCCTGGTTCCCGGTGTCACTGATTGGTGCGTCCATGATGTGGACACTGGGGATAGTACACCTGTGAGGCACAAGGCCTACAGGGTGACTGACAGGGTGAGGGCATGCATCAAGGAGGAGGTCTCCAAGATGTTTGCACTAGGGGTAATTGAGTCCTCCAGCAGTCCTTGGGCCAGCCCAGTGGTCTTGGTCCCAAAGGCTGCAGCGCCGGGAGCCACACCCGAACTCCGGTTCTGTGTGGACTACAGAGGACTCAGTTCGGTCACCAGGACTGACGCACACCCCATCCCCAGAGCTGATGAGCTCATAGATCGGCTAGGGGCTGCCAACTACCTCCGCACGTTTGATTTAGCGTCTGGGTACTGGCAGATCGCCTTGACCGATGGGGCCAAAGAGAGGTCAGCATTTTCCACCCCTGATGGGCACTACTAGTTCCGGGTTATGCCCTTTGGGATGAAGAATGCCCCTGCCACCTTCCAGAGGTTGGTCAACCAGGTGTTGGTTGGACTGGATTCGTTCAGTGCAGCCTACCAGGATGACATCGCAGTGTTCAGCTCCACTTGGGAGGAACACCTGCGCCACCTCTGGGAAGTGTTGATGGCGCTGCGGAGGGCAGGCCTCACGATCAAGGCGAGTAAGTGCCAGATCGGCAGGGTTCCGTGGTGTACTTGGGGCACCAGGTTGGGAGCGGCCAGGTGGCGCCCCTTCAACCCAAGATAGAAACCATCCTGAATTGGGAGTCGCCCAAAACTCAGACAGAGGTGAGAGCCTTTCTAGGTCTCACCGGGTACTACAGGAGGTTTGTCAAGGGGTATGGCAACATTGTTGCCCCCTTGACAGCACTGACTTCTAAGAAGCGGCCCAGGAAAGTGATTTGGACTGACACCTGTCAGAAAGATTTTGGGGCCCTGAAAGCTGCTATGTGCACGGCGCCCGTGCTCTTGGCTCCCAACTTCTCCAAAGAGTTTATCGTTCAGACAGACGCTTCAGAGCATGGTGTGGGGGCTGTTCTTTCACAGATTAATGAAGAGGGCCTAGATCAACCTGTAGCCTTCCTTAGCAGGAGGTTACTTCCACGGGAACAGAGATGGAGTGCTATTGAGCGTGAGGCATTTGCTGTGGTCTGGGCGCTGAAGAAGCTAAGACCCTACCTGTTTGGGTCTCACTTCCGGGTTCAGACAGACCACAGGCCCCTCAGATGGTTGATGCATATGAGGGGTGAGAATCCAAAGCTGTTGAGGTGGTCCATTTCCCTACAGGGTATGGATTTCACGGTGGAACATCGCCCTGGTACAGATCATGCCAATGCTGACGGTCTGTCCAGATTTTTCCGCCTTAGTGATGAGGAACTCCCTGGGGTAGGGTAGTTCTCCCCACTTTTCAGCTGGAGGGAACACGTGTTAGACCTGGCACCTTGGCGTGAGTCTCCCTTCCACTTTTTTGTCGCTGTGCCTCATGTGTTTTAATGGTGTTGGCCGCTCAGAGCACCGTGCCACTGCCAACCAGTGCCACAGTGCAAGTGCTCCCTATGTAAAATGTATATGTTGGTTGGATTCCATGATTGGCTTATTTGGTTTACTATCAGACCCCAGTAAAGTGCACCAGGAGTGCCAGGGCGTGTAAATCCAAATGCCGCTGGTGGGCTTGCAGCACTGGTTGTGCCACCCACAGAAGCGGCCTGGTAAAATGTGTCTAGGTCTGCCATTGCAGAACCTGCGTGCAGTCTGGTACTGACATGCTGACTGGCAAGTGCACCCACTGGCCAGTCCCTAAACCTTCCCTTAACTTCATGTTAGTCACCCCTATGGTAGGCCCAAGGACAGGGTGCATTGTGGCATAAGGTAGGACAAGCCCTGATGTGTGTGGCATGTCCTAATAGTGAATTACAGCCATTTTCGTTTTTCACTATTGTAAGGCTACCCTGTTCTCATAGGCCAGAATGGGCTGTTAAGATTGTTACATCCTATGATCCTAACAGACCCAGGGAACATGGTAGAAAATCGAGTTTAGTATGCCTGAACTCAGAATAATAAGGTACATCTTTTAGTAAGGTTTATTTTAATATTCTGCGTTTGCAAATGCCACTTTTAGAAAGTTGGCCTTTGCTTGCCTAGCCATTTCAGCCCGCCTCTGCATGATGTGTATCTGCTGTCTGGCTTGTGTGAGTGACAGGGCTGGGGAAACCCAGATGGGCAGGGCTAGGTAGCCTGGTGGTGAATAGGAAGATTGGCAGGTAGATGGGTGGGAGGAGTACACCTGGACTCTGAATAGGGCTGTGCTCTGCCACCACAATGCTGGCTCCGCCCCCTGTGGAGCGTCTGATGGCTCTGCCCTGCACCCTGAAAGAAGAAGTCTGCATCATCAAAGTGCTCCAGAACTGGACTGAACTAGGCAAGGGCCCCCCTGGCCTGAGAGAACAAAGGATTTGTGGTATAAAGGAAGGAGCCCTGCTCCTAAGAAACTAGATCCTGTCCTGCCAAGAAGAAACCTCTGTCCGACCTGAAGGAACTGGAAAAGCTGCATGGAGGAGTACTGTCCCTGACCTGGGGGATTGGCCTGCAGTGGTTGCCTTGCTGCTGAAGAAGAGGAAGAAAAGACTCAAGGAACTTTTATCTGACTTGTGCTGAGAGATCTCCAAGGGCTTGTGAGTGAGCTTGCCCCCTGAACGAAGTCCCAGGACCAGTGGACTTCACCGCCGTGAGATCGCCTTGGAAAACAGACCATTTTCCCCGCATCTTCGACTCGAACTGCTGCGTACGTCTCGCTGATCGCAGCGTACCCCCTGAAAGCTGGTATCCCGCTGTCCGGCCCGAGCAACGTGACTAAGGCCCCTCTACGAGCCGTAGCTCGCACCGCAAAGGAAGGTACCGTCCGGCCTGAGCAACGCGACTAATAGGCCCCTACGAGCCGTAGCTCGCACCGTAACGGAAGGACTGCGAACTGTACTTGCTACTATCCCCTACGAACCGTACTGCCGGCGTACGCTCCTTTCCCCTGCTTTGGAAAGGCTGCGGTGCGTACGGTAGTTGCGTACGTCTCCCCTGTGCGGAGCGTACTGTTCGCTTGTATCCAGTGCTTCGAACCAAGGTTGCCGATCTCATGGTACAGAACGAACGCCGCGACGAACTTTGAACGCACCGTACCTACGCACCATCCCCTGAAGCCCTGCACGCCCAAGGTCTAACGTACCGTAGTACGCATCACACCAGGAGGACAATGCACCGTACATCGCGCTTGATGTCAGCACAGCATCCGTGACGAACTCACCAAAAGTAAAGATACTGTGCCTGTTCGCACTGTAGGGTGTACGCTTCATCCCGAAGCGCCTACAATGCGTGTGAGAACCGTTCCCAAGCAGTTGTTACCCCGTACGAAGCGTACAGACAGGAACGAAACGCACAGAACTTTAAAACTATGCTAAAACCAAGAACTCTTTGTTTAATAAGTGTTGTGGGCCGTTTAAACGTTATCTGGTCTTGTGCTAAGCCTAAACTATATATATAAAGTATTATTTTTCTATATCCCAGTGTGGAGTCCATTTGTGGGGTTGTCACTGAGTTACTGTGTGTGTGTTCACAAATGCTTAACCTGAACGCTCTGAGATAGATTGTCTGCTCGCGCCAAGCTACCTAGAGGGTGAGCAGGGGTTATTGTTGGAGTGTGCCCCCTTACCCTGACTAGCGGAAAGATTCCCTGCTTGACACAAGTACCTACCTGTGCCAACCTGAGAACCCGGATTCTAACATTGGTGGTCAGCGGTGAGGATTACGAATGTGCATTTGTGATACATATACAGTGATTGGTGAACGCCACATAGGGAAGGCAGACCAATCGCGCAACCACTTACTTTTAATTCGCATTTTTGGGGAAATCGCCAGTTGTTAAAGGAATCATGCCTGGTTCAAGTATTGTGGAAAGGGCAGCATCCCTCATCTCTGAATCTGAAGACGTGGAATGGGAAGAAGAGAGATTGGAGAGCTACACCAAGGCCCAGCTGAAGGGCTTCTGCAGAAAATTCAAAGTCCCCACTGTTGGGTGTAAGCTCAAAGTAGATCTTTGCAAGGCGCTGAGGGCCTGGATGGAGTCAAGAAAAGACTCTGATGAGATGGAGGAAATTGAGCAGGTAGAGAGCATCGCTAGCTTGGGCAGAGGCCTGTCGCCAGAGGAATTGGCCGACAGGAAGGAAACCAGAGCTCATGAGATAGAGATTGCGAAACTAAATAGACAACTGGCAATGGAAAGAAAAAGGCTAGAGATGGAAGAGAGGAGAAGCCAAATGGAGCATGAGATGAAATTGAGGGAGCTGGAGTTGAAAGCCCAGGGCTTGGGAAGCACTCCCTCTGGTGGCAGCACACCCCCAGTGCAGGTAGAGTCCAGAGTGTACATACCCAAAGATGTAGTGAAGGATTTTGTTTAAAATGATGACATAGGGCAGTGGTTCAAAGCCTACGAAGTAGCCATGTCCTCCCACCGGGTCCCTGAGAAGGATTGGGGAGCAGGGTTGTGGGGGCGGTTCTTGAGTGAAGGGCGGGACACACTGCTAGATTTGCCCTCAGATGTGTATAACTCTTACCCCCATATGAAGGATGCTTTGATGGCTAGGTATGGGTTAACTCCTGAAATGTATAGGCAGAGGTTATGGGGTTGCACTAAGATTCCCAATAGTACGTATGTGGAGTATGTGACTTTTTTTGCAGAGCACTGGATGGTTGGGTAAAAGGTAGCAAGGTTGATAATTTTCAAGGGCTTCTTGATTTAATGGCTTGGGAGCACTTGTCCAGTAATTGTTTTCCTGAGCTACGCCAGCACCTGATTGATAGTAGCCTGACTAACCCTAGGAAGCTTGCTGAGGAGGCGGACCGCTGGGTCAGTACCAGGGTCCACAAGGGTCACGTGGGAGACTCCGCCAAAGGTGGGCAGGGTCCCCAGCAGAAGAGCGGGGGGGACAAGGGTAAACCGAGGGAGTTCCAGAAGAGGCCCCAAAGTAATCCCCAAGGGAAGGGTTCTCAGCCTCCGGGGCCCGACAGGTAAACCTGTTCAAAGAGGGCCCCCAAACTGTTACAGATGTGGTGAGCTGGGTCATTTTGCCAATGATCCCAATTGTCGCCAGTTTGGTAAACCAGCACCCACTGGTGCAACCCCCCGGCAGACGGCTAGTGTAGCCCTGGGTGGAGAAATGGGTGTCCAAGGTGGGTGGGGTTCAGTAGAAATGTCCCTGGTCTCATTAGGAGACCGTGAAGTGGTCCCCAAAACCCAGCTGCCTGAGAACACTAAGAAATACAGGCAGTGGGTGACCATAAATGGCCATAGGGTTGAAGCTCTGAGAGATACAGAAGCCAGTGTGACGGCTGTCAAGCGTCACCTGGTATCTCAGGAGCAGGTTGTCCCAGGAGCATTCTATCCGTTTGTTGCCGCTGACAACACGGAGAGTCACTGCCCGGAGGCTCAGGTTCCCTTTGAGTGGGGGGGGTCTCTGGTACTCTTCAGGTAGTGTGAGGCCCGCCATGCCTGTAGACTGTCTGTTAGGGAACGATCTGGAGAGCTCACCTTGGGCTAAGGTGGAGCGGAGTGCTCACCTGAAGATGTTGGGTATGCCTGATTGGGCGTGTGTCACCACACGGTCCATGGCAGCAAGTAGAGGTGCTCAAGAGGACCTGGAGCCTGAGAGGGAGGCCCAGGAACCGGCCTTAGGGAGAAGAGGCAGGGGGCGCGGAAAACCGGCCCTCGAAGTTCCCACGGTCCAGGAGGAAGCAGACCTTGAGGGGGATGCCCTGGAACCTACAGGGGAACAGATAGCTGAACTGGGGGACCTGCCTGAGCTGACCCATTGGCAGCAAGAAGGAGGACCCTCCAGGGAAGAATTCTGCAAGGAGCAGAAAGAATGCCCTTCTGACGTGGGTATGCGGCAGCAGGCTGCAGACCAGGCCAACGGTGATCAGTCTGGAACACATTTCATTAACTGGGAGAACGACCTCCTGTATTCTGAGCCTAAGGTTGCTGAGCCTGGCTCAGCCCGTGTGCTGGTGGTACCCCAGCGCTTCAGAGCCTTCCTACTGGGGCTGGCTCACGGTGTGCCATTGGCAGGACATTTGGGGCAGGACAAGACCTTTGAAAGGCTTGTCACCCACTTCTTTTGGCCCCAAATGCGCAGGAGTTCAGACACTCACTGCAGGACCTGCCAGACTTGCCAGGCAAGTGGAAAGAGTGGGAGGAAGCAGAAGGCTCCTCTCCAACCATTCCCTGTGGTCAGTGTCCCCTTTGAGCGAGTGGGGATTGACATTGTGGGGCCGCTGGACCCCAGGAAAGCCATGGGCAACAGGTTTATCCTGGTCCTGGTGGACCATGCCACCCGGTACCCGGAAGCCATGCCTCTGAGGACAGTGACGGCCCCCGTGGTGGGACGTGCACTGATGGGAATTTTCTCCCGAGTGGGATTCCCTCTAGAGGTGGTGTCTGACCGGGGTACCAATTTCATATCCAAATATATGAAATCCCTTTGGCAAGAGTGTGGTGTAACCTACAAATTCACCACACCATACCACCCCCAAGGAAACGGGTTGGTTGAGAGATTCAACCGAACCCTGAAGGGCATGATAATGGGTCTGGAAGAACCCATGAGGCGTAAGTGGGACGTCCTCTTGCCATGCCTTCTCTTTGGCTACCATGAGGTGCCACAGAAGTCTCTAGGGTTCAGCCCCTTTGAGCTCCTGTATGGCCACCCAGTGAGAGGACCTCTAAGTCTGGTCAAAGAAGGCTGGGAGCAATCTCCCAGGAAACCTCCCCAGAATGTATATAGCTACATGCTGGCCTTCAGGAACCAGACTAGGCGTTTCAGGGAACTTGCTGAGGCAAACCTGGAAGCCAGCCAGGAGGAGATGAAGCGGTGGTACCACCAGAATGCCACTCTGGTAGAGCTTCAGCCTGGACAGAAGGTATGGGTCTTGGCCCCAATGGAGCCCTGTGCGCTCCAGGATAAGTGGACCGGTCCCTTTGAGGTGGTGGAGCGCAAAAGTCCTGTTACCTATTTGGTGGACTTGCGGTCTCCAAGGAACCCCTTAAGGGTCCTTCATGTCAACCGCCTCAAGCCCCACTTGGAGAGGTCCCAAGTGGGCATGCTCTTGGCAACAGATGCTGGGATGGAAGAGAGACCGAGCCTCTTCCTGACCTCCTGTCAGCCAAGGAGCAAGATGGGTCAGTGGATGGTGTCATCCTCTCTTCCACCCTGTCCCCTGAGCAACAGAATGATTGTCGCCAATTGTTGGGGCAATTTTCGGATCTGTTTTCCCTGGTTCCCGGTGTCACTGATTGGTGCGTCCATGATGTGGACACTGGGGATAGTACACCTGTGAGGCACAAGGCCTACAGGGTGACTGACAGGGTGAGGGCATGCATCAAGGAGGAGGTCTCCAAGATGTTTGCACTAGGGGTAATTGAGTCCTCCAGCAGTCCTTGGGCCAGCCCAGTGGTCTTGGTCCCAAAGGCTGCAGCGCCGGGAGCCACACCCGAACTCCGGTTCTGTGTGGACTACAGAGGACTCAGTTCGGTCACCAGGACTGACGCACACCCCATCCCCAGAGCTGATGAGCTCATAGATCGGCTAGGGGCTGCCAACTACCTCCGCACGTTTGATTTAGCGTCTGGGTACTGGCAGATCGCCTTGACCGATGGGGCCAAAGAGAGGTCAGCATTTTCCACCCCTGATGGGCACTACTAGTTCCGGGTTATGCCCTTTGGGATGAAGAATGCCCCTGCCACCTTCCAGAGGTTGGTCAACCAGGTGTTGGTTGGACTGGATTCGTTCAGTGCAGCCTACCAGGATGACATCGCAGTGTTCAGCTCCACTTGGGAGGAACACCTGCGCCACCTCTGGGAAGTGTTGATGGCGCTGCGGAGGGCAGGCCTCACGATCAAGGCGAGTAAGTGCCAGATCGGCAGGGTTCCGTGGTGTACTTGGGGCACCAGGTTGGGAGCGGCCAGGTGGCGCCCCTTCAACCCAAGATAGAAACCATCCTGAATTGGGAGTCGCCCAAAACTCAGACAGAGGTGAGAGCCTTTCTAGGTCTCACCGGGTACTACAGGAGGTTTGTCAAGGGGTATGGCAACATTGTTGCCCCCTTGACAGCGCTGACTTCTAAGAAGCAGCCCAGGAAAGTGATTTGGACTGACACCTGTCAGAAAGATTTTGGGGCCCTGAAAGCTGCTATGTGCACGGCGCCCGTGCTCTTGGCTCCCAACTTCTCCAAAGAGTTTATCGTTCAGACAGACGCTTCAGAGCATGGTGTGGGGGCTGTTCTTTCACAGATTAATGAAGAGGGCCTAGATCAACCTGTAGCCTTCCTTAGCAGGAGGTTACTTCCACGGGAACAGAGATGGAGTGCTATTGAGCGTGAGGCATTTGCTGTGGTCTGGGCGCTGAAGAAGCTAAGACCCTACCTGTTTGGGTCTCACTTCCGGGTTCAGACAGACCACAGGCCCCTCAGATGGTTGATGCATATGAGGGGTGAGAATCCAAAGCTGTTGAGGTGGTCCATTTCCCTACAGGGTATGGATTTCACGGTGGAACATCGCCCTGGTACAGATCATGCCAATGCTGACGGTCTGTCCAGATTTTTCCGCCTTAGTGATGAGGAACTCCCTGGGGTAGGGTAGTTCTCCCCACTTTTCAGCTGGAGGGAACACGTGTTAGACCTGGCACCTTGGCGTAAGTCTCCCTTCCACTTTTTTGTCGCTGTGCCTCATGTGTTTTAATGGTGTTGGCCGCTCAGAGCACCGTGCCACTGCCAACCAGTGCCACAGTGCAAGTGCTCCCTATGTAAAATGTATATGTTGGTTGGATTCCATGATTGGCTTATTTGGTTTACTATCAGACCCCAGTAAAGTGCACCAGGAGTGCCAGGGCGTGTAAATCCAAATGCCGCTGGTGGGCTTGCAGCACTGGTTGTGCCACCCACAGAAGCGGCCTGGTAAAATGTGTCTAGGTCTGCCATTGCAGAACCTGCGTGCAGTCTGGTACTGACATGCTGACTGGCAAGTGCACCCACTGGCCAGTCCCTAAACCTTCCCTTAACTTCATGTTAGTCACCCCTATGGTAGGCCCAAGGACAGGGTGCATTGTGGCATAAGGTAGGACAAGCCCTGATGTGTGTGGCATGTCCTAATAGTGAATTACAGCCATTTTTGTTTTTCACTATTGTAAGGCTACCCTGTTCTCATAGGCCAGAATGGGCTGTTAAGATTGTTACATCCTATGATCCTAACAGACCCAGGGAACATGGTAGAAAATCGAGTTTAGTATGCCTGAACTCAGAATAATAAGGTACATCTTTTAGTAAGGTTTATTTTAATATTCTGCGTTTGCAAATGCCACTTTTAGAAAGTTGGCCTTTGCTTGCCTAGCCATTTCAGCCCGCCTCTGCATGATGTGTATCTGCTGTCTGGCTTGTGTGAGTGACAGGGCTGGGGAAACCCAGATGGGCAGGGCTAGGTAGCCTGGTGGTGAATAGGAAGATTGGCAGGTAGATGGGTGGGAGGAGTACACCTGGACTCTGAATAGGGCTGTGCTCTGCCACCACAATGCTGGCTCCGCCCCCTGTGGAGCGTCTGATGGCTCTGCCCTGCACCCTGAAAGAAGAAGTCTGCATCATCAAAGTGCTCCAGAACTGGACTGAACTAGGCAAGGGCCCCCCTGGCCTGAGAGAACAAAGGATTTGTGGTATAAAGGAAGGAGCCCTGCTCCTAAGAAACTAGATCCTGTCCTGCCAAGAAGAAACCTCTGTCCGACCTGAAGGAACTGGAAAAGCTGCATGGAGGAGTACTGTCCCTGACCTGGGGGATTGGCCTGCAGTGGTTGCCTTGCTGCTGAAGAAGAGGAAGAAAAGACTCAAGGAACTTTTATCTGACTTGTGCTGAGAGATCTCCAAGGGCTTGTGAGTGAGCTTGCCCCCTGAACGAAGTCCCAGGACCAGTGGACTTCACCGCCGTGAGATCGCCTTGGAAAACAGACCATTTTCCCCGCATCTTCGACTCGAACTGCTGCGTACGTCTTGCTGATCGCAGCGTACCCCCTGAAAGCTGGTATCCCGCTGTCCGGCCCGAGCAACGTGACTAAGGCCCCTCTACGAGCCGTAGCTCGCACCGCAAAGGAAGGTACCGTCCGGCCTGAGCAACGCGACTAATAGGCCCCTACGAGCCGTAGCTCGCACCGTAACGGAAGGACTGCGAACTGTACTTGCTACTATCCCCTACGAACCGTACTGCCGGCGTACGCTCCTTTCCCCTGCTTTGGAAAGGTTGCGGTGCGTACGGTAATTGCGTACGTCACCCCTGTGCGGAGCGTACTGTTCGCTTGTATCCAGTGCTTCGAACCAAGGTTGCCGATCTCATGGTACAGAACGAACGCCGCGACGAACTTTGAACGCACCGTACCTACGCACCATCCCCTGAAGCCCTGCACGCCCAAGGTCTAACGTACCGTAGTACGCATCACACCAGGAGGACAATGCACCGTACATCGCGCTTGATGTCAGCACAGCATCCGTGACGAACTCACCAAAAGTAAAGATACTGTGCCTGTTCGCACTGTAGGGTGTACGCTTCATCCCGAAGCGCATACAGTGCGTGTGAGAACCGTTCCCAAGCAGTTGTTACCCCGTACGAAGCGTACAGACAGGAACGAAATGCACAGAACTTTAAAACTATGCTAAAACCAAGAACTCTTTGTTTAATAAGTATTGTGGGCCGTTTAAACGTTATCTGGTCTTGTGCTAAGCCTAAACTATTTATATAAAGTATTATTTTTCTATATCCCAGTGTGGAGTCCATTTGTGGGGTTGTCACTGAGTTACTGTGTGTGTGTTCACAAATGCTTAACCTGAACGCTCTGAGATAGATTGTCTGCTCGCGCCAAGCTACCTAGAGGGTGAGCAGGGGTTATTGTTGGAGTGTGCCCCCTTACCCTGACTAGCGGAAAGATTCCCTGCTTGACACAAGTACCTACCTGTGCCAACCTGAGAACCCGGATTCTAACATTGGTGGTCAGCGGTGAGGATTACGAATGTGCATTTGTGATACATATACAGTGATTGGTGAACGCCACATAGGGAAGGCAGACCAATCGCGCAACCACTTACTTTTAATTCGCATTTTTGGGGAAATCGCCAGTTGTTAAAGGAATCATGCCTGGTTCAAGTATTGTGGAAAGGGCAGCATCCCTCATCTCTGAATCTGAAGACGTGGAATGGGAAGAAGAGAGATTGGAGAGCTACACCAAGGCCCAGCTGAAGGGCTTCTGCAGAAAATTCAAAGTCCCCACTGTTGGGTGTAAGCTCAAAGTAGATCTTTGCAAGGCGCTGAGGGCCTGGATGGAGTCAAGAAAAGACTCTGATGAGATGGAGGAAATTGAGCAGGTAGAGAGCATCGCTAGCTTGGGCAGAGGCCTGTCGCCAGAGGAATTGGCCGACAGGAAGGAAACCAGAGCTCATGAGATAGAGATGGCGAAACTAAATAGACAACTGGCAATGGAAAGAAAAAGGCTAGAGATGGAAGAGAGGAGAAGCCAAATGGAGCATGAGATGAAATTGAGGGAGCTGGAGTTGAAAGCCCAGGGCTTGGGAAGCACTCCCTCTGGTGGCAGCACACCCCCAGTGCAGGTAGAGTCCAGAGTGTACATACCCAAAGATGTAGTGAAGGATTTTTTTTAAAATGATGACATAGGGCAGTAGTTCAAAGCCTACGAAGTAGCCATGTCCTCCCACCGGGTCCCTGAGAAGGATTGGGGAGCGGGGTTGTGGGGGCGGTTCTTGAGTGAAGGGCGGGACACACTGCTAGATTTGCCCTCAGATGTGTATAACTCTTACCCCCATATGAAGGATGCTTTGATGGCTAGGTATGGGTTAACTCCTGAAATGTATAGGCAGAGGTTATGGGGTTGCACTAAGATTCCCAATAGTACGTATGTGGAGTATGTGACTTTTTTTTGCAGAGCACTGGATGGTTGGGTAAAAGGTAGCAAGGTTGATAATTTTCAAGGGCTTCTTGATTTAATGGCTTGGGAGCACTTGTCCAGTAATTGTTTTCCTGAGCTACGCCAGCACCTGATTGATAGTAGCCTGACTAACCCTAGGAAGCTTGCTGAGGAGGCGGACCGCTGGGTCAGTACCAGGGTCTACAAGGGTCACGTGGGAGACTCCGCCAAAGGTGGGCAGGGTCCCCAGCAGAAGAGCGGGGGGGACAAGGGTAAACCGAGGGAGTTCCAGAAGAGGCCCCAAAGTAATCCCCAAGGGAAGGGTTCTCAGCCTCCGGGGCCCGACAGGTAAACCTGTTCAAAGAGGGCCCCCAAACTGTTACAGATGTGGTGAGCTGGGTCATTTTGCCAATGATCCCAATTGTCGCCAGTTTGGTAAACCAGCACCCACTGGTGCAACCCCCCGGCAGACGGCTAGTGTAGCCCTGGGTGGAGAAATGGGTGTCCAAGGTGGGTGGGGTTCAGTAGAAATGTCCCTGGTCTCATTAGGAGACCGTGAAGTGGTCCCCAAAACCCAGCTGCCTGAGAACACTAAGAAATACAGGCAGTGGGTGACCATAAATGGCCATAGGGTTGAAGCTCTGAGAGATACAGAAGCCAGTGTGACGGCTGTCAAGCGTCACCTGGTATCTCAGGAGCAGGTTGTCCCAGGAGCATTCTATCCGTTTGTTGCCGCTGACAACACGGAGAGTCACTGCCCGGAGGCTCAGGTTCCCTTTGAGTGGGGGGGGTCTCTGGTACTCTTCAGGTAGTGTGAGGCCCGCCATGCCTGTAGACTGTCTGTTAGGGAACGATCTGGAGAGCTCACCTTGGGCTAAGGTGGAGCGGAGTGCTCACCTGAAGATGTTGGGTATGCCTGATTGGGCGTGTGTCACCACACGGTCCATGGCAGCAAGTAGAGGTGCTCAAGAGGACCTGGAGCCTGAGAGGGAGGCCCAGGAACCGGCCTTAGGGAGAAGAGGCAGGGGGCGCGGAAAACCGGCCCTCGAAGTTCCCACGGTCCAGGAGGAAGCAGACCTTGAGGGGGATGCCCTGGAACCTACAGGGGAACAGATAGCTGAACTGGGGGACCTGCCTGAGCTGACCCATTGGCAGCAAGAAGGAGGACCCTCCAGGGAAGAATTCTGCAAGGAGCAGAAAGAATGCCCTTCTGACGTGGGTATGCGGCAGCAGGCTGCAGACCAGGCCAACGGTGATCAGTCTGGAACACATTTCATTAACTGGGAGAACGACCTCCTGTATTCTGAGCCTAAGGTTGCTGAGCCTGGCTCAGCCCGTGTGCTGGTGGTACCCCAGCGCTTCAGAGCCTTCCTACTGGGGCTGGCTCACGGTGTGCCATTGGCAGGACATTTGGGGCAGGACAAGACCTTTGAAAGGCTTGTCACCCACTTCTTTTGGCCCCAAATGCGCAGGAGTTCAGACACTCACTGCAGGACCTGCCAGACTTGCCAGGCAAGTGGAAAGAGTGGGAGGAAGCAGAAGGCTCCTCTCCAAACATTCCCTGTGGTCAGTGTCCCCTTTGAGCGAGTGGGGATTGACATTGTGGGGCCGCTGGACCCCAGGAAAGCCATGGGCAACAGGTTTATCCTGGTCCTGGTGGACCATGCCACCCGGTACCCGGAAGCCATGCCTCTGAGGACAGTGACGGCCCCCGTGGTGGGACGTGCACTGATGGGAATTTTCTCCCGAGTGGGATTCCCTCTAGAGGTGGTGTCTGACCGGGGTACCAATTTCATATCTAAATATATGAAATCCCTTTGGCAAGAGTGTGGTGTAACCTACAAATTCACCACACCATACCACCCCCAAGGAAACGGGTTGGTTGAGAGATTCAACCGAACCCTGAAGGGCATGATAATGGGTCTGGAAGAACCCATGAGGCGTAAGTGGGACGTCCTCTTGCCATGCCTTCTCTTTGGCTACCATGAGGTGCCACAGAAGTCTCTAGGGTTCAGCCCCTTTGAGCTCCTGTATGGCCACCCAGTGAGAGGACCTCTAAGTCTGGTCAAAGAAGGCTGGGAGCAATCTCCCAGGAAACCTCCCCAGAATGTATATAGCTACATGCTGGCCTTCAGGAACCAGACTAGGCGTTTCAGGGAACTTGCTGAGGCAAACCTGGAAGCCAGCCAGGAGGAGATGAAGCGGTGGTACCACCAGAATGCCACTCTGGTAGAGCTTCAGCCTGGACAGAAGGTATGGGTCTTGGCCCCAATGGAGCCCTGTGCGCTCCAGGATAAGTGGACCGGTCCCTTTGAGGTGGTGGAGCGCAAAAGTCCTGTTACCTATTTGGTGGACTTGCGGTCTCCAAGGAACCCCTTAAGGGTCCTTCATGTCAACCGCCTCAAGCCCCACTTGGAGAGGTCCCAAGTGGGCATGCTCTTGGCAACAGATGCTGGGATGGAAGAGAGACCGAGCCTCTTCCTGACCTCCTGTCAGCCAAGGAGCAAGATGGGTCAGTGGATGGTGTCATCCTCTCTTCCACCCTGTCCCTTGAGCAACAGAATGATTGTCGCCAATTGTTGGGGCAATTTTCGGATCTGTTTTCCCTGGTTCCCGGTGTCACTGATTGGTGCGTCCATGATGTGGACACTGGGGATAGTACACCTGTGAGGCACAAGGCCTACAGGGTGACTGACAGGGTGAGGGCATGCATCAAGGAGGAGGTCTCCAAGATGTTTGCACTAGGGGTAATTGAGTCCTCCAGCAGTCCTTGGGCCAGCCCAGTGGTCTTGG
Organism: Triturus cristatus; assembly: GCF_964204655.1. Taxonomy (NCBI): domain Eukaryota; kingdom Metazoa; phylum Chordata; class Amphibia; order Caudata; family Salamandridae; genus Triturus; species Triturus cristatus. The sequence goes on along the minus strand of NC_140579.1, from coordinate 979,849,945 downwards.
TCCCAAAGGCTGCAGCGCCGGGAGCCACACCCGAACTCCGGTTCTGTGTGGACTACAGAGGACTCAGTTCGGTCACCAGGACTGACGCACACCCCATCCCCAGAGCTGATGAGCTCATAGATCGGCTAGGGGCTGCCAACTACCTCCGCACGTTTGATTTAGCGTCTGGGTACTGGCAGATCGCCTTGACCGATGGGGCCAAAGAGAGGTCAGCATTTTCCACCCCTGATGGGCACTACTAGTTCCGGGTTATGCCCTTTGGGATGAAGAATGCCCCTGCCACCTTCCAGAGGTTGGTCAACCAGGTGTTGGTTGGACTGGATTCGTTCAGTGCAGCCTACCAGGATGACATCGCAGTGTTCAGCTCCACTTGGGAGGAACACCTGCGCCACCTCTGGGAAGTGTTGATGGCGCTGCGGAGGGCAGGCCTCACGATCAAGGCGAGTAAGTGCCAGATCGGCAGGGTTCCGTGGTGTACTTGGGGCACCAGGTTGGGAGCGGCCAGGTGGCGCCCCTTCAACCCAAGATAGAAACCATCCTGAATTGGGAGTCGCCCAAAACTCAGACAGAGGTGAGAGCCTTTCTAGGTCTCACCGGGTACTACAGGAGGTTTGTCAAGGGGTATGGCAACATTGTTGCCCCCTTGACAGCGCTGACTTCTAAGAAGCAGCCCAGGAAAGTGATTTGGACTGACACCTGTCAGAAAGATTTTGGGGCCCTGAAAGCTGCTATGTGCACGGCGCCCGTGCTCTTGGCTCCCAACTTCTCCAAAGAGTTTATCGTTCAGACAGACGCTTCAGAGCATGGTGTGGGGGCTGTTCTTTCACAGATTAATGAAGAGGGCCTAGATCAACCTGTAGCCTTCCTTAGCAGGAGGTTACTTCCACGGGAACAGAGATGGAGTGCTATTGAGCGTGAGGCATTTGCTGTGGTCTGGGCGCTGAAGAAGCTAAGACCCTACCTGTTTGGGTCTCACTTCCGGGTTCAGACAGACCACAGGCCCCTCAGATGGTTGATGCATATGAGGGGTGAGAATCCAAAGCTGTTGAGGTGGTCCATTTCCCTACAGGGTATGGATTTCACGGTGGAACATCGCCCTGGTACAGATCATGCCAATGCTGACGGTCTGTCCAGATTTTTCCGCCTTAGTGATGAGGAGCTCCCTGGGGTAGGGTAGTTCTCCCCACTTTTCAGCTGGAGGGAACACGTGTTAGACCTGGCACCTTGGCGTGAGTCTCCCTTCCACTTTTTTGTCGCTGTGCCTCATGTGTTTTAATGGTGTTGGCCGCTCAGAGCACCGTGCCACTGCCAACCAGTGCCACAGTGCAAGTGCTCCCTATGTAAAATGTATATGTTGGTTGGATTCCATGATTGGCTTATTTGGTTTACTATCAGACCCCAGTAAAGTGCACCAGGAGTGCCAGGGCGTGTAAATCCAAATGCCGCTGGTGGGCTTGCAGCACTGGTTGTGCCACCCACAGAAGCGGCCTGGTAAAATGTGTCTAGGTCTGCCATTGCAGAACCTGCGTGCAGTCTGGTACTGACATGCTGACTGGCAAGTGCACCCACTGGCCAGTCCCTAAACCTTCCCTTAACTTCATGTTAGTCACCCCTATGGTAGGCCCAAGGACAGGGTGCATTGTGGCATAAGGTAGGACAAGCCCTGATGTGTGTGGCATGTCCTAATAGTGAATTACAGCCATTTTTGTTTTTCACTATTGTAAGGCTACCCTGTTCTCATAGGCCAGAATGGGCTGTTAAGATTGTTACATCCTATGATCCTAACAGACCCAGGGAACATGGTAGAAAATCGAGTTTAGTATGCCTGAACTCAGAATAATAAGGTACATCTTTTAGTAAGGTTTATTTTAATATTCTGCGTTTGCAAATGCCACTTTTAGAAAGTTGGCCTTTGCTTGCCTAGCCATTTCAGCCCGCCTCTGCATGATGTGTATCTGCTGTCTGGCTTGTGTGAGTGACAGGGCTGGGGAAACCCAGATGGGCAGGGCTAGGTAGCCTGGTGGTGAATAGGAAGATTGGCAGGTAGATGGGTGGGAGGAGTACACCTGGACTCTGAATAGGGCTGTGCTCTGCCACCACAATGCTGGCTCCGCCCCCTGTGGAGCGTCTGATGGCTCTGCCCTGCACCCTGAAAGAAGAAGTCTGCATCATCAAAGTGCTCCAGAACTGGACTGAACTAGGCAAGGGCCCCCCTGGCCTGAGAGAACAAAGGATTTGTGGTATAAAGGAAGGAGCCCTGCTCCTAAGAAACTAGATCCTGTCCTGCCAAGAAGAAACCTCTGTCCGACCTGAAGGAACTGGAAAAGCTGCATGGAGGAGTACTGTCCCTGACCTGGGGGATTGGCCTGCAGTGGTTGCCTTGCTGCTGAAGAAGAGGAAGAAAAGACTCAAGGAACTTTTATCTGACTTGTGCTGAGAGATCTCCAAGGGCTTGTGAGTGAGCTTGCCCCCTGAACGAAGTCCCAGGACCAGTGGACTTCACCGCCGTGAGATCGCCTTGGAAAACAGACCATTTTCCCCGCATCTTCGACTCGAACTGCTGCGTACGTCTCGCTGATCGCAGCGTACCCCCTGAAAGCTGGTATCCCGCTGTCCGGCCCGAGCAACGTGACTAAGGCCCCTCTACGAGCCGTAGCTCGCACCGCAAAGGAAGGTACCGTCCGGCCTGAGCAACGCGACTAATAGGCCCCTACGAGCCGTAGCTCGCACCGTAACGGAAGGACTGCGAACTGTACTTGCTACTATCCCCTACGAACCGTACTGCCGGCGTACGCTCCTTTCCCCTGCTTTGGAAAGGTTGCGGTGCGTACGGTAATTGCGTACGTCACCCCTGTGCGGAGCGTACTGTTCGCTTGTATCCAGTGCTTCGAACCAAGGTTGCCGATCTCATGGTACAGAACGAACGCCGCGACGAACTTTGAACGCACCGTACCTACGCACCATCCCCTGAAGCCCTGCACGCCCAAGGTCTAACGTACCGTAGTACGCATCACACCAGGAGGACAATGCACCGTACATCACGCTTGATGTCAGCACAGCATCCGTGACGAACTCACCAAAAGTAAAGATACTGTGCCTGTTCGCACTGTAGGGTGTACGCTTCATCCCGAAGCGCCTACAGTGCGTGTGAGAACCGTTCCCAAGCAGTTGTTACCCCGTACGAAGCGTACAGACAGGAACGAAACGCACAGAACTTTAAAACTATGCTAAAACCAAGAACTCTTTGTTTAATAAGTATTGTGGGCCGTTTAAACGTTATCTGGTCTTGTGCTAAGCCTAAACTATTTATATAAAGTATTATTTTTCTATATCCCAGTGTGGAGTCCATTTGTGGGGTTGTCACTGAGTTACTGTGTGTGTGTTCACAAATGCTTAACCTGAACGCTCTGAGATAGATTGTCTGCTCGCGCCAAGCTACCTAGAGGGTGAGCAGGGGTTATTGTTGGAGTGTGCCCCCTTACCCTGACTAGCGGAAAGATTCCCTGCTTGACACAAGTACCTACCTGTGCCAACCTGAGAACCCGGATTCTAACATTGGTGGTCAGCGGTGAGGATTACGAATGTGCATTTGTGATACATATACAGTGATTGGTGAACGCCACATAGGGAAGGCAGACCAATCGCGCAACCACTTACTTTTAATTCGCATTTTTGGGGAAATCGCCAGTTGTTAAAGGAATCATGCCTGGTTCAAGTATTGTGGAAAGGGCAGCATCCCTCATCTCTGAATCTGAAGACGTGGAATGGGAAGAAGAGAGATTGGAGAGCTACACCAAGGCCCAGCTGAAGGGCTTCTGCAGAAAATTCAAAGTCCCCACTGTTGGGTGTAAGCTCAAAGTAGATCTTTGCAAGGCGCTGAGGGCCTGGATGGAGTCAAGAAAAGACTCTGATGAGATGGAGGAAATTGAGCAGGTAGAGAGCATCGCTAGCTTGGGCAGAGGCCTGTCGCCAGAGGAATTGGCCGACAGGAAGGAAACCAGAGCTCATGAGATAGAGATGGCGAAACTAAATAGACAACTGGCAATGGAAAGAAAAAGGCTAGAGATGGAAGAGAGGAGAAGCCAAATGGAGCATGAGATGAAATTGAGGGAGCTGGAGTTGAAAGCCCAGGGCTTGGGAAGCACTCCCTCTGGTGGCAGCACACCCCCAGTGCAGGTAGAGTCCAGAGTGTACATACCCAAAGATGTAGTGAAGGATTTTTTTAAAAATGATGACATAGGGCAGTGGTTCAAAGCCTACGAAGTAGCTATGTCCTCCCACCGGGTCCCTGAGAAGGATTGGGGAGCGGGGTTGTGGGGGCGGTTCTTGAGTGAAGGGCGGGACACACTGCTAGATTTGCCCTCAGATGTGTATAACTCTTACCCCGATATGAAGGATGCTTTGATGGCTAGGTATGGGTTAACTCCTGAAATGTATAGGCAGAGGTTATGGGGTTGCACTAAGATTCCCAATAGTACGTATGTGGAGTATGTGACTTTTTTTTGCAGAGCACTGGATGGTTGGGTAAAAGGTAGCAAGGTTGATAATTCTCAAGGGCTTCTTGATTTAATGGCTTGGGAGCACTTGTCCAGTAATTGTTTTCCTGAGCTACGCCAGCACCTGATTGATAGTAGCCTGACTAACCCTAGGAAGCTTGCTGAGGAGGCGGACCGCTGGGTCAGTACCAGGGTCTACAAGGGTCACGTGGGAGACTCCGCCAAAGGTGGGCAGGGTCCCCAGCAGAAGAGCGGGGGGGACAAGGGTAAACCGAGGGAGTTTCAGAAGAGGCCCCAAAGTAATCCCCAAGGGAAGGGTTCTCAGCCTCCGGGGCCCGACAGGTAAACCTGTTCAAAGAGGGCCCCCAAACTGTTACAGATGTGGTGAGCTGGGTCATTTTGCCAATGATCCCAATTGTCGCCAGTTTGGTAAACCAGCACCCACTGGTGCAACCCCCCGGCAGACGGCTAGTGTAGCCCTGGGTGGAGAAATGGGTGTCCAAGGTGGGTGGGGTTCAGTAGAAATGTCCCTGGTCTCATTAGGAGACCGTGAAGTGGTCCCCAAAACCCAGCTGCCTGAGAACACTAAGAAATACAGGCAGTGGGTGACCATAAATGGCCATAGGGTTGAAGCTCTGAGAGATACAGAAGCCAGTGTGACGGCTGTCAAGCGTCACCTGGTATCTCAGGAGCAGGTTGTCCCAGGAGCATTCTATCCGTTTGTTGCCGCTGACAACACGGAGAGTCACTGCCCGGAGGCTCAGGTTCCCTTTGAGTGGGGGGGGGTCTCTGGTACTCTTTAGGTAGTGTGAGGCCCGCCATGCCTGTAGACTGTCTGTTAGGGAACGATCTGGAGAGCTCACCTTGGGCTAAGGTGGAGCGGAGTGCTCACCTGAAGATGTTGGGTATGCCTGATTGGGCGTGTGTCACCACACGGTCCATGGCAGCAAGTAGAGGTGCTCAAGAGGACCTGGAGCCTGAGAGGGAGGCCCAGGAACCGGCCTTAGGGAGAAGAGGCAGGGGGCGCGGAAAACCGGCCCTCGAAGTTCCCACGGTCCAGGAGGAAGCAGACCTTGAGGGGGATGCCCTGGAACCTACAGGGGAACAGATAGCTGAACTGGGGGACCTGCCTGAGCTGACCCATTGGCAGCAAGAAGGAGGACCCTCCAGGGAAGAATTCTGCAAGGAGCAGAAAGAATGCCCTTCTGACGTGGGTATGCGGCAGCAGGCTGCAGACCAGGCCAACGGTGATCAGTCTGGAACACATTTCATTAACTGGGAGAACGACCTCCTGTATTCTGAGCCTAAGGTTGCTGAGCCTGGCTCAGCCCGTGTGCTGGTGGTACCCCAGCGCTTCAGAGCCTTCCTACTGGGGCTGGCTCACGGTGTGCCATTGGCAGGACATTTGGGGCAGGACAAGACCTTTGAAAGGCTTGTCACCCACTTCGTTTGGCCCCAAATGCGCAGGAGTTCAGACACTCACTGCAGGACCTGCCAGACTTGCCAGGCAAGTGGAAAGAGTGGGAGGAAGCAGAAGGCTCCTCTCCAACCATTCCCTGTGGTCAGTGTCCCCTTTGAGCGAGTGGGGATTGACATTGTGGGGCCGCTGGACCCCAGGAAAGCCATGGGCAACAGGTTTATCCTGGTCCTGGTGGACCATGCCACCCGGTACCCGGAAGCCATGCCTCTGAGGACAGTGACGGCCCCCGTGGTGGGACGTGCACTGATGGGAATTTTCTCCCGAGTGGGATTCCCTCTAGAGGTGGTGTCTGACCGGGGTACCAATTTCATATCCAAATATATGAAATCCCTTTGGCAAGAGTGTGGTGTAACCTACAAATTCACCACACCATACCACCCCCAAGGAAACGGGTTGGTTGAGAGATTCAACCGAACCCTGAAGGGCATGATAATGGGTCTGGAAGAACCCATGAGGCGTAAGTGGGACGTCCTCTTGCCATGCCTTCTCTTTGGCTACCATGAGGTGCCACAGAAGTCTCTAGGGTTCAGCCCCTTTGAGCTCCTGTATGGCCACCCAGTGAGAGGACCTCTAAGTCTGGTCAAAGAAGGCTGGGAGCAATCTCCCAGGAAACCTCCCCAGAATGTATATAGCTACATGCTGGCCTTCAGGAACCAGACTAGGCGTTTCAGGGAACTTGCTGAGGCAAACCTGGAAGCCAGCCAGGAGGAGATGAAGCGGTGGTACCACCAGAATGCCACTCTGGTAGAGCTTCAGCCTGGACAGAAGGTATGGGTCTTGGCCCCAATGGAGCCCTGTGCGCTCCAGGATAAGTGGACCGGTCCCTTTGAGGTGGTGGAGCGCAAAAGTCCTGTTACCTATTTGGTGGACTTGCGGTCTCCAAGGAACCCCTTAAGGGTCCTTCATGTCAACCGCCTCAAGCCCCACTTGGAGAGGTCCCAAGTGGGCATGCTCTTGGCAACAGATGCTGGGATGGAAGAGAGACCGAGCCTCTTCCTGACCTCCTGTCAGCCAAGGAGCAAGATGGGTCAGTGGATGGTGTCATCCTCTCTTCCACCCTGTCCCCTGAGCAACAGAATGATTGTCGCCAATTGTTGGGGCAATTTTCGGATCTGTTTTCCCTGGTTCCCGGTGTCACTGATTGGTGCGTCCATGATGTGGACACTGGGGATAGTACACCTGTGAGGCACAAGGCCTACAGGGTGACTGACAGGGTGAGGGCATGCATCAAGGAGGAGGTCTCCAAGATGTTTGCACTAGGGGTAATTGAGTCCTCCAGCAGTCCTTGGGCCAGCCCAGTGGTCTTGGTCCCAAAGGCTGCAGCGCCGGGAGCCACACCCGAACTCCGGTTCTGTGTGGACTACAGAGGACTCAGTTCGGTCACCAGGACTGACGCACACCCCATCCCCAGAGCTGATGAGCTCATAGATCGGCTAGGGGCTGCCAACTACCTCCGCACGTTTGATTTAGCGTCTGGGTACTGGCAGATCGCCTTGACCGATGGGGCCAAAGAGAGGTCAGCATTTTCCACCCCTGATGGGCACTACTAGTTCCGGGTTATGCCCTTTGGGATGAAGAATGCCCCTGCCACCTTCCAGAGGTTGGTCAACCAGGTGTTGGTTGGACTGGATTCGTTCAGTGCAGCCTACCAGGATGACATCGCAGTGTTCAGCTCCACTTGGGAGGAACACCTGCGCCACCTCTGGGAAGTGTTGATGGCGCTGCGGAGGGCAGGCCTCACGATCAAGGCGAGTAAGTGCCAGATCGGCAGGGTTCCGTGGTGTACTTGGGGCACCAGGTTGGGAGCGGCCAGGTGGCGCCCCTTCAACCCAAGATAGAAACCATCCTGAATTGGGAGTCGCCCAAAACTCAGACAGAGGTGAGAGCCTTTCTAGGTCTCACCGGGTACTACAGGAGGTTTGTCAAGGGGTATGGCAACATTGTTGCCCCCTTGACAGCGCTGACTTCTAAGAAGCAGCCCAGGAAAGTGATTTGGACTGACACCTGTCAGAAAGATTTTGGGGCCCTGAAAGCTGCTATGTGCACGGCGCCCGTGCTCTTGGCTCCCAACTTCTCCAAAGAGTTTATCGTTCAGACAGACGCTTCAGAGCATGGTGTGGGGGCTGTTCTTTCACAGATTAATGAAGAGGGCCTAGATCAACCTGTAGCCTTCCTTAGCAGGAGGTTACTTCCACGGGAACAGAGATGGAGTGCTATTGAGCGTGAGGCATTTGCTGTGGTCTGGGCGCTGAAGAAGCTAAGACCCTACCTGTTTGGGTCTCACTTCCGGGTTCAGACAGACCACAGGCCCCTCAGATGGTTGATGCATATGAGGGGTGAGAATCCAAAGCTGTTGAGGTGGTCCATTTCCCTACAGGGTATGGATTTCACGGTGGAACATCGCCCTGGTACAGATCATGCCAATGCTGACGGTCTGTCCAGATTTTTCCGCCTTAGTGATGAGGAACTCCCTGGGGTAGGGTAGTTCTCCCCACCTTTCAGCTGGAGGGAACACGTGTTAGACCTGGCACCTTGGCGTGAGTCTCCCTTCCACTTTTTTGTCGCTGTGCCTCATGTGTTTTAATGGTGTTGGCCGCTCAGAGCACCGTGCCACTGCCAACCAGTGCCACAGTGCAAGTGCTCCCTATGTAAAATGTATATGTTGGTTGGATTCCATGATTGGCTTATTTGGTTTACTATCAGACCCCAGTAAAGTGCACCAGGAGTGCCAGGGCGTGTAAATCCAAATGCCGCTGGTGGGCTTGCAGCACTGGTTGTGCCACCCACAGAAGCGGCCTGGTAAAATGTGTCTAGGTCTGCCATTGCAGAACCTGCGTGCAGTCTGGTACTGACATGCTGACTGGCAAGTGCACCCACTGGCCAGTCCCTAAACCTTCCCTTAACTTCATGTTAGTCACCCCTATGGTAGGCCCAAGGACAGGGTGCATTGTGGCATAAGGTAGGACAAGCCCTGATGTGTGTGACATGTCCTAATAGTGAATTACAGCCATTTTTGTTTTTCACTATTGTAAGGCTACCCTGTTCTCATAGGCCAGAATGGGCTGTTAAGATTGTTACATCCTATGATCCTAACAGACCCAGGGAACATGGTAGAAAATCGAGTTTAGTATGCCTGAACTCAGAATAATAAGGTACATCTTTTAGTAAGGTTTATTTTAATATTCTGCGTTTGCAAATGCCACTTTTAGAAAGTTGGCCTTTGCTTGCCTAGCCATTTCAGCCCGCCTCTGCATGATGTGTATCTGCTGTCTGGCTTGTGTGAGTGACAGGGCTGGGGAAACCCAGATGGGCAGGGCTAGGTAGCCTGGTGGTGAATAGGAAGATTGGCAGGTAGATGGGTGGGAGGAGTACACCTGGACTCTGAATAGGGCTGTGCTCTGCCACCACAATGCTGGCTCCGCCCCCTGTGGAGCGTCTGATGGCTCTGCCCTGCACCCTGAAAGAAGAAGTCTGCATCATCAAAGTGCTCCAGAACTGGACTGAACTAGGCAAGGGCCCCCCTGGCCTGAGAGAACAAAGGATTTGTGGTATAAAGGAAGGAGCCCTGCTCCTAAGAAACTAGATCCTGTCCTGCCAAGAAGAAACCTCTGTCCGACCTGAAGGAACTGGAAAAGCTGCATGGAGGAGTACTGTCCCTGACCTGGGGGATTGGCCTGCAGTGGTTGCCTTGCTGCTGAAGAAGAGGAAGAAAAGACTCAAGGAACTTTTATCTGACTTGTGCTGAGAGATCTCCAAGGGCTTGTGAGTGAGCTTGCCCCCTGAACGAAGTCCCAGGACCAGTGGACTTCACCGCCGTGAGATCGCCTTGGAAAACAGACCATTTTCCCCGCATCTTCGACTCGAACTGCTGCGTACGTCTCGCTGATCTTAGCGTACCCCCTGAAAGCTGGTATCCCGCTGTCCGGCCCGAGCAACGTGACTAAGGCCCCTCTACGAGCCGTAGCTCGCACCGCAAAGGAAGGTACCGTCCGGCCTGAGCAACGCGACTAATAGGCCCCTACGAGCCGTAGCTCGCACCGTAACGGAAGGACTGCGAACTGTACTTGCTACTATCCCCTACGAACCGTACTGCCGGCGTACGCTCCTTTCCCCTGCTTTGGAAAGGTTGCGGTGCGTACGGTAATTGCGTACGTCACCCCTGTGCGGAGCGTACTGTTCGCTTGTATCCAGTGCTTCGAACCAAGGTTGCCGATCTCATGGTACAGAACGAACGCCGCGACGAACTTTGAACGCACCGTACCTGCGCACCATCCCCTGAAGCCCTGCACGCCCAAGGTCTAACGTACCGTAGTACGCATCACACCAGGAGGACAATGCACCGTACATCGCGCTTGATGTCAGCACAGCATCCGTGACGAACTCACCAAAAGTAAAGATACTGTGCCTGTTCGCACTGTAGGGTGTACGCTTCATCCCGAAGCGCCTACAGTGCGTGTGAGAACCGTTCCCAAGCAGTTGTTACCCCATACGAAGCGTACAGACAGGAACGAAACGCACAGAACTTTAAAACTATGCTAAAACCAAGAACTCTTTGTTTAATAAGTATTGTGGGCCGTTTAAACGTTATCTGGTCTTGTGCTAAGCCTAAACTATTTATATAAAGTATTATTTTTCTATATCCCAGTGTGGAGTCCATTTGTGGGGTTGTCACTGAGTTACTGTGTGTGTGTTCACAAATGCTTAACCTGAACGCTCTGAGATAGATTGTCTGCTCGCGCCAAGCTTCCTAGAGGGTGAGCAGGGGTTATTGTTGGAGTGTGCCCCCTTACCCTGACTAGCGGAAAGATTCCCTGCTTGACACAAGTACCTACCTGTGCCAACCTGAGAACCCGGATTCTAACATTGGTGGTCAGCGGTGAGGATTACGAATGTGCATTTGTGATACATATACAGTGATTGGTGAACGCCACATAGGGAAGGCAGACCAATCGCGCAACCACTTACTTTTAATTCGCATTTTTGGGGAAATCGCCAGTTGTTAAAGGAATCATGCCTGGTTCAAGTATTGTGGAAAGGGCAGCATCCCTCATCTCTGAATCTGAAGACGTGGAATGGGAAGAAGAGAGATTGGAGAGCTACACCAAGGCCCAGCTGAAGGGCTTCTGCAGAAAATTCAAAGTCCCCACTGTTGGGTGTAAGCTCAAAGTAGATCTTTGCAAGGCGCTGAGGGCCTGGATGGAGTCAAGAAAAGACTCTGATGAGATGGAGGAAATTGAGCAGGTAGAGAGCATCGCTAGCTTGGGCAGAGGCCTGTCGCCAGAGGAATTGGCTGACAGGAAGGAAACCAGAGCTCATGAGATAGAGATGGCGAAACTAAATAGACAACTGGCAATGGAAAGAAAAAGGCTAGAGATGGAAGAGAGGAGAAGCCAAATGGAGCATGAGATGAAATTGAGGGAGCTGGAGTTGAAAGCCCAGGGCTTGGGAAGCACTCCCTCTGGTGGCAGCACACCCCCAGTGCAGGTAGAGTCCAGAGTGTACATACCCAAAGATGTAGTGAAGGATTTTTTTTAAAATGATGACATAGGGCAGTGGTTCAAAGCCTACGAAGTAGCCATGTCCTCCCACCGGGTCCCTGAGAAGGATTGGGGAGCGGGGTTGTGGGGGCGGTTCTTGAGTGAAGGGCGGGACACACTGCTAGATTTGCCCTCAGATGTGTATAACTCTTACCCCCATATGAAGGATGCTTTGATGGCTAGGTATGGGTTAACTCCTGAAATGTATAGGCAGAGGTTATGGGGTTGCACTAAGATTCCCAATAGTACGTATGTGGAGTATGGGACTTTTTTTTGCAGAGCACTGGATGGTTGGGTAAAAGGTAGCAAGGTTGATAATTTTCAAGGGCTTCTTGATTTAATGGCTTGGGAGCACTTGTCCAGTAATTGTTTTCCTGAGCTACGCCAGCACCTGATTGATAGTAGCCTGACTAACCCTAGGAAGCTTGCTGAGGAGGCGGACCGCTGGGTCAGTACCAGGGTCTACAAGGGTCACGTGGGAGACTCCGCCAAAGGTGGGCAGGGTCCCCAGCAGAAGAGCGGGGGGGACAAGGGTAAACCGAGGGAGTTCCAGAAGAGGCCCCAAAGTAATCCCCAAGGGAAGGGTTCTCAGCCTCCGGGGCCCGACAGGTAAACCTGTTCAAAGAGGGCCCCCAAACTGTTACAGATGTGGTGAGCTGGGTCATTTTGCCAATGATCCCAATTGTCGCCAGTTTGGTAAACCAGCACCCACTGGTGCAACCCCCCGGCAGACGGCTAGTGTAGCCCTGGGTGGAGAAATGGGTGTCCAAGGTGGGTGGGGTTCAGTAGAAATGTCCCTGGTCTCATTAGGAGACCGTGAAGTGGTCCCCAAAACCCAGCTGCCTGAGAACACTAAGAAATACAGGCAGTGGGTGACCATAAATGGCCATAGGGTTGAAGCTCTGAGAGATACAGAAGCCAGTGTGACGGCTGTCAAGCGTCACCTGGTATCTCAGGAGCAGGTTGTCCCAGGAGCATTCTATCCGTTTGTTGCCGCTGACAACACGGAGAGTCACTGCCCGGAGGCTCAGGTTCCCTTTGAGTGGGGGGGGGTCTCTGGTACTCTTCAGGTAGTGTGAGGCCCGCCATGCCTGTAGACTGTCTGTTAGGGAACGATCTGGAGAGCTCACCTTGGGCTAAGGTGGAGCGGAGTGCTCACCTGAAGATGTTGGGTATGCCTGATTGGGCGTGTGTCACCACACGGTCCATGGCAGCAAGTAGAGGTGCTCAAGAGGACCTGGAGCCTGAGAGGGAGGCCCAGGAACCGGCCTTAGGGAGAAGAGGCAGGGGGCGCGGAAAACCGGCCCTCGAAGTTCCCACGGTCCAGGAGGAAGCAGACCTTGAGGGGGATGCCCTGGAACCTACAGGGGAACAGATAGCTGAACTGGGGGACCTGCCTGAGCTGACCCATTGGCAGCAAGAAGGAGGACCCTCCAGGGAAGAATTCTGCAAGGAGCAGAAAGAATGCCCTTCTGACGTGGGTATGCGGCAGCAGGCTGCAGACCAGGCCAACGGTGATCAGTCTGGAACACATTTCATTAACTGGGAGAACGACCTCCTGTATTCTGAGCCTAAGGTTGCTGAGCCTGGCTCAGCCCGTGTGCTGGTGGTACCCCAGCGCTTCAGAGCCTTCCTACTGGGGCTGGCTCACGGTGTGCCATTGGCAGGACATTTGGGGCAGGACAAGACCTTTGAAAGGCTTGTCACCCACTTCTTTTGGCCCCAAATGCGCAGGAGTTCAGACACTCACTGCAGGACCTGCCAGACTTGCCAGGCAAGTGGAAAGAGTGGGAGGAAGCAGAAGGCTCCTCTCCAACCATTCCCTGTGGTCAGTGTCCCCTTTGAGCGAGTGGGGATTGACATTGTGGGGCCGCTGGACCCCAGGAAAGCCATGGGCAACAGGTTTATCCTGGTCCTGGTGGACCATGCCACCCGGTACCCGGAAGCCATGCCTCTGAGGACAGTGACGGCCCCCGTGGTGGGACGTGCACTGATGGGAATTTTCTCCCGAGTGGGATTCCCTCTAGAGGTGGTGTCTGACCTGGGTACCAATTTCATATCAGAATATATGAAATCCCTTTGGCAAGAGTGTGGTGTAACCTACAAATTCACCACACCATACCACCCCCAAGGAAACGGGTTGGTTGAGAGATTCAACCGAACCCTGAAGGGCATGATAATGGGTCTGGAAGAACCCATGAGGCGTAAGTGGGACGTCCTCTTGCCATGCCTTCTCTTTGGCTACCATGAGGTGCCACAGAAGTCTCTAGGGTTCAGCCCCTTTGAGCTCCTGTATGGCCACCCAGTGAGAGGACCTCTAAGTCTGGTCAAAGAAGGCTGGGAGCAATCTCCCAGGAAACCTCCCCAGAATGTATATAGCTACATGCTGGCCTTCAGGAACCAGACTAGGCGTTTCAGGGAACTTGCTGAGGCAAACCTGGAAGCCAGCCAGGAGGAGATGAAGCGGTGGTACCACCAGAATGCCACTCTGGTAGAGCTTCAGCCTGGACAGAAGGTATGGGTCTTGGCCCCAATGGAGCCCTGTGCGCTCCAGGATAAGTGGACCGGTCCCTTTGAGGTGGTGGAGCGCAAAAGTCCTGTTACCTATTTGGTGGACTTGCGGTCTCCAAGGAACCCCTTAAGGGTCCTTCATGTCAACCGCCTCAAGCCCCACTTGGAGAGGTCCCAAGTGGGCATGCTCTTGGCAACAGATGCTGGGATGGAAGAGAGACCGAGCCTCTTCCTGACCTCCTGTCAGCCAAGGAGCAAGATGGGTCAGTGGATGGTGTCATCCTCTCTTCCACCCTGTCCCCTGAGCAACAGAATGATTGTCGCCAATTGTTGGGGCAATTTTCGGATCTGTTTTCCCTGGTTCCCGGTGTCACTGATTGGTGCGTCCATGATGTGGACACTGGGGATAGTACACCTGTGAGGCACAAGGCCTACAGGGTGACTGACAGGGTGAGGGCATGCATCAAGGAGGAGGTCTCCAAGATGTTTGCACTAGGGGTAATTGAGTCCTCCAGCAGTCCTTGGGCCAGCCCAGTGGTCTTGGTCCCAAAGGCTGCAGCGCCGGGAGCCACACCCGAACTCCGGTTCTGTGTGGACTACAGAGGACTCAGTTCGGTCACCAGGACTGACGCACACCCCATCCCCAGAGCTGATGAGCTCATAGATCGGCTAGGGGCTGCCAACTACCTCCGCACGTTTGATTTAGCGTCTGGGTACTGGCAGATCGCCTTGACCGATGGGGCCAAAGAGAGGTCAGCATTTTCCACCCCTGATGGGCACTACTAGTTCCGGGTTATGCCCTTTGGGATGAAGAATGCCCCTGCCACCTTCCAGAGGTTGGTCAACCAGGTGTTGGTTGGACTGGATTCGTTCAGTGCAGCCTACCAGGATGACATCGCAGTGTTCAGCTCCACTTGGGAGGAACACCTGCGCCACCTCTGGGAAGTGTTGATGGCGCTGCGGAGGGCAGGCCTCACGATCAAGGCGAGTAAGTGCCAGATCGGCAGGGTTCCGTGGTGTACTTGGGGCACCAGGTTGGGAGCGGCCAGGTGGCGCCCCTTCAACCCAAGATAGAAACCATCCTGAATTGGGAGTCGCCCAAAACTCAGACAGAGGTGAGAGCCTTTCTAGGTCTCACCGGGTACTACAGGAGGTTTGTCAAGGGGTATGGCAACATTGTTGCCCCCTTGACAGCGCTGACTTCTAAGAAGCAGCCCAGGAAAGTGATTTGGACTGACACCTGTCAGAAAGATTTTGGGGCCCTGAAAGCTGCTATGTGCACGGCGCCCGTGCTCTTGGCTCCCAACTTCTCCAAAGAGTTTATCGTTCAGACAGACGCTTCAGAGCATGGTGTGGGGGCTGTTCTTTCACAGATTAATGAAGAGGGCCTAGATCAACCTGTAGCCTTCCTTAGCAGGAGGTTACTTCCACGGGAACAGAGATGGAGTGCTATTGAGCGTGAGGCATTTGCTGTGGTCTGGGCGCTGAAGAAGCTAAGACCCTACCTGTTTGGGTCTCACTTCCGGGTTCAGACAGACCACAGGCCCCTCAGATGGTTGATGCATATGAGGGGTGAGAATCCAAAGCTGTTGAGGTGGTCCATTTCCCTACAGGGTATGGATTTCACGGTGGAACATCGCCCTGGTACAGATCATGCCAATGCTGACGGTCTGTCCAGATTTTTCCGCCTTAGTGATGAGGAACTCCCTGGGGTAGGGTAGTTCTCCCCACTTTTCAGCTGGAGGGAACACGTGTTAGACCTGGCACCTTGGCGTGAGTCTCCCTTCCACTTTTTTGTCGCTGTGCCTCATGTGTTTTAATGGTGTTGGCCGCTCAGAGCACCGTGCCACTGCCAACCAGTGCCACAGTGCAAGTGCTCCCTATGTAAAATGTATATGTTGGTTGGATTCCATGATTGGCTTATTTGGTTTACTATCAGACCCCAGTAAAGTGCACCAGGAGTGCCAGGGCGTGTAAATCCAAATGCCGCCGGTGGGCTTGCAGCACTGGTTGTGCCACCCACAGAAGCGGCCTGGTAAAATGTGTCTAGGTCTGCCATTGCAGAACCTGCGTGCAGTCTGGTACTGACATGCTGACTGGCAAGTGCACCCACTGGCCAGTCCCTAAACCTTCCCTTAACTTCATGTTAGTCACCCCTATGGTAGGCCCAAGGACAGGGTGCATTGTGGCATAAGGTAGGACAAGCCCTGATGTGTGTGGCATGTCCTAATAGTGAATTACAGCCATTTTTGTTTTTCACTATTGTAAGGCTACCCTGTTCTCATAGGCCAGAATGGGCTGTTAAGATTGTTACATCCTATGATCCTAACAGACCCAGGGAACATGGTAGAAAATCGAGTTTAGTATGCCTGAACTCAGAATAATAAGGTACATCTTTTAGTAAGGTTTATTTTAATATTCTGCGTTTGCAAATGCCACTTTTAGAAAGTTGGTCTTTGCTTGCCTAGCCATTTCAGCCCGCCTCTGCATGATGTGTATCTGCTGTCTGGCTTGTGTGAGTGACAGGGCTGGGGAAACCCAGATGGGCAGGGCTAGGTAGCCTGGTGGTGAATAGGAAGATTGGCAGGTAGATGGGTGGGAGGAGTACACCTGGACTCTGAATAGGGCTGTGCTCTGCCACCACAATGCTGGCTCCGCCCCCTGTGGAGCGTCTGATGGCTCTGCCCTGCACCCTGAAAGAAGAAGTCTGCATCATCAAAGTGCTCCAGAACTGGACTGAACTAGGCAAGGGCCCCCCTGGCCTGAGAGAACAAAGGATTTGTGGTATAAAGGAAGGAGCCCTGCTCCTAAGAAACTAGATCCTGTCCTGCCAAGAAGAAACCTCTGTCCGACCTGAAGGAACTGGAAAAGCTGCATGGAGGAGTACTGTCCCTGACCTGGGGGATTGGCCTGCAGTGGTTGCCTTGCTGCTGAAGAAGAGGAAGAAAAGACTCAAGGAACTTTTATCTGACTTGTGCTGAGAGATCTCCAAGGGCTTGTGAGTGAGCTTGCCCCCTGAACGAAGTCCCAGGACCAGTGGACTTCACCGCCGTGAGATCGCCTTGGAAAACAGACCATTTTCCCCGCATCTTCGACTCGAACTGCTGCGTACGTCTCGCTGATCGCAGCGTACCCCCTGAAAGCTGGTATCCCGCTGTCCGGCCCGAGCAACGTGACTAAGGCCCCTCTACGAGCCGTAGCTCGCACCGCAAAGGAAGGTACCGTCCGGCCTGAGCAACGCGACTAATAGGCCCCTACGAGCCGTAGCTCGCACCGTAACGGAAGGACTGCGAACTGTACTTGCTACTATCCCCTACGAACCGTACTGCCGGCGTACGCTCCTTTCCCCTGCTTTGGAAAGGTTGCGGTGCGTACGGTAATTGCGTACGTCACCCCTGTGCGGAGCGTACTGTTCGCTTGTATCCAGTGCTTCGAACCAAGGTTGCCGATCTCATGGTACAGAACGAACGCCGCGACGAACTTTGAACGCACCGTACCTACGCACCATCCCCTGAAGCCCTGCACGCCCAAGGTCTAACGTACCGTAGTACGCATCACACCAGGAGGACAATGCACCGTACATCGCGCTTGATGTCAGCACAGCATCCGTGACGAACTCACCAAAAGTAAAGATACTGTGCCTGTTCGCACTGTAGGGTGTACGCTTCATCCCGAAGCGCCTACAGTGCGTGTGAGAACCGTTCCCAAGCAGTTGTTACCCCGTACGAAGCGTACAGACAGGAACGAAACGCACAGAACTTTAAAACTATGCTAAAACCAAGAACTCTTTGTTTAATAAGTATTGTGGGCCGTTTAAACGTTATCTGGTCTTGTGCTAAGCCTAAACTATTTATATAAAGTATTATTTTTCTATATCCCAGTGTGGAGTCCATTTGTGGGGTTGTCACTGAGTTACTGTGTGTGTGTTCACAAATGCTTAACCTGAACGCTCTGAGATAGATTGTCTGCTCGCGCCAAGCTACCTAGAGGGTGAGCAGGGGTTATTGTTGGAGTGTGCCCCCTTACCCTGACTAGCGGAAAGATTCCCTGCTTGACACAAGTACCTACCTGTGCCAACCTGAGAACCCGGATTCTAACATTGGTGGTCAGCGGTGAGGATTACGAATGTGCATTTGTGATACATATACAGTATTTGGTGAACGCCACATAGGGAAGGCAGACCAATCGCGCAACCACTTACTTTTAATTCGCATTTTTGGGGAAATCGCCAGTTGTTAAAGGAATCATGCCTGGTTCAAGTATTGTGGAAAGGGCAGCATCCCTCATCTCTGAATCTGAAGACGTGGAATGGGAAGAAGAGAGATTGGAGAGCTACACCAAGGCCCAGCTGAAGGGCTTCTGCAGAAAATTCAAAGTCCCCACTGTTGGGTGTAAGCTCAAAGTAGATCTTTGCAAGGCGCTGAGGGCCTGGATGGAGTCAAGAAAAGACTCTGATGAGATGGAGGAAATTGAGCAGGTAGAGAGCATCGCTAGCTTGGGCAGAGGCCTGTCGCCAGAGGAATTGGCCGACAGGAAGGAAACCAGAGCTCATGAGATAGAGATGGCGAAACTAAATAGACAACTGGCAATGGAAAGAAAAAGGCTAGAGATGGAAGAGAGGAGAAGCCAAATGGAGCATGAGATGAAATTGAGGGAGCTGGAGTTGAAAGCCCAGGGCTTGGGAAGCACTCCCTCTGGTGGCAGCACACCCCCAGTGCAGGTAGAGTCCAGAGTGTACATACCCAAAGATGTAGTGAAGGATTTTTTTTAAAATGATGACATAGGGCAGTGGTTCAAAGCCTACGAAGTAGCCATGTCCTCCCACCGGGTCCCTGAGAAGGATTGGGGAGCGGGGTTGTGGGGGCGGTTCTTGAGTGAAGGGCGGGACACACTGCTAGATTTGCCCTCAGATGTGTATAACTCTTACCCCCATATGAAGGATGCTTTGATGGCTAGGTATGGGTTAACTCCTGAAATGTATAGGCAGAGGTTATGGGGTTGCACTAAGATTCCCAATAGTACGTATGTGGAGTATGTGACTTTTTTTTGCAGAGCACTGGATGGTTGGGTAAAAGGTAGCAAGGTTGATAATTTTCAAGGGCTTCTTGATTTAATGGCTTGGGAGCACTTGTCCAGTAATTGTTTTCCTGAGCTACGCCAGCACCTGATTGATAGTAGCCTGACTAACCCTAGGAAGCTTGCTGAGGAGGCGGACCGCTGGGTCAGTACCAGGGTCTACAAGGGTCACGTGGGAGACTCCGCCAAAGGTGGGCAGGGTCCCCAGCAGAAGAGCGGGGGGGACAAGGGTAAACCGAGGGAGTTCCAGAAGAGGCCCCAAAGTAATCCCCAAGGGAAGGGTTCTCAGCCTCCGGGGCCCGACAGGTAAACCTGTTCAAAGAGGGCCCCCAAACTGTTACAGATGTGGTGAGCTGGGTCATTTTGCCAATGATCCCAATTGTCGCCAGTTTGGTAAACCAGCACCCACTGGTGCAACCCCCCGGCAGACGGCTAGTGTAGCCCTGGGTGGAGAAATGGGTGTCCAAGGTGGGTGGGGTTCAGTAGAAATGTCCCTGGTCTCATTAGGAGACCGTGAAGTGGTCCCCAAAACCCAGCTGCCTGAGAACACTAAGAAATACAGGCAGTGGGTGACCATAAATGGCCATAGGGTTGAAGCTCTGAGAGATACAGAAGCCAGTGTGACGGCTGTCAAGCGTCACCTGGTATCTCAGGAGCAGGTTGTCCCAGGAGCATTCTATCCGTTTGTTGCCGCTGACAACACGGAGAGTCACTGCCCGGAGGCTCAGGTTCCCTTTGAGTGGGGGGGGTCTCTGGTACTCTTCAGGTAGTGTGAGGCCCGCCATGCCTGTAGACTGTCTGTTAGGGAACGATCTGGAGAGCTCACCTTGGGCTAAGGTGGAGCGGAGTGCTCACCTGAAGATGTTGGGTATGCCTGATTGGGCGTGTGTCACCACACGGTCCATGGCAGCAAGTAGAGGTGCTCAAGAGGACCTGGAGCCTGAGAGGGAGGCCCAGGAACCGGCCTTAGGGAGAAGAGGCAGGGGGCGCGGAAAACCGGCCCTCGAAGTTCCCACGGTCCAGGAGGAAGCAGACCTTGAGGGGGATGCCCTGGAACCTACAGGGGAACAGATAGCTGAACTGGGGGACCTGCCTGAGCTGACCCATTGGCAGCAAGAAGGAGGACCCTCCAGGGAAGAATTCTGCAAGGAGCAGAAAGAATGCCCTTCTGACGTGGGTATGCGGCAGCAGGCTGCAGACCAGGCCAACGGTGATCAGTCTGGAACACATTTCATTAACTGGGAGAACGACCTCCTGTATTCTGAGCCTAAGGTTGCTGAGCCTGGCTCAGCCCGTGTGCTGGTGGTACCCCAGCGCTTCAGAGCCTTCCTACTGGGGCTGGCTCACGGTGTGCCATTGGCAGGACATTTGGGGCAGGACAAGACCTTTGAAAGGCTTGTCACCCACTTCTTTTGGCCCCAAATGCGCAGGAGTTCAGACACTCACTGCAGGACCTGCCAGACTTGCCAGGCAAGTGGAAAGAGTGGGAGGAAGCAGAAGGCTCCTCTCCAACCATTCCCTGTGGTCAGTGTCCCCTTTGAGCGAGTGGGGATTGACTTTGTGGGGCCGCTGGACCCCAGGAAAGCCATGGGCAACAGGTTTATCCTGGTCCTGGTGGACCATGCCACCCGGTACCCGGAAGCCATGCCTCTGAGGACAGTGACGGCCCCCGTGGTGGGACGTGCACTGATGGGAATTTTCTCCCGAGTGGGATTCCCTCTAGAGGTGGTGTCTGACCGGGGTACCAATTTCATATCCAAATATATGAAATCCCTTTGGCAAGAGTGTGGTGTAACCTACAAATTCACCACACCATACCACCCCCAAGGAAACGGGTTGGTTGAGAGATTCAACCGAACCCTGAAGGGCATGATAATGGGTCTGGAAGAACCCATGAGGCGTAAGTGGGACGTCCTCTTGCCATGCCTTCTCTTTGGCTACCATGAGGTGCCACAGAAGTCTCTAGGGTTCAGCCCCTTTGAGCTCCTGTATGGCCACCCAGTGAGAGGACCTCTAAGTCTGGTCAAAGAAGGCTGGGAGCAATCTCCCAGGAAACCTCCCCAGAATGTATATAGCTACATGCTGGCCTTCAGGAACCAGACTAGGCGTTTCAGGGAACTTGCTGAGGCAAACCTGGAAGCCAGCCAGGAGGAGATGAAGCGGTGGTACCACCAGAATGCCACTCTGGTAGAGCTTCAGCCTGGACAGAAGGTATGGGTCTTGGCCCCAATGGAGCCCTGTGCGCTCCAGGATAAGTGGACCGGTCCCTTTGAGGTGGTGGAGCGCAAAAGTCCTGTTACCTATTTGGTGGACTTGCGGTCTCCAAGGAACCCCTTAAGGGTCCTTCATGTCAACCGCCTCAAGCCCCACTTGGAGAGGTCCCAAGTGGGCATGCTCTTGGCAACAGATGCTGGGATGGAAGAGAGACCGAGCCTCTTCCTGACCTCCTGTCAGCCAAGGAGCAAGATGGGTCAGTGGATGGTGTCATCCTCTCTTCCACCCTGTCCCCTGAGCAACAGAATGATTGTCGCCAATTGTTGGGGCAATTTTCGGATCTGTTTTCCCTGGTTCCCGGTGTCACTGATTGGTGCGTCCATGATGTGGACACTGGGGATAGTACACCTGTGAGGCACAAGGCCTACAGGGTGACTGACAGGGTGAGGGCATGCATCAAGGAGGAGGTCTCCAAGATGTTTGCACTAGGGGTAATTGAGTCCTCCAGCAGTCCTTGGGCCAGCCCAGTGGTCTTGGTCCCAAAGGCTGCAGCGCCGGGAGCCACACCCGAACTCCGGTTCTGTGTGGACTACAGAGGACTCAGTTCGGTCACCAGGACTGACGCACACCCCATCCCCAGAGCTGATGAGCTCATAGATCGGCTAGGGGCTGCCAACTACCTCCGCACGTTTGATTTAGCGTCTGGGTACTGGCAGATCGCCTTGACCGATGGGGCCAAAGAGAGGTCAGCATTTTCCACCCCTGATGGGCACTACTAGTTCCGGGTTATGCCCTTTGGGATGAAGAATGCCCCTGCCACCTTCCAGAGGTTGGTCAACCAGGTGTTGGTTGGACTGGATTCGTTCAGTGCAGCCTACCAGGATGACATCGCAGTGTTCAGCTCCACTTGGGAGGAACACCTGCGCCACCTCTGGGAAGTGTTGATGGCGCTGCGGAGGGCAGGCCTCACGATCAAGGCGAGTAAGTGCCAGATCGGCAGGGTTCCGTGGTGTACTTGGGGCACCAGGTTGGGAGCGGCCAGGTGGCGCCCCTTCAACCCAAGATAGAAACCATCCTGAATTGGGAGTCGCCCAAAACTCAGACAGAGGTGAGAGCCTTTCTAGGTCTCACCGGGTACTACAGGAGGTTTGTCAAGGGGTATGGCAACATTGTTGCCCCCTTGACAGCGCTGACTTCTAAGAAGCAGCCCAGGAAAGTGATTTGGACTGACACCTGTCAGAAAGATTTTGGGGCCCTGAAAGCTGCTATGTGCACGGCGCCCGTGCTCTTGGCTCCCAACTTCTCCAAAGAGTTTATCGTTCAGACAGACGCTTCAGAGCATGGTGTGGGGGCTGTTCTTTCACAGATTAATGAAGAGGGCCTAGATCAACCTGTAGCCTTCCTTAGCAGGAGGTTACTTCCACGGGAACAGAGATGGAGTGCTATTGAGCGTGAGGCATTTGCTGTGGTCTGGGCGCTGAAGAAGCTAAGACCCTACCTGTTTGGGTCTCACTTCCGGGTTCAGACAGACCACAGGCCCCTCAGATGGTTGATGCATATGAGGGGTGAGAATCCAAAGCTGTTGAGGTGGTCCATTTCCCTACAGGGTATGGATTTCACGGTGGAACATCGCCCTGGTACAGATCATGCCAATGCTGACGGTCTGTCCAGATTTTTCCGCCTTAGTGATGAGGAACTCCCTGGGGTAGGGTAGTTCTCCCCACTTTTCAGCTGGAGGGAACACGTGTTAGACCTGGCACCTTGGCGTGAGTCTCCCTTCCACTTTTTTGTCGCTGTGCCTCATGTGTTTTAATGGTGTTGGCCGCTCAGAGCACCGTGCCACTGCCAACCAGTGCCACAGTGCAAGTGCTCCCTATGTAAAATGTATATGTTGGTTGGATTCCATGATTGGCTTATTTGGTTTACTATCAGACCCCAGTAAAGTGCACCAGGAGTGCCAGGGCGTGTAAATCCAAATGCCGCTGGTGGGCTTGCAGCACTGGTTGTGCCACCCACAGAAGCGGCCTGGTAAAATGTGTCTAGGTCTGCCATTGCAGAACCTGCGTGCAGTCTGGTACTGACATGCTGACTGGCAAGTGCACCCACTGGCCAGTCCCTAAACCTTCCCTTAACTTCATGTTAGTCACCCCTATGGTAGGCCCAAGGACAGGGTGCATTGTGGCATAAGGTAGGACAAGCCCTGATGTGTGTGGCATGTCCTAATAGTGAATTACAGCCATTTTTGTTTTTCACTATTGTAAGGCTACCCTGTTCTCATAGGCCAGAATGGGCTGTTAAGATTGTTACATCCTATGATCCTAACAGACCCAGGGAACATGGTAGAAAATCGAGTTTAGTATGCCTGAACTCAGAATAATAAGGTACATCTTTTAGTAAGGTTTATTTTAATATTCTGCGTTTGCAAATGCCACTTTTAGAAAGTTGCCTTTGCTTGCCTAGCCATTTCAGCCCGCCTCTCCATGATGTGTATCTGCTGTCTGGCTTGTGTGAGTGACAGGGCTGGGGAAACCCAGATGGGCAGGGCTAGGTAGCCTGGTGGTGAATAGGAAGATTGGCAGGTAGATGGGTGGGAGGAGTACACCTGGACTCTGAATAGGGCTGTGCTCTGCCACCACAATGCTGGCTCCGCCCCCTGTGGAGCGTCTGATGGCTCTGCCCTGCACCCTGAAAGAAGAAGTCTGCATCATCAAAGTGCTCCAGAACTGGACTGAACTAGGCAAGGGCCCCCCTGGCCTGAGAGAACAAAGGATTTGTGGTATAAAGGAAGGAGCCCTGCTCCTAAGAAACTAGATCCTGTCCTGCCAAGAAGAAACCTCTGTCCGACCTGAAGGAACTGGAAAAGCTGCATGGAGGAGTACTGTCCCTGACCTGGGGGATTGGCCTGCAGTGGTTGCCTTGCTGCTGAAGAAGAGGAAGAAAAGACTCAAGGAACTTTTATCTGACTTGTGCTGAGAGATCTCCAAGGGCTTGTGAGTGAGCTTGCCCCCTGAACGAAGTCCCAGGACCAGTGGACTTCACCGCCGTGAGATCGCCTTGGAAAACAGACCATTTTCCCCGCATCTTCGACTCGAACTGCTGCGTACGTCTCGCTGATCGCAGCGTACCCCCTGAAAGCTGGTATCCCGCTGTCCGGCCCGAGCAACGTGACTAAGGCCCCTCTACGAGCCGTAGCTCGCACCTCAAAGGAAGGTACCGTCCGGCCTGAGCAACGCGACTAATAGGCCCCTACGAGCCGTAGCTCGCACCGTAACGGAAGGACTGCGAACTGTACTTGCTACTATCCCCTACGAACCGTACTGCCGGCGTACGCTCCTTTCCCCTGCTTTGGAAAGGTTGCGGTGCGTACGGTAATTGCGTACGTCACCCCTGTGCGGAGCGTACTGTTCGCTTGTATCCAGTGCTTCGAACCAAGGTTGCCGATCTCATGGTACAGAACGAACGCCGCGACGAACTTTGAACGCACCGTACCTACGCACCATCCCCTGAAGCCCTGCACGCCCAAGGTCTAACGTACCGTAGTACGCATCACACCAGGAGGACAATGCACCGTACATCGCGCTTGATGTCAGCACAGCATCTGTGACGAACTCACCAAAAGTAAAGATACTGTGCCTGTTCGCACTGTAGGGTGTACGCTTCATCCCGAAGCGCCTACAGTGCGTGTGAGAACCGTTCCCAAGCAGTTGTTACCCCGTACGAAGCGTACAGACAGGAACGAAACGCACAGAACTTTAAAACTATGCTAAAACCAAGAACTCTTTGTTTAATAAGTATTGTGGGCCGTTTAAACGTTATCTGGTCTTGTGCTAAGCCTAAACTATTTATATAAAGTATTATTTTTCTATATCCCAGTGTGGAGTCCATTTGTGGGGTTGTCACTGAGTTACTGTGTGTGTGTTCACAAATGCTTAACCTGAACGCTCTGAGATAGATTGTCTGCTCGCGCCAAGCTACCTAGAGGGTGAGCAGGGGTTATTGTTGGAGTGTGCCCCCTTACCCTGACTAGCGGAAAGATTCCCTGCTTGACACAAGTACCTACCTGTGCCAACCTGAGAACCCGGATTCTAACATTGGTGGTCAGCGGTGAGGATTACGAATGTGCATTTGTGATACATATACAGTGATTGGTGAACGCCACATAGGGAAGGCAGACCAATAGCGCAACCACTTACTTTTAATTCGCATTTTTGGGGAAATCGCCAGTTGTTAAAGGAATCATGCCTGGTTCAAGTATTGTGGAAAGGGCAGCATCCCTCATCTCTGAATCTGAAGACGTGGAATGGGAAGAAGAGAGATTGGAGAGCTACATCAAGGCCCAGCTGAAGGGCTTCTGCAGAAAATTCAAAGTCCCCACTGTTGGGTGTAAGCTCAAAGTAGATCTTTGCAAGGCGCTGAGGGCCTGGATGGAGTCAAGAAAAGACTCTGATGAGATGGAGGAAATTGAGCAGGTAGAGAGCATCGCTAGCTTGGGCAGAGGCCTGTCGCCAGAGGAATTGGCCGACAGGAAGGAAACCAGAGCTCATGAGATAGAGATGGCGAAACTAAATAGACAACTGGCAATGGAAAGAAAAAGGCTAGAGATGGAAGAGAGGAGAAGCCAAATGGAGCATGAGATGAAATTGAGGGAGCTGGAGTTGAAAGCCCAGGGCTTGGGAAGCACTCCCTCTGGTGGCAGCACACCCCCAGTGCAGGTAGAGTCCAGAGTGTACATACCCAAAGATGTAGTGAAGGATTTTTTTTAAAATGATGACATAGGGCAGTGGTTCAAAGCCTACGAAGTAGCCATGTCCTCCCACCGGGTCCCTGAGAAGGATTGGGGAGCGGGGTTGTGGGGGCGGTTCTTGAGTGAAGGGTGGGACACACTGCTAGATTTGCCCTCAGATGTGTATAACTCTTGCCCCCATATGAAGGATGCTTTGATGGCTAGGTATGGGTTAACTCCTGAAATGTATAGGCAGAGGTTATGGGGTTGCACTAAGATTCCCAATAGTACGTATGTGGAGTATGTGACTTTTTTTTTGCAGAGCACTGGATGGTTGGGTAAAAGGTAGCAAGGTTACTAATTTTCAAGGGCTTCTTGATTTAATGGCTTGGGAGCACTTGTCCAGTAATTGTTTTCCTGAGCTACGCCAGCACCTGATTGATAGTAGCCTGACTAACCCTAGGAAGCTTGCTGAGGAGGCGGACCGCTGGGTCAGTACCAGGGTCCACAAGGGTCACGTGGGAGACTCCGCCAAAGGTGGGCAGGGTCCCCAGCAGAAGAGCGTGGGGGACAAGGGT
This sequence comes from Triturus cristatus, assembly GCF_964204655.1. Taxonomy (NCBI): domain Eukaryota; kingdom Metazoa; phylum Chordata; class Amphibia; order Caudata; family Salamandridae; genus Triturus; species Triturus cristatus. The sequence goes on along the minus strand of NC_140579.1, from coordinate 979,823,330 downwards.
AAACCGAGGGAGTTCCAGAAGAGGCCCCAAAGTAATCCCCAAGGGAAGGGTTCTCAGCCTCCGGGGCCCGACAGGTAAACCTGTTCAAAGAGGGCCCCCAAACTGTTACAGATGTGGTGAGCTGGGTCATTTTGCCAATGATCCCAATTGTCGCCAGTTTGGTAAACCAGCACCCACTGGTGCAACCCCCCGGCAGACGGCTAGTGTAGCCCTGGGTGGAGAAATGGGTGTCCAAGGTGGGTGGGGTTCAGTAGAAATGTCCCTGGTCTCATTAGGAGACCGTGAAGTGGTCCCCAAAACCCAGCTGCCTGAGAACACTAAGAAATACAGGCAGTGGGTGACCATAAATGGCCATAGGGTTGAAGCTCTGAGAGATACAGAAGCCAGTGTGACGGCTGTCAAGCGTCACCTGGTATCTCAGGAGCAGGTTGTCCCAGGAGCATTCTATCCGGTTGTTGCCGCTGACAACACGGAGAGTCACTGCCCGGAGGCTCAGGTTCCCTTTGAGTGGGGGGGGTCTCTGGTACTCTTCAGGTAGTGTGAGGCCCGCCATGCCTGTAGACTGTCTGTTAGGGAACGATCTGGAGAGCTCACCTTGGGCTAAGGTGGAGCGGAGTGCTCACCTGAAGATGTTGGGTATGCCTGATTGGGCGTGTGTCACCACACGGTCCATGGCAGCAAGTAGAGGTGCTCAAGAGGACCTGGAGCCTGAGAGGGAGGCCCAGGAACCGGCCTTAGGGAGAAGAGGCAGGGGGCGCGGAAAACCGGCCCTCGAAGTTCCCACGGTCCAGGAGGAAGCAGACCTTGAGGGGGATGCCCTGGAACCTACAGGGGAACAGATAGCTGAACTGGGGGACCTGCCTGAGCTGACCCATTGGCAGCAAGAAGGAGGACCCTCCAGGGAAGAATTCTGCAAGGAGCAGAAAGAATGCCCTTCTCTCGTGGGTATGCGGCAGCAGGCTGCAGACCAGGCCAACGGTGATCAGTCTGGAACACATTTCATTAACTGGGAGAACGACCTCCTGTATTCTGAGCCTAAGGTTGCTGAGCCTGGCTCAGCCCGTGTGCTGGTGGTACCCCAGCGCTTCAGAGCCTTCCTACTGGGGCTGGCTCACGGTGTGCCATTGGCAGGACATTTGGGGCAGGACAAGACCTTTGAAAGGCTTGTCACCCACTTCTTTTGGCCCCAAATGCGCAGGAGTTCAGACACTCACTGCAGGACCTGCCAGACTTGCCAGGCAAGTGGAAAGAGTGGGAGGAAGCAGAAGGCTCCTCTCCAACCATTCCCTGTGGTCAGTGTCCCCTTTGAGCGAGTGGGGATTGACATTGTGGGGCCGCTGGACCCCAGGAAAGCCATGGGCAACAGGTTTATCCTGGTCCTGGTGGACCATGCCACCCGGTACCCGGAAGCCATGCCTCTGAGGACAGTGACGGCCCCCGTGGTGGGACGTGCACTGATGGGAATTTTCTCCCGAGTGGGATTCCCTCTAGAGGTGGTGTCTGACCGGGGTACCAATTTCATATCCAAATATATGAAATCCCTTTGGCAAGAGTGTGGTGTAACCTACAAATTCACCACACCATACCACCCCCAAGGAAACGGGTTGGTTGAGAGATTCAACCGAACCCTGAAGGGCATGATAATGGGTCTGGAAGAACCCATGAGGCGTAAGTGGGACGTCCTCTTGCCATGCCTTCTCTTTGGCTACCATGAGGTGCCACAGAAGTCTCTAGGGTTCAGCCCCTTTGAGCTCCTGTATGGCCACCCAGTGAGAGGACCTCTAAGTCTGGTCAAAGAAGGCTGGGAGCAATCTCCCAGGAAACCTCCCCAGAATGTATATAGCTACATGCTGGCCTTCAGGAACCAGACTAGGCGTTTCAGGGAACTTGCTGAGGCAAACCTGGAAGCCAGCCAGGAGGAGATGAAGCGGTGGTACCACCAGAATGCCACTCTGGTAGAGCTTCAGCCTGGACAGAAGGTATGGGTCTTGGCCCCAATGGAGCCCTGTGCGCTCCAGGATAAGTGGACCGGTCCCTTTGAGGTGGTGGAGCGCAAAAGTCCTGTTACCTATTTGGTGGACTTGCGGTCTCCAAGGAACCCCTTAAGGGTCCTTCATGTCAACCGCCTCAAGCCCCACTTGGAGAGGTCCCAAGTGGGCATGCTCTTGGCAACAGATGCTGGGATGGAAGAGAGACCGAGCCTCTTCCTGACCTCCTGTCAGCCAAGGAGCAAGATGGGTCAATGGATGGTGTCATCCTCTCTTCCACCCTGTCCCCTGAGCAACAGAATGATTGTCGCCAATTGTTGGGGCAATTTTCGGATCTGTTTTCCCTGGTTCCCGGTGTCACTGATTGGTGCGTCCATGATGTGGACACTGGGGATAGTACACCTGTGAGGCACAAGGCCTACAGGGTGACTGACAGGGTGAGGGCATGCATCAAGGAGGAGGTCTCCAAGATGTTTGCACTAGGGGTAATTGAGTCCTCCAGCAGTCCTTGGGCCAGCCCAGTGGTCTTGGTCCCAAAGGCTGCAGCGCCGGGAGCCACACCCGAACTCCGGTTCTGTGTGGACTACAGAGGACTCAGTTCGGTCACCAGGACTGACGCACACCCCATCCCCAGAGCTGATGAGCTCATAGATCGGCTAGGGGCTGCCAACTACCTCCGCACGTTTGATTTAGCGTCTGGGTACTGGCAGATCGCCTTGACCGATGGGGCCAAAGAGAGGTCAGCATTTTCCACCCCTGATGGGCACTACTAGTTCCGGGTTATGCCCTTTGGGATGAAGAATGCCCCTGCCACCTTCCAGAGGTTGGTCAACCAGGTGTTGGTTGGACTGGATTCGTTCAGTGCAGCCTACCAGGATGACATCGCAGTGTTCAGCTCCACTTGGGAGGAACACCTGCGCCACCTCTGGGAAGTGTTGATGGCGCTGCGGAGGGCAGGCCTCACGATCAAGGCGAGTAAGTGCCAGATCGGCAGGGTTCCGTGGTGTACTTGGGGCACCAGGTTGGGAGCGGCCAGGTGGCGCCCCTTCAACCCAAGATAGAAACCATCCTGAATTGGGAGTCGCCCAAAACTCAGACAGAGGTGAGAGCCTTTCTAGGTCTCACCGGGTACTACAGGAGGTTTGTCAAGGGGTATGGCAACATTGTTGCCCCCTTGACAGCGCTGACTTCTAAGAAGCAGCCCAGGAAAGTGATTTGGACTGACACCTGTCAGAAAGATTTTGGGGCCCTGAAAGCTGCTATGTGCACGGCGCCCGTGCTCTTGGCTCCCAACTTCTCCAAAGAGTTTATCGTTCAGACAGACGCTTCAGAGCATGGTGTGGGGGCTGTTCTTTCACAGATTAATGAAGAGGGCCTAGATCAACCTGTAGCCTTCCTTAGCAGGAGGTTACTTCCACGGGAACAGAGATGGAGTGCTATTGAGCGTGAGGCATTTGCTGTGGTCTGGGCGCTGAAGAAGCTAAGACCCTACCTGTTTGGGTCTCACTTCCGGGTTCAGACAGACCACAGGCCCCTCAGATGGTTGATGCATATGAGGGGTGAGAATCCAAAGCTGTTGAGGTGGTCCATTTCCCTACAGGGTATGGATTTCACGGTGGAACATCGCCCTGGTACAGATCATGCCAATGCTGACGGTCTGTCCAGATTTTTCCGCCTTAGTGATGAGGAACTCCCTGGGGTAGGGTAGTTCTCCCCACTTTTCAGCTGGAGGGAACACGTGTTAGACCTGGCACCTTGGCGTGAGTCTCCCTTCCACTTTTTTGTCGCTGTGCCTCATGTGTTTTAATGGTGTTGGCCGCTCAGAGCACCGTGCCACTGCCAACCAGTGCCACAGTGCAAGTGCTCCCTATGTAAAATGTATATGTTGGTTGGATTCCATGATTGGCTTATTTGGTTTACTATCAGACCCCAGTAAAGTGCACCAGGAGTGCCAGGGCGTGTAAATCCAAATGCCGCTGGTGGGCTTGCAGCACTGGTTGTGCCACCCACAGAAGCGGCCTGGTAAAATGTGTCTAGGTCTGCCATTGCAGAACCTGCGTGCAGTCTGGTACTGACATGCTGACTGGCAAGTGCACCCACTGGCCAGTCCCTAAACCTTCCCTTAACTTCATGTTAGTCACCCCTATGGTAGGCCCAAGGACAGGGTGCATTGTGGCATAAGGTAGGACAAGCCCTGATGTGTGTGGCATGTCCTAATAGTGAATTACAGCCATTTTTGTTTTTCACTATTGTAAGGCTACCCTGTTCTCATAGGCCAGAATGGGCTGTTAAGATTGTTACATCCTATGATCCTAACAGACCCAGGGAACATGGTAGAAAATCGAGTTTAGTATGCCTGAACTCAGAATAATAAGGTACATCTTTTAGTAAGGTTTATTTTAATATTCTGCGTTTGCAAATGCCACTTTTAGAAAGTTGGCCTTTGCTTGCCTAGCCATTTCAGCCCGCCTCTGCATGATGTGTATCTGCTGTCTGGCTTGTGTGAGTGACAGGGCTGGGGAAACCCAGATGGGCAGGGCTAGGTAGCCTGGTGGTGAATAGGAAGATTGGCAGGTAGATGGGTGGGAGGAGTACACCTGGACTCTGAATAGGGCTGTGCTCTGCCACCACAATGCTGGCTCCGCCCCCTGTGGAGCGTCTGATGGCTCTGCCCTGCACCCTGAAAGAAGAAGTCTGCATCATCAAAGTGCTCCAGAACTGGACTGAACTAGGCAAGGGCCCCCCTGGCCTGAGAGAACAAAGGATTTGTGGTATAAAGGAAGGAGCCCTGCTCCTAAGAAACTAGATCCTGTCCTGCCAAGAAGAAACCTCTGTCCGACCTGAAGGAACTGGAAAAGCTGCATGGAGGAGTACTGTCCCTGACCTGGGGGATTGGCCTGCAGTGGTTGCCTTGCTGCTGAAGAAGAGGAAGAAAAGACTCAAGGAACTTTTATCTGACTTGTGCTGAGAGATCTCCAAGGGCTTGTGAGTGAGCTTGCCCCCTGAACGAAGTCCCAGGACCAGTGGACTTCACCGCCGTGAGATCGCCTTGGAAAACAGACCATTTTCCCCGCATCTTCGACTCGAACTGCTGCGTACGTCTCGCTGATCGCAGCGTACCCCCTGAAAGCTGGTATCCCGCTGTCCGGCCCGAGCAACGTGACTAAGGCCCCTCTACGAGCCGTAGCTCGCACCTCAAAGGAAGGTACCGTCCGGCCTGAGCAACGCGACTAATAGGCCCCTACGAGCCGTAGCTCGCACCGTAACGGAAGGACTGCGAACTGTACTTGCTACTATCCCCTACGAACCGTACTGCCGGCGTACGCTCCTTTCCCCTGCTTTGGAAAGGTTGCGGTGCGTACGGTAATTGCGTACGTCACCCCTGTGCGGAGCGTACTGTTCGCTTGTATCCAGTGCTTCGAACCAAGGTTGCCGATCTCATGGTACAGAACGAACGCCGCGACGAACTTTGAACGCACCGTACCTACGCACCATCCCCTGAAGCCCTGCACGCCCAAGGTCTAACGTACCGTAGTACGCATCACACCAGGAGGACAATGCACCGTACATCGCGCTTGATGTCAGCACAGCATCTGTGACGAACTCACCAAAAGTAAAGATACTGTGCCTGTTCGCACTGTAGGGTGTACGCTTCATCCCGAAGCGCCTACAGTGCGTGTGAGAACCGTTCCCAAGCAGTTGTTACCCCGTACGAAGCGTACAGACAGGAACGAAACGCACAGAACTTTAAAACTATGCTAAAACCAAGAACTCTTTGTTTAATAAGTATTGTGGGCCGTTTAAACGTTATCTGGTCTTGTGCTAAGCCTAAACTATTTATATAAAGTATTATTTTTCTATATCCCAGTGTGGAGTCCATTTGTGGGGTTGTCACTGAGTTACTGTGTGTGTGTTCACAAATGCTTAACCTGAACGCTCTGAGATAGATTGTCTGCTCGCGCCAAGCTACCTAGAGGGTGAGCAGGGGTTATTGTTGGAGTGTGCCCCCTTACCCTGACTAGCGGAAAGATTCCCTGCTTGACACAAGTACCTACCTGTGCCAACCTGAGAACCCGGATTCTAACATTGGTGGTCAGCGGTGAGGATTACGAATGTGCATTTGTGATACATATACAGTGATTGGTGAACGCCACATAGGGAAGGCAGACCAATAGCGCAACCACTTACTTTTAATTCGCATTTTTGGGGAAATCGCCAGTTGTTAAAGGAATCATGCCTGGTTCAAGTATTGTGGAAAGGGCAGCATCCCTCATCTCTGAATCTGAAGACGTGGAATGGGAAGAAGAGAGATTGGAGAGCTACATCAAGGCCCAGCTGAAGGGCTTCTGCAGAAAATTCAAAGTCCCCACTGTTGGGTGTAAGCTCAAAGTAGATCTTTGCAAGGCGCTGAGGGCCTGGATGGAGTCAAGAAAAGACTCTGATGAGATGGAGGAAATTGAGCAGGTAGAGAGCATCGCTAGCTTGGGCAGAGGCCTGTCGCCAGAGGAATTGGCCGACAGGAAGGAAACCAGAGCTCATGAGATAGAGATGGCGAAACTAAATAGACAACTGGCAATGGAAAGAAAAAGGCTAGAGATGGAAGAGAGGAGAAGCCAAATGGAGCATGAGATGAAATTGAGGGAGCTGGAGTTGAAAGCCCAGGGCTTGGGAAGCACTCCCTCTGGTGGCAGCACACCCCCAGTGCAGGTAGAGTCCAGAGTGTACATACCCAAAGATGTAGTGAAGGATTTTTTTTAAAATGATGACATAGGGCAGTGGTTCAAAGCCTACGAAGTAGCCATGTCCTCCCACCGGGTCCCTGAGAAGGATTGGGGAGCGGGGTTGTGGGGGCGGTTCTTGAGTGAAGGGTGGGACACACTGCTAGATTTGCCCTCAGATGTGTATAACTCTTGCCCCCATATGAAGGATGCTTTGATGGCTAGGTATGGGTTAACTCCTGAAATGTATAGGCAGAGGTTATGGGGTTGCACTAAGATTCCCAATAGTACATATGTGGAGTATGTGACTTTTTTTTTGCAGAGCACTGGATGGTTGGGTAAAAGGTAGCAAGGTTACTAATTTTCAAGGGCTTCTTGATTTAATGGCTTGGGAGCACTTGTCCAGTAATTGTTTTCCTGAGCTACGCCAGCACCTGATTGATAGTAGCCTGACTAACCCTAGGAAGCTTGCTGAGGAGGCGGACCGCTGGGTCAGTACCAGGGTCCACAAGGGTCACGTGGGAGACTCCGCCAAAGGTGGGCAGGGTCCCCAGCAGAAGAGCGTGGGGGACAAGGGTAAACCGAGGGAGTTCCAGAAGAGGCCCCAAAGTAATCCCCAAGGGAAGGGTTCTCAGCCTCCGGGGCCCGACAGGTAAACCTGTTCAAAGAGGGCCCCCAAACTGTTACAGATGTGGTGAGCTGGGTCATTTTGCCAATGATCCCAATTGTCGCCAGTTTGGTAAACCAGCACCCACTGGTGCAACCCCCCGGCAGACGGCTAGTGTAGCCCTGGGTGGAGAAATGGGTGTCCAAGGTGGGTGGGGTTCAGTAGAAATGTCCCTGGTCTCATTAGGAGACCGTGAAGTGGTCCCCAAAACCCAGCTGCCTGAGAACACTAAGAAATACAGGCAGTGGGTGACCATAAATGGCCATAGGGTTGAAGCTCTGAGAGATACAGAAGCCAGTGTGACGGCTGTCAAGCGTCACCTGGTATCTCAGGAGCAGGTTGTCCCAGGAGCATTCTATCCGGTTGTTGCCGCTGACAACACGGAGAGTCACTGCCCGGAGGCTCAGGTTCCCTTTGAGTGGGGGGGGTCTCTGGTACTCTTCAGGTAGTGTGAGGCCCGCCATGCCTGTAGACTGTCTGTTAGGGAACGATCTGGAGAGCTCACCTTGGGCTAAGGTGGAGCGGAGTGCTCACCTGAAGATGTTGGGTATGCCTGATTGGGCGTGTGTCACCACACGGTCCATGGCAGCAAGTAGAGGTGCTCAAGAGGACCTGGAGCCTGAGAGGGAGGCCCAGGAACCGGCCTTAGGGAGAAGAGGCAGGGGGCGCGGAAAACCGGCCCTCGAAGTTCCCACGGTCCAGGAGGAAGCAGACCTTGAGGGGGATGCCCTGGAACCTACAGGGGAACAGATAGCTGAACTGGGGGACCTGCCTGAGCTGACCCATTGGCAGCAAGAAGGAGGACCCTCCAGGGAAGAATTCTGCAAGGAGCAGAAAGAATGCCCTTCTCTCGTGGGTATGCGGCAGCAGGCTGCAGACCAGGCCAACGGTGATCAGTCTGGAACACATTTCATTAACTGGGAGAACGACCTCCTGTATTCTGAGCCTAAGGTTGCTGAGCCTGGCTCAGCCCGTGTGCTGGTGGTACCCCAGCGCTTCAGAGCCTTCCTACTGGGGCTGGCTCACGGTGTGCCATTGGCAGGACATTTGGGGCAGGACAAGACCTTTGAAAGGCTTGTCACCCACTTCTTTTGGCCCCAAATGCGCAGGAGTTCAGACACTCACTGCAGGACCTGCCAGACTTGCCAGGCAAGTGGAAAGAGTGGGAGGAAGCAGAAGGCTCCTCTCCAACCATTCCCTGTGGTCAGTGTCCCCTTTGAGCGAGTGGGGATTGACATTGTGGGGCCGCTGGACCCCAGGAAAGCCATGGGCAACAGGTTTATCCTGGTCCTGGTGGACCATGCCACCCGGTACCCGGAAGCCATGCCTCTGAGGACAGTGACGGCCCCCGTGGTGGGACGTGCACTGATGGGAATTTTCTCCCGAGTGGGATTCCCTCTAGAGGTGGTGTCTGACCGGGGTACCAATTTCATATCCAAATATATGAAATCCCTTTGGCAAGAGTGTGGTGTAACCTACAAATTCACCACACCATACCACCCCCAAGGAAACGGGTTGGTTGAGAGATTCAACCGAACCCTGAAGGGCATGATAATGGGTCTGGAAGAACCCATGAGGCGTAAGTGGGACGTCCTCTTGCCATGCCTTCTCTTTGGCTACCATGAGGTGCCACAGAAGTCTCTAGGGTTCAGCCCCTTTGAGCTCCTGTATGGCCACCCAGTGAGAGGACCTCTAAGTCTGGTCAAAGAAGGCTGGGAGCAATCTCCCAGGAAACCTCCCCAGAATGTATATAGCTACATGCTGGCCTTCAGGAACCAGACTAGGCGTTTCAGGGAACTTGCTGAGGCAAACCTGGAAGCCAGCCAGGAGGAGATGAAGCGGTGGTACCACCAGAATGCCACTCTGGTAGAGCTTCAGCCTGGACAGAAGGTATGGGTCTTGGCCCCAATGGAGCCCTGTGCGCTCCAGGATAAGTGGACCGGTCCCTTTGAGGTGGTGGAGCGCAAAAGTCCTGTTACCTATTTGGTGGACTTGCGGTCTCCAAGGAACCCCTTAAGGGTCCTTCATGTCAACCGCCTCAAGCCCCACTTGGAGAGGTCCCAAGTGGGCATGCTCTTGGCAACAGATGCTGGGATGGAAGAGAGACCGAGCCTCTTCCTGACCTCCTGTCAGCCAAGGAGCAAGATGGGTCAATGGATGGTGTCATCCTCTCTTCCACCCTGTCCCCTGAGCAACAGAATGATTGTCGCCAATTGTTGGGGCAATTTTCGGATCTGTTTTCCCTGGTTCCCGGTGTCACTGATTGGTGCGTCCATGATGTGGACACTGGGGATAGTACACCTGTGAGGCACAAGGCCTACAGGGTGACTGACAGGGTGAGGGCATGCATCAAGGAGGAGGTCTCCAAGATGTTTGCACTAGGGGTAATTGAGTCCTCCAGCAGTCCTTGGGCCAGCCCAGTGGTCTTGGTCCCAAAGGCTGCAGCGCCGGGAGCCACACCCGAACTCCGGTTCTGTGTGGACTACAGAGGACTCAGTTCGGTCACCAGGACTGACGCACACCCCATCCCCAGAGCTGATGAGCTCATAGATCGGCTAGGGGCTGCCAACTACCTCCGCACGTTTGATTTAGCGTCTGGGTACTGGCAGATCGCCTTGACCGATGGGGCCAAAGAGAGGTCAGCATTTTCCACCCCTGATGGGCACTACTAGTTCCGGGTTATGCCCTTTGGGATGAAGAATGCCCCTGCCACCTTCCAGAGGTTGGTCAACCAGGTGTTGGTTGGACTGGATTCGTTCAGTGCAGCCTACCAGGATGACATCGCAGTGTTCAGCTCCACTTGGGAGGAACACCTGCGCCACCTCTGGGAAGTGTTGATGGCGCTGCGGAGGGCAGGCCTCACGATCAAGGCGAGTAAGTGCCAGATCGGCAGGGTTCCGTGGTGTACTTGGGGCACCAGGTTGGGAGCGGCCAGGTGGCGCCCCTTCAACCCAAGATAGAAACCATCCTGAATTGGGAGTCGCCCAAAACTCAGACAGAGGTGAGAGCCTTTCTAGGTCTCACCGGGTACTACAGGAGGTTTGTCAAGGGGTATGGCAACATTGTTGCCCCCTTGACAGCGCTGACTTCTAAGAAGCAGCCCAGGAAAGTGATTTGGACTGACACCTGTCAGAAAGATTTTGGGGCCCTGAAAGCTGCTATGTGCACGGCGCCCGTGCTCTTGGCTCCCAACTTCTCCAAAGAGTTTATCGTTCAGACAGACGCTTCAGAGCATGGTGTGGGGGCTGTTCTTTCACAGATTAATGAAGAGGGCCTAGATCAACCTGTAGCCTTCCTTAGCAGGAGGTTACTTCCACGGGAACAGAGATGGAGTGCTATTGAGCGTGAGGCATTTGCTGTGGTCTGGGCGCTGAAGAAGCTAAGACCCTACCTGTTTGGGTCTCACTTCCGGGTTCAGACAGACCACAGGCCCCTCAGATGGTTGATGCATATGAGGGGTGAGAATCCAAAGCTGTTGAGGTGGTCCATTTCCCTACAGGGTATGGATTTCACGGTGGAACATCGCCCTGGTACAGATCATGCCAATGCTGACGGTCTGTCCAGATTTTTCCGCCTTAGTGATGAGGAACTCCCTGGGGTAGGGTAGTTCTCCCCACTTTTCAGCTGGAGGGAACACGTGTTAGACCTGGCACCTTGGCGTGAGTCTCCCTTCCACTTTTTTGTCGCTGTGCCTCATGTGTTTTAATGGTGTTGGCCGCTCAGAGCACCGTGCCACTGCCAACCAGTGCCACAGTGCAAGTGCTCCCTATGTAAAATGTATATGTTGGTTGGATTCCATGATTGGCTTATTTGGTTTACTATCAGACCCCAGTAAAGTGCACCAGGAGTGCCAGGGCGTGTAAATCCAAATGCCGCTGGTGGGCTTGCAGCACTGGTTGTGCCACCCACAGAAGCGGCCTGGTAAAATGTGTCTAGGTCTGCCATTGCAGAACCTGCGTGCAGTCTGGTACTGACATGCTGACTGGCAAGTGCACCCACTGGCCAGTCCCTAAACCTTCCCTTAACTTCATGTTAGTCACCCCTATGGTAGGCCCAAGGACAGGGTGCATTGTGGCATAAGGTAGGACAAGCCCTGATGTGTGTGGCATGTCCTAATAGTGAATTACAGCCATTTTTGTTTTTCACTATTGTAAGGCTACCCTGTTCTCATAGGCCAGAATGGGCTGTTAAGATTGTTACATCCTATGATCCTAACAGACCCAGGGAACATGGTAGAAAATCGAGTTTAGTATGCCTGAACTCAGAATAATAAGGTACATCTTTTAGTAAGGTTTATTTTAATATTCTGCGTTTGCAAATGCCACTTTTAGAAAGTTGGCCTTTGCTTGCCTAGCCATTTCAGCCCGCCTCTGCATGATGTGTATCTGCTGTCTGGCTTGTGTGAGTGACAGGGCTGGGGAAACCCAGATGGGCAGGGCTAGGTAGCCTGGTGGTGAATAGGAAGATTGGCAGGTAGATGGGTGGGAGGAGTACACCTGGACTCTGAATAGGGCTGTGCTCTGCCACCACAATGCTGGCTCCGCCCCCTGTGGAGCGTCTGATGGCTCTGCCCTGCACCCTGAAAGAAGAAGTCTGCATCATCAAAGTGCTCCAGAACTGGACTGAACTAGGCAAGGGCCCCCCTGGCCTGAGAGAACAAAGGATTTGTGGTATAAAGGAAGGAGCCCTGCTCCTAAGAAACTAGATCCTGTCCTGCCAAGAAGAAACCTCTGTCCGACCTGAAGGAACTGGAAAAGCTGCATGGAGGAGTACTGTCCCTGACCTGGGGGATTGGCCTGCAGTGGTTGCCTTGCTGCTGAAGAAGAGGAAGAAAAGACTCAAGGAACTTTTATCTGACTTGTGCTGAGAGATCTCCAAGGGCTTGTGAGTGAGCTTGCCCCCTGAACGAAGTCCCAGGACCAGTGGACTTCACCGCCGTGAGATCGCCTTGGAAAACAGACCATTTTCCCCGCATCTTCGACTCGAACTGCTGCGTACGTCTCGCTGATCGCAGCGTACCCCCTGAAAGCTGGTATCCCGCTGTCCGGCCCGAGCAACGTGACTAAGGCCCCTCTACGAGCCGTAGCTCGCACCTCAAAGGAAGGTACCGTCCGGCCTGAGCAACGCGACTAATAGGCCCCTACGAGCCGTAGCTCGCACCGTAACGGAAGGACTGCGAACTGTACTTGCTACTATCCCCTACGAACCGTACTGCCGGCGTACGCTCCTTTCCCCTGCTTTGGAAAGGTTGCGGTGCGTACGGTAATTGCGTACGTCACCCCTGTGCGGAGCGTACTGTTCGCTTGTATCCAGTGCTTCGAACCAAGGTTGCCGATCTCATGGTACAGAACGAACGCCGCGACGAACTTTGAACGCACCGTACCTACGCACCATCCCCTGAAGCCCTGCACGCCCAAGGTCTAACGTACCGTAGTACGCATCACACCAGGAGGACAATGCACCGTACATCGCGCTTGATGTCAGCACAGCATCTGTGACGAACTCACCAAAAGTAAAGATACTGTGCCTGTTCGCACTGTAGGGTGTACGCTTCATCCCGAAGCGCCTACAGTGCGTGTGAGAACCGTTCCCAAGCAGTTGTTACCCCGTACGAAGCGTACAGACAGGAACGAAACGCACAGAACTTTAAAACTATGCTAAAACCAAGAACTCTTTGTTTAATAAGTATTGTGGGCCGTTTAAACGTTATCTGGTCTTGTGCTAAGCCTAAACTATTTATATAAAGTATTATTTTTCTATATCCCAGTGTGGAGTCCATTTGTGGGGTTGTCACTGAGTTACTGTGTGTGTGTTCACAAATGCTTAACCTGAACGCTCTGAGATAGATTGTCTGCTCGCGCCAAGCTACCTAGAGGGTGAGCAGGGGTTATTGTTGGAGTGTGCCCCCTTACCCTGACTAGCGGAAAGATTCCCTGCTTGACACAAGTACCTACCTGTGCCAACCTGAGAACCCGGATTCTAACATTGGTGGTCAGCGGTGAGGATTACGAATGTGCATTTGTGATACATATACAGTGATTGGTGAACGCCACATAGGGAAGGCAGACCAATAGCGCAACCACTTACTTTTAATTCGCATTTTTGGGGAAATCGCCAGTTGTTAAAGGAATCATGCCTGGTTCAAGTATTGTGGAAAGGGCAGCATCCCTCATCTCTGAATCTGAAGACGTGGAATGGGAAGAAGAGAGATTGGAGAGCTACATCAAGGCCCAGCTGAAGGGCTTCTGCAGAAAATTCAAAGTCCCCACTGTTGGGTGTAAGCTCAAAGTAGATCTTTGCAAGGCGCTGAGGGCCTGGATGGAGTCAAGAAAAGACTCTGATGAGATGGAGGAAATTGAGCAGGTAGAGAGCATCGCTAGCTTGGGCAGAGGCCTGTCGCCAGAGGAATTGGCCGACAGGAAGGAAACCAGAGCTCATGAGATAGAGATGGCGAAACTAAATAGACAACTGGCAATGGAAAGAAAAAGGCTAGAGATGGAAGAGAGGAGAAGCCAAATGGAGCATGAGATGAAATTGAGGGAGCTGGAGTTGAAAGCCCAGGGCTTGGGAAGCACTCCCTCTGGTGGCAGCACACCCCCAGTGCAGGTAGAGTCCAGAGTGTACATACCCAAAGATGTAGTGAAGGATTTTTTTTAAAATGATGACATAGGGCAGTGGTTCAAAGCCTACGAAGTAGCCATGTCCTCCCACCGGGTCCTTGAGAAGGATTGGGGAGCGGGGTTGTGGGGGCGGTTCTTGAGTGAAGGGTGGGACACACTGCTAGATTTGCCCTCAGATGTGTATAACTCTTGCCCCCATATGAAGGATGCTTTGATGGCTAGGTATGGGTTAACTCCTGAAATGTATAGGCAGAGGTTATGGGGTTGCACTAAGATTCCCAATAGTACATATGTGGAGTATGTGACTTTTTTTTTGCAGAGCACTGGATGGTTGGGTAAAAGGTAGCAAGGTTACTAATTTTCAAGGGCTTCTTGATTTAATGGCTTGGGAGCACTTGTCCAGTAATTGTTTTCCTGAGCTACGCCAGCACCTGATTGATAGTAGCCTGACTAACCCTAGGAAGCTTGCTGAGGAGGCGGACCGCTGGGTCAGTACCAGGGTCCACAAGGGTCACGTGGGAGACTCCGCCAAAGGTGGGCAGGGTCCCCAGCAGAAGAGCGTGGGGGACAAGGGTAAACCGAGGGAGTTCCAGAAGAGGCCCCAAAGTAATCCCCAAGGGAAGGGTTCTCAGCCTCCGGGGCCCGACAGGTAAACCTGTTCAAAGAGGGCCCCCAAACTGTTACAGATGTGGTGAGCTGGGTCATTTTGCCAATGATCCCAATTGTCGCCAGTTTGGTAAACCAGCACCCACTGGTGCAACCCCCCGGCAGACGGCTAGTGTAGCCCTGGGTGGAGAAATGGGTGTCCAAGGTGGGTGGGGTTCAGTAGAAATGTCCCTGGTCTCATTAGGAGACCGTGAAGTGGTCCCCAAAACCCAGCTGCCTGAGAACACTAAGAAATACAGGCAGTGGGTGACCATAAATGGCCATAGGGTTGAAGCTCTGAGAGATACAGAAGCCAGTGTGACGGCTGTCAAGCGTCACCTGGTATCTCAGGAGCAGGTTGTCCCAGGAGCATTCTATCCGGTTGTTGCCGCTGACAACACGGAGAGTCACTGCCCGGAGGCTCAGGTTCCCTTTGAGTGGGGGGGGTCTCTGGTACTCTTCAGGTAGTGTGAGGCCCGCCATGCCTGTAGACTGTCTGTTAGGGAACGATCTGGAGAGCTCACCTTGGGCTAAGGTGGAGCGGAGTGCTCACCTGAAGATGTTGGGTATGCCTGATTGGGCGTGTGTCACCACACGGTCCATGGCAGCAAGTAGAGGTGCTCAAGAGGACCTGGAGCCTGAGAGGGAGGCCCAGGAACCGGCCTTAGGGAGAAGAGGCAGGGGGCGCGGAAAACCGGCCCTCGAAGTTCCCACGGTCCAGGAGGAAGCAGACCTTGAGGGGGATGCCCTGGAACCTACAGGGGAACAGATAGCTGAACTGGGGGACCTGCCTGAGCTGACCCATTGGCAGCAAGAAGGAGGACCCTCCAGGGAAGAATTCTGCAAGGAGCAGAAAGAATGCCCTTCTCTCGTGGGTATGCGGCAGCAGGCTGCAGACCAGGCCAACGGTGATCAGTCTGGAACACATTTCATTAACTGGGAGAACGACCTCCTGTATTCTGAGCCTAAGGTTGCTGAGCCTGGCTCAGCCCGTGTGCTGGTGGTACCCCAGCGCTTCAGAGCCTTCCTACTGGGGCTGGCTCACGGTGTGCCATTGGCAGGACATTTGGGGCAGGACAAGACCTTTGAAAGGCTTGTCACCCACTTCTTTTGGCCCCAAATGCGCAGGAGTTCAGACACTCACTGCAGGACCTGCCAGACTTGCCAGGCAAGTGGAAAGAGTGGGAGGAAGCAGAAGGCTCCTCTCCAACCATTCCCTGTGGTCAGTGTCCCCTTTGAGCGAGTGGGGATTGACATTGTGGGGCCGCTGGACCCCAGGAAAGCCATGGGCAACAGGTTTATCCTGGTCCTGGTGGACCATGCCACCCGGTACCCGGAAGCCATGCCTCTGAGGACAGTGACGGCCCCCGTGGTGGGACGTGCACTGATGGGAATTTTCTCCCGAGTGGGATTCCCTCTAGAGGTGGTGTCTGACCGGGGTACCAATTTCATATCCAAATATATGAAATCCCTTTGGCAAGAGTGTGGTGTAACCTACAAATTCACCACACCATACCACCCCCAAGGAAACGGGTTGGTTGAGAGATTCAACCGAACCCTGAAGGGCATGATAATGGGTCTGGAAGAACCCATGAGGCGTAAGTGGGACGTCCTCTTGCCATGCCTTCTCTTTTGCTACCATGAGGTGCCACAGAAGTCTCTAGGGTTCAGCCCCTTTGAGCTCCTGTATGGCCACCCAGTGAGAGGACCTCTAAGTCTGGTCAAAGAAGGCTGGGAGCAATCTCCCAGGAAACCTCCCCAGAATGTATATAGCTACATGCTGGCCTTCAGGAACCAGACTAGGCGTTTCAGGGAACTTGCTGAGGCAAACCTGGAAGCCAGCCAGGAGGAGATGAAGCGGTGGTACCACCAGAATGCCACTCTGGTAGAGCTTCAGCCTGGACAGAAGGTATGGGTCTTGGCCCCAATGGAGCCCTGTGCGCTCCAGGATAAGTGGACCGGTCCCTTTGAGGTGGTGGAGCGCAAAAGTCCTGTTACCTATTTGGTGGACTTGCGGTCTCCAAGGAACCCCTTAAGGGTCCTTCATGTCAACCGCCTCAAGCCCCACTTGGAGAGGTCCCAAGTGGGCATGCTCTTGGCAACAGATGCTGGGATGGAAGAGAGACCGAGCCTCTTCCTGACCTCCTGTCAGCCAAGGAGCAAGATGGGTCAATGGATGGTGTCATCCTCTCTTCCACCCTGTCCCCTGAGCAACAGAATGATTGTCGCCAATTGTTGGGGCAATTTTCGGATCTGTTTTCCCTGGTTCCCGGTGTCACTGATTGGTGCGTCCATGATGTGGACACTGGGGATAGTACACCTGTGAGGCACAAGGCCTACAGGGTGACTGACAGGGTGAGGGCATGCATCAAGGAGGAGGTCTCCAAGATGTTTGCACTAGGGGTAATTGAGTCCTCCAGCAGTCCTTGGGCCAGCCCAGTGGTCTTGGTCCCAAAGGCTGCAGCGCCGGGAGCCACACCCGAACTCCGGTTCTGTGTGGACTACAGAGGACTCAGTTCGGTCACCAGGACTGACGCACACCCCATCCCCAGAGCTGATGAGCTCATAGATCGGCTAGGGGCTGCCAACTACCTCCGCACGTTTGATTTAGCGTCTGGGTACTGGCAGATCGCCTTGACCGATGGGGCCAAAGAGAGGTCAGCATTTTCCACCCCTGATGGGCACTACTAGTTCCGGGTTATGCCCTTTGGGATGAAGAATGCCCCTGCCACCTTCCAGAGGTTGGTCAACCAGGTGTTGGTTGGACTGGATTCGTTCAGTGCAGCCTACCAGGATGACATCGCAGTGTTCAGCTCCACTTGGGAGGAACACCTGCGCCACCTCTGGGAAGTGTTGATGGCGCTGCGGAGGGCAGGCCTCACGATCAAGGCGAGTAAGTGCCAGATCGGCAGGGTTCCGTGGTGTACTTGGGGCACCAGGTTGGGAGCGGCCAGGTGGCGCCCCTTCAACCCAAGATAGAAACCATCCTGAATTGGGAGTCGCCCAAAACTCAGACAGAGGTGAGAGCCTTTCTAGGTCTCACCGGGTACTACAGGAGGTTTGTCAAGGGGTATGGCAACATTGTTGCCCCCTTGACAGCGCTGACTTCTAAGAAGCAGCCCAGGAAAGTGATTTGGACTGACACCTGTCAGAAAGATTTTGGGGCCCTGAAAGCTGCTATGTGCACGGCGCCCGTGCTCTTGGCTCCCAACTTCTCCAAAGAGTTTATCGTTCAGACAGACGCTTCAGAGCATGGTGTGGGGGCTGTTCTTTCACAGATTAATGAAGAGGGCCTAGATCAACCTGTAGCCTTCCTTAGCAGGAGGTTACTTCCACGGGAACAGAGATGGAGTGCTATTGAGCGTGAGGCATTTGCTGTGGTCTGGGCGCTGAAGAAGCTAAGACCCTACCTGTTTGGGTCTCACTTCCGGGTTCAGACAGACCACAGGCCCCTCAGATGGTTGATGCATATGAGGGGTGAGAATCCAAAGCTGTTGAGGTGGTCCATTTCCCTACAGGGTATGGATTTCACGGTGGAACATCGCCCTGGTACAGATCATGCCAATGCTGACGGTCTGTCCAGATTTTTCCGCCTTAGTGATGAGGAACTCCCTGGGGAAGGGTAGTTCTCCCCACTTTTCAGCTGGAGGGAACACGTGTTAGACCTGGCACCTTGGCGTGAGTCTCCCTTCCACTTTTTTGTCGCTGTGCCTCATGTGTTTTAATGGTGTTGGCCGCTCAGAGCACCGTGCCACTGCCAACCAGTGCCACAGTGCAAGTGCTCCCTATGTAAAATGTATATGTTGGTTGGATTCCATGATTGGCTTATTTGGTTTACTATCAGACCCCAGTAAAGTGCACCAGGAGTGCCAGGGCGTGTAAATCCAAATGCCGCTGGTGGGCTTGCAGCACTGGTTGTGCCACCCACAGAAGCGGCCTGGTAAAATGTGTCTAGGTCTGCCATTGCAGAACCTGCGTGCAGTCTGGTACTGACATGCTGACTGGCAAGTGCACCCACTGGCCAGTCCCTAAACCTTCCCTTAACTTCATGTTAGTCACCCCTATGGTAGGCCCAAGGACAGGGTGCATTGTGGCATAAGGTAGGACAAGCCCTGATGTGTGTGGCATGTCCTAATAGTGAATTACAGCCATTTTTGTTTTTCACTATTGTAAGGCTACCCTGTTCTCATAGGCCAGAATGGGCTGTTAAGATTGTTACATCCTATGATCCTAACAGACCCAGGGAACATGGTAGAAAATCGAGTTTAGTATGCCTGAACTCAGAATAATAAGGTACATCTTTTAGTAAGGTTTATTTTAATATTCTGCGTTTGCAAATGCCACTTTTAGAAAGTTGGCCTTTGCTTGCCTAGCCATTTCAGCCCGCCTCTGCATGATGTGTATCTGCTGTCTGGCTTGTGTGAGTGACAGGGCTGGGGAAACCCAGATGGGCAGGGCTAGGTAGCCTGGTGGTGAATAGGAAGATTGGCAGGTAGATGGGTGGGAGGAGTACACCTGGACTCTGAATAGGGCTGTGCTCTGCCACCACAATGCTGGCTCCGCCCCCTGTGGAGCGTCTGATGGCTCTGCCCTGCACCCTGAAAGAAGAAGTCTGCATCATCAAAGTGCTCCAGAACTGGACTGAACTAGGCAAGGGCCCCCCTGGCCTGAGAGAACAAAGGATTTGTGGTATAAAGGAAGGAGCCCTGCTCCTAAGAAACTAGATCCTGTCCTGCCAAGAAGAAACCTCTGTCCGACCTGAAGGAACTGGAAAAGCTGCATGGAGGAGTACTGTCCCTGACCTGGGGGATTGGCCTGCAGTGGTTGCCTTGCTGCTGAAGAAGAGGAAGAAAAGACTCAAGGAACTTTTATCTGACTTGTGCTGAGAGATCTCCAAGGGCTTGTGAGTGAGCTTGCCCCCTGAACGAAGTCCCAGGACCAGTGGACTTCACCGCCGTGAGATCGCCTTGGAAAACAGACCATTTTCCCCGCATCTTCGACTCGAACTGCTGCGTACGTCTCGCTGATCGCAGCGTACCCCCTGAAAGCTGGTATCCCGCTGTCCGGCCCAAGCAACGTGACTAAGGCCACTCTACGAGCCGTAGCTCGCACCGCAAAGGAAGGTACCGTCCGGCCTGAGCAACGCGACTAATAGGCCCCTACGAGCCGTAGCTCGCACCGTAACGGAAGGACTGCGAACTGTACTTGCTACTATCCCCTACGAACCGTACTGCCGGCGTACGCTCCTTTCCCCTGCTTTGGAAAGGTTGCGGTGCGTACGGTAATTGCGTACGTCACCCCTGTGCGGAGCGTACTGTTCGCTTGTATCCAGTGCTTCGAACCAAGGTTGCCGATCTCATGGTACAGAACGAACGCCGCGACGAACTTTGAACGCACCGTACCTACGCACCATCCCCTGAAGCCCTGCACGCCCAAGGTCTAACGTACCGTAGTACGCATCACACCAGGAGGACAATGCACCGTACATCGCGATTGATGTCAGCACAGCATCCGTGACGAACTCACCAAAAGTAAAGATACTGTGCCTGTTCGCACTGTAGGGTGTACGCTTCATCCTGAAGCGCCTACAGTGCGTGTGAGAACCGTTCCCAAGCAGTTGTTACCCCGTACGAAGCGTACAGACAGGAACAAAACGCACAGAACTTTAAAACTATGCTAAAACCAAGAACTCTTTGTTTAATAAGTATTGTGGGCCGTTTAAACGTTATCTGGTCTTGTGCTAAGCCTAAACTATTTATATAAAGTATTATTTTTCTATATCCCAGTGTGGAGTCCATTTGTGGGGTTGTCACTGAGTTACTGTGTGTGTGTTCACAAATGCTTAACCTGAACGCTCTGAGATAGATTGTCTGCTCGCGCCAAGCTACCTAGAGGGTGAGCAGGGGTTATTGTTGGAGTGTGCCCCCTTACCCTGACTAGCGGAAAGATTCCCTGCTTGACACAAGTACCTACCTGTGCCAACCTGAGAACCCGGATTCTAACATTGGTGGTCAGCGGTGAGGATTACGAATGTGCATTTGTGATACATATACAGTGCTTGGTGAACGCCACATAGGGAAGGCAGACCAATAGCGCAACCACTTACTTTTAATTCGCATTTTGGGGGAAATCGCCAGTTGTTAAAGGAATCATGCCTGGTTCAAGTATTGTGGAAAGGGCAGCATCCCTCATCTCTGAATCTGAAGACGTGGAATGGGAAGAAGAGAGATTGGAGAGCTACATCAAGGCCCAGCTGAAGGGCTTCTGCAGAAAATTCAAAGTCCCCACTGTTGGGTGTAAGCTCAAAGTAGATCTTTGCAAGGCGCTGAGGGCCTGGATGGAGTCAAGAAAAGACTCTGATGAGATGGAGGAAATTGAGCAGGTAGAGAGCATCGCTAGCTTGGGCAGAGGCCTGTCGCCAGAGGAATTGGCCGACAGGAAGGAAACCAGAGCTCATGAGATAGAGATGGCGAAACTAAATAGACAACTGGCAATGGAAAGAAAAAGGCTAGAGATGGAAGAGAGGAGAAGCCAAATGGAGCATGAGATGAAATTGAGGGAGCTGGAGTTGAAAGCCCAGGGCTTGGGAAGCACTCCCTCTGGTGGCAGCACACCCCCAGTGCAGGTAGAGTCCAGAGTGTACATACCCAAAGATGTAGTGAAGGATTTTTTTTAAAATGATGACATAGGGCAGTGGTTCAAAGCCTACGAAGTAGCCATGTCCTCCCACCGGGTCCCTGAGAAGGATTGGGGAGCGGGGTTGTGGGGGCGGTTCTTGAGTGAAGGGTGGGACACACTGCTAGATTTGCCCTCAGATGTGTATAACTCTTACCCCATATGAAGGATGCTTTGATGGCTAGGTATGGGTTAACTCCTGAAATGTATAGGCAGAGGTTATGGGGTTGCACTAAGATTCCCAATAGTACGTATGTGGAGTATGTGACTTTTTTTTTGCAGAGCACTGGATGGTTGGGTAAAAGGTAGCAAGGTTGATAATTTTCAAGGGCTTCTTGATTTAATGGCTTGGGAGCACTTGTCCAGTAATTGTTTTCCTGAGCTACGCCAGCACCTGATTGATAGTAGCCTGACTAACCCTAGGAAGCTTGCTGAGGAGGCGGACCGCTGGGTCAGTACCAGGGTCCACAAGGGTCACGTGGGAGACTCCGCCAAAGGTGGGCAGGGTCCCCAGCAGAAGAGCGTGGGGGACAAGGGTAAACCGAGGGAGTTCCAGAAGAGGCCCCAAAGTAATCCCCAAGGGAAGGGTTCTCAGCCTCCGGGGCCCGACAGGTAAACCTGTTCAAAGAGGGCCCCCAAACTGTTACAGATGTGGTGAGCTGGGTCATTTTGCCAATGATCCCAATTGTCGCCAGTTTGGTAAACCAGCACCCACTGGTGCAACCCCCCGGCAGACGGCTAGTGTAGCCCTGGGTGGAGAAATGGGTGTCCAAGGTGGGTGGGGTTCAGTAGAAATGTCCCTGGTCTCATTAGGAGACCGTGAAGTGGTCCCCAAAACCCAGCTGCCTGAGAACACTAAGAAATACAGGCAGTGGGTGACCATAAATGGCCATAGGGTTGAAGCTCTGAGAGATACAGAAGCCAGTGTGACGGCTGTCAAGCGTCACCTGGTATCTCAGGAGCAGGTTGTCCCAGGAGCATTCTATCCGGTTGTTGCCGCTGACAACACGGAGAGTCACTGCCCGGAGGCTCAGGTTCCCTTTGAGTGGGGGGGGTCTCTGGTACTCTTCAGGTAGTGTGAGGCCCGCCATGCCTGTAGACTGTCTGTTAGGGAACGATCTGGAGAGCTCACCTTGGGCTAAGGTGGAGCGGAGTGCTCACCTGAAGATGTTGGGTATGCCTGATTGGGCGTGTGTCACCACACGGTCCATGGCAGCAAGTAGAGGTGCTCAAGAGGACCTGGAGCCTGAGAGGGAGGCCCAGGAACCGGCCTTAGGGAGAAGAGGCAGGGGGCGCGGAAAACCGGCCCTCGAAGTTCCCACGGTCCAGGAGGAAGCAGACCTTGAGGGGGATGCCCTGGAACCTACAGGGGAACAGATAGCTGAACTGGGGGACCTGCCTGAGCTGACCCATTGGCAGCAAGAAGGAGGACCCTCCAGGGAAGAATTCTGCAAGGAGCAGAAAGAATGCCCTTCTCTCGTGGGTATGCGGCAGCAGGCTGCAGACCAGGCCAACGGTGATCAGTCTGGAACACATTTCATTAACTGGGAGAACGACCTCCTGTATTCTGAGCCTAAGGTTGCTGAGCCTGGCTCAGCCCGTGTGCTGGTGGTACCCCAGCGCTTCAGAGCCTTCCTACTGGGGCTGGCTCACGGTGTGCCATTGGCAGGACATTTGGGGCAGGACAAGACCTTTGAAAGGCTTGTCACCCACTTCTTTTGGCCCCAAATGCGCAGGAGTTCAGACACTCACTGCAGGACCTGCCAGACTTGCCAGGCAAGTGGAAATAGTGGGAGGAAGCAGAAGGCTCCTCTCCAACCATTCCCTGTGGTCAGTGTCCCCTTTGAGCGAGTGGGGATTGACATTGTGGGGCCGCTGGACCCCAGGAAAGCCATGGGCAACAGGTTTATCCTGGTCCTGGTGGACCATGCCACCCGGTACCCGGAAGCCATGCCTCTGAGGACAGTGACGGCCCCCGTGGTGGGACGTGCACTGATGGGAATTTTCTCCCGAGTGGGATTCCCTCTAGAGGTGGTGTCTGACCGGGGTACCAATTTCATATCCAAATATATGAAATCCCTTTGGCAAGAGTGTGGTGTAACCTACAAATTCACCACACCATACCACCCCCAAGGAAACGGGTTGGTTGAGAGATTCAACCGAACCCTGAAGGGCATGATAATGGGTCTGGAAGAACCCATGAGGCGTAAGTGGGACGTCCTCTTGCCATGCCTTCTCTTTGGCTACCATGAGGTGCCACAGAAGTCTCTAGGGTTCAGCCCCTTTGAGCTCCTGTATGGCCACCCAGTGAGAGGACCTCTAAGTCTGGTCAAAGAAGGCTGGGAGCAATCTCCCAGGAAACCTCCCCAGAATGTATATAGCTACATGCTGGCCTTCAGGAACCAGACTAGGCGTTTCAGGGAACTTGCTGAGGCAAACCTGGAAGCCAGCCAGGAGGAGATGAAGCGGTGGTACCACCAGAATGCCACTCTGGTAGAGCTTCAGCCTAGACAGAAGGTATGGGTCTTGGCCCCAATGGAGCCCTGTGCGCTCCAGGATAAGTGGACCGGTCCCTTTGAGGTGGTGGAGCGCAAAAGTCCTGTTACCTATTTGGTGGACTTGCGGTCTCCAAGGAACCCCTTAAGGGTCCTTCATGTCAACCGCCTCAAGCCCCACTTGGAGAGGTCCCAAGTGGGCATGCTCTTGGCAACAGATGCTGGGATGGAAGAGAGACCGAGCCTCTTCCTGACCTCCTGTCAGCCAAGGAGCAAGATGGGTCAGTGGATGGTGTCATCCTCTCTTCCACCCTGTCCCCTGAGCAACAGAATGATTGTCGCCAATTGTTGGGGCAATTTTCGGATCTGTTTTCCCTGGTTCCCGGTGTCACTGATTGGTGCGTCCATGATGTGGACACTGGGGATAGTACACCTGTGAGGCACAAGGCCTACAGGGTGACTGACAGGGTGAGGGCATGCATCAAGGAGGAGGTCTCCAAGATGTTTGCACTAGGGGTAATTGAGTCCTCCAGCAGTCCTTGGGCCAGCCCAGTGGTCTTGGTCCCAAAGGCTGCAGCGCCGGGAGCCACACCCGAACTCCGGTTCTGTGTGGACTACAGAGGACTCAGTTCGGTCACCAGGACTGACGCACACCCCATCCCCAGAGCTGATGAGCTCATAGATCGGCTAGGGGCTGCCAACTACCTCCGCACGTTTGATTTAGCGTCTGGGTACTGGCAGATCGCCTTGACCGATGGGGCCAAAGAGAGGTCAGCATTTTCCACCCCTGATGGGCACTACTAGTTCCGGGTTATGCCCTTTGGGATGAAGAATGCCCCTGCCACCTTCCAGAGGTTGGTCAACCAGGTGTTGGTTGGACTGGATTCGTTCAGTGCAGCCTACCAGGATGACATCGCAGTGTTCAGCTCCACTTGGGAGGAACACCTGCGCCACCTCTGGGAAGTGTTGATGGCGCTGCGGAGGGCAGGCCTCACGATCAAGGCGAGTAAGTGCCAGATCGGCAGGGTTCCGTGGTGTACTTGGGGCACCAGGTTGGGAGCGGCCAGGTGGCGCCCCTTCAACCCAAGATAGAAACCATCCTGAATTGGGAGTCGCCCAAAACTCAGACAGAGGTGAGAGCCTTTCTAGGTCTCACCGGGTACTACAGGAGGTTTGTCAAGGGGTATGGCAACATTGTTGCCCCCTTGACAGCGCTGACTTCTAAGAAGCAGCCCAGGAAAGTGATTTGGACTGACACCTGTCAGAAAGATTTTGGGGCCCTGAAAGCTGCTATGTGCACGGCGCCCGTGCTCTTGGCTCCCAACTTCTCCAAAGAGTTTATCGTTCAGACAGACGCTTCAGAGCATGGTGTGGGGGCTGTTCTTTCACAGATTAATGAAGAGGGCCTAGATCAACCTGTAGCCTTCCTTAGCAGGAGGTTACTTCCACGGGAACAGAGATGGAGTGCTATTGAGCGTGAGGCATTTGCTGTGGTCTGGGCGCTGAAGAAGCTAAGACCCTACCTGTTTGGGTCTCACTTCCGGGTTCAGACAGACCACAGGCCCCTCAGATGGTTGATGCATATGAGGGGTGAGAATCCAAAGCTGTTGAGGTGGTCCATTTCCCTACAGGGTATGGATTTCACGGTGGAACATCGCCCTGGTACAGATCATGCCAATGCTGACGGTCTGTCCAGATTTTTCCGCCTTAGTGATGAGGAACTCCCTGGGGTAGGGTAGTTCTCCCCACTTTTCAGCTGGAGGGAACACGTGTTAGACCTGGCACCTTGGCGTGAGTCTCCCTTCCACTTTTTTGTCGCTGTGCCTCATGTGTTTTAATGGTGTTGGCCGCTCAGAGCACCGTGCCACTGCCAACCAGTGCCACAGTGCAAGTGCTCCCTATGTAAAATGTATATGTTGGTTGGATTCCATGATTGGCTTATTTGGTTTACTATCAGACCCCAGTAAAGTGCACCAGGAGTGCCAGGGCGTGTAAATCCAAATGCCGCTGGTGGGCTTGCAGCACTGGTTGTGCCACCCACAGAAGCGGCCTGGTAAAATGTGTCTAGGTCTGCCATTGCAGAACCTGCGTGCAGTCTGGTACTGACATGCTGACTGGCAAGTGCACCCACTGGCCAGTCCCTAAACCTTCCCTTAACTTCATGTTAGTCACCCCTATGGTAGGCCCAAGGACAGGGTGCATTGTGGCATAAGGTAGGACAAGCCCTGATGTGTGTGGCATGTCCTAATAGTGAATTACAGCCATTTTTGTTTTTCACTATTGTAAGGCTACCCTGTTCTCATAGGCCAGAATGGGCTGTTAAGATTGTTACATCCTATGATCCTAACAGACCCAGGGAACATGGTAGAAAATCGAGTTTAGTATGCCTGAACTCAGAATAATAAGGTACATCTTTTAGTAAGGTTTATTTTAATATTCTGCGTTTGCAAATGCCACTTTTAGAAAGTTGGCCTTTGCTTGCCTAGCCATTTCAGCCCGCCTCTGCATGATGTGTATCTGCTGTCTGGCTTGTGTGAGTGACAGGGCTGGGGAAACCCAGATGGGCAGGGCTAGGTAGCCTGGTGGTGAATAGGAAGATTGGCAGGTAGATGGGTGGGAGGAGTACACCTGGACTCTGAATAGGGCTGTGCTCTGCCACCACAATGCTGGCTCCGCCCCCTGTGGAGCGTCTGATGGCTCTGCCCTGCACCCTGAAAGAAGAAGTCTGCATCATCAAAGTGCTCCAGAACTGGACTGAACTAGGCAAGGGCCCCCCTGGCCTGAGAGAACAAAGGATTTGTGGTATAAAGGAAGGAGCCCTGCTCCTAAGAAACTAGATCCTGTCCTGCCAAGAAGAAACCTCTGTCCGACCTGAAGGAACTGGAAAAGCTGCATGGAGGAGTACTGTCCCTGACCTGGGGGATTGGCCTGCAGTGGTTGCCTTGCTGCTGAAGAAGAGGAAGAAAAGACTCAAGGAACTTTTATCTGACTTGTGCTGAGAGATCTCCAAGGGCTTGTGAGTGAGCTTGCCCCCTGAACGAAGTCCCAGGACCAGTGGACTTCACCGCCGTGAGATCGCCTTGGAAAACAGACCATTTTCCCCGCATCTTCGACTCGAACTGCTGCGTACGTCTCGCTGATCGCAGCGTACCCCCTGAAAGCTGGTATCCCGCTGTCCGGCCCAAGCAACGTGACTAAGGCCCCTCTACGAGCCGTAGCTCGCACCGCAAAGGAAGGTACCGTCCGGCCTGAGCAACGCGACTAATAGGCCCCTACGAGCCGTAGCTCGCACCGTAACGGAAGGACTGCGAACTGTACTTGCTACTATCCCCTACGAACCGTACTGCCGGCGTACGCTCCTTTCCCCTGCTTTGGAAAGGTTGCGGTGCGTACGGTAATTGCGTACGTCACCCCTGTGCGGAGCGTACTGTTCGCTTGTATCCAGTGCTTCGAACCAAGGTTGCCGATCTCATGGTACAGAACGAACGCCGCGACGAACTTTGAACGCACCGTACCTACGCACCATCCCCTGAAGCCCTGCACGCCCAAGGTCTAACGTACCGTAGTACGCATCACACCAGGAGGACAATGCACCGTACATCGCGATTGATGTCAGCACAGCATCCGTGACGAACTCACCAAAAGTAAAGATACTGTGCCTGTTCGCACTGTAGGGTGTACGCTTCATCCTGAAGCGCCTACAGTGCGTGTGAGAACCGTTCCCAAGCAGTTGTTACCCCGTACGAAGCGTACAGACAGGAACAAAACGCACAGAACTTTAAAACTATGCTAAAACCAAGAACTCTTTGTTTAATAAGTATTGTGGGCCGTTTAAACGTTATCTGGTCTTGTGCTAAGCCTAAACTATTTATATAAAGTATTATTTTTCTATATCCCAGTGTGGAGTCCATTTGTGGGGTTGTCACTGAGTTACTGTGTGTGTGTTCACAAATGCTTAACCTGAACGCTCTGAGATAGATTGTCTGCTCGCGCCAAGCTACCTAGAGGGTGAGCAGGGGTTATTGTTGGAGTGTGCCCCCTTACCCTGACTAGCGGAAAGATTCCCTGCTTGACACAAGTACCTACCTGTGCCAACCTGAGAACCCGGATTCTAACATTGGTGGTCAGCGGTGAGGATTACGAATGTGCATTTGTGATACATATACAGTGCTTGGTGAACGCCACATAGGGAAGGCAGACCAATAGCGCAACCACTTACTTTTAATTCGCATTTTGGGGGAAATCGCCAGTTGTTAAAGGAATCATGCCTGGTTCAAGTATTGTGGAAAGGGCAGCATCCCTCATCTCTGAATCTGAAGACGTGGAATGGGAAGAAGAGAGATTGGAGAGCTACATCAAGGCCCAGCTGAAGGGCTTCTGCAGAAAATTCAAAGTCCCCACTGTTGGGTGTAAGCTCAAAGTAGATCTTTGCAAGGCGCTGAGGGCCTGGATGGAGTCAAGAAAAGACTCTGATGAGATGGAGGAAATTGAGCAGGTAGAGAGCATCGCTAGCTTGGGCAGAGGCCTGTCGCCAGAGGAATTGGCCGACAGGAAGGAAACCAGAGCTCATGAGATAGAGATGGCGAAACTAAATAGACAACTGGCAATGGAAAGAAAAAGGCTAGAGATGGAAGAGAGGAGAAGCCAAATGGAGCATGAGATGAAATTGAGGGAGCTGGAGTTGAAAGCCCAGGGCTTGGGAAGCACTCCCTCTGGTGGCAGCACACCCCCAGTGCAGGTAGAGTCCAGAGTGTACATACCCAAAGATGTAGTGAAGGATTTTTTTTAAAATGATGACATAGGGCAGTGGTTCAAAGCCTACGAAGTAGCCATGTCCTCCCACCGGGTCCCTGAGAAGGATTGGGGAGCGGGGTTGTGGGGGCGGTTCTTGAGTGAAGGGTGGGACACACTGCTAGATTTGCCCTCAGATGTGTATAACTCTTACCCCATATGAAGGATGCTTTGATGGCTAGGTATGGGTTAACTCCTGAAATGTATAGGCAGAGGTTATGGGGTTGCACTAAGATTCCCAATAGTACGTATGTGGAGTATGTGACTTTTTTTTTGCAGAGCACTGGATGGTTGGGTAAAAGGTAGCAAGGTTGATAATTTTCAAGGGCTTCTTGATTTAATGGCTTGGGAGCACTTGTCCAGTAATTGTTTTCCTGAGCTACGCCAGCACCTGATTGATAGTAGCCTGACTAACCCTAGGAAGCTTGCTGAGGAGGCGGACCGCTGGGTCAGTACCAGGGTCCACAAGGGTCACGTGGGAGACTCCGCCAAAGGTGGGCAGGGTCCCCAGCAGAAGAGCGTGGGGGACAAGGGTAAACCGAGGGAGTTCCAGAAGAGGCCCCAAAGTAATCCCCAAGGGAAGGGTTCTCAGCCTCCGGGGCCCGACAGGTAAACCTGTTCAAAGAGGGCCCCCAAACTGTTACAGATGTGGTGAGCTGGGTCATTTTGCCAATGATCCCAATTGTCGCCAGTTTGGTAAACCAGCACCCACTGGTGCAACCCCCCGGCAGACGGCTAGTGTAGCCCTGGGTGGAGAAATGGGTGTCCAAGGTGGGTGGGGTTCAGTAGAAATGTCCCTGGTCTCATTAGGAGACCGTGAAGTGGTCCCCAAAACCCAGCTGCCTGAGAACACTAAGAAATACAGGCAGTGGGTGACCATAAATGGCCATAGGGTTGAAGCTCTGAGAGATACAGAAGCCAGTGTGACGGCTGTCAAGCGTCACCTGGTATCTCAGGAGCAGGTTGTCCCAGGAGCATTCTATCCGGTTGTTGCCGCTGACAACACGGAGAGTCACTGCCCGGAGGCTCAGGTTCCCTTTGAGTGGGGGGGGTCTCTGGTACTCTTCAGGTAGTGTGAGGCCCGCCATGCCTGTAGACTGTCTGTTAGGGAACGATCTGGAGAGCTCACCTTGGGCTAAGGTGGAGCGGAGTGCTCACCTGAAGATGTTGGGTATGCCTGATTGGGCGTGTGTCACCACACGGTCCATGGCAGCAAGTAGAGGTGCTCAAGAGGACCTGGAGCCTGAGAGGGAGGCCCAGGAACCGGCCTTAGGGAGAAGAGGCAGGGGGCGCGGAAAACCGGCCCTCGAAGTTCCCACGGTCCAGGAGGAAGCAGACCTTGAGGGGGATGCCCTGGAACCTACAGGGGAACAGATAGCTGAACTGGGGGACCTGCCTGAGCTGACCCATTGGCAGCAAGAAGGAGGACCCTCCAGGGAAGAATTCTGCAAGGAGCAGAAAGAATGCCCTTCTCTCGTGGGTATGCGGCAGCAGGCTGCAGACCAGGCCAACGGTGATCAGTCTGGAACACATTTCATTAACTGGGAGAACGACCTCCTGTATTCTGAGCCTAAGGTTGCTGAGCCTGGCTCAGCCCGTGTGCTGGTGGTACCCCAGCGCTTCAGAGCCTTCCTACTGGGGCTGGCTCACGGTGTGCCATTGGCAGGACATTTGGGGCAGGACAAGACCTTTGAAAGGCTTGTCACCCACTTCTTTTGGCCCCAAATGCGCAGGAGTTCAGACACTCACTGCAGGACCTGCCAGACTTGCCAGGCAAGTGGAAATAGTGGGAGGAAGCAGAAGGCTCCTCTCCAACCATTCCCTGTGGTCAGTGTCCCCTTTGAGCGAGTGGGGATTGACATTGTGGGGCCGCTGGACCCCAGGAAAGCCATGGGCAACAGGTTTATCCTGGTCCTGGTGGACCATGCCACCCGGTACCCGGAAGCCATGCCTCTGAGGACAGTGACGGCCCCCGTGGTGGGACGTGCACTGATGGGAATTTTCTCCCGAGTGGGATTCCCTCTAGAGGTGGTGTCTGACCGGGGTACCAATTTCATATCCAAATATATGAAATCCCTTTGGCAAGAGTGTGGTGTAACCTACAAATTCACCACACCATACCACCCCCAAGGAAACGGGTTGGTTGAGAGATTCAACCGAACCCTGAAGGGCATGATAATGGGTCTGGAAGAACCCATGAGGCGTAAGTGGGACGTCCTCTTGCCATGCCTTCTCTTTGGCTACCATGAGGTGCCACAGAAGTCTCTAGGGTTCAGCCCCTTTGAGCTCCTGTATGGCCACCCAGTGAGAGGACCTCTAAGTCTGGTCAAAGAAGGCTGGGAGCAATCTCCCAGGAAACCTCCCCAGAATGTATATAGCTACATGCTGGCCTTCAGGAACCAGACTAGGCGTTTCAGGGAACTTGCTGAGGCAAACCTGGAAGCCAGCCAGGAGGAGATGAAGCGGTGGTACCACCAGAATGCCACTCTGGTAGAGCTTCAGCCTAGACAGAAGGTATGGGTCTTGGCCCCAATGGAGCCCTGTGCGCTCCAGGATAAGTGGACCGGTCCCTTTGAGGTGGTGGAGCGCAAAAGTCCTGTTACCTATTTGGTGGACTTGCGGTCTCCAAGGAACCCCTTAAGGGTCCTTCATGTCAACCGCCTCAAGCCCCACTTGGAGAGGTCCCAAGTGGGCATGCTCTTGGCAACAGATGCTGGGATGGAAGAGAGACCGAGCCTCTTCCTGACCTCCTGTCAGCCAAGGAGCAAGATGGGTCAGTGGATGGTGTCATCCTCTCTTCCACCCTGTCCCCTGAGCAACAGAATGATTGTCGCCAATTGTTGGGGCAATTTTCGGATCTGTTTTCCCTGGTTCCCGGTGTCACTGATTGGTGCGTCCATCATGTGGACACTGGGGATAGTACACCTGTGAGGCACAAGGCCTACAGGGTGACTGACAGGGTGAGGGCATGCATCAAGGAGGAGGTCTCCAAGATGTTTGCACTAGGGGTAATTGAGTCCTCCAGCAGTCCTTGGGCCAGCCCAGTGGTCTTGGTCCCAAAGGCTGCAGCGCCGGGAGCCACACCCGAACTCCGGTTCTGTGTGGACTACAGAGGACTCAGTTCGGTCACCAGGACTGACGCACACCCCATCCCCAGAGCTGATGAGCTCATAGATCGGCTAGGGGCTGCCAACTACCTCCGCACGTTTGATTTAGCGTCTGGGTACTGCCAGATCGCCTTGACCGATGGGGCCAAAGAGAGGTCAGCATTTTCCACCCCTGATGGGCACTACTAGTTCCGGGTTATGCCCTTTGGGATGAAGAATGCCCCTGCCACCTTCCAGAGGTTGGTCAACCAGGTGTTGGTTGGACTGGATTCGTTCAGTGCAGCCTACCAGGATGACATCGCAGTGTTCAGCTCCACTTGGGAGGAACACCTGCGCCACCTCTGGGAAGTGTTGATGGCGCTGCGGAGGGCAGGCCTCACGATCAAGGCGAGTAAGTGCCAGATCGGCAGGGTTCCGTGGTGTACTTGGGGCACCAGGTTGGGAGCGGCCAGGTGGCGCCCCTTCAACCCAAGATAGAAACCATCCTGAATTGGGAGTCGCCCAAAACTCAGACAGAGGTGAGAGCCTTTCTAGGTCTCACCGGGTACTACAGGAGGTTTGTCAAGGGGTATGGCAACATTGTTGCCCCCTTGACAGCGCTGACTTCTAAGAAGCAGCCCAGGAAAGTGATTTGGACTGACACCTGTCAGAAAGATTTTGGGGCCCTGAAAGCTGCTATGTGCACGGCGCCCGTGCTCTTGGCTCCCAACTTCTCCAAAGAGTTTATCGTTCAGACAGACGCTTCAGAGCATGGTGTGGGGGCTGTTCTTTCACAGATTAATGAAGAGGGCCTAGATCAACCTGTAGCCTTCCTTAGCAGGAGGTTACTTCCACGGGAACAGAGATGGAGTGCTATTGAGCGTGAGGCATTTGCTGTGGTCTGGGCGCTGAAGAAGCTAAGACCCTACCTGTTTGGGTCTCACTTCCGGGTTCAGACAGACCACAGGCCCCTCAGATGGTTGATGCATATGAGGGGTGAGAATCCAAAGCTGTTGAGGTGGTCCATTTCCCTACAGGGTATGGATTTCACGGTGGAACATCGCCCTGGTACAGATCATGCCAATGCTGACGGTCTGTCCAGATTTTTCCGCCTTAGTGATGAGGAACTCCCTGGGGTAGGGTAGTTCTCCCCACTTTTCAGCTGGAGGGAACACGTGTTAGACCTGGCACCTTGGCGTGAGTCTCCCTTCCACTTTTTTGTCGCTGTGCCTCATGTGTTTTAATGGTGTTGGCCGCTCAGAGCACCGTGCCACTGCCAACCAGTGCCACAGTGCAAGTGCTCCCTATGTAAAATGTATATGTTGGTTGGATTCCATGATTGGCTTATTTGGTTTACTATCAGACCCCAGTAAAGTGCACCAGGAGTGCCAGGGCGTGTAAATCCAAATGCCGCTGGTGGGCTTGCAGCACTGGTTGTGCCACCCACAGAAGCGGCCTGGTAAAATGTGTCTAGGTCTGCCATTGCAGAACCTGCGTGCAGTCTGGTACTGACATGCTGACTGGCAAGTGCACCCACTGGCCAGTCCCTAAACCTTCCCTTAACTTCATGTTAGTCACCCCTATGGTAGGCCCAAGGACAGGGTGCATTGTGGCATAAGGTAGGACAAGCCCTGATGTGTGTGGCATGTCCTAATAGTAAATTACAGCCATTTTTGTTTTTCACTATTGTAAGGCTACCCTGTTCTCATAGGCCAGAATGGGCTGTTAAGATTGTTACATCCTATGATCCTAACAGACCCAGGGAACATGGTAGAAAATCGAGTTTAGTATGCCTGAACTCAGAATAATAAGGTACATCTTTTAGTAAGGTTTATTTTAATATTCTGCGTTTGCAAATGCCACTTTTAGAAAGTTGGCCTTTGCTTGCCTAGCCATTTCAGCCCGCCTCTGCATGATGTGTATCTGCTGTCTGGCTTGTGTGAGTGACAGGGCTGGGGAAACCCAGATGGGCAGGGCTAGGTAGCCTGGTGGTGAATAGGAAGATTGGCAGGTAGATGGGTGGGAGGAGTACACCTGGACTCTGAATAGGGCTGTGCTCTGCCACCACAATGCTGGCTCCGCCCCCTGTGGAGCGTCTGATGGCTCTGCCCTGCACCCTGAAAGAAGAAGTCTGCATCATCAAAGTGCTCCAGAACTGGACTGAACTAGGCAAGGGCCCCCCTGGCCTGAGAGAACAAAGGATTTGTGGTATAAAGGAAGGAGCCCTGCTCCTAAGAAACTAGATCCTGTCCTGCCAAGAAGAAACCTCTGTCCGACCTGAAGGAACTGGAAAAGCTGCATGGAGGAGTACTGTGCCTGACCTGGGGGATTGGCCTGCAGTGGTTGCCTTGCTGCTGAAGAAGAGGAAGAAAAGACTCAAGGAACTTTTATCTGACTTGTGCTGAGAGATCTCCAAGGGCTTGTGAGTGAGCTTGCCCCCTGAACGAAGTCCCAGGACCAGTGGACTTCACCGCCGTGAGATCGCCTTGGAAAACAGACCATTTTCCCCGCATCTTCGACTCGAACTGCTGCGTACGTCTCGCTGATCGCAGCGTACCCCCTGAAAGCTGGTATCCCGCTGTCCGGCCCGAGCAACGTGACTAAGGCCCCTCTACGAGCCGTAGCTCGCACCGCAAAGGAAGGTACCGTCCGGCCTGAGCAACGCGACTAATAGGCCCCTACGAGCCGTAGCTCGCACCGTAACGGAAGGACTGCGAACTGTACTTGCTACTATCCCCTACGAACCGTACTGCCGGCGTACGCTCCTTTCCCCTGCTTTGGAAAGGTTGCGGTGCGTACGGTAATTGCGTACGTCACCCCTGTGCGGAGCGTACTGTTCGCTTGTATCCAGTGCTTCGAACCAAGGTTGCCGATCTCATGGTACAGAACGAACGCCGCGACGAACTTTGAACGCACCGTACCTACGCACCATCCCCTGAAGCCCTGCACGCCCAAGGTCTAACGTACCGTAGTACGCATCACACCAGGAGGACAATGCACCGTACATCGCGCTTGATGTCAGCACAGCATCCGTGACGAACTCACCAAAAGTAAAGATACTGTGCCTGTTCGCACTGTAGGGTGTACGCTTCATCCCGAAGCGCCTACAGTGCGTGTGAGAACCGTTCCCAAGCAGTTGTTACCCCGTACGAAGCGTACAGACAGGAACGAAACGCACAGAACTTTAAAACTATGCTAAAACCAAGAACTCTTTGTTTAATAAGTATTGTGGGCCGTTTAAACGTTATCTGGTCTTGTGCTAAGCCTAAACTATTTATATAAAGTATTATTTTTCTATATCCCAGTGTGGAGTCCATTTGTGGGGTTGTCACTGAGTTACTGTGTGTGTGTTCACAAATGCTTAACCTGAACGCTCTGAGATAGATTGTCTGCTCGCGCCAAGCTACCTAGAGGGTGAGCAGGGGTTATTGTTGGAGTGTGCCCCCTTACCCTGACTAGCGGAAAGATTCCCTGCTTGACACAAGTACCTACCTGTGCCAACCTGAGAACCCGGATTCTAACATTGGTGGTCAGCGGTGAGGATTACGAATGTGCATTTGTGATACATATACAGTGATTGGTGAACGCCACATAGGGAAGGCAGACCAATAGCGCAACCACTTACTTTTAATTCGCATTTTTGGGGAAATCGCCAGTTGTTAAAGGAATCATGCCTGGTTCAAGTATTGTGGAAAGGGCAGCATCCCTCATCTCTGAATCTGAAGACGTGGAATGGGAAGAAGAGAGATTGGAGAGCTACACCAAGGCCCAGCTGAAGGGCTTCTGCAGAAAATTCAAAGTCCCCACTGTTGGGTGTAAGCTCAAAGTAGATCTTTGCAAGGCGCTGAGGGCCTGGATGGAGTCAAGAAAAGACTCTGATGAGATGGAGGAAATTGAGCAGGTAGAGAGCATCGCTAGCTTGGGCAGAGGCCTGTCGCCAGAGGAATTGGCCGACAGGAAGGAAACCAGAGCTCATGAGATAGAGATGGCGAAACTAAATAGACAACTGGCAATGGAAAGAAAAAGGCTAGAGATGGAAGAGAGGAGAAGCCAAATGGAGCATGAGATGAAATTGAGGGAGCTGGAGTTGAAAGCCCAGGGCTTGGGAAGCACTCCCTCTGGTGGCAGCACACCCCCAGTGCAGGTAGAGTCCAGAGTGTACATACCCAAAGATGTAGTGAAGGATTTTTTTTAAAAAAATGATGACATAGGGCAGTGGTTCAAAGCCTACGAAGTAGCCATGTCCTCCCACCGGGTCCCTGAGAAGGATTGGGGAGCGGGGTTGTGGGGGCGGTTCTTGAGTGAAGGGCGGGACACACTGCTAGATTTGCCCTCAGATGTGTATAACTCTTACCCCCATATGAAGGATGCTTTGATGGCTAGGTATGGGTTAACTCCTGAAATGTATAGGCAGAGGTTATGGGGTTGCACTAAGATTCCCAATAGTACGTATGTGGAGTATGTGACTTTTTTTTGCAGAGCACTGGATGGTTGGGTAAAAGGTAGCAAGGTTGATAATTTTCAAGGGCTTCTTGATTTAATGGCTTGGGAGCACTTGTCCAGTAATTGTTTTCCTGAGCTACGCCAGCACCTGATTGATAGTAGCCTGACTAACCCTAGGAAGCTTGCTGAGGAGGCGGACCGCTGGGTCAGTACCAGGGTCCACAAGGGTCACGTGGGAGACTCCGCCAAAGGTGGGCAGGGTCCCCAGCAGAAGAGCGGGGGGGACAAGGGTAAACCGAGGGAGTTCCAGAAGAGGCCCCAAAGTAATCCCCAAGGGAAGGGTTCTCAGCCTCCGGGGCCCGACAGGTAAACCTGTTCAAAGAGGGCCCCCAAACTGTTACAGATGTGGTGAGCTGGGTCATTTTGCCAATGATCCCAATTGTCGCCAGTTTGGTAAACCAGCACCCACTGGTGCAACCCCCCGGCAGACGGCTAGTGTAGCCCTGGGTGGAGAAATGGGTGTCCAAGGTGGGTGGGGTTCAGTAGAAATGTCCCTGGTCTCATTAGGAGACCGTGAAGTGGTCCCCAAAACCCAGCTGCCTGAGAACACTAAGAAATACAGGCAGTGGGTGACCATAAATGGCCATAGGGTTGAAGCTCTGAGAGATACAGAAGCCAGTGTGACGGCTGTCAAGCATCACCTGGTATCTCAGGAGCAGGTTGTCCCAGGAGCATTCTATCCGGTTGTTGACGCTGACAACACGGAGAGTCACTGCCCGGAGGCTCAGGTTCCCTTTGAGTGGGGGGGGTGTCTGGTACTCTTCAGGTAGTGTGAGGCCCGCCATGCCTGTAGACTGTCTGTTAGGGAACGATCTGGAGAGCTCACCTTGGGCTAAGGTGGAGCGGAGTGCTCACCTGAAGATGTTGGGTATGCCTGATTGGGCGTGTGTCACCACACGGTCCATGGCAGCAAGTAGAGGTGCTCAAGAGGACCTGGAGCCTGAGAGGGAGGCCCAGGAACCGGCCTTAGGGAGAAGAGGCAGGGGGCGCGGAAAACCGGCCCTCGAAGTTCCCACGGTCCAGGAGGAAGCAGACCTTGAGGGGGATGCCCTGGAACCTACAGGGGAACAGATAGCTGAACTGGGGGACCTGCCTGAGCTGACCCATTGGCAGCAAGAAGGAGGACCCTCCAGGGAAGAATTCTGCAAGGAGCAGAAAGAATGCCCTTCTCTCGTGGGTATGCGGCAGCAGGCTGCAGACCAGGCCAACGGTGATCAGTCTGGAACACATTTCATTAACTGGGAGAACGACCTCCTGTATTCTGAGCCTAAGGTTGCTGAGCCTGGCTCAGCCCGTGTGCTGGTGGTACCCCAGCGCTTCAGAGCCTTCCTACTGGGGCTGGCTCACGGTGTGCCATTGGCAGGACATTTGGGGCAGGACAAGACCTTTGAAAGGCTTGTCACCCACTTCTTTTGGCCCCAAATGCGCAGGAGTTCAGACACTCACTGCAGGACCTGCCAGACTTGCCAGGCAAGTGGAAAGAGTGGGAGGAAGCAGAAGGCTCCTCTCCAACCATTCCCTGTGGTCAGTGTCCCCTTTGAGCGAGTGGGGATTGACATTGTGGGGCCGCTGGACCCCAGGAAAGCCATGGGCAACAGGTTTATCCTGGTCCTGGTGGACCATGCCACCCGGTACCCGGAAGCCATGCCTCTGAGGACAGTGACGGCCCCCGTGGTGGGACGTGCACTGATGGGAATTTTCTCCCGAGTGGGATTCCCTCTAGAGGTGGTGTCTGACCGGGGTACCAATTTCATATCCAAATATATGAAATCCCTTTGGCAAGAGTGTGGTGTAACCTACAAATTCACCACACCATACCACCCCCAAGGAAACGGGTTGGTTGAGAGATTCAACCGAACCCTGAAGGGCATGATAATGGGTCTGGAAGAACCCATGAGGCGTAAGTGGGACGTCCTCTTGCCATGCCTTCTCTTTGGCTACCATGAGGTGCCACAGAAGTCTCTAGGGTTCAGCCCCTTTGAGCTCCTGTATGGCCACCCAGTGAGAGGACCTCTAAGTCTGGTCAAAG
This sequence comes from Triturus cristatus, assembly GCF_964204655.1. Classification (NCBI taxonomy): domain Eukaryota; kingdom Metazoa; phylum Chordata; class Amphibia; order Caudata; family Salamandridae; genus Triturus; species Triturus cristatus. The sequence continues at coordinate 979,785,113 of NC_140579.1, read as the reverse complement.
AAGGCTGGGAGCAATCTCCCAGGAAACCTCCCCAGAATGTATATAGCTACATGCTGGCCTTCAGGAACCAGACTAGGCGTTTCAGGGAACTTGCTGAGGCAAACCTGGAAGCCAGCCAGGAGGAGATGAAGCGGTGGTACCACCAGAATGCCACTCTGGTAGAGCTTCAGCCTGGACAGAAGGTATGGGTCTTGGCCCCAATGGAGCCCTGTGCGCTCCAGGATAAGTGGACCGGTCCCTTTGAGGTGGTGGAGCGCAAAAGTCCTGTTACCTATTTGGTGGACTTGCGGTCTCCAAGGAACCCCTTAAGGGTCCTTCATGTCAACCGCCTCAAGCCCCACTTGGAGAGGTCCCAAGTGGGCATGCTCTTGGCAACAGATGCTGGGATGGAAGAGAGACCGAGCCTCTTCCTGACCTCCTGTCAGCCAAGGAGCAAGATGGGTCAGTGGATGGTGTCATCTTCTCTTCCACCCTGTCCCCTGAGCAACAGAATGATTGTCGCCAATTGTTGGGGCAATTTTCGGATCTGTTTTCCCTGGTTCCCGGTGTCACTGATTGGTGCGTCCATGATGTGGACACTGGGGATAGTACACCTGTGAGGCACAAGGCCTACAGGGTGACTGACAGGGTGAGGGCATGCATCAAGGAGGAGGTCTCCAAGATGTTTGCACTAGGGGTAATTGAGTCCTCCAGCAGTCCTTGGGCCAGCCCAGTGGTCTTGGTCCCAAAGGCTGCAGCGCCGGGAGCCACACCCGAACTCCGGTTCTGTGTGGACTACAGAGGACTCAGTTCGGTCACCAGGACTGACGCACACCCCATCCCCAGAGCTGATGAGCTCATAGATCGGCTAGGGGCTGCCAACTACCTCCGCACGTTTGATTTAGCGTCTGGGTACTGGCAGATCGCCTTGACCGATGGGGCCAAAGAGAGGTCAGCATTTTCCACCCCTGATGGGCACTACTAGTTCCGGGTTATGCCCTTTGGGATGAAGAATGCCCCTGCCACCTTCCAGAGGTTGGTCAACCAGGTGTTGGTTGGACTGGATTCGTTCAGTGCAGCCTACCAGGATGACATCGCAGTGTTCAGCTCCACTTGGGAGGAACACCTGCGCCACCTCTGGGAAGTGTTGATGGCGCTGCGGAGGGCAGGCCTCACGATCAAGGCGAGTAAGTGCCAGATCGGCAGGGTTCCGTGGTGTACTTGGGGCACCAGGTTGGGAGCGGCCAGGTGGCGCCCCTTCAACCCAAGATAGAAACCATCCTGAATTGGGAGTCGCCCAAAACTCAGACAGAGGTGAGAGCCTTTCTAGGTCTCACCGGGTACTACAGGAGGTTTGTCAAGGGGTATGGCAACATTGTTGCCCCCTTGACAGCGCTGACTTCTAAGAAGCAGCCCAGGAAAGTGATTTGGACTGACACCTGTCAGAAAGATTTTGGGGCCCTGAAAGCTGCTATGTGCACGGCGCCCGTGCTCTTGGCTCCCAACTTCTCCAAAGAGTTTATCGTTCAGACAGACGCTTCAGAGCATGGTGTGGGGGCTGTTCTTTCACAGATTAATGAAGAGGGCCTAGATCAACCTGTAGCCTTCCTTAGCAGGAGGTTACTTCCACGGGAACAGAGATGGAGTGCTATTGAGCGTGAGGCATTTGCTGTGGTCTGGGCGCTGAAGAAGCTAAGACCCTACCTGTTTGGGTCTCACTTCCGGGTTCAGACAGACCACAGGCCCCTCAGATGGTTGATGCATATGAGGGGTGAGAATCCAAAGCTGTTGAGGTGGTCCATTTCCCTACAGGGTATGGATTTCACGGTGGAACATCGCCCTGGTACAGATCATGCCAATGCTGACGGTCTGTCCAGATTTTTCCGCCTTAGTGATGAGGAACTCCCTGGGGTAGGGTAGTTCTCCCCACTTTTCAGCTGGAGGGAACACGTGTTAGACCTGGCACCTTGGCGTGAGTCTCCCTTCCACTTTTTTGTCGCTGTGCCTCATGTGTTTTAATGGTGTTGGCCGCTCAGAGCACCGTGCCACTGCCAACCAGTGCCACAGTGCAAGTGCTCCCTATGTAAAATGTATATGTTGGTTGGATTCCATGATTGGCTTATTTGGTTTACTATCAGACCCCAGTAAAGTGCACCAGGAGTGCCCGGGCGTGTAAATCCAAATGCCGCTGGTGGGCTTGCAGCACTGGTTGTGCCACCCACAGAAGCGGCCTGGTAAAATGTGTCTAGGTCTGCCATTGCAGAACCTGCGTGCAGTCTGGTACTGACATGCTGACTGGCAAGTGCACCCACTGGCCAGTCCCTAAACCTTCCCTTAACTTCATGTTAGTCACCCCTATGGTAGGCCCAAGGACAGGGTGCATTGTGGCATAAGGTAGGACAAGCCCTGATGTGTGTGGCATGTCCTAATAGTGAATTACAGCCATTTTTGTTTTTCACTATTGTAAGGCTACCCTGTTCTCATAGGCCAGAATGGGCTGTTAAGATTGTTACATCCTATGATCCTAACAGACCCAGGGAACATGGTAGAAAATCGAGTTTAGTATGCCTGAACTCAGAATAATAAGGTACATCTTTTAGTGAAGTTTATTTTAATATTCTGCGTTTGCAAATGCCACTTTTAGAAAGTTGGCCTTTGCTTGCCTAGCCATTTCAGCCCGCCTCTGCATGATGTGTATCTGCTGTCTGGCTTGTGTGAGTGACAGGGCTGGGGAAACCCAGATGGGCAGGGCTAGGTAGCCTGGTGGTGAATAGGAAGATTGGCAGGTAGATGGGTGGGAGGAGTACACCTGGACTCTGAATAGGGCTGTGCTCTGCCACCACAATGCTGGCTCCGCCCCCTGTGGAGCGTCTGATGGCTCTGCCCTGCACCCTGAAAGAAGAAGTCTGCATCATCAAAGTGCTCCAGAACTGGACTGAACTAGGCAAGGGCCCCCCTGGCCTGAGAGAACAAAGGATTTGTGGTATAAAGGAAGGAGCCCTGCTCCTAAGAAACTAGATCCTGTCCTGCCAAGAAGAAACCTCTGTCCGACCTGAAGGAACTGGAAAAGCTGCATGGAGGAGTACTGTCCCTGACCTGGGGGATTGGCCTGCAGTGGTTGCCTTGCTGCTGAAGAAGAGGAAGAAAAGACTCAAGGAACTTTTATCTGACTTGTGCTGAGAGATCTCCAAGGGCTTGTGAGTGAGCTTGCCCCCTGAACGAAGTCCCAGGACCAGTGGACTTCACCGCCGTGAGATCGCCTTGGAAAACAGACCATTTTCCCCGCATCTTCGACTCGAACTGCTGCGTACGTCTCGCTGATCGCAGCGTACCCCCTGAAAGCTGGTATCCCACTGTCCGGCCCGAGCAACGTGACTAAGGCCCCTCTACGAGCCGTAGCTCGCACCGCAAAGGAAGGTACCGTCCGGCCTGAGCAACGCGACTAATAGGCCCCTACGAGCCGTAGCTCGCACCGTAACGGAAGGACTGCGAACTGTACTTGCTACTATCCCCTACGAACCGTACTGCCGGCGTACGCTCCTTTCCCCTGCTTTGGAAAGGTTGCGGTGCGTACGGTAATTGCGTACGTCACCCCTGTGCGGAGCGTACTGTTCGCTTGTATCCAGTGCTTCGAACCAAGGTTGCCGATCTCATGGTACAGAACGAACGCCGCGACGAACTTTGAACGCACCGTACCTACGCACCATCCCCTGAAGCCCTGCACGCCCAAGGTCTAATGTACCGTAGTACGCATCACACCAGGAGGACAATGCACCGTACATCGCACTTGATGTCAGCACAGCATCCGTGACGAACTCACCAAAAGTAAAGATACTGTGCCTGTTCGCACTGTAGGGTGTACGCTTCATCCCGAAGCGCCTACAGTGCGTGTGAGAACCGTTCCCAAGCAGTTGTTACCCCGTACGAAGCGTACAGACAGGAACGAAACGCACAGAACTTTAAAACTATGCTAAAACCAAGAACTCTTTGTTTAATAAGTATTGTGGGCCGTTTAAACGTTATCTGGTCTTGTGCTAAGCCTAAACTATTTATATAAAGTATTATTTTTCTATATCCCAGTGTGGAGTCCATTTGTGGGGTTGTCACTGAGTTACTGTGTGTGTGTTCACAAATGCTTAACCTGAACGCTCTGAGATAGATTGTCTGCTCGCGCCAAGCTACCTAGAGGGTGAGCAGGGGTTATTGTTGGAGTGTGCCCCCTTACCCTGACTAGCGGAAAGATTCCCTGCTTGACACAAGTACCTACCTGTGCCAACCTGAGAACCCGGATTCTAACATTGGTGGTCAGCGGTGAGGATTACGAATGTGCATTTGTGATACATATACAGTGATTGGTGAACGCCACATAGGGAAGGCAGACCAATAGCGCAACCACTTACTTTTAATTCGCATTTTTGGGGAAATCGCCAGTTGTTAAAGGAATCATGCCTGGTTCAAGTATTGTGGAAAGGGCAGCATCCCTCATCTCTGAATCTGAAGACGTGGAATGGGAAGAAGAGAGATTGGAGAGCTACACCAAGGCCCAGCTGAAGGGCTTCTGCAGAAAATTCAAAGTCCCCACTGTTGGGTGTAAGCTCAAAGTAGATCTTTGCAAGGCGCTGAGGGCCTGGATGGAGTCAAGAAAAGACTCTGATGAGATGGAGGAAATTGAGCAGGTAGAGAGCATCGCTAGCTTGGGCAGAGGCCTGTCGCCAGAGGAATTGGCCGACAGGAAGGAAACCAGAGCTCATGAGATAGAGATGGCGAAACTAAATAGACAACTGGCAATGGAAAGAAAAAGGCTAGAGATGGAAGAGAGGAGAAGCCAAATGGAGCATGAGATGAAATTGAGGGAGCTGGAGTTGAAAGCCCAGGGCTTGGGAAGCACTCCCTCTGGTGGCAGCACACCCCCAGTGCAGGTAGAGTCCAGAGTGTACATACCCAAAGATGTAGTGAAGGATTTTTTTTAAAATGATGACATAGGGCAGTTGTTCAAAGCCTACGAAGTAGCCATGTCCTCCCACCGGGTCCCTGAGAAGGATTGGGGAGCGGGGTTGTGGGGGCGGTTCTTGAGTGAAGGGCGGGACACACTGCTAGATTTGCCCTCAGATGTGTATAACTCTTACCCCCATATGAAGGATGCTTTGATGGCTAGGTATGGGTTAACTCCTGAAATGTATAGGCAGAGGTTATGGGGTTGCACTAAGATTCCCAATAGTACGTATGTGGAGTATGTGACTTTTTTTTGCAGAGCACTGGATGGTTGGGTAAAAGGTAGCAAGGTTGATAATTTTCAAGGGCTTCTTGATTTAATGGCTTGGGAGCACTTGTCCAGTAATTGTTTTCCTGAGCTACGCCAGCACCTGATTGATAGTAGCCTGACTAACCCTAGGAAGCTTGCTGAGGAGGCGGACCGCTGGGTCAGTACCAGGGTCCACAAGGGTCACGTGGGAGACTCCGCCAAAGGTGGGCAGGGTCCCCAGCAGAAGAGCGGGGGGGACAAGGGTAAACCGAGGGAGTTCCAGAAGAGGCCCCAAAGTAATCCCCAAGGGAAGGGTTCTCAGCCTCCGGGGCCCGACAGGTAAACCTGTTCAAAGAGGGCCCCCAAACTGTTACAGATGTGGTGAGCTGGGTCATTTTGCCAATGATCCCAATTGTCGCCAGTTTGGTAAACCAGCACCCACTGGTGCAACCCCCCGGCAGACGGCTAGTGTAGCCCTGGGTGGAGAAATGGGTGTCCAAGGTGGGTGGGGTTCAGTAGAAATGTCCCTGGTCTCATTAGGAGACCGTGAAGTGGTCCCCAAAACCCAGCTGCCTGAGAACACTAAGAAATACAGGCAGTGGGTGACCATAAATGGCCATAGGGTTGAAGCTCTGAGAGATACAGAAGCCAGTGTGACGGCTGTCAAGCATCACCTGGTATCTCAGGAGCAGGTTGTCCCAGGAGCATTCTATCCGGTTGTTGCCGCTGACAACACGGAGAGTCACTGCCCGGAGGCTCAGGTTCCCTTTGAGTGGGGGGGGTCTCTGGTACTCTTCAGGTAGTGTGAGGCCCGCCATGCCTGTAGACTGTCTGTTAGGGAACGATCTGGAGAGCTCACCTTGGGCTAAGGTGGAGCGGAGTGCTCACCTGAAGATGTTGGGTATGCCTGATTGGGCGTGTGTCACCACACGGTCCATGGCAGCAAGTAGAGGTGCTCAAGAGGACCTGGAGCCTGAGAGGGAGGCCCAGGAACCGGCCTTAGGGAGAAGAGGCAGGGGGCGCGGAAAACCGGCCCTCGAAGTTCCCACGGTCCAGGAGGAAGCAGACCTTGAGGGGGATGCCCTGGAACCTACAGGGGAACAGATAGCTGAACTGGGGGACCTGCCTGAGCTGACCCATTGGCAGCAAGAAGGAGGACCCTCCAGGGAAGAATTCTGCAAGGAGCAGAAAGAATGCCCTTCTCTCGTGGTTATGCGGCAGCAGGCTGCAGACCAGGCCAACGGTGATCAGTCTGGAACACATTTCATTAACTGGGAGAACGACCTCCTGTATTCTGAGCCTAAGGTTGCTGAGCCTGGCTCAGCCCGTGTGCTGGTGGTACCCCAGCGCTTCAGAGCCTTCCTACTGGGGCTGGCTCACGGTGTGCCATTGGCAGGACATTTGGGGCAGGACAAGACCTTTGAAAGGCTTGTCACCCACTTCTTTTGGCCCCAAATGCGCAGGAGTTCAGACACTCACTGCAGGACCTGCCAGACTTGCCAGGCAAGTGGAAATAGTGGGAGGAAGCAGAAGGCTCCTCTCCAACCATTCCCTGTGGTCAGTGTCCCCTTTGAGCGAGTGGGGATTGACATTGTGGGGCCGCTGGACCCCAGGAAAGCCATGGGCAACAGGTTTATCCTGGTCCTGGTGGACCATGCCACCCGGTACCCGGAAGCCATGCCTCTGAGGACAGTGACGGCCCCCGTGGTGGGACGTGCACTGATGGGAATTTTCTCCCGAGTGGGATTCCCTCTAGAGGTGGTGTCTGACCGGGGTACCAATTTCATATCCAAATATATGAAATCCCTTTGGCAAGAGTGTGGTGTAACCTACAAATTCACCACACCATACCACCCCCAAGGAAACGGGTTGGTTGAGAGATTCAACCGAACCCTGAAGGGCATGATAATGGGTCTGGAAGAACCCATGAGGCGTAAGTGGGACGTCCTCTTGCCATGCCTTCTCTTTGGCTACCATGAGGTGCCACAGAAGTCTCTAGGGTTCAGCCCCTTTGAGCTCCTGTATGGCCACCCAATGAGAGGACCTCTAAGTCTGGTCAAAGAAGGCTGGGAGCAATCTCCCAGGAAACCTCCCCAGAATGTATATAGCTACATGCTGGCCTTCAGGAACCAGACTAGGCGTTTCAGGGAACTTGCTGAGGCAAACCTGGAAGCCAGCCAGGAGGAGATGAAGCGGTGGTACCACCAGAATGCCACTCTGGTAGAGCTTCAGCCTGGACAGAAGGTATGGGTCTTGGCCCCAATGGAGCCCTGTGCGCTCCAGGATAAGTGGACCGGTCCCTTTGAGGTGGTGGAGCGCAAAAGTCCTGTTACCTATTTGGTGGACTTGCGGTCTCCAAGGAACCCCTTAAGGGTCCTTCATGTCAACCGCCTCAAGCCCCACTTGGAGAGGTCCCAAGTGGGCATGCTCTTGGCAACAGATGCTGGGATGGAAGAGAGACCGAGCCTCTTCCTGACCTCCTGTCAGCCAAGGAGCAAGATGGGTCAGTGGATGGTGTCATCCTCTCTTCCACCCTGTCCCCTGAGCAACAGAATGATTGTCGCCAATTGTTGGGGCAATTTTCGGATCTGTTTTCCCTGGTTCCCGGTGTCACTGATTGGTGCGTCCATGATGTGGACACTGGGGATAGTACACCTGTGAGGCACAAGGCCTACAGGGTGACTGACAGGGTGAGGGCATGCATCAAGGAGGAGGTCTCCAAGATGTTTGCACTAGGGGTAATTGAGTCCTCCAGCAGTCCTTGGGCCAGCCCAGTGGTCTTGGTCCCAAAGGCTGCAGCGCCGGGAGCCACACCCGAACTCCGGTTCTGTGTGGACTACAGAGGACTCAGTTCGGTCACCAGGACTGACGCACACCCCATCCCCAGAGCTGATGAGCTCATAGATCGGCTAGGGGCTGCCAACTACCTCCGCACGTTTGATTTAGCGTCTGGGTACTGGCAGATCGCCTTGACCGATGGGGCCAAAGAGAGGTCAGCATTTTCCACCCCTGATGGGCACTACTAGTTCCGGGTTATGCCCTTTGGGATGAAGAATGCCCCTGCCACCTTCCAGAGGTTGGTCAACCAGGTGTTGGTTGGACTGGATTCGTTCAGTGCAGCCTACCAGGATGACATCGCAGTGTTCAGCTCCACTTGGGAGGAACACCTGCGCCACCTCTGGGAAGTGTTGATGGCGCTGCGGAGGGCAGGCCTCACGATCAAGGCGAGTAAGTGCCAGATCGGCAGGGTTCCGTGGTGTACTTGGGGCACCAGGTTGGGAGCGGCCAGGTGGCGCCCCTTCAACCCAAGATAGAAACCATCCTGAATTGGGAGTCGCCCAAAACTCAGACAGAGGTGAGAGCCTTTCTAGGTCTCACCGGGTACTACAGGAGGTTTGTCAAGGGGTATGGCAACATTGTTGCCCCCTTGACAGCGCTGACTTCTAAGAAGCAGCCCAGGAAAGTGATTTGGACTGACACCTGTCAGAAAGATTTTGGGGCCCTGAAAGCTGCTATGTGCACGGCGCCCGTGCTCTTGGCTCCCAACTTCTCCAAAGAGTTTATCGTTCAGACAGACGCTTCAGAGCATGGTGTGGGGGCTGTTCTTTCACAGATTAATGAAGAGGGCCTAGATCAACCTGTAGCCTTCCTTAGCAGGAGGTTACTTTCACGGGAACAGAGATGGAGTGCTATTGAGCGTGAGGCATTTGCTGTGGTCTGGGCGCTGAAGAAGCTAAGACCCTACCTGTTTGGGTCTCACTTCCGGGTTCAGACAGACCACAGGCCCCTCAGATGGTTGATGCATATGAGGGGTGAGAATCCAAAGCTGTTGAGGTGGTCCATTTCCCTACAGGGTATGGATTTCACGGTGGAACATCGCCCTGGTACAGATCATGCCAATGCTGACGGTCTGTCCAGATTTTTCCGCCTTAGTGATGAGGAACTCCCTGGGGTAGGGTAGTTCTCCCCACTTTTCAGCTGGAGGGAACACGTGTTAGACCTGGCACCTTGGCGTGAGTCTCCCTTCCACTTTTTTGTCGTTGTGCCTCATGTGTTTTAATGGTGTTGGCCGCTCAGAGCACCGTGCCACTGCCAACCAGTGCCACAGTGCAAGTGCTCCCTATGTAAAATGTATATGTTGGTTGGATTCCATGATTGGCTTATTTGGTTTACTATCAGACCCCAGTAAAGTGCACCAGGAGTGCCAGGGCGTGTAAATCCAAATGCCGCTGGTGGGCTTGCAGCACTGGTTGTGCCACCCACAGAAGCGGCCTGGTAAAATGTGTCTAGGTCTGCCATTGCAGAACCTGCGTGCAGTCTGGTACTGACATGCTGACTGGCAAGTGCACCCACTGGCCAGTCCCTAAACCTTCCCTTAACTTCATGTTAGTCACCCCTATGGTAGGCCCAAGGACAGGGTGCATTGTGGCATAAGGTAGGACAAGCCCTGATGTGTGTGGCATGTCCTAATAGTGAATTACGGCCATTTTTGTTTTTCACTATTGTAAGGCTACCCTGTTCTCATAGGCCAGAATGGGCTGTTAAGATTGTTACATCCTATGATCCTAACAGACCCAGGGAACATGGTAGAAAATCGAGTTTAGTATGCCTGAACTCAGAATAATAAGGTACATCTTTTAGTAAGGTTTATTTTAATATTCTGCGTTTGCAAATGCCACTTTTAGAAAGTTGGCCTTTGCTTGCCTAGCCATTTCAGCCCGCCTCTGCATGATGTGTATCTGCTGTCTGGCTTGTGTGAGTGACAGGGCTGGGGAAACCCAGATGGGCAGGGCTAGGTAGCCTGGTGGTGAATAGGAAGATTGGCAGGTAGATGGGTGGGAGGAGTACACCTGGACTCTGAATAGGGCTGTGCTCTGCCACCACAATGCTGGCTCCGCCCCCTGTGGAGCGTCTGATGGCTCTGCCCTGCACCCTGAAAGAAGAAGTCTGCATCATCAAAGTGCTCCAGAACTGGACTGAACTAGGCAAGGGCCCCCCTGGCCTGAGAGAACAAAGGATTTGTGGTATAAAGGAAGGAGCCCTGCTCCTAAGAAACTAGATCCTGTCCTGCCAAGAAGAAACCTCTGTCCGACCTGAAGGAACTGGAAAAGCTGCATGGAGGAGTACTGTCCCTGACCTGGGGGATTGGCCTGCAGTGGTTGCCTTGCTGCTGAAGAAGAGGAAGAAAAGACTCAAGGAACTTTTATCTGACTTGTGCTGAGAGATCTCCCAGGGCTTGTGAGTGAGCTTGCCCCCTGAATGAAGTCCCAGGACCAGTGGACTTCACCGCCGTGAGATCGCCTTGGAAAACAGACCATTTTCCCCGCATCTTCGACTCGAACTGCTGCGTACGTCTCGCGGATCGCAGTGTACCCCCTGAAAGCTGGTATCCCGCTGTCCGGCCCGAGCAACGTGACTAAGGCCCCTCTACGAGCCGTAGCTCGCACCGCCGGCCTGAGCAACGCGACTAATAGGCCCCTACGAGCCGTAGCTCGCACCGTAACGGAAGGACTGCGAACTGTACTTGCTACTATCCCCTACGAACCGTACTGCCGGCGTACGCTCCTTTCCCCTGCTTTGGAAAGGCTGCGGTGCGTACGGTAGTTGCATACGTCTCCCCTGTGCGGAGCGTACTGTTCGCTTGTATCCAGTGCTTCGAACCAAGGTTTCCGATCTCATGGTACAGAACGAACGCCGCGACGAACTTTGAACGCACCGTACCTACGCACCATCCCCTGAAGCCCTGCACGCCCAAGGTCTAACGTACCGTAGTACGCATCACACCAGGAGGACAATGCACCGTACATCGCGCTTGATGTCAGCACAGCATCCGTGACGAACTCACCAAAAGTAAAGATACTGTGCCTGTTCGCACTGTAGGGTGTACGCTTCATCCCGAAGCGCCTACAGTGCGTGTGAGAACCGTTCCCAAGCAGTTGTTACCCCGTACGAAGCGTACAGACAGGAACGAAACGCACAGAACTTTAAAACTATGCTAAAACCAAGAACTCTTTGTTTAATAAGTATTGTGGGCCGTTTAAACGTTATCTGGTCTTGTGCTAAGCCTAAACTATTTATATAAAGTATTATTTTTCTATATCCCAGTGTGGAGTCCATTTGTGGGGTTGTCACTGAGTTACTGTGTGTGTGTTCACAAATGCTTAACCTGAACGCTCTGAGATAGATTGTCTGCTCGCGCCAAGCTACCTAGAGGGTGAGCAGGGGTTATTGTTGGAGTGTGCCCCCTTACCCTGACTAGCGGAAAGATTCCCTGCTTGACACAAGTACCTACCTGTGCCAACCTGAGAACCCGGATTCTAACATTGGTGGTCAGCGGTGAGGATTACGAATGTGCATTTGTGATACATATACAGTGATTGGTGAACGCCACATAGGGAAGGCAGACCAATAGCGCAACCACTTACTTTTAATTCGCATTTTTGGGGAAATCGCCAGTTGTTAAAGGAATCATGCCTGGTTCAAGTATTGTGGAAAGGGCAGCATCCCTCATCTCTGAATCTGAAGACGTGGAATGGGAAGAAGAGAGATTGGAGAGCTACACCAAGGCCCAGCTGAAGGGCTTCTGCAGAAAATTCAAAGTCCCCACTGTTGGGTGTAAGCTCAAAGTAGATCTTTGCAAGGCGCTGAGGGCCTGGATGGAGTCAAGAAAAGACTCTGATGAGATGGAGGAAATTGAGCAGGTAGAGAGCATCGCTAGCTTGGGCAGAGGCCTGTCGCCAGAGGAATTGGCCGACAGGAAGGAAACCAGAGCTCATGAGATAGAGATGGCGAAACTAAATAGACAACTGGCAATGGAAAGAAAAAGGCTAGAGATGGAAGAGAGGAGAAGCCAAATGGAGCATGAGATGAAATTGAGGAAGCTGGAGTTGAAAGCCCAGGGCTTGGGAAGCACTCCCTCTGGTGGCAGCACACCCCCAGTGCAGGTAGAGTCCAGAGTGTACATACCCAAAGATGTAGTGAAGGAATTTTTTTTAAATGATGACATAGGGCAGTGGTTCAAAGCCTACGAAGTAGCCATCTCCTCCCACCGGGTCCCTGAGAAGGATTGGGGAGCGGGGTTGTGGGGGCGGTTCTTGAGTGAAGGGCGGGACACACTGCTAGATTTGCCCTCAGATGTGTATAACTCTTACCCCCATATGAAGGATGCTTTGATGGCTAGGTATGGGTTAACTCCTGAAATGTATAGGCAGAGGTTATGGGGTTGCACTAAGATTCCCAATAGTACGTATGTGGAGTATGTGACTTTTTTTTGCAGAGCACTGGATGGTTGGGTAAAAGGTAGCAAGGTTGATAATTTTCAAGGGCTTCTTGATTTAATGGCTTGGGAGCACTTGTCCAGTAATTGTTTTCCTGAGCTACGCCAGCACCTGATTGATAGTAGCCTGACTAACCCTAGGAAGCTTGCTGAGGAGGCGGACCGCTGGGTCAGTACCAGGGTCCACAAGGGTCACGTGGGAGACTCCGCCAAAGGTGGGCAGGGTCCCCAGCAGAAGAGCGGGGGGGACAAGGGTAAACCGAGGGAGTTCCAGAAGAGGCCCCAAAGTAATCCCCAAGGGAAGGGTTCTCAGCCTCCGGGGCCCCGACAGGTAAACCTGTTCAAAGAGGGCCCCCAAACTGTTACAGATGTGGTGAGCTGGGTCATTTTGTCAATGATCCCAATTGTCGCCAGTTTGGTAAACCAGCACCCACTGGTGCAACCCCCCGGCAGACGGCTAGTGTAGCCCTGGGTGGAGAAATGGGTGTCCAAGGTGGGTGGGGTTCAGTAGAAATGTCCCTGGTCTCATTAGGAGACCGTGAAGTGGTCCCCAAAACCCAGCTGCCTGAGAACACTAAGAAATACAGGCAGTGGGTGACCATAAATGGCCATAGGGTTGAAGCTCTGAGAGATACAGAAGCCAGTGAGACGGCTGTCAAGCGTCACCTGGTATCTCAGGAGCAGGTTGTCCCAGGAGCATTCTATCCGGTTGTTGCCGCTGACAACACGGAGAGTCACTGCCCGGAGGCTCAGGTTCCCTTTGAGTGGGGGGGGTCTCTGGTACTCTTCAGGTAGTGTGAGGCCCGCCATGCCTGTAGACTGTCTGTTAGGGAACGATCTGGAGAGCTCACCTTGGGCTAAGGTGGAGCGGAGTGCTCACCTGAAGATGTTGGGTATGCCTGATTGGGCGTGTGTCACCACACGGTCCATGGCAGCAAGTAGAGGTGCTCAAGAGGACCTGGAGCCTGAGAGGGAGGCCCAGGAACCGGCCTTAGGGAGAAGAGGTAGGGGGCGTGGAAAACCGGCCCTCGAAGTTCCCACGGTCGAGGAGGAAGCAGACCTTGAGGGGGATGCCCTGGAACCTACAGGGTAACAGATAGCCGAACTGGGGGACCTGCCTGAGCTGACCCATTGGCAGCAAGAAGGAGGACCCTCCAGGGAAGAATTCTGCATGGAGCAGAAAGAATGCCCTTCTCTCGTGGGTATGCGGCAGCAGGCTGCAGACCAGGCCAACGGTGATCAGTCTGGAACACATTTCATTTACTGGGAGAACGACCTCCTGTATTCTGAGCCTAAGGTTGCTGAGCCTGGCTCAGCCCGTGTGCTGGTGGTACCCCAGCGCTTCAGAGCCTTCCTACTGGGGCTGGCTCACGGTGTGCCATTGGCAGGACATTTGGGGCAGGACAAGACCTTTGAAAGGCTTGTCACCCACTTCTTTTGGCCCCAAATGCGCAGGAGTTCAGACACTCACTGCAGGACCTGCCAGACTTGCCAGGCAAGTGGAAAGAGTGGGAGGAAGCAGAAGGCTCCTCTCCAACCATTCCCTGTGGTCAGTGTCCCCTTTGAGCGAGTGGGGATTGACATTGTGGGGCCGCTGGACCCCAGGAAAGCCATGGGCAACAGGTTTATCCTGGTCCTGGTGGACCATGCCACCCGGTACCCGGAAGCCATGCCTCTGAGGACAGTGACGGCCCCCGTGGTGGGACGTGCACTGATGGGAATTTTCTCCCGAGTGGGATTCCCTCTAGAGGTGGTGTCTGACCGGGGTACCAATTTCATATCCAAATATATGAAATCCCTTTGGCAAGAGTGTGGTGTAACCTACAAATTCACCACACCATACCACCCCCAAGGAAACGGGTTGGTTGAGAGATTCAACCGAACCCTGAAGGGCATGATAATGGGTCTGGAAGAACCCATGAGGCGTAAGTGGGACGTCCTCTTGCCATGCCTTCTCTTTGGCTACCATGAGGTGCCACAGAAGTCTCTAGGGTTCAGCCCCTTTGAGCTCCTGTATGGCCACCCAGTGAGAGGACCTCTAAGTCTGGTCAAAGAAGGCTGGGAGCAATCTCCCAGGAAACCTCCCCAGAATGTATATAGCTACATGCTGGCCTTCAGGAACCAGACTAGGCGTTTCAGGGAACTTGCTGAGGCAAACCTGGAAGCCAGCCAGGAGGAGATGAAGCGGTGGTACCACCAGAATGCCACTCTGGTAGAGCTTCAGCCTGGACAGAAGGTATGGGTCTTGGCCCCAATGGAGCCCTGTGCGCTCCAGGATAAGTGGACCGGTCCCTTTGAGGTGGTGGAGCGCAAAAGTCCTGTTACCTATTTGGTGGACTTGCGGTCTCCAAGGAACCCCTTAAGGGTCCTTCATGTCAACCGCCTCAAGCCCCACTTGGAGAGGTCCCAAGTGGGCATGCTCTTGGCAACAGATGCTGGGATGGAAGAGAGACCGAGCCTCTTCCTGACCTCCTGTCAGCCAAGGAGCAAGATGGGTCAGTGGATGGTGTCATCCTCTCTTCCACCCTGTCCCCTGAGCAACAGAATGATTGTCGCCAATTGTTGGGGCAATTTTCGGATCTGTTTTCCCTGGTTCCCGGTGTCACTGATTGGTGCGTCCATGATGTGGACACTGGGGATAGTACACCTGTGAGGCACAAGGCCTACAGGGTGACTGACAGGGTGAGGGCATGCATCAAGGAGGAGGTCTCCAAGATGTTTGCACTAGGGGTAATTGAGTCCTCCAGCAGTCCTTGGGCCAGCCCAGTGGTCTTGGTCCCAAAGGCTGCAGCGCCGGGAGCCACACCCGAACTCCGGTTCTGTGTGGACTACAGAGGACTCAGTTCGGTCACCAGGACTGACGCACACCCCATCCCCAGAGCTGATGAGCTCATAGATCGGCTAGGGGCTGCCAACTACCTCCGCACGTTTGATTTAGCGTCTGGGTACTGGCAGATCGCCTTGACTGATGGGGCCAAAGAGAGGTCAGCATTTTCCACCCCTGATGGGCACTACTAGTTCCGGGTTATGCCCTTTGGGATGAAGAATGCCCCTGCCACCTTCCAGAGGTTGGTCAACCAGGTGTTGGTTGGACTGGATTCGTTCAGTGCAGCCTACCAGGATGACATCGCAGTGTTCAGCTCCACTTGGGAGGAACACCTGCGCCACCTCTGGGAAGTGTTGATGGCGCTGCGGAGGGCAGGCCTCACGATCAAGGCGAGTAAGTGCCAGATCGGCAGGGTTCCGTGGTGTACTTTGGGCACCAGGTTGGGAGCGGCCAGGTGGCGCCCCTTCAACCCAAGATAGAAACCATCCTGAATTGGGAGTCGCCCAAAACTCAGACAGAGGTGAGAGCCTTTCTAGGTCTCACCGGGTACTACAGGAGGTTTGTCAAGGGGTATGGCAACATTGTTGCCCCCTTGACAGCGCTGACTTCTAAGAAGCAGCCCAGGAAAGTGATTTGGACTGACACCTGTCAGAAAGATTTTGGGGCCCTGAAAGCTGCTATGTGCACGGCGCCCGTGCTCTTGGCTCCCAACTTCTCCAAAGAGTTTATCGTTCAGACAGACGCTTCAGAGCATGGTGTGGGGGCTGTTCTTTCACAGATTAATGAAGAGGGCCTAGATCAACCTGTAGCCTTCCTTAGCAGGAGGTTACTTCCACGGGAACAGAGATGGAGTGCTATTGAGCGTGAGGCATTTGCTGTGGTCTGGGCGCTGAAGAAGCTAAGACCCTACCTGTTTGGGTCTCACTTCCGGGTTCAGACAGACCACAGGCCCCTCAGATGGTTGATGCATATGAGGGGTGAGAATCCAAAGCTGTTGAGGTGGTCCATTTCCCTACAGGGTATGGATTTCACGGTGGAACATCGCCCTGGTACAGATCATGCCAATGCTGACGGTCTGTCCAGATTTTTCCGCCTTAGTGATGAGGAACTCCCTGGGGTAGGGTAGTTCTCCCCACTTTTCAGCTGGAGGGAACACGTGTTAGACCTGGCACCTTGGCGTGAGTCTCCCTTCCACTTTTTTGTCGCTGTGCCTCATGTGTTTTAATGGTGTTGGCCGCTCAGAGCACCGTGCCACTGCCAACCAGTGCCACAGTGCAAGTGCTCCCTATGTAAAATGTATATGTTGGTTGGATTCCATGATTGGCTTATTTGGTTTACTATCAGACCCCAGTAAAGTGCACCAGGAGTGCCAGGGCGTGTAAATCCAAATGCCGCTGGTGGGCTTGCAGCACTGGTTGTGCCACCCACAGAAGCGGCCTGGTAAAATGTGTCTAGGTCTGCCATTGCAGAACCTGCGTGCAGTCTGGTACTGACATGCTGACTGGCAAGTGCACCCACTGGCCAGTCCCTAAACCTTCCCTTAACTTCATGTTAGTCACCCCTATGGTAGGCCCAAGGACAGGGTGCATTGTGGCATAAGGTAGGACAAGCCCTGATGTGTGTGGCATGTCCTAATAGTGAATTAGCCATTTTTGTTTTTCACTATTGTAAGGCTACCCTGTTCTCATAGGCCAGAATGGGCTGTTAAGATTGTTACATCCTATGATCCTAACAGACCCAGGGAACATGGTAGAAAATCGAGTTTAGTATGCCTGAACTCAGAATAATAAGGTACATCTTTTAGTAAGGTGTATTTTAATATTCTGCGTTTGCAAATGCCACTTTTAGAAAGTTGGCCTTTGCTTGCCTAGCCATTTCAGCCCGCCTCTGCATGATGTGTATCTGCTGTCTGGCTTGTGTAAGTGACAGGGCTGGGGAAACCCAGATGGGCAGGGCTAGGTAGCCTGGTGGTGAATAGGAAGATTGGCAGGTAGATGGGTGGGAGGAGTACACCTGGACTCTGAATAGGGCTGTGCTCTGCCACCACAATGCTGGCTCCGCCCCCTGTGGAGCGTCTGATGGCTCTGCCCTGCACCCTGAAAGAAGAAGTCTGCATCATCAAAGTGCTCCAGAACTGGACTGAACTAGGCAAGGGCCCCCCTGGCCTGAGAGAACAAAGGATTTGTGGTATAAAGGAAGGAGCCCTGCTCCTAGGAAACTAGATCCTGTCCTGCCAAGAAGAAACCTCTGTCCGACCTGAAGGAACTGGAAAAGCTGCATGGAGGAGTACTGTCCCTGACCTGGGGGATTGGCCTGCAGTGGTTGCCTTGCTGCTGAAGAAGAGGAAGAAAAGACTCAAGGAACTTTTATCTGACTTGTGCTGAGAGATCTCCAAGGGCTTGTGAGTGAGCTTGCCCCCTGAACGAAGTCCCAGGACCAGTGGACTTCACCGCCGTGAGATCGCCTTGGAAAACAGACCATTTTCCCCGCATCTTCGACTCGAACTGCTGCGTACGTCTCGCTGATCGCAGCGTACCCCCTGAAAGCTGGTATCCCGCTGTCCGGCCCGAGCAACGTGACTAAGGCCCCTCTACGAGCCGTAGCTCGCACCGCAAAGGAAGGTACCGTCCGGCCTGAGCAACGCGACTAATAGGCCCCTACGAGCCGTAGCTCGCACCGTAACGGAAGGACTGCGAACTGTACTTGCTACTATCCCCTACGAACCGTACTGCCGGCGTACGCTCCTTTCCCCTGCTTTGGAAAGGTTGCGGTGCGTACGGTAATTGCGTACGTCACCCCTGTGCGGAGCGTACTGTTCGCTTGTATCCAGTGCTTCGAACCAAGGTTGCCGATCTCATGGTACAGAACGAACGCCGCGACGAACTTTGAACGCACCGTACCTACGCACCATCCCCTGAAGCCCTGCACGCCCAAGGTCTAACGTACCGTAGTACGCATCACACCAGGAGGACAATGCACCGTACATCGCGCTTGATGTCAGCACAGCATCCGTGACGAACTCACCAAAAGTAAAGATACTGTGCCTGTTCGCACTGTAGGGTGTACGCTTCATCCCGAAGCGCCTACAGTGCGTGTGAGAACCGTTCCCAAGCAGTTGTTACCCCGTACGAAGCGTACAGACAGGAACGAAACGCACAGAACTTTAAAACTATGCTAAAACCAAGAACTCTTTGTTTAATAAGTATTGTGGGCCGTTTAAACGTTATCTGGTCTTGTGCTAAGCCTAAACTATTTATATAAAGTATTATTTTTCTATATCCCAGTGTGGAGTCCATTTGTGGGGTTGTCACTGAGTTACTGTGTGTGTGTTCACAAATGCTTAACCTGAACGCTCTGAGATAGATTGTCTGCTCGCGCCAAGCTACCTAGAGGGTGAGCAGGGGTTATTGTTGGAGTGTGCCCCCTTACCCTGACTAGCGGAAAGATTCCCTGCTTGACACAAGTACCTACCTGTGCCAACCTGAGAACCCGGATTCTAACATTGGTGGTCAGCGGTGAGGATTACGAATGTGCATTTGTGATACATATACAGTGATTGGTGAACGCCACATAGGGAAGGCAGACCAATCGCGCAACCACTTACTTTTAATTCGCATTTTTGGGGAAATCGCCAGTTGTTAAAGGAATCATGCCTGGTTCAAGTATTGTGGAAAGGGCAGCATCCCTCATCTCTGAATCTGAAGACGTGGAATGGGAAGAAGAGAGATTGGAGAGCTACACCAAGGCCCAGCTGAAGGGCTTCTGCAGAAAATTCAAAGTCCCCACTGTTGGGTGTAAGCTCAAAGTAGATCTTTGCAAGGCGCTGAGGGCCTGGATGGAGTCAAGAAAAGACTCTGATGAGATGGAGGAAATTGAGCAGGTAGAGAGCATCGCTAGCTTGGGCAGAGGCCTGTCGCCAGAGGAATTGGCCGACAGGAAGGAAACCAGAGCTCATGAGATAGAGATGGCGAAACTAAATAGACAACTGGCAATGGAAAGAAAAAGGCTAGAGATGGAAGAGAGGAGAAGCCAAATGGAGCATGAGATGAAATTGAGGGAGCTGGAGTTGAAAGCCCAGGGCTTGGGAAGCACTCCCTCTGGTGGCAGCACACCCCCAGTGCAGGTAGAGTCCAGAGTGTACATACCCAAAGATGTAGTGAAGGATTTTTTTTAAAATGATGACATAGGGCAGTGGTTCAAAGCCTACGAAGTAGCCATGTCCTCCCACCGGGTCCCTGAGAAGGATTGGGGAGCGGGGTTGTGGGGGCGGTTCTTGAGTGAAGGGCGGGACACACTGCTAGATTTGCCCTCAGATGTGTATAACTCTTACCCCCATATGAAGGATGCTTTGATGGCTAGGTATGGGTTAACTCCTGAAATGTATAGGCAGAGGTTATGGGGTTGCACTAAGATTCCCAATAGTACGTATGTGGAGTATGTGACTTTTTTTTGCAGAGCACTGGATGGTTGGGTAAAAGGTAGCAAGGTTGATAATTTTCAAGGGCTTCTTGATTTAATGGCTTGGGAGCACTTGTCCAGTAATTGTTTTCCTGAGCTACGCCAGCACCTGATTGATAGTAGCCTGACTAACCCTAGGAAGCTTGCTGAGGAGGCGGACCGCTGGGTCAGTACCAGGGTCTACAAGGGTCACGTGGGAGACTCCGCCAAAGGTGGGCAGGGTCCCCAGCAGAAGAGCGGGGGGGACAAGGGTAAACCGAGGGAGTTCCAGAAGAGGCCCCAAAGTAATCCCCAAGGGAAGGGTTCTCAGCCTCCGGGGCCCGACAGGTAAACCTGTTCAAAGAGGGCCCCCAAACTGTTACAGATGTGGTGAGCTGGGTCATTTTGCCAATGATCCCAATTGTCGCCAGTTTGGTAAACCAGCACCCACTGGTGCAACCCCCCGGCAGACGGCTAGTGTAGCCCTGGGTGGAGAAATGGGTGTCCAAGGTGGGTGGGGTTCAGTAGAAATGTCCCTGGTCTCATTAGGAGACCGTGAAGTGGTCCCCAAAACCCAGCTGCCTGAGAACACTAAGAAATACAGGCAGTGGGTGACCATAAATGGCCATAGGGTTGAAGCTCTGAGAGATACAGAAGCCAGTGTGACGGCTGTCAAGCGTCACCTGGTATCTCAGGAGCAGGTTGTCCCAGGAGCATTCTATCCGTTTGTTGCCGCTGACAACACGGAGAGTCACTGCCCGGAGGCTCAGGTTCCCTTTGAGTGGGGGGGGTCTCTGGTACTCTTCAGGTAGTGTGAGGCCCGCCATGCCTGTAGACTGTCTGTTAGGGAACGATCTGGAGAGCTCACCTTGGGCTAAGGTGGAGCGGAGTGCTCACCTGAAGATGTTGGGTATGCCTGATTGGGCGTGTGTCACCACACGGTCCATGGCAGCAAGTAGAGGTGCTCAAGAGGACCTGGAGCCTGAGAGGGAGGCCCAGGAACCGGCCTTAGGGAGAAGAGGCAGGGGGCGCGGAAAACCGGCCCTCGAAGTTCCCACGGTCCAGGAGGAAGCAGACCTTGAGGGGGATGCCCTGGAACCTACAGGGGAACAGATAGCTGAACTGGGGGACCTGCCTGAGCTGACCCATTGGCAGCAAGAAGGAGGACCCTCCAGGGAAGAATTCTGCAAGGAGCAGAAAAAATGCCCTTCTGACGTGGGTATGCGGCAGCAGGCTGCAGACCAGGCCAACGGTGATCAGTCTGGAACACATTTCATTAACTGGGAGAACGACCTCCTGTATTCTGAGCCTAAGGTTGCTGAGCCTGGCTCAGCCCGTGTGCTGGTGGTACCCCAGCGCTTCAGAGCCTTCCTACTGGGGCTGGCTCACGGTGTGCCATTGGCAGGACATTTGGGGCAGGACAAGACCTTTGAAAGGCTTGTCACCCACTTCTTTTGGCCCCAAATGCGCAGGAGTTCAGACACTCACTGCAGGACCTGCCAGACTTGCCAGGCAAGTGGAAAGAGTGGGAGGAAGCAGAAGGCTCCTCTCCAACCATTCCCTGTGGTCAGTGTCCCCTTTGAGCGAGTGGGGATTGACATTGTGGGGCCGCTGGACCCCAGGAAAGCCATGGGCAACAGGTTTATCCTGGTCCTGGTGGACCATGCCACCCGGTACCCGGAAGCCATGACTCTGAGGACAGTGACGGCCCCCGTGGTGGGACGTGCACTGATGGGAATTTTCTCCCGAGTGGGATTCCCTCTAGAGGTGGTGTCTGACCGGGGTACCAATTTCATATCCAAATATATGAAATCCCTTTGGCAAGAGTGTGGTGTAACCTACAAATTCACCACACCATACCACCCCCAAGGAAACGGGTTGGTTGAGAGATTCAACCGAACCCTGAAGGGCATGATAATGGGTCTGGAAGAACCCATGAGGCGTAAGTGGGACGTCCTCTTGCCATGCCTTCTCTTTGGCTACCATGAGGTGCCACAGAAGTCTCTAGGGTTCAGCCCCTTTGAGCTCCTGTATGGCCACCCAGTGAGAGGACCTCTAAGTCTGGTCAAAGAAGGCTGGGAGCAATCTCCCAGGAAACCTCCCCAGAATGTATATAGCTACATGCTGGCCTTCAGGAACCAGACTAGGCGTTTCAGGGAACTTGCTGAGGCAAACCTGGAAGCCAGCCAGGAGGAGATGAAGCGGTGGTACCACCAGAATGCCACTCTGGTAGAGCTTCAGCCTGGACAGAAGGTATGGGTCTTGGCCCCAATGGAGCCCTGTGCGCTCCAGGATAAGTGGACCGGTCCCTTTGAGGTGGTGGAGCGCAAAAGTCCTGTTACCTATTTGGTGGACTTGCGGTCTCCAAGGAACCCCTTAAGGGTCCTTCATGTCAACCGCCTCAAGCCCCACTTGGAGAGGTCCCAAGTGGGCATGCTCTTGGCAACAGATGCTGGGATGGAAGAGAGACCGAGCCTCTTCCTGACCTCCTGTCAGCCAAGGAGCAAGATGGGTCAGTGGATGGTGTCATCCTCTCTTCCACCCTGTCCCCTGAGCAACAGAATGATTGTCGCCAATTGTTGGGGCAATTTTCGGATCTGTTTTCCCTGGTTCCCGGTGTCACTGATTGGTGCGTCCATGATGTGGACACTGGGGATAGTACACCTGTGAGGCACAAGGCCTACAGGGTGACTGACAGGGTGAGGGCATGCATCAAGGAGGAGGTCTCCAAGATGTTTGCACTAGGGGTAATTGAGTGCTCCAGCAGTCCTTGGGCCAGCCCAGTGGTCTTGGTCCCAAAGGCTGCAGCGCCGGGAGCCACACCCGAACTCCGGTTCTGTGTGGACTACAGAGGACTCAGTTCGGTCACCAGGACTGACGCACACCCCATCCCCAGAGCTGATGAGCTCATAGATCGGCTAGGGGCTGCCAACTACCTCCGCACGTTTGATTTAGCGTCTGGGTACTGGCAGATCGCCTTGACCGATGGGGCCAAAGAGAGGTCAGCATTTTCCACCCCTGATGGGCACTACTAGTTCCGGGTTATGCCCTTTGGGATGAAGAATGCCCCTGCCACCTTCCAGAGGTTGGTCAACCAGGTGTTGGTTGGACTGGATTCGTTCAGTGCAGCCTACCAGGATGACATCGCAGTGTTCAGCTCCACTTGGGAGGAACACCTGCGCCACCTCTGGGAAGTGTTGATGGCGCTGCGGAGGGCAGGCCTCACGATCAAGGCGAGTAAGTGCCAGATCGGGCAGGGTTCCGTGGTGTACTTGGGGCACCAGGTTGGGAGCGGCCAGGTGGCGCCCCTTCAACCCAAGATAGAAACCATCCTGAATTGGGAGTCGCCCAAAACTCAGACAGAGGTGAGAGCCTTTCTAGGTCTCACCGGGTACTACAGGAGGTTTGTCAAGGGGTATGGCAACATTGTTGCCCCCTTGACAGCGCTGACTTCTAAGAAGCAGCCCAGGAAAGTGATTTGGACTGACACCTGTCAGAAAGATTTTGGGGCCCTGAAAGCTGCTATGTGCACGGCGCCCGTGCTCTTGGCTCCCAACTTCTCCAAAGAGTTTATCGTTCAGACAGACGCTTCAGAGCATGGTGTGGGGGCTGTTCTTTCACAGATTAATGAAGAGGGCCTAGATCAACCTGTAGCCTTCCTTAGCAGGAGGTTACTTCCACGGGAACAGAGATGGAGTGCTATTGAGCGTGAGGCATTTGCTGTGGTCTGGGCGCTGAAGAAGCTAAGACCCTACCTGTTTGGGTCTCACTTCCGGGTTCAGACAGACCACAGGCCCCTCAGATGGTTGATGCATATGAGGGGTGAGAATCCAAAGCTGTTGAGGTGGTCCATTTCCCTACAGGGTATGGATTTCACGGTGGAACATCGCCCTGGTACAGATCATGCCAATGCTGACGGTCTGTCCAGATTTTTCCGCCTTAGTGATGAGGAACTCCCTGGGGTAGGGTAGTTCTCCCCACTTTTCAGCTGGAGGGAACACGTGTTAGACCTGGCACCTTGGCGTGAGTCTCCCTTCCACTTTTTTGTCGCTGTGCCTCATGTGTTTTAATGGTGTTGGCCGCTCAGAGCACCGTGCCACTGCCAACCAGTGCCACAGTGCAAGTGCTCCCTATGTAAAATGTATATGTTGGTTGGATTCCATGATTGGCTTATTTGGTTTACTATCAGACCCCAGTAAAGTGCACCAGGAGTGCCAGGGCGTGTAAATCCAAATGCCGCTGGTGGGCTTGCAGCACTGGTTGTGCCACCCACAGAAGCGGCCTGGTAAAATGTGTCTAGGTCTGCCATTGCAGAACCTGCGTGCAGTCTGGTACTGACATGCTGACTGGCAAGTGCACCCACTGGCCAGTCCCTAAACCTTCCCTTAACTTCATGTTAGTCACCCCTATGGTAGGCCCAAGGACAGGGTGCATTGTGGCATAAGGTAGGACAAGCCCTGATGTGTGTGGCATGTCCTAATAGTGAATTACAGCCATTTTTGTTTTTCACTATTGTAAGGCTACCCTGTTCTCATAGGCCAGAATGGGCTGTTAAGATTGTTACATCCTATGATCCTAACAGACCCAGGGAACATGGTAGAAAATCGAGTTTAGTATGCCTGAACTCAGAATAATAAGGTACATCTTTTAGTAAGGTTTATTTTAATATTCTGCGTTTGCAAATGCCACTTTTAGAAAGTTGCCTTTGCTTGCCTAGCCATTTCAGCCCGCCTCTGCATGATGTGTATCTGCTGTCTGGCTTGTGTGAGTGACAGGGCTGGGGAAACCCAGATGGGCAGGGCTAGGTAGCCTGGTGGTGAATAGGAAGATTGGCAGGTAGATGGGTGGGAGGAGTACACCTGGACTCTGAATAGGGCTGTGCTCTGCCACCACAATGCTGGCTCCGCCCCCTGTGGAGCGTCTGATGGCTCTGCCCTGCACCCTGAAAGAAGAAGTCTGCATCATCAAAGTGCTCCAGAACTGGACTGAACTAGGCAAGGGACCCCCTGGCCTGAGAGAACAAAGGATTTGTGGTATAAAGGAAGGAGCCCTGCTCCTAAGAAACTAGATCCTGTCCTGCCAAGAAGAAACCTCTGTCCGACCTGAAGGAACTGGAAAAGCTGCATGGAGGAGTACTGTCCCTGACCTGGGGGATTGGCCTGCAGTGGTTGCCTTGCTGCTGAAGAAGAGGAAGAAAAGACTCAAGGAACTTTTATCTGACTTGTGCTGAGAGATCTCCAAGGGCTTGTGAGTGAGCTTGCCCCCTGAACGAAGTCCCAGGACCAGTGGACTTCACCGCCGTGAGATCGCCTTGGAAAACAGACCATTTTCCCCGCATCTTCGACTCGAACTGCTGCGTACGTCTCGCTGATCGCAGCGTACCCCCTGAAAGCTGGTATCCCGCTGTCCGGCCCGAGCAACGTGACTAAGGCCCCTCTACGAGCCGTAGCTCGCACCTCAAAGGAAGGTACCGTCCGGCCTGAGCAACGCGACTAATAGGCCCCTACGAGCCGTAGCTCGCACCGTAACGGAAGGACTGCAAACTGTACTTGCTACTATCCCCTACGAACCGTACTGCCGGCGTACGCTCCTTTCCCCTGCTTTGGAAAGGTTGCGGTGCGTACGGTAATTGCGTACGTCACCCCTGTGCGGAGCGTACTGTTCGCTTGTATCCAGTGCTTCGAACCAAGGTTGCCGATCTCATGGTACAGAACGAACGCCGCGACGAACTTTGAACGCACCGTACCTACGCACCATCCCCTGAAGCCCTGCACGCCCAAGGTCTAACGTACCGTAGTACGCATCACACCAGGAGGACAATGCACCGTACATCGCGCTTGATGTCAGCACAGCATCTGTGACGAACTCACCAAAAGTAAAGATACTGTGCCTGTTCGCACTGTAGGGTGTACGCTTCATCCCGAAGCGCCTACAGTGCGTGTGAGAACCGTTCCCAAGCAGTTGTTACCCCGTACGAAGCGTACAGACAGGAACGAAACGCACAGAACTTTAAAACTATGCTAAAACCAAGAACTCTTTGTTTAATAAGTATTGTGGGCCGTTTAAACGTTATCTGGTCTTGTGCTAAGCCTAAACTATTTATATAAAGTATTATTTTTCTATATCCCAGTGTGGAGTCCATTTGTGGGGTTGTCACTGAGTTACTGTGTGTGTGTTCACAAATGCTTAACCTGAACGCTCTGAGATAGATTGTCTGCTCGCGCCAAGCTACCTAGAGGGTGAGCAGGGGTTATTGTTGGAGTGTGCCCCCTTACCCTGACTAGCGGAAAGATTCCCTGCTTGACACAAGTACCTACCTGTGCCAACCTGAGAACCCGGATTCTAACATTGGTGGTCAGCGGTGAGGATTACGAATGTGCATTTGTGATACATATACAGTGATTGGTGAACGCCACATAGGGAAGGCAGACCAATAGCGCAACCACTTACTTTTAATTCGCATTTTTGGGGAAATCGCCAGTTGTTAAAGGAATCATGCCTGGTTCAAGTATTGTGGAAAGGGCAGCATCCCTCATCTCTGAATCTGAAGACG
Source organism: Triturus cristatus (assembly GCF_964204655.1). Lineage (NCBI taxonomy): Eukaryota > Metazoa > Chordata > Amphibia > Caudata > Salamandridae > Triturus > Triturus cristatus. The sequence goes on along the minus strand of NC_140579.1, from coordinate 979,758,799 downwards.
TGGAATGGGAAGAAGAGAGATTGGAGAGCTACACCAAGGCCCAGCTGAAGGGCTTCTGCAGAAAATTCAAAGTCCCCACTGTTGGGTGTAAGCTCAAAGTAGATCTTTGCAAGGCGCTGAGGGCCTGGATGGAGTCAAGAAAAGACTCTGATGAGATGGAGGAAATTGAGCAGGTAGAGAGCATCGCTAGCTTGGGCAGAGGCCTGTCGCCAGAGGAATTGGCCGACAGGAAGGAAACCAGAGCTCATGAGATAGAGATGGCGAAACTAAATAGACAACTGGCAATGGAAAGAAAAAGGCTAGAGATGGAAGAGAGGAGAAGCCAAATGGAGCATGAGATGAAATTGAGGGAGCTGGAGTTGAAAGCCCAGGGCTTGGGAAGCACTCCCTCTGGTGGCAGCACACCCCCAGTGCAGGTAGAGTCCAGAGTGTACATACCCAAAGATGTAGTGAAGGATTTTTTTAAAAATGATGACATAGGGCAGTGGTTCAAAGCCTACGAAGTAGCCATGTCCTCCCACCGGGTCCCTGAGAAGGATTGGGGAGCGGGGTTGTGGGGGCGGTTCTTGAGTGAAGGGCGGGACACACTGCTAGATTTGCCCTCAGATGTGTATAACTCTTACCCCCATATGAAGGATGCTTTGATGGCTAGGTATGGGTTAACTCCTGAAATGTATAGGCAGAGGTTATGGGGTTGCACTAAGATTCCCAATAGTACGTATGTGGAGTATGTGACTTTTTTTTTGCAGAGCACTGGATGGTTGGGTAAAAGGTAGCAAGGTTGATAATTTTCAAGGGCTTCTTGATTTAATGGCTTGGGAGCACTTGTCCAGTAATTGTTTTCCTGAGCTACGCCAGCACCTGATTGATAGTAGCCTGACTAACCCTAGGAAGCTTGCTGAGGAGGCGGACCGCTGGGTCAGTACCAGGGTCCACAAGGGTCACGTGGGAGACTCCGCCAAAGGTGGGCAGGGTCCCCAGCAGAAGAGCGTGGGGGACAAGGGTAAACCGAGGGAGTTCCAGAAGAGGCCCCAAAGTAATCCCCAAGGGAAGGGTTCTCAGCCTCCGGGGCCCGACAGGTAAACCTGTTCAAAGAGGGCCCCCAAACTGTTACAGATGTGGTGAGCTGGGTCATTTTGCCAATGATCCCAATTGTCGCCAGTTTGGTAAACCAGCACCCACTGGTGCAACCCCCCGGCAGACGGCTAGTGTAGCCCTGGGTGGAGAAATGGGTGTCCAAGGTGGGTGGGGTTCAGTAGAAATGTCCCTGGTCTCATTAGGAGACCGTGAAGTGGTCCCCAAAACCCAGCTGCCTGAGAACACTAAGAAATACAGGCAGTGGGTGACCATAAATGGCCATAGGGTTGAAGCTCTGAGAGATACAGAAGCCAGTGTGACGGCTGTCAAGCGTCACCTGGTATCTCAGGAGCAGGTTGTCCCAGGAGCATTCTATCCGGTTGTTGCCGCTGACAACACGGAGAGTCACTGCCCGGAGGCTCAGGTTCCCTTTGAGTGGGGGGGGTCTCTGGTACTCTTCAGGTAGTGTGAGGCCCGCCATGCCTGTAGACTGTCTGTTAGGGAACGATCTGGAGAGCTCACCTTGGGCTAAGGTGGAGCGGAGTGCTCACCTGAAGATGTTGGGTATGCCTGATTGGGCGTGTGTCACCACACGGTCCATGGCAGCAAGTAGTGGTGCTCAAGAGGACCTGGAGCCTGAGAGGGAGGCCCAGGAACCGGCCTTAGGGAGAAGAGGCAGGGGGCGCGGAAAACCGGCCCTCGAAGTTCCCACGGTCCAGGAGGAAGCAGACCTTGAGGGGGATGCCCTGGAACCTACAGGGGAACAGATAGCTGAACTGGGGGACCTGCCTGAGCTGACCCATTGGCAGCAAGAAGGAGGACCCTCCAGGGAAGAATTCTGCAAGGAGCAGAAAGAATGCCCTTCTCTCGTGGGTATGCGGCAGAAGGCTGCAGACCAGGCCAACGGTGATCAGTCTGGAACACATTTCATTAACTGGGAGAACGACCTCCTGTATTCTGAGCCTAAGGTTGCTGAGCCTGGCTCAGCCCGTGTGCTGGTGGTACCCCAGCGCTTCAGAGCCTTCCTACTGGGGCTGGCTCACGGTGTGCCATTGGCAGGACATTTGGGGCAGGACAAGACCTTTGAAAGGCTTGTCACCCACTTCTTTTGGCCCCAAATGCGCAGGAGTTCAGACACTCACTGCAGGACCTGCCAGACTTGCCAGGCAAGTGGAAATAGTGGGAGGAAGCAGAAGGCTCCTCTCCAACCATTCCCTGTGGTCAGTGTCCCCTTTGAGCGAGTGGGGATTGACATTGTGGGGCCGCTGGACCCCAGGAAAGCCATGGGCAACAGGTTTATCCTGGTCCTGGTGGACCATGCCACCCGGTACCCGGAAGCCATGCCTCTGAGGACAGTGACGGCCCCCGTGGTGGGTCGTGCACTGATGGGAATTTTCTCCCGAGTGGGATTCCCTCCAGAGGTGGTGTCTGACCGGGGTACCAATTTCATATCCAAATATATGAAATCCCTTTGGCAAGAGTGTGGTGTAACCTACAAATTCACCACACCATACCACCCCCAAGGAAACGGGTTGGTTGAGAGATTCAACCGAACCCTGAAGGGCATGATAATGGGTCTGGAAGAACCCATGAGGCGTAAGTGGGACGTCCTCTTGCCATGCCTTCTCTTTGGCTACCATGAGGTGCCACAGAAGTCTCTAGGGTTCAGCCCCTTTGAGCTCCTGTATGGCCACCCAGTGAGAGGACCTCTAAGTCTGGTCAAAGAAGGCTGGGAGCAATCTCCCAGGAAACCTCCCCAGAATGTATATAGCTACATGCTGGCCTTCAGGAACCAGACTAGGCGTTTCAGGGAACTTGCTGAGGCAAACCTGGAAGCCAGCCAGGAGGAGATGAAGCGGTGGTACCACCAGAATGCCACTCTGGTAGAGCTTCAGCCTGGACAGAAGGTATGGGTCTTGGCCCCAATGGAGCCCTGTGCGCTCCAGGATAAGTGGACCGGTCCCTTTGAGGTGGTGGAGCGCAAAAGTCCTGTTACCTATTTGGTGGACTTGCGGTCTCCAAGGAACCCCTTAAGGGTCCTTCATGTCAACCGCCTCAAGCCCCACTTGGAGAGGTCCCAAGTGGGCATGCTCTTGGCAACAGATGCTGGGATGGAAGAGAGACCGAGCCTCTTCCTGACCTCCTGTCAGCCAAGGAGCAAGATGGGTCAGTGGATGGTGTCATCCTCTCTTCCACCCTGTCCCCTGAGCAACAGAATGATTGTCGCCAATTGTTGGGGCAATTTTCGGATCTGTTTTCCCTGGTTCCCGGTGTCACTGATTGGTGCGTCCATGATGTGGACACTGGGGATAGTACACCTGTGAGGCACAAGGCCTACAGGGTGACTGACAGGGTGAGGGCATGCATCAAGGAGGAGGTCTCCAAGATGTTTGCACTAGGGGTAATTGAGTCCTCCAGCAGTCCTTGGGCCAGCCCAGTGGTCTTGGTCCCAAAGGCTGCAGCGCCGGGAGCCACACCCGAACTCCGGTTCTGTGTGGACTACAGAGGACTCAGTTCGGTCACCAGGACTGACGCACACCCCATCCCCAGAGCTGATGAGCTCATAGATCGGCTAGGGGCTGCCAACTACCTCCGCACGTTTGATTTAGCGTCTGGGTACTGGCAGATCGCCTTGACCGATGGGGCCAAAGAGAGGTCAGCATTTCCCAACCCTGATGGGCACTACTAGTTCCGGGTTATGCCCTTTGGGATGAAGAATGCCCCTGCCACCTTCCAGAGGTTGGTCAACCAGGTGTTGGTTGGACTGGATTCGTTCAGTGCAGCCTACCAGGATGACATCGCAGTGTTCAGCTCCACTTGGGAGGAACACCTGCGCCACCTCTGGGAAGTGTTGATGGCGCTGCGGAGGGCAGGCCTCACGATCAAGGCGAGTAAGTGCCAGATCGGCAGGGTTCCGTGGTGTACTTGGGGCACCAGGTTGGGAGCGGCCAGGTGGCGCCCCTTCAACCCAAGATAGAAACCATCCTGAATTGGGAGTCGCCCAAAACTCAGACAGAGGTGAGAGCCTTTCAAGGTCTCACCGGGTACTACAGGAGGTTTGTCAAGGGGTATGGCAACATTGTTGCCCCCTTGACAGCGCTGACTTCTAAGAAGCAGCCCAGGAAAGTGATTTGGACTGACACCTGTCAGAAGGATTTTGGGGCCCTGAAAGCTGCTATGTGCACGGCGCCCGTGCTCTTGGCTCCCAACTTCTCCAAAGAGTTTATCGTTCAGACAGACGCTTCAGAGCATGGTGTGGGGGCTGTTCTTTCACAGATTAATGAAGAGGGCCTAGATCAACCTGTAGCCTTCCTTAGCAGGAGGTTACTTCCACGGGAACAGAGATGGAGTGCTATTGAGCGTGAGGCATTTGCTGTGGTCTGGGCGCTGAAGAAGCTAAGACCCTACCTGTTTGGGTCTCACTTCCGGGTTCAGACAGACCACAGGCCCCTCAGATGGTTGATGCATATGAGGGGTGAGAATCCAAAGCTGTTGAGGTGGTCCATTTCCCTACAGGGTATGGATTTCACGGTGGAACATCGCCCTGGTACAGATCATGCCAATGCTGACGGTCTGTCCAGATTTTTCCGCCTTAGTGATGAGGAACTCCCTGGGGTAGGGTAGTTCTCCCCACTTTTCAGCTGGAGGGAACACGTGTTAGACCTGGCACCTTGGCGTGAGTCTCCCTTCCACTTTTTTGTCGCTGTGCCTCATGTGTTTTAATGGTGTTGGCCGCTCAGAGCACCGTGCCACTGCCAACCAGTGCCACAGTGCAAGTGCTCCCTATGTAAAATGTATATGTTGGTTGGATTCCATGATTGGCTTATTTGGTTTACTATCAGAGCCCAGTAAAGTGCACCAGGAGTGCCAGGGCGTGTAAATCCAAATGCCGCTGGTGGGCTTGCAGCACTGGTTGTGCCACCCACAGAAGCGGCCTGGTAAAATGTGTCTAGGTCTGCCATTGCAGAACCTGCGTGCAGTCTGGTACTGACATGCTGACTGGCAAGTGCACCCACTGGCCAGTCCCTAAACCTTCCCTTAACTTCATGTTAGTCACCCCTATGGTAGGCCCAAGGACAGGGTGCATTGTGGCATAAGGTAGGACAAGCCCTGATGTGTGTGGCATGTCCTAATAGTGAATTACAGCCATTTTTGTTTTTCACTATTGTAAGGCTACCCTGTTCTCATAGGCCAGAATGGGCTGTTAATATTGTTACATCCTATGATCCTAACAGACCCAGGGAACATGGTAGAAAATCGAGTTTAGTATGCCTGAACTCAGAATAATAAGGTACATCTTTTAGTAAGGTTTATTTTAATATTCTGCGTTTGCAAATGCCACTTTTAGAAAGTTGGCCTTTGCTTGCCTAGCCATTTCAGCCCGCCTCTGCATGATGTGTATCTGCTGTCTGGCTTGTGTGAGTGACAGGGCTGGGGAAACCTAGATGGGCAGGGCTAGGTAGCCTGGTGGTGAATAGGAAGATTGGCAGGTAGATGGGTGGGAGGAGTACACCTGGACTCTGAATAGGGCTGTGCTCTGCCACCACAATGCTGGCTCCGCCCCCTGTGGAGCGTCTGATGGCTCTGCCCTGCACCCTGAAAGAAGAAGTCTGCATCATCAAAGTGCTCCAGAACTGGACTGAACTAGGCAAGGGCCCCCCTGGCCTGAGAGAACAAAGGATTTGTGGTATAAAGGAAGGAGCCCTGCTCCTAAGAAACTAGATCCTGTCCTGCCAAGAAGAAACCTCTGTCCGACCTGAAGGAACTGGAAAAGCTGCATGGAGGAGTACTGTCCCTGACCTGGGGGATTGGCCTGCAGTGGTTGCCTTGCTGCTGAAGAAGAGGAAGAGAAGACTCAAGGAACTTTTATCTGACTTGTGCTGAGAGATCTCCAAGGGCTTGTGAGTGAGCTTGCCCCCTGAACGAAGTCCCAGGACCAGTGGACTTCACCGCCGTGAGATCGCCTTGGAAAACAGACCATTTTCCCCGCATCTTCGAATCGAACTGCTGCGTACGTCTCGCTGATCGCAGCGTACCCCCTGAAAGCTGGTATCCCGCTGTCCGGCCCGAGCAACGTGACTAAGGCCCCTCTACGAGCCGTAGCTCGCACCGCAAAGGAAGGTACCGTCCGGCCTGAGCAACGCGACTAATAGGCCCCTACGAGCCGTAGCTCGCACCGTAACGGAAGGACTGCGAACTGTACTTGCTACTATCCCCTACGAACCGTACTGCCGGCGTACGCTCCTTTCCCCTGCTTTGGAAAGGTTGCGGTGCGTACGGTAATTGCGTACGTCACCCCTGTGCGGAGCGTACTGTTCGCTTGTATCCAGTGCTTCGAACCAAGGTTGCCGATCTCATGGTACAGAACGAACGCCGCGACGAACTTTGAACGCACCGTACCTACGCACCATCCCCTGAAGCCCTGCACGCCCAAGGTCTAACGTACCGTAGTACGCATCACACCAGGAGGACAATGCACCGTACATCGCGCTTGATGTCAGCACAGCATCCGTGACGAACTCACCAAAAGTAAAGATACTGTGCCTGTTCGCACTGTAGGGTGCACGCTTCATCCCGAAGCGCCTACAGTGCGTGTGAGAACCGTTCCCAAGCAGTTGTTACCCCGTACGAAGCGTACAGACAGGAACGAAACGCACAGAACTTTAAAACTATGCTAAAACCAAGAACTCTTTGTTTAATAAGTATTGTGGGCCGTTTAAACGTTATCTGGTCTTGTGCTAAGCCTAAACTATTTATATAAAGTATTATTTTTCTATATCCCAGTGTGGAGTCCATTTGTGGGGTTGTCACTGAGTTACTGTGTGTGTGTGTTCACAAATGCTTAACCTGAACGCTCTGAGATAGATTGTCTGCTCGCGCCAAGCTACCTAGAGGGTGAGCAGGGGTTATTGTTGGAGTGTGCCCCCTTACCCTGACTAGCGGAAAGATTCCCTGCTTGACACAAGTACCTACCTGTGCCAACCTGAGAACCCGGATTCTAACATTGGTGGTCAGCGGTGAGGATTACGAATGTGCATTTGTGATACATATACAGTGATTGGTGAACGCCACATAGGGAAGGCAGACCAATAGCGCAACCACTTACTTTTAATTCGCATTTTTGGGGAAATCGCCAGTTGTTAAAGGAATCATGCCTGGTTCAAGTATTGTGGAAAGGGCAGCATCCCTCATCTCTGAATCTGAAGACGTGGAATGGGAAGAAGAGAGATTGGAGAGCTACATCAAGGCCCAGCTGAAGGGCTTCTGCAGAAAATTCAAAGTCCCCACTGTTGGGTGTAAGCTCAAAGTAGATCTTTGCAAGGCGCTGAGGGCCTGGATGGAGTCAAGAAAAGACTCTGATGAGATGGAGGAAATTGAGCAGGTAGAGAGCATCGCTAGCTTGGGCAGAGGCCTGTCGCCAGAGGAATTGGCCGACAGGAAGGAAACCAGAGCTCATGAGATAGAGATGGCGAAACTAAATAGACAACTGGCAATGGAAAGAAAAAGGCTAGAGATGGAAGAGAGGAGAAGCCAAATGGAGCATGAGATGAAATTGAGGGAGCTGGAGTTGAAAGCCCAGGGCTTGGGAAGCACTCCCTCTGGTGGCAGCACACCCCCAGTGCAGGTAGAGTCCAGAGTGTACATACCCAAAGATGTAGTGAAGGATTTTTTTAAAAATGATGACATAGGGCAGTGGTTCAAAGCCTACGAAGTAGCCATGTCCTCCCACCGGGTCCCTGAGAAGGATTGGGGAGCGGGGTTGTGGGGGCGGTTCTTGAGTGAAGGGCGGGACACACTGCTAGATTTGCCCTCAGATGTGTATAACTCTTACCCCCATATGAAGGATGCTTTGATGGCTAGGTATGGGTTAACTCCTGAAATGTATAGGCAGAGGTTATGGGGTTGCACTAAGATTCCCAATAGTACGTATGTGGAGTATGTGACTTTTTTTTTGCAGAGCACTGGATGGTTGGGTAAAAGGTAGCAAGGTTGATAATTTTCAAGGGCTTCTTGATTTAATGGCTTGGGAGCACTTGTCCAGTAATTGTTTTCCTGAGCTACGCCAGCACCTGATTGATAGTAGCCTGACTAACCCTAGGAAGCTTGCTGAGGAGGCGGACCGCTGGGTCAGTACCAGGGTCCACAAGGGTCACGTGGGAGACTCCGCCAAAGGTGGGCAGGGTCCCCAGCAGAAGAGCGGGGGGGACAAGGGTAAACCGAGGGAGTTCCAGAAGAGGCCCCAAAGTAATCCCCAAGGGAAGGGTTCTCAGCCTCCGGGGCCCGACAGGTAAACCTGTTCAAAGAGGGCCCCCAAACTGTTACAGATGTGGTGAGCTGGGTCATTTTGCCAATGATCCCAATTGTCGCCAGTTTGGTAAACCAGCACCCACTGGTGCAACCCCCCGGCAGACGGCTAGTGTAGCCCTGGGTGGAGAAATGGGTGTCCAAGGTGGGTGGGGTTCAGTAGAAATGTCCCTGGTCTCATTAGGAGACCGTGAAGTGGTCCCCAAAACCCAGCTGCCTGAGAACACTAAGAAATACAGGCAGTGGGTGACCATAAATGGCCATAGGGTTGAAGCTCTGAGAGATACAGAAGCCAGTGTGACGGCTGTCAAGCATCACCTGGTATCTCAGGAGCAGGTTGTCCCAGGAGCATTCTATCCGGTTGTTGACGCTGACAACACGGAGAGTCACTGCCCGGAGGCTCAGGTTCCCTTTGAGTGGGGGGGGTGTCTGGTACTCTTCAGGTAGTGTGAGGCCCGCCATGCCTGTAGACTGTCTGTTAGGGAACGATCTGGAGAGCTCACCTTGGGCTAAGGTGGAGCGGAGTGCTCACCTGAAGATGTTGGGTATGCCTGATTGGGCGTGTGTCACCACACGGTCCATGGCAGCAAGTAGAGGTGCTCAAGAGGACCTGGAGCCTGAGAGGGAGGCCCAGGAACCGGCCTTAGGGAGAAGAGGCAGGGGGCGCGGAAAACCGGCCCTCGAAGTTCCCACGGTCCAGGAGGAAGCAGACCTTGAGGGGGATGCCCTGGAACCTACAGGGGAACAGATAGCTGAACTGGGGGACCTGCCTGAGCTGACCCATTGGCAGCAAGAAGGAGGACCCTCCAGGGAAGAATTCTGCAAGGAGCAGAAAGAATGCCCTTCTCTCGTGGGTATGCGGCAGCAGGCTGCAGACCAGGCCAACGGTGATCAGTCTGGAACACATTTCATTAACTGGGAGAACGACCTCCTGTATTCTGAGCCTAAGGTTGCTGAGCCTGGCTCAGCCCGTGTGCTGGTGGTACCCCAGCGCTTCAGAGCCTTCCTACTGGGGCTGGCTCACGGTGTGCCATTGGCAGGACATTTGGGGCAGGACAAGACCTTTGAAAGGCTTGTCACCCACTTCTTTTGGCCCCAAATGCGCAGGAGTTCAGACACTCACTGCAGGACCTGCCAGACTTGCCAGGCAAGTGGAAAGAGTGGGAGGAAGCAGAAGGCTCCTCTCCAACCATTCCCTGTGGTCAGTGTCCCCTTTGAGCGAGTGGGGATTGACATTGTGGGGCCGCTGGACCCCAGGAAAGCCATGGGCAACAGGTTTATCCTGGTCCTGGTGGACCATGCCACCCGGTACCCGGAAGCCATGCCTCTGAGGACAGTGACGGCCCCCGTGGTGGGACGTGCACTGATGGGAATTTTCTCCCGAGTGGGATTCCCTCTAGAGGTGGTGTCTGACCGGGGTACCAATTTCATATCCAAATATATGAAATCCCTTTGGCAAGAGTGTGGTGTAACCTACAAATTCACCACACCATACCACCCCCAAGGAAACGGGTTGGTTGAGAGATTCAACCGAACCCTGAAGGGCATGATAATGGGTCTGGAAGAACCCATGAGGCGTAAGTGGGACGTCCTCTTGCCATGCCTTCTCTTTGGCTACCATGAGGTGCCACAGAAGTCTCTAGGGTTCAGCCCCTTTGAGCTCCTGTATGGCCACCCAGTGAGAGGACCTCTAAGTCTGGTCAAAGAAGGCTGGGAGCAATCTCCCAGGAAACCTCCCCAGAATGTATATAGCTACATGCTGGCCTTCAGGAACCAGACTAGGCGTTTCAGGGAACTTGCTGAGGCAAACCTGGAAGCCAGCCAGGAGGAGATGAAGCGGTGGTACCACCAGAATGCCACTCTGGTAGAGCTTCAGCCTGGACAGAAGGTATGGGTCTTGGCCCCAATGGAGCCCTGTGCGCTCCAGGATAAGTGGACCGGTCCCTTTGAGGTGGTGGAGCGCAAAAGTCCTGTTACCTATTTGGTGGACTTGCGGTCTCCAAGGAACCCCTTAAGGGTCCTTCATGTCAACCGCCTCAAGCCCCACTTGGAGAGGTCCCAAGTGGGCATGCTCTTGGCAACAGATGCTGGGATGGAAGAGAGACCGAGCCTCTTCCTGACCTCCTGTCAGCCAAGGAGCAAGATGGGTCAGTGGATGGTGTCATCCTCTCTTCCACCCTGTCCCCTGAGCAACAGAATGATTGTCGCCAATTGTTGGGGCAATTTTCGGATCTGTTTTCCCTGGTTCCTGGTGTCACTGATTGGTGCGTCCATGATGTGGACACTGGGGATAGTACACCTGTGAGGCACAAGGCCTACAGGGTGACTGACAGGGTGAGGGCATGCATCAAGGAGGAGGTCTCCAAGATGTTTGCACTAGGGGTAATTGAGTCCTCCAGCAGTCCTTGGGCCAGCCCAGTGGTCTTGGTCCCAAAGGCTGCAGCGCCGGGAGCCACACCCGAACTCCGGTTCTGTGTGGACTACAGAGGACTCAGTTCGGTCACCAGGACTGACGCACACCCCATCCCCAGAGCTGATGAGCTCATAGATCGGCTAGGGGCTGCCAACTACCTCCGCACGTTTGATTTAGCGTCTGGGTACTGGCAGATCGCCTTGACCGATGGGGCCAAAGAGAGGTCAGCATTTTCCACCCCTGATGGGCACTACTAGTTCCGGGTTATGCCCTTTGGGATGAAGAATGCCCCTGCCACCTTCCAGAGGTTGGTCAACCAGGTGTTGGTTGGACTGGATTCGTTCAGTGCAGCCTACCAGGATGACATCGCAGTGTTCAGCTCCACTTGGGAGGAACACCTGCGCCACCTCTGGGAAGTGTTGATGGCGCTGCGGAGGGCAGGCCTCACGATCAAGGCGAGTAAGTGCCAGATCGGGCAGGGTTCCGTGGTGTACTTGGGGCACCAGGTTGGGAGCGGCCAGGTGGCGCCCCTTCAACCCAAGATAGAAACCATCCTGAATTGGGAGTCGCCCAAAACTCAGACAGAGGTGAGAGCCTTTCTAGGTCTCACCGGGTACTACAGGAGGTTTGTCAAGGGGTATGGCAACATTGTTGCCCCCTTGACAGCGCTGACTTCTAAGAAGCAGCCCAGGAAAGTGATTTGGACTGACACCTGTTAGAAAGATTTTGGGGCCCTGAAAGCTGCTATGTGCACGGCGCCCGTGCTCTTGGCTCCCAACTTCTCCAAAGAGTTTATCGTTCAGACAGACGCTTCAGAGCATGGTGTGGGGGCTGTTCTTTCACAGATTAATGAAGAGGGCCTAGATCAACCTGTAGCCTTCCTTAGCAGGAGGTTACTTCCACGGGAACAGAGATGGAGTGCTATTGAGCGTGAGGCATTTGCTGTGGTCTGGGCGCTGAAGAAGCTAAGACCCTACCTGTTTGGGTCTCACTTCCGGGTTCAGACAGACCACAGGCCCCTCAGATGGTTGATGCATATGAGGGGTGAGAATCCAAAGCTGTTGAGGTGGTCCATTTCCCTACAGGGTATGGATTTCACGGTGGAACATCGCCCTGGTACAGATCATGCCAATGCTGACGGTCTGTCCAGATTTTTCCGCCTTAGTGATGAGGAACTCCCTGGGGTAGGGTAGTTCTCCCCACTTTTCAGCTGGAGGGAACACGTGTTAGACCTGGCACCTTGGCGTGAGTCTCCCTTCCACTTTTTTGTCGCTGTGCCTCATGTGTTTTAATGGTGTTGGCCGCTCAGAGCACCGTGCCACTGCCAACCAGTGCCACAGTGCAAGTGCTCCCTATGTAAAATGTATATGTTGGTTGGATTCCATGATTGGCTTATTTGGTTTACTATCAGACCCCAGTAAAGTGCACCAGGAGTGCCAGGGCGTGTAAATCCAAATGCCGCTGGTGGGCTTGCAGCACTGGTTGTGCCACCCACAGAAGCGGCCTGGTAAAATGTGTCTAGGTCTGCCATTGCAGAACCTGCGTGCAGTCTGGTACTGACATGCTGACTGGCAAGTGCACCCACTGGCCAGTCCCTAAACCTTCCCTTAACTTCATGTTAGTCACCCCTATGGTAGGCCCAAGGACAGGGTGCATTGTGGCATAAGGTAGGACAAGCCCTGATGTGTGTGGCATGTCCTAATAGTGAATTACAGCCATTTTCGTTTTTCACTATTGTAAGGCTACCCTGTTCTCATAGGCCAGAATGGGCTGTTAAGATTGTTACATCCTATGATCCTAACAGACCCAGGGAACATGGTAGAAAATCGAGTTTAGTATGCCTGAACTCAGAATAATAAGGTACATCTTTTAGTAAGGTTTATTTTAATATTCTGCGTTTGCAAATGCCACTTTTAGAAAGTTGGCCTTTGCTTGCCTAGCCATTTCAGCCCGCCTCTGCATGATGTGTATCTGCTGTCTGGCTTGTGTGAGTGACAGGGCTGGGGAAACCCAGATGTGTTATGTTTCAATGGGGTGACCCGATAGACCACTGGACTCGGGTGTATAAATTGGTATATGAAAAAACAGTCACAGTGGAACAATTTAACTTAATTAAAACACAAGTATGTGAATATAAACTTAAATTGAGTTATGACAACACCTTATTGAGATACACAAATGACTTCATTTAATCGTATTGAGCATAGAAAAAGGTCAACATGTCAACCTATTAAATAGACAAATGCATGTCAAAATCATCATTTTCAATTACTAAGGGTGTAAGTGAAGTGAAAAGTGCAACATAAATCGGGATAAGTGCAGACGAAGTGAAGGGGAAGGTCGTGTGTTTAAGAACATCCAAAATGAATTTGAAGACCTAGCCTGCCACTTGAATGGCAATAACACAAATGCAATAACATTAGCAAGAAAAGCAGTTGTAAAATCACTGTCAGTCTCGTGTATTGAACCAAGGGAAAAGTCGTCGACGTTTCGACCCCTAATCGAGCCAGCAATTAGGAAATCTTGGAAGCGGGGTCTTCTTCAGGACCAGCGGGGGATAGGGAAGATGGACTTACACCTAGGGATAATGAGTAGTATTAATACGGTGTGTCTATGGGATCATTAATCATCATTAGGTAGAAATAAGACAATATTTACCAGCAACAGCAAGGAAAACTCATGCTGGACTATTTGTGGAGTGGGCCCGAACGGCTCCTAAAACAAAACAGAAAGACGGAACAAGAGGAGATTGCACATCTGTATGGGGTCTCAATTGGGGCCTACTGGTCAAAGCAAAATGGTGTATTACTCACCATTCAATGTTGAAAAACCGGTGCTATTGATGGCAATATTCTTATCGGTATATGATGAATCACAATGGGCAGTGGTTCAAACGTAACCAAAGCTGGGGGGGTAAAAAAAATTTTTATTACAATTCCCACAACCTAGTTGGGAGATGTACCTACATCAATTAAGGTACAAACATCAAAGGACCCACACAAGTGAAGAGAAAACACAAAAAAAAAAAAAAAAATTGGCGGCAAATGTATCTAAAAATATCTAAAAAGGAGTCACCGTGAGGGGACACCAAGGGTAAGTATGGACAGTGCCGCGGGGTTTGTTGAATATAAATCCGCTATATTAAGAAAAACACCCAGCGTGTTACAGACTTAACAAGGAACAAGCCTCAGCCTCTAAAAGCCCGGACAGTTAATATGAGGCAGGCGAAAGCCCATGAGGCGGCGTTAACATCAAGAACCCAAAGATAGGAGATTTGTCTCGCAGCGTTTTACAAAATCAAAATATAAACCCGCCTAACGGCTCTAAAGCATGGAATCTAGTTAAATATGGCGGTTATTATAACTAAACCCAACCCAGATGTGGCTAACAACGGGAGATTACCAAATGGAGAGGTGAAGAGGGGCAGCATTTAATCTCTTGGTGGAGCAAAAAGAAGGTGAGAAGTGCGGTGAGATGCAATCTCTTGGAAAACGCGCGCTTGCTCCGCGGTGTGACATACCTCCCAGGCAGCGTCAACAACATCTGACAGCTAACCCTGGGAAGTGTCAAGTCGCTCGTTAAGTAGCTGACGTAAGCAAGTACGTCAGCGAAAGGAACGTGACGCGCTCATTGGACAGGGGCAGGGGGTGTGTCTGTATCAACGCAGCTGAAAACTCAGATGCTGCAAAACTGAAAGTGTTATCCCACGAGCGGCAGACAACGTTCTGTGGCGCGCGAAGGGCACTTGAATGTGTCAATTGAAACTGCTGTATAACAGCTTACACTCTAAGTTTCTTGTTTACAACATTGAGGCATAATAATTTCAGCAATGTGCGTGAATGCAAAAAAGGTAAAGCCACTTGGTCAAATATACGTCAGCTTGAAAACCATAAACATGAGAACCAAATCATAGTGCAGCATATAAAATGGAGGCGAGCTTTAAAATATATGCACAGAGGTAATGACCTGACTGCAAACGCAGCTTACATTCTGAAGCAGAGATAGACTGCCCTCAACGAGTTAACAATAAATATCTAGATAGATTGTAGTTCAGATTTTGAAAGGGAATCAAGGCAATAGTAGGCCAAAGGGCGGAGATAGTGTGTCATGCAGCAAATGGTTATAAATGGTCAAGATTACCCCAAATTTAAAGGCTAGGTGTTATTCAACAAGGATAATTGTGCATATGTAGCGTCAAGTTCGTTAAGACCATTTAGGACAGAATCAAACCTGTCCATCCATTTACATTCACGGGTGTTGAGGATTGCTCCCAGGTCGCCTCCCCTGATACCCAAAGTGATGGCCTCAAGAACTAGCCATTTCATCGATTCAGGGGGGTGGTTAAATGCTGAAAAATGTTCAACCATGGGGGCCCCCGTGGTATTGCATCTTATTCTGCTACAATGTTGTAGGATACGGCACTTGATCCTCTGAGTGGTCTGACCCACGTATATCTTGTTGCAGGGACAGACAATGGCGTAAATGACATTTTTAGTGTTACAGTTTGTCAATGTTTTTAAGGGCACCGTGCAATTGTTGAATTGAAACACTTTAGTTTCAATAGTGAGACTGCAAGCTTTACATTGTCCACATTTGACATGGCCTACTGGTGCCGGTAGTTGCCACATTGATTCGATTGTTGGCTTAGGAGGTGTGTCCAAAAAGGACTTCACCACTTGATCACGGACATTTCTGCCTTTCTTGAAGGAGTGCATGGGTGGTTCGGGAAGATGTAGTTCCGATGATACCAAATGCCAGTGTTTGTTTATGATATGCCGAATTTCGTTGCTCCTGGTGCTGAAGGTGGTAACGCATATTAGCCTGTTGAGGTCCTCAGTACGATTCTTTGGAGTTAAAAGCATGTCCCTATGGTTGAACCACGCTCTCTTGCGGGCTCTCTTAACCAACCGTCTGGGGTAGCCACGTTCAATTAGTCTAACAATCAGATCATCAGATTCATTGAAGAAATCCTCCTTCCGTGTACAATTTCTCCTGATCCTCAGGAACTGGCCAAAGGGTAGATTATCCCGCAGGCCTCTTGGGTGGTGACTCCCATATCTGAGTAGCGTGTTTCTCTCAGTAGGCTTTCGAAAAAGGGTCGTATATAGGCACTCGTCCGCAATTTTGATAGAGATGTCCAGAAAGTCAATGGTGGACTTGTCTTTGTGAATTGTAAACTGGATGTCGCCTGTTCTCTCATTGAGCCATTTGAAAAAATTGTTGAGTTCTGAATCACTGCCTGTCCAAATCATGAGGACATCATCGATGTACCGCTTCCAGTACGCAACTTGCCTATTAAATGGATTTGTAATGTTGTTCACAAAGGTCTGCTCAAAATCGTCCATGTACAGGATCGCCAGGTCCGGTGCAAAGCTGGCCCCCATCGCAACACCTTTAGTCTGCATAAAATACTCATTCTGGAAGAGGAAAAAGTTTTGTGTCATCGCTATAGTGAGCAACTGAATTATGAACTCGGATGGAACATATGTGGGTTGTGTTCTTGTGTCCAAATATTTTGACATCACATCTAGAGCATGTTGTTGTGGTATGCTGGTATACAGTGACACAATATCCAGCGTGACAAGAATCTGGGTATCTGGATTGAAAGACATACCATCAATTAAATTGATGACCTGCATCGTGTCTCGTACATATGACCTGGTTTGTTCAGCCAAAGGTTTTAGAAAGAAGTCCACGTATTTACACAATGGTTCAAGAATAGACCCACATCCAGAAACTATGGGGCGCCCAGGCGGTCGTTGTTGATTCTTATGAACTTTAGGTAAGGTGTAAATCGTTGGAATGCGTGGATGAGTCTGGTTCAGGTAGGCAAATTCCAAATTCGAAAGGAAACCTTGGGCAAGGCCATCTTGAGTTGTCCGCAAAATCATGCTGCTGATTTTCTTGGAGGGATTGGAATTTAATCTGGTGTAACTAACACCGTCATTCAGTTGAGAGTAAATCTCGTCCTTGTAATCTTCCACATTTTGAAGCACAATGGCACCACCCTTATCCGCAGGTTTGATGACAATGGAGCGATTGTTTTTTAGGTTCTCAAGGGCTTTCCTTTCACCACTAGTAACGTTATGAGTTACATATTTCTTGATGGAACACGTGTTGAGGGCCTCCTTGAGCACAATACTCTCATAAGTTAGCAGCCGATGTGAAACCATTTGTGAGGTTGGAGTAAAGGAGGATGGAGTCCGGAGTCCAGTACAAGATGTCGTAGATTGACTTGGGGACTGACGGAAGAAATAGCGTAACCTCATCTTGCGAAAGAAACGGTGTAATTCAGTTTGCAGATTAAATTTATTAGGGTATGCGGTGGGGACGTACGATAGCCCTTTACTGAGAACCTTATGTTCATCATTAGTCAATACATGATTGGACAAATTCATAATAGGGTCCTTGATGGTGCTCACCAGCGATAGACCCGGCGTCTCGTTTGGATTTCCCCATGCTGTTCCTGGGGGAAATGTACTTGCTTCTGGGCAGGGGTCATGCCCTGGGGTTGGCCTCGGCCCCATCCTTGTTGAAGGTGGCCGCGTCCCCGGCCTCTGTTCCAGTTCCAGTTCGTATTCCTTCCTCTTGGTGGTCGCCATTGTCTGTCCTCTAAAAAAGAAGGACCAGATGGTGGATAATATGCCGTGTCCTGGCCTTGGTAGTTAAGACTACTACCTGCTTGTTCACTGTCGCTTCCGGTGGATCCTGTTGACTCAGAAAAGGTTGTGAATCTACGGGTACCTCTGAATCCACCCCTTCCTCTATTGAAAAAACGACCTTGCTGATCCTGTTTGTAGTAGTCGTCGTGTAAATATGGGTAGGTCAACTTCTTGTCATAGACACGCACGTCTTTGGAGAGTTTGTCAAGCTTCTTTGCTTGAGTATTAATGTCAAATTCTTTGATTGTTTTCTCAAGGCGTTCCAAGGCTTCTTTGGCGTTCGTTAAAGCGTTGTCAGTAGAGATATCGCGTTTAAGATCTGCGATTTCTTTCATAAGTTTCTCGACCTGTTCAAGGGCTGTTTCTACCCCCAGCACCATCCAGTGCCGCGAGCAGTTGTTGGCAACAAAACTGAAGCCCTCCTTGAACTTGGGCTGGTCCACAAAGATCGCAGGTTCGTTCTTAACTTGTAATCCTACCGGGATGACATTGGCCTGTAGGTATTTGGTCAGGACGTGTCCGTGTAATCTTGTACGGATTAGCTTTTTCTCCAGTCTTTCCAATTTGTTTATCTTTTCGTTGAGAGACACATCTATGTTGGGAGTGTTGGAGGTTATGAAGAGGTTAGTGGGGTCCTGAATGAGATTGGCGATGTACTCCTCAGTATATGATAAAGTTTCACTTGCCGTCATAATGTAAGAAAGTAAATTAAATGGGCTAAAAGCAAAGACCCTCGCAGGAAAAACCTGCACTAGGATATGTTATGTTTCAATGGGGTGACCCGATAGACCACTGGACTCGGGTGTATAAATTGGTATATGAAAAAACAGTCACAGTGGAACAATTTAACTTAATTAAAACACAAGTATGTGAATATAAACTTAAATTGAGTTATGACAACACCTTATTGAGATACACAAATGACTTCATTTAATCGTATTGAGCATAGAAAAAGGTCAACATGTCAACCTATTAAATAGACAAATGCATGTCAAAATCATCATTTTCAATTACTAAGGGTGTAAGTGAAGTGAAAAGTGCAACATAAATCGGGATAAGTGCAGACGAAGTGAAGGGGAAGGTCGTGTGTTTAAGAACATCCAAAATGAATTTGAAGACCTAGCCTGCCACTTGAATGGCAATAACACAAATGCAATAACATTAGCAAGAAAAGCAGTTGTAAAATCACTGTCAGTCTCGTGTATTGAACCAAGGGAAAAGTCGTCGACGTTTCGACCCCTAATCGAGCCAGCAATTAGGAAATCTTGGAAGCGGGGTCTTCTTCAGGACCAGCGGGGGATAGGGAAGATGGACTTACACCTTACAGCAAGGACCCTATTATGAATTTGTCCAATCATGTATTGACTAATGATGAACATAAGGTTCTCAGTAAAGGGCTATCGTACGTCCCCACCGCATACCCTAATAAATTTAATCTGCAAACTGAATTACACCGTTTCTTTCGCAAGATGAGGTTACGCTATTTCTTCCGTCAGTCCCCAAGTCAATCTACGACATCTTGTACTGGACTCCGGACTCCATCCTCCTTTACTCCAACCTCACAAATGGTTTCACATCGGCTGCTAACTTATGAGAGTATTGTGCTCAAGGAGGCCCTCAACACGTGTTCCATCAAGAAATATGTAACTCATAACGTTACTAGTGGTGAAAGGAAAGCCCTTGAGAACCTAAAAAACAATCGCTCCATTGTCATCAAACCTGCGGATAAGGGTGGTGCCATTGTGCTTCAAAATGTGGAAGATTACAAGGACGAGATTTACTCTCAACTGAATGACGGTGTTAGTTACACCAGATTAAATTCCAATCCCTCCAAGAAAATCAGCAGCATGATTTTGCGGACAACTCAAGATGGCCTTGCCCAAGGTTTCCTTTCGAATTTGGAATTTGCCTACCTGAACCAGACTCATCCACGCATTCCAACGATTTACACCTTACCTAAAGTTCATAAGAATCAACAACGACCGCCTGGGCGCCCCATAGTTTCTGGATGTGGGTCTATTCTTGAACCATTGTGTAAATACGTGGACTTCTTTCTAAAACCTTTGGCTGAACAAACCAGGTCATATGTACGAGACACGATGCAGGTCATCAATTTAATTGATGGTATGTCTTTCAATCCAGATACCCAGATTCTTGTCACGCTGGATATTGTGTCACTGTATACCAGCATACCACAACAACATGCTCTAGATGTGATGTCAAAATATTTGGACACAAGAACACAACCCACATATGTTCCATCCGAGTTCATAATTCAGTTGCTCACTATAGCGATGACACAAAACTTTTTCCTCTTCCAGAATGAGTATTTTATGCAGACTAAAGGTGTTGCGATGGGGGCCAGCTTTGCACCGGACCTGGCGATCCTGTACATGGACGATTTTGAGCAGACCTTTGTGAACAACATTACAAATCCATTTAATAGGCAAGTTGCGTACTGGAAGCGGTACATCGATGATGTCCTCATGATTTGGACAGGCAGTGATTCAGAACTCAACAATTTTTTCAAATGGCTCAATGAGAGAACAGGCGACATCCAGTTTACAATTCACAAAGACAAGTCCACCATTGACTTTCTGGACATCTCTATCAAAATTGCGGACGAGTGCCTATATACGACCCTTTTTCGAAAGCCTACTGAGAGAAACACGCTACTCAGATATGGGAGTCACCACCCAAGAGGCCTGCGGGATAATCTACCCTTTGGCCAGTTCCTGAGGATCAGGAGAAATTGTACACGGAAGGAGGATTTCTTCAATGAATCTGATGATCTGATTGTTAGACTAATTGAACGTGGCTACCCCAGACGGTTGGTTAAGAGAGCCCGCAAGAGAGCGTGGTTCAACCATAGGGACATGCTTTTAACTCCAAAGAATCGTACTGAGGACCTCAACAGGCTAATATGCGTTACCACCTTCAGCACCAGGAGCAACGAAATTCGGCATATCATAAACAAACACTGGCATTTGGTATCATCGGAACTACATCTTCCCGAACCACCCATGCACTCCTTCAAGAAAGGCAGAAATGTCCGTGATCAAGTGGTGAAGTCCTTTTTGGACACACCTCCTAAGCCAACAATCGAATCAATGTGGCAACTACCGGCACCAGTAGGCCATGTCAAATGTGGACAATGTAAAGCTTGCAGTCTCACTATTGAAACTAAAGTGTTTCAATTCAACAATTGCACGGTGCCCTTAAAAACATTGACAAACTGTAACACTAAAAATGTCATTTACGCCATTGTCTGTCCCTGCAACAAGATATACGTGGGTCAGACCACTCAGAGGATCAAGTGCCGTATCCTACAACATTGTAGCAGAATAAGATGCAATACCACGGGGGCCCCCATGGTTGAACATTTTTCAGCATTTAACCACCCCCCTGAATCGATGAAATGGCTAGTTCTTGAGGCCATCACTTTGGGTATCAGGGGAGGCGACCTGGGAGCAATCCTCAACACCCGTGAATGTAAATGGATGGACAGGTTTGATTCTGTCCTAAATGGTCTTAACGAACTTGACGCTACATATGCACAATTATCCTTGTTGAATAACACCTAGCCTTTAAATTTGGGGTAATCTTGACCATTTATAACCATTTGCTGCATGACACACTATCTCCGCCCTTTGGCCTACTATTGCCTTGATTCCCTTTCAAAATCTGAACTACAATCTATCTAGATATTTATTGTTAACTCGTTGAGGGCAGTCTATCTCTGCTTCAGAATGTAAGCTGCGTTTGCAGTCAGGTCATTACCTCTGTGCATATATTTTAAAGCTCGCCTCCATTTTATATGCTGCACTATGATTTGGTTCTCATGTTTATGGTTTTCAAGCTGACGTATATTTGACCAAGTGGCTTTACCTTTTTTGCATTCACGCACATTGCTGAAATTATTATGCCTCAATGTTGTAAACAAGAAACTTAGAGTGTAAGCTGTTAGACAGCAGTTTCAATTGACACATTCAAGTGCCCTTCGCGCGCCACAGAACGTTGTCCTTTCGCTCGTGGGATAACACTTTCAGTTTTGCAGCATCTGAGTTTTCAGCTGCGTTGATACAGACACACCCCCTGCCCCTGTCCAATGAGCGCGTCACGTTCCTTTCGCTGACGTACTTGCTTACGTCAGCTACTTAACGAGCGACTTGACACTTCCCAGGGTTAGCTGTCAGATGTTGTCGACGCTGCCTGGGAGGTATGTCACACCGCGGAGCAAGCGCGCGTTTTCCAAGAGATTGCATCTCACCGCGCTTCTCACCTTCTTTTTGCTCCACCAAGAGATTAAATGCTGCCCCTCTTCACCTCTCCATTTGGTAATCTCCCGTTGTTAGCCACATCTGGGTTGGGTTTAGTTATAATAACCGCCATATTTAACTAGATTCCATGCTTTAGAGCCGTTAGGCGGGTTTATATTTTGATTTTGTAAAACGCTGCGAGACAAATCTCCTATCTTTGGGTTCTTGATGTTAACGCCGCCTCATGGGCTTTCGCCTGCCTCATATTAACTGTCCGGGCTTTTAGAGGCTGAGGCTTGTTCCTTGTTAAGTCTGTAACACGCTGGGTGTTTTTCTTAATATAGCGGATTTATATTCAACAAACCCCGCGGCACTGTCCATACTTACCCTTGGTGTCCCCTCACGGTGACTCCTTTTTAGATATTTTTAGATACATTTGCCGCCAATTTTTTTTTTTTTTTGTGTTTTCTCTTCACTTGTGTGGGTCCTTTGATGTTTGTACCTTAATTGATGTAGGTACATCTCCCAACTAGGTTGTGGGAATTGTAATAAAAAAATTTTTTACCCCCCCAGCTTTGGTTACGTTTGAACCACTGCCCATTGTGATTCATCATATACCGATAAGAATATTGCCATCAATAGCACCGGTTTTTCAACATTGAATGGTGAGTAATACACCATTTTGCTTTGACCAGTAGGCCCCAATTGAGACCCCATACAGATGTGCAATCTCCTCTTGTTCCGTCTTTCTGTTTTGTTTTAGGAGCCGTTCGGGCCCACTCCACAAATAGTCCAGCATGAGTTTTCCTTGCTGTTGCTGGTAAATATTGTCTTATTTCTACCTAATGATAATTAATGATCCCATAGACACACCGTATTAATACTACTCATTATCCCTAGGTGTAAGTCCATCTTCCCATCCCCCGCTGGTCCTGAAGAAGACCCCGCTTCCAAGATTTCCTAATTGCTGGCTCGATTAGGGGTCGAAACGTCGACGACTTTTCCCTTGGTTCAATACACGAGACTGACAGTGATTTTACAACTGCTTTTCTTGCTAATGTTATTGCATTTGTGTTATTGCCATTCAAGTGGCAGGCTAGGTCTTCAAATTCATTTTGGATGTTCTTAAACACACGACCTTCCCCTTCACTTCGTCTGCACTTATCCCGATTTATGTTGCACTTTTCACTTCACTTACACCCTTAGTAATTGAAAATGATGATTTTGACATGCATTTGTCTATTTAATAGGTTGACATGTTGACCTTTTTCTATGCTCAATACGATTAAATGAAGTCATTTGTGTATCTCAATAAGGTGTTGTCATAACTCAATTTAAGTTTATATTCACATACTTGTGTTTTAATTAAGTTAAATTGTTCCACTGTGACTGTTTTTTCATATACCAAGGGGAAACCCAGATGGGCAGGGCTAGGTAGCCTGGTGGTGAATAGGAAGATTTGCAGGTAGATGGGTGGGAGGAGTACACCTGGACTCTGAATAGGGCTGTGCTCTGCCACCAAAATGCTGGCTCCGCCCCCTGTGGAGCGTCTGATGGCTCTGCCCTGCACCCTGAAAGAAGAAGTCTGCATCATCAAAGTGCTCCAGAACTGGACTGAACTAGGCAAGGGCCCCCCTGGCCTGTGAGAACAAAGGATTTGTGGTATAAAGGAAGGAGCCCTGCTCCTAAGAAACTAGATCCTGTCCTGCCAAGAAGAAACCTCTGTCCGACCTGAAGGAACTGGAAAAGCTGCATGGAGGAGTACTGTCCCTGACCTGGGGGATTGGCCTGCAGTGGTTGCCTTCCTGCTGAAGAAGAGGAAGAAAAGACTCAAGGAACTTTTATCTGACTTGTGCTGAGAGATCTCCAAGGGCTTGTGAGTGAGCTTGCCCCCTGAACGAAGTCCCAGGACCAGTGGACTTCACCGCCGTGAGATCGCCTTGGAAAACAGACCATTTTCCCCGCATCTTCGACTCGAACTGCTGCGTACGTCTCGCTGATCGCAGCGTACCCCCTGAAAGCTGGTATCCCGCTGTCCGGCACGAGCAACGTGACTAAGGCCCCTCTACGAGCCGTAGCTCGCACCGCAAAGGAAGGTACCGTCCGGCCTGAGCAACGCGACTAATAGGCCCCTACGAGCCGTAGCTCGCACCGTAACGGAAGGACTGCGAACTGTACTTGCTACTATCCCCTACGAACCGTACTGCCGGCGTACGCTCCTTTCCCCTGCTTTGGGAAGGCTGCGGTTCGTACGGTAGTTGCGTACGTCTCCCCTGTGCGGAGCGTACTGTTCGCTTGTATCCAGTGCTTCGAACCAAGGTTGCCGATCTCATGGTACAGAACGAACGCCGCGACGAACTTTGAACACACCGTACCTACGCACCATCCCCTGAAGCCCTGCACGCCCAAGGTTTAACGTACCGTAGTACGCATCACACCAGGAGGACAATGCACCGTACATCGCGCTTGATGTCAGCACAGCATCCGTGACGAACTCACCAAAAGTAAAGATACTGTGCCTGTTCGCACTGTAGGGTGTACGCTTCATCCCGAAGCGCCTACAATGCGTGTGAGAACCGTTCCCAAGCAGTTGTTACCCCGTACGAAGCGTACAGACAGGAACGAAACGCACAGAACTTTAAAACTATGCTAAAACCAAGAACTCTTTGTTTAATAAGTATTGTGGGCCGTTTAAACGTTATCTGGTCTTGTGCTAAGCCTAAACTATATATATAAAGTATTATTTTTCTATATCCCAGTGTGGAGTCCATTTGTGGGGTTGTCACTGAGTTACTGTGTGTGTGTTCACAAATGCTTAACCTGAACGCTCTGAGATAGATTGTCTGCTCGCGCCAAGCTACCTAGAGGGTGAGCAGGGGTTATTGTTGGAGTGTGCCCCCTTACCCTGACTAGCGGAAAGATTCCCTGCTTGACACAAGTACCTACCTGTGCCAACCTGAGAACCCGGATTCTAACATTGGTGGTCAGCGGTGAGGATTACGAATGTGCATTTGTGATACATATACAGTGATTGGTGAACGCCACATAGGGAAGGCAGACCAATAGCGCAACCACTTACTTTTAATTCGCATTTTTGGGGAAATCGCCAGTTGTTAAAGGAATCATGCCTGGTTCAAGTATTGTGGAAAGGGCAGCATCCCTCATCTCTGAAACTGAAGACGTGGAATGGGAAGAAGAGAGATTGGAGAGCTAAACCAAGGCCCAGCTGAAGGGCTTCTGCAGAAAATTCAAAGTCCCCACTGTTGGGTGTAAGCTCAAAGTAGATCTTTGCAAGGCGCTGAGGGCCTGGATGGAGTCAAGAAAAGACTCTGATGAGATGGAGGAAATTGAGCAGGTAGAGAGCATCGCTAGCTTGGGCAGAGGCCTGTCGCCAGAGGAATTGGCCGACAGGAAGGAAACCAGAGCTCATGAGATAGAGATGGCGAAACTAAATAGACAACTGGCAATGGAAAGAAAAAGGCTAGAGATGGAAGAGAGGAGAAGCCAAATGGAGCATGAGATGAAATTGAGGGAGCTGGAGTTGAAAGCCCAGGGCTTGGGAAGCACTCCCTCTGGTGGCAGCACACCCCCAGTGCAGGTAGAGTCCAGAGTGTACATACCCAAAGATGTAGTGAAGGAATTTTTTAAAATGATGACATAGGGCAGTGGTTCAAAGCCTACGAAGTAGCCATGTCCTCCCACCGGGTCCCTGAGAAGGATTGGGGAGCGGGGTTGTGGGGGCGGTTCTTGAGTGAAGGGCGGGACACACTGCTAGATTTGCCCTCAGATGTGTATAACTCTTACCTCCATATGAAGGATGCTTTGATGGCTAGGTATGGGTTAACTCCTGAAATGTATAGGCAGAGGTTATGGGGTTGCACTAAGATTCCCAATAGTACGTATGTGGAGTATGTGACTTTTTTTTGCAGAGCACTGGATGGTTGGGTAAAAGGTAGCAAGGTTGATAATTTTCAAGGGCTTCTTGATTTAATGGCTTGGGAGCACTTGTCCAGTAATTGTTTTCCTGAGCTACGCCAGCACCTGATTGATAGTAGCCTGACTAACCCTAGGAAGCTTGCTGAGGAGGCGGACCGCTGGGTCAGTACCAGGGTCCACAAGGGTCACGTGGGAGACTCCGCCAAAGGTGGGCAGGGTCCCCAGCAGAAGACCGGGGGGACAAGGGTAAACCGAGGGAGTTCCAGAAGAGGCCCCAAAGTAATCCCCAAGGGAAGGGTTCTCAGCCTCCGGGGCCCCGACAGGTAAACCTGTTCAAAGAGGGCCCCCAAACTGTTACAGATGTGGTGAGCTGGGTCATTTTGCCAATGATCCCAATTGTCGCCAGTTTGGTAAACCAGCACCCACTGGTGCAACCCCCCGGCAGACAGCTAGTGTAGCCCTGGGTGGAGAAATGGGTGTCCAAGGTGGGTGGGGTTCAGTAGAAATGTCCCTGGTCTCATTAGGAGACCGTGAAGTGGTCCCCAAAACCCAGCTGCCTGAGAACACTAAGAAATACAGGCAGTGGGTGACCATAAATGGCCATAGGGTTGAAGCTCTGAGAGATACAGAAGCCAGTGTGACGGCTGTCAAGCGTCACCTGGTATCTCAGGAGCAGGTTGTCCCAGGAGCATTCTATCCGTTTGTTGCCGCTGACAACACGGAGAGTCACTGCCCGGAGGCTCAGGTTCCCTTTGAGTGGGGGGGGGTCTCTGGTACTCTTCAGGTAGTGTGAGGCCCGCCATGCCTGTAGACTGTCTGTTAGGGAACGATCTGGAGAGGTCACCTTGGGCTAAGGTGGAGCGGAGTGCTCACCTGAAGATGTTGGGTATGCCTGATTGGGCGTGTGTCACCACACGGTCCATGGCAGCAAGTAGAGGTGCTCAAGAGGACCTGGAGCCTGAGAGGGAGGCCCAGGAACCGGCCTTAGGGAGAAGAGGCAGGGGGCCCGGAAAACCGGCCCTCGAAGTTCCCACGGTCCAGGAGGAAGCAGACCTTGAGGGGGATGCCCTGGAACCTACAGGGGAACAGATAGCTGAACTGGGGGACCTGCCTGAGCTGACCCATTGGCAGCAAGAAGGAGGACCCTCCAGGGAAGAATTCTGCAAGGAGCAGAAAGAATGCCCTTCTCTCGTGGGTATGCGGCAGCAGGCTGCAGACCAGGCCAACGGTGATCAGTCTGGAACACATTTCATTAACTGGGAGAACGACCTCCTGTATTCTGAGCCTAAGGTTGCTGAGCCTGGCTCAGCCCGTGTGCTGGTGGTACCCCAGCGCTTCAGAGCCTTCCTACTGGGGCTGGCTCACGGTGTGCCATTGGCAGGACATTTGGGGCAGGACAAGACCTTTGAAAGGCTTGTCACCCACTTCTTTTGGCCCCAAATGCGCAGGAGTTCAGACACTCACTGCAGGACCTGCCAGACTTGCCAGGCAAGTGGAAAGAGTGGGAGGAAGCAGAAGGCTCCTCTCCAACCATTCCCTGTGGTCAGTGTCCCCTTTGAGCGAGTGGGGATTGACATTGTGGGGCCGCTGGACCCAAGGAAAGCCATGGGCAACAGGTTTATCCTGGTCCTGGTGGACCATGCCACCCGGTACCCGGAAGCCATGCCTCTGAGGACAGTGACGGCCCCCGTGGTGGGACGTGCACTGATGGGAATTTTCTCCCGAGTGGGATTCCCTCTAGAGGTGGTGTCTGACCGGGGTACCAATTTCATATCCAAATATATGAAATCCCTTTGGCAAGAGTGTGGTGTAACCTACAAATTCACCACACCATACCACCCCCAAGGAAACGGGTTGGTTGAGAGATTCAACCGAACCCTGAAGGGCATGATAATGGTTCTGGAAGAACTCATGAGGCGTAAGTGGGACGTCCTCTTGCCATGCCTTCTCTTTGGCTACCATGAGGTGCCACAGAAGTCTCTAGGGTTCAGCCCCTTTGAGCTCCTGTATGGCCACCCAGTGAGAGGACCTCTAAGTCTGGTCAAAGAAGGCTGGGAGCAATCTCCCAGGAAACCTCCCCAGAATCTATATAGCTACATGCTGGCCTTCAGGAACCAGACTAGGCGTTTCAGGGAACTTGCTGAGGCAAACCTGGAAGCCAGCCAGGAGGAGATGAAGCGGTGGTACCACCAGAATGCCACTCTGGTAGAGCTTCAGCCTGGACAGAAGGTATGGGTCTTGGCCCCAATGGAGCCCTGTGCGCTCCAGGATAAGTGGACCGGTCCCTTTGAGGTGGTGGAGCGCAAAAGTCCTGTTACCTATTTGGTGGACTTGCGGTCTCCAAGGAACCCCTTAAGGGTCCTTCATGTCAACCGCCTCAAGCCCCACTTGGAGAGGTCCCAAGTGGGCATGCTCTTGGCAACAGATGCTGGGATGGAAGAGGAGACCGAGCCTCTTCCTGACCTCCTGTCAGCCAAGGAGCAAGATGGGTCAGTGGATGGTGTCATCCTCTCTTCCACCCTGTCCCCTGAGCAACAGAATGATTGTCGCCAATTGTTGGGGCAATTTTCGGATCTGTTTTCCCTGGTTCCCGGTGTCACTGATTGGTGCGTCCATGATGTGGACACTGGGGATAGTACACCTGTGAGGCACAAGGCCTACAGGGTGTCTGACAGGGTGAGGGCATGCATCAAGGAGGAGGTCTCCAAGATGTTTGCACTAGGGGTAATTGAGTCCTCCAGCAGTCCTTGGGCCAGCCCAGTGGTCTTGGTCCCAAAGGCTGCAGCGCCGGGAGCCACACCCGAACTCCGGTTCTGTGTGGACTACAGAGGACTCAGTTCGGTCACCAGGACTGACGCACACCCCATCCCCAGAGCTGATGAGCTCATAGATCGGCTAGGGGCTGCCAACTACCTCCGCACGTTTGATTTAGCGTCTGGGTACTGGCAGATCGCCTTGACCGATGGGGCCAAAGAGAGGTCAGCATTTTCCACCCCTGATGGGCACTACTAGTTCCGGGTTATGCCCTTTGGGATGAAGAATGCCCCTGCAACCTTCCAGAGGTTGGTCAACCAGGTGTTGGTTGGACTGGATTCGTTCAGTGCAGCCTACCAGGATGACATCGCAGTGTTCAGTTCCACTTGGGAGGAACACCTGCGCCACCTCTGGGAAGTGTTGATGGCGCTGCGGAGGGCAGGCCTCACGATCAAGGCGAGTAAGTGCCAGATCGGGCAGGGTTCCGTGGTGTACTTGGGGCACCAGGTTGGGAGCGGACAGGTGGCGCCCCTTCAACCCAAGATAGAAACCATCCTGAATTGGGAGTCGCCCAAAACTCAGACAGAGGTGAGAGCCTTTCTAGGTCTCACCGGGTACTACAGGAGGTTTGTCAAGGGGTATGGCAACATTGTTGCCCCCTTGACAGCGCTGACTTCTAAGAAGCAGCCCAGGAAAGTGATTTGGACTGACACCTGTCAGAAAGATTTTGGGGCCCTGAAAGCTGCTATGTGCACGGCGCCCGTGCTCTTGGCTCCCAACTTCTCCAAAGAGTTTATCGTTCAGACAGACGCTTCAGAGCATGGTGTGGGGGCTGTTCTTTCACAGATTAATGAAGAGGGCCTAGATCAACCTGTAGCCTTCCTTAGCAGGAGGTTACTTCCACGGGAACAGAGATGGAGTGCTATTGAGCGTGAGGCATTTGCTGTGGTCTGGGCGCTGAAGAAGCTAAGACCCTACCTGTTTGGGTCTCACTTCCGGGTTCAGACAGACCACAGGCCCCTCAGATGGTTGATGCATATGAGGGGTGAGAATCCAAAGCTGTTGAGGTGGTCCATTTCCCTACAGGGTATGGATTTCACGGTGGAACATCGCCCTGGTACAGATCATGCCAATGCTGACGGTCTGTCCAGATTTTTCCGCATTAGTGATGAGGAACTCCCTGGGGTAGGGTAGTTCTCCCCACTTTTCAGCTGGAGGGAACACGTGTTAGACCTGGCACCTTGGCGTGAGTCTCCCTTCCACTTTTTTGTCGCTGTGCCTCATGTGTTTTAATGGTGTTGGCCGCTCAGAGCACCGTGCCACTGCCAACCAGTGCCACAGTGCAAGTGCTCCCTATGTAAAATGTATATGTTGGTTGGATTCCATGATTGGCTTATTTGGTTTACTATCAGACCCCAGTAAAGTGCACCAGGAGTGCCAGGGCGTGTAAATCCAAATGCCGCTGGTGGGCTTGCAGCACTGGTTGTGCCACCCACAGAAGCGGCCTGGTAAAATGTGTCTAGGTCTGCCATTTCAGAACCTGCGTGCAGTCTGGTACTGACATGCTGACTGGCAAGTGCACCCACTGGCCAGTCCCTAAACCTTCCCTTAACTTCATGTTAGTCACCCCTATGGTAGGCCCAAGGACAGGGTGCATTGTGGCATAAGGTAGGACAAGCCCTGATGTGTGTGGCATGTCCTAATAGTGAATTACAGCCATTTTCGTTTTTCACTATTGTAAGGCTACCCTGTTCTCATAGGCCAGAATGGGCTGTTAAGATTGTTACATCCTATGATCCTAACAGACCCAGGGAACATGGTAGAAAATCGAGTTTAGTATGCCTGAACTCAGAATAATAAGGTACATCTTTTAGTAAGGTTTATTTTAATATTCTGCGTTTGCAAATGCCACTTTTAGAAAGTTGGCCTTTGCTTGCCTAGCCATTTCAGCCCGCCTCTGCATGATGTGTATCTGCTGTCTGGCTTGTGTGAGTGACAGGGCTGGGGAAACCCAGATGGGCAGGGCTAGGTAGCCTGGTGGTGAATAGGAAGATTGGCAGGTAGATGGGTGGGAGGAGTACACCTGGACTCTGAATAGGGCTGTGCTCTGCCACCACAATGCTGGCTCCGCCCCCTGTGGAGCGTCTGATGGCTCTGCCCTGCACCCTGAAAGAAGAAGTCTGCATCATCAAAGTGCTCCAGAACTGGACTGAACTAGGCAAGGGCCCCCCTGGCCTGAGAGAACAAAGGATTTGTGGTATAAAGGAAGGAGCCCTGCTCCTAAGAAACTAGATCCTGTCCTGCCAAGAAGAAACCTCTGTCCGACCTGAAGGAACTGGAAAAGCTGCATGGAGGAGTACTGTCCCTGACCTGGGGGATTGGCCTGCAGTGGTTGCCTTGCTGCTGAAGAAGAGGAAGAAAAGACTCAAGGAACTTTTATCTGACTTGTGCTGAGAGATCTCCAAGGGCTTGTGAGTGAGCTTGCCCCCTGAACGAAGTCCCAGGACCAGTGGACTTCACCGCCGTGAGATCGCCTTGGAAAACAGACCATTTTCCCCGCATCTTCGACTCGAACTGCTGCGTACGTCTCGCTGATCACAGCGTACCCACTGAAAGCTGGTATCCCGCTGTCCGGCCCGAGCAACGTGACTAAGGCCCCTCTACGAGCCGTAGCTCGCACCGCAAAGGAAGGTACCGTCCGGCCTGAGCAACGCGACTAATAGGCCCCTATGAGCCGTAGCTCGCACCGTAACGGAAGGACTGCGAACTGTACTTGCTACTATCCCCTACGAACCGTACTGCCGGCGTACGCTCCTTTCCCCTGCTTTGGAAAGGCTGCGGTGCGTACGGTAGTTGCGTACGTCTCCCCTGTGCGGAGCGTACTGTTCGCTTGTATCCAGTGCTTCGAACCAAGGTTGCCGATCTCATGGTACAGAACGAACGCCGCGACGAACTTTGAACGCACCGTACCTACGCACCATCCCCTGAAGCCCTGCACGCCCAAGGTCTAACGTACCGTAGTACGCATCACACCAGGAGGACAATGCACCGTACATCGCGCTTGATGTCAGCACAGCATCCGTGACGAACTCACCAAAAGTAAAGATACTGTGCCTGTTCGCACTGTAGGGTGTACGCTTCATCCCGAAGTGCCTACAATGCGTGTGAGAACCGTTCCCAAGCAGTTGTTACCCCGTACGAAGCGTACAGACAGGAACGAAACGCACAGAACTTTAAAACTATGCTAAAACCAAGAACTCTTTGTTTAATAAGTATTGTGGGCCGTTTAAACGTTATCTGGTCTTGTGCTAAGCCTAAACTATATATATAAAGTATTATTTTTCTATATCCCAGTGTGGAGTCCATTTGTGGGGTTGTCACTGAGTTACTGTGTGTGTGTTCACAAATGCTTAACCTGAACGCTCTGAGATAGATTGTCTGCTCGCGCCAAGCTACCTAGAGGGTGAGCAGGGGTTATTGTTGGAGTGTGCCCCCTTACCCTGACTAGCGGAAAGATTCCCTGCTTGACACAAGTACCTACCTGTGCCAACCTGAGAACCCGGATTCTAACATTGGTGGTCAGCGGTGAGGATTACGAATGTGCATTTGTGATACATATACAGTGATTGGTGAACGCCACATAGGGAAGGCAGACCAATAGCGCAACCACTTACCATTAATTCGCATTTTTGGGGAAATCGCCAGTTGTTAAAGGAATCATGCCTGGTTCAAGTATTGTGGAAAGGGCAGCATCCCTCATCTCTGAAACTGAAGACGTGGAATGGGAAGAAGAGAGATTGGAGAGCTAAACCAAGGCCCAGCTGAAGGGCTTCTGCAGAAAATTCAAAGTCCCCACTGTTGGGTGTAAGCTCAAAGTAGATCTTTGCAAGGCGCTGAGGGCCTGGATGGAGTCAAGAAAAGACTCTGATGAGATGGAGGAAATTGAGCAGGTAGAGAGCATCGCTAGCTTGGGCAGAGGCCTGTCGCCAGAGGAATTGGCCGACAGGAAGGAAACCAGAGCTCATGAGATAGAGATGGCGAAACTAAATAGACAACTGGCAATGGAAAGAAAAAGGCTAGAGATGGAAGAGAGGAGAAGCCAAATGGAGCATGAGATGAAATTGAGGGAGCTGGAGTTGAAAGCCCAGGGCTTGGGAAGCACTCCCTCTGGTGGCAGCACACCCCCAGTGCAGGTAGAGTCCAGAGTGTACATACCCAAAGATGTAGTGAAGGAATTTTTTTAAAATGATGACATAGGGCAGTGGTTCAAAGCCTACGAAGTAGCCATGTCCTCCCACCGGGTCCCTGAGAAGGATTGGGGAGCGGGGTTGTGGGGGCGGTTCTTGAGTGAAGGGCGGGACACACTGCTAGATTTGCCCTCAGATGTGTATAACTCTTACCCCCATGTGAAGGATGCTTTGATGGCTAGGTATGGGTTAACTCCTGAAATGTATAGGCAGAGGTTATGGGGTTGCACTAAGATTCCCAATAGTACGTATGTGGAGTATGTGACTTTTTTTTGCAGAGCACTGGATGGTTGGGTAAAAGGTAGCAAGGTTGATAATTTTCAAGGGCTTCTTGATTTAATGGCTTGGGAGCACTTGTCCAGTAATTGTTTTCCTGAGCTACGCCAGCACCTGATTGATAGTAGCCTGACTAACTGTTACAGTCTGTTGTAACAATCAGGCTCAGAATCATGCTCAAACTCATTTAGAAGAATCTTAACAAAGCAAGATGGTTTTGGTACAATGTTGAATGTGTCTTGGTTTTACATTATTTTTTCCCAATGTATTAGCCAATGCTTGTTTATTAAAGCTAAGTACTCGTGATGACATTCTGTAAGCAACACGTGTTCATATTTAGGTTCATTGTCATGATATTTGATTCCGCTCGCTCTTTTCTTATTATGCACGTTTTTTAAGACATGCTCCAAACCGGCAGTTGCAGGTCACGTTCTTGGGCAGGTGAAATCGGATATTTGCAAGCACGTGTAACACCGGTTCCTCCTTGTGCCAACCCCACCCTTCAGAAATCCTATTTAAGCCCCAGACATGCTTCCACAAGCGCTTACGCTCGTTGCGTCTTCAACTTACCTGAGGGCAGAGATCCAGGCTCCCTCCTCCACGATTCAGATCAGCTCCCAAGTGACTTGAAGGTTCCGGTCCGGTCCTTTAATCCTTCCCTCGTAGTCCAGGAAACAGCACAAGCTTTCTTCCGGAGCTACGAACAAAGGCTTCCCACGCTGCAGAGAGGAAACAAAAGGCATGCAGAAACAGTGAGTAACCGGCTGGCTACATAAACAACAAAAAGTAAGTTTCTGGCATACATCTTGCACTTTCGTATGGAATAACTTCTGTCAGCACATTCAACTAAATACTTGGCCAAGTTCGCAGGAAAATGTGATAAATCACTAAGCAAAGACGTTACAACTTTTAAAAGACTGCTTATCTTATTTGGCATCTTCTTTGTTGCATCGCGATCTCCTCATTCAAGGTTCTAGGAACTGTAAAGAACAGACATTTAGACTTTATCAGAAACAGAGTTCTTTTGGGCATCTCCGGACAGTTTATTTGTAAGTGAAAGTTACTGGAAAAAATCGTAATTCAGCATTGCTTTAGAAAGGAAGCTTCACAAGACAATTAAGCATCTGTTTTATTTATCATTGCAGAACCACGATATTTAATGTTATTCAGGTGACAACTAAAAAGCCTGAGAAAATCAAAGGTACACATTTTGTGATCAGACATTTTACACAATTGTTGTTGATCCTTAATTATTAATGCTAATATCTTTTTCTGTTGTTTGTTTTAAAAATTAGAGATATTTCCTGAAGAAAGGCAGACAGGAAAATAGAAGCAAGCTGCGACTGGCAGTGTTTTTTCTGTTTATTATTTTGTCCCTATTCCCCCTTCCCTTAAGGATTTAATTTGGGTAAGCTGTGTTTATAAAATCCAGTTGCGCCCAAAGGAAGTTCTTGGGGGAAGTCGAGAACAATCTACACATCTCTCAAGTTGAACGTCCTGCCTTTCAGGTGAGTGAAGGTCAACAGAAGCGTAAGCCTTCACAACAATAAGGTTCTCCTTGAGAGATATGGATTCTGATACGGAGAGAATTGATGGCCAAGAAATGGCGCACGCACTTGCAGATGATGTTTTAAGAAATCAATCCATATCGGAGATGTTACAAAAAATGCAATTGGAAATTAATACATTAAAGCACGAGAATACAGTCTTAAGGCAGGAAGTCCTTCGTTACAAACCTAGAGATTCCTTGTGGGGAAATCCTGTTTTGTCCCAACATACGGATTCTTCGGGTTTTGGTACTAAGTCTAAAGCCTCTAAGGTAGTCATGAGTTCAGATTCTAATCCTGCGCCAGTACAAGTAACGGTAGCTGTTCCTAATGTTGTTCCTTTGGCAGCCCCAGAACGCTTTTTTGGCGATTCTAGTAAGTTTAATGTGTTTCTTAGCCAATGCCAATTACATTTTATATGTAAACCACAATTGTTTCCCAATGATGCAACTAAGGTGGCTTTTGTGCTTTCCTATTTGGGAGGCACGGCAGCAAACTGGTCCATACCCTATATTGATCGAGACGATCCCATTCTACACAATTGGCCTCTGTTTAAAAATACCATGACCAAATTGTTTGCAAAACACACGTATGTACAAGCCAGTGACAATGAGTTACTAAATCTAAAACAAGGTAAACAAGATTTGTTAACGTATGTAACCATGTTTAATAGACTTCTGACAGAAACCCAGTGGCCAGAGGAAAAACGCACATCCTTGTTTTATAGAGGTTTGCGTGATGAGCTGAAAGATGCTTTGGCTCATATTGTGGATCTTCCAGAGGAATATTCAGACTTTGTGGACTTAGTAGTAAAATTAGACCATCGATTAGGAGAAAGAAAGGGTGATAAAACACGATTTGAACCAAGGTTTTCTGTATCAAAAAGTGATAGGAAAGAAATTGATACTAAATTGTCAGAGTCTGAACCTATGCAGATTGGGACCATTAAAGGGCCTTTATCAGCAGAGGAAAAGGATAGAAGGAGAAAATTAAACCTCTGTTTATATTGTGCCAAATCTGGGCATTATGCAAAAGAGTGCCCTACAAAACCAAAAGGGGCAAAGAAAGTTAATTCTGTAGCCACGAACCCTACAGAGCAGGAAAACTAAGAAACTCGTCAAGGAGGGGGGTCTCTTGTACGAGTGGAGAATCTTTGTTGACCTCCAATATTTCCACTAATTTGGTACCAAGAATACCTCGACATTTTGTAATACAGGTAGTTCTCATCATTAGTGCTCATGTGCGACACTCCGTTCCAGTCTTATTAGATTGCGGAGCCACTGGGAATTTCATGGACATTAAGATGGCAGAAGAGTTACAGATACCCACTGAGTGGAAGACTCAACCTGAGTCAGTTTGTGCAGTAGATGGGTCAGCTTTATCTTCAGGAATGATAACCAAGAAAACTACTCCACTGGTTATGGTATGTCAGAATGGTCATACTGAGAAGATAGGCTTTGATTTAATCGATACACCTACATTCGGGTTAATTTTAGGAGTACCATGGTTAACTCTACATAACCCTAGAATTAATTGGACCTTACGAACGGTAACTTTAGATTCCACGTTTTGTCGAGAATCTTGTTACCAAGAAGCTCTCAATGAATCTATGACAATTTTACACTGTGCAACTACACAAACACAGGTTGCTAGTCTACCAGTTGAGTATCAAGAATTCAAAGATGTGTTCGACCCTGTAAAGGCTGGCTCTTTGCCACCACACAGGTCATACGACTGTCGTATTGATCTAATACCCGGAGCCACTTTGCCTAACACTAGAGTGTATGCTCTCACGGAAGAAGAAACAAAGTATTTAAGGACGTACCTTGATGATTTACTGGCGTCAGGATTTATAAGACATTCCACCTCTCCAGTATCCTCGCCCCTATTTTTCATTCCTAAACCAGATGGAAGTCTCCGCGCTTGCATTGACTATCGCGGATTGAACAAGGCCACAATTAAAAATAAATACCCGTTGCCTCTGATACCTGTTCTTTTAGACCAATTACGTCATTCCACTATTTACACAAAACTTGATTTGAGAGGTGCATACCATCTTGTTAGAGTAAAAGAAAATGATGAGTGGAAAACAGCTTTTAAAACTAAATTTGGATTATTTGAATACACTGTGATGCCATTTGGTTTATGCAATGCGCCTGCAGCATTTCAATTTTTCATCAATGAGGTGTTGCATGAATTTCTTGATGTATGTGTAATTGTATATATTGATGATATACTTATCTATTCAAAAACTAAGGAAGAACATGTACATCAAGTTAGGGCAGTATTACAGAAATTGCTAACAAATCATTTATTCGCCAAGCTTGAAAAATGTATCTTTAATACAAACACAGTTGATTTCCTTGGGTATTGTTTATCTCCAACAGGAATAATGATGGATGTAAAAAAGGTAAATGCCATTAGAGATTGGCCAGAACCCACAACAGTTAAAGAAGTACAAAAGGTTTTGGGTTTTGCCAATTTTTATCGGCGTTTTATTCCTCGTTTTGCTGAAACTGTTGTACCCTTAACCAAATTGCTGCACAAGGGACAGAGGTTCATATGGTCAGAACAAACAGCTCAGGCATTTGAGTCACTCAAAGAAAAATTCACCTCAGCACCTTTGTTAAAACACCCAGATCCAGATCTTCCATTCTTTGTAGAGGCAGATGCTTCTCAGGTGGCGGTGGGGGCTGTGCTCTCTCAAAGAGATATTCAAGATGGACAACTACATCCCGTAGCTTTTTATTCTAAAAAACTGTTGCCAGCTGAGCAAAACTATACCGTGGCCGAGAGGGAGCTCTTGGCAATAAAATTAGCCTTTACAGAATGGAGACATCATTTAATGGGCACGAAATTTCCCGTCACTATATTTAGTGATCACAAGAATTTGCAGTTTTTTAGTTCAGTAAGAGCATTGACTCCCAGACAGATGCGTTGGTTAAACTTTTTCAGTGCCTTTGATTTTGTTATAACTTATCGACCAGGAGCACAACAAATTCAGTCAGATGTCTTATCTAGATATGGGTACACCGCAGATTTGAAGAAAGAAACAGGTCCCCCCATAATTCCTCCACAAAGAATAGTGGCACCAATTCTACAACAAGATTTTTTAAAACAAGTTAGAGAGGAACATTTGAAACTGAAGATTCAAGAGTGGTTAAAAAATCCCCATAATACTATACAAGATGGTTTATTGTATCATAACTCCTTGTTATATGTACCAACTAAATGTTTACAAGAAAAGATTTTGACATGGCATCATGATTCAATTTTAGCAGGTCATCCAGGTTCCCAAAAAACCTTGGAAAATTGTAAAAAGCATTTCTGGTGGTCTTCAATGATTGCAGACATTAAAGCATATGTCAAGTCCTGTCCAATTTGTGCAAGAAATAAAACTGTACACAAAGCGCCTATGGGGTTATTGCAACCATTGCCAACTCCTCCGAGTCCCTGGCATACAATCAGTTTGGACTTCATAGTCAATTTACCTAAGGCTAACACTTATACAACTATTTTAGTGGTGGTAGATTATTTGTCAAAAATGGCACACTTCATTCCCTTGGTGAAACTCCCTACCGCTGCAGAACTGACGGATGTTTTTATTAAAGAAATTGTGAGGTTACATGGTTTACCAACCAAGATCCTTTCGGACAGAGGGAGTCAATTTACCTCTAAATTCTGGACAAATTTAGGAAAAAGCCTAAAAATGGAAATAGCTCTTTCAACAGCCTTTCACCCAGAAACGGATGGCCAGACAGAAAGGGTAAATCAAACCTTATTGCAAACTTTACGTTGCTTGATGGCAGAATTTACCACTGACTGGGATAAGGTATTACCTGTTGCAGAATTTGTTTATAATAATAACGTACATTCCGCAACAAAGTGTACTCCATTTTATTTTTTACAAGGGTACCATCCACAAGCGTTACCCGTATCAGTGATCCCCTCTTTAACTCCAGGAGTCACGGAGCGGCTTTCTACACTATTAAACATACAAGAGAAGGCTATGAAACATTTAAACAAGTACAAAGTATCCATGAAAAGACAAGCAGATAAACATAGAGTAGATACTCCACAATATCAAGTAGGAGATAAGGTATGGCTTTCAACAAAAAACTTAAAATTAACAGGATCAAGAAAATTGCTACCAAAATACATAGGACCATTTGTTGTAAATAAGTTAATCAATCCAGTAACAGTTAGATTGGACTTACCTCAAGAATATCCTGTACATCCTGCTTTCCATGTATCTTTATTGAAACCCTATGATTCACAAACTAGACCAGAACCTCCACCCCCTCCCATTCATGTCGATGGACATTTGGAATATGAAGTACAAAAAATTTTAGATGCAAAAAGAATGCAAGGTAAACTGTACTATTTGATAGCATGGAAAGGGTTTGATGCTACTGAAAATTCATGGGAACCAGCATCATTCGTTCATGCGCCACGATTATTGAGACAATTTTACTTACGTTTCCCCCTCAAGCCTCGTCCGGTGGGGCGGTCTTTGAGGGGAGCGACTGTTACAGTCTGTTGTAACAATCAGGCTCAGAATCATGCTCAAACTCATTTAGAAGAATCTTAACAAAGCAAGATGGTTTTGGTACAATGTTGAATGTGTCTTGGTTTTACATTATTTTTTCCCAATGTATTAGCCAATGCTTGTTTATTAAAGCTAAGTACTCGTGATGACATTCTGTAAGCAACACGTGTTCATATTTAGGTTCATTGTCATGATATTTGATTCCGCTCGCTCTTTTCTTATTATGCACGTTTTTTAAGACATGCTCCAAACCGGCAGTTGCAGGTCACGTTCTTGGGCAGGTGAAATCGGATATTTGCAAGCACGTGTAACACCGGTTCCTCCTTGTGCCAACCCCACCCTTCAGAAATCCTATTTAAGCCCCAGACATGCTTCCACAAGCGCTTACGCTCGTTGCGTCTTCAACTTACCTGAGGGCAGAGATCCAGGCTCCCTCCTCCACGATTCAGATCAGCTCCCAAGTGACTTGAAGGTTCCGGTCCGGTCCTTTAATCCTTCCCTCGTAGTCCAGGAAACAGCACAAGCTTTCTTCCGGAGCTACGAACAAAGGCTTCCCACGCTGCAGAGAGGAAACAAAAGGCATGCAGAAACAGTGAGTAACCGGCTGGCTACATAAACAACAAAAAGTAAGTTTCTGGCATACATCTTGCACTTTCGTATGGAATAACTTCTGTCAGCACATTCAACTAAATACTTGGCCAAGTTCGCAGGAAAATGTGATAAATCACTAAGCAAAGACGTTACAACTTTTAAAAGACTGCTTATCTTATTTGGCATCTTCTTTGTTGCATCGCGATCTAGGAACTGTAAAGAACAGACATTTAGACTTTATCAGAAACAGAGTTCTTTTGGGCATCTCCGGACAGTTTATTTGTAAGTGAAAGTTACTGGAAAAAATCGTAATTCAGCATTGCTTTAGAAAGGAAGCTTCACAAGACAATTAAGCATCTGTTTTATTTATCATTGCAGAACCACGATATTTAATGTTATTCAGGTGACAACTAAAAAGCCTGAGAAAATCAAAGGTACACATTTTGTGATCAGACATTTTACACAATTGTTGTTGATCCTTAATTATTAATGCTAATATCTTTTTCTGTTGTTTGTTTTAAAAATTAGAGATATTTCCTGAAGAAAGGCAGACAGGAAAATAGAAGCAAGCTGCGACTGGCAGTGTTTTTACTGTTTATTATTTTGTCCCTATTCCCCCTTCCCTTAAGGATTTAATTTGGGTAAGCTGTGTTTATAAAATCCAGTTGCGCCCAAAGGAAGTTCTTGGGGGAAGTCGAGAACAATCTACACATCTCTCAAGTTGAACGTCCTGCCTTTCAGGTGAGTGAAGGTCAACACTAACCCTAGAAAGCTTGCTGAGGAGGCGGACCGCTGGGTCAGTACCAGGGTCCACAAGGGTCACGTGGGAGACTCCGCCAAAGGTGGGCAGGGTCCCCAGCAGAAGAGCGGGGGGACAAGGGTAAA
This sequence comes from Triturus cristatus, assembly GCF_964204655.1. Taxonomy (NCBI): domain Eukaryota; kingdom Metazoa; phylum Chordata; class Amphibia; order Caudata; family Salamandridae; genus Triturus; species Triturus cristatus. Next base: position 979,718,298 of record NC_140579.1, on the reverse strand, counting down.
CCGAGGGAGTTCCAGAAGAGGCCCCAAAGTAATCCCCAAGGGAAGGGTTCTCAGCCTCCGGGGCCCTGACAGGTAAACCTGTTCAAAGAGGGCCCCCAAACTGTTACAGATGTGGTGAGCTGGGTCATTTTGCCAATGATCCCAATTGTCGCCAGTTTGGTAAACCAGCACCCACTGGTGCAACCCCCCGGCAGACAGCTAGTGTAGCCCTGGGTGGAGAAATGGGTGTCCAAGGTGGGTGGGGTTCAGTAGAAATGTCCCTGGTCTCATTAGGAGACCGTGAAGTGGTCCCCAAAACCCAGCTGCCTGAGAACACTAAGAAATACAGGCAGTGGGTGACCATAAAGGGCCATAGGGTTGAAGCTCTGAGAGATACAGAAGCCAGTGTGACGGCTGTCAAGCGTCACCTGGTATCTCAGGAGCAGGTTGTCCCAGGAGCATTCTATCCGTTTGTTGCCGCTGACAACACGGAGAGTCACTGCCCGGAGGCTCAGGTTCCCTTTGAGTGGGGGGGGTCTCTGGTACTCTTCAGGTAGTGTGAGGCCCGCCATGCCTGTAGACTGTCTGTTAGGGAACGATCTGGAGAGCTCACCTTGGGCTAAGGTGGAGCGGAGTGCTCACCTGAAGATGTTGGGTATGCCTGATTGGGCGTGTGTCACCACACGGTCCATGGCAGCAAGTAGAGGTGCTCAAGAGGACCTGGAGCCTGAGAGGGAGGCCCAGGAACCGGCCTTAGGGAGAAGAGGCAGGGGGCGCGGAAAACCGGCCCTCGAAGTTCCCACGGTCCAGGAGGAAGCAGACCTTGAGGGGGATGCCCTGGAACCTACAGGGGAACAGATAGCTGAACTGGGGGACCTGCCTGAGCTGACCCATTGGCAGCAAGAAGGAGGACCCTCCAGGGAAGAATTCTGCAAGGAGCAGAAAGAATGCCCTTCTCTCGTGGGTATGCGGCAGCAGGCTGCAGACCAGGCCAACGGTGATCAGTCTGGAACACATTTCATTAACTGGGAGAACGACCTCCTGTATTCTGAGCCTAAGGTTGCTGAGCCTGGCTCAGCCCGTGTGCTGGTGGTACCCCAGCGCTTCAGAGCCTTCCTACTGGGGCTGGCTCACGGTGTGCCATTGGCAGGACATTTGGGGCAGGACAAGACCTTTGAAAGGCTTGTCACCCACTTCTTTTGGCCCCAAATGCGCAGGAGTTCAGACACTCACTGCAGGACCTGCCAGACTTGCCAGGCAAGTGGAAAGAGTGGGAGGAAGCAGAAGGCTCCTCTCCAACCATTCCCTGTGGTCAGTGTCCCCTTTGAGCGAGTGGGGATTGACATTGTGGGGCCGCTGGACCCCAGGAAAGCCATGGGCAACAGGTTTATCCTGGTCCTGGTGGACCATGCCACCCGGTACCCGGAAGCCATGCCTCTGAGGACAGTGACGGCCCCCGTGGTGGGACGTGCACTGATGCGAATTTTCTCCCGAGTGGGATTCCCTCTAGAGGTGGTGTCTGACCGGGGTACCAATTTCATATCCAAATATATGAAATCCCTTTGGCAAGAGTGTGGTGTAACCTACAAATTCACCACACCATACCACCCCCAAGGAAACGGGTTGGTTGAGAGATTCAACCGAACCCTGAAGGGCATGATAATGGGTCTGGAAGAACCCATGAGGCGTAAGTGGGACGTCCTCTTGCCATGCCTTCTCTTTGGCTACCATGAGGTGCCACAGAAGTCTCTAGGGTTCAGCCCCTTTGAGCTCCTGTATGGCCACCCAGTGAGAGGACCTCTAAGTCTGGTCAAAGAAGGCTGGGAGCAATCTCCCAGGAAACCTCCCCAGAATCTATATAGCTACATGCTGGCCTTCAGGAACCAGACTAGGCGTTTCAGGGAACTTGCTGAGGCAAACCTGGAAGCCAGCCAGGAGGAGATGAAGCGGTGGTACCACCAGAATGCCACTCTGGTAGAGCTTCAGCCTGGACAGAAGGTATGGGTCTTGGCCCCAATGGAGCCCTGTGCGCTCCAGGATAAGTGGACCGGTCCCTTTGAGGTGGTGGAGCGCAAAAGTCCTGTTACCTATTTGGTGGACTTGCGGTCTCCAAGGAACCCCTTAAGGGTCCTTCATGTCAACTGCCTCAAGCCCCACTTGGAGAGGTCCCAAGTGGGCATGCTCTTGGCAACAGATGCTGGGATGGAAGAGGAGACCGAGCCTCTTCCTGACCTCCTGTCAGCCAAGGAGCAAGATGGGTCAGTGGATGGTTTCATCCTCTCTTCCACCCTGTCCCCTGAGCAACAGAATGATTGTCGCCAATTGTTGGGGCAATTTTCGGATCTGTTTTCCCTGGTTCCCGGTGTCACTGATTGGTGCGTCCATGATGTGGACACTGGGGATAGTACACCTGTGAGGCACAAGGCCTACAGGGTGACTGACAGGGTGAGGGCATGCATCAAGGAGGAGGTCTCCAAGATGTTTGCACTAGGGGTAATTGAGTCCTCCAGCAGTCCTTGGGCCAGCCCAGTGGTCTTGGTCCCAAAGGCTGCAGCGCCGGGAGCCACACCCGAACTCCGGTTCTGTGTGGACTACAGAGGACTCAGTTCGGTCACCAGGACTGACGCACACCCCATCCCCAGAGCTGATGAGCTCATAGATCGGCTAGGGGCTGCCAACTACCTCCGCACGTTTGATTTAGCGTCTGGGTACTGGCAGATCGCCTTGACCGATGGGGCCAAAGAGAGGTCAGCATTTTCCACCCCTGATGGGCACTACTAGTTCCGGGTTATGCCCTTTGGGATGAAGAATGCCCCTGCAACCTTCCAGAGGTTGGTCAACCAGGTGTTGGTTGGACTGGATTCGTTCAGTGCAGCCTACCAGGATGACATCGCAGTGTTCAGCTCCACTTGGGAGGAACACCTGCGCCACCTCTGGGAAGTGTTGATGGCGCTGCGGAGGGCAGGCCTCACGATCAAGGCGAGTAAGTGCCAGATCGGGCAGGGTTCCGTGGTGTACTTGGGGCACCAGGTTGGGAGCGGCCAGGTGGCGCCCCTTCAACCCAAGATAGAAACCATCCTGAATTGGGAGTCGCCCAAAACTCAGACAGAGGTGAGAGCCTTTCTAGGTCTCACCGGGTACTACAGGAGGTTTGTCAAGGGGTATGGCAACATTGTTGCCCCCTTGACAGCGCTGACTTCTAAGAAGCAGCCCAGGAAAGTGATTTGGACTGACACCTGTCAGAAAGATTTTGGGGCCCTGAAAGCTGCTATGTGCACGGCGCCCGTGCTCTTGGCTCCCAACTTCTCCAAAGAGTTTATCGTTCAGACAGACGCTTCAGAGCATGGTGTGGGGGCTGTTCTTTCACAGATTAATGAAGAGGGCCTAGATCAACCTGTAGCCTTCCTTAGCAGGAGGTTACTTCCACGGGAACAGAGATGGAGTGCTATTGAGCGTGAGGCATTTGCTGTGGTCTGGGCGCTGAAGAAGCTAAGACCCTACCTGTTTGGGTCTCACTTCCGGGTTCAGACAGACCACAGGCCCCTCAGATGGTTGATGCATATGAGGGGTGAGAATCCAAAGCTGTTGAGGTGGTCCATTTCCCTACAGGGTATGGATTTCACGGTGGAACATCGCCCTGGTACAGATCATGCCAATGCTGACGGTCTGTCCAGATTTTTCCGCCTTAGTGATGAGGAACTCCCTGGGGTAGGGTAGTTCTCCCCACTTTTCAGCTGGAGGGAACACGTGTTAGACCTGGCACCTTGGCGTGAGTCTCCCTTCCACTTTTTTGTCGCTGTGCCTCATGTGTTTTAATGGTGTTGGCCGCTCAGAGCACCGTGCCACTGCCAACCAGTGCCACAGTGCAAGTGCTCCCTATGTAAAATGTATATGTTGGTTGGATTCCATGATTGGCTTATTTGGTTTACTATCAGACCCCAGTAAAGTGCACCAGGAGTGCCAGGGCGTGTAAATCCAAATGCCGCTGGTGGGCTTGCAGCACTGGTTGTGCCACCCACAGAAGCGGCCTGGTAAAATGTGTCTAGGTCTGCCATTGCAGAACCTGCGTGCAGTCTGGTACTGACATGCTGACTGGCAAGAGCACCCACTGGCCAGTCCCTAAACCTTCCCTTAACTTCATGTTAGTCACCCCTATGGTAGGCCCAAGGACAGGGTGCATTGTGGCATAAGGTAGGACAAGCCCTGATGTGTGTGGCATGTCCTAATAGTGAATTACAGCCATTTTCGTTTTTCACTATTGTAAGGCTACCCTGTTCTCATAGGCCAGAATGGTTAAGATTGTTACATCCTATGATCCTAACAGACCCAGGGAACATGGTAGAAAATCGAGTTTAGTATGCCTGAACTCAGAATAATAAGGTACATCTTTTAGTAAGGTTTATTTTAATATTCTGCGTTTGCAAATGCCACTTTTAGAAAGTTGGCCTTTGCTTGCCTAGCAATTTCAGCCCGCCTCTGCATGATGTGTATCTGCTGTCTGGCTTGTGTGAGTGACAGGGCTGGGGAAACCCAGATGGGCAGGGCTAGGTAGCCTGGTGGTGAATAGGAAGATTGGCAGGTAGATGGGTGGGAGGAGTACACCTGGACTCTGAATAGGGCTGTGCTCTGCCACCACAATGCTGGCTCCGCCCCCTGTGGAGCGTCTGATGGCTCTGCCCTGCACCCTGAAAGAAGAAGTCTGCATCATCAAAGTGCTCCAGAACTGGACTGAACTAGGCAAGGGCCCCCCTGGCCTGAGAGAACAAAGGATTTGTGGTATAAAGGAAGGAGCCCTGCTCCTAAGAAACTAGATCCTGTCCTGCCAAGAAGAAACCTCTGTCCGACCTGAAGGAACTGGAAAAGCTGCATGGAGGAGTACTGTCCCTGACCTGGGGGATTGGCCTGCAGTGGTTGCCTTGCTGCTGAAGAAGAGGAAGAAAAGACTCAAGGAACTTTTATCTGACTTGTGCTGAGAGATCTCCAAGGGCTTGTGAGTGAGCTTGCCCCCTGAACGAAGTCCCAGGACCAGTGGACTTCACCGCCGTGAGATCGCCTTGGAAAACAGACCATTTTCCCCGCATCTTCGACTCGAACTGCTGCGTACGTCTCGCTGATCGCAGCGTACCCCCTGAAAGCTGGTATCCCGCTGTCCGGCCCGAGCAACGTGACTAAGGCCCCTCTACGAGCCGTAGCTCGCACCGCAAAGGAAGGTACCGTCCGGCCTGAGCAACGTGACTAAGGCCCCTACGAGCCGTAGCTCGCACCGTAACGGAAGGACTGCGAACTGTACTTGCTACTATCCCCTACGAACCGTACTGCCGGCGTACGCTCCTTTCCCCTGCTTTGGAAAGGCTGCGGTGCGTACGGTAGTTGCGTACGTCTCCCCTGTGCGGAGCGTACTGTTCGCTTGTATCCAGTGCTTCGAACCAAGGTTGCCGATCTCATGGTACAGAACGAACGCCGCGACGAACTTTGAACGCACCGTACCTACGCACCATCCCCTGAAGCCCTGCACGCCCAAGGTCTAACGTACCGTAGTACGCATCACACCAGGAGGACAATGCACCGTACATCGCGCTTGATGTCAGCACAGCATCCGTGACGAACTCACCAAAAGTAAAGATACTGTGCCTGTTCGCACTGTAGGATGTACGCTTCATCCCGAAGCACCTACAATGCGTGTGAGAACCGTTCCCAAGCAGTTGTTACCCCGTACGAAGCGTACAGACAGGAACGAAACGCACAGAACTTTAAAACTATGCTAAAACCAAGAACTCTTTGTTTAATAAGTGTTGTGGGCCGTTTAAACGTTATCTGGTCTTGTGCTAAGCCTAAACTATATATATAAAGTATTATTTTTCTATATCCCAGTGTGGAGTCCATTTGTGGGGTTGTCACTGAGTTACTGTGTGTGTGTTCACAAATGCTTAACCTGAACGCTCTGAGATAGATTGTCTGCTCGCACCAAGCTACCTAGAGGGTGAGCAGGGGTTATTGTTGGAGTGTGCCCCCTTACCCTGACTAGCGGAAAGATTCCCTGCTTGACACAAGTACCTACCTGTGCCAACCTGAGAACCCGGATTCTAACATTGGTGGTCAGCGGTGAGGATTACGAATGTGCATTTGTGATACATATACAGTGATTGGTGAACGCCACATAGGGAAGGCAGACCAATAGCGCAACCACTTACTTTTAATTCGCATTTTTGGGGAAATCGCCAGTTGTTAAAGGAATCATGCCTGGTTCAAGTATTGTGGAAAGGGCAGCATCCCTCATCTCTGAAACTGAAGACGTGGAATGGGAAGAAGAGAGATTGGAGAGCTAAACCAAGGCCCAGCTGAAGGGCTCCTGCAGAAAATTCAAAGTCCCCACTGTTGGGTGTAAGCTCAAAGTAGATCTTTGCAAGGCGCTGAGGGCCTGGATGGAGTCAAGAAAAGACTCTGATGAGATGGAGGAAATTGAGCAGGTAGAGAGCATCGCTAGCTTGGGCAGAGGCCTGTCGCCAGAGGAATTGGCCGACAGGAAGGAAACCAGAGCTCATGAGATAGAGATGGCGAAACTAAATAGACAACTGGCAATGGAAAGAAAAAGGCTAGAGATGGAAGAGAGGAGAAGCCAAATGGAGCATGAGATGAAATTGAGGGAGCTGGAGTTGAAAGCCCAGGGCTTGGGAAGCACTCCCTCTGGTGGCAGCACACCCCCAGTGCAGGTAGAGTCCAGAGTGTACATACCCAAAGATGTAGTGAAGGAATTTTTTTAAAATGATGACATAGGGCAGTGGTTCAAAGCCTACGAAGTAGCCATGTCCTCCCACCGGGTCCCTGAGAAGGATTGGGGAGCGGGGTTGTGGGGGCGGTTCTTGAGTGAAGGGCGGGACACACTGCTAGATTTGCCCTCAGATGTGTATAACTCTTACCCCCATATGAGGGATGCTTTGATGGCTAGGTATGGGTTAACTCCTGAAATGTATAGGCAGAGGTTATGGGGTTGCACTAAGATTCCCAATAGTACGTATGTGGAGTATGTGACTTTTTTTTGCAGAGCACTGGATGGTTGGGTAAAAGGTAGCAAGGTTGATAATTTTCAAGGGCTTCTTGATTTAATGGCTTGGGAGCACTTGTCCAGTAATTGTTTTCCTGAGCTACGCCAGCACCTGATTGATAGTAGCCTGACTAACCCTAGGAAGCTTGCTGAGGAGGCGGACCGCTGGGTCAGTACCAGGGTCCACAAGGGTCACGTGGGAGACTCCGCCAAAGGTGGGCAGGGTCCCCAGCAGATGAGCGGGGGGACAAGGGTAAACCGAGGGAGTTCCAGAAGAGGCCCCAAAGTAATCCCCAAGGGAAGGGTTCTCAGCCTCCGGGGCCCCGACAGGTAAACCTGTTCAAAGAGGGCCCCCAAACTGTTACAGATGTGGTGAGCTGGGTCATTTTGCCAATGATCCCAATTGTCGCCAGTTTGGTAAACCAGCACCCACTGGTGCAACCCCCCGGCAGACAGCTAGTGTAGCCCTGGGTGGACAAATGGGTGTCAAAGGTGGGTGGGGTTCAGTAGAAATGTCCCTGGTCTCATTAGGAGACCGTGAAGTGGTCCCCAAAACCCAGCTGCCTGAGAACACTAAGAAATACAGGCAGTGGGTGACCATAAATGGCCATAGGGTTGAAGCTCTGAGAGATACAGAAGCCAGTGTGACGGCTGTCAAGCGTCACCTGGTATCTCAGGAGCAGGTTGTCCCAGGAGCATTCTATCCGTTTGTTGCCGCTGACAACACGGAGAGTCACTGCCCGGAGGCTCAGGTTCCCTTTGAGTGGGGGGGGTCTCTGGTACTCTTCAGGTAGTGTGAGGCCCGCCATGCCTGTAGACTGTCTGTTAGGGAACGATCTGGAGAGCTCACCTTGGGCTAAGGTGGAGCGGAGTGCTCACCTGAAGATGTTGGGTATGCCTGATTGGGCGTGTGTCACCACACGGTCCATGGCAGCAAGTAGAGGTGCTCAAGAGGACCTGGAGCCTGAGAGGGAGGCCCAGGAACCGGCCTTAGGGAGAAGAGGCAGGGGGCGCGGAAAACCGGCCCTCGAAGTTCCCACGGTCCAGGAGGAAGCAGACCTTGAGGGGGATGCCCTGGAACCTACAGGGGAACAGATAGCTGAACCGGGGGACCTGCCTGAGCTGACCCATTGGCAGCAAGAAGGAGGACCCTCCAGGGAAGAATTCTGCAAGGAGCAGAAAGAATGCCCTTCTCTCGTGGGTATGCGGCAGCAGGCTGCAGACCAGGCCAACGGTGATCAGTCTGGAACACATTTCATTAACTGGGAGAACGACCTCCTGTATTCTGAGCCTAAGGTTGCTGAGCCTGGCTCAGCCCGTGTGCTGGTGGTACCCCAGCGCTTCAGAGCCTTCCTACTGGGGCTGGCTCACGGTGTGCCATTGGCAGGACATTTGGGGCAGGACAAGACCTTTGAAAGGCTTGTCACCCACTTCTTTTGGCCCCAAATGCGCAGGAGTTCAGACACTCACTGCAGGACCTGCCAGACTTGCCAGGCAAGTGGAAAGAGTGGGAGGAAGCAGAAGGCTCCTCTCCAACCATTCCCTGTGGTCAGTGTCCCCTTTGAGCGAGTGGGGATTGACATTGTGGGGCCGCTGGACCCCAGGAAAGCCATGGGCAACAGGTTTATCCTGGTCCTGGTGGACCATGCCACCCGGTACCCGGAAGCCATGCCTCTGAGGACAGTGACGGCCCCCGTGGTGGGACGTGCACTGATGGGAATTTTCTCCCGAGTGGGATTCCCTCTAGAGGTGGTGTCTGACCGGGGTACCAATTTCATATCCAAATATATGAAATCCCTTTGGCAAGAGTGTGGTGTAACCTACAAATTCACCACACCATACCACCCCCAAGGAAACGGGTTGGTTGAGAGATTCAACCGAACCCTGAAGGGCATGATAATGGGTCTGGAAGAACCCATGAGGCGTAAGTGGGACGTCCTCTTGCCATGCCTTCTCTTTGGCTACCATGAGGTGCCACAGAAGTCTCTAGGGTTCAGCCCCTTTGAGCTCCTGTATGGCCACCCAGTGAGAGGACCTCTAAGTCTGGTCAAAGAAGGCTGGGAGCAATCTCCCAGGAAACCTCCCCAGAATCTATATAGCTACATGCTGGCCTTCAGGAACCAGACTAGGCGTTTCAGGGAACTTGCTGAGGCAAACCTGGAAGCCAGCCAGGAGGAGATGAAGCGGTGGTACCACCAGAATGCCACTCTGGTAGAGCTTCAGCCTGGACAGAAGGTATGGGTCTTGGCCCCAATGGAGCCCTGTGCGCTCCAGGATAAGTGGACCGGTCCCTTTGAGGTGGTGGAGCGCAAAAGTCCTGTTACCTATTTGGTGGACTTGCGGTCTCCAAGGAACCCCTTAAGGGTCCTTCATGTCAACCGCCTCAAGCCCCACTTGGAGAGGTCCCAAGTGGGCATGCTCTTGGCAACAGATGCTGGGATGGAAGAGGAGACCGAGCCTCTTCCTGACCTCCTGTCAGCCAAGGAGCAAGATGGGTCAGTGGATGGTGTCATCCTCTCTTCCACCCTGTCCCCTGAGCAACAGAATGATTGTCGCCAATTGTTGGGGCAATTTTCGGATCTGTTTTCCCTGGTTCCCGGTGTCACTGATTGGTGCGTCCATGATGTGGACACTGGGGATAGTACACCTGTGAGGCACAAGGCCTACAGGGTGACTGACAGGGTGAGGGCATGCATCAAGGAGGAGGTCTCCAAGATGTTTGCACTAGGGGTAATTGAGTCCTCCAGCAGTCCTTGGGCCAGCCCAGTGGTCTTGGTCCCAAAGGCTGCAGCGCCGGGAGCCACACCCGAACTCCGGTTCTGTGTGGACTACAGAGGACTCAGTTCGGTCACCAGGACTGACGCACACCCCATCCCCAGAGCTGATGAGCTCATAGATCGGCTAGGGGCTGCCAACTACCTCCGCACGTTTGATTTAGCGTCTGGGTACTGGCAGATCGCCTTGACCGATGGGGCCAAAGAGAGGTCAGCATTTTCCACCCCTGATGGGCACTACTAGTTCCGGGTTATGCCCTTTGGGATGAAGAATGCCCCTGCAACCTTCCAGAGGTTGGTCAACCAGGTGTTGGTTGGACTGGATTCGTTCAGTGCAGCCTACCAGGATGACATCGCAGTGTTCAGCTCCACTTGGGAGGAACACCTGCGCCACCTCTGGGAAGTGTTGATGGCGCTGCGGAGGGCAGGCCTCACGATCAAGGCGAGTAAGTGCCAGATCGGGCAGGGTTCCGTGGTGTACTTGGGGCACCAGGTTGGGAGCGGCCAGGTGGCGCCCCTTCAACCCAAGATAGAAACCATCCTGAATTGGGAGTCGCCCAAAACTCAGACAGAGGTGAGAGCCTTTCTAGGTCTCACCGGGTACTACAGGAGGTTTGTCAAGGGGTATGGCAACATTGTTGCCCCCTTGACAGCGCTGACTTCTAAGAAGCAGCCCAGGAAAGTGATTTGGACTGACACCTGTCAGAAAGATTTTGGGGCCCTGAAAGCTGCTATGTGCACGGCGCCCGTGCTCTTGGCTCCCAACTTCTCCAAAGAGTTTATCGTTCAGACAGACGCTTCAGAGCATGGTGTGGGGGCTGTTCTTTCACAGATTAATGAAGAGGGCCTAGATCAACCTGTAGCCTTCCTTAGCAGGAGGTTACTTCCACGGGAACAGAGATGGAGTGCTATTGAGCGTGAGGCATTTGCTGTGGTCTGGGCGCTGAAGAAGCTAAGACCCTACCTGTTTGGGTCTCACTTCCGGGTTCAGACAGACCACAGGCCCCTCAGATGGTTGATGCATATGAGGGGTGAGAATCCAAAGCTGTTGAGGTGGTCCATTTCCCTACAGGGTATGGATTTCACGGTGGAACATCGCCCTGGTACAGATCATGCCAATGCTGACGGTCTGTCCAGATTTTTCCGCCTTAGTGATGAGGAACTCCCTGGGGTAGGGTAGTTCTCCCCACTTTTCAGCTGGAGGGAACACGTGTTAGACCTGGCACCTTGGCGTGAGTCTCCCTTCCACTTTTTTGTCGCTGTGCCTCATGTGTTTTAATGGTGTTGGCCGCTCAGAGCACCGTGCCACTGCCAACCAGTGCCACAGTGCAAGTGCTCCCTATGTAAAATGTATATGTTGGTTGGATTCCATGATTGGCTTATTTGGTTTACTATCAGACCCCAGTAAAGTGCACCAGGAGTGCCAGGGCGTGTAAATCCAAATGCCGCTGGTGGGCTTGCAGCACTGGTTGTGCCACCCACAGAAGCGGCCTGGTAAAATGTGTCTAGGTCTGCCATTGCAGAACCTGCGTGCAGTCTGGTACTGACATGCTGACTGGCAAGTGCACCCACTGGCCAGTCCCTAAACCTTCCCTTAACTTCATGTTAGTCACCCCTATGGTAGGCCCAAGGACAGGGTGCATTGTGGCATAAGGTAGGACAAGCCCTGATGTGTGTGGCATGTCCTAATAGTGAATTACAGCCATTTTCGTTTTTCACTATTGTAAGGCTACCCTGTTCTCATAGGCCAGAATGGGCTGTTAAGATTGTTACATCCTATGATCCTAACAGACCCAGGGAACATGGTAGAAAATCGAGTTTAGTATGCCTGAACTCAGAATAATAAGGTACATCTTTTAGTAAGGTTTATTTTAATATTCTGCGTTTGCAAATGCCACTTTTAGAAAGTTGGCCTTTGCTTGCCTAGCCATTTCAGCCCGCCTCTGCATGATGTGTATCTGCTGTCTGGCTTGTGTGAGTGACAGGGCTGGGGAAACCCAGATGGGCAGGGCTAGGTAGCCTGGTGGTGAATAGGAAGATTGGCAGGTAGATGGGTGGGAGGAGTACACCTGGACTCTGAATAGGGCTGTGCTCTGCCACCACAATGCTGGCTCCGCCCCCTGTGGAGCGTCTGATGGCTCTGCCCTGCACCCTGAAAGAAGAAGTCTGCATCATCAAAGTGCTCCAGAACTGGACTGAACTAGGCAAGGGCCCCCCTGGCCTGAGAGAACAAAGGATTTGTGGTATAAAGGAAGGAGCCCTGCTCCTAAGAAACTAGATCCTGTCCTGCCAAGAAGAAACCTCTGTCCGACCTGAAGGAACTGGAAAAGCTGCATGGAGGAGTACTGTCCCTGACCTGGGGGATTGGCCTGCAGTGGTTGCCTTGCTGCTGAAGAAGAGGAAGAAAAGACTCAAGGAACTTTTATCTGACTTGTGCTGAGAGATCTCCAAGGGCTTGTGAGTGAGCTTGCCCCCTGAACGAAGTCCCAGGACCAGTGGACTTCACCGCCGTGAGATCGCCTTGGAAAACAGACCATTTTCCCCGCATCTTCGACTCGAACTGCTGCGTACGTCTCGCTGATCACAGCGTACCCCCTGAAAGCTGGTATCCCGCTGTCCGGCCCGAGCAACGTGACTAAGGCCCCTCTACGAGCCGTAGCTCGCACCGCAAAGGAAGGTACCGTCCGGCCTGAGCAACGCGACTAATAGGCCCCTATGAGCCGTAGCTCGCACCGTAACGGAAGGACTGCGAACTGTACTTGCTACTATCCCCTACGAACCGTACTGCCGGCGTACGCTCCTTTCCCCTGCTTTGGAAAGGCTGCGGTGCGTACGGTAGTTGCGTACGTCTCCCCTGTGCGGAGCGTACTGTTCGCTTGTATCCAGTGCTTCGAACCAAGGTTGCCGATCTCATGGTACAGAACGAACGCCGCGACGAACTTTGAACGCACCGTACCTACGCACCATCCCCTGAAGCCCTGCACGCCCAAGGTCTAACGTACCGTAGTACGCATCACACCAGGAGGACAATGCACCGTACATCGCGCTTGATGTCAGCACAGCATCCGTGACGAACTCACCAAAAGTAAAGATACTGTGCCTGTTCGCACTGTAGGGTGTACGCTTCATCCCGAAGCACCTACAATGCGTGTGAGAACCGTTCCCAAGCAGTTGTTACCCCGTACGAAGCGTACAGACAGGAACGAAACGCACAGAACTTTAAAACTATGCTAAAACCAAGAACTCTTTGTTTAATAAGTGTTGTGGGCCGTTTAAACGTTATCTGGTCTTGTGCTAAGCCTAAACTATATATATAAAGTATTATTTTTCTATATCCCAGTGTGGAGTCCATTTGTGGGGTTGTCACTGAGTTACTGTGTGTGTGTTCACAAATGCTTAACCTGAACGCTCTGAGATAGATTGTCTGCTCGCGCCAAGCTACCTAGAGGGTGAGCAGGGGTTATTGTTGGAGTGTGCCCCCTTACCCTGACTAGCGGAAAGATTCCCTGCTTGACACAAGTACCTACCTGTGCCAACCTGAGAACCCGGATTCTAACATTGGTGGTCAGCGGTGAGGATTACGAATGTGCATTTGTGATACATATACAGTGATTGGTGAACGCCACATAGGGAAGGCAGACCAATAGCGCAACCACTTACTTTTAATTCGCATTTTTGGGGAAATCGCCAGTTGTTAAAGGAATCATGCCTGGTTCAAGTATTGTGGAAAGGGCAGCATCCCTCATCTCTGAAACTGAAGACGTGGAATGGGAAGAAGAGAGATTGGAGAGCTACACCAAGGCCCAGCTGAAGGGCTTCTGCAGAAAATTCAAAGTCCCCACTGTTGGGTGTAAGCTCAAAGTAGATCTTTGCAAGGCGCTGAGGGCCTGGATGGAGTCAAGAAAAGACTCTGATGAGATGGAGGAAATTGAGCAGGTAGAGAGCATCGCTAGCTTGGGCAGAGGCCTGTCGCCAGAGGAATTGGCCGACAGGAAGGAAACCAGAGCTCATGAGATAGAGATGGCAAAACTAAATAGACAACTGGCAATGGAAAGAAAAAGGCTAGAGATGGAAGAGAGGAGAAGCCAAATGGAGCATGAGATGAAATTGAGGGAGCTGGAGTTGAAAGCCCAGGGCTTGGGAAGCACTCCCTCTGGTGGCAGCACACCCCCAGTGCAGGTAGAGTCCAGAGTGTACATACCCAAAGATGTAGTGAAGGAATTTTTTTAAAATGATGACATAGGGCAGTGGTTCAAAGCCTACGAAGTAGCCATGTCCTCCCACCGGGTCCCTGAGAAGGATTGGGGAGCGGGGTTGTGGGGGCGGTTCTTGAGTGAAGGGCGGGACACACTGCTAGATTTGCCCTCAGATGTGTATAACTCTTACCCCCATATGAAGGATGCTTTGATGGCTAGGTATGGGTTAACTCCTGAAATGTATAGGCAGAGGTTATGGGGTTGCACTAAGATTCCCAATAGTACGTATGTGGAGTATGTGACTTTTTTTTGCAGAGCACTGGATGGTTGGGTAAAAGGTAGCAAGGTTGATAATTTTCAAGGGCTTCTTGATTTAATGGCTTGGGAGCACTTGTCCAGTAATTGTTTTCCTGAGCTACGCCAGCACCTGATTGATAGTAGCCTGACTAACCCTAGGAAGCTTGCTGAGGAGGCGGACCGCTGGGTCAGTACCAGGGTCCACAAGGGTCACGTGGGAGACTCCGCCAAAGGTGGGCAGGGTCCCCAGCAGATGAGCGGGGGGACAAGGGTAAACCGAGGGAGTTCCAGAAGAGGCCCCAAAGTAATCCCCAAGGGAAGGGTTCTCAGCCTCCGGGGCCCCGACAGGTAAACCTGTTCAAAGAGGGCCCCCAAACTGTTACAGATGTGGTGAGCTGGGTCATTTTGCCAATGATCCCAATTGTTGCCAGTTTGGTAAACCAGCACCCACTGGTGCAACCCCCCGGGAGACAGCTAGTGTAGCCCTGGGTGGAGAAATGGGTGTCCAAGGTGGGTGGGGTTCAGTAGAAATGTCCCTGGTCTCATTAGGAGACCGTGAAGTGGTCCCCAAAACCCAGCTGCCTGAGAACACTAAGAAATACAGGCAGTGGGTGACCATAAATGGCCATAGGGTTGAAGCTCTGAGAGATACAGAAGCCAGTGTGACGGCTGTCAAGCGTCACCTGGTATCTCAGGAGCAGGTTGTCCCAGGAGCATTCTATCCGTTTGTTGCCGCTGACAACACGGAGAGTCACTGCCCGGAGGCTCAGGTTCCCTTTGAGTGGGGGGGGTCTCTGGTACTCTTCAGGTAGTGTGAGGCCCGCCATGCCTGTAGACTGTCTGTTAGGGAACGATCTGGAGAGCTCACCTTGGGCTAAGGTGGAGCGGAGTGCTCACCTGAAGATGTTGGGTATGCCTGATTGGGCGTGTGTCACCACACGGTCCATGGCAGCAAGTAGAGGTGCTCAAGAGGACCTGGAGCCTGAGAGGGAGGCCCAGGAACCGGCCTTAGGGAGAAGAGGCAGGGGGCGCGGAAAACCGGCCCTCGAAGTTCCCACGGTCCAGGAGGAAGCAGACCTTGAGGGGGATGCCCTGGAACCTACAGGGGAACAGATAGCTGAACCGGGGGACCTGCCTGAGCTGACCCATTGGCAGCAAGAAGGAGGACCCTCCAGGGAAGAATTCTGCAAGGAGCAGAAAGAATGCCCTTCTCTCGTGGGTATGCGGCAGCAGGCTGCAGACCAGGCCAACGGTGATCAGTCTGGAACACATTTCATTAACTGGGAGAACGACCTCCTGTATTCTGAGCCTAAGGTTGCTGAGCCTGGCTCAGCCCGTGTGCTGGTGGTACCCCAGCGCTTCAGAGCCTTCCTACTGGGGCTGGCTCACGGTGTGCCATTGGCAGGACATTTGGGGCAGGACAAGACCTTTGAAAGGCTTGTCACCCACTTCTTTTGGCCCCAAATGCGCAGGAGTTCAGACACTCACTGCAGGACCTGCCAGACTTGCCAGGCAAGTGGAAAGAGTGGGAGGAAGCAGAAGGCTCCTCTCCAACCATTCCCTGTGGTCAGTGTCCCCTTTGAGCGAGTGGGGATTGACATTGTGGGGCCGCTGGACCCCAGGAAAGCCATGGGCAACAGGTTTATCCTGGTCCTGGTGGACCATGCCACCCGGTACCCGGAAGCCATGCCTCTGAGGACAGTGACGGCCCCCGTGGTGGGACGTGCACTGATGGGAATTTTCTCCCGAGTGGGATTCCCTCTAGAGGTGGTGTCTGACCGGGGTACCAATTTCATATCCAAATATATGAAATCCCTTTGGCAAGAGTGTGGTGTAACCTACAAATTCACCACACCATACCACCCCCAAGGAAACGGGTTGGTTGAGAGATTCAACCGAACCCTGAAGGGCATGATAATGGGTCTGGAAGAACCCATGAGGCGTAAGTGGGACGTCCTCTTGCCATGCCTTCTCTTTGGCTACCATGAGGTGCCACAGAAGTCTCTAGGGTTCAGCCCCTTTGAGCTCCTGTATGGCCACCCAGTGAGAGGACCTCTAAGTCTGGTCAAAGAAGGCTGGGAGCAATCTCCCAGGAAACCTCCCCAGAATCTATATAGCTACATGCTGGCCTTCAGGAACCAGACTAGGCGTTTCAGGGAACTTGCTGAGGCAAACCTGGAAGCCAGCCAGGAGGAGATGAAGCGGTGGTACCACCAGAATGCCACTCTGGTAGAGCTTCAGCCTGGACAGAAGGTATGGGTCTTGGCCCCAATGGAGCCCTGTGCGCTCCAGGATAAGTGGACCGGTCCCTTTGAGGTGGTGGAGCGCAAAAGTCCTGTTACCTATTTGGTGGACTTGCGGTCTCCAAGGAACCCCTTAAGGGTCCTTCATGTCAACCGCCTCAAGCCCCACTTGGAGAGGTCCCAAGTGGGCATGCTCTTGGCAACAGATGCTGGGATGGAAGAGGAGACCGAGCCTCTTCCTGACCTCCTGTCAGCCAAGGAGCAAGATGGGTCAGTGGATGGTGTCATCCTCTCTTCCACCCTGTCCCCTGAGCAACAGAATGATTGTCGCCAATTGTTGGGGCAATTTTCGGATCTGTTTTCCCTGGTTCCCGGTGTCACTGATTGGTGCGTCCATGATGTGGACACTGGGGATAGTACACCTGTGAGGCACAAGGCCTACAGGGTGACTGACAGGGTGAGGGCATGCATCAAGGAGGAGGTCTCCAAGATGTTTGCACTAGGGGTAATTGAGTCCTCCAGCAGTCCTTGGGCCAGCCCAGTGGTCTTGGTCCCAAAGGCTGCAGCGCCGGGAGCCACACCCGAACTCCGGTTCTGTGTGGACTACAGAGGACTCAGTTCGGTCACCAGGACTGACGCACACCCCATCCCCAGAGCTGATGAGCTCATAGATCGGCTAGGGGCTGCCAACTACCTCCGCACGTTTGATTTAGCGTCTGGGTACTGGCAGATCGCCTTGACCGATGGGGCCAAAGAGAGGTCAGCATTTTCCACCCCTGATGGGCACTACTAGTTCCGGGTTATGCCCTTTGGGATGAAGAATGCCCCTGCAACCTTCCAGAGGTTGGTCAACCAGGTGTTGGTTGGACTGGATTCGTTCAGTGCAGCCTACCAGGATGACATCGCAGTGTTCAGCTCCACTTGGGAGGAACACCTGCGCCACCTCTGGGAAGTGTTGATGGCGCTGCGGAGGGCAGGCCTCACGATCAAGGCGAGTAAGTGCCAGATCGGGCAGGGTTCCGTGGTGTACTTGGGGCACCAGGTTGGGAGCGGCCAGGTGGCGCCCCTTCAACCCAAGATAGAAACCATCCTGAATTGGGAGTCGCCCAAAACTCAGACAGAGGTGAGAGCCTTTCTAGGTCTCACCGGGTACTACAGGAGGTTTGTCAAGGGGTATGGCAACATTGTTGCCCCCTTGACAGCGCTGACTTCTAAGAAGCAGCCCAGGAAAGTGATTTGGACTGACACCTGTCAGAAAGATTTTGGGGCCCTGAAAGCTGCTATGTGCACGGCGCCCGTGCTCTTGGCTCCCAACTTCTCCAAAGAGTTTATCGTTCAGACAGACGCTTCAGAGCATGGTGTGGGGGCTGTTCTTTCACAGATTAATGAAGAGGGCCTAGATCAACCTGTAGCCTTCCTTAGCAGGAGGTTACTTCCACGGGAACAGAGATGGAGTGCTATTGAGCGTGAGGCATTTGCTGTGGTCTGGGCGCTGAAGAAGCTAAGACCCTACCTGTTTGGGTCTCACTTCCGGGTTCAGACAGACCACAGGCCCCTCAGATGGTTGATGCATATGAGGGGTGAGAATCCAAAGCTGTTGAGGTGGTCCATTTCCCTACAGGGTATGGATTTCACGGTGGAACATCGCCCTGGTACAGATCATGCCAATGCTGACGGTCTGTCCAGATTTTTCCGCCTTAGTGATGAGGAACTCCCTGGGGTAGGGTAGTTCTCCCCACTTTTCAGCTGGAGGGAACACGTGTTAGACCTGGCACCTTGGCGTGAGTCTCCCTTCCACTTTTTTGTCGCTGTGCCTCATGTGTTTTAATGGTGTTGGCCGCTCAGAGCACCGTGCCACTGCCAACCAGTGCCACAGTGCAAGTGCTCCCTATGTAAAATGTATATGTTGGTTGGATTCCATGATTGGCTTATTTGGTTTACTATCAGACCCCAGTAAAGTGCACCAGGAGTGCCAGGGCGTGTAAATCCAAATGCCGCTGGTGGGCTTGCAGCACTGGTTGTGCCACCCACAGAAGCGGCCTGGTAAAATGTGTCTAGGTCTGCCATTGCAGAACCTGCGTGCAGTCTGGTACTGACATGCTGACTGGCAAGTGCACCCACTGGCCAGTCCCTAAACCTTCCCTTAACTTCATGTTAGTCACCCCTATGGTAGGCCCAAGGACAGGGTGCATTGTGGCATAAGGTAGGACAAGCCCTGATGTGTGTGGCATGTCCTAATAGTGAATTACAGCCATTTTCGTTTTTCACTATTGTAAGGCTACCCTGTTCTCATAGGCCAGAATGGGCTGTTAAGATTGTTACATCCTATGATCCTAACAGACCCAGGGAACATGGTAGAAAATCGAGTTTATAATGCCTGAACTCAGAATAATAAGGTACATCTTTTAGTAAGGTTTATTTTAATATTCTGCGTTTGCAAATGCCACTTTTAGAAAGTTGGCCTTTGCTTGCCTAGCCATTTCAGCCCGCCTCTGCATGATGTGTATCTGCTGTCTGGCTTGTGTGAGTGACAGGGCTGGGGAAACCCAGATGGGCAGGGCTAGGTAGCCTGGTGGTGAATAGGAAGATTGGCAGGTAGATGGGTGGGAGGAGTACACCTGGACTCTGAATAGGGCTGTGCTCTGCCACCACAATGCTGGCTCCGCCCCCTGTGGAGCGTCTGATGGCTCTGCCCTGCACCCTGAAAGAAGAAGTCTGCATCATCAAAGTGCTCCAGAACTGGACTGAACTAGGCAAGGGCCCCCCTGGCCTGAGAGAACAAAGGATTTGTGGTATAAAGGAAGGAGCCCTGCTCCTAAGAAACTAGATCCTGTCCTGCCAAGAAGAAACCTCTGTCCGACCTGAAGGAACTGGAAAAGCTGCATGGAGGAGTACTGTCCCTGACCTGGGGGATTGGCCTGCAGTGGTTGCCTTGCTGCTGAAGAAGAGGAAGAAAAGACTCAAGGAACTTTTATCTGACTTGTGCTGAGAGATCTCCAAGGGCTTGTGAGTGAGCTTGCCCCCTGAACGAAGTCCCAGGACCAGTGGACTTCACCGCCGTGAGATCGCCTTGGAAAACAGACCATTTTCCCCGCATCTTCGACTCGAACTGCTGCGTACGTCTCGCTGATCGCAGCGTACCCCCTGAAAGCTGGTATCCCGCTGTCCGGCCCGAGCAACGTGACTAAGGCCCCTCTACGAGCCGTAGCTCGCACCGCAAAGGAAGGTACCGTCCTGCCTGAGCAACGCGACTAATAGGCCCCTACGAGCCGTAGCTCGCACCGTAACGGAAGGACTGCGAACTGTACTTGCTACTATCCCCTACGAACCGTACTGCCGGCGTACGCTCCTTTCCCCTGCTTTGGAAAGGCTGCGGTGCGTACGGTAGTTGCGTACGTCTCCCCTGTGCGGAGCGTACTGTTCGCTTGTATCCAGTGCTTCGAACCAAGGTTGCCGATCTCATGGTACAGAACGAACGCCGCGACGAACTTTGAACGCACCGTACCTACGCACCATCCCCTGAAGCCCTGCACGCCCAAGGTCTAACGTACCGTAGTACGCATCACACCAGGAGGACAATGCACCGTACATCGCGCTTGATGTCAGCACAGCATCCGTGACGAACTCACCAAAAGTAAAGATACTGTGCCTGTTCGCACTGTAGGGTGTACGCTTCATCCCGAAGCGCCTACAATGCGTGTGAGAACCGTTCCCAAGCAGTTGTTACCCCGTACGAAGCGTACAGACAGGAACGAAACGCACAGAACTTTAAAACTATGCTAAAACCAAGAACTCTTTGTTTAATAAGTATTGTGGGCCGTTTAAACGTTATCTGGTCTTGTGCTAAGCCTAAACTATATATATAAAGTATTATTTTTCTATATCCCAGTGTGGAGTCCATTTGTGGGGTTGTCACTGAGTTACTGTGTGTGTGTTCACAAATGCTTAACCTGAACGCTCTGAGATAGATTGTCTGCTCGCGCCAAGCTACCTAGAGGGTGAGCAGGGGTTATTGTTGGAGTGTGCCCCCTTACCCTGACTAGCGGAAAGATTCCCTGCTTGACACAAGTACCTACCTGTGCCAACCTGAGAACCCGGATTCTAACATTGGTGGTCAGCGGTGAGGATTACGAATGTGCATTTGTGATACATACAGTGATTGGTGAACGCCACATAGGGAAGGCAGACCAATAGCGCAACCACTTACTTTTAATTCGCCTTTTTGGGGAAATCGCCAGTTGTTAAAGGAATCATGCCTGGTTCAAGTATTGTGGAAAGGGCAGCATCCCTCATCTCTGAAACTGAAGACGTGGAATGGGAAGAAGAGAGATTGGAGAGCTAAACCAAGGCCCAGCTGAAGGGCTTCTGCAGAAAATTCAAAGTCCCCACTGTTGGGTGTAAGCTCAAAGTAGATCTTTGCAAGGCGCTGAGGGCCTGGATGGAGTCAAGAAAAGACTCTGATGAGATGGAGGAAATTGAGCAGGTAGAGAGCATCGCTAGCTTGGGCAGAGGCCTGTCGCCAGAGGAATTGGCCGACAGGAAGGAAACCAGAGCTCATGAGATAGAGATGGCAAAACTAAATAGACAACTGGCAATGGAAAGAAAAAGGCTAGAGATGGAAGAGAGGAGAAGCCAAATGGAGCATGAGATGAAATTGAGGGAGCTGGAGTTGAAAGCCCAGGGCTTGGGAAGCACTCCCTCTGGTGGCAGCACACCCCCAGTGCAGGTAGAGTCCAGAGTGTACATACCCAAAGATGTAGTGAAGGAATTTTTTTAAAATGATGACATAGGGCAGTGGTTCAAAGCCTACGAAGTAGCCATGTCCTCCCACCGGGTCCCTGAGAAGGATTGGGGAGCGGGGTTGTGGGGGCGGTTCTTGAGTGAAGGGCGGGACACACTGCTAGATTTGCCCTCAGATGTGTATAACTCTTACCCCCATATGAAGGATGCTTTGATGGCTAGGTATGGGTTAACTCCTGAAATGTATAGGCAGAGGTTATGGGGTTGCACTAAGATTCCCAATAGTACGTATGTGGAGTATGTGACTTTTTTTTGCAGAGCACTGGATGGTTGGGTAAAAGGTAGCAAGGTTGATAATTTTCAAGGGCTTCTTGATTTAATGGCTTGGGAGCACTTGTCCAGTAATTGTTTTCCTGAGCTACGCCAGCACCTGATTGATAGTAGCCTGACTAACCCTAGGAAGCTTGCTGAGGAGGCGGACCGCTGGGTCAGTACCAGGGTCCACAAGGGTCACGTGGGAGACTCCGCCAAAGGTGGGCAGGGTCCCCAGCAGATGAGCGGGGGGACAAGGGTAAACCGAGGGAGTTCCAGAAGAGGCCCCAAAGTAATCCCCAAGGGAAGGGTTCTCAGCCTCCGGGGCCCCGACAGGTAAACCTGTTCAAAGAGGGCCCCCAAACTGTTACAGATGTGGTGAGCTGGGTCATTTTGCCAATGATCCCAATTGTCGCCAGTTTGGTAAACCAGCACCCACTGGTGCAACCCCCCGGCAGACAGCTAGTGTAGCCCTGGGTGGAGAAATGGGTGTCCAAGGTGGGTGGGGTTCAGTAGAAATGTCCCTGGTCTCATTAGGAGACCGTGAAGTGGTCCCCAAAACCCAGCTGCCTGAGAACACTAAGAAATACAGGCAGTGGGTGACCATAAATGGCCATAGGGTTGAAGCTCTGAGAGATACAGAAGCCAGTGTGACGGCTGTCAAGCGTCACCTGGTATCTCAGGAGCAGGTTGTCCCAGGAGCATTCTATCCGTTTGTTGCCGCTGACAACACGGAGAGTCACTGCCCGGAGGCTCAGGTTCCCTTTGAGTGGGGGGGGTCTCTGGTACTCTTCAGGTAGTGTGAGGCCCGCCATGCCTGTAGACTGTCTGTTAGGGAACGATCTGGAGAGCTCACCTTGGGCTAAGGTGGAGCGGAGTGCTCACCTGAAGATGTTGGGTATGCCTGATTGGGCGTGTGTCACCACACGGTCCATGGCAGCAAGTAGAGGTGCTCAAGAGGACCTGGAGCCTGAGAGGGAGGCCCAGGAACCGGCCTTAGGGAGAAGAGGCAGGGGGCGCGGAAAACCGGCCCTCGAAGTTCCCACGGTCCAGGAGGAAGCAGACCTTGAGGGGGATGCCCTGGAACCTACAGGGGAACAGATAGCTGAACCGGGGGACCTGCCTGAGCTGACCCATTGGCAGCAAGAAGGAGGACCCTCCAGGGAAGAATTCTGCAAGGAGCAGAAAGAATGCCCTTCTCTCGTGGGTATGCGGCAGCAGGCTGCAGACCAGGCCAACGGTGATCAGTCTGGAACACATTTCATTAACTGGGAGAACGACCTCCTGTATTCTGAGCCTAAGGTTGCTGAGCCTGGCTCAGCCCGTGTGCTGGTGGTACCCCAGCGCTTCAGAGCCTTCCTACTGGGGCTGGCTCACGGTGTGCCATTGGCAGGACATTTGGGGCAGGACAAGACCTTTGAAAGGCTTGTCACCCACTTCTTTTGGCCCCAAATGCGCAGGAGTTCAGACACTCACTGCAGGACCTGCCAGACTTGCCAGGCAAGTGGAAAGAGTGGGAGGAAGCAGAAGGCTCCTCTCCAACCATTCCCTGTGGTCAGTGTCCCCTTTGAGCGAGTGGGGATTGACATTGTGGGGCCGCTGGACCCCAGGAAAGCCATGGGCAACAGGTTTATCCTGGTCCTGGTGAACCATGCCACCCGGTACCCGGAAGCCATGCCTCTGAGGACAGTGACGGCCCCCGTGGTGGGACGTGCACTGATGGGAATTTTCTCCCGAGTGGGATTCCCTCTAGAGGTGGTGTCTGACTGGGGTACCAATTTCATATCCAAATATATGAAATCCCTTTGGCAAGAGTGTGGTGTAACCTACAAATTCACCACACCATACCACCCCCAAGGAAACGGGTTGGTTGAGAGATTCAACCGAACCCTGAAGGGCATGATAATGGGTCTGGAAGAACCCATGAGGCGTAAGTGGGACGTCCTCTTGCCATGCCTTCTCTTTGGCTACCATGAGGTGCCACAGAAGTCTCTAGGGTTCAGCCCCTTTGAGCTCCTGTATGGCCACCCAGTGAGAGGACCTCTAAGTCTGGTCAAAGAAGGCTGGGAGCAATCTCCCAGGAAACCTCCCTAGAATCTATATAGCTACATGCTGGCCTTCAGGAACCAGACTAGGCGTTTCAGGGAACTTGCTGAGGCAAACCTGGAAGCCAGCCAGGAGGAGATGAAGCGGTGGTACCACCAGAATGCCACTCTGGTAGAGCTTCAGCCTGGACAGAAGGTATGGGTCTTGGCCCCAATGGAGCCCTGTGCGCTCCAGGATAAGTGGACCGGTCCCTTTGAGGTGGTGGAGCGCAAAAGTCCTGTTACCTATTTGGTGGACTTGCGGTCTCCAAGGAACCCCTTAAGGGTCCTTCATGTCAACCGCCTCAAGCCCCACTTGGAGAGGTCCCAAGTGGGCATGCTCTTGGCAACAGATGCTGGGATGGAAGAGGAGACCGAGCCTCTTCCTGACCTCCTGTCAGCCAAGGAGCAAGATGGGTCAGTGGATGGTGTCATCCTCTCTTCCACCCTGTCCCCTGAGCAACAGAATGATTGTCGCCAATTGTTGGGGCAATTTTCGGATCTGTTTTCCCTGGTTCCCGGTGTCACTGATTGGTGCGTCCATGATGTGGACACTGGGGATAGTACACCTGTGAGGCACAAGGCCTACAGGGTGACTGACAGGGTGAGGGCATGCATCAAGGAGGAGGTCTCCAAGATGTTTGCACTAGGGGTAATTGAGTCCTCCAGCAGTCCTTGGGCCAGCCCAGTGGTCTTGGTCCCAAAGGCTGCAGCGCCGGGAGCCACACCCGAACTCCGGTTCTGTGTGGACTACAGAGGACTCAGTTCGGTCACCAGGACTGACGCACACCCCATCCCCAGAGCTGATGAGCTCATAGATCGGCTAGGGGCTGCCAACTACCTCCGCACGTTTTATTTAGCATCTGGGTACTGGCAGATCGCCTTGACCGATGGGGCCAAAGAGAGGTCAGCATTTTCCACCCCTGATGGGCACTACTAGTTCCGGGTTATGCCCTTTGGGATGAAGAATGCCCCTGCAACCTTCCAGAGGTTGGTCAACCAGGTGTTGGTTGGACTGGATTCGTTCAGTGCAGCCTACCAGGATGACATCGCAGTGTTCAGCTCCACTTGGGAGGAACACCTGCGCCACCTCTGGGAAGTGTTGATGGCGCTGCGGAGGGCAGGCCTCACGATCAAGGCGAGTAAGTGCCAGATCGGGCAGGGTTCCGTGGTGTACTTGGGGCACCAGGTTGGGAGCGGCCAGATGGCGCCCCTTCAACCCAAGATAGAAACCATCCTGAATTGGGAGTCGCCCAAAACTCAGACAGAGGTGAGAGCCTTTCTAGGTCTCACCGGGTACTACAGGAGGTTTGTCAAGGGGTATGGCAACATTGTTGCCCCCTTGACAGCGCTGACTTCTAAGAAGCAGCCCAGGAAAGTGATTTGGACTGACACCTGTCAGAAAGATTTTGGGGCCCTGAAAGCTGCTATGTGCACGGCGCCCGTGCTCTTGGCTCCCAACTTCTCCAAAGAGTTTATCGTTCAGACAGACGCTTCAGAGCATGGTGTGGGGGCTGTTCTTTCACAGATTAATGAAGAGGGCCTAGATCAACCTGTAGCCTTCCTTAGCAGGAGGTTACTTCCACGGGAACAGAGATGGAGTGCTATTGAGCGTGAGGCATTTGCTGTGGTCTGGGCGCTGAAGAAGCTAAGACCCTACCTGTTTGGGTCTCACTTCCGGGTTCAGACAGACCACAGGCCCCTCAGATGGTTGATGCATATGAGGGGTGAGAATCCAAAGCTGTTGAGGTGGTCCATTTCCCTACAGGGTATGGATTTCACGGTGGAACATCGCCCTGGTACAGATCATGCCAATGCTGACGGTCTGTCCAGATTTTTCCGCCTTAGTGATGAGGAACTCCCTGGGGTAGGGTAGTTCTCCCCACTTTTCAGCTGGAGGGAACACGTGTTAGACCTGGCACCTTGGCGTGAGTCTCCCTTCCACTTTTTTGTCGCTGTGCCTCATGTGTTTTAATGGTGTTGGCCGCTCAGAGCACCGTGCCACTGCCAACCAGTGCCACAGTGCAAGTGCTCCCTATGTAAAATGTATATGTTGGTTGGATTCCATGATTGGCTTATTTGGTTTACTATCAGACCCCAGTAAAGTGCACCAGGAGTGCCAGGGCGTGTAAATCCAAATGCCGCTGGTGGGCTTGCAGCACTGGTTGTGCCACCCACAGAAGCGGCCTGGTAAAATGTGTCTAGGTCTGCCATTGCAGAACCTGCGTGCAGTCTGGTACTGACATGCTGACTGGCAAGTGCACCCACTGGCCAGTCCCTAAACCTTCCCTTAACTTCATGTTAGTCACCCCTATGGTAGGCCCAAGGACAGGGTGCATTGTGGCATAAGGTAGGACAAGCCCTGATGTGTGTGGCATGTCCTAATAGTGAATTACAGCCATTTTCGTTTTTCACTATTGTAAGGCTACCCTGTTCTCATAGGCCAGAATGGGCTGTTAAGATTGTTACATCCTATGATCCTAACAGACCCAGGGAACATGGTAGAAAATCGAGTTTAGTATGCCTGAACTCAGAATAATAAGGTACATCTTTTAGTAAGGTTTATTTTAATATTCTGCGTTTGCAAATGCCACTTTTAGAAAGTTGGCCTTTGCTTGCCTAGCCATTTCAGCCCGCCTCTGCATGATGTGTATCTGCTGTCTGGCTTGTGTGAGTGACAGGGCTGGGGAAACCCAGATGGGCAGGGCTAGGTAGCCTGGTGGTGAATAGGAAGATTGGCAGGTAGATGGGTGGGAGGAGTACACCTGGACTCTGAATAGGGCTGTGCTCTGCCACCACAATGCTGGCTCCGCCCCCTGTGGAGCGTCTGATGGCTCTGCCCTGCACCCTGAAAGAAGAAGTCTGCATCATCAAAGTGCTCCAGAACTGGACTGAACTAGGCAAGGGCCCCCCTGGCCTGAGAGAACAAAGGATTTGTGGTATAAAGGAAGGAGCCCTGCTCCTAAGAAACTAGATCCTGTCCTGCCAAGAAGAAACCTCTGTCCGACCTGAAGGAACTGGAAAAGCTGCATGGAGGAGTACTGTCCCTGACCTGGGGGATTGGCCTGCAGTGGTTGCCTTGCTGCTGAAGAAGAGGAAGAAAAGACTCAAGGAACTTTTATCTGACTTGTGCTGAGAGATCTCCAAGGGCTTGTGAGTGAGCTTGCCCCCTGAACGAAGTCCCAGGACCAGTGGACTTCACCGCCGTGAGATCGCCTTGGAAAACAGACCATTTTCCCCGCATCTTCGACTCGAACTGCTGCGTACGTCTCGCTGATCACAGCGTACCCCCTGAAAGCTGGTATCCCGCTGTCCGGCCCGAGCAACGTGACTAAGGCCCCTCTACGAGCCGTAGCTCGCACCGCAAAGGAAGGTACCGTCCGGCCTGAGCAACGCGACTAATAGGCCCCTACGAGCCGTAGCTCGCACCGTAACGGAAGGACTGCGAACTGTACTTGCTACTATCCCCTACGAACCGTACTGCCGGCGTACGCTCCTTTCCCCTGCTTTGGAAAGGCTGCGGTGCGTACGGTAGTTGCGTACGTCTCCCCTGTGCGGAGCGTACTGTTCGCTTGTATCCAGTGCTTCGAACCAAGGTTGCCGATCTCATGGTACAGAACGAACGCCGCGACGAACTTTGAACGCACCGTACCTACGCACCATCCCCTGAAGCCCTGCACGCCCAAGGTCTAACGTACCGTAGTACGCATCACACCAGGAGGACAATGCACCGTACATCGCGCTTGATGTCAGCACAGCATCCGTGACGAACTCACCAAAAGTAAAGATACTGTGCCTGTTCGCACTGTAGGGTGTACGCTTCATCCCGAAGCGCCTACAATGCGTGTGAGAACCGTTCCCAAGCAGTTGTTACCCCGTACGAAGCGTACAGACAGGAACGAAACGCACAGAACTTTAAAACTATGCTAAAACCAAGAACTCTTTGTTTAATAAGTATTGTGGGCCGTTTAAACGTTATCTGGTCTTGTGCTAAGCCTAAACTATATATATAAAGTATTATTTTTCTATATCCCAGTGTGGAGTCCATTTGTGGGGTTGTCACTGAGTTACTGTGTGTGTGTTCACAAATGCTTAACCTGAACGCTCTGAGATAGATTGTCTGCTCGCGCCAAGCTACCTAGAGGGTGAGCAGGGGTTATTGTTGGAGTGTGCCCCCTTACCCTGACTAGCGGAAAGATTCCCTGCTTGACACAAGTACCTACCTGTGCCAACCTGAGAACCCGGATTCTAACATTGGTGGTCAGCGGTGAGGATTACGAATGTGCATTTGTGATACATATACAGTGATTGGTGAACGCCACATAGGGAAGGCAGACCAATAGCGCAACCACTTACTTTTAATTCGCATTTTTGGGGAAATCGCCAGTTGTTAAAGGAATCATGCCTGGTTCAAGTATTGTGGAAAGGGCAGCATCTCTCATCTCTGAAACTGAAGACGTGGAATGGGAAGAAGAGAGATTGGAGAGCTAAACCAAGGCCCAGCTGAAGGGCTTCTGCAGAAAATTCAAAGTCCCCACTGTTGGGTGTAAGCTCAAAGTAGATCTTTGCAAGGCGCTGAGGGCCTGGATGGAGTCAAGAAAAGATTCTGATGAGATGGAGGAAATTGAGCAGGTAGAGAGCATCGCTAGCTTGGGCAGAGGCCTGTCGCCAGAGAAATTGGCCGACAGGAAGGAAACCAGAGCTCATGAGATAGAGATGGCGAAACTAAATAGACAACTGGCAATGGAAAGAAAAAGGCTAGAGATGGAAGAGAGGAGAAGCCAAATGGAGCATGAGATGAAATTGAGGGAGCTGGAGTTGAAAGCCCAGGGCTTGGGAAGCACTCCCTCTGGTGGCAGCACACCCCCAGTGCAGGTAGAGTCCAGAGTGTACATACCCAAAGATGTAGTGAAGGAATTTTTTTAAAATGATGACATAGGGCAGTGGTTCAAAGCCTACGAAGTAGCCATGTCCTCCCACCGGGTCCCTGAGAAGGATTGGGGAGCGGGGTTGTGGGGGCGGTTCTTGAGTGAAGGGCGGGACACACTGCTAGATTTGCCTTCAGATGTGTATAACTCTTACCCCCATATGAAGGATGCTTTGATGGCTAGGTATGGGTTAACTCCTGAAATGTATAGGCAGAGGTTATGGGGTTGCACTAAGATTCCCAATAGTACGTATGTGGAGTATGTGACTTTTTTTTGCAGAGCACTGGATGGTTGGGTAAAAGGTAGCAAGGTTGATAATTTTCAAGGGCTTCTTGATTTAATGGCTTGGGAGCACTTGTCCAGTAATTGTTTTCCTGAGCTACGCCAGCACCTGATTGATAGTAGCCTGACTAACCCTAGGAAGCTTGCTGAGGAGGCGGACCGCTGGGTCAGTACCAGGGTCCACAAGGGTCACGTGGGAGACTCCGCCAAAGGTGGGCAGGGTCCCCAGCAGAAGAGCGGGGGGACAAGGGTAAACCGAGGGAGTTCCAGAAGAGGCCCCAAAGTAATCCCCAAGGGAAGGGTTCTCAGCCTCCGGGGCCCCGACAGGTAAACCTGTTCAAAGAGGGCCCCCAAACTGTTACAGATGTGGTGAGCTGGGTCATTTTGCCAATGATCCCAATTGTCGCCAGTTTGGTAAACCAGCACCCACTGGTGCAACCCCCCGGCAGACAGCTAGTGTAGCCCTGGGTGGAGAAATGGGTGTCCAAGGTGGGTGGGGTTCAGTAGAAATGTCCCTGGTCTCATTAGGAGACCGTGAAGTGGTCCCCAAAACCCAGCTGCCTGAGAACACTAAGAAATACAGGCAGTGGGTGACCATAAAGGGCCATAGGGTTGAAGCTCTGAGAGATACAGAAGCCAGTGTGACGGCTGTCAAGCGTCACCTGGTATCTCAGGAGCAGGTTGTCCCAGGAGCATTCTATCCGTTTGTTGCCGCTGACAACACGGAGAGTCACTGCCCGGAGGCTCAGGTTCCCTTTGAGTGGGGGGGGGTCTCTGGTACTCTTCAGGTAGTGTGAGGCCCGCCATGCCTGTAGACTGTCTGTTAGGATACGATCTGGAGAGCTCACCTTGGGCTAAGGTGGAGCGGAGTGCTCACCTGAAGATGTTGGGTATGCCTGATTGGGCGTGTGTCACCACACGGTCCATGGCAGCAAGTAGAGGTGCTCAAGAGGACCTGGAGCCTGAGAGGGAGGCCCAGGAACCGGCCTTAGGGAGAAGAGGCAGGGGGCGCGGAAAACCGGCCCTCGAAGTTCCCACGGTCCAGGAGGAAGCAGACCTTGAGGGGGATGCCCTGGAACCTACAGGGGAACAGATAGCTGAACTGGGGGACCTGCCTGAGCTGACCCATTGGCAGCAAGAAGGAGGACCCTCCAGGGAAGAATTCTGCAAGGAGCAGAAAGAATGCCCTTCTCTCGTGGGTATGCGGCAGCAGGCTGCAGACCAGGCCAACGGTGATCAGTCTGGAACACATTTCATTAACTGGGAGAACGACCTCCTGTATTCTGAGCCTAAGGTTGCTGAGCCTGGCTCAGCCCGTGTGCTGGTGGTACCCCAGCGCTTCAGAGCCTTCCTACTGGGGCTGGCTCACAGTGTGCCATTGGCAGGACATTTGGGGCAGGACAAGACCCTTGAAAGGCTTGTCACCCACTTCTTTTGGCCCCAAATGCGCAGGAGTTCAGACACTCACTGCAGGACCTGCCAGACTTGCCAGGCAAGTGGAAAGAGTGGGAGGAAGCAGAAGGCTCCTCTCCAACCATTCCCTGTGGTCAGTGTCCCCTTTGAGCGAGTGGGGATTGACATTGTGGGGCCGCTGGACCCCAGGAAAGCCATGGGCAACAGGTTTATCCTGGTCCTGGTGGACCATGCCACCCGGTACCCGGAAGCCATGCCTCTGAGGACACTGACGGCCCCCGTGGTGGGACGTGCACTGATGGGAATTTTCTCCCGAGTGGGATTCCCTCTAGAGGTGGTGTCTGACCGGGGTACCAATTTCATATCCAAATATATGAAATCCCTTTGGCAAGAGTGTGGTGTAACCTACAAATTCACCACACCATACCACCCCCAAGGAAACGGGTTGGTTGAGAGATTCAACCGAACCCTGAAGGGCATGATAATGGGTCTGGAAGAACCCATGAGGCGTAAGTGGGACGTCCTCTTGCCATGCCTTCTCTTTGGCTACCATGAGGTGCCACAGAAGTCTCTAGGGTTCAGCCCCTTTGAGCTCCTGTATGGCCACCCAGTGAGAGGACCTCTAAGTCTGGTCAAAGAAGGCTGGGAGCAATCTCCCAGGAAACCTCCCCAGAATCTATATAGCTACATGCTGGCCTTCAGGAACCAGACTAGGCGTTTCAGGGAACTTGCTGAGGCAAACCTGGAAGCCAGCCAGGAGGAGATGAAGCGGTGGTACCACCAGAATGCCACTCTGGTAGAGCTTCAGCCTGGACAGAAGGTATGGGTCTTGGCCCCAATGGAGCCCTGTGCGCTCCAGGATAAGTGGACCGGTCCCTTTGAGGTGGTGGAGCGCAAAAGTCCTGTTACCTATTTGGTGGACTTGCGGTCTCCAAGGAACCCCTTAAGGGTCCTTCATGTCAACCGCCTCAAGCCCCACTTGGAGAGGTCCCAAGTGGGCATGCTCTTGGCAACAGATGCTGGGATGGAAGAGGAGACCGAGCCTCTTCCTGACCTCCTGTCAGCCAAGGAGCAAGATGGGTCAGTGGATGGTGTCATCCTCTCTTCCACCCTGTCCCCTGAGCAACAGAATGATTGTCGCCAATTGTTGGGGCAATTTTCGGATCTGTTTTCCCTGGTTCCCGGTGTCACTGATTGGTGCGTCCATGATGTGGACACTGGGGATAGTACACCTGTGAGGCACAAGGCCTACAGGGTGACTGACAGGGTGAGGGCATGCATCAAGGAGGAGGTCTCCAAGATGTTTGCACTAGGGGTAATTGAGTCCTCCAGCAGTCCTTGGGCCAGCCCAGTGGTCTTGGTCCCAAAGGCTGCAGCGCCGGGAGCCACACCCGAACTCCGGTTCTGTGTGGACTACAGAGGACTCAGTTCGGTCACCAGGACTGACGCACACCCCATCCCCAGAGCTGATGAGCTCATAGATCGGCTAGGGGCTGCCAACTACCTCCGCACGTTTGATTTAGCGTCTGGGTGCTGGCAGATCGCCTTGACCGATGGGGCCAAAGAGAGGTCAGCATTTTCCACCCCCGATGGGCACTACTAGTTCCGGGTTATGCCCTTTGGGATGAAGAATGCCCCTGCCACCTTCCAGAGGTTGGTCAACCAGGTGTTGGTTGGACTGGATTCGTTCAGTGCAGCCTACCAGGATGACATCGCAGTGTTCAGCTCCACTTGGGAGGAACACCTGCGCCACCTCTGGGAAGTGTTGATGGCGCTGCGGAGGGCAGGCCTCACGATCAAGGCGAGTAAGTGCCAGATCGGGCAGGGTTCCGTGGTGTACTTGGGGCACCAGGTTGGGAGCGGCCAGGTGGCGCCCCTTCAACCCAAGATAGAAACCATCCTGAATTGGGAGTCGCCCAAAACTCAGACAGAGGTGAGAGCCTTTCTAGGTCTCACCGGGTACTACAGGAGGTTTGTCAAGGGGTATGGCAACATTGTTGCCCCCTTGACAGCGCTGACTTCTAAGAAGCAGCCCAGGAAAGTTATTTGGACTGACACCTGTCAGAAAGATTTTGGGGCCCTGAAAGCTGCTATGTGCACGGCGCCCGTGCTCTTGGCTCCCAACTTCTCCAAAGAGTTTATCGTTCAGACAGACGCTTCAGAGCATGGTGTGGGGGCTGTTCTTTCACAGATTAATGAAGAGGGCCTAGATCAACCTGTAGCCTTCCTTAGCAGGAGGTTACTTCCACGGGAACAGAGATGGAATGCTATTGAGCGTGAGGCATTTGCTGTGGTCTGGGCGCTGAAGAAGCTAAGACCCTACCTGTTTGGGTCTCACTTCCGGGTTCAGACAGACCACAGGCCCCTCAGATGGTTGATGCATATGAGGGGTGAGAATCCAAAGCTGTTGAGGTGGTCCATTTCCCTACAGGGTATGGATTTCACGGTGGAACATCGCCCTGGTACAGATCATGCCAATGCTGACGGTCTGTCCAGATTTTTCCGCCTTAGTGATGAGGAACTCCCTGGGGTAGGGTAGTTCTCCCCACTTTTCAGCTGGAGGGAACACGTGTTAGACCTGGCACCTTGGCGTGAGTCTCCCTTCCACTTTTTTGTCGCTGTGCCTCATGTGTTTTAATGGTGTTGGCCGCTCAGAGCACCGTGCCACTGCCAACCAGTGCCACAGTGCAAGTGCTCCCTATGTAAAATGTATATGTTGGTTGGATTCCATGATTGGCTTATTTGGTTTACTATCAGACCCCAGTAAAGTGCACCAGGAGTGCCAGGGCGTGTAAATCCAAATGCCGCTGGTGGGCTTGCAGCACTGGTTTTGCCACCCACAGAAGCGGCCTGGTAAAATGTGTCTAGGTCTGCCATTGCAGAACCTGCGTGCAGTCTGGTACTGACATGCTGACTGGCAAGTGCACCCACTGGCCAGTCCCTAAACCTTCCCTTAACTTCATGTTAGTCACCCCTATGGTAGGCCCAAGGACAGGGTGCATTGTGGCATAAGGTAGGACAAGCCCTGATGTGTGTGGCATGTCCTAATAGTGAATTACAGCCATTTTCGTTTTTCACTATTGTAAGGCTACCCTGTTCTCATAGGCCAGAATGGGCTGTTAAGATTGTTACATCCTATGATCCTAACAGACCCAGGGAACATGGTAGAAAATCGAGTTTAGTATGCCTGAACTCAGAATAATAAGGTACATCTTTTAGTAAGGTTTATTTTAATATTCTGCGTTTGCAAATGCCACTTTTAGAAAGTTGGCCTTTGCTTGCCTAGCCATTTCAGCCCGCCTCTGCATGATGTGTATCTGCTGTCTGGCTTGTGTGAGTGACAGGGCTGGGGAAACCCAGATGGGCAGGGCTAGGTAGCCTGGTGGTGAATAGGAAGATTGGCAGGTAGATGGGTGGGAGGAGTACACCTGGACTCTGAATAGGGCTGTGCTCTGCCACCACAATGCTGGCTCCGCCCCCTGTGGAGCGTCTGATGGCTCTGCCCTGCACCCTGAAAGAAGAAGTCTGCATCATCAAAGTGCTCCAGAACTGGACTGAACTAGGCAAGGGCCCCCCTGGCCTGAGAGAACAAAGGATTTGTGGTATAAAGGAAGGAGCCCTGCTCCTAAGAAACTAGATCCTGTCCTGCCAAGAAGAAACCTCTGTCCGACCTGAAGGAACTGGAAAAGCTGCATGGAGGAGTACTGTCCCTGACCTGGGGGATTGGCCTGCAGTGGTTGCCTTGCTGCTGAAGAAGAGGAAGAAAAGACTCAAGGAACTTTTATCTGACTTGTGCTGAGAGATCTCCAAGGGCTTGTGAGTGAGCTTGCCCCCTGAACGAAGTCCCAGGACCAGTGGACTTCACCGCCGTGAGATCGCCTTGGAAAACAGACCATTTTCCCCGCATCTTCGACGCGAACTGCTGCGTACGTCTCGCTGATCGCAGCGTACCCCCTGAAAGCTGGTATCCCGCTGTCCGGCCCGAGCAACGTGACTAAGGCCCCTCTACGAGCCGTAGCTCGCACCGCAAAGGAAGGTACCGTCCGGCCTGAGCAACGCGACTAATAGGCCCCTACGAGCCGTAGCTCGCACCGTAACGGAAGGACTGCGAACTGTACTTGCTACTATCCCCTACGAACCGTACTGCCGGCGTACGCTCGTTTCCCCTGCTTTGGAAAGGCTGCGGTGCGTACGGTAGTTGCGTACGTCTCCCCTGTGCGGAGCGTACTGTTCGCTTGTATCCAGTGCTTCGAACCAAGGTTGCCGATCTCATGGTACAGAACGAACGCCGCGACGAACTTTGAACGCACCGTACCTACGCACCATCCCCTGAAGCCCTGCACGCCCAAGGTCTAACGTACCGTAGTACGCATCACACCAGGAGGACAATGCACCGTACATCGCGCTTGATGTCAGCACAGCATCCGTGACGAACTCACCAAAAGGAAAGATACTGTGCCTGTTCGCACTGTAGGGTGTACGCTTCATCCCGAAGCACCTACAATGCGTGTGAGAACCGTTCCCAAGCAGTTGTTACCCCGTACGAAGCGTACAGACAGGAACGAAACGCACAGAACTTTAAAACTATGCTAAAACCAAGAACTCTTTGTTTAATAAGTATTGTGGGCCGTTTAAACGTTATCTGGTCTTGTGCTAAGCCTAAACTATATATATAAAGTATTATTTTTCTATATCCCAGTGTAGAGTCCATTTGTGGGGTTGTCACTCAGTTACTGTATGTGTGTTCACAAATGCTTAACCTGAACGCTCTGAGATAGATTGTCTGCTCGCGCCAAGCTACCTAGAGGGTGAGCAGGGGTTATTGTTGGAGTGTGCCCCCTTACCCTGACTAGCGGAAAGATTCCCTGCTTGACACAAGTACCTACCTGTGCCAACCTGAGAACCCGGATTCTAACATTGGTGGTCAGCGGTGAGGATTACGAATGTGCATTTGTGATACATATACAGTGATTGGTGAACGCCACATAGGGAAGGCAGACCAATAGCGCAACCACTTACTTTTAATTCGCATTTTTGGGGAAATCGCCAGTTGTTAAAGGAATCATGCCTGGTTCAAGTATTGTGGAAAGGGCAGCATCCCTCATCTCTGAAACTGAAGACGTGGAATGGGAAGAAGAGAGATTGGAGAGCTAAACAAAGGCCCAGCTGAAGGGCTCCTGCAGAAAATTCAAAGTCCCCACTGTTGGGTGTAAGCTCAAAGTAGATCTTTGCAAGGCGCTGAGGGCCTGGATGGAGTCAAGAAAAGACTCTGATGAGATGGAGGAAATTGAGCAGGTAGAGAGCATCGCTAGCTTGGGCAGAGGCCTGTCGCCAGAGGAATTGGCCGACAGGAAGGAAACCAGAGCTCATGAGATAGAGATGGCGAAACTAAATAGACAACTGGCAATGGAAAGAAAAAGGCTAGAGATGGAAGAGAGGAGAAGCCAAATGGAGCATGAGATGAAATTGAGGGAGCTGGAGTTGAAAGCCCAGGGCTTGGGAAGCACTCCCTCTGGTGGCAGCACACCCCCAGTGCAGGTAGAGTCCAGAGTGTACATACCCAAAGATGTAGTGAAGGAATTTTTTTAAAATGATGACATAGGGCAGTGGTTCAAAGCCTACGAAGTAGCCATGTCCTCCCACCGGGTCCCTGAG
The DNA here is from genome assembly GCF_964204655.1 of Triturus cristatus. Taxonomy (NCBI): domain Eukaryota; kingdom Metazoa; phylum Chordata; class Amphibia; order Caudata; family Salamandridae; genus Triturus; species Triturus cristatus. The sequence continues at coordinate 979,682,353 of NC_140579.1, read as the reverse complement.
AAGGATTGGGGAGCGGGGTTGTGGGGGCGGTTCTTGAGTGAAGGGCGGGACACACTGCTAGATTTGCCCTCAGATGTGTATAACTCTTACCCCCATATGAAGGATGCTTTGATGGCTAGGTATGGGTTAACTCCTGAAATGTATAGGCAGAGGTTATGGGGTTGCACTAAGATTCCCAATAGTACGTATGTGGAGTATGTGACTTTTTTTTGCAGAGCACTGGATGGTTGGGTAAAAGGTAGCAAGGTTGATAATTTTCAAGGGCTTCTTGATTTAATGGCTTGGGAGCACTTGTCCAGTAATTGTTTTCCTGAGCTACGCCAGCACCTGATTGATAGTAGCCTGACTAACCCTAGGAAGCTTGCTGAGGAGGCGTACCGCTGGGTCAGTACCAGGGTCCACAAGGGTCACGTGGGAGACTCCGCCAAAGGTGGGCAGAGTCCCCAGCAGATGAGCGGGGGGACAAGGGTAAACCGAGGGAGTTTCAGAAGAGGCCCCAAAGTAATCCCCAAGGGAAGGGTTCTCAGCCTCCGGGGCCCCGACAGGTAAACCTGTTCAAAGAGGGCCCCCAAACTGTTACAGATGTGGTGAGCTGGGTCATTTTGCCAATGATCCCAATTGTCGCCAGTTTGGTAAACCAGCACCCACTGGTGCAACCCCCCGGCAGACAGCTAGTGTAGCCCTGGGTGGAGAAATGGGTGTCCAAGGTGGGTGGGGTTCAGTAGAAATGTCCCTGGTCTCATTAGGAGACTGTGAAGTGGTCCCCAAAACCCAGCTGCCTGAGAACACTAAGAAATACAGGCAGTGGGTGACCATAAATGGCCATAGGGTTGAAGCTCTGAGAGATACAGAAGCCAGTGTGACGGCTGTCAAGCGTCACCTGGTATCTCAGGAGCAGGTTGTCCCAGGAGCATTCTATCCGTTTGTTGCCGCTGACAACACGGAGAGTCACTGCCCGGAGGCTCAGGTTCCCTTTGAGTGGGGGGGGTCTCTGGTACTCTTCAGGTAGTGTGAGGCCCGCCATGCCTGTAGACTGTCTGTTAGGGAACGATCTGGAGAGCTCACCTTGGGCTAAGGTGGAGCGGAGTGCTCACCTGAAGATGTTGGGTATGCCTGATTGGGCGTGTGTCACCACACGGTCCATGGCAGCAAGTAGAGGTGCTCAAGAGGACCTGGAGCCTGAGAGGGAGGCCCAGGAACCGGCCTTAGGGAGAAGAGGCAGGGGGCGCGGAAAACCGGCCCTCGAAGTTCCCACGGTCCAGGAGGAAGCCGACCTTGAGGGGGATGCCCTGGAACCTACAGGGGAACAGATAGCTGAACCGGGGGACCTGCCTGAGCTGACCCATTGGCAGCAAGAAGGAGGACCCTCCAGGGAAGAATTCTGCAAGGAGCAGAAAGAATGCCCTTCTCTCGTGGGTATGCGGCAGCAGGCTGCAGACCAGGCCAACGGTGATCAGTCTGGAACACATTTCATTAACTGGGAGAACGACCTCCTGTATTCTGAGCCTAAGGTTGCTGAGCCTGGCTCAGCCCGTGTGCTGGTGGTACCCCAGCGCTTCAGAGCCTTCCTACTGGGGCTGGCTCACGGTGTGCCATTGGCAGGACATTTGGGGCAGGACAAGACCTTTGAAAGGCTTGTCACCCACTTCTTTTGGCCCCAAATGCGCAGGAGTTCAGACACTCACTGCAGGACCTGCCAGACTTGCCAGGCAAGTGGAAAGAGTGGGAGGAAGCAGAAGGCTCCTCTCCAACAATTCCCTGTGGTCAGTGTCCCCTTTGAGCGAGTGGGGATTGACATTGTGGGGCCGCTGGACCCCAGGAAAGCCATGGGCAACAGGTTTATCCTGGTCCTGGTGGACCATGCCACCCGGTACCCGGAAGCCATGCCTCTGAGGACAGTGACGGCCCCCGTGGTGGGACGTGCACTGATGTGAATTTTCTCCCGAGTGGGATTCCCTCTAGAGGTGGTGTCTGACCGGGGTACCAATTTCATATCCAAATATATGAAATCCCTTTGGCAAGAGTGTGGTGTAACCTACAAATTCACCACACCATACCACCCCCAAGGAAACGGGTTGGTTGAGAGATTCAACCGAACCCTGAAGGGCATGATAATGGGTCTGGAAGAACCCATGAGGCGTAAGTGGGACGTCCTCTTGCCATGCCTTCTCTTTGGCTACCATGAGGTGCCACAGAAGTCTCTAGGGTTCAGCCCCTTTGAGCTCCTGTATGGCCACCCAGTGAGAGGACCTCTAAGTCTGGTCAAAGAAGGCTGGGAGCAATCTCCCAGGAAACCTCCCCAGAATCTATATAGCTACATGCTGGCCTTCAGGAACCAGACTAGGCGTTTCAGGGAACTTGCTGAGGCAAACCTGGAAGCCAGCCAGGAGGAGATGAAGCGGTGGTACCACCAGAATGCCACTCTGGTAGAGCTTCAGCCTGGACAGAAGGTATGGGTCTTGGCCCCAATGGAGCCCTGTGCGCTCCAGGATAAGTGGACCGGTCCCTTTGAGGTGGTGGAGCGCAAAAGTCCTGTTACCTATTTGGTGGACTTGCGGTCTCCAAGGAACCCCTTAAGGGTCCTTCATGTCAACCGCCTCAAGCCCCACTTGGAGAGGTCCCAAGTGGGCATGCTCTTGGCAACAGATGCTGGGATGGAAGAGGAGACCGAGCCTCTTCCTGACCTCCTGTCAGCCAAGGAGCAAGATGGGTCAGTGGATGGTGTCATCCTCTCTTCCACCCTGTCCCCTGAGCAACAGAATGATTGTCGCCAATTGTTGGGGCAATTTTCGGATCTGTTTTCCCTGGTTCCCGGTGTCACTGATTGGTGCGTCCATGATGTGGACACTGGGGATAGTACACCTGTGAGGCACAAGGCCTACAGGGTGACTGACAGGGTGAGGGCATGCATCAAGGAGGAGGTCTCCAAGATGTTTGCACTAGGGGTAATTGAGTCCTCCAGCAGTCCTTGGGCCAGCCCAGTGGTCTTGGTCCCAAAGGCTGCAGCGCCGGGAGCCACACCCGAACTCCGGTTCTGTGTGGACTACAGAGGACTCAGTTCGGTCACCAGGACTGACGCACACCCCATCCCCAGAGCTGATGAGCTCATAGATCGGCTAGGGGCTGCCAACTACCTCCGCACGTTTGATTTAGCGTCTGGGTACTGGCAGATCGCCTTGACCGATGGGGCCAAAGAGAGGTCAGCATTTTCCACCCCTGATGGGCACTACTAGTTCCGGGTTATGCCCTTTGGGATGAAGAATGCCCCTGCCACCTTCCAGAGGTTGGTCAACCAGGTGTTGGTTGGACTGGATTCGTTCAGTGCAGCCTACCAGGATGACATCGCAGTGTTCAGCTCCACTTGGGAGGAACACCTGCGCCACCTCTGGGAAGTGTTGATGGCGCTGCGGAGGGCAGGCCTCACGATCAAGGCGAGTAAGTGCCAGATCGGGCAGGGTTCCGTGGTGTACTTGGGGCACCAGGTTGGGAGCGGCCAGGTGGCGCCCCTTCAACCCAAGATAGAAACCATCCTGAATTGGGAGTCGCCCAAAACTCAGACAGAGGTAAGAGCCTTTCTAGGTCTCACCGGGTACTACAGGAGGTTTGTCAAGGGGTATGGCAACATTGTTGCCCCCTTGACAGCGCTGACTTCTAAGAAGCAGCCCAGGAAAGTGATTTGGACTGACACCTGTCAGAAAGATTTTGGGGCCCTGAAAGCTGCTATGTGCACGGCGCCCGTGCTCTTGGCTCCCAACTTCTCCAAAGAGTTTATCGTTCAGACAGACGCTTCAGAGCATGGTGTGGGGGCTGTTCTTTCACAGATTAATGAAGAGGGCCTAGATCAACCTGTAGCCTTCCTTAGCAGGAGGTTACTTCCACGGGAACAGAGATGGAGTGCTATTGAGCGTGAGGCATTTGCTGTGGTCTGGGCGCTGAAGAAGCTAAGACCCTACCTGTTTGGGTCTCACTTCCGGGTTCAGACAGACCACAGGCCCCTCAGATGGTTGATGCATATGAGGGGTGAGAATCCAAAGCTGTTGAGGTGGTCCATTTCCCTACAGGGTATGGATTTCACGGTGGAACATCGCCCTGGTACAGATCATGCCAATGCTGACGGTCTGTCCAGATTTTTCCTCCTTAGTGATGAGGAACTCCCTGGGGTAGGGTAGTTCTCCCCACTCTTCAGCTGGAGGGAACACGTGTTAGACCTGGCACCTTGGCGTGAGTCTCCCTTCCACTTTTTTGTCGCTGTGCCTCATGTGTTTTAATGGTGTTGGCCGCTCAGAGCACCGTGCCACTGCCAACCAGTGCCACAGTGCAAGTGCTCCCTATGTAAAATGTATATGTTGGTTGGATTCCATGATTGGCTTATTTGGTTTACTATCAGACCCCAGTAAAGTGCACCAGGAGTGCCAGGGCGTGTAAATCCAAATGCCGCTGGTGGGCTTGCAGCACTGGTTGTGCCACCCACAGAAGCGGCCTGGTAAAATGTGTCTAGGTCTGCCATTGCAGAACCTGCGTGCAGTCTGGTACTGACATGCTGACTGGCAAGTGCACCCACTGGCCAGTCCCTAAACCTTCCCTTAACTTCATGTTAGTCACCCCTATGGTAGGCCCAAGGACAGGGTGCATTGTGGCATAAGGTAGGACAAGCCCTGATGTGTGTGGCATGTCCTAATAGTGAATTACAGCCATTTTTGTTTTTCACTATTGTAAGGCTACCCTGTTCTCATAGGCCAGAATGGGCTGTTAAGATTGTTACATCCTATGATCCTAACAGACCCAGGGAACATGGTAGAAAATCGAGTTTAGTATGCCTGAACTCAGAATAATAAGGTACATCTTTTAGTAAGGTTAATTTTAATATTCTGCGTTTGCAAATGCCACTTTTAGAAAGTTGGCCTTTGCTTGCCTAGCCATTTCAGCCCGCCTCTGCATGATGTGTATCTGCTGTCTGGCTTGTGTGAGTGACAGGGCTGGGGAAACCCAGATGGGCAGGGCTAGGTAGCCTGGTGGTGAATAGGAAGATTGGCAGGTAGATGGGTGGGAGGAGTACACCTGGACTCTGAATAGGGATGTGCTCTGCCACCACAATGCTGGCTCCGCCCCCTGTGGAGCGTCTAATGGCTCTGCCCTGCACCCTGAAAGAAGAAGTCTGCATCATCAAAGTGCTCCAGAACTGGACTGAACTAGGCAAGGGCCCCCCTGGCCTGAGAGAACAAAGGATTTGTGGTATAAAGGAAGGAGCCCTGCTCCTAAGAAACTAGATCCTGTCCTGCCAAGAAGAAACCTCTGTCCGACCTGAAGGAACTGGAAAAGCTGCATGGAGGAGTACTGTCCCTGACCTGGGGGATTGGCCTGCAGTGGTTGCCTTGCTGCTGAAGAAGAGGAAGAAAAGACTCAAGGAACTTTTATCTGACTTGTGCTGAGAGATCTCCAAGGGCTTGTGAGTGAGCTTGCCCCCTGAACGAAGTCCCAGGACCAGTGGACTTCACCGCCGTGAGATCGCCTTGGAAAACAGACCATTTTCCCCGCATCTTCGACTCGAACTGCTGCGTACGTCTCGCTGATCGCAGCGTACCCCCTGAAAGCTGGTATCCCGCTGTCCGGCCCGAGCAACGTGACTAAGGCCCCTCTACGAGCCGTAGCTCGCACCACAAAGGAAGGTACCGTCCCGCCTGAGCAACGCGACTAATAGGCCCCTACGAGCCGTAGCTCGCACCGTAACGGAAGGACTGCGAACTGTACTTGCTACTATCCCCTACGAACCGTACTGCCGGCGTACGCTCCTTTCCCCTGCTTTGGAAAGGCTGCGGTGCGTACGGTAGTTGCGTACGTCTCCCCTGTGCGGAGCGTACTGTTCGCTTGTATCCAGTGCTTCGAACCAAGGTTGCCGATCTCATGGTACAGAACGAACGCCGCGACGAACTTTGAACGCACCGTACCTACGCACCATCCCCTGAAGCCCTGCACGCCCAAGGTCTAACGTACCGTAGTACGCATCACACCAGGAGGACAATGCACCGTACATCGCGCTTGATGTCAGCACAGCATCCGTGACGAACTCACCAAAAGTAAAGATACTGTGCCTGTTCGCACTGTAGGGTGTACGCTTCATCCCGAAGCGCCTACAATGCGTGTGAGAACCGTTCCCAAGCAGTTGTTACCCCGTACGAAGCGTACAGACAGGAACGAAACGCACAGAACTTTAAAACTATGCTAAAACCAAGAACTCTTTGTTTAATAAGTATTGTGGGCCGTTTAAACGTTATCTGGTCTTGTGCTAAGCCTAAACTATATATATAAAGTATTATTTTTCTATATCCCAGTGTGGAGTCCATTTGTGGGGTTGTCACTGAGTTACTGTGTGTGTGTTCACAAATGCTTAACCTGAACGCTCTGAGATAGATTGTCTGCTCGCGCCAAGCTACCTAGAGGGTGAGCAGGGGTTATTGTTGGAGTGTGCCCCCTTACCCTGACTAGCGGAAAGATTCCCTGCTTGACACAAGTACCTACCTGTGCCAACCTGAGAACCCGGATTCTAACATTGGTGGTCAGCGGTGAGGATTACGAATGTGCATTTGTGATACATATACAGTGATTGGTGAACGCCACATAGGGAAGGCAGACCAATAGCGCAACCACTTACTTTTAATTCGCATTTTGGGGGAAATCGCCAGTTGTTAAAGGAATCATGCCTGGTTCAAGTATTGTGGAAAGGGCAGCATCCCTCATCTCTGAAACTGAAGACGTGGAATGGGAAGAAGAGAGATTGGAGAGCCACACCAAGGCCCAGCTGAAGGGCTTCTGCAGAAAATTCAAAGTCTCCACTGTTGGGTGTAAGCTCAAAGTAGATCTTTGCAAGGCGCTGAGGGCCTGGATGGAGTCAAGAAAAGACTCTGATGAGATGGAGGAAATTGAGCAGGTAGAGAGCATCGCTAGCTTGGGCAGAGGCCTGTCGCCAGAGGAATTGGCCGACAGGAAGGAAACCAGAGCTCATGAGATAGAGATGGCGAAACTAAATGGACAACTGGCAATGGAAAGAAAATGGCTAGAGATGGAAGAGAGGAGAAGCCAAATGGAGCATGAGATGAAATTGAGGGAGCTGGAGTTGAAAGCCCAGGGCTTGGGAAGCACTCCCTCTGGTGGCAGCACACCCCCAGTGCAGGTAGAGTCCAGAGTGTACATACCCAAAGATGTAATGAAGGAATTTTTTTACAATGATGACATAGGGCAGTGGTTCAAAGCCTACGAAGTAGCCATGTCCTCCCACCGGGTCCCTGAGAAGGATTGGGGAGCGGGGTTGTGGGGGCGGTTCTTGAGTGAAGGGCGGGACACACTGCTAGATTTGCCCTCAGATGTGTATAACTCTTACCCCATATGAAGGATGCTTTGATGGCTAGGTATGGGTTAACTCCTGAAATGTATAGGCAGAGGTTATGGGGTTGCACTAAGATTCCCAATAGTACGTATGTGGAGTATGTGACTTTTTTTTGCAGAGCACTGGATGGTTGGGTAAAAGGTAGCAAGGTTGATAATTTTCAAGGGCTTCTTGATTTAATGGCTTGGGAGCACTTGTCCAGTAATTGTTTTCCTGAGCTACGCCAGCACCTGATTGATAGTAGCCTGACTAACCCTAGGAAGCTTGCTGAGGAGGCGGACCGCTGGGTCAGTACCAGGGTCCACAAGGGTCACGTGGGAGACTCCGCCAAAGGTGGGCAGGGTCCCCAGCAGAAGAGCGGGGGGACAAGGGTAAACCGAGGGAGTTCCAGAAGAGGCCCCAAAGTAATCCCCAAGGGAAGGGTTCTCAGCCTCCGGGGCCCCGACAGGTAAACCTGTTCAAAGAGGGCCCCCAAACTGTTACAGATGTGGTGAGCTGGGTCATTTTGCCAATGATCCCAATTGTCGCCAGTTTGGTAAACCAGCACCCACTGGTGCAACCCCCTGGCAGACAGCTAGTGTAGCCCTGGGTGGAGAAATGGGTGTCCAAGGTGGGTGGGGTTCAGTAGAAATGTCCCTGGTCTCATTAGGAGACCGTGAAGTGGTCCCCAAAACCCAGCTGCCTGAGAACACTAAGAAATACAGGCAGTGGGTGACCATAAATGGCCATAGGGTTGAAGCTCTGAGAGATACAGAAGCCAGTGTGACGGCTGTCAAGCGTCACCTGGTATCTCAGGAGCAGGTTGTCCCAGGAGCATTCTATCCGTTTGTTGCCGCTGACAACACGGAGAGTCACTGCCCGGAGGCTCAGGTTCCCTTTGAGTGGGGGGGGTCTCTGGTACTCTTCAGGTAGTGTGAGGCCCGCCATGCCTGTAGACTGTCTGTTAGGGAACGATCTGGAGAGCTCACCTTGGGCTAAGGTGGAGCGGAGTGCTCACCTGAAGATGTTGGGTATGCCTGATTGGGCGTGTGTCACCACACGGTCCATGGCAGCAAGTAGAGGTGCTCAAGAGGACCTGGAGCCTGAGAGGGAGGCCCAGGAACCGGCCTTAGGGAGAAGAGGCAGGGGGCGCGGAAAACCGGCCCTCGAAGTTCCCACGGTCCAGGAGGAAGCAGACCTTGAGGGGGATGCCCTGGAACCTACAGGGGAACAGATAGCTGAACTGGGGGACCTGCCTGAGCTGACCCATTGGCAGCAAGAAGGAGGACCCTCCAGGGAAGAATTCTGCAAGGAGCAGAAAGAATGCCCTTCTCTCGTGGGTATGCGGCAGCAGGCTGCAGACCAGGCCAACGGTGATCAGTCTGGAACACATTTCATTAACTGGGAGAACGACCTCCTGTATTCTGAGCCTAAGGTTGCTGAGCCTGGCTCAGCCCGTGTGCTGGTGGTACCCCAGCGCTTCAGAGCCTTCCTACTGGGGCTGGCTCACGGTGTGCCATTGGCAGGACATTTGGGGCAGGACAAGACCTTTGAAAGGCTTGTCACCCACTTCTTTTGGCCCCAAATGCGCAGGAGTTCAGACACTCACTGCAGGACCTGCCAGACTTGCCAAGCAAGTGGAAAGAGTGGGAGGAAGCAGAAGGCTCCTCTCCAACCATTCCCTGTGGTCAGTGTCCCCTTTGAGCGAGTGGGGATTGACATTGTGGGGCCGCTGGACCCCAGGAAAGCCATGGGCAACAGGTTTATCCTGGTCCTGGTGGACCATGCCACCCGGTACCCGGAAGCCATGCCTCTGAGGACAGTGACGGCCCCCGTGGTGGGACGTGCACTGATGGGAATTTTCTCCCGAGTGGGATTCCCTCTAGAGGTGGTGTCTGACCGGGGTACCAATTTCATATCCAAATATATGAAATCCCTTTGGCAAGAGTGTGGTGTAACCTACAAATTCACCACACCATACCACCCCCAAGGAAACGGGTTGGTTGAGAGATTCAACCGAACCCTGAAGGGCATGATAATGGGTCTGGAAGAACCCATGAGGCGTAAGTGGGACGTCCTCTTGCCATGCCTTCTCTTTGGCTACCATGAGGTGCCACAGAAGTCTCTAGGGTTCAGCCCCTTTGAGCTCCTGTATGGCCACCCAGTGAGAGGACCTCTAAGTCTGGTCAAAGAAGGCTGGAAGCAATCTCCCAGGAAACCTCCCCAGAATCTATATAGCTACATGCTGGCCTTCAGGAACCAGACTAGGCGTTTCAGGGAACTTGCTGAGGCAAACCTGGAAGCCAGCCAGGAGGAGATGAAGCGGTGGTACCACCAGAATGCCACTCTGGTAGAGCTTCAGCCTGGACAGAAGGTATGGGTCTTGGCCCCAATGGAGCCCTGTGCGCTCCAGGATAAGTGGACCGGTCCCTTTGAGGTGGTGGAGCGCAAAAGTCCTGTTACCTATTTGGTGGACTTGCGGTCTCCAAGGAACCCCTTAAGGGTCCTTCATGTCAACCGCCTCAAGCCCCACTTGGAGAGGTCCCAAGTGGGCATGCTCTTGGCAACAGATGCTGGGATGGAAGAGGAGACCGAGCCTCTTCCTGACCTCCTGTCAGCCAAGGAGCAAGATGGGTCAGTGGATGGTGTCATCCTCTCTTCCACCCTGTCCCCTGAGCAACAGAATGATTGTCGCCAATTGTTGGGGCAATTTTCGGATCTGTTTTCCCTGGTTCCCGGTGTCACTGATTGGTGCGTCCATGATGTGGACACTGGGGATAGTACACCTGTGAGGCACAAGGCCTACAGGGTGACTGACAGGGTGAGGGCATGCATCAAGGAGGAGGTCTCCAAGATGTTTGCACTAGGGGTAATTGAGTCCTCCAGCAGTCCTTGGGCCAGCCCAGTGGTCTTGGTCCCAAAGGCTGCAGCGCCGGGAGCCACACCCGAACTCCGGTTCTGTGTGGACTACAGAGGACTCAGTTCGGTCACCAGGACTGACGCACACCCCATCCCCAGAGCTGATGAGCTGATAGATCGGCTAGGGGCTGCCAACTACCTCCGCACGTTTGATTTAGCGTCTGGGTACTGGCAGATCGCCTTGACCGATGGGGCCAAAGAGAGGTCAGCATTTTCCACCCCTGATGGGCACTACTAGTTCCGGGTTATGCCCTTTGGGATGAAGAATGCCCCTGCCACCTTCCAGAGGTTGGTCAACCAGGTGTTGGTTGGACTGGATTCGTTCAGTGCAGCCTACCAGGATGACATCGCAGTGTTCAGCTCCACTTGGGAGGAACACCTGCGCCACCTCTGGGAAGTGTTGATGGCGCTGCGGAGGGCAGGCCTCACGATCAAGGCGAGTAAGTGCCAGATCGGGCAGGGTTCCGTGGTGTACTTGGGGCACCAGGTTGGGAGCGGCCATGTGGCGCTCCTTCAACCCAAGATAGAAACCATCCTGAATTGGGAGTCGCCCAAAACTCAGACAGAGGTGAGAGCCTTTCTAGGTCTCACCGGGTACTACAGGAGGTTTGTCAAGGGGTATGGCAACATTATTGCCCCCTTGACAGCGCTGACTTCTAAGAAGCAGCCCAGGAAAGTGATTTGGACTGACACCTGTCAGAAAGATTTTGGGGCCCTGAAAGCTGCTATGTGCACGGCGCCCGTGCTCTTGACTCCCAACTTCTCCAAAGAGTTTATCGTTCAGACAGACGCTTCAGAGCATGGTGTGGGGGCTGTTCTTTCACAGATTAATGAAGAGGGCCTAGATCAACCTGTAGCCTTCCTTAGCAGGAGGTTACTTCCACGGGAACAGAGATGGAGTGCTATTGAGCGTGAGGCATTTGCTGTGGTCTGGGCGCTGAAGAAGCTAAGACCCTACCTGTTTGGGTCTCACTTCCGGGTTCAGACAGACCACAGGCCCCTCAGATGGTTGATGCATATGAGGGGTGAGAATCCAAAGCTGTTGAGGTGGTCCATTTCCCTACAGGGTATGGATTTCACGGTGGAACATCGCCCTGGTACAGATCATGCCAATGCTGACGGTCTGTCCAGATTTTTCCGCCTTAGTGATAAGGAACTCCCTGGGGTAGGGTAGTTCTCCCCACTTTTCAGCTGGAGGGAACACGTGTTAGACCTGGCACCTTGGCGTGAGTCTCCCTTCCACTTTTTTGTCGCTGTGCCTCATGTGTTTTAATGGTGTTGGCCGCTCAGAGCACCGTGCCACTGCCAACCAGTGCCACAGTGCAAGTGCTCCCTATGTAAAATGTATATGTTGGTTGGATTCCATGATTGGCTTATTTGGTTTACTATCAGACCCCAGTAAAGTGCACCAGGAGTGCCAGGGCGTGTAAATCCAAATGCCGCTGGTGGGCTTGCAGCACTGGTTGTGCCACCCACAGAAGCGGCCTGGTAAAATGTGTCTAGGTCTGCCATTGCAGAACCTGCGTGCAGTCTGGTACTGACATGCTGACTGGCAAGTGCACCCACTGGCCAGTCCCTAAACCTTCCCTTAACTTCATGTTAGTCACCCCTATGGTAGGCCCAAGGACAGGGTGCATTGTGGCATAAGGTAGGACAAGCCCTGATGTGTGTGGCATGTCCTAATAGTGAATTACAGCCATTTTCGTTTTTCACTATTGTAAGGCTACCCTGTTCTCATAGGCCAGAATGGGCTGTTAAGATTGTTACATCCTATGATCCTAACAGACCCAGGGAACATGGTAGAAAATCGAGTTTAGTATGCCTGAACTCAGAATAATAAGGTACATCTTTTAGTAAGGTTTATTTTAATATTCTGCGTTTGCAAATGCCACTTTTAGAAAGTTGGCCTTTGCTTGCCTAGCCATTTCAGCCCGCCTCTGCATGATGTGTATCTGCTGTCTGGCTTGTGTGAGTGACAGGGCTGGGGAAACCCAGATGGGCAGGGCTAGGTAGCCTGGTGGTGAATAGGAAGATTGGCAGGTAGATGGGTGGGAGGAGTACACCTGGACTCTGAATAGGGCTGTGCTCTGCCACCACAATGCTGGCTCCGCCCCCTGTGGAGCGTCTGATGGCTCTGCCCTGCACCCTGAAAGAAGAAGTCTGCATCATCAAAGTGCTCCAGAACTGGACTGAACTAGGCAAGGGCCCCCCTGGCCTGAGAGAACAAAGGATTTGTGGTATAAAGGAAGGAGCCCTGCTCCTAAGAAACTAGATCCTGTCCTGCCAAGAAGAAACCTCTGTCCGACCTGAAGGAACTGGAAAAGCTGCATGGAGGAGTACTGTCCCTGACCTGGGGGATTGGCCTGCAGTGGTTGCCTTGCTGCTGAAGAAGAGGAAGAAAAGACTCAAGGAACTTTTATCTGACTTGTGCTGAGAGATCTCCAAGGGCTTGTGAGTGAGCTTGCCCCCTGAACGAAGTCCCAGGACCAGTGGACTTCACCGCCGTGAGATCGCCTTGGAAAACAGACCATTTTCCCCGCATCTTCGACTCGAACTGCTGCGTACGTCTCGCTGATCGCAGCGTACCCCCTGAAAGCTGGTATCCCGCTGTCCGGCCCGAGCAACGTGACTAAGGCCCCTCTACGAGCCGTAGCTCGCACCGCAAAGGAAGGTACCGTCCTGCCTGAGCAACGCGACTAATAGGCCCCTACGAGCCGTAGCTCGCACCGTAACGGAAGGACTGCGAACTGTACTTGCTACTATCCCCTACGAACCGTACTGCCGGCGTACGCTCCTTTCCCCTGCTTTGGAAAGGCTGCGGTGCGTACGGTAGTTGCGTACGTCTCCCCTGTGCGGAGCGTACTGTTCGCTTGTATCCAGTGCTTCGAACCAAGGTTGCCGATCTCATGGTACAGAACGAACGCCGCGACGAACTTTGAACGCACCGTACCTACGCACCATCCCCTGAAGCCCTGCACGCCCAAGGTCTAACGTACCGTAGTACGCATCACACCAGGAGGACAATGCACCGTACATCGCGCTTGATGTCAGCACAGCATCCGTGACGAACTCACCAAAAGTAAAGATACTGTGCCTGTTCGCACTGTAGGGTGTACGCTTCATCCTGAAGCGCCTACAATGCGTGTGAGAACCGTTCCCAAGCAGTTGTTACCCCGTACGAAGCGTACAGACAGGAACGAAACGCACAGAACTTTAAAACTATGCTAAAACCAAGAACTCTTTGTTTAATAAGTATTGTGGGCCGTTTAAACGTTATCTGGTCTTGTGCTAAGCCTAAACTATATATATAAAGTATTATTTTTCTATATCCCAGTGTGGAGTCCATTTGTGGGGTTGTCACTGAGTTACTGTGTGTGTGTTCACAAATGCTTAACCTGAACGCTCTGAGATAGATTGTCTGCTCGCGCCAAGCTACCTAGAGGGTGAGCAGGGGTTATTGTTGGAGTGTGCCCCCTTACCCTGACTAGCGGAAAGATTCCCTGCTTGACACAAGTACCTACCTGTGCCAACCTGAGAACCCGGATTCTAACATTGGTGGTCAGCGGTGAGGATTACGAATGTGCATTTGTGATACATATACAGTGATTGGTGAACGCCACATAGGGAAGGCAGACCAATAGCGCAACCACTTACTTTTAATTCGCCTTTTTGGGGAAATCGCCAGTTGTTAAAGGAATCATGCCTGGTTCAAGTATTGTGGAAAGGGCAGCATCCCTCATCTCTGAAACTGAAGACGTGGAATGGGAAGAAGAGAGATTGGAGAGCTAAACCAAGGCCCAGCTGAAGGGCTTCTGCAGAAAATTCAAAGTCCCCACTGTTGGGTGTAAGCTCAAAGTAGATCTTTGCAAGGCGCTGAGGGCCTGGATGGAGTCAAGAAAAGACTCTGATGAGATGGAGGAAATTGAGCAGGTAGAGAGCATCGCTAGCTTGGGCAGAGGCCTGTCGCCAGAGGAATTGGCCGACAGGAAGGAAACCAGAGCTCATGAGATAGAGATGGCGAAACTAAATAGACAACTGGCAATGGAAAGAAAAAGGCTAGAGATGGAAGAGAGGAGAAGCCAAATGGAGCATGAGATGAAATTGAGGGAGCTGGAGTTGAAAGCCCAGGGCTTGGGAAGCACTCCCTCTGGTGGCAGCACACCCCCAGTGCAGGTAGAGTCCAGAGTGTACATACCCAAAGATGTAGTGAAGGAATTTTTTTAAAATGATGACATAGGGCAGTGGTTCAAAGCCTACGAAGTAGCCATGTCCTCCCACCGGGTCCCTGAGAAGGATTGGGGAGCGGGGTTGTGGGGGCGGTTCTTGAGTGAAGGGCGGGACACACTGCTAGATTTGCCCTCAGATGTGTATAACTCTTACCCCCATATGAAGGATGCTTTGATGGCTAGGTATGGGTTAACTCCTGAAATGTATAGGCAGAGGTTATGGGGTTGCACTAAGATTCCCAATAGTACGTATGTGGAGTATGTGACTTTTTTTTGCAGAGCACTGGATGGTTGGGTAAAAGGTAGCAAGGTTGATAATTTTCAAGGGCTTCTTGATTTAATGGCTTGGGAGCACTTGTCCAGTAATTGTTTTCCTGAGCTACGCCAGCACCTGATTGATAGTAGCCTGACTAACCCTAGGAAGCTTGCTGAGGAGGCGGACCGCTGGGTCAGTACCAGGGTCCACAAGGGTCACGTGGGAGACTCCGCCAAAGGTGGGCAGGGTCCCCAGCAGAAGAGCGGGGGGACAAGGGTAAACCGAGGGAGTTCCAGAAGAAGCCCCAAAGTAATCCCCAAGGGAAGGGTTCTCAGCCTCCGGGGCCCCGACAGGTAAACCTGTTCAAAGAGGGCCCCCAAACTGTTACAGATGTGGTGAGCTGGGTCATTTTGCCAATGATCCCAATTGTCGCCAGTTTGGTAAACCAGCACCCACTGGTGCAACCCCCCGGCAGACAGCTAGTGTAGCCCTGGGTGGAGAAATGGGTGTCCAAGGTGGGTGGGGTTCAGTAGAAATGTCCCTGGTCTCATTAGGAGACCGTGAAGTGGTCCCCAAAACCCAGCTGCCTGAGAACACTAAGAAATACAGGCAGTGGGTGACCATAAATGGCCATAGGGTTGAAGCTCTGAGAGATACAGAAGCCAGTGTGACGGCTGTCAAGCGTCACCTGGTATCTCAGGAGCAGGTTGTCCCAGGAGCATTCTATCCGTTTGTTGCCGCTGACAACACGGAGAGTCACTGCCCGGAGGCTCAGGTTCCCTTTGAGTGGGGGGGGTCTCTGGTACTCTTCAGGTAGTGTGAGGCCCGCCATGCCTGTAGACTGTCTGTTAGGGAACGATCTGGAGAGCTCACCTTGGGCTAAGGTGGAGCGGAGTGCTCACCTGAAGATGTTGGGTATGCCTGATTGGGCGTGTGTCACCACACGGTCCATGGCAGCAAGTAGAGGTGCTCAAGAGGACCTGGAGCCTGAGAGGGAGGCCCAGGAACCGGCCTTAGGGAGAAGAGGCAGGGGGCGCGGAAAACCGGCCCTCGAAGTTCCCACGGTCCAGGAGGAAGCAGACCTTGAGGGGGATGCCCTGGAACCTACAGGGGAACAGATAGCTGAACTGGGGGACCTGCCTGAGCTGACCCATTGGCAGCAAGAAGGAGGACCCTCCAGGGAAGAATTCTGCAAGGAGCAGAAAGAATGCCCTTCTCTCGTGGGTATGCGGCAGCAGGCTGCAGACCAGGCCAACGGTGATCAGTCTGGAACACATTTCATTAACTGGGAGAACGACCTCCTGTATTCTGAGCCTAAGGTTGCTGAGCCTGGCTCAGCCCGTGTGCTGGTGGTACCCCAGCGCTTCAGAGCCTTTCTACTGGGGCTGGCTCACGGTGTGCCATTGGCAGGACATTTGGGGCAGGACAAGACCTTTGAAAGGCTTGTCACCCACTTCTTTTGGCCCCAAATGCGCAGGAGTTCAGACACTCACTGCAGGACCTGCCAGACTTGCCAGGCAAGTGGAAAGAGTGGGAGGAAGCAGAAGGCTCCTCTCCAACCATTCCCTGTGGTCAGTGTCCCCTTTGAGCGAGTGGGGATTGACATTGTGGGGCCGCTGGACCCCAGGAAAGCCATGGGCAACAGGTTTATCCTGGTCCTGGTGGACCATGCCACCCGGTACCCGGAAGCCATGCTTCTGAGGACAGTGACGGCCCCCGTGGTGGGACGTGCACTGATGGGAATTTTCTCCCGAGTGGGATTCCCTCTAGAGGTGGTGTCTGACCGGGGTACCAATTTCATATCCAAATATATGAAATCCCTTTGGCAAGAGTGTGGTGTAACCTACAAATTCACCACACCATACCACCCCCAAGGAAACGGGTTGGTTGAGAGATTCAACCGAACCCTGAAGGGCATGATAATGGGTCTGGAAGAACCCATGAGGCGTAAGTGGGACGTCCTCTTGCCATGCCTTCTCTTTGGCTACCATGAGGTGCCACAGAAGTCTCTAGGGTTCAGCCCCTTTGAGCTCCTGTATGGCCACCCAGTGAGAGGACCTCTAAGTCTGGTCAAAGAAGGCTGGGAGCAATCTCCCAGGAAACCTCCCCAGAATCTATATAGCTACATGCTGGCCTTCAGGAACCAGACTAGGCGTTTCAGGGAACTTGCTGAGGCAAACCTGGAAGCCAGCCAGGAGGAGATGAAGCGGTGGTACCACCAGAATGCCACTCTGGTAGAGCTTCAGCCTGGACAGAAGGTATGGGTCTTGGCCCCAATGGAGCCCTGTGTGCTCCAGGATAAGTGGACCGGTCCCTTTGAGGTGGTGGAGCGCAAAAGTCCTGTTACCTATTTGGTGGACTTGCGGTCTCCAAGGAACCCCTTAAGGGTCCTTCATGTCATCCACCTCAAGCCCCACTTGGAGAGGTCCCAAGTGGGCATGCTCTTGGCAACAGATGCTGGGATGGAAGAGGAGACCGAGCCTCTTCCTGACCTCCTGTCAGCCAAGGAGCAAGATGGGTCAGTGGATGGTGTCATCCTCTCTTCCACCCTGTCCCCTGAGCAACAGAATGATTGTCGCCAATTGTTGGGGCAATTTTCGGATCTGTTTTCCCTGGTTCCCGGTGTCACTAATTGGTGCGTCCATGATGTGGACACTGGGGATAGTACACCTGTGAGGCACAAGGCCTACAGGGTGACTGACAGGGTGAGGGCATGCATCAAGGAGGAGGTCTCCAAGATGTTTGCACTAGGGGTAATTGAGTCCTCCAGCAGTCCTTGGGCCAGCCCAGTGGTCTTGGTCCCAAAGGCTGCAGCACCGGGAGCCACACCCGAACTCCGGTTCTGTGTGGACTACAGAGGACTCAGTTCGGTCACCAGGACTGACGCACACCCCATCCCCAGAGCTGATGAGCTCATAGATCGGCTAGGGGCTGCCAACTACCTCCGCACGTTTGATTTAGCGTCTGGGTACTGGCAGATCGCCTTGACCGATGGGGCCAAAGAGAGGTCAGCATTTTCCACCCCTGATGGGCACTACTAGTTCCGGGTTATGCCCTTTGGGATGAAGAATGCCCCTGCCACCTTCCAGAGGTTGGTCAACCAGGTGTTGGTTGGACTGGATTCGTTCAGTGCAGCCTACCAGGATGACATCGCAGTGTTCAGCTCCACTTGGGAGGAACACCTGCGCCACCTCTGGGAAGTGTTGATGGCGCTGCGGAGGGCAGGCCTCACGATCAAGGCGAGTAAGTGCCAGATCGGGCAGGGTTCCGTGGTGTACTTGGGGCACCAGGTTGGGAGCGGCCAGGTGGCGCCCCTTCAACCCAAGATAGAAACCATCCTGAATTGGGAGTCGCCCAAAACTCAGACAGAGGTGAGAGCCTTTCTAGGTCTCACCGGGTACTACAGGAGGTTTGTCAAGGGGTATGGCAACATTGTTGCCCCCTTGACAGCGCTGACTTCTAAGAAGCAGCCCAGGAAAGTGATTTGGACTGACACCTGTCAGAAAGATTTTGGGGCCCTGAAAGCTGCTATGTGCACGGCGCCCGTGCTCTTGGCTCCCAACTTCTCCAAAGAGTTTATCGTTCAGACAGACGCTTCAGAGCATGGTGTGGGGGCTGTTCTTTCACAGATTAATGAAGAGGGCCTAGATCAACCTGTAGCCTTCCTTAGCAGGAGGTTACTTCCACGGGAACAGAGATGGAGTGCTATTGAGCGTGAGGCATTTGCTGTGGTCTGGGCGCTGAAGAAGCTAAGACCCTACCTGTTTGGGTCTCACTTCCGGGTTCAGACAGACCACAGGCCCCTCAGATGGTTGATGCATATGAGGGGTGAGAATCCAAAGCTGTTGAGGTGGTCCATTTCCCTACAGGGTATGGATTTCACGGTGGAACATCGCCCTGGTACAGATCATGCCAATGCTGACGGTCTGTCCAGATTTTTCCGCCTTAGTGATGAGGAACTCCCTGGGGTAGGGTAGTTCTCCCCACTTTTCAGCTGGAGGGAACACGTGTTAGACCTGGCACCTTGGCGTGAGTCTCCCTTCCACTTTTTTGTCGCTGTGCCTCATGTGTTTTAATGGTGTTGGCCGCTCAGAGCACCGTGCCACTGCCAACCAGTGCCACAGTGCAAGTGCTCCCTATGTAAAATGTATATGTTGGTTGGATTCCATGATTGGCTTATTTGGTTTACTATCAGAGCCCAGTAAAGTGCACCAGGAGTGCCAGGGCGTGTAAATCCAAATGCCGCTGGTGGGCTTGCAGCACTGGTTGTGCCACCCACAGATGCGGCCTGGTAAAATGTGTCTAGGTCTGCCATTGCAGAACCTGCGTGCAGTCTGGTACTGACATGCTGACTGGCAAGTGCACCCACTGGCCAGTCCCTAAACCTTCCCTTAACTTCATGTTAGTCACCCCTATGGTAGGCCCAAGGACAGGGTGCATTGTGGCATAAGGTAGGACAAGCCCTGATGTGTGTGGCATGTCCTAATAGTGAATTACAGCCATTTTCGTTTTTCACTATTGTAAGGCTACCCTGTTCTCATTGGCCAGAATGGGCTGTTAAGATTGTTACATCCTATGATCCTAACAGACCCAGGGAACATGGTAGAAAATCGAGTTTAGTATGCCTGAACTCAGAATAATAAGGTACATCTTTTAGTAAGGTTTATTTTAATATTCTGCGTTTGCAAATGCCACTTTTAGAAAGTTGGCCTTTGCTTGCCTAGCCATTTCAGCCCGCCTCTGCATGATGTGTATCTGCTGTCTGGCTTGTGTGAGTGACAGGGCTGGGGAAACCCAGATGGGCAGGGCTAGGTAGCCTGGTGGTGAATAGGAAGATTGGCAGGTAGATGGGTGGGAGGAGTACACCTGGACTCTGAATAGGGCTGTGCTCTGCCACCACAATGCTGGCTCCGCCCCCTGTGGAGCGTCTGATGGCTCTGCCCTGCACCCTGAAAGAAGAAGTCTGCATCATCAAAGTGCTCCAGAACTGGACTGAACTAGGCAAGGGCCCCCCTGGCCTGAGAGAACAAAGGATTTGTGGTATAAAGGAAGGAGCCCTGCTCCTAAGAAACTAGATCCTGTCCTGCCAAGAAGAAACCTCTGTCCGACCTGAAGGAACTGGAAAAGCTGCATGGAGGAGTACTGTCCCTGACCTGGGGGATTGGCCTGCAGTGGTTGCCTTGCTGCTGAAGAAGAGGAAGAAAAGACTCAAGGAACTTTTATCTGACTTGTGCTGAGAGATCTCCAAGGGCTTGTGAGTGAGCTTGCCCCCTGAACGAAGTCCCAGGACCAGTGGACTTCACCGCCGTGAGATCGCCTTGGAAAACAGACCATTTTCCCCGCATCTTCGACTCGAACTGCTGCGTACGTCTCGCTGATCGCAGCGTACCCCCTGAAAGCTGGTATCCCGCTGTCCGGCCAGAGCAACGTGACTAAGGCCCCTCTACGAGCCGTAGCTCGCACCGCAAAGGAAGGTACCGTCCGGCCTGAGCAACGCGACTAATAGGCCCCTACGAGCCGTAGCTCGCACCGTAACGGAAGGACTGCGAACTGTACTTGCTACTATCCCCTAAGAACCGTACTGCCGGCGTACGCTCCTTTCCCCTGCTTTGGAAAGGCTGCGGTGCGTACGGTAGTTGCGTACGTCTCCCCTGTGCGGAGCGTACTGTTCGCTTGTATCCAGTGCTTCGAACCAAGGTTGCCGATCTCATGGTACAGAACGAACGCCGCGACGAACTTTGAACGCACCGTACCTACGCACCATCCCCTGAAGCCCTGCACGCCCAAGGTCTAACGTACCGTAGTACGCATCACACCAGAAGGACAATGCACCGTACATCGCGCTTGATGTCAGCACAGCATCCGTGACAAACTCACCAAAAGTAAAGATACTGTGCCTGTTCGCACTGTAGGGTGTACGCTTCATCCCGAAGCGCCTACAATGCGTGTGAGAACCGTTCCCAAGCAGTCGTTACCCCGTACGAAGCGTACAGACAGGAACGAAACGCACAGAACTTTAAAACTATGCTAAAACCAAAAACTCTTTGTTTAATAAGTATTGTGGGCCGTTTAAACGTTATCTGGTCTTGTGCTAAGCCTAAACTATATATATAAAGTATTATTTTTCTATATCCCAGTGTGGAGTCCATGTGTGGGGTTGTCACTGAGTTACTGTGTGTGTGTTCACAAATGCTTAACCTGAACGCTCTGAGATAGATTGTCTGCTCGCGCCAAGCTACCTAGAGGGTGAGCAGGGGTTATTGTTGGAGTGTGCCCCCTTACCCTGACTAGCGGAAAGATTCCCTGCTTGACACAAGTACCTACCTGTGCCAACCTGAGAACCCGGATTCTAACATTGGTGGTCAGCGGTGAGGATTACGAATGTGCATTTGTGATACATATACAGTGATTGGTGAACGCCACATAGGGAAGGCAGACCATTAGCGCAACCACTTACTTTTAATTCGCATTTTTGGGGAAATCGCCAGTTGTTAAAGGAAGCATGCCTGGTTCAAGTATTGTGGAAAGGGCAGCATCCCTCATCTCTGAAACTGAAGACGTGGAATGGGAAGAAGAGAGATTGGAGAGCTAAACCAAGGCCCAGCTGAAGGGCTTCTGCAGAAAATTCAAAGTCCCCACTGTTGGGTGTAAGCTCAAAGTAGATCTTTGCAAGGCGCTGAGGGCCTGGATGGAGTCAAGAAAAGACTCTGATGAGATGGAGGAAATTGAGCAGGTAGAGAGCATCGCTAGCTTGGGCAGAGGCCTGTCGCCAGAGGAATTGGCCGACAGGAAGGAAACCAGAGCTCATGAGATAGAGATGGCGAAACTAAATAGACAACTGGCAATGGAAAGAAAAAGGCTAGAGATGAAAGAGAGGAGAAGCCAAATGGAGCATGTTATGAAATTGAGGGAGCTGGAGTTGAAAGCCCAGGGCTTGGGAAGCACTCCCTCTGGTGGCAGCACACCCCCAGTGCAGGTAGAGTCCAGAGTGTACATACCCAAAGATGTAGTGAAGGAACTTTTTTTTAAATGATGACATAGGGCAGTGGTTCAAAGCCTACGAAGTAGCCATGTCCTCCCACCGGGTCCCTGAGAAGGATTGGGGAGCGGGGTTGTGGGGGCGGTTCTTGAGTGAAGGGCGGGACACACTGCTAGATTTGCCCTCAGATGTGTATAACTCTTACCCCCATATGAAGGATGCTTTGATGGCTAGGTATGGGTTAACTCCTGAAATGTATAGGCAGAGGTTATGGGGTTGCACTAAGATTCCCAATAGTACGTATGTGGAGTATGTGACTTTTTTTTGCAGAGCACTGGATGGTTGGGTAAAAGGTAGCAAGGTTGATAATTTTCAAGGGCTTCTTGATTTAATGGCTTGGGAGCACTTGTCCAGTAATTGTTTTCCTGAGCTACGCCAGCACCTGATTGATAGTAGCCTGACTAACCCTAGGAAGCTTGCTGAGGAGGCGGACCGCTGGGTCAGTACCAGGGTCCACAAGGGTCACGTGGGAGACTCCGCCAAAGGTGGGCAGGGTCCCCAGCAGAAGAGCGGGGGGACAAGGGTAAACCGAGGGAGTTCCAGAAGAGGCCCCAAAGTAATCCCCAAGGGAAGGGTTCTCAGCCTCCGGGGCCCCGACAGGTAAACCTGTTCAAAGAGGGCCCCCAAACTGTTACAGATGTGGTGAGCTGGGTCATTTTGCCAATGATCCCAATTGTCGCCAGTTTGGTAAACCAGCACCCACTGGTGCAACCCCCCGGCAGACAGCTAGTGTAGCCCTGGGTGGAGAAATGGGTGTCCAAGGTGGGTGGGGTTCAGTAGAAATGTCCCTGGTCTCATTAGGAGACCGTGAAGTGGTCCCCAAAACCCAGCTGCCTGAGAACACTAAGAAATACAGGCAGTGGGTGACCATAAATGGCCATAGGGTTGAAGCTCTGAGAGATACAGAAGCCAGTGTGACGGCTGTCAAGCGTCACCTGGTATCTCAGGAGCAGGTTGTCCCAGGAGCATTCTATCCGTTTGTTGCCGCTGACAACACGGAGAGTCACTGCCCGGAGGCTCAGGTTCCCTTTGAGTGGGGGGGGTCTCTGGTACTCTTCAGGTAGTGTGAGGCCCGCCATGCCTGTAGACTGTCTGTTAGGGAACGATCTGGAGAGCTCACCTTGGGCTAAGGTGGAGCGGAGTGCTCACCTGAAGATGTTGGGTATGACTGATTGGGCGTGTGTCACCACACGGTCCATGGCAGCAAGTAGAGGTGCTCAAGAGGACCTGGAGCCTGAGAGGGAGGCCCAGGAACCGGCCTTAGGGAGAAGAGGCAGGGGGCGCGGAAAACCGGCCCTCGAAGTTCCCACGGTCCAGGAGGAAGCAGACCTTGAGGGGGATGCCCTGGAACCTACAGGGGAACAGATAGCTGAACTGGGGGACCTGCCTGAGCTGACCCATTGGCAGCAAGAAGGAGGACCCTCCAGGGAAGAATTCTGCAAGGAGCAGAAAGAATGCCCTTCTCTCGTGGGTATGCGGCAGCAGGCTGCAGACCAGGCCAACGGTGATCAGTCTGGAACACATTTCATTAACTGGGAGAACGACCTCCTGTATTCTGAGCCTAAGGTTGCTGAGCCTGGCTCAGCCCGTGTGCTGGTGGTACCCCAGCGCTTCAGAGCCTTCCTACTGGGGCTGGCTCACGGTGTGCCATTGGCAGGACATTTGGGGCAGGACAAGACCTTTGAAAGGCTTGTCACCCACTTCTTTTGGCCCCAAATGCGCAGGAGTTCAGACACTCACTGCAGGACCTGCCAGACTTGCCAGGCAAGTGGAAAGAGTGGGAGGAAGCAGAAGGCTCCTCTCCAACCATTCCCTGTGGTCAGTGTCCCCTTTGAGCGAGTGGGGATTGACATTGTGGGGCCGCTGGACCCCAGGAAAGCCATGGGCAACAGGTTTATCCTGGTCCTGGTGGACCATGCCACCCGGTACCCGGAAGCCATGCCTCTGAGGACAGTGACGGCCCCCGTGGTGGGACGTGCACTGATGGGAATTTTCTCCCGAGTGGGATTCCCTCTAGAGGTGGTGTCTGACCGGGGTACCAATTTCATATCCAAATATATGAAATCCCTTTGGCAAGAGTGTGGTGTAACCTACAAATTCACCACACCATACCACCCCCAAGGAAACGGGTTGGTTGAGAGATTCAACCGAACCCTGAAGGGCATGATAATGGGTCTGGAAGAACCCATGAGGCGTAAGTGGGACGTCCTCTTGCCATGCCTTCTCTTTGGCTACCATGAGGTGCCACAGAAGTCTCTAGGGTTCAGCCCCTTTGAGCTCCTGTATGGCCACCCAGTGAGAGGACCTCTAATTCTGGTCAAAGAAGGCTGGGAGCAATCTCCCAGGAAACCTCCCCAGAATGTATATAGCTACATGCTGGCCTTCAGGAACCAGACTAGGCGTTTCAGGGAACTTGCTGAGGCAAACCTGGAAGCCAGCCAGGAGGAGATGAAGCGGTGGTACCACCAGAATGCCACTCTGGTAGAGCTTCAGCCTGGACAGAAGGTATGGGTCTTGGCCCCAATGGAGCCCTGTGCGCTCCAGGATAAGTGGACCGGTCCCTTTGAGGTGGTGGAGCGCAAAAGTCCTGTTACCTATTTGGTGGACTTGCGGTCTCCAAGGAACCCCTTAAGGGTCCTTCATGTCAACCGCCTCAAGCCCCACTTGGAGAGGGACCAAGTGGGCATGCTCTTGGCAACAGATGCTGGGATGGAAGAGGAGACCGAGCCTCTTCCTGACCTCCTGTCAGCCAAGGAGCAAGATGGGTCAGTGGATGGTGTCATCCTCTCTTCCACCCTGTCCCCTGAGCAACAGAATGATTGTCGCCAATTGTTGGGGCAATTTTCGGATCTGTTTTCCCTGGTTCCCGGTGTCACTGATTGGTGCGTCCATGATGTGGACACTGGGGATAGTACACCTGTGAGGCACAAGGCCTACAGGGTGACTGACAGGGTGAGGGCATGCATCAAGGAGGAGGTCTCCAAGATGTTTGCACTAGGGGTAATTGAGTCCTCCAGCAGTCCTTGGGCCAGCCCAGTGGTCTTGGTCCCAAAGGCTGCAGCGCCGGGAGCCACACCCGAACTCCGGTTCTGTGTGGACTACAGAGGACTCAGTTCGGTCACCAGGACTGACGCACACCCCATCCCCAGAGCTGATGAGCTCATAGATCGGCTAGGGGCTGCCAACTACCTCCGCACGTTTGATTTAGCGTCTGGGTGCTGGCAGATCGCCTTGACCGATGGGGCCAAAGAGAGGTCAGCATTTTCCACCCCCGATGGGCACTACTAGTTCCGGGTTATGCCCTTTGGGATGAAGAATGCCCCTGCCACCTTCCAGAGGTTGGTCAACCAGGTGTTGGTTGGACTGGATTCGTTCAGTGCAGCCTACCAGGATGACATCGCAGTGTTCAGCTCCACTTGGGAGGAACACCTGCGCCACCTCTGGGAAGTGTTGATGGCGCTGCGGAGGGCAGGCCTCACGATCAAGGCGAGTAAGTGCCAGATCGGGCAGGGTTCCGTGGTGTACTTGGGGCACCAGGTTGGGAGCGGCCAGGTGGCGCCCCTTCAACCCAAGATAGAAACCATCCTGAATTGGGAGTCGCCCAAAACTCAGACAGAGGTGAGAGCCTTTCTAGGTCTCACCGGGTACTACAGGAGGTTTGTCAAGGGGTATGGCAACATTGTTGCCCCCTTGACAGCGCTGACTTCTAAGAAGCAGCCCAGGAAAGTGATTTGGACTGACACCTGTCAGAAAGATTTTGGGGCCCTGAAAGCTGCTATGTGCACGGCGCCCGTGCTCTTGGCTCCCAACTTCTCCAAAGAGTTTATCGTTCAGACAGACGCTTCAGAGCATGGTGTGGGGGCTGTTCTTTCACAGATTAATGAAGAGGGCCTAGATCAACCTGTAGCCTTCCTTAGCAGGAGGTTACTTCCACGGGAACAGAGATGGAGTGCTATTGAGCGTGAGGCATTTGCTGTGGTCTGGGCGCTGAAGAAGCTAAGACCCTACCTGTTTGGGTCTCACTTCCGGGTTCAGACAGACCACAGGCCCCTCAGATGGTTGATGCATATGAGGGGTGAGAATCCAAAGCTGTTGAGGTGGTCCATTTCCCTACAGGGTATGGATTTCACGGTGGAACATCGCCCTGGTACAGATCATGCCAATGCTGACGGTCTGTCCAGATTTTTCCGCCTTAGTGATGAGGAACTCCCTGGGGTAGGGTAGTTCTCCCCACTTTTCAGCTGGAGGGAACACGTGTTAGACCTGGCACCTTGGCGTGAGTCTCCCTTCCACTTTTTTGTCGCTGTGCCTCATGTGTTTTAATGGTGTTGGCCGCTCAGAGCACCGTGCCACTGCCAACCAGTGCCACAGTGCAAGTGCTCCCTATGTAAAATGTATATGTTGGTTGGATTCCATGATTGGCTTATTTGGTTTACTATCAGAGCCCAGTAAAGTGCACCAGGAGTGCCAGGGCGTGTAAATCCAAATGCCGCTGGTGGGCTTGCAGCACTGGTTGTGCCACCCACAGAAGCGGCCTGGTAAAATGTGTCTAGGTCTGCCATTGCAGAACCTGCGTGCAGTCTGGTACTGACATGCTGACTGGCAAGTGCACCCACTGGCCAGTCCCTAAACCTTCCTTTAACTTCATGTTAGTCACCCCTATGGTAGGCCCAAGGACAGGGTGCATTGTGGCATAAGGTAGGACAAGCCCTGATGTGTGTGGCATGTCCTAATAGTGAATTACAGCCATTTTCGTTTTTCACTATTGTAAGGCTACCCTGTTCTCATAGGCCAGAATGGGCTGTTAAGATTGTTACATCCTATGATCCTAACAGACCCAGGGAACATGGTAGAAAATCGAGTTTAGTATGCCTGAACTCAGAATAATAAGGTACATCTTTTAGTAAGGTTTATTTTAATATTCTGCGTTTGCAAATGCCACTTTTAGAAAGTTGGCCTTTGCTTGCCTAGCCATTTCAGCCCGCCTCTGCATGATGTGTATCTGCTGTCTGGCTTGTGTGAGTGACAGGGCTGGGGAAACCCAGATGGGCAGGGCTAGGTAGCCTGGTGGTGAATAGGAAGATTGGCAGGTAGATGGGTGGGAGGAGTACACCTGGACTCTGAATAGGGCTGTGCTCTGCCACCACAATGCTGGCTCCGCCCCCTGTGGAGCGTCTGATGGCTCTGCCCTGCACCCTGAAAGAAGAAGTCTGCATCATCAAAGTGCTCCAGAACTGGACTGAACTAGGCAAGGGCCCCCCTGGCCTGAGAGAACAAAGGATTTGTGGTATAAAGGAAGGAGCCCTGCTCCTAAGAACCTAGATCCTGTCCTGCCAAGAAGAAACCTCTGTCCGACCTGAAGGAACTGG
The DNA here is from genome assembly GCF_964204655.1 of Triturus cristatus. Classification (NCBI taxonomy): domain Eukaryota; kingdom Metazoa; phylum Chordata; class Amphibia; order Caudata; family Salamandridae; genus Triturus; species Triturus cristatus. The sequence goes on along the minus strand of NC_140579.1, from coordinate 979,655,184 downwards.
AAAAGCTGCATGGAGGAGTACTGTCCCTGACCTGGGGGATTGGCCTGCAGTGGTTGCCTTGCTGCTGAAGAAGAGGAAGAAAAGACTCAAGGAACTTTTATCTGACTTGTGCTGAGAGATCTCCAAGGGCTTGTGAGTGAGCTTGCCCCCTGAACGAAGTCCCAGGACCAGTGGACTTCACCGCCGTGAGATCGCCTTGGAAAACAGACCATTTTCCCCGCATCTTCGACTCGAACTGCTGCGTACGTCTCGCTGATCGCAGCGTACCCCCTGAAAGCTGGTATCCCGCTGTCCGGCCCGAGCAACGTGACTAAGGCCGCTCTACGAGCCATAGCTCGCACCGCAAAGGAAGGTACCGTCCGGCCTGAGCAACGCGACTAATAGGCCCCTACGAGCCTTAGCTCGCACCGTAACGGAAGGACTGCGAACTGTACTTGCTACGAACCGTACTGCCGGCGTACGCTCCTTTCCCCTGCTTTGGAAAGGCTGTGGTGCGTACGGTAGTTGCGTACGTCTCCCC